>NC_091472.1:103195706-107995706 GCF_036971445.1 Narcine bancroftii
CCCTTCTGTGGGGCGCGGTCGCCCTCCCTTCTGTGGGGCGCGGTCGCCCTCCCTTCTGTGGGGCGCGGTCGCCCTCCCTTCTGTGGGGCGCGGTCGCCCTCCCTTCTGTGGGGCGCGGTCGCCCTCCCTTCTGTGGGGCGCGGTCGCCCTCCCTTCTGTGGGGCGCGGTCGCCCTCCCTTCTGTGGGGCGCGGTCGCCCTCCCTTCTGTGGGGCGCGGTCGCCCTCCCTTCTGTGGGGCGCGGTCGCCCTCCCTTCTGTGGGGCGCGGTCGCCCTCCCTTCTGTGGGGCGCGGTCGCCCTCCCTTCTGTGGGGCGCGGTCGCCCTCCCTTCTGTGGGGCGCGGTCGCCCTCCCTTCTGTGGGGCGCGGTCGCCCTCCCTTCTGTGGGGCGCGGTCGCCCTCCCTTCTGTGGGGCGCGGTCGCCCTCCCTTCTGTGGGGCGCGGTCGCCCTCCCTTCTGTGGGGCGCGGTCGCCCTCCCTTCTGTGGGGCGCGGTCGCCCTCCCTTCTGTGGGGCGCGGTCGCCCTCCCTTCTGTGGGGCGCGGTCGCCCTCCCTTCTGTGGGGCGCGGTCGCCCTCCCTTCTGTGGGGCGCGGTCGCCCTCCCTTCTGTGGGGCGCGGTCGCCCTCCCTTCTGTGGGGCGCGGTCGCCCTCCCTTCTGTGGGGCGCGGTCGCCCTCCCTTCTGTGGGGCGCGGTCGCCCTCCCTTCTGTGGGGCGCGGTCGCCCTCCCTTCTGTGGGGCGCGGTCGCCCTCCCTTCTGTGGGGCGCGGTCGCCCTCCCTTCTGTGGGGCGCGGTCGCCCTCCCTTCTGTGGGGCGCGGTCGCCCTCCCTTCTGTGGGGCGCGGTCGCCCTCCCTTCTGTGGGGCGCGGTCGCCCTCCCTTCTGTGGGGCGCGGTCGCCCTCCCTTCTGTGGGGCGCGGTCGCCCTCCCTTCTGTGGGGCGCGGTCGCCCTCCCTTCTGTGGGGCGCGGTCGCCCTCCCTTCTGTGGGGCGCGGTCGCCCTCCCTTCTGTGGGGCGCGGTCGCCCTCCCTTCTGTGGGGCGCGGTCGCCCTCCCTTCTGTGGGGCGCGGTCGCCCTCCCTTCTGTGGGGCGCGGTCGCCCTCCCTTCTGTGGGGCGCGGTCGCCCTCCCTTCTGTGGGGCGCGGTCGCCCTCCCTTCTGTGGGGCGCGGTCGCCCTCCCTTCTGTGGGGCGCGGTCGCCCTCCCTTCTGTGGGGCGCGGTCGCCCTCCCTTCTGTGGGGCGCGGTCGCCCTCCCTTCTGTGGGGCGCGGTCGCCCTCCCTTCTGTGGGGCGCGGTCGCCCTCCCTTCTGTGGGGCGCGGTCGCCCTCCCTTCTGTGGGGCGCGGTCGCCCTCCCTTCTGTGGGGCGCGGTCGCCCTCCCTTCTGTGGGGCGCGGTCGCCCTCCCTTCTGTGGGGCGCGGTCGCCCTCCCTTCTGTGGGGCGCGGTCGCCCTCCCTTCTGTGGGGCGCGGTCGCCCTCCCTTCTGTGGGGCGCGGTCGCCCTCCCTTCTGTGGGGCGCGGTCGCCCTCCCTTCTGTGGGGCGCGGTCGCCCTCCCTTCTGTGGGGCGCGGTCGCCCTCCCTTCTGTGGGGCGCGGTCGCCCTCCCTTCTGTGGGGCGCGGTCGCCCTCCCTTCTGTGGGGCGCGGTCGCCCTCCCTTCTGTGGGGCGCGGTCGCCCTCCCTTCTGTGGGGCGCGGTCGCCCTCCCTTCTGTGGGGCGCGGTCGCCCTCCCTTCTGTGGGGCGCGGTCGCCCTCCCTTCTGTGGGGCGCGGTCGCCCTCCCTTCTGTGGGGCGCGGTCGCCCTCCCTTCTGTGGGGCGCGGTCGCCCTCCCTTCTGTGGGGCGCGGTCGCCCTCCCTTCTGTGGGGCGCGGTCGCCCTCCCTTCTGTGGGGCGCGGTCGCCCTCCCTTCTGTGGGGCGCGGTCGCCCTCCCTTCTGTGGGGCGCGGTCGCCCTCCCTTCTGTGGGGCGCGGTCGCCCTCCCTTCTGTGGGGCGCGGTCGCCCTCCCTTCTAAACACATGTAGTGGCCAGAAATGAACAAACACATCCTCTGACCCCTGACTGGGGTTGGGGGGGGTGGTGAGGTGGAACGGGAACTTTCCATTAAAACAACAATACTTCCCCATACAAAATCTCCATCAAAAATGAAGAAAAAATGGAGAGTACCCCCTCTTTTTATACATCAAAATTCATTTCAGCCAGTCCTCTTGTACGTAAGTTTGAAACTTGGATGAGTCTTTAACATATTCTTCGGCCTGAGCAGAATTGGTGAAAAACACATTCTGTTGATCTGGCAGGAATATTTTCAAGGTGCAGGATAGCGAAGAACAAGTCTATAACCTTTATCGTATAAAGCCTTCTTGACCGGGTTAAACTCTTTTCAAACGAGCTTGACTCAAATCAGGATAAAATAAAATCTTGTTTCCTTTATAATTCAAAGGTCCACATTTTGTCGCTCTTTTCATCGCTAAGCCAAATATCTTCTCTCTATCTTAATAATTTAAAAATCTCTTCAAAATGGAACGAGGTCTCTGATTTGGACCCAGTTTTGGTCTAAGAGCTCTATGGGCTCTCTCAATCAAGATCTTCAAAATTATTTTGTCCGTCTATTTCGGTATCCATTCTTTGAAAAACTGAATTGTCTTGAGCTTTACTTTCAGACATTCCGAAAATTTTAAGATTATTCCTTCTGGTGTCATTTTCCAAAATATCAACTTTCTCAAGCAAATTTTCATTCATAGAAAGCAAGGCAGGAGTTGAATCTTCATTAACATTTGACCTTTCTGCAATATGTTGTACTTCTTCATGGTCAATTTGAATTTTCTCTTCCAATTTATCAACCCTTTGTGAAACATTATTTATCAATTCTGACCTGCTTTAGTTCTATACTTAAAAATTTAAAGTTACTTTCCAAAGCATCTGAAAGTTTATCAATTTTGGTCTCATTTTTTATTGTCTTTCCCTTGCCTTTAAACTCTTCTTCTGTACTTGTCTCTTCTTTTTCACTTGGAGAGTTGTTGGTGTCCTCTTCCATGTTGAAAATGTCTCCCTTTTGCTCGGTAACTGACACACTGGAGTGGCCCTTTAAAGGTTGTGGAGAATTTTTGTTTCAAACTTTTTTCTTTTGCAGTGTGCATGTGCGGTACAGTTTTACTTTTTTCACTGGTGCCATCTTTGCAATATTCCACGGGGATGGCTCCGGAGAACAGTCCTTCACCAGGGCTGTCTCCAGTGGGTCTGGATCAAATTTCAACGGTCCAAATTCTCTCTCCTTACTGACATCCAGTTTTTCTTTTGGTGTGGTCTTTAAAACTTGACCACACTGAAATGGGCCCTTTGGCCTACAGAATCTGTGCTGACCATCAAGCACAACATTCTCACTTTACTGTCCCCACACTCCCTTCAACTCTCTCCATATTCCAGTGGCCACTAAATCTCTAGCATGAGGGCCAATTTACAGGAGCTAATTGAGCTACTAATGTTCATCCTGTTGGGATGTGAAGGGAAAATGAAGCATATGGGGAAACCTGTGTGATCATAGGGAAAATTCCACACAGGCAGCGGGCATTGAGAGTAATTATTGCTCTGACTCTGTTGTGATGATGGATGGTCCTGATGTGTGATGATGGATGGTCCTGATGTGTGATGATGGATGGTCCTGATGTGTGATGATGGATGGTCCTGATGTGTGATGATGGATGGTCCTGATGTGTGATGATGGATGGTCCTGATGTGTGATGATGGATGGTCCTGATGTGTGATGATGGATGGTCCTGATGTGTGATGATGGATGGTCCTGATGTGTGATGATGGATGGTCCTGATGTGTGATGATGGATGGTCCTGATGTGTGATGATGGATGGTCCTGATGTGTGATGATGGATGGTCCTGATGTGTGATGATGGATGGTCCTGATGTGTGATGATGGATGGTCCTGATGTGTGATGATGGATGGTCCTGATGTGTGATGATGGATGGTCCTGATGTGTGATGATGGATGGTCCTGATGTGTGATGATGGATGGTCCTGATGTGTGATGATGGATGGTCCTGATGTGTGATGATGGATGGTCCTGATGTGTGATGATGGATGGTCCTGATGTGTGATGATGGATGGTCCTGATGTGTGATGATGGATGGTCCTGATGTGTGATGATGGATGGTCCTGATGTGTGATGATGGATGGTCCTGATGTGTGATGATGGATGGTCCTGATGTGTGATGATGGATGGTCCTGATGTGTGATGATGGATGGTCCTGATGTGTGATGATGGATGGTCCTGATGTGTGATGATGGATGGTCCTGATGTGTGATGATGGATGGTCCTGATGTGATCTGGGACTTGTGCACCCACCTATTTGCAGTAAATGGGAAAATGAGACCCTTCCACCCCATAAGATCCAGACTTCAGAGAATTCAGCCCATTGAGTCTGTTCCATCATTCAAATCATGGCTGATGTATTTTTCCTTTCTACCCCTTTCTCCTGCCTTCTTCCCATAACCTTTGACACATTTACTAATCAAGAACTTATCAACCTCTGCTTTAAATATACTCCAATGACTTGGCCTCCACAGCCATCTGTGCAACAAATCCCAACGATTACCACCCTCTGGCTGAAGAAATGTCTCCTCTGTTTTAAAGGAACGTGAAGACATGTCAGTGTCTCTACTTTCTCAGGAGTTTGCGTAGGTTTGGTATGACATCGAAAACCTTGGTAAACATCTTCAGATGAATATGTAGGGGAAAGTCTACTGACCAGCCACAATATGGCCTGGTATGGGGGAATCTATACCTCTGAGAGAAAAGCCCTGTAAAAGGTAGTGGACATGGCCCAGTATATCATAGGCAAAACTCTTCTCACCATCGATAACATCAGTAGCAATTATCAAGGATCCCCACCACCCAGGACATGCACTGTTCTCATTGCTGCCAGCAGGAAAGTGGTGTAGGTAGCATAGAACTCATACCACTGGCTCAGGGATAGTTGTGACCTCCTCCTTCATCAGACTCCATTAGATACTCATTTAAGGGTTCTTGTTTTACACATTATTTATTACAGAATTTTTTTTCTGTATTTGCACGTCTGTTTACAATTCTTGCTTTTTTGATATCTCTCTTTATTTACATATTGCATACAGTTGACAGTAGGAATTCTGCTTGGCCCACAGGAGAAAGAATCTGGGGGTTGTATGTGATGTCATGTATGTACTCTGACAATAAATTTGAACTTTAGCTTTCATTGGAATGTGATACAAAATGTGAAAGAAAAGTTTGTTTTTCTGCCCGTGTAGTTGGTCACGAAGGAGGAGTTTAAAATGATGGAAGAGCTTGGAATTGTGCGGGGTTCCAACTGTCCTTGGACTTCCCCCTTGCTCATGATACCAAAGGCAGCAGGAGGGTGGAGGCCATGTAGTAACTACCACTGCCTCAATGAGGCCACCACATCGGACAGGTGTCCTGTGCCACATATACAGGATTTCACCGCGAGCCTACAGGGGGCGCAGATATTCTCGAAGGTTGACCTCGTCTGAGGCTATCATCAGATCCCAGTCCACCCTGAGGGCATCCCTAAAACAGCTATCATCATCATCCCCTTTGGGCTGTTTGAGTTCCTAAGAATGCATTTTGGCACAAAAATGGAGCTCTGACCTCCCAGAGGCTGATGGACGTGGTGGGCCGGGACCTCGCGTTCATTTATCTAGATGACATCCTGATAGCCAGCCACAATTTCAAGGAACACACGGCCCATCTAAGACAATTGTGTGCTCACCTGAGTGACTTTAGCCTAACAATCAATCCAGCCAAATGTCAGTTCAGGTTAGAAACAATAGACTTCCTGGATGACAGAATTAACCAACATGGAGCGACACCCCTGGCTGAAGGTAGAGTCAGTCAGGCACTTCACCAAACTCCACTTGGTGAAGGGCCTCCAGTAATTTGCTGGTATGATCAATTTCTACCACCACTTCATACCGGCGGCAGCCCGCATCATGCGTCTCCTGTTCACCCTAATGACAGGGAAGGAAAAAGAGGTCACCTGGAACAGGGAAGCTTCGGAGGCATTCCAGAAGGGAAAAGAAGCACTGGCCAATGCCATGCTTCTGGCACACCCCAGGCCAGATGCCCGACCACCCTCCCAGTAGATGCTTCCAACTCAGCAGTCAGGGGTGTATGCAAGCAGTTGATCGAGGGGCAGTGACAGCACCTGGCTTTCTTTTGCAGACTCCTCTGGTCTGAACTTAAAAACAATGCCTTTGACCGCAAACTCTTGGCACTGTTCCTTGCGGTCTGACACTTTAGTTACCTTTTGGAGGGGAGGCAATTTAAGGTTTTCACAGACCACAAGCTATTAACCTTCACATTCAATAAAGTGTCGGACCCATGGTCGGCCAGGCAGCAGAGGCATCTGCCCTACATGTCTGAGTTCACCACAGACATTCAACATAATGCTGGGAAAGCCAACATGGAGGCCGATACATTGTTACAGCTAGCGATCCAATCCATTCAGACCCTGTCCCTGGTCTAAATTACATGTCCCTGGCCAAGGCACAACAGGCAGACTCTGAGATTCCTGCATGCAGGACGGCGGTTTTAGGGCTCAAGATAGAGGATGTCACCATCGACCCAGGTACCCAGACGCTCCTTTGTTACGTATCCACCAGCAAACCCCGTCCCGTCATACCAGCAACCTGGAGACCTCAGGTTTTCGACGTGGTGCATAACCTGGCACACCTGGCTATTAGGACCACTATCAAGATGGTACCTGCTAGGTTTGTTTGGCATGGCCTCTGAAAACAGGTCAGTCAATGAGCCATGACCTGTACGCTCTGCCAGGTGTCGAAGGGACCGACACACGTCAAGGCACCCCCCCCCCCCCCCAACCTTTGAGCCAGCACAATGAAGGTTCAGCCACAACCACGTAGACATTGTAGAACTGCTGCTGGTCTCCTGGGGGAGCAAGATACCTTTTGATAATGGTCGATTACTTAATGAGATGGCCAGAAGCAGTCCCACTGGCAGACACAACAACTGAGGCCCGCACCAAAGCCTTGATCAACACCTGGATGGCACAGAACACATGACTTCAGACAGGGATGCGCAATTCACTTCGGGGCTCTGGACAGCACTGGATAACCTTCTGGGAACCCAACTCCACCACAGCACCGCACACCACAGCATATCACCCCCAGGCCAACATGGGGGAGCAGTTCCACAGACACCTGAAGGTGGCGGTTCAAGGGACCGCATTGGGCGGACGTACTATCGTGGGACCTCCTGGGGATTTGCACGGCACCAAAAGAGGACTTCAACATCTCAGCGTTGCAAATGGTATATGGCGTGCCCTTAGTCTTCCCGGGGGGAGTTCTTGGCCACTGCCAGGTCCCAAAAGAACTGCCAGTGGCGACGTTGGAAAAAATTGAGGGAACGACTTGGCACTCTAGCCCCGACACAGCCTTTGCCACATAGCCAATCCAAAACATTCAATCCCCCAAACTTTTAAAGACATGCAAATATGTCTTTGTGCGACAGGGAGCACAGGATGCCTCGGCAGTGACCATACGAGGGGGCCTTACGGAGTGACCAGACAAGGGATCCACATGCATGCTGGACATTGGCGGTAGGGAGGAGACATTCATTATCGACTGCCTCAAACCAGCACACCTGGTCACTAGCTAACCGGTCACCACTCAATCCCTGGGACGCAGTGGCAGGCTGCCAAAATGAAAGGACAGCGTCTGGATCGCTGGTTCTTGGGGTGGAGGGGGATGGTGGTGTTCATGTAGTAGCCTGCTACCTGGGAGGCAATCCAATACATAAAATGGCGGGCAAACATGGCGATCTCACAATGCCTGGGTGGGCTAATGGCCTTTCTTCCCGGCCGATAGCTCGCGTGGCGGGAAACAGCGAACACTGGCAAGAATACCGACCAAATAGCTGTCGGCACGCCAGTGTTGTCACTTCTGCCGACGATGGTGGGAAAACCGGGCCCAGTGGCAGGAAGCTGGGCCTATATAAGCAAGAGCAAGGAGGGCAATAAAAGTAGTCTTGACTACAGTCACATTGAGTGTGTGTCATTTATCTGCTCTTGGCTGCAGCGCTCGCTACAATGTTTCAATAGTGGAGAATTTTTAGTTAATGGTCAGTGCAGTAAAAGGAAGAACAAGAAGCTGTGAGCTGTTTCAGGGGAGGGAAATGTTAGTATAGTGCCTTCAAAATTGATTTGATTGAAAGTAATAATTGCTGTAAAAGACTTTTTCAGTGTTTATTGTTGGTGATTTACTGTGAAGATGTTTAAAAATATTGTTGAAATTGACTGAATATTAATTTTGTGTTCCTCCCTTGTTCTAGGCAAATAATACTGAATTGTAAAGCACAATTGTTAGCTCTGAAGAAATTGGAACCTAGTTTTCATCCAAGACTGGCCATTGTGCAGGTAGGTTTTAAGATATCTGTATACAAGACACAGATGTTCTTTGTTTTGTCTTTCTGATGAGGAATCTGCAAATGAGTTCTGAGTTTCCTTTGATGTGAACTCTTATCTGAGAGAGTACTGCAGATGATTACATTCTAGCTATGAGGCAGTTTTGCTTATTACCATTGCTGGGGAGTCTGCTAATATTCAGCATCTGAATAGTGTTTACATGAAAGTTCTGCTTCCATTTCCCATCCTTGGTTTTCATTGATTGACCAACTTGCTAGTAGGACTAACAGTCAACAGTGCAGGCGTTGAAACTGGAATCGTGGACAAGGGTGTCAGTTGTCCATTGCCGAAGGATCTTAGTGCACCAGTTGGATTGTTGGATTAATAACCGTTTTCCTTACCCAGACTTTATTTTCAAATGATATTCAAATTCCCTAAGTGAGATTACTAGTTGCGAGTAAACAACGACAGGACTCACATAATAGAATATCTGGCGATAACCTGTGGAAAGTAGCAAATGCCTGAAGCCACCTGAGATTAGATGAGCTTGTTCTTTGAAGATTTCAAATCCAATTTGCCCGAATCTGTTCAAATCACAAAAGTGTTGGAGAAATTCGACAGGTCAAGCAGCGTTCTTTATGGAGCAAAGATACCAACTTTTCGGGCCTGAGCCCTTTATCAAATTATGAGCAAAAAGCAGGAGGATGCCTTTGGAAAGTGGTGGGAGGACAGACATTGGCATGGGAGTGAGGTGGAGAATTGAAATGGTTGGCCTCTGGGAGGTGAGTGCTCTTGTAGAAGAAGCGAAAGTGGTCAACGAAACGATCTTCCAATCTGCATCCGGTCTCACCGATGTCGAGGAGGCCTCAACAGGAGCACCAGATGGAGTAGGTTCACAAATGAAGCTGCTTCACCTGGAAGGACTGTTTGGAGCTCTGATTGATGGTGAGGGATGAGATGTGGGCACTCGTGTACTATTTCCTGTAGTCACAGGCATAGGACCCAAGGGGGCGACTAGTGGGAAGGGAATGAGTTGACAAGGGAGTGGTCCCTGCGGAAGGTGGAGAGGGGAAGAAGTGTCTTGTGGTGGCTTCATGTTGGTGGCGGGACAGAATTTTGAGAAGTAAGAGCTGATTTTGATGAATGGTACTGAAACAGCCGATATATGAATGACTAGGAATGCAAGGTGCAGTTGGAAAACCACCAGATGGCACCAAGGCTGGATATGGAACAGTGAGGACGTGGATCCAATGGTAGAAAGACTTCAAGTTCATTATCATCTGACTCTATGTATACAACCATATGAAAGTGTTTCTCTCGACCACACCATCAACAGTGTGTTGATAACAGACTTGTTTTTATTTTATGTTGATTGAGGGAACCAATGATTTCAACTGTGGTTTTGCTGTGTTAGTGAAAATTGGATTGCGTTTTTATGAATCAGATTGATCTCCTTCCTGTTGCTTCACTGGCCTATAATCATGAAATCAAATTACTCTGGTTTTACTGTGCATGTTTTCTGATGGGTGATACAAAATGTAAGAATATTCTGTTGGAACTCCCAGTTTCCCAGTTACTAAAAGGGTGGTTGTTTCTTTCCTCATAGACTGGTGATGGTGAAATGTCAGAAGTAAAGAAGATGGCAGAAGAGGTGAGTTTTCTTGCATAGGTAATGGTGCATGAACCCCACATGTTTAGATGATAAAGGATTTTTAACTTTAATTTCCATTTATCCCTAAATGAGCACATTGTCTAAACAATGTAACATCCTTGCTCAGTGCAGGAGATCATTCAATCAATCTTGGTTGTGGTGGACTTTTAAAAGTGGAGTTTTATTTTGGTCTTGCTCTATCATAGATATCCCCTTCCTTCTACCCATTTCTCTCCCACTGGATGTAAGCTTTGGATTCCCCCTTTTCAAGCTATTTTAAAGAGTCTCAGACCTGAAACATTGATTCATTTCTGGTTTCCACAGATGCTGCCTGACTTAGAGGTTTTCTATTATTTTAAGTTTTTATTAGATTTTCAGCATCTGCCATTTTGATTTTTCTAGTCCTAATTCCTACTGCTTTTCAGTTTGTTTTAAGTATCCACATTTGCATCCACCTCTCTTTCAAGTTGTACATGTCAAATGTGCACATCTGTGCATTGGGGAAAAAAAAATTGTTCCCCCTTGTTCTTTCATGAGGTAGGATTCTGTTTGAAAATTTCTCCCCAACTTCCCATTGAATCACATTCATTTATTATGTCTAAACTTGTCTTTCCCCATCTGTTTAACTCATTAACAAGGCAAAATATTCATAAATTACTGGGTTTATTTCAAGGAATTTAAACTGTGAGATGGTTAAGTTGGGTGAGGATATTTGTACTATACAAATTGAAAAATCTTGGGTAACATGGGAAGATCGAAGATGGTACAGGAACTGGGAGGTTCCAACCATAAAATATTGGAAAGTGGAGGGTTTTATTTTAATTTGAGGGATGAGAATGTCCATTTTAAATTGTGAATTTTTTGGAGTAAAGTGGATGAAAATGCATCCCGTGTGTGAAAATTAATAAATAAGGGTGTTTGGTCTACTTGGTTAGACTCAGGAAGTTGCTTCCACAGGTCAAGTAGAAACTTGCTTCCTGCAGAAAATAAATAGGCGAGAATGTGCTGAAAATGTGAGATGGGATAAATAGTCTTGAGTAAAATATCTTTGTCCCATAACCATCTTAAAATATGACACTCTCTTTTAAATGAATTTTAAATTGATCATTCTTCATGACTGAAATTGGTCTTTGAGAAATCTTTTCTGGGGCAGGTGCCAAACCCCTGTCTTCAGGATTTTGTTGATTCAATTCCCTGAAGTATTGAAACTTGTTGGGGAAAACAAAGGTGACTTGTTCCCAGGGGCACAACTGATAATGCTGCTGTCAGCCAGCTCCAGTGATCATAGCTTGATCTTGACTTCTGGTGCTGTCCTGCTGGACTTTTTCCCTGTGACCACATCGGATTCCTCTGGGTGCCCCAGTTTCTACCCACATCCTGACAATGTGCAGGATTGGTAGATTAATTGGCCACTGGTAATTGTCCCCAGTGTCCAGGTGAGTTGAAGGACTGCATCACTTCATACAAGCTGGAGATATCACACAGCTTTCCATGCTTGGGACGATTGTCCCATAGTGATGCTGAGATTTTCACCTACTTCAGGCTGAAGTCTTTCTGCTCTTTCACCAAAGCAGATGTTCTGCTGGAGAACTTGTCCCCAAACTTTCGTGGAGTATTTTGATTGGATTTGATGTTTATTTTGGAATGCGCCAAGAGTTCTTTCTATTTGACATGTGAAACCCTGGTATGTGGTGCAGTGTTTTTGGACTTACTTAACTCTCAGTTCACGGGACCAGGCAGAACTGGGTCAGTTCTTTCTATGCCAGCATGCTGCTTTTCTTGGCAAAGGACTGCATGAGAGATGGTGACCAGTTACTCCAGTATCTGGATAAGTGTTGCCCCACTGCAGAATTGATGTGCCCTGGGTTTGGAGTCTATCTTTGTTCTGGGGAGACAGAATCTACAGAAGTCAGCAGTCCAAATATCTCTTTCCTTGGATTTCAGTCATTTGTTCAAGTATATTCTCGCGTGTATGAGCTAAGTGAAAAGAACAGAACAAGGGCAGCATTATATTTTTCATGAGGTTCGTCCAGGGTATGATGGCAGTATATGGTAACTTTGAGGTTCATTGGCATCCAGTGATCGTTGGGGGAGAGGGTGAGCTTTCCTGGACCAATGCGTGAATGTTATCATGCAGGAAGCTCGTCAGTGCCTCTTCTTTTCAGGAGTTTATGGTATGTCATCGGAAACCTTGGCAAACCTCTACAGATGTGCAGTGGAATGTGTACTGACCAGCTGCAGCACAGCCTAGTTTGAGCGGAAAGCCCACAAAAGGTAGTGGACACACCTCAGAACATTACAGGCAAAACTCTCCCCACCATCGAGAAAATCTTCAAGGAACACTGTCAGTGGAGAGCAGCAACAAACATCAAGGATTTGCACCATGCAGAACGTACTCTGTTTTGCAGCCACCATCAGGAAAGAGACACGAGTTCCACAAGACTCGCACCATCGGGCTCTTAAACAATAGACTCAATCAGAGACCAATTTAATAAGGACTCTAACTTTGAGCATTATTTATTAAATATTTCTGTATTGCACAGTTTGTTCTTTCTTTGTTTACACCACTCTCTCTTTTATATACATACCTTTTCTTGAGTACAGTTTTTGCACCTACCAATAAGTAGAAATCCTGCCTGGCCCGCAGGACAAATAATCTCTGGGTTGTATGTGAAGTCATGTATGAACTCTGATGTACAAGTTCCAATTTATTGTCAATAATGAGACATTCAAAGTGGGAACAGGAGCAGGCTGTGTGGTCCCTCAAGCCTGTATACAAGACTTCATACAATTAATACAACGTAGCATGGATCTTCCAAAGTGGCAAAATTGAGATTCAAAGCTTGATGCCAATGCAGGAAATTATTGATGGAAATGACATTTGATCATAAAAATAGAGTTGAAACTGACCTAAAGAAGGAAGTAGGTTTGATAATGAGATTATTGTCATACACTTCCCTTTTGAAAATATTTTTATTGAGCTTAATATCTATGTACATACAAAGTCATCTTGTAATAGCATACAACAGGTTGTATCAGATACATCTCACATATCTTAAGACATCTAATTCTATTACATATTAATTAGCAGTTAATTTATTTCTGATAATGAGCCCAATAAAATATTGAATAAAAAAATAAATGGAACAAAATTGAAAATCCCTTTATATAGATAAAGGTATATTTTCCTTCTTATTTGTTGATATGATCCATACTAACCACACATACTTTCCAAATTGCACCAAAGTTTTTCATTGCAGCAGCCAAACAGGTACTTTGTTTGGGGAAAAAAACAGACAGCATTACGTTAAAAGGAGATCTTTAATATAAAGGATAGATGGTAAATATTCACATTTATTATTAGTGCAAGAAAGTCGTGGTGTTACACAATAGTGCAGATGCTCCTTTTCTGGTGCAGAGGGGCCTATGATGAGTGAAAAAAAAGAGGTTCAAGAGCCTAATGGATGTTGGAAAGAAACCGTTCTTGAACCTAGAGGAGCTGGTCTTCAGGCTTCTGTACCTTCGGCCCAAAAGTAGCAGTGAAAAGGGGTTGTGACCAGGGTGATGGGGGATCTTAATGATGGCTGCCTGCCTATCGTCCCACCTTGCATAGATGTGTACAATGGATAGGAGGTCAGAGTCTGATGGACCTGGCTACGTTTACTACCTTCTACGTTCCTGGGCACTCGCATTACTAAACCAGACTATGGTGCATCCAGCCAGTGCACTTTCTGCAGAGCACCTGTCGAAAAAGGACCGAAATATTCAATGATGCGCTAAATCTCCTCAGACCTTTGAGAAATAGAGGTGTTGGTGTTCCTTCTTCATTGATCCCTCTGTGCTGGCTCCAGGAGAGGTCTTTTGACATGTGGACTCCCAGAAATTTGGGCCTCGGCCACTGAAGGCACAGGTTCCAACAATAAAATAAGAGCAAAAATGTTGATTTCATTCAACAAGACAGACCAGAATGTTGGGTATTTGCAAGTTCAAATTCTGGGTATTTGCAAGTTCAAATTCTGGGTATTTGCAAGTTCAAATTCCTGAGCAGACGTGACCCTAACGAGAAGGTAAAGCCGAGTCCTGGATTTGTCTTTTGCCCAGCCACTAGATGGCATGAGCTGATTGGAAGTGGCAGTGAGCTCAAAGGTGCTTTGGAAATGGTGTAAGGAGAGGAATATCTGAATTTGTGGGAAGATGAATGAGGCACATGAGCAAAATAAAGCACGAGTATTGCGCTGAATCTGAATTCTGTCTGCATTTGGTGGGAGGTTGTAAAAAAAACTTTCAATGAGCAGTGTGTTTGTCTTGCACACTGTGAGAAATCAAGTGCTGAGTCTTGGAGTATTGCATTCAGATCTGGTCATCTATTCTTTCAAGATTCCTTTCATTGCCATGTAATAATACAAAAAATTGAAATGTTTATGAAATTCATCAAATTTTGCCTGTCGTAAGGCAAAGAGTCACCATTAGTGTTGCCTGGCACCCCCAACAATAAGAGAGTACCTTCCGAGACACTGAGTGCCTGTGGATTCACCTCCAGTGCTCCCACGGCTTCTGTTCAAACCAATGACAACCTGAGCTCCAGGTTCAAACTTCCGATACAATCTGGAAACGTTCAGCGGCCGAGGCCCTTTGGGAATCCTTCTTGCCCTCAGTCCCCTCTTTAATCCTGGTTCTAATAACTAGTCCCATGAGCCAGTTTCCAGTACTCTACGGACTGGTGTGAGTTCTTTGACCTTTGTGGTGCGGTTGACTGTTGTATGTTGGCTTGGACACCACAAAGAACTGCTCTTTCAAGTGTCATCATGAAAAATCTCTGGGACATTTGGAGGGATTGTTGACCCCAATTTCATTCAAGCTTTGTATGGAAGGTTCTGGTTGTGATGATGGGTTTATTGTCATAAACATTGTACAATGTACATATGCACTGAAATACTATTTTGCTGTAGCTAAATGGGGATTTTATTTAAAAAAAAAACAAGAAAATTACTGCATTCTAAATCCTTAAGAGCATTTTAAAAATCAATAATTACACAAAAATATCAGTAATATTCAGATGTCTTCATGCATAAAAAATTGATATGTGGCTCAAAATTAAAATCTTCATCATTTGTATAGTGTTCATTTTTGGGGGTAAAAAAAATCCTTTTACACAGACTACATTGAAAGTGCAAATTGACATTGCTGGTTGTCAATCTGATCATTGGTTTAATTTCTAAAGATCTGTCTTTTGCAGGTTGGGTTATCTGTTGTTCATGTCCATTTGCCAGAAGGAACAGTAAAAGAGGAGGTATGTTTTGGTGAACAAGAAAATCTGCCTATGCTGAGGTCTAGCGCAATACACAAAAGTGCTGGAGAAACACAGCAGGTCACGCAGCGTCCAGAGGAAGTAAATGGCAGTCGACGTTTCAGATCTGAGCCCTTTGTCAGGAATGTTTCTCCAGCACTTTTGTGTACTGGGGAGGTAAGTTTTTCTGACCATCCTTAATTTTGTATTCTGTACTTGAAACCAGCATGCTTTTTATATTATGGTATGAAGCCAAACAAATGCAAAGTTGTTTGAGACATAAGAGTGTGGCTGAAACATTCACCTGGAATTAAAGGGTGAATTTTATTCAGGCCCGCCACTGATTATGCAGAATGTGAGGGACAAAAACAGCCCATTTATTTTGTGCAGCTGTGTCATACCCGAGGTGACCCTCCCGAGGTGACCCTCCCGAGGTGACCCTCCCGAGGTGACCCTCCCGAGGTGACCCTCCCGAGGTGACCCTCCCGAGGTGACCCTCCCGAGGTGACCCCCCCGAGGTGACCCCCCCGAGGTGACCCCCCCGAGGTGACCCCCCCGAGGTGACCCCCCCGAGGTGACCCCCCCGAGGTGACCCCCCCGAGGTGACCCCCCCGAGGTGACCCCCCCGAGGTGACCCCCCCGAGGTGACCCCCCCGAGGTGACCCCCCCGAGGTGACCCCCCCGAGGTGACCCCCCCGAGGTGACCCCCCCGAGGTGACCCCCCCGAGGTGACCCCCCCGAGGTGACCCCCCCGAGGTGACCCCCCCGAGGTGACCCCCCCGAGGTGACCCCCCCGAGGTGACCCCCCCCGAGGTGACCCCCCCCCCGAGGTGACCCCCCCCCGAGGTGACCCCCCCCGAGGTGACCCCCCCCCCCCGAGGTGACCCCCCCCCCCCCCGAGGTGACCCCCCCCCCCCGAGGTGACCCCCCCCCCCCCGAGGTGACCCCCCCCCCCCGAGGTGACCCCCCCCCCCCCCGAGGTGACCCCCCCCCCCCCGAGGTGACCCCCCCCCCCCCGAGGTGACCTTCCCGCATCCTTGCCCATTTCCTCCATTATTAAATTCATCTATCTCTTTCCTTAATAACTGGGTAACTGTAATTTCCAGGAGTGAGTTCTATTTTCTACAGTTTCTCCTAACTTTGGGGCCCTCACTAGATACATCTTAATGATCCCTTTAATTTTCAATCACCTGTGGGTCACCTTCTCTTTTCTAGAGAAAAGAGCCCCACTGTTTCTGAGTGTTATGAACTCTGTGGTCATGACAACTCTGAAATGAAAGAGTTTATCAAAGGTCTGCACCACCCCAGAATGTGCTCTGTTATCGCAGCTGCTGTCAGGAAAGAGGTATACACACCACAAGACTTGTACCACCAGGTTCAGAAACAGTTGCTATCCCTCCACCATCAGACTCCTCAACAACAAACTCAATTAGAGGTTCTTTTAAGGACTTATTTTGCACATTGTACATTACTGAATATTTTTTCTGTATTGCACAATCAATTTGTTTACATTTCTATTTTTTGAAAATGTTTTTTTTCTTCTTGAATACAGTTTACAGTTACTGATGAGTAGAATTTCTGCTGTGCCCACGAGAAAGAATCTCGGGTTTTATGTTATGTCATGCATGTACTCCGACAATAAATTTGAACTATTACTAAATTATGATCATTAATCATTTGGTAAAGTGGGACACCCTGGGGATGTGGGGGAGGGGGCGGTTTATTACCTTCTAGCTATAGTTCTCGTGTACAATAAAATTACTGGTATCTGGCACCAATGGGGATTGGTAGATGCTGCATAAGTGAATTTCCCATTCGCTATTAGTTCCCATCTATATGTAATGTGAATGGAAAACTAATAGCGAGTTGTGCCAATTTTAAACTCCCATATTGTCAGCTATGGAATTGTGAAAATAAATCTCAGAAACTCCACCTCACTTTTCCTCCTCTTGAAAATGCTTTTTAAATTTGACCTTTGGTTTTTGGTCATCTGCCCAAGTAATACCTTGTGTGACTCCCTGACATTTTCTGACCTCCTTCTGAGAGAGGCACCTGTAGGGGTTTAATGTTGCTCAAGTCAATTTTTCAGCAAGTATTTAGAATGGTTTTTTTTGCTTTTCAGTTTGTACACGAGATCATCAAGTTAAATGAAGATCCGGAAATTCTTGGCTTGGTTCTATCCCACAACCTTCCAAATGTGGTCATGAACATAGTGAACCCTGAGAAGGACACTGATGGGTAAATATTCATTTTGCTCCAGTTGGCAAGGCTCCATGCTATTGTCTGCTAGGAGTAATCTCTACTGGGAAGAGAAGCTCCTGAGCCAAGAGTGGTGGGGAGTGTCTGGTGATTCAAGTTTTCAGCCTTGTGTGAATGTTAAACTGGATTGTTGAGCAAGATCCAGCAATGAGAGAAGGCACGAGATTTCCTGGCCTGAAGATACCCCAGATAACACTGAGGCAATGAAGATGACAACTTGGTGTTTGGAAGACATACTGGAGGTGTTGATATATTGCAGATTGAGACCAGTATGTGGGTGAAGGGGCCAGAAGCAGCGGAGCCTGGGGTACATTAGAGATGCTGAAGATAGAAGGGCTTTATCACCTTTTTTAGAATTGTCCAGACGACAGTGTTGCTGCCATGACCTACTGCTGTAGTGTTGTGAATGTGGCATGGTTAGAGTGCACCTGGATTTGTTGTCTTGTATCATGTGTGAACCTAGAACAGTTCAGCACAGGACAGGGCCCTTCAGCCCACTTGGCTGCACTGAACACGGTGTCCAATTTAAACCAATAATCTGCTGCTGGCACCAAGTGTGCATTCCCCTATTCCTTGTCTATCTAGAAGCCTCTAAAACACTAGAATCTGCTACACCATTACTCCTGGCAGCCTTTTCCGAGCACTTACCAGTGGGCTTGTGAAGAAAAGATTTAAGCTCTTCTCCTCCTCCACCCTGCCCCTCCCCCCACACCCTCACACCTTTTTAAAAAAAAAATGTCCTCTGATGTGTGATATTTTTACCCCGGGGTGGGAGGGGGGCAGATTCTGACTGCGCACTGTATCCATGCCTCTCGTAATTTTATAAACGTCTGTCAGGAAAGAAGTGGATTAACTTTACTGTCATAAGTACAATGTACAGATGCAATGAAAGAATTGCTTGCTGCAGATTCCTAGTTACATAAAATGGAGAACAAATAAGAGAAAAGATAAATAATACAAAATGAAAAGGGAAAAAAAAAGCAACATTCACAGTTGCAAATCAATAGTAGTCCAACATAAGTATGCTGAGTTGGAACTGCAGAGGTTTCTTTGGAGGACTTAAAAAGGTGGGGGTAATATCAGCCTGGTAGCAATTTCAGCCTGGTAGCTGTTTGAGGAGAGGAGGGAAGGTTCTAGAACCAAGGAAAAGCAGGATATCGGTACCTTTTTCCTGATGGTAGCTGCAAAGAGAGTACGGGGGTTGTTTGTGATGTTGGAACACCTTGTGTTGATATCTTCAGTGCTGGATGGGGAGTGGGTGTGATATACCTGGTTCTGTGCCATTGCCTTGGCACTCAGAACTTCAAGCGACTAGATTGGGTGATGATCAATAGAGTTGCCTCGTCCTTGGTGGTGTTGAGATTCATGTATTATTGAGTTGCATCCATTTGGGCACATGAAAGGCATTTTACCTTCTGACTGTTTGATTTGGGTGTAGATGGGAGAATTTGGGAAGACAGGAAATGAAGAGCTTGCCACATTGCAATCCATGGTAATTGTGCAGCTGATGACGTTAAGTTTCTGGACATGACCTCAGAATATTGGCATGGGTAGTATAAGCTTATTAGTCTTTTCAACTGCTCCAGTGAACTTCACAAATGGTTCTGGTTGATATTTTTTAATTACCAAGTTTGTTTCCATCTTTTCCTTTTTACAGGATCACAGATGTTAATTTGGGGCGATTGATCCGTGGGGATTTGAATGAGTGCTTTGTGCCCCCAACTGCAAGCGCAGTGATGGAACTGCTGGAACAAGCAGGTGAGCTCTGGGAGATTCCCACTGTGTTATGATCTGCCCATCACACTCATTCACAAAACAATTGCAAGGAATTTTCTTTTGTCTCTGCTCCAGTTTAGCCCTGGTTTAACATTTCGAATCTTGATGGGTGACTGAGTTGTAATGGTGGGGAAACTGACATGAGGCTTTCTTTCGACTTTCCATCTTAGCTGTGGATTTGCACTTCATCATGTTTGCTCTTTCCTCTGATTAAAATAGGCTGTTGATTTGCGAGCAACAGACCATCTGCTGGTGGAACCCAGTCCTCGGCCAATTAGCATCAAGCTGAGGAAAAAGAACTCTTCTTCAATTCAGTGGGTCAGGACAGGAGGGGTAGAACAAGAATGAGTGGGGGACTGATGGTCTGGGCCTCTAGGGAGAGGAAGGATAATGGACGGAAGCAGTTGACTTGCAGATACCACACATCCAGCATCTGCAAGTCAATGATTCTGTCTGTTGTCCTTCACCTTGCTCTGGTCCTACCCTCCTCATCCTATCCTCGTTATACCAGCTCTCTCTCCTCACTGCCTTGATGAAGGGTTCTGATGTCACCCACACCCCCACACACAGATGTTGCTTGATCTGCTGAGTTCCTCCAGCAGATTGTTTGTTGTTCTAGATTCCAATGTCAGGGGTCTCCTGTTAATTCTATTCAGCCATTTGTACCCATAGAAAGATTTGTATCCTCCGTTCTCTAAATCTTAAAGCTTTTATTTTCATTAACACAACAAATTGCACTAATTTAGCATTGTTAACAGTAAAATGTCCTAAGGGGACTTCATAGTATTATTGAATGACATTTAATGCTGAGTCACTGCAGGGGATATCCAGGTATGTGTGCCATAAGGAACACAAAGAAAGGGATTACAGTGGAATTTCATCATGTAACATCCCAAACAGCTGAAGCCACAGCTGCAGTGATAACCATCTTGGTCGCTGGAGGCCAGAGCTGGGGAGGCATAGATTTGAGGAGGGATTGCAGATTATGTTGAAACTACTTCCAGTGATTTTTTTTTTCTTCTTTCTGTCTAAAAATTCTTCCACTCTCTTTGCATCTTCTGCCAGCATTCTTCAATCTGCACAATCCTCATCAATCAAAATTGTTGCTCCCCAACTACTCTGGGAAAACTTTCAAGGTTGTGAACTCTCCTATTCAATTTTCCCTCACTCTTTAGGGAAAATAATGTCTGCCTCTCCAAGTAACTAAAGTATTTTGCCCCTGGTAAATCTCCTGCTTATTTTCCAAAATGTTGATATAATTCCTGAATTGTACAATCCAGAAGAGGACCTGACGAAACAGCTGAGGTTGAAACTATATGTTTTTATATAGAGATAGCATAATGAGATGGGTTTGTACAAGTTTGTGTACTTGCAGTTAGATGGTTTCTTGGATCCAATTGATGTGCAGAGTTGGTCTCTCTGATCCTGGTGGAGATGGTTTCCTGATTTAGGTTAAGTCACGATCCCCATGGTCACTAATTTCTCCTTCCTTTTTGCATTCATGTATGTTGTGATTTGGCTGAAACTGAAATTAACAAGCAGGCTGTAGATTTAAAGCCTCCTCCATCCAACCCCTAACTTCGTAACGACCCACCCAGAGGTGTGGCGCCATCTGGCGATGAGCTTTTGAAGAAAAATGGTATCCAAGTTGGCAGCTGCTCTCTCTGTGTGATTTGATGGATATCCTTTAATTTGTACATTAAATAAGCATTATCCTCCATCACTCGTTATATAGAACCAAGAAGATTTTATGGTCTTGCGGTGCCTTTTAAGGCAGAGCAGCAAAGGAAAACACCGACTCGCGTTGTAACAACCAAAGAACTGTTTTAATCTCTTTTTAGACCACTTTTTAAGTCACTCCTGGCTCAGCTGTTGGTGACGTTGTAACACTCCCAACGTGTTTTTCAGCTCGCAGGCTTCATCCCCAAGGTGAAGGGGCTCCAGTGCCATCTCAGCGCAGGCCCCCGGGACTCGTGGTCGGCTGGCATTACAGGGACAATTGGAACATGAAGCCCTGCTTTCCACCCCCCCCCCCCCCCCCCGCCTTGCATTTAATTGTGTCTTGCTTCCTCCCCATCTGTTTGCCAAACAAATTAGTACTATTTTTGGCATATTTTCAGACAACGTGCTGAGTAACCTTTCAAACTAGGTTTGAAGAGAAATATGTGGAGATGTCTTTGAGCCAAACCAAGTGCCCACATTTTGTGTTTGCCACCTGGTGCCCTTTACAATACTCTGGTCACTTGGCTCTTGGATTGTTGTCCCCTTTATTTAATGCGACCTCTTAGTTTCCACTCATGACCTTGATGTGCTTGCTGAATCCACATGCCTGAGTCTACCAGAGTCACAGAATAGATTTTGTTTATGTCCTGCCTGTCCACAGATCTGCTGACCTTTGGAAGGAAGGTTTTTATTATTGGAGAGGGTGGTTCACTGGAAGCAACCATGCAGAAGCTGGTGCAGATGGAAGGTATGGTAGCTGTGAGCTGCCAGTGGCAGAACACCAACATTGCAGAACTGGTAAGAGTCTTATCCAAACAGGCACAATATTGAATGTTGGATTAAACCGCAACAACGAACAAGCTAACCATTCTGTAAATCCTATTTACCTCCAGACTTGCACCCAATGTGTTATTTTGGGAACATCTAGATTTTTTGCCTGCAGACTTTTACACACAACGTGTCATTTTGGGAACATTTAAATTTATTTTTACTCACGGCACACAAAAATTGAAGTCCATCATGTATATTATATATTTTTTGGAAATATTACCTGACAATAAAAAGAACCTTAGAAATGCAATGTTTTTCCAAGTGGTAATAATGAGTTGGGTTCTGTAGCACCAAAGGAGGATGTTGTTTCCATGGCTTATGCCACACTTGTATCTTCTTGCAGCATTCCTCTCTTGTTCTATTCTTGCTGGAGTTATCCAAGCCTCTTCAGTATATTGAAATCGGTTGTGTCATCCACTCCTTGTAAGAAGGAACTCTATGTTAGTCCTTTTTTTTCACTGGCTCTTTGTCCCAGGGATTAATGGCCAATTTACTGGCTAAGGGTCCAGCAAATCAATAGGCACAGCGGCATCAAATCATGCAAAACCACACCGGGGATTGACGGCTTCAACCTCTACTCTCATCCCCAGCATCAGCTGATGCTGGCGTGCCGATTTAACCCAGTGAAAAAAGGACAAATTGCATCCTTGGACTATTGTTGAAGATACACTCTCCTATTCCTTGAGGTACGACTTGTGGTTAATGTGAAAGCAGGTAATGTCCCGGTTAAAAGCGGCCCAGTGGGAACAGCAAAAACGGCTTCTTTAACCAGGTACACTGCACAGCCAATTAACTGGAATGCCAGTGAAAAAAGGGCTTTTGTTTTACCACTGAGATCTCTTCTGAATTCCCTTTTTTTGATGACCTCTGGCTTTTGGACAATCATGACCTGTTATTTTGTCATTCTCCCTACCTGCTTTTTCCATTATGAATACCCAGCATATACGACCTATTTCATAATGGAAGGAGACTGCGTGTTTGTCCTTCCTGGATGTGCCTGATATAATTTTGGATGATCCTTGAATATTCTTTTTACATTATTTCCAGTGTCTCCTGATTTCCTCTTGAAGTCCACAGTCAGCTCCTTGGTTTTGCTAACATTGAGTGCAAGGCTATTGTTGTGGCATCACTCAACCAACTGATCCATCTCCCTCATGTGCACTTTCTCATTGCCAACTGTGATTCTGCCGACGACCGTGGTGTCGTCATCAAATTTGGAGATGACATTTGAATCCCACCTACAAATTTGAACAGCAAGAGTCTACAGTCTTTGACTAGCTCCCTGCAAAGCAAGCTACAGAAAAGCTCTTGATAATCCAGCATCCAAATTTTTTTTTTTAAATTTTTTTATTTTTTAAATCAGAAATGATTTAATATCTGCCTTACCACATTTTGTTTCCGTGCTTGCTTTAAATTGGCCTGGGCATTAAAACAACCTATTTTCCTTCGACTGTATAATATATATTTAAATTAAAGCAAAATAAAAGTGTGTCTGGAATAATATTGAATAATCTGCAATCTTCTGGTCCATCAATGTTTGCCAGGTTTGTGGAGTTTTGCTTTATTTGGGCCTGTTCCCTGTGCTCTTCTCAGTGCTGTTACCATTATTTGTGCATTTTCATGCTCAGTTAATTCCAATTTGTTTTTCAATTAATGTGTTGCCTTTTTAGCAAAATGCAATTTACTGCATTCTTAAATTTGTGTGCCAAATCTGTGCCCATTCTGAAAGCGTGCTTATTTCCTCCATTGATAGGCTACAATCATCATTTAAATTTGTGGAAAGTAAATTGGTATTAAAAAAATTATCTAAACATAGAACATTCTAGCACAGGGACAGGCCCTTAGGCTAATGTATTTGTGCCAAACATGATGTCCAAATCAAACTAAGACTTCTTTCTCCTGATCCCTCCGTCCTCTTCATTTGTCTGTCAGGAAGATTCTTAAATGCTTCTATTCTATACTTCCACCACTACTCTTGGCAGCCTGTTCCAGGCATCCATCACTCTCTATGTAAAAGTATTTACCCTGCATGTATCCCTTAAACATTCTCCCCCAACCTTAAACATATGTCCTCCAGTGTGTGATGGTTTTGCCTTGTGGGGGGGAGGGGGAAGATTCTGAATGTCCTACCAATGCCTCTTATGGTTTTATGAACCTCATTCAGGTCTTCTCTCAGCCTCTGACGCTCCAGAGAAAGTCTGGTAATCTCAGTCCGTCCAGACAGTAATCTCAGGTTAATTTCTGCATGGAGACCCTGCGCCCCCCATTCCTTACCTATGCATTAATATTCTGAAACTGTCTCTGGGACAATGCCATGGGCAAAGTCTGGAAGAGGTACTGAAGCCTTGGCAACACATTCAACTTGATACAATTGACCCTGCCCACCAAAGTGATGGGAAGGATAATCCATCTGTTTGGGTTCTCCTCAATTTTTTTTGAGCAAGGGGGTATAATTTAGTTTATATAAATTTTGCAGATTATTATCCACCCTAGACTCCTGGGTACTTGATTCCCTTTTGTGGCCATTTCATTTGACTGTTTCCTTTAAATTGACTGTAGTCCCCTTCTGTAAGTGGCAAAATTTCACTCTTGACCCAATTAATCATATACCCAGAGACTTTCCCATCATCCTCTAGAGTAGACTGAAGCTTGGTTAGTGAGCTTGCCGGGTCTGTCAGATATATCAGCACATCATCAGCAAATAGATTGATTTTGTGTTTTTCCCAGCCTACTCTGAAATCCTGATCCCATCGTATGGCTTCAGCCAATGGTTTTATAGTCAAAATGAGTAGAACTGGAGAAATGGACACCCCTTTCTACTGGATTTCGATAGTGGTAAGGCTGGAGATATTTGCCCATTGATCACAACTTTAGCCTTGGGCATGTGGTACAATTTATAAAAGTTGGCCCGAGTCACATTTTCTCCAGTACCTTAAACAGGAAGTCCCACTCTTGCCTACCAAATGCCTTCTCAGCATCCAGGGCCACAGCTACACTTGGGTTATCCCTTAACTGTGCCTGATGTATGATGCTCGGCAGTCTGCTTATATTATCCGCAACCTGTCTCTTTTGCACAAAGCCCGCTTGGTGTACATTTGTTAGCTTTGGCAAATGCTTCGTCAATCTATCTGCCAGGGCCTTTACAAGCATCTTGTAGTCCATATTCAGCATTGAAATAGGACAGTTTCCATTGGTTCCTTTATTTTGAAAGAATAACGTAATAGAAACATAGAAACATAGAAGATAGGAGCAGGAGTAGGTCATTCGACCCTTCGAGCCTGCTCCGCCATTCATCGAGATCATGGCTGATCTTAAAGTTCAGTACCCCGTCCCCGCCTTCTCTTCGTAACCTTTAATCCCCTAATACTGAAGAAATATATCTAATTCCCTCTTAAATATATTTAATGAACCTGCCTCTACTGCCCTCTGTGGCAATGAATTCCACAGATTCACCACCCTCTGGGTAAAGAAATTCCTCCTCATCTCGGTCCTAAATGGTTTGCCTATTATCCTCAAACCATGGCCCCGGGTTCTGGATTTTCCCATCATTGGAAACATCCCATCTGCATTCATTCTGTCCAGTCCTGCCAGAATTTTATGTCTCTATGAGATCCCCTCTCAATCTTCTAAACTCCAGCGAGTACAATCCCAATTTGCACAATCTTTCCTCGTAAGTCATTCCTGCCATTCCAGGTATCAGCCTGGTGAATCACCTCTGCACTCCCTCCATTGCAAGAACATCCTTCCTTAGATCAAGTGACCAAAACTGCACACAATACTCCAGGTGGGGTCTCACCAAGGCCCTGTACAGCTACAGTAAGGTATCCTTGTTCCTATACTCAAACCCTCTTGATATGAAGGCCAACATACCATTTGCCTTTTTAACTGCCTGCTGTACCTGCATGCTAGCCTTCAGAGACTGGTGTACAAGTACCCCTAGGTCTCTCTGCACTTCCCCATCTCTTAATCTATTGCCATTCAAATAGTAATCTGCCTACCGGTTTGTATTACCAAAGTGGATAACCTCACATTTATCCATATTGTAGTGCATTTGCCATGTATCTGCCCAGTCCCTCAATTTATCTAAATCACACAGGAGCATCCTGAACCCCTCTTCCATGCACACAACCCCTCCTAGCTTAGTGTCATCTGCAAATTTGGAGATATTACATCCAATCCCCTCATCCAGATCATTAATGCAAATTGTGAACAGCTGGGGTCCCAGTACAGATCCCTGTGGCACCCCACTGGTCACCGCCTGCCACTCAGAAAATGAGCCATTTATCCCAACTCTCTGTCTTCTACCTGCCAGCCAGTTCTCAATCCACATCAATACTTTGCCCCCAATCCCATGAGCCTTGATTTTGGAAGCCAGTCGTTTATGCGGGACCTTATCGAAGGCCTTTTGGAAGTCCAGGTGCACCACATCCACTGGCTCTCCCCCATCTATTTTACCTGTCACCATCTCAAAGAATTCCAATAGATTTGTCAAGCACGATTTACCTTTTGTAAATCCATGTTTACTCCGTCCGATCCCTTCTCTGCTAGTCATATGCTCCGCTATTACATCCTTAATAATGGATTCCATCATTTTGCCCACTACTGATGTAAGGCTCACCGGCCTATAATTCCCCGCTTTTTCTCTACCCCCCTTTTTAAATAGTGGGGTGACATTAGCTACCCTCCAATCCATGGGTACTGATCCTGAGTCTATCGATTTCTGGAAAATAATTCTTAAAGCATCTGCTATCTGAATGGCCACTTCCTTAAGTACCCTAGGATGTAGATTATCAGGCCCTTGGGATTTATCTGCCTTCAATCCCATCAATTTTCCCAAGACCATGTCCTTAGAGATACTGATTTCTTTCAGTTCCTCCCTTGCATTAGTCTCTATGTTTCCCAACATCCTTGGGAGGTTATTTGTATCCTCTCTTGTAAAAACAGAACTAAAGTAAGAATTTAAATGGTCTGCCATTTCCTTATTCCCCATTATATATTCCCCTGATTCCGACTGCAAAGGACCTACTCTGGATTTCACCAATCTTTTCCTCTTGACATATTTATAAAAGCTTTTGCAGTCGGTTTTTATATTTGCCGCAAGCTTAACTTTCGTAATTTATTTTTGCTCTCTTGATTAATCCCTTTGTCCTCCTTTGGTGCATCTTGAACTGCTCCCAGTCTTCGGTTGTGGTACTTTTTTTGGCCATTTGATATGCTCTCTCTTTGGACGTAATGCTGTCTCTAATTTCCCTTGTTATCCACGGTTGAGTCACCTTTTTTGGTTTATTTTTATGCCAAACCGGTATAAACGATTTTTGCAATTTCTCCATTAGATCTGTGAAAGCTTTCCATTGTCTATTCACAGTCAACTCCCCCATAAACACCACCCAATCAATCTTACTCAACTCCCGTCTCATACCATCATAATTCCCTTTATTTAAATTCAGGACCTTAGTCTCGGTTTTAATTTCATCACTCTCCATGTCGAGTGAGAATTCAATCTATTGTGATCGCTCCTACACAAAGGGCCTCGTACAACAAGATTGTTGATTAGCCCCTTATTGCATAATACCCAATCTAAAATGGCCTGCTCCCGAGTTGGTTCCTCGACATATTGGTCTAGATAACCGTCCCGTAAACATTCAAGGAATTACTCCTCCTCTGTATTTTTACCAATTTGACTAGTCCAATCTATATGCAAATTAAAGTCTCCCATGATGACAGCTGTTCCCTTATTGTACGCTTTTCTAATTTCTCTTTTAATGCCTTCTCTCACCTCTACACTACTATTTGGAGGCCTATATACCACCCCCACTAACGTTTTCCGCCCCTTGCTATTCCTCAATTCTACCCATATAGATTCCGCATCTTCTGAGTTGATATCCTTTCTGTCAATCGTATCGGTCCCTTCTCTCACCATCAATACTACCCCACCCCCTTTTCTTTCTTGCCGATCCCTCCTAAATATCGTGTACCCCGGGATGTTAAGTTCCCAGACTTGCCCACCCTGCAGCCATGTTTCTGTAATCCCAATCAAATCAAATTTGTTTCTCAATTTCCACAGCTAATTCATCTACCTTGTTCCGAATGCTTCTTGCATTAAGATATAAAGCCTTCAGATTTGCTTTTTTCACCCTCCTTGCTCTTTCTGATTTTTTACTTTCGCTGCCTAACCTAACTTTTCCTGTTTTATCTTTTCTGTCCTTTGCCCTATCATACAGGTTCCCATCCCCCTGCCAAATTAATTTAAACCGCACCCGATGGCTGTACCAAACCTAGCTGCCAATATATTGACCCCTTTTGGGTTTAGGTGTAACCCATCCTTCTTGTAGAGGTCATGCCTTCCCCAAAAGAAATCCCAATGATCCAAGAAGCCAAAACCCTGTCCTTTACACCAGCCCCTCAGCCACACATTCATTTTTCTTAACCTTCCATTTTTGTCCTCAGTTGCACTTGGCACAGGTAGCAAACCAGAGATCACCACCCTGGCTGTCCTATTTCTTAGTTTCTGTCCTAGCTCTCTGTAATCCTTTTTCAGTACTTCCTCCTTTTTATCTATGTCATTGGTACCCACGTGTACCAAGACATCAGGCTGTTCGCCTTCCCCTTTTAGAATACCCTGGACCCTATTTGAGATATCCCGCACCCTTGCACCAGGGAGGCAGCACACCATGCGGGCATACCTATCTGGCTCACAGAATCTCCTGTCTGTATTTCTGACAATGGAGTCCCCAATGACCACTGCATTCCTCTTTACCCTTTGGTCCACCATGCCAGGCTCAGTGCCAGCGACCTGGTCACTGCTGCCAGCTTCTGTCAGGTCATCTCCCTCAACAGCATCCAACAAAATATACCTGTTACTGAGAGGGATAGTCACAGGTGTGCTCTCCATTTTCCTGGTATTTTTGTTCCCTCCCCTGACAGTTACCCACTTATCTGACACATCTGGTCTTGGGGTAACTATGTCCCTGAAAGTTGAATCTATCAACTCCTCACTCTCCCTTACCAGCCGTAGGTCCTCAAGTTGCAGCTCCAGTTCCCCAACTCGGTCCTTAAGGAACTGCATCTCGGTGCACCTGACGCAGATGTGGCTATTTGGGAGGGTGGGACTCACCCATGGTTCCCACATCTGACATCCAGAACAAAACACTAACCCCATAGGCATGACTGAGCTAAAATAATGCCACTTCCCTTTCTCCTCGCCTGCTTTTGCCTTAGCCTGTTGAGCCAAAGGCTGGAAGTCCCACTCCTTCAGTGCCCCACTCACTCAGTGCGCCGCTCCTCGCTGGCCGCTCCCTCCCCTTTTACTGGCCCCTTGACCAATTAACCCAGTCACTCTCTCCAAGCTCCTACTCCTCTGACTCACAGCTCAAACTCCAGCTGCTGCCTCCTCAGGCTCCCAGCCCGATTTGAGTAGGCCCAAGCCCCAGTAAGCCCTTGTATTTAACTGCTTACCTCCACGTCACTCTCTCCGAGCTTCTCCTCCTTTGACTCCCAGCTTGAATTTACATATAGATTGGACTAGCCAAATCAGTAAGTCCAGCTATTTATTCTGCTCACCCTCTGATGCTGTCTCTTGGCTCCTCCTCCTCCTCTCACCCGACACCAGGCACTGACTCACTGTCTCCTCTGACCCCGAGTCTGGCCTTGGTATTGAGAAAGATTTTGCGAGTGTATGGGTTTCAAATGTCTGATCCACCACCTCCATAAAGATAGGCATCAGGAGATCTTTGAATTCCCTCTAAAACGCTGGGGGAGCCCATCCTCCCCTGGACACTTACTAGGTTGTAACAGATTCAATGCTCTTCCTTTTTCTTCTTCTATGAAGGGGCATTCGATCCCTCCTGATCTTCCTGACCTAAATTTGATAACTCCAATTTTGACAGGAAATCATCAATTTTCTCAGGCTTCCCAGTGATTCTGATTTATTAAAATTTTTCATAAAATTGTTTGAAGGCTTCATTTATTTCCTTCGGCTTGTATGAGATCCTGTCGTCCCCTGTGTGAACTGCATTAATCATTCCTGAGGCCTGTTCTGCCCTCAGCTGCCAGGAGAGGACTCTATGGGCTAATTCCCCTAGCTTGTAATATTTCTTCCTCGATCTTAATACGGCCTACTCTATCGTATGTGTTTGGAATATATTATATTTAAGTTTTTTGTTTGTCAAAGCCTGATCATTTTCTTCTGAGTCTGAGTTTTGAAAGTATTTTTCTAAGTCCACAGTCTCCTGTTCCAATTCCTCTACCTCCCTTAAATAGTCTCTTTTAACTGCTGTTGAATATCCAATTATTTGACTTTTTAAGTATGCCTTAAGAATGTCCCAAAGAAGGAATTTGTCTGCAGTCGAGTTACAGTTGGCCTCACAGAACACGTCTATCTGTGTTCTAACAAAGCTATAAAACTCCAGCTTCTTCAATGGCAATGGATTAAGGTTCCATCTGTACATTGTCTCCAGTTTATCTGACATTGTAATTGTCAATGTCAAGAGGGAATGGTCTGACAAAAGTCTCGCCATGTACTCGGTGTCCATGATTCTACCTTCTATTTGGGTTGATGCCAAGAATAAATCTATCTTGGTGTAGGAGTCATGCTGTCTCGAATAAAAGGAATAATCCCTTTCCCTTGGATGCTGTCGACTCCATGCATCTATTAAATTCAGCTCTTTCATGAATGCCTGGGTAGTTTTAACTGTCCTGACTTTGGTTACCTTTCTTGATGACTTATCTAAGACTGGATCCAGACAAAAAGTGAAATTCCCCCCCACTCCACCCCCAAAACCAGGATGTTTTTTCTTCCCTCTGCCAATTTCAAGAAATTAACTTGTATAAATTTCTCATCTTCCCATTTAGGTGCATATATGTTCAATAAGTACAGGATTCTGAATGTATCTGACAGTGCACCATCACAACCCTTTCTGCTATGTCCATGACCGTGCTTTCCACCCTCACTAGAACATTTTTTTCCCTACCAAAATCGCCACACCCCCCCCTTCCTGGATGATGCTGTTACCTGGCCCACCCACCCTCTCTTCAGTTTTTGGTGTTCACGTTCTGTTAAGTGTGTTTCCTGAAGAGAAGTTGTATCCACTCTGAATTTTCTTATGTGTGCCAAGACTCTTTTCCTCTTGACTGTTCCATTTAATCCATTTACATTAAAACTAATGCATTTTACACAGTTGGACATTGCCCCAGTGACCCCAATATGTCACTGCCCAGCACTTCAGAGATCTAACTCTGAAAAAAAGCCCACAGGGTTCTCCCCCTCGATGCTCTCCATCAGCCCCACTATTTTTGTATCGTTTCTTCGGCTATAATTTTCCAGGGCATCCAATTTATCCCAGACATGTTCGCTCTTCCTCTTCCTCACCAACATTCCGCCACCCCCTCCCCCCCGACATGCACTCCAAGCCGGTCTGGGTTAGCGTTACTTCCCTGAATTGGTCTTACCTCGGCATTCCTGAAGGGTGTCTGCAGTGGGCATCGAGGCGGCATTGCCATTTTCCTACCAAGATGCATCTCAGGTTGATCTCCTGGCTTCAGAGCTGATTCCTTGCTGCTCTTGCTGGCAGTTTTGTTTAGTTTTGTCATCTTGCTGCCGCCTTCCTTCACCTCTAGTGAGTATTTTGACTATTATTTTGATGTTTTTCTTGGTTCATCTTCCTTGCAGATCTGGGAGCTCTGGAGTTTTGCCTCCTCTCACTCTCCTCATATCATGTGACCTCGACCCCAGCGATCTTCTCTCATGTCTTTTCCAATAACCAGGGATATATTCCATGAAGCTCAAGGGTCTGGTACACCTTACTGCTCCTCAAAAGATCCCACTCTCTAACTTTCCTGATCTCAGAATGTTCTAACACAGGAGCCTTCTCCACATTGTACTCTCTATCACTATCCATGTCCTCCTTCTTGGCAAATACCAATGCAAAGTACTCATTTAGAACCTCGTCCCCTTTCCCCAACTCCAAGGATAAACTCCCCCCAACATGACCTAGAGTGGTCTTGTCCTCTTGTTTTTAATGCAAGTATAAAATACCTTAGGGGGTTTTCTTTAATCCTACTTACCAAGGGCATCTCATGTCCCCTTTTTGGCTTCCCAATGCTCTGCTTCAAGTCTTTACTGCAATTTTTATATCCTCCAGGGCCCTGTCTGATTGTCGTTTCCTGAACCTTACCTCCTTTTCCTTCTGGATCGAGTTCATGACCTCTCTCATTGTCCAAGGTTCTCTTGCCTTACTATCCCTGTCCTCCCACTGAAACGTGCTGGTCCCGGACTCTAATTAGCTGGTCCTTTAACAATTCCCACACGTTTGTTCTGGGCTTGGCTGATACCTGATAACAGCTGGTCCCGATGAACTCCTCTTAGCTCTTGTCTAATCGTGTCACAATTTGTCCTCCCACAATTCCCACTGATCCAATTATTAATTTGTGGACCTTCCATGAAGCCCTCATTCTGGACAACATCCCTCACCCCTGCTCTCAGTTTTACATTGGTGTAGCTAACAGATTAATTGACCCCAACTCTGCAAGTTCTAGCCTTATCCATTGGGCTAGCATGTGGGCATTTTGAAGGCCTTTTCAAATTGAAACATTGGATTTGCTTATCTCTCTTCAAAGAGTACAATGCAGTCCAGTACAGCAGTGAGGTAGATCAGTTAATTGAGTGGTGTCACAACAACCTTGCACTCAATGTCAGTATAACAAATGAATTGATTGTGGATTTCAGGAAGAGAAAGTCAGGAGAACACAACGAACTCCTCATCAAGGGGGACAGCAGTGGAGAGGGCAAGAAACTTCAGATTCTTGGGTGTCAACATCTCTGAAGGCCCATCCTGGGTCTGTCATGTAAATGGAATTATGAAGAAGGCATGCCAATGGCTATATTTTGTTAAGAGTTTGAGGAGACTTGATATGCCACAAAAGACTCTTGCAAATTTCTGCAGGTATGGAGGTGCCAATGCACAGGGCTGGAAAAGGCTACAGAGGGTTATAAATTCAATCAGTGCGACTGTAGCTATTAGTCTTCACTCTATTAATGATGTCTTTAAGAGATGGTGCCTCAAGAAAGCAGATCTATCATCAAGGACCCTCACTACCCAAGCTATGTCTTTTTCTCACTGCTTCCATCAGAAAGGAGGTACAGGAGCATGAATGAAACAAAATAGGCTGCAGATGCTGTGATTGTAGTAAACACATCGAAATACTGGAGGAACTCAGCTGGTCTTTTCAGTATCTGTAGGAAACAGATATATTGCCGACGTTTAGGGCCTGAGCCCTTCTTCAAGGAAAAATCTGTAAAGGTAGAAGCAGGATATATCAGAAAGTCTCAGAATTCAAACAATAGAGGAATCCAGACCAACAAAAGGTGTCAATTGGATGTGATAAGGGTCTAGGTAGAATTTATCACGTCTGTGCAAGACAAGGAATGGAGATACGACAGGGAAGTGGTGAGATTTTAACGAAAGCTAAAGAAATTGATATTAATGCCATCTGGATAGAGGGTGCCCAGTCAGAAGATGAGGTGTTGTTCCTCCAGTTTATAGGTAGTCTAGTCTTGCAGTACATGAGACCATGGTCAGCAATGGAATGGGACATTGAAATAGGAGGCCACTGGGAGATGACGCTTTTGCGGCGGACAGAGCCGAGGAGCTCAACAAAGTGATATCCCAGTCTGTGTCCAGTCTCTTGCACATTTTGTGCAAGAGCATGAAGCCACATCCAATGTTACAAATACAGCTCCTTCTTTTCACCATCAGATTTCTGAACGGACAGAGAACCTATAGACACTATCTCACTTTTCTCTTTTCTTCACTACTTATTTTTTAAATATCTTATATTTATGTAATTGTACATTTATTGTAATTTTTGCACTTTGTTCTGCATCATACTGCTGCCACAGAACAACAAATTTCATGACACATGTACTTGACAATAAACCTGATTCTGACAAGGAATCATCCAGGTGGACTACAAGGTGTTGGTTCCCTGGAAGTTTGTATCTTTCTAGGGTTTGTATGGATTTTTTTACCCTGAATTCCAGGATGCATTTGGAGCACAGTTCACTGAATATTAACTGTCTTTCTTGTGTAGTAGTATGACATCCACATCCTCCAATCCTTGGTCTGCAGTTATAAAACACAATTAGTCTTGCCCTTCTGTTCTTCTATCCCTAGGTCATTTCAAAACACAGATGCATTAGTTTATTTAATATCACTCTTTCATTTTGATCTTGTATCCACCTGATCTTGATAAATAGGATGCAAAGCTTTGTGAGCGTGTGCACAAGGAGTAGGGTCCTCCTGTCTCACTGTTTGGATAGTTGATCTGTTTGCAACCTTTGCTCCACATGCCTGCCAGCCCCTTCATAACCTTACACCACCCCTCACCCCCTTGCTGATTGAGAATCCACCAACTTCTGCCTCTATATGTTAAATTACTGCTTCCATTGCCCATGGAAGAGAATTCCTAATGCACGTGTGGCACAGGCAGTAATACCGAGATTACTCCCTTTGGGTTCCTTTTTAACTCGCAAGTAACAACCCCTCTTTATGAAATGGTGACTCTTGCTTTGGATTCTTCGACAAGAGGAGTGCCCTCTTCTCATTCACCATCAGAACTTCTAAAGTCCAGCAGACGAAAGCCTGACCGACCTTTCCGCACGTGGAGACCTGCCCATTCCAGTTATTCATTCAGTAAATCTTCTGGGATGATTTTAACCATTAACATCCTTCATAGCAAGGAACAGGCCCTTCCCATTTGTGCCAGCCAGGTTGGCATTCTGGGATAGTCCCATTGGCCCTCATTAGGTTCATGTGCAAATGAGAGAAAAAAACCCACTAAATTTAAATTTAGGCATACAGCACAGTAACAGGCCATTTCAGCCCATGAGTCCGTGCTGCCCAATTAACCTACAGTCCCGGTATGTTTGTAACGGTAGAAGGAAACCAGAGCCCTCAGGGAAAACTCAGGCAGACACTGGGAGAACGAACAAACTCCTTACAGACAGCATGGGATTTGAACCCCGATCTAGATTGCTGGGGCTAACTGCTGCGCCAACCATTCCACCCACTTTGAGAGAAGAAATGGTAAACAAGAAAATGTACAGATGCTGGGGTCGAATGCAAACATAGAAGTGCTGGAGATGCTCAGCAGGTCATACATCATCCACAGGAAGTAAAAGGCAGTCAATGTTTCAGGCCTGAGTCTTTCATCAGGAATGTCAAAATGCAGCTAGTCACCTGAATAAGAAGGTGAGGGAAGGGGAGGAGCACAAGGAGGAGCACAAGTTGACAGGTATGAAACTCTAGGTGAATACCAGTGGCTGGGGCAAAGAGAAAGAAGCTGAGAAGTGATTGTTTGCTTGGGGTAGGATTAGTGTTGATGAATGGTTGATGGTAGGATGGACTCAGTGGGCTGAAGAGCCCAAGCCTCTATGACTCTGGATCTGTCTTGGCTAAAAGTAGCTTTGCTCTGACTATTGTGCTCAGGGACCTGAAGTGAATCATCCCCCTTCACTCTATAATGCAGTTCACAAGATCTGAGTCTTGATGTTTTAATTCTGAATTGCTCTATTATTCTGAGGAATAAAATAAATTGGATGGAAAGGGCTATGGCCCATCACTTTCTGTTAAACCGATGATTAAGCACACTGCCCTTTGGAGAACGAACTGGAATTGGGATTTGTGTCAAAACAAGTTTTTTAAAAAAAAATGTAACTGTTAGTGTTAAACTTGTTATTGTTAAACTCCCCGCAGCTAATCCAAAGAAAGCTCAGCCCCAGCTTTGCTTTCCAACACAGGAATTTCTCTTACTAGCTCTTCAATGTTCTGAGATTCAAAACTCTTCCCCACTGCCTGTTACTGCTGCAGTAATGCCTCTTCCTATTTATACACCTTCTTGCTCTTCTGTGTTTGTTCCTTTTTATTATTTCGTGTCATCTCCTTTAGCCCTAGAAATGTTGCATCTTTGCAATCCTCCAGATGGATCGCTTCTGTAACCCTCCACTTCTATCTTTGGCACAATTCATCGCATACCCACCTTTGTCCTTAGCCAGCCTCTGTAAAGCACTAATGATGCCTTTGTGAGGTCTTTTGCTGTGATGAAGGCAACATACAAATGCAAATTGTTGAAAGCAAGTAGTTGTGCGGAGAGAGCTCTCGAGGCTTGTTCTGCAGATGTGGAAAGAGATTCAAGATGTGTTCTCGTCGTCTTTTATGTCTTAACGCCACTCTGTTCCTCCCCCACCCCTGCAACTATTGAATTTTTAGGTAATAATTTGGGACCCTATATTTGGCATAGTGGTTCTGAAGCCACCGAGGAAGGAAGAAGGAAGATTTATGCAGCTTGGTTTAAAAAAAACCTCAGTTTTTGAGTTTTAGCAGTAAATGATACATAGATAAAAATAGTAAATATCCAAGAAAGTAACTATATTGGTAAATATAACTATGAATAACCTATGATATATAACCAAAAGGCAGAAAAAATTATACTAATAATCTAACACTACCCTTGTAAAGTTGTTGGTTGAACATGCATGCTCCATTACTATAAAAAAGGAAACAGCCAAATGGCATCTAAGTAGCCTTATAAATTTTGAAAATAATTAAAAAAGGATCCCATAAACTTAGTTAAAATTCATTTCAGTAGTAGAACATCTAATTTTTTCCAAAGTCAGACATGCCATCGCATCAGACAGAAACTGGGTCTGTGTAGGAGGGACAGCATCTTTCCATCTCATCAATACAGCTCTTCCAGCAATAAGAGAAACAAAGGCAACTACATGGAATTGTGACCCAGACAACTTCAAGTCAGTTGGCTTACTTATTCCAAAGAGGACAAGAAAAGGATTAGGAGTCAAATTAATATTAAAGACAAGGTTTGACAAATACTTTCCCAATAATTGGAAAGAGAAGAACATGACCACATTTGAAACAATGTGCCTTCTTACAACTATTGCATTTTGAGGAAATAGGAAAAAAAATCTTTTTTCATTTAATGCACTTTTTATTTTGTAAACTACAGATGACCCTTTATGGGGAAGTAAAATGGCGTAGAGGATTTGGTCCTCACTGTAATTATAAACAGAAAGTTTATATTTGAATATAATTTGAAAACCAACAAGGTCGGGTCAGATACAGCAATGAGCTCTCTGAACCCTTCTCCATTAACAATGGCGTGAAGCAAGGCTGTGTTCTGGCACCAACCCTCTTTTCAATCTTCTTCAGCATGATGCTGAACCAAGCCATGAAAGACCCCAACAATGAAGACGCTGTTTACATCCGGTACCGCACGGATGGCAGTCTCTTCAATCTGAGGCGCCTGCAAGCTCACACCAAGACACAAGAGAAACTTGTCCGTGAACTACTCTTTGCAGATGATGCCGCTTTAGTTGCCCATTCAGAGCCAGCTCTTCAGCGCTTGACGTCCTGCTTTGCGGAAACTGCCAAAATGTTTGGCCTGGAAGTCAGCCTGAAGAAAACTGAGGTCCTCCATCAGCCAGCTCCCCACCATGACTACCAGCCCCCCCGCATCTCCATCGGGCACACAAAACTCAAAACGGTCAACCAGTTTACCTATCTCGGCTGCACCATTTCATCAGATGCAAGGATCGACAATGAGATAGACAACAGACTCGCCAAGGCAAATAGCGCCTTTGGAAGACTACACAAAAGAGTCTGGAAAAACAACCAACTGAAAAACCTCACAAAGATAAGCATATACAGAGCCGTTGTCATACCCACACTCCTGTTCGGCTCCGAATCATGGGTCCTCTACCGGCACCACCTACGGCTCCTAGAACGCTTCCACCAGCGTTGTCTCCGCTCCATCCTCAACATCCATTGGAGCGCTTACACCCCTAACGTCGAAGTACTCGAATGGCAGAGGTCGACAGCATCGAGTCCACGCTTATGAAGATCCAGCTGCGCTGGATGGGTCACGTCTCCAGAATGGAGGACCATCGCCTTCCCAAGATCGTATTATATGGCGAGCTCTCCACTGGCCACCGTGACAGAGGTGCACCAAAGAAAAGGTACAAGGACTGCCTAAAGAAATCTCTTGGTGCCTGCCACATTGACCACCGCCAGTGGGCTGATAACGCCTCAAACCGTGCATCTTGGCGCCTCACAGTTTGGCGGGCAGCAACCTCCTTTGAAGAAGACCGCAGAGCCCACCTCACTGACAAAAGGCAAAGGAGGAAAAACCCAACACCCAACCCCAACCAACCAATTTTCCCTTGCAACCGCTGCAATCGTGTCTGCCTGTCCCGCATCGGACTTGTCAGCCATAAACGAGCCTGCAGCTGACGTGGACTTTTTACCCCCTCCATAAATCTTCGTCCGCGAAGCCAAGCCAAAGAAAGAAAATGGCGTAGAGGATTTGGTCCTCACTGTAATTATAAACAGAAAGTTTATATTTGAATAATGAATTTGGAGGTGTATCTTAAATCCACAATGGATTGCAGGTTCTACGTTCATTTATTTTTTTGTACTTAAATTCAATTACATACATTTTTCTCTTGAGTCCTCAAATTGCAGACTCAAACTGCTCCCTCCTTATCCCAGCCATCTTGCTTTACTCTCCCTTCTCTCACCTATAGGTGGATACATATGACAAGATTCTCAGGATATGACACTGGTGCACAGTGTCTGTCCCTGTCGGAGATTTCTGGCAGGAGGGTAATGGAAGGGAGTGCTTTGATCATTTTTCAAGCAGGGCCTCATTTGGTTTGCCAGCTGGATGATCAGAGACCCCAGTATTGTCCAGTCCTTGCCCTGTCACATTTACATCCAGCGAAGTTTAGAGACGATGGCAGTCGAGAAGAATTTTTAGTTCGCTCAATGGTCAGTATCTTTTGACCACAAGAGATGAAATTATGTACCTTTTGAGGTCCAGAGCTGGGCCACATGCGTAGGTTCTGCCAGCAATGATCACGTCCCAAGAATGAATAACCAAAATAAACGGCTATACCTGAGCCATGAACAAAAAGTTGTTTCCATTTTGGAATGCTGCGTTGTCAGGTTTCTCATTCTCATTTTTAAAAAAAAGTTTATTATTCTTTCTGCAGTCGTTTTTGTATCGGAGCAGTGGGAGCAAGATCAACATCTGTTTGCAATTTGCAGCATTGACTTTCAGCAGAATCACATCTGGAATAAGAAGATTATTATTTTAATTGCCTTGGGTAGAATTTATTAGCTCAGAGCTCCTTCTGAGGTCATAGTTTCCTGGTTAGCTGACTATTTTCTTGAGTGTACTCCAACTTCGTGGGGTCCTACTGCTGAGTAGGGATAGTGATCTTTATAGGCACTTTCCATGTTTGGCTCGAAGCTCATTACACAAGGTGTACATGATTGAGTATAATGGCTCCTACTGGTGAAGCTGGTGTCCATCAAGGAGTTGTGACCAGTTAACCCAATATGAGCTTGCTTTGGAGATTGATGGGCCTAGACCACTGTCTTTAAAAGGTTTGTACGTTCTCCCCATGTCTGTGCGAGTTTTCCTTCGGGTGCATGGATGGGCACCACCCATCCAGTTCTTGATCTCCATCCTGTATTCAGTCTCCTCATTCCCAGTTATTGCACCAGCAACGGTGGTGGCATCAGTGAATTTGTAGATTGAGTTGGAGCTTCGCTTCACTACGGGGACATGGATGTGCAGGGACTAAGCACCCAGCCTTGGGTCAGCCAGTGAGATGGTATCTACCATTGACCTGTTGTGACCATGGGCGAACTGAAGTGGGTTACTAGCCGACAGTCATAGAAGCAGGTCATCTTACTCTTCTTGGGCACCAGAATGACGGATGTCCTTTTGAAGCAGGTGGGATCTCAGACTGCTGTAGCGGGAGGTTGAAGGTGTTAACGAAAACTCCAGCCAGCTGGTTCACACAGGGTTTAAGGATATGGCCACCAGGAACACTGTCTGATACAGATGCTTTTTGAGAATTCACACTCCTGAAGGTTCTGTTCACAGAAACTGGAAGCAAAGTGGAGGCTGGGGGCTCATGAGGGCCATCATTGTTTTCCCTTTCAAAGAGAGCTTAAAAGGCATTGAACTTGTCTGGTCAGGTGCATTGCAAGTGATGATACTGCCTTGTGGGATATGATGGTGTGCAAGCCCTGCCACTGTGTCAGGCGTCTGTCTGAGACTCCAGTTCGGTCCAGAATTTTCGCTGCGTTGGTGATGGTCTTCCTCAGGTTGTCTTGGGTCTTTCTTTATGATTCTGAATCTCTTGTCCTAAACACCACAGATCAGGTCTGCAGCATTTTGAAGATCTCCAGCTAATGTACACTAGGACAGTGTCAGCAGGTACACACTGGACAACAGAGTTCCTGATGATGTCAGTGAAAGATTAATTCAGATGTGCCGCCGATTCCTGGAATGTTGCCCAGTTCACAGACTCCAGAGAATCACAAAGCTGCTCTACTGTCTCCCCAGGCCAACTCTGTCCAGTCAACACCGCTGATTCCGTGCTCTTCCACTCTCCCACCTCCCCTGGCCATCACTGTCCAGTCTTCACGATTGGTGTTCTTCAGCCTCTGAGCATGTCCAGGAAGGTTGAGAGTGCTTAATTTCTCCCCCCCCCCACCCCCGAGTCCCCAGTTCAACAGTGGTCGAGGGTTATTGATCCCTCTGATGCAGTAGTGGTTGAGGGTGTTTAATTCCACCGCGCCCCCCCCCCCCCCCCCGGGCGCAGCAGCCATCGAGAGTGTTTGGTGTCATAAAAGTCGTGCTGATGGTAGTTTGGGAGGATCTTCTTTAGGCTGACCTCTTTTAAGCTCCCGATGATGGTTGAGAAGGCGTTGGGATATGCTATGTGATGTTTGTTGATCACAGTTGCATAGATTCTCCAGTGTTAGCTTAATGTCTGCCTGTTGAGGAATGTAGACAATGGAAGTGAACTATCTCAGGAGCTAGAAAAACCTGCATTTCAGGACCAGGTGTTACAGATGAGGGGAACATCCCTGGGACAAGACATGAAGAGTTGACCATGAAGCAGCGTGAAACACAAAAGTCTGCAGGCACTGTGATTGGAGTGAAAAGGTATAAAAGGGCTCAGGCCATGAACTCTGTGAGACCTGCTGACTTACTCCAACATTTGTGTCTTCCCTAACCATGAATCAGACCCCACCGTCTTTTCCATTACCTGCGGACATCATCCAATCCATGTGATGGAGGGAGAAATCTTGAGCATGAGAGTTCATGGAGTTGGGGTGAAGCATGTCCCTCTACTACAGCAGACTTATCCTCACTGAGACACTCTAGACACTGTATGTTGGCTGGAAGGATGCCAGGAAGGGGGAGTGCAGACTCCTGAGTTTCAGTCTCACGTGGAGTCCACATTGGTGGCAATGTTTTCAAACACTATGGAGGCACCAATGGTGTGTTAATTGACCTTGTGTGCAGTAGCTCATGTAAATGACTTAAAAGCCTGTCCGTCTCAGCAATGCTTTAGTTGCCTTTGCTTGATATTTTGCCAACTGGGTGTTTATTTGGAAATGATTGTAGGATCTTCACACCAACAGGAAGATGGAGCCTGACTTTGCTGGTGCTCCATTCCCAGTTCAATACTTTGTTTCTCCCATTGCCCCTGAGGGAAGGTTTCTTCAGTGAACAGTCTAACAGGTCAACTCTCACGTGCATGCAACCAGATAAAGTAGAAGGGCAAGCTGTCAATTATAGAGTTTAGAATTACAATGAAGGAAGAAGACTAATTCCTAAATAGCAACGGCAACATGAGAACAATGTCGATGGGTTCATTGAAAAGTCTGATGGTTTCAGGGAAGGAACTGTCCAAGTCTTTTAGTGCACATTTTTGCACTTTTGATATGATGAGAGGAGGGAGAAGAGAATGTGCCTGGGGTATGATGGGTCCTTCAGTGATTTGCCTGCCTTTCCTTGGCAACGGGAAATGTAGATCAAGTCCATGGAGGGGAGGGAAATTTGGGTGATGTTCTGAGCTGCATTCACCACCTTCTGTAGTTTAATCTGATCTTGAGCAGAGCAGCTCCTGTCCCATGCTGTGATGCAAGTCTGCTTTCAATCCCGTAGATATTGAGGGACGAGGTGGATTTGCCGAACTTGCCTAGTCTTCTCAGAAAGTAGTCGTGTTGGAGCACTTCCTTGATCGTCGTGTCAACGTGGTTGGTTCAAATCATGTCGGGAATTGAACCAATTTGTGCTCTCACTGGGCGACCATTTGTTTTTGGAAGGTGTTTCAGCGTCTGTGCTGCACAGTTCCATTTTGTCCGGTTAAGCACTGTCCCACTGTGCACATTTTGTCAGATCAATGTCCAACGGGCCAATTATATGGATGCACATGAGATGATCCTTAACATTGTTGAAATGCAGCTCAGAGGAAGGTTTTGAGTGCTCTGTATATCTCCCAGTCCACAACTCTTCCATTCTTGATGATCTTGACAAACATCTACAGCTTTGTATTGGAAAGTGTGTTAACTGGCTCTATCACAGCCTGGTATGGGGGATCAATACATCTGAGCGGAAAGCCCTGCAAAAAGTAGTGAACACAGCCCAGTGCATACATCATAGGCAAAACTCTCCTTACCATTGAGAAAATCTATATGGAACACAGCCGTTCGAGACCAGAAGCAATCAAGGATCCACACCAAAGTCATGCTCTGTTCTCACTGCTGCCACCAGGAAAGGGGTGTAGGTGCCACAAGACTTATACCTCCAGATTCAGGAAAAGTTTATGCCACTCCACCATCGGACTCCTCAACAACAAATTCAGACACTCATGAAAGGACACCGACTTTGCACATTATTTATTACTGAATATTTATTTTTTATGCATTTGCACACAGTTTGTTGATTTCTTTCTTTGTTTACATTTCTCTTTTGTTTACGTATCTTTTATTGAGAACTTTTTTTTTACTGAGAAGTAGAAATTCTGCCTGGCCTGCAGGAAAAAAAAATCTCAGGGTTGCGTGTAATTTCATGTATGTACTCTGACAATTAAATCTGAACGTTGAATTTCGATTACCCTTGAGTCTCTCAATTTGGTAGTTTTCAATGATACAATTTCTCTCACGAGGTCACTTTAGTGTTTGTTTCGTGATAGGTCAATCAGACTGACGTGGTAGTGGTGACCAGCCCTGCTCCAGCAGACCATGGAGATGATTGGCTGAGAGCTGACACGACCATAATCGCCTACGATGTGCCAGGTAAAAGGGCGCTTGGAATGGAGGTGTAAATGTTAAGGTGCAATAACATAAAAATGGTTCTGTAATGAAACGGGTTTTTATGATACGCAGCAATTTTTGTAATGTGAGGCATTTGAAAACGACGTCACTTGTTCTACAGCAAACGTGGCAGCCAAAATGCGCAGGAAGCCTCAACAATGAAATAATGGCTACACAATTTGTTTCAAGGACGTTGGATGATTGGATAAGTGTTTTACCAGGAATAACCTGCCTGCTTTCCAGTGAACTTTCATGAACATTGAAATAAGGCTTTGGTTTAACAGTTCATCTGAAGATCAAAGAATTCTTGAGTGGGAGTATCTGTTCAGGTTGCAAAACATCCCCTAGAGGGAGAGTGTACCTGGAAATGTCGTTATACAAGCATTTGTTGTGATGGAGGCAAATCTATAATCATATTATGTTGGGAGCAGTCCAAATATTTTGCAGTGTGAAGATGTTTCACCATGTTACGTACATACAGCACAGTAACAGGCCCTTTTGGCCCACAAGCCCATGCCGTCCAGTTACCCTGTAGGTTTTGAACAGTGTGAGGAAACCAGAGGACCTGGAGGAAACCCATGCAGACATAGGGAGAACGTACAAGCTTCTTAAAGGCAGCGTGTGATTTGAACCCTAGTCCCGATGACAGGTGCTGTAACAGTGTTGTGCTAATCGCTACAGTACCATGCCACCCAATGTTGTTGGGGTAATGGCAGTATCTAGCAAAACTGTGTGTGCACAACAGGATGTATTGTAAAAGTGATGGCACTGACGACCCAGGTTCAAATCTAGTGCTGTTTGTGAGATGTTTATACGTTCTCCTCATGACCTGCATAGGTCGGGGTACTCCAGATTCTTCCACATTCCAAAGATGGACAGGGTTAGCTGTCACATGGGTACATTTGGGCAGCATGGGCTCATGGGCTGAATGGGCCTGTGACCATGCTGTGTCTCTCAAATAAATTAAAATATATATATATATAGTAGCCCCACCCCTGCGATTTTGCTCCAAGCTCATGATTTTGGCCTTGTCCACCTCTGCCTTCACACACCTGCCTGCTCCCTCAGTGTGGAATGCAAAAGCTACCTGCCAGGAGAGCTATGATGCAGTAATGCACCTGGCTGTGGCGGCTTCTTCCACACGTGTGGACAATATCACCACAAAAGAGAGTAGGTTACTCCACCTCTTACTTGATGGAGAGCCATCTTGATGGGGTCATGATCTTTCACTGATTTACTGTCACACAGCTCTCTGATAAGGCATTCCTTCTTGCGGAAGATGTGGAAGGTCCACTGCCTTGTCCTGCAGGAGATGCTGACCAGGACTGTCCAATTCGGCACTGTTGGTGAAATTCCAGAGCTGAATCTTTCTGTCTGGCTTCTGCAGAGGTGCTGTCAGCCTGTCTCTGTTACTGACTGCCCAACTGGCTCTTCCAACTCTTCAACCCCATGAGGGTTGAAGCTCCCATGTCAGTGGCTGTGTCTCTGGCACTGGGTCGGCCTCTGAGGCTCAGAAGAGTAGGGAAAGAAAGAGAAGGGCAATAGTCATAGGGGACTCGATGGTCAGGAGTACAGACAGGGATTCTGTGGACAGAGCAAGGAGAACCGGATGGTGGTTTGCCTCCCTGGTGTCTGGATGTTGCTGCTTGAGTCCAGGACATCCTAAAGGGGGAGGGAGATGAGACAGAAATCGTGGTACATGTAGATACCAATGACATAGGGAGGAATGGAGAAGAGGTCCTGAAAAGTGAGTACAGGGAGTTAGGTAAAGAGTTAAAAAGTAATCTCGGGATTACTGCCTGTGCCACATGACTGAAAGCAGGAATAGAATGAGATGGAGGATGAACACGTGGCTGAAGGGGTGGAGTAAAGGGCAGGGATTCAAGTTTGTGGATCACTGGGACCATTTTTGGGGTAGGTGTGACCTGTACAAAAAGGACAGGTTGCATTTGAATTCCAGGGGGACCAGGATTCTGGCGGGGATGTTTGCTGGGGTTACTCAGGAGACTTTAAACTAGAATGGCTGGGGGAGGGAACCAAATGAAGGAGAACAGCAAGGAGAAGGTTAGAGTGCAATCAGAGAAAACTTATAGACAGTGTTTGGAGGGGGGGGGGCGGGGGGAGGCAGGTGTTCGAAAAGGGCGATGCTCTATACGAAGATGGATAGAGGTCGATTGCAAAAGATCATAAGAGAGGTGTTGGTAAAGATAGGGGCATAAAGGAAGTAAAAAGTGGGAAATCTCTAAAATGCATATATTTTAATGCTTGAAGCATTGTAAGGAAGGTGGATGAGCTGAAGGTATGGATTGACACTTGGAAGTATGACGTGGTAGCGATTAGTGAAACGTGGTTACAGGAGGGATGTGACTGGCAGCTAAATATTCCTGGATTTAGTTGCTTTAGGTGTGATAGAACTGGGGGGGCAAGAGTGGGTGGAGTGGCACTACTTGTTGGAGACAATATTACAGCGGTGCTTAGGTGCGATAGAATAGAAGGGTCGTCCAGTCAGGCCATTTTTGTGTGGAATTGAGGAATGGGAAAGGGGAAGTTACAATTATAGAGGTGTATTATAGACCACCGAATAGGGAACGCGAATTAGAGGAACAAATTAGTAGGGAGATAGCAGATATTTGTGATATGCACAGGGTAGTGATTGTGGGGGATTGAAATTTTCTGAATATTGATTGGGAAACCATTCCGTGAAAGGGCTGGATGGGTTGGAGTTTGTAAAATGCGTGCAGGATAGCTTTTTACATCAATACGTGGAAGTACCAACTTGAGAGGGAGCTGTGTTGGATTTACTGTTGGGGAATGAGATGAGTCAGGCGACAGAGGTATGTGTGGGGAAGCACTTCAGGTCCAGTGATCATAGTGCCATTAGCTTCAAGGTAATTATGGAAAAGAATAGGTCTGGGCCCAGAGTTGAGGTTTTTGAGTGGGGGAAAAGCTAGGTTTGAGGAGATGCAAAAGGATTTACAAGGGGTGGATTGAGACAATTTGTTTTCTGGGAAGGATCTAATAGAGAAATGGAGGTCTTTTAAAGGAGAGATTTTAAAAGTACAAAATCTTTATATAGGTTGAAAGGTAAGGTCAAAAGTTTGAGAGAGCCATGGTTCTCAAGGGATATTGGAAACTTGGTTTGAAAAAAGAGGGAGTACTACAATAAATATAAGAAACAGGGGAAAAAGGAAATGTTTGGGTACTATATTGAATTTAAAAAGAATCTTAAGAAAGAAATAAAAAAAGCAAAAAGAAGATATGAGGTGGCTATAGCAAGCAGGGTGAAAATAAATCCAAAGGATTTCTACAAATAAGTAAATAGCAAAAAGAAAGTGAGAGACAAAATTGGTCCAATAGAGAATCAGAAAGGACAAATGTGTGTGGAGCCAAAAGAGATGGGGGAGGTCTTGAACAATTTCTTTTCCTCAATATTTACTGAGGAGAAGGATATTGAACTGTGCAGGGTAAAGGAAGCAAAGGGGGTAAATATGGAGACTATAATGATTAAGAAAGAGGTAGTACTGGAGCTTTTGAAACATATAAAGGTGGATAAGTCTCCAGGTCTTGACAGGATTTTCCCCAGGACCTTGAGAGAAGTTGGTGAGGAAATAGCGGAGGCTCTGGCAGTGATTTTTCAAATGTAATTAGAGATGGGTATAGTGCCGGAGGATTGGCGTGTTGCGCATGTGGTTCCTTTGTTTAAAAAAAGGTTCAAGGAGCAAGCCTAGCAATTATCGGCCTGTAAGTTTGACGTCTGTGGAAGGTAAATTGATGGAAAGCATTCTTGGAGATAATATATATAAGTATATGGAAGGACAGGGTCTGATCAGGGACACTCAACGTGGATTTGTGCGTGGAAGGTCGTGTTTGACCAATCATTTTTTTAAAACTTTATTTATTTGTTCAAAAAACAAATATGACATATACAGCAATTAAACATGAACATTTTTTATAGATATAAAAAAAAAAGAAAAAAAAAGAAAAGAAGAAAGTGAGAAACCCCCCCCTCAGCCAACTCTCCTAAGGAGAGCCATTTAAAAAAAATGAGATTAAAAAAAGTTAAATATACATATTAAAATCTAATCAATGTAAATTGAAATGTAAATATTCTGAATATAACAACCACTTATTAATAAAAAACTATAATTATCACGTGAAACATACATAATTTTTTCCATTATTAAACAATATATCATCTCATTATGTCATCTATTAATATCAATCATATTTGTATCTTTCCACATACTAGCAATACATTTTTTCGCTATGGATAAAGCTAAATATACAAAAGCAAGCTGAAACTTATTTAATCCCAAGCCTTTCAGAGGTTTCAAACTACCCAATAAAAATACTGTTGGATCTAAAACTATTTTAATCTTATACAGATATACTAAAAATGATTGAATTTTCTTCCAAAAAGATTGTATATGTATACATGACCAAACAGCATGAAAAAAGTTCCAACTGTAATCACCACATCTAAAACACAAATCTGATTCATTAAAACCATATTTTTTTAATTTTTCAGGTGTCAAATATAATTGATGTAAAATTTGTAATTAATCATTGCATAACGTCCATTTATCAATCTAGTTACACTATCATAACAAATAACCATATAACCACTTACAGCACAGAACAGGCCAGTTCGGCCCTACTAGTCCATGCCGTAGCAAATCCCCACCCTCCTAGTCCCACTGACCAGCACCCAGTCCATACCCCTCTAGTCCCCTCCTATCCATGTAATGATCCAGTCTTTCCTTAAATGTAACCAATGATCCCGCCTCGACCACGTCTACCGGAAGCTCATTCCACATCCCCACCACCCTCTGCGTAAAGAAATTTCCCCTCATGTTCCCCTTATAATTTTCCCCCTTCAATCTTAAACCATGTCCTCTAGTTTGAATCTCCCCCTTTCTTAATTGAAAAAGCCTATCCACATTTACTCTGTCTGTCCCTTTTAAAATCTTAAACACCTCTATCAAGTCCCCTCTCAATCTTTTACTCTCCAGAGAAAAAAGCCCCAGCCTGCACAACCTTTCCCTGTAACTCAGACCCTGACAACATTCTCGTGAACCTTCTCTGCACTCTCTCTATTTTGTTTATATCTTTCCTATAATTTGGTGACCAAAACTGTACACAGTACTCCAAATTTGGCCTCATCAATGCCTTGTAGAATTTCATCATAACCTCCCTACTCTTGAATTCAATACTCCGATGTATGAAGGCCAACATTCCAAATGCCTTCTTCACCACACCATCTACCTGAGTATCAACCTTGAGGGTACTATTTACCATAACTCCTAAATCCCTTTGTTGCTCTGCACTCCTCAATTGTCTACCATTCAATGTATATGACCTATTTAAATTTGCCTTTCCAAAATGCAGCACCTCATTTCTCTGTATTAAATTCCATCAGCCATTTCTCAGCCCACACCTCCAGCCTTCCTAAATCACCTTTTAATCTACGGTAATCTACCTCACTGTCCACAACACCACCAATCTTTGTGTCATCCGCAAACTTGCTTATCCAATTCTCTACCCCTACATCCAGATCGTTAATATATATAACAAATAATAGTGGACCCAGGACCGAACCCTGAAGAACTCCACTAGTCACCGGCCTCCAATTGGACAAACAATTTTCTACCACTACTCTCTGACACCTTCCATCCAACCACTGCTGAATCTGTTTCACTACCTCCTTATTTATACCTAATGCCTCCACCTTTTTTCCTAATCTCCTGTGGGGAACTTTGTCAAAAGCTTTACTAAAGTCCAAATAGACAACATCCACAGCTTTCCCTTCATCAACCTTTTTTGTAACCCCCTCGAAGAACTCAATCAGGTTTGTCAAGCATGATCTACCCCTGACAAAACCATGCTGATTACTCCCTATCAATCCTTGTACCTCCAAAAATTTGTAAATAGCATCCCTCAGAACACTTTCCATCAACTTGCCCACCACAGACGTCAGACTTACAGGCCTATAATTCCCAGGTTTGCATTTGGACCCTTTCTTAAACAGCGGAACCACATGCGCCACCCTCCAATCCTTTGGTACCACCCCCGTGGCCAGTGACATCCTAAATATCTCTGTTAATGGCCCCACTAACTGTCCACTAGCCTCCCTGAGTGTCCTAGGGAATATTTTGTCCGGTCCGGGAGATTTATCCACCTTTATCTTTTTTAACACAGCCATCACTACCTCCTTGGTTATCCTTATATGCTTCATGACCTCCCCACTATTTTTCTTTACTTCAACTGGTTCAACATTTTTTTCCCAAGTGAATACCGAGGCAAAGAAATCATTTAAAATTTCCCCCATTTCCTCAGACTTCTCACTCAGCCTACCCTCGCTATCTACAAGGGGTCCAATTTTATCTCTCACTAATCTTTTACTTTTAATGTACTTATAGAAACTGTTTGGATTTATTTCTACTCTGTCAGCCAAAGGCTCTTCATGCCTTTTTTTGGCCTTTCTAATTTCTTTCTTAAGATTCCTTCTACACTCCTTGTAGTCCTCCTTCAACTTCTCAGCTCCCTGCTCTTTATACCTCTTGTACACCTCCCTTTTTCTCCTAACCAAATTTCAATATTCCTCGAAAACCAAGCCTCCCTATGACTTCATGCCTTTCCTTTGATCCAGACTGGGACATAACTACTCTGTACCCTCAAAATTTCTTTTTTGAATATCCTCCATTTTTCATTAACATCCTTACCTGAAAATATCTTGTCCCACTCAATACTCCCCAAATCCCTTCTTATTCCTACGAAATTTGCTCTTTTCCAATCCAGAACCTCAACTTTAGGCCTCTCCTTGCTCTTCCTTAAAACTACCCTAAAACTAACAGAATTATGGTCACTAGACCCAATTGGTTCTCCAACATTAATGTCCGCTACATGACCTAGCTCGTTCCCTAACAGGAGATCCAGTATTACACCATCCCGAGTCGGTTCTTCTACTAACTGATTTAGAAAACAATCCTGAACACATTTAACGAACTCCAGCCCATCCAGCCCTCTAACCGTATGGGTATCCCAATCAATGTGTGGGAAGTTAAAATCTCCCATGATCACTACCCTATGATTTTCACACATATTTGTTATCTCCCTACAAATTTGTTCCTCTAATTCCCTTGGCCCATTTGGTGGTCTGTAATACACCCCTATTAGCACCCTCTTGCCTCCTCCACCCCTCAATTCCACCCAAACAGCCTCACTGGTCGATCCCTCCATACCATCCTGCCACCTCACGGCAGTAATGTCCTCCCTAACAAGCAGAGCAACTCCTCCTTTTTTACCCCCTGATCTATCACATCTAAAACAAATGTATCCTGGAACATTAAGTTGCCAGTCCTGCCCCTCCTGTAGCCAGGTCTCACTAATTGCCACAATATCGTGACCCCAAGTATCTATCCATGCTCTCAGCTCATCTACCTTGTTCACTATGCTTCTTGCATTAAAATATATGCATCTCAGAGAATGACCCTCACATATATTCTCTTTTTTACCTTCTACCCTAATCTCCATCCTACCTTTGTTATCTTTTTTATTCCTAGCTAGGTTGCCATACTCCCTGAACACTGCTCTCACCCTCTGTTCCCCACCTATCTAACCAATTCTCTTCAGAAGAAATAAAACCAATATCCGCTTCCCATTTAATTTTAGATCTATCCCAACCTTTTTTATCCATACCATCCTGTAATATTTGATACATAAATTAAATATAACCCTTCTCTGGTACCTTCATAAGAAAAGTCTCAAATTTAGTCATTTTAGGTAAAATCATCTCTCTACCAAACATACATTTTGCCCAAGATCGAATTTGATAATAAAGAAATAAAGAATTCTTATCAATACCAAAATCTTCCCTCATCTGATTAAAAGATAAAAACTTACCCTCTTTAAAACAATCTCCCAAATTTTTCACACCTTTAAATCTCCAATGCAATAAACTTTGATTATGTATCGAAAAAGAAATAAGTTGATTATTATACAATGGAGTCAAAGCAATAATTTACCCCTAGAACCTATCATTTTATTTTTCTTTATCCATAACTTCATTAAATGTTTTAGTATAGGCACATTATATTGTTGTAACAAATTCATATTCCACCTAAACAAAAACTGATGCATTTCAAATTCAGAAATACTTGCCATCTCAATTTTAGCCCAACTAGGAGACCGTACCAAATCCATCAATGAACTAATAAATTTAAGTTGGGCTGCCTAATAATAATTTTGAAAATGTGGTAAACGTAACCCCCCAACTCATATTTCCAAGTTGATTTATTCAAAGCTACTCTCGAAAATTTACCCCTCCATAAAAACTCCCTAACCATTCTATTAAAATCTCGAAAAAAAATTTTATCAAGTAAATACGGAATAGATTGGAACAAATATTGTATACGCGGAAAAATATTCATCTTAATTGTATTGACCTGAGTCTTATTCTAGTGCTCTAATTACAGTAATTCCTAAAAAAGATAGAGATCCTTTGAAGGTATCTTTATATAGGCCAATTTTGTTGTTAAATGTAGATTATAAAATAATAGCTAAAATATTAGCGAATAGACTGGCTAAATTTTTACCAAAGTTGATTCATATTGATCAAACAGGTTTTATAAAGAATAGATATGCTTCAGATAACATTTTGCGAGAGATTAGTTTGATTAACAGATTTCGACAATCTTTGGATCATCCGATGGTGATATCCTTAGATGCAGAAAAAGGATTTGATAGAGTTGAATGGAATTTTTTTGTTTAAAGTTTTGGAGAAATTTAAATTTGGTCCTTCTTTTATTGGCTGGATTAGGGCTCTATATAGTAAACCGGTAGCTAGAGTATTGACGAATGGTTTGATTTTGGAATCTTTTAAGTTGACTCGATCAACTTGTCAAGGTTGTCCTTTATCACCAACTTTGTTTGCGTTAGTGATTGAACCTTTAGCACAGTTGATAAGACAAAATACACAGATACAAGGTTTAGATGAGGAGTATAAAATTAATTTATTTGCTGATGACATATTGGTATATTTAATAAACCCAGCTCAGTCACTTTTGCATTTGAAGGAATGTTTAATATAATATGGATGTCTTTCTGGATATAAAGTTAATTGGGGAAAAAAGTGAAATATTACTGGTAAGTGAAGGAGATTATTCAGTTTATAAGAATATTATTAATATGAAGTGGACTGATCGAATTAAATATCTGGGTATAATTTTGAATGTTGATTATCAATCTTTATATAAATTAAATTATGTTTCGTTAATGAAAATAATTAAAACTGATTTGATTAAATGGAAAGATTTACCTATTAATTTAATGGGAAGGATAAATACAATTAAGGTGTTTGACCAATCTTGTTGAATTTTTAAGAGGTAACTAGGAATGTTGATGAGGGTAGAGCAGTGGATGTTGTCTATATGGACTTCAGTAAGGCCTTCGATAAGGTTCCGCATGGGAGGTTAGTTAGGAAGGCTAAGTCCTTGGGTATTAATTTGGAAATAGTCAAATGGATTCAACAGTGGCTGGAAGGAAAGTGCCAGAGAGTAGTAGTAGATAATTGTTTGTCAGGATGGAGGCCGGTGACAAGCAGTGTACCTCAGGGTTCGGTATTGGGACCGTTTCTGTTTGTCACATATCTGGAGGATATCTTGATGATCTGGAGGATGCGGCGGTAAATTGGATTAGTAAATATGTAGATGATACTAAAATAGGGGGACTTGTGGATGATGAAGAGGGTTTTCAAAGATTGCAGAGGGATTTAAACTGCTTAGAGGAGTGAGCAGAAAGATCTAGGAATAACGGTGCATTGTTCCCTGAAGGTAGGAGCGCATGTGGATAGGGTGGTGAAGAAGGCCTTTAGTATGCTTGCCTATATAAATCAGTGCATAGAATATAGGAGTTGGGAAGTAATGATAAAACTGTACAAGGCATTGGTGAGACCAAATTTAGAGTACTGTGTGCAATTCTGGTCATCAATTTATAGGAAGGATATTAACAAGATAGAGAGAGTGCAGAGAAGATTTACAAAAATGTTGCCTAGGTTTCAGCATCTGGAATACAAGGAAAGATTGAGCAAATTGGGTCTTTATTCCTTGGAATGTAGAAGGCTGAGAGGGGATTTGATGGAGGTGTTTAAGATAATGAGAGGGATAGATAGAGTTGATGTGGAAAGGCTTTTTCCCATTGAGAGTAGGAGAGATGGATACAAGAGGTCATGGGTTTAGGAGTAACATGAGGGGGAACTTCTTTACTCAGAGAGTGGTTACTGTGTGGAATTGGCTTCAAGGAAAGGTGGAGGCAGGGTCAATTTTGTCATTTAAGAAAGAGTTGGATAATTATATGGATGGGAGGGGGATGGAGGGATATGGGCAGAGTGCTGGTAGGTGGGATGAGAGGAGGGTACTTGGATCAGTGCGGACTAGAAGGGCCAAATTGGCCTGTTTCCATGCTGTAATTTTTATATGGTTATACGTGTGCTAGTTATGAACTCCTTGGGCACTGACTGGTGTTGATAATCACTGGCACCCCTTTCCCGAAGCCAACAATCCCAGGTATTCCTGGGTGAACTTTCCACTCCATTCTACGGGTGCAGGTGGCTGTGACTGCCCTGGAACTCGTCCTTATTAGGACTGCGGAGTGCTTCGTGTTGCCCACCCCTGGTGCCACAGCAAGCTGAGCATGCACCAGAAATAAATTGCCTGGTACATGACATTCATGCCTGGTCTACAAACTGCTGGTAAGAGTGTGGCAGAGACCAAGTTGGCTGAAGGAATAGGACGGCTGCATCATTGCTAAAGCCCTAACTAAGTGAGGAGCCGGTTCTCTTGGTGGCTTGGGGGCAGTGTTGCGTAACTGTGCTTTTGTGTTGGAAGTCATTGTGTTTCCTCATTTGGGGCAGGAAAGAGGTGGGCAGAAGATGGAAACAACTGCTGACAATATGTCCTGTGTCTTCTGGATCTTTGGGTTGAGCTTTCTTAGAAACCCCTCTTGATGTTCATGTTGTTCCTGAATGGTAGACAGCGAGGGTCTTCACCATTGTGGTTCACCCTTCTCCGTTGGCAGTGAAATTGGGGTGGGGAATTTGGACTTTGCACAGTAGGTTTGAGATTCTTGGGGAACTCGCTTGCGACCCGCACATTTGGTGCTTGCTGGTTACACAGATACTTAAATGCATCAAGCCAATCTCCAGTTATCTACAAAAGCTAAACCCTCACTATCTTCCTTCCAATTCTATTTGCCTTCTCCATCATAGCTTGGGTTAATGGCATGTGGCCTCGAGTCTGATCCTTCACAACAAGGGCTCATTATGCATCTGGCAAGTGATGTTGTCGTTGACCACTTGAACAAATACGTGGACACCTTCCTCTACTCAACATCAACATGAATGGAACTTAACCCAATGAGTGCTGCAGAGCGACTTCCCCTTACACACATCATCATTAAGTCTCATCACCTGCATATTCACACCTACTGTGTGTTTTCCTGGTAACCTTTAGCCATTATAACTCAGAAAGATATTAACTGGGTGTTATTAACCTGCCTTGTTCTTAATGAAGGCACAATACTGAAGGATGGCAGGAGGAGACTAATTGATTGAGCTCTTCAATCATGCAAAATATCAATTATTTTTGAGTATTTGGGCTCAATCTTTGAACTTTTTTAAAAATGCAACGTGTTTCCAAAACAGACCTCATTATATCCATTTCAAATCCAAGGGGTTTTGTGGTGGGGTATTACTGAGCATGTTCAAGAGTCAGGATTAGTTCTTGAACCTACAGCCTTTGATTCTGAGCCAGAATGCATTTAGTTAGCCACGGCTGATATTGCTGAGTGGGAAATAGTTTGTGAGGCAGTTCTTTCTTCCCCTCTGGGGTTCCGTGTACTTTCAGAGCTCTCGATGTAATCCCAATTGCTCCTCATTCACTTCAAATGTTCATGGGCCAGGAATCCGCATTCCATTGTGAGATGCTGCCCATTTTCATTTTTAAGAACATCCTTGAAGTATTAAGTCTTGTCCAAATGCTTATTTCTTCAGGGAATGTCTGTATTGGAAGTCTGGCATCACGCATGCCTGTGGAATAGAGTTGACTCTGATGCACAGGTTGTGTAATCCGAGCCTCTATGCCACAGAAGTTGTCCTTCCAGTAGATTTGTTAATCTATCCCTCCCACGTCTAGTTTAAGTGTATTATCATCCAATTGTACAAGTTCAACCTGACAAAACAGGATTCTCCGCTCCGTGATGCAAAAACAAATCTATTCATTGCACATATACAGACAAGCGGTACTTGCAATGAGTATATACATACATAAAAATAAGTAAATATTGCTTAATAAATAGTAATCTCGGAGGGTACCTACTGTAAGTAGTTCCCCCTCCCAAAAAAAAGCAGGGTACAAGTCTGTCCAGGAGTCTTTAATACTCAAAAGAAATGTGAAAGCAACATTTTACTGGTAGTTTTTAGTAAACTTGCTGTGATACAGATTAACGTAGCAGTCAGCACAACACTGTTCTAGTGTCAGCGACGAGGGTTCGAATCCGACGCTGTTTGTAAGGAGTTTGTACATTCTTCCATTGTCTGTGTGGGTTTCCTCAGGGTGCTCCGGTTTCCTCCCACCCTTCAAAATGTACCAGGGGTGTAGGTCTATTGGGTGGCACAGGCTTGTGGGCTGGAAGGGCCTGTTATCATGCTGTATGTATAAATTTAAATTAAAAAATAGTAGCTTGCCATGTGAAAGGAATTGCTACAGACCTGGTTCAATTTGATATCTTACTTTGTTCCGTTGAGAACTTTCAGAGACTGAGTGGGGCTGGCTGAACTGTGTTGCAAGGTGAGAGACTGAGTGGGGCTGACTGACTGCATTATTTCATTCCTGCTGCAGGTTTAGCCTCAAGCTCCAGTTGCCAGGATTTACAGCACAATGAACCTTCACCATCTCGCAATGAAATTGGGCTTCTAACAGCAGCTCTGCAGATAAAGGTTGGGAAAAATTTGCATCCCTATTCCTTGCATGGCTTCTTTCCTGGCCCTTTTCTTAAGGAAGTGAGTGACAAAGGTGGTTGATGAGTGGATATTTGTCTACGTAAGCCTCAGTAAGGCATTTGATAAAGTCTCTCATGGTAGGTTGATTCAGAAGGTACAGATGCATAGGATCCACGTCGAATTAAGTGATCGGATTCTGAATTGACTGGTCCAGAGAAAACTGAAGGGAGTGGTGGAAGGGTTACTGTGGCTGGAGGCCAGTGAGCTGTGGTATTCCACAGGGATTGGTGTTTGTGATGGATATGTGATTGGATGAAAAAGTAAGTGGGTGAGTAATTTGCAGATGACACTACGATTGGAATTATTGTGGACAGTGTAGAGGACTATCAAAGTTTAGGACAGGATAGAGACCAATTACAGATAAATGGGAGATAGTTTAATCCAAACATGTTGCATTTTGGGAGATCATAGAACACCTCAGCACAGAATCGGCCTGATTGCCCTCATTGTTGTTCTGTGATTTTATATATATATATATATATAAACGAACACAGCTCAGCGCGGACATTGGCGACTTCAGGGGTTTCTACGAGGCTCTAAAGGCTGTGTACGGCCCCTCACCCCAAGTCCAAAGCCCGCTGCGCAGCTCAGCCGGCAAAGTCCTCCTCAGCGACAAGATCTCCATCCTCAACCGATGGTCAGAACACTTCCAATCTCTTTTCAGTACCAACCGCTCAGTCCAAGATTCCGCCCTGCTCCAGCTCCCTCAACAGCCCCTAAGGCTAGAGCTGGATGAGGTTCCCACCCTGGATGAGACATATAAGGCAATCGAACAACTGAAAAGTGGCAAAGCAGCAGGTATGGATGGAATCCCCCCAGAAGTCTGGAAGGCTGGCGGCAAAACTCTGCATGCCAAACTGCATGAGTTTTTCAAGCTTTGTTGGGACCAAGGTAAACTGCCTCAGGATCTTCGTGATGCCACCATCATCACCCTGTACAAAAACAAAGGCGAGAAATCAGACTGCTCAAACTACAGGGGAATCACGTTGCTCTCCATTGCAGGCAAAATCTTCGCTAGGATTCTACTAAATAGAATAATACCTAGTGTCGCTGAGAATATTCTCCCAGAATCACAGTGCGGCTTTCGCGCAAACAGAGGAACCACTGACATGGTCTTTGCCCTCAGACAGCTCCAAGAAAAGTGCAGAGAACAAAACAAAGTACTCTACATCACCTTTGTTGACCTCACCAAAGCCTTCGACACCGTGAGCAGGAAAGGGCTTTGGCAAATACTAGAGCGCATCGGATGTCCCCCAAAGTTCCTCAACATGATTATCCAACTGCACGAAAACCAACAAGGTCGGGTCAGATACAGCAATGAGCTCTCTGAACCCTTCTCCATTAACAATGGCGTGAAGCAAGGCTGTGTTCTCGCACCAACCCTCTTTTCAATCTTCTTCAGCATGATGCTGAACCAAGCCATGAAAGACCCCAACAATGAAGACGCTGTTTACATCCGGTACCGCACGGATGGCAGTCTCTTCAATCTGAGGCGCCTGCAAGCTCACACCAAGACACAAGAGAAACTTGTCCGTGAACTACTCTTTGCAGATGATGCCGCTTTAGTTGCCCATTCAGAGCCAGCTCTTCAGCGCTTGACGTCCTGCTTTGCGGAAACTGCCAAAATGTTTGGCCTGGAAGTCAGCCTGAAGAAAACTGAGGTCCTCCATCAGCCAGCTCCCCACCATGACTACCAGCCCCCCCACATCTCCATCGGGCACACAAAACTCAAAACGGTCAACCAGTTTACCTATCTCGGCTGCACCATTTCATCAGATGCAAGGATCGACAATGAGATAGACAACAGACTCGCCAAGGCAAATAGCGCCTTTGGAAGACTACACAAAAGAGTCTGGAAAAACAACCAACTGAAAAACCTCACAAAGATAAGCGTATACAGAGCCGTTGTCATACCCACACTCCTGTTCGGCTCCGAATCATGGGTCCTCTACCGGCACCACCTACGGCTCCTAGAACGCTTCCACCAGCGTTGTCTCCACTCCATCCTCAACATCCATTGGAGCGCTCACACCCCTAACGTCGAGGTACTCGAGATGGCAGAGGTCGACAGCATCGAGTCCACGCTGCTGAAGATCCAGCTGCGCTGGATGGGTCACGTCTCCAGAATGGAGGACCATCGCCTTCCCAAGATCGTATTATATGGCGAGCTCTCCACTGGCCACCGTGACAGAGGTGCACCAAAGAAAAGGTACAAGGACTGCCTAAAGAAATCTCTTGGTGCCTGCCACATTGACCACCGCCAGTGGGCTGATAACGCCTCAAACCATGCATCTTGGCGCCTCACAGTTTGGCGGGCAGCAGCCTCCTTTGAAGAAGACCGCAGAGCCCACCTCACTGACAAAAGGCAAAGGAGGAAAAACCCAACACCCAACCCCAACCAACCAATTTTCCCTTGCAACCGCTGCAATGTGTCTGCCTGTCCCGCATCGGACTGGTCAGCCACAAACGAGCCTGCAGCTGACGTGGACTTTTTACCCCCTCCATAAATCTTCGTCCGCGAAGCCAAGCCAAAGAAAAGAAAAATATATATATATAGAGAGAGAGATATCCTACCAACATTTTAAAAATTAAAGCCTTCATACTTCATAACCCTATATTTATCTTTATAAATCTGCCTGTTTAATAGTCTCTTTACCCCCCCCCCCCCACCACCCTCATGTTTTAGCCTCCACCATCATCCCTGGCAAGGCATTCCAGACACCTACAATTCTTTGCATTTTTTAAAAATTTCCCCCTGATATCTCCCCTAAACTTCCCTCCCTTGACTTTTGTTCTCTGGTGCTTGCTATTGCTGCCCTCTCATCCTTCTATGGTCCAAAGAGAAAAGTCCTAGTTCTACTAACCTTGCCTCATAAGACTTGTTTCCTAATCCAGGAAACATCCTGGTAAATCTCTTCTGTACCCTCTCCATAGCCTCCACATCCTTCCTATAATTAGGTGACCAGAACTGAACACAATACTCCAAGTGTGGTCTCACCAGAGACTCTACTCCTGAACTCAATCGCCCTATAAGTGAAGCCCAGCATCCCACAGGCCTTCTTAACTATCCCATCAACCTATGCATAAACGTTGAGGGATGTATGGATTTGAACCCTAAGGTCTCTGTTCTTCCACACTCTTAAGTAACTGACCATTAATCCTGTACTAAACCTTCTGGTTTATCCTTCCAAAATGCATCACCTCATACTTATCCTGATTGAAATCCATCTGCCACTTCTCTGCCCAACTCTGCATCCTGTCTATATCCTCTTGTAAACTTTGACAACCTACAGCTCCTCCAACCTTCGTGTCATCTGCAAAAATTACTGATCCATCTTCTGCCTCTTCGTCCAGGTCATTTATAAAAATCACAAAGAGCAGGGGTCCCAGAACAAATCCCTGCAGCACTCCACTAGTCACTGACCTCCAGGCAGAATACTTTCCTTCCACTACTACTCTCTGCTTTCTTCCTACAAGCCAATTTTTTTATCCACACAGCCAAGGTTCCACTGATCCTGTGCCTCATGACTTTCTGGATGAGTCTATCTGGGAACCTTGTCAAATGCCTTGCTAAAATCCATGTTGTCCACATCTACTGCCCTACCCTCATCAATTTCTTTTGTTACCTCCTCAAAAAACTCAATTAGACTCGTGAGTCACGACCTTCCCTTCACAAAGGCAGGCTGACTATCCTTGCATAGACTGTAGTTCTCTAAATGCTCATAGATCCTATCATTAAGAATCCTCTCTAATAGTTTATGCACAACTGACGTAAGACTCATTGTTCTATAATTCCCAGGATTCTCCCTATTACCTTTTTTAAACAAGGGAACTACATTTGCCATTTTCCAATCCACCGGCACCTCCCCTGCAGCCAAAGCGGATTCAAAGATCACAGCCAACTCTTCCTTCACTTCCCACAGCACCCGGGGCTATATAGTGTCTGGGCTCAGGGACATCAATCTTGGTGGTTTCAAGAAGATCCAACTGTGTTGTCCAGCACACAGGCCTGTTCTATTTTGACCTCACCATGATCAAAGTCCTTTTATCTTGTGAATACTGAAGCAAAGTATTAATTTAGGACCTCCCCAACCTCTTTTGCCTCCAGGGACCTGTTGCCTCCTTTATCCTTTAGTGACCCCACCTTCATTCTCGCCATCCTTCTGGGCTTCACATATGCATAGAACTACTTGGGGTTTTCCTTAATCCTACATGACATGGCCTTCTTAGGCCCCCCTTTGAGCTCTCCCAAGTCCTTTCTTAAGCTCCTTCCTGGCTACCATATATTTCTCATGAACCTGTCCTGTATCCTGCTTCCTATAATCTAACCAGATCCAGTCTGCCCTCTCTTCTTGTCAGCCGGTCTACATACAGTGTCAGGAATCCTTCCTTAACACACCTGACAAACTCAGCCCCATCCATCCCTCTTGCAGTCAGGAGGTGCCAGGCAATATTAGTGAAGTTGAAGTCACCCTTAACTACAACCCTGTATTTCCCACATCATTCCAAAATCTGCCTGCTTATCCTCAGTGTCCTGAGGGCTATCTTGGGGCCTAAAGACTACTCCCAGCACAGTGATTGCTCCCTTCCTATTTCTGACTTCCACCCACACCAACTCAGCGGACACTCCATCTGCAGAATCCTCCCTTTTTTTTAGCTGTGATTCTATCCCCGACTAGTAATCCATCTAACTGGCAAGATTTATGTTTTGTCCCCTGCCTGCCTCCCTGAAGCTCCTCTCTATCACTACCTCTGCCTCCTGAATGATCCCGAGTTCATCCAGCTCCCGTTCCTTAGCACGGTCTCCCAGGAACTGGAGCTGGATGCACCTCTTCCAGGTTAAGTCATCGGAGACAATGGCAGGCCTAATCAAGCTCTTAATGTGCACAGTGATCTGATTGTCCAGGTCCATAGCTCATTGAAAATGGCCAGTCAAGGAGATCAGGTGGTAAAGAAGGCTTATGATATACTTGTCCTCATTGGGTATAAAAGTTCACGTAACAGTGATCATAAAACTTTGGTTAGGCTGCACTTGGAATGCTGCATGCAATTCTGGTCACCTCATTCTAGGAAGGACGTGGAAGCTTTGGAAAGGATATAGAAGGGTTTTACTTGGATGCTACCTGGATTAGAGGGTATGAGTTATGGGGAAAGGTTAGACAAACAAGTTGTTTTCTCTGGAGTGTAGGAGGCTGAGGAGAGTCCTGATAGAAGTGTATAAAACATGATAGGCATTGATAGGGTGGGCAGTTGGATTCATTTTTTTCTCAAGGTAGAAATCGTTCAGGCCACAGAGTAATGGGTGCCTGGAACAGGCTGTTAAGGGTCATGGGAGAGGCAGATACAATAGCAGTTTTTGTGACTTCTGTATTGACACCTGAATATGGAGCGATGTGCAAGGAGCAGAGCCTTCATGTAATTTGGGCATTGTTCAATGTAGATATGTGATCCAAAGGGTCTATTCATATGCTGTCTTCTTCTATGTTCTTTTTATTCCATCAGCTGGAGAATTGTGAGCCTTGATCACTCTCCATGAATACTAAGCTGAATCTACCTCATACCTCCTTTGTCTAATTTCAGCCTCTGAATAAGTCACTATATAGGTGTACCAGATCATGAGAGGAATAGATCAGGTGAATGCAGAGAATCTTTTGCCCAGAGTGGGGGAATCGGTTTAAGGTTAGGAGGAAAAGATTTACTAAGAACCTGAGGGGTACCTGTTTACACAGAGGGTGGTGGGTGTATGGAATGGTCTGCTGGAGGAGGTGGTTGAGGCAGGTACAGTTGCAATGTTTAAGAAAAAATTGGTCAGAAACATGGACAGGTTGGGTTTGGAGGGATATGGGCCAAATGTAAGCAGGTGGGACCAGTGTGGGAGGGACATTTTGGTTAGTTAGGGCAAGTTGGGCTGAAGGGCCTGTTTCCACACTGTATTACTCTCTGCCTCTATTTATTATCTTTATTGGACTGTACAGTTATTTGAGGAAAACAGGAACTGGCCTAGCTTGATTCATTGCTTTTTAAATTTTTAAAAATTTTTCACACAATGAACCATATCAACCAAAATATGTACAAACGTTTCTCATTAAATTTACACAGTGGTCTTTTCTCCCCTTTTTTTCCCCTTTCCCTCCCTCCCCTCTACCCACCCCCCTCCAAAATCTATAAATATTCAACATATACAATACAATAAAACCATAAAACAATATTTTCACACAAAGGAAAATAAACAAGTGAAATGAGTCATCATTTATTACACACTGAATCTAGTCATTGTGTCTTATCATTTTTATTCTCATTTTAGGGGATGGAGGTCGTAGGCAAGTTCTCTGATATGTTCCATGTATGGTTCTCAAATTTGCTCAAACATTGTGACTTTATTTTTTAAATTATATGTTATTTTTTCCAATGGAATACAGTTATTCATTTTCATTTCCTGCTTTGATTTAACCATAAATTTGGCTACTTTATTCTTTTTACTTGTCTTTTGTCCAGTTTTATCCAACATTGGGTCCAAATTGAGATTAAAATCCCCTCCTATCAATATATTTCCTTGTTATGTATTCCATTAATGTTTATAGTCATATAGTTCAACATGGCCATCTTATATCTTGCATACACCTCTTTTCCACCTCTTCGCCACCTCCATCCCCCTTTTCCCCATTTTCATTTCTTAGTTTTCTCTTATTACACTTAATGTACGACAACACATTTAAGACATAAAGTACCCCCGCAGTTACCACTTCCACTAATACCTCAACCCCAAAAGATCCCCCCCCCCCTCTCTGAGCTGCCCTATATCCCTTGCCGGGCAACCACAACTCCCCCTTTCATTTGGATTGCGATCTTGTTCGCAGTGTCAACTGATTTTGCAGAGGCGGTTATTCCCCCTCTCCCCAGCCCTCTCCAGAAAACACTTTTTTTTTAAACACATATAACAAAGCTCTCTCTTTTTCCCCCTTACTCCCTTCCTTCCCTTCTCTTTTTCCTCTTTAACTCTTTACATATACATTGTTTTACATCTTTATATATACTTTATCGCCATTCTTCATTCTTGTTACATCTCTTCATCTCTTCTCCTGTCCTGCAAACATTCTGCGAATTCTTGCGCTTTCTCTGGATCCGAGAAAAGTCTGTTTTGCTCCCCGGGTATAAATATTTTAAGCACTGCTGGATGTCTTAATATGAATTTGTAACCTTTTTTTTTCCATAAAGTTGATTTCGCTGTATTAAATTCCTTCCTCCTCTTTAAGAGTTCAAAACTTATGCCTGGGTAAAAAATATTTTTTGACCCTTGTATTCCAATGGTTTATTATCTTCTCTAATTTAATTCCTTGCCCATTCCAGTATATTTTCTGTTGTGTATCTCAAAAATTTTACTAAGATGGATATTGGTTTTTGATGTGTCTGTGGTTTCGGAGCTAATGCTCTGTGTGCCCTTTCTATTTCCATTTCTTCCTGCATTTCTGTCGTTCCCAGGACCTTCAGGATCCATCCTTTTATAAATTCCTTCATGTCTGTGCCTTCTTCACCCTCCTTCAAGCCCACTACTTTTATATTTTTTCGCCTACTATAATTTTCCAACATATCAATTTTCTGAGTTAACAACTTTGGTGTCTCTTTAATTTTTTTGTCACTTTCTTCCAATTTTTCTCTTAAGTCATTCATTTCCATTTCTACAGCCGTTTCCCGCTCTTCCACATTCTCTACTCTTTTCCCTTTTTCTGTCATGACCAGTTCTAACCTTTGTATTTTATCTTCTGTTCTTTTCATTTTCCTTTTAATTGCATTAAACTCTAATGACAACCATTCTTTTAATGATCTCACTTGTTCTTCAAAAAAGACTTTATCTCTATTCTCTTCATCAGTTTTACCTTCTATTTCTCTGTGAAAATCTTGGTCTTCTTCTTCCTCTTCTTCTGTGTCTGTACCTATGTTTGTGTCTTCTTCTTATCTTCTTTGTGTCTGTGTCTCTTCTGTTTTTCCTGATGAGCTGCTTGTATCTCTTTGTCAGGCCTCTTGTTGCTGGTCCTCCCCTCCTGTGCTGCACGTCTGTTGTTCCTTGCCCTCCAGCTGAGATCCCTGGTGTCGGGCGTCCCTCAGCTGCTCGCTCGGTGACAGCCCGCTCCTCTGCTGAGCCCCCCTCCCATCCGTATCCTCTCTCTTTTGATTGCGCACTGCGCATGTGCACTTTTGTTTGGCTCCGAGAGCCATTTTTGTAGTGCACCTGCTGGTGGGTCATGACTCCGCACAGCAGGCACTGACCTCGAGGGTCGGGCGCTCCTAGTCACCACAGTGTCCTGTTCCTTCACGCAGGTAAGGCCTTCTTCTTTCTTCTCCGCCAACTTTTTAACTTTTTTTTTCCAGTTGTTCGTACTTTCTCCTTCTTGGAAGCCATCTTCTTTCTCTTCTCTGTATCTTTATCTTATTTTTCTTATATTCTATTTGTGTTATGCTTTGCTTTTTCCTAACTTTTTTCCTATTTTCCTGGAGAGGGCTGGTTTTCCCAACCAGCCACCTCTCCATTGCGTGACTCCTCTCTTCATTGCTATCTTTGGTCAGAATATATTGGGAATGATTTCTGGGCTAAAGGATTCTAATTAAAGATAAATTTCCTAAAATCACAAAGAACTAAATGTCAACCATTATCCTTTGCTTCCTGCCATTGAGCCCATTTTGGATGACACTTGCCAGTTCAATACTGGACAAAGCAGGGTTGATGGGCAGAAAGTGGAGGAGGTTGGGAGGAGAGGGAGCTTTAGATTTCCAGGAGGCATTGATGAGTTGCCGTTCACATAACATTTGGGAAGTATCTCAAGGTGAATTGAACATCGGTTATTGATAGAAGGCAGAATTGGAATGTACGTCTTTTTTTGGCAGGAAGGATGTAGCAAATGAATTGTCCCAAGGATCAGTACTTGACCCTCGATCATTCATGATTTACGTCAATTAATAAAGGAAGGGAGGGGGGGTGCAATGAAGTGCAAGAGCTTCAGGTTTGCTGAAGACATGAAAATAGATTGGAGGGTATGTTGTGATGAGGATATTTGGACTCGCCAATTAAATGTGGACTGAGCTGACCATCACCCTCTACTCATCCATTGGTTATTGGCTCCTGGCTGGCAATATACTAATTTGAAAATGGTCTTCCTTTTTAAATTCTTATCTGTGGATGCTCTTCACCTCAAACTTTCCAAATTCTTCATGTATCCAAGCCTCTCCCATGTGCATCCCTAATTCCCTTCACTGTCACACTGCCCTACACAATTCTGTGCCTTGCGAAACATGGAAGACTGCAGTCACTGTTATTGAGGTCCAAACACACAACAATGCTGAAGGAGCTCAGCCAGTCTCACAGTGTCCTTAGGAGGCAAAGATATATAACTGATGTTTCAGCCCTGTCCCCTTCTTCAAGGAATAAGCAAAGAACAGGAAGGCGTCAGAATCAAGACCAAAGTGGGAGGGGTCCAGGCCAATAAAAGATGATGAGAGGAGAGGTGAGAAATGAATTTGGCTCTGCAAAAAGAGACAGAGGGGAAAAGGGAAGAGAGGGAGGGAGTGACAGACAAAATTGGGGGAAAGGCAATTGGGGTTGAAGAAGGGGGAGAAGAACAGAAACGGAGACGTGGATGTTAATGCCATCTGGTTGGAAAGTGCCCAGACTGAAGATGAGGTGTTGTACCTCTCATTTGCAGATGGTCTCAGTCTGGCAGTGCATGAGACCATGAACAGACGTGTCAGCAAGGGAATTTTATCCAATTACACTCAATTGACCTACATAGTAAGTTTTGAATATTGGGAGGAAACCGGAGCCTCCTGGGGAAAACCCACATAGACATGGGGAGAACATACAAACTCCTTAAGGACAGCATTGGATTCAAACCCCAGTCATGATTGCTGGCACTGCAAAGACTAACCACTATGCCAACCATGCTGCCCTGGCATGAGACGGGGAATTGAAATGAGTGGGCCCTAGGCGATCTGCACTATTGTGGCGGACAGAGCTGAGGTGCTCAATAAAGCGGTCTCCCAGTCTGTGACCAGTCTCTCGGATGTAGGGAAGAATACAATGGGAGCACCAGATGCAGTGGATGACCCCTGCAGATTCACAAGCAAATGTTGCTTCACTTGGAAGGACTGTTTTTGGGCGCCAAATGGTGCTGAGTGAGAAGGTGTGGGCGTAAGTGAAGCATTTCCTGTGGTCAAGGGTATGTCCCAAGGGGATGATTAGGGGGAGAGAGGAGTCAACAAGGGAGCCATGGAGGGAGCAGAAGGTGGAGAGGGGAATGTGTGTCTAGTGGTGGGATCATGTAGTAGGTGGTAGAAATGGCAGACGATTGTGGAGGCTAGCAGTGTGGTAGATAAGGACAAGGGGAATCCTGTCCCTGTTTATGAGGGTGGAGGGGTGAGGGCAGATGTACAGGTAATGGAGGACATGCGGGTGAGTGCTGAGTTGATGGCGGTAGAGGGAAAGCTAAGTTGTTTGAAGGAGGAAGGACATCTCTGATGATCTGACATGGAAGTCTTTATGGGAGCAGATGAAATGGAGGAATTGAGAAAAGGAAATGGAATCCTTACAGGGGACAGGGTGGGAAGAGGTGTAGTTGAGGTAGCTGTGGGAGCTGGTGGGTTTGTAAAAGATATCTGTTGAGAGTTTGTCTCCCAAGATGGAGACTGAGATCGAGGAAAGGAAGAGTGTTGCTAGAGATGAACCTTGTGAATTTAAGTTTGGGGAAATTGGCAGCAAAGTGGATGGTCGGCGAGTACATCGTGGGTGTGTGAGGCAGCGCTAAAATAGTCGTCAATGTAGCGGAGGAAGAGTTGAGGGGCCTTGCTTGTGTAGGCTTGTGGCATGGATTGCTCCACGTAGACGACAAAATATCCGGCATAGCTGGGGCCCATGCGGGTACCCGTAACCTGGAGAAAGTGGGATGTCAAAGGAGGAGTTTGTGAGAGTGATGACAAGTTCTGCTAGCCGGAGGAGGGTGGTGGTGGAGGGGAACTGGCTGGGTCTATTGTCCAGAAAAGAATGAAGGGCTTTGAGGCTTTCTCTGCCAATTCCACACCAAGGCTTCTTTCTGTCTCTTGCTTCATCTTTCGTTGATGAAGTTCTTCATTAAGTTCTTAGTCCTTTGACGAAGCTTTTTGGGCACATGTGCTAACTTGTCAAGCTCTGTTCAAGCTTGGTTAAAGAGTCTTGATGTGCTTAATCATGTTGAAGAATCTCCATGGACGTGGTGGATTGTTCTCTAGCACATGTCATTGCAATAATTTATTTAATCTTTTTATAAGTGGCAACTAACAAGTCTTGGGAAACCATGAGTGCATTTTACCAGCTGAATTGTCAGGCTCTTGCTGGGTTTGTAATCTGTGAACAGTATTTCACTTTTTGAATGTTTCACAGAACACAGTGGAAAGTAGTACCAGGTGGCTGAAACAACAACAACTCAAGAGATGGAGCCTTCAGCCACTCCAATTGCATGCTGTCTCACCTGTCCCCAGGTAAGCTATTGAAGCCAAATTACTTTGGTGTTCCAGTGGCTAGCTTGAACAGAGTATTCCTACTGCATCCCCAGAGTTGACCATACAGAAATCCCAGTGGTTCACCTGGGGGTGTATGCCACAATCCCAGTCTTCTTGCCAGCATCCTAATTCCCCCGAGCTTCCCTGAAAGCTCACTGTGTAACATTGGTTTTGTTTCAAAGTGAATTACAAGGTGGTGGGAGAACTAACAAAATAAAATCCAGTAGTCCAGAAAATCTGTCAGTCCAGCGGCAGCAAAGTCCCTGCGGTTTTACTGTGGGTGATGCTATGTTTGGAAGCACTTGATTATGAATGTGTAGTTGTGGAAGCAATTGGAGCTCCTGATGTGGTATGAATCCACTGTTCAAATGTTTTCAGTGACATTGAGATCTCCAGAGCACAGATTCCAAAGCCCATCAGCACCCTCGCCAAAGAGATTGGGCTGCGTCCAACAGAAATAGAAGCCTACGGAAGGAATAAAGCAAAAGTAAAGCTCTCTCTCTTGGATAGATTGAAGGAACGGGAAGATGGAAAATATGTATTGGTTGCGGGGTAGGATCATTTAATTTACTTTCTTCTTCTTTCACGTTAAATATTTTTAAATTTTTCCTGCTGCTGTTTCGATAATATGGAACTGTTTTGAAGTCTTTTGGAGAGACACCTGGCTGCGACCACAAATGATTGTAAAATTTCTTGTGTCGAGAGAGAATTTCCCAGTTAATGGGGACTTCAAGTTTGCAGTCCAGAGGGTGACCATTTCTGTCCATGAAGTTGAGACTGGCTCAAAACCTTCCCTAATTACAGTGGTAAATGTGATCACTAACATCCATTTAAGAATTGAAGACCAACTTCTATCCATTGAGTTATCAGGATGTGGTGAATGGTGTGGGGTTGGGGGGGGGGGGGCGGTGGGTGAAACTGGACATCAGTATAAAGAGTGGCAGGACTTGTGGATCGTATTAGATGATGTGTGGATGTTGAATGCAGGCAAAGCCCATTTGGGCTGAAGAGCCGGTTTTCTTGTATTCTCTTTGATGTAAATTCAGTCATTGCTAATATCTTGTTGATGAGATGGTTATCATCTCAAGTTGAATAACCATCTTGAGGGTTGGCCTTCAGTGATTTCAAACATTGGCAAGACCACGTGTAGGTTGATAGGTTAGTTGACCATATGGACAGGCTATAGGATCAGATGTGGACAGCTCTATGTGGACAGGCTATAGGATCTGGGAGGTGGGTGGGGGGTGGTTAGGATGCGGGGAGAAGAATGGGATTTGGTGTAAAATGTGTGTGTTGGCACAGACTTGCTGAGCTGAAGGACTTTTTGTTTCTGCACCGTGGGAACCAAGATTCAGTTTACCCTCGTTATGAAATCTGGCCAAGGTAATTTTTCTCCCCTCGTGGATAATTTGCAGTGGCCAGTTAACTTGTCAACCTGCACATCTTTGGGAAGTGGGAAGAAGTCAGAGAACTCTGAGGAAAACCACGTGGTCACAGGGAGAACATGCATACTCCATGCAGTCAATATCAATGGTCAGGATTGAACCTGGGTCGTGGGAACTCTGAGGCAGCAGTTCTTCCAGTTGTGTAACTGACCTGGCGTTGCATCTAACTATGCAGTGCTCCTGTAGTTTTGCAGGAAAATGTTAGTTTAGACTTCATGCTCAAATTTGTTGGAGTAATGTTTTATCTGTGAAAGCTCTCTTGGCCTTTTTGGTGGGAAATTGTATTCATTGGATGGTTATTGTTCAGGAACTTTTGATTTGCATTTTGTTCAAATTGAGCTGTTACGCTAACAATATACCGTAATATATATTTTCATCGGTGTGATTTTTCTTTAGAATTACCCCAACTCCTCTGGGAGAGGGGAAGAGTACAGTGACAATTGGATTGGTTCAAGCTCTGGCAGCTCATCTCCATGTCAATGCATTTGCTTGTGTGAGACAGCCATCTCAGGGGCCCACGTTCGGTGTTAAAGGTAACCATCTTAAAAGAAGTGCATGCAAAGGAAGTTTATCTCCTGGGCAAATAGTGAAATTGTGCATTCATTGGATATGCTCATGGGTCATATCTGGGTAACACTGTGCAGAATTGTTCACTGATGCCACCTTCACTGGATCTGGAAGCTTGTTTCTGCAGAACCTTTTATGGTACTAATTGTTCCTGTTTTATTTGCTTTTTTTGGCTACCATATAATTCTCTGCTACAATCATGGCATTTATAACTCATGAACTGTTCCAACAAATTTGTGCAGTTTATCATGTTGATTCAAAGAGGGGTTAAAGTGCAGGTGGTGAAACACATGGGCAAATGGCTGGAGGAAGTCAACGGGTCAGGCAGCATCTGTGGGGAGAATCAGTGTTTTGGATCAGAGCCCTTGATCAAGGCACAAGTGGGTGGTGTTTGTGTGGAACTGGAATTACACTTTATTAATAATAGCAAATTTTCTTACCTGACATATAATTTGCAAGTGAGTTGGGCTTTTATGACTTATAGCAACTTTGCATCTACTTTTACTGCTAACATACACCAGTTACTAATTCATTTTAAATTTTTTTTTAAAAGCCATTTTTCTGGATCATTAAATCTTGGGTTTAACAGTACAATTATGGGTCAAGAAGTCAAATGTAAATGTTAAGCCAATTGGAATCTGTGTTACATTTCAATATTACTGATGATTGTCTCTCTGCAGGTGGAGCTGCAGGTGGTGGATACTCTCAGGTCATCCCCATGGAGGAGGTGAGAGATCTGATATTTAACAATTCTGATGCCCTTGGTTCACAGTCATTTTTAAGAATCTCAAGCATTCATGGATTTGCATTTTATCAGAGTATGTTGAAAAGAAGTGGACGGTTTGACACAACCATGCCTCTGTTTATGCTCAGTAAAGCCTCCTGCTACTGTCTCTCTTGCAGGCGTATCCTTCTAGCCCTTCTTCACTGTGTACCTCTATTCTCTTTGACTCAATATTATGTTGCTCAGACATTTCTTGAGTTGTTGGGACATTCCACCTTTATCCACACTGTAGGTGAGGAGAGAAAATATTTGCCGAGAGTTCTTTAATTCAGCATTTCCTTCAGGATTGGTAGATAATGGAAGTCACTCAGTTTGGAGCTGAGTGCAACACCAAAATGTAATCAGCTGAATGCAGAAAGGAAATTGTGTGATGCACAAATAATAGCTTTTGCATTTGTGTTTTAAGTTTGTCACGATGAATTGTTTTCATTTTGCTTTTCAGTTCAACCTTCACTTAACTGGGGACATTCATGCAATTACAGCAGCTAATAACTTGTTGGCAGCAGCTATTGATGCCAGAATGTTTCATGAAGCAACTCAGTCAGACCAGGTGAGCAATCTTCTGGTAACGCATTCTCTTCTTGTTGCATGTTTTTTCTCTATCTCTCTTTCTCTCACTTATGTTTTATTCATAAAGTAAGCAGTACATACAGTATAATCTTATATAAAGGTGTCATCTTTCACATTTGAATCATATCTCACAGGACATTGAGGTTTTCCTGATACAGTATATATTTTTGATGGAAATGTCCAAGGGTTTGGATTCCAACCCCTCTGTGTGTTTGTGGAAGGCCCTCAGCCTGTGCTGTTTCCCCAGAGACTGTGGTGGCTGAACCAAGCTAGTGTCTATCAGTAAGGACGTTGGAACCTACCAGTCTGTGATGCACAGGGGCTAGCTTCTTCCATTGAATGAGATGGGAACAGTCCAGGCTATATCTGTACCTATGTGTCTATCCTTAAGGAGAAATTAGCATTGATCTGAGTGGATACCCTGGGAATGGTCTGTAGGTATGTAACAAGATTCTTCACTTTGTTTTGGACGTGCCTTCAAAGACCTTCCCCCCACCCCCCCCCCCCCCTCCACCCCATCTCCTTCCTGACCAACCTGGCAAACATTCTTCTGAGAAACGGATGGCCATTGCATGTGTAACTCGTCCACCTTGAAGACTGAGTGCTGTCATGTGGAAACTCTGTGCACGGAGGATCTGGTGGGCAGTGCCCTTTGCTCCCAGCCAAGCAAGATGTTGGCGGTGGATGCAGTCTGTTTTCAACCATCTTCTTTCCCTGCAGGGGCTTGAAGGCCTTCAGACCATTATCTGACGAATGTATGATTACAGATGACCATAGGTGGTCCAGAAAAATGCTCCAGAGGAGGCTCACAACAGCAAAGTGGCCAGGCGCATCAATGACATTACTAGCTACAGGAACTTAGCAAGTAGTGTATACATAAGAGTATCTTGGCATTGCTTCATACAGCCATACTGAAAGGACCCATCAGGGTGAGGACCATATACCAGCGGGTTTTCTTCTACACTTCATCCATAGATTTGTCATTGTATCCCTGTGGACAAGATCCGTAGCACTCTCCAGATGAAGTGCTCTAGGAGCAGGGCATGATCCACACCTGCCTCATGTACCACACTAAATGATCCAGGTCCTTTCCTGCCATCTAGAGGAAGTCTACGCCCTCAGTTCCGGTTTCTGCCACACATTAACTGTCCAATCCAGCCAGTTCTTGATGCCTGTCCTATTTCCTCTGATCTGTATTTCTAGCATCTTCAGGTTATTAGTCCTCGCAGTAGGGGGGACAAAGAATTAGTTGGACCAGTTGCCACAGAATTTTGGTCTTACTTTTGCCAAACCTTTCTCCCTGGTAACCTGATCTTCCTTCTGGCCCTAGGCTTGTATGGGTTAACATTGCTGCTGCTCTCCTAGGTCCCAGGTGAGCCTGATTAGTGCAGTACCAAGGAAGTAATCTGCTCTGAAGTGAAACTTAAAATTAGGGACTTTCAACTCTGGGTAAATAGTAGCATCAGATTTATTTTGAACTCTTATCCCTTTAATTTCACATTTTGAAATTTAAAATTTGTAATAAATCATCAAGTTAAAAATAAGACATAACTAGTGTTGGTGTCCAAGAAACTACCTTGGAGTAAATAAAAAAAAATTCCCTTGAGTTCTATACTCCTCAAGGAGTGCCTGACTCAGACAGCAGTGTGGTTCACTCCAATTGTCTTTGAATGCCTGAGGAAGCCATCAGATTCAGAAGATCATCAGTGATGGGGGATAGATGTTGGTCTTACCAGGACAGTCCATATCCCATGAACACACAAGATAAGGCAGTCTTTTACTGCGATTATGCAGAGGGAAATTTGGATTGATGTTTAGGACACCTGTTCCTCAAATGGTGTCATGCAAGCAGATATCGTAATTGTGTACTTAGTGTGCAAATGGGGAGTTCCCACACAAATGCAGTGACTGTACTTGGAGGTGCTTTAGTGGATGTAGAACTCCTTTAGCTCACAGTGGTCATGCAATGTACAATATTTTATATATAATTGAAAGTGTTTTCCATAAGTCATTTTTAGTTTCTGATATTTAAGAGACAGCAGCGTAAGTCTGTGTGAACTGGGTATGTTTTCTCAAATTGGAGATTTGTGTGGCATCCCTGTTGATCATCTAGTTTTTATACTATAATTATGGTATTTTTCTAGGCTCTGTATAATCGTTTAGTGCCCACCGTCAATGGACAGCGACATTTCTCTGCCATCCAGCTTGCTCGACTGGCAGTGAGTAAAGCATCTTAATTTTGATTACTATTCCAACTCCTGTGTTTTAATCACAATTCTTCTTCCTTTCTCCACACCGCCGTGTGGGAGTGTGTGTTGGCTAAAGGGGCCAGACTGCGTTAACTGACCTTGTATCCCGATGATGGTGAAAGGTTAGTGGAGATTGGAATAAGTGTCAGGAGAGTGTGGTGACGGGTTTTACAGGTGATGGTGATTAAAAGTTGCTGCACTAGACGCTGGAATGGGAGGTGATGGAGTGTCGGTGAGGCTGGAGGAGGGGAGCTGAGCACCGCAGTAATTTCTTACTGCAGCACTTGCGCATCTGAATTATTCCTGTAGACCTGTGCTTATCTGAGTACATTCCATTTCAATAAATATCAACCTGCTGCGTGTGAATTTTAACACTGCTTTGTTCATGGATGCATCAATGTCCTGCCACTCAGCATCATTAATCAAATTAGGGCTCCCTATTTTAGTTCCTCTGCTCCCCATGGAAAATCTTCTGGAAGACGAAAAAGTACCACATTGACTTTCACAAATTAGTTTCCTGACGACAACGGTAAGGCACTAATGGGTGATTCCATTAGCCTTTTGTGTATCTGGAGTTGTTTCCAAATGGGACTGATGTTTAGCTACCCAGCTTGGTTTTGTAATATCTTTTTGTGATCTTTTGTAACTTGAATAAATATCTTGACTTTTAACTGCCCCAAAACATTAAAAGCACTGGGTGCTCATTAGATTGGCATAAGGACCATAACGAGGGGCTTACATGGAGCTCCTGTAAAACCTAATATCAACAAACTATTAGTGGCAAATTGGATATTGATTTTGGTGTGAATTATAATTCATGAATCAGCTAATTTGAGATGAGATTTTGAAAATCATTACTGAAAACAGAGCCATCTTGTTCCATTTAAGTTCCTTTAACACGACTTGGTAATAATTTTTTTGGTCACTTATTTTGAACGTAATATTATAATTCCACACCCCATTTCCACACTGATGTCTGTCCATGGCCTCTCATACATTGCCAAACCAGGGCTACCCACAAATTGGAGGAACAGCACCTTGTATTCTGTCTGGGCACTCTCCAGCCAGATGACATTAGCATTGACCTCCATTTTCTGTTGGGTCCTTCACCCGTGTATCCCTATCCCTCACCCTCTGTCTCCATTCAAAGAGCTGCCCTCTTCCCCCATCAATTATCAGTATTTTTCTTTTCTACACTTCTACCTCTATTCACCTGTGTTAGCCTGGGCACCACCCCCTGCCCCTTCTTCCCTCCTCTCCTCTCTTCCTCTCGTCTTGATATTTGGATGTCTCCCTTTTTTTTTGCTCATACCTTGATGAGGGGCTCAGGCCCAAAACATTGGTTACCCTTTCCTTCTTATGGGTGCTGTGTGACCTGCTGAGTTTCTCCAGCACTTGTGTATTAGAAACCTTTAGAAGCTGCTCCTTCACTGTTTAAGGCCCAAGGCAAAAACCTAATTTTTTGGGGGGAAGTGAAGGGTGTGGAGATAAGAGAGAGAGAGACAGAAAATAAGCTTGCCTTGGTTTCTATTTTTGCTAGCAACCAGGGAAGGTTAATGGCTGATCCAGGCAGAGGAGACAATGGATTGGATTTTGTTCAACAAACTGGTGCCACCTTGTCATATCCATGAGTGGGTTTAGCCCATGGATCTATCTGAAACTTTGTGCTGTCAATCCTTTCACTGTTTATTCATATCTTTTAAAAAGTAGCATTTGAAAATTATGAATAATTTATTTGAACATTTTTAACTGCTGTATATAAAATTAACATGGGGACATACAGCAACATAAGAGTTTATCCAGATCCATTAAATGAAATTCAACTATTTTTTTAATGAATGGTGTGACGGTAGAGGCATCCACCTAGTCTATCCATGAAGCTGAAAGGCTAGGGATCGAGTGTCTTGGAGCAGAGTCTAGAACCTTGGATCAGGACTCACCTGTAGTCTCTTGGCTCCTGTGAATCCCATTAATCTTTCTTATTTTTGTTTAATGACTAGTCCTGCTAGCTACTCTTTTGCAGCTCTGTATGTTTTGTGCCTTTCTTCTCCCCATATAGCGGTTGGGAATCCAGAAGAAGGACCCCCATGGACTGACAGTGGAGGAGATCACAAGGTTTGTTCGTTTGGATCTTGATCCTTCCACAGTTACCTGGCAAAGAGGTGAGTGCCCTTCCGTGAAAAATAAAACCTGGCTTTGGCTTTGCAACTCTTTTTAAGCATAGATGCTGTATAACAACAGATGTCAGTCACTCACGCAAGCCCTGGGGTTGCTCTTTGCCCTGTGGTGTTTGAATCTTCAATTTAAACAAAAATGCAGACAGGGTAGAAATCTGAAATAAAAATGCATTAGAGTTGTTATTGTCATGTGGTCACATTGGCATTGAATCCTGTGTGTGAATCCAACATGGCATTGCAGTCTTGAAGAACTTGTGGAATTGTGGTTGCCTCTTGCTAAGGAACACAGCAGTCAACTGTTCCCAGGAAGGAGGCCATGAATAAGTGTTTTGTTTTAATGATGTTTTTGTGATGATGGTTTACATAACGCAGCAGTGTTCAGGGCTGGAGAATGTTCTTTGCACACTCACGATGCTAATCTATTAAATAAAAAATAGCAAATTTGAAATAAAAATGCAAATACTGGAAGCACTCATCGGGTCAGTCTATGGGAAGAACAAAGGTTAACGCTTTGAGTTGAAATTGTTTCATCACAACTTAGTCTGGATGGCAGGGAAAATGCGGGTAGGCACAAGGAAAATATACTGTGTTTGGGTGAAGTAATGAAGCAGTTAAGTGGACAGTTGAGCTGCTTTGTCTGAGTAACGTGCTCCTAATGTTGAGGTCTGCGTTGAATGGTCTAGTGAGTCAGGATATACAAATGAAAGAAGAAAGGAATGGCAAGCGAGGGTCAGATATGATGCAATCACAGTGAAAATGCAAGTCATCTGAAGCTGGGGAATTAAATGTCAAGAATAAAAAGCACTCCCTCCATTTCTCTCGTCCACTGATATTTTGCCACTGATCGCCCCCTTGACACTTTCCACTGTGACTGCAGGAAGTGCTACACGTGCCAATATTTCCTCCCTTCCCACTATTCAGAGCCCAAACAGTCCTTTCAAATGAAGTGACACTTATGAATCTGCAGGGATCATCTGCTGCATCCGGTGCTCCCACTGTGGCCTCCTCTACGTTGGAGGGACTGGACACAGACTGGCACAATGAACATCTTCATTCTGTCCGCTGCAATAACATGGATCTCACAGTGGCCAACCATTTTAATTCGACATACCATTGCCACACCACCATGTCTATTCATGGCCTCATGCTCTGCCAAACCGAGTCTGCTGCAAATTGGAGGAACAATGTCTTCTATTCCATCTTAACAGTCTCCAGAGGCATTAATATTGACTTTACCAGTTTCTATTAACCCCTTCCCAAATCTCTCTCTCTCTCTCTCTCCCTCCCATCTTCTGATTCCTTTCCTCCATCTCCTCACGACTTCTATCTGAGTGCTTCGCTCTACCCTCTCCCCTACCACTTCTCAGCTTCTTTCTGTTCTCCCCCCCTCCACATGTTCCCACCTATTACCTCTTAACTGTTAGCCTGTGCTCCGTTCCTCTCCTCCCACCTTTTTATTCAGACATCTACCTGTTTTACCTGACTCCTGATGAAGTCCGAAACGTTGATTACCTTTTGGTACTGCTAGGTAACCAGTGAGTTTCTTCTGCATTTGGAGAATTGAATATTGACACCTGCGAATTGAAGTGTGATCAGACGAGAAATTATGTATTGTTTCTTGAGCTGGCGTCGGGCCATGTAACAATGCAGGAGGCTATAGATGGAGTGAGATGGTGAAGATGCCCTAGAATTACAGTGGCAGACAACCAGGAAAGATCCTGCGCAGCTGTCTTGTAAAAGTGATTTAAATCACTTATGATGTGTTTGTGTGAACAGGCTAACCAGTGGTTGTACAAGATGGATAGTGCTTACTGCTGAATAAAGTTCAGTCAGAGTGGGTAAAGATAAGGCAAGTTAATGATCCGGGTTTCTCTCTGGGACTTGTGAAAATTGGTCAAATGGAATTCTGCTCACGCCCCATCATCTCATTGGCAACTTTGAATTCGTGTCTGACTGCAACTTGCAACGTTGGTTCAAGAGAAAACTCGGCAATATTTTGCATTGTTGGTGTGGAATTCAGTTTCTGCCAATGTATCAAATGAGAATGTATTTGTGTTCATTTTATTTTTCAGTGGTTGATACCAATGATCGCTTCCTGCGCAAGATAACAATTGGGCAATCGAATACCGAGAGAGGATTTGTCAGAGAGGTATGGACGGGTTTGTACATTGGGCGGCGGTTAACAGTGGTTACAGTTTGCTCCTGCACCTTGCTCTGGATCCAAGAGGTTTTCAGCAGGTTCAACATCTATTTTCTCTTCTGAAATGCCCGAGAAGGTTGTCCTGAGCCACCACCTTAATTGTCAAAGAACTGCATAGCACAGAAATGCGCCTTTCAACATATCACATCTATGCTAACCATTGGATTTAGTCCCAGTGACCATGAAGGACTGGCTGTTTCCATGTCAAGACAGTGGATTCATGGAAGGGAGATGTGCTCTGCTTCTGTGGGTCCTGCCGCCCTTGTCTTCAATGGTAGAAAGGAGAGGTTTGGGAGGTGCCATCAGAATAGACCAACTGAGTGAGTCCGATGCATTTGAATATGACAGAGAGGTGTTGTGGGAGCAAACCCACCTGACCACATCTGTCCCAATGAGAAAGGGCTTCGCAATCTTTCCAGCTCTGGACCGTACATTTTCGGATGTATGTTTTGAGCACTTTTTAAAAGTGAAGAAGGTTTCTGCCTTGATTCACTGAGGTGAAGACCCTAAGTTCCCTCTTGTGAAACAGATTTTCTCTCAATGCCCTCTCATTCTTCTGCCCATTACTTTCTGATCTGCTCAGAGTAATGTTAACCTTGATGTTTACAGCCCCCGTGCTGTTGTACACCACAATTAAATATTCCCTCTGCCTCTTCTGTCCAAAAGAAAATAACTTCAGCTGATCTAATCCTGGAAAATATTTTTTACTCCTGCCAATACCCTCTTGAATCTCTCTACTACCCCACCCCCCCCCACCCCCCCCCCCCGCACCACCACCTTATTCCAGGGCAATTGTACCTTCCCTGAAATGCAATGACCAAGCTGCCCTCAGATTGGCCTGACAGGAATTGTTTGTAACTTGAGCATAACCTCTGCTCTGGTGTTTTGTGCCTCTGCTAATTTGCCCTTTTAAACATTTTATCAAATCTTCTTTCTTGCCTTCTTAAGGATCTCTGGATGTACCACATTCCTATGATATCCTGTGGGTTATCCCCTCATTTCCATGAGCTTCTCCAAATTAAGTTCTACATACTAATTTTTTTCCAACTGGTCAAAACGTCTTCCTACTATCTAAAACATTCTTCCTCATTGTTAAATACTCAGCAAAGTTTTATTTAATCATCCCCTGCAGTCTGGTTTAAATCAATAACATCACACAAAAGTACAGGTCTGAGTATTGTGCCCTGTGGAGTCCCAGCTCACTTTTGCTAAATGACTTCAAAACCAAGTGAAACTGGCCTCTGCTGCCCACTCCCATTCAGAGTTTTACTAATGTTGTTCCGTGACTGTGCTAAAAACTTTTTTTTGAATATTTTATTTTTAGCTTTCATGCTAAATCTAACTTAAGTAGAATGACTACCATGAAGATACTTCCTTTATTGTGCTTCTTCCACTTGCTCAGCCTCATTCCGAAATCTGGGTCTGTAATTTTCCCTCTCCTGCCTCTCCCTGTCAAAAAATAGCGTTGGACTTGATGCCTGTTGGCTAAGTCACCCAAATGCACATTTTAGGAATCCTGTCCCTTTGCACATGTTGAGTCCATCTCCAAGATGAAGCCAACTCTTCATTACATCCTGTAAGAATTTGCTACACATTTGCTCTTCCGTGTACTTTGGAGTGTTCGGATGTCCAGAATGAGTTCCAAGAGTGTGTTCCCAGAGTATCGTGCCTTTGTTCTCTGCAATTTTCTTTAAAGGATAGGGACTTAGCTCATTGTGCAATCATCAGAAAATGCCCACACTTCTGAGGTTATAATGGATGGGGTGTCACTGATGAAGAAGCAAGGACCAAGGATATGGTTGAGTCTTGGACACTGCCTTGAGCAGCTCTTGCAATGAAGTCTTGGGGCTGGGATGATTCAGCAACAAGCCCAAACCATCTTTCTTTGTGTGAGATATGACACCATTCATTCCAATATTTCTTATTTGATGCCCTCCTTGTCCTCCGATTTACCAGGGTGTCAAAAACACAGAAATACTGGAGGAACTCAGCAGGTCTTGCAGCAACTAATCAAGCTATAACCAACGTTTCAGGCCTGAGCTCTCTTCAAGGTCTTGATGTCAAAGGCAGTCGCTTTTGCTCTCCTCTGGAGTTTGTCTCCGTGTTTAAACCAAGATTGTGAGCAAAGTGATCTTGGTGACACCCAAACTAGGATATCTTGCCATTCAATAGCAATGTCGATGGCTAAACGTGGGATGCCATAGTTAGCCAGAAGCAAGGACAGAAAGTCTCAGGGGGACAGACAGCATCTGTGTTCAAAGAGGGAAAATTAATGTTTCAAGTCAAACACACTTGGTCTGTATTTTGCCACAGTGGTGGGTGTTGCTGACAAAGGATTGCTGGAGGAACTTATTGGGTCAGGCAGCATCCATGGGGAGAGATGGTCAGTCACTATTTTGGGTCGGGGCCCTTTATCAGAGCTCTTTGTTTCAGTCTTGAACATTGACTGATGGCCATTTCTATCCATAGATCCTATCTGGTGCACTAAGTCCCTTCAGCAATCCTTTGCCGGCTCGAGCTTCCAGTGTCAGCAGCCTTTGTGTTGATCTGATGGGTGTCCCTGCATTAACTACTGGGCTAAAGGTGCAGCCAGTCTGGGGGCATGTCTTCATGAGAAGAATGGGGGTTTTGTCCAGTCCTGTGGCCTTCACAATATTTTATGTACTTGGCTGTTTCTCCGAATCATGTGGAGTGAACCAACTTGGTTGAAGGTGGGCTTACGTTACTGCGGGGATCTCTGGAGGAAACAGAGATGCATCATCTACTCTGCACAAACGTGGGTTTGGGGTTCTTCAGCCTTTGACTTTCGCATGCTGAGCTCTGCCATTATTGATTGTTGGAGTGTTCTTGGGGCCTCTTCTGCTTCATTGTTCCCCACTATGCATGACCAGATGTCGGTTGAGTAGTCACTTCACTCTATTGACAGGAAATGTTGCTTAAATGATCTTCGCAGCCATTTTGATGATCCTCTGAATTGACTTTCGGTCCAATGCTTTGCAGCTATCACACAATGATGCAACCAGACAGGACACTTCCAAGTGTGCTCTTGTAAAATGTTGTCAAGAATGGGACCTGGTACCCTTGCCCTCATCAGCCTCCTTAGGAGGTGTTGTGGGTCCAGGATCGGTCATTCATTACATGCAGAGCAAGGAACTTTGTGCTCTTCACTCTCTCCTTGACGGAACCATTGATATGCAGTGGAGAATGTTTGACCTTCGTCCTCCTGAAGTCCACAATAATCTTCTTTGTCTTGGCCACATTGAGGCTTGGTTTGTTGTTCGGTCCCCATTTGATGAGCCTCCCAACTGCTTCTCTGTAAGCCTATGTGGCCAACTACTAATGTCATAAGAATTATTGGTGTTTGGAGTCGATGTTGAAGACTGCAAGGCTGACTCCATCCTGCCTGTGCATTTCCTGATCTGTGCTGCTCTGATAGTTCTGTCATCTGGTGGGATGCTACATGCCCAGGGACTATGATGGAAAAATCCAGTACTTTGAATGGGATGATTCTGAAGTTGATTATGACTAGTCTGGAGTTAGCTCCCCAATTTGATATTTATTCCTGGATGTTTCTGAGGAAGTCTTTGCAAAGTCAACTGGTTGAATGGATTGGTTTACATTTAGTCCCTACGTTAATGCTGGATGCTTTGTCCAGTTGTATCTTTTGTTCTGTTTTGACAAGTTAGGTTATGCAAATGGCCTTGTTTGGCATTTGGAATGTTCCTCATTTTCTGTGGTAACATAATTTTAATTTTTGGTAAAGATGATGGAACTGAGTAGTCAGAATTGAGAGTGACCATGTTGAATGGGATGAGTTATATGGGTATATTTTGTGGATGATGGTAATTAATTTTATACTTTCCAAAAGATCTGTCTGCACAGTTGAAACATTTATTCTTGCACCATCTGCAACCATAAATATATCTTTATCTATCCTTTTATTTATTAACTCTTTTTCTGCCTTGGTATATTGTAGTGATTTAAAGAATACTGTTTTTGGAGATGAATCTTTTTAAACATATTTTATATACAATTTTAAGTCATATGACATTAGTTATAACATATTGATACAAACATTATGATTAAATGAAACTTCCGCCACCACCCCCCCCCCCCAACCTCCCTTGTCTGCTCCACTAACACCCTCCCTCCTCCCCTATCAAATTTTTAGCTGTGAAAACTGAGACATCCACCAGAGTAGATTGGGAGATCAAATTTTAATACCAAGTGTTTTAAGTATGGGCTCCATACTTTTACAAAAAAAAAGATATTTATCCCTCAAATTATACATTATCTTTTCTAAAGGAATACAAGATTTCATTTCAGTATGCCATCTTTTCATGCCTAAAGCCAAATCAGATTTCCATGTAATAGCCAAACATTTTTTTAGAAACCGCCAAAGGCAAACATAAAAATTCAATTTGGTACATAGTCAATCTCAACCCGAAAGCCATCGTCTTAATGTCCCCTAATAAAAATAAAAATGGATAAAATGGTAAACTTACTTTTAATACCCCCTCTAAAAATGATTTAACTTGTGACCAAAAAATTTTAACCTTAGAACAAGTCTTTTTTGTAAAAGTATGGAGCCCATATTTAAAACACTTGGCATTAAAATTTGATCTCCCAATCTGCTGTGGTGAATGTCTCAGTTTCCACAGCTAAAAATTTGATTATGATTCTTTTTAAGTGATGATCTCCTCCTTTCTTTCTTTGTAGGCGGGTAGAGGAGGAGGAAGGGTGTTAGTGGAACGGACAAGGGAGGTTGGGGGGGGGGGGGGTTTCATTTAATCATAATCCCCGCAGTAACGTAAGCCCACCTTCAACCAAGTTGGTTCACTCCACATGATTCGGAGAAACAGCCAAGTACATAAAATATTGTGAAGGCCACAGGACTGGACAAAACCCCCATTCTTCTCATGAAGACATGCCCCCAGACTGGCTGCACCTTTAGCCCAGTAGTTAATGCAGGGACACCCATCAGATCAACACAAAGGCTGCTGACACTGGAAGCTCGAGCCGGCAAAGGATTGCTGAAGGGACTTAGTGCACCAGATAGGATCTATGGATAGAAATGGCCACCAGTCAATGTTCCAGACTGAGACAAGGAGCTCTGATAAAGGGCCCCGACCCAAAATAGTGACTGACCATCTCTCCCCATGGATGCTGCCTGACCCAATAAGTTCCTCCAGCAATCCTTTGTCAGCAACAACCACCACTGTGGCAAAATACAGACCAAGTGTGTTTGACTTGAAACATTAATTTTCCCTCTTTGAACACAGATGCTCTCTGTCCCCCTGAGGCTTTCTGTGTCGACAGCATCGAGTCCACGCTGCTGAATATCCAGCTGCGCTGGGTGGGTCACATCTCCAGAATGGAGGACCATCGCCTTCCCAAGATCGTGTTATATGGCGAGCTCTCCACTGGCCACTGTGACAGAGGTGCAGCAAAGAAAAGGTACAAGGACTGCCTAAAGAAATCTCTTGGTGCCTGCCACATTGACCACCGCCAGTGGGCTGATATCGCCTCAAACCGTGCATCTTGGCGCCTCACAGTTTGGCGGGCAGCAACCTCCTTTGAAGAAGACCGCAGAGCCCACCTCACTGACAAAAGGCAAAGGAGGAAAAACCCAACACCCAACCCCAACCAACCAATTTTCCCCTGCAACCGCTGCAACCGTGTCTGCCTGTCCCGCATCGGACTTGTCAGCCACAAACGAGCCTGCAGCTGACGTGGACATTTACCCCCTCCATAAATCTTCGTCCGCGAAGCCAAGCCAAAATTTTAATACTTAAAATTGTGTATAAAATATTTTTTTTAAATTCCTTTAAATCACCACAATATCTTTGGCTTGGCTTCGCGGACGAAGATTTACGGAGGGGTAATGTCCACATCAGCTGCAGGCTTGTTTGTGGCTGACAAGTCTGATGCGGGACAGGCAGACACGGTTGCAAGGGAAAATTGGTTGATTGGGGTTGGGTGTTGGGTTTTTCCTCCTTTGTCTTTTGTCAGAGAGGTGGGCTCTGCGGTCTTCTTCAAAAGAGGTTGCTGCCCGCTGAACTGAGGCACCAAGATGCACGGTTTGAGGCGATATCAGCCCACTGGCAGTGGTCAATGTGGCAGGCACCAAGAGATTTCTTTAGGCAGTCCTTCTACCTCTTCTTTGGTGCACCTCTGTCTCGGTGGCCAGTGGAGAGCTCGCCATATAACACGATCTTGGGAAGGCGATGGTCCTCCATTCTGGAGACGTGACCTACCCAGCGCAGTTGGATTTTCAGCCGCGTGGACTCGATGCTGTCGACCTCTGCCATCTCGAGTACTTCGACGTTAGGGGTGTAAGCGCTCCAATGGATGTTGAGGATGGAGCGGAGACAACGCTGGTGGAAGCGTTCTAGGAGCCGTAGGTGATGCCAGTAGAGGACCCATGATTCGGAGCCGAACAGGAGTGTGGGTATTACAACGGCTCTGTATATGCTAATCTTTGTGAGGTTTTTCAGTTGGTTGTTTTTCCAGACTCTTTGTGTAATCTTCCAAAGGCGCTATTTGCCTTGGCGAGTCCGTTGTCTATCTCGTTGTCGATCCTTGGATCCGATGAAATGGTGCAGCCGAGATAGGTAAACTGGTTGACCGTTTTGAGTTTTGTGTGCCCGATGGAGATGTGAAGGGGTTGGTAGTTATGGTGGGGAGCTGACTGATGGAGGACCTCAGTTTTCTTCAGTTTGACTTCCAGGCCAAACATTTTGGCAGTTTCCGCAAAACAGGACGTCAAGCGCTGAAGAGCTGGCTCTGAATGGGCAACTAAAGCGGCATCGTCTGCAAAGAGTAGTTCACGGACAAGTTGCTCTTGTGTCTTGGTGTGAGTTTGCAGGCGCCTCAGATTGAAGAGACTGCCATCCGTGCGGTACCGGATGTAAACAGGGTCTTCATTGTTGAGGTCTTTCATGGCTAGTTTCAGCATCATGCTGAAGAAGATTGAAAAGAGGTTTGGTGCGAGAACGCAGCCTTGTTTCACAACATTGTTAATGGAGAAGGGTTCAGAGAGCTCATTGCTGTATCTGACCCGACCTTGTTGGTTTTCGTGCAGTTGGATACCAAGGCAGAAAAAGAGATAATAAAAAGTACCTATTTCCTATGCACACCTAAAATCAAATCTGAAGAACTTAATTCAGATTTCTTTGTAGATGCATCTTGAATATCAGTGTGATTGAAGTAAGTCAGAATTTTAGTGTATCTGTACACTGTCCTTTTGTATGTAATAATAAACTCTAATCCAGGAAGTTCCCAATGCATTGCATTGTTAGTGATGTTCAGTAGCTTCAACCTCTGGCAAAATGGCAAAAATGTTTCATTGAATGTGATCCAGTCTAATGCACTGTTATAAACCAACTATTGTCAAGATTAACATATACTCATTGCTTGCATTAACCCCTGACTGATAAGCCACTTTAAGTTAAAAGAAATATTTATAAAGAAATAAACATTAATTTACCAGCTTGGTATTTTCATCTGGAATGCATTTCCAGGAAGTGTGCTGGGAATAGATTTGATGGGGAGTGGGAATGTGTGTGGCAGTGAAGAAAGAGCAGGATGTGAGCCTAATCGGATGTTTCAATCTGTAGTGATGTAAACGTCATGGGCTGATTGAGAACTGAATGTCCAGAGCTAGAGTACTGAATTAAACAGCTGGCTTGTCAGCAACTGTGATGCGAAGACAAATTGATATACATGTGTGAATTAAGTGAATTGATTTCCAAAAGTGACAGGTTGGAGGTTCATCATGAACATGTTCGCTGGAACTCTTCATCTCTTCTCTTTCGATTGCCCCCATTGCTTGCTGCAAATGGCTGGGCCTTAGAGGTGTTGATTTTAACAGTGACCTCGGAGTGCATGCCTATGAGTGGGAACGTGGGTGGGTAGTGTAGAAGAAGGGATTTAGTATGCTTGCCTTCAAGATGTGAGTATAAGAGTTGAGATGTCCTGTTGCAGCAGTATAAAACATTGGTTATTTCACACTTGGTGTATTGTGTTTAGTTCTGGTCACCAGGTGACAGGAAGAATGTGGCAGAAGGAATTCACCATGATGTTGCCTGGAATTGAGGGCTCTGGTTCCTCGAAGGGATTGGGCTTATTTTCATTAGAACAAAGACAGTTGAGTGGCGACTTTATGGAGGTTTATAAAATTATTGTCAGGTCAGGGCAAACTGGAAGGAGAGAGCACAGGTTTAAGATGGGATGGGAGAGATTTAAATATTTGAGGGCAGAGCATGATGAATAGCTGGAGCAAGTTATCATGCAGGGTTGAAACGATTAGTGCATTTGGACAGGGAATTCAATAGGAAAGGTTTTGAAGGATATGGGGTCAAAATCAGGCAAAAGAGATTACTTTGGAACAGCACCTCAATTGGCATGGAGCAGGCGGTCACGTTGTGTGCAGAAAGTTTCTAGGATTCTCTCCGATGTCACCATACATTTCCCCACATGTCCGATCCAATTATCACTGCCTGAGCAATTGTGATTATTATTGTTTCCTCCCACTGGCCGTGCCTGCAGCCAAGTCTGGACTTGTCCTCTCCACAGTCTGAGCACCGCAGGGGTTTCAGTGTGAATGGATCACTGAATGCTGTGATGACAGACTACCTCAGGCAAACTCACAAAAAGTCGACTGCAGTAGGAGAATAAAATGCTCATGATCACTGCCCCAAGTCGCTACATCAGATCAGATTAAGATTTCTTCTCAGAGTACATACATGACATCATATAACCCAGAGATTCTTTTTCTTGTGGGCAAGGGAGAATTACCACTTATTGGGAGTCCAAAAAAAAACTGACTCAACATAAACATGTAAACAAATAAATGAATGTAAACAAACTGCATTACAGAACAAAAAAAATTAATGAAGTGCAAAAAGTAAGAGTCCTTAAATAAGTCCATGATTGAGTTTGTTGTTGAAGTGTCTGATGGTGGAGAGGTAGCAGCTGTTCCTGAACCTGGTGGTGCAAGTCTTTGTAGGATCTATACCTCTTTCCTGATAGTAGCAGCGAGAACAGAGTGTTTGCTGGACTGGTGAGGATCTTTGATGATTGCTGCTCCTCTCTGACGGCAGCGTTCCCTGTAGATGTTCTCGATAGTTGTGAGGGTTTGGCCTGTGATGTCCTGGGCTGTGTCCACTACCTTTTGGAGGGCTCTACACTCAGGGGTATTGGTGTCCCCATACCAGACCATGATGCAGCTGGTCACCACACTTTCCACCATACACTTGTAGAAACTTGCCAGGGTTTCTGGTATCATACCAAACCTCTGCAAACTCCTGAGGAAATAGAGACGCTGAAATGCTTTCTTCACAATGCCATTAGTGTGTTGGGTCCAGGAAAGATCTTCCGAGATAATGATTCCAAAAACTGAAATTTGCTCACCCTTTCCACCTCTGATCCCCCAATGATCACTGGATCATATACCTCTGGTTTTTCCTTCCTGAAGTCAACAATCAGCTTCTTGGTTTTGGAGCCATTGATTGCGAGGTTGTTGTTGGTGCACCATTCGGCCAGGTTTTCAATCTCCTTCCTGCATGTTAACTCGTCGCTTTTTATACAGCCCATTACTGTGGTATCAGCGAATTTGTAGATGGTGTTATTGTTGTACTGAGCCACATTGTCGTGGTGTAAAGTGAGTAGAGCAGGGGCCCTCTCTGTGGTGCCCAGATGGAGGAGATGCTCTTACCAATCCTCACTGATTGTGGTCTGGAGGAGAGGAAATCAAGGATCCAAATACACAGTGGGGTGTTGAGTCCCAGGTCTTGGAGTTTGCTGATCAGTTTTGAGAGGATGATGGTGTTAAATGCCAAAGTGTAGTTGATAAAGAACATCCTGATGTAAGCATCTTTACTGTCTAAGTGTTCCAGGGCTTTGTGTAGAGTCAGTGAGATGGCATCTGCCGTAAACCAGTTGGTTTAAACCAGCTGGAAGGTATTCATGTCACCGCTCAGACAGGAGCTGATATACTTCAACACCAGCCTTTCTAAACACCTCATCACTGATGACGTGGGAGTCACTGGTCGATAGTCATTTAGGCAGGTCACTACATTCTTCTTGCGCACTGGTATGATTGACACCTGTTTGAAACAGGTGGGTACCATGCCCTGCCAGACTTTGGGCAGCACAGATTTTTAATTCTTAACCAGATACTCCATCCGGATTGGATGCTTTCCTCGGATTTACCCTCCTGAAGGCAGCTCTCATGTCATCCTGCGTTACGGAGAGGAGAAGATCATCAGGGAACATGGGAATGCACGGTAGTGGTTTTTCCTTGTTCTTATGGTTGAATCGGGCGGAGAAGGTATTGATTTCATCTAGAAGTGAAGCTTTGCTGTCTCCTACTGTTCCGGATTTGTGTTTGCAGCAGGTTATGTCATTTAGACCCTGGCACAACTGTTTATTGTTTTTTGTTCATTGTTTTTATTTTCATCTGGAAACTCCACTTCACCCGGGAGATGGCTTTCCAAAGGTCATTCCTGCTCCTTCTGTACCAATCTGGATCTCCGGTCTTAAATCCCTGTGATCTGGCTCTTAGCAGGTTCTGGATTTCATTGTTCATCCAGGGCTACTGACTGGGGAAAACCCTGAACTCGTCAGGGGAAGATGGAGATCAGCGGGAATTCAAGGAGCCTTGGAGTGAAACATGAAAGTCTGCAGATGCTGTGGTTGTAGTAAGCACACAGAAATACTGTCGGGACTCAGCAGGTCATGCAGTGTCCATAGGAGATAAAGATATATAACTGATGTTTTGGGCCTGAGCCCTTACTCAAGGTGTGATTAAAAAGCAGGCAGGTGCCTATATTAAAAGGCTGGTGAAAAGGGAAGAATGGGTGAAGGAGGAGTACTGACCACATACAGGCAGAAGGTGAGAGGAGTAAACCATGAAAATGCCGACACTGTGAATGAAGTAAGAACACAATGCAAAAGAGAAAAGGTGAGCTTGAGAGCAGCGGGGAGTACTGAGAGGGAGCAGCGAGAGAGACTGTCAGTGTCAGAATATTAGAGTGTTTGTCATGTCTGGTTGTATGTGTGTTTTGTACTGAGGAGCGGAGAAGGCTATTTTGTCGGGTTGTACTTGTTCAGTCAGATGACAATAAATTTGACTTGACTTGATTCATAGAACCCCTTTGAAGAGGAGAACTTCTTCTGGGTCGGCATCCCTTGAAGAGATTTATGAGGATGCCTACCTCTACGTAGAACATAGAAGAGACCTCCACTCTATGATCGCTGTGTCAAGTGCAATTCCAGTTTTAACATTATCTTTATCCTTCCACGTACTGCATGTCCATGAGTCGATCTGAAAGCTTAAACACTGCTATCACATCTACAGTACTTCCACCACTACCTGCGGCAGCCTATTCCAGGCACCCAGTGTAAACAGACTTGGGCTGTCCATCTCCTTTGAACTCCTCAGCCCCTCCTCTCAGATGCTTGTCTTCCAGTGTGTGCCATTTTTACCCTGGAAGGAATATTCTATCTGACTACTGTAGCTAGGCTTCTCACAATTTTGTTTATTCTGTCACAACATACTCAGTACAGTGAGAGGGTTTTTAATATTTTTGTTATTTTTCCATAAATATACAAATTTGTATATTTATTATATATATATATTAATCCTCAACATCCATTGGAGCGCTCACACCCCTAACGTCGAGGTACTCGAGATGGCAGAGGTCGACAGCATCGAGTCCACGCTGCTGAAGATCCAGCTGCGCTGGATGGGTCACGTCTCCAGAATGGAGGACCATCGCCTTCCCAAGATCGTATTATATGGCGAGCTCTCCACTGGCCACCGTGACAGAGGTGCACCAAAGAAAAGGTACAAGGACTGCCTAAAGAAATCTCTTGGTGCCTGCCACATTGACCACCGCCAGTGGGCTGATAACGCCTCAAACCGTGCATCTTGGCGCCTCACAGTTTGGCGGGCAGCAGCCTCCTTTGAAGAAGACCGCAGAGCCCACCTCACTGACAAAAGGCAAAGGAGGAAAAACCCAACACCCAACCCCAACCAACCAATTTTCCCTTGCAACCGCTGCAATCGTGTCTGCCTGTCCCGCATCGGACTGGTCAGACACAAACGAGCCTGCAGCTGACGTGGACTTTTTTACCCCCTCCATAAATCTTCGTCCGCGAAGCCAAGCCAAAGAAGAAGAAGAAGAAGAAGATTAATATATATATATTAATATATATATTAAAATATATATATTAATATATATATATTAATATATATATATTAATATATATATATTAATATTTATATAAAATATATATATATATATATAAAACTTTTTTTCTCACAAAACAAACCAAAAACAACAACCCCTTCCCTCCCTCCCCCTTCACAGATTAAATCTGAACACTGTCAGGACTTGCAATTGGGTTTAAAAAGGAAAATCTTTGTTGGGAAGGTCACTTGTATTTTTATAATTGTAACATTTTTTTATATTTGGGCCCCTAAATAGACCAAATATGATTTCCATATTTTTATAAATGCATCGTATATTTTCATTAGATTTTATGTGATTTTTTTTTTTTGCGCCCCCCCCCCCCCCCCCCCATTATTCATCTCTGTCTACCATTGTGCTATCTGTAGAGGGGATTGGATTTCAAAGTAATCGCAATACATTTCTCAGCCACAGCTAAAGCTATTTTAATAAATGAAATTTGGAATTTAGTTAGTTTGTTACTTATTTCAATAAAATTGCCCAAAAGATAAAGCTCCGGGGTCATCCGTGAAGAGCCCCTATTATCCGTTAATATTTCAGTTATATCCTGTTTTAAAAAGGTCTCACCTTCACACACGACCATGTCGCTTGTAAGAACATTCCTGTTTCTATTCCACATCCAAAACATATCTCTGATATTTCCAATTTTGATTTATGTACTTTCTGTGGTGTGAGATATAATTGGAGTAGGAAATTATATTGCACTAATCCGTATCTTGTGTTTATAATTGATGTCGTGCTATCCAAACACCAATCAGACCATCACCTTTCCATTATTGCAACTCATATCTCTCTCTCAATCTCTGTAAACCTGATTTTGCACTTTCATTTTGGAGAGCAAAGTACATTCTAGATATAAATTTAGATGTGTTCCCCAGCCAAATAGTTAATTCCATCTCACTAATTTCAGATGGAGCCAAGTTTGGTCCCCATCTTTGTCTGAAGAATAATCTTAACTGGAGAAAGCAAAAGAAAGTCCCATTAGCTACTCCGTACTTATTTCTTAATTGTTCAAAAGACATAAACGATCCTTCCATATAATGACGGTCGACATATCTTATTCCTTGGTCATTACCATGTATTCAATATTTAGTTACCCAGATTCAAAGGCAGTACAGGTACACAATCCTTTATTCGGATATCTAAAATCCAGAAAGCTCCAAAAACTAGCATTTTTTTTTCCTGGTGCTGGTACAGGGTGGGGGTGGGGGGGGGGAGGGAGGGAGGCAGGATGGATGGATATGGCAGCACGATTTAAGTGGGCTTAAATCTGGGACAGCTGGCTTTTGTTCTGAAATCCGGAAAAATCCAAATTTGGAAGACACTGTCCCCCAAGGGTTCTAGATAAAGGATTGTGTATCTGTAGTACATTTTCACATATTGGTGTCCTCTGAGATGTACCACATTCATTTATTTCTTGCCATATTGTAATCATGTTTATTAATACAGAATAGTATTTTTTTTTGTTATTGACTTAACATTCCACTTATAAATAAAGTCCTTCATTGTCCCCTCTTTTATTGAATTCAGTTCCATTCAAATCCACCAAGGGGTTTATTTTCTTCAAAGAAAGATTATAGAAATCTTGTTTGTGCTGATGGACTCTGGGATTTTAAGAAGAATTATCTAAGTCACAAATGTTTATTGTCCCATGTTAACTTTTCCATTGCAATTCTTGGTACTTTGTTATTCCATAGGAATTGTCTTGTACAATAATGTAATAATTTAAAGAAGTTTTTAGTTAGTGTAATAGGGAATGATTGAAAGAGATACTGTAGTCTTGGCATTGCCTTCAATTTTATACAATTTACCCTTCCTATTAATGTAATTGGCAGATCTTTCCATTCTGTAATTTTTTTTTCTATAAAGCTTATATAAATTATTATCTGTCATTATTTTTAAGTGTTTAATTCCATCCTTCTTCAATTTAAATCTACAACCTTTTTGGTATCTTTCATATTCAAAATTCTGCAATGACATTATCTCACTTTTATCCATATTTATTTTATAATGACTATGGCAAAAAGCGAATGTGGTTCTACAGTGCTTGATCTTGTGATATCTGCTTTGGTCTTCAGTTCTTTTGTGTTTGATCTCCAAGGCTCAGTTCGATATCGCTGTTGCCAGTGAACTCATGGCAATCCTTGCTTTAACTGACAGTCTGGCTGACATGAAGAACCGACTTGGAAAGATTGTGGTTGCCAATGACATGAAAGGGCGACCAATTACAGCAGAAGATCTGGTAGGTGTCCAAATTAAGTTCGGAAATTAGAAACCTTCAAAATCCATGTGTTGGTGTCTGTTTTCCAAGAGTACAAAATCAACTTAACTCCTTTCAGAAAGTTGCTTCTAATTTTTCAGCTTCTTCTGGGGAGAATTGAAAGGAAGGCTTGTAGCTTCACTTTACTGCTGGAAAATACTCAGCCAGCTGATGTTAGACACAACAAGCTCTCACAAACACTGATATCATAGTGGCCAATATATTCTGCTGCTTAAGTTAAATGGGAAATATTGGAAAGATCACTGTGGAAACTTTCCTTTTCAGTTTGAGGTCACAGTAACTTGGGAGCAGACAAAACTTTGGCTCCTGTCTTGTCTGAAGCTCACCACCTCTGAGAATGTACCACTTCCTTAATGATACACAGAGGTGTCCATCTTAATTATCTGCTGCACTTCAAACATGAGCCCATCTGAGGGGAGAATGCATATTTACAAAATATCATTTGGGGAGGGAGAGAAGAGGAAAGGAGTTTCCAGTAATGCTGCGACGTTACATTTATATTTCTTTCTTCTTTGGCTTGGCTTCGCGGACGAAGATTTATGGAGGGGTGTGTCCACGTCTGCTGCAGGCTCGTTGGTGACTGACAAGTCCGATGCGGGACAGGCAGGCATGGTTGCAAGGGAAAATTGGTTGGTTGGGGTTTTTCCTCCTTTGTCTTTTGTCAGTGAGGTGGGCTCTGCGATCTTCTTCAAAGGAGGTTGCTGCCTGCCCAACTGTGAGGCGCCAAGATGCACGGTTGGAGGCGATATCAGCCCACTGGCGGTGGTCAATGTGGCAGGCACCGAGAGATTTCTTTAAGCAGTCCTTGTACATCTTCTTTGGTGCACCTCTGTCTCGGTGGCCAGTGGAGAGCTCACCATATAACATTTATATTTTTGTTCTTGGGAAGTAGAGAGGAAAAGCTTTCCCTCTTTAAAAACTGACCAAATAGAGTACAGCAAATTAAATTTTTCAAAGCAGTTGACCTGATTAAACTATTTTCATAACCAGCCATGATTATAGCTGCTCAGACGCTAGCCTCTGAGATGTTGAGTTGATGTTATTCAACCTCGCCTTTGAGCAGGTTTTCTCAATGAGTCTGTATCCTCTTTGTGGCTCCCTCTCAAATTGAAGAAGTCCACCTTTGGACATGATTGCATTAAATACGTGCAAGCTGTTGTTTTTTTTATGTCCACCTGTGAAATGCAATGATTCAGGGCTAATATTTCACTGTGCTTACCACCAATTTCTCCAAATTCTGTCTTTTAAACAAATGGTAACATTTGTGAAGAGTTAAAATGACCACAGATCTGATCAAATGCAGGTCAACGACAGAGCATTTAAAATCTTCTGTTAAATCAATTTTAAATATTGCTTGTCTCATGACTAGAAGGAGAGTGGCTTGAGAGTTCTCATTAAATATTAACTTTTTAATACAACATTGAGTTATGTAGCTAATTCAGATCCAACCCTGGACAGTTAAGTGTTTTCTGTTTAGACTCAGTTAAACCATGGGTTTGTTTTGCATTGGAAATTCCAGTCATGGGACTGCTTCACAATGATCTGATTAATGCAACTATTTGGAGGCAAGTCCTGGCTCCTCTAAATTCTCCATGGGCTGTTGGCAAGATTAAATCTCCTGCAGATAATACTGATAAATTCAGCAAATTTGACCCAAACACCTTTGTGTCAAACATCTAAACAAGTGATCATTGGCTATTTGAGCGATCAATGGCATTGGTGTGGATAGACACCACCCCCACCCCCCCCCCTTCCTCCAGAATGACACTGATGACGTGTCTGGAATCTGAGCTTGGTCTGACCACAGTGAAGCAGAGGGAAGCTTGCTTGTGGTTGCCGTTGAGCTATTCTCAACTGTGTGTTTGAGAGGATGGTTAAATGGGGTGCTTTACTGGCCTGTTGAAAGTCCTCTTTGCTTGACCAATCCGAGGTGAGGTGGGGAGGCCATCGCTATTCCTTTTCAGTGATGTTTAGTGATGAGCTTGAATTCAAGCCTTGACGTGGTCATCTCTGGAGAGTGTGAGTGAAGGAGTGTGGAGAATCTATCACACGGGGACATTCCTGAAGTCTACACTGAGGCACACAGAGTAAGGACAGCAATCTCCTTCCCCATAGGACATTAATAACCAGTGGGTTTTGCAACATTCCACCTTTAAATACATTAAACATCAGGTTGATTCATGATTGAATGCTGGTCAATATGGTAGGATAGTGTGATGAAAATCTTCCATTAAATCAGATTAAAATAAAAAGCAGACTTTATTTCCACATTTTGGTTTGTAACCTGAATTCTCAAGCTAGTCATGAAAGCAGTCAGTGCTAGAACTGCCAATCGGTCCGCATCTGTGGAGAGAGAAATCGCTGGTGTTTAGTGTGGATAAACTTTAAGTTCTGACATTGTCTAAAACTTGAATTGATATGGATGGCTGGCCGAGAGCCCAGTTAGAAGAGATGACAATGTTTATTGTGATATACATTTCATGTATACTGCAGCTGACAGACACTTGATTAAAAAAAAAACTACAGTAGTAAACATTAAATTAAAAAGTGTGGATAAATACAAAGGATAAATCTTCATTGTTACCATAATGCAAGAACAAAATGTGGTGAAACAATAGATGGGCCTTTTTGTGGTGTTGGTGTGGTTATAGTTGGGGTAGTACAGGGAGGTTCAAGAGGCTGATAGCTGTTTGAAAGAAACCCCTTCTTGAACCAAGAGGTGCTGGCCTTCAGATGTGAAGGTAGCAATGAGCAGAAGCTGTGACCAGGGAAGTGATGATGTCCATTAAATTTACATAGGGCTAGTTGCCAGAGACAGAGTAGGATGTTTGCAAGCAACTAAATGCTCAAGATCACTCTTGCGGCATGAGTAGAGATGTTTGGTAAAGAATTCACTGAACCTGTGAATAGCTTCATTGCACAGGAAATTGCGTTGTTCACATTCCAATCACTCTGTTTGGGGTGGGGAGGTGTGGTTTAAAACTTGCATCCTGTGGAATTTTAAATTGGTCCATAAACCTCTATGAGAATGGTGTGAATTTTAATGCTGATTCGTTATCAGATTAACTTTCCCTGTTTTCTGTTTCTGCAGGGCGTTAGTGGTGCACTGGCTGTCCTGATGAAGGACGCAATCAAGCCAACGTTGATGCAAACACTAGAGGTGAGAGTACACACATCGAGATTTCATTGCCACAGGACCACAATGTTCGGGCAGATTTTGAAAAGAACGTTGCATCAGTGGTGTTGGTCTTCAGGCATTGTGGAGTGGCTAATGGTGATTAAAGTACATTGAATTATAAAATGGTGATTAAAGCAAGCAGTGTGCTGGAAAGTGAGATTCCACAACAATGTAATCTTCCTCTGGATTGTGCAGAACCGTCTGTGTCCACGTGCACGTGTATTTGTGTTCCTCGGAAAATCTGCTTGCCGCAGAGTGGGACTCAGTGTTCTCACTTTCTGAGTCTAGCAGTACGTTCATACTGGGATTGGAACTGTGCAGCACGTTTGCTGAGGCTCTATCCATTCTGAGAACCAGGGACAGAAAGCAAAGCTGACGTGTAGTTTTGCCAGATGTGATTTCTCCAAAGATGGCACTTTTTGCGTAAAGGTTAGTGCAACGCTTTACCGTGCCTGAGACCTGGGTTCTCAACCGCTGCTGTCTGTAAAGAGTTGGTTCATTCTCCCTGTGGATTTCGTCCTACATTCCAAAGATGGACAGGATTGGTAGGTCCATTGGGTGTAATTGGGGACCATGGGTTTCATGGACTGGAAGGACCTTCTACCATGCTGTATCTTAAAAATAAATTGAGAAAGTTTAATGTCTGACATCAAGAATTTAATCTATTCAAATTAAGGGTTTTTTTACAAATTGAAGTTGATTAGAAGCAAACATCCAAGGTGTGTTTTTTTTAATTATATATCAGATGCTAAAGAAAATAAATCCCTTGTATGTGGTCTCATTGGCTCTTTCAAGTCCACCTGAATTGTTGGGGTGGTTTAACGTATTTAAAAGGGCATCTTCTGATAGTGTGGCACTCCTTCACGATATTGCATTTTGATAGCATCTCAGATCTCTGGCATTGGGTTTGGAATCAGCCAAGATACCCTGACTCCAAAGAGAAAATGTTCCCATGAAGCAAGCCGACTCCTAACTTGGTGAATCAAGACAGAAGAGACTTAATTGGCCTGGATCGTGGACGAGCTGGATCTAAATATCACGTGTTTACAGTTTGTTCCCTAAGTTTAGTCTGGTTGTGGGAAGGATGAAGAAAATCTTCAAAAGCTTCACTTGATAAGTATTTAGCTGCTGGATTTTAGTTATTGGGAATCTGTTTCTTTGTGTATGCATTTTCCTGTTCCTGGGATTTTGTGCATTTTGCCTGAATAGCAGTACGTGAGAACTTTCCCTTGTGACACTCCCTTTTCTCCTCTCACTGTGTGGGTGCAAGGGGAGTGTGTGTTTTCACAGGTGGAGCTCGAGGGGCCTCTTTGGAACAGGAGCTCTCGATATTCCTTGGGCAGATTTTACAATTCACTGTCATTTTGTTATGTGTTTTTAAAAAGTGACTTGTGAAAAATTACAGTTGAAGGGAAAGCTGTGTTGAAGGGAAGAGGAAAGGAACTAATGGATTTATCAGGTGGAAAAGAATACAGAGCATTAGGGAGCTTCCAAAGTTACTCCCACTGCTGTTAAAGACACCAGCCTAAGATGATACCGAGTGGGGTTGAAGGACAGTGGCAGGGTTTGGAGGGAATTTGGTGGGTGTGACGGATGATGAACGGAGGTTGGTGGTCTTCTATGAAGCCATGCTTTGGAGTGTGAAATGCGATCTGTGCATGTCACAACATTGTTGTTTGTTGTGGCTTTGAAAATTCTACTTCTAAGTGAATTTGGGGAGTTCAGACCAAGTTCGGTGAGTTAGTCATGTAGCTGCTTGTGAAAGTTCATCCACTCCCTTCAGCGCCTGCATGATGGGGAGAAAACAAAATCATGCTGTTAATGGGAAGGCGAACTTGTTCGCGCATGTAACCTTATTTCAAGTGGGTTGACCAAAGGGATCTGTTTATTGTCACTCCACTAGTATTATTGCTGAACAGGTACTTCATAAAGAAAAAAAAACTGCAATGGTGTACACTAAATTAAGAAGAGAATAATAGGGGCGTGGCCATGCGAAGGACCTAGACAGTTGTGTTTTGGTTGAACTCTCCGTGAAGAGTACTAAATAGACAGTCAAAACTTGAAAATGAAAAAGAATGGACAAAACTAGCACGAAGAAGCCAAGGCAGCTGAGAACAAAGATTGAAGAAGCTCCTATTCAACCGGGTACATTGGGTGAAAGTCCGAAAGGGAGTGTTGCAAAAATGGCGACAGGACCAGCAGAACCAGGTAAAACTGGGGAGTCTGGTCAAGAATTTAGCATCATCCTGGAACAAATGGAGAATTTGAGTAACCAATTGATTCATAAGTGTTGAAACCGTGATGAGAGATATGATGGAGAAAATTTCTGAAATAAAAGAGATTGTTGAAGACCTGATGGAGAGAATGGGTTGAGCTGAGAGTGAATTGATGAATTAAAGGGGAAGGATCACTATTAAAGAGTTAGAGATTTTACTGTTAAAAATATTGTTTTAAAGAAGAATATGGATAGAACATTAAAAAGTATTAGTTTTACTGTTAAATGGAATTAATAGGTTGATGAAGAGAAAAAGGTCTTGGCATACCTAAAAAATTAAAGGCAAATATAGTCTTTTTTTTAAAAAAAAACACATCTATATTGATTAGAGGAGATTACAATTTTTATTTAGATCCAGTATTGGATAAATCCGCAAGAATAGTAACAAGGCTGAAATTTATAATTTATAAAGGATTTCAATTTAAATGGTATATGGAGGTGGCTCAACCCCTTAGAAAGAGACTACTCGTTTTACTCAAGGGTGCATGATTCGCATACAAGGATTGACCTGTTTTTAATGTTTGCACAATTACAAAGAGAATGGTAAAAACAGAGTATTTGGCAAGACTTTTATCAGACCACTTGTCATTAACATAACTATTACAATAATGGGAAAAGCAAGAATCTATGTATAGATGGTGCCTTAATGCTACGCTATTAAATATTTTGTGAAAACAATTCTTTCATTTTGACAACAGTTTTCTAATATGCATATGCATAAGGCTTATTTGAGAGAACAAATTATTTCTTGTACTAAAAATTTTAAGAGAGAATGTGCAAGAGATTTAGAAGGTCTAGAGAATATAAAAGAATATAAGATATCAGGAACACAGGAAAATTATAGAATATTAGAGAACAAAATGTTGCAACAACATAATACACTACAGACATATAGAACAGAAAAAAAATTAAAAACCAAACAAAAATATTATGAATTAGGAGACGTGCACAAAGTGTTACCATGGCAGGTTAAAATTGAGGGAGTCATCCAGAATGATAAATACAATAGAAACAGAACCTGATACTATCACAAGAAATCAAAAAGAAATAAATAATATGAAACCATATAAATCAGAATTAGTAGGGGATGAAAACAAGATGGATTTTTAACAAATGTTGAACTTCCTGAACTAGAAGAGAGAGGAAAAAGACTACTTTGATGCACCTTTTACAAGGGAAGAAATAGAGAAATCTCCAGGTACTTTACAAGCTAATATGTCCCAGGGGAAGATGGGTTCCCTCCTGAGGTCAATAGACAATTTAAAGACTTGTTGATACCTCTGTTGATGGATGTGTAGAACCAGGCAGTGGAGACCCAGACCCTCCCAGAAACATTTTCAACTGCTATAATTACCGTGCTTTCAAAGAAAGGTAGAGACCCATTAAAAACCTCATCATACAGACCATTATCACTTCTGAATGGAGACTAAAATTCTAGTAAAGGCACCAGCCAACAGATTGGGTGAGTATTTACCAAAATTAATACATCTAGATCAGGTGGGATTTGTTAAAGGATCAAATAGTCTAGGTAGATTATTCAATATAATACACATAGCAAAATCAAGGTTGAATCCAAACACAACAATTTCTTTAGATGTAGAAAAGGCATTTGATTGACGAGAATGGTTTTTCTTATATAAAATGTTGGAAAAATTTGGAGTAGGTAGAAAATTTATAAATTGGATTAAAAACTCTTTATCTTAAGCCACAATCTAAAATTAATGTCAGTGGATTACGTGAATTTGGAAATTCCCCAAAAAGTCTCATGAAATAAACTGGAGACTGGCCCCCTGGACAATGGAGGGTGCATCAGCACCCTCTCCTCATCAGCAGGCAAAGGGAAAGGCAGAGGAAGCCCTGAGATGGAGCAGGGAGGTAGGAAGGAAACACAACCGGAAAGATTTTGAGGAAAGAACAATACCCATCCCTGAGTCCCAGAGACCAGGGCCTGCATCCAGTCCCCACCCCCCACCCCCCCAGGATGCTGGGGCAGTGTTCCCATCCACTCATCTCTGGGGACTATTTAGTTGAGCACAGTTGGAGACCTTGGGGCAGACTCTTGCTTCTCTTTCTCTAATTGTAAGAAGCGCCTGGCAATTTCTGCTGATGGTGAATATGCCTTTCTTACTGCAGACTAAAGGAAATTTTGTGTGATATTAAACCTATTTTGTTAAGTGACAATGAAAGAATCTTAGCTGTTGTGCTTCGCATTGTCCATGAGTGATCAGACCTTTTAGGATTGAAGGTGTAAAAGATGTTCTTTAGACATTCCAAACCTGTCTGTTTGCTTCCCATCACAATTCCCAACTCAGCTCTTCCACCCCAATCTTGAGTTATGAAGTCTCATCTTTCCAACCACTGCTCCAGAAGGCAGCCAACATCATGAGGGACCTACATCACTCTGGTTACAAACCTCTTCTCACTGCTGCCTTTGGTCAGAAGACTGAAAGCCAGCACCTCTGGGTTTAAGAACAGTTTTTTCCCATTAATGATCAGGCTATTGAACCTTCCCTTGTTGCACTAATCAGGGACTGCTCCAACACCACAAGAGGGCCATCCATACTGTTGCAAAGTCCCTCTTTTTACACCAGGATACTAAATATTTATTGTCTTTTTTTTGTATATTGCCTCATTTTAATTCTGGTAAATATACTATTATAATTATGTAAACCTGTTCAGCTGCAACAAGTAGGAATCTCAAGGCATATGGCAATGTGTATGACAATAAACTCATTATGGCTTTGACTGTGAGCAATTATGTTTTTTACATAGAACTTGCATGATTTCTCTGTTCTCAAGTGTCTCTCTACCTTCCGGGGGTGGCTGTTCACTTAGGAACGACCAATTATCTATATTACACTGCAGAATACCTGAAGTGTGCTATTTTCATAGGCTGGGAATCCTATTCATTAGTCCGTTGATCACAGATCGCCTGCAGTTCAATTTGGACCACATGCGATCCATGAAAATTACTAGGGATCGAGGAGATAAAATGTCAGAATGGGAATGAGTCCTTCTTCCTGTTCCAATCTTTTTACACAGGCTGCATTCTGGGAAATTGGAAATAATTTCCTGGAATGCAGCGGCTGTGTGAAAAAAACATAATTGACTTGAGTCTAAAATTTTTTGTTCAGATCTCTCCATGATGTTCTGGTTCCTGTCTCTTATCTTCTCCAGCCTGCCATGCTGTGAGATCTCTGGATTCCTCCAGTGAATCTCTGTAATATTGGCCACTGTGGTTTTCTTTGATGTGTCAGAATCCCTCCATAAACCCCTTCATCTCTTTTTCCTACTTGAAAGAACATACACCCTTGCAGTACACAGAAGTGCTGAAAAAACTCAGCAAGTCACTCAGCAACCACATGAATTGTTGTGACAATAAGTCCATCCTGAAGTAAAGGAAGAGACACTGCAGTCGCTGGAATCTGGACAAAGAAAAGATCTGCTGAAGGAACTCCAGGACCTGCAACGTTGGTGCGAGAAAGGCTCAATGTTTTGGGTTGAAGACTTGTCACTGAGATTCCATTCTGGACGAAGAGCTCCAACCTGAACCTTGCCCATTCCTTTTCTCCCCTTGCGTTCCTCCGGCATATTGTTTGTTGTTGAAGTAAAGGAATATTATTCTGATGAGCTGTGAAAGGCCATTCCCGTGATGTGATCCATCAAGGCCGTCGAGTCCATTTGCAAATACTTCCACGGCTTCATCCCGTTCTCTAAAGGAAGATGGAAAGCTCGACTCCCCACATCAACTGTCTCAATCCCATTTCCTTGGCTGAATTAAAATCAAGCTCTCCATGTACAGGAGCAGTTCAGCTGAAAGAGTCTGCAACCCTAACTGATGGGCAATGCATCACCAGGAGGCTGATCTGGAGGACTGACGGTGGCGATTGTCATTTCCCTCCAGTTTGCTTTGACCTCATTCTCATCGATATTGCATGAGTTTTATTCCTATTTGCTGTGTCTGCTTTTCAACTGAAAAGCCAATTCGCATTTAATAAAATAACAGCTAAACCAACCACAGCTTACAACAGGCAATTAGCGTGCATAACCTTGCTGTAGAATTCGCAATTGCCATGCAGTTGTTTTTAATAGGTTAAAATGTAAAGCTAATGGCTTGGGGATTTCTACAGATGCATTACCATGTGACCTGACCATTTTGATTCTTCCCTTGCTTGTGAAGTCGTGCATTTTAGTAAGAAGGCTGTTATATTGGCGATGTGCAAAAGGAGCAAATTCACATATTGCTAAAAGTAGCAATGCAAGTTGGTTGTTAAAGTCCAAATGAGGAACTGATGTTCCCTTCTGCAATGTGAAATGGACTGTGCTGATATTTGTTATGTGGATTTGGTGTAAAATGGCTAAAAGGCTCCCCAGAAAGTTCAAGTCGGAATTCGAGAGGAGTCACAAAAGAAGCTACAGCATCAGTAAAGACTGAACTGGCAAGGGGATTTGCACCTGTGAAAGATTTTTAATTTCTGCGAAGTAAAAGACAAACTTTAATCCTATAACTTGTGCATTGGAATTGCACCAGTGACTGGTCACCTTTTCTGCAAGTGGTGGCAGTGGTATTGTTTGATTATGCTCGTGTCAAACATTTTGTGAGAATCTTTCCCAACTTTCAAGCGCTGCTGCAGAATGTAATCACAGAAATCTCTCCCATTAACCCAACTTTTCAACCTTTCAAAGCAACTCTGGTGCAACGTTGAATTTATTTGTGCAGATTTATTGTGTGAATGTTTGCCTTATGAATTGTTAACCAGGTTAACTCTATTTTAGAGACACGTGAGAGACTGCAAATGCTGGAAATTGAAGAAACGATCTACTGGAGGAACTTGGCAGGTTGAGTGGCAGCAGTGGGAGAAAAAGAACGGTCAACGTTTCAGGCTGGAACTTTTATCTAATCTTCAAGACCCAGTCTCGAGAAAGGTTTCTGGCCCAGTTGATGACCATTCCTTTTCTCCCACTGATGCTCCTCAAGCTGTTGAGTTTCTCCAGCAGATTGTTACTCTGCTTTGTTTTAAAATGGGGGTGGGGGAGAAAAACATTGGAATTACAGTAAAACCCAGTAAATCTATGGGGATTGGTTGATGCTGGATAAATGTATTTTCTGGTTCCTTGAGATTGCATAATGCGTGGATTGATGAACTATTGGCGAGGAACGCCAATTTTAAACTTCCTTATATTTTACCTACTTGCCAGTTGGTTGAGGTTGCCTGTTGTTTGAATTCCGGATAATGGGGGTTTTACTGTCATTCCCGTGGTTATTTCCAATAGGTACTTTTTAATAGCCTTTTGTTCTCCTCCTCCCTGCAGGGAACCCCTGTTTTTGTGCATGCTGGACCCTTTGCAAACATTGCTCATGGCAATTCTTCAGTCTTGGCTGACAAGATGGCACTGAAGTTGGTTGGCAAGGAGGGGTTTGTGGGTAAGTTGGGTGTTTGATCCAAAGCTTGATACCGTTACAAGGGTGAACCACAGCTGTCAAGGTTCCGGGAATTCCAGATAATTCCCGGAACAGAGATCACCCATTGAGAGTAGCCTTTACTGATTAGTGCTCAGGTACCAACCAGTACATTCAGAAGGACTTGGATATGTTTAAGCTGGATTTAAAGGAATAATGGGAAGTAGCATCCCTTTCTGGCTAGTGATGGCCAATGAGCATTAGCAGAGAGTCAATAATTAACTTCCTCCACTTGATGTTCAGGGAATGATAAGTGCACAGGAACAGGCCCTTCAGCCCACAATTGCACACATACATACAACATGATAACAGGCCATTTCAGCCCAGAAGTTGGTGCTGGCCATTTTACACCCTGGTATGTTTTGAAACCCATGCAGACTTAAGGAGAACGTATAAACTCTTTACAGACAGCACGGGTTTCGAACCCAAGTCCAGTCCCAATTGCTGGCACTGTAAACCATTGCACTAACCGCGAGGCCAACTGTGCTGCCTTTTCAATGCTGACTAATCCTATTACCATCTAATACACAAAAGTGCTGGAGAAACTCAAGCAGGTCAAGCAGCGTTCTTTATGGCAAAGATGCATCAGCAACATTTTGGATGTGAGACCACTATCAGTGAGGATTGGTAAGAACATTTCCCCAATCTCCATCAGTACTGGAGCACCAAAGGGTTGCGTTCTTAGTCTGCTGCTCTACTCGCTTTACACCTATGACTGTGGGTATCAGTCCGACAATAACACCATGTACAAATTTGCCAACAATACCAAGGTAGTGGATTGTATAAAGAAAGATGATGTCAGCATACAGGAGGGAGATTGAAAACTAGGCTGAATGGTGCAACAACAACCACCTTGCACTCAATGTCATCAAAACTAAGGAGCTGCTTGTTGACTTCAGGAAGGGAAAGCCTACAATACACTGATCAAAGGTAGAGAGGGAGAGCAAATTTAAGTTCTTGGAAGTTCTTGGGCCCAACACACTAATGGCTTCGTGAAAAAAGCAAAGTCAGTGCCTCTACTTCCTCAGAAGTTTGGTATGACCCCCACAAACCCTGGCAAATTTCTACAGATCTGCGATGGAAAGTGTGCTAACCAGCTGCCACACGGGGACACCAACCCCCCCCGAGCATAAAGCCCATCAAAATGTGGACACAGCCCAGGACATCAGGGGCAAAAACCTCCCCACTATTGAGAACATCTACAGGGAACGCTGCCATAGATGAGCAGCAGCAATTATCAAGGATCCGCACCACCCAGCACATACTCTGTGGTCACTGCTACCATCAGGAAAAAGATTTTGGTCCCACAAAATTTGCACCACCAGGTTCAGGAACAGCTACTACCCCTCCACCATCAGACTCCTCAACAATAAACTCAATCAGGCACTCATTTAGGGACTCTCATGTGCACTTTATTGATTTTTTAAAATTCTCTCTATTGCACGGTCAGTTTATTTATTATCTGTTTACAGTTCTTTTATTTGTTTGCATATATATGCTGTTCAGTTTTTTTTTGCTCTACCAATAAGTGGTAATTCTGCTTTGCCTGCAGATAAAGAATCTCAGGGTTGTATGTGATTTTCGGGTATATACTCCTGGCAATCTGAAATCTGAATCTGAGCCCTTCGTCAAGGGCTTAATCTTGAAACTTTGGTTATGTATTTTTGCCATAAAGAGTGTTGAGTTTCTCCAGCATTTTTGTGTTTTTAAACTACAATCACAGTTAACTATTGCTATTTAACCAGGTGTTGCTCTGTACCAGTACGTTTAATTCCACTGATCCTGTCAATACTGTACCTCCAACACCAGGTCATATAGAGGGTATCTGAGAAAATGGCCTGCTTTAGGAGTTCCCAGGGTCTGTCTGTGATCTATAAGCCACGAACTGGTGGAGTGGTTTCAATTTGCATGGATAGGTGCTGAAGCTGGCGTTATGGGGAGCTGTGCGCGGTTAGCATAGCGCAACACTATTCCAGCACCTGTGACCTGGGTTCGATCCTGACCCAATAGCACCTGTAATATTTTTTGGAAAACAGCTCGCCCTATTCAAGTGGCCTGTAAATGCTGGCTTTGCCATTGACACCCACGTCTCTTCATAGTATGTTTATTGTTTTAAAAAAAAAATGTTTTGAGGTATAAATTGTGGGTATCATTTGAGGAAGGACTGGAGCATCTCGTGGGTTAGGACAGGTTTATATGCTTATGAATTTGTGTCTCAGCCTGGTGCCTGACGTCTGATAGATTGCAGCATACAGACATTATTAAGATTTTCCAATATTTCGGCAAATTGTCAGGTTTGATCTCTCAAATTCATCACAAATGATGTTATCTTTCTATCCGTGCTCTGATTGTGGCACAATCCACCTTTTACTCTGTATAATAAGAATTTGAGAAGAAATTGAAAAATCAAGGGGAACAGCAGCTGTGGTGCAACCAAACCAGGAGAAAGTAGTTCCGTGACCTTCGCAGCTTTTTCAGGAAATGCATCTCCAGGACCGGCAAGATGTCCAGGTGTTTGGAAAGGAAACCCATCAAATATTAACTGCATTTTCCTTGTCAACATATGACTTCATAAAATAAATTAACCATTTCCTCTTCACATAGATCAGTGGTTCTCAACCTTTTTCTTTACACTCGCATACTACTTTAAGTATTCCCTATGCCATAGGTGCTCTGTGACTCGTAAGGGATTCCTTAAGGTGGTATGTGGGTGGAAAGAAAAAGTTGAAAACCACTGTTTTAATCCCAAATTGACTCATTATGTGCACTTCATAACTCTAAAGGAAATGGGCCAATAACAATTTTTCTCAAGCAAAATATTTCAGAAACAATTGGATCTAGAGCAGTGGTTCTCATCCTTCCCTTCCCACTCACATACCACCTGAAGCAATCCCTTACAAATGACAGAGGACTGATGGCATAGGGATTACTTCAGGTGGTATGTGAGTGGAAAGAAAAAGGTTGAGAACCACTGACATAGATGGAGCTAATTGAACTGTGAATGAATAGTCACAAGCCTGCTAATTGAGTCGTGGAGTCCCACAGCACAGAAACAGGCCCCAAGGCTCACCTTGTCTCTTCCCTCCTGCTGTTGACCCACATCTGAAAATCCAATAAACAACATCTACTGTCTCTTTTGCTTGTGATGCTCATTAGTTTCTCAAAGAATTCCAACAAATCTATCAGGCAAGGTTTTCCCAGAAGAAAACCATGCTGACCAGCCTATTTTATCTTGGGCTTTAAAATTTTCCAAAACCTCACCCTTAATAATGGACTCCAGAACCTTGCCGATCATTGAAGTCGGGCTAATTGGCCTATAATTTCCTGTTTTTTGACTTTCCCCCTTTATCAAGTGTGGAGTTGACATTTTGCAATTTGCCAGTCGTCTGGAACAATTCCTGACTCTTGTGATTCCTGAAAGATCACTACAGATACTTTTGCAATCTCTTGAGCTACCTCTTTCAGAACCCTGGGCTGAGGTCCATCCAATCCAAGCGAGTTATCCACCTTCAGACAGTTCAGGTTCCCAATCACCTTCTCTTTAGTAATAATGACTACATTCACTTCTGTCCCAGACTTGAATTTTTGGCATATTGCTGGTGTTTTCTATTACCACTTCTCCAGTGTCATTTTCCACCAGTGCAATGTCCATTCTTGCCTATTTTACCCTTAATATATCTGGAAAAACATTTGGTATCCACTTGTATTATTGGTTAGCTTATCTTTATATTTCATCTTGTTGCTTTCAGTTGCCTTCTGTTGGTTTTTAATAGCTACCCTATTCCCCGGCTTCCCTCTCATTTTTGCTGCACTGTATGCTCTCTCTTTCACTTTTACGCTGTTTTTGACTTCCATTGTCAGCCAGTTGTCTCATCCTCCCTTTAGAATGCTTCTTTGGGATGAAACAATCCTGCATCTTCCAGATTTTTCCCAGGAACTCCTACCATTGCTGCTCCGCTGTCTTCTTTGCTGGGGTCCCCGTCTAATCAACTTTGGCCGCTCCTCTCCCATGCTCTGCAGTTATCTTTACTCATCTATAATGTATACCTTGATGAAGGGCTCAAGCTTGAAGCATCGGTTATGTATTTTTACCGTTGCTATATAAAGGACACTGTTTGACCTACTGACTTTCTCCAACATTGCGTGATTTTATTATAATACTAACACACCTGATTTTAGTGTCTCCCTCCTGAACTGCAGAGTGAATTCTACCTCCTTAATCTCCCAAACCAAATCCAGTTATTTGCACAGCATCAAATCCAGAATTGTTTTTCCCTCGTGGGCTTGACCACAAGCTGCCTTGAAAACACATCATGTAAGCATTCCACAAATTCCTTCTCTGGGATCCAGTGCCAACGTGATTTTCCTAGTCTACTTGTATACTGAAGTTCCCCATGACCACCGTACATTGCCTTTCTTGCATGTCTTCTAAACTGTTGTAATTTGCATCCCAGATCCTGGCTTCTCTGGGAGGCCTGGATGCAACTCCCTTCATGGTGTTTTTACCCTTGCAGTTTCTCAACTCTACCCACAAGGATCCTCCATCCTCTGATCCCATCTCACTTGTTCACGATTTGATTTCGCTTTTTTACCAACAGAGCCACTCTGCCCACTTGACTGTCTTTTCAATAGGATGCGTATCCTTGGATGTTTAACTCCCAGCTGTGATCCTCCTTCAAACACGTCTCTGTCATGCCTACAACAGCGTACCTGCTAGTTTCTAACTGCGCTTTAAGCTCATCTACCTTGTTTCATACACTGTGTGCATTTAAATTCAGCAACTTCAGTCCTGTGTTTATCACCCTTCTCATATTTGTCTGTAATATTCCTTTTTTTTTAAAACCTTATTTAAAGATTTTATCACTTGAATAAAACAAAAAAAATTACATTTAAAGAAAAATAAAAATAAAGTAATTATTACAACACAATATTAATGACCTAACTTAAATCAATCCAACCCCCCCCCCCCCCCCATATGTACGGCCACTAAAAAAAATCTATATATATATAAAAAACCCCACCCTTCTCCCCCCCCAAATAAAGAGTGAAGAATTAATAAAGTTAATATATATTAAAAAAAACACTCATAAACAAAAAAAAATAACAGGTAAAAATACTAATAAAAAATGTTATCAAATCTAAAATATCACACATAAAACATGTTTAAGTCAAACTTAATTGCATGTACTTAACAAATGGAGTCCACTTCAGCTTATAAAAAGACATCTTATCTTGAGTTGAAAAAGATATCTTTTCCATAATTAAACAAGACTTCATCTCTAAATACCACCTATCTAAGGTTAATATATTTCTGTCTTTCCAAGTAAGCGCTATACATTTCTTGGCCACCGCTAAGGCTAAATAGATAAAAGAAATCTGATAATCATAATCATGGAAATTTGTCAGAATAGTATTCGGAAATTGATCAATGCTAGATTAGCAATGATTAATTATAATTTTATACATCAATTATATTTAACACCAGAGAAATTTAAAAAATTTGGTCTTAGTAAGTCAGATTGTTGTTTTCGTTGTGATCAGACGGCCAATACTTTTTTACATACTGCTTGGTTTTGTGATCGATTGCAACAGTTTTGGAAAGGTATTCAATCTATATTTAATAGTTTATATAATATCTATGTTGTCTGTAATATTCCTGAGATTAAATTCTTATTGCTTTCTAAACTTTCTGTCCTTTTTTTTTATTCTGTGGACTTCAATCACCTGTTGTGTACTCTCCTTCCCTATCTCCAATCTGTTGAATCCAGTCAAGAGAACTTCCTTGTTATTGTACCCAGAAATAAAATAATATAGAATTATATTACAAAATTATGAAAGGGATAGATGAGATAGAGGCATGATAGTTTTGTTGTCTTATAGGTGAGACTGAAACTGGGAAATTAGCATCAAGAGTCGTGGGAGTAGATTTGGGATGGAGATGAGAAGGAACTCCTTCTTCCAGAGACCACTGAATCTGTGGAGTTCTCTGCCCAAGAAGGCATTAGAGGTAGCCTCATTAAGGCAGTAATATTTTTGCATACCAAAGCAATTAAAGGTTTTGGGGAACATTCAAGTAGGTGGAGCTGAGTCCACGGCCAGATCAACCATGATCTAAATGAATGGCGGACCAGATGGCCAACTGCTGCTTCTGTTTACAATGGACGTCAGGATTGGTGATGAGGAATAAGATGACATATAATAAGAATAAGAATAGAGTGAGTTTACGTGAAGACACTAAATGCAGTGCTTGAAGTTTGTGTGTTGTGTGCATTCAGTTGCATAGAATAGAAGAGCAGTAGAAATGGGCAGACTGGTTTGCAGCCTGGTTATTTGAGCTAGAGTTTGGAGCACTGGTCTGTTTAGTTTACTGCAAGTTCAGTTGACTGGCTTGTGTGCATGTTTCTTTTGGTATTGAGCAGGCCAGCTCCCTCTCAGTATTCCGTGTGTTGAGAAGCATTCATTCAAGTGACTTCCTACCATGTTTATCTCAAATTATTTTCTGTTTTTCCTCCTTTTTTTTAACAGGCAAATAATCCTTTGAAATGTGTTCTCATTTGCATTTGACTAATACCCTGTAGATAGATATGTTTAACTTCAACATATTGTGTGGTTGAAACAGTCATTGTATATTTCTCACTTTCTAGAAGTCTGCCAATTACAAGTTTGGTATCTGTTCTCATTACCACAAATCATAAAAAAGAAAACTGGACTTGCCTTTTGGTCTTTCACTCTATCACCACATTCAATTGAATGGTTCCTGTCAAGTACAACAGTGTACAGTGATAAATTTCCCATTGATTCAACTTTACAAAGCACTGATTGATGCCTCTGGAAAACACATTGACCTGATAAATTGTGTATTGTTTGCAGGCTTCACTATTCCAATGATTCGACCAGATAAGCAATAAGTGGATATCTTGAGATGTGTTCTGCATCCACCAAATGACCTAAACAAGCACGGGCTTGTTGGGCCAAATAGCCTGTTTCTGTGCTCTCTCGCCTGCTGTTTGGCTCTGACTTTTGGAAATCATTCAAGTTGATAGCTGATGGCTTGATTGCATGCAGCAAGCGTTTGGCAGGAACAGCTGCAGAGGTAACCTGGCAATCTGCCTTTAACGTTTTCCAAGATGTACAGGAGGACCATGGCTTCTGTTGAACACATTGGTCTGAGATCTCCAGGCCCACCTCCACCAAGACCTTGTTGAATTGCTCCAACCTCAGCATAGGTCTTCAGAACTCGGTGCACTCAAAGTCCTCACTGGTTAGATACTCAAGCCACTGAATGACTTAAGCTCTTAAAATGTGACATGGAGGTGAGAGCACTCCCAAACTAGTTGGAACTACCATTCCTTGAGGAACACTGAGGTGACTTTGAAGTGCATTAACTGGGCCTAGACCTTCTTGGGGTTCAACCTGGTCTCAATTGTGAGAGAGTAAAATACTTGATGCAAAGAGAAGTGGTGTTTAACCTAAGGACCAAATTTTGCATCAGGCTCCAGGTTATGTCAATACTTCACCTTGAGGGGAGATGATCATTTATTTGATCTGTCAATCAGGTTTGTTGAGCAGCAAGTGATTGAGTATTAATTTTGTTTGTGTCATTTATGTGTTACTATTCTTGGGCGCCAGAAGCTTTCTGCTGTTAACAGGAGATGTTACGTGTTATTTTCTAAATTAATTGACTTCATGATCGGCTGACGTTTAAAACCCTCCTCGCTCGCATAGGTGCAACTTGCTTCGTGCTGGAGAAATTCAGCGGGTCAGACAGTGTTAGGGGAATGTAATAGACCGTTGACTGTTCTTACCGGATACAGTCTGACCCACTAGGTTGTTCCAGCACTTTGTGTGTTGCTCCATATTTCCAGCATCTACAGACCTGTTATTTACCCAACGTACTGTTGTCTTTAAGTTTTCTGTGCAATTAAAGTTTTTACTGTAATGCACAACTATCTTAAGAATCTAACTGCATGTCATGGGTCTAAATATATTTGACACTGGCTCCACATGGGACTTGATCAGATAAACTTGTTTGTAATTGAAACCATGGTATCGGAGGCAAGGCCAGCATTTGTTTATTGTTCCAAGTGCTCTTGAGAAGGTGGTGGTGAGTTGCTGCTCATGTCTTCACTGATGGGAGGTGTATGAATCAAATGGGGGATGGAACCTAATGCCAGTACAAGTCAGAATGTGGAACAGTGCAGTGCAGGAACAGGCCCTTCCAGCCACCATAATCCCATTTGCTTGTACATGGTCTGTATCACTCTGTTCCCAGCCTAGGCTTATACAGTCCAAATGCCTCATAGAAGTTGTTATTGTCTCCATTTCCCCTGGTGGTGCATTTGAGGCATCTACAAAACTGTGGTTTCTAGCTCATAGCTAATGGACTCCTCTATCTTGCTGAACCTCCTGCACCTTCCCCAAAACCTCCACATCCTTCCAACGCGACCGTGACCAGAATATTCCAAATTCATCAAACTTTTCATTTCATCAAAATTGCTCATCAATATTCCAAATGAGACCCAACTAAAGCCTGGTTCGAGTGTGGAGGATGTCTATCCAGGTAGACTCAGGAGTTTGTTTCTACATGCAAATGTGACAATGTGATACAAAAATAATGGTAGAGAGCAGAGTGTGGCAGCAATTGTATGAAGCCCACAGTCCATTTCTGGGGAACAGCGTACAGCTTTGAGCACTTCATCTTTAGGAGAGTGTGTTACATTTGGAAGCCTTGAAGATTAATCAGTATGTTAAATTCCCAGGGTTGGTCTATGAGAAGAAATTATACAAGATAGACCTGTATATTCTCAGAATTATAGATTGATTTATATTCTCAGAATTATAGTTTGATTTTTTTTGAAGGGCGGTTGGCGTAGCAATTAGTGCAACGTCGTCACAACGCAAGTGATTGAGACCGGGGTTCAAATCACACGTTGTCTGTAAGGAGTTTGTACGTTCTCTCCGCGCCTGTGGGCTTTTCCCGGGGGCTCCTGTTTCCTCCCACCATTCAAAGAAATGTACAGGGGCTGTAGGTCACTTGGGTGGCATGGGCCAAAAGAGCCTGTTACCATGCTATATGTCTAAATTTTAAAGAAATAAATAAATTGGAAACAATGGGATGGCTGGAAGTCACTGGTGAAGAAGTCTACGATGAAGCAAAGCAAACTAAAATCATATTTGGAGATGGGCAGGGAGAAGTCAGGAGAAAGAGTTCTTTCAGAAACGTTGAACGTGCCCACTAAAGTCCCAGTAAATGCTGTTCAATTAACTTTTGTGCCTGGGATTGATGGAAACTTGCTGAAGTAAGGATGTGGAGCCAAGGCAAGGGGATGGTGAGACATATCAGCCATGATCTCATTAAAATGGCGCAACAGGCACCAGTGCATTGACTTTTGTTTGTTCTGTCTGGTTTTGCAGACATTTGGAAAATTATTTCTGGTTGAAGCTGAGGTACTGAATGGTTGGGTTTAAGGCAGTAATGAAAGACAAAAGCTGGAGGTGCTGGAATGTTGTGCATGCAAAAAAAATTGCTGGAGGGCTCGGACAGCAGCCATGGGAAATGGTCAGTCAATGTTTCCGGTCAGGACCTTTACCAAGACAAAAATAGAATAGATGATGTGTATAAATGGGGAAGAACCTAGAGGTGATCGGGTGTTGGACAGAGGGTGTGAGAGGTTGAGAGACCATTAGGAAGGATGGGAGGAAAGAAATGTTTGAGAAAAAATGTACAGGAGTAGGTAAAGAGGACTTAGAAACAGTGGAATTAGATGGAAATGGGGTTACCTGAAATTAGCAAAATTAATCATCATACCATGAGGTTTAAGCTGTGCAGAAGAAATATAGTGTTTCTCAAGTTTACGTTTGGCCTCTCCCTGACAACAGATAAGGACACACATGCGACTCTAGGAATGATTATGGATTTCACATGGTTAGTCACAGGAAGCTCAATCTTACTTTTTAAATATTTTTATTGCTTTGAAGAGAAATTCTTGTACGCAATGCTCAAATAAAGTAGAAATTCCCTTATGAAAACTTCACCTCATATTCCACTATTACAGCATATTCGTTGTTGGTTAGCTAACTGGACTAATTCTACTTGTAAAGAAAAAAAGAAAAAGACATTCCCACCCCACCTCGGTTCTAATCCTACTCTTCCCACTAAACATGGTCACCAACGAATAATATGTAAAGAATCGAGTCTCGGTTCCTGGACATCGAACAGGAAACACCCAGAGCACCCCAGCCTACGTATTCAAGTTATAATAGTAGTCCATAAAAGGGCCCCATATCTTGTCAAATTCAATCTTGATCTCGTTAATCTTTGATCTAATTTTCTTCCATCTCAACCAAGACCTAATATCCTGTACCCATTGCATATGAGTTGGTGCTAAGCTATCTTTCCATTTCATCAAAATTGCTCACCTGGCTATCAGTGAAGTGAAAGCTACTATTCTTTTTTTGAATTAAGTTCAAGGAAATATTTTCCTCTTGAGAATAGTCAAACAAAGCAATAAAAGGGCACAGTTCCAATTTAATCCTAAGAATCTCTGAGAAAATTTGGAAAAATTGTTCCCAAAATTCTCTTTGTTTTGGACATTCCCAAAACATGAGTCAAAAAGGCCTCAAATATTTTACATTTATCACATATTGGATCAACATCAGAATAAAAATGAGATAGTTTATCTTTGGACATATGTATTCTATGCATCACTTTAAATTGTATTAAACAATGTCGTGCACAGAATGAAGTATTATTAATCAGATCAAGTGTGGTATCCCAGTCTTCATCTGGAATTGATATATTCAAATCTCATTCCCATTCATTCTTGATTCCTCTCCCTGAACATATTCTTAGAGCCATCAAGTCATTATGAATAGTTGCTATCAATCCAGCAACGTTAGACCCACACACAGCGTGCAGGTGTTCGGAGAGGTGGTTACCCAATCTGCAGTTGGTTTCACTGATGTAGAGGAGGTCAGTGATATTTTAGAGGCCAAAATGGAGGTGAATTCAATGGATTAGAGAGAGGGAGACACAAGGTTGTGGAGGATTTGATGAAAAGTAATAATTTTCAAACGGAGGCTATGACTTTAGTTTTCTGGATGTTCTGATTGTAGTGTCTTGCCTTTCAGTAACTGAAGCTGGCTTTGGGGCTGACATCGGGATGGAGAAGTTCTTCAACATCAAGTGCCGGGCTTCGGGCCTTCAGCCTGACGTGGTGGTGCTTGTGGCAACAATCCGAGCCCTCAAGATGCACGGGGGTGGGCCCAGTGTGAGTATACATGGGCAGCCGGGTGGCTGCTCAAGGGTGAAGCTGTACCCCAACTCTTAGATAAGGATTGTCTCATCCCAAGCTGTAGTCCAACGGTCTTGCAGCAACGCAGCATAAAAGTTGAGCATGGGACCTGAAATTCTGAATGTCAGAGAGTTTATCTGTGGCCCGCAGCTAGCTCTAGTGTTGTCAGTCAAAGCCGATTACGTTGAACCACACAGAACAGGAACAGGCCCTTCAGCCCATGTGATTCAGATTTTAGACAGTACATACATGACATCATATATAACCCTGAGAATTTTTTTTTCCTGTGGGCTAGGCAGAATTATCACTTAATTTTAGTAGTGGTAGAAAAACTGTACACCGCAAATATATGTAAACAAATAAAGAACTGTTAACATAACAAATGAAGGCAAACTGTGCAATGCAGAGAAATTTTTTTAAAATATCAATAAAGCCCACAAGTAAGAGCCCTTACTTGAATCTCTGATTGAGTTTGTGGTTGAGGAGTCGCAGCTGTTCCTGAACCTGGTGGTATGAGTCTTGTGTCACCTATACCTCTTTCCTGTTGGCAGCAGCGAGAACAGAGTGTGCGCTGGGTGGTGAGGGTCTTTGATGATTGCTGCTGCTCTCCCTGTTCCCTGTAGATGTTCTCGATAATGGGGAAGGTTTTGCCTGTGATGTCCTGGGATGTGTCCACTCAGGGGTATTGGTGTCCCCATACCAGATCGTGAATGTAACCAGTCAGTATACTTTATACCACACATCTGTAGAAATTTGCTTGGGTTTATGGTGTCGTAACAAACCTCCGCAAACTCCTGAGGTAGTCAAGGCACTGACTTGCTTTCTTCACGATGCCGTTGGGGTGTTGGGTCCAGGAAAGATCTTCCAAGATGGTGCATGCTGAATGTGACGTCAAAAATCAAACTACAATTCTGCACTGGGTAGATTTCTCTCCATCCCCTTCATATTTAGGTGTCTGTCTCAAAGATTCTTAAATACAATATCTGCTTCCACCACTACTCCTGTCAGCCCGTTCCAAACACCACTCACCTCCCTTAAATCTTCTCCCCCTCAAGATAAATGTGTGTCCTCTGATGTGTGATACTTTTGCTCTGGGGAAAATATCCTGACCTTATCACTGGCTCTCTTGATTTTATACACCTCGGGACACCAAGAGTAAACAGCCCAGGTTCATCCATTCTCTTCCCATAGCTCATAATCTCTAAACCAGATGACATCCTGGTATTATCTCTTCTGTTCCGTTCCAAAGCTTCCATATCCTTCCTGTAAGGGGGTAACCAGAGTGTGGAGCTTTAGTTTCTGCAGTAACCTCCATGCCTGCTGTGGTCAGGTTTTAATTTTGTCTTAGTGGACACAAAACTTTTACAATTGAGATGTTAAATTCGAGTAGTTATCTTGTCATCCTGGTGAGTGTAAAATAGGATGAGATAAAAGCAGATGCTTTCTGTACTTGCCAAACAGGTTGATTCTGAAGCATTTTGAGATGTCCTGAAGTTGGGAGAATCCGCTGAAGTTAGTTCTACCTGGTCTCTGCTGATTTTATTTTTGCATTTGGCTTTTATAAAACATAACCTCGACCTCATCTCTGCACTTCCAAATTTGGCAAAGATTTAAATTGATGGCTAACTGATTAATTTGTTCTCTTTCAGGTTACTGCAGGCAAGCCCCTATCTAAAGAGTACACTGAAGAGGTGAGTAGATCTCCACAGAGACCAGAACCTGCTTCAGTGTTCCCTGGTGATTTAATTTGTGTTAATGATCTTTGTCTTGTCCATTTGATATTTTCTAACCTTATTTCTGTGGAATCTGAATATGAGCAACCTGCCCACATCCATATATAAAATCCACCTAAATGGTCTTGAAAACCCATATATATGTGTGTGTATATATATATATATATATATATATATATATATTGAGAATTCATGTAAAATTGAAATGCCTGCATTTCAAGTCCCATGAGTGACTAAAAGCTTGAACGTGGCCGTCGATTATCTATTTCCTGGACTCTGCAGGTTGGAGTTGTGGTGTTCCCGTGTCCTTGCTGTCCTTGTTCTCACGTAGTGGAGGGTGCAGGGGCAGACAGTTGCTTCGGTGATTAAGTGAAATGCTTCCTGCGGATGGTATCTTCCAAAGCCTGGTAAATGGGGGGTGAGGGAAGTGAACAATGGGGGTGGTAAATTCAGTTCTTTGTGTTGAAACTGGACTTGGCCAGGCAAATGGAGAGTATTCCATCAGACTTGTGGCTGATGGAAAGGCTTGGAGGTGAGGCATTTGTACCAGTTACCCATGATCTGAACTGTCTCGAAGCTGCAGGATCTGACTGGGCATTAGTTAAATTACCTGATTGTTAGTAATCCCAGAGTGTTAATGACAGGGGAAGTCAGTGATGTCATGGGTAAATGGTTAGACTTGCTCAAGTTTTCATCAGATTCTGTCCTCTATCTCTGCTGTTAATGTTGGGATTGTTTGATCTTGAGCCCTTTTCTAGTTTGTTTTTCTAAACCTTTCTGATTGATTACTGATGTAAATTAGAAGCAATCATGGCCCCAGTGCTCATGAATGAAGTGTATTGCACCTATGACTCTCACCTGTAAACAAAGCCTTGTTCTTGCATAGACTTCATGCAGCTGTTGATTAGTTCTGGGAATAGGCTGTAGGATGTACCTCGGACAACTTGATTGTGACCTAACTGTGTTCCTGAACTTAACAATGTCCACCAGATTACTTTGGCCTCTTTCCACAAGGCAGAAAGTTTCTTGCCTCTCAACTTCCTTCTCTCCCTGTCAAAGTCTTTCAGAAATTGTCAAGTCGATAAAGGTTTTGATTTTTCACTCATTCCAATTGCTTTTTTCCTTTAGTAATGTAGCGGCAGCTATGCTGCCCCTGAAAGAACACACGCAACCAGATGGGTTGCGCTCAGTGAGCAGACTGGTTTATTGCAGGCTGCTGGGCTGTACTTATATTCCCAGCCAGGACCTGGCTGAGAACCGCGCTGGAGGGCGCTGGCGTCACCCGGGCGTCACGTGGTCCCCCAGCGCAGGCTTCTGAGCCCCGTGTTGGGAGGAGGGAATGTTGGCCGGCTGCCCCGCCACGTGGCTTACAAGCGGGGCCAGTTCGCATGCTTCGTGGTGAGCCGCCACAGTAACTTGATTGTACAGTACGACTCCGATTTTCCAAAATAGGATTCTCCAAAATCACAAATCCTCATTTATCCAAAATTTTTTTTGAGCAGAACTGACCTCACAGGCTGAAAAAAAATTCACTGGACATGAAATTAGAATGACGACTATCCTTGTGTCAGGTAACTCCCTCCCTTCTCTCTTTCCATTTCTTCTTTACCTTCCCCTATTGAATTTTCTCTTCAACTCTCCCTCTCAAACTGCATCCCGCTGTCTCCCAACTGCAAGAGGTCAAAAGAATCACTTGTCCCGCATCATGAAGGAAAGTGGCCTCCCAGGCAGGAGGGGGGCCTTGGGCTCAGTGACGTTCCCTTCCCTCCTATCCCCTTCCTTCCTTCCCTCCTCAGCACACTGGAGTTCTTGATGCTGACTCTGAACCCGGCCTACCACTGTTTACGCGCACCAGACTCTCCTAGGCCTAGGAAAGGATTTGGAGTCGAGACTTGGGCGTCACCGTCGGGAGCTCTGATGACTAGGAAGACAGGAGCATGCCGACTGGACAGTGAGTGTTCCACCAGCCCAGGAAGCCTCCCTGGGGATCAGCGGCAGCAGTGGGGATGTGTCAGGGATTGACGGCGGTGGTTGGGAGGTCTCATTGATCAGCTGTGGCACTGGGGATGTATCAGGGATTGACGGGAGCTGTTGTGAGGTCTCGGCGATTGGCTGTGGTACTGGGCATGTGTTGGGGATTGACGGCGCGATTGGGATGTCTCAGTGATTGGCGGCGGCTTTCCAACCAGCATTTATTTGATGAGAATTAAACATTATTTTAATGCTTTAAAAGCCTTTCCATGTTTTTTGTTGTTGTTTAAACATTGATGCAAGTGATTTGCTGTTGCTGCTGGGCCGTTTTTTTTTTAAATGACCAGTTCTCCAAAAAGAGCCATTTATCTGACATGGGCCCGGTCCTGACTATTTTGGATAATCGGATTTGTACTGAATTTGATAGCTGCATGGGAAACTTTTTAACCTCCCTACCCCTGTCCCCCCACATTAGACTAATTCCCAGATTCCCAGTATTGAGCAATCAAAATCATTTGGTTTCAATGAAACTGTCTTTTCTGACTCGTTTGAAGCCTGTTGGCCCACAGCCCTTGTCCAAAAATACATTAGCAATGCATTTGCTTTTCACAGAGCTGACACTTTCACCATGGGCAACCTGAAACCAGCTCCTTTTCCTCCCCTTCCTTGGATCTGTCTGTTCCTCATGCCCAGCAGTGTGAGGGAGAGAGAGACCGATTGGAGCGGGTCCGATTAAATCCGATTGCAGAGTTAGCTTCTTGAGGAGATTACTGACTTAAAACATTGATCATTTTCCCCACTCTCTCGACAGAGTCTTGTGGATCAGAGCATTCTGATTTTCTGTTATATTTAATGCATCTCCCTATGTAATTGTAGAACCTGAAGCTGGTGGCTGATGGGTGCTGTAACCTGCAGAAGCAGATCCAGATTGCTCAGCTTTTCGGGATTCCAGTCGTGGTTGCTGTCAACGTATTCAAGTAGGTGTGAGACTTGCTGGACCTTCTCACCAGCTGGGGTTTTGAATAGCTTTCATGCAGCCTCTCCCCTCCAACAACAGTCCATGGATCTGAGCTGGTGCTGGCATCTGGAGCACAGCAGTTCCTGCAAGTGAGTGGGCCATTAAATCTCGATAATCAACAGAAGGGATCAAATAGTGTCACTAACGTTGAGGTAACCTTTTAGACTACTGTTGGGCTTACTGATTATCAAGGCATGAATGTAAATGCATTTAAAATCCTGAGTGCCTGCATTTGGATCTGTCCATTGCCATGCCCCTCTCCCATGATGGAATGGTAAATCTGAGATGAAGAGAGGATGCTTTTGGTTCAGCCCTCCCCAAACTGTTCCTCCTCCTACAAACGTTCATCCAATATCTTGAAGGCTTCAATTGAAGCTCTACCCACTATTCTACAAGACATTGTAGACTAAATCCTCTCTACTCAAAAGTTTTTTTTCTTCCCGAGGTATTGCTTTGAGGTTGTAAAAGGTGATCCATAAATTCTAGTACTTATCCCAACTTTAATTTCTCCCCTCTTCTCTTCCCAAGTCGATCCCTGGAACCATTCCAGTAAAGTCATTTTACTGAACCTTGAAAGCCCTTGATTGTTTATCTTTATTTGACGGGTGGAATTGGATGCAGTCATCCACAGTTGATTAAAGATGGATAATGCTGGAAATACTCGAGGAGCATCTGGAAGACATGAATGTTTATGTGGTGGTTTGTTGACCTTTCATCAGAGGAAAGCAACATGAAGAAGTGAATGTGTTTCAAGTACAGTGAAAGGTGGAGGGAGAGGACAAAAAGAATGGCTGTGATAAGATTGGAACTCTGCTCCAGGGCTAAACTTGTGTTTTCTGTGCATGCAATGGGGGTTTTCTTGTATTCTACTTCTTTCTAAGTCCAGAATCTTTTGAGCTTCAGTGACTGCTTCATTGTAGCCTTCTAACATTTGCCAAGAGACACACCAGTCTCTGCAGTTTCACTACTGTTAAGAGTATTGCCATTTAGCCCTACAAAAATGTATTACAATCTCTGCAAACATTTGTGTTCCTGTATCATTGACATTCCCCATTCCTTTCGCCAGGCTATAATGTTCTTTGCCTTCAATCACCTAAGGTTCAAGCTCAAAAGATTGCTCAGTATGCCTCCACTTGTGCTGTTCTCAAAGCTCATTTCTCTGAAGCTGGGTTTGCTGACAGGAATCTGTTCGTAGTTTGGAGTCCCATAATGCCTCTGTGAGAAAGACAACACACGGTTGCAAATTGGTCATCAATGTGAGCAAATACAAGTTTCAGCAACTCCATTTGGCAAAACAATTCAGTGTTAATGAGATTACTTTATATTTCTGATTGAGTTGCAATGAATTAGAGATTCAGACTTTGTCCAAGGGTCAAATTAGAATAATTCCAACTTATTTTTGGTTTCTGTATTAAAACTGTTTTGAATTATCCGTTAAATTGAATAAAATAGTATAACTAATACCGGATTCCAGTTCTTAAAGCTTCAATTGTTGGATAATTAACAAGAAGAGGCTTTAAATTTGGGAAAAAATGTCCTGTAATGCAGTTAACCCAGGCCTTGTGGATGTGGGCCTGAACAGGCTGATTAAAATGTATTCATCAGCTACCTTATAAAACAAACAACAAGAACCCTTAGTTTATGAATTAAGCCCTTTCAAACCATATTAGACTTGAGTTAGCAGCTTACAAAGGACATTCTTTGGCACTGGCGATTGTTCAAGATTTTGTTGGAGTTCTTGCCCATGAGCCTTGGTTCTCGATGCACACAGCTTACTGTTGCAAAATTTGTACTAAGTATGCCACTGGAGCGGGGCTGCTGGCAATGTGTCCTACCAAACTGGGAGGTCAGTGGTGAATGAGGAAGCAGGGATCTGCACTTTGATTCCTGTTCCTAATCTGAGAAGTCAGGATATGGATAGCGCAATTTTGGGTGAGTTGTGATTGATGCAAAAGAGGACCAGCTAAAATTGCAGAGGTGCTGCCTTGGGTGACCTTGATGATCCCACCTGAGTGCAGCATTATCTGAAGCTTTCTGACTGGTAAAGTGTTCAGTCTTTTTCATATTGATTCCTCTATATTCTAAACTGCTCTGGCATACAGGGATTGAGAGTGAAACTGATCAGCTAAACTGATAATTTGTTCAAATCTCCAAGCACCCTGAACTTTGTTTTATTGGAAATTACTCTGGAGGCATCTGCCTGCCCCTCCTCCATTTCTCCCCACCCCTTTATAGATCTATCTCATTCCTTTAACCTTGTCACTTTGCCTAACCATCTCCAAATCTTGCTTTGGAACTTTTTAGATGACGTGGTCCCCAGAACTTTTGGAAAGAGTTTCAGATGTCCACTGTCCCTTGTTTTAAACAACGATATTATCCTTGAATAATCTGGCAATAATTCATGATTTTACCCTGAAGGTGTCAGTGAGGAGAATTCATACAGAAAGGGTGGTGATCATTCCACCCTTCAAACCCATGAGACCAGTCTAGTTAGTTCCACTACATTTTTCTTGTAACTTGTGATTTTTTTTTTTATCCCTTTCATGTATTTATCAAATTTCCCTGAAAGAAAACATTTTATATGAGGCACAGTTGGCATAGCTGTTAGCGCAATGCCTTTACAACCCCAGCGATTATGATCAGGGTTCGAATCTAAGGAGTTCGTATGTTCTCCCTGGGGGCTCCCATTTCCTCCCACCATTCGAAACTAACCGGGGGTTGTAGGTTGTAAATTGGGTGGCAATTTACAAAATGGCCTGTTACCATGCTGCATGTCCATATTGGGAAAAAAAATTAAATTAAAAAATTTAAATTTGCTCCATTAATTGTTTTAAACCAAATAGATTCCCTCCTAATTTACAATGTACGAGAGAATACTTGGAAAGCTCTTGTAACTTATCACCATGATATAATTCTTCAGCTCTAGTTCATTCTGGCAACTGCTTCAACTTCAGACCCATGACATTATACCAAGTACTTGGAGGGTAGACCGCCTAGGATCTGTGGTTTCTGTGAGGGGTGCTGACAAAGTGACGACTGTCTGCGTTATGGTAGACAAAAGTTAAAAGAATTTCTAAATGTAGTATTTTTTTTAAACTTTATTTATTCAACAAAGGATAAAATAAGGATAAAAATTAAAGTTTAACATTACAAGATTTTCTCACTATATAACCCCTCCCCCTCCCCATCCCTCCCTCCCAACCTCTCCCCACTAATATCTACTCCCCAAAAAGAAAACAAACAAAAAAAAGAACAAAAATACATGTAAATCAATAGTAATTAATAATTAGGTGCCACAGTGAAGGCCAATCCCATCTAAACAAAACCATTATATTTTTAAACCATACGTTTAAAATACGGATCCCACTTTTTAATAAAAAAAGAATAATTGTCATGTCAATTATGTTATTTTTTCCAAAGGAACACAACTTCTCATTTCTATGTGCCATCTTTGAATATTCAACTTAATTTAATCCTTCCACATAATTGCTATACGTTTCCTAGCAACTGCCAAAGCTAACCAAATAAATGCCATTTGAAATTTGTCCAATTTAAAACCTAACGTCAATGTAGTAGTCTATCACAATAAAAATAGTAATGGATCAGATGTTAATTTAAATTTAAATAAGCCTTCCAAAAACTCCATAATCCTTTGCCAAAAAAGTTTCACCTTTTCACAAAGCCAAACCGAATGTAAAGTACCTATCTCTTTCCCACATCAAAAACACACACATCTGAAGAACTAAAACTATATCTTTTAACTTCTCAGGAGTTGAGTACAATTGATGTAAAAAATTATAATGAACTAAATATAATCTCACATTAATTAATTTGGTCATATTTTCCTCCCACATAGTCATCCACTCTGCCTGAGATACTGAAATACCCAAATCAGTCTCCCATTTATTCTTCGTTTTATACAAATCAGGCTTAGTCATCTTCTGCTGCAATAAATCATACATTTTTGAAATAAAACCATTTTTACTCCCTTCTGTCAACAAAAGTTCAAACTTAGAATGTTTAGGTAAATTCAACTCATGCCCTACGTTATCTAATAACCAAGTACGTACTTGGTAATATGCAAACAGAGTATTTGGCATAATCCCAAACTTTTCCATCAATCTGTCAAATGACAATAACAATCCCCCTTCAAAACAATCACCCACTAATCAAATACCCTTCTGTTCCCTCTGTCTTAATTAAATATTATTTACCGAGAAAGGAAGTAATTTATTCTGATACAATGGGGTTTTAACAGAAACTTTACCCTTAGTACAATAATTTGATCCCTACCATACCATACATCCATTAAGTGTTTCAACACAGCAAAGTCATAATTTTGTAAAAGACATTGATTCCATTTATAAATAAATTGATCCATGCTTTGTTCTGAAATCTGGGCCAATTCAATCTTAGCCCAAACAGGAAAAGAAGCCGTATCAAACGTCCTATTAATAAATTTCAATTGGGCCTCCTCATAATAATTCTGAAAATGTGGTAATTGAAGCCCCCCCTCCCCCAAGCATACTTCCATGTTAATTTTTCCAACGATACTCTAGATAATTTACCAGTCTATAAAAATAAATGTATTGATGTATTCAATTCTTTAAAAATTTTCTTTTGAAGTTTATAGGAATAGATTGAAAAAGATACTCTATACATGGTAAAATATTCATTTTAATACAATTAACACGTCTCAATAAAGTTAATGGTAAATCTTTCCATCTATGTAAATCAGTTTTAATTTTATAAAATAAAGGAATATAATTCAACTTGTATAAATTATGATAATCAACATCAATAACTATTCCTAAATATTTAATCTTGTTAGACCATCGAAATTGTGTCAATCGTTTACAATCAAATATTCTCCAGTTGCTACTGCCAATATTTAACTTTTTTCCCCAGTTTATTTTATAACCTGAAATATCTCCATACTGCTCCAGCCACTTTTGTAGATAACCCAAAGACTCTTTAGGATAAGTTAAGTATACTAAGACATAATCCGCAAATAAATTAATTTTATACTCCTCTAAACCTACTTTAATACCTTTATTATTAGCATCTTGTCTAATCAATGGAGCCAGGGGTTCTATTACCAATGCGCATTAGGTTGGTGACAAAGGGCATCCTTGTCTAGTCAATCTAGTTAAATTAAAAGAAGATGATATTTGCCCATTTGTCACCACCCTAGCTGACGAATCCTCATATAAAGCTTGAACCAAACAATAAAGAATGGCCCCAACTTGAATTTCTCTAATACTTTAAATAAAACTCCATTCCACTCTATCAAAAGACTTCTCCTTAGCTAAAGCTACTATCATTAGTTGGTTGAGTTGCTTCCTAGATGCATTAATTAAAGAAATTAACTTAACAATATTGTCTGTAGAATATCTATTCTTTATAAAAAAACAGCCAGATCTACATGAACCAACTGTGGCAAAAATTTAGCCAATCTATTAGCTAAAACCTTAGCTACTATTTTATAATCAACATTCAGTGAAGAAATTGGTCTATATGAATCGACCCTGAATCTAAATGTAGTACAGGTACAAGATCCTTTATCGAGAACCCTTGGGGGATAGTGTGTTCCGAATTTTGGATTTTTCCAGATTTCAGAAAGCCAGATTTAAGCCCACCTGAATTGTGCTACCGTATCCACCCCACCCCCTTCCAGTCGCCCTGCTATCTCCCCCCCACCCCCTCGCCCACCCGACTCACGCTGCCGGTCTCTCGGCTGCCCGCCCAACTCACGTGCCCGGTCACCTGGCCACCCAACTCACGCTGCCGCCTCTCTCCCCACTTGCCGGATTTTAGATGTCCAGATAGAGGATCATGTACCTGTATTATGTGACTACCTTTATGCATTACATCAATAACTGGAAGATCTTTGGAGGCGTAGAGCAATATTTCCTTGGAGAATGGAATGTATTGTTAAATCGTTCCTGTTGTGGTTCTTAAACGCAACGCAATAACTTAAATTCAAGCAAGATTGCGTGCAAATTAATTCCCACTTGCAACGTTAAACACTTTAAATAGTTGCATGCGTTTTGCCTTGGCTAAAATTGATGTAGGATTGACTATGGCAGAATTTATAAGTCGTTTTTTTTTTAATGTGTGGGGTGGACCATGGACCACGATTACTTGTCAGCATTTCTCCTTCTCATCCAGGAAGTTAGTTGTGGGTCATCTCTTCCATTAAGCAGCCATATTGATTTCCAGTTAGCATAGTTGACAGCAATGCAACAGTCTCAAATTGAAGCACAACTTGGGAGACTCCAACACACAAGCCAACTTAATACATGCTGTCATATGAATGTGAATGCATGTAACCTGTCAATGCTTGGGGCCCTGGAACACCATGTTGTGATGAGCCACAATTTGGAAGAGCAGGTTTGGTGGTGATCTCCTCAGTGTCCTGGCTAACTTATCCTTCAACCCCACCACCAAAAACATGATCAGCACACGACATTGGATCTGTTAACTTACTACTTGCATGCAAATGGATAGTATTTCATGGAGCTGACTTGCGATTCTGTTCCAAAGCCACCTAACATTCTGAAAAGCACCGCATGACTCCCATTCTCCTTTCTTTAGGACTGACAGTGAGGCAGAGATTGAACTTGTCTGTGAGATCGCAAAAGATTCTGGAGCTTACGACGCTGTTCCCTGCAATCATTGGGCCACTGGAGGCAGGGGTGCTGTACAGCTGGCCGAGGCTGTCAGAAAGGCTGCAGAGCAGAAAGGCAACTTCAAATATCTCTATGATCCAGAGGTGAGACCTCCCTTTGAGTAGCTCTGCTTCAATTACCCATTATAAACACCAAGCAGTTACATTCCAGATCTTCATTGGCAAGTGATTGGAAAAAATAGACAACACATACATTTTCTATATATTAGTAATGCAGACTGTGACCCAGACTTTTGTGGATCATGTGGATTCCTGGCCCACAATTCTCATGAAGTTGATACTGACCAGCCTTGTCAGGCTAATTAATTCACCAGTGACCCAAAGGTGAACACAATCTGCTGGAGGAACTGGGTGAGTCGAGCAGCAACTGTGGGAGTAAAAGAATGGTCAACAATCCAGGCCAGGGGTATGGATGTGAGTGTAAAAGAGGACAGTTTGGGAGGGGTAGAATGGGTCCATGTGGATTTGGTGGGCAAGAGAGAGGTGAAGCATGATGGGCAGAGGCAGTAGATTGACAGATGCCAGACAAAGGGAGAGAGGCAATGTAATCAAAGGGTCAGGAAGATGATTCTTCCAGGGTAGAGAGAGTGATTAGTAGGCAAATGCTCCTTTGCCTGGAATCTGCCAATCTACTGCCTTTGACCATCCACGAGCCACCTCTCCCTGGTTCATCAATCCCACATAGACCCATCCTCCCACCTTCTACTCATTACACTAGCTTCACTTCTCCACATCCCCAGTCTTGACAAAGGGTCCTGGCCCTAACTGATGACCATCCTTTTTCTCCCACTGCTGCTTCTTGAACTGGAGAGTTCCTCCAGCTTCTGCAGTCTCCTGTGTGTTGCCAGTGATCTAACGCTTTCCCCTGCAAACCTGAGGGAGTGATTTTCAGCCACTCAGAAACAAAGACATAGGCACGGTGGGGTCCACTAGTATGATTGTCGTTACATGTAGCAGCAACTTGAATGACACTGAAGGATCACCTGACTAACCTTTTCATGTAGTGTCGTTCACTTCATCATCGCTTCTCAGAGAACTTCACAGCTGAATGTATTTCTTCTGAACTGTAGTCATCTTGTGTTCATAAGAAATGGGATAACTGTTCTGCTTATAGCTAGACATCGAGTAACATGCTGATAATCTCCTCTTGATATATTATTTGTCCCTGTAATTGGTCTGATTGGGAGAAATGACGAGCAGCACAGAATGCTACAATGTAAGCTGGGGCTACCTAATAAACCAGTTGCAGATGACCCCCAAGCTCTGATCTCTGGAGTCTTTATTTCCTACGGGCATTTCATTACCTGCTGAGTTTCTCCAGCACTTTGGTGTATTACACTACAATCTCAGCGTCTGCAGACTTTCCTGTTTAAGAGCAATTTGAAACTCTTGTGTTGCACAAAGGGAGCAAAGATTAATTTGCTGGCAAACTAGTTTTGCTCCATTGAGGTGTTCATCCAATGACCAGCTGGAAATATCGCTCTTCGGCACAATAGCGGCAGCATGGGTTTCATCCCACTCTCTGCTGCTGGGGCTTTCTGGTGTACGGTTTCATTTTAATTCCCCTTTTAAACGCTATGACTGATTTGAAAAAGAAGAATGAATCTAGGGCTGAGCACTTCATTATGTGAACTGAAATCTGGATTTGAACAAGTAAACGCTGTTTGATGTTCACTGCTGCAGCTGCTGGCAACTTGAATACATAAAACATAGAAATAGGCTATGTGACCAATCAAGTCTGTTCCGCCATTTCATCGTGAGCTGATCCATTCCCCCACTCAGCTCCACGCCTGCCCTCGCCCCATAACCTTTGATACCCTGATGATTCAGATACCTATCAATCCCTGCCTTAAATACACCCAACGACTTTGCCTCCACAGTTGCCCATTAAATGTCTTTTATTGTATCCAGTTCTTTAATATCTCCCCATTGAACTCTATTGAACTTAGTTAAATTAATCCATTAAACAGCCTTTTTCAGGTTCTTTTGCACAGAGTTGGACGTTTTTTAATAGTGCTTGCAAAACTCAATTATTTAGAGGAGAAAATTCAATCTCAATTGAAAGATAGAAATTAAAACTGATTTCAGAAAAAAATATTAGTAGAGTACAGAGTGCATTGTTATGGCCCAAATTAGATATATCCAGGAATAAGAGTATGTACTTGTAAAGTACAGCTTCAGGATCAGCTTTGAAAGTCACTTCTTTTAGTGACATAGGAGGAGAAATAGGCTATTTAGCCCATCGAGTCTGCCCCATCATTCAATAATGAGGCGTTCATTCTCCCACTCAGCCCCACTACCCAGATGCACCATATCATCTAATGCCCTGGCTAATCTCTGCCTTAAGTACACTCAATGACCTGACCTCCACAACCTCCTGTGGCAATAAATTTCACACATTTACCACCTTCAATCCTAAAGTTGTGTCCTCTTGTCCTAGACTCTTCCACCAATGGAAACAGCCTTTCTACATCTACTCTGTCCATGCCTTTCAACATTCAAAATGTTTGAATGAGATTTCCCCCCCCCCCCACCCCATTCTCCTAATTTCCAATGAGTACAGGTCAAGAGATGTCATACGTTCCTCATAGAGTAACCTTTTCATTCCCAAAATCATCCTTGTGAACCTCCTCTAAACCCTCTCCAATGTCAGCACATCCTTTCTTAAATGAGGAGCCCAAAACTGCTTACAATGCTCAGTGAGATTCACTAGTGCCTTTTAAACCCTCAGCATCACATCCCTGCTCTTGTATTCTGTTCCTCTTTAAATGAATGCCAGCATTGCATTTGCCTTCTTCACCACTGTCTCAATATACAAGTTTACCTATAGGCTATCCTAGGTCTCTTTGCATATAGCCATTTTCATTTGTCTTCCCATTTAGAAAACAGTCTGCCTGCTTATTTGTCCTCATGGTTCTAACAGTCACCCCACTGGCCTGTGGGCCAGAAGCAGCACTCTGGAAATAACTTAAGAACAGTTCACTTGTTTTATTATTGGTGGCTAAATGTGCTGTGCATCTCATAATATCTGGTGCATTTCAATACTTGATTCAATAAATTATTCTGAACAAGTCCTGTAGATGGACCAGATTTGCTAAGTCTTGGTGATTTGTGTTTGTTGAGATTTAATCAGATAGCAGCTGATCAGACCAGTTAAGTATATCTGACTGTCATTTGGCTGGTGTTGTATTGTCCAAGGCACTTTCGGAGTAGTGCCTTGCTTCTGGCTTTCTTCCAGGTTTTCCCTTTGTTTGGTAAAGAGACCTTGAAATTTTTCCAGGAAGCTGGGTAGGACCTTTCTGGGGCCTTGCAGTGGACAGTGGCAACCTGGCAAGGCCAGGACCTGAATTAAATAAACACTAAGCCAAGCTGGTTCAGGGCTGAGCAGGAGGGGGGGGGTGTTGGCCGGCAGATTGACATGTCCAAGGGATCATGGAAGCAACCCTATCAAAGGGGCTGGGAGTTCACTGGCCTGTGTGGTTGGAAAGAGAGCCAGTAGCACCCTGTGCTCAGGTGGAGAAGGATGGATGCTGGCCTCTGCCACTGAATGGGTATAGGCAATCGGTGTTGAAGGGAAGGGATGTGTGGATTGGTGAGGTGGGTAAAAACGGATGGCTCAACGACTGCCCAGCATTCAATGTTTTCAGTTGACGGCACCAGCTGGTCATTCAGAAGATTTTTTACCTCAGCCAGCTATGCCTACGATGGACCCACAATCGCCTGGAGGTACCAGGCAGCTGGCTGATGCTGTGGGACAGACACTGACTCTAGGAGCAGCATGATTCCCTTCCCCTCCCCCACAACCCCGCTGCTCTAGGTTCCCCCTGCATCCCAAAGAGCTTATTGCTGGCTTGCCCATTATAAATGGACCCATTGATGAGGTGGGTGGTAGAACCTGGAGGTTTAACGTTGGGTTGGTGTGAATGGCTGCAGAATGGCCAGGGCATTACTTCAGTGCAGTGACTCTATGGTTTCAGCAGGTGGCCAAAAGATGAGTTCTTTGCTCAGCGCTCTGTCAGGAGGTTAGGAAGTTGCTGTGGGTTCTGGGGCAGGTGGATAAAGGTGCTCCCATCAAGCCAGTACTTGAGCTATGGGAGCAGATGTTGATCACAAGAGATATCTCCCTCCATTCAGCTTCGATGTCCACTCCATTGGGTCTGTGGTTGGGAGCAGTTTGTGGACCGGGAAATCTTTGGAGCCTCTCTATAAATGTGCAGTGGGTGTTTAACATCACCTGCAGTTACTTGTGGCCATACACACTCACCTGATGTTGGAATACACCCCACTGGGCTTTTGTGGCGTTACATTCTTGTAATGTTTTATTTCCTCCCTTTCAATGATGGTTAACGAAGAGTATTAGCCAGCATTCCAAAGAGTGCCAATGCATCTCGTATATACGTGAGAGAGGCAGGCAGAGGTCTTCCTCACATCTCATCTGATGGATAGCATCTCTGACAGGACAGCACGAGTCCCCAGTGTCTGTCTGGGTCATGAGCTCTTCGAGCCAACACCTTCCAGCTCCCAGCAGGTGATGCTTCCCACTGACCTACTTGAGATAAACAATGTGGCATTGAGCTTAACTCGGTTATTCCTCTAGAGACTGCACCGACTGGTGCCAGTCTGCTATGTTGTGGTTTTGGACTGCAGCCGAAAAAGGCAAGGCACAAGATCTTCAAATGAATGATCATCGTGGAAATGTGAGTGTTGACCTCTGCATTGCCTTGGCTGCTAGCAGCCTGATAAATGAAAACTCTGATGGATCTGGACATCTCTCCACACCCCAGCTCTGAAGGGACCCCAACCATGCATTGTAGGATCACTTGGGTATAATAATGGGCAGAAATAAAAGACTTGGGGGAGCAAGTCAGACCTTGCTTAAGACTAAAATGTTATGTCTTGGAAAGGAGCTGATTTTTGATTTTATTTTATTTGATTCCTACAGTGTGAAGGAGACTAACTCTTGGGGTAGGTCAGGGTTGTGTTAGAATCGGATAATGCTGATTGGGGTAAAGAGTGTGTTTCCCATTGGACAGTTCTGCAACGATAAAGAGTGTTTCCCACTGAGCAGTGCTAAAATTTGTACAAGTTGGTGATGAGACCCCATTTGGGGCTTTTTGCGTAGTTCCAGTCATCCAGCTGTAGAAAACATCAAGTTGGAAAGGGTACAGAAAATATTCACCAGGATGTTTACCAGGACTGAAGGGCTTGAGGGCACCACTAAATTGGTGAGACTTTTCTCCCTGTTGTGTCAGAGGTTGAGGGGGGACATTGTAGAGGTGTATAAAATCAGGAGGGACATGGATAAGGTAAGTAGTCACAATATTTGTCCTATGAGTAGGGGCATCTATTAAAACAAAAAGAACCCACTGATTCAAAATTGATCAAATGATTTAAATCGGCCCCTTTCCTGTAATGTTTTATTTCCTCCCAACGTATGTGCTAATGCTCTTTGCCTCTAAGCTCTGGTTTCAATCCAGATCTTGGGTGCTGTTTGTGTGGAGTTAGCTCCCTGTATGTGCCTGGATCCCCCCACTCCTCAAACCCCTCCACCACCCCGCATGCTCCAGCTTCCTAAAGATGTGCGGTTGACAAATTAATTGGCCTCTATAAATTTGATAATATAATTATTTTTTAAATAAAAACAGGATAAATGAATGTAAATAGGTTATTGTTGGTAAGCATGACCTTGATGGGCTGAAGGGCCTGTTTGTATGCTATAGTTCTCTGACATTTTTTGGTCATCTAGTAGAAATTTAAAGAACTTGGCTAATATTCAGAGCTAAACATCCTGGCTGCGCAGTGACCTTTGAAAGTTCAGGAACACGAACACCAAGAATGGCCAATGTCAATCCATCTGAAGTGGAGCTAGAAGGAAAGGGAAGGTGTTTGGGAGATGTTGGAAATGAGGTGGAGGGTGACAGCATGACTGATGGTAACTGTGGCCTCTGGAAGCACTTGTGTCATCTTGGCAAGGAAGTGTTGATGACTGCGGGCTCTAGCTGTCTAGAGGTTTTACGCTGTAGTTCCTCAGTATAGATTCTTCCCTGCCCCCTGTTAGTTTCCAGAAAATCAGGAATGCTCTACAAGATCACCTGTAACCCTCATTTGCATAATTGCTTCGAGTGTTAGATCATAAGATATCAGAGCAGAAGAAGGCCATTCTGCCCATCGTGACTGCTGTGCCATTCCAATACGAGCTGATCCATTCTCCTATGGCCCCACTTCCACTGCCTTATCCCCATAACCTTTGATACCCTGACTATTCAAATACTCGGCCTTAAATACACCCAATGGCTTGGCCTCCACAGCTGCCCATGGTAGCAAATTCCAAAGGTTCACTGTTCTCTGGCTAAAGAATTTCCTCCGCATCTCTGTTTTAAGTGGATGCCCTTCAATTTTGAAGTTTTGAGCTCTTGTCCTGGGCTCTCCTACCATGGAGAACAAATTTTCCACATCTACTCTGTCCACATCTTTCAACATTTGAAATACTTCTGTAAGGTCCCCCTTGTCTTTCTAAACTCCAAGGAGTGCAGTCCAAGAACTGTCAACTTTCCTCATATGCTCATCTCTTCATTTCAAGAAACATCCTTGTGAACCTTCTCTGAACCTTCTCCAATGCCAGCACACCCTTTCTTCATTAAGGAGCCCAAAACTGTACCCCATACTCCAAGTGAGGCTTCACCAGTGCCTTATAAAGGATCAACATCACATCCCTGCTCTTGTATCCTATTCCTCTACGATGTGAATGCCAACATTGCATTTGCCTTCTTCATCGCTGACTCAACCTGGAGGTTAACCTTGATGGATTAATGTAGGGATTGTTGATAGTCATCACGGATTCAATGGGTCGATAGGCCTGTTTCTGTTCTGTATCTCTCTTTGATTTTTCCTGCACTTTTTTAAAACCATGCAGGTTTGCTTATCATCTGTCACTCCCATTTCTTTTCTCTGAGCGAATTCACAGTTGTGTCTTTTCACAGATGCCCATGGTGAAAAAGATCCGCACAATCGCCCAGAAGGTTTATGGAGCTGAGGATATTGAGCTGTCTGCCCAAGCTCAGTCCAAAGTGGATCTGTACACAAGTCAGGTGAGTCGGTAGATTGGCTGGGAATGCTGGATTTGATAATCGTCAGCATTATGCAGAAGAATCAGATGGCTTGCCTATTGATGAAGACTTGGATTTATTTAAGAATTTTGTTTTGTAATCAGTGCTTGTACATGCTGCGGGTCCAGAGCCCGTCATCATGTGGAGCCTCTAAAGAGTGAAATGCGGCAAGAGTATGAATGGTTCTTTTGGAAGATTTAAGGCCTGGGTGTGATGGACCAGCGAGGGTTTTGAAGTTGAATTGGAGAGGGAATAGCACAGTAGAATTTGTAAGGCAGAATATAGTGCTGACCTTGTTTACTTCATCTATCGACATTCAGTAAAGGGGAAAAATATAGCTCCTCACACTGTATAATTATAGTAACGAGCAAGAGTCGTGGGAGATGCTTCATGATGTATTCTGAAATGACTGCAGACAGATTCATAGTTTTATTCCATAAATCTTCTTATTGTCCTGAACATAATGGAGGAAAGTTGATCTATGTAGCAAAGTTGTTTGTTCAGATCCAAATCGTGCAGGAATAACGTCTTTTATCTCCAGTGAAGGTGCTCAAAAATGCCTGTAATTTAAAAAAAGTAGCTTCTGAGAAAGTGGCTGAGAGTCACTCTTGAAGGGCAGAGGTTCCATGATTTTGACCGAGGTTGTGCATTCAATACCCCACTGCACTCCTTCAACACCCACAACTTTACAGCTCAGTACCATTCCAACTCTATCACCAAATTTGCCGACAACACCACAGTAGTAGGTTGGATATTAAATAATGATTAGATTGAATAGAGGAAAGAGTCTAGTGGCATGGTGTCAATATAACAAGCTCTCAGCATCAATAAGATGAAGGAGGTGATCATTGACTTCAAGAGAGGGAAAAAAGACCACAGCCCTGTCCATATCAAGGGCGTTGAATTGGAAAGAGATGATAGAGATGGGACGAGCACATTAACATGATGATGCACCATCATCTTTCTCAGAATACTAAGAAAGTTTGGCATGTCCACCTCTTCCCTCAACAATGTCTACAGGTGCATCACTGTGGGATGGGAGCTGGTCTACTCAAGATCAAAAGAAGCTGCAGAAGGAGGTGAAGGCAGCTCAGAACATCTCACAAACTTCCCTCCATCAACTCCATCTACAGCCAATATACTGAAGGACCCATCACACCCCATACACACACTCTTCTCCCTCCTCCAATCGAGGAGAAAACTCAAAAATGTGAAAGCTCTCACCAATGCTCTTGATGACAATTTCTTCCCTGCAGTAATCAACTCTTGAATGAACCCCACAGCAGTACTCTCATGCTGGACTTGCTGGAGCTAATTGATCTTGCTCTCTGTAAATTGTGATTGATCCACGGCTGTAACCATTCACTGAGGAACCCTTCTCACTGTACTGTGTACTTCCTGATGAATTAACGAGCTTAATCTTCAAAGGCAATGCAGTTTCTCATGTAGCTGCTGCCTTGGACTCTAGAGTGATGTCAGGTGAGGAGGAACTATCTGGCGAAGAGGCCACACACCTGAGTGTGAGTCCATCCTGCCCATTGCCACCTTCTATGAATGCTAAGGGTTGAGGTTGAACCCAACGATTGTTGATTCACCAGCACCTTCGGCTTTTGCAGAATTGACAGGTTGACATGAGCAAAGTACACAGTTATTGGGTGCCATTTTCATAGTGGAAAGTTTTTGTCCAATTTTTGCATTGTTGCTGGTCTGGGATGCTTTTTATTGGGGTTTGTGTCCATGCCTGGTGTTGTGCTCTCAGCATCCATTCTTCTCTGCACACAGGGCTTTGGAAAGCTGCCAATCTGCATGGCAAAGACCCACCTGTCATTGTCGCATCAGCCAGAGCGAAAAGGAGTCCCCAGTGGTTTCATTCTACCGATCCGGGATGTGCGAGCCAGCATTGGGGCTGGCTTTATCTACCCATTGGTTGGCACGGTAGGTGGTTTACCAACAGCAGTTGCAACACCAAGAGAGGAATGTCTCGATCTGTAATTGATAGAGGAACACTTATTTGAGGTAATATGCACAAGGACCACAGTAGAGAATATGGGAAACATCTTCCCTTTGGGATGTCCTGAGATTGAGGAAGGTACTAAATTAAATTGCAGCATTACTTTATTTCTACAATTAATCAATGTCCTGTTCTCGGCATGCCTCATTGCCACACAGGTATGTCTATCCATGACTTGTGTACTGCCAAATCAAGGGGATCCGCAAATTGGAGGGCTAATACCTTATCTTCCGTCTGCGAACTCTCCAATCAGATGGCATTAACATCGAGTTCTCCCATTTTCCACAACACCCATTCTCCGGTCTCTCTATTTCCCTACCCATCTGCATCCTTTCCTTAGCTCCCCACCCTTTTTTCTTCTCTCATCAGAGAGCCGCCTTCCTTCATGCCAACCTCCCCTTTACTCTCTCTCCCCATCACTTCTCAGCTTTTTTTCCTCCTCTACCCTCCAACCTGTATTCACCTATGACCTCTTACCTGTTAACCTGTGCTCCTCCCTCCTTCCTCTTCTCCCCATCTCCCCCCACCCTGTTATTCAGGCATCTACCTGTTTCTCCCAGATTCCTGAGAAAGGGCTCAGGCCTGTTACACTGGTTACCTTCTTCTTCCTCTCAATGCTGCGTGACCCTTTTGTGTATTGCCATATGTGTGAAAGAGCAGTTGGGCATCCAGTTCCTTTTTGTCATTTTTTGGAGGAACTGGGTAAAAGGGGGATGTTCTCCTCCTTGATTTGGCAGAAATTGCTAGAATTCATTGAAGGAAAGTAGCCCGGGCAACCTGAGAGGGAAATTTGGGATTGGGCAGGATCAACGTGGATTGATGGAGGATATCATGTGAGAAATCTGTCAAGTTGGAGACTGGAATTAGCAGTATATATAATGGCAAATAAAAGGTTGTTGTATAAAATACTTGGATAGATGATGGGTGATGCACACAGGGTTATTAAAATGGGAAGGTGGGATAATTTTGGATAAAACCGTGAGTTGGGATAATGGGTTGTTTAGAGTTGGAAGGCTGACCAGTAGAATGGCATTGGGATCAGTTCTGTGTGCATTAAAGGCAGAAATGGATAGATTCTTGTGTCTGAAGACATTTGGGAAAGTTGGGGGGTAGTACACGAAGCATTCGCTGAGAACAGGCTGAGGCCCAACTCTTATTTCTTGAAGGAACATTTAGTACTTGACTGGCACAGAAATATGAAGGGTTTTGATGGAGTAGACTGGAAAAACCTGTTTCCAGGGGAGGAAAGAAGGACGATGAAAGGCGGTGGCAAAGAACCAGTGAGAGGAAGTTCCCCCTCCCCCAACAAGAATTGAAATCCATTCATTTACTACATTCATTTACTACATTCATGTAGGAATAAGAGTCCAGTAATAAACTTCTGAATTGGACAAAATTATTTAAGATTGGTAATAAATATTCACAATAATTGTTTTCTTCTTTGGCTTGGCTTCGCGGACGAAGATTTATGGAGGGGGTAAAAGTCCACGTCAGCTGCAGGCTCGTTTGTGGCTGACAAGTCCGATGCGGGACAGGCAGACACGGTTGCAGCGGCTGCAGGGGAAAATTGTTTGGTTGGGGTTGGGTGTTGGGTTTTTCCTCCTTTGCCTTTTGTCAGTGAGGTGGGCTCTGCGGTCTTCTTCAAAGGAGGTTGCTGCCCGCCAAACTGTGAGGCGCCAAGATGCACGGTTTGAGGCGATATCAGCCCACTGGCGGTGGTCAATGTGGCAGGCACCAAGAGATTTCTTTAGGCAGTCCTTGTACCTTTTCTTTGGTGCACCTCTGTCACGGTGGCCAGTGGAGAGCTCGCCATATAACACGATCTTGGGAAGGTGATGGTCCTCCATTCTGGAGACGTGACCCACCCAGCGCAGCTGGATCTTCAGCAGTAGTGCACATAAAAGTGACTTGGTGATAGTGTAGATGATCCTTTTGTGGTGTCAGAATTGTCAGAAGTGACAATGTCTTCTTGAAATAAATAATTTTCCACAAAAGCCTTCACTGAATTCATAAATGTTACTGGAGTTTTGTTGTTTCATCAAAGCAGTGGAATGAAAGGCTGTGGTCTGTTTAATTCCTCTCTACCCACTGCCCCCTCTGTCATGTTACTAGTTTCCAGTCTTGCCTTGAATCATCTGAAGCTAGGATCCATACTGTCATTCCCTCGAGACTTGACAATTTAAATACTTCACCCTCCCAAAACCATCACTGATCCAAAGCCCCACTGCCCATGTCCTTATTCACCAGATCCTGTTTGCCCTGTTTTCATTAACTGGTGTTGACTCAAAATTATCCTTGCTTTCAATTCCCTGCACACTTTTGCTTCCTGCAGCTTTGTGATCTGCAATCCTACGATCCACCAAGTTTTGAGTAACCTCCAGTTCTGTTCCTCAGGCAACTGTGCCTTCAGCTGACTGATTTGTGTTCTGGAATTCCTGCAATCATTTAATTGACTATCTAAGAGACTTTTGAATGTCCCTATTGTCCTAGCCTCCACCACTAACCCTGGCAGAGCATCCCATCCCTACACACCTGCACGCACCCCAACACACCTCTCAGCTTGGTCTTGCACTGCACCAGACATAGTCATCACTTTTAGCTTGCCTCAAACTGCTCTGTTTGGCCACCTGCACTCGTGGAACCAGGACTTGACCCATTGGCTTGATGATGGTAGAGTGAGGGTTATGTGGGCAACGAATTTCAATTGTTGAGGTGGTGGGAGAGGACCTAAAAGATGTCTTTAGAGTTAATGAGTGCGGAATGATGGCCCTGTATATAGAAAAAGCAAAGCACAGATCAGTAACATGATTTTTCTTTATGAATTGAACACAAGGTTCAGGATGATCAGAATTATTGAGGCTGACTTCAGAGTTGAGAGAAAGGCTCAACAAATGCACAAAGGAGAGGGAACTAAGTGGGTGGAGGCTTCAGTGTTCTTCGCAGTGAAATTCTGCATGCTGGTTCCCCAAGGCCTATCCCGCAAGAAATAGCCTATGTGTTGCCAAATGAATGCTTTTTGCTTTCCAAAGCAGAACTACATCCTACTCCCAGAGGTTCCCTCCTGTGGTAACTGAAGGCTGACTTGCATGAAAAATTATGTGCCTCTACATTACAAGGACATCAATTGGGATTGCTTTCTTCTCCATCTAATTAACAAGTGCTGTTTTCTTCTGAACGAGGATCAGAGTGTTGGTATCCACTCTGCTGGATGTCATATTCACTTCAGATGGATATTCCTGGCAATTGGCTGTGAGAATTTCCAGTGTCTATAAAGTCATGTGTTTAATTGTGCTTGTGGTAGTACTGTATAGATTCCCATCACCCCATCACTGAACAGAATGATCGGTTTCCATATTTAGTGAGCTATTGTATAAGAATAAAGGAGATTTTAACACAGCATGGATCAACACACGGAATTACATTTATGGAGACTTGGCTTTCACAAGACCAGAATTGGCTGTTTCATGTTCCAGGGTTTAGATGTTTCAGAAGTGAGGTAAAAGAGGAGGTGGGAAGTAACATTACTCATCAGGGATTGCTGCAGAAAGGGAGGGTGTTGTGTGGGGGGTCATCTACCTAGTGTTGGTGAAAGTCAGAAACAGGAAGGGAGTGTTCACTCTATTGGGATGATTCTAAAAGCCCCAAAGGACACAGGAGTAGATAAGCAGGCATATTTTTGAAAAGGTGCAAAAATGACGTGGTTGATGTCATGGAAGACTTCAACTGGCACCTCCTTTGGCAAAAGCTTCTGATAGGGGTGCCCAAAAAGGATTCCTCATGCTGTATATGCTAATACTTGGTAATGAACTTGGTCAGGTGACAGACTTCTCCGTAGGGGAGCATTTTGGCATCTGTAACCACAATTCCCTAACCTTCAGTACAGCTATGGACGAGCATAGGAGCAGACAAAATGGTAAAGTGTTTAAATTTAAATGAAATATTGACATACAGCACTGTAACAGGTCATTTTGACCCTTGAGTTTTCCCAATTAATCTACATCCCGGTACATTTCGAACAGTGGGAGGAAACCGGAGCCCACCGGGGAAAACCACACAGACACAAAGAGAACGAACAAACCCCTTACAGATGCAGTGGGATTCGAGTCCTAGTCCCAATCGCTGGTATCAATGTGGTCACAGAACAGAGAACTTGCAAACTCCACACAGACAGGATTGAACCCAGGTTGCTGGGGCTGAGGTGGTAACTCCTTATGCAGCACCACTCTGACACTTCAAAGTGGAGGTTACAACTTTAGATCTCTTTGATTTTCTATGCAGCCAAGGTTCAAGAGCTCCAAGTGAAGACCTCCAGCGTGCGTGCTCCCTTGGGAAAGACCGTTGGTCTTCTTGTGATGATTGAGTAGGGCTGACCACTTGGTATCTTGTGCAATCATTCTGATCTCTGCCCCATTTCGATGGATAGTGCAGAGCAGGTCCCATTGTTTCAGTAGTGTTAATCAGCCCTGATCAGAGCACATGGTATGAGGGCAGTGCAGCAGGCTTGGACTTGGCACTGCAGTACACCGTCTGCCTAGTCTGAGTGCCTAAACACTCAGTGAGCAGAGGGAAGATTAACTTTGAGTATTGCTTGCTCACATTCTCACTTATCTTTGTGTCAAAAAAAATATATTTTTGCTCTTCTCAACTGCCCGCAGTATAGGCTTTGCTAACTTCATGTCAACCTTGCTATCGTTGTTTTTGGATTGCAGTTTAGAGTGCAGTGGGGTGCTGACCACACTGTTCTGTATCTGGAGGATCTGGAACCAGGGAATATGGGATGAAGATCATTGACCAAAGCCAGTCAAGAGAAGATTCCCCCACCCATCCCCCACATTGAGCTTTGAAACTAATTAGGGTGCTGAAATCTGGTAATTTGCGGGTAGGGGGGTGGAAATAGCAAAAGCATAGCAACGGTGAAAGAGCAGGGACTTGTAGGATTTACACTGGCTCAACATAAGTTGTATGGGCAAGTTGCCTCGGTAACTGAAGCATTCTGGGACCATCTGGAACCAAGCCAGCTCCAAAGTTCACCAATCATTGCAAAGTTATTTTTGTGCAGCACATCATTTGGCAAATAGCTTTGAAAATGCAGTCCAATGCGATGAAATTCAGAAGACCGCGAGACACAAGCGATTAATTTGGCCCAGAGCTGACATGTTATCAGGTGGTGTTTCTCTGGTGCATCTATTTCTTTTGAACCAAGAGAGGGTTGAACATCTACACTGGTGATCTCAGGTGAACAATGCTGTAAGATTCTGGCCTCCTAGTTGGGGAAGCTCTTCACAAGTACTTGTGGAATAGATTGGCTTGCTTTGATCAGGAACCTTTACCTGTAGCACTCCAAGGCAGCTTGTCTTCCACCTGGTTTTTATTCACACTGCTTTCTCTGTCTCGGCGATATCTGACCCATCACCCTTTTGATTAGTCCAGTGCTTATTTATTGGTCGTGGAAGAATTGTCACTTGGGGCTTGGTGGTCATGGTCCAGGGGCTTGTGCATAATCCAGGCCAAACTACTGATACAGTATTGAGGGATTGCTAGTAGTACTGCCTATGTGGGGTGTGAAGTATCTAACTGACTGCATTAGTTTATTACACAGAGATACCATTTTTATCATCCCTAGTGAACAAGCAAGCATTTCTCTAGCAGCTATTAAAGATGTAATCTACTTGTTGGATCTTTGATTCAATGTTCCATTCACTGGTTACCCTATTTAAAGTTAGTCTCCAGAGGAAGTGCATCCGACATTGTGAGTTTGTCTTTTATTGTGTTGGAATAAGGAGATTAGAGAGGATTGATCTGGAGGGTTGGATGGACATCCTTCGGAGCAGTCATGGGATCTTTTATGCTCAGTTGTGAGAATGGACAGATCCTCTGTTTAATGTCACATTTGAAGGACATTTCCAAAGTATAACACTATACCTGTTTTGATTCTCTGCTGCAGTGAGACTTAAACCCATGTATTTGTGCCTCGTGTGAGCTACACATAATACTACAGCCATCAAACAGTTAATTAATTTTGAATACCCCTACTCATTGTCCCCTTAACCTTTGATTCTCTGAACAATTTTAACTTATTCCATCCCCCATTAATTGAGGGTGTTTATTGTATTGGATCTATTGACAACTGCCTTGAAGTTGAATTCTGGATCTTGGGGATATTAAAATATTTGGCTTGGTCCTTCATGCTCATATGTGGGTCCTTCATGGATATGCACAGGTCCTTTCTGTACAAGCGCTCAAACATGCAGAAGTCTTGTTGCCACACACATAATTCTACTACCCATTTGAGTCCCATGAGAGAACTAAAGGTCTTTACTGAAGGGTTGAGTCCCTCAGTTGCATCTAACTCGGGTCTGAAACATCAACCGTTCTCCAGGTAGGTTCTGCTTCAACATCTGAAGCAGCCAGCCCTGGTAATCCTCTGAATTGCTTCCACGTGATCACCCCTCACTGCCATATTTCTATTCCACCTTGTGTATCAGAATGTTGGAGCAGAAGTTACTTGGCACCCAAAGCTCTGTCTGGATGGCCCTGTTCAAAAGGACAATTTACAAGAATAATCTTGAACAAATAGTTTTTTTTTTTGCTCATTCAGCTGCCCTGACCATGAACTATTCCAGGACTGCCAAAATCCTTCAGAAACATGAAAGCCTTCAAATACTGTGATTGTAGTAAATAGATGGCACTGCTCGTTTTGCCAGAGAAAGCTGTATGATTGGTGGGGGGGGGGGAGAACAAAAGAACATTTGTATAACCTCTGGATTTGCAGAGGGCCGTGACTGTATGCTCCAGGCTGATTGCCTCTGTCCCTTCATCGTGAACCCTACTTCAACTTCCCGAGGTGGACTTTGTCCTTTTTGTTGGCCTTTGCTCATTCCTTCTCCCCAAAGGGCCATTCTCAATAATTTTAGATGTTCTTTTCTCCTCTCTCAACTCCACCCTGAAACCCAGATTCCATTCTCCCAGCTTCACCCCCTCCTTGTGCGGCTGGACGTACATTTAGAAAGCCAGCCGATTTTCAGCAATCTGCATTAATAAGGCAAACAGGCCCACACAGAGACCCAGTGAGCAGAAGAATCCTTGGTGCTACTTTGTACAAGCTGAAGGAATCCATCCAGGTATATCCTGTTTAATGTTTATACTTTAATAGTTTTTAAATACACCTGGTAATAATCTTGAATGGGAGCTTGAGTGTAAAATTAGTTTCTGCACTTGCTGGCTGAGGTTCTTTAGGGTGCCCTGGGGTCCTGAAAGACACCTTGGAGATTCCTGATTATTATTTTATTAGAAAGGGTGTATTTCCTGAAGTTCTGTCAGCTTTTATCTGGCTGTTGCTCCTACACCACTCAATTCACACTTCTTTCTTGCCTGTACCTTGTCCTCATTTATGAATTGTACAACCGAACCGACCTGCTCCACCACAGTTCCAGACCATCACTTGGCTTACTCTGTAATCAGAATGTGGCCATCCACACTTCCACTTCGATCGACCAACTGTCCCATTGTGTGCTTGTGACCCAGTCGCCCCTGCTTCGACCTGCCAGTCTTGATGTGACTAATCATGTCAGAGCAGACAGACGTGTATGGACTGATCAACTTAACTGCTGGTGCAGTTTAGAGAATCACTGGGACCTCACTGAGACGCGAAACCAGCCAGTAATCACCCTCACTAATGATGTAGCTGTTTCCCTCTGAATCTGATGGCAAGCTGCTCCTGCCTTCCAGCAGCCCCGCTTATCCCACATGGTTGGCATTGCTGTCGACATCTCAAAATGGAGGCTGTGTTCTTGAGCATTAGGTCATGATTTGTGAATTAAATTGTGATCTTTTAGCCATCACTGACAGGCAATGATGGATTCTGTCTCGTGCTTCGGTGCTGGAGTTTGAAAAGAGTCTGATGTATGTGCCAAACCAAAGTTGGTACCGCTGCACATTTATTTGTGAGACCTAGTTTACTGTTATGAAGGAATATCATCTTGTAGCGGGTTGTGTGTGAGCGCAGCGAAAAGACTGAGAGCTCGAGTAACACAACTGCTTTAATTCTAATTCCACGCTGCTGCCTTTAAGCCCGTCTCAGGTCCCGTCCCCGCATTCCGGCACTTGTGTCATGATGACACAAGGCACGTGCGCCCTTGTGGACTGGACCAGAAGAGACTGTCCAGCGACGCCCTGCTGACCGCACGTGACAAGCGGGGCTGGTTCGCTGCTACAAACGTGTGTCACCACACAACCCCCACCTCTTCCCCCCCCCCCCCCACCGAATCTGCACCGATGGTCTTGTGATGCATCGAACCGTTAATGAACTGAATCGTTAATGAACTGTTCTAGGACAGCGCCTATTGCTGTGTTGGACGCATCGACTGTGAAGGACGTCAGTACATACATTCGTGGGTGGACTACCATCGTTGCATGGGCCAGGACCTCTTTGGTCTCAAAGAAAGCCTTGTCCGTCCATGTGAGCTCCTTCTTCAAATCGGCCAATTAAGACTGACTACAGAGTGCCCATCTCCATGATTGTGTGATCTTAATGTAGCCTTGGTTCATGCAGGACAGATTAAGGTATTTCTCAGGTGCCTTGAGCATAAGGGTCTCCCGGGTCAAAATGTCATTTTTCACGCAGGACGCGATGACATTGCGCAGTTTCTCCGTGCTAGGCAGCAGATCGTCTACTGGGCTGTGCTCCGCGCTGGCCCTTACCTGCCCGGACGTGCACGGGTCGTGCGCTCTGCCTCAGTCACTGCTATGTCCTCTGTCTCCACCCAGAGGTTGCTCTGGATGAGGACCTCGAAGTGAGGCTACCTGGTGGCTGGCACTGCATAGTAGGTCTTCCTCTCTCCCACAGTGGGCTCAACGCTGACCACCTTGTGGCACAGATAGATGTTAATGTACAGGTGGCAGTTTTTCTGGACCTGATATGGCTACCTGTTGGCGTGGCCGTACATCTGCACCTGACACACGATCCTCTCCAAGCTGGATATGGCATCGACCCACGTGAACATCTCCCACATTCTCATGACACGGATAGCCTTGATACTGTTGCACTTGTCAATGACCACTTGTGAATGGACCCCAGACTTTCTTATTTCCATCTGCACCAGCCAGGGCCCTGGCAAGAAGGTCTTAGTGCTCTGACTCAACAGCCACTGCTGGACTTTGCTGTGGAAGAACTGCAGGGCGATCATTGCCTCCTCGAGGTCATTGTTGGGGGGGGGGGTCAAACCTGCCAAGTGTTCGCGCACTTTCGTCAATGCATTCTCCTTCTGAATCGAGCTGGCGAGACCCTGAATGAGATCTGCTGTCCCAAATTGAATCCCGATGCTCACCGCCATTCCTGACATCGTAACCCTCCGATACTCTGGCAAGGCAGACTAAGGCACGCAGAAAGGCCATACAAGCAGCTGCAGTGCATACATGCAAATACTGGGCGCGGAAGGGCGCCTCCGCTTATATCTGCACTCGTCCATGCTGCTGATTGGCTGCAAATGTCCAATCACTTCAAAACATGTGCCCTGCGGCGGGAAGAGGCATTAGATCCCTCGTGACACCCTTACCTGATGTCACGCCCGTACTCCCGCTGTCCAAATTTCGCATTATCTCGGCTGCCACGGGGATGAACCTGTTGTAAAAATTCACCATGCCCATGAACTCTTCCAGGCCCTGTTGTCGAGGCGGTTAAACAGCTGGCATGGGTGTGTCCTGTGCTGTTGGCTACCAGGATGTCGTCGAGGTACATGAAAAGGAAAGGCTAGTCTCTGCCACGTCCATAAGGTGCTTGAATGTCTGTGCTGCATTTTTTAAGCCGAATGGCATGCGAAGGAACTCGAACAGGATGAACGTAGTGATGATAGCAGTCTTCTGGGTGCACGGGGATCTGATGGTATCCCTGGATTAGGCCGACTTTGGAGAACAGCTTCGCTCCATGGAGGTTCGCTGCAAAATCCTGGATATGGGGAATTGGGTAATGGTTGGGCATCATTGTAGTCCCCACAGGATATCCAACTGGTGTTGGACTTTGGCACCGAGTGGAGGGGTGAGGCCTACGGGCCGTTGGAACAGCGGATGATGCTGAGTTCTTCCATGCGTATAAACTCTTCCTTGGTGAGGTTGAATTTGTTGGGGACCAGGCGGCAGGCTCGTGAATGCAATGGTGGGCCAATGGTTGCGATGTGGTGTTGGACGCTGTGCTTCAGCATGGCAGCAGTGAACTGGGGACACAGAATGGAAGGAAAGTTGGTGAGGAGGAGGCTGCACTGGCCGTGTGGAGTCTTCACAGAAGCGAGCTGGGTGGACGGCTCATTGGATATGTCAAAGAGCACAGTCTGGAAAGTCTCAGCGGGAATTAATCATCTGCCCTGGATGTCCACTAGTAGGGAGTGTGCCCACAGGAAATCTGCGACCAGTGGAGATTTGTCTACTGAAGCCAGCGTGAAGGATCAATTGAAGGTGGTGTCGCCAAAACGGACAGGAATTTGCCTCGTGCTAAAAGTTTTAATGGTGGTTGTTGTGGGCAGTGCGCAGGCAGAGGCTGTGGGGTCTTGTGCGCGACTTGAGTGCTGTAGGGGGTATGGCACTTATCTTTGCCTCTGTGTCCACAAGGATCCTGCAGCCCGAGATTCTGTCCCAGATGTGGAGAAGGCTGTTCGGTTGGCTGGTCCCGTCATTTTCCAGGAACAAGCATGGTTGGCAGGACCTGCTTGCTGATGCACCCCAACTCTGATGGTAGAAGCACCATTTGGGGTCAGGCCTTTCTTTCTCTGGCGAGGTGGGGCCTGTTCATGTGGAGGACTGGACTTGGGCATTGTCCTTGGCGACAGCCGTGTAACATGGTTGACTGCGTCTAAGGCCTCGTGCTTGGAACATTTGCTCGAGCCGCAATTTTGTGGGGGTTGCTGAAATCCGCATCAACCCACGGGAGTCTGATGTCTTTGGGCATTTACTCGAGGAACGCCTGCTTGAAGCAGAGCTTGTGTCCTTCTGCCAGTGTGAGCATTTCGTCCATGAGAGCGGTCCTATCGCCTAGGCCGTCCAAGTGAAGGAGCCTGGCATCATGAGAGACCTTGCATGCTAATGAGGAGGTTTTTAAGAGCAACGTATTTACCTTCCTCTGGCAGCGCCTGAATGAGGTCATCAACTCATGAGATAGCTTCCTGGTCGAGCAAGCTGGCGACGTAGAAGTATCTCGTCGAATCGGAGGTTATCTGTTTGATCTGGAACTGGGCCTCCGCTTGGCTAAACCAAGTGCAGGGCCTGTTCATCCGGAATGTTGGCACCTTCAATGCAACATCGCCTCCAGCTGTGGGTTCCATTGTGTCGAATCTTCAAGACGTGAAGAGTCGTCGGGGTCACCAATGTTGCGGGTTGTGAGTGAGCGCAGTGAAGAGAGTGAAACAATGGGCTGGGAGCTCAAGTATCAGAACTGCTTTACTTTGAATTCCACGCTACAACCTTGAAGGCTGTGACTGGCCCCTCCCACTACGTTCTGTTATTTGTCTCATGATGGTGCAAGTTTGCGCGCGCCCTTCCAGTCTGGACCAGAAGAGACAGTCCCGCGATGCCATCTTTGTCACGGCTGCCCCGCTGACCGCAGGTGACAAGCAAAGCCGGCTCTCCGCTACAAACACGTGCGTCACCAAAATCTGCCATTTCTAATTGCAAATTTAATATCAACTTCACTTGTCGAATTGGGCTTCAGTTAAATTCAGAGGTTTGTGGCAGATAGAATGTTATGCCTTTAGCCAGTTAGGAAAGGGCTACTCGTTTATTTCCTTTGAAACCCTCCCCCATGTTGCGACTCCTAGGTTCTCTGTTCTGCAAAAAGTCTTCATTTAAAGATACTGATCCAATGCTGGAGAGGTGGAAGTGCTTTCAGCTGAAGGAGGCTTGAGCTGAATGCTGATAAGCTGGTTCCTTGCCATCATTCAAACCACCAAGAATTTGGTTCCAAGTGTCAACAGCACTTAGAAAATCGGGGGGAAAAAAAACAGTTGTGTGGTCTGCGTAATATCTGTATTCATCTGTTTACATTTGGGCTTGTGCCAGTGTAGCGATGTTACTCCAGCCAAGTAGTTGGGAAAGGAGGGGTCTGCCATGCTCATCATTGAATGATTTGTTCTCTTCGTCAACATTAGGATGTAGCCTCCTTAGGTTGTTTTAGTTTCTGTTCATGGATATTGTAGACTCACACGCTCATACTAGTGGCCTTGCACTGAACCTGTCGGTGGGGTTTGACATGCATAATCTGTTCTCGCGTCCTTTCAAGTTAGTCTGGAGCATTGAATATTTTCAGATTCAAGTTTATTGTCATATGACTGCACATATAGAACCAGACCTTGAAGTGTACAAGATCGGAGGGGGCTTGATGGGGTCAATGCTGAGAAGTGTCCACCAGATGGAAAGTCACACATAAGGGTACATAGGTACAAGAGGGGACCAGTCATTTATTTTAATTTAGCTTAACATTATAATGCAGTAGAAGCTGATTCTGCTCCACAAAACCTACAAACTGCAATTTTTGATGGGTGGAAAGAAATCGGAGCACCTGGACAAAACCCATACAGGTCACAGGGGGAAACATACCAACTCCATGCAGACTTAAACCTAGGTTGCTGTCATAATGCCAAGGTATGGAGAAATTTCTTCTGGGGGAGGGAATCTTTGGAATTATCTCCACCAGAGAGTGGTGGAGGCCACATCTTTGGATATATTGTAGGTGGAAACAAGGGTTGGAAATATCAAGGGGTTGAGAGTTATGGGGATCCGGCAGAGAAAAGGAGTCGAGGCCAAGATCACTTGTGATCATGTTGAATGCCAGGGTGGGCCTATTTTCTTGTGCTTTTGTGTTTAACCAGTATCATTACAAGTCTGAAACACTCCAGATGAAATGTGTACAGGCAGCAGGAATAGTAAAACATTTTCCCTTCATCTTGCCATATGACTTGAGTGTAGAATCCAACTGTTTCTGAGCCATGGATTGGTGGGGGGAGGGGGTATTTCTTTCGCCATGGTGATGCACCGAGAATGTGAACTGTCAGAAATCCCAGACACGGCTCAATGGGAAAGGAAGAATCCACAGGGCAACAAGGGAGAGGTGGTGTCATAAGGAATGGTGCAGATGTAGGCACTGGCAAAGGAAAATGTTTCTTTTATTACCCACTTAATGAAGAGCAGCTGCTGCAATGCAGTGAGCGACCTTGGGGGCTGTTATAAGCAGCATCAACAAGCATCTCTGGGGACCAGAAAACCCATAAAAGGATCCAAAGAAAATGAACAGAATCCACCTCGGGATGTTGGGCGACGTGTACTTTCTTCACAGTGACAGCTTGGTTCCAAGATAGGGTTATTCCCACTGATCCAGAGGTTGTGTGCTGTGCTTGTAATCCATGCCGATTTTGCCTGCACCATAACTAGAGAATACTGCACCCCGTAAACAAACAATGAGCTGCTGGAGAAACTCACTGAGTCATCAGTGGTGGAAATGCTCAGTCAGCGCTGTTTTCCCAGGGTAGCAATAGCAAAGACCAGATGACATCTGTTTAAGGTGAGAGGAGGAAAGTTCAGGGCAGATGTCAGAGCTAATTTTTTTTTAAGCCAAGAGAGTGGAGGGTGCCTGAAATGCATTGCCAGGACATAAATAGGAGCAGGAGGAGGCCGTCTGGCCTGTCGAGGCTTCTCCACCATTCAAAGAGATCACAGCTGATCTGGCCGTGGACTCAACTCCACCTGCCTACCTTGTCCCCATCACCTTCCATTCCCCAACTGTGCCATTCAGTGCGTCCAGCAGCATCTGTGGAGACAGAGGATAGCCAGCATTTTGGGTCATTCAGATCCTGATGCACGGTTGCATCAGGAACCAAGGGCCAACCCTTTGCTTCCATAAATTCTGTGTGACCCACTTGAGTTCCTCCAGAAGTTTATATTTTTTGCTCCGGATTCCAGAATCTGTGGTCTCTTGTGTCTCCACTTTACACTGGATGAGGTTGGGATCTGTGGCAGTGGTGGTTTCTATTCAATTCACCTGTCCTTGAGCCATCTGCCTGGATCCAGTGTTGCATTCCCACCCCACTCTTGACACAGATCAATGCAACATTTTACTGCAGTCTACAGTTGCTCACGAGGGTATTCTCTCTTTCTCTCCCCTGCCCCCCAGCATTCTAATCCTATCATCTGTACGTTAACCTGTCGGAAACAAATAAAGAAGCATTTTCCATTCTGCCCGAATGAGCATTGGAGCTGCCTGCAATTTCACATGTAAGATGGGACCAATCTCTAGCAACAAGCAACCTGCTGGAGGAACTCAGCAGGTCAAGCAGCATCAGTGGGAGAAAAAAAATGGTCAACATTTCAGGCTGGGTTTCATCCAATCTCATTGCTTTCCTATTGAAGGACAGCTAGAGACTTTAAAAGGTATTTCAACAGGATGGAAAAGATTCAAGGAAAATAAGCCAAACCTAAACCTGGATAGTAACTTCATTGCCACAAATAAGTTGGGCTGAAGGGACAGTTTCTGTACTGTACTGCTCTGTGCATCCATGATGGCCACTTGAAAGGGCTGGATAGAGTGGCGTGGAAATGTTTTCCAGTGCTGGGCAAGTCTGGGTCCAGAGGGCACACCCTCAGAATAAAAAGATATCCTTTTAGGACAGAGATGAAAAGTGGTGAATCTGGGGAATTCGTTGCCACAAGCAGTTCCGGAGGCCAAGTCATTGGGTATATTTAAAGCAGAGATTGACAAGTTCTTGATTAGTAAGGGTGTCAAAGTTTATGGGGAGAAGCCAAGAGAGTGGGGTTGAGAGGAAGAATACATCAGCCATTGATGTTGGGGTATTGGTGTTGGCTCTGGGTTCTAAGGTGGGGGAGTTGGGGGAGGCTCCGGCTGCTGAGGAAGGAGAATTGGTGGGGGCTCTGGTACTGAGGTTGGAGTACTGGTGGAGGCTACAGGGTTGATCTGGTTCCACTATAATTAAGATGACATGATTGTTGTCTTGAGAGGAAAAAGCTGCCAGTGAGCGCTGGGAAAACAGACTGATTCACATTTCAATTCAGTTTTCCTATTAACAAATGCTAATTCCGGAATGAAGACAAAGTGAAAAGAAAGATGAGCAAATGGCTATTAAACAGAGATTGGGGTGTTTCAAAGTGCTCTTGGGGTACCAAGGTTAGGGAAATTTCAAAATTGTATGACTTTTTAATCAAGGAAATGGAAGACACTGGTGGAAGGATTATGAGAGTTGGATTTAAAATGATTGGATGGGGAAAAACCACGAGGGAGATGAGAAAATTTGTCTTTATTGATCAAATTATGAATGGTTGCTTATGGAAGCAGTCATTTTTGACCTTCAGATGGTAATGTAATGAATTCTTGCAGAGGAAACATTTTTGTGGAGTAAAAGAGCAGATTTTATCAATTGAAGTGTTAACTTTTAATGTGAGACTCCCGGGTAGTGTTGGTATTTTATGTTTAAAATTAATGTGTGCAGCATCTGACAATGAGTTATGTTTTTTTCTCTGCAGTATGAGAAAAGGTGGTGTACTTTTCTAAGACTGTGGCTAGTGTGTGTGAGGCGTATTTCACAAGGACAGAAGCAATCGATTGAAGTGACGAGCCACCAAAAAAACTAACTCATCAAGTTGACACGAAAGCTTGTTAAAGCAATCTTTCAGATATATTAATAATGCTTTTTATCATTTATATCTTGCATTCCCCACTAAATGAGAATCTGACAGCAGATGATATTGATACAGTGCCCTCTTTGAGCCTGAATCTCTGAGTAGTGAAGATGATTGCAATGTAGAAGCATTTTGATGGTGATGAGATTTTATTGTCATACACATGAATACAATGTACAGACATGCTGAAATTCTTGCTGCAGCCACACAGGAAGTAAGATGCATCAACAACATGAGAATACAGTAATTTATCACAATATATCAAGACAGAAAAAGCAATAATAAATGTAAAATGATAGATAGTCACATTTGCAGTTAGTGCAAGGAAAACCTGATTTTTCAGTAGTGCCGACAGATTTTGTTAGTGACCCTGTGATGTTTGGGGAAGGTAAAGCATAATATTAGTGTTGGTTTTCGTTCACGCGCCTTTTTCTTTTTAGATGTTGCTTTTCTTGGCATTCACTGCTCTAATGTTGATCTGTTTTTCATTAGCTGCAGCCACTTGGGTTCAGGGTCTCAGGCACAGGCTAGCAGAGTTCAAGTTTCGGTATTGACCTCATCCAGGGATTTGAGTGCCCAATAAATATCAAACTGCAGATGCTGGAAGTTTGAATTCAAAGCAGTCAATGGTGGAAACTCTCCAAAGGTCAGGCAGCATCTGTCGAAAAAGGGCCAACGAATATGGGAAGAGTTCTGAGTGGAATAAGAAACCTTTCTTTGTGAGGGTGAATTCAAGTCAAATTTATTGTCATCTGATTGCACAAGGACAACCCGACAAGACAGTGTTCCCTGGTCCTTGGTGCAAAACACGCAGACATACAACCAGGCATAACACACATACAAACAATACGTATGCAGGACAAGTATTTAATCCATACAAATAAATAAATATTGTTTCATGAATATGAGTCTCAGGTGGTTAGTGTGAACTGTTCCTTTGGTTGTTCAGCATTCACACTGCCCGTGGGAAGAAGCTGTTCCTCAGCCTGGTGGTACTGGCTTTGATTCTCTTGGGTCTTTTACCCGATGAAAGCGGCTGAAAGGAGCTGAGTGGAAGGTCCTGAATGATTTTGCATGCCCTCTTCAGACATGTCGATTGGGTGGGGGGGGGGGGGGGGAGCGGTGGAGGGAGACTCCTTTGATCCTTTCTGCCACTCGTGGTCTTGTGGATTGACCTCCAATCTATTTCTTCGAAGCAACTGTACCACACTGCAATGCAGCTGGCCAGGACGCTCTCAATAGAGTTCCTATAGAAGGTTGACATAATGGTGGCCAGCAGCCTTGTCTGCTTTAATCTTCTCAGGAAATGGAGTCACAGTGTGCCTTCCTGACAGGTGAGGAGATGTTGAGTGTCCATAATAAGTCACTAGTTAAGAGAATTCCAAGGAACTTAGTGCTCTCCGCTCTCTCTATTACAGAGTTGTTGATGTGTAGTGGATACTGGTTCTCCTGAAGACCATGATCATCTTCATCTTGTCTGCATTGAGACTCAAGTGGTGCCCTCACACATTTCATGAGATTTTCCACCACTTCTCTGTAGACCGACTCATCGTTGTTGCTGATGAGGCCGACTACTGATGTGTCTTCTACAAACGTGATGACTCTGTTGGAGCTGGATCTGGCAATGCAGTCGTGGGTCAGTGGTGTGAACAGGAGCGGGCTGAGCACACAGCCCTAAAGTATGCTGGTGCTCAGTGTGATGGTACTCGACATTCTGTTACTGACCCGGACAGACTGTGGTCTTTTCGTTAAGAAGTCCAGAATCCAGTTACAATAATTTTTTAAAATTAATTTGAATGATGAGGACTTCACATTCCGTTGCCCATCTCTCGTTGACCTTAAGAAGAGGGTGTGAGCTACCTCCTTGGACTACTACAGTCCTTGAGCTTGGAGAGGAAGCTTCCAGAAACCTGATCTTAACTCCCCCATTATTTCCCCCTTTGTGTTTCCCTCCTAGACTAACTTGTTTCTCTCATTTTCAGCTTTGAAGGGTCCTGAAGCTGCAATGTAACCTGTTTTTCTCTCTCTCCCCAAATGCTACCTGACCTGCTGAGTGTTTCCAGCACTTTCTGTGTTGATTTGAAGGGCATATCTGAATCAGTTGGGCACTGTCAGTTGTATGTGCCCTCGGAAGCTGTATTTAATGAGCCTCTACCTACCTCTCAAATAGAGGTGCAGTTTTCCAGAGCATTCTATTAAAAGCTAACTATTCCTCAATCTAGATATCCAACCAGGATCATTTTACTTCTCAAGGGCCCTGCTCTGTTTATGTGGGCGGGTGTTTGAATTGATTTTAAGCAGAGAAAGTTATTTAAAGCTGGGCAGCAGTTTGGGACATCTGGAGTTGTGTGGATATATTTACATATGTAACATCTTTCATCCTACTCTGGTGACCCTTTCCAAACTTTGAACAGGCACTGGAGGCCAACCTGTGGATTTCTGTCAAGATTTCTTCTATACCTAATGGGCTTTTTGTATTTGGGAAATGATTTGGGGATCTGATGGCCTTTTGTGACAATGTTGCAATGTCGCTGTTGACTTTCAGTGTTTTCCCAATTGGTCAGATTTGTCATTGTGGGGAAAATGGGTGTTCAACAGTTAATGTAATGATGGTTTGTGTGTGGAACAATACACAGCCAAGGCAAATTTGATCTCACACATCTTATGAATGGCTTGGGTGAATTAGAGTTCATGGTGTATTGAAACTTTAGTGTTTGCTCATGGCAATATAATGTCATTGTGAAGACCATAAGACGTAGGAACTGAATTGGATCATTTAGCCCATCAAGTCTGCTCTACCATTCAATCATAGTTGATTTTTTTTCCTTTTCACTGTTCTCCTGCCTTCTCCCTGTAACCTTTGACACCCTTATTAATGAAGAATCTATCAAACGCTGCTTTAAATGTACCCAATGACCACAGATGTCTGTGCAACAAATTCCACAGATTCTCCAACCTTTGGCTGAAGTGATTCCTGCTGTTTGCAAAGTAACTCCATTTCAAAACATTTACACTGCATGAATGTGTCCAGGCATGATACTTAAGCAATGGGCAAATGTTTTGCCAACGTTTTAAATGTGGGAAAGCTTTGTCAAGCACTTCATAGGAATTACATATAAATGGAGCACTAAGCACCTGAAATAATGAGAGCCGCCAAAGTAGTGGCAGTTGCGCCGCAGCAAATCAAGGATGTGCAAAGATTGAAAGTGGAGAAGCAGCTGTTGGGCTGCAGAGAGCAAGAAGTGTTCCAGACTTGAAAACACGAGGGTCAGGTGGCTTCCATGGAAGGAGAAACATTAACATTTCTGATTGAATGCTCTTTACAAGTCTGGGAAACACAGAGAGCAAGTTGGCTTTAAGTTGCATATTTTTCTTTTGGCAGGGTGGAAGTGGGCAGGCAAAAAGGATACAGGTATCCCCCTGCTATCTGAAAGTAGAGCGTTCCTATGAATCCTTTCATAAGACAAAAATGGCGTAAAGCGAAGAAGCAATTACCACTCGCTAAAGACATGAAAGAAAGCTATTTCACTTGCCATTATTTGTAAAAGCGGAAATCATCTTCGGATAAGCAAGAGCAAGGTTGTTTGTAAAAGCAAAATGGCGTAAAGCGACTGTTCGAAAAGCAGAGGATATCTGATTTGGGAGGCCATGGATGCTGTGAGGATAAGTAGCAGTCAAATGGCTTCATGGTGGACGTTGATGGTAATACAAAGTTGTTGAAGATACAGGTTGTCAAACATGCCCAGCAGATCAGTGCGCTGATGGAGGGTAAAGAACTCGGCCAATATCACATGGATATCCCATTGCAGAAATGGCCAGTTCTAAGACTGACAGAGAAGGGGCTGCAACATCCAGGACTGATGTTACACTGGCTTGCTTTTCACTGTTTCCCTCTTCCATCTGAAACATGAACTCTATTTCTCTGTCCACTGGCTTCATCTGACTTGCTGAGTATTTCCATTAATTAATGATTCATTTCACTTTTTCACCATCCATCTTTTTTGAACTTAATATAGTTGACTGCAAGGAGAGGGGTGCTTGCTTTGGAGGTAGTTCAGTGAAGGAAGGGGCTGATTCCTGGGATAAAAGTCACTTCATATGAGGCAAGGTGGGTCCAATCGTTAGTGTTCAGGAGGACGAGGGGTGATCACATAGAGACATTCACAATTCAGAGTGTGCTTGACAAGGTAAATGTCTTGCAGATGTTCAACTTCATGAAGGAAATCTTCAATGGGGACCCATGGTTTCAGAGCACTTCAGATGAGGCTGGTGAGAAATGTCTTCAGTATTTTGCCACACACACCAAGATATAGTTAAAGAATATGTACTCTTCACGCAAATCAATTCGTACAGCAGGTATTGTGATGACATAAATCAAACAGCAGTGTAGGGAATAGTGTTGCAGTAACTCAAATCATATAGGGTCAAGAGAAAAGTGCAACAAATTTTTACCAGTGTGAAATCTATTTCAGACATAGAGGGAGGGTTTGTTTGTTGGTATTAGCTACATTCACTACTCTGCAGTTTCTTCCAATCTTGGGCAGAACAGTTCCTGTACTAAGCTATGATGCATCCTGATGGTATACTTTTTCGAGATACATCTTTACAAGCTAGTGAGTGAGGAGACAGGTTGAATTTCCTCAGGCTTCTGAGAAAGTAGACTCCAATGCACTTTTTGGTGATAACATCAATGTGTTTGGACAGGTTGTTAGTGAGATTTACTCCAAAGAATTTGAAGCTCTTCACCATTTCCACTTCAGCACCATTGATAGAAATAGGAACATGTGCTCCTCTTCTGAGATCAATGACCAGCTCCTTTGTTTGGTGACATTGAGTTGGAGGTTGAACACTACAGTGCAGAAAACAGGCCATTTGACCCTTCTAGTCTGTGCCACAACATCATTCCACTAGTCCCACTGACCTGAACCAATTCCATAACCCTCCAGATCTCTCCCATCCATGTATCTATCCAATTTATTCTTAAAAATTAAGAGGGAGCCTGCATTTACCACGTCAGATGGCAGCTCGTTCCATCCTCCCACCACTCTCTGAATGAAGAATTTTCCCTTAATGCCCCTAAACCTTTCCCCTTTCATCCTAAAGCTATGTCCTCTAGTATTTATATCTCCAAATCTAAGTGGAAAGAGCCTATTCACGTTTACTCTATCTATACCTCCCAATTTTATAAATCTCCCCTTATTCATCTACGCACTAAGACACCAAGACACAGGAGAAACTTGTCCGTGAACTGCTCTTTGCGGATGGTGCCGCTTTGGTTGCCCGTTCGGAGCCGGCTCTTCAGCGCTTGGCGTCCTGCTTTGCGGAAACTGCCAGGGTGTTTGGCCTGGAAGTCAGCCTGAAGAAAACTGAGGTCCTCCATCAGCCAGCTCCCCACCATGACTACCAGCCCCCCCCACATCTCCATCGGGCACACAAAACTCAAAACGGTCAACCAGTTTACCTATCTCGGCTGCACCATTTCATCAGATGCAAGGATCGACAATGAGATAGACAACAGACTCGCCAAGGCAAATAGCGCCTTTGGAAGACTACACAAAAGAGTCTGGAAAAACAACCAACTGAAAAACCTCACAAAGATAAGCGTATACAGAGCCGTTGTCATACCCACACTCCTGTTCGGCTCCGAATCATGGGTCCTCTACCGGCACCACCTACGGCTCCTAGAACGCTTCCACCAGCGTTGTCTCCGCTCCATCCTCAACATCCATTGGAGCGCTTACACCCCTAACGTCGAGGTACTCGAGATGGCAGAGGTCGACAGCATCGAGTCCACGCTGCTGAAGATCCAGCTGCGCTGGATGGGTCACGTCTCCAGAATGGAGGACCATCGCCTTCCCAAGATCGTATTATATGGCGAGCTCTCCACTGGCCACCGTGACAGAGGTGCACCAAAGAAAAGGTACAAGGACTGCCTAAAGAAATCTCTTGGTGCCTGCCACATTGACCACCGCCAGTGGGCTGATAACGCCTCAAACCGTGCATCTTGGCGCCTCACAGTTTGGCGGGCAGCAGCCTCCTTTGAAGAAGACCGCAGAGCCCACCTCACTGACAAAAGGCAAAGGAGGAAAAACCCAACACCCAACCCCAACCAACCAATTTTCCCTTGCAACCGCTGCAATCGTGTCTGCCTGTCCCGCATCGGACTTGTCAGCCACAAACGAGCCTGCAGCTGACGTGGACTTTTTACCCCCTCCATAAATCTTCGTCCGCGAAGCCAAGCCAAAGAAGATAAAAGGAATAAAGTCCTAACCTGTTTCATCTTTCCCTGTAACTCAACTCCTGAAGACCTGGCAACATCCTTGTAAATCTTCTTTGCACTCTTTAAATATTACAGGTACACGATCCTTTATCCGGACATCTAAAATCCGGAAAGCTCCAAAATCCAGCAAGTGGGGACTGGCGGTTGGGGGAGGCGGCCGAGGGACCAGCGGTTGGGGGAGGCGGCCGAGGGACCAGCGGTTGGGGGAGGCGGCCGAGGGACCGCGGTTGGGGGAGACGGCCGGGTGACTGGAAGACGGTGGGGGTGGATAGACCAGCACAATTCGGGTGGGCTTTCCAAAATCTGGAAAAATTCAAAATTCTGAACACACTGTCCCCCAAGCGTTCCAGATAAAGGATTGTGTACCTGTACTGATATTCTTCCTATAGTTAGATGACCAGAACTACACATAATATTCCAAATTTTGCCTCACCAATGTCTTATACAACCTCACCATAACATCCCAACTCATATTCTCAGTACTTTCATTACTGAAGGTCAAGATGCCAAAAGCCTGTCTACCTGTGATGCCCCTTTCAGGGAATTATGTATCTGTATTCCCAGATCCCTTTGTTCCTCCGCACTCCTCAGTGCCCTACCATTTACTGTGTATGTCTTACCTTGGTTTATCATTCCAAAATGCAACACCTTACATTAAACTCCATCTGCCATTTTATGGCTCATTTTTCCAGTTGGTCCAGATCCCTCTGCAAGCTATGAAAGCCTTCCTCAATGTCCACAACACCAATCTTAGTGTCATCAGCAAACTTGCTGATCCAATTTACCACATTATCATCCAGACAACAACCAACAATGGTCCCAATGCTGATCTGTGAGGCACACTATTAATCACAGGCCTCCAGTCTAAAAAGTAAGCACTCTGTCTTCTCCCATTCAGCCAATTTCAAGTCCATTTTCCAACCTCTCCATGGATACCTAGTGTCTGAACCTTCTGAACTAACCTCTCATGTGGGGCCTTACTAAAGTCCATGTAGACAACATCCACAGCCTTTCCTTCATCTACTTTCTTGGTACCTCCTCGTAAAAGTCTATTAAGATTTATTAAACGTGACCTACAACACACACAAAGCCATGCTGACTATCCTTAATCAACCCTTGGCGGTCCAAATTCTTGTATATCCGATCTCTCAGAACACCCTACAATAATTTACCTACTACTGGCGTCGGGCTCACTGGCCTGTAATTTCCTGGTTTACTTTTGAAGCCTTTTTTAAACAATAGAACAACATGAGTTACCTTCCAATCCTCCAGCACCTCACCCATGGCTAAGGACATTTCAAATATTTCTGTCAGGACCTCTGCAATTTCTACACTAATCTCCCTCAAGGCCTGAGGGAATATCATGCCAGGCCCAGGGATTTATCTACCTTTATTCACTGTAAGGCAGCAAGTGCCTCCTCCTCTTTGATCTCTATATGTTCCTTACCACTACTGGATGTTTCCTTCCTTCTTTGTACTCATGCCAGTTTCCTGAGAAAATACTGTTTAAGATCTTCCTCCATCTCATTAGGCTTCACACATAGACGACCACTCTGATCTTCTAGGAGACCAATTTTGTCCCTTTCTATCCTTTTACTCTTAAAATACTTGTAGAAACCCTTTGGGTTTAACTTCACGATATCTGCCAGAGTAACTTCATGTCTTCCTGATTTAAGTCTTTTCTTACATTTTCTCTACTCTTCTAGTACCTGATTTTCTCCTTGTTGCCTATACCTGCTGCACATCTCTCCTTCTTAACCAGATCGCCAATATCCCTTGCATCCAGATGCTCTCCTTCCTGTTACCCGTCTCATCATTGTTGAGATCTGGACGAGGGAGTCACAAACATCACGGGGATAAACATGTCTACAGTCTCATGCACTGCCAAGATAAGACCTCCCACAAATTGGAGGAAAAACACCAACATAGGCGCACTAACATAGATTTCTCTAATTTTTGTTAGCCCCCACCCCTCCTTCACCTCTCTTTCCATATCCCTATGTCTCCCTTCCTCCACTCCCCACCCCTTGTCACTCTCACTCTTTCCCTATTCCTCTGTCTCCTTTCCTCCAGCTCTGTATTTATAGTTCCCAGCAGCACCCCGCCCCCCCCCTTCATTTCTCAGCTTTTCTCTCCTGCCCCAGATCCATGTCTGTCTATGGCCTCTTTCCTGTGGGCCTCTACTCTTCTCCCTCCTTCACCCCCCCCCCCCCCCACACCTTCTTATTCAGGCACCAATCTATTCTTTGCTCATACCTTGACAAAGGGCTGAGGCCTAAAATGTTGGTTACCCCTAATGACGCTGTGGGACCTGCTGAGTTTCTCCAGTACTGTGTGTATTTACTACAATCACAGTGTCTTGTTTCATTCCTGATTCAGTTGGAACAGTGTTTGGCCACACAGACATGAGTGCATTGGGCGTAAAGTACAGCACCTTGTTGGCCACTGGTTTCCAGGATGTTTGTAGAGAAGGATATGTCACCAATCCCCACTGCTTTCAATCTACAGGTCAGGACGTCAAGGGTCCAGTTGCAGAGGGGGGATGCTGATACCCATGGGAGTTTTAGGATGAGGTGGTTTCAAAGACAGAGCTATAGTCAATGAAAAAGAATAGGACATGGGTGTCCTTGTGCACAGATATTCCAGTTAGAGTTGCATCTGTTGTGGACCTGTTGTAACAGCAGACAAGTTGTTGTGGCAGTTGTGTTCATGTGGACCAGGACCAATCCTCCTGACTCTTTGTTATGATGGATGTCCGAGCTTGATAATAATCATTGAGGTATGTTTTGCTTTTTTCTGTACCAAGATAATTGTGGATAATTCGTGAAGGAGGTGGGAACTTCAGCTTGCTGGAGGGAGAAGTGAAAAATATCAGTGACTACTTCTACGAGCTGGTGTGTGCAGGTTCCTGGGGCATAACCAGTAACTATCTGAACTGGGTGTTTTTCACGTGTCCACTCTCAGGAAGGCTGGCATGACCTCTGTGGTCTTGACCTTGGGTACAACTACAGGTGCACAGAGGGCCATCAGGAGTGATAGTAACACACTTGCCTTCAGTTCAAAACGAGCATAGAATACATCGAGCTCATCAAGGAAGTACATGCTACCATTCATTGTTGTGTATCTTCAGGATACTGTGCCCGAGAAATGCAGAGGCCACTCGATTAAATGCAGGTACAGCTCTGACAGCAGAAGTAGTGAAGGTAATTAAGAATGACACGAAAGCAAGGTGCCAGCCAGGTACCAATCCACTGTGATCTTATTGAATAACAAAGCAGATTTGCAGGGCCAAATGGCCTCCAGTTTATCTTTGGTTGATGTGCTGTTTTTCCTAGCATCGGTGTAGCACAAGGATGGTGTGTTACACATAAACATAATTTCATTTGGTCTTTCTGCAGACAATTTTCCAGCTCCCAGCCAATTTTCCGGAGTGATACCGTGAATGTTGAACGTGTTAAAAGGAGAGCTGTGTTAAAAGTATTCTCTTTAGAGCTGAAGTGGTTTAATCGTTATTTAAAGCAAAGGAGTATTGATTGGTAAATAAGAAAAATCTGTTTCCATTAACAAGACGATTAATGATCAAAGAACACCATTTTAACATGATGGGCAAAAGAGCAACATTTTTAACACAAAAAAATCTCTTTGATTTTCAATTAATTAAGCTGAAAACCGATTTGATGTTAACTTCGAGAAATAAATTGTATATATCCCTTGAGTAAAGAAGCTGAACAGCTGTGAATTGGGAGAAAAGGAGTGATCTAATGGAGAATATGTTGAGCAAATTTGAGGTGGAATGCCACCCTTCACAGATTGGCTCCATGCAGCAGTGTTGCAGATGTTCAGTGAGAATGTGAGCATCCTGTTTTCTCCTCTGAGTTTGCACATTTTTGGAGAGCAGATTCATGTGTAATGTCCTTAGGAACTTGCACAGTTTATCGCATGAGCTTTCTGAAGTAATTTAACCAAAATAAACCCTGCAGAGAGTTGCTGGTATCAGTTCCAGTTTGATCAGCTGATTTTCATTGAACTGGAATGTCTTATTCAATGTAAGCACTATTCTCTTCCATCATGATGTGCATGCAAGCTGATCAGATGACCCGAAGGTTGCAGTTCAGTAAGCAAATGGGACATGAGCAATATTGTCAGTAATCTAAAATGGTAATACTGAATGCAATATCAAATAGCACCATTAGCTGCACACATGTTCAGAGTGACTCAGGTTTTCATTGCATATTTCATTATTCTGCTGCTCATTTCTCGACACTGCTCACCTTTGAGGCATCCAAGCTGAGCTGAAAGGCTTGGCTCTCTTCTCCGTGGCACCTTAAGTGCATCCCAAGTCCCTGAAGACTACTTTCCATCAGCCACCTCTCAAATGGAATCTGATCAGGCAGGCGCAGTTTGTGATTTGGCTTTTGCTGTTGATTGGCCGACCTTCATCTGCGGGAGTTGCTGTGAAGATCATCATTCAGTAAAGGCTACCAGTTCTTTTGTGATTGTCCACATGTTCCTTGATGCTGTGTGTGACTCCTGATTCAGCCCTGTCCCACCAGGGAATGGTCCAAATGTATGGCCAAGTTCTCTGGTGCTTTCCATTCCATCTCTCAATTCCATTCAAACCATTCCATCTCCTCTGGTCTGCTTCAAGTTAAGTTTTCTTGATGCAACCCTGCAACATTAAAGCTGTTGCACTGTGATCTGTCCCCTACCCAGTCCCACCAAAACCAAACTCATTAACCTAAACTGGTTTCTGGTCCGCATGAATCAAACTTAAATCTCCTAGCCTCTGTTCAAATTCTTCCCCATTCTCCACACGTTTACATGTTTCCAAGCTCCGCACCCAGGAAATTCTCCCCCTCAAACATTGTATCTGTTCACCTTGCTCTCATCATTGAGCCAGCTCAAAATTTGGGCTCCCTTTTTAATTCCTCTCCTTGCTTGGCTTGACTGGATTCTTTCTATCGATATGAATCTACAGAATGGAGGCAAGGCTGGAATCTGGAGCAAGAAACAATCTGCTTTAGGAGCCCTGCAGTGTCGATGGGGAGAGGGAGTTGTCAATATTTCAGGTCCTATTGGGACAATTCCTTAACCCCCCTCCCCACTGATTCTACTCCTATTGTTGAGTTCCTGCAGGAGATTTTTGGCGGGGGGGGCACAATAAATAGGCAACTTTATTGTACAGCAATGACATATTGAAGTTAAATTTGTATCCTCTCAAAGATTGAAACATTAAGGAATTTTCTGCATTTCCTAAGTTTGTATGCAAGTTCTGGGCTAACAATGTGCACCTGGTGAGTGGATGCACGGTGCTGAAGCAGTGCTTGTGTCTGATGTGTAGCTGGGCGGTGGGAGTGGGTGGGCAGTGAGCGGGAGTTCCAAGAGTGAGAATGGGAGGTGTTATGGGGGAGGGGATGTATACTGGCACAGATGCAATTTGAAATTGTAGTGCCTTGCACTTTTAATGTTGGAACATACCCAGGAAGATTATTGAACCAATTTTGATGCACAGATTATAGAAAATAAACAATGAAGTGGGCCAAGCCCAAAAGGCCATAGTGGTCAGTACAGATGAATTGGGCCGAAGGACCATGCTTTATGGTTCTGCAACTCTATCGGTGATAAATGGTGTCTGAAAACCGTTTGTGTTTGCATTTGATGCTCTGACTTTTAACTTTGAACCAAGAAGCCATGAGAATCAGTGCAACCAGAGCTAGATTGAATCCAGAACTCGTGATAATTTAGGGACAAGACTGGTCCATTTAACAATTCTAGGTGCTTCCTTTATCGCTAATTTGGGCCTGGAAGCAGGGAAAATTTGCTATAAAATTTCTGAATTGTAGAGACAACTTGCTGCCATCAACAGGCTGATATCCTGATCCCAAGCCCAATCTGCATGGTTAACCCTTTATCTGAACTTGGGAAACGAATTGGCGCAGTTAGAGGAACAGTAATAAGGTGCGGGTAACCAGGGTTCAACTCCACCTCTGACTATAAGGAGGTTGTACATTCTCCCCATGTTTGGGTGGGTTTTCCCTGGGTGCTTTGGTTTCATCTCACACCCCAAAAATGTATAGGGCTGGTAGGTTAATTAGTGTCATTTTGCGACTTGAGTTTCAATAGCTGGAATCAGCTTCTATCATGCTCTATCGTTTAGAACAAATATGCATGTAGATAGAGGCTCTCTTCACTGGGGTATACTCACAAAGAAGAAAAGGTTTTGGCAAGCTGGCTGCTTGTCCCTGTAAAATCGAAGCTCTGTCCCAAGCCCAGTTACCTGCCCGGTCCCAAAATCTTCCAATTCCTTTAGCTGTCAGGTTAATGCACGTTTGTGGTTGCATGAGTACGTTTAGCTAAAATGTAGAAGAATTCCATTTTTTAAGGAAAGCATGGATTTCTCAGCATCCCACATCTGCGGTTCTTGAGGGGGAGGGCGGGTGGGTGGGGGCCATTCATCCCATTGAGTCTATGCTGGTTCTGAACAATCCCCATTTATTTCCCTGAAACCAATTTTCTCACGTGCGCCCACTAGTCACTCTGGTGGAAGAAAGCCAGAGCATGTGGTGGAACTCCACACGGTCGGCGCAGCTGTGAGGTAGCAGCACTGCCTGCCTTGCCACTGTGCATCACCGCAGGTCAACACTAATACTGGGATGGGCCTGTCGCCAAGCCAAACCTCCGGTCAAAGAGTGAGACCCATTTTAATATGTGCCCAGCCCAGTTTATGCAGTGCATGAAAGAAAACAATCCCATGAAAGATGCATTGCTGCTCCCATCATTTCCACCTGGAGGATTAGAAAACTTGATTAACGTAGTACAACACAGTACAGGCCCTTGGACTATAATGTTGTGCTGATCTCTATAAACCTACTCAACAATCTAAACTTACCCATAACCCTCTGTTTTACTTGTATCCATGTGCCTATCTAAGAATCTTTTAAATATCCCTAAATGTCTCCATCACCACCTGGATGCATTCCAGGCACCCACCATTCTCTATGTTTATATTTAAAAAGGCAACTTGCCCCCTGACTTCTCCCTGAAACTTTCCTCCCTTCACCTTAAATGGATGTCCTCTGATATTTGCTGATCTTGCCGAGGGAAACAGGTGCTGTCTGTCCACCCTATCTATCACTCTTATGATCTTGTAGACCCCTATTAAGTCACCCATCATCCTTCTACATTCTAATGCAAAAGCATTATTCAAAACGAATGCAGGAACTGTTTAGATACGTGTCTGCAGGATACCACCATCCTTTTGTGGCAATATTAATCATCGAGATCAGGTAAGTAATTTAGCACGATGTACATTGGGTTTGATTTTTTTTTTGTTTTAAGCACATTCTCCTTCGAGCCTAAAGCATAATATGAACATTGAATATTTCAATGAACCCTCTTCCCCGGCTCACCATTTCCTTCTGTCCTTTACCCAGCCCATTCCAGTGCTTGTATTTCTCTCAGACCCCACCCCAGCTAATATTTATAACAGCTTCCTTAATTTATATCCTATATCCAATGATAAAATTAAAGGTGCTTGGGAACTGGATTTTGAGCAGCTATTTTCTGATGAATAATGGAAAGAATTTTTTGGTTTATCACTGCTACCTCTCCAGTATCCTATTGCTTTCGGGACCCTCCCCAGCCTGTTCCTTCCCCTTTTTTTTAAATGTTTGCTATCACCCCTTCCCACCTTGGCTTTTAAAAAAAAGGCTCCTGACCCGAAACGTTGACTCACCATTTCTGTCCATAGATTCTGCCTGACCTGCTGAGTCACTCACTGTTTGCTCAAGAGTTCAAATGGTTAGTGGAGAATGCAAATCCCGAGGAGGCTGGCTTTTTGATGGCATTTATTTCTCAAGGTTGAATTTGTTTCCTCAGAAGTAGAAGGCTTGTAATTGTTGGTCACGGGCCTTTCTTTTTGAACATTTGGAACCATAGAACGTTGGAGGCTGGTGATAAGCATATCAACTTCTGTCTGATTGGTGACGTGAATTTGCCTCCAATAGCAACAGATCAATGGCAGATGCCATCTCACTGGCTCTACACAAAGCCCTGGAACACCTGGACAGCAAAGACACGTACATCAGGATGCTCCTTATTGACTACAGTTCGGCATTTAACACCATCATCCCCTCAAAACTCTGATCAGCAAACTCCAAGACCTGGGCCTCAACAACCCACTGTGTCATTGGATGCTGCATTTCCTCAGCCCACCCCCCCCCCCCCCCAGACCACAATCAGTGTGAATTGGCAAAAGATCTCCTCCGCAATCTCCATCAGTACTGGAGCACCATAAGGCTGCGTTCTACTTGTTTTACCCATTTTTATAAAAAAGATATCGATACATAACCAAAGTTCTTAGCCCCTGCTCCTCTCACTTCACACCTATGACTGTGTGGCTTAATGTGAGGTTATCCATTTTGGGGGCAATAATAGGAAAGCTGAGTATTATTTAAAAAGCTGAGTATTATTTAAATGGAGACGAGCTAGGGAATGGGGAGGTGCAAATGGATCTGGGTGTACTTGTTCACTGATCACTGAAGGCTAACATGCAGATTCAGAAAGCTGTGAAGAAGGCAAATGGCATGTTGGCTTTCATAAAGAGGGGATTGGAGTATAGGAACAGAGACGCCCTTCTGCAGTTGTACAGGGCCCTGGTGAGACCCCACCTGGAGTATTGCATCCAGTTCTGGTCTCCAATTTTGAGGAAGGACATACTAGCTATAGAGGATGTGCAGCGCAGATTTACAAGGTTAGTTCCAGGGATGGCGGGGTTGGCATATGCTGAAAGGCTAGAAAAACTGGACTTGTATCCGATGGAGTTTAGAAGGATGAGGGGGGACATGATTGAGGTATACAAAATCATCAGGGGGATAGACAAGGTGAAGTCTGATTACTTGTTCCCAATGATGGGGGAGACGAGGACTAGAGGGCATAGTTTAAGAATACAGGGTAGGCCCTTTAGGACGGAGATGAGAAAACATTTTTTTACCCAGAGAAGTGTGAATCTGGAATGCTCTGCCACAGAGGGTGGTAGAGGCAGATTCACTGATTATGTTCAAAAGAGAGTTAGATAAGACTCTAGTGGGCAAAGGAGTTAAGGGTTATGGGGATAAGGCTGGAAAGGGGTACTGATAGTAGTGATCAGCCATGATCTGTAAAATGGCGGTGCTGGCTCGACAGGCCGAAGGGCCTACTCCAGCTCCTATTGTCCATTGTCTAATCTGCAAATTTGGTGACGATACCCAGCATTGCAGGAGGGAGATTGAAAATTTTGCCAAATGGTGTACCAACAACAACCTTTCACTCAATATCACCAAATCCAAGGAGGTGATTGTGGACGTTAGGGAAAACCAAAGATATACGATCCAGTGATCATTGTGGGATCAGAGGGGAAGTGGGTGGGCAAATTTAAATGCCTAGGAGTCACCATCTCACAGGACTTTTCTTGGACCCAACAACACTAATCTTGAAGAAAGCGCATCAGCTCAGGAGTTTGTTGAGGTTTGGTATGTCATCGGAAACCTGGGCAAATTCTACAGGTGTGTGGTGTGGAAACTGTGTTGACCAGCTACATCAAGTATCAATACCTGAGGGAACCAATATCGCAGAGCAGAAAGCCATGGAAAAGGTAATGGGCACAGTCTAGAACATCACCGGCAAAACCCTCCCCTCCAAGAATGTATAGATTGGGCACTACTGTCGGAGAACAAAAGCGATCATTAAGATTGAAATCGTAAATTAAAATTGGTTGGCACGATTGGCATAGTGATTAGCGCAAGGCCGTTACAGTGCCAGCAATTGGGACTGGACCTGGGTTTGAATCCCACGTTGTTTCTAAGGTGTCTGTGTGGGTTTTCTCTGAGGGATCCGGTTTCCTCCCACCGTTCCAAAAAAAACCTTACCGGGGTGTAGGTTAATGGGGTGTAAATTGGGCGGCACAGACTTGTAGGGCCGAATTTGCCTGTTACAGTGCTGTGTGTCTAATTTTTGTTTTAATTAAAGGATCCACACAACCCAGGACATGCTGTTTTCTCAGTACTGTCATCAAGAAAGAGGTGTAGATGCCACAAGTCTTATACCACCAGGTTCAGGAAGAGCTGGTACCCTCTACCATCAGACTCCTCAACAACAGACTCAGTCACTACTTTGCACATTATTTATTATTGAATATTTATATTTTCTGTATTTACAGTCAGTTGGTTTACATTTCTGTCTTTGATTACATTTCCCATTGTCCTGCATAGCCTTCCATAGCTCTCCATGTGCCTATGAAATTTCTCTTAACTGTCAAATTTGAGCCCACGTTCACTTCAGCTGGCAACTCATTCCACACTCTCACGCCTCTCTGGTGAAGAAGTTTCCCCCTAATATTTCCTTTTAACATTTCACTTTTTACCCTTAACCTATGTCCTCTTGTTCTGGAAAAAGTCTGCTTGCATTTACTCTATCAATATCCCTCATAATTTTGTATACCTCTATCAGATCTCCCCTCATTCTCCGATGCTCCAGGGAATAAAGTCCTAACCTGTTTGACCTTTCTCTGTATTTCGGCTCCTCAAGTCCCAGTACTGTCCTTGTAAATCTTCTCTGCACTCTTAATAGGCGTTTTATGCTGCAGCGCCTGGGCAGCCGTCCAGGGACCCAGGTATGATTAGTGGACTAAAGGTGCTTCCAGTGACAGCCAGCCAATCTGACATTCCCCCCACCCCCGATTAAGGCAGACACTTCAGCACTGACATCACAGGAATAATCGGGTCGGCCATTTTATTTTCAAGCCACCAGTGGATGGGACCTAGGTAAGTTTAACTGGGTTGCCTGACTACATCTGAGGTAGGGCAGGGACCCAGTTGATTTTGGAGCCCGCTGACTGGGTTGGATCCTTGCAAGCTGCCTTGTGAGTGGGCGCTAACTGGGAAAATTGCCCAGTTAACCCCATTTTACAAGGCATCTTTCCTATAGTTAGGTGATCAAAACTGTACACAATACTCCAAATTTGGCTTTGCCATAACTTCCCATCTCCGATATTTATAAAAGCCAGCATGCCAAAAGCTCTCAATAAAATCCTATCTATCTATGATGCCTCTAAATGATTAATGTTAGATGGCAGTGAATTGCTTTGTAAATTGAATGGCCGAAGAGTTTGGTCTCATCCAGCTTCCTTGATGTCAGTCCCATGCCAACATAATTGATTCAATGCTGCTCTGTGGATTGGCCTTGAAAACCATCAGATGTCATGCCACCAGCCCTGGGTAGAGGTACTGGGGATTAGCCAGCATTATTGACCTTGCTAATAATGTCAACATCTCTGGCACAGCTCAAGCAGTGATTCAATAATATCTGTGATTATGGAAAAGAATTAAGGCAGAGGAATGTCCGATATCATTGAGTCTTATGGAAGCAGGACCACAGTTTGTCTGTGGCAGAAATGCACCCATCTACTGTGGTCCCACTTGTGTGCATTAGGCCTGTACCCTGCCAATTCATTTCTATCCATGGAGTTATCCAAGTGTTTATTAAAGGAAGTGAACATAACCTGCCTCTATCACTTTGGCAGCTCATTCCAAGCCCACCTTCCTCTGAGTGAAAAACTGTTCCGTCTCTTCTACATCCCACCCTCTCACCTTATAGTTGTGTCCTCTCGCGTTGGTTTAATTTATTTATTTTTACTGTAAAAATTTTACAGTCTGCATTGTCCTTGCACTTTGTTGCCTGGCAGGCTTATAACTGTCTGAGTTTTACTGGATTTTGTGAGTGATTGCTCACTTAGGTGCCACCAGTCTAATTGGAAGTCTGATTTACAGTGAGATTTTTGCTTTGTATCAGACTGCTTAAGATGCATGTGGTGTAGTGCGTGCGGTGGTCTGTCTGAGCCTCAGTGCAATATGTATTGAGTTGTCCTTCCCACTGCGCTGTCAGATATCTTCAGTCTATCACAGGCTTGCTCAATCCTCAGATGACTCCGTTTAGTTCCAGCAGACAGGGCAGGCATGCTGGGCTGGAGCTGCCATTGAAACTGCGGCCAGTATCCCACCTGCAAATACCCTATGGTACCATCCCTGGTGAGCTGCATCCAGATCACTTGGTGCTAGCGAAGCATGGTGAAATTTTGCAAGGGTTAGATGAACCATTCACCTCCATCAGCAACCTCGAATCAAACCATCCCGAAGCCTTGTTCATTGTTGCCGGAGACTCGGATCAAGCTGACCTCGGGCACCTGCCCCACCAGAGTCCACGATGCCCTCGACTTCTGTGACACCACAATCAAGAATGTGTATTGCTCCATCTCATTGCCACATTTTTAAAAATTTAGACATGCAACACGGTGACAGACCATTTTGGTCCATGAGTTTGTGCCACCCAGTTATAACAAATTAACCTACAACCCTGGTACGTTTCAAATGGTGGGAAGAAACCGGAGTCCCTGGGGTAAACACTCACAGGCACAGGGAGAACAGACAATGTGGGATTTCATCCCTGGTCCCGATCACTGGTACTGTAATGGTGTTGTGCTAACTTCTACACCAAACACACCACCCCTTTTTTTTAGACCACCAAGCTAGGCTTCTCTGACCTGCTCACCAGCAAATGCTGAAAGATGGTGAGAGCTGGAGGTCACAGATCCAAGGAAATGGAAGACATCTTGTGTGCTCAGTCTGCTGCAAAAGGAAGGACCTCTAAGTGGCCAAACATTCCAATTCCACGCGTCTTTATTACATTGGCATGTCTTTTCCATCATTGCATGATAAAAGCATGAAAAGAGAGTCAAATACGACAGAACTTTCCCAAAACCCTGGTGTCAATTTTACCAATGCACTCTCCTCACTGTTTCATTGCTGTCCACATTTTTTTTGCTCCATTACTCACTGCATCCTGTGATGTCTCATTATCCATAGGCAATATCCAATTCAGTGTACCTCATTATACCTTGCAATCAGGTCGCTGTGGGTTCGATACCTACTGCAGAAACTTGTGCGTGAAATTCCAGACTGTTACTCGATAGTTTTAGATTTAAATTTCAGATTTATTATCGGGGTACATACATGACATCACATAGAACCCTGAGATTCTTTCACCTGTGGATGATGCAGAATTTACTACTTATTGGCAGTGCAAAAAAAATGTACTCAATGTATACATGTAAACAAATAAAGAAATGTAAACAAACTGTGCAATATAGAGAGAATTTTAAAAAAATCAATTAAGTGCACAAGTAAGAGTCCTTAAATGAGTCTTTGATTGAGTTTGTTGCTGAGGAGTCTGATGGTGGAGGGGTAGCAGCTGTTCCTGAACCTGCTGGTGCGAGACTTGTGGCACTATACCTCTTTCCTGATGGCAGCAGCAAGAACCCAGCATGTGCTGGTTGATATGGGTCTTTGATGATTGCTGCTGCTCTCTGACAGCAGAGTTCCCTGTAGATGTTTTTCTTGTGATGTCCTGGGCTGTGTCCACTACCTTTTGCAGGGCTTTACACTCAGGGATATTGGTGTCCCCATACCAGAATGTGATGCAGCCGGTCAGCACACTTTCCACCACACATCTAGAAATTTGTCAGGGATTCTGGTGTAATAACAATTCTTCACAAACTCCTGAGGAAGTAGAGGCGCTGACGTGCTTTTTTCACAATAACTTTAGCGTGTTGGGTCCAGGAAAGATCCTCCAAGATATTGACTCCCAAGAACTTACATTTACTCACCCTCTCCACCTTTGATCTCCCAATGATCACTGGATTATACATCTCTGGTTTTCCCTTCATCAAGTCAACAATTAGCTCCTTAGTTTTGGTGATATTGAGTGCAAGATTGTTCTTGATGCACCATTAAGCCAAGTTTTCAATTTCCATCCTGTATACTGACTCATCATTTTTCTTTATACAGCCCACTAATGTGATATCGTCGGCGAATTTATAGAAGGTGTTATTGTGCCTAGCCACACAGTCGGAGGTGTAAAAGGAGTAGAGCAGGTGTCTAAGAAAGTAGGCCTGTCGTGCTCCAGTACTAATGGAGATCGTGACAGAGAAGTTCTTACCATCCCTCCCTGTTTGTGGTCTGGAGGTGAGGAAATCCAGAATCCAGTTACACAATGGGATGTTGAGTCCCAGGTCTTGGAGTTTGCTGATCAGTTTTGAGGGGATGGTAGTGTTAAATGCCAAAGTGTAGTCGATAAAGAGCATCCTGATGAATGCATCTTTACTGTCCAGGTGTTCCAGGGCTTTGTGTAGAGCCAGTGAGATGGCATCCACTGTAGACATGTTGCTATGATCGGATAATTGGAACTTATCCATTGCGCTATCAGGCAGGAGCTGATATGCTTCAACACCAGCCGTTCTAAACACTTCGTCATTGTTTTTTTTTTAAATTATTTTTCACACTATGAACCATATTAACCAAAATACACATAAACATTTCCCTCTTGAATATACACAGTGTCATTTTCTCCCTTTTTTCCCCCTCCCTACCCACTAAATGTTCAACATATACAATACAATAAACCCATTAAACAATGTCATCACACAATAAAAATAAATAAGAAAATTGTGTCATCTACTTTTACACACTGGGTCAGTTCATTTCGTCTTCTTCTCATTCTGTCATTTTAGGGGGTGGAGGTGCGGTAGGCCCTCTCTGTTGTGTTCCATGTTCAGTTCCCAAATTTGTTCGAATACTGTGACGTTATTTTTTAAATTATATGTTATTTTTTCCAATGGAATACATTTATTCATTTCTGTACATTGCTGTACTCTCAGGCTATCTTCTGATTTCCAAGTTAACATTATACATTTTTTTGCCACAGCTAAGGCTATCATAATAAATCTTTTTTGCACTTCATCCAGTTTGAGGCCTAATTCTTTACTTCTTATATTACTTAGAAGAAAGATCTCGGGATTTTTTGGTATGTTACTTTTTGTGATTTTATTTAATACCTGATTTAGATCTTCCCAAAACTTTTTCACTTTCTCACATGCCTAGATTGCATGTACTGTTGTTCCCGTTTTCTTACAGTGAAAACATCTATCTGATAATGTTGGATCCCATTTATTTAACTTTTGGGGCATGGTATATAGCCTGTGTAACCAATTATATCATGCGTAACCTCGTGTTTATTGTATTTCTCATAGTTCCGGAGCATAGCTTTTCCCATTTTTCATTTTTTATATTTATGTTTAAATCTTGTTCCCACTTTTGTTGGGTTTACAGCTTATTTCATCGTTCTCTTTCTCTTGCAGCTTGATGTACATGTTTGTTATAAATCTTTTAATTATCATTATGTCTGTAATCACATATTCAAAGCTGCTTCCTTTTGGTAACTTCAGCCTGCTTCCCAATTTGTCCTTCAAGTAGGTTTTCAGTTGGTGGTATGCAAACATTGTACCTTGAGTTATACCATATTTGTACTTCATTTGTTCAAAAGATAATAAATTATTTCCCAAAAAACAATTTTCTATTCTTTTGATCCCTTTTCTCTCCCATTCTCTAAAAGAAAGGTTATCTATTGTGAAAGGGATCAGTTGATTTTGCGTCAATAATAATTTTGGTAGTTGGTAATTTGTTTTTTTCCTTTCTACCTGAATCTTATTCCGAGTGTTCTACTTGAACACTTCGTCATTGTTGATGTAAGTGCTACTTGTCAATAGTCATGAAGGGAGGTTACTACAGTCATCTTGGACACCCAAGAAAAGAGACAGCTGTTTGAAACAGGTGGTATCACGCTGCTGAAGTGAGATATTGAAGATATCCGTGGATACCTTGGTAAGTTGATCAGCACAGATTTTTAATATTCGGCCAGGTATTCCATTTGGCCTGGATCCTTTCCTCAGACTCACTCTCCCTAAGACAGCTTGCACATCATCCTCCAATACGGTGGGATCACCAGGGGACGTGGGGGGGCAGAGGGGTGGTTTTTCCCTGTTGAGTTTCTCTGGGAGCAAAGCTTTGCCATCTGCTACTTCCCAGCATGGTAGTGGGCGTTTTGGCCCATCCTGTCCATGTCTATCAGCCCCCTCTCCCAGCTCTTGGCCTATAGCCTTCCATAATTTTTATAAAATTTTTAAATTAAATTTAAATTTTTAATTATTCAAATATTTAGACATACAGCATGGAAACACGAGCATGTGCCGCCCAATTAACTTATAACTCCTGGTACGTTTTGAACCAGAGACCCCAGTGAAAACCCACGCAGACATGGGGAGAGCGTACAAACTCCTTACAGACAGCGTGGGATTTGAACCCCGGTCCCGATCGCTGGCGCTGTAACATTGTTGCAATTACCGTGCTGCTCTGCATTGTGCCTATTTTTGCTTGTACTTGTCGTAGGGCCCAGGCCCGAAACATTGGGTCTCCTTTACTTCCACTAGATGCTGTATGAACTGTTGAGTTTCTCCAGCACCTTTGTGTACTGCTCTGCTGTGAATCGCATCTCTCCTCACGTCTTCCTTGGAGCAATGTTCTGAGCGTAGCTTTCTCCGCCACGGCCTTGGGCAGTGTGATTCACAGTTTAACCACCCTCAAGGTGTTTTTTTTCTCTCTCAATTCCTTTCAAATTTGTATGCCTGAAATCTATTGCCAGTTACAGGAACTCCTGCTGAGTCTCCCATTGTCTATTCCACCAACGCCCCTCGAAATGTGAAATACCTCAGTCACCGCACCATGAGTGAGTTTCACCAAGGTTTTCCTTCATTCCAAGGAAAGCAAATGCAGCCTGTCAAGTCACTTCTCGTGATTGACTCTCCATCCCAGGCAATGGCCTGGTGTCTCTGTGCCCTCGGCAGTGCATTCATCCCCCTCTATGGTATGGTGTTCAGAACTACACACAGTGCCATCACCTCCTGCTCTTTAGTATTAGCATCTGGCTGAGGAAGGCAAGCAACCCAAATGCTTTTTTAACCACTCTGCTGCTATCTTCAGGAAAGCTTGCACATGCTCCCCAAAATTTCTCTGCTCTGCAGTATTCCCTAGACCCCCATCATTCATTGTATTCATTCTTACCCTTATTCACCCCATCCCCTCCATTATGCATTGTTTTGTTTTGAAAGATTAAGTTCCATCTTCAGTTGCTCTGATCATCTTATTAAATCATCAGTATTAATTTGTAGTCTAAGACTACCCTCCTCCTATCAACAGCACCAATCTTCCTTGACATCTGCAGGCAGCCTAACCGCATGGCCTGTTCTGACATCCACATCCAAATACTTGGGGTTCCAGCTTGCAGCTCCCCGGCATGCCACATATCATGCGCCTCCAACCATCACCCTCCTGTCTATTACTGAGACAGTTTTGGATCCATTTTGTTACATTACCTCAAGCCAACAATGAGTGGCTAGAGAGCGGTTCAGCCAGCATCCTTGGGGAGAAATGGGCAATTAACATTTTTTGCTGGGACCTTTATGAAGATCAAGTTCCCACCTGAAATGTTGTACTCACAGATGCTGCCTGACCCACTGAGTCCCTCCAGCAGTTCAATATTTGCTCGAGATTCCAGCATCTGTAGTCTTTGTGTTTCTCAATTGTCAAATTACCCTGTCTTCTTTCAATCACATCCCTTCCCCACCAGAACAATTGGTGTTCTTTCGAAATTCACTCTGGCTTTATCATGACTGGAATCTTGGTTCTTGTTCCCTCCTCCCACCACAGATGATGTAGGTGCTCCCAAGGTTTCAGTTTGAATTTGGACCTGGATGGCTGTTGAGGTGAAAGTCTTCGCATAAAGGGGAATGGATCTCTGGAATTCTTCCCAAATGAATGGAAACTCTGGAGTCATTGATAGATTTCTTGTTGGATTCAAATATTATCGGATGAGACAGAAAGTTGGTAACTTAGGCAGAGGTGCAGGGCAGACCTGATGTTATTGAATGTGATATAGGAGTCTTGTTTCAGTGAGAGTGGGAAGGGGTGCAGGAGTGATACTTCAAGGGACTTGAACCTAACGAGGTGTTCACCTGGGAAGAAAGGTGTGCATGTTTCTCAAGGCCTCTGTCCACCGAGCTAGAACATGGGACTGGTGAGGTGTTGCTGGAGGCCAGAGTAAGATAGCTGGATGTTTTCTTGAGAAGTGTTGGATTAGTTTCAGGCAAATTATTTCTTTGAAAGTTTTACTGGATTTGCTTTTGGAGAACCTCTGGTACAACAACAAATTGCATTCCATTTCCCACTATGAGGTGATTGTCCCCTCGCTCTGAATGCCATTGAGCAGATCTCCACAGCATGTTCCATCCCTGATGCAGCCTGAATACTGACAGGTGCATGCTCCAGCTACCACATCAAGTCTCTGCTGTGAATGGCAATTTCTCTGTGGAGGCAATAACAACCACCTCCCAATGGCCAACCATTTTAATTCCACACACCATTCCCACATCAACATGTCTATTCGCAGCCTCATGGCACTGCAGACTCAGGCGACCCGCAAGTTGGAGGAACAGTACTTAATATTCCATATGGGAACTCTAACCAGATAGCAACTTCTCCAGTTTCACTACCCAAGTCTCTCTCTTTCCCTGTCCCTCTGTTTCCTTTTCCACAGCTCCCCACCCCTTCCCTTCTCTCTATTCAGAGAAATTCTTCTGCTGCTTTTGCTTCTCAGGCTTTTCCCCTCCCCACCCATATCTACCTGTGACCTCTTACCTGTTGGTCTCTGCCCCTTTTTCTCCTCTCCTTCCCATACCTTTTTATTCAGGTACCTGCCTGTTTTTGCTTGTACTTTATGAAGGGGCCAGGCTTAAAACTTTTGTTTCCCCTTTACTTCCCCTGGATGCTGCGTGACCTGCTAAGTTTCTACAGCACCTTTGTATATAGCTCTGCTATAAATTGTCTCTCTCCTGTTTGGATCTTTACAGATGAGTACTATGCCAGGGCTACCCACCCGCCCTTGTTTCTACGACATTGATCTTGATTCTGCTTCGGAGCAGGTGCAGGGATTGTTCTGAAAGCAACAGCTCTTGGATATCAGGTACAAATATTCTTATTCACTCTTTACCTGACAGTGCAACATATATTTCCCTTTGTGTGAAGAATACTCGTATTATCCATCTTCAGCAGCCTGAGTCACTTGAGCACAATGGACCATGCTGAATTCAACAATTACAGATAGCCACCTTTTTCCAGTTTGTGTCAGAACTGGCCTGTCTGATGGAAGAACGTCCACCATAAAATTAACTCAGCTTAGACTGACCCCACATATTCTGTGCAATTCCAGGGTTCCCTTTGTGTTTTGAATGCCGAGCAACTGCTGTGTTCTGCATCTCACTGTTCCAGCATGGGATTTTTCTTTCTGTCTTCACACTGCCTCTATCCATCACCCATAGAACACGACAGAGCAGAAACAAGCCTCTAAGCCCTTCTAGTGTGTGGCAAACTATTGTGCCTGGTTCCACTAACCTGCATCCAGTCCACACCTGACCAGATTTTTCTTAACGGTCAAAATTGAGCCTGCATTCACCACTTCAACTGCCATTTGGTTCCATACTCTTGAGAAGTTATAGGAAGAAGTTCCACCAAATGATCCCTTTAAAACTTATCCCCTTTCACCTTTAACCAGTGTCCTCTAGTTTTTTATCTTTCCTAACCTCAAAAGCTTGATTGCATTTACTCTATCTACACCCATCATAACTTTGAATACTTTTATCAAATCTCCCACATTCTTCTATGCTCCAGATAAGTCCTAACCTGTTTAACCTTTCCCTGTAACTCAGTTCATGAAGTCCTGGCAACATCCTTGTAAATCTACTCTACATTCTTTCAATCTTATTGATATCTTTCCCAAGGTTAGGTGTCCATTCAATACTCCAAATCTGGCCTCACCAATGTCTTGTACAACCTCGTCATAATATCCCAACTCTTGTACTTATTACTTTGATATATGAAGGGCAATGTGCCAAAAGCTCTCTTTACAACCCTACCTACCTCTGATGCTATTTTCAGGGAACTATGTATCTATGGCCAAGTCCCTGTGTTCTACCACACTCCTCAGTACCCTAACATTTACCATGTATGTCTTACTCTCCTTTTACTCTTAATGTATGTATAGATTTTCCCAATGTCTCTTGAAAACCAAGGTTCCCTATTCCTGTTAACTTTGCCTTTAATCCTGACAGGAACAGACAAACTCTGCAATGTTAAAATTTCACCTTTGAAGGTCTTCTACTTTCCTCACACATCCTTGCCAGAAAACAACTTGGCCAAGTCCACACATTCTGGATCCTTTTTCGTTTCCTCAAAATTGCCCTTTCTCCAATTTAGAATCTCAACCCGATGCCCAGACCTATCCTTCTCCATAATTAACTTGAAACTAATAACATTATGGTCACTGGACCCAAAATGTTCCCCGACACGTACTTCTGTCACCTGTCCTGTATCATTCCCTAATAGGAGATATTACTCTAGCTAGTTAGTATCCTTGGACTTGTAACATCGTGTCACTCAACACCTCTTCCTGCCCAACACTGGCAGAGAATCCACGGACAAATCAACTAAACAGCTTTCTCCTGAGGGGAGACTGACGGGTTAAATGAAAGCAGAAGTCCTCACTTAAGGTGAAAAATTTGAGGTGTGATCCATCTCAGCTTCTTAACAAAATTACCTGGGAGAAGACGAAGTGAAGCATTCCTGACTCCCCCACCCGGGGAGAAAAAAAAGAGGCAAAAATCCGTGCGGGTCAGGTCATTCCTGTGTTTGAAGGACATGTGAGCTGAGGGTCAGACTGTGGCTTGCAGGCCTCGGGTGGCAGGAAATGAGGGATGTCCAGTCACGACTGGTGGGTTTGAATGGCCTCCTCATGTTCCTGGAGTGGAAAAACACTCTCAAGTCATTTTTTTGGTTCTAGATTTCCATCCCCTGTTTTTTTAAACACTGCTTCGGTCTGCTGATCACCACCTAGGTTTCAGTTCCTGAAGGATGCAGGTCAGATGCACAATGCTGTCCCTGATCAAACATGAAGCAGAAGCATGATGAGCAAGGCTGAACTGTGGGGTGTGGTGCCAATGCCCTACTCCCATTTTACCTCGGGTAATGGTGAACTCGATTTATTCCTCTACTGCATGTTAGTAGCTCTCTTACACTGTCATTGATTGATCTGCTTTTGATTCATGTGGAAAATATTGCCCTTCATTCCATCGCATGCAAATGCAGTCTGCAAGTTCCCATGTAGAAAAGTGAGATGTCCGACCTGCACAATGCACAGACTTGCTGGAGAAACTCAGCAGGTCATGCAGCATCGACAAGAAGTAAAAGGTGACTAATATTTCGGGTCTGGCCCCTTCGTCATGTATATATATAAATATTGTTTGACAAGCCAGGAATGCACAATGCAAAACAAACTCCATTCTTTCTGACTCTGCTCCCTGTTTTATATATGCCATGCAATTCCTTCCCTTGCAAAGGAACACCTGCTCGAGGCATTGTGGTCGAAGAATTATTTACGATTTCCAGAACAATTGCCTTTCAAGTTGTTCCTCATTCCGGCTCAGCTGAGGTGAGAAAAATATGGCATATTGCCACAGTCTAGGCAGAGTTTACTATGACATCATGTTAAGATGCCATATGACCTCCAAAAAGGTATGGGGGTTGTAGGTTAATTGGTGTATTTGGGCAGCACAGACCCATGGGCTGGAAGCTCCTGTTGCTTCATCTTATGAAGCAGTCCCTTGGGGTCGAGGATGATTCACTTCACTCCACTTCCCTGGGTTTGGGTGTGATTACCGAGAATCTGCAGACTCTGCTGGAGGTGAAGCTCAAGCAGATGGGTCAGTTTGATTGACGCTCCTTCAGTTTTCATTTGGCCTCTGTCAACCTCCATCAGCAGAAAGCTCTGTCTTGTTGCTTTCCCATTGCTTCTCTGCCAATATTCAGTAGGGCTGAGCCGGGCGGGGATCCGAAGACCCGGTGAGGAAGCTATTTTCCCTTTAGGTTGTTTTGAGGATGTCAACCGTGCAATTTGAGCTTGGAAATGTGTATTTTGGAAAGAGAATGCAGACAAGGTGGCTGTCCCATCCGACCTGAATGAGTGTCTTGGAGAAGACACTGAGTTCACCTGGAGAAACAAACTGCAGAGCCTGGGAGCTGGAGGGACTCTGCGGTTCAGGCAGCATCTATGGAGAGAAATGGTCAGTCAACGTCTCAGGTCCGGACCCCTTGTAGAGGCCAATAAGGATCCCGACCCGAAACATTGACTGACCATTTCTCTCCCTGGATGCTACCTGACCCTTTGAGTCCCTCTAGCTCCAGTTCATTCACCTGTCTGCCCAGCAGATTTGGTGGATTTTGAAGGGATTTTGGCCGGCCCAGATAGGTTAGCTGTTAGCACACCGCTGTTACAGCACCAGCAACCTAGGTTCAAACCTGCCGCTGTCTGTGAGAAGTTTGTACATTCTCCCCGTGCCTATATGTGTTTCCTCCCTCCATTCAAAATGTTCCGAGGTTGTAGGTCAATTGGGTGGTACGAGCTCGTGGGCCGAAAGGGCCTGTTTCTGTGCTGTATATCTCTTTGGATATTATTAAGGATTCTTCAGAGCTTTGAGGTTCCTGCTGTCCATGTCTCCAAGATGTGCTGGATTGCTTTCACCATCAAGACAATGAGGGTGCTGCCAGGTTTGAGGCCTTCTGATTTCACTTGAGAGAATCCTGTGGTGCTGGATGTTACAAGAAGAGGTCAGCTTTGACTGGGATCCCATCTTTGCAGAGGCAAGTGGTTTGCAGCTTGGGAGTAAGTTGCTTGGCCAATCTTTGCCTTCTAGATATTTAGTGCAAGGGCCATCCATTTGTAGACTCCGCTAACAGAAGAAATGATGGGATGCTTGAGGGTTTATTGTCATGTACAAAAGTGTAATCGAGAAATGCCATGACTGTTTTATTTGCTGAAGCTTTCCATTTATGTAAAAGCTATCAACAGAAATTGAGAATAATTAAGACTCTGCAAAAGGAAAAAAAAGGGGAGAGGAAAAAATAAGTTGTGAGTATTGATCATTAGCCAGTAGTGCAAAAAATGTGTTGTGTCGGTAGTTTGTGTGCACTCACACAGCCACCAGCAGCCTCCTGTGTCGCAAACATCAACTGTTCCAGAGTGAAGGTGACAAGGGTTCACTGTTCCTTGTTCATCCTGCAGCTCTGGCATCTTCCAAAGGGAAGGTTGCTGGTGTGGAGTTGGCTTTCAGAATCGGAATTTTGTTTTCATGAATGTGTTATGCAATTCATTGTTTTACAATATTTATATAAAGCACATCACAAAATAAATTTTAAAAATTAGTACAAGAAAGAGAAAAAAACAAAGTCAGGCAGGTCTGCAGTTCATTGGTTATTCAGAAATCTGATGGCAGAGGAGAAGAAGATCTCCTTATGCCTGTGAGTGCTTTATTGTCATGCAAGTGCAACGTACAGATGCAACAAAATTCTTACTTGTTGCAGTCACACGGGTATCCCAGATACACCATCTAAAACCATAAAACTTTTAAATGAACTCAAACGCCAAGTCACAAAAGGAGATGACAAATATCAAAGAAGAGATAAGTATTCACAGTTGCAATTAGTGCAAGAAAAGAAATGACATTTTGGTCATGGCGACAGATTTTTTGGTGGCCCCAGGGTAGTTTAGGGTTAGAGTAGTATAGGCAGGATAACTTCTGGATAAAATCTTTCTTGAATCCAAAGGGGCTAGACTTCATGATTCTGTACTTCAGCAACGGGAGACACTGAAGGAGTATGCAAAAGTGCTGGAAATCAGCGGGTCATGTTTGCCCACCGGAATGAATCACTTTGATTCCACGTCATGTCTGTCTGTGACCTCACGCACTGCTAAGTTGAGGCCACCCACAAATTGGAGGAGCAACACCTTATATTCCATCTCAGCAACTTCCAACCAGACGACATCAGTAGAGACTGCTCCAATTTCTGGTAACCCCCTCCTCGTGTCTCCCTCTTTCCCTATCCCTCTGTCTCCTGGAGGTTTTCTAAATTAGAAAAATTGATGATCATGCTGTTTGGTTTAAGGCTGCCCAGGAGGAATATGATATGCTGTTCCTCAAGTTTACATTTGGCCCCACTCTGACAATGGATGAGACCAAGGACAGACATGTCTCTGTAGGTATGGTTGAGGAGCTGAAATGATTGGCGACAGGAAGCTCAGGTTTAGACCTACGCGCAGCGTAGGTGTTCAGGGAAGTGGACCCCCAATTGGTGTAGAGGAGACCACATCAGGTACACTAAGTGTGGTAGATCAGGTTGGGCAGTGTTCATGTGAAGATCTGCCTCATCTAGAAGGTGTGTCTATGGCCCTGGATGGACGTGAGGGCGGAGATCTAGAGATAGGTTTTTTACTTTCTGTGGTTGCAGCGAGAAGTGCCCAAGGAAGTGGAAGGATGGTGAGAGGAAGGAATGGACCAGGGAGTCTTGAAAGGTGCTTTCACACTACCTGGAAAGCTGGTATATAATCGGCTTTTAACCATTTCACTTTCCTGTGTGAACAGGACCAACACGGTTTGGGGGGGGTCATTTTCATCCCAGTATTGCCCGCCAACGTAGGTAGTATCAGAGCCGAGGCATTTCGCACGTCTACATTTCGTGTAGACGTTTCACTGAACCAGCTTTTCTTGACCCGATCCGACCCAGCTTTAAACACGGGTTGTTGACACGCCAATTTACTGGGATCTCAGTGTGAAAGCAGCTTTGGAGAAACTGAAACCTGCAAAACACGGATTGGGCGAAGAGGGGATGACGTTGCTGATGGTGGGTATGAAGTTGGTGAGCATGTCAGAGAATAATGTGATAGTTGAGGACAAAGGTCAGGTGGAAACTGAGGACTAGAGGAACTGTGTCCCTGTTCTGTTTGCGGGAGGGTGGGTGAGGACATAAGTATGAGAGAGAGAGAGATACAGTTGGGGGTTATCAGTGACACTTTGGGGGGAGGGGTAATCCACAGTTCTTAAAGAAAGAGAACACCTCAGATTTCTTGGAGTGGAAGACCTCATCCTGGGAACAGATAATACAGAGGCGGAGGGACTCTATTTTCTACCTTATCATTCTTCCCATTCCCATCTCACTGCCAAACTAGTTTAAACCCAAGTTCAGGTGATTCCCGTCCTTTCTGTACAGATCGTACCTTCCCGGAAACCCTCTTCAAACTTTTCTTCCATCTCGCAATTTGGAATGGTTTACTATGACAAGATCGTGTTCTATGGCGAGCTCTCCACTGGCCATCGTGTCAGAAGTGCACCAAAGAAGAGGTACAAGGACTGCCTAAAGAAATCTCTTGGTGCCTGCCACATTGAGGCTGATCTTGCCTCAAACCATGCATCTTGGCGCCTCATAGTTCGGCGGGCAGCAACCTCCTTTGAAGAAGACCGCAGAGCCCACCTCACTGACAAAAGACAAAGGAGGAAAAACCCAACACCAACCCACCAATTTTCCCCTGCAACCTCTGCAACCGGACTTGTCAGCCACAAACGAGCCTGCAGCTGACGTGGACATTACCCCTCCATAAATCTTCGTCCGCGAAGCCAAGCCAAAGAAGAAGAGTCTGTATAAATCAGTGTCAAGGTAAACTTTTCATTAAATCAAATCTCTCCAGGTACAAAGTTTGCCTGCAACAGGCTCATCACATAATAAGAGAACACCCCAGAGCTGGTGGGGATATTTTATGTATTGTTTTGCATGAAAGTTAAAAATAGCCCATGGCATTGGATCTAATAATTGGATTTTCTGTGTGCATTCCAGATTACTTAGAAGTATCCTGTCCTGTCTTTTGACGAATAAACACCAACTCTATCTGTCCGCTTTGAACTTATGGGAAGATACCAAACACCTCGATCAAGATTTGTCTTTTGCAATAGATTAGTCCTGAACTTTGAGATGTGACCATTCTGACCTGTTGAACGTCATCCATTCCTATCAATTTATATTTAAGACTTAAGAGTGTATGTGGATTAGAAAAGCGATGCTAAATAACTAAAAATGAGTTGTACTTCATTATTCTGTTAAACTGACACGGATGCAATACTTAGTATCCCAAACATGCTCACCCAGGTATTATATGGCTTTGAAACGCACAAAAAAAAAATCACACTGTTGTTCTGGGGTAAAGGATCTTTGAATCTAAATTTGGCAATGACTCTCTTTCATTGTTAAGCTTGCAGTACTTTGCCAAATAAAAAAACAAGCAAATAATTTGCTCCCCACCCCCTCCCTCACTTCCAGGGAGGACTGAAATTTAGTTTTCTATAAAGTGCTTCAGTATTTGGGAATTTATTCCTTTGAATAACTCAATACCTAATAGCAATGCACATTTTCCTTTTCATTCACAGTACTGGGCCTTACCGGATTCCTGTTACAAGCCTGAAATTAAATTTAAGAACTTTTTTTATTGTATTGTCTGTGAGCCTTAAGTTCTGATGATCATCTTTCAGATTCATTTGAAGAAGATTGTCCCAAGGTTCACAATTTATTATAGGCCAAGTCTGTATAAACAAACGCTTGAACAGTTAACAGTTCATTTTACATGATCTGATCCTTCTCACCAAAGAAGAAAGTTTACAGGATGTATGTGCATGTTTATAATCCTTCCAAGATTGCCTTGTCAAGTGATGAAAGCAGCTTTCGCTTCTACATGAGCAGCTGCCTTGCTGATAGACAGGTGTACTATACATGACCAAGAGGCTGCCTTCACTCTCCCCTCAACTCCGGAAGGAATGGAAAATCTTGGTGGCCAAGCAGATGGCCTCAGGGCTCACTGTTCCCTGATCACATCCAGTACCCTTGACAGCTGGAAGTCAATCGAAAGTGAGTGAAGCTCAGATTTGGGCTGAGGAGGTTCTCATTCCTGGTGAATTAAGTGCCTTTTTCAGCTTGAGGTAGCAACATTTTTGGAGGTTTGTCATTGGCATGGTTGACTTGAACCTAATGTTTACATTGCAAATGTGTACACTTTTCTCTGGCTATTTTCCAATGGTTATTATGAATTAATTGTGTCTTTTTAACCTTCAATTAATTTTCACTGTGTGCAAATTCACAATAATTAAATAATGATGCAACTACTTTTTTGACTTGATTGTACATTATGTGGTTCACACTTGGGTGAGGGAGAATGTGGCTATATTGAAGGTTTCGGATTTTGTCATCCCAAAGCTCTCTGCATCTAGCAAAGTGTAATTAGTGGGGAAAAAAAATCATAAAACAAACTGCAGATGCTGAAAACTTGAGATAAAAGCAGAAAATACTGAAGATACTCAGCAGGTCAGGCAGCTATGGAAAGTGAAATTGATTCAATGTTCCATATTGCAGACCTCTTGTGGACCTGCATCCACCTCGAGTGTTTCCAGCATGTTTTATATGTATTTCAAATGTCCAATATCTGTGGTTAATTTTAAGGCCACATACCAGTTACAGCACAGGAACAGGCCCTTGGTCCACGTGTATGTGCTGAGTACAATGTCCAAATCAAACTAAAACTCTGCTCCTTGCATTTGACCATATCCCTCCATTCCCTTCATCATCTTGAAGCCTCTTAAATGCTACTATTGTATTTGCTTCCACCACTACTTCTGGCAGCCCATTCCAGGCACCCACCACTCTCTGTGCAAAATAAATAAATAGATTGCCCCCCCCACATAGCTCCCTTAAATTTTCCCCCTTCACCTGAAATGCTTTGACAATTTTGCCCTGGGGAAAAGGTTCTTACCCTGACAACACCTCTCTTGGTTCTATAAATCTCAGTCAGGTCCAGAGAGAATAACCCAAGTTTGTCCAACCTCTCCCCATAACTCATACCTACTAATCTAGGAAACATACTGGTAAACTTCTTTGTATCCTTTCCAAAGCCTCCATGTCCTTATTTGCACACAGTATTCCAAGTGTGGCCTCACCAAAATTTAATACCTTTCTTTTGTCCTCAATGCCCTAACTAATGAAGCAAAGCAGACCCTATGCCTTCTTTACTACTGATCTACTTGTGTGGCCACTTTCAATGAGCTGTGGACCTGGACTCCCAGATCTCTCTGCACATCAATGCTTTTGGGAGTCCTGCCATTCACTACATATTCCCCTCCCAAAGTACAACAGCTCACACTCGTTTGCATTAAAGTTCCCTGCTTCAAGCTGAGAAGACAGTAAATAAAACTCTGTGAATCCAGTGTCCGACCATTTGGAAACCACTGGTTCAGCATCCAGCTTGCTGCAATCCCCACCCTCAAAATGACCTGATCACCAGACCTCAGCTGCTACATACTATTTTAAATTTACCAGTTAATTAAAAAATGTATTGGGGTAACATTCAATAGTCTGAAAATGCTACCAAGGTAGCACATTATCAGAGTTTTACTGCAAAGCACACGGCAGGGACAGGAATTATGTTCTCCTTCATCTTTTTTTATTATTATTAATGGCTTTCATGATGCATCTTGTCCATTCTCATGGCCTCCTGTGTTTTTTTTTAAATGGAGACTTAGATCTGCTTTGTTCGCCCATGTGGTTTAAACAAGACTTTATATAAACTTAGCACATTATTTCTCCATAAATGAATCCCAACATGTACTGCCTTTTAAACTCCTTATTAAATTGAGATACTGTTTTGATAAAACATGTAGCTAAATCCCTGAGCTCTTTTATCCCACCTGACACTTAATTCCATGCACTATATTGCTGCCATATTCTACAAAATACACCAACTCATTATAGAATTTATTGATATTTGTTTGCCAATGAACCTGTTTTTCTTTTGCATAGATACAATTATTCATTCGAGGGATGTGGGCTTCTCAGGGTGAGGCAGCAATAAATTGCCCATCCCTCATTTCCCTTCAGAAGGTGGTGGGGAGTTGCCTTATTGATCCACTGCAGCTTTAGGGAGACTACTGTTAGGGAGCTCCAAGATTTTGATCCAGTGACTGTGAAGGATCGTTGATATATTTCTAAACCAGGATGGTGTGGGGCTTGGAGGGCAACTCCCAGGTTGAGGTGTCCCCATCTTTGGCCACTCTAGTCCTGCTCGCTGGTTGAGGCTCACAAGATGTAGGAGCAGAAGTAAGCCCATTGTGTCTGCTCCACCATTATAATCACGTTGATCCATCCACTCACTCAGCCCCACTCCCCGGCTTTCTCCCCATAACCCTTTATGCCCTGACTAAACAAATAGCTGTCAAACTGCCTTAAGTACACCCAATGACTGCACTTCTACGCCTGTCTGTGGCAACAATTCCACAGACTCACAACTATCTGACTAAATAAATTTTTCTGCATCTTTTGTTTTAAATTGATGCACTCTTATCCTGAAGTTATACCCTCTTGTCCTGGAATCCCCTACCATGGGAAACACCTTGCCACAACTACTCTATCTGGGCATTTCAGCGTTTGAAATACCTCTACGAGGTCCCCCTCATCCTGTACTGTAATGAGTACAGCCCAAGAGCTGACAATCATTCCTCATGTGCTTTCATTCCTGGCATCACTCGAGTAAATCTATGTACCCTCTCCAATGCCAGCACTCCTTTTTTCAAATAAGGCACCCAAAAATGTACACAGTACTCCAAGTGAGGTCTCACCAGTGCTTTATAGTCTCTTGTATGCTATTTCTTTAGAAATGAATGCTATCATTGCATTCGCCTTCTTCGCCACCAACTCAACGTGGAGGTTAATCTTTAAGGTATGCTGCACAAAGACTGCCAAGTTCCTTTTGAATTTTCTCCCCATTTCAATAATAGTTTGCCTGTCTATTTTTCTAGCAAAGTGCATGTCTGTACACTTTGCAACATGTATTTCAACTGCCGCCTCTTTCCCCATTCTAATTTATCCAAGTCTCTGCAGTCTTTTGGTATCCTCAGAACCACCTGCCCTACCATCTATTTTGGTATCATCTGCAAATTTAGCCACAAAGTCACCTATTACATTATTCCAAATCACTTATATACAAGGTAAAAAGAAGTGGCCCCAACGCTGACCCCTGTGGAAGACCACTGGTAGCCGACCAGAATAGGATCCCTTTATTCTTTCTCTGTTTCCTGCTGACCAGCCAATGTTCTACCCATGTTAGAGTATCCTTCCTGCAATTCTATGGGCTCTCGTCTTGTTTAGCAGCCTCATGTATGGCACATTTCCGAAGGCCTTTTGAAAGTCCAATTGCACAATGTTCACTGCATCTCCCATTACAGTTTCTCCAGCGTTGTTTTCTATCAGTCCTATGTCTACTTTGGTCACTCTTTTACTCTTCATGTATTTTATTAAGCTTTTAGTACCCTCTTTGATCTTACTTGCTAACCTCCTTTCATAATTTATCTTTTCCTTCCTAATCATTCTCCAAGTTTTTTTAATTTTCCCAGTCCTCTACCTTCCCATTTATTTTTGCTTCCATAGAAGCCCTCTCTTTTGCTTTTACTTTGGCTTTAACTGCCCTCGTCAGCCACACTTGTCTCATTTTAATTCACAACTTTATTTCCTTTTGGTGTGTGCCTGTCCTGCGCTTTTCTCATTTCTCGCAGAAACTCCAGCCATTGCTGATCTGCCATCTTCCCCATGAGTGTTTTTCCAATTGACTTTAGCCAGTTCCTCTCTCGTTGTGAATGTAATTTCTCTAAGCTCCCTAATCACCTCTGGTTCAACATTCAGCACCCAATCCCGAACAGCCGATCCTCTGGTGGGCTCATCAACAAGCCTGCTCCAAAAAGTCATCCCGTAGGCATTCCTCAAACTCTCTCTCCTGGGATCCTGTACCAACCTGACTTTCCCAATCTATTTTCATGTTAAAATCCCCTAGGATTATCATAACGCTGTCCTTCTGACGTCCCTTATTTATTTCCAGTTGTATTTTGTAATCCACATACCGGCTGCTGTTGGGGGCCTGTATATAACTGCCATTAGTGTCATTTTTACCTTTGCCATTCCTTAATTCAAACCATAAGGATTCTACCTCTTCTGATCCTACGTCCCTTCTTCCCAATGATTTAATACTGTTGCTGACCAACAGAGCTGTACCACCCCCTCTGCCTACCTGCCTATCCTTGCTGTACACCGTGTAACCTTGCTTGTTCAGTTCCCAATGACATCCATCTTTTAGCCACGACTCAGTAATGGCCACAGCATTGCACCCTCCAACCTGTATCTGTACTACAAGATCATCCACCTTGTTTCTAATGCTGTGTGCATTATATAATCTTCAGACCAGGTTTTGAATGTACTGTGTCTCTGTCCTCCCTCCGGCTACTATTTTGTTTCGTCGCCTGCCTGTCATCCTTTGCTTTACTCCTGTGCCCCCCCCCCCTTCTTCAGCCCTAATACTCTGGTTCCCATTCCCCAGCCAAATTAGTTTAAACCCTCCTAAAAGCTATATTAAGCCTGCTCACCAGGATATTAGAACCCTTTGCATTCAGGTGTAATCTATCCAAGAATCTGAAGCACTGCCCTCTGCACCAGTTTCTCAGCCACGCCGATAAATGCTCTTTTTGCCCTCTAGCATGTGGCACAGACAGTAATCCCGAGATTACCACCCTGGAGGTCCTGCTTTTATACTTACTCCCTAATTCCCTGTTTTCCCTCTTTAGGAGATCCTGACTTATCTGTGTCATTGGTACCAACAAGACTTCTGGCTGTTTGCCCTCTTCCCTCAGAATGTTCTGGACCAGATTTGAAGCATCCCATAACCTGGCACCAGGGAGGCAACACACCATCCAGGTGTCTTTATCGGGCTCACAGAATCTCCTATTTGTTCTCCTCACAATGGAAGCTCCTATCACTATTGCATGCCTCTTGCCCTCTCCCTGACAGAGACTTGGTCCCTATGATCATCCTCCCCAATATGATCCTGAGCAATAAAATGAAGAGGTTGGCCACAGAGGTGTTCTCTTCATACTCCCTGTGCCTCCAATCTCTCACTTCCTCACTCTCCCTCATGAGCTGTAGGTCATCAAGCTGCAGCTCCAGTTCCTTAACACGGTCTCTTAGGAGCTGCACCTTGGTTTACCTGGTGCAGATGTGGGCATTGGGGAGGCTTGGAGTCTCCCAAGGACCCACACCTGACACAACACAGAGCACTAACGCTACAGTTATAATACCTAATCTATTAGCAGTAATAAGTATTGAACAATATACTCAACCACACTATAACCCCTGCCTCTTGCCCATTCTCTCCGAAGCCTGTTAAGCCAAACAAAGCCTTATCACTCTGCCGAAGACTGCTCCCTTGAAGACTTCTCATTACACAGTACCTCGCTTTTATGGATGATGCTCCACTTGAACTCTGGGTCATCTGATCACACCACCAATCCATGTTGTGGATTTGGAAGGTGTTGTCTGAGGAGTCTTGGTGCATCCTGTAGACAGTACAAACTGTGTGTGGGTGGTGGAGTGAGAGAGTGGTTATGGATTAGGGGCTTACTATGTCCTGTCTGGTGTCGAGCTTCCCGAGCATTGTTAAGAGTGCATTTGTCAAGGCAAGTGAAGTTATCTGATTTATTTCCTCAATTACCATGGTTCTCATCTTCTGCCTCCATAGAACACAACTGCACAGAAACAGGCTCTTCACCACATGATGTCCGTGCCCAGACCAGAGCTCTCCATGATCTCCATGCCCAGACCAGAGCCCTCCACATCCCTCCCATCCATGATGTAGCTAACCCAAGTTTTTCTGAAATGTTTAAATTGCACTCCCATCCACCATGTTCACTGGCAGCTTGTTCCACACTCACATCACTCTGAGTGAAGAAGTTCCCCCTAACAATCCCCCTCAAACACCCTTGACACCTAACCCATGTCCTCTCGATCTTGCCTCACCTAACATCATTGGAAAAAGCCTGCTTGCATTTATTCTATCTACACCCCTCATAATTTTGTATACCTCGATCAATTCTCGCCTCATTCTCTGACACCTTTCTCGTTTTGTTATCTTTGCACCAAGATAGCTAAACAAATTCTAAATCATCGTCGTCATGGCTATCCCTTGAGGTCGTGGATGATGGACTTTGTTCCATTGATCTATTTATGGGTTCTCAAGTGGCTTATGAATCTAATCTTGTCTTTGAAAGATCTTCAGCATTCAGGACAGGTCGTTCCAGGTGGTAGGTCGGGCTTTGGTTGATGCTGTCTCTTTCCATTTACTCCTCTTCTAGTTCTGCACATCTGTTGGCTTTGAGAGTTGCTGTTCCTTCTTGGATGATAGTTTGCCAGTTTCCTGTCCTTGGCATTGGTTTCCCAATTGTTGATGTCGATGTTAAATTTCTTCATTTTAGCTTTCAAGACATCTTTGGTCGTCCACCTCTTTTATGTTTGCCTTCTTTAAGGTGGGAGTAGAAGATTTGTTTCAGCAGACATTTGTCTTCCATCCGAACAACATGACCGCTCCATCTTAGTTGATTCTTAATGACATAGGTTTCAATGCTTGTTTTTACTTAATTTAGCACATTGACGTTAGTTCTCCTATCTTCCCAGCTGATAGTTAAGATGTTTTGAAGGCACTTTTCAAGTGCCTTCAGATGTTGTCCAGGTTTCCAATGCAGGCGGAAGTGTTGGGATCACCACTGCTTTGTACACTAACATTTTGGTGTCTGTTTGGATGTCACAATCATGAAAGACTCTTATTCAGAGATGTCCAAAAGTTGTTCCAGCACATTTAAGATGATGTTGGATTTTGTCATTAAGGCCAACATTGGAAAAGAGGTGACTTCCAAGATATGGAAAGTAGTCCACATTTTCCAGGGTTATCTTGCCAAGTTGAATTGTCCAAAAGTTGAGCGGGTGAATCATATATTCTCTGCTTTTGTGCCTCTTCTTAAGCTAGGAGCTTCCAGCCATTACAGCCATCACATTGCCTGCTCTCGTCACCCTCCCCTGGTCACTGAAAGACTTGAGGAAATGGCCTACAGAGCAAAGATGCCTGTGCGTGTGTTTGTTTAACATGTACTTAATGTTGCACTTCAAGAAGCACATAATACTTCACAAATCAACCAACTAATTCCAATGGCATTGAAACCACAACAATTGGAGCTGATGGATTTGTTGCAGCCTTTATCTGCCTCACAGCTGTTAAGTTCAAAGTAACTTCATCTGTCTTTTCCACTGTTGAGGTCTTGGTTGGATTGTTCTTTGTCCAAGACCTCACACTCGACCATGGGTGACCCTACCAGGAGCATCGCTCCAGACAGCATTGCTCTTGGGAGCTCAGGACTACTCAGGCTTCTCCAACACAACAAAGTGACAATCCATGGAGAAGAAATTCTAAATAGCACTAAAGCCTGAGCAGATTTCTCAGGCAATGACATTCCGTGGTTATCGAGAGATTGATGAGGGGTTATTTCCACTTCTGGGTGGCCCATAAGCTTTTTTCAGTTTGTGCGGTCAATCATCTGCTCTATTGCTTCAAGGTGAAATTTAGGAGAGGAGTCACGTGATGAAGTAGTGGCCGGTCGGGGAACTCCAACCCTCTCCGGAAAAGTAAAAAAAAGACAGTGAAAAAACAAAGGCACAAACACAAACACCAAAATAAAGTGAAAGTAAAGGTGTGGAGAAAATGGCAGCGAAGAAAGAAAAGCCAAAAGCAACTTGAAGAAGAGAAGAAGAAAAGACGTCGGAAGAAGAAGGTGAAGGCCTTACCTGTGCGAGGAGGCCTGCCGTGGAGAGAGAAGCCCGCTCCCTAAGGTCAGTTGAAGCCCCGAACTCGGGACTACAAAAATGGCTCACGGAGCCAAACAAAAGTGCGCGATGCGCAAGACAAAAATAACACTGACGGGAGGGGGGACCAGCTGAGGAGTCGATCTCCACAGCTGAAATTGACAACCACAACAAAGCAGCAAGAGGAAAACATAGAAAATAACGAGAACAAGAAAGAAGAGAGTAAAAAGTAATCAAAGAAACAACAGATGACTAACCCAGAGGAAGAAGACCAGCATCAAGACACTTTGAGTAAAAATAAGAAGACCAAAAATACCCAACAAAATAAAACAAACAAACCAAGAATAAAACCAGAAGAGCCAGAGTTAAAGGACACAGATCCTGGAGTGGACTCAGAAGAAGAAGAGGAAGAACACAGAGAAATGGAAGATGAAGGGAAGGGCAAGTACATGGATATATTTTTTTTAAAGAATATATGGAATCAGTAAAAGAATGGCAATCACAAGAATTCAGTGAAATAAAAAGAAGAATAAAAAGTACAGAAGAAGAAATGAATAGGTTAGAGATGATCATGTCAGATATAGGAAAAAGAGTGGACAAGGTGGAAGAACGAGAAACAGCCATAGAAATGGAAGTAGATGACTTAAAAAAGAAATTAGAAGAATCTGATAAAAAAGTTAAAGAGACACAAAAGCTGTTAGCTCAGAAGATAGATATAATGGAAAATTATAATAGAAGAAACAATATAAAGATAGTGGGCCTTAAGGAAGATGAAGAAGGCAAGAATATGAGAGAATTTATAAAAGAATGGATCCCCGGGGTCCTAGGAAGACCAGAATTACAGGAAGAAATGGAAATAGAAAGGGCACACAGAACATTAGCCCCTAAACCACAACGACAACAAAAACCAAGATCCATTCTAGTAAAATTCTTAAGATATCTTTCTTTGGCTTGGCTTCGCGGACGAAGATTTATGGAGGGGGTAAAAAAGTCCACGTCAGCTGCAGGCTCGTTTGTGGCTGACCAGTCCGATGCGGGACAGGCAGACACGATTGCAGCGGTTGCAAGGGAAAATTGGTTGGTTGGGGTTGGGTGTTGGGTTTTTCCTCCTTTGCCTTTTGTCAGTGAGGTGGGCTCTGCGGTCTTCTTCAAAGGAGGCTGCTGCCCGTTTGTGAGCATCTTTTGAGGGGGAGGACGTGGAGGGGGAGGACGTGGAGGGGGAGGACGTGGAGGGGGAGGACGTTGAGGGGGAGGACGTGGACCTGTCCTCGGGCCTGCGCAAAGGAGCTTTTAGGTGGAGTGCAGTGCGCGCAGTACTGGCCCCACCCTTTACACCCATGGTTCGTGTGCCGTGGCCAAGCAAGCTGGGCCTCGGTCGAGTGAGGCAGGCGGAGGCCCCGGTCCGGACAGGGAGTGGGAGGCGGCGGCCCCAGTCCAGGCACAGGGAGAGCAGCAGCGGCCCCGGCCCCGGTCCGGGCGAAGGGTAGACGGCGGCGGCCCCGATCCGGGCAGGAGCAAGGGGGAGACGGCGGCCCCAGTCCGGGCACAGGGAGAGCAGCAGCGGCCCCGGCCCCAGTCCGGGCGAAGGGTAGACGGCGGCGGCCCCGATACGGGCAGGAGCAAGGGGGAGGCGGCGGCCCCAGTCCGGGCACAGGGAGAGCAGCAGCGGCCCCGGCCCCGGTCCGGGCGAAGGGTAGACGGCGGCGGCCCCGATACGGGCAGGAGCAAGGGGGAGACTGCGGCCCCGGCCTTGGTCGAGTGAGGCAGGCGGAGGCCCCGGTCCGGACAGGGAGTGGGAGGCGGCGGCCCCAGTCCAGGCACAGGGAGAGCAGCAGCGGCCCCGGCCCCGGTCCGGGCGAAGGGTAGACGGCGGCGGCCCCGATACGGGCAGGAGCAAGGGGGAGACGGCGGCCCCGGCCTCGGTCGAGTGAGGCAGGCGGAGGCCCCGGTCCGGGCAGGGAGTGGGAGGCGGTGGCCCCAGTCCAGGCACAGGGTGAACTGCGGCGGCCTCGGCCCCGGTCCGGGCAGTATGGACCGACCTAGGAGGGGAGGCAGGCCCCTCCAGCCCGGGTAAGAAACCTGCATAGGAGAAGGCCACTCCGATATAAAACCTACGACCCAAGGACCTCTTAAGATATACAACAAGAGAAAATATATTGGAGAAAGCAATGAGGAAAATAAGAGAAGACAAAAAACCACTGGAATACAAAGGTCAAAAAAATTTTTTCTATCCAGATATAAGTTTTGAACTCCTGAAGAAGAGGAAGGAGTTTAATACAGCAAAAACGATCCTATGGAAAAAAGGATATAAATTTATGCTAAAGTATCTAGCGGTACTTAAAATAGTTATTCCAGGGCAGCAAAACAGACTATTCTTGGATCCGGAGGAAGCACAAAAATTTGCAGAACTACAAAACAGACAGAGAGATGAAGACATGTAATGAGAACAAAAATGACCACAAACTATATGTATGTGTGTATGTAGGTATATTTATATATATATATATATATATATGTGTGTATGTGTGTATGTATATATAAAAAAAGAGTATAGGTAAGAACTAAGAAGGGAAAGAAAGGGAAGAAAGGAAGTATGGGGGGAATTTAGAGAGTGACCTTTGTTATATATGAAGATTAAAATCTTTTCTGGGGGGCTGGATGGGGAAGAATTATGGTCACTGCGAAATCAGTTGACGCTTGCGAGTGAATTCGCAAATCCAAATGGAGAGGGGAGATGTGGTTGCCCGACAAGGGACAAAGGGCAACTCAGGAAGGGGAGGGGATAGTGGGGTTAAAGGAATTTTAGATAGGAGAATAATGGAAATATTTTATGTTTTAGAAGTGTTGTCTTACAATGTGTTCAAAAAAAGAAAGCAGAAATGGATAAGAAGAAAAGGTGAAGATGAGGAAACGGAAAGGAAAGATAAACAAAGTATGAAATGGCTATGTTGAACTATATGACTTTAAATATTAATGGAATACATAACCAAATCAAAAGGAAGAAACTGTTAAATTTACTGAAAAAATAAAAAATTGATATAGCATTCGTACAAGAAACACATTTAACTGAAGTGGAACACAAGAAATTAAAGAGAGATTGGATAGGACATGTAACAGCAGCATCATATAATTCAAAAGCTAGAGGAGTAGCTATATTAATCAATAAAAATGTACCAATCAAAATAGAAGAGGAAATAATAGATCCAGCAGGGAGATATGTAATGATAAAAATGTCAGATATATTCGGGGTTTTGGAATTTACTCAATGTATATTCACCTAATGAAGAAGATCAGAAATTTATGCAAGATATCTTTTTGAAGATAGCAGACACTCAAGGGAACATACTAATAGGAGGGGATTTCAATCTTAATTTGGATTCAAACATGGATAAAACTGGGAAAAAAAATTAACAGAAAGAACAAAGTAACCAAATTTATAATTAAATCGATGCAAGAAATGCAACTTTTGGATATATGGAGGAAACAACGCCCAAAGGAAAGGGAATATTCATATTATTCGGGTAGACATAAAACATACTCAAGAATAGACCTATTCCCGTTATCAGATCACATGCAAGAGAGAGTTAGGAAAACGGAATATAAAGCTAGACTAATATCGGTCCATTCACCCCTGTTATTGACAATAGAGTTAGAGGACATCCCACCAAGAATGTATAGATGGAGATTAAACTCCATGCTACTTAAAAGGCAAGATTTTAGAGAATTCCTTGAACGACAAATTAAAATCTACTTTGAAATATATATGGAATCAGTGAAAGATAAGTTTATCCTATGGGATGCAATGAAAGCGTTCATCAGAGGGCAAATAATAAGTTATGTAACTAAGATGAAGAAGGACTACAATCTGGAAACAGAGCAGTTGGAAAGGGAAATAGCAAATATAGAAAAAGAATTAGCAATGAAGGAAGACACAACTAAAAGAAGGGAATTGGCAGATAAAAAAATAAAATATGAAACACTACAAACATATAAGGTGGAGAACAACATAATGAAGACAAAACAGAAATATTATGAACTAGGAGGAAAAAGCGCACAAAATTCTAGCATGGCAGCTTAAGACAGAACAAACTAAGAGAATGGTATTGGCATGAAGTAAAAAAGACAAACAGATCACATATAATCCAACGGAGATTAATGAAAACTTCAGAGAATTCTACGAACAATTATATCAAACTGAAAACGAAGGGAAAGAAGACGAAATAGATGAATTTTAAACTAAAATTGAACTACCGAAATTACAAACAGAGGAACAAAATAAATTAACAAAACCATTTGAAATAGAAGAAATACAGGAGATAATAAAAAAACTACCGAACAATAAAACACCAGGAGAGGATGGATTCCCAATAGAATTCTATAAAATATTTAAAGATTTACTAATTCCTCCCCTCCTGGAAGTAATCAACCAGATTGATAAAACACAAAGCTTACCAGATTCAGGCAAAACAGCAATAATTACAGTAATACCAAAGACAGGGAAAGATCCATTCGCACCAGCATCATATAGACAAATATCTTTACTTAACACAGATTATAAGATAATAGCTAAACTATTAGCAAACAGATTAGCCGACTATGTACCAAAAATAGTAAATCTAGACCAAACTGGATTTATTAAAAAAAGACGAACAACAGACAATATCTGTAAATTTATTAACTTAATTCATGCAGTAGAAGGAAATAAAACTCCAACAGTAGCGGTTGCTTTAGATGCAGAGAAGGCCTTTGACAGAGTAGAATGGAATTATTTATTCAAAGTACTACAAAAATTCAGCTTACTAGAGAAATATATTAATTGGATTAAAGCATTATATAAGGGGCCATTGGCGAAAGTGACAGTAAATGGATATATATCAAAACAATTTAACTTGAGCAGATCAACAAGGCAGGGATGCCCTCTATCTCCCTTATTGTTCGCGTTAGCCATAGAACCACTAGCAGAACTGATAAGAACAGAAAATAAAATAAAAGGGATAAAAATAAAAGACAAGGAATATAAAATCAGTCTATTTGCAGATGACGTTATAATATACTTAGCAGAACCAGAAATATTAATAAAAGAATTACATAGGAAATTGAAAGAATATGGAGAAGTGTCGGGGTACAAGATTAACGCAAATAAAAGTGAAGCAATGCCAATTAATAATGTGGATTTCTCAAAATTTAAGAAAGAATCACCATTCAGATGGCAAACGCAAGCAATGGGATACCTAGGTATACAAATAAATAAAAACCTCGGCCATCTACATAAACTCAATTATTATCCACTAATGAAAAAAATTACAAGATGACTTAGAGCATTGGAAAGACTTACCACTAACACTGATAGGACGGATAAACTGTATTAAAATGAACATTTTCCCAAGGATACAATACCTATTTCAGACATTACCAATACACTTAACAGAGAAATTCTTCAAGGAGTTAAAGAAAATAATAAGGAAATTTTTATGGAAAGGGGGGAAACCGAGGATAGCACTAGATAAATAAACAAGGAGGCTTACAACTGCCAAACTTTAAAAATTATTATAGAGCCGCACAATTAAGATTTTTATCAAACAAGGGAAAAGCCAGATTGGACTAGATTAGAACTAGATAAAATAGGGGAGAAGATACCTGAACATATATTGTATAAATGGGATGAAAAATTGGTACAACGTAGGAATTCTCCAGTATTGCATCATCTGCTCAACATTTGGAAGAAGATTCATGAAGAAAGGAATAAAACAAATTACCAACTACCAAAACTAATACTGACGCAAAATCAACTAATCCCTTTTACAATAGATAACCTATCCTTTAGAGAATGGGAGAAAAAAGGGATCAAAAGAATAGAAAATTGCTTTTCGGGAAATAAATTATTATCCTTTGAACAAATGAAGGATAAATATAATATAACTCACGATACAGTGTTGGCATACTACCAACTGAAATCCTACTTGAAGGACAAATTGGGAGGCAGTCTGAGGTTACTAGAGGGAAGTAATTTTGAATATGTGATTACAGACACAATGATAATCAAAAAATTTGTAACAAACATGTATATTAAACTACAAGAAAAGGAGAACGAGGAAACAAATGGTAAAACTAAACAAAAATGGGAACAAGATCTAAGCATAAAGATAAAGAATGAAACATGGGAGAAGTTATGCTCCGGAACTATGAGAAATACAATAAACACGAGGTTACGTATGATACAATATAACTGTATATATTACACCTCAAAAGTTAAATAAATGGGACCCAACAGTATCTGACAGATGTTTTCGCTGTAAAAAGGAAATGGGAACAACAATTCATGCAATTTGGACATGTGAGAAAGTGGAAAAATTTTGGGAAGATCTAAACCAGATATTAAATAAAATCACAAAAAGCAATATACTAAAAAAACCAGAGATCTTCCTCCTAAGTAACATAAAAAACAAAGAATTTGGACTCGATTTGGATGGAGCACAAAAAAGATTTGTTATGATAGCCCTAGCTGTAGCAAAAAAATGTATTATGTCAACCTGGAAGTTAGAAGATAACTTGAGAATACAACAATGGTATATAGAAATGAATGAATGTATTCCATTAGAAAAAATAACATATAATTTAAGAAATAACATTACAATATTTGAACAAATATGGGAGCCATACATGAAACACAATAGAGGAAACCTACCGTGGACATCTACCACCTAAAATGACAGAAGGAGAAGAGAATGAAAAGAACTGACTCAGTGGAATCTCTTTTTTATTTTTATTGAGTGACAACATTGTTTGATGGGTTTAATGTATCTTATATTCTGAACTTTAAATAAATGGGAGGGGAGGTGAGGGAGGGGAGGAGGGAAGGGGGGTAGAAAACGACACTGTATATATTTAAGAAGGAAATGTATGTATCTTGATCAATATGGTTTATAGTGTGAAAAATTAAAAAAAAATTAAAAAAGGTGAAATTTAGGTATTGGGGTGGTGGTTCTTCAAAATAGCAGCCAATCTAGATCAGTTCAGGCAGTGGAATCAGCCACGATAAGATTAGATGCATGGGGGCTTCTTTGCTTCCATTTGGAAAGGTCTCCAATCCTTGACCCTAGCGTGCTCCACCATTCCACAGGAATAATGTGGAATGTTGGTGCACACAGGTGCTGGTTTGCCCATTGCCCTCGAGGCAGTGTTGGGAGGAAGCTGTTCCCCATTCAACCAAACAATGAGCTGCTGAGGGGACTCACTGGGTCAAGCAGCATCCATGGATGGTCCGTCAGCGTTTCGGGTCAGGACCCTTTATCGAAATCGAGAACTTTGGTGCATACCTTTGTCTCTTGTGGAGCACCAAATCCATGTGTGATGGTTCTCTCTCCTTAGTCATAAACATTCAACTTTCCATTTAAAGCAGCGACCTGATTGATGCTTCAAGGGAATGGAAGGCGATCTGGCCACTCAATCCTGCTCAATTGTGCCATGAAATTGTGGCAGATCTGACCTCAACTCAGTTTATTCTCCTAGATTTTGAGATGCTGCTACAGAGGGTGCAGCCTCTTTATGTCTTGTGCTGACAGGACATAGTCTGTGGTCCTTCCCCACAGAGCAGATCTCTGCTCTGACATGTACCACGACCAGACCACAGCAGCTTTTTGGGAGTAGGAATTGCCACCTTTCTATCCATCCTAGTGAAAGGGTGCCACCTGGCACTGGTAGGCCTGGCACTGATTTCCACCTCAATCTGATGCCAGCATGACCACAGCCAAAAGAAGGCCACATTCCTCGGCAGCGGTCCCTCTGTTCCCATCGCCCTCAGGTCCGACTGCAGAGGAACTGTGATAATCGGGCACCCTTCGGATTTTGGTGGTCAGCTCGTAGATTTCCCTACTAATATCCCAATGCACTTTGGTTTCACTTGTTACACTGCAATGTAATGAATTTTGCAATGAATCTAGTGAGGTTAAAGGGAGCTTCAAATGTGCAAGTACACTGGGCCCAAATCTACCCCTATTTCTCCCTGTCCCCCACACCCTCCCCCCACCATTAGTCTAGACTCCACCCAGGCTCCTATACCCAGCTTACTGCCACCCCTGGCACAATGCAGTCCTGGCATCCCAAGCAGACAGTCAGATGCTGGATCATCAGAATCGCTGGGTGCTGGGAATGTGGTTCTGAGGAGTTGGGGCATGCCCAGGAGCAGTGAGTCAAGTTGGGAATGTGGGAGCAGCTCTCAATCTCAAAGTCAGAGCCTGGTGAGAGGACCTCTGTGTTTGGCTGTTATATACCTGGCTCCTGCTCTGCAGCAGTACCACAGCCATCTTCTGCTTCACCTGGAGGTCCCAAAGGAATCCAGTTGGTCGGGAAAGTGATGTGCACATACCTGGAAAAAGGGGAGATAAATGTACCATATTAGCTGTTGTCCAGACTGCCAGCTCATGATCCAACAGGACATTCTCCAACCAGAGGGCATCAACTTCAACCTTTCCAGTTTCCATTAAACCCCTTCTCCACGTCCCTTTCTCTGTCCCTCTGACTCGTTTCCTCCTGCTCCCCACCTCCTTGCTTCTATCAGAGAGCTACCCTTGGCCCCCCTCCCCCATCATTTCTATCTTGTTTCTTCTACCCTCCCACCTGCATCCACCTGTTAGCCTGTGCTCCTCACCCTGCCCCTTCCTCCCTCGTCTCCCCCCATCTGCCTGATTTTCCACATACCTGATTTTAATTCCTGCCGATGGTATGTGACCTGCTGAGATTCTTCAGCATGTTTATGTCTCCACTAGACCCCAGCATCTGCAGATTTTATTATTCATCATCTTGGTGTGTAGTTGCATCAAGCCATATGTAGGTTTGGAGTGCACAGTATGAAAGTCATTCAGGCAGTAGTGAGCTTGGAACATCCTGGAGGTGGGACGTTACAAGAAGGTACTGGAAAAGAAGCAAGGATCCTTGTCAAGACTAGTCCTGAGCATCTCTGTAACACAGGGCACTATGCCAGGGGCTGAGGCAGACATTGAGTGCTAGTGGCAGGGCATCAGCTCAGTGAAAGATGCATTTTAGTCTGTTTGAAACTCGGTGATGAAGGGAGGAGACCACTGCTGTTTGCCGCATTCCAGGGTACAGGAGTGCACCCCTGGGGAACTCACTGAAATCTGTAGCAACCACCACAAAAGCTCTGTGGGGAAGGACCACAGACTATGTCCTGTCAGCACAAGACATAAAGAGGCTGCACCCTCTGTAGCAGCATCTCAAACCTGTCCCTGGCAGAAAGTTTGGGGAAGAAAAATTGATATCATGTGGGCATCCTGTAAATATCACAACGAAACAGAACAACATTGAGAAACACAAAGACTGCAGATGCTGGGATCAAGAGCAAGCCATGAGCTGCTGGAGAGTCTCAACGAGTCAGTGGGGAGAAAAGGTCAGTCAACTTTTCAGGTCGGGACCTTTCATTGAGGAAGGGGGGGTGGGAGGTAAGAAGCTGGGGGAGGGGCCGAAGTGATGGTATTGGACAGAGGTGGGAGGTGGAGAGCCAGGTAGAGAGAAACCATGGGGGTTGGGAGGGAGCTGGAGTTGGAGAGAAAAACTAGAACAGGAGTAAGTAAAGAAGGAATAAAGACAATGGATCCAGATAGTGGTGGGGAAGATTTAAAAATTACTGATGATGCCATTTAGTTTAAGGTTTAAGATGTCATGTTCCTCGTGATTACATTAGGCCTCAGCTTGATAGAGGATGAGGACCAACATGTCTGTGTGGGAATGGTGAAGCAAATTGAAATGGTGGCTGACGAGGTGATCATCCATACAGGGAACATGAATGAAATCAGCTCAACAGAACTATATTTTATGAATAGAAGTATGTTTTTGAAAAATAAGATTTCCATCTATCTACTAACACCTTAATTACACCCATGACCTCTGTACCGAAGAACAGTGCATCCTAGACTATGTAACCTGTCTTCATATTTTGACTCTTCTAATCCAGTTATATTCTTCAACCAGTTATCTGGTTTAACAAGGTCAAATCATGGGATTTCCTCCCTTCTTGACCTACAACCACACCCTCCACATCTTTCCTGCAGAGCCTGAAACTACAAGAACACCAGACCAGGTCTGACAAGATGGCCCTGCAGGTCTCCAACCCGAGTCACAGCATCACTAATTAAATCACAGAACACTGTGTCCTGGCAGTGATGCCTGTCAAATTTCTAGCCATTTGCGTTGATCAATTTCTGAACTTAAATCCAACAGAATGTTTCACTGTAGGGACCCATTACTCACCTTTAATCCCAAGAAAATATTCTGTCAACAAGATCAAGATGGTTCCCTTAGCTGCACTGGCAAGGATTGCTACCCTTAACTTTCCATTAAAGAGCCAGCTTATTATCCAGTTTACAACTTCCTCCTCAGTCCCCAGGGATTTATTTGCTTTTGCTGCAGATGTTTTCCCTGAATTCTTCCTACCATTGTTCCCCAGCATGGTTACAAACTGATCTAATTTCATAGATTTCTTGGGCATAACCTGCCTCTCAAAGGCCCCTGCTGACTTAAAACCACTTCCTTTCCTCTAAGTGAATGACCTTGACCTTTTGCCACAGAGAAAATATCTTAAGTATGGATGTGCAGTGTTAGAACACTGCAGAACAGTGTAGGCCCTTTAGCCCACAATGCATGTAAACCTACTCCACTTTAATGCAATCATTCCCTGCCTCACAGCCCATAATCCTTGTGCCTATCTAAGGATCTTTTAACTGTCCCCATTGTACCAGCCTTCACCACTACCCCTGCAATGCATTCCAGATACTCACCACCCTCTCTCTCTCTCTCTCTCTCTCTCTTTATATATATATATATATATATATATAAATTACCTTTGACATCTCCTCTAAATTTTACTCCAATCAATTTAAACTGTTATCCTCTGGTATTGGCTACTGTCACCCTGGGAAAAAAGAGCTGACTGTCCACCTCTCATAAGCCTGCTTCTCATCCTTCATTGCTCCCAAATGTTATTCCAGGGAATGCATGGGAATTTTGTTTGGGGACATGAGGAGAGGTTTTCCAGGCCTTATCAGGCAGTCGCTGATGGTAGGAAACGTTTCAGTTCTGACTCCTGACCCACATTCCATGAAGGAGTTTTGGATGGTGCCCATCTAGGAATGTTCCCGAATGAACAATCAAGTGAGAGATTATTAGCAAAAAAATAAACAAAAAATGAATCTTAAAAAGAATGGTATAGGAGGTATGGTATTAAGGTGCATAAAGAATTGGTTGATGGACAGGAAGCAAAGAGTAGGTATAAATGGGTTCTTTTCAGAAGGCAGCCAGTTACTAATGGGATACCACAGGGCTCCGTGCTGGGACCACAGTTATTTACAATATATATCAATGACTTGGATGTGAGAATAGATAGCAATATCTCAAAATTTGCAGGCAACACGAAGTTGGGTAGCGGGGTTAGCTGTGTAGAGGATGCTAGGAGAGTGCAGAGTGATTTGGACAAGTCAGGCTAGTGGGCCAAGACATGGTAGATGCAATATATTGTGGATAAAAGCAAGGTTATCCACTTTGGAGATAAGAACAGGAAAGAGGACTATTATCTAAATGATATCTGTTTAGGAAAAGGGGAGATGCAGAGAGAGACTTGGGTGTCATTGAAAGTCATTGAAAGTGAGCGTGCAGGTGCAGCAGATGGTGAGGAAGCCGAATGCTGTTTTCCTCATAGCAAGAGGATTTGAGTACAGGAATAGGGAGATCTTGCTACAGCTGTACAGGGCCTTGGTGAGACCACATCTGGAATACTGCGTGCAGTTTTGGTCTCCTTATCTAAAAAAGGACATCCTTGCCATGGAAGGGGTGCAGAGAAGATTCATTGGACTGATACCAGGGATGGAAGGACTTGCATATGAAGAAAGGTTGGATAGACTAGGCTTGTATTCTCTGGAATTTAGAAGATTGAGGGGGGATCTTATAGAAACATAAAATTCTTTAGGGATTAGACAGACTAGACGCAGGGAGGTTGTTTCCAATGCTGGGAAAAACCAGAACCAGGAGTCACAGTTTAAGGATAAGGGGAAATTATTTTAGAACTGAGATGAGGAAAGATTTCTTTTCTCAAAGGGTAGTAGATCTGTGGAATTCTTTGCCACAAGAAGTAGTTGAGGCCAGTTCCTTGTCAATATTTAAGAGTAGGTTAGATTTGGCCCTTGTGGCTAAGGGGAACAGGGGCTAATGGGTAGAAGGCAGGAACCAGGTACTGATCAGCCATGATCATATTGAATGGCAATGTAGGCTTGAAGGGCCAAATGGCCTACTCCTGCACCTATTTTTCTATATTTCTATGTTTCTATGAAATAATGCAAATGGTGAAAATTTAAAGTTCTAATTTTCTAAGGCAACATTGGTGAAGAGGGAGACTGACTCAATGTTACAGCTCTTTACATAATGCACCCAGTAACCCCCCCCCCCCTCCAAATTCTACTACACATCTACACAACAGAGGCATTTAATCACTGAAACCAGAGTACCTGGGGAAAACCCACACAGTCACAGGGAGAACGTTCTTGAGTGCACTTGGAGGGTTGAACTTGAAGGCGGAGTACATGGTTAATTGGCAAGATTCTTAACAGTGTGGAGGAGCAGAGGGATAGATCCCTTCAGGTTGCCACAAAATTTGATAGGATGGTTAAGACGGAGTATGGTGTGCTGACCTTCATTAGTCAGAGGATTGAGTTCAAGAACCATCAGGTAATGTTGCAGCGCTTAATAACTCTGATTAGACCACACTTAACCATATAACATGGAGTATTGCATTCAATTCTGGCTGTCTCATTACAGGAAGGATACAGAGGAGATTTACCAAGATTTTGCTTGGATTGCAGAACGTGTCATATGAAGCAAAGTTGACAGAGCTCGGACTTCTCTCTTTGGAGCGATGAAGTATAAGAAGTTGCTTAATAAAGGTATATAAGATTATGAGGGGCAATGATAGGGTGGACTGTCAGCAACTTTTTACTGGGGCGACAGTAGTAAATGCCAGAGGACATCTGTTTGAGGTGAGTGGTCAATGTCAGAGATGAGGTTTTTTTTTACACCGAGAGTGATGGGAGCCTGGAATGCATTGCCGGGCTGGTGGTGGAAGCTAGTACAGTAGGGATATTCAAAAGACTCTTAGATGGGTACATAGATATAAGAGAAATGGGGGGTTATGGGAGAAGGTACACATAGTTTAGCATAACATTGTGGGCTGAAGGGCCTGTAGTGTGTTGTAATGTTCTTTGTTCTAACACCAGAAGTCTTGTTTGAACCAGGTAATTGGAGCTGCGAAGTAGCATCACTCCTAACCATACCATTCGCAGCTGTACCATTTCCTCTATTGCTTAGTTGCATGGCCTGACAAACCAGACACTTTTCTGCCAACCATACCCATGGTAACAATCAATGTACTCATGCTATATGTCTTTGGAATGTGGGAGGAATCCAGAGCACCAGGAGAATAAAAACCCACATGGACTCAGGGAAAACGTACAATCTCCTTACAGACAGTGCTGGATTCGAACCCTGGTCGCTGGCAGTGTAATAGTGTTGCGCTAACCGTCCACTGATGCTGTTCAACTGACTGAATTCCTCCAGCAGATTGTGTTTATCTTATCTAAAAGTAACCAGCATTGTTCCAAAGCAGGGCACAATGAACTGGGAAACCATGATTTCCTTGTTAATAAATTCTCATACTAAACTCTGGGATGCTTCATTGAAGAGTCCCAGTTCAAGTATCCACTCATTCAAGGACCGTTGGGAATCCTGTTGAAACTAAAGTATGGAGATGCTTTTATGTTAGAGTCAGTTCAGTTGGACATTGGTTTGTTTTTCTCAGGATACAGGTAGTGGTGGCAAAACTGCCTTTTACTGCCTCATCCAACCACCAGACCTTCTCCTGGTGCTGTTGGCATGTGGATGGGAGTTCCCCTTGAGAAATACGACACTTCTAGCCCATGAGCCCGCATTGCCCAAATATACCCATGTGACCAATTAACCTAGTAATCCCGTATATCTTTGGAAGGTGGAAGGAAACCAGAAAAACCCATGCAGATATGGGGAAAATGTATAAACTCCCTACAGACAGTGGTGGATATGGACCTGGGTCGTTGGCACAGTGATAGTATTGTTATGTTAACAATGCAATGCAGACTCGATGTTCCAGGAGTTCAGTCTGCAATAATGAAGGGATGGTGTTTCTAGACCCAAGCTACACCCTCTGCCCAATTGTTTTTCTCCCTCTCTGCCTTTGCTGGTGAAGGGTGAGAGTTTGGGAGGCTCTGCTGAAGAACCCTTGATGAGATGTTTTCAGTCATTACTGGTGCTCCGTTAGATTGAAATGCTGACAGCCCACTGGCATGTTGGTAGGATGTGATGACTTTCAAACTTGGAGGGAGATTTGGGTCTCTCATTAAACTTACAATGTGGGAATATTAACACAGGAGCATGAGAAGTCCATTTATCAAGGTCACAACCAATCATCCAAATTCTTTACCCCCTTTCTCCCCTCTCCTTTGATTGCTCTAGTCCAAAAAAGGTAAAACCTTTTAAATAATCTTTTAAATATGTTTAATGATTTTACTTCATCTGTTCTCAGTGGCAGAGAATTCCGCTGGTCCACCACTCTCTGGGAGGAGATATTTCACAGCTCAATCTTAAATGGATCAGCCGCTCATCCCCCCCTCCCAAAAAAAATCCTGAATTCCCCAACCACTGGAAACATCCTTCCGATATCCAATCTGCCCATTCCTGCTGGAATGCTGTGGGTTGCTGTGAGATCCCCTCTTAATCTTGAAAACTGTAGTGAATACAAAGCTAATTGATCCAATCTTCTTCCTCTTGTCAGTCCTGCCATCCCAGGGATTCATCTGATGAACCCTGACTGAACTCTGTGCAGAGTAAGAATATTCTTTGTTTACACAAGAAGCTGGATAAACTCCGTGGCGTTCTTTAGGTAGCAAAGATAAAAATGCATAACCAACACAATCCAAGTGCTCTTCATCCAAACCAAATCAATCATAATGACTCCCAAACAGAGCTGACATTCAAGTCCTTAATTGGGTCCACGGTGATCTTCACATGAAAATGCCTGTTGACCACAGCTTCTAATGAAATAATGATATTTTCCAATTACACGAGTTGTTACTTGTCACAAGCTGCTCTCCGTGTGATTGCTGCTTCGCATTCCTCCTTCCTGCACACCAAACCAAACCCTCCCCAACACGAGGAAGAAACATCACTTTTTCCCACAGCCATTCTGGAGTCTTATTCCAGAGTTTTGCATTAGGAGATTGAGAACCTGCCATTAAACACCCCCAGCTGAATCCTCGACTCCCCACCCCTTTCTCTCCAGCTACTTCTTTGGCTTGGCTTCGCGGACGAAGATTTGTGGAGGGGGTAAAAGTCCACGTCAGCTGCAGGCTCGTTTGTGGCTGACAAGTCCGATGCGGGACAGGCAGACACAGTTGCAGCGGCTGCAGGGGAAAATTGGTTGGTTGGGGATGGGTGTTGGGTTTTTCCTCCTTTGCCTTTTGTCAGTGTGGTGGGCTCTGCGGTCTTCTTCAAAGGAGGTTGCTGCCCGCCAAACTGTGAGGCGCCAAGATGCACGGTTTGAGGCGATATCAGCCCACTGGCGGTGGTCAATGTGGCAGGCACCAAGAGATTTCTTTAGGCAGTCCTTGTACCTTTTCTTTGGTGAACCTCTGTCACGGTGGCCAGTGGAGAGCTCGCCATATAACACGATCTTGGGAAGGCGATGGTCCTCCATTCTGGAGACGTGACCCATCCAGCGCAGCTGGATCTTCAGCAGCGTGGACTCGATGCTGTCGACCTCTGCCATCTCGAGTACTTCGACGTTAGGGATGAAAGCGCTCCAATGGATGTTGAGGATGGAGCGGAGACAACGCTGGTGGAAGCATTCTAGGAGCCGTAGGTGATGCCTAACTGCTTTCAAAATGTGGTTGTTGCCTGCCCGACCATTTCTCGTAACAAACAACGGTCTGTCTGGTCTCATCTTGACATGACATTTGCCCACCGCTTGCCTTGTCAGTCATGACTAAACAATTGGAAAAGATTCATAGGGATAGGATTTATGAATATTTGGAGGAGTATAGTCTTCTCAGAGATCGTCAGCAAGGCTTTGTGAGAGGCAGGTCGTGCCTTACATGTGTTTTTTTTTGAGGAAGTGACAAAAGAAATTGATGAAGGTAGGATGGTGGATGAGGTGTATGTGGATTTTGTAAGATGTCTGACAAGGTTACCCATAGTAGGCTCATTCAGAAAGTCAGAAAATTTGGCTGCTTGGTTTCAAAATTGGCTTGCCTACACAGCGCAGGGGGTGGTAGTAGATGGAATGTACTCTGCCTAAAGGTCGGTGACTAGTGGTGTTCCCCATTGGGATCTGTTTTGGGATCCCTGCTCTGTGCTTTTTGTAAATTACTTAGATGAAGAAGTTGAGAAAGTTTGCAGATGATACAAAGGTTGGAGGAATTGTGGATGATGTAGAGGTTTGTAGTAGGTTGCAACAGGATATGACAGGATGCAGAGTTGGGCAGAGAAATTGCCGATGGTGTTCAAACCAGATCACTGTGAAATTATGCTCTTTGGAAGGTCAAACTTGAAAGCCGAATGCTTGTTTAATGGCAGGATTCTTAATGGAGGAAAGGAGGGATATTGGGGTCTAAGTCCATTGATCCTGCAAGGTTTCCATCCAAGTTGATAGAGTAGTGAAGAAAGTATATAGTGTGCTCATCTTCATTAGTCAGGAGATTGAGTTCAAGAACCATAAGGTAATGTTGCAGCTCTGTAAAATGTTGGTTAGCCCACACTTGGAGTATTATGTTCAGTTCTGGTTGCCTTGTTACAGTAAGGATATAAAAGCTTGTGAGAGGGTGCAGAAGAGATTGACCAGGATGTTGCCTGGATGGGAGAACATGCCTTATGAAGCAAGGTTGACAGGGATAGAGCTTTTCTCTTTGGATCAATGAAGGATAATTTAATCGAGGTATATAGATTATGAGAAGCATATGGAGGACAGCCAGCATCTTTTCCCCAGGGCAACAATAGCAAATATTGAGGGCATTTGTTTAAGGTGAGTGAAGCAATGTTTAGGGGAAATATCAGAGATGTCTCAGGGTGGCACGGTTTGCATAGCAGGTAGCGCAATGCCTTTACAGCACTAGCGATCAGGACCAGAGCTCAAATCCCACACTGTCTGTAAGGAGATTGTTCGTTCTCTCCACGTCTATGTGGCTTTTCCCCCAGGGCTCCGGTTTCCTCCCACCATTTGAAATGTACCGGGAGAAGAGGATAATTGGGTATAAATTGGGCACATGGACTCGTGGGCTGAAATGGCCCGTAACTGTACTGTACGTCTAAAAGTTAAAAATGTTCTTTACACAGAGAATGGTTGGTACCTGGAACGCATTACCAGGGGTGGTGGTAGAATCTGGTACAATAGGAACATTTAAAAGACTCTTAGATAGGCACATGGGTGTAAGAAGGATAAAGGGTTGTAGGGGAGGGTATATTCAGGGAACACTCCCACCAACACATTTCAAGTCTGTGGCTCAGTCATTGTGCTAAGGTTGAGCACAACGCCTAAACTCAAGAAGCGTTGAATCATTAGTGATGATATCATGCAGGTAAATGTTAAACTAAGCCCCTGTTCTTGAGTCAGGTGACAAAAACAAACCACGATATTTGTATCGAAGATCGACACAGAAGTGCAAGGTTGTTCATCCTTCAACCAATGTCACCAGGCCTTTGGATAAAGTGCTGAGGAGGTATCTCCTTGTTTTTGAGAACCATGTAACCTCAAAAAAGGAGAAATTTGAGGGATACAGAATTTTGCACATGTCACAAAATATAGCTGCCCCATGACCTTTTCTTTAATTATGGAGTAGGATAGGTCTGGGCCTTGGGTTGAGATTCTAAATTGGAGAAAGGCCAATTTTGAGGAAATGAGAAAGGATCTAGAAAGTATGGTTGGGATCAGTTGTTTTCAGGCAAGGGTGTGTGAGGCAAGTGGAGAACCTTCAAGACTGAAATTTTGAGAGAACTGAGTTTGTATGTTCCTGTCAGGATTAAAGGAAAGGTTAGCAGGCATAGGAAACCTTGGATTTCAACGTATATTGGGGATCTGGTTCTGAAGGTATATAGCAGGTATAGGCAACATAGAGTAAAAGGGTATAAAAAATGCAAGAGAAACCTCAAGAAAAAAATCAGGAAGGCTGAAAGAAGACATATGAGGTTGCTTTGGCAGACAATGTGAAGGAAAATCCTAAGTGTTTTTATACAGAGCAAAAATATAAAGGACAAAATTGGTCCCACTGAAGATCAGAGTGGTCGGCTTTATATGGAGCCAAATGAAATGGGGAGATCTTAAATATTTATTTTCATCTGTATTCACTCAGAAATTGTCACAGAGTCATGGGAAGTAAGGAAAACAAGCAGTTTTCCTATCCAGATTAAAGAGGAGAAAATGTTTGCTGTCTTAAAGCAAGTAACAGTGGATAAATCCACAGAGCCTGACAAGATATTCCTTCAGAGCTTGAGGGAGACTAGTGTATAAATTGCAGGGGCTCTGGCCGAAATATTTAAAATGTCCTTAACCATGGGTGTGGTCCCAGAGAATTAGAGGCTCCAAAAGTAACTCTGGAACTTATAGGCTGGAGAGCCTGGTGTCAGTAGTAGGTAAATTATTGGAAGGTGTTCTAAGAGATTGAATATACAATTATTTGGATAGCCAGGAACTGATTAGGGATAGTCAACATGGCTTTGTGTGTGGTAGGTTGTGTTTAGCCAATCTTATAGAGTTTTTCGAGGAGGTTACCAGGAAAGACAAAGGATAGGCTGTGGACATTGTCTACGTGGACTATAGTAAGGCCTTTGACAAGGTCCCACATGGCAGCTTAGACAGAAGGTTCAGATGCTAGGTATTCATGGTGAAGTAGTGAAGTAGATTTGACAATGGCTGGATGGGAGAAGCCAGAGAGTAGTGGTGAATGATTTCTTCTCAGACTGGTGGCCTGCGACTAGTGGTGTGCTTCAGGGATCAGTGCTGGGACCATTTTTGTTTGTCATCTATATCAGTGATCTGGATGATAATGTGGTAAATTGGATCTGCAAGTTTTCAGATGACACTAAAATTGGAGGGGTTGTGAACAGAGAAGAAAATTTTCAAAATTTGCACAGGGATCTAGATCAGCTGGAAAAATGGGTTGAAAAATGGCAGATGGAATTTAATGCAGACAAGTGTAAGATGTTGCATTTTGAAAGGACAAACCAAAAAAGGACATACACGGTAAATGGTAGGGCACTGAGGAGTGCAGTTGAACAGAGGGATCTGGGAATACATATAGATACATAATTCTATGAAAGTGGTGGATAGGGTTGTAAAGAGAGCTTTTGCATATTGTCCTCCATAAATTAAAGTATTGACTATAGGAGTTGGGATGTTATGTTAAAGTTTTATAAGACATTGGTGAGGCCAAATTTGGAGTATTGTGTGCAATTTTGGTCACCTAACTGCAGGAAATATATCACTAAGATAGAAAGAGCGCAGAGAAGATTAACTAGAATGTTGCTAGAACTTGAGGAACTAAATTATAGGGAAAAGTTATTCCCTGGAGTGTAGAAGAATAAGGGGAAATTGTTAGAGGTATTTAAAATTATGAGGGGGATAGACAGAGTAAACGTGGATAGGCTTTTTCACTGAGGGTAGGTGAGATACAAACCAGAGGACATGGGTGAAGGGTGAAAGGAGAAAAGCTCAGGGAGAATGAGGAGGAACGTCTTCACACAGAGAGAGTGGTGGATCCATCTCCTAAAGTGATAAGAAGATAAACATGATTAGACTTAAATATGTAAATGTAGACGACACCATTTTTCTTTGTTTTTTCTGTGTAGATGTTGTTTTTCTTGTTTTTATTTTGTTTTTCTTGTTTAATATTTATTGGTTTTAGAGGAGGGTGGGAAGGGAGGGGAGAGAGGGTACGGGGAGAAAAAAGAAAAAAAATCTTACTGTGTATATGTAATGAAGAACATTTGTACATATTGTTGTTGATATGGTTCATAGTGCAATAAATAAAGTTACAAAAATAAACACAGAGAGTGGTGGGAGTGTGGAATGAGCTGCCAGCTGAAATGGTGAATGTGGGCTCAATTTTATTTAAGAAGAATTTGGACAGATATGTGGATGAGAGAAGTATGGAGGGGTATGGAATGGGTGCAGGTCAGTAGGACTAGGCAAAATAATGGTTTGGCACAGACTGGAATGGCCGAAGCGGCCTGTTTCTGTGCTGTAGTGTTCTATGGTTCTATGGTTTACCGGTAGAGCTTTTGAGCTCCAAAAGTAATTTTATTTGTATATTCCAGGTTTGTTTACAAGTACGTAACCACAATCAGATGATTTTTAAAAAAGACTTTTAAAAACTATTTAATTTTGGATTTGTTAAGGGAGCCACTTTCTTCATGCAGCTCTCTGTGTTTATAGACTTTAATGATGAAGAATGGATTTTGCTAACTGTATTTCCTGCTAATTTAGGAAATGGAAGCATATCAGGTCACTCTTCAGTGGGCCTCAACCATGTGTTATTTTTCATTTCCCATCCTTCCTGTTTCTGTGTTTTCCCTTTTTGATTTTACGCTGAGACAGTGAGTGGGTTTCAGATGAACATTGAGATCGTGCAAGTCATGAGGTCCTGTACCGGGCTCCAGTACATTCACCAGCACCACTTCTACAGGGCACTTGTTGAATTACAGGCACAGAGTCAGACAACACAGACCAGGGCTCTTCAACCCAGCATGTCTATGCTGGCCATGAAGTAGGTATCAATGTCAATTCCTTTATACTGCTCTCTCCCCATAACCTTCTGTGCTGTAGTGCATTGAGTGCTGGTTGAACACTGTGAAAGAATCTGCCTCCACCACCCCTTCAGGTAGTGGGGTCCAAAATCCAACCACCCTCTGGATGGAAAGATTCTTCATCTAATCTCTTTTAGGACTCATAACCTTTACCTTAAATCTATGCCATCTGGTTAAGAATATCTCTGTGAAGAGGAATTTTTTTCTCACTGTCTTCCATTCCTATGTCCCTCTTAATTTTGTACACCTCAATCAGGTACTACCTCCACACCACCCCCCCAACCCACTTAATTCCAAGGAAAACAATCCCAGCTTCTCATAATTAAAATGCCTCATGCTCATTTTACCAATCTATCAATATCATGGTGTAGCTGAAGACTATTCTCCTCACTGTCAACAACACTGTAATCTGCAAACTCATTACTTGTACCTCCTTCCTTCACATTCAAGCTGTTAATAGGTGCCTGCCACATTGACCACCACCAGTGGGCTGATATCGCCTCAAACTGTGCATCTTGGCGCCTCACAGTTTGGAGGGCAGCAACCTCCTTCGAAGAAGACCGCAGAGCCCACCTCACTGACAAAAGACAAAGGAGGAAAAACCCAACACCCAAACCCAACCAACCAATTTTCCCTTGCAACCGCTGCAACCGTGTCTGCCTGTCCCGCATCGGACTTGTCAGCCACAAACAAGCCTGCAGCTGACGTGGACATTTACCCCTCCATAAATCTTTGTCCGCGAAGCCAAGCCAAAGAAGGAAGAAAGGCATAAAAAGCAGCAAGAATTCCATCACCAATCCCAACAGTACATCACTGATCACAGGGTTCTGGTCACAAAAGTGACTCTCTGCTTTTGCCTTCAATCACTCAGCCAATTTCTGCTCCAATATGCCAAATGGCCTTGCATCCCATGAGCTAAACCATTTTGGAACAGTCTCCTAGGTGAGACATTGACAAATACTTTTTTGGCATCGGTTTAGACTACATAGGAATTAATTGTCATGAACATATCTCAAAATTTGTTGTTTTGCTGCAGTATTACAGGTGCAAATATTGCTATAATTTTTTTTTAAATAAATGAATTAGTGCAAAAGAAGAGAAAGTGAAGTAGTGTTTGTGGTGCATTGTCCATTCAGAAATCTGAAGGCAGAAGGGAAGAAGCTGGTTTTGTACCACTGGGTGTTCATCTTCAAGCTCCTGTACCTCCTTCCTGGTGATAGCAGCAAGAAGAAAGCATGGTTTGGCTGGTGAGGGCCCTTGAGGATAGAGGCCGTTTCCTTAAGACACCCCCTCTTGTCGATATCCTCGATGGAGTGAAGACTGGTTCCCATAATGATGCTGGCCAAGTTCACAACTCTCTGTAGACTTTTCCTGTCCTGTGCATTGTTACCAGACAGTGATGCAACTAAGCAGAATGCTCTCCACTGTACACCTGTAGAAAGTTGCAAGAGGTTTTAGTGGCATACCAAATCTCCTCAAATTCCTAACAGAGTATAACCGCTGGTGAGCCTTCTTCATGATTGCATTGACATGGAGGCCTCTGGATAAATCATCAGCGATGTTGACGCACAAGATTTTGAAGTTCTTAACCCTTTCCACTGCTAACCCCTCAATAAGGACTGGTTTGTGTTCTCCTGATTTCCCCCTCCTGAAGTCTACAATCAGTTATTTTGTTTTGCTAAAGTTGAGTGCAAGGCTGTTGTTGTGACACCACTCAAATAGCTGATCTATCTCATTATTGTACACTTCCTCATTACCATCCATGATTTTTCTGATGACTGTAGTTCCATTGGCAAATTTGTAGATGGCATTTGAATTGATAGTGTGCAGAGCAGTGGGCATCCTTGAGCATTGCCGATGTTGATGGTCAGTGAGGAGTAGACGTTATCTCCAATTTGTACTGGCTGTGATCTTCCGATGAGGAAATCAAGGATCCAGTTGCAGGAGGGTGGGGCAGGTTTTGGAGCTTGTTGATCAGCACTGATGGAATACTGGTATTGAAAACTGAAGAGGAGCCTGATGTATGTGTTGCTGTTCTCTAGGTGATCCAGAGCTGAGGGGAGAGCCAGTGAGATTGCATCTGCTGTGGATCGATTGCGGCAGTTGGCGAATTGCAGTGGGTCCAGATTTTTTATTCGGCAAAGGACAATTAACCACACTACCCTCACTGACACTATTTGTCTCCTCCTTAGGGGAAAAAAATCAGATTGGCCAAGTAGGATCTCCCCTCAACAAAGCCATTCTGACTAAACAGTATATATAATGTTATTAATAATAGTATTTAGAAAATTACCAGTTATTGTAATTGGAGGATTAGAGGGTTGCAGAATTTAGAGGCTGTACTCAACTGTAGTCACATTCACAGCAATGTTACCATATATTTTGGCGTATAAGTCCACCAGCATATGTCGACCCTCATTTTTCAGCCTTATTTTAAGGATTTTATGGAATATCTGGTGTATAAGTTGACTCCCATTTTCTGGCTGCCTGAGGTGTCCCATTGACCGGCGTATAAGTTGACCCCAAAACCTCGTGATGCCTGAGATGGGCCTTTGACTGGCATATACATTGACTGGCATAGACCGCTGGGCATTGGCTAGAGTTGATTGTTATCATGGAGGGTCCATCGACACAATGTAGCACACAATGAAAATATGAAGCGAGCTTTAAGTTGAAAGTGATAGAAATGGCCAAGAAAACCAACAACTTGTGCTGCTGCAGGACAATTGGATGAGAAGTTGGCAAGAGATTGGAAGAAGAAAGAAGAGACTTTAAGAAAAATACCAATAAGAAAAGGAATCACTCGTCGGTCAGAGTTGGAAAATCACATTGCAGAATGGGTACTTGAATAAGAACATTTGCACTGAAGTGGGCCAAGTCACACCCAGACTTCAGTGACGATTTTGAGGCTACATTCGGCTGGTGCAACCTTTTCATGAACAGGGAAAATCTGGTATTACACAAAAAACAAAATTTTCACAGAAACTACCAAAAGATTGTGATCGTAAAGTTGTAAGTTTTCATTCGTTTATTATACGGGACTGGCAAAAACATCAGTTTATATTGGCAAATATTGGAAACATGGATGAAACCCCCATGAATTTTGACATGATGGGCACTAGAACAATGAAATGGAAAGGTGTTAAAACTATGCAAACCAGAAATATAGGCCATGAAAGGACCAGGTTTACTGTGGTGTTATCGTGCATGGCCATCAGGACAAAGTTAAGCCCCATGGTAATTTTTAAGCACAAAATTAAACCTAAATGAGATTCCCTGCGGGTGTTTTTGTACATTTTCATGATAAAGGATGGATGGTTGAAAATGGTGTAAAACTAGGATAGACAATGTGTGGAACAGGTGGTTTGGGGGTTTACGTAAAGAATGGAATTTGCTGGTCCAGGATATGTTTTGTAGCCACTTACCTGAGAACACTAAAATTTAATTAGCTCTACATAATACTTACATGGTGGAGGTTATCCTGGGTGGTTTGACATCTATATTGCAGCCTCTCAATGAACAAGACATTCAAAAACCATGTGAACAAGGAATGGAATACATCGACGTCGAGTGCAGAAAAGTTGTTAACAAAAGGCAGGGCAATGTGTGCCGCAATGCTGTGTAACCATGCTCAAGGCAGGAAAAAAGTTAAAGTAGAGACTGTGATAAAATTGTTTAAAAAGTGTAGTATCTCTTATGCAATTGATGGCATGGAAGATTATTTATTGTGGGACTGCGACAATGAAGGTGAAACTGCCTCATCAGATACAGACTGTTTAAAAAGAGAAAGTGTGGATGTGCTTGCCACCATCTTTGCTTCTGACGATGATAGCGAGAATAATTTTGAAGGGTTCTAAATGTGTTGTTGTTTTTAGGCAATGAGAGTGATTTTGAAGGGTTCTAACTGTGTTGTTGTTTTCAATAAAAATCTCAATGTAAATTTGTCTAAGTCGGGGTTTTTCTGGTTTTTCAGGGTTCAACTTATAAGCCGGATTGGTTTTTCAACGATTGACTTATACACTGGATCAGCATGGATTGGATTTTGAGCTGAATTTAAGGTCTCAAAAGTATATCCGACGAATAAGTCGACCCCCATTTTTTGGGAGATTTTTTTTGGGTTTCACGACTTATATGCCGAAATATACGGTATTATTTTTTATAGCAGTCAGAAGATTGACTTAAATATGATTCACTTTTGTGCTCTATAACTCTCCATGCCTCGATGACTTACTGCCCTACATTAGTATTCAGATAATTGTCTGTGGTATTGTTCTAGCTCTTTTCTCTTGTTACATTTTGACTATCAACTATACAAGCCTTCAGGAGATGAAGGAAAACATTTTCAGGGGGGTTGATCATATTTGAAGTCACAGGATTAGCAAAACAACATTTGTAAAAATTAATAAGAAGTAAGAGAATTAACTGTACATTTCAGAGAATAAACAGTGATTGTATTTAGAAGACTGGTCACTTACAGTTAATTATCTACAGTAACATTCAAAGGATCAACTGACTGAATATTCAGAATGTATTTATGCATCTTTTAGAGAAATTTCTATAGAATTATTTAGAGGGTTATCCATTGTCAAATGAACTTGCAAGGTTAACTACCAGAATATTCAGATAATTAACAGTGACAATATATCTTTCTTTGGCTTGGCTTCGCGGACGAAGATTTATGGAGGGGTATGTGCACGTCTGCTGCAGGCTCATTGGTGACTGACAAGTCTGATGCTGGACAGGCAGGCACGGTTGCAGCGGTTGCAAGGGAAAATTGGTTGGTTGGGGTTGGGTGTTGGATTTTTCCTCCTTTGTCTTTTGTCAGTGAGGTGGGCTCTGCGGTCTTCTTCAAAGGAGGTTGCTGCCCGCCGAACTGTGAGGCGCCAAGATGCACGGTTGGAGGCGAGATCAGCCCACTGGCAGTGGTCAATGTGGCAGGCACCAAGAGATTTCTTTAGGCAGTCCTTGTACCTCTTCTTTGGTGCACCTCTGTCACGGTGGCCAGTGGAGAGCTCGCCATAGAACACGAATTTGGGAAGGCGATGGTCCTCCATTCTGGAGATGTGACCCACCCAGCGCCATTGGGTCTTCAGCAGCATGGATTCGACGCTTTCAGACTCTGCCACCTCGAGTACTTCGATGTTGCTGATTAAGTCATTCCAATGAATGTTGAGGATGGAGCGGAGACAGCACTGATGGAAGCGTTCTAGGAGCTGTAGGTGATGCAATATATAGGAATTGACGATTGTATTAATCAGTAGCATACCCATCTTCTGAGAAGTATCCAACAGGATATCAAAAGAACTGACCTTACAAGAATTGAAAAAATTAACTATGACATATTCTGCATTATATCAATACTCAGATAATTTGGCTGCAGTAATATTCAAAGTATTGTCTGTGGTAGCAAAGGAGAATGGAATATTGTTAGAAGGATTAACGATTGTATTGGTCAGAGGTCCTCATAGAACCTTTTAATTGGATAACACTGGTATGTAGTGGTATCTGGAACAAAATTCAGAAAATTGATCATTGTGTTATTGAGAGAATTAAATCTCACGATATTTTGAAGAGGACTAGTAATGATATAATTCATTTGAATATCAATAATTTTATTCAGTGGAATGTACTATCAGAATTATTATAGTAATATCAGTAAATTATCCACCATGATATTACAGAGAGGGCTAATAAAAGATCATCCATCATAGAGCTCATGGTAATCTGTGGAAGAATGCACCAAGGATGACAATAGAGGTACGCAAATAATTAACCACAGAAATTCAGAGGGTTAAAAGTCCTTAAGAACATGCATGTCCAGAAGATTGACTGAGTAGTTTTCAGATGATCCCTCATATTAATATTTAGAGTGAATGCAATACTATTTAGTTTATTGTCGTAAGAAAATGAACTTCATTATCCATAGTACTCTTCTGGGAACTGACCCTGGTGGTATTCAGAGAATGAGCCACAGTTATTTTTGGAGGAATGCATGCAGAATTATCCTCTGACCATATGGTTGTATTCGGAGATGTAGCTACTGAGAGGATTGATTACTATAGAACAAAAGTTTACATTTCAATTTGTTCATTGCATGGATGACAGCAGTTTAAAAGGGTTTTCTGTAGTATTGTTTAGGACATTAACTTTTGGTCTTTAGAAGAATGGCCATTATTATTGGGAAGTATTAATAAGAGATTAGGCATTGTGGTGTAATTGGGGATTGTACTGTATGTGATATCATTCAGAAGTGTGGTGACAAGAATTTTGGTATTTCAACCGTTTTTGCAGTATTTAATCAATTATGTATAACTAATTATTAAAACTATCGAATACAATAATATTGATTGGATTATTTGTGGTATTTTTGAGAGGATTAGAACATGATTTATTTTACTAGTTGGTAATTCAATCTGGTCTCAAAGATTTGAATCATAGATTAACCTTGGTAGTATTTGGAGGATTAACAAAATTTGATTTCTGAGGGTTATCTTTATCTTTGCAGTGTTCAGTGGACTGATAATGTAGCATCAGTGACTGATGGCAATAGCATTCAGATGGTATTCATTTGGTCGTGCTTAGAAGTGGACTGTAGTTTTTTTTAAAAAAAAGATTGAGTATTTTATATTTGGTAGATGGAGCACAATAGAACCTTGTTAATAGAACAAGAGAAGGCGGCAGATAGTACTTTATCAATAATTATTAATCTTCACCTAGCACCAGACCCATTGGCGGCCTTGTCTGGGATGGCTGAACAGAGCAAAGTGAAATTGTCTTCATTTCAATAGCCTTTGACTCTCTTATTGCAAGACAAGTTATTTTGATCAGATGGAAAGAAATCCTGTCCACTCATAATCAATGGTTGCATGATATGATGTTATATTTAACCTTGGAGAAAATAAGATGTTCCATAAGTGGCTCATATTTAAATTTTCCCAATCTTTGCAGTTCTTTTAAAATCATTTTCACAGCCTCTCATGTGAATCTTGATCAGGTTCTTTGTGATTATGCGCTTCTTTTTATTTTTACAGGCAGTTTTTTTTTTCTATATTGCCATGTAACTTAGGAATGGTTTGGGATTTCAATTAGTTAATTATATTGGTTTTTTTTCTCTTTTCCTTTTTGCTTTTTTTTAAATTTACCTATGAATAATACTGTGGCATAAGAAATTTTTTTTTTCCTCTGGCATATTGGGCTTGTCTGCTCGATTACAGTTTGAATGAATTTTATGCATCATTCCTCAATTACACAAAGACTGGAGTTGCCGAAACTGAAGGGTTTTATTTACAAGAGATGGACAGCTCGTCGTTCACGTTGAGCCGGACTCGAACTGGGGGCCAGCTTGTGGCATGACAGCCTTTATGGGGAAGAAAGGGGAGGAGTCACGAGCCAGCCAGTGAGAGCAGGGTCACCCAGGAAAGGTCATGACATTTACATATGGCATGCAAATATATACAATAGTGGTTTCACCACATGTATGTACTATTATATAAAATTCAATACAAATATTGAAAAGGAAAAGAAAGAAAATACTCTCTCTTTCTACAACAGACAAAGATGAACCAACGTGTTGTTAGGAATGAGGTGGGCAAAAGCACCAAGTTTTGGAGTTGCAATTGAAACATCCTCAAATTGAAGTAAGTGACAGAAAAGCAGAAGGAGCAATCCAAAGAAAAAGACTATTAATTGAAGGAAGGTCAAGTTCAATGGCATGAGAATGGAAATGGTCCAGATAAATTAGAACCGAATGTAAATAGGCCAGAGTAATGCATTACTTAAATAGATCTCAAAGATTTATTGAAGACCCTTTCCATCCAGCACACAGTTCCTTTGACTTACTAGCATCAGGAAGGAGATACAGGAGCATCAAAATCAGGATTGCCAGGCTGGGAAATAGCTTCTTGACTGTGAGATTAATGAACCATATCCTATAACCAAGTAAATCATCCCAAAATATTTATACAGTACATTTTGTTGAGGCGCACTGCTTTGAGGGACAGGAAATACAGAGGAAGATAAGCTGTGCTAAGTTGTAGATTGCTGCAATTACAAATGAGAGGAAGTGAAAATATGAAAAAGGAAGGGATTGAGAATGAATGAGTAAGGATTAGCTGTCAGCCAAGAAGGGAATGCAAAAACAATTTCTTGGAATATAAATAGTGAAAGTTTTGTGTATATATAATTTATAATATATAATAATTGCAAAAATATAAATAGTGCAAGGACAAATTTGGCAAAAGTGGACAAAAATAGGAAATTGCTCATTTTTGCTGAAAGCATGTTAGTTCCAAAGTGAGTATCTGCCTTCAACTTAAAAGGGGATGTTTCTGAAGTATTAATGAAGGTTAAAATTGATTGCTTGGGAGTACTGGATAAAATGGCTAAACTTAAAGTAGGTGAGTCACTAGAATTAGATGGTATGCATCCTTGGACATTGAAGCAAGTTCAGGAAGAAATTGTGGGGAAATGAACAATCTTTCAATGCTTTTGGATATGGTGCGGTGCCAGAGTACTTGAGAGTGACTAATGTTTATTCCCATGTACTCAAAAGGGAGTTAGGATGTGATCAGGAAATGCAAGCCTGTCAGTTTAATCTCTGTAGTTGGAAAAGTTTTGGAAAAATTGATCTGGTTCATGGATTAAAAATCACTTGGTGAGTAATGGATTAATTAAGGCACAGATCTGTAGAGGGAAATCATGTTCAACAAAATTGAGAGAATGGATTTAAGGCTGACCAGGGGGAATATGATGTGTTGTTCCTCATGTTTACATTTGATCTCACCCTGAAAATGGATGAGGCTGAGGACACACTGTGAGTGATAGGTGAAGGGAATTAAAATGATTGGCTTCTGGGAGTTCAACCTTTCAGCCTTAAACCCTGTGGAATGAACATTGATTTTTTTCATTTTAGCTCCTTCCCCCCAACATTGATCTGTCTCTACTGTTTCCATCAGTTCTTTACCTATTCCCCAAACTTAACTCTCTCTAACCTTTCCCCTTCCCAGTGGTATCTCTCTTGGCTTACCTCTCACCTTCTGTTCAATACCCAACCATCTCATAGCCCTTCTCCAGCTTCTCCCACCCCTTGATATCTCCCCTTCCCACTTTAGTCTTGAGAAAGGGTCCTGACAATCTCTCCCTATGGATGCTGCCTGACCTATGAACTCCCTCCAGCTTCTCGTTTGATCAATTAAATTGTCTCACTCTTCAGTTTGGAAAACCACATTTCATGATGCAGCCAAATGAGCTAAATACTTTTCCTCACAGGTCTGGTGTCTTTTTTTGAACTGGAGATCTTTTCTTTGGACTGGAGACTTTTTTTTGGACGAGTGATGTGCCATGGGTTTTGGTGCTGGGGCCATTGCTGTTTGTCATCTATATCAATGATTTAGATGAAAACATCATGACATGATCAGTAAGTTTGTGAACTTACAAGGGTCTGGCATTGTAGATAGTGAAGATGTTTGCCAAAGGTTACAGCAGGATCTTGATTGGTTGGGCAGATGGGCAAAGGAATAGCTAATAGAATTTAATACAGAGAAGCGTAAGGTATAGCATTTGGGAAGTGTAACATGGTTAGGACCTATACTGTGAATGGTAAGGATCTAGGATGTTTTGTAGACCAGGGGGATCTAGGTGTACGGAGACAGAGTATTTAGAGGTGTTATGGGAAGGATTATTAGAGCAGGTTGCACACAAACATTTTAAAACACAGAATATTTGCAGGACTTTTGCAGAGTGCTTTTTGCAAAAAGAGCAATAAAGTTGCAGCATACAGCTTGCCTGGGAGAGCATGTGATTTTTTTTGTAGGCAGAGAGAACAGTTTTGATCTCGGAGAGGGAGGGTGTGAAACAGAGAGAAAGGAAACAGGAAACAGTTCCAGAAGGACAAAGCTGGCAAACATTTGGAAGTCTGCCTGGTTGAAGGAGAAGATTGGCTGTCTGAAAGGTGACCTGAAAGAAGGGGGATCATCTGGAGAACCCTGAAGGGGGCACATTTCGTTAGCAAGACTGATTAAACAGGAATCAGGTGCGGATGTCCTGGAACAAAGGAATATTTCTCTGAAGACCAACAAGAACCCTCTTGAGTGGTAACCATTTGCCTGTTAAGCACCAAAGACTGGTGAACTTTGTTAATGCTAACTTCTGTGAACAGTATAAGAATTGTCTGCAACCAATGAGATTGGATTGTGATCCAAATAACTTTTCTAATCTTAAATACATATTACACACACCTGCACTTAGTATTAGAGGAGGGATTAAGTAGGTTAGGTAGGTTAAGTAAGTAGGTTAAGTAATACGTTAAAGTTTCATTCTGTTTTCTAGTTCAAGTATAATTAAAAACTACTTTTGTTTAAGTAACTCTGTGTTGTGGTGAATATCTATTGCTGCTGGTTTTTGGGGTCCTCTGGACTCCGTAACAGTACAGTTACATATCTTGAAAGTGGTGCCACAGAAAGATAAATTGGTCAAAAACTTGGGAGTCATACTGCAGTTGTGTAAGATGTTGGCCACCACTGTGTTATAGGAAAGATGTTGTTCAGATGGAGAAGATCTAGAGAAGATATGTGAAGATGTTGCAAGGACTCTGGGGCCTGAGCTATAGGTAGAGGTTGAGCAAGCAAGGGTTTTATTCCTTCGATCACAGGAGGATGAGGGGAGATCTCATGGAGGTTTACAAAATCATGAGAGAAACACAGAATCTTTTGTCCAGAGTAGGGAAATCAATAACCAGAAGACATAGGTTTTAGGTGAGAGGGGAGAGATTTAACAGGAACATGAGAGGTAACTTTTTTATGCAGACAGTGGAGGAGTAAAGAAAATGATAAAAAGAATGTTAAAATATAAATGTTTGAATGTTAATAGTTTGATTATAGACATTTAAGAAAAAAGAAGGAAGAAAAGGCTTTGTTATATTTTTAATAATATATAATGATTTCTTTGGGGGAGCGCTGGGGAGGGGGGAGGATCTGCCCAATGCGAAATCTGTTGACATTTGTAGTATACACTGCAACCCACGTAGAAAAGAGAGTTGTGGGGGAGTCACGTGATGGAGTAGTGGCCGGACGGTGAACTCCAGCCCTCTCCAGAAAAGTCAGGAAAAACAAAGGAAAATCGAAATCAACGGTAAGAAGAGAGGAAGAGAAGACAACGGAAGAAGAAGGAGAAGGCCTTACCTGCTCGAAGAGGCCTGCGGTGAAGAGAGAAACCTGCTCCCTCAGGTCGGTAAAAAGTGGACTACAAAAATGGCTCGCTGAGCCGAGTAAAAGTGCGCAACCGCGCATGCAAAAAAACACACCGACGGGAGGGGTGACCAGCTGGGGAGTCGATCTCCGCAGCCGGCAATGACAGCTGCAGAACACCTGCAGCAAGAGGAGAACATAGAAGACAACGAAAACAAGAAAGAAGAGAAGAAAAGGGCAACAAAGAAACAACAGATGGCCAACCCAGAGGAAGAAGAAGAGGAAGAGGAAGAGTACAGTGAAATAGAAGAAGAAGGGAAAGGCAAGATAAAGGATATACTTTCTCTTATTGAAGAATACATGGAATCATTTAAAGAATGGCAAGCACAAGAATTTAATGATTTAAGAAGAAGAATAAACAATACAGAAGAGAAAATGAATAAAATAGATATGACCTTAACAGAAATGGGAAAGAGAATGGACAAGATGGAAGAGCGGGAAGCAGCAGTAGAAATGGAGGTAGAGGACTTAAAAAAGAAATTAGAGGAATCTAATAAAAAAGTTATAGAGACACAAGAACTGTTAGCTCAGAAAATAGATATAATGGAAAATTATAACAGAAGAAATAACATAAAGATAGTGGGCCTTAAGGAAGATGAAGAAGGCAAGAATATGAGAGAGTTTATAAAAGATTGGATCCCCAGGATCCTAGGATGTCCAGAACTACAGCAAGATATGGAAATAGAAAGGGCACATAGAGCATTGGCCTTTAAACTACAACCACAACAAAGGCCAAGATCTATTTTAGTAAAATTCCTAAGATATACTACAAGAGAAAAGGTACTGGAGAAGACAATGGAAAAAGTAAGAGAGGGCAACAAGCCACTGGAGTACAAAGGGCAAAAAATCTTCATTTATCCAGATATAAGTTTTGAACTCCTGAAGAAGAGAAAGGAGTTCAATACAGCAAAGGCGATTTTATGGAAGAAAGGGTATAAATTTATACTAAAGCATCCAGCGGTATTGAAAATATTTATTCCAGGACAACAAAACAGACTATTCTTGGATCCAGAGGAAGCACGAAAATTTGCAGAACAATTACAAAATAGACTGAGGGATGAAGACGTGTAACGAGAGTACAAAAGACTGAGAATTAAAAAGACACATAAGTTTTGAACTCCTGAAGAAGAGAAAGGAGTTCAATACATCGAAAACGATCTTATGGGAAGAAAAAACTATTCTCGGATCCAGAGGAAGCAAGGAAATTTGCAGAACTACAAAACAACCAGAGAGATGAAGATATGTAATAAGAGTAAAAATGACCACGATTTATATGTATGTGGGTAAAGAGGTATATGTGTGTTAATGTATAATGTGCATACATGAATGTATCCGTATTTAGAGGAAAATATATAGAGTATAGACAAGAATTAATAAGGGAAGGAAATGGAATAGAGGGAATAAGGAGGGAACTAAAAGAGTGACCTTTGTTACATATGAAAAGTGAAATCTTTTCTGGGGGGGCTGGGTGGGGAGGAGTTGCAGTCCCTGCAAAATCAGCTGACGCTTGCGAGTGAATTCGCAAATCCAAATGGAGAGGGGAGATGTGGTTGTCCGACAAGGGATAAAGGACAACTCAGGAGGGGAAGGGGAGATTGGGGCTAAAGGAGTTTTAAATAGGAGAATAAGGAAAATGTTTGATGTTTTAGGAATGTTGTCTTATAAAGGGTTCAAAACAAGAAAACAGAAATGGATAAGAAGGAAAGGTAATGATGGAGAAACGGAAAGGGAAGATAAACAAAGTATAAAATGGCTACGTTGAAATATATGACTTTAAATATTAATGGAATACATAACCAAATTAAAGGGAAGAAACTGCTAAATTTACTGAAAAAAGAAAAAATTGATATAGCATTTGTGCAAGAAACACATTTAACTGAATTGGAGCACAAGAAATTAAAGAGAGATTGGGTAGGACACGTAACAGCAGCATCGTATAATTCAAAAGCAAGAGGAGTAGCTATATTAATTAGTAAAAATGTGCCATTTAAAATAGAAGAGGAAATAATAGATCCAGCAGGGAGATATGTAATGATAAAATGTCAGATATATTCGGAGTTTTGGAATCTACTCAATGTATATTCACCTAACGAAGAAGATCAAAAGTTTATGCAAGATATCTTTTTGAAGGTAGCAGATACGCAAGGGAACATATTAATAGGAGGGGACTTCAACCTGAATTTGGATTCAAATATGGACAAAACTGGGAAAAAAATTAACAGAAAGAACAAAGTAACCAAATTTATAATTAAATCGATGGAAGAAATGCAACTTTTGGATATATGGAGGAAACAACACCCAAAGGAAAAGGAATATTCATATTACTCGGCTAGACATAAAACATACTCAAGAATAGACCTATTTTTGTTATCAGCTCGTATGCAAGATAGAGTAAGAAAAACAGAATATAAAGCTAGAATACTATCGGACCATTCACCCTTAATATTGACAGTAAAGTTAGAAGACATCCCTCCAAGAATGTATAGATGGAGATTAAACCCCATGTTACTTAAAAGGCAGGATTTTAGAGCATTTATTGAAAAACAAATAAAAATGTATTTTGAAAAGAGAGTTGTGGTTGTCTTGCGAGGTAGCAAGGAAAATTCATTAAAGGGGGATTTAATGTGGTTTTCTTTAATATTATTCTTTAATCTTTTTATAGTTTTTGTTATTTACCTACTAATTGTGTCGTCATGTATAATAGAGTAAGAACAATCAATAGAGTGATTTTAGAGGAAGGGGAATGGAGAGGTTGAACAGGGGGAATAGAGATGAAAATGGATGCATAAGATGAATACATTGAAATATATGACTATTAATATTAATGGAATTCACAATCAAATTAAGAGAAAAAGGTTATTGACACTGCTTAAAGAGGAGAAAATAGACATAATTTATACAAGAATCACACTTAACTGAGTTAGAACATTGCAAACTGAAGAGACTGGGTAGGCCACATAGTTGCATCATCGTACAATTCATAAGCCAGGAGAGTAGATATATTAGTTAATAATAATTTGCCAATTAAGATAAAGAAAGTAATAACAGATATGTAATGATAATGTGCCAGATTTATTCAGAATCTTGGAACTTGTTGAACACTTATGCACCTAATGAAGATGGCCAGGAATTTATGCAGGACATTTTTTTAAAGATAGCAAATACACAGGGATATATCTTATTAGGGGAAACTTTAATTTTAACATTGACCCATCAATAGATAAAAACAGGAAGACTGTTACAAAAAATAAAGCAGCCAAATTTACATTAAATTCAATGCATGATATGAAGATAATTGATATATGGAAAAAAAACAACACCCAAAAGAAAGAGATTATTCAAATGGACATAAAACCTATTCTCGGATTGACATGTTCTTGTTGTCAACTCAAATTCTAGGGAGAGGTTGAAAGACCGAATATAAGGCAATACTTTATCAGACCACTCACCCTTGTTATTGACAATTGATTTAGAGGTTGTTCCACTGAAAATACATAGATGGAGGCTAAATTCCATATGTTAAAAAGGCGAGACTTTCTGGAATACATAGAACAATAATATTTCGAGACAAATGCAAACTCTGTAAAAGACAAATTTATATTATGGGACGCAATGAAGGCCTTTATTAGAGGACAAATAATTAGTTACACGACCAAGATTTAAAAAGAATATGATCAGGAAAGAGAGCAGTTGGAAAAAGAGATAGTAATTATAGAGAAATATTTAATGAGAAGGGAATATATAGAGAAAAAGAGAGAATTGACAGAGAAAAATTTAAAATATGATATGCTGCAAACATACAAAGTGGAGAAAAACATTATGAAAACAAAGCAAAGATATTATGAACTAGGAGAGAAAACCCACAAAATTTTGGCTTAGCAACTAAAAAGAGAACAAGCAACTAGAACTAACAGAGCAACAAGGAAGGAGGATCAACAGATTTCATATAACCAATTAGAGATTGGAAAAAAGATTCAAATATACAAATAATGAAACATGGAAGGAACTATGTGCAGATACCATGATTCTTTGGCTTGGCTTCGCGGACGAAGATTTATGGAGGGGGTAAAAAGTCCACGTCAGCTGCAGGCTCGTTTGTGGCTGACAAGTCCGATGCGGGACAGGCAGACACGATTGCAGCGGTTGCAAGGGAAAATTGGTTGGTTGGGGTTGGGTGTTGGGTTTTTCCTCCTTTGCCTTTTGTCAGTGAGGTGGGCTCTGCGGTCTTCTTCAAAGGAGGTTGCTGCCCGCCAAACTGTGAGGCGCCAAGATGCACGGTTTGAGGCGTTATCAGCCCACTGGCGGTGGTCAATGTGGCAGGCACCAAGAGATTTCTTTAGGCAGTCCTTGTACCTTTTCTTTGGTGCACCTCTGTCACGGTGGCCAGTGGAGAGCTCGCCATATAACACGATCTTGGGAAGGCGATGGTCCTCCATTCTGGAGACGTGACCCACCCAGCGCAGCTGGATCTTCAGCAGCGTGGACTCGATGCTGTCGACCTCTGCCATCTCGAGTACTTCGACGTTAGGGATGAAAGCGCTCCAATGGATGTTGAGGATGGAGCGGAGACAACGCTGGTGGAAGCGTTCTAGGAGCCGTAGGTGGTGCCGGTAGAGGACCCATGATTCGGAGCCGAACGGGAGTGTGGGTATACCATGATTAATACAATAAATACTCCATTTCATATGATACAATACAAAATTGGCTCCATAGACTATATGTTACACCTCAAAAGTTAGAAGAATGGAATCCAACAATATTGGACAAATGCTTCCATTGTAAACAAGAAATTGGAACAACATTACACGGAATTTGGACATGTACAAAATTGAAAACCTTTTGGGAGGATTTAAACCTAATATTAAATAGAATTACAAAAAATAGGATACCAAAAGACCCAAAAATCTTCCTGTTAAACAACATAAAAGATAAAGAATTAGGTCTAAAATTAGACAGAGTTCAAAAAAGATTTATCATTTACAGTAGCAAAAAAGTGCATAATGTTAACTTGGAAAACGGAAGCAACTTTAAAAATTTAACAATGGCACGTCGAGATAAACAAGTGTATTCCATTAGAAAAAAAACCCTACAATCTAAAAGACAAATATGCTCTATTTGAACAAATTTGGGAACCATACATAAAGTTTATTAGAAACTGCCAATTTTAGACCTCCATCTCTTGACGTGATAAGTTACAATTACAAAAATAATTAAATATGAAATATTGGATGACACAATTTCTTCTTTTCTCTTGTTTTATTCTATCATTTATTTATTTCTTCCTTTTCTTTTATTTCCTCCTTTCAGTTATAGGGGGTGGGGAGGCTGGGGTGAAGGGGGAGGAAATGAAAATGTCACTGTGTATATATTAATACTGAATATTTGTATATATTATTACTGACGTAGTTCACGGTGAAGTACTAAATAAAAAAATATATTAGAAAAAGAGTATCAAGTTCCTTGGAATGCATTTGGCAGAGAATCTCTTAAAACCAGCTTCATAGCCAAGAAAAACCCAGCAGCGCCTTTACTTCCTGCGAAGGTTGAGGAAAAGTTTATCTCCCATCCTCCATCCTCACTACATTCTACAGAGGATGTATCGAGAGCATCCTGTGCAACTGAATCATCAATTGGTTTGGAAGCTGTTCCACCTCAAACCACAAGACTGCAGAGGATAGTGAAGTCAGTGGAAAAGATTATTGGGGACTCTCTTCCTATCATGAAGGACATCTACAACACTTGATGCAGGTGAAACACAATAAACATTGTGAAGGACTCCACACACCCTTCATGTAAATTGTTCTCCCTTCTGCCATCTCATAGGAGGTACCATAACACTCAGGCCCTAACATCCAGATTGGGCAATAGTTTTTTCTCCCAAGGCATCAGGGTCCTGAATTCACAAAACATATGTGGATGGTGTACCGTGGACCTTCACTGTATACATTTTAATGTTTTAATATTTCAATGTGTTTAACTTCTATTTGAATTTATATTCTTATATGTATGTAAATATGCTCTGTGGCCCTGGAAAAACGCTATCTTGTCTTTACCGTGTGAGCATGCTATGAACAATAAATACAGGCAACTTGACTTGTCTTGATATTAGGAGATTTTAACTTTCCACATACCTGTATTGACTGGGACTCCCATACTATAAAAGTGCTGGATGGCTTGGAGTTTGTCAAATGTATTCAGAGAAGTTTTCTAAATCAATATATAGAGTGAGCAATTAGAGGAAGTGCAATACTGGAACTCCTAATAGGGGACGAGACAGGGCAGGTGACAGAAGTATGTGTAAGGGAACATTTTGGGTCCAGTGATGATAATATCAGTAGTTTCAAGTTAATTAAGGGGAAGAATAGGTCTGGGCCTTAGGCTGAGATTCTAAATTAGAGAAAGGCCAACTTTGAGGAAATGAGAAAGGATCTAGAATGCATGGATTGGGATAGGTTGTTTTCTCGAAAGGATGTGCAAGGTAAGTGGAGGACCTTCAAAGGTGAAATTTTGTGAGTACAGAGTTTGTATGTTCCTGTCAGGATTAAAGAAAAAGTTAGCAGGCATAGGGAACCTTGTTTTTTGAGGGATACTGAGGATCTAATTCAGAAGGTGTATAGCAGGTATAGGCAAAATGGAGCAAACGAGGTACTTGAGGAGTATTAAAATGCACAAAAAAACTTCAGAAATAAATCAGGAGCTAAAAGAAGACACGAGGTTGCTTTGGCAGACAAGGTAAATGAAAATCCTAAGGATTTCTACAGGTGTATTAAGAGCAAAAGGATAGAAAGGGACAAAATTGGTCACCTTGGAAGATAAAAGTAGTCATCTATGTATGGAGCCAAAATAGATGGGGGAAATTTTAAATGGATTTTTTTGTATCAATATTTACTCCAGTCCTTGGGAAGTGAGGAAAACAAGCAGTGAGGTCATGGAATCTATACAGATTAAAGAGGAGGAGGAAGTGCTTGGCGTTTTAAAGCATATAAGGGTGGATAAATCCCCAGGGCCTGACAAGATATTTCCTCAGACCTTGAGGGGACTGGTATAGAAATTGCAGGGGCTCTGACAGAAATATTTTAAATCTCCTTAACCATGGGTGTGGTGCCAGAGGCCTTGAGGGTAGCTCATGTTGTTCTGTTGTTTAAAAAAGGCTTGAAAGGTCACACTAGAAATTATAGACCAGTGAGCCTGATATCAGTAGTAAGTGAATTATTGGAAGGTGTTATTAGAGATCGAGTATACAATTATTTGGATAGCCAGGGACTGATTAGGAATAATCAACATGGCTTTGTGTATGGTAGGTCATGTTTAACCAATCTTACAGAGATTTTTGAGCAGGTTTCTGTGGTGATACAACCACTACACTGGCTGCACTCCTACCAGCCTACTGCAGGGAGCAACCACTGTACCTGCAGGTAGGCAACTTGTGAGGCTGGCCCCACATGCTGGCTGTCAATCACCGGCCCGTATAAAGATTCAAGCTGGCCCCTTCGGGGGACAGTCAGACACACGTAGAGCCAGCAAAGATACTAAGACTAGTATACATGTTTAAGCTAATTAAAACCTGTAGTACAGACTTCTTGTTGTTTGCACTTGTTTATTCTCATTGCAGTGCACCACAGTTACCAGGAAAATTGATGAAAGAAAGGCTGTGGATGTTGTCTACATGGACTTTAGTAAGGCCTTTGACAAGGCCCCACATGGGAGGTTAGTCAAGAAAGGTTCAGACCCTCGGTATTCATGAGGAGGAAATCAACTGGATTTGACATTGGCTACACAGACAAACCAGGGAGTAGTGGTGGATGGTTGCTTCTCAGACTAGTGGGGTGCCTCAAAGATCGGTGCTGGGACATTGTTGTTTGTCATCTATATCAATGATCTGAATGATAATGTGGTAAAATTGGATCGGCAAAGTTTACAGATGACACAAATATTGGAGGTGTTGTGAACAGCAAGGAAGGCTTTGAAAGTTTGCAGAGGGTTCTGGACCGGATGGAAAAATGGGTTGAAAAATGGCAGATCGAATTTAATGCCAACAAGTATGAGGTGTTGCATTTTGGAAGGACAAACCAAGAAAGGACATACATGGTAGATGGTATGGCATTAAGGAGTTGCAGTAAAACAGAGGGGCCTAGGAATAATTCCCTGAAAGTGGTGTCACAGGTGGATAGGGTTGCAAAGAGAGGTTTTGGAATATTGGCCTTCATAAATCAAAGTACTGAGTATAGGAGTTGGGATAGAACATAGAACACAGAACACTACAGCACAGTACTGCCCTTTAGCCCTCAATGTTGTGCTGTCTCATGTATTCCTTTACATAAAAGTACTAAATTCTCCCTCTATTTTTCTTCCTTCCATGTGCCTGTCTGAGTCTCTGTAATACCCCTATTGTTTCAGCCTTAACCACCATCCCTGGCAAGGCAAGGCATTCCACACTCCCACAAAACTTAGTGTAAAAAACCTACCCCTGATGGCTCCCTGAAACTTCCCTCTCTTCACTTTGTACTCATGTTCTCTGGTGTTTGCTGATCCTGCCCTGGGAAACAGGTGCTGGCTGTCCACCCTATGTATGCTTCACATAATCACGTAGACCTCTATTAAGTCTCCTTCTATGTTCCAAAGAGAAAAGAGTTTTATCTCTGCTAATCTTGCCTCCTAAAACTTATTTTCCAATCCAGGCAACATCCTGGTAAATCTCCTCTGCACCCTCTCCATAATTTCCACATCCTTCCTATAATGAGGTGACCAGAACTGAACACAATACTCTAAGTGTGGTCTCGCCAGAGATTTATAGAGTTGCAGCAGGACCTTTCTACTCCTGAACTCAATCCCCCTATTAATGAAACCCAATATCCCATAGGCCTTCTTGACTGACTATCCTATCAACCTGCATAGCGACCATGAGGGATTTATGGATTTGGATCCCAAGGTCCCTCTGTTCATCCACACTCTGAAGTAACCGACCTTTAACCTTGTACTCAACCTTCTGGTTTGTCCTTTCAAAATGCACCACCTCACACTTTTCTAGATTGTTTAGTCAAGTTTATTGTTATCTGATTGTACAATTACAACTCAACAAAACAGTGTTCTCTGGACCTTGGTGTAAAAATATGCAGACACACAACCAGATATAACACACAACTAATGCATATGCTGGACAAGTATTATATCTATAAAAATAAATATAGTTTTGTACAAGTGAGAGTTGCGGATAGTTAGTGTGAGGAGTTCCTTTGGTCGTTCAGCATTCTCACTGCTCGTGGGAAGAAGCTGTTCCTCAGCCTGGTGGTACTGGCTCTGATATTCCTGTATCTCTTCCCCGATGGGAGCAGCTGAAAGATGCTGTGTTCAGGGTGGAAGGGATCCTCAATGATTTTGCATGCCCTCTTTAGACAAAAGTGGAAGAGATTGAACTCCACCTGCCGCTTTTCCTCCCAATTCTGCTTCCTGTCTATATCTTGTTGTCACCAACAACAACCTTCAGCACCATCCACAACTCCTCCAACTTTCGTATAATCTGCAAACTTACTGACCCATCCTTCAGTCTCTTCATCCAAATCATATATTAAGATAATAAAGAGCAGGGGTCCCCAGAATAAATCCTTGCAGAATTCCACTTGTCACTGACCTCCAGCCAGGATACTTTCCTTCCACTACTATTCTCTGCTTTCTACATGCAAGCCAATTTTTTTATCTATCGAGCCAAGGTTCTGTGGATACTGTGCCACATAGCTTTCTGATCAAGTCTTTCATGGGGGAGCTTCTGAAATGCCTCACTAAAATACACATGCACCATATCTCCCGCCCTACCCTCCAATTTATTTTGTTACCTCCTCAAAAATCTCAATTAGACTGGTGAGGTATGATCTTACCTTCACAAAGCCATACTGACTATCCTTGAGTAGACTGAGTAGAGTTAAGGTAAAATTGTACAGGACATTGATGAGGCCAAATTTGGAGTATTGTGTGCAGTTTTGGTCACCTAACTACAGGAAAGAGATCAATAAGATTGAAAGAGTACAGAGAAGATTTACTAGGATGTTGCCTGGACTTTATTCCCTGGGGCATAGAAGAATGAGGGGAGATTGATAGAGGTATTTAAAATAATGAGGGGTCTAGACAGAATAAATGTAAGTAGGCTTTTTTTCCTCTGAGGGTAGACGAGATACAAACCAGAGCATATAGGTTAAGTGTGAAAGTGGAATGGTTTCGAGGGAACATTATGTGGAACTTATTCACAGAGAGAGAGAGGTAGAAGTGTAGAATGAGCTGTCAGCTGAAGTGGTGAATGCGGGCTCAGTTTGAATTTTTAAGAAGAATTTGGACAGGTAGATGGATTGGAAGGGAATGGAGATCTATATTCAGGGTGCAGGTCAGTGGGATTAAGAATAATAGTTTGGCATGGACTAGAAGGGCCAAAGGCCTGTTTCTCTACTGTCCTGAAGGAGATTTTGTGGGACCAAATTGAAAAATACAATTCATACATGCCAACAATAATTGTGCTTCCAAAGGAACTTAATTGTCAGATGTATTTTTCCTTTTGCAAACGTTCTCTGTGTATTCAAAGGAATTGCATCATTTTGACGTGTTCCTAACAAATGAGACAATATGCATAAACTGGAGTCAAAATGATTAGATTTCAGATTTGTTGTCAGAGTACATCAATGACATGCCACAACCCTGAGATTCGTTTCCCTGCAGGCGAAGAAGAACTACCACTTATTGGTCATGCAAAAAAAAACTGTACTCAATGTGCACATGTAAACAAATAAAGAAATATAAATAAACTGACTGAAATACAGAGAGAGAAAAAAATCAATGAAGTGAATAAGTAAGAATCCCTAAATGAGTCCCCTGATTGAGTTTGTCATTGAGGAGTCTGATGATGGAGGGGAAGCAGCTGTTCCTGAAACTGCTGGTGCGAGAGTTGTGGCACCTGAACCTCTTTCCTGATGGCAGCAGAGAGAACAGAGCGTGTGCTGTGTGGTGTGGGTCTTTGATGATTGCTGGTTCCCTGTAGATGTTCTCAATAGAGGGGAGAGTTTGTCTCTGATGTCCTGGGCTGTGTCCACTACATTTTAGAGGGCTTTATGCTCAGAGCTATTGGTGTTCGCATACCAGACCGTGATGTAGCCGGTCAGTGCACTTTACACCACACATCTGTAGAAATTTGCCAAGGTTTCTGGTGTCATACCAAACCTCAACAAACACCTGAGGAAATAGAGGGGCTGATGTGCTTTCTTCATGATGCCATTAATGTGTTGGGTCCATGAAAGATCCTCTGAGGTAGTGACTCCCAAGAAATTAAATTTGCTCACAATCTCAACCTCTGATTGCCCAATGATCACTGGATCATACACCTCTGAAGTCCCCTTCCTGAAATCAACAGTCAGCTCCTTAGTTTTGGTGACATGGAGTGCGATGTTGTTGTTGGTGCACCATTCAGCCAGGTTTTCAATTTCCATCCTGGATGTTGACTTGTCTTTTTTCATACAACCCACGACCGTGGTATCATCAGTGAATTTGTAGAGGGTGTTATTGTCGTACCGAGCCACGCAGTTATAGGTGTAAAGTGAGCAGAGCAGGAGTCTAAGAATGCAGCCCTGTGGTCCTCCAGTACTGATGGAGATTGTGGAGTAGATGTTCTTACCAATCATCACTGATTGTGGTCTAGAGGTGAGGAAATCCAGGATTCAATTACACAGTGGGGTGTTGAGATCAGGTCTTGTAGTTGCTTTCAATTTTGAGGGGATGGTGGTGTTAAATGCAGAACTGTAGTCAATAAAGAACATCCCTGATGTATGAATCTTTGCTATCCAGGTGTTCCAGGGCTTTGTGTAGAGCCAGTGAGATGGCATCGGCCATAGATCTGTTGCTTCAATAGATGAATTGGAATGGATCCAAGTCACTGCTCAGACAGGAGCTGATATGCTTCAACACCAGCCTTTTAAAGCACTTCAACACTGTGGATGTGAGTGTGGTCGATAATAATTTAGACAGGGTACCACTCTCTTGGCCATCAGTTCTTGACCAGTAAAAGGGACCTTAAGGGCTCACACTTGAAATATTGCTTCTATGTCTTTACCTCCTATAAACACTGTGAGACCTTCTGAGATCCTCCAGCATTTTTGTTTATTAATATGATTGGAGAAGAAAGGGTTAACAAATTAATGGAGACACAGAGATTGCAGATACTAGGATCTGCAGCAAAGAAAAAAACCCAAACGACTGGAGGAAAATGATCAAGAGTTTGTTGACAAATCTCCCTGCCCTGATGCTGCTTGGCCCATGGAGTTGCTGATAGTCTTCAGGAATGGTGGGTGAAGAAAGGGTTAAGGTGGTCCTTTTGCATAGACAGTAAATGTAAATCAGAATGGCAGTGAGGAGTCTAATGGTGGAGGGGAAGCAGCTGTTCCTGAAACTGCTGGTGCGAGTCTTGTGGCACCTGAACCTCTTTCCTGATGGCAGCAGAGAGAACAAAGCGTCTGCTGTGTGGTGTGGGCAAAGAATCGTTGCTGACATGTTTGGATGGTCCTCTTTGCAGGCACAGGAGGCTTGGGATGGCCACACTCCAGACGCAGGTCAGTCTGGGGGAGGAGAGATGTAAGGTGGATACAGCATTGGAATGGAGCCCATGGGTGTTGCTGGAGAAGGGAGGGTGAGGGTGAAGAGGAGGATGAGAGGGGAAAAAGAAAAAAAGTCCTGGTCCAACCCCAGAGTGGGGAGAGTCTGTGTGCAGCCTGATGCACAGAAAAAGGACAACCCAGTCTGACCCTGGAGGGAGAGCATGCGTCCTGATGCCCAGAAAAGGGCTATATCTGCTGTGACCCCTGAGGGAGGGGTTCCAGTCTGATCCCAGAGGTAGGGGAGTTGGACTGACCCGGGAAGAAGGGAAGTTGGCCTGACCCCAGCGAGAGAGGAGCGGCCTGATCCTGGAGGGAGGAGAGGAGAGACAGTATTTGGTCTGACCTAGGGGTGTGGGAGGGGGAAGGGAACTGATGTCCAATCACAAGCTAATGGACAGTGTCTGATCCCAGAAGGTCATATCAGGAGAGGGGAGTGGGAAGAAGGGATTGAGAGAAGAGAGAGGACAGGAGAGGGAGGAGGGAAAGGAGAGGTGGGCAGAGTGGAGAGAGGAGAAGGGATGAGGAGGTAAGAGAGGATAGGGGAGGAGAGTGGGGATGAGAGGAGACGGGGAGTGGGGAGAGGAGATTGGGAGGGGAGAAGGGGGAGTGGGGAGGAGAGGGAGGGGGGGAGAGGGAGGGGGGGAGAGGGAGGGGGGGAGAGGGAGGGGGGGAGAGGGAGGGGGGGAGAGGGAGGGGGGGAGAGGGAGGGGGGGAGAGGGAGGGGGGGAGAGGGAGGGGGGGAGAGGGAGGGGGGGAGAGGGAGGGGGGGAGAGGGAGGGGGGGAGAGGGAAGGGGGGGTGAGGGAAGGGGGGGTGAGGTGGGGAGGTGAGGTGGGGAGTGTTGGAGAAGGGAAGGGAAGAGAAGCGAGTGGTGGTGAGAGAGAGTAGGGGGGACGAGAGGAGGGAAGGGAGAGGAGAGGGGTGGGGAGGAGTGAAGGGAGGGGAAAGCGTCGGGCCGCCCAAGGGGGCTGTCTCTGCGCGCTGACTGTCGATCCGCACAAAAGCGCTCCTTTTACTTTTCAGTCTCCCTTTGAACGCCGACCCGTGCGACTCGCTGTTGGGAGATGGGAGCCGGGACGTCGGTGCAGCAAGCCACCCGCTCCACTCCGCCCGACAGCCCGGCCGAGGAGCAAGGACAGGAGAGCCAGCGGGAGGGGACAGGCGGCAAGGTGAGCAGGCGAGTGGAGAGGGTCACCGAGCAAAGAGCCGCTGCATAACCGGGGATCAGGGTCTGGAGGTGGGGTGGGGTGGGGTGTGGGACCTGCATTGCCCGACCTGTCCCTCTCCACCGCCAGGGATAAAAGTGGAAGGTTGTAACAATGCCCCACAGCTCCTCGGAGATGCGAGTTGTATCTACATCTCTGTCCTGTGCCAGCCCCTCAAATGTATCGTCGGTTCGGACACACACACGCTTCGTGTGTCCCTGGCCTGAAAGACTTTCAATCTGTATTTCGGGGCGATTTGTTTGCAAGTTGCACGTCTCACACTCGGTCAGCGAGAATTTTAACACTCTTTGGGGGAGTTTGCTACTTTAAAATTTGCCACCCAGTTCAAGTGAAGGGAATTTATTTTCAGCCGATTATGATCTGCCAAGTGGGATCCGCAGTCATGAGGTCTCACCACCTCTGTGAGAGATGGTCTTTCATTTCCCATGTTTTTACAAATAAGCATTGATAAGATGTAGAAGTTTTTTTTAAATGGAAGCTTTATTACTTAGTGTAGAAAAATCGACTGTTTAAAAATATGTCAATTCATTCAGTCAGGCTCGTTGGATAGATGCAGAAATTGCATATGGATTAACATGGTTGTATTGGACTCCTGTACATCAGACGAGATTGCTTGAGATGATCCAACCATAACATTCCAGGCAATGGAACTGATTAACGTTCTGTATGTTACATTCAGAAGACTGAACTGTGGGTGAACTCAAATGCAGTCATTGTGGGAGAAATCTGCGATTCAATTTCTGTTTAGTTTGCATTTACATATTCAAGAATATTTGACATTTCAGTTGGGGGGGGTGAAGGTGTGGGGGGTGGCTGTGTTACTGAAGGATGAGGTCATTTGCAACAGTGAAGAATGATCTTGGGTGGGTCAGTAGATCATAAATATTTCATAAATTTCAACAAAGCTTTAATTCGCAAAGAGAGACATTCTGCGAAGGATGCAGCTAGCTCAAGAAGTTAAAGATGGTGCTTGCTTGAATTTTTAAAAAGCTATCATGTTGCGAATGTTAGCCATAGACCAGAAATAGAGTAACTTTTTAGAAACCAGCAAAAGATGATTTAAATAATTCATAATAAGGTGGGCATGGGACTAAATTGACAAATAATTCAAAGATAAGTTAGTTAAACTCAGGTTAGTCCACACTTGTGTTCAGTTCTGGTCACCTCATTGCAGGAAGGATGTGGAAGCTATGGGGAGTCTACGGTGGAGATTTATCAGGATGATGCCTGGACTGGAGAAGCAAGGTTAACAAAGCAAGGACTTTTCTCTTTGCAGTGAAGAAGGCTGAGGGGTGACTTAATAGAGGCCTACAAGATTTGAGAGGCATAGATGGGGTGGAGAGTAGGGTGGCCATTCCAAAGGAGGACAGGGTCAAAGGTTACCTATATATATATATATATATATATGGTTACCTAAGACCACGTCCTCCTTTGGAATGGCCACCCTAGTGGAGAGTCAGCTCCCTTTTCCTGGGGTGAGAGTAGCCAACACCAGGGGACATCTGTTCAACGTGAGGGAAGGAAAATTTAGGGGGTTATCAGGGGTGTTTTTACACAAGAGAGTAGTGGGTGCTTGGAATGCATTGCCAGAGGTGGTGGTGGAGGCTGGAACAATAAGGACATATAAAAGACTCTTAGATTGGCACATGGATACAAGAAAAATAGAGGGTAGGGAAAGTTCTGTTTTGGGAAAATTTTATTTATTGATCGTAATAAGTCATAAAATTAAAAAATACAGGCAAAGAAAAACATAACGCATACATGATATTTTTGTAAATATGCCCCCTATGAACCCCCAACCCCCTACCCTAACTCACTCACCCTTCCCCACCCCCTCTAAACTACCCCAAAAGAAAAAGAAGAAAAGAAAGAGGAAGAGGAGGAGATCAAGCTTTCAATCGGTTATTTGCCATGGTTCAGAGCAACACCATCAATGCGTGGGAAGAAAATTAATAATTCAGCCCCATATATTCCAGATACGGGCTCCAAGTTTTAACAAAAAAACAATAATTATGTTATCTTTTACATCTGAATACAAGATCTCGTTTCTAAATGCCATCGCTGAATGCTCAAGTTTTTCCAGGTAATTGCCAAACATTTTCTAGCAAAGCTAAGGCCAATCTCAAAAAAATACTTTGAAATTTATTTAATTTTAACTCCAAACTCAATTTCATAATATAACCCAATAAAAATACTAAATGATCAAGTGAATTTTCCATTGCAAAAAGGTTTCACTATCTCACATAACCAAGTAGAGTGTAAAAAGGAACCAACTTCCTTATGACATCTAAAACATAAATCAGAAGAAGTAAACTTATATTTCCTTAATTTTTCCAGGGTAAAATATAATTGATGAAAAAAATTATAATGAGTCAATCTGTACCTTACATTTTCAATTTTAGTCATACTATCCTCACATAGATTCATCCAATCATCCTGAGAGATAGTATAGACAAATCTTTTTCCCATTTTAATTTAGATTTATAAACACCCGACTTAAGCATTTTATTCTGCAATAAAGCAAACATTCTCAGATACAAATCCTTTGTTGCCACCATCAGTAAGTAAAATCTCAAATTTAGACTGCTTGGGTAGCCTTAATATACACCCAAAATTATCCAACAGTAGGGTTCGAAGATGTTTCATATTTCTCTTTCATTCTTTGGAATGAAATAAAATATCCTGCTCCTTAACAATCTTCTACTGATCTAATACCTTTCTGATCCCACAACTTCAAAAGTTGATTAAGTGTAAAAGTAAAAAGCTTATTTTGAAACAAAGGAGTTTTACCTGAAATTTTGCCTTGAGTACCTATAATTTCATTTTTTATTCCATAATTCCATTAAATGTTTCGACACAGGCAAATTATAATAACTGAGAATTCTATCTATAAATAAACTGATCCATCCTCTTCTCACCAATCTGAGATAGTTCAATATTAGCTTATATCAAAGGTTTATCCACTTCAAACATCCTGTTAATAAATTTAAACTGTGCAGATTCATAATAATTCTGAAAATTGGGAAGTTGCAAGCCTCCTAATTCATATTTCTAAGTTAATTTCTGTAATCAGACCCTTACCATTTTACTTTTCCACAAAAGCCTCCTTACCTAAGCATAACTTCTTGAGAAATCTTGCAAGGAATAGATTGAAAAAGATATTGAATTTGAGGAAAGATATTCATTTTAATACAATTAACACATCCTATTAATGTTATAGGTAAATCTTTCCACCGATTTAAATCATATTTAATTTTAGACAATAAAGGTAGATAATTCAGTTCATATAAATGATTATAATTACTATTTATCTTAATAACTAAATACTTAATCTGATCTGACCATTTAAATTTCACAATATGCCTACACAAAGAATAATCCATTTCAGATAAAGGCATAATTCCACTCTTTTCCCAGTTAATTCTATAATCTGATATTTCACCGTACTGCTCCAATCTATCATGCAGACTCCTCAAAGATTTCAAAGGTTGTGTTAAATATATCAAAACATCACCTGTAAACAAATTTATTTTATATTCATCATCTTTCACCTTAATACCTTCAATATAACTATCTTGTCTAATCATCTGAGCCAAAGTTTCAATAACCAGTGCAAATAGAGCTGGTGACAAAGGGCAGCCTTGCTTAGTCAATCTAGTTAACATGAAAGGTGAAGATAACTGTCCATTTGTCACAACTCTCGCAGTAGGACTTCTATATAAAGCCTTAAATCAACCAATAAAGAAAGGCCCAAAATTAAATTTCTGCAAAACTTTAAATAAAAAAACTCTATTTGATTCTATCAAAAGCCTTCTCTGCATCAAGATAAAAATTACCATTGGTTGGTCAGATTGCTTCCAAGAAACATTAATTAAAGAAATCAACTTAATAATATTGTCTGCTGAATAATGATTTTTAATAAAACCTGCTTGATCTACTTGAATTAAATCTGGTAAATATGTTGCTAATCTAGTAGCTAGAACCTTGGCAACAATTTTATAAAGAAATAGGTCTATAAGATTCTGCTTTTAATGGGTCCCTATTCCTCTTAAGAATAACTAATAATTGCTTTAGAAAAAGAATCAGGAAAAGAACAAACATCTGTCTCCTGTTTCAATACATCCATCAATAAGGGAATTAATAAATCTTGAAATTCTTTATAGAATTCAGAAGTGAAACCGACATCTCCTGGAGACTTCCCACTGGGCATAGATCGAAGTGTATCTATTACTTCTTTAGCAGTAAAAGAAGCATATAAATCCTTGATATCTTTATCCTTCAGAGGATAAAACTAAGTCAGACAAAAAATTATCAATTTTAGTTTCATCTTCCAAAACTTCAGAAGTATACAATTTTTTATAAAATGCATGAAACTCATCATTAATTTCCTGAGGTTTATAGGTAACTATTGAATCATGTCTAATAGCATTTATTGTTCTAAAAGCTTGCTCCATTTTTAACTGCCAAGCTAAGACTTTATGGGCTCATTCACCCAACTCATAATATCGCTGTTTAGTTCTCTGTAATAATTTCTCAAATTTATGTTTGTAATGAATTATACTGTAATTTCATCTTAACTAAGTGTGGTTTCTCAACTTCTGTGGAATTTTGTTGTAAATCCTTTTCCAAAATTTCTATCTCCTTCTCCAATTTACTAACCTCAGCCATATGTTGTTTATTCATTTTAGCAATATAACTAATAATTTGTCCACGTAAATAAGCTTATAAGGCATCCCATAAAACAAATTTACTATCCACTGTACCTATATTTACTTTAAAAAAAAGCTGTATTTGATCCCTTATAAATTTACAAAATTCAGGATTTTTCAACAGTAAAGAATTAAATCTCCAACGACAAACATTCTCAATTCTCTCCGAACCTGTACATGTAATTAATAATAAAGAATGATCAGACAAAATCCGACTCTTATATTCAGCCTTCAAAACTCGACCTTGTAATTGTGGTGATACTAAAAACAAATCTATTCTAGAATAAGAGTCATGACAGAATGAATTAAATGAAAAATCCGTCTCCTTAGGATCTATCAAATTAATATCTTTCAATAACACCATTAACTGTTTAGCCATTTTAGTTCTAATTACCGATTTTGGAGATTTATCTAATAATGGGTCTCTTTCTTTCTCTTTCTTTGGCTTGGCTTCGCGGACGAAGATTTATGGAGGGGGTAAACGTCCACGTCAGCTGCAGGCTCGTTTGTGGCTGACAAGTCCGATGCGGGACAGGCAGACACGGTTGCAGCGGTTGCAGGGGAAAATTGGTTGGTTGGGGTTGGGTGTTGGGTTTTTCTTCCTTTGCCTTTTGTCAGTGAGGTGGGCTCTGCGGTCTTCTTCAAAGGAGGTTGCTGCCCGCCGAACTGTGAAGTGCCAGGATGCACGGTTTGAGGCGATATCAGCCCACTGGCGGTGGTCAATGTGGCAGGCACCAAGACATTTCTTTAGGCAGTCCTTGTACCTTTTCTTTGGTGCACCTCTGTCACGGTGGCCAGTGGAGAGCTCGCCATATAACACGATCTTGGGAAGGTGATGGTCCTCCATTCTGGAGACGTGACCCACCCAGCGCAGCTGGATCTTCAGCAGCGTGGACTCGATGCTGTCGACATCTGCCATCTCGAGTACTTCGATGTTAGGGATGTCCATCCATCAGCCAGCTCCCCACCATGACTACCAGCCCCCCCACATCTCCATCGGGCACACAAAACTCAAAACGGTCAACCAGTTTACCTATCTCGGCTGCACCATTTCATCAGATGCAAGGATCGACAACGAGATACACAACAGACTCGCCAAGGCAAATAGTGCCTTTGGAAGACTACACAAAAGAGTCTGGAAAAACAACCAACTGAAAAACCTCACAAAGATAAGCATATACAGAGCCATTTTCATACCCACACTCCTGTTCGGCTCCGAATCATGGGTCCTCTACCAGCATCACCTACAGCTCCTAGAACGCTTCCACCAGCGTTGTCTCCGCTTCATCCTCAATAATGGGTCTAAATGACAATTAAAATCATCCCTTACCATAATTTTGTCATATGCCTGATTTAAATTAAAAAAGAATCCAACATGAATTGTTCATCATCTATATTAGGAGCATAAATATTCATTTTGAACAGCTAGTCTTAAAATCAACTCTCTGTCTTGATAACGCAAGCATCTAATCAAAATAAAACATGGAGCTTGACCAGGAAGCGGCTTCCTTCTTATTGCTCTATGAGCTCTGTCCATTTCCAGACCATTCGAAAATATTCTGTTCCCAAAACCTTGGGAATCCATTTCCGAAAAAACTGAACTGGATCCAGACCTTCAAAATCTTCTGGAAGACCAACAATTTTAACATTATTTCTCCAACTTTGATTCTCCAAGGCATCAATCTTCTTCAATAAGACACTTTTCTGAATCTCCCAGCCAGTAAACAAATCCTCCATCTGCCCCATCCTTTCTTTACATTGGACCACATCATCTTGACAATCAATAAATTCTTCTTCAATCTTCTTAAATTTATCCTGAACCTTATCCACCGCTTTCAAACATTTTGCCTCATTAATAGAACATATCTCCCCTTTCATATCAGCAAACTGTTCCTTCATAATGGAAAACCCTTGACTCATTTGAACAGCCAAGTTCTCCATCTGCTTGGATAAATCAATAGATAAAGTTGACTCTGAATGGTGAGGATCAGACTTAAACTTTAAAGTCTGCTTCACCATAGGCCTACCCTTATATATGACTGTTTGTCATATATAAGATCCCTACGCCATCACGCCACACTCCCCAAAGGTTGTGTTTGTTGATAAGGTTTCTATCAGTCAGCAGAATTTTGTGTGCCAAAGAGTCTATACTGTTCTGTTCTCTGTTATGCTCTATGTTTTAAATGAATTCCTACCACAAACCAATGTATATTTCACTGTAATATCATTCCATTCAAGCTATGTGTGAATGTGTTGGCCAAGGTTCAAGCTTCCCTTTGTCACATGATAACACATTAAAATCCCCTAAATCAAGCAATTGGTAGTCTCAAACAACCAGCAAAAAAAAATCACAGAAAATAAATAGGTTAAAAATGTGAAAGTTTAAAATTGTGCCCCCTAGCGTCAAGTTTGCCAATCAAACAATACATAATCTCAAGCAACCGGAAAATTCACTTATTAGGCATCTACCAATCCTCATCAGTACCAGATATGGTGTGGGGGGGTTTACTGTACATTAAAAATGTTACATACTTTAACTTTTGCCTGCCATAAGACAAAGAATCATCATTAGTATTGCCTGGTGCCCCTTACAATATGAGAGGAAAAGAACCAAAGGGAGTCCCTTAAGATTCGCTTCCAACACTCCTGCATTCTCTGAGCCATACAGACTTCTGTTCAATGCATTGACAATCCAAGCTTCTGATCCGAACCTCCAACATGATTAGGAAGCCTTCAGCACCCTAGGTTTTTTGGGAGCCCTTCTTGTCCTCAGCACCCTCTCAAATCCTGGTTCCAATGCTTGATTCCATTGAGCCAGTCTCTAGCAGCTCTTGTGAGTCTCTCCAACACAAATCACCTGCAGTCTATGTGGATCCTTCAGCCACTTGAGGCCCTTGCTGGTCTGTTGCTGTGGTCATTGTCTTGTCGGGTTTTCTCCTCTGGTTCTCCTTCTCAATGGTGGTGGGGGGGGGGGGGGGGGGGGGGGTAGCACTGCATCTCTGCTCTCCGTTACATCAGATCCGGCAGCACCACCATTTACTCACTCAACAAAATAATTGTCTGCTTTCACTGGGAAAGAGAATTGATTTGAGCCCACTCGACACATTGAAGAGAGATCAGGATAGCTAACACAAACTGTGCTGATAGATGTTCAGACTTTCTGGATGAAACATTAAAGGGTCTATCAGATTGGGAGTACATGTGATTTGAGAGCAAAAAGTCAGAAGACAATTTGAATGAAATGTTTTGTAGCCACGGAGCCACATGAGTTGGGAGTAGTTGTTGCCAGCAGACCATTAAGTGAAAAGTTGGGTCCATATGAGTCACGGATACAAATTTCTACTCGTCATTTGGTCTCCTTTATCACTTACTGCTGTCTCAAGATTCAAGATTCAATTTGTTGTCATAATAATAAAAGTGTTCTATGACATGAAATTCCCTTTCTGCCTGGTGCAAGGCAGGCAGATTCGCCACTGGCAGAAATTGCCAGGCGTCTCTTACATTTCTTACAGTCAGAGAAGGAGAAGCAAGAGAGATCCCTCCCGCCCCCCCAGAGTGTTCGTAGATTCACTTCCAGTGCTTCCACAGCCACCCAGAGTCCAGTCCAAACCACTGGCAACCCAAGCTCCAGAGCCAAACCTCCAACATGGTCAGGGACCCTTCAGCTTCTACCTCCTGATCAAAGTTTTTAGCATCAGTATAAACTTGGGTGTCAAACAACACAGGCCCCTGTGCTGTGAAATTCCATGTGATATTGTAAGTCACACTGCAGTGAGGTATAAATGAGGAATTTTTAATTATGTTGTACTTCCAAGAAGTAACACAGTCAGTTCAGAAATGACAGTGAAGGAAGTGGTCTTGCTGTGTGAGAAAATGCTGAATGCAACCAAAATTGTACAAAATACAGTCAAGCTATGCACTAGTTGTATGTCCGTGTTGGCAGGGTGTCTTTTGGATCAGTCGATTGAGGAAAATGGTACATTAAACAGACTGGAAGAATTAAAGATCATTAAAAAAACAGATTAAACATTCTGAGAATACAGAACTTGTGAATTCTTAAACTTGCAGTTAATTTAAGAAACTGAATATTGTAAATGGAAGGACAAAGATTTGTGGAGAAAGATTGAAAATGGAGGAAACTCATGCAGCATAAAGATGGATAATTTTACACCAAGAGTCTAAGCTGATTTAATGTTGCCATTGGTCCTAGATATTCCATTGAACTCAACTGTAATCTCTTACAATTTGGAACAGGAGTTGGTTTCCTCAGAAAGCAGGATCAAGCTCACTTTATTCACTCTCCGTCCCTTGTCTGTCTGCTCTGTTGAAAATAAACAGGAGGAGTGTGGACTTGTAGAGATCAATACAGAGAAATGCAAAGTGATGTAATTTGACAGGGTGGGTAACAAAATGTCAAGGTCCTCTCATGGCCAAACTTCATAGTCATCTAAAGTTGGCAGTCAGTTACCATTTGCAGATAATGTCAGAATTCTTCACTGAAATTTGGAAACTGCTCATCAGAAATAAAAGCAACCAAATTGCACACAGCAAGGTTTCAACACCTGTTTAAATAGATTTCCTTGAACTTCATGCCTCTTGATTTAATGATACTTCATTATTTGGAGCAACAGGTTATCTCTGTAAATACACCATTAATTCTGTCTGCACATTTGGGCAGATCACCAGTTAATTTGGTATTTGATGCAAAGGGATTTGGGAGTCCTTGTGCAGGATGGCCTGAAGGTAAACTTGTAGGTTGAGTTGGTAGTGAAGAAGGCAAATGCAATGTTGGCATTCATTTGAAGAGGAACAGAATATAGGAGCAGGAACGTGATGCTGAGGTATTGGTGAGCCCTCACGTTTCATTGAAAAGCCAATATGTTGGTGTTCAGAGGTATTCAGTTTTACAAGAATGATTCCAGGAATGAAAGGGTTATCATATGAGAAAGATTGGATGACTCTAGGCCTGTCCTCTTTAGAATTTATAAGAATGAGGGAGGATCTTATTGAAACATTTTGAATGCTGAAAGGCATAGACAAAGTAGATGTAGAAAGGTTGTTTCCCAAGTCTACGACAAGAGGGCACAACTGCAGGATAGAAGGGTAATGGTTTAGAACAGAAATGTAAAGGAATTTCTTTAGCCAGAGGGTGGTGAATCTGTGAAATTTGTTGCCATGGGCCATATTTAAAGCAGAGATTGATAGGTTCTTAATTAACCAGGGCATGAAAGGTGAAGGGAGAAGATCTGGGAGTGGGGCTGAGTGGGAAAATGTATCAGCTCGTGTTTGAGTAGCAGGAAAGACTTGAAGAGATGAACAGCATATTTCTGCTTCTATGACTTATGGTCTTAAACAAGAATGTTTATAACACTACTTCACTTTAATCTGAGTTAGAGTCAATTTATGGGCACATTATTGCAAGGATGCCTGATTTCTTTTCCCATTTCAACATCTCTGTTAAACCCCCTATTGTGTCTTGATTACCTCAGGACCAGACAAGGTATGTAAGACAGTTTCTCGCATACAAAAGTACAATGTGTAGAGGTACTGAAATTCTTGCTGCAGCCACATGGTTATGAGAATAGAATAATACAAATTACCACAGCATGCCATGAGAAATAAAAGTGAATAATAAATATTCACAGATGCAGTTTATGCCACAAAAAAAGTGCCAGAGTTTGTTTCAATAGTGCAGACAGATCTTTTTTTATGGTTAGAGTAGTACAAGGTACAAGAGCCTGTTAACTGTTGGTAAAAGATTATTGCAATGCATGGAGCCACCAATCCTTTGCTACCTGATTTGCATATGAGATCAAGTCCTGACTATCCACCAGTGCTATTCCTGGCCTCTTGAAGGCTTTGGATGGGGCAATTGCCTTTATTTTAAACCCTCTTGCTTTCATGTCATGGTCTTGGGTTCTTTCTCTCTGCTGATCACTTCCAGCATTCTAACCGTTATGTTCAGCTTTGCCTGCTTCATACAGCAAGCCTGCTGATGTCCTAAATTCTCTTCTTCTGCAAGTCTTTGCACTGTTTGATGCTTGTAAAAACACCTACCTCTTTGTCAGGATTTGAAATGTAAACTGCATTTTACGTCCGGTAGGTTCTCTGTGTCCTGCTGAGTTTCTCCATCGCACGTGCACTGCACTCGACCCCAGCCTTTGCAGATCCTGTTGAACATGGCTTGGACATCTGTTATAGCACACCAGTGGTTGTTAAATGTCATTTATAAAGCTCCTTTTTTAAGCAACTTGTGTTCCTCTTCTTGTTTGTGTGAAAAAGTTGTTTGCGTGAAGTTTGCCTTAGTGTAGATTTGAATCGAGCAATCACTTTAAAGTAGTGCCTTGATTGGGGAGAAAAATCTGTCCTATCTGACTGGAGAATCTGGATATCATGCTGTTTCTAGAAGTGCTGAGAGAATCTGGGACCAAAGTTCGCTGGGTTGAGAATTTTTTGGCCCTCCTCCATTTATGTTGAATATTTGAGCCCTTCTACTCTGTTTTTGATCAAGCAAACTTTAACTACTGTCGTCACAGTCGGAATGGTGAGTATTCTGGGTAAAACAGACAATTCCATTGTATAGCAGTTGCTAGGTTGTTAGTCTTGATCTAAAGACAAGGCCTTCTTTCATTGGGTGGTTGATGGACTGGACCCACATCCAAGTGGAGAGAAGGTCATGTGTGATTTGACAGCTGGTCTTTTATGAAAAATGGGATAATAAAAATACCCTGCAGATGCTGGAAATCTGAAACAAAGCCTGGGTATACTCAGCAGGGCTGACACCATTAGAAGAAAGCCATTTTAACAGGTGCTGCCTGACCTGAGTGTTCCCAGCAGTTTTGGTTCAACGTGGTACTCTCTTTCCTATGAGGGTATCTAATACCAAGGGACCAGGTGAGTCAGAAATTTGGGGTCATTAGTAATAAGAGTACGAAGCTTGCTGTCTCAAGACAGAGTTGAGGTGACTACCATGGATGAGTTTCAGTGAAGCTCAATAAGTACAAAAATAGTCATGTTCAACAGGATCTGCAGTGGCTGGGGTCGAGTGCAGTGCACATGTGTTAGAGAAACTCTGCAGGACACAGAGTACCTACCAGAAGTAAAATGCAGTTTACACTTCAAATCCTGACAAAGGGCTCAGGCCTGAAACATTAGTTACCCTTAACCTCCAATAGATGATGCGTAACCTGCAGTATGCGTATTGCAAAGGGGAGAGGACATTCTGCTGAAAAGATGGAGCAGAACATCGACAGAGAATAAAGGTTAATTGGTGTAGGCCATCAATTGGAATGGCCATTTTATCATGGTTAAAATTAGGGACCTTTTTAACACTGCAGACTAACACTGCCACTGTGTCTAATACATCGATGCCAAGCCACATAATACTCTTGCCTTGGACTGGACAGCTGAGGAGTTGCATCTTTGAGTGCGGTTGCAGTTTCAGTGAAATTCTGTTCAGAATACTGAAATAGTTGAAATAACTTCTCATGACCTTCCCTGCCCCCCACCCTTGCTCTCTCAAGTGAGGAGAGGAAGGAAGAAATTAAATTGGTGGCTTTTCTATTGTTGGATGAATCTTTAGTTGGAGAGTCAGTGTTTTTGTTTGAAGGCGCAGTTAGCAGTACAGCCTCTGTATCTCAGCATCTGTGAAATGTTTTATTTTAAACTGGATTCTCTTTTATTAAAATGGAAGCCAGTTGAACCCATAAAAGCACAGTTGATTTAGAGTGATCGAAGCTGACGATGTTGATGTATTTAGGGGGGTACTTGATTTATTTTGTGTGCGAGTGCTGGGAATGGAGGGAAGGGCAATGGGGAGATGAAGTATTTACAAAAGGAAGAGACTTGTGTGGGAATATAAAACAACACTGGCATCAAGCTTCAGTGCTGCAGCATCTGCATGTGAATGAGCAGATGTCTATCGGATTGCACCGATGAATCTCTTGTCACTGTGGCCTGGGGCAACTGGATGTGGACCACTGTTTTTTTCTAATTTTTTTATTTTTCACATTATAAACCACATTGATCAAGATACATACATTTTCCTTTTCAAATATATACAGTGTCATTTTCTCCCCCCCCCCTTCCCATCCCACCCTCCCTACCTCCCCTCCCACCCTCCCTACCTCCCCTCCCATTCATTTAAAGTTCAGAATCTAAGATACATTAAACCCGTCAAACAATGTTGTCACTCAATAAAAATAAACAAGAAATTCCACTGAGTCAATTCTTTTCATTCTCTTCTCCTGTCATTTTAGGTGGTAGGTGTCCCCGGTAGGTTTTCTCTATTATGTTTCATGTATGGCTCCCATATTTGTTCAAATATTGTAATATTATTTCTTAAATGATATGTTATTTTTTCTAATGGAATACATTTATTCATTTCTATATACCATTTTTGAATTCTCAAGTTATCTTCTAATTTCCAGGCTGACATAATACATTTTTTTTGCTACAGCTAGGACTATCATAACAAATTTTTTTTGTGCACCATCCAAATCAAGTCCAAATTCTTTGTTTTTTATGTTACTTAGGAGGAAGATCTCTGGGTTTTTTGGTATATTGCTTTTTGTGATTTTATTTAATATCTGGTTTAGATCTTCCCAAAATTTTTTCACTTTCTCACATGTCCAGATTGCATGAATTGTTGTTCCCATTTCCTTTTTACAGCAAAAACATCTGTCAGAAACTGTTGGGTTCCATTTATTTAACTTTTGAGGTGTAATATATAGCCTGTGTATCCAGTTATATGGTATCATACGTAACCTCGTATTTATTGTATTTCTCATAGTTCCTGAGCATAACTTCTCCCATGTTTCCTTCTTTATCTTTATGTTTAGATCTTGTTCCCATTTTTGTTTAGTTTTACCATTTGTTTCCTCATTCTCCTTGTAGTTTAATATACATGTCTGTTATAAATTTTTTGATTATCATTGTGTCTGTAATCACATATTCAAAATTACTTCCCTCTGGTAACCTCAGACTGCTTCCCAATTTGTCCTTCAAGTAGGATTTCAGTTGGTAGTATGCCAACACTGTATCGCGAGTTATATTATATTTATCCTTCATTTGTTCAAAGGATAATAATTTATTTCCCGAAAAGCAATTTTCTATTCTTTTGATCCCTTTTTTCTCCCATTCTCTAAAGGAAAGGTTATCTATTGTAAAAGGGATTAGCTGATTTTGCGTCAGTATTAGTTTTGGTAGTTGGTAATTTGTTTTATTCCTTTCTACATGAATCTTCTTCCAAATATTGAGCAGATGATGTAATACTGGAGAATTCCTACGTTGTACCAATTTTTCATCCCATTTATATAATATATGTTCGGGTATCTTCTCCCCTATTTTATCTAGTTCTAATCTAGTCCAAACTGGTTTTTCCCTTGTTTGATAAAAATCTGATAGGTATCTTAATTGTGCGGCTCTATAATAATTTTTAAAGTTTGGCAGTTGTAAGCCTCCTTGTTTATACCATTCTGTTAATTTATCTAGTGCTATCCTCGGTTTCCCCCCTTTCCATAAAAATTTCCTTATTATTTTCTTTAACTCTTTGAAGAATTTCTCTGTCAAGTGTATTGGCAATGCCTGAAATAGGTATTGTATCCTTGGGAAAATGTTCATTTTAATACAGTTTATCCTTCCTATTAGTGTTAGTGGTAAGTCTTTCCAATGCTCTAAGTCGTCCTGTAATTTTTTTCATTAGTGGATAATAATTGAGTTTATGTAGATGGCCGAGGTTTTTATTTATTTGTATAACTAGGTATCGCATTGCTTGCGTTTGCCATCTGAATGGTGATTCTTTCTTAAATTTTGAGAAATCCACATTATTCATTGGCATTGCTTCACTTTTATTTGCGTTAATCTTGTACCCCGACACTTCTTCATATTCCTTCAATTTCTTATGTAATTCTTTTATTGATATTTCTGGTTCTGTTAAGTATACTATAACGTCATCTGCAAATAAACTGATTTTATATTCCTTGTCTTTTATTTTTATCCCTTTTATTTTATTTTCTGTTCTTATCAGTTCTGCTAGTGGTTCTATAGCTAACGCGAACAATAAGGGCGATAGTGGGCATCCCTGCCTTGTTGATCTGCTTAAGTTAAATTGCTTTGATACATATTTATTTACTGTCACTTTCGCCCATGGCCCCTTATATAGTGCTTTAATCCAATTAATATATTTCTCTGGTAAGCTGAATTTTTGTAGTACTTTGAATAAATAATTTCAATCTACTCTGTCAAAGGCCTTCTCTGTGTCTAAAGCAACCGCTACTGTTGGAGTTTTATTTCCTTCTACTGCATGAATTAAGTTAATAAATTTACAGATATTGTCTGTTGTTCGTCTTTTTTTAATAAATCCAGTTTAGTCTAGATTTACTATTTTTGGTACATAGTCGGCTAATCTGTTTGCTAATAGTTTAGCTATTATCTTATAATCTGTGTTAAGTAAAGATATTGGTCTATATGATGCTGGTGCGAGTGGATCTTTCCCTGTCTTTGGTATTACTGTAATTATTGCTGTTTTGCATGAATCTGGTAAGCTTTGTGTTTTATCAATCTGGTTGATTACTTCCAGGAGGGGAGGAATTAATAAATCTTTAAATGTTTTATAGAATTCTATTGGGAATCCATCCACTCCTGCTGTTTTATTATTCAGTAGTTTTTTTATTATCTCTTGTATTTCTACTATTTCAAATGGTTCTGTTAATTTATTTTGTTCCTCTGTAATTTCGGTAGTTCAATTTTAGTTAAAAATTCATCTATTTCGTCTTCTTTCCCTTCATTTTCAGTTTGATATAATTGTTCGTAGAATTCTCTGAAGTTTTCGTTAATCTCCGTTGGATTATATGTGATTTGTTTGTCTTTTTTCCTTGATGCCAATACCATTCTCTTAGTTTGTTCTGTCTTAAGCTGCCATGCTAGAATTTTGTGCGTTTTTTCTCCTAGTTCATAATATTTCTGTTTTGTCTTCATTATGTTCTTCTCCACCTTATATGTTTGTAGTGTTTCATATTTTATTTTTTTATCCGCCAATTCTCTTCTTTTAGTTGTGTCTTCCTTCATTGCTAATTCTTTTTCTATATTTACTATTTCCCTTTCCAACTGCTCTGTTTCCTGATTGTAGTCCTTCTTCATCTTGGTTACATAACTTATTATTTGCCCTCTGATGAACGCTTTCATTGCGTCCCAAAGTATAAACTTATCTTTCACTGATTATGTATTTATTTCGAAGTACATTTTAATTTGTCTTTCAATGAATTCTCTAAAATCCTGCCTTTTAAGTAGCATGGAGTTTAATCTCCATCTATACATTCTTGGAGGGATGTCCTCTAACTCTATTGTCAATATCAGGGGTGAGTGGTCAGATAATATTCTAGCTTTATATTCTGTTTTCCTAACTCTGTCTTGCATGCGAGCTGATAACAGGAATAGGTCTATTCTTGAGTATGTTTTATGTCTACCCGAATAATATGAATATTCCTTTTCCTTTGGGTGTTGTTTCCTCCATATATCCAAAAGTTGCATTTCATGCATCGATTTAATTATAAATTTGGTTACTTTGTTCTTTCTGTTAATTTTTTTCCAAGTTTTATCCATGTTTGAATCCAAATTAAGGTTGAAATCCCCTCCTATTAGTATGTTCCCTTGCGTGTCTGCTATCTTCAAAAAAATATCTTGCATAAATTTTTGATCTTCTTCGTTAGGTGAATATACATTGAGTAAATTCCAAAACTCCGAATATATCTGACATTTTATCATTACATATCTCCCTGCTGGATCTATTATTTCCTCTTCTATTTTAATTGGTATATTTTTACTGATTAATATAGCTACTCCTCTAGCTTTTGAATTATATGACGCTGCTGTTACATGTCCTATCCAATCTCTCTTTAATTTCTTGTGCTCCACTTCAGTTAAGTGTGTTTCTTGCACGAATGCTATATCAATTTTTTCTTTTTTCAGTAAATTTAGTAGTTTCTTCCTTTTGATTTGGTTATGTATTCCGTTAATATTTAAAGTCATATAGTTAAACATAGCCATTTCATACTTTGTTTATCTTTCCTTTCCGTTTCCTCATCATCACCTTTCCTTCTTATCCATTTCTGCTTTCTTTTTTTGAACACTTTATAAGACAACATTTCTAAAACATCAAACATTTCCCTTATTCTCCTATCTAAAATTTCTTTAACCCCACTATCCCCTCCCCTTCCTGAGTTGCACTTTATCCCTTGTCGGGCAACCACATCTCCCCTCTCCATTTGGATTTGCGAACTCACTCGCAAGCGTCAACTGATTTCGCAGTGACCGTAACTCCTCCCCACCCAGCCCCCCCAGAAAAGATTTTAATTTTCATATACAACAAAGGTCACTCTCTTAATTTCCTCCTTACTTCCTCTCTTCCCTTTCTTTCCCTTATTAATTCTTATGTATACTCCATATATTTTCTTTTAAATATGCATACACTCATGTACACACATATATACATACACACACACACACACACACACACACACACATATATATATATACCCATATACACACATACATATAGTTCGTGGTTATTTTTGCTCTCGTTACATGTCTTCATCTCTCTGTCTGTTTTGTAGTTGTTCTGCAAATTTTCGTGCTTCCTCCGGATCCGAGAATAGTCTGTTTTGCTGCCCTGGAATAACTATTTTAAGTGTACTTTAGCATAAATTTATATCCTTTTTTCCATAGGATCGATTTTGCTGTGTTAAACTCCTTCTTCTTCTTCAGGAGTTCAAAACTTATATCTGGATAGAAAAAATTTTTTTGACCTTTGTATTCCAGTGGCTTTTTGTCTTCTCTTATTTTCTTCATTGCTTTCTCCAATATATTTTCTCTTGTTGTATATCTTAGGAATTTTACTAAAATGGATCTTGGTTTTTGTTGTGGTTGTGGTTTAGGGGCTAATGTTTATGTGCCCTCTCTATTTCCATTTCTTCCTGTAATTCTGGTCTTCCTAAGACCCTGGGGATCCAATCTTTTATAAATTCTCTCATATTCTTGCCTTCTTCATCTTCCTTAAGGCCCACTATCTTTATATTATTTCTTCTATTATAATTTTCCATTATATCTATCTTCTGAGCTAACAGCTCTTGTGTCTCTTTAACTTTTTTATTAGATTCTTCTAATTTCTCTTTTAAGTCCTCTACTTCCATTTCTATGGCTGTTTCTCGTTCTTCCACCTTGTCCACTCTTTTTCCTATATCTGACATGACCATCTCTAATCTATTCATTTTTTCTTCTGTACTTTTTATTCTCCTTTTTATAAAAGATTGCCATTCTTTTATTGATTCCATATATTCTTTTTAAAAAAATATATCCATTGTCTTGCCCTTTCCTTCTTCTTCCATTTCTTTGTGTTCTTCTTCTTCTTCCTCTGGGTTGGTCATCTGTCGTTTCCTTGATTTCTTTTTACTCTCTTCTTTCTTGTTCTCATTGTTTTCTATGTTCTTTTGTTGTTGTGCTGTGGCTGTCATTCTCAGCTGTGGAGATCGACTCCTCAGCTGGTTCCCCCCTCCCGTCAGTGTTTTTTTTGTCTTGCGCGATTGCGCACTTTTGCTTGGCTCCGCGAGCCATTTTTGTAGTCCCGAGCTCGGGACTTCGACTGACCTGAGGGAGCGGGCTTCTCTCTCCACAGCGGGCCTCCTCGGACAGATAAGGCCTTCACCTTCTTCTTCCGATGTCTTTTCTTCTTCCCGTTGCTTTCGACTTTTCTTTCTTCGTTGCCATTTTCTTCCCACCTTTACTTTCACTTTATTTTAATTTTCGTGTTTGTGCCTTTGCGTTTTCTCTGTTTTTTTTTTAAACTTTTCCGGAGAGGGCTGGAGTTCCCCGACCGGCCACTACTCCATCACGTTACTCCTCCCGATGTGGACCACTGTTTGATGTGTTTTGTCTTGGGTCACTATAAATACTTCACTTCCTCATGATCAATTTTTCAGTTTGGCCAAATATGTTTCAGATGCGAATCACTTTGTTGATCCCAAGAACTTTTTCTTTCATATTGCAAAACTTTTTTAAAAATTTGATATCCAAAAATGAACCCTGCCCTAAATAATGTGTCACCATGGTCATCAGGTCTTGTACCTCACGATGATATAGGAGGCCACCTTACCCATTCGAAGCCTGAAGCTCAACACCTTTCTGTCCAAGAGCAGATTCTTTTCAATGGCTATCAGGCTCTGGAATGTCCCCTGGTTATTAGGAATCATGGAAGAATCATGTGTAAGACTGGCTGCACTATTGTAATGCCACTTTTTTCTTGCACTACAGTAACTGTGGACATCTGTCATCTTTTGTGTTACCTTTTTTAATTTAATGTACACTACACTATTGTAGTCTTTTTATGAAGTACTTGTTTGGCTATAGAAAATGGGGATTTCAGTGCTTATGTATTGTGCTGGGAAAGTTTCAAGTTCAGTGGGCTCACAGAGAGACACGTCTGGACAGAAGTGTTACAATCAAAGGTAATTTTATTGAACACATGGGAAACAAACAGGGAAGATGTCAGCAATACTTAATTACTCTACTACTTTTTTTTTTAAATTTTTTTATTTTTCACACCATAAATCACATTAACCATGGTACACACTTTTTCCTTTTCACACATATACAGTGCCATTTTCTTCCCCCCCCCTCCCTCCTCCCATCCCACCCTCCCTACCTCCCCCCTCCCGTCCATTTAAGGTATACAATCTAGGATACATTAAACCAGTCAGACAATGTTGTCATTCAATAAAAATACACCAGAAATTCTACTGAGTCCATTCTTTTCATTTCCTTTTCCTTCCGTTAACTTAGGTAATGATTGTCCCCGGTAGGTTTTCGCTATTGTATTTAATGTAAGGCTTCCATATTTGTTCGAATATTTCAATATTATTTCTTAAACTATATGTTATTTTTTCTAATGGAATACATTTATTCATTTCTATATACCATTGTTGAATTACTCTACTACTTAATAACTATATAGACATTCACATCAGACTCAGGTTGGACTCCGACACCAGTGGCTACCTATCTTCTACATGGTACGAGACAAAAACTATGATGGTGTAAGCAGGCATATCTGGCACAGGGGACTCCTTACCCTACCGCACTCTCTCGCATGTGTTCACACTCACAGATTGGGACTTTCAAACACACTCCCGATTCCCTGTACTATCGGGGGTGCGGTTCTCTGCAAGCACTCCTCTATTTCAGTACTATGGCTCAACTAAGTGTAGTGCACATCTTACCCACGACTCCTCCAGCAAAGTCCACAGTAGCAACCAGGTGTGGAGCGATGTCCAGGACTTGGACCAAGAGGCAAAGAGAGAGAAATGTGACATGTATTGTTGTTTATACTGTTCTGAGCTGGGCTTCTGGCCAGTGATGATGCTGGATCATTTAAATGAGCCAATGGTAAGGTGTGAGCTAATGGGTGGCCGGAGACTAACCTTGATTGGCAGGTGATGCAACTTACAACTAGGTTTCAGACAGGGACGTCACGTGTTCCTCTACAATCCTCATATAACAATAACCCTCATCTATCACTTAATTCCATGCTAGGTCCTGGAGAGCCTTCTTCTCTCCGATATGTTGTTTCATTCTAGCCCAACTCCCTCCAACACCAATCAAGTGGCTTTTGCATGCTGACTGTTAATCCTTTTGGCTAGAAGAGATTGTCAAAGTGACCTTTGAATAGTCTTTGCTAAGAATAGAATCTTTCCTCTTTACTGCTGCCTTTGTTGCAGGAATTTTCTTGGATGGAGGCAAAAAAATGGAAGATGGCTTGCCACAATCTTAGTGAATTGGTTTGGGGAGCAGAATGGCCCCATCATTCCTCCCTTGATCGTTGATCCCAACATTAATGAATTTATATTTTTCTACTCACCTCCAATGTCATGACTGCCTTAAAAACTATCGAACAGTAGCACTTACATCAACAGTGATGAGGCTGTAGATTAGCTCCTGTCTGAATGGTGACACGGATACATTCCAGTTCGACTATTGTAGAAAGAGGTCTATGGCGGATGCCATTTCACTGGCTCAACACAAAGCCCTGGTACACCTGGACAACAAAGATGCATTCATCAGGATGCTCTTTATTGACTACAGTTCAGCATTTAAGACCATCATTCCCTCAAAACTGATCAACAAATTCCAAGACCTGAGGGTTAATACCCCACTGTATAAATGGATCATGGATTTCTCTCCTCCCAGACCACAATCAGTGAAGATTGGTAAGAACATCTCCTCCACAATCTCCATCAGTACTGGAGCACCACAGGGCTGTGTTCTTAGTCCCTTCTGTACTCACCTCACACCTACAACTGTGTAGCTTGGTATGACAATATCACCATCCACAAATTTGTTGACGATACCACAATTGTGGGTTGTGTAAAGGAAGGGGTTGAGTCAGCATAAAGGATAGAGATTGAAAACTTGGCTGAATGGGGCACTAATAACAACCTTGCACTCAATGTCACCAAAACTAAGGAGCTGATAGTTGACTTCAGGAAAGGAAAGTCAGAGGTGATCATTGATCCAGTGATCATTGGGGGATCAGAGGTCAAGAGGGTGAGTAAATTTAGGTTCTTGGGATTCTCAATCTCGGATGATCTTTCCTAGACCCAACACACCAATGGCATTGTGAAGGAAGCATGACAGTACCTCTGCTTCATCAGGATTTTGTGGAGGTTTGGTGTGACACCAGATACCTTGGCAAATTTCTACAGAGGTATGATGGAAAGTGTGTTGACAGGTTGCATCATGGTCTGGTGTGGGAACACCAATACTCCTGAGCATAAAGCCCTCCAAAAGGTAGTGGACACAGCTCAGAGCATCACAGGCAAAACCCTCCCCATTATTAAGTACATCTACAGGTAATGCTGCCGTCAGAGGGCAGAAGCAATCATCAAAGACCCATACCACTCAGCACACACTTTGTTCTTGCTGCTGCCATCAGGAAAGAGGTATAGGTGCCACAAGACCCATACCACCAGGTTCAGGAACAGATGCTACCCCTCCACAACAGACTCCTCAATGACCAACTCAATCAGGGACTCATTCAAGGACTCATACTTATGTACTTTATTAATTTTTTTTTCACTCTGTATTGCAGTTAGTTCGTTTGTATTCATTATCTGTTTATAGTTTATTTTCATGTTTTAGACTGTGTACAGTTTATTTTTTTGCACTACCAATTGGTGGTAATTCTGCCGCCCCCCCAGGAAAAAAGAATATATGTCATGTATGTACCCTGCAATAAATCTGAAATTTGATATTGATTTTGTTCACTGTATTAAAGATGTGATTGTCTTGGTTATATTTCCTGTAGTGAAATATTTGTCTCAAACCCTTTTGATCTCCTGATGATGCTCAGTCTTTTTGATATTCATTGGTGTAATTAAAGCTTTTTTCCTTAACCTACATTTGCATTAAATCCACACATACAGTTTTATAGCATGGAAACAGGCCCTTCTGCCCAACTTATCCATGCCGACCAAAGTGGCCACCAATACTTGTCCCACTTATCCACGTTTGGCCCATATCCCTCTAAACCCGTCTTATCCACATAGCTGTCTAGTTTTGTCTTAAAAACATTGCAATAACATCTGTCTCATCCACCTCCTCTCCAGCTCATTCGGTACACCCACCACTCTCTGTGTTTTTTTTTAAAGTTACCGTCTTGAACCAAATCTTCCATTTGGCCCAAATTCTAGTTGTTTAGTTTGCCTTTCTCAAGAGAATTTAAAATTGTTTTTTGGATGGAATGTTCCTCCATCAAAGTTGCAATTATTTCAGGTCTAGAGATTTAATTTGATGGTATGACTAAATGTTTATTTCTCATTTCTGGGCCTCATTCCTTTAACCAGTTGCGACAATAAAATGATGGGACAAGCTGTGATCTTTAATGGTTGAGTCTGCTCAGAGCCTTGTGAAAATTCTTCATTTCTTCCATCTATCATCCTGCAGGTGCCAATTTTTACTCCAAGATTCTGGATGGTCACAATTGCTTCTCACTGCTCCTTTCAGGCATAAGAAACCTGAGGTCCATCACCTCTAGGTTCAAGAACAATTTATATCCAACAGCTATCAGGCTCTTGAACCTCCTCATTCTACTGCATCCGGTGCTCCTGTTGTGGTCTCCTCTTCTTCAGAGAGGCTGGGTGCAGACTGGGAGATTATTTTGTTGAACATCTTTGCTCAGTCTGCTGTAATAACAGGAATCTTTCAGTGGCTACTCATTTCAATTCCCCGCCCCATTCCCTTGCTGACATGTCTGTCCATGGTCTCATGCACTGACAGACTGAGACCACCTACAAATTGGAGGAACAACACCTCACCTTACATCTGAGCACCCTCCAACCAGATGGTATTAACATCGACTTCTCTGGTTTTTGCTTAAACTCCCCCCCCCCCCCCCCCACCCCCTCGCCATCATACCCCTGGTAAAAGGAACTCTTTTCTTCTAGTTCTGTCTTTCTTTCTCTTTTCCCTTTTCTCTCCTCATATCCAATTAACAACTTTTGTTTGTTGGTCTGGACTCCTTCCATTATCCCCACCTCTTTCCTTCCAGTCTTTATTTAGACACCTGCCTGCTTTTTGCTTATACCTTGAAGAAGGGCTCAACCCTGAAGTGTCGGTAATATATCTTTACCTCCTATGAATGGTGCAAGACCAGCTGAGTTCCTCCAGCATATAATGTATGTTTTTTGTACTAATGACCCTGAATGTTTTCTTGCATGCACTGCCACTATGAATATTTAACTATCATTTTATATCATTTTTTTCCATGTTGGCATATTGTGTTAATTTGTACTATTGTTGGTACCTCATGCATACCTGTTCAGCTTCAGCACATATAACCATAACCATATAACCATTTACGGAGCGGAAACAGGCCATGTTGGCCTTTCGAGTCCGCACCGGTTCACTGATTTTGTGCGCCCTCTTCAGGCAATGGTCCCGATGGGTTTGGCCCTCGAATTCCAACTTCAGTGGCTGAATTCTTCCATTATTCCACCTTGGCAAACTCCAAGAGTATCATTTGCAAAACCCACAAATTGGGAAGATAAAGAGGTCCACGAGCTCCTTACCCTCCAAGCTTGAAGACATCTGTATGATATACTTGTTACATGACAATAAAATCTTTTCCCCTATAATGTTTGCACTCTTAAAACTCTGTCCTTCCTTTTCTTCAAATATAACCTTGAATTACTCTGCACTCCTTCATAAATTTGATGTTTGTCTCGTGCTCTTTGGTAAGGCATTGAATTGCCCTGAAATTGCAGGAAACTAATTGGGCAATATAGGAAAATATTGGGACAAGAGATTTTAAAAATAGCCGGAGGTAGGTTTTTAGGGGTGTTGAAGGATGTTCTGGGGCTTTGGAAGCCACATTAGCTGCCTTCTAATGCCGGGAATTCGATGGGTAAGATGCCTCCACATTTGCTCTTTCATTACGATTTGCTGTTTAATGCTTCATGCATCCTGTTTCTGTTAATGTGGGGCAGTGCACTCACTTACCCTTCAGATGCTCCAATCAAATCCACCAGGGTACTAAACTTGAATGTAAACCTCTCCTCTTCCTAATACTTGGCTGTCTACAAAAGTCAAGTGGTTTGTGGTTTCCGAACAACTCCTGGCTTTTTTTGGAATAGTTTTTCTATCTTGTAGTGAGCTTTTGCAGGCTGTTTATCCTGTCTGCATTCTTGTAAAATGTTTGCAACTTGGCAGGATACTTCGATTAACTTATTACAACCGTGGAAAATGCCATTTGCCAGGCTGACTTTTTGTTAACTCTTTGCAAACCAGACCAATAGCTGGGGCTTGTGGCACTCTATTCACCCCAAACATGTGCTAAGAAACAAAACTTCATGAAATAACCCTGCAGGAGTGATCACTCCAGTTTCATTCTACAATACAAATTATAATTATGATTCTAGAACACTTTCTCTTTGGTAAATGCTCCTTGCTGTTGCTGGGATCAGACTGATTTGCAAGGTGTTTCTGAGTAGATGTGTAAGGAATGTTGTGGAATGTAGTTACCTGGTTGGAAGGGGAACTAGGAGCTCCGGGAGATATTTGAATTGGCTTCCTTGGTTGTTCTTGCTTCTTGTGCAAAGCAATGATATTTGCTAGAGTTGAATGTTCTGATAGCTGTTGGTTGGGTGCATGTGGCTTTTTGAACTTTGATCCCAACAAAGGTTTTTTTTGAACAACCCTTGAATGAAACCAGCTTTGTGCAGGGCTCGCGTTGAAACTTAGTTCCATCTTTGACTCCTCTCTATCACATGAGCTCTGCGTGTTTGCTCACTAAGTTTGTGAACCATGGATTCTAGGACTTAAAGATTCGCTGACAGTGGAGATGAACTTGGTCACAGAGTTTTACAGCATGGAAATAAGGTGGAGTTGATGGAAAATCCAGCTGCCTCTTGGAGTGAGATCTTGTGTACAGGGTGTCCTTTTATTGAGCAATTTATTCCTCTTGGTGAATCACTTGTGACCCACTTGGAATTGCACTAGGGCCTTCCTCTTGAGGGCAACTCTTCCCATTAATGGAAATAGAGGGGGGAGGGGGGTGGTGTTGGAAATAAGAACCTTGTGTCCACTTCTCTGATCTTCCATCAGCTTTGTTCATCACAATAAGTTGGATCACAATGAAGTGTGGTCACAGAAGAAAGTGGAGTAACAGTACATAATGTAGATAGGTTTTGCGTCCTGGATGAAGGATGCATACACTGAAGGGTCCTGACTCAAATCATTGATGAGAAACTTCTATCCATGTACCCCTCCAGCTCCTCGATTTTTATTTTTTTCTCTCTCTCAAGATTCCAGCATCTGTGGCTTTTGTTTTTAATCTGAGGAAGGAATATTGGTCAAGATACCACACTTAATTCTGCTTTTCTAAGTAGCATCAGATTGTAGGGTAATTTCTGTCTCCAGGGGCTGTGTTTAATCATCTGGATGAGAAGCTGCTTCCTGCTGCATCTTGGTCTTATACTTGGGGAAGGCTGGAGTAATCTGGTCAAGTCAAGTTGTCACCTTTATTTGTCGTTCATGCCCTGCATTGCACGGTAAAGATGAGATGGTGTTTCTCCAAGACCATGGAGCAGATTTACATAAATATGTTAAAATAGAAGTTAAAACGTTAAGACACATACAGCAAAGGTCCACGGGACACTATCCACATATGTTCTGGGAATGCAGGAGCTTGATAGCTTGGAGGAAAAAATCTGTTGCCCAATCTGGATGTCAGGGCCCAAGTGCTATGGTACCTACTACCAGATGGTAGAAGGAAGAAAAGTTTACATGAGGGTGATGTGAAGCCCTTCACAATATTTATTGCTTTCTGCGTCATCGTGTGTTGTAGATGTTTGTCATGATAGGAAGCGAGCCCCCAATGATCTTTTCCGTTGACTTCACTCTCCTCTGCAGGGTCTTATTGTCTGAGGTGGTACAGCTTCCAAACCAGGTGGTGATGCAATTGCTCAGGATGCTCTCAATACATTGTCTGTAGAATATAGTGAGGATGAAGGGTGGGAGATGAACTTTCCTCAGCCTTCACAGGAAGTAAAGGCACTGCTGGGCTTTCTTGGCTATGGAGCTGGTGTTAAGGGACCAGGTGAGATTCTCCACCATGTACACTCCAAGAAACTTGATACTTTCGATGACCTCAACAATAGAGCCATGGAGGGAGTCACGTGATGGAGTAGTGGCCGGACGGTGAACTCCAGCCCTCTCCAGAAAAGTCGGGAAAAACAAGAGAAAATACAAAGGCACAGAAATACAAGTTAAAGAAAAGTGAGTATAAAGGTGGAAAGAAGATGGAGACAAAAGGAGAAAAATCAAAATCAACGGAAAGAAGAGAGGAAGAGAAGACAACGGAGGAAAAAGGTGAAGGCCTTACCTGTCCGAAGAGGCCCGCTGTGGAGAGAGGGCCCCACTACCTCAGGTCGGTAGAAAAATAACTACAACAATGGCTCACAGAGCCGAGTAAAAGTGCGCAACCGCGCATGCAAAAAAACACACCGACGGGAGGGGGGACCAGCTGGGGAGTCGATCTCCACAGCCGGCAACGACAGCTGCAGAACACCTGCAGCAAGAAGAGACCACAGAAGACAATGGAAACAAGAAAGAAGAGGAGGAAAGGGCAGCAAAGAAACAACAGATGACCAACCCAGAGGAAGAAGAAGAGGAAGAATACAGTGAAATAGATAAAGGGAAAGGCAAGGTAAAGGATATACTTGCTCTTGTTAGAGGATACATGGAGTCATTTAAAGAATGGCAAACACAGGAATTCAATGATTTAAGAAGAAGAATAAACAACACAGAAGAGAAAATAAATAAAATGGATATGACCTTAACAGAAATGGGGAAAAAAATGGACAAGATGGAAGAGCGGGCAGTAGCAGCAGAAATGGAGGTAGAAGACTTAAAAAAGAAATTGGAGGAATCTAATAAAAAAACTAAAGAGACACAAGAATTACTAGCCCAAAAAATAGATATAATGGAAAATTATAACAGAAGAAATAACATAAAGATAGTGGGCCTTAAGGAAGATGAAGAAGGCAAGAATATGAGGGAGTTTATAAAAGAATGGATCCCTAAGGCCCTAGGATGTCCAGAACTACAGCAAGAAATGGAAATAGAAAGGGCACATAGAGCATTGGCCCCTAAACCACAACCACAACAAAAACCAAGATCTATTGTAGTAAAATTCCTAAGATATACTACAAGAGAAAAGGTACTGGAGAAGACAATGGAAAAAGTAAGAGAGGGCAACAAACCACTGGAGTATAAAGGGCAAAAAAACTTCATTTATCCAGATATAAGCTTTGAACTCCTAAAGAAGAGAAAAGAGTTCAATACAGCAAAAGCGATTTTATGGAAGAAAGGATATAAATTTACACTGAAGCATCCTGCGGTATTGAAAATATTTATTCCAGGACAACAAAACAGACTATTCTCGGATCCAGAAGAAGCACGAAAATTTGCAGAACAATTACAAAAATAGACTGAGGGATGAAGACGGGTAATGAGAGCAAAAATTATCACGATTGATATGTATGTGGGTAAAGACAAAAATAGACTGAGGGATGAAGAAGGGTAAGGAGGGTAAAAATGACCACGATTGATATGTATGCGGGTAAAGAGGTATAAGAGTGAATAGAGACAATGGGCATATGTGAAAGTATCTGTAATTAGAGGAAAACATAGAGAGTATAGACAAGAATTAATAAGAGAAGGCAATGGAATAGAGAGAATAAGGAGGGAATTAAAAGAGTGACCTTTGTGACATATAAAAAGCGAAATCTTTTCTGGGGGGGGCTGGGTGGGGGAAAAGAGCGGTCACTGCAAAATCAGTTGACGCTTGCGAGTGGATTCGCAAATCCAAATGGAGAGGGGAGATGTGGTTGTCCAACAAGGGATAAAGGGCAACTCAGGAGGGGAAGGGGAGACTGGGGATAAAGAAGATAGAAATAGGAGAATAAGGAAAATGTTGGATGTTGTAGGAATGTTGTCTGGTAAAGAGTTGAAAATAAGAAAACAGAAATGGAAAAGGAGGAAAGGTAATGATGGAAAAACGGAAAGAGAAGATAAACAAAATATAAAATGGCTACGCTGAACTATATGACTCTAAATATTAATGGAATACATAACCAAATTAAAAGGAAGAAACTACTAAATTTACTGAAAAAGGAAAAAATAGATATAGCATTTGTCCAAGAAACACACTTAACTGAATTGGAGCACAAGAAATTAAAGAGAGATTGGGTAGGACATGTAACAGCAGCATCGTATAATTCAAAAGCAAGAGGAGTGGCTATATTAATTAGCAAAAATGTGCCATTTAAAATAGAAGAGGAAATAATAGATCCAGCAGGGAGATATGTTATGATAAAATGTCAGATATATTCAGAGCTTTGGAATCTACTTAATATATATTCACCTAACGAAGAAGATCAAAAGTTTATGCAAGATATCTTTTTGAAGGTAGCTAATACGCAAGGGAACATACTAATAGGAGGGGATTTCAATCTGAATTTGGATCCAAATATGGATAAAACGGGGAAAAAAATTAACAGGAAGAACAAAGTAACCAAATTTATAATTAAATCAATGCAAGAAATGAAACTTGTGGACATATGGAGGAAACAAAACCCAAAAGAAAAGGAATACTCATACTACTCGACTAGACATAAAACATACTCAAGGATAGACCTATTCCTGTTATCAGCCCACATTCAAGGGAGAGTTAGGAAAACGGAATATAAAGCTAGACTATTATCGGACCACTCACCCCTGTTATTGGCAATAGAGCTAGAGGACATCCCTCCAAGAATGTATAGATGGAGATTAAACCCCATGCTACTTAAAAGACAGGATTTTAGAGAATTTATTGAAAAACAATTAAAAATGTACTTTGAAGTAAATACGGAATCAGTGGAAGATAAGTTTATACTATGGGACGCAATGAAAGCATTCATTAGAGGGCAAATAATAAGTTATGCAACCAAGATGAAGAAGGACTATAACCAGGAAACAGAGCAGTTGGAAAGGGAAATAATAAACATAGAAAAAAAATTAGCAATAAAGGAAGATACAACCAAAAGAAGAGAATTGGCGGATAAAAAAATAAAATATGAAACATTACAAACATATAAGGTGGAGAAGAATATAATGAAGACAAAACAGAAATATTATGAACTAGGTGAAAAAACACACAAAATCTTAGCATGGCAGCTTAAGACAGAGCAAACTAAGAAAATGGTATTGGCAACAAGGAAAAAAGACAAACAAATTACATATAATCCAAAAGAAATTAAGGAAAACTTCAGAGAATTCTATGAACAATTATACCGAACCGAAAACGAAGGGAAAGAAGGGAAAATAGATGAATTTTTGACTAAAATTGAACTACCAAAACTACAAATAGAGGAACAAAATAAATTAACAGAACCATTTGGAACAGTAGAAATACAAGAGATAATAAAAAATTTACCAAATAATAAGACACCAGGAGAGGATGGACTCCCAATAGAATTCTACAAAACATTTAAAGACCTAATAATACCGCCCCTCCTGGATGTAATCAACCAGATTGATGAGACACAAAACTTACCAGATTCATGTAAAACAGCAATAATTACAGTGATACTAAAACAAGGGAAAGATCCACTCTCACCAGCGTCATATAGACCAATATCTCTGCTAAACACAGATTATAAGATAATAGCTAAACTATTAGCGAACAGATTAGCAGAACAGGTACCGAAAATGGTAAATTTAGACCAAACTGGATTTATCAAAAAAAGACGCACAACAGACAATATTTGTAAATTTATTAACTTAATTCATGCAGTAGAAGGAAATAAAGCACCCGCAGTAGCAGTTGCTTTAGACGCAGAGAAGGCCTTCGACAGAGTAGAATGGAATTACTTGTTCAAAGTATTGCAAAAATTCAGTTTACCGGAGAAGTATATTAATTGGATTAAAGCATTATATAAGGGACCGTTAGCGAAAGTGACAGTAAATGGACATGTATCAAAGCAATTTAACTTAAGCAGGTCAACGCGGCAGGGATGCCCACTATCACCATTATTGTTTGCGCTAGCTATAGAACCACTAGCAGAATCGATAAGAAGAGATAATAATATAAAAGGAATAAAAATAAAAGACAGGGAATATAAAATCAGTCTGTTTGCGGATGATGTGATAGTGTACTTAACAGAACCAGAACTATCAATAAAAGAACTATATAAGAAATTGAAGGAATATGGAGAAGTGTCGGGATACAAGATAAACGTAAATAAAAGTGAAGCAATGCCTATGAATAACGCGGATTTCTCAAAATTTAAGGAGGAATCCCCATTCAGATGGCAAACGCAGGCAATAAGATACCTAGGTGTGCAAATAAACAAAAATCTAGGCCAATTATATAAACTCAATTACAATCCACTAATGAAAAAATTACAGGACGATTTAGAGCATTGGAAAGAGCTACCACTAACACTGATAGGAAGGATAAACTGTATTAAAATGAACATTTTTCCAAGGATACTATACTTATTTCAGGCATTGCCAATACAACTGACAGAAAAATTCTTCAAAGAGTTAAAGAAAATAATAAGGAGATTTTTATGGAGAGGGGGGAAACCGAGGATAGCACTAGATAAATTAACAGAATGGTATAAACAAGGAGGCTTACAATTGCCAAACTTCAAAAATTATTATAGAGCCGCACAATTAAGGTACCTATCAGATTTTTATCAAACAAGGGAAAAAGCAGACTGGACGAGACTAGAATTAGATAAAATAGGGGAAAAGATACCTGAACACATATTATATAAATGGGACGAAAAATTGGTACAACATAGAACTTCTCCAGTATTACACCATCTCCTCAATATATGGAAGAAGATTCATGTAGAAAGAAATAAAATAAATTACCAAATACCAAAACTAATATTGACGCAAAATAAGCTACTCCCTTTTACAATAGACAACCTTGCCTTTAGAAAATGGGAAAAAAAAGGGATTAAAAGAATAGAAAATTGTTTTTCAGGAAGTAGATTCTTATCCTTTGAACAAATGAGAGATAAGTACAATATAACTGGAGATACAGCGCTGGCATATTACCAACTGAGATCCTACTTGAAAGATAAATTAGGAAGCAACTTGAGTTTACCAGAGGGAAGTAACCTTGAATATGTGATTACAGATACAATGTTAATCAAAAGATTTATAACAAATATGTATATTAAACTGCAAGAAAAGGAGAATGAGGAAACAAATGGTAAAACTAAACAAAAATGGGAACAAGATTTAAATATAAAGATAAAAAAGGAAACATGGGAGAAGTTATGCTCTGGAACGATGAGAAATACAATAAATACGAGGCTGCGTATGATACAATATAATTGGTTACACAGACTATACATTACACCGCAAAAGTTAAATAAATGGGACCCAACAGTATCTGATAGATGTTTTCGATGTAAAAAAGAAAGGGGAACAACAATTCATGCAATCTGGACATGTGAGAGAGTAGAAAAATTTTGGGATGATCTCAATCAGATATTAAATAAAATAACAGAAAACAATATACCAAAGAATCCAGAGATCTTTCTCCTAAGTAACATAAAAAATAAAGAATTTGGAATTGACTTGGAAGATGCACAAAAAAGATTTGTCAAGATAGCCCTAGCCGTAGCAAAAAAATGTATTATGTCAACCTGGAAAATGGAAGATAATTTGAAAATACAACAATGGTATATAGAAATGAATAAATGTATTCCATTAGAAAAAATAACATATAGTTTAAGAAATAATATTGAAATATTCGAACAAGTATGGGAGCCTTACATTAAATACAATAGCGAAAACCTACCGGGAACAAACATTACCTAAGTTGATGGAAGGAGAAGAAAAGAAAAGAATGGACTAAGTAGAATTTCTGGTGTATTTTTGTTGAATGACAACATTGTCTAACTGAATTAATGCAACCTAGATTGTATACCTAAAATGGATGAGAGGGGGGGGGGTGGGGGGTGGCTTGGGAGGAGGGAGGGGGGAGGGAGAAAAAGTCACTGTAAATGTGTGGAAAAGAAAAAGTGTACATCATGGCTATTGTGATTTATGGTGTGAAAAATAAAAAATTAAAAAAAAAAAACAAAAAAAAAACAATAGAGCCATCAATGGTCAGTGGAGAGTCATTTCCGCCCCCCCCCCCCCACCCCCAGGCCCTCCTGAAGTTGACAACCATCTATTGTTTTATTAACATTCAGATATAAGTTATTGGCTCTGCAACAGTCCATTAGCGACTGCACCACATCTCTGTGCGCTGACTCATCATTCTTACTAATAACGCCCACCATGGTTGTGTCCTCTGTGAACTTGATGTGGTTTGGATTGTGTTTTGCTGCACTGTCATGAGTCAGCAGAATGAACAGAGGTGAACAAAGCACTTAGCCCTGGGGGGCCCCTGTGCTCAGTGTGATGGTCTCAGAAGTGTTGCTACCGATCTGGACTGCTTGAATCTCCCCAACAGGAAGTCAAGAATCTAATTGCAGAAGGAGGTGTTTAAACCCAGTAGGCTCAACTTCTTTATCACGTACTGAGGTATGATTGTGTTGAATGCTGAACACATTTCATCCTGGTAAGGTCAAAGTTGGGCAAAAGTGTTGAGTGCACAAAGTCTGGTGGTTCCAATTACAGGTATACCCCACTTTATGAATACTCGCTTTGCACAAATTTGCTTTTATGAAGAAACCTGTATTCAATTATATGAAAAAGTGGCCGGCAGGGCTGACAGATTAATGGAATGGTACCATAAGGGACAATCTACCCGAATTCTCCCAATGGCACAACTGCAGATCATTGCATCAGACGCCCGCCCATCCGAGCTTCCAACACCCCGAATGCAGACTTATGACTCAGTCCCAACCAATCAAGCTCCCGATGCCTTGAACGACGCAGGTACTTATCATGGCAAAATATAGTACCTGTGTAAAAGATGACACCCCCAAATTTGACCTGTAAAATATGTCCCCAAACTTCAACCATTACATAAAATAACAGAAAACAATATACCAAAGAATCCAGAGATCTTTCTCCTAAGTAACATAACAAACAAAGAATTTGGAATTGATTTAGAGGATGCACAAAAAAGATTTGTTAAGATAGCCCTAGCCGTAGCAAAAAAATGTATTATGTCAACCTGGAAATTGGAAGATAATTTGAAAATACAACTATGGTATATAGAAATGAATAAATGTATTCCATTAGAAAAAATAACATATAGTTTAAGAAATAATATTGAAATATTCGAACAAATATGGGAGCCTTACATTAAATACAATAGCGAAAACCTACCGGGGACAAACATTACCTAAGTTGATGGAAGGAGAAGGAAAGAAAAGAATGGACTCAGTAGAATTTCTGGTGTATTTTTGTTGAATGACAACATTGTCTGACTGGCTTAATGCAACCTAGATTGTATACCTAAAATGGATGAGAGGGGGGGGTGGGGGGGTGGCTTGGGAGGAGGGAGGGTGGGGGGAGAAAAAGTCACTGTATATGTGTGAAAAAGAAAAAGTGTATATCATGGCTAATGTGATTTATGGTGTGAAAAATAAAAAATAAAAATAAACTTCAACCATTACATAAGTATATAAGGTAACTCAAGTCTCCCGTCTCTGTAATACACTCACAATTATTTTTTTGCAACCTTTCCAGCTTAATGACATAATTGGGCCACCTCAGACCTGCACACAATACTCCAAAGGTGGCCATGTCAACATCTTGGACAGTTGTAATGGGATGTTCTAACTTGTTCACTCGATGCCCTGACTGATGAAGTCACAAATGCCAAATGCCTTCTTCACCACCTTTTCTACCTGTTGTGACTTTCAGGGAACTGTGTACCTGGTATTCCAAATCTCTCTCCATCGCTTTCCAGGGCACTGCCATTTACTTCTTATGACATTTCTTGGTTTGATTTGCCAAAATCCAATGCCTTGCATGTCATGAATTCTACCATACATCAGCCCACTTACCCAGATCTCCTGTAGTCTTTTAAGTACTTCCTTCATTGGCCATGATACTACCAATTTTATTCACCCAAAGGCCCAAGTACCAACAAGTTGTGCAGCAGTTGCAGGTCCCCACCAGTGGAGGAGCTGTTGCACCATTTCAATCATGATGAGGAAAATTTGCAGGTGCTGGAGTTGAGTGCAACGCACAAACATGCTGGAGAAACTTAGCAGGTCACGCAGCGTCCATATAACCATTTACGGAGCGGAAACAGGCCATGTTGGCCTTTTGAGTCCGCACCGGTTCACTGATAGGAAAGAAGGGGCAACTGACATTCAGGTCTGAGCTCTTGGTCAAGGTCCGAGCTGAAATCAGGCAGACACCTGAATAAAGATGTGGGGGGGGGGAAGGTAGAAGAGGGATGAAGGGGCGGGAAGGAGCACAGGCTATCATGCAAGAGGACATAGATGAATACAGGAGGAAGGGTAGAAGAGAAAGAAGTTGAGGTGATAGGGGAGGGGGTCACTCTCTGAATGGAGAGGGAATAGGGTGGGGATATGGAGGAAAGGAAACAGAGGGATAGGGAAATAAAAAGACCCAGTGCAGGGGTTTAATAGAAATTGGGGAAGTCGGTTAATTCCATCTGGAGGGAGAGTGCTTGGATGGATTATTAGGTGTTGTTCCTTCAATTTTTGGATGATGAGAGTTTATAGGTACAATGCACAGATACACCAAAATCCTTGGTTGCTGCAGCTAAACAGTAACCTAAGATCCACCAACTACAATAGTATAAATTAGATTATGTGCAGCTCCAATGTGGATGGGTAGATCGGTGTACAACAATAAATCACAACACAATAGAACAGGCTGGGGAATTTTCACTTGTGGGGATTTTAAAAACTAGACTCTTATTTTTTGAGACAGAGGTTGATCTAAGCTCCACTTCAAAAAATGGAGCATACTGCTGCCTTTTGGATGAGAGTATATTTCCATGAAGAGTATATATCTTCTTCAGCATGATGCTGAACCAAGCCATGAAAGACCCCAACAATGAAGACGCTGTTTACATCCGGTACCGCACGGATGGCAGTCTCTTCAATCTGAGGCGCCTGCAAGCTCACACCAAGACACAAGAGAAACTTGTCCATGAACTACTCTTTGCAGATGATGCCGCTTTAGTTGCCCATTCAGAGCCAGCTCTTCAGCGCTTGACGTCCTGCTTTGCGGAAACTGCCAAAATGTTTGGCCTGGAAGTCAGCCTGAAGAAAACTGAGGTCCTCCATCAGCCAGCTCCCCACCATGACTACCAGCCCCCCCACATCTCCATCGGGCACACAAAACTCAAAACGGTCAACCAGTTTACCTATCTCGGCTGCACCATTTCATCAGATGCAAGGATCGACAATGAGATAGACAACAGACTCGCCAAGGCAAATAGCGCCTTTGGAAGACTACACAAAAGAGTCTGGAAAAACAACCAACTGAAAAACCTCACAAAGATAAGCGTATACAGAGCCGTTGTCATACCCACACTCCTGTTCGGCTCCGAATCATGGGTCCTCTACCGGCACCACCTACGGCTCCTAGAACGCTTCCACCAGCGTTGTCTCCGCTCCATCCTCAACATCCATTGGAGCGCTCACACCCCTAACGTCGAGGTACTCGAGATGGCAGAGGTCGACAGCATCGAGTCCACGCTGCTGAAGATCCAGCTGCGCTGGATGGGTCACGTCTCCAGAATGGAGGACCATCGCCTTCCCAAGATCGTATTATATGGCGAGCTCTCCACTGGCCACCGTGACAGAGGTGCACCAAAGAAAAGGTACAAGGACTGCCTAAAGAAATCTCTTGGTGCCTGCCACATTGACCACCGCCAGTGGGCTGATAACGCCTCAAACCGTGCATCTTGGCGCCTCACAGTTTGGCGGGCAGCAGCCTCCTTTGAAGAAGACCGCAGAGCCCACCTCACTGACAAAAGGCAAAGGAGGAAAAACCCAACACCCAACCCCAACCAACCAATTTTCCCTTGCAACCGCTGCAATCGTGTCTGCCTGTCCCGCATCGGACTGGTCAGCCACAAACGAGCCTGCAGCTGACGTGGACTTTTTACCCCCTCCATAAATCTTCGTCCGCGAAGCCAAGCCAAAGAAGAAGAAAGAACTGTATCTCTGTGTATGGCTGGCCCACCTCATCCCTGTAACTCCTCCCCCTGGAATTCCCTAATAAAGGCAATTTCGCCCAAGTCCCTCCCTCAGTATGAATCTTGGAATCAGGCCAGCAACAGGAGCATGTGTCCAGTCTTATGGTAATAAAAGCCCGTCACGAAGTAACTCCAGTCTTTTAGTATTGTTGATAACGTATCAGATCTACATGGAAATATTTTTTCTTTCTTTGGCTTGGCTTCGCGGACGAAGATTTATGGAGGGGGTAAAAAGTCCACGTCAGCTGCAGGCTCGTTTGTGGCTGACCAGTCCGATGCGGGACAGGCAGACACGATTGCAGCGGTTGCAAGGGAAAATTGGTTGGTTGGGGTTGGGTGTTGGGTTTTTCCTCCTTTGCCTTTTGTCAGTGAGGTGGGCTCTGCGGTCTTCTTCAAAGGAGGCTGCTGCCCGCCAAACTGTGAGGCGCCAAGATGCACGGTTTGAGGCGTTATCAGCCCACTGGCGGTGGTCAATGTGGCAGGCACCAAGAGATTTCTTTAGGCAGTCCTTGTACCTTTTCTTTGGTGCACCTCTGTCACGGTGGCCAGTGGAGAGCTCGCCATATAATACGATCTTGGGAAGGCGATGGTCCTCCATTCTGGAGACGTGACCCATCCAGCGCAGCTGGATCTTCAGCAGCGTGGACTCGATGCTGTCGACCTCTGCCATCTCGAGTACCTCGACGTTAGGGGTGTGAGCGCTCCAATGGATGTTGAGGATGGAGCGGAGACAACGCTGGTGGAAGCGTTCTAGGAGCCGTAGGTGGTGCCGGTAGAGGACCCATGATTCGGAGCCGAACAGGAGTGTGGGTATGACAACGGCTCTGTATACGCTTATCTTTGTGAGGTTTTTCAGTTGGTTGTTTTTCCAGACTCTTTTGTGTAGTCTTCCAAAGGCGCTATTTGCCTTGGCGAGTCTGTTGTCTATCTCATTGTCGATCCTTGCATCTGATGAAATGGTGCAGCCGAGATAGGTAAACTGGTTGACCGTTTTGAGTTTTGTGTGCCCGATGGAGATGTGGGGGGGCTGGTAGTCATGGTGGGGAGCTGGCTGATGGAGGACCTCAGTTTTCTTCAGGCTGACTTCCAGGCCAAACATTTTGGCAGTTTCCGCAAAGCTGGACGTCAAGCGCTGAAGAGCTGGCTCTGAATGGGCAACTAAAGCGGCATCATCTGCAAAGAGTAGTTCACGGACAAGTTTCTCTTGTGTCTTGGTGTGAGCTTGCAGGCGCCTCAGATTGAAGAGACTGCCATCCGTGCGGTACCGGATGTAAACAGCGTCTTCATTGTTGGGGTCTTTCATGGCTTGGTTCAGCATCATGCTGAAGAAGATTGAAAAGAGGGTTGGTGCGAGAACACAGCCTTGCTTCACGCCATTGTTAATGGAGAAGGGTTCAGAGAGCTCATTGCTGTATCTGACCCGACCTTGTTGGTTTTCGTGCAGTTGGATAATCATGTTGAGGAACTTTGGGGGACATCCGATGCGCTCTAGTATTTGCCAAAGCCCTTTCCTGCTCACGGTGTCGAAGGCTTTGGTGAGGTCAACAAAGGTGATGTAGAGTCCTTTGTTTTGTTCTCTACACTTTTCTTGGAGCTGTCTGAGGGCAAAGACCATGTCAGTGGTTCCTCTGTTAGCGCGAAAGCCGCACTGTGATTCTGGGAGAATATTCTCAGCGACACTAGGTATTATTCTATTTAGTAGAATCCTAGCGAAGATTTTGCCTGCAATGGAGAGCAACGTGATTCCCCTGTAGTTTGAGCAGTCTGATTTCTCGCCTTTGTTTTTGTACAGGGTGATGATGGTGGCATCACGAAGATCCTGAGGCAGTTTACCTTGGTCCCAACATTTTTCAAGCTTTGTTGGGACCAAGGTAAACTGCCTCAGGATCTTCGTTTCAAGAGATACAGTACAAATGGCATAACAGCATCTCAGTGGTATCACCACATTAATTAGGCACAGTGCTGTCTTTTGGATGAGAATATATTTCTATGTATGTCTAACCTTTGTTCCTGGCTGAATTTAAAATATAACATGGCATTAATCTGAAGAGCAGGGTAGCTTTGGCTGTTCTTGGTCCATCCCCTCAACCACAGGTGTAATTGTTTTGTGATTATCTAACCTCTCAAACTGTATCTAACCTATCTGTAGAAGTGATCTCCAAATTTTCCTGACTTGTGTGATTTGTCCCTTGGAAGGCCTCCATTAGCTGCAGTGTTTTGGGACAGAATGATCGTGATCTGTGGAGGTTTCTTCCATTGTGGATTCTGGCCCCCCTCCTTTCTATTCCTGCCCACCCCCCACCCATCCCTTTTGCTGATGAAGCAGTACTGCACTTTGATGGCCCATTTTATCTGCTGATCCGAGCAAGTTAAGACTCACAGAAGAGATTTTCTAAAGCAATTGTAAATGAATACCGGCTGCAAGAGGCAACTAAAAATAGCATGAGAAAGAAGGGTCACCTTGTGAACCTTGAAGAAGGTGATTTGGAGTCGGTGAAAAGTGTGGCCACCATCTAAATTGTTCTCTTGAATGTTCAGAAGATTTGTTATTTGCATCCTGACTCTTTTCTGGACTGGCGAGTAGATGTTACGTCACTATATAATGTGCCCAAAACAGAGCTGATGTTGCACATTTTGTATAACAGCCCTTCAGACAGCTGCTGATTCACTAAGTGAGCCCATCAATTATAGAGAGGTTTCTAGCTGCAGTGACGGCATTGGAGCACATTGCAGCAGGATTGGTCTCATGTCAGTTCAGACCTCTTCAGTTTAATCTCCCTTTCAGCTTGCTCTGTAACTTGGTGGTTTCCAAATGGATGCATTGGATTTTTGAAAGTGGCTACAAAATCTAAATCCAGCTCACTTATCCTAAATCTTGACATCTGTTGTCATTCTTCTGAGAATATGGGTCCTGACTGCAGACTGTTCATCAATACCCTGACCATTTTAAAGGCCTGATTAGGTTTCAGAATCAGAATTTATTGTTTAACTCATTGTTTTGTGGCAGCATTACAGGTGTAAATATTGGTATAAATCACATTTTTTAAAAAAAATTGTCTAAAAGAAGAGAAAGTGAGGTAGTGTCTGTGGGTCATTGTCCATTCAGAAATCTGATGGCAGAGGGGAAGAAGCTGTTTTTATGCCATTGGGTGTTTGTCTTCCTGTACCTCCTTCCTGATGGCAGCAGAGGGAAGAGGACATGGCCTAGGGGGTGAGAAACCTTGAGGATAGAGGCTGCTTCCTTAAGACATCGCCTCTTGTAGATGTCCTTGATGGAGTAAAGACTCATGCCCATGATGGAGCTTTCCAAATTCACAGCTCTGTAGTCCTTTCCTGTCCTATGCATTGACAAACAGTGATGCAACCTGTCAGAATGGTCTCCATGGTTACACCTTTAGAAATTTGCAAGAGTCTTTGGTGACATAATCTAATGAAATATAGCCACTGGCAAGCCTTCTTCATGATTGCATTGACATAAGAGCTCCAAGATAGATCTTCAGAGATGTTGACACCCAGGAATTTGAAGTTCTTTACCTTTTCCACAGCTGTTCCCTCAATGAGGACTGGCCTAATTTCTCCTGATTTCCCCTCCTGAAGTCCACAATCAGTTCTTTAGTTTTGTTACATTGAGTTTCCTTCCTCTTTTTCATTCCTTAGCTCATCTCCTTCTCAGCACCTTTGGGTCTATGCTTGGGAGCAAGCTTAGCAGTCCAATTTCTTTACTGCCCTGCAACTTCACCCCATCAACTCCTCGTTCCGACTTGCCTGCACTAGGGGGTAACATACAGAGTCCAATAAACATACCAGGACATCTTTGGGTTGGAAGGAAACCAACACTGGAGTGAACGTGTGATCCCACACAGACCACAGCCACCTCACTGGTGCCAAGACCACAGCCACCTCACTGGTGCCGAGACAACATTTGTTCCTGATCAAGAAAATCCTTGCCCTTGAACCATCTGTCTGAATTTCTCATTGACTTGTGGCCTATAACCATCCTCTCTCGTTCCTCTCTGCATCTTCAACTGTGGTCAGCTTGCATTTTATTTCCATTGCTCCCACACAGGGGGCTTGTTTCCTACTGAGTTTGAGGGGTGAAGCTTGGGAATCTCTTCCCACAATACCTCCACCTGAGTATATCTGGGCTTTCTTTATGATGACACAAAATCTAACTTTTTTGTCATTTCTCATAATATTAAAAATATTCTTCTAGTGATAAATTATGTAACATATAAAACTACTTGTTGGTGTTCCATAGAATGTTTCTTTCATAAGATTTCCGGGGGTTCTGAGTCTGCCTTTGATCTTGGGCTTGGAGCCTGTTGAGGTGCTTGATAAGTTCTCCTTTGCTCTGTCCTTCTGTGCCCAACACTCCGTATTATAAAGCAAAGTTTACCTTGCCCAATTCTATAACTTTGTTATTCTTGCCTTATAACACCCAGGGTTCAAATCTTATTTCATATACTGAAGTATTGAATGTGACGTGGAACTGAACCAACTTCTGATTAGTATGGTAAATGCAAAGGATCTCGCAGTACTGCCTGAAGTAGAGAGGCATTTAGAGTCCTATCTGATGTTGATGTAATCTGTTTGCTTTCACTATTTTAGGGGCCTGACTGTTTATTCATAGATGACTGCACTATATTAGCTTGAGTGACCTAAATTCAAGATTGTGTACTTGTGGGATTTAGAGTGTATTAACATGAAGTTCCACGCACATGCAAGTTTCAGGCACAGATGTAGAAGCACATCAAGTGATTTGGAGAGGACTGGAGAAATTACCAATTTAAGTGTTTGGGAATCAGTTGCACGAGCTCTCTCCAAGTTATTATGTTGACTGCCTTATTTCTTTGTGGCCAGAGATGATTTCTGCTGGTTGTAGTAGTTAAGCTTCTGCTTTTGGTGTTGTCGCGTGGGAGTAATCATCAGAATGTTGTCTTGGACCTCGTGTCACTGGTTTATTCCCAGCTGCTTATTTAACACTTTGCAGATTTTTAATGAGGACTGTGTTTGAGTTGAGCGTCATTACAAAGCATCCCCAGTCCCATTCCTGTTCGTACTTTTTTTCTGTACTTATTCTCACTGTTTGAATCTCTCAGTGCACGCTCTTGATTAACATGCTTGGTGTCCACGACAACACCAGAGAGGAAATCCCACTGAACTTTAAATGCTGAATTGCAACCACCACCACTTGTGCCTATCATGAAACTGCCCACTAATTAGTAAATTCTGATAGTACCTATGCTCTTTCAGTTCATCCAGGCCCCATTAATTGCAGTGTAACGTTTCAAAAGTTAATATTGGAATGTTAACAGGAAAATATGCAGAAAACCTGCTACTCTCACCTCCAATATGGATTGTTTTGCTGTACCTTGGTCAAATTGACCACTAATTTATATGCTCCTCTACTAGATTCTTCTACATATTTCAAGTCACTAAACCCCCCCCCCCACCACCGCCACCCCTCCTTGCAGCATTACAGCGACCATCATAACCATAGTTGTGGTTAAGATGCCATCATTGACTTTAAAATGCTTTGGGGAAAGGCAGAATTCAAACACTCTGACCAAGTCTGCAAGAAACAGCACAGAGCTGTGTTTTCAGCTCAGGCCATCAGCAAGCCAACCTCCCCTCCATCGACTCTCTATGCTCCTTCTGCCTTGGGAAAGGTGCGCCTATGTTCAAAAGACCCATCCCACCTTGTCACGCTTGCTTCTCTCCTGCAGTTATCAGACTCTTGAATGGACCTTTCCTTGTCAAGATGGTGCCCTCGATTTGTTTGACTGTATTCTTCTCTGTACCCTACACTCTTCCTTTATTACTGTACTATCTGATGTACTTAAGTATGGATGACTTGCCAGAATAGCGTGCAAAACAGCTTTTCACTGTGATAATAAACAGTTCAATACAAGTTGCTGTTTTTAAACCCATGTAAATATGATTGCAATGTGTATCCAAGGATCTTCATTCTCTCCTATCATATCTGTGCCTAATACTGAACCTATTTCCAAAATGTTTTTGATCAGGGCACCATGGGAGGTGTAGCAATTAGTGCAACACAGCCAGTTTACCTATCTCGGCTGCACCATTTCATCGGATGCAAGGATCGACAACGAGATAGACAACAGACTCGCCAAAGCAAATAGCGCCTTTGGAATACTACACAAAAGAGTCTGGAAAAACAACCAACTGAAAAACCTCACAAAGATTAGTGTATACAGAGCCGTTGTCATGCCCACGCTCCTGTTCTGCTCCAAATCATGGGTCCTTTGCCGGCGTCGCCTGCGGCTCCTAGAACGCCTCCACTGGAGTTGTCTCCGCTCCATCCTCGGCATTCATTGGGGCGGCTTCATCTCCAGCATCGAGGTGCTCAAGATGGCAGAGGCCGACAGCGTCGAGTCCGTGCTGCTGAAGATTCAACTGCGCTGGGTAGGTCACGTCTCCAGAAAGGAGGACCATCGCCTTCCCAAGATCGTGTTATATGGCGAGCTCTCCGCTGGCCGCCGAGACAGAGGTGCACCAAAGAAGAGGTACAAGGACTGCCTAAAGAAAGCTCTTGGTGCCTGCCACATTGACCATCGCCAGTGGGCTGATATTGCCTCAAACCGTGCATCTTGGCGCCTCACAGTTCGGCGGGCAGCAGCCTCTTTTGAGGAGGACCGCAGAGCCCAACTCACTGTCAAAAGACAAAGGAGGAGGAACCCGGCGCCCAACCCCAACCAATCAATTTTCCCTTGCAGCCGCTGCAACCGTGTCTGCCTGTCCCGCATCGGACTTGTCAGCCACAGACGAGCCTGAAGCTTACGTGGACATTACCCCTCCATAAATCTTCGTCCGCGAAGCCAAGCCAAAGAAGATAACAGCGCCAGCGTCCCAGGATCGAATTCCATGGTGTCTGTAAGGAGTTTGTAAGTTTTGCCTGTGTTTGCGTGGGTTTCCTCCAGATGCTATGGTTTCTTCCTATCTTTCAAAACATAGCAGGTTTGTAGGTTAATTGCTATATCTGGGTGGCACAGGCTCGTGGCCAGGAAGGGCCTGTTACCATTCTGTATCTCTATGTTAAAATTAAATTTATAGAAATGCAAAAACAGTCATTATTGTATTCTTTCATTCTGCACTTGCTCTTGAAGATATGGAGCTGCCATCCTGAGCCACTGCAGTCCTTGTAGCAAAGCTCCTCTCTCAAGGAGTTGAAAAGGTTCTATGGTTCCAGCAATGATGAAAGAAAAATGACCACTTGAGTGTAGAATGTTGAGGGGGATTTGATGGAGATATATAAAAATATGAGGGGGATAGATAGAGTAGATGTGAATAGGCTCTTCCCCTTGAGGGTAGGTGAGATTGGAATGAAGGGTCATAAATTAAGGGTTAGGGGGCAAAGGTTTAGAAGTACCAGAAGAGGAAGCTTCTTCACTCAGAGAGTGGTGACTGAGTTGAATGACTTTCCAGAAGAGGTGATTGCAGCAGGTCAATTTTGTCATTTAAAAGAAGGTTGGATGAGTGTATGGATGTGAGGGGACTGGTGGGTTATGGAGAGGGAGCAGGTAGGTGAGACTAGTGGAGTTTCACTTAAATTGGTGTGGACTAGAGGGGACGAGATGGTCTGTTTCCATACTGTAATTGTTATATGTTATAACATGCAGCTTGGAGAGGAACAGTCTGTGGTGGTGCTTCCAGCTGCCTACTGCCCTTCATCACTTCTGTGCAAGAGCTCAGATTTGGAAGTGGCTACTGAAGTGGTCAAGGCAAGCAAATGTAGTGCATTTTGTGAATGGAATACAACATGGAGTCTTGGAGGGAATGAGTGTGTCGAATGGTTAAGATGCTAGATATATCATCCTGGGTGGTGTTGAAATTCTTGAGTCGTTGCTACTGTCTTCAAACATCAAAGGAAGGGCATTCTAAAGTGCCTGGTAGTGATGGAAAGGCTTTGGGAGTCAAGTGGCTGGTCGCAAGAGATGTGGCCCCTGACCTGCTCTTGCAATCTGAGTTTTTGTGCTGTTGGCCTGGTCACATTTCTGGTCTGTGGTGATGTGCACTCCCCACCTAGTGCCCCTTTCCCACCAGGCAAGGACCCTGATGTCCTTGAGATCTTGCTGCATGCACAACTTCATTTGTTAAATGTGAATGAAGTTAAATATTGTGAATTATCAGTGAGTGTCCCAACTCTGACATTTACAAGATATAAGAGCAGAAGTAGATCAATCGGCTTGTCAGGTCTGCTCTGCCATTTAATCATGAGCTGATCCTTAAAACTCAGTCTCACTCCCCGCCATCTCTCCATAATCTATAATACCCTGACTGATAATCATTGAAGCAACTGAAGATGCATTTAAATATGATGTCTTGAGCTCTTAATGCTGAGGGCTGAAATGATTGATGACCACAACTATCCTGGTTGAATTGCAAGATAAACACTCCACTGTTTTTCACCTTGATGTCATTACTGAGGTTTCTTGATGATCCCCTCTGTTAAATGCTGTCTTGATATTAAGGACAGTTGCTATCACCTTGCCTTTGCGATTCACCTCTTTGGTCCAGGGCTGTGTTGAGGCCTGGAGCCAGTGGTCAAGTTGTCACCCAAAATGGGCGCTGGCGAGTTGGGTTAGTGGTGAGTAAATACTGCTTTGTTATGCTGTCAATCATCCAGATTGGACTGGTCCTGCTTCTGTGAACAAGGCAAACCTCAACAATTTTCCACATTGGGTTAATGCCAGCATTGCAAACTGTATTGTAGTTGTAGCTTGGCTCGAAATGCTGTTGGCTTCAGTACTAGGATGTTGTCCATCTTAACCTGTACCTTCTGCAGTATCCACAATTCTTGACTGTGGGGTGAATCAAAGTAGCTGATGGTAAGGTAATGGTGAGCATCTTGGTAGACTTTTAGATGAATGTGTTGTCCACCATTGAGGGTGAGATTGTTCTTGGAGGAGTTGTTTTGAACTGTTCACCACCATAAATGATCTAGAGTGCTAGGATCACCATATTTCCATCTAATCCATTGGTTAGATTAGTGGGAATGCTTTGCTGTTGAACCACCATATCATAAACTACTGCAAGACTACCAAAAAGATCTGTCTGCACTACTGAGACATCACTTTTTATTTATTGCACTAACTGCAACTGTGAATATTTTTGGGCAAATTGGGGTAATTTAACGTGACCGGGCCAACAGCATGAAAACTCAGATTGCTACTGAAAAAGTATGATATTGTAGCCATTACTGAAATGTGGCTCAATGAGGGGTGTGATTGGGAGCTCAATATCCAAAGTTACACAGTCTATAGGAAAGATAGACAGGTGGGTAGAGGAGGAGGGGTAGCTCTGATGATCAGTAATGACATTAAATCAATAGAAAGAAGGGATTATAGGGTCAAAAGAGATAGAATCATTATGGGTTGAATTAAGAAATGTCAAGGGTAAAAAAACCATTATTAGCAATTATATACAGACCCCCAAACAGTAGCCGGGAAGTGGATAATGAGATACAGTAGAAAATACAGAGGGCATCCCACAGCGATAATATCAAAATACTTATGGGGGATTTTAACATGGCAGGGGATTGGGAAAGACAGGAAAATTCTGGAAGCCAGGAGAGAGAGTTTGTAGAAAACTTAAGACATAGCTTTTTTGAACAGCTTGTTGAGAAACCCACCAGGGGATCTGTAGTTCTGGCTTGGGTCATGTGCAATAAACTCGAGGTCGTTAGGGAGTTAAAGGTCATAGAACCTCTAGGAAGCAGCGATCATAACATAGTTGAAAAAAATTTGAAAAGGAAATTATTGGATGTATCAATTTTTCAGTGGAATAAAGGAAATTACAATGGTATTGAAAATGAGCTGGCTCAATTAAACTGGGAAAGCAAACTAATTGGAGGATCAAAGCAGGACTGGAAGATATTTTTGCAAGTAATAAAAGGCATGCAGGATAGATATATTCCAAGGAAAAAGAAATTTGTCCAAGGAAAGATGGTACCATTGTGCCTAACAAAAGAGGTGAAGGCTAAAATAAAAGCAAAGGTGAGGGCATACAAGGAAGCTAAAATTAATGGGAAATCACTGGGATTCCTTACGACAATTACAGAAAGAGACAAAGAAAATCACTCGGAAAGAAAAGATGAGCTATGAAAGGAGATTAGCTAACAATATTAAAAACGATACTGAGTTTTTTTCAAATATATAAGAAATAAAAGAGAGACACGTGTTGACATAGGACTGATTTAAAAATGATGCTGGGGAAATTGTAATGGTTATAAAGAGATGGCAGAGTAACTTAATCAATATTTTGCGTCTGTCTTCACCATGGAAGACATTAGTAATATCCCGGACAGACAGAAGGTTCAAGGAGTAGAGTTAGATTCAGTTAGGGTTACCAGAGAAATTGTGCTAGGCAAACTAAATCGATTAAAGATTGATCATTCTCCCGGACCGGATGAGGTGCATCTACGGGTTTTGAAAGAGGTGGCTTTGGAGATTGTAGTTCCATTGGTGATGGTCTTCCAGAAATCGATAGACTCTGGAGAGATTCCAGAGGATTGGAAGGTCACAAATATGGTTCCGTTGTTTAAGAAAGGTGGGAGACAGAATAAAGGAAACTATAGGCCGATTAGTCTGATGTCGGTGGTTGGGAAGATATTAGAGTCAATCCTCAAGAATGAGGTGATGAAATACCAAGAGATGCATGACAGGATAGGCCCAAGTCAGCATGGTTTTTTAAAGGGTAGATCCTGCCTGACCAACCTATTAGAGTTTTTTGAAGAAATCTCAAGTAGAATAGACAAAGGAGAGGCTGTGGATGTTATCTATTTAGATTTTTGAAAGGCTTTCGATGAGGTGCCACATATTAGGCTGCTAAATGAGATGAGGGCCCATGGAATTACAGGGAAGTTATTAAACTGGATAGAAAAGTGGCTGATAGGCAGGAGATTAAAGAGATTAGGAAGAACTTCTTTAGCCAGAGGGTTGTGGATCTATGGAACTTGCTGCCGCATACAGCAGTGGAGGCCAGATCACTGGGAGTATTTAAACAAGAAATAGACAAGTATCTCATTAGTGAGGGCATCAAGAGATATGGGGAAAAGGCCAGAAATTTGAATTGGTGTAGAGTAGCTTACTGTAAATGTACAGAATAGACTAGATGGGCCTAGTGGTCTGGTTTTGTTCCTTTGTCTTGTAATCTTGTGATTATAGTTAGTGTACCTTTTGTACCTATGTGACTGTAGCAAGTAAGAATTTCTGTGCATCTGTTCATTGTACTTGTGTAGGTGGCAATAAACTCTCATCTCTGCATATGGCTATCTATCCACTCTTGGTGATTGGAGACTCATGTCCCCTGCCCAGAGCTCAGTCAGTATTTCCATGTATTTTTTTAACATGGAGGAGCATTGATTCACCGGCTGAAGCAGGTGGTGAGTGGGAATGAGGAGGTTTGCTTGACCAAATTTCACATTCACAAGAGCTGTTCTTCCAACTCTGCATATGTCTGGGCTTGGGGAAGCTGGGCAGTGAGAGCAGGATGCTAAGTGGTGTTTTCTTACTGGTCTCTGTATGAACTACTTTGGTATTCAGCACACTGGCATGTCCCTTGACCCGTAAGTGAAGTTCTGACTTTGAACCTGGACAAAAACTCAGACAAAGGGCAAAGTCCATGTCCACTTGTAACTCACACAGGAGGCATAAAGGACAGTCAGTAGCTATAACCTGGAAAAGAGCAGCAGTCATAGCCATAGGAAATATATGTTCCTCACCACTACTCCCATTAAAGTGGTTTAATCTGGAGAGAGAAGACTCAGCAAGTGTGTAGGGGGAGACTTTCACTTCAGGAATACATTTTAAAACCTTGGGGTACTGTAACACATGCCACACAAAACTCATGAATTGTGCTCAATTTTGGGGGTTGGGGAAATGTGGAAGATAGTTGTTCTCATTGGGTTCTTGAAGCAATGGTACAGCTGGGAGTAGGTGGTCAGTAATGCTGATGTATGTTAACCTGGAACCCATCTTCCAGCGAAGCCATTGAATACTTTTCTCACCACCTACAGTGAGATACAGGACCTAGGTTTAATGTCAGCTCTTGATGTAGTACTATATTGATGTCAGCATTGATGTTGTGCTTCTAGATCTGCTGGCACAAAACTTTATGCACTGAATAATGCTGTAGTGTCTGAGGGTTTGGCACCAATTCATATGGTTTAGAGCAGTGGCTTGGGTGTCTTCGCTTGGAGGGTCACTTTCCAAGATTGGACTCATAAGCCACTTGAGAGCCCATAGGAATGAAGATGATCACCCTCAATGTCAAGGGATAGCCATGACGATGACTTAAGGAGGTATGTGAGTGGAAAGAAAAACTTTGAAAAACACTGGTTTAGAGGGAGGATCAAGTTCATTGTCACATAGTTGGGATTGAATTTGTCAAGTGTGTTCAATAAGGATTCCTGACACCATATATGTCATCCAGCCTATGAGAGGAGACTCCATACTGGATCTGGTTCTGGGGAATGAACCTGGTCAGGTGATGAACCTCTCGGTGGGGAGCATTTTGGTGAGAATGATCACAACTCCTTGAGCTTTAGCATAAGTATAGTTAAGGATTAAAAAAACAGACAAATTGGGGAAGGGCTAATTACAAAGGGATGAGGCAGGAACTTACAAGAGTAAATTGGAAACAGATGTTCATAAGTGAAAGTACAGATCTAATTGTGGAGGAAGTTTATGGACCACTTGTGCAGGGTTCAGGTCCGATTTGTCCCACTGGGACAGGGAAATGACGGTAGGAAAAGGGAACTGTGGTTGATGAAACAGGAAAGGCAGTTAGCCAAAAGGAAGAAGGAAGCATTCATTAGATTTAAGAAGCTGGAAACAGGAAAGACTCATGAGAAGTATATGTTAGGCAGGAAGGAGCTTAAGTGAGGACTTAGGAGAGCTCAAAGGGGGCATGAGAAGGCTTTGGCATGTAGAATTAAGGAGAACCCCAAGGTGTTCTATGCATATGTGAACAGAAGGATGGTGGGAATGAAGGTGGGGCCACTAAAGGATAAAGGAGGGAACAGGTGCCTGGAGGCGGAGGAGGTTGGGGAGGCTTAAAATGAATACTTTGCTTCAGTATTCACATGAGAAAAGGTCCTAGATCAGGGTGAGGTTGGAATAGAACAGGCTTGTGAGCTCGACAATGTTGAGATTAGGAGGTGTTGGATCTTTTTAAAAACATTAAGGTTGGTAAGTCCACGGGGATGGATGTAATATACCCCTGGCTGCTGTGGGAAGTGAGAGAAGAGATAGCTGGGGCAGTAGCTATGATCTTTGAATCCTCTTTGGGTACAGGGGAGGTGCCCAAGGATTGGAGAATGGCAAATGTAGTCCTCTTGTTTAAAAAAAGGAAATAGAGAAAATCCTGGGAATTATAGACCAGTGGGTCTTACATCAGTGGTGTGCAAACTATTGGAGAGGATTCGTAAGGATAGGATCTATGAGCATTTGGAGAAGTACAGTCTACTCAAGGATAGTCAGCATGACTTTGTGAAGAGAAGGTCACGAGCTTAATTGAGTTTTTGAGTAAGTAACAAAAGAAATTGATGAGAGTAGGGTGATAGATGTGGACTATATGGATTTTAGTAAGACATTTGACAAGGTCCCTCATGATACTTTTTCATAAAGTCATAAGACATGGGATCAGTGGAACCTTGGCTGTGTGGATAAAAATTTACCTTGCATATAAAAAACAGAGAGTAGTAGTGGACAGAAAGTATTCTGTCTGGTGGTCAGTGACTAGTGGAGTTCCTCAAGCATCTGTTGTGGGACCCCTGTTCTTTGTGGGCTTTATAAATGACCTAGACGAAGAGAAGGAAGGAAGGGTCAGTAAATTAGTGGATGATATGAAGGTTGGAGGAGTTGTAGATGGAGCTGAAGGTTGATAAAGCTTACAGGAAGATATAGACAGGATGCAGAGTTGGGCAGAAAAGTGGCAGATGGAGTTCAGTCTGGTTAAGTATGAGATGATGCATTTTGGAAGGACAAACCAGAAGACTGAGTACAAAGTCAGTGACTGACGAGTATGGATGAACAGAGTGAACTTGGGATCCAAATCCATACATCCCTCAAGATTGTCGTGCAGGTTGATAGGATAGTTAAGAAGGCCTATGGGATGCTGGGATTCATTAATAGGGTGATTGAGTTCAAGAGTTGAGAGGTCATGTTGCAACTCTACAAATCTCTGGTGAGACCACACTTGCAATATCATGTTCAGTCTGGTCAGCTCATTATAGGAAGGATGTAGAGCCTATGGATAGGGTGCAGAGGAAATTTACCAAGATGTTGCCTGGATTGGAAATTAAGTCTTATGAGGCAAGGTTAGCAGAGTTGGGACTTTTCTCTTTAGTGTGTAGAAAGATGAGAGGAGACTTAATAGAGATCTACAAGATTATGAGAGACATAGATAGGATGGACAGCCAGTGCCTTTTACCCAGGACAGGAATAGCAAACATCAGAGGATATGTGTACAGAGTGAAGGGAGGGAAGTTTAGGGAAGACATCATAGGCAAGTTTTTACACAGAGAGCTGTGGGTGCCTGGAATGCCTTGCCAGAGCCTGAAACATTAGGGACATTTAAGAGACTCTTAGACAGGCACATGGATGGAAAAAAAAGGGTTACAGCATAGGAAGGGTTTATTATATTTTTTTTATAAAGAATATATGGGTTGGCACAACATTGAAGACCAAAGGGCCTGTACTGTGCTGTCATCTTCTATATTCTATGAAATATTGACACATCTGACGAGTTTCTCCTTGTTAATTCTCAAATTGAACACCATCTTATTGTGATCAATTCCACCTAATGGTTCTTTACTCTAAGCTCTAATGACTTGTGGATTACACAAAATCCAATCCCGTGGAGCCAATCCCCTCATGGGCTCATCAACAAGCTGTTCTAAAAAGCCATCTCATAGGCTTTCTACAAAATCTCTCTCTTGAGATCCAATCCCAACCTAATTTTCCCAATCTACTTCCATGATAAAATCCCCCATGACCAATATAACATTGCCCTTCTGACACACCTTTTCTATTTGCTGTTGTAATTTGTTGTCCACATCCCAGCTACTGTTTGGAGGCTGTATATAACTCCTACAGTATCTTTTTACCCTTAACAACCCACAGTCATTCTATATCTGAGCCAATGTCCCTACATCATAACCCCCTATTTTTCTTTCATCCATGTGCCTGTCTAAGAGTCTCTTAAATTTTCATAGTGTTCCTGCCTCCACACCTCCTGTGGGAATGCATTCCAAGCACCCAGCACTCTCTGTGGAAAAATAAAACTTTATGTCTCACCTAATTCCTTTAGTCAGAGGATGGTAAATCTGTGGAATTTGTTGCCACAGGTGGTTGTAGAGGCCAAGTCATTGGGTGTATTTAAGGCAGAGACTGAATTTCTTGATTAGTTAGGGCTTTAAATGCTGAGGAGATAGCACAAGTAATTGATGAATGTAGGGCGGTAGATGTGGTGTATGCATATTTTAGTCAGCCATTTGACAAGTTCCCATTGAGAGATTCATTCAGAAAGAAATAAGTCATGAGATCTTTGGAATAGAACATGACAGCACAGAAACAGGGGTATGGAGGGCTATGGACTGGGTGATAGGCCAAAAAATAGTTTGGCACAGACATGTTTCTGTGCTGTAATGCTCTATGGTTTTTGGGGTAGGAATATATAGGTTGACACAACATCGAGGGTCAAAGCGCCTGTATGTGCTGTAATGTTCTAAGTACTAGGTGCAGTGAAAAGGTTTGTTTTACTGTGTATGGCCAGAGTAGAGAGAGATCAGTTGGTACAAACAAAAAGCTACATAATTTTATTACTGTGGGAATCATTCAGGAGTCTGAAAACAGCAGGAAAGAAACTTTCTGTGAATTTGGTGATAACATGATCTCATACTCATGAATCTTCTTCCTGATGAGAGGGCGAGACCACAGGGTGAGATGTGACCTTTAATATGTTGGGTGATTATTTTTTTCAAGACACTAAGCACAGCTAGATTGGATTTTGGTAGGGGGTGGTAGGATTGAAATGTATTCGCAACCCTCTGCAGTTTCTTGTGATCTTGGGTGGAGCAGTTCTTGTCCCACACAGTGATGCACGCTGACAGGATGTGTGAGAGAAGGTGCTGGTGGCAGATTTTTTAAAAAAGTTTTAGAGATACAGCATGATAACAGGTCCTTCCGCCCCATGAGCCCACGCCACCCAAATACTTCCATGGGACTGACCTACAAACCCTCTATTTCTTTGGAATGTGGAAGGAAACTGAAGCACCCAGAGAAAACCCACACAGGAAACTCCTTACAGAGAGTGATAGATTCTAGCCCAGGTCACTGGTGCAGTAATAGTGTTGCACTAACCATTAAGCAAACCGTGCCACCCTTTGTTCTTGAGACAACAACTTGTTATGTAATTGATACATAGGACATTGATGTTCCAGGAGTATTTCAAATCCAGGTCTTTGGAAAATTTAACTATTTGGGAGTGATTATTAAATGTTTAGAGTCTCCTTCTGCTTCATAACTGCCACCCCAAAGCTCCAAAAGGGGGTGGGGGGGGAAATCTGCAGATGCTGAAAATCAGCAACAAAATTGCAGAGAGGAGAAATGTTAACTGCCTGGCCCTTTGGTCACAGATGAGGGACAGTAGACACTGGAATTTGGAGCAAAGTACAATTGGTTGGAGGAATTTTGGAGGTCGTGCAGCATCAGTGGGAGAAAGATCATTTTTGACAAGGGTTCTGATAAAGTTTCCAGCATACTTCATCACTGTTAGACTATGATTTTCTTCTTTGGCTTGGCTTCGCGGACGAAAATTTATGGAGGGGTAATGACCACGTCAGCTGCAGGCTCATTTGTGACTGACAAGTCCGATGTGGGACAGGCAGACACGGTTGCAGCGGTTGCAAGGGAAAATTGGTTGGTTGGGATTGGGTATTGGGTTTTTCCTCCTTTGTCTTTTGTCAGTGAGGTGGGCTCTGCAGTCTTCTTCAAAGGAGGTTGCTGCCTGCCGAACTGAGGCGCCAAGATGCACGGTTTGAGGCAATATCAGCCCACTGGAGGTGGTCAAATGTGGCAGGCACCAAGAGATTTCTTTAGGCAGTCCTTGTACCTCCTTTTTGGTGCACCTCTGTCTCGGTGGCCAGTGGAGAGCTCGCCATATAACACTATCTTGGGAAGGCGATGGTCCTCCATTCTGGAGACGTGACCTACCCAGTGCAGTTGGATCTTCAGCAGCGTGGATTCGATGCTGTTGGCCTCTGCCATCTCGAGTACTTCGATGTTGAGATGAAGTCGCTCCAATGAATGTTGAGGATGGAGCGGAGACAACGCTGGTGGAAGCATTCTAGGAGCCGTAGGTGATGCCGGTAGAGGACCCATGATTCAGAGCCGAACAGGAATGTGGGTATGACAACGGCTCTGTATACGCTAATCTTTGTGAGGTTTTTCAGTTGGTTGTTTTTCCAGACTCTTTTATGTAGTCTTCCAAAGGCACTATTTGCCTTGGCGAGTCTGTTGTCTATCTCGTTGTCGATCCTTGCATCCGATGAAATGGTGCAGCCGAGATAGGTAAACTGGTTGACCGTTTTGAGTTTTGTGTGCCCGATGGAGATGTGGGTGGGATGGCTGATGGAGGACCTCCGTTATCTTCAGGATGACTTCCAGGCCAAACATTTTGGCAGTTTCTGCAAAACAGGATGTCAAGCGCTGAAGAGCTGGTTCTGAATGGGCAACTAAAGCGGCATCGTCTGCAAAGAGTAGTTCACGGACAAGTTGCTCTTGTGTCTTGGTGTGAGCTTGCAGGCACCTCAGATTGAAGAGACTGCCATCCGTGCGGTACCGGATGTAAACAGCGTCTTCATTGTTGAGGTCTTTCATGGCTTGTTTCAGCATCATGCTGAAGAAGATTGAAAAGAGGGTTGGTGTGAGAACGCAGCCTTGCTTCACACCATTGTTAATGGAGAAGGGTTCAGAGAGCTCATTGCTGTATCTGACCCGACCTTGTTGGTTTTCATGCAGACTATGATAAGGAAGGCCTATCATTCTTTCCTGAGACTGTATTTTGGTGAGTCAGGTCACCTGGCAGTGCTCCTTTTGCCTGCATACACACAGAGCCTAAAAAAAAAGAGGCTCCAAAGATCAGGATGGCAAGAAGGTGGTTGCAAGAGGCTAAATAATGGACATAGGTCTGCCTCGAGTCAGTGGACTGGTTGGTGTACAAATACTCAGCTGAGGATCAGAATGATTACACCAGAATTGTTACAGACTTTATCAAAGCAGCTGTGCACATGTGTGTCCTCGTCATATTATCCAGGGTTACTCCCAGTCAGAAGACCTGGTGGATGAACAGTGAAATCTGGAACCTGCTGAGAGCCAGACCACAGGTATTCAAGTTCAGTAATCTAGATCACTACACAAGAAACAAGTACAACTCTCAGAGAGCCATTTTCTAGGTGAAGTGGAGATTTCGGACGAGAATGGAAATAATGAAGGACATCCAACGGCTGTGACAAGGTCTAAATGATATAACCTGCTACAAAATCAAATCTGATGCAGTAGGAGACGGCAAAGCTTAATTCCTAGATTAACTCAATGCCTTCTTCGCCTGATTTGACCACCAGAACAAGGAAGAATCACTGCGCACCCCCATGTCGCATAATGATCATGTATTGTCAGTATCCGAAGATGACACGTGGGCACCCCAGAAAAGCATCCAGTCCAGATGGAGTACCCGACTGAGTAGTGAAAACCAGTGCTGTCCAACTGACCAATGTTTTCATAACTATCTTCAACATCTCAATCTGACAGGGTGTGGTACTCACCTTATTGGAACAGGCCTCACTCATACAGGTGGCCAAGAAGAGTGTGGTAACCTGCTTAAATGACTACTGACCAGTGACACTCACATCCACAGTGATAAAGTGTTTTGAGAGGCTGTGTTAAAGCATATCAGCTCCTGTCTGAATGTCGAAATGAATCCATTCTAATTGTCTACCACGGCAACAGGTCTATGGCAGATGCCATATCACTTGCTCTAAACAAAGCTTTGGAACACCTGGAGAGCAAAGATGCATGCATTAGGATGCTTTTTATTGACTACAGTTCAACATTCAGCACCACCTCAAAACTGATCAGCAAACACCAAGACTTGGGCCTCAATACCCCACTGTATTGTTGGATCTTGGATTTCCTCACTTACAGACCCCAATCAATGCAGATTGGGAAGAACATCTCCACAAACTGGAGCCCCTCAGGGCTGCACTACTTGCAACTGCATGGCTTGGTATAACAACAACACCATCTACAAATTTGCTGTTGATACCACAATACTGAGCTGTATAGAAAGGGCGAAAAGTCACCATATGGAGGGAGATTGAAAAGTTAGGTGAATGATGCACTAACAACAACCTCACACTCAATGTCACCAATACCAAAGAGCTGATTGTAGATTTTAGGAAGGGAAAACCACGTGAATGATCCACTGATTTTAAAAAGGATTTCATGCTTGCAAGTAGTCAGTTGGTGGCTTTGTGGTTTTGTTTAACATAATTTTATGCTATCTTCTGCAACATCGAGCCAGGGTCATACAGCTTATTTAAGAGATAAAGAAGTTCAGTTTAGATTTTTTTGTTCTGCGAAATGGAGGAATAAGAAAAGTTCTGACATTTTTCTATTGACTAACAACATTTAAATGACTTGTAATAACATATAGCAACATATAACAATGTTAACAATGTTTAATATAATTTAATAAATATTGGAAAACTCAGCTTTGGGTCGAATTTATTTGAATGAGTCATAGATGACAACAGCATTTTTTGGTCGTCCAAGCGACTCTAAAGGAAAGTCGTCGCTATAGTAATCATTGGGGGATCAGAGGTGGAGAGGGTGAGCAAATTTAAAATCCTGGGGGTGGGGTGGGGGGGGGGGGTAGAGCCACTATCTTGAATGACCTTTCCTGGACCCAACATACTAATGTTATCATGAAGAAAACTCATCAGTGCCTCTACTTCTCAGGAGTTTGTGGAGGTTTGCTCTGTCATCAAAAACCTTGGGCAAGCCTCTACAAATGTGTAGTGGAAAGTGTGCTGACCAGTTATATCGTAGCCTAGTATGGGTGGACTATTAACTCTGAGTGGGAAGCCTTGCAAAAGGTAGTGGATACAGCCCAGTAGTTCACAGGTAAAACTCTCTTCACCATCAAGAATATCTACATGGAACACTGCTGTTGGAGCGTAGCAAAAATCATCAAGGATCCACTCCACACAGGACATGCTCTGTTCTCAGTACTGCCATCAGGAAAGATGTGTAGATGCCATAAGACTCGTAGCACCATGTTCAGGAACAGTTGCTACCCCTAACAACAGAATCAATCAGAGACTCATTTAAGGACTCTTACTTTGCACGTTATTTATGACTGTATTTTTTTTTCCCGTATTTGCACTGTCAGTTTATTTACATTTCTTTCTTTTTTCAGTTCTCCCTTCTGCATACATTTCTCTCTTAAATATCTTTTTCTTGAGTAGAGTTTACACTACCAATAACTAGAATTCTGCCTGGCTCGGAAGAAAAAGAATCTCAGGATTGTATGTCATGTCATGTGTGTACTCTGACAATAAATTGAAAATTTGAGCTAAAACCTGATCAGTAAACTCCAAGGCCTGGGTCTCAATTCTCCAATTAGATCCTGAATTTCCTCATCTTTAGACTCCAGTCAGATTGCACTGACAAAAACATCTCCTCCACAGTCTCCATCAGTACCTTAGCACCACGGGGATGCGCACTTAGCCCCCTGCTCTACTTGCTTTATACCTATGACCCTGTGTCTCAGTCCAACAACAACTCCAACGCCAGTGATGATATCACTGGAGTGGGCTGTATAAAAGGGGGTGAAAACTTGGCCAAATGGTGTATTAACAACTCAATGGCTCCCTTTTGGTTCTTCACCTCCCTCCTGATGCTTCCCAATACCATCATTATCACTTCTTTACTTAGATTCCAGCACTGGTAACCTTTCTCTTACCAATTAACCTACAAACCCCATTGTTTTTAAATGCACAAACATGCTGGGGAAATTCAGCAGGTATTGCAGCATGTATTGGAAGGAAAAGGTAGACCCAGAAACTGAATGGAGATATTAGGAAAGAAAAAGTAGAGGTATATGATCCAGTGATCATTGGGGGATCAGAGGTGGAAAGGATGAGCAAATTTAAATTTCTGGTTGTCACTCTCTAAAAGTCCCTGTCCCAGGCCTTTCATGTAAATAATTGTAAAGAAAGCATATCGGTACCTTTACTCTGTCAGGAGTTTGTGGAGGTTAGGTATAGCATTGAAAAACAGATGTGCGGTGGAAAGTATACTGTCTGGCTGCATCATGGCCTGGTATGGGGTCACCAATACCTCTGAGCTGAAAGCCCTGCAAAAGGTAGTGGACATAGCCCAGTACATGACAGGGAAAACTATGCTCACCAAAGAGCATGTCAATATGGAACATTGCCATTGGAGAGCAGCATCAATTATCAAGGATTCTCATCACTGTGATAGCACAGATCTATCACCAATGTATATAGTGTATATAGTTACAGTATCTAGACTGTGCTTACAGCGATTGGCTGAGAGCTAAGCCACGCCTACTGACTGGGCCTTAAAGGGTTGTGTCCCTAGTCAGGTCGGATCATTCCGGACTGGTCGGCCACCTGTGAAGAGCTCCTGTCTTTTGCTAATAAAAGCCTTGGTTTGGATCAACAAGTCTTTGATTCTTTCGACGAGCTCTACAACCACCCAGGCCATGCTCTGTTCTCAGTGCTGCCATCAGGAAGGAGGTACAGTTCCCACAGAACTCGTACCACCAGGTTCAGGAATAGTTACTACCTGTCAACTATCAGACTCTTGAGGAATAGGGGATAACTACACTCATCTAGAGACTCATTTAAGGATTCATAAGCTTTTTTTTATTACCGTATATTTATATTTACATCTGTATTTGCATTGTTTTTTTTAATACAGTTTCTGATGTGTTCAGCTTGCAGTTACAGGTGTAGAGTTAGTTAAGCCTCGCCCGTCAAAAAAAGAATCTCAGGGTTGTATGTGATGTCATGTACTCTGAGACATAGACATACATACTGCACGGTAACAGGCCATTTCATCCCACGAGTCCATGCTGCCCAATTTACATCCAATTAACCTACACACCTGATATGTTTTGAATGGTGGAAGGAAACCAGAGCCCCCGGGGAAAACCCACGCAGACACAGGGAGAACGTACAAATTCCTTACACAGACAGCATGGGATTCGAACGCTGGTCCCGATTGCTGGTCCCGATTGCTGGCGCTGTAACAGTATTGCGCTGACTATGCCAATCGTGCCGCCCTACTGTTAACCATTCTTTTCTTTCAGCCCACTGCAGTTTGATCTGCTGAGTTCCTCCAGCAGATAATGAGTACAATGTACCCATACACTGAAATTCTTCCCTGCTGCAGCTGAACAAGTACCTTGTGGGAGGGGGAACTACAAAAACAACTATGGTAGAATATTTAATTGAATAAAAAAAGAGACAATAAATACAAAAAAGATGATAAACATTCACAGTTAACCTAGTTCAAAAACAGAGACGACAACAATATAGACAGTCCTTCTGTGGCCTGTCTGATCGCTGTTGGAAAGGAACTGTTCTTGAACCTGGAGGCAAAAGCACACAGAAATGCTGGAGGAACTCAGCAGGCCTTGCAGCGTCCATATGAGGTAAAGATATATTACTGTCTTTTCAGGTCTGAGCTCTTCTTCAAGGTATAAACAAAAAGCAGGTGGGTATCTGAATTAAAGACTTGGGAGAGAAAAGGGGAAGAATGGGAGGGGGGTGAGTCCAGACCAACAGACAAAAGATGTTAATTGGATATGATAAGAGGTAAGGGAAGAATTAATATTTTTTCTCTCTGTGAAAGGAGTCAGAGGGAAAAGAGAAATCAGAACTAGAGGGAAGGAGACAGAGGAAGAACATGGGGGTGGGGGAGTGGGTTTAACGGAAACCGGTCAATATTAACGGCTTTTTGCTTATACCTTGAAGAAGGGCTCAGGCCAGAAATGGTGGTTATATATCTTTACCACCTGCAGATGCTGAGAGACCAGCCGAGCTCCTCCAGCATTTCTGAATTTTTACTACAATCACAGTGTCTTCAGACTTGAACCTAGAGGTGCTGGCCTTCAGAGTTCTGTCTGAAGGTAGCAGTGAGAAGAGGTTGTGATCAGAATGGTGAGGTTCCTTTATAATTTTTTTTTGCTCTGGGTATTTTCTGTTTAACTCCAAACCAAGCTCTGAATTTAGCTGCCCCACCCCCACATGCATTATGCTGCACATCATGGCCCAAGGCCCAGAGATCCTGGACGGAGCTTTGTGTGCTGTTTTGTAAGAAGCTTGGCAAGCATTTTGTCCTGCATCTGGCTGTGTGTATTCTCCAAACCTTCACACCAAACAAAGGCTGACAGAGGAGTGGGGTGGATTGGGGGGGTGGGGGAGGGGGGATGGGGGAGAGAGTATGAGGAATGTGTAGCTCAATCCACCACCTATCTGCAAAAAGTTTCTGCAAAAGGCTTACCTAATTAAATGCTGCTCAGCTGATACTTGCTGCTGACCTTGTAGAGCCAACTATACAAAACAGGACACTCACTCTCTGTTGAGTGTGAAATTCTCACCTTGTTTACAATTCTTTCTCAGTCCTCCCCAATCAGCTCTAACCCAACAAACGCTCATCGCTGTATTTAATTGCACCAATTCAGTTTTTATCTATTCCTAATTTTAATGGGTCTGTTGGTGGCCAAGTATTGAGATGTCCAGATCAAGTCTTAAAAAGTGTTTTTAAACTGGAAAGTCTGTGGATGCAATATGCAAAAGTGCTGGAAAAATCTAGAAGAACTAAAGGGTAGCCAACATTTGGGGCAAAAATTCACTTCTTGACATAGGGCTCAGGCCTGAAATGTTGTTTACCTTTTCCTTCCAATACATGCTGCAATACCTGCTGAATTTCCCCAGCATGTTTGTGCATTTAAAAACAATGGGGTTTGTAGGTTAATTGGTAAGAGAAAGGCTACCAGTGCTGGAGTCCAAGTAAAGAAGTGATAATGATGGTATTGGGAAGCATCAGGAGGGAGGCGAAGAACCAGAAGGGGGCCATAGACCAGAAGGGCCTGCTACTGTCTTGTATTCGTTTTTTTAAAAATGCCTGCCTCCTTGTGGACAGGAAAGCTTCCAGAAGATTTCATTGCCTGTGTTAATTAGAAAGGCAATCAATGATATCCTATGAGATGTGTTGGCAGAAGCAGTTGCCAGATGAGAAATCTGCACACGGTTAAATTTATTGTGCAAGTTAGAAATGGCAATTCAGCACAAGGGAAACATTTTAGTCATTACGGAGGACACGAGAGACTGCAGATGCTGGAATCTGTGGCAGAAATTAAACTACTGAAGATGAGCAACAAGGGGTGGCTGACGTTTTGAATCATCAGGATGGAGTGTAGAGAGAAGATGCCCAACAAATGGTGTGTGAGAGAGGGGTGAGATGGGGAATGACAGGGAGACATGATGGCACAGGAAAGGTAGGCCACAAAGGATTTCTTGGTTCCACCCATGACTCCAAACTCTACCCACGCACACGTGACACCATCTGCCCATCATTCAACTGCTCCCCCCACCACCTTGCCTCGATCTACTTGTTGCCTCTTTATATTGGCTATATGCTCTTTGTGCAGGGTCTCAGCTCAATGCTGACTTTCCCTTTGCCTCCATAGAGGCTGCTTGACCTGCTGTGTTCTTCTAGCTGTGTTTTTATTTGCTGCAGTCATCAGAGTAGGATTAGGAACTAAATATTTTGAGCCACAGGATTCCTCCCCCTCACCCCAAACAAAAGGAATTGGAGTCAGATTATGGCAATATTGATTTAAAGATATTTGTCACAATAAGGATGGGTGAGGTTAAGGCAGCCATTCTCAACCTTTTATTGGCTATGGCCTCCTTCCCTGTGAAGCTGCCAAGTTTAGTTGGTTTCTTTTGTACTTTTCTGAAGAAAAGCAGGATAAATATTTTATGATTCAAGTCCATGCCCCCTCCCTCCTTAAATGTTCTGTGGCCTCCAGGTTCAGGGGTGGGGCGGGGGCATATGACCCCTGTTGAGAATGACTAGGTTAAAGGACTGCAGTCTGTAGAAGAAAGTATGGAAGGATGTATAGATTGAGAGGGAAAGCAGCTGAACAATCCCAGTTGACATGAGGGTAGATCAAGTTTCGTTCTGCTCTTATCAGACTCTTGAACAGATTTCTTGTTGGTTAAACACTATGCACTTTCAACAAATTATTCCTCAACACCTCGCCCTGCACTTTTGTTTTATTTGCATTAGCTGCTCTAAATATGGGTTGACTTACTTGGATAGCACGCAGAATTTTTCTTCACTCTGTACACGTGACAATAACAATTCAACAAGGGGTGAATTTGATTAATTCCTGAGCTCATTAGAGCAGATCAGGAATTTGAGCTAAAAGTAGATGATTGGGCTGGGAAGCATCTTTAAGAAAGGCTGTAGTGTTTTGTGTTGGACGGGTTAGCCAGACCGCAGCCAAGCGAGCTCCCCATCTTATTCGGCTATGTGGACCAGGAGGAACAGTGTGGGTCTTCACAAGCTGGCATGCTGGGCATGTACGCACGACCATGCGGACATCATCCTGATGGACGGGTAAGGCATGTGTACGGGCCCACATAGCTGATCCCTTCTCCCCCAAATGGCCACTCTGTTCATGTGCCCATCGAGCCAGGGAGACGGTATCGGCGCGGCTGAGAGTGGCAAGCTGATCTGCTATTGCATTATGTTGTGCCATGTTCGTCGTCGCATTGGTATGGGCGTCAATGTGATATATGGTTATTTCACGATAATGGGAAGCATCCCACAACAGCTGCCACAACTGTTTGCCCCATACTGGGCGGTCATGTATCAGCCAGTCATTCTTTTGCCAATCAGGCATCCATACCACTAGTCCATTAGCCACAGCCCAGGAATCAGTAAACAAGTGAAGAGGGTGATCATGGGGGTCTAGTGGTAAAATGACCGCCTTCAACTCAGCATACTGGCTGGAGCCACCATCCCCCTCCTCTGATAAGTGAGTTCCTGACCTTGGATGGTAAGCCACCACCTTCCACTTCTGTTTTCCTTGCACCCACCGGGTGCTACCATCAGTAAACCAGTCGTCCTCTTGTTCTGCTGGAGTGAGCAAGTCATATGGTTTACCCCACTGAACTGGTGAAGGGGGTGTGGGAGGGGGCAAGGCGGGTTCAATGTCCTCATGATGAGACAGAAGATCAGCCACCTGTTCTCCAGCATGCCACTGAATTCCAAGGAAAATAACCATCTGGGACAGGCCCTGTACCTTGGCGGGGTTAATGGCCCACCCTCTTTGCATCAGGGTATCTTGGACACTCTCCATACCTTCCTGTACCATCTCTTCCGTGGCCCCTTGGATCATCACATCATCATTATAATGGTGAATCGAGAGAGAAGGCTATACTGGCACCATCTCCAAATCACGGGCAATTAGGCTGTGACAAATAGTGGGAGAGTGTACATAGCCCTGAGGGAGGCGGGTGAAGGTATATTGGCGCCCCTTCCAGGTAAAGGCAAACTGATCCTGTGAGACCTCATCTATAAGAATACTGAAGAAGGCATTAGCGAGATCAATGATAGCATACCATGTTCCTGAGTTCCCAGTAACAAAGTTTTCAATAAGGGTAACAATGTCCGGAACTGCCGAAGCAAGTGGTGGGGCATGTTTGTTCAAAAAATGATAATCAACTGTCATTCTCCAGGAGCCATTCGGCTTCTGGACCGGCCAAACATGGCTATTAAAGAGCGACGTTGTGGGCCTCACTACCCCTTCTTCTTGCAAAGCATCGATGGATCGATGGTAGAAGTAATCTCTTCTTGCCCTCCAGGGAGGCGATGCTGTGGAATGCATACTGATTTCAGGGGGGAGGGGGGAGGTACCATCACAGGATCCCACTTAGCCCGACCCACCACTAATCTTTTTGTAATAGTCCGAATTCCAAATGCAAATCCCCCTTGGCTAGTATTAAGGGCCGTACCCAGGATACACTCGTCAGTGGCAGCCACCAGGGCATGTAGCCATACAGGGGAAGGGCCATCACCCACCGTGGCACGGACTTTTATTTCCTTCACCAGGGTGATCATTCCTCCCATCCCCTCTATTCGAAATGTTGGTCCAGTCCAGAGGTCGGGGTTACCAGGAATCACCGAGTATTCCACACCGATATCGACCAAGGCCAAATATTGGCGGTCATTACCCCCACCCCAGTGGATTGTTAATGGTATGTAGGGCCGTGGGTCCCCGTGTATCTGCCGTATCTCAATGGAGTAGACATGGGAATCCTGCCCGCACCCTCATGCTTTAGTAGGGTTCGGGGGCTTCCAGGCCCACATGCTACTATTATCCATAAGAGCCTTTTTAACCATTTGTTGTATCTCATCATGGATAACTGGAGCAAGAGAAGCTGGCTCAGTGAGAGCAGCAGTGGGAGCAGAAAGCACAGCTGGGCCAGGAGGACTCAGCAGCTGGGGATGATGTTCCCCTGCCTTCCTCTTATAAAGGGCATAAAGGACCGCAGTAGGTTTCCCATCAATATCACTTTTAGGTACGCCTAACTTTAACAAGGTTAGAAAAAGGTCCTTCCTTGTCGGTCCGTTATTAGCAGCAGACCCTCTCTTTTCATCCTGTTTGTCTGATTTAACCTGGGTTGTACGTGAGTGGATTTTACCTCCCAACTCTAATTCTCTAAGCCTAGATAAGGCGTGCACTGCCTCAGACACAGGGTGCCCAATTAGCGGACTAGTTACGGACAGAACCAGTCCCCGTACAGTGGGTTAGGCGGAACGAACCAATCGGGTATGCATTCCGGCTGTGAATATCTCTTCGTCAGGGCTCCCCCTATGTACCCACAGCCTCCAACACCCTGCAAACAAGGCAGAGGCCAGGGCCTATTGACGAATTACTGCTATACCCTCCTCTGGAGTGCCTCAATTGCTCTGAAAATGTAAATCCCAATCTACTGGTGACGGGTATACTCATAACAGGGCATCCCCTAGAGTGGCAAGTAAGTAATCCACCCCTCTCCTACCATGTAGCTCAGCAGTGTCCCAGATATCAGTAGTCAATGTTCCTAATCCCAGCAATTCCTCAGGTGTTAAATATACATTACCCCCTCCTTGTTCCCAAACACGCAGGAGCCAGGTCGCCAGAGTTTCTCCCGTCTTTTACCTAAATCGATCTCCAATGGCGGCCAGCCCTCTACCCAGTGGTTTGGAGCAGGCCGAGGCCATCTCATAGAAGGGGGGGCCATTGAGAATAAGCAGGGGTTCAGGTATCTTCCCCTGAGTCCGCTTGGGAGGAAGGGGCATCTATCCCTTCAATCTCTACCATTACATCACACCCCTCTCCATCTCCGTCTGTTTGGAAAGTCTGTTGCCTTACAGGATGGGCATGAACAGCAGGTGGAGAGGGCAGTATGTCAGGCACATCCCGAGTGGTATCTGCATTATTACCATTGTCATCATTCCAGATATTCCTGTCCCAATCATCAATTACATCAGAATCATCGCCATTCCTTATCATGGCATGAATACCATGTGGATCGGGTTCTACCCCTTGCTTTTCCTTAACTGCACAGAGCTGCTGCTGGAGTTTAATATTACGGCAGATCGTTTGGACATGCTTATCCTCCCATTCTTTGGCTCGGTCCTGACTGGTGCGAACAATCTCGCTCATCGTGGAACAGCGTTGTCGCATGGCTTCTATCTCCTCCTCTAGTTGCTTTTTCTTGTGCTGGGATTCTACTTCTCGCTGAACAGATTCTGCTTCGTGCTGAACGGCGCGGCGTAAGGCTGTGGCCAGCAGCCAAAATCCGTCCATCAGTGTCCCCTTTTTAACAGGAAATTTACTTTCTCGAAGGAGAGTGGCAATCCGCTCTCCCAGAGGCGCACTTGATGGATCTAACTTCTCATCCCAACTAATGGGTGGTCCTAACAAAGACAAGGTATTGGCCAGCATCCCAAACCTATCGTCTTTGGATGTCCATCCCGGAATCAAGAACTGCTCAGGGCTCACCTCTTTCTTTTGGCAGAGCATCTCGAGACCAATCCTGCCGACTACGCCAATTGTCCTGGGTAAACTTGTACCTCTCACTTTGTGCATTTTAGATTGGTCACAGTGTTTAAGCTACTGAAAGAAAACAGACACACACGCCGAAAGCACTTCAGTTTATACAAGTCTTTATTACAAAATCTAAAGCTGATTTCAAACTACAATATGCAAGCCCTTCCCAATTATACTTATCACCGCCTGGACTGGTCCCAACTGCCGAAGCAAGGCAACGACCGCACACTTGTAGTAGGTTGCCGGGGCGTCAGTAGCAGCTTCTCCACCTCCCCCGACCGGGACGTTGGTTGGACTCTAGAAGTTCTTCTTCTTGGTGAGAGATGTAGCCACCCCTCAGGGAGTCTCAAACTTCAGCAGTGGGACCAAAAATTGTTTACTCATAGCTTATCTCTTTGAATAAATGATTTACTTATCTTCAAGGTCTCCTGACAGTCTGTGACCAACAAAAGACAACTGCATCTCTGGGCCTCATGGTGTAAATTAGATTATGTCTTCTGATTCAACTGCATCCCTGGGCCCCATGGTGGAATTTAGGTTATGTCTTCTGATTCACATGTATACATTCTTGCATAAGCTGGTCTAAATCCTCCATTACAGTCACAGACATAGATTTAGAGCTGGGCAAATATGGAATGTAATATGGATCATGGCCAACTGGGCTGAAGTATTGTTTTCCACTGGTGTCATTTGTGAAAGTGAGGCAACTGATACCAAACAAGACCAGTGCTTGTAAATGAGAGAAAGCTCACTCTTCTGTAGCTTAGAAAAATGGCAAAGCAAATGAACTGGGAGACTTCGAACCAAAATGGAAGCTCTTGCACTAACACTAATAAAAGAAAAGAAGAAATTTATATTCAAAATATCAGAGGACAGTGGGCAAGAAGTCTCATAGAGGAATAACTAAATGAAGGTTATCTGAGTCAAAGCCAACATAAACCCAAAAGAGAGGGCATACAAGGAAGCAAAAATGAGTGGGAATAAAGAGAGGATTTGGAAGTGTTTAAAATTTTATAGAATACAACTAAAAAAACTCGTAGGGAGAGAAAAATGAAGTATGAAAGTAGCCTTGCAAATAATATCAAAAAGCTTCTTTGAGTACTTCATGAGTAAAACAGAAGATGTATAGGAGCACCAGAAAATGATGCTAGAGAAATAATAATGGGAGACGAAGAGATGGCAGAGGAGCTAAATTAGTCTTCACTGTTGAAGACATTGAGAATGTGCCGGATGGCGAAGGGAAGTTAATGAAGTTTCTATGAAAAGGGATAAGGTTCTCGAAAACAGAATGGTCTAAGGGTAGGTAAGACTCCCAGACCTGACGGATAGCACCCTCAGGTTCTGAACAAAGTAGCTGAAGAGATTGTGGAGGCATTGGTAATGACCTTTCAGGGATCAATAGATTTTAGCATGGTTCCGGACGAAGGACTGAAATATTTTGAATGTGGTAGAAGTGCATCCAACCCAAGTTCCCTAAACATTTGAAAAAAATTATAAGGGTACAGGAAAAGATCAGAGTGTGGAGCTCATTGGAGAGTTATTTGAACGTGGCGTCACAGATGGATAGGGTTATAAAAAGAGCTTTTGGCATAAATCAAAGGATTGAATATAGGAGTTGAGATGTTATGATAAAGTTATATAAGACATTGGTGAGGCTAAATTTGGAGTATTGTGTGGAGTCTTGGTCACTCAACAACAGGAAAGATATCAATTAGATAGAAAGATTTACTGGGATGTTCCCCATACTTCAGGAACTGAGATACAGGGAAATGTTAAACAGATTAGGACTTTATTCCCTGGAGCGTAGAAGAATGAGGGGAGATTTGATAGAGGTATTTAAAATTATGAGGGGATAGGCAGAGTAAATGTAGGTAGGCTTTTTCCACTGAGAGTAACTGAGATACAAACCAGAGAACATGATTTAAGGGTGAAAGGGGAAAGGTTTAGGGGGAATTTGAGGGGGAACTTCTTCACACAGAGAGTGGTGGGAGTGTGGAATGAGCTGCCAGCTGAAATTGTGAATGCGGGCTTCATTTTAAAATTTAAGAAGAATTTGGACAGGTATCTGGAAGGGAGAGATATGGAGGGCTACGGACAGGGTGTAGGTCAGTGGGACTAGGCAAACAAAAAATGGTTTGGCACAGACTAGAAGGTCTGAAAGGGCCTGTTTCTGTGCTGTAATGTTCTAAGGTTTTATGGATGAAATGGATTGAATGGCCTCTATTGTTCTGCTTTAAATTGCATTCATGGGGTCTCACTAGTATCTTGGAACATGCTGCACTTGGGCTTCCCCTGGGTTTGATCTATTTTGGATTGACTCTGAATGTTGGTGTGAATTCAGCTTAAGTGGATGAGTGTAAAGCTTCGAGTGCATTTGGGGCATGGTTCAAGACAACAAGGAGTAGGCACTTGGAAGAAAACAATTTGTGGGAATGTGCTGCTTGGAACAGATTTATACTGTCCTGCTATGTTGGCTTTTTTTAGATCGAGCTGATTACTGACAATATTTTGACTTTATATTTCCCCAATCCATGGCCAATTATTAGCACGTGGACCTTGGGAGTTGGAAGGAATGGGCCCAAATGTCAAGGATGTGGAGATTTGGCTGCATTTGGTGATGCACTCTTTGAATACTGTACTTTAAATGCAAGATTCACAGGGACATGCAACATGGAAACAGACATGCGAGCCCCACCAAATCCATACTGTCAATCAACCAATTATTGACACCAATTCCATACTAATCCTATTTTTATTATTTCCATCAACCCTTTTCTCTCCACTTCCCTCATATAGACGAAGGGCAACTTACAGTGGCCAAGTACTATTTAACCACCAGGTCTTTGAACTGTGAGAGGAAATCGTGAATGCAGAGAGAATGTGAACAGTCCACACAAGGTCAGAGCAGAGCCAGGGCCATTAATGGTGAGGCAGCAGTTTGTACCACTCTGCTTGACCCATGGCACTGATTTCAATATTTAGATATTGAATAGTTGGATGCCTGACCCTCAAAATCACAAGTGATTGCATTTCAAAATTGCTCTATTGTGAACAACCTAGTTTGGACTGCAACAAATAAACATGGCCAAATCTGCATTTTTTGGTTTGTTAAGGTAATGCAATACTCTTGTCAATAACCTTTAAATGAAAAGATTTCTTCTAACCTGCCCATTTAATTTCTGATGACATTCCTTTGTTTGTATTTTTGCTAACTAATGGGTATGATCATTCACTTGTCTTCAAGCTTTTTGCAATTTGGCATGTCTCCAAGCTATTCAGTTTCTCTGTTCCAATCCCTTCCGCACCTTTATTACTTCCTTTTACTCTTTGGTGTACATTTTCACTCTTTGAAGTACTTTGTGACCTTTTACTTCACCCCGCCACGCCCCCATCGCCACTGAGATTGACAAATTAGTGGTTCAGTTCATGATGCACCCTTGAAATGAGCAGATAAAGGGAACTTGATCTTTCCTGAATTTGAAATCGTCTTCTAGGGTGGCATGGCTGGCACAACGATTAGTGCAATGCCGTTACAGCACCAGCGACCAGGACTGGGGTTCAAATCCCGTGCTGACTGTAAGGAGCTTGTATGTTTTCCGTATAGTTGAGTGGGTTTTCCCCAGGGGCTCCGGTTTCTTCCCACCTTTCAAAACGTACTGGGGTTGGAGGTAAATTGGATATAATTTGGCGGCATGGACTCATAGGCATAAATGGCCTGTTACTGCGCAGTATGAATAAATTAAATTCTGTAAGTGATTGACAGGTAGGTAGCTGCAGTCCTGCCCCCATGATTTGTTGGGCAGAGCACATCACAAATTCAAAGGACTTTCCCCACATGGCAGTTTTATTAACCTGATGTATACTTGCTGTGCATACTACAGGCCCATTTCATGGGCCAGAAAGGCTTGCTACCATGCTGTTACACTAATTTTTAATATAAAAAAAATTAAAAAGTGGGAATTTTCCTGTATTTTCAGAGTTGTAGTTAAAGAAGGGAAATGACTCTTAGCTGAACTCCTCCATGCTGACCAAGATTCCATTGAGGTTGTCCCATTTACCAGCATTGAGCCCATGTCTCTCTAAACATTTCCTCTCCATGTATCTGTCTAAATTGTACCCACCTTGCCATTACCTCTGGCTGCTCATTTCATATACCCACCACAGTGTGTGTGGTAAAATCTTTAAATGTCATCTTAAATCTATACCCTCTAGATTTAAATCTGTACCCTCATAAAACAAGTGACCATGCACCTATCTGTGGCCCTTGTGATTTTAAACCTTTAAGGTCACCATTTCCTCCAGGGAGAACATCTTGTGAATCTTTTCTGTACCCTCTGCAGCTTAATCACATCCTTCCTAAAATTTGGAACCAGAAAAACTGCACTCGGTGATGTCTCATTAATAATCTGATATCCCTGCCCTTTTACTTTTAATGCCCTGACCATTGAACACAATCTTGCAAAGTACCTTCGCCATCCTGCCTACCTGTATCCACCACTTTCAGAGAACAGGCACTTCCTAGTCTCCGAATTGCAATCTTGAAGCTCTTATCCCTGGGTGAACAAAAAGGTTCTCGTTTTGTGGATGTCCTTGTCAACTTTGGTCCACAAATCAGGAAATACACCATCATTCTACAGCAACTGTACCTCCACTGTATGGCAACGACTGACAACAAAAGCACAAGACCAAATGGAAAGAACAATTACTCAAAATGGAGAGAGGGGAAACTAGTTCTGTCTTTTGTAGAAGTGAGTACAGGTACTTACACCAGACCTTTCAATTCAATATCTCATTAGGATCTCACTTGTGTCTGGGTGTCCACAAAACAGGAGTTCATAAACTGGGGCCGGCCCAGTGTCAGGGTGATAACTCGATGAAATTAAAGAATTATTGCAAGTGTATGTGTATGATAGTTGTGGAAAGTGGAAGTCTCTGACTCATGGAGAAATTGGCTTTTGGACAGTTCTCAGGAACTGAACTTAGGGATGCATGTTACTTGTATCCCATGCCCTGTTCTTCCACACTTCCCAGAATCATGCCTTTCACAGTGCATGTTCTACACTGGTTTAACATTTCAAAATGCATCACTTTACACTGGTCTGAGTTCAATTCTATCAGCCATTCCTTTATTCATTCCCGGTTGATCTTGATGCTGCTGTAACCTTGGACAACCACTTCCACTGTGATGCCCATTTTAGTGTCATCTGCATGCTTACTAATCATGTGTCCTATATTGTCATCCAATTTGTTAATATACATGACAAATATCTTTTTTGCACAAACTGCAACATTGAATGTTTTTCTTTTATATTTGCTTTTTTTCTCTCAAGTAATTTTGCACTTACTGCTTCTTTGTGCATTTTGTGTACCTGTGTGTCTGCAACAAGCAAACATTTCAGTCCATCATTGCATTCTACTTGTGTGTGACAATAAACTTTTAGGGATTCAAGCCCGGGACCTTTGCGGCACACCACTGGTCACCGGCCTCTAATCTGAAAACCAGCCTTTCACTACCACCCTCTGACTCCTCTCACCAAGCTAGTTCTGCTCCAATTGGCCAGCTCACTCTGGATCCCTTCCAGTCTTCTGGTACCTTGCCCAGGACAAAGCAAGATCCAATAATTTCTGTCAGGGGCCCAGCAATTTTCTGCTTCCCGCAACTCCCCAGGATGCTTCTGGTCAGGCGCCAAGGATTATCTACTTTTATGTACCTTACTGCCAGGACCACCTCTTTTGTAATATCAGGGCGAAACTTCCCTGAACCCTGCAGCTTCTGCCAAAACACAGAAGTGCTAGAAGAACTCAGCCGATCTCGTAGCATCCTTAGAAAGGAAGGATATATTACTGATATTTTGGGACTATAATCACAGCATCTTCAGACTTTTGTATTTCACTCCCACTGCATCTGTGACCACCTTTAATGGCAATTACAAATGATGTATTCAATCAACACCTTGCTCATCTCCTGTGGCACAAACAAACACTGGGAAAAGGACAAAAAAAAATCTGCTGACGTTGGGTTCCAACCTGAAGCGTCAACCATTCTTTCTCTCCCTCTGGTGCTGCTCGACCCGCTGAGTTCCTCCAGCAGTTTGTGTTTTGCTCCAGATTTTAGTGTCTGCAGTCTCCAGCATCTCTCCACTGGGAAAAGGCCTTCCTGTATCCAGACTAATTGGTGCATAGTCTGTCTCTTGGCTGAATGCCATGGAAAAACTACATTTGAGGTTAAAAAATTGTATTTCAAGACAGTGGTGGAGAGTGGTTAAAATGGGATTAGTATTAATAACTGCTTGATAGCTGGCAGAGAGACAAGCTGAAAGGCCTGCTCCATGAAAAGGTCTGGTTGAGCTGCTTAACTATAATAATGGGTACTCTTGAGGTAGCCAATCATGACTCTGCAGAATAAACTGCAGCAGATGCAGTAAAGCAGCAGCAATCAGGGTAGCTTTCTGATAGACAGCCTCTGTTCTGCAGAAAGTCACAGCTGATGAAGGCCCGGTTTTTCCTCATTTACAGCACTGCTGCTTTCAATAAGCGACCCACTACTTCTCAACTGTTCTCAGGCATCCTGAAATAGCAGCAAAGCTTTCCAGACTTGAGCCAACACTTTTTGCCTGCTGTTGTGCTGGGGCTCGTGTATTAGGTCACAGTGGGAAAGACTCAGTTTTTGAAAGAAAGAGGCAAAGAGTTGCCTTCAAAGGCACTATGTAAATGCCTTGGTTTCCCAGGAAGTGGGCCACTTGTGGGATCCTTCATGTACCTGACCAATCAGAGACAGAAGTAGTTATCTGCACCTCTGCTTCTTTGGTTTCAAACACTCCCTAATCCTTTTTAAGGGGGTGTAATGCGCGTCGAAAGAACCAAAGACTTGTTGATCCAAACCAAGGCTTTTATTAACTAAAAAACTGGAGCATATCACAAGTAGGTCGCCCCATCCAGAATGACCTGGTCTGGCTAGGAGCAATCCTTTAAGACCTGCCAGTAGATGTGGCTACACTCTCAGCCAATCACAGTCATTCTACACTACCATCTGTACATATACACATTGGTGATAGAATCTGTACTATCACAGGGGCGACGTCTTGACTTTTGTTTGAACGTTGTTTAGTTGTGCTGTGCCGATTTCCTACATTGGAGCATTGAGCAAATATCGTTTGCTGCTAAGAGGTTCCAAATGACCAAGATGGCAATGCTGCTGGAACGGCTCTGCTGCCACTGGCATGGAGCTGGGAGAAGCAGGGTCACAGGCTTCCAGTGCTCCTCCGCAGGGTCTAATGCCCTGCTGTCTGTGCCGAGGACCCCATGTGGGTTTGAGTTGCCTGAAGAGCAGGGTTAACTGTGGTGTTTTGACAATGAAGGCCAGAAGTCTGGATCTAAAATGGGCCCAGACGTTTGAGGGTTATGGGCTCAGAAGAAGCAGTGGATCAGTGTCAGAGAACATTCCCCCACCCACCATCACCCAGGCTCTTCCTGATCACTTCAGTGGTTCAGAAGTGGGTCTTTGGATGCTTAGGGTTCACTGCCATACTAGACAGGAGGCTCTGAGGTTACGGAGACATGCAAGGCAGCAATGGAGGAGGTGGTTGGATCCACGGACACCATCTCTGAAGGGATTCTCTTCTACTCTTTTTTGATAGTGAATTCTTGAGAGTCTTTTTTGCAGGGAGAGTAAGGGCAAGCAAAGGAAAAAGTTTTTTTTCTGTATTTTGGCACATGACAACGAATGGAGTCCTGAAACTAGGCCTTGTCTATATGGCATCTTTTTGGACTTTTCACCGGTGTTCCTTGAGTGTTTGTAAAATCAGAGAAGAGGGGTGTGTCCTCTTGTTCTCTGGCATGGTATAATAACTGTTTCCATTTGGGAATCAGAATCTATAATCATGAAAATATAATGAAATTCATTGTTTTGTGGCAGCATCAGAGTTCAAACAAATAAACCGCATTTCAAAATAAAATAAAAATAGGACAAGCAAAAGACAAGGTGAAGTAGTGTCTGTGGTTCATTGTCCATTCAGGAATCTGATGGCAGAGGGGAAGAAGCTGTCCTTGTGCCGCTGAGTGCTGGTCTTTAGGTTCAGCTACCTTTTTCCCAAGGGTAGCAGAGTGAAGAGGGCATGGCCTATGCATTGGGGGTCTTTGAGGATTGAGATTACTTTCTTAAGACACTGCCACTTGTAGATGTCCTTGAAGGAGTGAAGACTGTTTACGTAATGCCTGTAACAACCCTCTGGCATATTTTCTTGTCCTGAGTATTTGGCACCTCCATACCAGGCAGTGATGCAACCAGACAGAATCCTCTCCACGGTATACCAGTAGAGGTTTTCAGGAGACTTTGATGACCTACAGGATCTCCTCAAACTCCTCGCCAAGTATAGTTTCTGGCGAGCCTTCTTTGTGATTGCATTGACATGGAGGCTCCAGGATAGTTCCTCAGAGATGTTGACACCCAGGAATTTGAAGTTCTTGATCCTCTCCACTGCTGACCCCTCGATGAGGACTGGTGGTTTGTGTTCTCCTGATTTCCTCCTGGTCCACAATTATCTCCTTGTTTTTGCTAATGTTGAGTGCAAGGTAGTTGGTGTGACATCTCTCAAAGAGCTGATCTATCTCCCACCTGTACACTTCCTCATTGTTATCTGTGATTCTACCAATGACTGTGGTGTCATCAGCAAATTTGCAGATAGCATTGGAATTGTGCCTGGCTACACAGTCGTGGGTGTATAATGAGTAGAGAGTGGGCTAAGCACACATCCTTGAAGTGCATCTGTGTTGATGATCACTGAGGAGGTGCTGTTTCTAATTTGTACTGACTGTGGTCTTCCGATGAGGAAGTCAAGGATCCAGGTGTGGATGGGGAGGGGTATGCAAAGGCCAAGGGTTTGGAGCTCATTGACCAGCATTGAGGGAATAATGGTATTGAAGGCTGAGGTGTAGTCGAGGAAGAGCAGCCATAGGTATGAGTTGCTATTATCTAGGTGATCCAGAATTGAGTGGAGAGCAAGTTGAAGGTAAGTGCAAGTATTGTATTAGAGCTACATTTCATTCCTACCAAGGCTGAATACTTTAGTTAAGTCAAGTTTATTGTTATCTGAGTGTACAAATACAACCCAATGAAACTGCATTCCCTGGTCCTCATTGCAAATCATGCAGGGATACGACCAGACATAACACACAGACAAACAATACATATGCAGGACAAATAGTTTATCTATACAAACAAATAAATAAATATTGTTTGGTATATATGAAAGTCTTGGATAGTTAGTGGGAGCAGTTCCTTTGGTCGTTCAGCATTCTCACTGCCCTTTGGGAAGAAGCTGTTCCTCAGCCTGGTGGTGCTGGCTCTATTACTCTTGCATCTCTTCTCCGAAAGGAGCAGTTGAAGGATGCTGTGTGCAGGGTGGAAGTGATCTTGAATGATTTTGCGCACCCTCTTCAGACAATGATCCCAGTAGATCACGTTGATGGGAGTGAGGGAGACTCCAGTGATCCTTTATGCCACTTTTATGATCCTGTGGATTGGCCATTTCTATACAGCAACCATACCACACTGTGATGCAGCTAGTCAGGATTCTCTCAATAGAGCTTCTGTAGAAGGTTAACAAAATGGTGGCCGGTAGCCTTGTCTACTTCAGTCTTCTCAGGAAGTGCAGTCGCTGTTGTGCTTTCCTGACAAAAGATGACGAGTGAAGTGAACTTCAAGGAACTACTCTACTACAGAGTTGTTGATGTGGAATGGAGGATAGTCATTCTTGATCATCCTGAAGTCTACGATGACCTCCTCACCACAGGCACTCTCCTGTTACTTGCAGTCATGGAGGAAGGGCTGTGAACCAGTGGGTTAAAGGTATTTGGAAAAAGGATCAAAAGGATTGCAATGGAAATATTTCTTGTACATCGAACATTTAGAATGAACCACCAGAGGTGGTGATGATGTTGGACTCAGTGGCCTTGGAGTGAAAGAGACACCCTTTACAAGGCTGTGGGGTCGAGAAGTGAGTCGAGCTGGTTTGCTCTTGCACACAGTATTGTGCAAGATCCAGGGAAGGATCTCCAACAGAAATGTCTCCGGTCGATGGGGGGGGGGGGGTGCAGGGGGGATTGATTTTTAGACACTTACTGAAATTCCATCTCAATAGTTGGAAAGGAAATGAGTGTTTATTTTGATTTTTTTTTAAAGAATGTAATGGGAGGAGCTCGAGTCAAGTAATTTTCTTTCAATTGTGAAACAATGTTTAATCAAATACAAAGATGTCAATGCGCCACAGAGATGATGTATTCTATTCACAAAGCGTTTGTACTGGGCTTGCAAATTTAATTTGTTCATGTTGAGGATCAAATAGTGAGATTACAGCAGAAACTGGGGATTCGAGTTGTCTCAGAAACTGGAGGGATGGGGGAGTCACGTGATGGAGTAGTGGCCGGACGGTGAACTCCAGCCCTCTCCAGAAAAGTCGGGAAAAACAAAGGAAAACACAAAGGCACAAAAATAAAAATTAAAGAAAAGTGAGTATAAAGGTGGAAAGAAGATGGTGACGAAAAAAGAAAAATCGAAATCAACGGTAAGAAGAGAGGAAGAGAAGACAACGGAAGAAGAAGGAGAAGGCCTTACCTGTTCGAAGAGGCCCGCGGTGGAGAGAGAAACCCGCTCCCTCAGGTCGGTAGAAAGTGGACTACAAAAATGGCTCGCTGAGCCGAGTAAAAGTGCGCAACCGCGCATGCAAAAAAACACACCGACGGGAGGGGTGACCAGCTGGGGAGTCGATCTCCACAGCCGGCAATGACAGCTGCAGAACACCTGCAGCAAGAGGAGAACATAGAAGACAACGAAAACAAGAAAGAAGAGAAGAAAAGGGCAACAAAGAAACAACAGATGGCCAACCCAGAGGAAGAAGAAGAGGAAGAGGAAGAGTACAGTGAAATAGAAGAAGAAGGGAAAGGCAAGATAAAGGATATACTTTCTCTTATCAAAGAATACATGGAGTCATTTAAAGAATGGCAAGCGCAAGAATTTAATGATTTAAGAAGAAGAATAAACAATACAGAAGAGAAAATGAATAATATAGATATGACCTTAACAGAAATGGGAAAGAGAATGGACAAGATGGAAGAGCGGGAAGCAGCAGTAGAAATGGAGGTAGAGGACTTAAAAAAGAAATTAGAGGAATCTAATAAAAAAGTTATAGAGACACAAGAACTGTTAGCTCAGAAAATAGATATAATGGAAAATTATAACAGAAGAAATAACATAAAGATAGTGGGCCTTAAGGAAGATGAAGAAGGCAAGAATATGAGAGAGTTTATAAAAGATTGGATCCCCAGGATCCTAGGATGTCCAGAACTACAGCAAGAAATGGAAATAGAAAGGGCACATAGAGCAGTGGCCTTTAAACCACAACCACAACAAAAGCCAAGATCTATTTTAGTAAAATTCCTAAGATGTACTACAAGAGAAAAGGTACTGGAGAAGACAATGGAAAAAGTAAGAGAGGGCAACAAGCCACTGGAGTACAAAGGGCAAAAATTTTTCATTTATCCAGATATAAGTTTTGAACTCCTGAAGAAGAGAAAGGAGTTCAATACAGCAAAGGCGATTTTATGGAAGAAAGGGTATAAATTTATACTAAAGCATCCAGCGATATTGAAAATATTTATTCCAGGACAACAAAACAGACTATTCTCGGATCCAGAGGAAGCACGAAAATTTGCAGAACAATTACAAAATAGACTGAGGGATGAAGACGTGTAACGAGAGTACAAAAGACTGCGAACTAAAAAGGCACATAAGTTTTGAACTCCTGAAGACGAGAAAGGAATTCAATACATCGAAAACGATCTTATGGAAAAAAAACTATTCTCGGACCCAGAGGAAGCAAGGAAATTTGCAGAACAACTACAAAACAACCAGAGAGATGAAGACATGTAATAAGAGTAAAAATGACCAGGAATTATATGTATGTGGGTAAAGAGGTATATGTGTGTATATGTATAATGTGCATACATGAATGTATCCGTATTTAGAGGAAAATATAGATAATATAGACAAGAATTAATAAGGGAAGGAAATGGAATAGAGGGAATAAGGAGGGAACTAAAAGAGTGACCTTTGTTACATATGAAAAGTGAAACCTTTTCTGGGGGGGCTGGGTGGGGAGGAGTTACGGTCACTGCAAAATCAGCTGACGCTTGCGAGTGAATTCGCAAATCCAAATGGAGAGGGGAGATGTGGTTGTCCGACAAGGGATAAAGGACAACTCAGGAGGGGAAGGGGAGATTGGGGCTAAAGAAGTTTTAAATAGGAGAATAAGGAAAATGTTTGATGTTTTAGGAATGTTGTCTTATAAAGGGTTCAAAACAAGAAAACAGAAATGGATAAGAAGGAAAGGTAATGATGGAGAAACGGAAAGGGAAGATAAACAAAGTATAAAATGGCTACGTTGAACTATATGACTTTAAATATTAATGGAATACATAACCAAATTAAAAGGAAGAAACTGCTAAATTTACTGAAAAAAGAAAAAATTGATATAGCATTTGTGCAAGAAACACTGAATTGGAGTACAAGAAATTAAAGAGAGATTGGGTAGGACACGTAACAGCAGCATCGTATAATTCAAAAGCAAGAGGAGTAGCTATATTAATTAGTAAAAATGTGCCATTTAAAATAGAAGAGGAAATAATAGATCCAGCAGGGAGATATGTAATGATAAAATGTCAGATATATTTGGAGTTTTGGAATCTACTCAATGTATATTCACCTAACGAAGAAGATCAAAAGTTTATGCAAGATATCTTTTTGAAGGTAGCAGATACGCAAGGGAACACATTAATAGGAGGGGACTTCAACCTGAATTTGGATTCAAATATGGACAAAACTGGGAAAAAAATGAACAGAAAGAACAAAGTAACCAAATTTATAATTAAATCGATGGAAGAAATGCAACTTTTGGATATATGGAGGAAACAACACCCAAAGGAAAAGGAATATTCATATTACTCGGCTAGACATAAAACATACTCAAGAATAGACCTATTTTTGTTATCAGCTCGTATGCAAGATAGAGTAAGAAAAACAGAATATAAAGCTAGAATATTATCGGACCATTCACCCTTAATATTGACAGTAAAGTTAGAGGACATCCCTCCAAGAATGTATAGATGGAGATTAAACCCCATGTTACTTAAAAGGCAGGATTTTAGAGAATTTATTGAAAAACAAATAAAAATGTATTTTGAAATAAATACGGAATCAGTGGAAGATAAGTTTATACTATGGGATGCAATGAAAGCATTCATTAGAGGGCAAATAATAAGTTATGTAACCAAGATGAAGAAGGACTATAATCAGGAAACAGAGCAGTTGGAAAGGGAAATAGTAAATATAGAAAAAGAATTAGCAATGAAGGAAGATACAACTAAAAGAAGAGAATTGGCGGATAAAAAAATAAAATATGAAACACTACAAACATATAAGGTGGAGAAGAACATAATGAAGACAAAACAGAAATATTATGAACTAGGTGAAAAAACGCACAAAATCCTAGCATGGCAGCTTAAGACAGAACAAGCTAAGAAAATGGTATTGGCATCAGGGAAAAAAGACAAACAAATTACATATAATCCAAAAGAAATTAAGGAAAACTTTAGAGAATTCTATGAACAATTATACCGAACTGAAAACGAAGGGAAAGAAGGGAAAATAGATGAATTTCTGACTAAAATTGAACTACCAAAACTACAAATAGAGGAACAAAATAAATTAACAGAGCCATTTGGAATAGTAGAAATACAAGAGATAATAAAAAAATTACCGAATAATAAGACACCAGGAGAGGATGGATTCCCAATAGAATTCTACAAAACATTTAAAGACTTATTAATTCCGCCCCTCCTGGAAGTAATCAACCAGATTGATGAAACACAAAGTTTACCAGATTCATGTAAAACAGCAATAATTACAGTAATACTAAAGCAAGGGAAAGATCCACTCTCACCAGCGTCATATAGACCAATATCTTTACTTAACACAGATTATAAGATAATAGCTAAACTATTAGCAAACAGATTAGCAGAGTATGTACCGAAAATGGTAAATTTAGACCAAACTGGATTTATCAAAAAAAAGACGCACAACAGACAATATTTGTAAATTTATTAACTTAATTCATGCAGTAGAAGGGAATAAAGCACCTACAGTAGCAGTTGCTTTAGATGCAGAGAAGGCCTTTGACAGAGTAGAATGGAATTATTTGTTCAAAGTATTGCAAAAATTCAGTTTACCGGAGAAGTATATTAATTGGATTAAAGCATTATATAAGGGACCGTTAGCGAAAGTGACAGTAAATGGACATGTATCAAAGCGATTTAACTTAAGCAGGTCAACACGGCAGGGATGCCCACTATCACCTTTATTGTTTGCGTTAGCTATAGAACCACTAGCAGAATTGATAAGAATAGATAATAATATAAAAGGAATAAAAATAAAAGACAAGGAATATAAAATCAGTTTATTTGCGGATGATGTTATAGTGTACTTAACAGAACCAGAACTATCAATAAAAGAATTATATAAGAAATTGAAGGAATATGGAGAAGTGTCGGGTTACAAGATAAACGTAAAAAAAAAGTGAAGCAATGCCTATGAATAATACGGATTTCTCAAAATTTAAGAAGGAATCACCATTTAGATGGCAAATGCAAGCAATTAGATACCTAGGTGTACAAATAAACAAAAATCTCGGCCAACTATATAAACTCAATTATTATCCACTAATGAAAAAATTACAGGATGATTTAGAGCATTGGAAAGATTTACCACTAACACTAATAGGAAGGATAAACTGTATTAAAATGAAAATTTTTCCAAGGATATTATACTTATTTCAGGCATTGCCAATACAACTGACAGAGAAATTCTTCAAGGAGTTTAAGAAAATAATAAGGAAATTTTTATGGAGAGGGGGGAAACCGAGGATAGCACTAGATAAATTAACAGAATGGTATAAACAAGGAGGCTTACAACTGCCAAACTTTAAAAATTATTATAGAGCCGCACAATTAAGATACCTATCAGATTTTTATCAAACAAGGGAAAAGCCAGATTGAACGAGATTAGAATTAGATAAAATAGGGGAAAAGATACCTGAACACATATTATATAAATGGGATGAAAAATTGGTACAACATAGAAGTTCTCCAATATTACATCATCTCCTCAATATTTGGAAGAAGAATCATGTAGAAAGAAATAAAACAAATTATCAATTACCAAAACTAATATTGATGCAAAACAAGTTACTCCCTTTTACAATAGATAACCTTTCCTTTAGAGAATGGGAAAAAAAAGGGATTAAAAGAATAGAAAATTGTTTTTCAGGAAATAGATTCTTATCCTTTGAACAAATGAAAGATAAGTGCAATATAACTCAAGATACAGCGCTGGCATATTACCAATTGAGATCCTACTTGAAGGATAAATTAGGAAGCAGTTTGAGTTTACCAGAGGGAAGTAACCTTGAATATGTGATTACAGATAAAATGATAATCAAAAGATATATAACAAATATGTATATTAAACTGCAAGAAAAGGAGAATGAGGAAACAAATGGTAAAACTAAACAAAAATGGGAGCAAGATTTAAATATAAAGATAAAAAAGGAAACATGGGAGAAGTTATGCTCCGGAACGATGAGAAATACAATAAATACGAGGTTACGTATGATACAATATAACTGGATACACAGGCTATACATTACACCTCAAAAGTTAAATAAATGGGACCCAACAGTATCTGATAGATGTTTTCGGTGTAAAAAAGAAATGGGAACAACAATTCATGCAATCTGGACATGTGAGAAAGTAGAAAAATTTTGAGAAGATCTCAATCAGATATTAAATAAAATAACAGAAAACAATATACCAAAGAATCCAGAGATCTTTCTCCTAAGTAACATAAAAAGCAAAGAATTTGGAATTGATTTGGAGGATGCACAAAAAAGATTTGTTAAGATAGCTCTAGCCGTAGCAAAAAAATGTATTATGTCAACCTGGAAATTGGAAGATAATTTGAAAATACAACAATGGTATATAGAAATGAATAAATGTATTCCATTAGAAAAAATAACATATAGTTTAAGAAATAATATTGAAATATTCGAACAAATATGGGAGCCTTACATTAAATACAATAGCGAAAACCTACCGGGGACAATCATTACCTAAGTTGATGGAAGGAGAAGGAAAGAAAAGAATGGACTCAGTAGAATTTCTGGTGTAATTTTGTTGAATGACAACATTGTCTGACTGGCTTAATGCAACCTAGATTGTATACCTAAAATGGATGAGAGGGGGGGTGGGGGGGTGGTTTGGGAGGAAAGGGTGGGGGGAGAAAAAGTCACTGTATATGTGTGAAAAAGAAATAGTGTATATCATGGCTAATGTGATTTATGGTGTGAAAAATAAAAAATTAAAAAAAAAAAATCACAGAGTCGGGGTCCCAGAACAGATCCCTGTGGATCTTCACTTGTCACTGACATCCAGGCAGAATACTTTCTATCCACTATGACTCTGCTTTCTACAGGCAAGCCAATTCTGAATATGCACAGCCAAGCCACCACGGATCCCACGCCTCATGACTTTCTGAACAATTCTCCCATGGGGATCCTGTCTTACTAAAATCCATATACATATCTACCGCCTGGCCTTCATCAATTTCTTTTGTTGCTTCCTCAAAAAACTCAATTCAGCTTGTGAGGCATGACCTTCCCTCACAAAGCCATGCTGACTATCCCTGAGAGACTGTACTTCCCTAAATTTGACACCCTCCAACCAAATGGCATTAACATCGACTTCCCCGGTTTTCATTAGAAACCCACTTCCCTTCATAATAATTATAAAAACAAGCTACCTTATTCATAACTCCAAGTCAATTTTTGTAAGGAAACTCTTGATAATTTACCCTTCCATAAAAATAACCTAATTGCCTTATTTATTTTCTTGAAAAACTTTTTCAGTACCAAACACAGAATGGATTGAAAAAATACTGTACTCGAGGATAAATATTCATCTTTATACAGTTTACTCTTCCAATTAATGTCAATGGTAAATCTTTCCATTTATCTAGATCTATTTCAATCTTATTGAAGAAAGGTAGATAATTTAAATTAAACAAATCATTGTAATTTTTATTTACAACTACTCCTAAATATTTAATTTTATTTGACCATCTTAATTTAGTAATTTGCCTACAATCTTTATAATCTTTCTCCATTAATGGTAAAATCTCACTATTTTCCCAATTAACCTTATATCCTGATAATTTACCATATTTATTCAATAATTCCCAGTAATGACTTTAATTAAACCTTTGGGTCAGTTAAGTATATCAAAACACTATCTGCAAATAAACTAATTTTATATTCATTTTCCTTTACTCTAATACCCCTAATACCTAAATCTTGTTGAACCACCTGAGCTGAATGTTCAATCACTAAAGCAAATAAAGCAGGTGAAAGAGGGCAACCTTGTCTTGTAGAACGAGACTAATTAAAGGATTTTTAAGTCTGACCATTCGTTAACACCCTTGCTGTAGGTCCCGCATATAAAGCCTTAACCCAACCTCTAAAAAATGGGCCAAAATTACATTTTTCCAATACTTTAAATAAATATTTCCATTCAACATAATCAAATGCCTTCTCAGCATCTAAAGATACAACCATTGGTTGATTATTTTGTTGTTTTGCCACATTAATTAATGAAATCAACTTAACTATATTGTCTGCTGAATACCTACCTTTAACAAAACCTATCTGATCAATATGAACCAGTTTTGGTAAATAGTTCATTAACCTATTGGCCAAGACTTTTCCACCAATTTATAGTCAATATTTAATAATGATATTGGTCTATATGATGATACTTTTAAAGGAACTCTTTTTTTGGTAAAATGTTATCAATGCTCTTGAGAAAGATTCTGGAAATACATCTGTTTCAGTTGTTTGTTTCAAAACATCTATATATAACGAAAATAATAAATTATTACCCTCTTTATAAAACTCTACCATAAAACCATTTTCTCCAGGAGATTTCCCATTAGGCATCGATTGTAAAGCTTCCTTCAAATCTAGTTCAGTAAATGAAATATCTAAATTCTTCTGCTTCATTCAACATTGGTAAATTTAAATTATCCAAAAATAAATCAATTTGATCAATATCTTGACTACCTTCTGATGTATATAGGTTTTCATAAAATTAAAAAAATTCATCATTAATATCTTTTCGTTTATAAGTAATTTCTTCATTCTTCCTAAAAGCATTAATTGTCCTCGATACTTGCTCAGTTTTAAGTTGCCATGCCAGAATCGTGTGTGCTCTTTCTCCCAATTCATAATAACATTGCTTAGACCTCAGTATCATTTTCTCATATTTATATGTTTGTAAATTATTATAATGTAATTTCAATTTAGATAGTTGTATCTTATCATCCTCTGTACATTTTTTCTGTAACTTTTTCTCCAAACCTTCAATTTCTTTCTCCAAATTTGAACATTCTAATTGATACTTTTAAAAAAATCTTTGTTTTATAACTAAAAATTAATCCTCTCAAATATGCTTTTAAAGCATCCCACAAAACAAACTTACTTTGAACTGAATTTTGATTCATTTGTAAATAAAAATTAATTTGATCTCTTATATATTTAACAAATTCTGGTCTCTTCAATAATATTTCATTAAACCTCTATCGATAGGCTGTCTCAACCAATTCAGTACTTAAACATCTAATTAACAATAATGAATGATCTGACAATAATCTACTTTTATATTCTGCTAAATAAAATCTACCTTGTAAATGTGCAGAAATCAAAAATAAATCTATTCTAGAAAAAGAATTATGTTGAGTTGAATAAAATGAATAATCATTTTCCGTTGAATTTAATTTCCTCCAAATTTCCACTAAATTCAAATTCTTCATCATTTCAAGCAATCTTTTCGCCATCTTAGTCCTTCTAACAATTTTTGGAGATTTGTCCAACAGTGGGTCCAAACAACAATTAAAATCCCCTCCCACCAATACATTCCCATTTGACTGATTCAGATTTAAAAATGCTTCTGAAATAAAAGCCTCATCATCTTCATTTGGTGCATAAATATTCATTAAAGTCCAACTTTCAGAAATTCTTTTACAATTAACAATTAACACTCTTCCTGCATTTGCAAAAGAAGAATCTACCGCAAAAGATTTTTTTTATTAACTAAAATCGCCACCCCCCGAGCTTTAGAATTAAATGAAGATGAAATTTTATGTCCAACCCAATCTCTTTAATTTTGAATGTTCTTTTTCTGTTAAATGAGTTTCTTGCAAAAATGGTATATCTACTTTTAATTTCTTAATATAATCTAACACGTTTCCTCTTTATCAGATGATTTAACCCCTTAACATTAAAAGTTACGTAGCTTAAACTACTCATTTCAACCTATATAATGGCACCGAATCTTTCACTACTCACTAAAAGAAAAAAAATCCCTTAAACAAAAAATAACCCCTCTTAAATAAAAACCCTTAACCCCCCCCCAACAACAAAACTGCAGAGCAGTAACCCCCTTATTAACGGGGTGCGATTAATAGCAACAGTGGCTGATGACTTCAGATTTAGCTGGGATAGCATCCTCTCCCCAGCCAGAGAGCAAAGAAACCCTTCATTTATTGAATGCTTCCAGAATTTCTTCTTCCAAATCCATCAATTGTTCAACTTCCAGTTTCTTCTCAACTTTCCCATTTCCAGCTTTATCAGGCACCACCAGTGGTTTCAACGCAAATTCCTGTGTCAGCTTAGAATCTGGTAAAGAATTAGCAAAAGTTAAAGCTGCCTGTGGATTTTCAAAAAACTGAGATTGGTTTTGTCCATAAAATATTTTTTAAATTGCTGGATATCTAAAAATAGATCTATAGCCTTTTTTCCATAAGACAACGTTAGCAGGATTAAACTCTTTCCATTTCATAACTACCTCCTGACTCAAATCCACATAAAAAAATACCTTACTATTTTGAATTATCTTTGGACCATTCATACGTCCCCATAAAACCACTGCACGTAAAATCATCTCTCGATCTTGATACCTCAAACACCTCACTAAAACGGCTTGAGGTGGTTACCCTGGTAATGGTGTTTTTCTTAACGCATGATGAGCCCTCTCTATCTCCAAACCCTCCGGAAAATATTCTGGACCGAATACTTCAACAATCCATTCTTTAAAAAACTTTGTGGATTTACTCCTTCAAAACTGTTTGGTAACCCCACCATTTTTATATTATTCCGCCAACTTTGATTTTCTAAAGAATCCATCTTCTGTAAAAAAATTCTTCTTCTCAATCTGCCATCCGGAAACCGCTCCTTCCACTTGATCCACTCTATCTTCCACGTTTTTAATTTTATTTTTGACTGTATCCATTGCTGCCAAACATTTACTAACATCCACTTTCATTGAAGCAATTTCACCAGACATTAAGTCTGATGTCAGAAAGTTGCTGGTCAACATTTTGAAAACTAGTAGAAACATAATCCATCAAACTCTCATTTTGTTTTGTTATAGTTTCCAACATTATCATTACATCAGAAGGGGGCATAGGACTCAGAGTGCTGGGAGACTTATGTGGTGAAGGTACTTTCAAAGATGTTGGAATACCTTCCAATTTAGCTGCAGCTGACAATAATTGATTGTCTTCTGCTTCCAAATAATGTTCTAATTCTTCTTCCATCTCTTGTATCTCAGCTTCCTGAACTTCTTCAGGCTGGCTGCAGGTCTGTTCCTCACTCAGCATCGAGCTGAGCTCCTCAGCCCGACGCTGAGCGGCAGCCCCTGCAGCTCTCACACGTTCGAGAGTCTCGCGCATGCTCACCGCTGCCTACGTCCCTGCAGCGACCGCATAGCGCTGGTAGGCTGTCCCTGGCACGTCTCTCGTGTACTGCGTTATTAATAGATTATTTGACACTGAACAATCTCCTAGGTGGGCAAAGATAGAGATGGATCAGATTTTGGAAGGTAATATTAAGCATTTTATTTATAAATGGAATCCTTTATTGTTACAAGAATTTGATTTGCCAGTTTTATGACATATAATGAATATTTGGTATAATTGTAATTTAATTATAGGGTTTAAAGGGATGATTTCAATAAGATCACCAATATATCAGAATAAATTAATTCTTTTTTCATTGAATAGTCCTTATTTAAAGGATTGGAAAAATAAAGGAATAGTTAATGTTACAGATTGTTTTAAAGCAGGAAAGTTTTGTTCATTTAATAGATTACAGGAGTAATATGGTATTGCGTCAAATTCTTTGTTTGCTTGCTATCAATTTTGAGATTTTTTTAAAGAAGAGTTACGGTAAGGAAATAAATTTGCCAAGTCAAATGAAATTTGAATTACTGATTGAAGATAAAAGTGAAAAAGGTTTTATTTCTGATATGTATGGATTGTTGCAGGAAAACATGGAAAAAGTAAATATGTATAAAATTAAAGAGAAACGGGAAAAAGATTTAAATATTGTATTGGTAGAGAAAAAATGGTCACAAATGTGTGTTGACAGTGTTACAAAATTAATTAATGTGAGATATAATATGGTTAATTATAATTTTTTGCATCAATTATATTTAACTCCTGAGAAATTGAAAAGATATGGATTTAGTATAACAGATTTAAGTTTTAGATGTGGAAAACAGAAAGATATTTTTGTACATTCAGTTTGGTCGTGTAAGGAAATTAAATATTTTGGGAGGAAATTATAAAATTTTGAGAGATTTGTTGAAAATGGATATTTGATTGGATCCAAGGTTATGTTTATTGGGCTATGATAAAGCTCCACTTGTTGATTTAAGAATGCCTAAACCATATTTTGCTTTCTTAAAGTTAGCTTTAGCAGTAGCAAGAAAATGCATAGCTGTTACATGGAAGAATAATGTACAATTAAATTTGCAAAAATGGCATAATGAATTAGTCTTGTTTGTATTTAGAAAAATTAACATATAATGTGAAAAATAATTTTTTTTTAATCGATATGTGGGGATTATATTTGAAATGTATGGCTATAGAAATTAATTAACTGTAATAAGTTTGGCACAACAATCAGGAAAAATTGTTTTTTGTTGTTAGTTTTTGGCGGGAGGGGGCATTAGGGGAAGTTTTTTTTTAGGATTTTTAGTGCATTTTTTTCGTGTTATAGGAGGGAGCGGGAGGGGTTATAGTAATTTTATGTTTTTCTTTGTGTGTAATTTGAAAAATTAAAATTTTTTTAAAAAAAAGAAACCCACTCCCCATTCTGTTCTCCCTGTCTCCTTTCCTCTCGCTCTGCCTCTCTCCCCTTTTTCCTCAGTCTCTTTTTACAGAGCCAAAATCAATTCTCACCTTCCCTCTTAACTTATTCAATTAACACATTTTGTCTGTTGGTTTGTACTCCTCCTCCCATTCTTCCCCTTTTCTCTCCCCAGCCTTCAAAATTCAGACCCTTGTCTTTTCTCAATCATATCTTGAGGAAGGTTTCGAGCCCAAAACATTGGTAATACCTCCTATGGATGCTGTGAGACTGGTTGAGTTCCTCCAGTATTTCTGTGTTTTAACTACAATCATAGAATCTGCAGACTTTCATGTTTCATTCCCTATATTCCCTACTACCTATGTCATTTGTACGAACATGAGCCATGATATCCAGTTGCTCAACTTCTTGCTTCAGAATGCTGTGGATTCGATCTGAGACATCCCTGATCCTGGCACTTGGGAGGCAACATACCATCCGGTAGTCTCGATCTTGTTCACCGAAACTCCTATCTATTTGCCTAACTATTGAATCTCCAATCGCTATAGCTCTCCTCTTCATCACTTTCCTTTCTTAGCCTAAGGGCCAGACTCTTTGCCAGAGACCTGATCACTACAACTTGTCCCTGATAGATTGTTCCCCACAACAGTATCCAAACATTATACTAATTGTTGAGGGGAACAGCCACAGGGGTGCTCTGCACTGACTATTCCCCTTCCCTCTCCTAACAGTTACCCAGTGATCTGCCTCTTGCCTTTGGGTGTGATTGTCTCCTTATAGCTTCTGTCTATCACCCATTCTGCTGAGTTCATCCAGCTCCATTTCCCTGTATGGAGCTGCAGCTGGATGCACCTCTTGCAGGTGAGATCATCAAGGATAATTTTGCTCTCCCAGATTTACCACATTCTGTAATCAGAGCATTCCACTGTCCAAGCTTCTATCTCCACGACCTGTGCTTTGTTATTATGCAAACATCTTACCTGACCTTACTTGTTGGATATCATCCTACACTTGGCCACTCACATACTGGCTGCTCCACCTGAGTTTCCCTTCTTTTTATATGCTGCAGGGTTTATCTATAGCCCAGACTCCAACCAATCATTGCTGTGCTTACCTTTTAAATCCTCCTGAAACAAAGCCCAGCTCCAGACACTCATCAGTTGCTGAGTTCATCTGAAGTATTTTGGCTTGAAGTGTTCATATTCAGAAAATATTTGAATCTGCCTGGGAAGTTTGGCTCTGATACCAGAATGCATGAAATCAAAGTTTAGAAAAACAGCAAACCTTTTTTTATATGTCCAACACTTTACAATGGTTTCTATTGCAAAACAGTACTTGCAAATTCATTTTATAAAGAAGACAAACAGACTTTTAATGTGAGGGTAGAATGAGGACTGTTTCAGAGTTGTACTAACCTTGTTATTGCAACTTATTCTAAATGTATTTCCTCCAAGGGCTCTGCCCTCTACTCTCTTTGCAACAATCCCAACCTCCCATCAAACCCGCAGACAAGGGCGTTGCTGTAGTAGTCTGGTGCACTGACCTCTACCTTGCTGAGGCCAGACACCTCCTCCTACTTAACTCTCCCATAGGACCCCACCACAACTCATCAAGCCACTGTCTCCAACACCATCTCCAACCTCTTCACCTCTTATCACCTCCCTCCCATGGCCTCCAACCTCATTGCCTCCCATTCCCCCACTGCTTGTTTCTACCTTCTACCCAAGATACATAAACCCATCCATTGGGTAGACCCATTATTTCTGCTTGCCCTTGTCCCACCAAACTAGTTTTGTCTTACCTTGACTCTATCTTTTCTCCCCAGGTCCAATTCCTCTCCACCTACATCTGCGATACCTCATTTGCCCTCCATCTCTTCAATGACTTCTGATTCCCCAAACTGGTCTGCCTCATCTTCAATGTCCAACCCCTTTATACCTCCATCCCCCATACAGAAGGTCTTAAAGCACTTCACTTCTTTCTGGACCAGAGACCTGACCAGTCACCCTCTAGCAACTCCCTCCTCCACCTGGCAGAACTTGTCCTCACTCTAAATAACTTCTCCTTTAACATCTCACTTTCTCCAAATCAAAGGAGTAACCATCAGTACCCGCATGGGTCTCAGCTACGCCTGCCTGTTTATGAGCTTTGTGGAGCAATCCATGCTGCAAACCTATACAAGCAAGCTCCTCAACTCTTCCTCAATTATACTGATGACTAAATCGGGGCTGCCTCATGCACCCATGATGAGCTCATCAACTTCATTCACTTTGCAGCCAGCTTCCACCCCGATCTCACAAACTCTCATGGTCCATCTCTGACAACACTCACACTTTGCTGGATCTCACTGTCTCCATCTCAGCAAACGAGCTTTCCACTAACTCCCACAACTACTTCAACTACAGTTCCTCACACTCTGGCCCCTGCAAGAATTCTATTCCTTTCTCTCAATTTCTCATTTTCCACTGCATTTGTTCCCAAGATAAGGTCTTCAAGTCCAGATCTTCTGAAATATCTGCCTTCTTCCAGAAATATAGCTTACCCTCCACCACCATCAACTCAGTGCTCACCCACATCTCCTCCATTTCCCCCTCATCTAACTTGGCCCCCTCTGCCCCTAGATGCAACAAACAAAGGATTCCCCTTGTCCTCACCTACCACCCCACCAGACTCTTCATTGAACACATTATCCTCTGGAATTTCTGGAACTTGCAACAAAATCCCACTACCGGACACATCATCCCCTCTCCTCCCTTCTCTACCTTTCATAGGGGCTGCTCTCTCCATGACTCCCTCATGCACTCATTACTCCCCACCAATTGCCCCCCCCCCCCAGCACCTTCCCCAATGGCCACAGGAGATGCCACACTTATGCCTACACCTCTTCCCTCATCACAGCCCGGGTTCTCAAACAGACCTTTCAAGTGAAGCAACACCTCAGTTGTGTTCCCTTCTCCACCTATCATCTCCTGCCTTTGCGACCACGCCTCCCCCTTTACCCTTTTATGCGGTCGCCTGCCGACATTTTCCAAATCTTGATGAAGAGGTCATGCCTGAAATGTTGGTTGCGTATTTTTATCTTTGTATATAAATGACACTGTTTGACCTGCCGAGTTTCAAGATTTTTTTTAACTTCAACCACGGTGTCTGCAGACTTTCGTGATTTATTTATTTCTTTACTTGCACTAACCTTAATATCCTTCAAGTGTGACTTATTGCTGGTATTCAGTCAAATGAACACTGAATAGATTCAGATGAATGCTTTCCTTCATTTTCCCCATGACATCGATTGCAATTTGAGGATCTTGAATCAAGATGATTTTTTGTGATTTTATTTAATACCTGATTTAGATCTTCCCAAAACTTTTCCATTTTCTCAAATGCCCAAATTGCATGTACTGTTGTTCCCGTTTCCTTCTTGCAGTGAAAACATCTATCTGATACTGTTGGGTCCCATTTATTTAACTTTTGGGGCATGTTATATAGCCTGTGTAGCCAATTATATTGTATCATGCGTAACCTCGTGTTTATTGTATTTCCCATTTTTCATTTTTTATCTTTATGTTTAGATCTTGTTCCCACTTTTGTTTGGGTTTACAGCTTATTTCACAAAAAGGAACATACCAAAAAATCCAGAGATCTTTCTTCTAAGTAATATAAGAAGTAAAGAACTAGGCCTCGATTTGGATGAAGCACAAAAAAGATTTATTATGATAGCCTTAGCTATAGCAAAAAAATGTATAATGTCAACCTGGAAATCAGAAGAGAGCCTGAGAGTACAGCAATGGTACATAGAAATTAATAAATGTATTCCATTGGAAAAAATAACATATAATTTTAGAAATAACGTCACAGTATTCAAACAAATTTGGAAACCGTACATGGGACACAACAGAGAGGGCCTACCGCGGACCTCCATCCCCTAAAATGATAGAATGAGAAGAAGACGAAATGAACTGACCCAGTGTGTAAAAGTAGATGACACAATTTTCTTGTTTATTTTCATTGTGTGATGACATTGTTTAATGGGTTTATTGTATTGTATATGTTGAACGTTTAGTGGGTAGGGAGGGGGGTGGGAAGGAGGGAGGGAAGGGAGGGGTGGAAAAGGGGAGAAAATGCCACTGTGTATATTCAAGAAGGAAATGTTTGTGTGTATTTTGGTTAATATAGTTCATAGTGTGAAAAATTTTTAAAAATTAAAAAAAGATGACTTTTGTGATGTTTATTCAGATGGCTTTGAACTTGCTGCTTCAGTTATAACAACAGATGAGCCTAATGATACAATAAAACATCCTACGCTTGTCAGGCAATTTAACACAAAATGGAGAAAACCAGATCAACTGCAAAAAAAGCTTGGTAGTAGTGATAACACATTGATCTGAGTTTACTGTCATATATATGAGTACAGTATATAGACCCACTGAAATTCTTGCTGCACTAAACATAAGATACATCAGCTACAATAGTAGGCATTAAATTAACACAATATGTCAAGACAAAGATGGATACATATTCATAGCTGCTGTTAGTGGAAGGAAAAGTTGATGTTTCAGTAGGGTGGACAGATCTGTTGGTGGTCCTGGGGTAATTTATGATTTGGGAGTTCAAGAGCTTGATAGCAGTTGGAGAAAGACAATTGTTGGAACCTGGAGGTGCTGGTCCTCCGGCTTTGTACCTTTTGCCTGAAGGTAGCAGTGGGAAGAGGTTGTGACCAGGGTTATGGGGGTCCTCTATGATGTTGGCTTTCTCCTCAAGGATAGGGATGTGGGCTTGGCACGGTTTGCAATCTACTGCATTCTTTCGCACTCAAGTTCCTAACCAGCCAGCATACCTTCTCAATTCACCTGTAGAAGTTGGACAGAGTAGTACTAATTTGGATTCCTTTTGCAAGTTTCATGACCACAGGATTTTCCAAACTACTTCCAACTAGCAAGGTAGTATTGGCAATGAAGATTCAAGATTTTGCTATTGTCATGTACTCAAAAATGCACATCTTTTTTTCCTTTATTTGCTCCGTAAGAACACACAAAGAGTTGTTACTATAAAGATGAAGAGAACCAAAAGAAGGTCCTTTCAGTGACATGGAGTGTCTGTGGATCCCTCCTCTAATGCCTGCTGCCTCCTGTGTCCCCATAACCTCTGCAGCCCCATGGCCTCCTGTCCATCCAGCAGTGAACATGGGCATTAGGCATCTGCATCTCCCTTCTCAACTCCTCCCATACAATCAGGAAAAAGTCAGTTCCCAAGGCCCTTTGGGAGTCCTGGTCACCATCAGCACCCTTGCAAATCCTGGACTTGGTACCTTTTTCCCTGAAGAAGCATTGCCACTTTATTCATTTTTGGGAGCGGAGCATTTACTGCCCACCCAACCTTAATTACCTGAGACTGTGAGCTGTGTTCTTTCTGGTGAAGGTGCTCACACAGTCCTTTTGAGGAGGGAACTCCAGAGTTATTCCCAGAAATAAGAAAGGGCTGGTGATATTTCCACATTGGGATAATGCGTGACTTGTGGGATCCTCTAAGAGATGGTATTCCAGATGCCTCTGCTTGCTGAGAGATGGTAGAATTGGGAGATGCCATTGGGGTAGACTGGGAGAGTAATTTGGAAGGTGTACATTGCAGTCACTACTTTGGTGGAGACAATGTTTTAGATAGTGAGTGGGTGGCAGTTAAGCAAGTTGCTTGCTCTGGATGGTGTCAAGCTCTTGTTGTTAGCCACAATAGTATTCCATCCTCTACTGGCCTGTTCCTTGCAGCTGTGGAAAAGGCTTTGGGTTGCTTGCTGCAGGATGTCCAGTCCTGATGATGATCTTCCATTGGTGGATCCATTTGAGTTTCTGCCCAATGGTGTTCCATGATGGGAGATGCAGTGGAGGTCATGATGTTGAATGTCGAGCGGGGCTGGATAAATTCTGGAGCTGGCCATTGCCTGTGAACCCCCTCAGTTATTGCCCAATCTCCTGATTCATACTTATGTTGGAAGATGACCCCTGCTACTGATGATTCGGGCAGAGCCAAGGCTACTGCGGCAGGTGGCAACCTGGGTCGAATCCTGACCTCTGATGCTCCCTGTGTGGAGTTAGCATGTTCTCCCTGTGACAGCCTAGGTTTCCTTTGGATGCTCCAATCTCCTCCCACATCCCAAAGATGAGATGGTGGGTGGGTCAATTGGCTGCTGTACATTGCCCAAAAGTGTGCAGGAGACTGGTAGATCTGGGACAATTACTGGGAGAGAGTGGAGAATAAAATGGGAGCAGAATAAACTTGATGGTTGACATGGCCCATGTTTCTGTGCTGCAAGCCTCCTAACTCTATGATATCCATGTGGGACCAATTCTTCCACTCTCTTGCCCTCAGCGTCCTGATCTCCAGCTGCCACAACAACCTTGCACTGTCAGAGCCAATTACTGTTGGCCTGCTGCTGGGTGCAGTGCTGAGCTTAGACCACTTGCACAGTCATCGGATCCAGACCATTGAGTGAGAAAGGTAGTCGTCTAAGCACCAGAGCATTGCCAAGGTTCTCTTCGCAACTCTCTGATCCACTCCTCCATTGCACCAACCATTCTAACCCCCTTCACAGTCATTTCCCCTGTAACCACAGGCAATGCATCACTTGTGCTTTCATCTCTTCCCACCACCAGGGCATCTGAACCTTCTTCTCTGGTGAGTCTTGTACTCCCAACCAAGTGCACTGGCTTCAGTTTTCACAGAGAGGCCCCCCCACATTGGAGAAACTGAACATAGAGTTGGTGCTCCCTTAGCAGAATCCATGTGTTCATTCAGGAGGGGGGTCCCTGAGCCTCTCATTCCCTGCTACGAATTCACCATCCTTCCTCTGGCCTATTGGTTTGAGTCTTTCTGTAGGCTCCACGTGAGCTTGAGGAACAGTATGTCATCTTCTGTTTACTGAGTTCCATAACTTCAGGTAACTTGATTTCGCAGTTGGCATCAGTCATATTAGCTTGCTTTGTTTTCCTCTCTGGTAGTGGAGGACATGCCCACCCTGACCTGCCAGGCATGACCTACAGCTCTGCATTTTGCAACTCCCACATTCCTTTGTCCAGGTTCTCGCTCCTTAACTGCAATTCACTTTGTTAACAACTAATTGCCATGGTCACCCCAGTGTTACCCTTTGCCTGTTTTTCAGATGACAGGTCTCCGACCCAAAACCATGACTGTTTCTCTTCTCCTGAATGTAGCCTGACCCACTGAGTGTTCTAGAGTTTTCTGTTTTTGTGTTGGATTGGCAGTATCTGCAGTTTGTTTTTAATTCTCTTCGCACCAGAATCTTTCACCCAGGCAAAAGGCTGAATTAATGAACAGTTCCTGCATTTTATCTTTGAATTTCCCAATTTATCCTGACATCATTCTTCAGCTTGATGGCTGTTGGGAAGAAACTATTTTGAGGCCTATTGATGAGCCTGGTGTTTGATGGGTCCTTCAGTGCATTGGCTGTCTTTCCTTAGCAGCGGAAGACATAGTTAGAGTTCATGGAGGGGAGGGAAGTTTATATGGTGTTCTGAGCTGAAGTCATTACTTTTTGTAGCTTCTGATGTTGAGCAGAGCAGCTCCGTCCCAATATTGTGATACATCCAGCAAGTAGCTTTCAATGGTGCCCCTGTAGAAGTTGTTGAAGGTCAAGGTCTTCTAAGACAATGAGGCATGGTGTCCTTTCTCCACATTTGTCCCTCAGTTGTCATTAGAGACTTTTACTCCTAAGAACTTGAAACAATCTATTCTTTCAACTTCAGGGCCGTTAATGTGACCAGGGGTGTGGACTCTTCCCTCTCTCTCTCTTTTTTTTTTTTTTTTTTTTTTTTTATTTTTCACACCATAAATCACAATAGCCATGATATACACTTTTTCTTTTCCACACATTTACAGTGACTTTTTCTCCCTCCCCCCTCCCTCCTCCCAAGCCACCCCCCCATCCCCCCCCCCCCTCATCCATTTTAGTTATACAATCTAGGTTGCATTAATTCAGTTAGACAATGTTGTCATTCAACAAAAATACACCAGAAATTCTACTGAGTCCATTCTTTTCTTCTCTTCTCCTTCCATCAACTTAGGTAATGTTTGTTCCCGGTAGGTTTTCGCTATTGTATTTAATGTAAGGCTCCCATACTTGTTCGAATATTTCAATATTATTTCTTAAACTATATGTTATTTTTTCTAATGGAATACATTTATTCATTTCTATATACCATTGTTGTATTTTCAAATTATCTTCCATTTTCCAGGTTGACATAATACATTTTTTTGCTACGGCTAGGGCTATCTTGACAAATCTTTTTTGTGCATCTTCCAAGTCAATTCCAAATTCTTTATTTTTTATGTTACTTAGGAGAAAGATCTCTGGATTCTTTGGTATATTGTTTTCTGTTATTTTATTTAATATCTGATTGAGATCATCCCAAAATTTTTCTACTCTCTCACATGTCCAGATTGCATGAATTGTTGTTCCCCTTTCTTTTTTACATCGAAAACATCTATCAGATACTGTTGGGTCCCATTTATTTAACTTTTGCGGTGTAATGTATAGTCTGTGTAACCAATTATATTGTATCATACGCAGCCTCGTATTTATTGTATTTCTCATCGTTCCAGAGCATAACTTCTCCCATGTTTCCTTTTTTATCTTTATATTTAAATCTTGTTCCCATTTTTGTTTAGTTTTACCATTTGTTTCCTCATTTTCCTTTTCTTGCAGTTTAATATACATATTTTTTATAAATCTTTTGATTAACATTGTATCTGTAATCACATATTCAAGGTTACTTCCCTCTGGTAAACTCAAGTTGCTTCCTAATTTATCTTTCAAGTAGGATCTCAGTTGGTAATATGCCAGCGCTGTATCTCCCGTTATATTGTACTTATCTCTCATTTGTTCAAAGGATAAGAATCTACTTCCTGAAAAACAATTTTCTATTCTTTTAATCCCTTTTTTTTCCCATTTTCTAAAGGCAAGGTTGTCTATTGTAAAAGGGAGTAGCTTATTTTGCGTCAATATTAGTTTTGGTATTTGGTAATTTATTTTATTTCTTTCTACATGAATCTTCTTCCATATATTGAGGAGATGGTGTAATACTGGAGAAGTTCTATGTTGTACCCATTTTTCGTCCCATTTATATAATATGTGTTCAGGTATCTTTTCCCCTATTTTATCTAATTCTAGTCTCGTCCAGTCTGGTTTTTCCCTTGTTTGATAAAAATCTGATAGGTACCTTAATTGTGCGGCTCGATAATAATTTTTGAAGTTTGGCAATTGTAAGCCTCCTTGTTTATACCATTCTGTTAATTTGTCTAGTGCTATCCTCGGTTTCCCCCCTCTCCATAAAAATCTCCTTATTATTTTCTTTAACTCTTTGAAGAATTTTTCTGTCAGTTGTATTGGCAATGCCTGAAATAAGTATAGTATCCTTGGAAAAATGTTCATTTTAATACAGTTTATCCTTCCTATCAGTGTTAGTGGTAGCTCTTTCCAATGCTCTAAATCGTCCTGTAATTTTTTCATTAGTGGATTGTAATTGAGTTTATATAATTGGCCTAGATTTTTGTTTATTTGCACACCTAGGTATCTTATTGCCTGCGTTTGCCATCTGAATGGGGATTCCTCCTTAAATTTTGAGAAATCCGCGTTATTCATAGGCATTGCTTCACTTTTATTTACGTTTATCTTGTATCCCGACACTTCTCCATATTCCTTCAATTTCTTATATAGTTCTTTTATTGCTAGTTCTGGTTCTGTTAAGTACACTATCACATCATCCGCAAACAGACTGATTTTATATTCCCTGTCTTTTATTTTTATTCCTTTTATATTATTATCTCTTCTTATCGATTCTGCTAGTGGTTCTATAGCTAGCGCAAACAATAATGGTGATAGTGGGCATCCCTGCCGCGTTGACCTGCTTAAGTTAAATTGCTTTGATACATGTCCATTTACTGTCACTTTCGCTAACGGTCCCTTATATAATGCTTTAATCCAATTAATATACTTCTCTGGTAAACTGAATTTTTGCAATACTTTGAACAAGTAATTCCATTCTACTCTGTCGAAGGCCTTCTCTGCGTCTAGAGCAACTGCTACTGCCGGTGCTTTATTTCCTTCTACTGCATGAATTAAGTTAATAAATTTACAAATATTGTCTGTTGTGCGTCTTTTTTTGATAAATCCAGTTTGGTCTAAATTTACCATTTTCGGTACCTGTTCTGCTAATCTGTTCGCTAATAGTTTAGCTATTATCTTATAATCTGTGTTTAGCAAAGATATTGGTCTATATGACGCTGGTGAGAGTGGATCTTTCCCTTGTTTTAGTATCACTGTAATTATTGCTGTTTTACATGAATCTGGTAAGTTTTGTGTCTCATCAATCTGGTTGATTACATCCAGGAGGGGCGGTATTATTAGGTCTTTAAATGTTTTGTAGAATTCTATTGGGAGTCCATCCTCTCCTGGTGTCTTATTATTTGGTAAATTTTTTATTATCTCTTGTATTTCTACTGTTCCAAATGGTTCTGTTAATTTATTTTGTTCCTCTATTTGTAGTTTTGGTAGTTCAATTTTAGTCAAAAATTCATCTATTTTCCCTTCTTTCCCTTCGTTTTCGGTTCGGTATAATTGTTCATAGAATTCTCTGAAGTTTTCCTTAATTTCTTTTGGATTATATGTAATTTGTTTGTCTTTTTTCCTTGTTGCCAATACCATTTTCTTAGTTTGCTCTGTCTTAAGCTGCCATGCTAGGATTTTGTGTGTTTTTTCCCCTAGTTCATAATATTTCTGTTTTGTCTTCATTATATTCTTCTCCACCTTATATGTTTGTAATGTTTCATATTTTATTTTTTTATCCGCCAATTCTCTTCTTTTGGTTGTATCTTCCTTTATTGCTAATTTTTTTTCTATGTTTATTATTTCCCTTTCCAACTGCTCTGTTTCCTGATTATAGTCCTTCTTCATCTTGGTTGCATAACTTATTATTTGCCCTCTAATGAATGCTTTCATTGCGTCCCATAGTATAAACTTATCTTCCACTGATTCCGTATTTACTTCAAAGTACATTTTTAATTGTTTTTCAATAAATTCTCTAAAATCCTGTCTTTTAAGTAGCATGGGGTTTAATCTCCATCTATACATTCTTGGAGGGATGTCTTCTAGCTCTATTGCCAATAACAGGGGTGAGTGGTCCGATAATAGTCTAGCTTTATATTCCGTTTTCCTAACTCTCCCTTGTATGTGGGCTGATAACAGGAATAGGTCTATCCTTGAGTATGTTTTATGTCTAGTCGAGTAGTATGAGTATTCCTTTTCTTTTGGGTTTTGTTTCCTCCATATGTCCACAAGTTTCATTTCTTGCATTGATTTATTTATAAATTTGGTTACTTTGTTCTTCCTGTTAATTTTTTTCCCCGTTTTATCCATATTTGGATCCAAATTCAGATTGAAATCCCCTCCTATTAGTATGTTCCCTTGCGTATTAGCTACCTTCAAAAAGATATCTTGCATAAACTTTTGATCTTCTTCGTTAGGTGAATATATATTAAGTAGATTCCAAAGCTCTGAATATATCTGACATTTTATCATAACATATCTCCCTGCTGGATCTATTATTTCCTCTTCTATTTTAAATGGCACATTTTTGCTAATTAATATAGCCACTCCTCTTGCTTTTGAATTATACGATGCTGCTGTTACATGTCCTACCCAATCTCTCTTTAATTTCTTGTGCTCCAATTCAGTTAAATGTGTTTCTTGGACAAATGCTATATCTATTTTTTCCTTTTTCAGTAAATTTAGTAGTTTCTTCCTTTTAATTTGGTTATGTATTCCATTAATATTTAGAGTCATATAGTTCAGCGTAGCCATTTTATATTTTGTTTATCTTCTCTTTCCGTTTTTCCATCATTACCTTTCCTCCTTTTCCATTTCTGTTTTCTTATTTTCAACTCTTTATAAGACAACATTCCTACAACATCCAACATTTTCCTTATTCTCCTATTTCTATCTTCTTTATCCCCAATCTCCCCTTCCCCTCCTGAGTTGCCCTTTATCCCTTGTCGGACAACCACATCTCCCCTCTCCATTTGGATTTGCGAATCCACTCGCAAGCGTCAACTGATTTTGCAGTGACCGCTCTTTTCCCCCCACCCAGCCCCCCCCAGAAAAGATTTCGTTTTTTATATGTCACAAAGGTCACTCTTTTAGTTCCCTCCTTATTCTCTCTATTCCATTACCTTCCCTTGTTAATTCTTGTCTATACTTTCTATGTTTTCCTCTAATTACAGATACTTTCACATATGCCCATTGTCTCTATTCACTCTTATACCTCTTTACCCGCATACATATCAATCGTGGTCATTTTTACCCTCCTTACCCGTCTTCATCCCTCAGTCTATTTTTGTCTTTACCCACATACATATCAATCGTGATAATTTTTGCTCTCATTACCCGTCTTCATCCCTCAGTCTATTTTTGTAATTGTTCTGCAAATTTTCGTGCTTCTTCTGGATCCGAGAATAGTCTGTTTTGTTGTCCTGGGATAAATATTTTCAATACCGCAGGATGCTTCAGTGTAAATTTATATCCTTTCTTCCATAAAATCGCTTTTGCTGCATTGAACTCTTTTCTCTTCTTTAGGAGTTCAAAGCTTATATCTGGATAAATGAAGATTTTTTGCCCTTTATACTCCAGTGGTTTGTTGCCCTCTCTTACTTTTTCCATTGTCTTCTCCAGTACCTTTTCTCTTGTAGTATATCTTAGGAATTTTACTACAATAGATCTTGGTTTTTGTTGTGGTTGTGGTTTAGGGGCCAATGCTCTATGTGCCCTTTCTATTTCCATTTCTTGCTGTAGTTCTGGACATCCTAGGGCCTTAGGGATCCATTCTTTTATAAACTCCCTCATATTCTTGCCTTCTACATCTTCCTTGAGGCCCACTATCTTTATGTTATTTCTTCTGTTATAATTTTCCATTATATCTATTTTTTGGGCTAGTAATTCTTGTGTCTCTTTAGTTTTTTTATTAGATTCCTCCAATTTCTTTTTTAAGTCTTCTACCTCCATTTCTGCTGCTATTGCCCGTTCTTCCATCTTGTCCATTTTTTTCCCCATTTCTGTTAAGGTCATATCCATTTTATTTATTTTCTTTTCTGTGTTGTTTATTCTTCTTCTTAAATCATTGAATTCCTGTGTTTGCCATTCTTTAAATGACTCCATGTATCCTCTAACAAGAGCAAGTACCTCCTTTACCTTGCCTATCTTTTCTTCTTCTATTTCCCTGTACTCTTCCTCTTCCTCTTCTTCTTCCTCTAGGTTGACCATCTGTTGTTTCTTTGCTGCCCTTTCCTCCTCTTCTTTCTTGTTTCTATTGTCTTCTGTGGTCTCTTCTTGCTGCAGGTGTTCTGCAGCTGTCGTTGCCGGCTGTGGAGATCGACTCCCCAGCTGGTCCCCCCTCCCGTCGGTGTGTTTTTTTGTATGCGCATCGCGCATGCGCGAGGAGTCGCGCATGCGCGGTTGCGCATTTTTACTCGGCTCTGTGAGCCATTGTTGTAGTTCTCTTTCTACCGACCTGAGGTAGTGGGGTCTTCTCTCCACAGCGGGCTTCTTCGGACAGGTAAGGCCTTCACCTTTTTCCTCCGTTGTCTTCTCTTCCTCTCTTCTTTCCGTTGATTTTGATTTTTCTCCTTTTGTCTCCATCTTCTTTCCACCTTTATACTCAATTTTCTTTAACTTGTATTTCTGTGCCTTTGTATTTTCTCTTGTTTTTCCCGACTTTTCTGGAGAGGGCTGGAGTTCACCGTCCGGCCACTACTCCATCACGTGACTCCTCGACTCTTCCCTCTCTCTTGAAGTAATCTTATTGACACTGAGAGGGTATCTTGGCACTATGCCCCGAGACTTTCAATATCTTTCCTGAATTCCATTTTGTTATTATTTGAATGGTGTCCTGCTGCTGTGGTTTCATTGGCAAATGTGAGGATGGAGCTGTATTGAGTGTGGATGAAATATAGTGTGTGTGTGTGTGTGTGTATCTAGGTACTATATATGTATGTATGTGTGTGTATATATGTATAGATACATACATGTGCATCACCTACGGCTCCTAGAACTCTTCCACCAGCGTTGTCTCCGCTCCATCCTCAACATTCATTGGAGCGCTTTCATCCCTAACGTCGAAGTACTCGAGATGGCAGAGGTCGACAGCATCGAGTACACGCTGCTGAAGATCCAGCTGCGCTGGGTGGGTCACGTCTCCAGAATGGAGGACCATCGCCTTCCCAAGATCGTGTTCTATGGCGAGCTCTCCACTGGCCACCGTGACAAAGGTGCACCAAAGAAAAGGTACAAGGACTGTCTAAAGAAATCTCTTGGCGCCTGCCACATTGACCACCCCCAGTGGGCTGATATCACCTCAAACCGTGCATCTTGGCGCCTCACAGTTTGGCAGGCAGCAACCTCCTTTGAAGAAGACCGCAGAGCCCACCTCACTGACAAAAGGCAAAGGAGGAAAAACCCAACACCCAACCCCAACCAACCAATTTTCCCCTGCAACCGCTGCAACCGTGTCTGCCTGTCCCACATCGGACTTGTCAGCCACAAACGAGCCTGCAGCTGACGTGGACATTTACCCCCTCCATAAATCTTCGTCCGCGAAGCCAAGCCAAAGAAGATATATAACACACACACACACACACACACACACACACACACACACACACACACACACACACACACACACACACACACACACACACACACAGAGTCTTCCTTGAGGAATGCTGGTATTAAGTGTGAGCATGGGGTAGATGGTACCCGTTTTTGCTGACTGCGGTCTTACAGACAGCAAATCAAGATTCCAGTTTGTGCCTAATCCAATGAGCTCTTGTTATTAACTTTCTATGTATCTTATGCTATAAGAGAAATTTGGCGTGAACTCATGCCTTCCTCATTGTTGGTAGCATTTGATGCACTAATCATAAACTGCTCCAACAATACAATTGTGTGAACTATTGCGCAAGTCACTTTTTTTTCTTGCACAATGGTAACTGAATATTTACTATCTACCTATCTTTAGTATTTATTGTCTCTCTTTAATTTGGCACAGTTGGCATAGCAGTTAGTGCAGTGCCTTTACAGCCCCAGCAATTGGAACTGGGGTTCAAATCCCACGCTGTCAGTGAGGAGTTTGTATGTTCCCCCTTGTCTGCGTGGATTCTCCCCAGGGGCTCCGGTTTCTTTCCACTGTTGGAAATATACTGGCAGTGTAGGTTAATTGGGTGTGCTGTTTCAATAAATGGCCTGTTCCTGTGCTGTTTGTCTAAGATCTTTTTGAAAATTCAATTTGTGCATATTATTGTAGTTTTTGTTATAAAATAAATGTTTGTAGCAAGTAGGAATTTCAATGCATTGATACAATGTATGTAGCAGTAAACTTGCTATGATTAGTGAGCTTAGTGCTGGCTGATCTGAGCTTCTTACCTGATAGATGTGCTGTCAAAATAGTGGGAAACAGTATTCAGTGGAGCAATGCAGGAGGCTCCATCTCTGGGAGCTCCCCAGCAATGGCCTTCACTCAATGCGATGCAATCCACTGCCATGTATTTGGTTGCACCAGTCACCCACACCTAACTAACACCACTTCTATCTGTCTCCACACCAATCCCTGAGTGAGTTGATTGCTGGGGGATCACCATTTGGCATTTTCACACCGAGGGTGAGTGATGATCCTACTTGGACCTGGATGAAATTCCAGTGAAGACAGGAGCTCCCAGGCCTTTCACACTGCAGTCCAAATTATCTGTATTTTGCCCTCACTGGAAATTTGGAGGGGTGGGGGTTTCCCGCCCCCTGCAATAACATACTGAGTGATGTATTACGCACTCACAGGAAGTCCTACTAGAAGTCAGAGACTCTGTGTGTGTGTGTGTGTGTGTGTGTGTGTGTGTGTGTTTGTGTGTGTTTGTGTGTGTGTGTGTGTGTGTTTGTGTCTATCTTTACATATGCACACACATACACACACATATAGAGCAATTAACAAATAGCAGAATGAACTGATTTATTGAAGGCACATTGAGGTTGACAAGCTTAAATGCTGAAATGATGACACAGCACACAAGTGCTGACGACACGACGCTTCCCCTGCTCGGCCATTTGCTGATTCAGACCACAGGGAGAGGATGACATTTTGACACCACTGGTTTATGGGAGGGTTCACGGGAAAATTTTCCGGAAATCCCCATTTTATACGGTGGTGTGAAAAGGCCTCATTTTTCTGTCTGGGGAGAGGTAGGGTGAGGCAGAGGTATGAGAAATGGAGGCAATACAATCATGGGCTTTTCCCGCGTAGGAAGGGGGAAGTCGGTGCTTCTTGCCAGGTTCTTACGACAGCTGTACTGCCTGTTACTTTCCTATGTGAAACACTACAACGAACCCTGTTTCGACACTTGATACCATTGGTGGACTCGATTCCAGAGGTACGTTCTGTGTGATGTGTGAGGCACTGTGCAGTAACTGCTTCCTTGATAGATTCTAGTGTTTTGCAATGACACTTCATCCAATTGGTCTCTACTCCTGTTTTTCCCCTCTCCTTCCTCTCTCTCCAGTTAGGTAAAATTTGTTGCCTTCACATCTTAGTCAAACAAAGCAGACCTTGAGAATGAATGAGAAACACAAAGATTGCAGACACTGGAACCTTGAGCAAGCTAAACGTTGGTGGAGAAATACAACTGATCAGGCAGCATGTGTGGGAGGGAAAGGCAGTCAATGTTTTGGGTTGGGACCAAGTATCATACAAAAATGAAAGAGGTGATATTGTGTATAAAAGACAAAAAGAAACTGGGGATAGGGGCTCAGAGGTGACAGAGAAAAGGATAGATGCAAGAGGTAGAGAGACAGGTAGACCACTGGGAAGGGGGAGGGGAGAAAACAGGGGAATAAGTTACAGGAGTGGTTAAAAAAAAGATGGGAGTGGGGGTTAGAAAAATGAAAGTTAATGCCATGAGGTTGATGATGTGCTGTTCCTCAAGTTTATGTTTGGCCTTGCCCTGACAATGGATGAGGCCGAGGACAGACATGTCTCTGTAGATATGGTTGGGGAGTTGAGATGATTGGCAACAGAGAGCTCAGGTTTACACACACACACACACACACACACACACACACACACACACACACACACACACACACACACACACACACACACACACACACACACACACACACACACACACACGAAGCTCTGTCTCACCTGGAAGGTGTGTTTGTGGCCCCGGATGGAAGTGATGGGGAGACGTAGGGACAAGTTCTGCACTCTCTGTGGTTACAGTAGGAAGTGCCTGAATGGGTGGTTGGGAAGGGAAGACTGATCTCTGCAAAAGTGGAGATTGAAAGATGTGACTGTGGGGTTGGGTGGAAAGTGAGGACCAGAGGGACCATGCACTTGTTCTGTCTTGGGGGGAGGGGGGGGAGGTGGGTTGAGGGCAGAAGTATGAGAAATGGAGGAGATACAAGTGTGAGCTTTACCTGCATGGGAAGGGAAAATCAAAGACAGGATTTTTTGGATGTCCTGGCATGGAAGGCCTCATCCTACGAACTGATGCAGCAGAACAGAAAGAATTTCTGCACTCTTGCCTGTACCATTCTTCCTCCTCTTGCCTTTTCTTCTCCACCCCAACCCCTTCCCAGTGGTCTGTCCCTCTGCCTGTCTCTCCATCTCTCACACCTTCTGCCCTATCATCTCTAGCCCCTCCCCAGCTTCTTTCCCCTTTTATAGATTTATTTCCCCTTCAAAGGGCACTGGCCGCTTCTCCCCTTGGCTGTTGTTGGACCATGTGAGTCTCTCATGCCATCTGAGAATGAATGGTTCGCTTTAACTGCCGATCCTCTTTCTCCAGTAGTTTTGGGCTTGTCTATCCCAGTTCTCAAATCGGTAGCTGTACTGCACATCCGGTGCATGGGAGATGATCTCTGTGCCTTTGAGGCAGATTACAAATGGTGACTATGGCAATCTTATCAATAATCAGGAGTCTGGATGTCTGGATATAACTGCCTTTAAAAGGAAATCCTTTCCCTGGTTGGATTTAGCCACTGCAGGCCCTATGGCCCCTCAGGGTTTAGCAAACTCTATCTCATAAACAGGCATTGCTCTCTCCAAGGCCTGCTGACTGTTCAAAGTGACCCTGACTCCACCAGCTGTTGCCCCACCTCTCCTACCTCAAGTCCCAGGCACCCTCCACAGAGGGGCTTCTGTTAATAGAAATGTTTCAAAGGATGATCTGTTACCCTCCTTATAGCAAGTTGAGAAGCCTGTTAATAAAATGTTATACTCCACGATCCACATTCAGTAAGAACAATGCTGCTCTCTCAGCTGACTGGGATCTGTATTCTGCTTGCAAAAGCTGTGCAGTGTGCAAACTGTACTGCTACTCAGATTCCCCCCCCCCCCCCCCACCTCTGCGTTGCATCATGGCTAGTTGATTGATTTTATTAAAGCAATAAATTCAGTGAAAATAAATAATGCAGCTTCTGTAATTTGAGTTTGATTTTGATTCTGCTTTAGATGGGTCCTAGTCAGCCCATTCTTGCTTGAATGGGTAGCACAGTTTCGTAGCAGTTAGCGCAACACTAGGAGTTTATAAATGGGATTGTAACATGAGTTTAGCCTGTCAATTTGGCAGGTTTTCTATCCGTGTATAGGCCAATTCTGGGTAGAATTCTTTTAAAAACTGCGCGGATAGGCAAACCACCTCGGAGGTGAATTGTCTGCTCGTGTACCCTGCTGCTGGTCAATTTGTAAGCAATGAATGGCTGCCCAGATAGAAAATGACGTCAGCGCTTGTGTGCAATGGCTGTCTTCTTTACCCATAATTCCCCACACCGCTGAAACGCCAGAGAGCTTCGCAGCATTGGGGATTATGGGCGAGAAGGGCAGCCCTTGTTCCTGCCCCAACTCCGCTCCCCTGACAGCCCATTCCACTCCCTGCCAGCCCAACAGTGTTCTCCCCCGGCTCCGATAGCATTCCGACTTCATACGTGCCCTGGCCCCAAAAGCATCCCCCCGTCCTGATTCCGTGCCTGCCCGGGCTTTTGGAGGCTAAAATGGGAAACGGGGGATTCCTTGCAGGCCTACGGCAACGCAGTGAGTGCATGACATGTCACTCACCACATCGCTGTGATAGCACAGATCTATCACCAATGTATATAGTGTATATAGTTACAGTATCTAGACTGTGCTTACAGCGATTGGCTGAGAGCTTAGCCACGCCTACTGTCTGGGCCTTAAAGGGTTGTGTCCCTAGCCAGGTCGGATCATTCCAGACTGGTCGGCCACCTGTGAAGAGCTCCTGTCTTTTGCTAATAAAAGCCTTGGTTTGGATCAACAAGTCTTTGATTCTTTCAACGAGCTCTACAATCACCGAAGGGGCAGGAGTGCACGTAAGTTGTCTGGTCGCCATTTGACCAGGAAATTTAGGGTCCAGTGTGTCAAGGGCTGCAGGGCCCACTACACAGGTAGGATCCACGGGTCCTGAGCAGTCCCAGTTTGTAACACCTATTGTTACAGCACAAGCGACCTGGGTTCAAATCTGGCACTGTCTGTAAGGAGTTTGTATGTTTGTAGAGTGCGTCAAAAGAATCAAAGGCTTGTTGATCCAAACCAAGGCTTTTATTAACTAGAAGACTGGAGCGCATCACATGTAGGTCGACCATTCCAGAATGACCTGATCTGGCTAGGAGCAACCCTTTAAGACCTGGCAGTAGGTGTGGCTACACTCTCAGCCAATCACAGTCATCCTACACTACAATCTGTACATATACACATTGGTGATAGAATCTATACTATCACATTTACTCCTTCTTTGAGAACTGACCCCGGGTTGAATGCAGGGCTGTTTAAAAAAAAAAGGAAAAAATGGCCTGGTGGAGGTTAGGGGCTGTACCGGTCAGAGGGCCTGATCATCCGGCGTGACCGCCGTGGTGCTGGGATTGGGGTCGCTGGAGTCGTGTCGCCGGCAGGCTCGACGGGTGCAGCCACTGCTTCGCTCAATTCCCCAAAGGCGTTGTCGACGGTCTGGCCTGAGCTGGTGGGGTGGTGCTGGTCCCTCTGTTCAAGCACATGACCTGGGGGAGAAGGATTTGGCAGACGTTGGGTTGGGAGCACTGCTGGGCCTGATCCGGCTTGGGCTAGGTCCCCTACCGAGACTGTGTCCTCCCACCCATCCGGGTACTCAATGTAGACATAATGCGGGTTCGCATGGAGCAGAGTCACTCGGTCAACCAAGGGGTCATTCTTTGAGTGCCGGATGTGGCATCGCAGGAGGACCAGCCCGGGAACCATGAGCCACTCTGGTATGGTTATTCCTGATTTGGATTTCCTCGGGAGAGAGTACATCCTTTCATGGGGGGTGGCATTGGTCGCGATGCATAGGAGGGAGTGGATGAAGTGTAGGGCACTAGTGAGCACGTACTGCCAGCAAGAGATGGGGAGACCTTTGGACCAGAGGGCAAGCATAACCACTTTCCAGATGGTGCCATTCTCTCTTTCGACCTGCCCATTACTGTGTGGGTTATTGCTGGTGGTCCTGCTTGAAGCAATACCACGCTCCAGAAGGTACTGCCGCAGCTCTGCTCTCATAAATGAGCACCCCCCTGTCATTGTGGATGTAACTGGGGTACCCGAAGATGGCGAAGATGCTGTGCAGGGCCTCTATGACTGAGGAGGTGGTCATGTCCGAGCAGGGCACAGCGAACAGGAAGTGGGAGTACTCGTCGATGGCCGTAAGGATGTAGGTATTACAGTTGGCCGACGGTAGGGGCCCCTTGAAGTTCACTCTGAGAAGCTCAAAGGGGCGGGTGGCTTTGATGACGTGGGTGTTCTCCGGATGGAAGAAGTGGGGCTTGCACTCAGTGCACACCAGGCAGGCTCGGGTCATGGAGCAATTCTCCTCGACCGTGTAGGGCAGGTTGCAAGCTTTGACAAAGTGCGTGAACCTAGTGACCCCTGGATGACAGAGCTCCTCGTGGAGTCTCTGCAGTCTGTCCATTTGTATGTTGACGCAAGTCCTCCTGGAGAGCACATCTGGCGGGTCGTTGAGTTTACCAGGGCGATATAGTATGTCATAATTAAAGGTGGAGAGTTCGATTCTCCACCTAACGATTTTGTCATTCATGATCTTACCTCGCTGGGTATTGCTAAACATGAAGGAGACCACGCGTTGGTCGGTCAGCAGTGTAAAGCGCCTGCCAGTGAGGTAGTGTCTCCAACGATATACAGCTTCGACTATAGCCTGGGCCTCCTCCTCGACAGAGGAGTGTCGGCTCTCAGGACTCTGGAGGGTTCTGGAGAAGAAGGCTACCGGCCGGCTGGCCTGGTTCAAAGTGGCTGCTATTGACTTGGAACAGGATGGACTCATTGATGGTGTGTAGCGTTGCAGCGGCAATGTCCACTTTGATGCAGTTGAAGGCCGATCTGGCTTCGGTTGACAGGGGGAAGGAGGTTTTCTTGGTCTTGATGAGTGGCCGTGCTTTGTCGGCATAGTGTGGAACCCATTGGGCATAGTAGGAGAAAAAGCCCAGGCAGCGTCTGAGTGCCTTCTGGGTGGGGGGGGGGGGGAATAAGTCCATGAGGGGACGCATGCAGTCAGGGTCAAAAGCCTTGGTTTGGATCAACAAGCCTTTGATTCTTTTGACGCACTCTACAATTTTATTAACTAGAAGACTGGAGCATATCACGTAGGTCGACCAGTCCAGAATGACCTGGTCTGGCTAGGAGCAACCCTTTAAGACCTGCCAGTAGGCGTGGCTACACTCTCAGCCAATCACAGTCATCCTACACTACAATCTGTACATATACACATTGGTGATAGAATCTGTACTATCACAATGTTCTCACCATGTCTGCGTGGGGTTTCACTGGGTGCTCTGGTTTCCTCCCATCCTCCAAAATGTACGGGGTTGTCGGTTAAATTGGGCGTAATTGGGTGGCACGGGTTTAAATGGTTGAAAGTGGCTTCTGCCACGCTGTAAATAAAACATAAAGAATGTTGAGCCTTTGCTCAGTGGATCAGGCAGTTCCCATGGGTAAAAATGTTCAAGTTGGGACCCTTTATAGTAAAAAGAGGTGATAATTTTGCATATGAAAGGGGAGAAATAAGCTGGGGAGGGGCCAAAAAGGTTATACAGAGGTGGGAGAGGTGGAGTGACAGGGAGAGGGAGAGACAACTAGGAGGAAGGTTGGAGAGCAAATTAAGAACAGAAGAGGTGAAGATGGAACCAAATAGAGGTGGGGGTGACCAAAAATGAGAAAAATCAATGTTTAAGGCTATCTAGGTGGCATATGATTTAAACTTGAGGAACTACACATTTGTTTTGTTTCCATTTGTGGGCGAGGGACAAAGAAAGGTCCAAACTTACCTTGGATTTCCTGAGGCCTTCACTTCTGATATGAATCCCTAAAGTGTGAATAAGGTGGTTACAAGGACCGTACAATTAATCCCTTGTGAATACCAGGTAGAATCCAGTGGTTCTCAACCTTTTTCTTTCCACTCACATACCACTTTAAGTGTTCCCTATGCCATCAGTGCTCTGTGGTTATTAAGGGATTGCTTAAGGTGGTATGTGGGTAGAAAGAAAAAGGTTGAGAACTACTGAAACCTGAAGGCTTGGGAGGGAATGCAGTTATATTGACTCTCCTTGTAACTTCATTTTCTACATATCTGAACATATTTTCTTTTTTATTTTTTTATTTTTTATTTTTCACACCATAAATCACATTAGCCATGATATACACTATTTCTTTTTCACACATATACAGTGACTTTTTCTCCCCCCCCCCTTTCCTCCAAAACCACCCCCCCACCCCCCCCTCTCATCCATTTTAGGTATACAATCTAGGTTGCATTAAGCCAGTCAGACAATGTGGTCATTCAACAAAATTACACCAGAAATTCTACTGAGTCCATTCTTTTCTTTCCTTCTCCTTCCATCAACTTAGGTAATGTTTGTCCCCGGTAGGTTTTCGCTATTGTATTTAATGTAAGGCTCCTATACTTGTTCGAATATTTCAATATTATTTCTTAACCTATATGTTATTTTTTCTAATGGAATACATTTATTCATTTAAATTTAGTAGTTTCTTCCTTTTAATTTGGTTATGTATTCCATTAATATTTAAAGACATATAGTTCAGCGAGCCCTTTTATATTTTGTTTATCTTCTCTTTCCGTTTTTCCATCATTACCTTTCCTCCTTTTCCATTTCTGTTTTCTTATTTTCAACTCTTTATAAGACAACATTCCTACAACATCCAACATTTTCCTTATTCTCCTATTTCTATCTTATTTATCCCCAATCTCCCCTTCACCTCCTGAGTTGTCCTTTATCCCTTGTCGGACAACCACATCTCCCTTCTCCATTTGGATTTGCAAATCCACTTGCAAGCGTCAACTGATTTTGCAGTGACCGCTATTTCCCCCCACCCCGCCTCCCCCAGAAAAGATTTCACTTTTCATATGTCACAAAGGTCACTCTTTTAATTCCCTCCTTATTCTCTCTATTCCATTACCTTCCCTTATTAATTCTTGTCTATACTATCTATATTTTCCTCTAAGTACAGATACATTCATGTATGCTCATTGTCTCTATTCACTCTTATACCTCTTTACCCGCATACATATCAATCGTGATCATTTTTACTCTCATTACCCGTCTTCATCCCTCAGTCTATTTTTGTCTTTACCCACATACATATCAATCGTGATCATTTTAACTCTCATTACCCGTCTTCCTCCCTCAGTCTATTTTTGTAATTGTTCTGCAAATTTTCGTGCTTCTTCTGGATCCGAGAATAGTCTGTTTTGTTGTCTTGGAATAAATATTTTCAATAGCGCTGGATGCTTTAGTATAAATTTATACCCTTTCTTCCATAAAATCGCCTTTGCTGTATTGAACTCTTTTCTCTTCTTTAGGAGTTCAAAACTTATATCTGGATAAATGAAGATTTTTTGCCCTTTATACTCCAGTGGTTTGTTGCCCTCTCTTACTTTTTCCATTGTCTTCTCCAGTACCTTTTCTCTTGTAGTATATCTTAGGAATTTTACTACAATAGATCTTGGGAGGGAATGCAGTTATATTGACTCTCCTTGTAACTTCATTTTCTACATATCTGAACATATTTTTTTTTAAATTTTTTATTTTTCACACCATAAATCACATTAGCCATGATATACACTATTTCTTTTTCACACATATACAGTGACTTTGTTGTGGTTGTGGTTTAGAGGCCAATACTCTATGTGCCCTTTCTATTTCCATTTCTTGCTGTAGTTCTGGACATCCTAGGGTCTTAGGGATCCACTCTTTTATAAACTCCCTCATATTCTTGCCTTCTTCATCTTCCTTAAGGCCCACTATCTTTATGTTATTTCTTCTGTTATGGTTTTCCATTGTATCTATTTTTTGAGCTAGTAGTTCTTGTGTCTCTTTAGTTTTTTTATTAGATTTCTCCAATTTCTTTTTTAAGTCTTCTACCTCCATTTCTGCTGCTACTGCCCGCTCTTCCATCTTGTCCATTTTCTTTCCCATTTCTGTTAAGGTCATCTCCATTTTATTTATTTTCTCTTCTGTGTTGTTTATTCTTTTTCTTAAATCCTTAATTCCTGTGTTTGCCATTCTTTAAATGACTCCATGTATCCTTTAATAAGAGCAAGCATATCCTTTACCTTGCCTTTCTTTTCTTCTTCTATTTCCCTGTACTCTTCCTCTTCCTCTTCTTCTTCCTCTGGGTTGACCATCTGTTGTTTCTTTGGTGCCCTTTCCTCCTCTTCTTTCTTGTTTCTATTGTCTTCTGTGGTCTCTTCTTGCTGCAGGTGTTCTGCAGCTGTCGTTGCCGGCTGTGGAGATCGACTCCCCAGCTGGTCCCCCCTCCCGTCGGTGTGTTTTTTTTCATTCGCATCGCGCATGCGCGATACTTCGCGCATGCGCGGTTGCGCACTTTTACTCGGCTCTACGAGCCATTTTTGTAGTCCATTATTTACCGACCTGAGGGAGCAGGTTTCTCTCTCCGCAGCAGGCCTCTTCGGACAGGTAAGGCCTTCACCTTTTTCCTCCTTTGTCTTCTCTTCCTCTCTTCTTACCGTTGCTTTCGATTTTTCTTTTTTTGTCGCCATCTTCTTTCCACCTTTATACTCACTTTTCTGTAACTTTTATTTCTGTGCCTTTGTGTTTTCCTTTGTTTTTCCCGACTTTTCTGGAGAGGGCTGGAGTTCACCATCCGGCCACTACATATCTGAACATATGATGGTTTAATTGACAAGGCTTGTGTTGCAGCCAGTCACATCATTCTGACTTTTCCCCTCTTAAAGCTGTGTGATTCACAGCAGAAGTGAATTCCAAACCTAGACTAATTGAGGAAATTTGCAGCACATCAGAATTGGATTAGTTTGGAGAACACGTTAATCCTGGTAACTTTATACAGTGCACTTTGCTCTTGGCACAAAGGTGTTCACAGTTTCAGTTGGCAATAGGTCACACGCATTCTCAATGGTGTTTCGAAGGTTGTCTTGTGTGTGCATTTAATGGCTGAACTAGAATAACTTCCTCCTTTTGTTGCAGGAGTCTGCTCAGAAAAATGGCCAGGTTTCAGGAATGCAGGAAGAATTGGAGGATCAGGAGGCCCTGGATGGAAAATTGGAGCAGCTAAATGGAATCCAGGAGGAAGTAATTTCCAGACAAGGTATGCACATTGAGATTTTTGGAGGGTGTGGAATGAATAATGGAGAGATGAAAGATGATGATAATTGAGATAGCTCAGTATGAAACATCTCTTCCAATTGGACTTGAAGATGCTAGCAACAAAAGCCAATCAGATGAAGATCTCTATTGGTGGTATTAGAGATAGATTAGTAGCCATAGAAATTCACCAAGGCAATGGTATCTTCAAAACAATCATTTATATTAATAACTAGTAATAATATAAAATCTTACTTAATCTCTGCCCTCACATTCTGATTTCCACCCCCCCGCCAAACTAGTTTAAACCCTTCCCACCAGTTCTAGCAAACCTGTCGGCCAGGATATTGGTCCCTTTCCAGTTCAGGTGCAGCCTGTCATTTTTGTACACATCAGACCTTCCCCAGAAGAGATCCTAATGATCCACAAATCTGAACCCTTGCCCCTAGCACCAACTCTTCAGCACGCATTCATCGGCCATAGGTTCCTATTCCTACCCTCTCTGGCACATGGCACAGGCAGCAATCCTGAGATGACCACCTTTGAGGTCCTGCTTTTTAACTTCTTTCATAACTCCCAATATTATATCTTCAGGACCTCATCCCTACTCCTATCTATGTCACTGGTCCCCAAATGGACCATGATATCCGGCTGTTTGCCCTCCCCCTCCCTGACCCTAGCACCTAGGAGACAACATACCATCCAGGAGCCTCAATCTCATTCACAGAACCTCCTATCCACTTGTCTAACCAAGGAGTTCCCAATCACTATGGCACTTCTCTTCTTCCCCCCTTCCCTTCTGAGCTGGGGGGCCAGCCTCTGTGCTGGAGATGTGACCACCTTGATGCCCTGGTAGGTCAACTCCCCCAACAGTATCTAAATTGGTATACCTGTTAAGGGGAACAGCCACAAGGGTGCCCTACTCTTTCTGCCTCTTCCCCTTCCCTCTCCTGATAGTCATTCAGTTACCTGTCTCCTAACATTTAGGGGTGACTGCCTCCCTGAAACTCCCATCTATCACTACCTCTGCCTTCCTTAAGATCCACAGTTCATCCAACTCCAGCTCCCTAACTCAGTTTGTCAGGAGCTGCAGCTGGATGCACCTTTTGCAGGTGTAGAACAAAGGTGCTGTCCCTGACTTTCCACATCCTGGAACTGGAGCACTGGACTGCCCTAACCATTGCCTCCATTACCTAAGTTAATTAAATTAATTAAAGAAACTTACCAGCCTTACCTCAAAGAAAGTATGCTCATCCTTACTCTCTTCTCGAGCCAGAGGCTCAGAGCTCCACTTCTTCACTGGGCTACTCCTCTTCTATTTGTCTCTGCCATTTATCTCAATTACTCCCTCCCACAAATGAAATGGCTCTTTCTCTTTGAACCCATTGATCTGTGTTCCTCCCATGACAAGGAGAGCACAACCCATGAGTACCTCTCTTACCGAAGGCTACTCCCTTCTGACTTCAGATGAAACTGGTGCAATATTAAAGATGTCTTCCTGCCATCATAATCACATGACATCACTGCTAACTTCTGTTTGAAGTTCCTCTCTTCCAAAGGTTTATGAGAAAATGCTTCCAGGCTGCCTGCCCAGACCAACAAGCAAGATGGCTGTATGTGTACACAGATGCATTCTAAGTAAACTTCATTGATCCAGGTTTCAATGGAAAATTGCTCACTTCTCTGAATTAACATTCAAACTGTCTGTTTGAGCAAACATTCATTGTCTTCAATATTTCAATAGACAATCATTCTAGGTTTTATTGCTCTGCTTCAGTTGTCCATAGCAGACTCAACCCTCTATGTGTAAGTTTGTTTGTGTAAATGTCCCTGTATCCAACCTACAAAGTCCCTTTATTAAAAATAATATATTTATAACTTAAAGATTATTAATAACATAATTCTGTTACAGGTGGTTTGTAAAATCAGTTGTAACCATGGACCCTACAATAAAATTCTGGAAGTATCTGGACAAGAACTAGAATTACCAAAGCTATTGACTAAATGCTGGTAAATGGGAGTAGTATTGATGATTTCATGATGGTTGTCATGGTCCTGAGGGGCTGAAGGGCCTGTTTCTGTGGTGCATGACCCTTTGGATTGGTGGAAGGAAATACTGATATCATATGGGATCAGCCACTGATGTGAGGAGTCCTACACTTGAATTATTGGCCACCATGGGCGAATAAAAGAAGACCTGCAAATGCTGTGGTTGAGTGCAGGACACAAAGTGCTGGGGAAACTCAGCAGGTCACGCAGCATCCACGGGAAATAAAAGGAAGTCAATCTTTTGGGCCTCAGCCCTTCTCGAAATGTCGACTGTGTGACCTGCTGAGTTTCTCCAGCATTTTGTGTACTGTCCTGGTGGATAGGAGTATTCTAAGCTCACTAATCATGGAAATCAAAACTAGAGGTTCCAAGCAGTCAGCCTCTGGAATCTCACTCTTCGTAAAACCACTGATCTCGTGCAAGTATTTAAAAGGTCAAAGCTCGGAGACTGGAAAAGCTATTAAAAGATGTAATCACCAATGGCAAAGTTAACCAGTCACTTTGTGCTGAGGGTGAATCATGGTGGGGGGTGGGGGGGGGTTTAAAAAGTGACAGTGCTTTAAAGAGAAGTGAAGAAATAATTTTCCAAGAGTGGCTTGTAATTGCGTGCTTAATATTCCTTTGCACCTGCCTTGGTTCAGTGGATGGCCAGTCAGCTGAAGTCCAATTCTGATCCCAGTACTGAGGTGTGTTGCTGCTTTTGGATGTGGAACCCTACCTGGCTGTCCCTGCTGGGAAATACCATGTGCTGCTCCACCAATAATAGTGGAGATCCCAGCATCCTATTCTGGATGATTAAAATGGGAACTAGAGCAGACAGCTGACAAATGCTAATTCTGTTCCTTGTGTCTACAAAGTAGGTTCCAGTGGTAGGAAGGATAGTAGAATCTTCACTGAAAAATGGAATGCAAACTATAATGGGTGGGCAGCATTGAATGTTAGTTTAGCATCATTATATCCTTGTAAGTTGGATCAAAGATGAACAAAGCTAAGGAAGTTCATTCAAAGTTTCATTTCTTAGAACCATAGAACACTACAACACCGAAAACAGGCCATTCAGCCTTTATAACCTGTGCCGACCACTATTTCACTGACCTGCTCCCACTCCATAACCCTCCAGACCTCTCCCAATCATATATTGATCCAACCTATTTTTAAAACTCAAGGTCGAACCCACATTCACCACATCAGATGGCAGCCCACTCCACATTCCCACCACTCTTTGAGTGAAGAACTTTCCCCTAATGTTCCCCCTAAACCATTCCCCTTTCAGCTTAAAACTATGACCTCTTGTATTTATCTCCCCCAATTTAAGTGGAAAAAGCCTACTCGCATCCATATTCTTGAAACATTTTTTTTCTCACAACTATGGGTTCAACTAAGTTGGGCACAAAGCTGGAAAGAGAGTGCACATAATGCTAATAATTTAAGTAATATATTTGATGTACCATCAATAATTCACACAAGGCTGAGTAGTGAAACAAGCAGGCTTTTAATAGCTAAAGACTGGAACATGATCAAACAATCATCCACCTCCATGACTGATCAGAGCAAAAGGAAAGGGGTAGCCTGCAAGGGGCTTTGGGTAGGAATTGTCTCAGGAGGCATATCCAGTTGATAGCAGCCAATCATGGTTTACCACAGTAGTCTACCACAATACTACCAACACCAGAGAAGCACAGGTGCCCCGACTTGCAATATGATCTGGCTCTTAAATAATTGGAACTGCAAAATTAAAAAAAAAACTTTCATTTGTTTAGTTATTTCTAGAGATGACAAGGACAAAATGAAAGAATAAACTTGGAGTTATTGGAGTTAGTGAGGAAATGATGGTTCTGTTGAGTTGGGGTTGCAAGTCCTTGAATGGGACAGAAAAGAAAAGGTGAGAGAAACACGATAGGTTGAAGATGTAGTAAAAACACCGAAATGCTGGAGGAACTCATTTATTCAGCATCTGGGATCTTTTTGACAAAAATATATTGCCAAGATTTTGGACCTGATCCCTTATAACCATATAACAATTACAGCACAGAAACAGGTCAGTTCAGCCCTTCTAGTTCATGCTGAACACCTTCTCCCACTTCGTCCCTTTGACCCGCACCCAGTCCATAACCTTCCATATCCCTCTCGTCCATATACCTATCCAACTTTTACTTAAATATTAAAATCGTACCTGCATCTACTATCATTTCAGTTGGAAGCTTATTCCACACTCCCACCACCCTCTGAGTGAAGAAATTTCCCCTCAGGTTTCCCCTAAACTTTTACCCCTTCAATCTCAATCCATGTCCTCTTGATTGAATCTCCCCCACTCTCAATGGAAAAAGCCTATCTACATTTACTCTGTCTGTCCTCTCATAATTTTAAATATATCTATCAAATCAAATCAGTACCTCAATCTTCTATGCTCCAGGGAATAAAGTCCTAGCCTGTTTACCCTTTCCCTGTAACTCAAACCCTGAAACCCAGGCAATATTCTTGTAAATCTCCCTGCACTCTCTCTATTTTGTTTATATCCTTCTTGTAATTCAGCGACCAAAACTGCACACAATATTTGGCCTCACCAATGTCTTATCCATCTTCAACATGACATCCCCCCTCCTATATTCAATACTCTGATTTATGAAGGCAACATTCCAAAAGCTTTCTTCACCAGCCTATCTACATGCGACTCCACTTTCAAGGAATTATGTACCAGAATTCCTCCATCCCTTTTTTCTACTGCATTCCTCGATTATCCACCATTTAATATCTATAACCTTTGCTGATTAGTCCTACCAAAATGTAGCACCTCATATTTATCAGTCTTAAACTCCACCTGCCATCTTTCAGCCACTCTTCTAACTGCCCTATATCCCTTTGCAAGCTTTGAAAACCTTCACTGTCCACAACACCACCAATCTTCGTATCATCTGCATACTTACTAATCCAATTCACCATCCAGATCATTAATATATATTACAAAAACAATGGACCCAGTACTGATCCCTGAGGCACTCCACTGGTCACCAGCCTCTATTTTGACAAACAATTTTTCCACTACTACACTCTGGCATCTCCTAGCCAACCATTGTTGAATCCATTTCACTACTTCAACATTAATACTGAATGATTGAACCTTCCTAACTGATCTCTTATGTGGAACCTTGTCAAAGACCTTACTAAAGTCCATATAGACAACATCCACAGCCTGCCCCTCGCCAACCTTCTTAGTAACCTCCTTGAAAATCTCTATAAGATTTGTTGAACATGATCTACCATGAACAAAACCATGTTGACTACTAATCAATCCCTGTCTACCCAATTAATTGTATATACCATCTCTAAGAACACTCTCCATTCATTTACCAACCCCTGACGTCAGACTCACAGGCCTATAATTTACATTTAGAACTTTTTTTAAACAGCAGAACAGCAAGAGCACCCTCGAATCCTCTAGCACCTCCCCCGTGGCCAGTGACATTTTAATAGGAAGAATAGGGAGATAGTTATAGGGAACTCGTTGGTGAGGCAGACGGACAGAATTTTTTGTGGAAGAGATAAAGAAAACCAGGGTCCAGGATGTGGCTACACGAGTCCAGAACATCCTAAAGAGGGCAGGGAAAGAGCCTGAGGTCGTGGTCAACATTGGTACCAATGACATTGGTAGGAAGGAAGAAGTGGTCCTGCAAAATGAATATAAGGAGTTAGGCAGGGAGCTCAGATGAAGGACCACTAAGGGTGTAATCTCTGGATTACTTCCTGTGCCACATGATAGTGAGGGCAAAAATAGAGTCAGGGAGAGATTGAATGTGTGGCTGAAGGGGTGGAGTAAAAAACAGGGTTTTAAATTCTTGGACCACTGGGACCATTTCTGGGGGACATGGGACCTATACCATAAGGATGGGTTACATCTAAATCCCAGAGGTACCACTCTCCTGGCAGGGGCGTTTGCTAGGGCTTTAAACTAGTAAAGTTGGGGACAAGGGTTCATGTCAGGGAGGAGAGCAAGAACAGAGTCTTTAGGCAAAGAAAAAAGGCTTTTTCACACAATCTGGAGGTGGAACAGCGGCAGGTAATAAATAGTGGCCATAGTAACAATTGGAGAGAAGGTGAGAGGCAGAAAGTTAAATGTGGAAGATTTCTGAGATGCATTTATTTCAATGCAAGGAGTGTGGTTAAAAAAGGTGGATGAACTAATGGTGTGGATTGACACATGGTGTTATGTGAGACATGGTTGAAGGAAGGTTGTGACAGGCAGCTGAATATTCCAGTATTTTGCTGTTTTAGACATGACAGAATTGGCGGGGTACGAGGGGGAGGTGTGGTGTTGCTTGTCATGGAAGATATTACAGCGGTGCTGAGGCAAGATAGACTGGAGGACTCATTGCGCGAGGCTCTGTGGGTTGAACTAAAAAATAAGAAAAGTGAGGCTACAAATATAGGGTTATATTATAGGCCACCAAAAGAGTATAGGGAACTGGAAGAGCAAATGTGCAGGGAAATAACTGAGATGTGTAGTAGAAACAGGGTTGTGATAGTTGAGGATTTCAATTTTCCTAATATTGATTGGGAACCACAATCAGTGAGAGGGCAGGATGGCTCAGTCTTTGTACAATGTGTGGAGGCAGTGTTAGATCTATTGTTAGGGAATGGAATAGGGCAGGTGATGGAAGTGTGCGTTGGTGAGAACTTTGGATCCAGCAATCATGGGTCCATTAGCTTCAACTTAAATATGGAAAGAAATAGGTCAGGTCCGAGGTTAAAGGTCTTCGAGTGGGGGAAGGCTAGATTTGAAGAAATGAGAAGGGATTTGCAGAAAATTATATGGGCTGATCTTTTTTCTGGAAAGGACATAGAGGAGATTTGGAGGGTATTTAAAGAAGAGATATTGAGAGTACAGGACCTTTACGTTCCACTCCAATCGAAAGGCAAGGTCAAAAGCCTAAGTGAACCGTGGTTTTCTGCAAAAATAAGGAAGTTGGTTTGGGATAAGAGGGGGGCATCTACTAAATTTAAGAAACAAAAAATATAAGATGTATGATTATTACACAGGTTGCAGAAAAAACCTGAAGAAGGAAATTAGAAAGGCAAAAAGAAGGTATGAGGTGTCAATAGCTGATAAGGTAAAAGTGAATTCAGTTTTTACAGATATGTGAATAGTAAAAGGAGGGTTAAGGGTAGAATAGGACCGCTGGAAAATGAGAGCAGTGAACTGTGCGAGGAACCGTATCAGATGGGAGAGATATTAAACGATTTTTTTCTCATCTGTGTTCATGAAGGAAAAGGACATTGGACTATGAGAGATAAGAGAGGCAAATGGCTTAGTTACGGAAAAGATAGGGATTAATAAAGAGAGGGTTTTGGAGCTTCTAGGGTCAGTAAAAGTAGATAAGTCTCCTGGTCCTGATGGATGTTAAGGGAGGTCAGAGAGCAAATCGCGGAGTCAGTGTCAGTGATTTTTCAAAGGTCACTAGAAGAGGGTGTGGTGCCGCAGGATTGGACGGTTCCTACTGTAGTTCCATTGTTTAAAAAAGGCATGATGTGTCAGCCAAGTAATTATAGGCCTGTAAGCTTGACTTCAGTGGTAGGGAAAGTTATGGAGGGTATTCTTAGAGATGGTGTGTATGAATATCTAGATAAGCAGGGATTGATCAGGAGCACCCAGCATGGGTTTGTGAAGACTAAGTCATGTTTGACGAACCTTTTTGAGTTTTTCAAAGAAGTGACAAGAAAGGTGGATGAAGGTAGGGCAGTTGATGTAGTCTATCTGGATTTTAGCAAAGGTTTTGATTAGGTTCCACATGAAAGGTTAGTAAGGAAGGTTCAGTCACTAGAGATTAATAGAGAAATAGTAAGATGGGTCCAAAGGTGGCTGGAGGAGAGACAGCAGAGGGTCATGGTGGACAACTGTCTGTCAGATGGAAGCCTGCGATGAGTGGTGTGCCTCAAGGATCGGTGCTAGGTCCCCTGTTGTTCATAATTTATATTAATGATTTGGATGATGGGATGGTTAACTGGGTAAGTAAATATGCAGATGATATGAAAATAGGGGTAGTGGTGGATAGCAAGGAAGGTTTTCAGGGATTACAGAGGGATTTGGTTTGTCTGGAGAGTTGGGCTAAAAGATGGCAGATGGAGTTTAATGTAAAGAAGTGTGAGGTGCTTAATTTCGGTAAAAATAATCAAAATAGGACATATGTTGTAAAAGGGAGGACATTGGGGAATACATGTATAAAGTGATCTTGAAGTTATGGTGCAGGGTTCCTTGAAGGTGGATTCCCATGTTGACAGGGTGGTTAAGAAGGCATTTGGTATGTTAGCCTTCATAAATCATAGCTTTGAGTATAGGAGCTGGGAAGTGATGTTACGACTGTTTAAGGCGTTGGTGAGGCCAAGTTTGGAGTATTGTGTTCAGTTCTGGTCTCCAAATTATAGGAAGGATATAGATAAGGTGCAGAGAAGATTTACCAGGATGTTGCCTGGCTTAAAATACCTAGAGTACAGAGAAAGATTGAAGAGGTTAGGACTTTATTCCTTGGAACGTAGACGGTAGAGAGGGGATTTGATAGAGGTGTTTAAAGTTATGAAGGGAATAGATTGACTAGATGCAAGTAGACTCTTCCCCCTGAGAGCAGGGGAGGTTGAAACATGAGGACACAAGTAAGGGGACAAAATTTTAGGAGAAACATTAGAGGATGCTTCTTCACTCAGAGAGTGGTGGCTGAATGGAATAATCTTCTGGACGAAATAGTTGAGACAGAGTCAATTCTTTAATTTAAGAGGAGGCTGGGTATATACATGGATAAGAGGGGATTAGAGGGTTATGGGTGGAGAATAGGCGGAGGGAGCAAGCGGAGTTGTTTGAGTGAACCGGTGTGGACTTGTAGGGCTGAGATGGCCTGTTTCCATGCCATAAACTGTTATATGGATATATTTTAAATATTTCTGTCAGAGTCCCCACTATTTGTACATTAACCTCCCTCTGGGTCCGAGGGAATATTTTGTTAGGACCCGGAGATTTATCCACTTTTATTCTCTTTAAAATAGCCAAAGAAAAATCAGAAAAGACAGAAGGAGGATATAACAGTATGTCTTAGAATTCAAACAATGGGGGAGGAATCCAGACCAACAAAAGGCGTTAAATTCACGTGATAAGGGTCTAGGTGGAATTTATCATGTTTGTGAAATGAGACAGGCAATGGACCAACTATGGGGGAAGCAAGGGGGTGGGGTGGGGAGTTGGGAAATTTTAATGAAAGCCAGGGAAGTCGATATTAATGCTATCCGGTTGGGGGGTGTCCAGTCGAAAGATGAAGAATTATTCCTCCAATTTATGAGTGATCTCAGTTTGACAGTCCGTGAGTCCTTGGACAGACATGTCAGCAAGGGATGGAGAATTGAAATAGGTGGCCACTGGGAGATCCATGTTATTGTGACGGACAGAGCCAAAGTGCTCAATAAAGCAATCTCCCTGTCTGTGTCCAGTCTCTCCGATGTAGAGGAGATCATAGTGGGAGTACTGGATACACTAGGTGACCCCTGCAGATTCACGTGAAATGTTGCTTCACTTGGAGGTCTGCTTGGGGCCCTAAATGATGCTGAGTGAGGAGTTGTGTGTGCAAATGGAGCATCTCCTGCGGTTACAGGGGTCGGTACCAAGGGGACTGATGGGGAGGAAGGAGTGGACAAGGGAGTCATGGAGTGAGCGGTCCCTGTGGAAGGCAGAGAGGGGAATATGTGTCTAGTGGTAGGATCATGTAGGTGGTAGAAATGGTAGAGGAAAATGTGTTGGATGCAGGGGCTGGTGGGGTGGTAGGTGAAGACAAGGAATTTTGTCCTTGTTGCGCATGAGGGCAGAGGGGGTCAGGGCAGATGAGTGGGTAATGGAGGATATACAGGTGAACACTGAGTTAATGGTGGTAGTGGGAAAGCCATGTTGTTTAAAGGAGGAGGACATCTCTGATGTGGAATGGAAATCCTTGTCCTGATTGCAAATGCAATGGAGATGGAGGAATTGAGATTGGAGTCCTTATAGGGAACAGAATGGGCAGAGGTGTAGTTGAGGTAGCTGTGGGAGTTGGTGTGTTTATAGAAAATGTCTGTTGAGAGTTGGTCTCCTGAGATGAAGACAGAGAGATCGAGGAAAGAGAGAGTGTTGCTAGAGATATATCAAGTGAATTTGAGGTTGGGCTGGAAGTTGGCAGCAAACTGGCTGAAGATATTGAGCTCATCATAGGGGCAGAAAAGTAGATTAAGTCAGAAAAAGGAGGCTAATTGTTAAATGTTACAGTGGAGGGCAGTGCAAGCATGACAGGCCATTGGAGCACTTGAAGACACTTGGAAATTGTTCAGTATGTTTGACCCTTGGACCCTATTTCTGGCCTCCAATCCATCTGAGATGGGTTTTAAAAATAGATATATATGCTAGAACTGAAATGATAAGGAAGGGCTTTTTTTTTCTGCAAGCCTGAGGGATAATGATCCATGGAGGCCTTTAGGATTAAGTAGATCCAGCAAGTTTCCACGTTAGAGCATGGGTTTGAATATAGGGAGAAGCAAGACCCACCATGTAATATGAGGTGGTTTCTATGGTTTCTAACAAGTCTAATGGGTATTCCGGTCAGAAATTTAATCAAAGATAAAAAGTTGAACTTGCATGCAATAAGATTTGGAGATGAGTACAATAGATGCTTCTAAGGGGAAGCAAGATCCAAGAGAAGGGAGAAAGAAATCTGATTAATTAATTGGATTATTATTGCAACTTGCCATGCAGGAAACTCATCACCCTGGTGTTAGCACTTTGGAAGAACTGATGGACTTATGTCCACATTACATGCACTGCACCTGAAATTGGAATTCCCCCATTCCGGAGTAGCTGTTGAATTCCTATTTACTCTTCTTCCACCACGCATGCCCATTGGAGCATTTTTTGCATTTCAAGCAGCTGACTGAAAGCACTTTGCCCTTTCCTTGATCTTTTGCCAATGAATTTAAAAATGCAATCTCTGGTTAATATTATTTTCCTTCTGCATCAGAACCTCTCGTTGAAAACCTTTGGGAATTTTTCTGACCTTCTGCACCAAGGAGAACAGTCCTGCCACTTCTGTGTTCTCTTAATGGACATCACTCATCCACTATAATGCCGTCCTAAACCTCCTGATCTTTATAAGCCCTTGTGTGGCTTCCTTGAAGAGAGGTATTGACCATGTACCAAGCAGTCATTCATCTTCTTGTCTCCCCTTCTATTCTGTTCTTGCATCTCTCAGAATGTGTTTAATAGGCTCTCCCATCTTTGCATCAGCTGACAAACAACAAAAGTGTAATTTCCGAATGGCAATTCTGGTTGTATGGTGAGAAGAGGCTTCTGTGCAGAGCATAATTGAATGGTAACTGATAAGAGTTGCGGGGTGGAGATACAAACTTTGGGCTGTGCCTCCAGCTTAACTGAAGATGATCAGAAGCTGGGACAGGTAAATGATTGGCCATGAAATATTGAGAATCTCCTGTGGATGGATTTTGAAGTACGTCCATGGCCATATTTCCACACGTTTTGGTTCATTCATCAATTGAACAGGGCAGCAGCATCTTTTGAATAACTGAGGACCCATGGAGGTCCAAGCCTAAGATAGTGCTCAACCTTGGCATCCCAAACCAGGAAGGTTGTGGGCCCTGGGAAGCAGCTAACCAACACAGGGAATCAGAGGGGAAGAACACCCCTGTGCTGAGAAGGAGAAGATCCTGCAGGGAAGGAGAGATCACAACCATGGACTGGCAAGGGGCTTGGAGACCAAAGGCCTAACACCAGCTGACCAGACTCTGGGAACCAGGTATCGCACCTAGGATTGGTGAGGGTACAGGTGCTGACAGCTTCCTGTCTGTATTAGGATGGGGAACCGGGAGACTCTGATGCCTGGAGCTTAGGTTCACTGCTGGAAAGGGCAAGAGGCCATGTGGCTATGGAGGTTATGGGGGGAACAGGCAGTGGAAGCAGTGGAGAAGGTGGTAGGAGCCACAAACACAGGGTCTCTGCTTCTCTTTCTTATCTTAGGCTGCTGGACCAATGGCACCTCATAGCGTGTCTTTTCAGGGCAAACAAATGTAAAAGATGTACACAATAATAAAAGAACCTTGAACCTTGGATTCTGTTGGGCTCTGCCCTGTAAGATGGGTTGGGTTGTGTGCTTGCCACACTTGCTTCAATGATATAATGGCCTGAGGGTGCAAATCTTCCTGTGGCTCATCTTACTTGAGTCACAAATGGTGATGAGCCACTGGCACCCCGGTGGGCTGGCTTTGTGCCACCTGCAGTGGACTGACCAAGGAAAGGTCAACCCTGCTGTCTGCCTTTCAATTAGATCCTGGCTGATGTTTCTTCAACTATTCTTGCCTTACCCAAATCTTCAGTGGCGACTTGCCCTGCTAGAGACCTTTGAGATTCCAGTGCGTGCTATGCCATGCACACAAGAGATTGCCGATGCTGGAATCTGGAGTAAAACACACCTGTTGGAGAAACTTGGCGGGTCGAGCAGCGTCCATGAGAGGAAAAGAATGGTCAACACTTCAGGTTGGAACTGTTCAAAAGTTGACTTTTTCTCCCACTGATGGTACTCAATCTGCTGAGTTCCTCTAGCAGGTTGTGCGTTGATCTATCTTGTGTGCAGGACATTGCCCAAAATTAGTTTGTCTCTCCACCCCGCAACTCTTATCAGTTACCATAAACCTTCACTTGGATAGTGTCTCAATTTTCCAGACTTAAGCCCATATGAGCATTGTCTCTTCTCTTTCATCCTTCTTTTACCTTGAATTTTTTTTAAAAATGAGGATCTGGTGTTGCTTGCTAGGCCAGCACTTATCATCCACAGCCCTTAAAAGCAGCGAGGAGTTAGTGCAAGGACAAGGTGCTCCCACAATGCTTTGGGACATGAGGTTCCAGAGTCTGTGGATAGTGATGAATGAAAGGCAATGTATTTTGAAATTGGGCAATGTGCATGACCTGAAAGGGATCAGTAGTCATGTATGTAGCCATAAAGTTAGACGGTGTGCAATCAGGGCCTTTGGCCCAAGTTACCCATGTTGCCCTATGTATTTCCTCAGCTAGTCTCATTTGCCTATAATTTGCCCATTTCCCGCTAAACCTTGCCTTTCCAAATACCAGTCAAAGTGTATTTTATATATACAGTGCCCTCCATAATGTTTGAGACAAAGACATTTTTTTCTTTATTTGCCCCTGTGCTCCATAGTTATGTCATCAAACAATTCACATGTGATTAAAGTGCACTTTCCAGATTTTATTCAAGGTTATTTCTATATATTTTGGTTTAACCATGTAGAAATTACAGCACTTTTTTTACATAGTTCCCCCCATTTCAGGGCACCATAACATTTGGGATATTTGGCTTTACAGGTGTTTGTGATACTCAGGTATGTTTAATCGCTTCATTGGTGCAGGTATAAGAGAGCTAGGTTTGCTTCTAAGCTTTTGATCACCGTTTGCAGCCATGAGGCTGCAAAACAAGAATAAAACGGTAAGAGACATCGCCCAAACCTTAGGATTAGCAAAATCACCAGTTTGGAACATCATTAAGAAGAAAAAGAGGGCTGGTAAATTCAGTAATCACAAAGGGACTGGAATTCCAAGGAAAACCTCCATTACTGATGACCATAATATAACAATTACAGTATGGAAACAGGCCATCTTGGCTCTTCTACTCCACACCGATTTAAGTGAACTCCACTAGTTCCACCTACCTGCTCCCTGTCCATAACCCTCCAACCTCCTCATATCCATGTACTCATCCAACCTCCTCTTAAATGATAAAATTGACCCTGCTGCAGCCACCTATTCTGGAAGGTCATTCCACTCAGCCACCACTCCTGAGTGAAGAAGCTTCCTCTCATGTTACTTCTAAACTTTTGCCCCTTAACTTATGACCCCTCGTTCCAATCTCACCTTCCCTCAAGGGGAAGAGCCTATTCACATCTACTCTATCTATCCCCCTCATAATTTTAAACACCTCTATTAAATCTCCTTCAACCTTGAATAAAGACTCAGTCTACTTAATCTTTCTTTGTACTCAAGATACTGCAATCCAGGAAACATTATAGAAGAATTTTCATCATAATGAAAAAAAAATCCCCAAATATTTGACTGACTGATCAGAAACACTCTTCAGGAGGCAGGTGTAATTATGTTCATAACTACCATCTGCAGAACACTTCATGAAAATAAATACAGAGGCTACACTGCAAGATGCAAACCACTAGTTAGCCACAGAAACAGGATGGCCAGATTTCAACTTGGCGAAAAGTATTTAAAAGAGCTTGCAGAATTCTGGATAAAGGTCTTATGGATAGATGAGACCAAGATTAACCTGTATCACAGTGATGGGAAAAGTATGGAAGCATAAAGGAACTCCCCAAGATCCAAAGCATACCACCTTTACCATGGTTTGCATCTTGTAGTGTAACATTTGTACTTCTGTTCAGGAAATCTCCTGCAGACGGTAGACATTGTCATATCCACACCTGCCTCCTGGAGAGTGTTTCTGATGTCAAACATATATTTAGGAATATTTCTTCATTATGATGAGAATTCTTCTGTCATCAGCCGTGAAGGACTTCCTTAGCCTACCAGTCCCTATGCAATGATTGAGCTCACCAGAATGCTCTTTCTTCTTAATGATGTTCCAAACTGGTGATTTTGCTAATCTAAGGTTTGGGCAATGTCTCTTAGTGTTTTATTCTTGTTTTACAGCCTCATAATGACCTTTTTGACTTTCATTGGCACAACTCTGGTTGAAAAATGGCAGCTACAGACTCCAAAGGTGACCAGATGCTGAGAAGCAAGCCTAGCTCTCTTATACCTGCCCCAATGAAGCAATTAAACATGCCTGAGTATCATAAACATCTGTGAAGCCAAATGTACAAGCATTAAGGTGCCCCGAAATGGGAGGAACTATGTACAAAAAGTGCTGTAATTTCTACACAGTCAAACCAAAATGTACACAAATAAGTTGAATAAAATCTGGAATGTGCACTTGAATTGCATGTGAGTAATTTGATAACAAATTTAAAACTATGCAACACAGAAGTGAATAAACAAAAAAAGTGTATTTGTCCAAAATATTATGGAGGGCACTTTAATTGCACCTGTTTTGAAACCCACCATTCTCTGTGGGGAAAATGTTGCTTCTCAGATCACTCCACCTATCTCACATTGAACTTGTGCTTTTTAGTTTTAGATTCTCCTATCTTTTGAGGGGGGAGGAGAAGGACTGTGACTACCGATCTTGTCTCTGTCCCTCCTGATTTTATAAACCTCCAAGGTCACCCCATGGCTTCCTTTGTGCCATGGAAAACCACTTTTAAGTTAAGCGCTCCAGTCCTGGCAACATAGTTGGAAGATTTTCAGCTCCACCACTCATTTTTATGCATCTTTCCAATAGTGAGGTGACCAGAAATGTGCACAGTGTTCGAGGTGAAGTCTCACCAACATCATTAGCTGTCACAGGACATCCCAATTCTTGTACTCTTTGTCCTTTTTGATGCAGGTCATTGTGCCAAACCCCTTCACCACTTATTCTATTTGTTTCATAACTTTCAGGAAACTGTACTTGTTCCACAACACTTCCCATGGCTGTGGCATTCATTGTCTCTCCTTGTTTAACTTTATCATTTTGCCATTATCTGCGTTAACTTCCATCTGCCATTTATTTTGTCCATTTTCCCAGTTGATTTGGATCCTACTGTAATCTTAGACAACCTTCTTCTCTATCCACAAAGTGAAGGAACAACACCTTGTATTCCATTTCAGCCCTCTCCAACCAGAAGGCATCAATAGTGACCAGCAATTTCCATTTAAGTGCCTCCCCGGTCACTTTCTTTCCTACCCCTCTGTCTCCTTTCCTCCAGCTCCCCACACCCTTCCCTTCCCTTCCTTCTCTTTCTTAACCATCTCCCCAGAGTCGGCGCCGGGGTGGGAGGTATCTGCGGGCACTGAGTTATTGTCCCCCCCACTCGCAGCACAGGATATAAGCACAGCACCCCCCCCCACTGAGAGAGTTTTTGAATGATAGTTTGTGCCCCCATCCGCAGTCACCCTAATGCCCCCCATTAGACTTGTTCTGACGGTGACCCTCCCTCTCCCCCATCACCTCAACTTCTTTCTCTTCTACCCTTCCACCTGTATCCACCTATTACCTCTCACATGTTAGCCTGTGTCCTCTCCCGCCCCATTCTCCCCCATCCTCCCACCTTTTTAATTCAGGCACATACCTATTTTCCATATTCCTGATGAAAGGCTGAGGCTCGAAACGTTAGTTACCTTTTACTTCACATGTTTGCTGTGTGACCTGTTGAGTTTCCCAGATATGCATGTGTATTGCTCTCAACCCTTAACTTCTGCAGAATTTCCTGTGACCTTCTTCACTGTTCCTCACATGAGGTGAGGGACACGAGAGGAGTCACGTGATGGAGTAGTGGTCGGTCAGGGAACTCCAGCCCTCTCCGGAAAAGTTTAAAAAATATACACAAAACACAAAGGTACAAGAATAAAAATAAAAACAAAGTGAAAGTAAAGGTAGGAAGAAAATGGCAGCAAAGAAAGAAAAGTCGAAAGCAACGGGAAGAAGAGAAGGAAGAAAGAACGTCGGAGGAAGAAGGTGAAGGCCTTACCTGTTCGAGGAGGCCCGCCGCAGAGAGAGAAGCCCACTCCCTAACGTCAGTGGAAGTCCCGAGCTCAGGACTACAAAAATAGCTCGCGGAGCCAAGTAAAAGTGCGCAACCGCGCATGCGCGAGGAGTGCATCTGAGATGCACATGAAAAAAAAACACACTGACGGGAGGGAGCAACAGCTGAGGAGTCGATCTCCACAGCTGAGGATGACAGCTGCAACACAACAACAGGAAGAGAACACAGAAAACAATGAGAACAAGAAAGAGGAGAGTAAAAAGAAAACAAGGAAACAACAGATGACCAACCCAGAGGAAGAAGAAGAAGAACATAGAGAAATGGAAGAAGAAGGGAAAGGCAAGACAATGGATATATTTTTTTTTAAAGAATATATGCAATCAGTAAAAGAATGGCAATTACAAGAATTTAGTGAAATAAAAAGAAGAATTAAAAGTGCAGAAGAAAAAATGAATAGAATAGAGATGGTCATGTCAGATATAGGAAAAAGAGTGGACAAGGTGGAAGAACGAGAAACAGCCGTAGAAATGGAAGTAGAGGACTTAAAAAAGCAATTAGAAGAATCTAATAAAAAAGTTAAAGAGACACAAGAGCTGTTAGCTCAGAAGATAGATATAATGGAAAATTATAATAGAAGAAATAATATAAAGATAGTGGGCCTTAAGGAAGATGAAGAAGGCAAGAATATGAGAGAATTTTTAAAAGATTGGATCCCCAGGGTCCTAGGAAGACCAGAATTACAGGAAGAAATGGAAATAGAAAGGGCACATAGAACATTAGTCCCGAAACCACAGCCACAACAAAAACCAAGATCCATCTTAGTAAAATACAAGAAGAGAAAATATATTGGAGAAAGCAATGAAGAAAATAAGAGAAGACAAAAAGCCACTGGAATACAAAGGTCAAAAAATTTTTTTCTATCCAGATATAAGTTTTGAACTCCTGAAGAAGAGAAAGGAGTTTAATACAGCAAAAACGATCCTATGGAAAAAAGGATATAAATTTATGCTAAAGTACCCAGCGGTACTTAAAATAGTTATTCCAGGGCAGCAAAACAGACTATTCTTGGATCCGGAGGAAGCACAAAAATTTGCAGAACAACTACAAAACAGGCAGAGAGATGAAGACATGTAACGAGAGTAAAAATGACCACGAACTATATGTATGTGTGTATGTATATATGTGTGTACATGAGTGAATCCGTATTTAAGGGAAAATATATAGAGTATAGATAAGAATTAATAAGGGATTGAAAGAGAAGAGAGGAAGTAAAGAGGGAATTAAGAGAGTGACCTTTGTTATATATGAAAATTGAAATCTTTTCTGGGGGGGGCTGGGTGGGGAGGAGGTACGGAAACTGCAAAATCAGTTGACGCTTGCGAGTGAATTCGCAAATCCAAATGGAGAGGGGAGATGTGGTTGCCTAACAAGGGATAAAGGGCAACTCAGGAAGGGGAGGGGATAGTGGGGTTAAAGAAATTTTAGATAGGAGAATAAGGGAAATGTTTGATGTTTTAGAAATGTTGTCTTATAAAGTGTTCAAAACAAGAAAGCAGAAATGGATAAGAAGGAAAGGTGATGATGGAGAAACAGAAAGGAAAGATAAACAAAGTATGAAATGGCTACGTTGAACTATATGACTTTAAATATTAACGGAATACATAACCAAATCAAAAGGAAGAAACTGCTAAATTTACTGAAAAAAGAAAAAATTGATATAGCATTCGTGCAAGAAACACATTTAACTGAAATGGAGCACAAGAAATTAAAGAGAGATTGGGTAGGACATGTAACAGCAGCGTCATATAATTCAAAAGCTAGAGGAGTAGCTATATTAATCAGTAAAAATGTACCAGTTAAAATAGAAGAGGAAATAATAGATCCAGCAGGGAGATATGTAATGATAAAATGTCAGATATATTCGGAGTTTTGGAATCTACTCAATGTATATTCACCTAACGAAGAAGATCAAAAGTTTATGCAAGATATCTTTTTGAAGGTAGCAGATACGCAAGGGAACATATTAATAGGAGGGAATTTCAACCTGAATTTGGATTCAAATATGGACAAAACTGGGAAAAAAAATTAACAGAAAGAACAAAGTAACCAAATTTATAATTAAATCGATGGAAGAAATGCAACTTTTGGATATATGGAGGAAACAACACCCAAAGGAAAAGGAATTTTCATATTACTCGGCTAGACATAAAACATACTCAAGAATAGACCTATTCCTGTTATCAGCTCGTATGCAAGACAGAGTAAGAAAAACAGAATATAAAGCTAGAATACTATTGGACCATTCACCCTTAATATTGACAGTAAAGTTAGAGGACATCCCTCCAAGAATGTAGAGATGGAGATTAAACCCCATGTTACTTAAAAGGCAGGATTTTAGAGAATATATTGAAAAACAAATAAAAATGTATTTTGAAATAAATACGGAATCAGTGGAAGATAATTTTATACTATGGAATGCAATGAAAGCATTCATTAGAGGGCAAATAATAAGTTATGTAACCAAGATGAAGAAGGACTATAATCAGGAAACAGAGCAGTTGGAAAGGGAAATAGTAAATATAGAAAAATAATTAGCAATGAAGGAAGACACAACTAAAAGAAGAGAATTGGCAGATAAAAAAATAAAATATGAAACACTACCAACATATAAGGTGGAGAAGAACATAATGAAGACAAAACAGAAATATTATGAGCTAGGAGAAAAAATGCACAAAATTCTAGCGTGGCAGCTTAAGACAGAACAAACTAAAAGAATGGTATTGGCATCAAGGAAAAAAGACAAACAAATCACATATAATCCAACAGAGATTAATGAAAACTTCAGAGAATTCTACGAACAATTATACCAAACTAAAAAAGAAGGGAAAGAAAACAAAATAGATGAATTTTTAACTAAAATTGAACTACCAAAATTACAAATAGAGGAAGAAAATAAATTAACAGAACCATTTGAAATAGTAGAAATACAAGAGATAATAAAAAAAACTACCAAATAATAAAACACCAGGAGAGGATGGATTCCCAATAGAATTCTATAAAACATTTAAAGATTTATTAATTCCTCCCCTCCTGGAAGTAATCAACCAGATTGATAAAACACAAAGCTTATCAGATTCATGCAAAACAGCAATAATTACAGTAATACCAAAGACAGGGAAAGATCCACTCGCACCAGCGTCATATAGACCAATATCTTTACTTAACACAGATTATAAGATAATAGCTAAACTATTAGCAAACAGATTAGCCGACTATGTACCAAAAATAGTAAATCTAGACCAAACTGGATTTATTAAAAAAAGACGAACAACAGACAATATTTGTAAATTTATTAACTTAATTCATGCAGTAGAAGGGAATAAAGCTCCAACAGTAGCAGTTGCTTTAGATGCAGTGAAGGCCTTTGACAGAGTAGAATGGAATTATTTATTCAAAATATTACAAAAATTCAGGTTACCAGAGAAGTATATTAATTGGATTAAAGCATTATATAAGGGGCCATTGGCGAAAGTGACAGTAAATGGATATATATCAAAGCAATTTAACTTAAGTAGATCAACAAGGCAGGGATGCCCACTATCACCCTTATTGTTCGCGTTAGCTATAGAACCACTAGCAGAATTGATAAGAACAGAAAATAAAATAAAAGGGATAAAAATAAAAGACAAGGAATATAAAATCAATTTATTTGCAGATGACATTATAGTATACTTAGCAGAACCAGAATTATCAATAAAAGAATTACATAAGAAATTGAAGGAATATGGAGAAGTGTCGGGTTACAAGATTAACACAAATAAAAGTGAAGCAATGCCAATGAATAATGTGGATTTCTCAAAATTTAAGAAAGAATCACCATTCAGATGGCAAATGCAAGCAATACGATACCTAGGTATACAAATAAATAAAAATCTCGGCCATCTATATAAACTCAATTATTATCCACTAATGAAAAAAATTACAGGACAACTTAGAGCATTGGAAAGACTTACCACTAACACTAATAGGAAGGATAAACTGTATTAAAATGAACATTTTCCCAAGGATACAATACCTATTTCAGGCATTGCCAATACACTTGATGGAGAAATTCTTCAAGGAGTTAAAGAAAATAATAAGGAAACCGAGGATAGCACTAGATAAATTAACAGAATGGAATAAACAAGGAGGCTTACAACTACCAAACTTTAAAAATTATTACAGAGCCGCACAATTAAGATACCTATCAGATTTTTATCAAACAAGGGAAAAGCCAGATTGGACTAGATTAGAACTAGATAAAGTAGGGGAGAAGATACCTGAACATATATTATATAAATGGGATGAAAAATTGGTACAACGTAGGAATTCTCCAGTATTACATCATCTGCTCAATATTTGGAAGAAGATTCATGTAGAAAGGAATAAAACAAATGACCAATTACCAAAACTAATATTGACGCAAAATCAACTAATCCCTTTTACAATAGATAACCTTTCCTTTAGAGAATGGGAGAAAAAAGGGATCAAAAGAATAGAAAATTGTATTTCAGGAAATAAATTACTATCCTTTGAACAAATGAAGGATAAATATAATATAACTCAAGATACAGTGTTGGCATACTACCAACTGAAATCCTACTTGAAGGACAAATTGGGAAGCAGTCTGAGGTTACCAGAGGGAAGTAACTTTGAATATGTGATTACAGATACAATGATAATCAAAAAATTTATAACAAATATGTATATTAAACTGCAAGAAAAGGAGAATGAGGAAACAAATGATAAAACTAAACAAAAATGGGAACAAGATTTAAACATAAAGATAAAGAATGAAACATGGGAGAAGTTATGCTCTGGAACTATGAGAAATACAATAAACACGAGGTTACGTATGATACAATATAACTGGATACACAGGCTATACATTACACCTCAAAAGTTAAATAAATGGGACCCAACAATATCTGATAGATGTCTTCATTGTAAAAAAGAAATGGGAACAACAATTCATGCAATCTGGACATGTGAGAAAGTAGAAAAATTTTGGGAAGATCTAAACCAGATATTAAATAAAATTACAGAAAACAATATACCAAAAAACCCAGAGATCTTCCTCCTAAGTAACATAAAAAACAAAGAATTTGGACTCAATTTGGATGGTGCACAAAAAAGATTTGTTAGGATAGCCCTAGCCGTAGCAAAAAAATGTATTATGTCAACCTGGAAATTAGAAGATAACTTGAGAATACAACAATGGTATATAGAAATGAATAAATGTATTCCATTAGAAAAAATAACATATAATTTAAGAAATAATATTACAATATTTGAACAAATATGGGAGCCATACATGAAACACAATAGAGAAAACCTACCGGGGACATCTACCACCTAAAATGACAGAAGGAGAAGGAAATGAAAAGAATTGACTCAGTGGAATTTCTTGTTTATTTTTATTGAGTGACAACATTGTTTGACTGGTTTAATGTATCTTACATTCTGTACTTTAAATGAATGGGAGGGGAGGTAGGGAGGGTGGGATGGGAAGAGGGAGGGGGGAGAAAACGACACTATATATTTGAAAAGGAAAATGTATGTGAAAAATAAAAAAATTTTAAAAAAAGGTGAGGGACACCACCTGCATACTCATGCAAATCATAAATATACATGATGTGCAACAGTGGACTTCCCAACGCTGGTGACAAGACTTGTCTGACTAAAAATTCCTCTACTATTACCTTCGGTCTCCTACTACCAAGCCAATTTTGTATCCACTTGGCCAGCTCACCCTCAACACCACATGATTGAACCCTCTAAAGTCCATGATCACAATAGCTACAGCCCTGTCTTCACTAAATCCTCTTGATTGCTTCTTAAAAGTAAACTCAGTCAAATTTCAGAGATACAATTTCCCACATAAACAACCTAATCAGTCCTGGTCTTTCCAAATATAGATACATCCTGTCTCTCAATCCCTCCAGCAATTTTCCCTCCTACTGATGTTCAGCTCACTGTCCTGTAGTTCCCTGCCTTATCCTTGCATCCCTACATCAATTAAGGTCTAACATGAGCCACGCTCCACTTCCAGAGACGAAGGAAGAGACAAAAATATCTCTGCCAGGGCTGCTGAAGTCCTTTTTTTGCTTCCCCCAACACTAGGTCAGGCCCGAAGGTTTATCCACCTTGATGCACCTCCACGTTGCCAGCACTGCCCTTTTCATAACAGCAAACATCTGCCCTGTCCCTTGGTGGTAGACGTTGCAGATGGGCGGTGAGAATAAACCCTTGGTTGTTCTCGTGACCCTGAGCCCACACACTCCCCAAACTGACTTATGCTTTGTGCAGTGTCCAGAATTGAATACAGCTGCTAAATCTCTTGCCCTGAACTGGGATCTCGGTACATTTTAATCCTGTGTACAGCTGAGACAATGACAGTTTAGGACTGGAGTGGTGGGGGCTTTGCCTTGGTACACTTGTCTGGGGAAGAAGAAAGCCTAAGTCATTGGCGTGGGTGTGGCCTTGTTTGCTACACACTAGTTCGGTGGACATTATTTTCAAGGAGTAATACCACCATGTGTGAGATATTGTCTCTGTCTCTACCAGCTTGCTCTGTCATTGTCGTGAAAGCAGAATTCTTGGAATTTTCTTTTCTGGGTCGCATCTGGTCGGTGGAGAAAGTCTGAGCGTTTGCTGCTTTGAAACAGCTGGAGTGTCTTGTGATTGGGCTGTCGGCTCGGACAGGTCCCCAAACGGACCGTGTGACTTTTTATTTCCCCCTCCCCTCGGCCTGCCAGAGATGAAGGAATGCGATTCATTCTCCAAACCCAACGCTCCCCACCCCCACTGAGGTGTTTCTCTCAACAGACCAGCAGCCTGACATTGTCAACTTTAGAGAGGGGGGGGGGTAAGGGGCGATTGGGAGCTAGGGGTAAGGGGTGATTAGGGGGGTAGGAATAAGGGAAGGCAGATTCATCACCCTGCAGCAGGGGCGTGAAATATGCACGCGGTCTGTCTGCCTCGCTCTTGGATCCAGCCTCGGAACAGTGAGGGAGCGTGTCTCGGTTGGTTTTTAATTAACTGGACCAGTTTGCATTAAGCAAAGTGCCCTTCCGTCAGCTGTTCTCACTGGAGCCTCTCTGATATAAAGCCTGATTTCTTTCCCAGCTGGAGCAGTGGTTTAGAGAATGCTGGGTGCTCTAGCAGCCACAGGTAAGGGTGAGCCCATCTGTGTGAGTGTGGCTCGTTTCTCTTTAAAACTGCAACATTTTGCGCGTCTTCGGCATTGTGTGGAGATTGAAAGGGGAGGGTGTAACTGGATCCGTTTGCCTGGATTCTGAGATTTGTGCAGCTCTATCACGTGTGAGATGGATTTATTCATTCCTCTAAAACCCAAGTTTTAACAAATCTGGAAGACTTGCTCTCTATCTTGGAAAATTTTAAATCTAAGATTTTTAAATTGCATGTCTTGGGATACTAGAAATAGCACCTGGTTTTGTTAAAAAAAAAGTCCTTGCTTTAAGATTACGGATATTAACTTCTGAACGCATCTTCTAAGATTAAATCTGATTATATCTGTACCAGTGGATCTCTCAGCATTCCCATTTCCCCCCAGGGAATGCATTAATACCCTGGACTTGCTCAGAATGTCTCGAGAGGCGTGTGTCATTTCTTAAAATTGCCATTTAAAAATATATATATCTTTTTTAAAGAATAAGTTATGGAAATAGCGGAGGGTTAGTGGGCTGGTGTTGGAGGTTGAGGTGGGGCAGACATTGTGCAGTTCTGCAGCTTTCATCCAGTCGAGTCACAAAGAAAAGGGTGCAGTCTTCAGCGACCTTGATTACTCCTTCCCCACTTTATCAATTCCGTTTTTATTTTGAAAGTTTCTTGGCACATTTGTCAGTTGGATTATTAAATGTGCCACGTGTAATATATAGCAGAGCTTTAATACTTACAACAATATAGTTCTCGTCTGGAACTAAGTGCTCAGCACGTTTGGGGTAAAAGACGTGGCCGGGTTCGAGTTGGAAAGCAAGGTTCAGGCAGACCTTTTCGATTGCCTCACCCCCTGAGGAGTTTGGACGAGGACCCGGCCTGTTGTCGGTCGGAATCTCTGAGGAGGGAAGTGCCGTGAGCTCAAGGTAGAGGGGGAGGAATGCCTGAAGCCCGGGAATGCCTGTCATTTCCCGAGTGTGGTGTTTGGGTGGAGAGAGGGGAGTCTGCAGCTGTCTCACTGGGGACGGAGTTTTCTCCCCACGCCCGCATTTTCAGTGCATTAACTGCAGCTGGTTTAGGATCTGGATTAATATCTCACTGATGCATTGTGCGGAGATAGTTTGCAATGTCCCCCTGTTGCGAGCAGCAGAATTTCAGTGACTTTTTTCGTCTCGTCACTGCATTTGAAATCTTCCAACCTTTCTGGCCGAAAGGTTGCAGCTTCGAGTCCCGTTCTATCCCCGCCAGTGGGTTGTCCAGATACAAGAGGAAAGCCGGTTCAGCCCTTGTGCTTGTTCTGTGGGCACCCGCAGCCCAGACAAGTGGCGGGGCCGAGAAACAGACGAATTCCACAGGTCGTGTTGAGAAAGGGGAGCACACGGAGAACAATGCCGAAGCGACTAGGCTGGCCGATGGGCTGTGCCTATGCGGTGTGATGTCATTCGACTTGTCTGTTCAACACCTGAAACTGGACGGGCTGCACAACCCCAGGCTGAGTCCTCTTGTAATCCGGGTCTCCATTCGTTCGGAATGCTTCAGTGTCTTTGCTTTCAGAAGATGTCTTTGCTGCTTTGCAAATGAACGCACGCCAAATCGTTACAGCAAGCTGAGCCAAGAGTCCTTTCGGTTGACTTGTGGATGTCCCCAACTTGGCAGGACGTGGCGGGGGGAGGGAGAATCCGTCCTCGCTCTCCGGGGTGTGCCCACCTGCAACGGGGCAGCTGAAGCACTAATCCCCTGTCTCCTCTGACAGTGTCGCACCTTCTTGGCACTGCAATGCAGTACCAGGTTGATTTGTGCTGCCTGCATCTCTGTGGTGGGGAGTTGAGGAAGACGGCGTGGGATCCAAATGCCACTGTTGATGGTTATCCATTGGATTCTGTCTAGTATCCTGCTGGTTTTTAAAAAAAAACTTCTAATCGAATAATATTAACACCGTTAAAGGCACTTGAGACACCATTGTGAAAGGAACAGTGGAAGTCGCTGGGACTGTGTTTTAAAGCTGTGCAACATGCTTCCTCGTGCAAAACCACATCAATCAGAGAACGAAAAGTTGTGTTTCTTGGAGCTGAGTTTGGGCTCAGCATCACTTTGCATTGCCCTCTTGCTGACTGCAATAGCTGGTACTGTAACACCATCCGTATCTGTTGGGAAGTCATCCATCCAGGATTTGTTTTTTGGTGCTTCCCCTTTTCTGCCTTCATTATGCTCTGTAATTTGGATTGTTCTTTGAGTGTTCCTGGAAGATGAGGTAATGTCTAATATCTCTGCCAGTCCCTCTATTGTGGACCCAACTCCCTTCTGTGCCATCATCAGACTCCAGCTCTTGCAGCCTTGCCTTTTCATAATGTTCATCTTGAACCTCTTGGCTCCAGTTTCAATACTTTTACAGGCTGATCTATAGTTCCTATTTTCCCAATTCCCCTCCATTTAATATTGATGTCATATTGTAGAGCCAGTTTTATGGCTACTGTAAATCAGAAGTTGAACAACAATTTGGGATGTTTTGACGAAGGACATTTTATTGAATTCCGATTATGTGGAATCTTTTTGGATTTAAATCTCCAGTTTTATTCATAAACCCATGCATTTATTTCAAAAGCTTGCATATTTTAAAGCTTCTGATTTTAAAAAAAAAAAAAAAATTTGCCTTGTTAGTTTCGCCAAACTATCACTGAAATCAAGATTTGGTTTCAAATGTAAATATAAAAAGGAACTATTCCACTCTAACTGGAAAAAAGATTATGGTGTAATAACCAGTTCCACTGCCAAGCATTTGAGCAAATTTTCCCCAACTGAATACAATTGTCAATATGTTCCAGCTCTTAAAATTTGTTCAATCACTTTCTCAGTTTAGTTACTTTATCACTATACATTAGATCTTAACAATCAAGTTGCAAAGTTTTAATTTTGTAGTGGCAGTGAACATTTATGGCATTTTTAGTCTTTGCAATAGTTTTAGACCTTTCTAGCAATGGAAAGTGGTTCTATTAGTTGGGCATGCTCACTGTGGTCCCAGCTTTTGGTCTGGCATCTTTCAACCAGCGGGAGAGGATCCTCTTTAATTCCTTGTCTGGGCATTGATGGCATTGCTACCATTCATGCCCTTGCCACTTTGCCCTGTTTTTTTTTTTAAAATAGTAAGCTTCTCATTGTGGAAATTTAGTGCAATAAAATGGCTTTCGAATCAGATGGAAGAATCATTGTAATTGGTGCTGGGCTTGGCCCACAGTATTTCCAATATAAATAATAACTATTAAAGATAGATAAATATTCATGCAGTTAATGCAAGAAAAAGTGACATTTCTAAAGTGCTCACAGATCTTTGGTGGTCCTAGAATAGTTTATGGTTAGGGGAGGTTCAAGAGCCTGATGGCTATTGGGAAAATAAATGGTTGAACCTGGAGACTTCTGTATCTTCTGTCCAAAGGTAGCAGTGAGAAGAGGTTGTGAGCAGGGAGATTGGGGGGGGGGGGGGGTCCTTTATGACATTGGCTGCCTTCTTGAGGTAATGTCTCACATAGATGTCTGCAATGGACAAGGGTTTGGTGCCTGAAGCCTTGGCTAGGTTTGCCATGGTCTGCAACTTTTCTGCATCCAAACTGGAGCTAATGAATATTGTGGATGCGGCCTTGCTTGGCCTGAGTTTGAGCTGGGATTTCTGACCACTGCCTGAAGAACTCCCTAAATCACAGTGTGGATTCCATACACCGTGGCAGAATTTCTTACAATGCAGGAGCTCATTCTGCCCCTCTGGTTAACCATGGATCACTGAACAACCTCATCCCAATCCCTGAGTGATTTCTTGCAGTGGTTGCTGTGAGAAAATCCTGCCACGGTGTATGGAATCCACACTGTGATTTAGGGAGTTCTTTAGGCAGTGGTCAGAAATCCCAGCTCAAACTCAGGCCAAGCAAGGCCGCATCCACAATATTCATTAGCTCCAGTTTGGATGCGGAAAAGTTGTGGAGAGAAGGCAGGGGAGTGGGAGAGTGGATCAGCTCCTGATGGAATGGTGGGAGTGCTCCTCTGTCTAATGGAAAAATTGTTCATCATGAAAAGACCTTTTTAAAAGATGGGCTCAGAATTCATTTTCACTGGAGGTTTCATGTGGCAGATTGCACTGCTGGAAGCAGATTAACTTTTAAATGCAGTGTGCTGTGCGTGTGAAAATTTAAAAATAAAAAAAATGGTAAGCTTGTGGGGAAGGGAGAGGGGGCAGCTACTCTCACAAATCTCCAGGATGAGAAGTGGCTTCCACTTGTACGTTTATGTTAATTTTGCCTGGTTGTGAAGGAAATTGTTGGTGTTCCCACTTTGTGGTTTTCAGAATCTAAAGAGTGGATATTTGCTCACAAGAGGTGGGGCCTTTGTTGACCTTGGATGGTTTTTGCTCTCTCTAATTATCAGACTGACGCATTAGCTCCTGGAAAATCACTTCAATTAGCAGATGGCTCGACTGCTCTGTTCAATGTCGCCATCTAGAGTTGCTCATTTAAAAACTTGCCTTTTTGTGAGATGGTGGCGGGTTAGTCATGTGGTTAAAGCCCCTGGATCCTGTGCACAAGTCACTTTTTAATTTGGATACAGCATGGTAAAAGGCCTTCCAGCCCATGGGCCCACATTACCTAAGTACACCCATGTGACCAAATAACCAACAAACACATCTTTAAAATGCAGGAGAAAACCCATGCAGCCACGGGAGAACCTATAAACTCCTTCCAGTCAGCAACAGACTGGAACCCAGGTTGCTTGTGTTGTAATCGTATTGTGCTAAATGTGCAGCCTAAACTGCCCTCCTTGCTCTCTGCTGAGATCTCCATCCTGTGTGGTTTGGGTTTCCTTTGATGACAAGTGGCCACATTCTGGAATTCTGCCCTTGAACATTGTTAGCTCCAAGTTGCCACCTGGTCACCTGAAAATCACTCAGCACCTTGTTTCACTGCAGTGAAGCAATTTTCAAAGTTGGCAAGCTAATCATGCAGATGACAGAGCTTGTTACACAGAACCAAGGTTCTCTGGATCATTTGTGAGGCAGAGGGGGTTGAGAGACTGGAGCTTCAGGGAGAAAGTTAACCCTCAAAAATCAGGAGGCAGGACTTGGAAGAGGTAGACGATACCGAGCACCCCTGTGGGAGTTTCTCTCAACAATAAGTACACTATGGGGGGGAGGGGGTGGAGGGAGGAGAAAGAGAGAGAATGATTTACCAGGAACATGTTGTAGTGGTCATGTCACTAACATAGAGTCTGGCTCGGGAGGGAAGAGGGAAGAGGATAGCGATTGAGGATTCGGTAGCTAGTTGAACAGATGCGAGGTTCTGTAAATGTGATTGGGGCTCCTGGATGGTATGGTGTTTCCCAGGTGCCAGAGTCGTGGACATCTCCCATCGAGTTCACAGCATTCTCAAGCAGGAGGATGAGCAGCCAGTTGTCATGGCCCATGTTGGTACCAGTTACATAGATAGGAGTCCTGTAGAAGGAATTAAGTGAGTTAGGAAGGAAGCTGAAAAGCAAGACCTCAAAAGGTGGTAATCTTGGGATTGCTGCCTGTGAGGGTAGGAATAGGAAGTTGTGGCAGAAGAATGCATGACTGAAGAGAAGGGGTTCAGATTTGTGAATCATTGGGACCTGGGGAAGGTTAGACCTGTACAAAAAAGACAGGCTGCCCCTGAACTGGAGGGGGACCAATATACTGGTGGGCAGGTTTGTTTGAGGTGTTGGAGCAGGGGGGGATAGGAACCAGAACGTGAGTTCAGAGAATGTGGCAGCAGGTGAAAAGCATGATCAAGTCAAGTTTATTTTCCTCTAATTGCACAAGTACAACCTGATGAAACCGATTTCTCTGGTTCTCTTTTCAAAACATGCATGCTTACAACCAGACATAACACACATACAGACAAACAATACATATGCAAGACAAGTATTGATCGATACAAATAAATATTGTTTCATGAATATGATCATCTTGAATGGTTAGTGTGAGTAGTTCCTTTGGTGGTTCAGCATTCACATTGCCTGTGGGAAGAAGCTGTTCCTCAGCATGTGGTACTGGCTCTGATACACATGCATTTTTCCCTATGGGAGAAGCTGAAAGGTGCTGGCATGCAGGGTGGAAGGGGTCCTCAATGATTTTGTATGCCCTCTTCAGACAACGATTCTAGTAGATCATGTCACGAGTAGAGTGGGGGGGGGGGGTGGGTGGGGGGAGGTGGAGGAGACTCCATTGCTCCCCTCTGCCACTTTTGTGGTCCTGTGGATTGACCTCCGATCCATTTCTCTGCAGTAATTGTACCACACTTTGATGCAGTCGGCCAGGACATTCTCGATTAAAGCTCTTATAGAAAGTTGACATAATGGTGGCCTTGCCCACTTCAGTCTTCTCAGTAAGTGCAGCCACCATTATGCCTTCCTGACAAATGAGATGTTGAGTGTCCACGATTAGGTCACTAAGTGAACTCCAAGGAAGTTGGTGCTCTTCTGTTTCAATATTTTTATTAAATTTTACAAAAATACAAAATTTTAAAAAATACAAAATTGAAGCCATCTTTATTTAAATATAAAGAGGTAATATGGAAAAAGAACTGTAGAAGAGAGACTTGTATAAGAAAAACTGCTACATATGAACGAGATTCCATTACAATCAAACAAAAAAGGAAATAATCATTTAATCAGTTGTAAAGTGACTAATTGAAAAAGATTTTTTCCTAAGAAGTAAATTACTGCTATGCTACAAATTCCACCCCCTTCCAAAGTTATTTGGTAAATACATACAATTTCACTATCATTTATATAAAAACCCCCATACAAATTCAAGACCAGATCTAAATGATCTTGTAGATATACATATGTATATAAAAATTAATAAATGATTTAAATCCATTAGAGGAACATCTGATTTTCTTCCCCCTTGGGGTGCTCTCCACTCTCTTCAGAGAGTTGATGCGGAGGGTGGTCATTTTTGGTCTTCCTAAAGTCCTTTGACGTGTTCATGTTGAAACTCGGATTGTTACACTCACACCATTTCACAAGAGTTTCCATCTCCTTTCCGCAGTGTGACTCATTGTTGTTGCTGATGAGGCCGACTACTGTTATGTCATCTGCAATTTTGGAGCTGGATCTGGTGATGCAGTTATTGGTCAGTAGCGTGAAGAGGATTATGCTGAGCGCACAACTTTGTGGCATGCCATGTGCACTATGTTTCAAGTCTCTGAGGAAGGATAGGCAAGGGAAGAAGCATAAATCTAGTCACTTTGAGGTTTTGAAATGTGTCTATTTCAATGCGAGGAGTATTAGGAATAAAGGAGATGAGCATAGATCAGTTCATGGAATTATGTTTTTGTGGCTGTTACAGACTTGGCTGGTGGTAAGACAATTGGGATGATTTGGGTGTTTAAAAGGGATGGAGGTCAGTTTGGTTGGGGGGGGGGTTGGAAGTACTAGTGTTAATGGCTAGAGATAGTACAAAGGGAGGATGCTGCAGAGAGAGTGTCCACTGACCCAGTGTGGCTGGAAGTCAGAAATGGGAATCACTGTACTGGAAATAGTCTATAGGCCCCTAAATAGCTCTCAGGACACAGGAACAGATAAGTAGGCAGATTTTGGAATGGTGCAAAAATAACAGGGTTATTGTTGTGGGATACTTCAACTTCCCCAATGTTGACTGGCACCTACTGACTGCAAGAGGGATAGATGGGGCAGAATTTGTCAGGTGTGTCCAAGAAGGATTCCTGACACAGTATGTGGAACAGCTGATAAGAGCAGGGGCCATACTGGATTTAGTACTCGCTAATTAATTTAATCAGATGGTATACCCCTTGGTGGGAGACTATTTGGTGATGGTGACCACAGCTCGAGCTTTAGCATAGCTATGGACAATGATAAAAGCAGACAGAATGGGGAAGTGTTCAATTGGGGAAGGGCTAATTCTGATAGATTGAGGCAAGAACTACGGAGGGTAAATTGAGAGCAGATGTTGACAGGAGAAAACAGAAGTAATGTGAAGGATGTTTAGGGACCACTTGTGCTGAGTTCAGGATAGGTTTGTCCCACGGAATCAGGGAAAAGATAAGGAAAGAGAACAGTGATTGACGAAACAGTTGCGGAAGCTAGTTAAAAGGAAGAAGGAAGGTACATTTGATTTAGGAAGCAGGGAACAGGAAGGGCTCATGAGATTTGTACTGTATCCAGAAAGAAACTTAAAAAAGGGCTTGACAAGTTGGATTAAGGAGACGACCACCCCTCCCACCACCACCACCAAAGCATTCTGTGCATATGTCAAGAACAGAAGAATGATTGGAATGAAGGTGGGACCACTTAAGGACAAAGGAGGCAACATGTGCCTGGAAACAGAGAAGATCCTAACTAAATACATTGCTTTAGTATTCACAAGAGAAAAGGACCTTGATCAGGGGGTGCTTGGAATGAAACACCCTTGCATGCTGAACAATGTTGAGATGAAGGAAGAGGAAGTGTTGGATCTTCTTAAAAACACTAAGATTGATGTGTCCCCAGGGCCAGATGTGATATCCCCCCCCCCCCAGGTTACTATGGGAAGGGGGGGGGGGGGGGAAAGAGATAGCTTGGGCGTTGGCTATGATCTTTGCACCTTCCCTGGCCACATAGGAGGTGCTGGAGGATTGGAGAATGGCAAATGTGGTCTTTTTAATGTGTTTGGTTTTTTAAAGAATCTTGGGAATTGTAGACCAGTGAATCTTGCATCAGTGATGTGCAAACTATTGGAGAGGATTCTTAAGGATAGGATCCTCTCATTTAGAGAAGTACGGTCTACTCAAGGGACATGTGAAGGGATGGTTGTGCCCACTAGCTTAATTGAGTTTTTTGAGAAGGGAACAAAGGAAATTGAAGGTAGGGTGGTAGATGTGTGTATGGATTTTAGCAAGGCATTGACAAGGTCCTCCATGAGATACTCTTTCAGAAAGTCATGAGGCATGGGGTCCATGGAACCTTGGCTGTGTGGATTAAAAATGGGCTTGCAGGTAGAAAGCAGAGAGTGGTAGTGGAATGAAAGTATTCTGCCTAGAGGTCAGTGACTAGTTGAGTACTGCAAGGATCTGTTCTGGGACCCCTGCTCTTTGATTTTTTTTTTAAATAAATGACATAAATGAAAAAGTGAAAGGATGGATCAGTAAGTTTGTGGATGATATGAAGATTGGAGGAGTTGTGGATGGTGCTGAAGGTTGTCATAAATTACAAAAGGATACAGATGGGATGCAGAGTTGGGTGGAAAAGTGACAGATAGAAATTAATATGGATAAGTGTGGGTGATGCATTTTTTGGAAGGTCAAACCAGAAGGATGATGGGTTAATAGTCAGATATTTAACAGTGTGGAGGAACAGAGGTGGTCCAAATCCATACATCTCTCCAGGTTGCCACACAGGTTGATAGAATATATTTAAGAAACCCTATAGGATGCTGGCTTCATTAATGGGGGATTGACTGAGTCGAGAGGTCCTGTTGCAACTCTACAAATCTTTGTTGAGACCACATTTAGAGTATTGTGTTCAGTTCTGGTCATCTCATTATAGGAAGGATGTGAAAGTTGTGGAGAGGGTGCAAAGGAGGTTTATCAGGATGTTACCTGAATTGGAAAATAAGTCTTGTGAAGCAAGGTTAGCAAAGCTGGGATTTTTCTCTCTGGTGCAAAGAAGTATGAGAGGAGACTTGATAGAAGTCTGCAAGAATCTGAGAGGCATAAGATAAGGGGGACAGCCAACACCTTTTCCCAGGGCAGGGATAGCAAACACCAGTGGATATCTCTACAAAGTGAAGGGAAGGAAGTTTGGGGGATATATCAGGGGTAGGTTTTTGTTTACATGGAGTTATGGATGCCTGGAATGTCTTGCAGTGACAGAGGCTGAAACATTAGGGGCATTTAACAGACATTTAGACAGGCTTGTGGAGGGAAGAAAAGTAGAAGGTTATGAGGTAGGAAGTCCTTTTTTTGGTAGGAGTATATAGGTTGGCACAACATTGAAGGCTGAAGGTCATGTACTGTTCTGTAATGTTCTATGTACTGGTGAATGTTTTATGGCTGTGCCTGAATTGTGCTGGTACCTTGATAGGGTGACAGATTGAACCCTCAGTTGAGGGGAGGCTTGCTGTTGGATGTGAAAGGTGGAAACTGTCTTTTGGAGTTGAGATTTAGACAAAAGACCAAAGATGAAAGGGATTGGAGGCTAAGCAGAAGAAGCATAATCACTTGAGGCTGCAGAACTCGCGTTATGAACGTAGCACATCATAGCCTTTGGCCCATGATGTTGTGCCGACTTGTATAAACCTACTCTTCAACAATCTTATCCTTCCCTCCCTCATACCCATAACCATCTATTTTTCTTGCATCCATGTGCCTGTCTAAAAGTCTTTTGAATGTCCCTATTGTACCAGCCTCCGCCACCAACAATGCATTCCAGGCACCCATTGCTCTGTATTTAACCAAAAAAAAAAATCTCTGACATCTCCCCTATATTTTCCAACGATTTTTGCCATGGAAAAAAAGGTGCTGGCTGTCCACCCTATCTAAGCCTCTCGATGATCTGGAATACCTCTAATAAGACGTCTCTCATTCTTTGTTCCTCCAAAGAGAAAAGTCCCAGCTTGGAACACCTTGCTTCACAAGGCACATGGGTGGAACGCAAGGAGTAAACTGATCATTCTGGATAGGTTTGGGGTGGGGGGGGGGTGGCGGAAGAACTGAATCTTTGTGAAATATACACAGAAATAATCTCGGGATCAATAACCTTATAATTGATGTTTGCGCACTACAGTTATGTAGGTGTTAGTATAATGCTATTACAGTACCAGCAATCAGGGTTCTATTCTGCCACTTTCTAAGTTCTCGTTCCCTGTGTGGATTTTCTCTGGGTCCCTCCTGGAGCTCAATGTTTGCTTATGATTTCAGTGTCTGCAGCTCTTGTTTCTCATCAGAGCAGCCATCGTGTCTCATGATACATGCAGTTCATCATGTTAGCACGCACGTCACCATTTCAATTTGCCCTTCGGGTGTCTCCACTGCCAGCGCATTATAAGGCGTGGATATTGTGGTTGATAGAGGACATTCCTCAAGATGTAAGGATTTAATGTTGACCTGATATTTAATGCAACCGTGTCTGCCTGTCCCGCATCGGACTAGTCAGCCACAAACGAGCCTGCAGCTGACGTGGACATTTACCCCCTCCATAAATCTTCGTCCGCGAAGCCAAGCCAAAGAAGAAAGAAATTTAAGTGCAGGACAGTTTCAAGACCATGTTTAAGATGGGGTGGGTGGTGGGGGGGGGGGGTGGAAAGATTCCAACTACATTGGATGAATATGCTTGGTGGAATAAGCTTCTTTTGCAGACTCTGGCTGTGGAGAGGGGCAAATACCTGATTGAAACTGTTGCACTGGAATAGTAGACACTGCCCACCTGACTCCAACCTACACCAGTTTTCTCACCTTCTGGCCCCAATCTCTTCCCCTCTCCACTTTATACTGACACACTACCCCCTGCCTCACATCTGACAAGTTAATAGTTCCTTAACCCCTTCCATTCCCCTGAGTTCATTCACTATTGTGAGGGAATTGGTCTGGGCATAGGAGAGGAAAATGGCACTTGAGGAGATTGGCCTTGCCAATGAGTGGAGGAGTAGGCCCAGATGGACAGATGGATGACTTCTATCGATGTTCTTAAATGGGACCATCAACACCGTTCTTGGGCTGAAGTTGCTTCAGCTGCTTGCTGTGTTTGGGGATTTGGACTGTCATTGTAGCCTGTGGCCATATGATGGTGAATAAATTTCCATTGTATGCTGAATGCAATGGTGGAATTTTTTTTTATCATTTAAGGTATTAATTCTAAATTCCCCAGCTGCAGTCATGGGATCAGATAGCTTCTTGATTAGTATCCAGATTAGAACATAGAAATGTGCAGTCCCTTTGGCCCACCGTATTGTGTCGATCTCATAACCTACTCTAACAATTGCCTAGAATTTCCCTACTGCATAACCCTCCATTTTTTTCTCAGTTCCATGTACCAATCTAATAGTCTCTTGAAGGTTCCTATTGCACCTGCCTCCACTTCTGTTGCCAGCAGTGTCTTCCATGTAATCACCACTCTCTGTGCGTGTGGGGGGGGGGCGGGGAATCCTACCTCTTGCATCCGCCTGATACTTACTCCCAAGTACCTTAAAACTATGCTCTTTTATGATGTTAGCCATTTCAACCCTGGTTAAAAGCCTAGCCATCCATGCTCTCATCTTGTGCACCTCCATCAGGTCACCCCTCATCCTGTCAATCCAAGCAGAAAAAAAGTTCACTCATCCTATCCTCATGAGGCATGCTCTCCAATCCAGCAGCCTCCTTGTAATCTCCCCTACACCATCTCTATAGCATTCACATCCTTCCTGTAGTGAGGTGACCAGAACTGAACACAAGTGGGATCTAACCTCGGTCTTGTATTGCTGCAATGTTGCACACAACAACCTCCCAGCCCTCAGGGGCTGAAAACTCCCAAGTTCTGCTTCATGGAGTTTTCTCTTCCCCCTCAGTCCTGAGTGGGCTGTCCCCTATTGAGGTTCCAGGGAAACATCATCCCTACCTCGGCCTGTTATGCACAGTCAGAACTTTGTGTGCTTCAAAGAGATCACTTCTTATTCCGCCCAACACAAGTCTTCTTCTTCTTCTTTGGCTTGGCTTCGCGGACGAAGATTTATGGAGGGGGTAAAAAGTCCACGTCAGCTGCAGGCTCGTTTGTGGCTGACAAGTCCGATGCGGGACAGGCAGACACGATTGCAGCGGTTGCAGGGGAAAATTGGTTGGTTGGGGTTGGGTGTTGGGTTTTTCCTCCTTTGCCTTTTGTCAGTGAGGTAGGCTCTGCGGTCTTCTTCAAAGGAGGTTGCTGCCCGCCAAACTGTGAGGCGCCAAGATGCACGGTTTGAGGCGATATCAGCCCACTGGCGGTGGTCAATGTGGCAGGCACCAAGAGATTTCTTTAGGCAGTCCTTGTACCTTTTCTTTGGTGCACCTCTGTCACGGTGGCCAGTGGAGAGCTCGCCATATAACACGATCTTGGGAAGGCGATGGTCCTCCATTCTGGAGACGTGACCCATCCAGCGCAGCTGGATCTTCAGCAGCGTGGACTCGATGCTGTCGACCTCTGCCATCTCGAGTACTTCGACGTTAGGGATGTAAGCGCTCCAATGGATGTTGAGGATGGAGCGGAGACAACGCTGGTGGAAGCGTTCTAGGAGCCGTAGGTGCTGCCGGTAGAGGACCCATGATTCGGAGCCGAACAGGAGTGTGGGTATGACAACGGCTCTGTATACGCTTATCTTTGAGGTTTTTCAACACAAGTAAGTATGGGTCAAACACACCCCTCTGCTCCCCATCCCCAGTGTTGGCCGCAACTCCCCAGCACGCACCTGTTTGAGTATTAAGTTCCATTCAACTTCAAAAGCAAAACTGCGGAGTGTTTGGCCAGACTTGCATTTTGTATCCAACCTTCTACACCTCCAGGTTATAGATGCTTTTCTCTCTGAATGAGGAAGTTGAGTTGCTCTCCAAAGGAGGGTGCATTGTACTTAAGTGAATGCAGGCATTTAAAGTGTTTGCCCTTTGGTCTGGAATTTGTTGGTCTCTGACAATATGCAATGTTGCATTTCTTCTGTTGAAGGGATTCCCTCAAACTTTTGTAAGCAAGCTTTGGTGTTCTGAGATGTGTGGGATATTTTGCTGTGTTAGTAAAAGTAAACCGAACTGGATTTGAGGGGGATCAGTTCTGAAATGCTAAAACCACCATACCTGGAGCTTGTGCTCTTGTGTTAGATTTGGAATGAAGCTCCTTTGATTGAAAGTTGATACAATCTCCTGACAAAGGGCTCGAGTCCAAAATATTGGTCACCCTTCAGGATTCTGCGTGAACTGCTGAGTTTCTCCAGCACATTTGTGTATTGCACTTAACCCTTGAGTCTGCAGATTTTCTTGTTGAGCAAGCTTTACAAATAATTGCAAAGCAATGAGTGGACAGTAATCTTGTTTTCTGAAGCCTGAGGCATTCAAATTTTGCCTGTTGGGATATTGATATTCCCTGCTCTAGGTGGGGATTACTAGTGCCTTGGAATTGGCTTTATCCCTCCCTCAATGATTAGTAAAGATCGGCATCAGGAAAATATCATGGAGCTCTTCTTTCTTCCATCCGGTAATGTAAGGCATGACCTTAATAGTTTGCCAGCAGGAGCTGTTGGCATAGTTAGTTTCTGGAGAAAGACTGCAATGCAGTACCCTTGAGCTGGGAGTGGAGAGCTAGTGCGTGGAGTTTATGTGCCCCTGAAGGCAGCCGAGTGATAACTGTGTGCAGCAGTACATTGGCCTGTCAAATGAGCTGCTGCCTTCGCCGGGGCGGTGAGCAAGAGTTCAGCTCCCAGTCAGGTCCTGAAGCTCTACCATTCTGAACTGTGATCGTGGTTTTAAATGCTTGATCAGAGTGTGTGGCAGGTAGAGAGTGGGGCCTACAGTTTCTGAGCTTGTCTAACCCTAGGCAAGATGGCACCTGCTCTAAATGGCTTGGACTTTGCAGGGTCAGGGTATGCAGAAAGGTTTGAACCTGATCACTCTGGCTCGGCTGTAACCCCAAAGATATCTGAAACCTGGATTACAGGTGTGTTAAATTTGAAAGGATAATGCCAGAGTCGTATACACCAAACAGGCCCTTTGGCTGAGCTCCTCCATGCTAGCCATTGGCCTTCTGGGCTGATCCCATGTCCCAAAATTTGTCTTGAACCTCCTGCTTTAATGACTTCATCTGCAGCATTCGACAGTGCTTTTACTGTCAAGTGTGGATTTGTTTCTTTAGCTTTGTGCATGGAAGCAAGGGAGGAGATTGCTGGGATACTGGCATTTTTTTTGGCATCGTCACCAGGAGCAGAAGTACCATAGGATTAGAGGGTTGCAAATGATCTTTCCTTGTTCAAGAAAGGAAACAGAGATAACTCGGTAAATTATAGATCAGTGAATCTTTCTTACTTTAGTGTTTAACTGTTTGAGAAGATCCTGAGAGACACGATTTACAAGCATCTGATTGGTGATAGTTGGTATGGCTTTGTAAGGAGAAAGTTGCATCTCACGAGCCTGAATGAATTCTTCAATGGTGGAACAAAGCACATTGATGGAGGTAGAGTGGTGGATGTAGTGAATATGGATTTCTGCAAGGCATTTAAGGTTCCTCATGCAAGGCTCCTTCAGGAAGTAAGGAGGAATGGAATCCAAGGAGGCCGAGCTTTGAGGAAACAAAATTGACTTGGCTTGAGAAGGCAGAGGATGGTTGTAGATGATTGGAAGATGGTGGTCAGTGGTGTTCCACAGGGATTGGTTCTAGGGCCCCTCCTGTAGTGAATCTGTGTTGTACTGTCAGTCTCTCGCTGTGCTTGGTCTGCTTTATGACATTGGACGTATTATCTCTACCATTAAAGACACTCCCCTTAGGTATAACTGTGTATGCATCCATTGACTTTCATTATTATATTCCTAGTTTCTGCTAATAAAAGTCATGATTCCTGGTTAACTACACAGCCTTCACCTTCATTAATTGGCACTTCATCTCCTCTGTAATTTTTTTAAAATGTAACTGAGTTGGACGAGGAAATGGAAGGGTGGCTTTGTAAGTTTATGAATGACATGGAGTTTGATGGTGTTGTGGATAGTCTGGAGGGTTGCCAGAGGTTACAGCAGGGCTGTGCTGAGAAGTGGCAGATGGACTTTAACCCAGATAAGTGTGAAGTGGTTCATTTTGGTAGATCAAATCTGAAGGCAAAAAACGAGAGGACTCTGAGCAATGTGGACAAACTGGAAGATCTTTCGGTATGTGACGCTCAAAGCACAGGTTAATAGTGTTGTTAAGACGTATGGTGTGTTGGCCTTCATTAAAAGTGGGACTGAGTTCAAGAGCCATGAGATGATGTTGGAGCAGCTATATAACACTTTAGTTATACGTCATTTGGAATGTTGTGTTCAGTTCTGTCTCTTCACTACAGGATGGATGTGAATGCTATAGAGAGGGTGTAGAGGAGATTTGTAAAGATGTTTCTTGGATTGGAGAGCATGCCTTGTGAAGAATGGTTGAGTGAACCAGGTCTTTTCTCCTTGGAGAGATGGAGGCTGAGGAATGATCTGATAAAGGTGGATAAGATGATGAGAGACATTGATCAGCTGGATGGCCAGAGACTTTTACCTGGGGTTGAGATGACTAACACAAAGGGGCATAGTTTTAAATAAGAAAGGGCAGGACGGGGCGGGGGGGGAGGTGGTCTCTGGGGGGGGGGGGGGAGAGATGCAAGAGGCAAGTTTTTCACTTGGGGTGGTGGGTGCATGGAATGCACTGCTGGCAATGGTGGTGGAGGCAGGTACAATAGGATTTGTGCTGTAAATTTCTATCTTTGATATGCTCTGACTTGTGTCAGCATACACTCGCTCTCATTGGTCCTATCTATAAGCTTCTAGACCTTGAGGAGGCTCCAAGAAGATTGTGGAGAGTATTATCAGGGCCCCCAGTTGCTGGGCAAGTAGAGAGTGAGGCTGCCTCTGGAGCAGGTGCTGTGCCTCCATTCCTGCCCTTGCTGTGGTCACCAGGGTAGCTGGTGATGAGGCAGCTGTGACCTTGTGTGTTACCTTTTTGTTAATGAGGATCTGTTTTTCATTTTAATTATTCAGTTATTCTAGTGTTTCATAAATGGTGTTTTCATAAGGAATGGGAAGCAAGTGTGAAAAGGTTCATGTATTAATCCTTCTGTCTTCTATCGGGGTACCTGCTTAATGGAAAGTGCTTTGGGTTAAATGGGAGGTTGTACCTGTGAATATAAAACAGAAGATGGTGCATCAGCAGCGTGGGAGGGAAAGTCACAGAGAAGCTTTACTTTCATGTCTGTTTAAATACTCAGCTGACTAGGAAGAAATGTGGCAGAGCCCCTTGGACCTCTGGAAGGCACTTCCTGTGCTGTGTATGGGAACACTGGGATGATTCCCACATGTATGGGAGCTGGTGAAGAAAGGGATAAATGGACCCTTGGGTTGGCATGCTTTCAATGATGCTGGGACCCCAGCTGCTTGTAATTCATCAACAATTTGGCTGGTGGAGCAAAATATTAGATTGTATTGTTTGCCTTTGTGTGTACTGAGATAGGCAAGGTTTTCTACTGTGCTCTCCAGGCAAGTCAACCCATACTTGAGTACTGTTTCCAAATTTGCTGAGCAGTGGGGATGAGTATACTTGGTGAAGGGAATTAGAGGTGACTTGACAAACTGTGAGTGAGTAAGGACGTGATGTATGGGAGGAAAATGTGTGCTCATTTAATTTGGTATGTGTAACAGAAAAGTTTAAATATTTGTTTAAATGTGAGTTTGAATGGTATTGATATCCAAAACGATCTTTGAATGTGCTTGTATACAACTGGAATGCCAGAAGATAAGTACAACGCGATTGGGAAAGTATATGGAGAATTGGACTTCTGGTGTGAGAGGGTTTTTTCCACAAAATTTGGGGATGTGTTGTAACTACAGTAAAATCCTTGGTATCTGGAATTCAAGCAACTGGAATAGATAGATAGATAGATTGAATAAAATGAGGCATGACAGAAAGGGTTTAGAAGGATATGGACCAAGCACTGACAAATGGGACTAGCCCAGTATGTCAACTTGGTGGGCATGGGCAAAGTAAGCTGAAGCTACTGACAGTGGTGTATATTTGGCCAAGGAGTAGTGAATCTAGCTATAGTAGATGTAATACAGTAAAATCCCTGTTGTCCAGATTCAAACAACCAGCAACAAAATTGAGGAAATAAATTGACAGATGGATAAATAGAATGAATAAGAATAAATAAAATTGTAAATAAAATTTTAAATTGTAAAAGTAAATGTTCTCTGAAGCAACACCCAAATCCTTGAAGATGGGAGCAAACATTCAGCCAGTGGAGTGCTGCAGTCGTGCCCCACCCACAGCATTTTGATGTGGAATGTTTCCTTTGTGCACAGGCATAGTCTTAGGAGTGTAAATGCCTGGGAGATGACAAAAATCACTGCTGTCCAGTCCAGTGATCTCTTGGCTTGAAACAATGCTGGTTTCAACGAACTTCCTTTGACCTATAGTTCTCAATAGAATACTTGACCTTCTTCCCTGAAGAATAAGCTTATTCATCCACCTCTCCTGTGCAAAATGATGCAGTGTTACCTGGGTCAAGAAATGCACAAGTATCTTCTGTGGCATTCCCCTTTCTGGCCTTGACTTGTACAGGCACTATCGAGTGTTTTTCCAAAAATCAACCCCATCTTCCTTGGTGGTGAAGTTGAGAACAAGATTGCTCTGGCACTAAGATGTATGCTGTCCATCCTGTATTCTGACTATTCATTTCCAGTTATTTAGCCAACAACAGTGTGTTGTCAGCAAATTTGTAGATCAAGTTCCTAGGTATGAATTCCCAAACCAGGTTTTGATGCAACCAGTCAGCATAGTTTTCACAGTTCACCAGTAAATGTTTGATGGAGCCTTTGATAATGTGCCAAATCCAAAACCTCTTGGAAAGTAGAGATGCTGATATGTCAGGAGAGGTCCCCAGAGATGTGGATTCCCAGGGGCTTGAGGGGAAAACTCTCTTCAATGCAGAGAGATGCATGGTCTCTTGTCCTCACCTTCCCAAAATCAGCAATAAGTTCCTTGGTCTTGCCAATATTGAGAGTAAGATTGTTGTTCTGGCTCCACCCAGCCAGGTTCTTGGGTTTTTTCATCCTGTATTCAGACTCCTCATTTCCAATTATTCGGCCAACAGCAGTGGTGATGTCAGTGAATTTATAGATTGAGTTGGAGCTGAACTTGGCTATAGAGTCAAGGGTGAAAAGGGAGTAGAACAGGGGACTAAGCATACAACATTGGTTGTCAGTGAGCAGGAGGTGATGTTGCCGATTGGCACTGACTGGGGTTTGCCAATGAGGCAGTCCAGGATCCAGTTGCATAGGGATGGACATTGTCAGATCCCTTCCTTTGATGTTTTGCTATTAAGAGTGCCAAGCTTTTATCAATGAACAAGAACCATACATAGATGTTCCTGTGGTATAGGTTAGCCATTTTCAAGGTTTTTTAAGCTATGGCCTCAGGATTATGCACAAAATTTATGGACCCCTTCCCTGTGAAGCAGCCAAGTTTGGCTTTCTTCTATACTTCCCATATTCTGACTACCTTTATATAAAAAAAATAAAAAATAAAAATAAATAAAAAAATTAAAAATAGTTATGTTGCATGAGGTGAAAAAAGAAAAGGTTTTTACTTAAATGTGCTGTGGTCCCTGTTGATAATGGCTGGCTTAGGTGATCTAACATTGAGTGGCCAGCAAATTCAGAGTCTGCTGTTAACCTATTGTGAACACAGACCAACTGAGTGGGTTCAGGTTATTTCTGAGGCTGAAGATTATTCTCTCCGTAACCAGCCTCTCAAAGTTCACTACTGGCTGTTAATGAAAATAAGTTATTGTCATCAACCTTGTGCAATGTGGAAAGAAGTCACATGATGGAGTAGTGGCCGGTAGGAGAATATCAGCCCTCTCCAGAAAAGAAGAAATAAAGTGAAGAAAACGCAAAGCTCAAGAAACACAAAACACAACAAATAAAAGATAAAGGTGTGGAGAAAAGAAAGAAAATGGCACCCAAGAAGGAAAAACCAAAAACAACGGGGGGGAAAAAAAGGAAAGATGCCGGAAGAGAAAGGAGAAGGCCTTACCTGCATGAAGAGGCAGGGACTCGCCGTGGACAGAGGAGCCCGCTCCCCGAGGTTAGTGGAGACCCTGCAGGGTCGCGACCACCCAACTGCGGGACTGCAAAAATGGCTCAATGAGCCAAACAGAAGTGAGCAACTGTGCACGCCAAGGAAAAGGAAAACACCAAAGGGAGGGGGCCCAGCTGTGGAGCGAACTTACACAGCGCGACTAGCTGAGAGATGCCCAACAGCCATTATCAGACAACAGTTAAGTAGCCCAGAAGAAGAGGACCAACAACTAGAAGCTATGCAAAAAAAAATCCAACAACCTGGGGCAAGCAGCTCAACAAGAAAGTCAGAAGAGACACAGATACAAGGAGGAGAAGTAGAAGATACAAACCCAAGAGCAGACACAGAGAGGAAGAAGACCAAGCTCTGCACAGAAGAATAGAAGGTAAAATGGATGACAGTATATAGATTTTTTAAAATTTCAAGAACAAATGAAAGCATTAAAAGAATGGTTGACATTAGAATTTACTGAAATGAAAAGAAGAATGAAAAGTACAGAAGAAGTGAATAGAATAGAGCTGGCCATGACAGAAATAGGGAAGAGATTAGAAAATGTGGAAGAAAGAGAATCTGCTGTAGAAATGGAAGTGAATGACTTAAGAAGAAAATTGGAAGACAGTGACAAAAAAGTTAGTCACAAGAGTTGTTAGCTCAGAAGATGGATATAATGGAAAACTAGAGTTGGGGAAACAACAAAGATAGTGGGCCTAAAGGAAGATGAAGAAGGCAAAAATATGAAAGCATTTAAAAAAGAATGAATCCCAAAAGTCCTGGGAATGCCAGAAATAAAGGAAGGAATGGAAATAGAAAGGGCACACAGAACACTAGCCCCGAAACTACAGTCACAACAAATTCGTTTTAGTAGAATTTATGAGATACACGACAAGAGAAAATATATTGGAGAGGGCAAGGAATAAAATTAGAGAAGACAAAAAACCATTGGAATACAAGGGTCAAAAATTTTTTTATTTTTTTATTTTTTTACCCAGACACAAGTTTTGAACTCTTAAAGAAGAGGAAGGAGTTTAACACAGCAAAATCGATCCTATGGAAAAAAGGCTATAAATTTATGTTAAGATATCCAACAGAGCTTAAAATAGTTATCCCGGGGCAGCAAAACAGACTGTTCTTAGATCCCGGAGAAAGCACAAGAATTTGCAGATCACCTGCAGGACAGAAAGAGAGATGAAGAGATGTAACAAGAACGATGACAAACTACATATAAAGATGTAAAAATAATGTACAAGTAAGAACTAAAGAAGGGAAAGAAAATGGAAGTAAGGGAGAAGGGGAGAAAAAGGAGGGGTTAAAAAAAAAAGAAGAAAAGAGGGGGAGCTTTGTTTTAATGTGAAGATAAAAGTCTTTTCTGGAGGGGGTTGGGTGGGAGAGAATAACAGTCACTGCGAAATCAGTTGACACATGCGAGTGGGTTCGCAATCCGAATGGAGAGGGGAGTTGTGGTTGCCTGGCAAGGGACAAGGGGCAACTCGGAGGGGGGGGGGAACACTTGGGGTTAAGGGAATTTTAGACGTGGGAGTTGTTGAAGTATTTTATGTTTTAGAAGTGTTGTCATACATTGAGTTCAAAAATGAAAAACTGAGAGATGAAAATGGGGAAAAGGGGAAAGGTGGTGGTGAGGAAGTGGAAATGAGGTGTAAACAGAGTACGAGATGGCCACGTTGAACTATATGAATATAAATATTAATGTAAATAAATAAACATGACCAAATCAAAAGGAAGAGGCTATAGCATTTGTGCAGGAAATGCATCTAACTGAAGTGGAACATAATAAATTAAGGAGAGACTGGGTAGGGCACGTAACGGCAGCATCATATAACTCAAAAGCCAGAGGTGTAGCTATATTAATCAATAAAAATGTACCAATCAAAATAGAGGAGGAAAAATAGATCCAGCAGGGAGGTATGTAATGATAAAGTGTCAGATGTATTCAGAATTCTGGAATTTGGTCAATGTATATGCACGTAATGAAGAGGATCAAAAGTTTATGCAGGATATTTTTTTTAAGATTGTAGATACACAGGGGAAATATTGATGGGAGGGGATTTTAACCTTCATTTGGATTCAAAGATGGATAAAACTGGACAAAAGACTAGCAGAAAGAACAAAGTAGCCAAATGTATGGTTAAATCAATGCAGGAAATGCAACTTTTGGATATATGGAGGAGACGACACCCAAAGGAGAAGAAATACTCATATTATTCGAGTAGACATAAAACATACTCGAGGATTGACCTGTTCCTGTTGTCAGCCCATATTCAAGGGAGAGTTAGGAAAACTGAATATAAAGCTAGATTGTTATGTGATCATTCACCCCTGTTATTAGCAATAGAACTGGAGGACATCCCACCAAGAACATATAGATGGAGATTAAACTCCATGCTACTTAAAAGACAGGAATTTAGAGAGTTTATTGATCGCCAAATTAAAATGTTCTTTGAAATAAATACGGAATCAGTGAAAGACAAATTTATATTATGGGATGCAATGAAAGCCTTCATTAGAGGGCAGATAATAAGTTATGTAATTAAGATGAAAAAGGACTACAATCGGGAAATAGAACAGTTGGAAAGGGAAATCGTAAGTACAGAAAAAGAACTAGCAACAAGGGAAGATGCAACAAAAAGAAGAAAATTGGCAGACAAAATAAAATACAAAACATTACAAACTTATAAGGTGGAGAAGGACATAATGAAAATAAAGCAGAAGTATTATGAGCTAGGAGGAAAAAATGTACAAAATACTAGCCTGGCAACTTAAAACAGAACAAGCGAAAAGAACTGTATTGGCATCAAGGAAAAAGGACAAATTACATATAACCCAACAGAGATCAATGAACACTTTAAGGAATTCTATGAGCGATTATACCAAACTGAGAATGAAGGGAAAGAAGACAAAATAGAAGAGTTTTTAGTTAAAATTGAACTGCCAAAATTGCAAGAAGAGGAGCAAAACAAATTGTTAAAACCATTTGAAATAGAGGAAATACAGGATATTTTTTTTAAAAAAAAGCTACTGAACAATAAAACACCTGGAGAGGATTGACTCCCAATAGAATTCTATAAAACATTTAAAGAGTTATTAATTCCTCCCAGATAGAAAAAAACTCAAAACTTGCCAAATTCATGTAAAAAAAACAATAATTACAGTTTACCTGTGATGTGAGACATGGAAGAAAGCCTCTACTTCCTCAAGAGTTTGTGGAGGAGCTAGTGGAGTTGTTCAAGTGAACCGGTACAGACTTGAAGGGCTGACATGGCCTGTTTCTGTGCTGTAAACTGTTATATGGTTATGGTTATAATACCAAAGACTGGGAAAGATTCATTAACACCAGCATCATATAGACCAATATCTCTACTTAATTCAGATTATAAGATATTAGCAAAACTATTAGCAAACAGATTGGCCGACTGTGTACCAAAAATAGTAAAACTAGATCAAACTGGATTTCTTAAGAAAAGACGAACAACGGACAATGTCTGTAAGTTCATCAACTTAATCCATGCAGTACAAGGAAATAAGATGCCAACCGTATCTGTTGCTTTAGATGCAAAGAAAGCCTTTGACAGGGTAGAATGGAACTATTTATTTAAAGTATTACAGAGGTTCAACCTACCAGAAAAATATATTAATTGGATTAAAGCATTATATAAGGGATCATTGGCAAAGGTGACAGTAAATGGATATGTATCAAACCAATTTAAATTAAGTAGGTCAACTAGGCAGAGATGTCCACTATCTCCCTCACTGTTCGCTTTAGCAATAGAACCACTGGCAGAACTGATAAGGACAGAAAATAAATAAAAGGGATTAAAAATAAAGGAAGGAATATAAAATCAGTTTATTTGCAGATGACATAGTATACTTAACAACTAGAAATATCAATAAAAGAACTACACAAGAAATTGAAGGAATATGGAGAAATATCGGGGTACAAGATCAACGCAAATGAAAGTGAAGCAATGCCAATGAATAATGCGGATTACACAGAGTTTAGAAAAGAATCACCATTTAAATGGCAAACACAAGCAATCCGATACCTAGGTATTAGATTAGGTAATAATTTAGGCCACCTATACAAATTAAATTATCAGCCATTAATGAAGAAATTACAGGATGACTTAGAACATTGGAAAGATTTACCACTAACATTGATGGGGAGGGTAAATTGCATTAAAATGAATGTCTTCCCAAGGATACAATACCTATTTCAATCGGTACAAATTCCCTTAACAGAGAAATTCTTCAATGAATTAAAGAAAATAATAAGGAAATTCTTGTGGAAAGGGGAGAAACTGAGGATAGTGCTAGATAAGTTAACAGAATGGTACAAACAAGGTGGTTTGCAGCTACCAAATGTTAAAAATTATTATAGAGCAGCACAATTAAGGTATTTATCAGATTTTTATTAAACAAGAGAAAAAAACCAGATTGGACTAAGATAGAGCTAGATAAAATAGGGGAGAAGGTACCAGACCATATACTTTATAAGTGGGATGAAAAACTGGTGCAATATAGAAGTTCACCAGTACTGCATCATTTACTCAACATATGGAAGAAGATTCATATAGAAAGGAAAAATACAAATTACCAACTACCAGAATTATTATTGTCGTAAAATCAACTAATCCCTTTCACAATAGATAACCTTTCCTTTAGAGAATGGGAGGGAAAAGGAATTAAAAGAATAGAAAATTGTTTTTTGGGAAATAATTTATTATCATTTGAACAAATGAAGTACAAATATGGAATAACTCATGGTAGAATGTTTGCATACCACCAACTGAAAACCTACTTAAAAGGACAAATTGGGAAGCAGACTGAGATTACCAGAAGGAAGCAGCTTTGAATATATGATTACAGAAACAACGATAATAGAAAGATTTATAACAAACAGGTAAATCAAGCTGCAAGAGAAGGAAAATGATGAAATAAGCTATAAACCCAAACAAAAGTGGGGGAAAAAGAATTAAACATAAAGATAAAAAATTAAATATGGGAAAAGTTATGCTCTGGAACTATGAGAAATATAATAAACACGAGGTTACGCACGATATATAATTGGTTACACAGGCTATATATCATGCCCCAAAAGTTAAATAAATGGGACCCAACATTATCAGATAGATGTTTTTGCTGTAAGAAGGAAACAGGAACAACAGTACATGCAATTTGGGCATGTGAGGAAGTGAAAAAGTTTTAGTAAGATCTAAAGCGGGTATTAAATAAAATCACAAAAAGCAACATACCAAAAGATCCAGAGATCTTTCTTCTAAGTAATACAAGAAGTAAAGAATTAGGCCTCAAACTGGATGAAGTGCAAAAAGAGATTTATTATGATAGCCTTAGCTGTAGCAAAAAAATGTATAATGTCAACCTGGAAATCAAAAGAGAGCCTGAGAGAACAGCAATGGTACATAGAAATGAATAAATGTATTCCATTGGAAAAAATAACATACAACTTAAAAAATAAAGTCATTATTTGAACAAATAATGGAAATGGAGCCTTGGACTGCATTTTAGTCTTCCCTGGTTGCAGAAGTAATTCCTGTGAGAACTGTTAATATACTGTGTCATTCCATTTTAAGAAAAATGGAGGAAGGTTCAAGAATTTTGATGTGAGGCAGATTTTGAATCCATTCCGAAGGATGATATACCTCTGTTAAGAATTAGTCCTGGATTTGCCGAGTTAAATAGTTGAAAGGGAGAGTGAGGCAGTGAGCTCTATGGAGTTTAAAGGCTTATGACGAGGTTCCACATGGTAATCTGTTAATAGTAGGAGACTAAAAGAGAGCAGTAAACTTAATTCACAGCTGTCACATTGGCAGGAAGGCAGGGGTAGTGGTTGATGGATATTATCAATGAAGTGAGAGATGTTCAGTAGTGAAGAAGGAGAGACCTCGGTGTTCACTGATACTAAAGGCAGGTCAATAGGAAATGAAGGTAAATTGGATTATTTCCTGTACTTTAGTATTAGACAATACTAAACTGTATACCACACCAATTGGGACTGAGAACTTGGTGCCTGCTGCCCTGGTCACTGGACACTGCAGCAGGGCTGGAGCAGGGGCAATTCACAAAGATCTCTTGAGTCTTGGCAATCATAAGGTATGAGGAGAGTTGAGATCAGTGGTTTTCAAACCTTTCCACTCATATACTACCCTAAGTAATCCCTATGCCATAGGTGCTCTGATGAGTAAAGGAGTACTTAAAGGTGGTAGATGGCCTTTTTGGAGCACGAGAACATTAAAGGGTGCATCAAAACTAAATGGCCTGTTTCCCTCAGTGGACCCTTTTGGTTCCGATTTGGTGGGAGAGGGATGATGACAAAGCTGTAAGGTGAGGATTTCAGACCCATTTACCTTGCAGGGCAAGAGAGCAGGAAGCCCTTCTACACTGAATAGAATTGGAATGTGTATTTTTAGAGCAATGGCCTGGAGAAGTCTAGATCTAGTGCTGAAGGGTGGTTTGGGGTGAAGTAGGTTGTTTCTATCCAGCACACAATGGGCCTTGTTTCCCAAATATTCCAATGCTTTCAGTAGCATCTAATATATAATAATGGCTAGAAATTTAGAATCTGCACCTTTGCTTCTGCCTTGCTTGTTTGTGGTGACTTTTTGAAGTGTAATGTTGATGTATTTACAAAACTAGTTACTGCTATTGAGAATGGGCACTGTTGCCATTAGAAACTGATCCTTCTATTGAAAATCGACCCCTCCCACTTATGGAGGAGTTTTCATGCAGACTAAGGATTTGCATGATGAATTCCTTCTGTGATCTCTTGAACGCCATGTTCCAGCGTGCAACCTCTCAAACTCCTCGCACCCTTTTGTTCCACCTATAGTTGTGGCTTCGGTTGTCTGGGTTATAGACTGCAGAATTCATTGCCCAACTGACCCCTGACCAAGATCTTAAACTAAATGTTAGGAAATACAATTAACAAGCTAGCTGGCTTGTTTTGTAAGGTGATGTTTACACTGACACAATGGACTGAACAGTGTAAGAAAATGTGGAAACTAATGATGGCAAACATGAGCTGTTTGAAAGGCTCAGTCCTGCTGTGTTCAATAGATTGACTGATACCATACAAGCCCAGCGAGGCCTGCTTGTGGGCATTCTTGGACTATTGTGGTATGCTCATAGTAATTAATACTTGTAACATTTTCCGATAAGAGGGCCGCTAATGCTGTACAAGTTGGGGGGGGGGGGGGATGTAACACTAAATGTTCAATACACGAAGCAGCTTCTGTAGTATCAGATTAACTTGCTTTTCTCCTCAATTGGAGAATACATATGGTAATATGGTTCACCTCACTGACAAAAGGCAAAGGAGGAAAAACCCAACACCCAACCCCAACCCACCAATTTTCCCCTGCAACCGCTGCAACCGTGTCTGCCTGTCCCGCATCGGACTTGTCAGCCACAAACGAGCCTGCAGCTGACGTGGACTTTTTACCCCCTCCATAAATCTTCGTCCGCGAAGCCAAGCCAAAGAAGAAGATGGTTCATATTCTTTACAGGCACCATAGAATTAACTCTGAATTTCTTAACATCTATTTGATTTAACTAATGATACATTTTAGGGCGAGACTACTCCTGAAACCTGAAATGTCGACTGTCTGCTACTCTCGATCAATGCTGCCTGACCTGCTGAATTCTTCCAACACTTGTGTTTTGTTCTAGTTCTTCAGTACCTGTAAACCCCTTGCTTTAATCTCCGATTCAATGTTTCCTGCTGTTTGAATCCAGTTCTACACAACTATGCCATCTGACAAATTGGTAATCAACTAATAATTCAATTCTTAGCTTTTGTGTTAATGACCAATTAGCAATAGATTTCATTAGCTAATATGATAAAAGGCCAGTGATTCAGAAATCAAAAGGCTCTTTCAAGTGGCCAGAATATCCCGATGTAAAGCCTCTTATTCTACCCCTATGCAGCTCTTGGGGTACCCACCTGAAAGAGCAGGAGGCGGCTCCGAGGCGCACTTTCTTAACCCTCTTCCGAGCGAGATAGTAGCCGGAGCACTGAAGTCCCCCTAGGCACTGAAATGCAGCTGCCTGAAAGCAGCTGCTAAGGGGCAGGTTAATGACAATCAGCAGGCCACCCAACTCCTAGCCACCTGACAGCCCCCTTCCCGCTGCCCCTCCCCCTAGGTGCGGGACAGGAGCCGGAGTGTGCTCCGAGGCGCCTCTCCTGCAACTGTCCCTTTCAGGTGGACAGTGCAGCACTTTCAGGGCTGCCACCTGAACGACCATTCCACAGGTTTGCATCTGCAGGTGCAATTTTGGCAGAGAATGCACCTGAAAGTGATGAAAGGTAATCAGGACTGCAGTGCTCACAGTGGCAGATACTTTAGCTCCTTTCATATTTGCATCCCAATAAGTTGGCCGTTCAGTGTCCTGGGATAGGAATGGTGTTTTTGTTGTTCACACTTGACAACTCTTAACTGGGACACTGTACACTTTCATACTTGCAAGGAGCTATCCTGAGGGTTAGGACTGTTCTACCTTCTACCAGTGATGTTATGATGCATCGGTGAACCTGCACTAAATCCTGATCAATGTATTACGATCTTTGAACAAAATTAAACATGCCTAATTATAACATAATTATGCTTTATGTGCAGCACAGTATGACCCATTCAGCCCTGTTGTGCTGACCTATATAAACCTTTATAAGGGACTGTGGGGGGGGAAAGTGCTTGTAATAAATTGCAATAGCGGATTGATAGCACAATTTATAAAGAACATGGGGGGGTGGGGGGAAGTAATGGTGGACCAGCCCTCCCAGAATGCTGTGTAGCAGAGAAAGGGTTGTATTCACAGCTGCATGCGTGGAGCACTTATGGAGGGGTTTCTCTGCTGCAGGGCATACTGGGAAGGCAGATCTGCCATAGTTTTACCCACAGTCTTTTATAAGTTGTGCGCTCTAGTGCTACCAACTTTCCCAAGCTGTTTAAAAAGTTGTCTGCTTTTGCTTTTTATTGCCATTTATTTTCTCTGTCATTGTGACTTTCCCACAGCAAAGTTTATCTTCATCTTAATCTTTTCTTCCTTCACATTCCTGCACTCACAAAATCTTGGGTCATTTCTATCCTAGAATGCAATTGCCAATTCTACACTTGTCTGATTGCAATGCCGGCATCTGCAGATGTTGGGGATTGTACTAGGGGTCAAGGCTGTCAATCCCCATCTCACGCCAGTGTTGAGAAGATTTTCCTTTCACATTCGATTCTTTTTAGGCCGATTGGCCATTAATTCCTGGGACCACTTGCAAATGTGAAAGGTGCTTTGGTTCCTACAGGTCCCCGGTATAGCTTTGTGCAGTCCTGGAAGTCCCTCCATAAAAATAATGTAATTGCATGGGAGAGGGAGCTGAGGAGCTTCAACTAGGATGGAGCATTCTGGCTACAAAGAGAGACAGGAGAGGGTGGGTTGAAGCAAGCAGTATGGCAAGAACTGGCTCTCTGAGACCACTGAGGCACTCTGGTCTTGTTCCCTAAGTGAGACCGCTGTATTGAGCAGGACTTGGATTCTGGGGTCCTTTATGCAGTTTGCATTTAATGTGCAACTCGAATGGAAAAAAAGAGTTAAAATACCCACCGAAGGGACAAAAGCCCCAACCTATCCAACTTCTCCTTGAGTTAAATTCACCAGTCTCATAACATTCTTGAGAATATTTTGTGGACCTCTTTCAGCTGTATATTTCCTATAATTGGGCACCTGGTTTTTCACACAATACTTCAATTGTGGTCTAACCACCTTCTTATACATCCCTGCTCCTGTATTCCATTTTAGACACAAATTCCCATGCACAAATGTGTGCTATCAGTAATCAGTCCCTATCTTTGCATTTCATGGAGGTCCTGTGCCTCAGAATTCTCTCCAATAATCTACCAGTGACTGAGGTTAAACTTGCCAGCATGTAGTAGCCTGGCTTGTCCTTGCAGCCTTTAAGTGCGCAACATTAAACACCCTGCAGTCTTGAGGGATGAAGACGGGTAATGAGAGTAAAAATGATCACGATTGATATGTATGCGGGTAAAGAGGTATAAGAGTGAATAGAGACAATGTGCATACGTGAATGTATCTGTACTTAGAGGAAAATATAGATAGTATAGACAAGAATTAATAAGGGAAGGTAATGGAATAGAGAGAATAATGAGGGAATTAAGAGTGACCTTTGTGACATATGAAAAGTGAAATCTTTTCTGGGGGGGGCGGGGTGGGGGGAAATAGCGGTCACTGCAAAATCAGTTGACGCTTGCGAGTGGATTTGCAAATCCAAATGGAGAGGGGAGATGTGGTTGTCCGACAAGGGATAAAGGACAACTCAGGAGGGGAAGGGGAGATTGGGGATAAAGAAGATAGAAATAGGAGAATAAGGAAAATGTTGGATGTTGTAGGAATGTTGTCTTATAAAGAGTTGAAAATAAGAAAACAGAAATGGAAAAGGAGGAAAGGTAATGATGGAAAAACGGAAAGAGAAGATAAACAAAATATAAAAGGGCTACGCTGAACTATATGACTTTAAATATTAATGGAATACATAACCAAATTAAAAGGAAGAAACTACTAAATTTAAATGAATAAATGTATTCCATTAGAAAAAATAACATATAGGTTAAGAAATAATATTGAAATATTCGAACAAGTATGGGAGCCTTACATTAAATACAATAGCGAAAACCTACCGGGGACAAACATTACCTAAGTTGATGGAAGGAGAAGGAAAGAAAAGAATGGACTCAGTAGAATTTCTGGTGTATTTTTGTTGAATGACAACATTGTCTGACTGGCTTAATGCAACCTAGATTGTATACCTAAAATGGATGAGGGGGGGGTGGGGGGTGGCTTGGGAGGAGGGGGGGGGAGAAAAAGTCACTGTATATGTGTGAAAAAGAAATAGTGTATATCATGGCTAATGTGATTTATGGTGTGAAAAATAAAAAATTAAAAAAATTTAAAAAAAAAAAAAACACCCTGCAGTCTTCTGACACACTGCTCATACCTTTATTAGTGAGGAGGGCAGGACTGGCAGCTTAATGTTCTAGGGTTCCATTGCTTCAGAAGTGATAGAGGGGAAGGAGTGGCATTGCTCGCCAGGGAAAATATCACAGCTATGCTTAGACAGGACAGCCTAGAGTGCTTGTCTACAGAGCCATAATGGGTGGAGCTGAGGAACAGGAAAGGTGTGTGACCACACTGATAAGGTTGTATTATATCATAGGTTGTCTATAATACAAATCTGTAGAGAGATGGTAAGATGCAGAAAGTTGTGATAGTAAATTGTAACTTTACATATATTGACTGGTACACCCATAATGTGAAAAGGCTGGGTGGCTTGAAGTTTGTAAAATGTGTTCAGTTAAGTTTTCTAAATCAATATATAGAGGTACCAATGAGAGGATACAGTACTTGATCTCCTATTAGGGAACAAGGCAAGTCAGATGACCGAGGTATGTGTAGGAGAACACTTTGAGTTATTAGCTTTGTTAATTATGGAAAAGGATAAGTCTGGCCCTCATGTTGGGATTCTAAATTGGAGGAAGGCAAATTTTGAGGAAATGAGAATGGATCTAGGAAGAGTAGATTTGGATAAGTTGTTTTCTGGAAAGGGTGTGTTAAGTAAGTAACTTCAAAGTGAAAATTTAAGAGTGCAGTTTGCATGTTCCTGTCAAGATTAAAGGCGAAGTTAACTAGTATAGGGAACCCTGATTTTCAAGGGATATTAGTGATCTGGTTAAGAAGAAGAGGGCAGTGAATAGCAGGTATAAGCAACAAGGAGCTAATGAGGTACAGAGTACTGGAATAGTATAGAAAATGCAAGAAAATACTCAAGAAGGAAATCAGAAAAGCATAAAGATGTGAGGTGGCTCTAGCAGATAATGTGAAGGTAAACCTGAAGGGTTTCTACAAATATGTTAAGAGTAAAAGGATAGTAAAATTGGTCCCCTGGAAGATCAGAGTGGTCAATTATGTGTGGAGCCACACTTATGGGAGAGATCTTACAGTTTTTTTTTTTGCATTAGTATTTACTTAGAAACTGGCAGTGCATAAGGAAGGAAGGGAAACAAACAGAAGTGGCATGGAACATATGGAGATAAGGAGGAGGAGGAGGAGGTGTTTGCAGCCTTACAGTGAATAAAGGTGGATAAATTACCCCAGGTTGTGATATTCCCTCAGACCTTGAGGAAGACCAACGTAGAAATTGCATGGGTTCTGGCAGATATATTCAAAATGTCCTTGGCCATGGGTGAGGTGCCAGAGGATTGGAGAGTAGCTCATGTTGCTCTCTTTTAATAAAAGGCTCCAAAATAAACCAGATAATTATAAACTGGTGAGCCTGAAGTCAGTTATAGGTAAATTATTGGAAGAAGTTCTGAGATATAGGATATCAAGGTATTTGGACAGCCAAGGACTGATTATAGACAGTCAGCATGGCTTTGTGTGTGGTAGGTCATGTATAATGAATCTTGTAGTGTTTTAAAGGAGGTTACCAAGAAGGTAGATGAAGGAAAGGCTGTAGATATTGTCTAATGGTCTTTAGTAAGGCCTTTGACTAGGTCCCACATGGGAGGTTAGTTCAGAAGTTAAGATACTAGGTATCTATGGAGAGGTTGTAAAATGGATTTGAAATTGGCTGTATAGGAGAAAACAGAATGGAAGTGGATGGTTGGTTCTCAGACTGGAGGCCTGTGGTGTGCCTTAGGGATCTGTGTTGGGACTATTATTGTTTGTTGCCTATATCAATGATCTGGATGATAATGTGGTAAATTGGATCAGCACGTTTGCTGATGACACAAAGGAGGTGTTGTGGACAGTGAGAAAGATTTTCAAAACTTGCAGAGGGATCTGGACCAACTGGGAGAATGGGCCAAAAAATGGCAGACAGAATTTAATGCAGAAAAGTGTGAGGTGTTGAATTTTGGAAGGGCAAACCAAGGTAGGACACGCACAGTAAATTTGTAGGGCACTGAGGCGTGTGGAGGAGCAAAGAGATCTGGGAATGCAGATGCATTGTTCCCTGAAGGTGGCATCGCAGGTGGACAGGGTTGTTTGATTTGTAACCAAAGCTTTTTTTTTAAAAATAAAGTATTGAGTATAGGAGTTGGGATATAACAGTGAAGTTAATTTTAAGACATTGGTGAGGCCAAATTTGGAATATTGTGTGCATTTCTGGTCACCCAACTACAGGAAGGATATCAAGAAGATTGAAAGAGTCTAGCAAGATTTACTAGGATGTTACAGGGAAAGATTAAACAGGTTAGGACTTTATTCCTTGGAGTGAAGAAGCATGGGGGTGGGGGAGATTTGATCGAGGTTTACAAGATTATCAGAGGTTTAGACAGAGTGGATGCAAGTAGGTTTTTTCAACTTGGATTTGGAGAGATAAATACAAGAGGTAATAGTTTTAAGCTGAAAGGGGACATTAGGGGAAGTTCTTCACTAAGGGTGGTGGGAGTGTGGAATGAGCTGTCATCTGATCTGGTGAATGCAGGCTTGATCTTAAATTTTAAGAGTTCATTGGGCAAATACATGGATGGGAGAGGTCTGGAGGGTTATGGAATGGGAGCACCCTAACCCTAACCCAAATGTGCAGCACAGACTAGAAGGGTTGAGTGGCCTGTTTTCTGTGCTGCAGTGTTCTGTAGTTCTAAATATTTAAATAAATTCAAGTATCTCTGTCGGGCTTCTGCAATTAGGATCTTGCCCATCTCCTGTGGCTCCGCACATAGATGACATTTATCCTTATCTAGGGCCCTTTCTGTCCCTCATTACTTCTTGTCCCAAGTAACTTGTGGAATCTCTTGAGATTCTCTTTACCTTTATCTGCCAGAGACAGCTTGTAAATCTACCCTCATGATTTCTGTGAATTCCTCCATCCTCTATACTCAAAAGATTTGCCTGACTACATAATCTATAAATGACATTTGCTTACTTTTCGTAGAACATTATAGTACAGACCCTTCAGCCACAATGTTGTGCCAACCTATGTAAACTTACTCCACAACAAATTAATTTTTTCTACGTCACACCATAACCCTCTTCTATCTATGTGCCTATCTAAGTGTCCTTATTGAACCAGCCTCCATTTCCAACCCCAACCCCTAACCAATGTATTCCAGGCACCCACCACTCTCTATTTTTTTTTTTATTACCTCTGATATTTCCCCTAAACTTTCATTCACCTTATACAGATGTTCTCTGGTATTCCAGGAAAAAGGTGCTGGCTGCCCACCCAATCTAGGCCCTTGATGATCTTCTATACCTCTATTAAGTTGCCTCTCATCCTTCGTTGCTGCAAAGAGAAAAGCACAAGCTCAGTCATGCTTGCTTCATATGACATGTTCTCCAATCTAGGCAACATCCTGGTAAATCTCCTCTTCACCTTCTCCAAAGCATCTACATTATTTTTTGACTGGAGTCCCAATATCTCTGGTTCTTCATGGTGCCCTAATCTTGCCCGCCTTGCCCTTCAACCTGTCCCTAAATTCTCCTCATTTCTTTCATTTAGAATCCTCTCACTTGCCAGAAGTCCCTTTTTACCAGCATTCAGCCTCTCCCAATCAACTTTGAAAGTTCGATCTAATCCCATCAAAACTGGCCTTTTAGGACTGGAGTTTGTGGGCAGGCCCATCTTTTATCAGCTATTTTAAAAGTTACAGAATTTTGTTAATTTGAAAGAGAATGTAGATGGCACAATTAATATTGCAGATGAAACCAAAATGAGCAGTAAACAGAATGTGTATGGTGACAACTTGGATCAACTGGGGAGGTAGGCAAAGGATTAGTGGTAGAATTGAACTTGGACAAGTGTGAAATTAAATCAGGCCAAGACGTGTACAGTAAATAGCAGGGCTTTGGGAAGTGCTGGAGAACAAAAACCTTGGCGGACAGGGACACAATTCCCTGAAAGTGGATAGAACATTAAGTAGTACAGGCCCTTCTTCCAACTGTGTTGAGCTGTAAGTCTACCCCACATCATTCTAATTTTTCCCTACCTCTGGTGTTGGCCATTGCTGCACTGGGAAAAAGGTTCTGACTATCCCTACATTTCATAATCTTGTTCATCTCTAATTCACCTCTTATTCTCTGTTGCTCTGAAGAGAATAGCCCTCTCTGTCAACCTTGCTACGTGTGACATGTTCTCCAATCCAGACAACATCCTGATAAAACTTCCACAACCAGAACTGAATACAATACTCCGTGTGGATTAACCAGGGTATTATAAAGCTGCAACATTACTGCGTGGCTCTTAAACTCAATCCTTGACAAATGAAGTCCAGCACACCATGTGGCTTCTAACCATCCTATCAACTTTTATGCCAACCTTGAGGTGAAGGTAATCACATCATGTGTCTTCATCGGCTGAACCGTCGAAGATAGAAGTTTGACATCTTCTTTCAGGAGTACATATTGTCGATTGTGCTACATCTGGGTCTTGTGTATCATTCTGCTGCCATGCTCTACATCAAACCCTGATATAATTGAGATGAGGGCAGTGCAGAAAAGATTCTCAAGGATGTTACCTTGAATCAGAAAGAAAAATTGGGCAGAATTTGACTTTACTCCCTGGAGGCTGAAGGGATGAACAGTCTAGTATAGTTGGTCTTTCTCCCAGTAATGGAGTTTAAAACTAGCATGGGAAAAGATTTTTGGGGAACCAAGGAGCAAAATTTTCAGAGGGTGGTGGGTTTATTGTATATAGAGGTGGATACAATTACAATATTTAAAAGTACACAGATAGGCACATGGATATGAAATGTTTGGAGGGAATGTGGAAGTAACATAGAGGCCCTGATTCGAAGGGGGATCGGCAAGAAATTTACTTCAGCAATATATTTTACCTGTTCCAGTCAGAGGGACACAAACCAGGCCTTCGTAGGTCAAGAGAAAGATGGGAGTCAGACTTGGGCATTACAATTGGTGAGAGGTGCTCATCCAACTTGTGTTGGGAAAGCATGACCACGGACATTAATGCAAGGCACAGGATGGTCCAGTATAACTTTTGCACCAATTGTACATAACGCCGCAGAAAATTAACCGATCAAAACCAGAACTCCCGGACCAATGCTTCAGGTGTGGTGTTGCAACTGGGATATTTGTGCACGCAACCTGGTCATGTACCAAGGCGAGGCCCTTTTGATATTGGCCAAGTCCTGGAAAAATTTATAGGCAAATGATTCCCTCAGGATCCAGAGTTCTTCTTGTTGGGAAATATAACGGACATAAGGCTTACAAAATGAAGCTGTTCAAATTTCAAATCCAATTTGTGTTCATCGCATTGGCAGTGGCCAGGAAGTGCATTGCGGTGACTTGGAAGTCTGACTCTAATCTTGGTATTGAACGATGGAACAAGGAAATGCAAAGTTGTGTTCCCCTGGGGAAATTTTTTTTTAACTTAAACAAATACAGTACCTTTTGTAAGATATGCCAGCAATACATGCACTACATAGGTGCATGGGGGGGATTGCTTTCCCCATTCTCTGCTGCCGCTTTCTCTTGCCCCACGCTGGTCCCAATCAAGGAAAGTTGAGAAAGAGCACCGACCAGGAGGCAGTCCATTGAGGTGCGACAGTCCCTGCCCCCATTTTTTCCTAATGTTAATATTTGTTATTGTCATTGTAGCATGAATGAATCGTCTTGTTCTCCAGGTGGGGTTGGTAGAGATATGGCCTTGTATATAAAGTCATAAAGAAAAGGAACACATGTATATGTGATTGTGAACTGCCATCGCTGGGAGGACGTGGTGTATGACTACAAACTTGTGTGAAAATATAAATAAAATATTCCAAACAAAAAGTGGAAATGGACATTGTGGTCAGCATAGACAAGTTGGGCCGATGGGCCAGTTCCATGCTGTGTAACTCTATGAATCTAACTTGAGTGGTGGTCAGGTTTGGAATCTATATTTAAACACTGTACTTTAAAATCTGTCTGGTTCTGTGTTGTGACTCGGTTATTTGTGTTGCAGTTGGACAACGTGATCTGGTGGCTGCACCCAGAGGGGAAGAGATGGAGGAAAAGGAGCTGGACCAGGAGAAGGTCGGTGTCGAAACCGAAGGCGGTGAGCAGAAAGACACCCAGGAGGGAGGAGAGCTGCCGGCAGAGGCTGGAGAACTAGCTGAGGAAGTGCAGGCTGCTGAGATTGGCTTCAAAAAAGTCCTCAAGTTTGTTGGCTTGAGGTTCGCTGTGAAGAAGGAGAAGCAGGCCAAGTCTGAGCCAGTGCAGCTGGTGACAGTGACAAAAGAGGGTGATGGTGCAGCAGGGGAGGAGGATGACGAATCTAAGCCACAGGAGGGAGGGAGCCCAGAGAGCAATGGAAGTCCCGTCACTGAGGATGAGGGCAGTTCTCCCGAAGTCCTCTCTCCAGCAAAAGCTGCAGAGCGGACTGACCAGGAAGAGCCGAAAGCCCCAGAAGCCGAGGAGTGTCCGGCAACCATGGAGTCGGGCCTCAGTCCTGCTGAGGCTACCACTGTGGATTCACCGCTGAAGAGGTTTTTCAAGCAAGGTCTTTTCTTGGGTTTGCGGAGGAAGCAGAGTTTCAAGAAAGCCAAGGATGAGACGGTGGAAGAGAGCGGTGAGCAGCCCGGTTCTGCTGAAAGTGGTGAGAGTGAGCAGGCGGCACAGGCTCCTGAAGTCCAGCCACCTTCCCGGGGAGCTGCCGAAGCCCTGACCGATCAGGCGATGGGAGAAAATAAAGGAGCAGAGGAGGACTTTGAAGATCTCACAGCAGAGTTGGCAAGCATTGGTGTGGCAGCTGCGGATGGAACCAAGGCCCCTGATGTTAGAAAGGATGATGCTGCTGCAGAGCCTATGAGGAACTTGGGCACCACTGATTCAGCAGTGGGCCAGCCAGCCCCTAGCCCTGGAACATCACCAGAGGGGCAAGCAGGATTGGCTGCCCATGAAGGGCCAGTGGGACCACAGGCAGAGGGCAAGGAGGTACCCTCACATCAGCCCACTGGCGAAACTGAGGGCGAGTTGGTGCCTTCGCCAAAGTCCAAGCAACAGGAGAGTCCGCTGAAGAAGCTCCTCTTGGTCAGTAGCATCAGAATGCTGTCTGGGAAGAAGGAGAAAGGCAAGAAAGGGGATGACATGGATGACGAGGTGCGACTGCAGTCCTCGACAGAATCTGAAAGCAGTCCTGACAGCCTAAAGCCGGATAGTCCGCCAGCCTTTCCACAGATCGCGGCAGAGGTGGCTGAATCAAGCTCATTGCCCGCAGAGCAGGAGGAGTTAGACGCCTCTGGTGATAGTGAGAGGAAGAGGGAAGCAGTCACAGCCTGGGCCTCCTTCAAGAAGCTGGTGACACCCAGGAAACGTCCCAAAGGGCTGTCAGATAGTGACAGAGATGAGGAGCAGACCGAAAAGGCAAAGAGCACCACAGTCGTCTCTGCCGAGAGTACGTCGTCTGAGACACAAGAAGAACCAAAGTCCAATGGTGAGGAGCCAAAGCTGGAACAGAGCACAGAGGACCCAAGGAAGAGAGCGGATGTCCCTGTGACATGGGAAGCACTCATCTGCATGGGATCCTCTAAGAAAAGGGCAAAGAAGCTGCCTGACCTGGAGCTTCAGAAGTCAAATGAAGAGGCCCAAGGTCCTGAGGCAAAGGAGCATACTGAAGACCCCAAGGTCGACTGCCCTCCAGGTCCGGAGCCGACGGGTGCATCTCCTGAAACTGCAGAAAGTCCTGTGGAAGGTGAGGCTACAGACGGGATCATCTCCACTTGGGAGTCCTTCAAGAGATTGATGACCCCCAGGCGCAAGTCTAAGTCAAAACTGGAAGAGCAAGGGGAGGAATCTGTACCCTGCCCAGAAGCAGTGGCTCCCGAGACTGAACCTACAAAGGAAGATTCCTGGGCGTCCCTCAGGAAGCTGATATCTGGTAGGAGAAAGAAGAAGTCTGACCCAAAGCCTGAACTCCTCCAGAGTGACTTGCTTGGAAAAGAGAACGGGTTGGCAGAGCTTGTGGGAAGCAGGAGGGAAGAGGAATCTGAGACGCCAGCTGTGGTTCCGCTGTCTGAGTACGATGCGGTGGACAGAGAGAGGGAACATGAAGAGAGGCTGAAGGCAGGAGTTGAGGCAGCTCAGGTGACTGATGGTGGACTAACTGTGTTGGACACTGCACCTTTGGAAGCCATTAAAGGTAGCACTGATGAGCGATCTCCATCATGGATATCAGTTGCAGTGTCAGACCTCACTGAGGAGGTCATCGAAGGTGACGAAGGAAGAGCTGAAGAGATGATGGTAGCGAAGAGGCCAGTGGTACTTGGTGAGGTGCCCACATCAGTGGAAAGGGATGGCGACATCTCCCCTGATGAGGTAGCTGAGGAAGCTCGGGAGCCTCTCCCCAAGGCAGCAGTGGCCGAGGAGTCCATCACTGAAGAAACGGCTGAGATGGTTTCAGCAGTTTCGCAGCTGACTGAGACGCCAGTGACTACAGCGGAGGGGACACCTGTCCAGGAAGAGGAGGCCACAGATGCCAGGCAGACTCAGGAGGTGCTGGAGGAGGTGGCAGACAAGGTGCAGCTGCCAACTGATCCCTTTATGCCCTGCGGCCATGATGTGGCTCAGGTTGACTGCAGGCCTGAGCTGGTGGCAGACATTGGTGCAGAGAAAAGTCCAAGCGATTCAGGCGTGCCAGAGTTGGCACGGGAAATAGCTGGAACACCCTCAATGGTTCTGAGCCCGGAGCCAGTTGGAGAGAGCTCCCTGCAGACACCACCCAGTGAACTGGCCAGGACAGAGATGCATGCAGGAACACAGTGTATTGAGGCAGAGAGCAGTGCAACCTGCCTGGCAGTGGCACAGGACCAGAGCCTGCTCACAGCACATGCTGGTAAAATGGACACACCACAGGGAGCAGAGGCAATGGGGGCATTGCACAAGCTGCGAGAAAGCATTGTTGCACAAGAGCATGGAGGCGAGTTGACGGAGGAGGCTGAGAAAGTGGAAACCATGCAGAAGATGATTCTGGAACATGGTGAAGGAGAGGACATTGTGAGCCCAGAGGATCTGTCCATCCAAATAGGCAAAGAGGGAGATCAGAGAGAGAGTTCTCCCCATCCTGCGTCAGCTGTCGAGGTGGTAGGATCAGAACAAGTTCTTGAAAGCACAGCGACTGGGACAACTCCAGCACAGTTTAATGGGAAGGATGAGGTGGTGGTGGAGCAAGTGGGAGGGGTGGCTGAGCAGGTGGAAGGAGGAAGGGGTGAAATTGCTTCTGCGGCTGATGTTGATAAGGGTCCAGAGACTGGGGCAGAGAAAATGCTGGGTGAATGCAGGGAGGTCGGTGCCCATGAGATCTGGGAGGAACACGAAAAGGAAGAGGGTGCCCAAACTCCAGCAAAGGTGGAGGAGAGGGTGACTGAAGTGGAGCATGTCAAAAAGAGTGAGCAAGTTGTATTGCCAGCTGGAATGAGCAAGGCTGAGGTTAGTGAGGAGCACATTGAGGTCCCTCCAGTAGTGAGAGTGACTAAGATTCTTCCTGGTGAAGAAGCCATTACAATCACTGCTGCAGAAGTGACGGAAATTGAGAATCACGTAGAGCCCACTGGAATCACTCCAGCAGTGGTGTGTAGTGAGATGTCAGAGTTCACTCCAGTGGGAGTATCAGAGGCTCCAAAGGATGATGAACCCACTGGGATCATTCCAACAGTTGGGCTGATAGAGGCAGTGTGTGGAGAGAAGACATTGGAGGCTTCTCCAGTGGGAGAAACAGAGGCTTCAAAGGATGAGGATCCCACTGTAATTACTTCAGCAGCAGGAATGACCAAGGAAATGTGCAGTGAGACCTCGAAGGTTAATCTAGTAGAAGGAACAGAGACTCCAAAGGGTGAAGAACCCACTGTAATTACTCCAGCAGTGGGAGTGACTGAGATGGTGTGTGGAGAAAAGACCTCAGTGGTCACTCCGGTGGGAGTAATGGAGGTTGGACCTGGTGAGAAACCTGCTGACATCACTCATGTGATTTTAACTGAGGATATACCCAGTGAGGAACTTGGTGAACTCACTCCAAATATGGGTGTTCTGGAGATGGAATGTGACACAAAGACAACTGAAAGCATTCCAGTGGCATCACAAGATCTGCCTGGTGATGAGCCTGTTGGGGTCAAGCCAGGGGGAATGATGGGGGCATTGTGTGGAAGAGAGACCATGGAACTATCTCCGTTGGGAGCACCCAAAGTCATGCCCTGTGAGGACCTAGATCTCATTGCTCATGTGAGTGTAACTGAAGTCCCACCTGAAGAGACTATCAAAGTTACTTCCGCCAGCCATTCTGAAACTTCACCCAGCAAAGACACGGTTCCAGTCGCAGCAATGGGAGTAGGTGAGGTGCTTGGTGCAGAGACCATTGAAATAGCAGCCGTGGTGGATCATGAGGTGGCTGTTGCTGCTCCAGTGAAACTTGGAATGGAGGAGAGCAAATGTGAGCATGGCGGCCAGACCTCACAGCAGGGGGAGATCAAGAGAACTGAAGGTTCCCAAAAGGTTGTGGGCTCTGAAGCAGCCCAGGATCAGCTCACTCCTGTTAAGGTCATGCAGCAGGCAGTTGAAGATCCAAAGGGTGCAGGAGTTGCTAAAACTGGAATGGTTGAACGAGTGTGTGAAGAGCTCGTTATATCCCCTGAAGAACAAAGAGCACCAGAGTCTGTGGTTGATTCGTTGGGTTCAGCATCACCCATCCTACATTCTGCTGTGACTGGAGGAACATGCAGAGAAATGAGCGAAGTGGCTACAATTGCAGGGGCTGAGGTAGAAGATAAAGCTGCAGGTGATGAGCTGGAAGGAACCCAATTGGTGCAACCTGAAATTGACAAGAATGGCCATTTGGCTGCAGAAATCCATACCTTTTTGGCAGTGAAGTTCAAAGATCGGCATGAATCTTGTCCAGAGGAAACAGCACTCATGGGACCAGAGGTTGGTGAAACCAAACTAACTGAAACATCAGTAACCGGTGAGCCACAGAGCACAACCAGTGACGTGGCGAGCCAGGAACAGGTTACAGGTGTGGCTGAGCCTGTCGAGGAAGTGGAATGTAAGTTGAACTCTGACACACCAGCACAAGATGAACCCCTTGAAAAGATCTCGTCTAAATCTGGTGGACTGGCCCAAGATGACAAGCTGCCTGAGGCTGTTTCTGGACAGTTGGTACACACTGTGATGACAGCAGAGTCACAAACTAGTCCAGAGATGGGCGGACCAGCTGAGGAATCCTTCATCAAGGAACAACCCCTCCAAATGGCTGTCATGCCAACTCCAAATGAGTTTTCCAGAGAAAAATGTGAAGTAGATGTCGACAGAATAGCTCCTACTTTGGAAAGTGTACCTGAAGTAAAATTGCATGGTGTGGTTGATGAATCTCGAGCTGTACAGGATGAGATGGTTACACTGAAGGAGGATCTTTCTATCACTAAGAGTTTCGAGTCTTGTGAAGATGTGCTCCAAGTGACTGCACCTCCTGTGGAGAAGCAGGTCATTGCAGAGACTGTAACAAGTGTAGTGGCTGAGATTCCAGAGCAGAGTGCAGTGGATTGGGTTCAGCTCTCTCACAAGGATGTCAAGCAAATTTCAATAATCGAGACTGCAGCTGTCATAGTAGAGACTGCAATAGATGTGGCTGCAGTCAGTCTGTCAGGTACCCCTGATGTAGTTTCTGAAATGGGAGCAGCACTTGATGAACAAAAGGCAGAGAGCAGTAGAAAGGTGGCTGAATGCAAAATCATAGAAGATGTTACTCAGAAACCAAAGTGTTTGGAAGAGGTCGAAATGAATGAAACATGGACATTTGAAAAGCAAAGCATGCAGTTGGCTCAGTGTGCCCTCATACCAACTCAGCTGCAGGAACAACTGGTCACGAAGGAAGAGGAAGAAAAGTTAGCAAGGCTACAAAATGATACGGTGATTGAAGGAACAGGTGAAGTTGTTGATGAGAGATTGAAAGCTTCAGGTAGTCAGGATGTTGATGGTAAAGACCAAGTGATGCAGTCAGCTGAGATGATGCTGGAGAGAACTGAAAGAGGTGGCCAGGAGCCTGAATCCCTAGCATCAGTGCAAAGTGAGCAGGGAGCATTGTCTGACAGTGCTTTAGGTGATGTGACACCTCCTCCAGAAGTGAACAAAGCAGAATGTTGCTCATTGGTGCCACCCCAAAGAACCTCTGCATCCACAGAGATGGCAGAGAGAACCCAACTTGTAACAATCCAGCAGATAGCTGAAGAACACACCTCAGTGCATGATGTAGAAGCCAGAACAATCTCATTGTCAGAAGGAATAGCAAATGAGAAACTGGATGGAAATGAGATGGAGGCAAAAAAAGGTGACGAGATGGATCAAAATCGCTCACTGGATGCAGATGAAAAGCAAAGCCAGGAAGTGGAGACTGAGTCATCTGCAGTGGACCCTGCAAAAGATGCAGCTGGGGGAACAGCATCCTGAGGCAAGTGAAGCTACCCTTTGTGGTGTTGGGAAATGTAGTTCAGACTCCTTTCTGCACACTTGGAAGTTTTTACATCTTTGTGGTTTGTTAGAATTTCTAATGACTTAAATAAATTAAGCTCCATATCAAAGCAAAATGCAACTTCAAGAGATTTGGGCTCTTTAAATTTAGATTATATTTGTGATTGTTCCTTTGCAATGGGGAACTCCAGGCAACTTTGTGGCCAATTAATTATAGATTTATGTGCATAAAACAGTTTTAATCCCAATATAGCTGAATTTTGGTATTAGAAGATTCCACAAACAAATAAACGACCGCACACTTTGGTTGTGAGGCATTAACATTCTTCACCAAGAAGAACCTGCCTGGTCATTGAACAATGCAATGAATTCTTTTACATTGGTTGGTGAGAGCAGATAAAGCTTTTGTTTAATATCTGATTTTGGTGGGGTGGGGGGGGGGGAAGGAAACACTGCTACACTCATTCAATGCAAGTCTGGGTCATGGAATAAATATTTGAAGCTTTCACTATTTGATGTAGCAAAGATTGACATTGCTAAAACCTTGCTCTTAAATCGAAAATTTGCTAAATACTCCCCATCATTGTAAAAACTGTCAATGTTCAGCATCTCCTGAATATCACCCAAACAACCAAGTTTGCTTTGTTTTTTTTTTTAAAAACTGTTTATTTGAAATCTGGGTTTTGCTGACAAGATCACCACCCTCCAAGGTGGGTGGTGAACTGTATATTGTCCTCCTGCTGAAAATAGTTCCATGGTTTATGGGGAGGGAGTTTCAGGGAACCATCCCAGTGACATGAAAATTTTAAAGCAATAAACAAAAGGGCTGGAGAAACTCAACAGGTTATGCAGCATCTGTAGGAAGTTAAGGGTAACCAACATTTCGGGCCTGCGGCCTTCAAGGTATGAACACAATGAAGGCAGGTACCTGAATAAAAAGGTGGGAGGAGAGGCAGGGGCAGAGGCAGAGGGAAGCTCATTCCACACAGCCACCACTCTCTGAATAAAGAAGTTCTCCCTCATGTTGCTTCTAAACTTTTGCCCCTTAACTCATGACCTCTTGTTTCAATTTCTCCAACTCTCAATGGAAAAAGCCTATCCGCATCAATTCTTATCTATCCCCTTCATAATCTTAAATACCTTTATCAAATCCCCTCTCAACCTTCTACGCTCTAAAAAATAAAGACCTAATTTGTTCAATCTTTCTTTGTAGTCTAGATTCTGAAACCCAGGTAACATTTTCGTAAATATTCTCTGCACTCTCTCTCCCTTGTTGATATCCTTCCTATAATTCGGTGACTAGAACTGCACACAGTATTCCAAATTCTGCCTCACCAATGCTTTGAACAGTCTCAACATCACTTCCCAACTCCTGTATTCTATGCATTGATTTATAAAGGCCAGCATACTAAAAGCCTTCTTCACCACTCTATCCACATGAGATTCTACCTTCAGGGAACAATGAACTGTTATTCCTAGATCTTTCTGCTCCACTCCATTCTTCAAAGCCCTGCCATTTACTACATATGCTCTGTTTTGATTATTCCTTCCAAAATGAAGCACCTCACACTTATCAGCATTAAATTCCATCTGCCATCTTTCAGCCCACTCTGCTAAGCAGTCCAAATCCCTCTGCAATCTTTGAAAACCTTCTTCATTATCTACAATTCCACCTATTTTAGTATCATTCCCATATTTACTTTTCCAATTTACCACCCCATCATCCAGATCATTAATGTATATGACAAACAGCAAAGGACCCAATACAGATCCCTGAGACACACCGCTTGTCACTGGCCTCCAACCTGACAAACAGTTATCCACTATGGCTCTCTGGCAGCTCCCTTCTAGCCACTGTTGAATCCATTTGACTATCTCAAAATTAATACCTAATGACTAAACCTTCCTAACTAACCTTTCGTGGCCTTATCGAAGGCCTAACTGAAGTCCATGTAGACAACATCCACTGCTCTTCCCTCATCAACATTCCTAGTCATCTCTTCAAAATATTCAACAAGATTGGTCAAACATGACCTTCCATACAAATCTGTGTTGAATGTTCCTGATCAAACCCAGTCTCTCCAGATACTTGTATATACTATCTCTAAGAACGCTTTCCATTAATTTACCTTCCACAGACATCAAACGTACAGTCCGATAATTGCCAGGCTTGCTCCTCGAACCCTTTTTAAACAACGGAACCACATGTGCAATACACCAATCCTCCGGCACTATACCCATCTCTAGTAACATTTGAAAAATCATTGTCCGAGCCTCTGCTATTTCCTCATTAACCTCTCCAGGTCCTGGGGAAAATCCTGTAGTGGCCCAGAGATTTATCCACCTTTGTATGCTTCAAAAGCTCCAGTACTTCCTCTTTCTTAATCACTACATTTTCCATAATTACACTCTTTGCTTCCTTTACCCTACACAAGTCAGTGAATACTGAAGTAAAGAACATGTTCAATATCTCCCCCATCTCTTGGCTCCACACAGTTGTCTGCTCTGATTCTCTAAGGGTCCAATTTTATCCCTCTCTCCTTTTGCTATTAACATATTTGTAGAAACCCTTTGGACTTATTTTCACCCTGCTTGCTATAGCCACCTCATATCTTTTAGCTTTTCTTATTTCTTTCTTAAGATTCTTTTTGCATTCAATGAATTATTTTTTCTTTGTTTCTTATTTATTATAGGTCTCCCTCTTTTTTCAAACCAAGTTTCCAATGTCCCTTGAAAACCATGGCTCTCTCAAACTTTGACCCTGCCTTTTAACCTAACGGGAACATAAAGATTTTGTACCATCAAAATCTCACCTTTAACAGACCTCCATTCCTCTACTACATCCTTCTCATAAAACAAATTGTCCCAATCCACTTCTTGTAAATCCTTTCACAATTCCTCAAATCTAGCTTTTTCCCCCCACTCAGAAACCTCAACCCTAGGTCCTGACCTATCGCTTTCTACAATTAAATTGAAGCTAATGGCATTATGATCACTGGACCTAAAGTGCTCCCCAACACATATCTCCGTTACCTGACCTATCTCATTCCTCATGAGTAGATCCAACATTGCCCCTTCTCTAGTTGTTACCTCTACGCATTGCTGTAAAAACAAAAAAACTAACTATGCATTTTGTAAAATGCATACATTTTACAAACTCCAACCCATCCACCCCTTTCACAGAATGGGGTTCCCAATCTATATTTGGAAAATTAAAATCTCCCACAATGACAACCCTGTACTTATTACAAATATCTGCTAGTTCCCGACAAATTTGTTCCTCTAGTTCTCGTTCCCCATTAGGTGGTCTGTATACACCCCTAAAGGTGTAACTACCCCTTTCCCATTCCTCAATTCCACCCAAATAGCCTCCCTGGACGAGCTCTCTAATCTATCCTGCCTAAGCGCCGCTGTAATATTTTCTCTGACAAGTAATGCAACACCGCCCCCTCTTGCCCTCTGATTCTATCACACCTCAAGTAATGAAATCCAGTAATAGTTAACTGCCAATCACATCCCTCCTGCAACCATATTTCACTAATTGCCACCACGTTATTATTTCCAAGTGTCAATCCATTCCCTCAGCTCATCCACCTTCCTTACAATGCTCCTAGCATTAAAATGTATGCATTTCAGAGATTTCCCACTTCTTACTGATTGCCCCTATCTTTACAAACAACTCTATTATGTTCTTTTTATATCATCTCCCTTCCATCTTCGTACAGAGCATCTCTCTTCTCTATCACCTGCCTTTCCACCCTCAAACACTGTCTATAAGCTTTCTCTGTTTGCAATCTAATCTTCTCCATGCTGTTCTCTTCCATTTGGTTCCCTTCCCTCAACTATTCTAGTTTAAAGTCTCCTGAGTAGCCTTAGCAAATATCCCCGACAGAATCCTGGTTCCCCCTGGGATTCAAGTGCAACCGATCCTTTCTGTATAGATCACATCTACCCCAAAAATGGTCCCAGTGATCCAGAAACCTGAATCCCTTCCCCTTGCTCCACCCCATTCTATTCCTGCCCTTACTGTCACATGGCACTTGCAGTAATCCCAACGTTGCACCCTTTGTGGTCCTTCTTTTCAATTCACTACCTAACTCCCTGTACTCACTTTTCAGGGCCTTTTCTCTCTTCCTACGTCAATGGAACCTACATGTACCATGACCTCTGGCTCATCTCCCTCCCGCTTAAGGATATCTTGGACACGAGCAGCATCATCCTGGACCCTGGCACCAGGGAGGCAAACCACTACCCTGTTCTCCTTACTGCATCCACAAAATCCTCTATCTGTACTCTTAACAATTGAGTCCCCTATGACCACTGCCCTCCTCTTCCTTTCCTACCCTTCTGAGCCTCAGGGTCTGACCCTGTGCCAGAGGCACAGCCACTGTTGCTTCCCCCAGCTCGGCTGTTCTCCCCCCCCCTCCCCCCACCCAAAGTGTCCTCAAAGAGGAGTACTTCTTATTGAGGATTACAGCCACCTTATTCTTCCCCTTTCCTCTCCTAACTGTGACCGACTTGTTCTCCCATGACCCTGATGTGACAACCTGGCTGTAACTCTTGTCTATGACACCCTCACTTTCCCTGACCAGAATGAGGTCATCGAGCTGCAGCTCCAGTTCCCTAATACAGTCACTGAGAAGCTGTAGCTCAGCATACCTGGCGCAGATATGGACATCCGGGAAGCTAGAAGACTCCAGGACCTCCTGCATCCAACACTGAGAACAGCAAACTGCTCTTGCACTCATTCTTTCTCTTTCCTCAAATGCAGTGGAAAGAAAAAAGAATCTTAAGAGAAAACAACTAACTAGTCTTACTTTAATGTGAGCAAGTTCGACCTCGACCTTTGCCCACCGAAGCCTTGTGAGCCAAAGCCTCCAAGTCCCACTCCTACCCTGAGCCACTCACACGCTGGGCCACTCCTCGCTGGCTGCTCCTTTACCTTACCTTCCTTTTATTGGCCCTCTACCAATCATTCTCTCCTCGCCCCTCCTCCACTGGATGCCCCAGAACTCTGACGCCTCCAACTCCTCACCCAAACCACTAGGCCAGAGCTCCAATAAGTGCTTTAATTTAAGTCCTTACCATGCCGTCACTCTCTCCTCACCCCTGTTCCGCTGGACTCCTCCAACTCCTTGTTTGGCAGAGCACAAAACCATAAACAGACATGTCTGCGTGGGAATGGATTCAGATTTCAGATTTTAATGTCAGAGTACCTGTATGACATCACACAACCTGCAGGCAAGGCAAAATTACCACTTAGTGGTGGTGCAAAACCAAACTGTACACCATGTACACATGTAAACAAAAGGGAATGTAAACAATTGCAATATAGAGAGGAAAGAACAGAGTAAAAGTCCTTAAATGAGTCCCTAATTGAGTTTATTGTTGAGTCTGATGGCACAGGGGTAGCAGTTGTTCCTTAACCTGGTGGTGTGAGTCTTGTGGTACCCATACCTTTTCCTGATGACAGCAGTGAGAACAGAGTGTGTTCTGGGTAGTGTAGATCCTTGATGATTGCTGCTGCTCTCTGAAGGCAGTGTTCCCTATTGATGTTCTCGATGGTGGGGAGAGTTTTGCCTGCGATGTCCTGGGCTGCATTCTTTCGCAGGCTTTCCACTCGGGGATATTGGTGTCCCCAACCCATGCGTAGATGAGAGAGTCCTGGAGGGAGCAGTTCCTACAAAAAGCTGAGGGGAAGACGTGTCTAAAGATGTTGTCATAACTTTACTATTCTCTCGGCCTCTAAATTCAAGAAGATCTTGCCAATGTTTGTTGTTGTGCAATAGGGCAGCTTGTCCCTCGATCTTTGTAGCAGGACTTGGGGTTTCTTCTGAAACTGAATGCTGAAACTCGAGCAGGGTTTGACTGCATTAAAAGGAGTTTTGTGCTTCATGTTTTTTTATCTAGTGCAGTGAATTTTTGTGATGCTCTGGTATCAACATTTAGTTTTTTAATATATATAGATTCTCTCTCTCTCTCTCTCTCTCTCTCTCGATATGGATCCTTATTCTTGTCAAGCTCTCGGTAGCTCTTGCGTGGTCTGTCCAATGGTTGATCTAAACTTCATTCATCACTTTCACTGTGATATTCAAAGTACAAAGCCTGTTTCAAACCTCAGCTCCCGTGGTCCAAAAAAACCAAGTTAAAATGATGTATTGCTTTTTTGCCTCGATCTCAATGAGTGTCAAACTACAAAACTCACTGATGTGTTTTCTGTAAATGGGAAATGTGTATTTCAGGGACAGCCACCATTGGCGTTGGGTAGTGCAGATTCCAAAGATTTGGACCGGGGTTTGAATCCTGCGCTATCTGTAAAGAGTTTGTTCGTTCTCCCCATATCTGAATGGGTTTTTCCTGGGGGGCTCTGGTTTCCTCCCACCATTCAAAACATACTGAGGTTAATTGGGTGTAAATTGGACAGCACTGACTTGTGGGCTGAAATGGCCTGTTACTGTGCTGTATGTCTAAATTTAAAATTTCTTGCCAGAAAAATGGTGTGGGACCAGAACAGTGCACAAGGCAAGTAAATGTTTACATATTGGATCACATTGCCTCAACCTGTACCTACCAGACACCCCACTCAGGCAAATACTGTCGATCCACCCCCCCCCCCCCCAGAAATACATAGCTTAACTGTTGCAACATTGCCAAAAAACTGTGGTTGAAAATACCACATCCCTACAGTTCATGACTTGCATAACCCAATAAGTTTAAGGCAAGAGTATTGCTGCTTCTGCCAAACTGGTGGAACCTTGTCAGGGGAAAAACTCAACACCATTTACCTTTGGTTTATTCACTTGAATCATTCGACCATGTTGAATAAACAGGTGCTGCACTGCTGTTTCTCAGCAGAGATTAGGTAAAATCTCAATTTTCTCCCACATCCATTTGACTTAGTGTTAACATTAATTTGACTCTGTGTTTGCATCAGTCATGAAGATGTATGAAGTCTGAACAGTAATCTGGGTGAAATGCTAATGTGTACATATGGGTATGGTTTCAGATCTCCAAACAATTCTGAGGAAAAATGAATGTGAACCCAAGGAGGACTGGAGAATTTCGCTCTACTGTGACAAGACCAAGTACCACTGAAGTGATAGTTCTGTTGACAATCCTGAATCTGTACAAGAGCTTTACATACACTACTAATTATATAATCGAATGTTTTTTGCTTTTCACCTGATCTGATGATAACTGTGTCATCTGAAGCAATGCTGTTTTTCCACAGTCGGCACGTTGGGATGGGAGCTGTCATCTGGTTACTGTATTTGTTCTCAGAACCAAGATAAGTCTCCTTATCATAGTGTTTAATGTGAAAGTTGATTTTGAAAATATCCTGAAAAACTGGTTCTCCTTATTGGTCTGATTAGTAAATGATGGAAAATGTTTGTCCCCACTTAATTGTCTCCCAGGCTTGGTTCTTGATGCTTGCCAAAGTATTCCAGTGGTGACAAATTTAAAAAAAATCTTGACCTTGAATGCAGTGTGAAATAGTCCCAAAGTGATGTACATTGGCATGAACTCCAAGCCTGAGGCAGGGTGATCGCCATCCTGAGGCGTGACATGTGAAATTTTTAACACTCCATGGAGAGTAATATATTGTTCAGAGTTGATGAGCCATTTAGTGTGCCTAAACCAAGGTTGTAGTTGTACCATATCTGTCACCAACGTACATGAGGATGACATACAATTGCCTTTGGCTAGTTGCTTCTGTTGGAATGCAAAACAGAAATGTCATTGTCTGAGTGGAGTTGTATGTTGGCGGAGACAAGACTCGCCAAAAGCTTGTTCTACCGTAAAATGAAGGCTGTTAAATTGGGTTACTTGTTAAGGTTTGTTTGGATTCCCATAACAATTTCCCAAGATGTGCCTTGGTATTGTAGACTATTAATGCTCAGCACTTCACTGTATTGTTCTGGTTTTGATGTAATCTCTGTCTTTGTGAATTTCCACCCCACCCCCCCCCCCCCCCCCCCCCTCCAATGGGATGTGCTGCCTGTTATGAAAGCAATGTTGAGAGTTGAATGTCCAGGCTGAATAAACCTTCCATCTGACTTTCCTCTCCCTTGTTAACCAACACCTGTGTGTGTAACACATCACTGTATGCTCCTGTCTTGCGTTAATGATATTTTCAGTATGCCATTAGGTTAATATGGCAATTACTACACATTTCATTAGCCAGGGCAGGAGTGACAACTCAAAGCTGTTCTCATTAATACTGCTGTGCTTTTATAACTGAATGTGAAATTGATATTTGTACAAATTGTATTACCCATGTACCTAAGCCATATTGGAATACTTCTACAAATAAAGTAATATTAACATATTTGTGTGATTACCTTCCTTAAGATGGAATCTGTGTTCAAGTGATGACTTTATGAAGAGACTTGCACTGCTGCCCGGATTTCACTGAATGCTTCCTATTGTAATATTCAATCTTTCAAGTTTTTTCCCCTATTAGTTCTGCAGGATTTCCTCTTGCAAGTTTTTCATGAAGATCGAGAGGAATCTGCTTCCACTCTCTCTTTTGAGGCATTCAGATTACAAGTTGCTGCATGAAAATGTTTTTCTCTTACCTCCTCATTATCCTAGATAGGTGGTGGGGGTGCGAAGGAAGGGTTACAGATGCACTATCCAAAACTTTTTCTTTTCAAAAGTTCTGATCTTTTTCTTGAATGGGGCATACTCTAGGTTCCCACTAGTAATGCTGCAATTTATGGATCACACATTTTCAAAGTTCATATTTATTGTCAGAGGACATGCATGACATCACATACAACCTGAGATACTTTTTCCTGCGGATATTTACTTATCGGTAGTACAAAGAAACATGCTCAAGAAAACACACAAAAGAGAAATGTGAAAAAAAAACCATGCAAACAACTGTGGAACATTAAACATTATTTATTATTGAGTAAGAGTTCTTGAATGAGTCTCTGAGTTTGTTGACAGTCTAGGGAGAGCAACTGTTCCTGAATCTGGTGCTAAGAGTCTTGAGGCATCTATACTTGTTTCTTGATGGCTGCAGTGAGAGCAGAGCATGTCCCAGGTGGTGTGGATCCTTGATGATTGCAGCTACTTTCTGCATTCAAGGTACTTGCAAGAAAGATGTGCTCCAACCACTCTGAGCTGGGCTTTTGAATATTCAACAGGCTCTGAGTTAACAAATGTTCTCCATTAAGGGTCGAATATAGAGCCTAGGATCAACCACCTCCAATTATTTTGAAATTCACTGGTATAATCTTTGCCAAATGTGGGTATATGATATCCTCTGCTTGGAATAGCACTGATTGTGCCTACACCACTTCCTTTCTACTGAATCCCTACTGTATTGTGTATTATCCAGTTGCCCTTTGAACATCACTGTTATATCTGCTCTATCTCTTGGCAAGCCTCCCTCAATTCCCCAATAGATGGAAAGACTGGTCTTGTATACATGTTCAGTTATGCAGCCCCTTGGATCAATTTTAAAATCTATGATCATCTTGAAGGAATGACATGATGTAAGAATGTACTTTTGTCTCTGATTTCCCCAAGTAGGGGAAAAGTTATTGCCCAGCATTTAACCCACCAGACAGACCCCCTTAGAATCTTAATAAGATTAGCTTTCATTCTTCTAAATTCCAATTAGTAGATGTGGTTCTCTGATTACTGAACCTGGGTCAATTAGGAATGATGGGGGTGGTGGTGGGGGGGGGGGGGGGGCGGGTGGAACATTTCCACTTATTCCATTAGAACCATTTATAATTTTCAACATCTAATAATTCTCCAATTTGCCCATTCATTTTCATCCTGCCAAAAACATGAAGCTAAGAAACAAACATTACTCCAGATTAGGCTCAATAAATATTTTTATAAATATTCAAGAAGGAAATCAGGAAGGCAAAAAGAAAACATGAGGTTGCCTTGGCAGATAATGGTAAGGTTAACCCGAAGAGTTTCTACAAGTATATTAAAAGGATAGTAAGGGACAAAATTGGTCCCCTGGAAGATCAGAGTGGTCAAGTCAGTCACCTGATTGAAATCCAATTGAACATACCTCACATAAGCTGAAGAAGGAAAAAAGGGGACAAGTCCCCGAAACAAGCAGGAGCTGAAGATGGCTGCAGTAAAGGCCTGGCAGAGCATTCATCAGAGAAGATACTCATGACCTGGTGATGTCCATGGATCACTAACCCCTTTCACACTTGCAAGTGATCCCAGGAATCAAATGCCAATTGGCCTTTAAAGTCCCTAGTGTGAAAGCAAAATCAGCTGAATGTTGGCATCAGATGACGTCATCTCATGCTGGTGATTGACGGGCTCCACCCCTAGTACAATCCTGGACATCTGCAAATGCCGGCATTGCAGCCAGGCAAGTGTGAAATGCGTAATTGCATTGTGGGAATTGAAGTGACTCAAGTTTTTGCGTGAGTTCAGGAAGAAAAGATTAAAATGAAGGTATAAACTTTGCCATGGGAAAGTTGCAGTGGGGGCAAGAGAGGGAGGAAATAGCTAATAAATAACAATAGCAGACAATTTTTAAACAGCATAGGAAAGTTGGTAGCGCTATAGTGCACAATTTATAAAGACCGTGGGAGGAAAATAGCAATGGTGGACCTGACTTCCCAGAATACAGTGTGACAGAGAAACACCTCCATGAATGCCCATTCGCTGCTGCATGGAATTCTGGGAGGGCAGGTCCGCCATCAGTTTTTCCCACGGTATTTATATATTATACACAATAGTGCTACCAACTTTCCCCATGCTATATAAATTGTGCACTATAGCGCTACCAATTTTTCCACCCTGTTTAAAAATTGTCCGCTTTTGCTATTTATTGCTCGCATTTTCCCACAGTCCCTTATAAAGGTTTATATAGGTCGGCATAACAGCAACAGGCTGAAAGGCTTTATTATGTTATAATTATGCATGATTAATTTTGTTTAAATGCAAGATCATAATACATTGATCAGGATTTAGGGCAGGTTCACCATCACTTGATGTGCCATGATTTCACCGGTAGAAGGTAGAACAGTCCTAATTCTGGGGATGGCTCCTTGCAAGTGTGAAAACATTCAATAATTTACCTACTACTGATGTCAGCCTCACCGGCCTATAATAACCTGGTTTATTTGGGAGCCTTTTATTAAAACAGGGCAACATGAGCTACTCTCCAATCCTCTGGCACCTCACCTGTAGCCTAGGACATTTTGAATATATCTGCCAGAACCCCTGCAATTTCTATGTGTCTTCCTCAAGGTCTGAGGGGATATCACATCCTGTCGGGGGGAATTTATCCACCTTTATTCGCTGAAAGGCAGTGAACACCTCCTCCTCAATCTCTATATTTCCATGCCACTTCTATTTGTTTCTCTTCCTTCCTCATGCACTATGCCAATTTCCTAAGTAAATACTGATGTAAAAAAAACTGTTCAAGATCTCCCCCATTATGTGTGAAGCCACACATAGTTGACCACTTTGATCCCTTCCTATTCTTTTATCTTAACACATCCTTCAGGTTTACCTTCACATTATCTACTAGAGCCACCTCATGTCATCTTTATGCCTTCCTGATTTCCTTCTTGAGTATTTTCTTGCATTTTCTCCTTGTTGCTTATACCTTCTATACACTGCCACCTTCTTCTTAACCAGATCACTAATATCCCTTGTCAACTTCGCCTTTAATCCTGACAGGAACATGCAAACACTGCACTCTCAAAATTTCATTTTGAAGTTACTAACTTAACACACCCTTTCCAGAAAACAACTTATCCAAATCCACTCTTCCTAGATCCTTTCTCATTTCCACAACATTTACCTTCCTCCAATTTAGAATCCCGACATGAGGGCCAGACTTATCCTTTTCCATAATTAACGAAGCTAATAACCCAAAGTATTCGCCTACACATATCTCTGTCATCTGACCTTCCTCATTCCCTAATAGGAGATCAAGTACTGTATCGTCTCTTGTTGGTACCTCTTTCTATTGATTTAGAAAACTTATATAACCATATAACAATTACAGTACGGAAACAGGCCATCTCGGCCCCTCTAGTCCGCATCGATTTAAGTGATCTCCTCTACTCCCAGCTACCTGCTCCCTGTCCATAACCCTCCAATCCATGCACTTATGCAACCTTCTCCTAAATGACAAAATTGACCCTGCTGCAACCACTTCTTCCGGAAGGTCATTCCACTCAGCCACCACTCTGAGTGAAGAAGCTTCCTCTCATGTTATTTCTAAACTTTTGCCCCCTAACCCTTAACTCATGACCCCTCATTCCAATCTCACCTGCCCTCAAGGGGAAGAGCCTATTCGCATCTACTCTAACTATCCCCCTCATAATTTTAAAAACCTCTATTAAATCCCCCCTCAACTTTCTATGCTCCAATGAATAAAGACTCAGTCTACTCAATTTTTCTTTCTATTCTAGATACTGCAATCCAGGCAACAGTTTAATAAATCTTCTCTGCACCCTCTCTACCTTATTGATAACCTTCCTATAATTTGGGGACCAGAACTGCACACAGTATTCCAAATTTGGCCTTACCAATGCCTTGAACAGTCTCAACATCATTCCCAACTCTTATATTCTATGCTTTGTTTTATAAAGGCCAGCATACCAAAAGCCTTCTTTACCACTCTATCTACATGAGAATCCACTTTCAAAGAACGATGAACCGTTATTCCAAGATCTCTCTGTTCCTCTGTATTCCTTAATGCCCTCCCCTTCACTGCATGTGTCCTGTTTTGATATTCCTCCCAAAATGAAACACTTTACACTTATCGATATTAAACTCCATCTGCCATCTTTCAGCCCACTCTTCTAAGCAGTCCAAATCCTTCTGCAGTCCCTAAAAACCATCTTCACTATCCACAACTCCCCCTATTTTTGTATCATCTGCATATTTACTAACCCAATTTACCACCCCGTCATCCAAATCATTAACATAAATGATGAACAACAAAGGATGCAACACCCACACCGCTCATCACCGGCCTCCATCTGACTATCTCAACATCAATACCTAGCGCCTGAACCTTCCTTATCAACCTTCCATGTGGAACCTTATCGAAGGCCTTACTGAAATCCATATAGACCACATCTACTGCTCTACACTCATCAACCTTCCTTATTCACCTCATCAAAAAAATTCAACAAGATTTGTCAAACATGACCTTCCCCACACAAACCCATGTTGGGTGTCCCTGATCAGTCTCTGTCCCTCTAGATACTTATACATATTATCTCTAAGAATACTTTCCATTCGTTTACCAACCAACGACGTAAAACTTACTGACCTATAATTGCTGGGCCTACACCTGTAGCCCTTTTTAAACAGGAACCATGTTTGCAACACGCCAATCCTGCGGCACCATGCCCCCCCCCCTCCAGTGACTGTCAGAAAATCACTGTCAGAGCCACCGCAATTTTCTCCCCGACTTTCCTCAAAGTCCTGGGGAATATCCCGTAGGGACCTGGAGACTTATCCACCTTTATATGCCTCAAACGTTCCAAAACCCCCTCTTTCCTAATCCCTACATTTTCCATAATTATCCCTTTTGCCTCTCTTATCCTACATGATTCCATATCCTTTTCCTTAGTGAATACCGAAGAGAAGAACTCATTCAATATCTCGCCCATCTCATTTGGTTCTGCACACATTTGTCCACTCTGATTCTCTAATGGATCAATTTTATCTTCACTCTCCTTTTGCTATTCATATATTTGTAAAAAGCCCTTCGGATTTACTTTCACCCTGTTCGCTATAGACACCTCATACCTTCTTTTCATTTTTCTAATTTCTTTCTTAAGCTTCTTTTTACAATCCATGTATTTTCCAAGCATCTCATCCATACCTTGCTTCTTGTATTTAATGTAGGCCTCCCTTTTATTTCGAACCAACTTTCACGAACACCAAGCCATCCAGCCCATTCACAGTATGGGAGTCCCAGTTAATAGTGGAAAGTTAAAATCTATTATCCACAACTTTCTGCTTCTTAGGATCTCTCTACAGATTTGATTCTCCAATTCTCTGACAGTCTATAATACAACCCTATCAGTGTGGTCACACACCTTTCCTGTTCCTCAGCTCCACCCATATGGCCTTTGCAGACAAGCCCTCTGGGCTGTGATATTTTCCCTGACTTGCAATGTCACTCCTCCCCCTTTCATCCCTCCCCCTCCATCACATCTGAAGCAATGGAACCCTAGAACACTAAGCTGCCAGTCCTGCCACTCCTACAACTAAGTCTCACTAATAATGACATGCGTGGAGTGTCAAAAGACTGCAGGGTGTTCAATGTTGCACACTTAAAGGCTGCAAGGACAAGCCATGCTACTACATGCTGGCAAGTTTAACCTCAGTCACTGGTAGATTATTGGAGAGAATTCTGAGGAACAGGACCTCCATGCAATGCAAAGACAGGGACTAATTACTGATAGCGCACATTTGTGCATGGGAATTTGTGTCTAACCAAATGGAATACAGGAGCAGGGATGCATAAGAAGGTGGTGAGACCACAATTGAAGTATTGTGTGAAAAACCAGGTGCCTAATTATAAGAAATATATAGCTGAAAGAGGTCCACAAAATATTCTCAAGAATGTTATGAGACTGGTGAATTTAACTCATAAGGGGAGGCTGGATAGGTTGGGGCTTTTGTCCCTTCAGTGGCAATTTTAACTCTTTTCTTCATTTGAGTTACATGTTAAATGCAAACTGCATAAATGACCCCAGAATCCAAATCCTGCTCAATGCAGTGGTCTCACTTAGGGAACAAGATCAGAGTGCCTCAGTGGTCTCAGAGAGCCAGTTCTTACTCTGAGAGATGAGTAAAACTAATATGAAAATATGAGAGATGAAGAAAGCTAGTATGGATATATGTGTAATGAATAAAGCCAGTATGAATGTAGGAAGTAAAGTTAGTCTGAATAAGATAAGGGTCTTCTAGCCTTGAGAGAGTCAGCAAGTTCCGCATATGTAATTAGAGCCTTAGACAGAATTAGCAAATTCTGCAGTTAGTAAGCCCTGAGGTTTGGGAAGGTGTGAATAAGGACAAAGGCAGCTGAATAAGGTCAATAACATGATGGGATATGGGATACCCCCTGGTCCTCCAAGTTCACAGCACATAGGCAGACAGGATTGCCTAATGCCAAACTTATCCAGGAGGCAGAAGAATGTTAGGGGGGGGGAGGGTACCTCTACACTGAAATGAACTGTATAAAAGTTGGGTGAGCCCCAGTATGTGTGTGTATTCCCAGGGTAAGGGGAAGCACCCAACTTTGCATTGTTGTATAATAAATGTTCTTTGTTCTCAATTTTTGTCTCGTGCAAATTCTGTGAAGGTACTTCTGTTTCTCACATTGCCATACTGCTTGCTTCAACCCACCCTCTCCTGTCTCTCTTTGTAGCCAGAACGCTCCATCCAAGTTGAAGCTCCTCAGCTCCCTCTCCCGTGCAATCACATTCTTTCTATAGAGGGACTTCCAGGACTGCACAAAGCCATACCAGGGGACCTGTAGGAACCAAAGCACCTTTCACATTTGCAAGTGGTCCCAGGAATTAACGGCCAATCGGCCTAAAAAGGATGTAGAGTGAAAGGAAAATCTCAATGCTGGCATGAGATGGGGATTGACAGCCTTGACCCCTGGTACAATCCCCAACATCTGCAGATCCTGGTGTTGCAATCAGGCAAGTGTAGATTTGGCAATTGCATTCTTGGGTAGAAATGACCCAAGTTTTTGTGAATGCAGGAATGTGAAGGAAGAAAAGATTAAAATGAAGATATAAACTTTGCTGTGGGAAAGTCGCAGTGAGAGTGAAAATAAATAGCAATAAATAACAACAGCAGACAATTTTTAAACAGCTTGGGAAATTTGGTAGCACTATCGTGCACAACTTATAAAGACTGTGGAAAAAGTGATGATGGACCTGCCTTCCCAGAATGCTGTGCAGCAGAGAAACCCCTCCATAAGTGCTCCATGCATGCAGCAATGATTACGACCCTTTCTCTGCTGCACAGCATTATGGGAGGGCTGGTCTGCCATTGCTGCCCCCCCCCCCATGGTCTTTATAAATTCTGTGCTACCAACTTTCCACACAGTTTAAAAATTGTCCGCTATTGCAATTTATTGCTAGCACTTTCCCTCAGTCCCTTATAAAGGTTTATATCGGTCAACACAACAACAGGGACTGAAGAGCTCAAACTGTGCTGTACATAAAGCTTAATTATGTTATAATTATGCATGATTAATTTTGTTTAAAGATCATAATACATTGATCAGGATTTAGGGCAGGTTCACCATCATTCGATGCATCACCAGTAGAAGGTAGAACAGTCTTAACTCTGGGGATGGCTCCTTGCAATGTGAAAGTGTGCAGTGTCCCAGTGAGGAGTGGTCAAGTGTGAAAAGCCAAACCACTATTCCTATTCCATGATACTGAACAGCTAACATATTGGAATGAAAGTGTGAAAGGGGCTACTGACCTCAAGCAGGCATTACATGCAAGAGATATGCAACAAAGTACTAAACATGACTACTTTAATATACATACCATTGGGAGGGGAGACACGTGATGGAGTAGTGGCTGGTCGGGGAACTCCAGCCATCTCCGGAAAAGTAAAAAAAAGACAGTGAAAAAACAAAGGCACAAACACAAAAACTAAAATAAAGTGAAAGTAAAGGTGTGGAGAAAATGGAAGCGAAGAAAGAAAAGCCAAAAGCAACGGGAAGAAGAGAAGAAGAAAAGACGTCAGAAGAAGAAGGTGAAGGCCTTAACTGTACGAGGAGGCCCGCTGTGGAGAGAGAAGCCCGCTCCCTAAGGTCAGTTGAAGCCCCGAACTCAGGACTACAAAAATGGCTCACGGAGCCAAGCAAAAATGCGCAACCACGCATATGCAAGACAAAAATAACACTGACGGGACGGGGGACCAGCTGAGGAGTCGATCTCCACAGTTGAAATTGACAACCACAACAAAGCAGCAAGAGGAAAACATAGAAAATAACGAGAACAAGAAAGAAGAGAGTAAAAAGAAATCAAAGAAACAACAGATGACCAACCCAGAGGAAGAAGACCAGCATCAAGACACTTCTAGTAAAAATAAGAAGACCAAAAATACCCAACAAAATAAAACAAACAAACCAACAAGAAAACCAGAAGAGACAGAGGTAAAGGACACAGATCCTGGAGTGGACTCAGAAGAAGAGGAAGAACACAGAGAAATGGAAGATGAAGGGAAGGGCAAGTAAATGGATATATATTTTTTTTTAAAGAATATATGGAATCAGTAAAAGAATGGCAATCACAAGAATTCAGTGAAATAAAAAGAAGAATAAAAAGTACAGAAGAAAAAGTGAATAGATTAGAGATGATCATGTCAGATATAGGAAAAAGAGTGGACAAGGTGGAAGAACGAGAAACAGCCATAGAAATGGAAGTAGATGACTTAAAAAAGAAATTAGAAGAATCTGATAAAAAAGTTAAAGAGACACAAGAGCTGTTAGCTCAGAAGATAGATATAATGGAAAATTATAATAGAAGAAACAATATAAAGATAGTGGGCCTTAAGGAAGATGAAGAAGGCAAGAATATGGGAGGAGTCACGTGATGGAGTAGTGGCCGGACGGTGAACTCCAGCCCTCTCCAAAAAAGTCGGAAAAAACAAAGGAAAGCACAAAGGCACAGAAATAAAAGTTAAAGAAAAGTGAGTATAAAGGTGGAAAGAAGATGGCGACAAAAAAAGAAAAATCGAAATCAACGGTAAGAAGAGAGGAAGAGAAGACAATGGAGGAAGAAGGAAAAGGCCTTACCTGTTCGAAGAGGCCCGCGGTGGAGAGAGAAACCCGCTTCCTCAGGTCGGTAGAAATTGGACTACAAAAATGGCTCGCTGAGCCAAGTAAAAGTGCGCAACCGCGCATGAAAAAAAACACACCGACGGGAGGGGTGACCAGCTGGGGAGTCGATCTCCACAGCCGGCAACGACAGCTGCAGAACACCTGCAGCAAGAAGAGAACACAGAATACAATGGAAACAAGAAAGAAGAGAAGAAAAGGGCAACAAAGAAACAACAGATGGCCAACCCAGAGGAAGAAGAAGAGGAAGAGGAAGAGTACAGTGAAATAGTAGAAGAAGGGAAAGGCAAGATAAAGGATTTACTTTTTCTTATTAAAGAATACATGGAGTCATTTAAAGAATGACAAGCACAGGAATTTAATGACTTAAGAAGAAGAATAAACAACACAGAAGAGAAAATGAATAAAATAGATATGACCTTAACAGAAATGGGAAAGAAAATGGACAAGATGGAAGAGCAGGCAATAGCAGCAGAAATGAAGGTAGAGGACTTAAAAAAGAAATTAGAGGAATCTAATAAAAAAGCTTTAGAGACACAAGAACTGTTAGCTCAGAAAATAGATATAATGGAAAATTATAACAGAAGAAATAACATAAAGATAGTGGGCCTTAAGGAAGATGAAGAAGGCAAGAATATGAGAGAGTTTATAAAAGATTGGATCCCTAGGATCCTAGGATGTCCAGAACTACAGCAAGAAATGGAAATAGAAAGGGCACATAGAGCATTGGCCTTTAAACCACAACCACAACAAAAACCAAGATCTATTTTAGTAAAATTCCTAAGATATACTACAAAAGAAAAGGTACTGGAGAAGACAATGGAAAAAGTAAGAGAGGGCAACAAGCCACTGGAGTATAAAGGGCAAAAAATGTTCATTTATCCAGATATAAGTTTTGAACTCCTAAAGAAGAGAAAGGAGTTCAATACAGCAAAGGCGATTTTATGGAAGAAAGGGTATAAATTTATACTAAAGCATCCAGCGGTATTGAAAATATTTATTCCAGGACAACAAAACAGACTATTCTCGTATCCAGAAGAAGCACGAAAATTTGCAGAACAATTACAAAATAGACTGAGGGATGAAGACGTGTAATGAGAGTAAAAATGATCACGATTGATATGTATGTGGGTAAAGAGGTATAAGAGTGTATAGGTATAATGTGCATACGTGAATGTATCTGTATTTAGAGGAAAATATAGATAGTATAGACAAGAATTAATAAGGGAAGGTAATGGAATAGAGAGAATAAGGAGGGAATTAAAAGAGTGACCTTTGTTACATATGAAAAGTGAAATCTTTTCTGGGGGGGCTGGGTGGGGAGGAGTTGCAGTCACTGCAAAATCAGTTGATGCTTGCGAGTGAATTCGCAAACCCAAATGGAGAGGGGAGATGTGGTTGTCCGACAAGGGATAAAGGACAACTCAGGAGGGGAAGGGGAGATTGGGGTTAAAGAAGGAAATAAGGAAAATGTTTGATGTTTTAGGAATGTTGTCTTATAAAGGGTTTAAAATAAGAAAACAGAAATGGAAAAGGAGGAAAGGTAATGATGGAAAAACGGAAAGGGAAGATAAACAAAGTATAAAATGGCTACATTGAACTATATGACTTTAAATATTAATGGAATACATAACCAAATTAAAAGGAAGAAACTGCTAAATTTACTGAAAAAATAAAAAATTGATATAGCATTTGTCCAAGAAACACACCTAACTGAATTGGATCACAAGAAATTAAAGAGAGATTGGGTAGGACATGTAACAGCAGCATCGTATAATTCAAAAGCAAGAGGAGTGGCTATATTAATTAGTAAAAATGTGCCATTTAAAATAGAAGAGGAAATAATAGATCCAGCAGGGAGATATGTTATGATAAAATGTAAGATATATTCGGAGTTTTGGAATCTACTTAATGTATATTCACCTAACGAAGAAGATCAAAAGTTTATGCAAGATATCTTTTTGAAGGTAGCTAATACGCAAGGGAACATACTAATAGGAGGGGATTTCAACCTGAATTTGGATTCAAATATGGATAAAACTGGGAAAAAAATTAACAGAAAAAACAAAGTAACCAAATTTATAATTAAATCAATGCAAGAAATGCAACTTTTGGATATATGGAGGAAACAAAACCCAAAAGAAAAGGAATATTCATATTACTCGGCTAGACATAAAACATACTCAAGAATAGACCTATTTTTGTTATCAGCTAGTATGCAAGATAGAGTAAGAAAAACAGAATATAAAGCTAGAATACTATCGGACCATTCACCCTTAATATTGACAGTAAAGCTAGAGGACATCCCTCCAAGAATGTATAGATGGAGATTAAACCCCATGCTACTTAAAAGGCAGGATTTTAGAGAATTTATTGAAAAACAATTAAAAATGTATTTTGAAATAAATACGGAATCAGTGGAAGATAAGTTTATACTATGGGATGCAATGAAAGCATTCATTAGAGGGCAAATAATAAGTTATGTAACCAAGATGAAGAAGGACTATAATCAGGAAACAGAGCAGTTGGAAAGGGAAATAGTAAATATAGAAAAAAAATTAGCAATGAAGGAAGATACAACTAAAAGAAGAGAATTGGCGGATAAAAAAAATAAAATATGAAACATTACAAACATATAAGGTAGAGAAGAATATAATGAAGACAAAACAGAAATATTATGAACTGGGTGAAAAAACGCACAAAATCCTAGCATGGCAGCTTAAGACAGAACAAGCTAAGAAAATGGTATTGGCATCAAGGAAAAAAGACAAACAAATTACATATAATCCAAAAGAAATTAAGGAAAACTTTAGAGAATTCTATGAACAATTATACCGAACTGAAAACGAAGGGAAAGAAGGGAAAATAGATGAATTTTTGACTAAAATTGAACTACCAAAACTACAAATAGAGGAACAAAATAAATTAACAGAACCATTTGGAACAGTAGAAATACAAGAGATAATAAAAACATTACCAAATAATAAGACACCAGGAGACGATGGATTTCCAATAGAATTCTACAAAACATTTAAAGACTTATTAATTCCGCCCCTCCTGGATGTAATCAACCAGATTGATGAAACACAAAACTTACCAGATTCATGTAAAACAGCAATAATTACAGTAATACTAAAACAAGGGAAAGGTCCACTCTCACCAGCGTCTTATAGACCAATATCTTTACTAAACACAGATTATAAGATAATAGCTAAACTATTAGCAAACAGATTAGCAGAGCAGGTACCGAAAATGGTAAATTTAGACCAAACTGGATTTATCAAAAAAAGACGCACAACAGACAATATTTGTAAATTTATTAACTTAATTCATGCAGTAGAAGGAAATAAAGCACCTGCAGTAGCAGTTGCTTTAGACGCAGAGAAGGCCTTCGACAGAGTAGAATGGAATTATTTGTTCAAAGTATTGCAAAAATTCAGTTTACCGGAGAAGTATATTAATTGGATTAAAGCATTATATAAGGGACTGTTAGCGAAAGTGACAGTAAATGGACATGTATCAAAGCAATTTAACTTAAGCAGGTCAACGCGGCAGGGATGCCCACTATCACCTTTATTGTTTGCGTTAGCTATAGAACCACCAGCAGAATTGATAAGAATAGATAATTATATAAAAGGAATAAAAATAAAAGACAAGGAATATAAAATCAGTCTATTTGCGGATGATGTTATAGTGTACTTAACAGAACCAGAACTATCAATAAAAGAATTATATAAGAAATTGAAGGAATATGGAGAAGTGTCGGGTTACAAGATAAACGTAAATAAAAGTGAAGCAATGCCTATGAATAATGCGGATTTCTCAAAATTTAAGAAGGAATCTCCATTTAGATGGCAAATGCAGGCAATAAGATACCTAGGTGTACAAATAAACAAAAATCTCGGCCAATTATATAAACTCAATTATTATCCACTAATGAAAAAATTACAGGACGATTTAGAGCATTGGAAAGATTTACCACTAACACTAATAGGAAGGATAAACTGTATTAAAATGAACATTTTTCCAAGGATATTATACTTATTTCAGGCATTGCCAATACAACTGACAGAAAAATTCTTCAAAGAGTTAAAGAAAATAATAAGGAAATTTTTATGGAGAGGGGGGAAACCGAGGATAGCACTAGATAAATTAACAGAATGGTATAAACAAGGAGGCTTACAATTGCCAAACTTTAAAAATTATTATAGAGCCGCACAATTAAGATACCTATCAGATTTTTATCAAACAAGGGAAAAACCAGACTGGACGAGATTAGAATTAGATAAAATAGGGGAAAAGATACCTGAACCACTATTATATAAATGGGATGAAAAATTGGTACAACATAGAACTTCTCCAGTATTACATCATCTCCTCAATATTTGGAAGAAGATTCATGTAGAAAGAAATAAGACAAATTATCAATTACCAAAACTAATATTGACGCAAAATAAGTTACTCCCTTTTACAATAGATAACCTTTCCATTAGAGAATGGGAAAAAAAAGGGATTAAAATAATAGAAAATTGTTTTTCAGGAAGTAGATTCTTATCCTTTGAACAAATGAGAGATAAGTACAATATAACTGGAGATACAGCGCTGGCATATTACCAATTGAGATCCTACTTGAAGGATAAATTAGGAAGCAATTTGAGTTTGCCAGAGGGAAGTAACCTTGAATATGTGATTACAGATACAATGTTAATCAAAAGATTTATAACAAATATGTATATTAAACTGCAAGAAAAGGAGAATGAGGAAACAAATGGTAAAACTAAACAAAAATGGGAACAAGATTTAAATATAAAGATAAAAAAGGAAACATGGGAGAAGTTATGCTCCGGAACGATGAGAAATACAATAAATACGAGGTTACGTATGATACAATATAACTGGATACACAGGCTATACATTACACCTCAAAAGTTAAATAAATGGGACCCAACAGTATCTGATAGATGTTTTCGATGTAAAAAAAGAAATGGGAACAACAATTCATGCAATCTGGACATGTGAGAAAGTAGAAAAATTTTGGGAAGATCTCAATCAGATATTAAATAAAATAACAGAAAACAATATACCAAAGAATCCAGAGATCTTTCTCCTAAGTAACATAAAAAACAAAGAATTTGGAATTGATTTGGAGGATGCACAAAAAAGATTTGTTAAGATAGCTCTAGCCGTAGCAAAAAAATGTATTATGTCAACCTGGAAATTGGAAGATAATCTGAAAATACAACAATGGTATATAGAAATGAATAAATGTATTCCATTAGAAAAAAATTACATATAGTTTAAGAAATAATATTGAAATATTTGAACAAATATGGGAGCCTTACATTAAATACAATAGCGAAAACCTACCGGGGACAATTATTACCTAAGTTGATGGAAGGAGAAGGAAAGAAAAGAATGGACTCAGTAGACTTTCTGGTGTATTTTTGTTGAATGACAACATTGTCTGACTGGTTTAATGTAACCTAGATTGTATACCTAAAATGGATGGGAGGGGGTGGGGGTGGGGGGTGGCTTGGGAGGAGGGAGGGGGGGGGAGAAAAAGTCACTGTATATGTGTGAAAAAGAAAAAGTGTGTATCATGGCTAATGTGATTTATGATGTGAAAAATAAAAAATTTTTAAAAAAGAAGGCAAGAATATGAGAGAATTTATAAAAGAATGTATCCCCAGGTCCTAGGAAGACCAGAATTACAGGAAGAAATGGAAATAGAAAGGGCACACAGAACATTAGCCCCTAAACCACAACCACAACAAAAACCAAGATCCATTCTAGTAAAATTCCTAAGATATACAACAAGAGAAAATATATTGGAGAAAGCAATGAGGAAAATAAGAGAAGACAAAAAACTATTGGAATACAAAGGTCAAAAATTTTTTTTCTATCCAGATATAAGTTTTGAACTCCTGAAGAAGAGGAAAGAGTTTAATACAGCAAAAACGATCCTATGGAAAAAAGGATATAAATTTATGCTAAAGTACCCAGCGGTACTTAAAATAGTTATTCCAGGGCAGCAAAACAGACTATTCTTGGATCCGGAGGAAGCACGAAAATTTGCAGAACAACTACAAAACAGACAGAGAGATGAAGACATGTAACAAGAACAAAAATGACCACAAACTATATGTATGTGTGTATGTAGGTATATATATAAATATATATAAATATGTGTGTATGTATATATAAAAAAAAATAGAGTATAGGTAAGAACTAAGAAGGAAAAGAAAGGAAGTATGGGGGGAATTAAGAGAGTGACCTTTGTTATATATGAAGATTAAAATCTTTTCTGGGGGGGGCTGGGTGGGGAAGAAGTACAGTCACTGCGAAATCAGTTGACGCTTGCGAGTGAATTCGCAAATCCAAATGGAGAGGGGAGATGTGGTTGCCCGACAAGGGACAAAGGGCAACTCAGGAAGGGGAGGGGATAGTGGGGTTAAAGGAATTTTAGATAGGAGAATAATGGAAATATTTTATGTTTTAGAAATGTTGTCTTATAATGTGTTCAAAAAAAGAAAGCAGAAATGGATAAGAAGGAAAGGTGATGGGGGAGCATGGCAAGATGGCGTAAGGAACAGACGTGCCTTCCAGTCCTCTCCTGACTCTAACTTATTGTTTTGTCTTTAAGTGCCCGTTAAAACTTTTTTTTAAAAAGTTTATAAATAGTATGAGATGTTGAATTAATATCTAATGGTACATTTGTTAAAAAAAAAAGTAAAAGGAAACATCAACAGATTGGTAAAAAATTATATTTTCCGAAATTATCTTAGCCTGCTTGTTTACAAAAAGCCACGACTCAGCGTGAAATGGATCCAGGAAAACAAGCGAAGAATTCGGCCTTGGATCTCCGTTCTGATTCCATAAGTCTTTCTGAAGGTCGTTTTCAGCTGCCTTTAGAACAAAGGGCTTGCCAGATGCCAGTATTTCAAACAACGTCTACTGAGACTTTGATTCCACAAGAACAGCAGAATCCCACCATGTCTGGATCTACTGATGTTGATATACTTTTCAAGAGTCTTGAACATAAGATATTTTCTTCAATGATGCATTTAGGTGATTCTATGAATAATCTTACTTCTAAGATTAATGCATTGGTGGATGTCAATACTCAACAGATGGCTGATTATGGAGCTTTTAAAGTTGAAACTCTTGAAAGACTTGAGATGTGTGATCAAGGATTATCTGATGTACAAGATCAATTGCAAGATGTGAATAAAACAATTACAGATTCAGAATAAAAATTTAGCAAAAAAGGTTGATTATTTGGAGAACCAATCCAGACGGAATAATGTGAAAATTGTCAGCTTGCCAGAAGGCATAGAAGGGCCAGATCCAAGAAAATTTTTCACTGAATGGATTCCACAAGTGTTGGGACAAGATAAGTTTTCTGAAGGTTTAATATTGGAACGGGCTCATAGAGCTTTGAGAAGGAGACCTTTTTCAGGACAGAATCCAAGACCTGTTCTGGTTCGCTGTTTAAATTACTGTGATAGAGAGACTATTTTACGTATGGCTATTAGAAATGCACAGCAAAACAAATCTCCTTTGATGGTTCAGAGTAATCGTGTTTTCTTCTATCCAGATTTGAGTCAGGAAATTATGTTTCAACGACGTGAATTTAATTCTGTGAAAGAATTATTGTGGAAAAAAGGATATAAGGCAACATTTAGATACCCTGCAGTACTGAAGATTTTTCAGGATGGATATCAACCAAAGTTCTTTGATAATCCTAAAGAAGCTATGAATTTTGCTCAGTCTTTACCAATTACGCAATTCCAGGAATGACGTAGTCCTCCGCGGTCTTCAAAGAGGGCAGAGCTGCAAGAAGGGAATTTGATTTCTGGAAGAAATGGAAGAAACGGTGGTCGCAATGGCAAAGGAAACTCATTTAATAGATAAGGAACATTTGAAACTCAAACGTGAATGGGTTGGGCACGTTTTTTATTCTTCGTTTAATTCTAAGGCAAAAGGTGTGGCAATTTTGGTACATAAAAATCTACCATTTTAGTTACAGAGTGAAGAGAAAAATGGTTGAAGATTATTAATATTAAATTATACAATCTTTAATGAGGCATGGACTTTGCTTGATGTTTATGCTCCTAATGTTGAGGATACAGTTTGTTGTCTTTATTACTTGGACAATCGAACTCTAATGTGATGTTGGGGGAGATTTGAATGTGGTGTTGGAGCCTTTATTGGATAAGTACTCAAGAGTAATTAAGAAGTCTAAGATGGCAATCCAAGTGATTAATATGATGGCAGATTTGAATTTAATTGATATTTGGCGAAGAGTTAATCCTACAGAGAAAGATTTTTCTTTTTATTCCTCGCGACATAATTCTTTTTCTAGAATTGATTATTTTTTAATATCAGTACATTTGCAGGATAGGGTTACATCTGTGGAGTATAAGGCTAGATTGGTTTTGGATCATTGATTATTATTATTAGAATATTTGAGTTCACAAGATGTTCAGAAAGCTTCAAGATGGAGATTTAATACTATGCTATTACGACGCGAATTTAATTCTGTGAAAGAACGGTTGTGGAAAAAAAAGACATAGGGCAACATTCAGGTATTCTGCGGTACTGAAGATTTTTTAGGATGGAAATTAGCCAAAATTCTTTGACAATCCTAAAGAGGTTATGGACTTTGCTCAGTCTCTACCAATCATGTAGTTTCAGGAACGATGTAGTCCTTCAAGGTCTCCAAAGAGAGTAGAGATGTAAGGTGGAAGCAATGGTGATCGAAGTGGTAATGTTGATTTAAAAAAATAAATCTTTTATCTTTTTTTTGAAAAGAGTTTAAATAATGATGATAGTTTAATGAAATGGGAGTTGGGAGAGGGAACTGGGTGGGCACTAGTTTCCAGAAGTCATCAGCTACCTATGAGTTATCTCACACCCAATATTTTGGGGGAGTTACCGCTTTGGGCGGTTTAAACTGGAGGAGGTAGTTGTGACCTCCGACCTGTTTTTTTTCTTTTTAATTTTTGGGTTAAGAAGTGAAGGTTTTTTTTAAATTATTTTTTTAAAATAAATAATAATAATTATTTTTAACTCTTTTTGTTTTGATTGTAATTGAGAGGGAATTAGGAGGTTTTTTTCTCTCCTTTTTTGGGGTTTTTTTTTCTATTTTTTCTTTCTTTTTTAAGAGGATGATGTCACAGAGGATAATAAGTCAAAAATTGAGGATGTTGAATTAGATGAAGAGGAAGATGAGGGGAAAGGTGATAAGAAGAAGAAAAAAATTAAGTACAAATACATTGAGGGAGAAGAGTTTAATAAAATTAAGTTAATTTTAATTTTGATAGAGAATTTTGAAGATGTTATAAATGAAGAATATGGAGAATTTTATAAGAGATTGAACTTTTTTTTCTTTTTTTTATAAGGGGAGGGGAAGGGAATAAAAAGTTTATTTGATTGTTTTTCTAAGGGATGTTTTTGTTCTCTCGATGAATTATAAAGGAAACTTTGTATTGATGGAAATTCTGTATTTATGTATTATTAATTATGATTTTTTGTATAACAGATATGTGGTTGATATATGATTTTAATATTTGAATTTAGTTTTAAAGTGGATTTCATTTGTTAAATACATGAATTATGTTTGATTTAAATATATGTTTAAGGGTATTATTTTAATATTGATTTTTTTTGTTGTTAGTAATTTTTTTTGTTGTTAAGTTTTATCCTTTTTTTTGTAAGTGGGGTTTTTTCTATTTTATTTACAACATTGTTAATTAATTATTCACTCTTTATTTTGGGGGAGGGTTGGATTAATTAAAATTAGATGATTAAAGTTGTGTTATAATTAGTGGGGGGGTTAATTTGTGTAGTTTAATGATGTAGTATTCTAATTTTTATTATCTTATTTTTTATTATTTCTTTAAATGTAATTTTTATTTTATTCATGTCATAAAATTTTAAATAAAGTTTAAAAAGAAGGAAAGGTGATGATGAGGAAACGGAAAAGAAAGATAAACAAAGTATGAAATGGCTATGTTGAACTATATGACTTTAAATATTAATGGAATACATAAGCAAATCAAAAGGAAGAAACTGTTAAATTTACTGAAAAAAGATAAAATTGATATAGCATTCGTACAAGAAACACACTTAACTGAAGTGGAACACAAGAAATTAAAGAGAGATTGGATAGGACATGTAACAGCAGCGTCATATAATTCAAAAGCTAGAGAAATAGCTATATTAATCAGTAAAAATGTACCAATTAAAATAGAAGAGGAAATAATAGATCCAGCAGGGAGATATGTAATGATATATTTAGAGTTTTGGAATTTACTCAATGTATATTCACCTAATGAAGAAGATCAAAAATTTAGGCAAGATATCTTTTTGAAGATAGCAGACACGCAAGGGAACATACTAATAGGAGGGGATTTCAACCTGAATTTGGATTCAAACATGGATAAAACTGGAAAAAAAATTAACAGAAAGAACAAAGTAACCAAATTTATAATTAAATCAATGCAAGAAATGCAACTTTTGGATATATGGAGGAAACAACACCCAAAGGAAAAGGAATATTCATATTATTCGGGTAGACATAAAACATACTCAAGAATAGACCTATTCCTGTTATCAGCTCGCATGCAAGAGAGAGTTAGGAAAACGGAATATAAAGCTAGACTATTATCGGACCACTCACCCCTGTTATTGACAATAGAGTTAGAGGACATCCCACCAAGAATGAATAGATGGAGATTAAACTCCATGCTACTTAAAAGGCAGGATTTTAGAGAATTCATGGAACGACAAATTAAAATGTACTTTGAAATAAATACGGAATCAGTGAAAGATATGTTTGTACTATGGGACGCAATGAAAGCGTTCATCAGAGGGCAAATAATAAGTTATGTAACTAAGATGAAGAAGGACTACAATCAGGAAACAGAGCAGTTGGAAAGGGAAATAGCAAATATAGAAAAAGAATTAGCAATGAAGGAAGACACAATTAAAAGAAGAGAATTGGCAGATAAAAAAAATAAAATATGAAACACTACAAACATATAAGGTGGAGAAGAACATAATGAAGACAAAACAGAAATATTATGAACTAGGAGAAAAAACGCACAAAATTCTAGCGTGGCAGCTTAAAACAGAACAAACTAAGAGAATGGTATTGGCATTAAGGAAAAAAGACAAGCAAATCACATATAATCCAATGGAGATTAATGAAAACTTCAGAGAATTCTACAAACAACTATATCAAACTGAAAACGAAGGGAAAGAAGACAAAATAGATGAATTTTTAATTAAAATTGAACTACCGAAATTACAAACAGAGGAACAAAATAAATTAACAAAACCATTTGAAATAGAAGAAATACAGGAGATAATAAAAAAACTACCGAACAATAAAACACCAGGAGATGATGGATTCCCAATAGAATTCTATAAAACATTTAAAGATTTATTAATTCCTCCCCTTCTGGAAGTAATCAACCAGATTGATAAAACACAAAGCTTACCAGATTCATGCAAAACAGCAATAATTACAGTAATACCAAAGACAGGGAAAGATCCCCTCGCACCAGCGTCATATAGACCAATATCTTTACTTAACACAGATTATAAGATAATAGCTAAACTATTAGCAAACAGATTAGCCGACTATGTACCAAAAATAGTAAATCTAGACCAAACTGGATTTATTAAAAAAAGACGAACAACAGACAATATCTGTAAATTTATTAACTTAATTCATGCAGTAGAAGGAAATAAAACTCCAACAGTAGCGGTTGCTTTAGACGCAGAGAAGGCCTTTGACAGCGTAGAATGGAATTATTTATTCAAAGTACTACAAAAATTCAGCTTACCAGAGAAATATATTAATTGGATTAAAGCATTATATAAGGGACCATTGGCGAAAGTGACAGTAAATGGATATATATCAAAACAATTTAACTTAAGCAGATGAAAAAGGCAGGGATGCCCACTATCTCCCTTATTGTTCGCGTTAGCCATAGAACCACTAGCAGAACTGATAAGAACAGAAAATAAAATAAAAGGGATAAAAATAAAAGACAAGGAATATAAAATCAGTCTATTTGCAGATGACATTATAATATACTTGGCAGAACCAGAAATATCAATAAAAGAATTACATAGGAAATTGAAGGAATATGGAGAAGTGTCGGGGTACAAGATTAACGCAAATAAAAGTGAAGCAATGCCAATGAATAATGCGGATTTCTCAAAATTTAAGAAAGAATCACCATTCAGATGGCAAACGCAAGCAATGGGATATCTAGGTATACAAATAAATAAACATCTCGGCCATCTCTATAAACTCAATTGTTATCCACTAATGAAAAAATTACAAGACGACTTAGAGCATTGGAAAAACTTACCACTAACACTGATAGGAAGGATAAACTGTATTAAAATGAACATTTTCCCAAGGATACAATACCTATTTCAGACATTACCAATACGCTTAACAGAGAAATTCTTTAAGAAGTTAAAGAAAATAATAAGGAAATTTTTATGGAAAGGGGGGAAACTGAGGATAGCACTAGATAAATTAACAGAATGGTATAAACAAGGAGGCTTACAACTACTAAACTTTAAAAATTATTATAGAGCCACACAATTAAGATACCTATCAGATTTTTTTATCAAACAAGGGAAAAGCCAGATTGGACTAGATTAGAACTAGATAAAATAGGGGAGAAGATACCTGAACATATATTATATAAATGGGAACGTAGGAATTCTCCAGTATTGCATCATCTGCTCAACATTTGGAAGAAGATTCATGTAGAAAGGAATAAAATAAATTACCAACTACCAAAACTAATACTGACACAAAATCAGCTAATCCCTTTTACAATGGATAACCTTTCCTTTAGAGAATGGGAGAAAAAAGGGATCAAAAGAATAGAAAATTGTTTTTCGGGAAATAAATTATTATCCTTTGAACAAATGAAGGATAAATATAATATAACTCACGATACAATGTTGGCATACTACCAACTGAAATCCTATTTGAAGGACAAATTGGGAAACAGTCTGTGGTTACCAGAAGGAAGTAATTTTGAATATGTGATTACAGACACAATGATAATCAAAAAATTTGTAACAAACATGTATATTAAACTACAAGAAAAGGAAAATGAGGAAACAAATGGTAAAACTAAACAAAAATGGGAACAAGATCTAAACAAAGGTAAAGAATGAAACATGGGAGAAGTTATGCTCCGGAACTATGAGAAATACAATAAACACGGGGTTATGTATGATACAATATAACTGGATACACAGGCTATACATTACATCTCAAAAGTTAAATAAATGGAACCCAACAGTATCAGACAGATGTTTTCGCTGTAAAAAGGAAATGGGAACAACAATTCATGAAATTTGGACATGTGAAAAAGTGGAAAAATTTTGGGAAGATTGTAACCAGATATTAAATAAAATCACAAAAAGCAATATACCAAAAAACCCAGAGATCTTCCTCCTAAGTAATATAAAAAACAAAGAATTTGGACTCGATTTGGATGGTGCACAAAAAAGATTTGTTATGATAGCCCTAGCTGTAGCAAAAAAATGTATTATGTCAACCTGGAAATTAGAAGATAACTTGAGAATACAACAATGGTATCTAGAAATGAATAAATGTATTCCATTAGAAAAAATAACATATAATTTAAGAAATAACATTACAGTATTTGAACAAATATGGGAGCCATACATGAAACACAATAGAGAAAACCTACCGTGGACATCTCCCACCTAAAATGGCAGAAGGAGAAGATAATGAAAAGAACTGACTCAGTGGAATTTCTTGTTTATTTTTATTGAGTGACAACATTGTTTGACGGGTTTAATGTATCTTATATTCTGAACTTTAAATAAATGGGAGGGGAGGTGAGGGAGGGGTGGTGAGGGAGGGGTGGAGGGAAGGGGGGAGAAAATGACACTGTATATATTTAAGAAGGAAAATGTATGTATCTTGATCAATATGATCAATAAAAAAATTTAAAAAAAATATACATACCATTGGTATGTCCCAAACATTATGGTGCCCTGAAATGAGGGGATTATGTATAAATAGGGCTGTAATTTCTAATGGTCAAACCAAAATATATACAAATAACCTTTAATAAAATCTGGAATGTGCACTTTAATCACATGTGAATTGTTTGATTACAAATTTAAAGCTGTGGAGCATAGGGACAAATAAATGAAAAAACATTATGCCTAAACATTATGGAGGGCTCTGTAAATCTTTTCTTCAGGTTGACTACATCTTTTCTATAGCACTGTAATTAAATCTGAACACAATACTCCAAGTGGAGCTATGTTAGGCCTCCCAAAATGCAAGACCCCACATTTCTCAGTATTAAATTTCATCTGCACAACCAAGCAAGATCTTGCTGCCATCTTTGGCATTGTCTTCACGATCTATAATACGACTTTAGTATCACCCTCAAACTCACTAATCATGCCATGCATGTTTTTGTTGATCATTGTCAATCATAGACCAACATACAGCAATGAGCCCCGCATCAAAGCCTGTGGCACACCACTGGTCACAAGCTTTCAGTCTGAAAAACTACCTCCCACCATCACCCTCTGCTTTCTACCATGGAGCCAATTTTCTATCTCTTCTTGGATTCCTTGTGATCAAACCTTACAGAACAACCTACTGTGTGAAACCTCAACAAATATATTGCTGAAATCCCGATATACAATGTCTACACCTTTGCCCTCATCAATCTTCTTGGTCAGATCTTTAAAATAAACTCAGTCAGATTTGTGAGACATGACCTCCCAAACCATGATGACTTTTATAATCAGGCATTGTTCACTCCAAGATCTGGGACTCAACATCCCCCACAATCAGTGAAGATTGGTAAGAGCATCGCTTCCACAATCTCCATCAGTACTGGACACCACGGTGCTGCATTCTTAACCCCTTCCTATACTGAGACTGTGGGGCTCAGTACAACAATAACACCATCTACAAATTCGCTGACGATACCATGGTAGTGGGTTGCTTAAAAAGGGGCGGAGTCAGCATACATGAGGGACATTGAAAACTTGACTGAATGGTGCACCAACAATAACCTCACACTCAGTGTCACCAAAACTAAGAAGCTGGGGAAACCAGAGGTGTATGATTCAGTAATCATTGGGGAATCAAGATGGAGAGAGTGAGCAAATTTAAGTTCTTGGGAGATACTATCTCAGAGGATCTTTCCTGGAGCCAACACACAAGAAAGAAAGCACATCAGTACACTACTTCCTCAGGAGTTTGCGGAGATTTGGTATGACATCAGAAACCTGGCAAGTTTCCCCAGATGTGATCAGCTGCATCACAATCTGGTATGGGGACACCTATACCCCTGAGCGTATAGCCATGCAAAAGGGACTGTCATCGGGAACATCTGCCATCGGAGAGCAGCAGCAATCATCAACGATCCACACCACCCAGGGCATACTCTGTTCTCGCTGCTGCCATGAGGAAAGAGGAGTAAGTGCCACAAGACTCGCACCACCAGGTTGAGGGACAGCTGCTACCCCTCCACCATCAGACTCCTCAACAACAAACTCAATCAGGGACTTATTCAAGGACTCTTACTTTTCCACTTTATTGTTTTCTTTTTCTATATCTATATTGCAGTTTGTTTACATTTCTTTATTTGTTTACATGTGTATGTTGAGTTAGTTTTTTTGTGCACTGCCAATAAGTGGTAATTCTGCCTTGCCCACAGGAAAAAGAATCTCAAGGTTGTATGTGATGCCATGTATTTACTCTGACAATAATTCCTAAATCAGAATGCTCTCTAATAACTTACCAACCACAGCTGTTGGGCTCACTGGCCTGTTGTTCCCAGGATTTTCACTGCAGCCTTTCTTGAATTAAGACATATTTGCCTTCCCCCAGTCTTCTGGCACTTCATGGTGACTCATACACATCAGCCAGGGTACCTGCAATTTCCTCTCGAGTGTCCTACATCAGTGATATATCTGATCAGGCCCAGGAGACTTTAGCTCTTCTTCAGCTAACAGATCTCAAGGACTGTCCATGGCCTTTCACACTACCCCTCCCCGATCACCTCACAGATTGGAGGAACAACACTTCATTTTTCATCTGGGCACTCTCCAACCCCAGGGGATGAATATTGAGTTCATTGCATTCCACTAATCAGCTTGCCTTTCCCCCCTACCCCCCACTTAACTATTTATTCCAGTTCCTACTTCCTTTCCCTCTCCACCTAGCCTAGACTCCCCCCCACCACCCCCATTTTGTTCGGACATCTCTCATGTTCCCCTACACCTTGAAGCGGGAAACATTGGTGTTGTTTGACCTGCTGAGTTTCTCCAGCATTTGAGTGATTTTTCAAGGCACTATCAAGACAGTGTTTACATCCGGTACCGTACGGATGGCAGTCTCTTCAATCTGAGGCACCTGCAAGCTCACACCAAGACACAAGAGCAACTTGTCCGTGAACTACTCTTTGCAGACGATGCCGCTTTAGTTGCCCATTCAGAGCCAGCTCTCCAGCGCATGACGTCCTGTTTTGCGGAAACTGCCAAAATGTTTGGCCTGGAAGTCAGCCTGAAGAAAACTGAGGTCCTCCATCAGCCAGCTCCCCACCATGACCACCAGCCCCCCCACATCTCCATCGGGCACACAGAACTCAAAACAGTCAACCAGTTTACCTACCTCGGCTGCACCATTTCATCTGATGCAAGGATTGACAAAGAGATAGACAACAGACTCGCCAAGGCATATAGCGCGTTTGGAAGACTACACAAAAGAGTCTGGAAAAACAACCACCTGAAGAAACACACAAAGATCAGCGTGTACAGAGCTGTTGTCATACCCACGCTCCTGTTCGGCTCCGAATCTTGGGTCCTCTACCGGCATCACCTACGGCTCCTAGAACGCTTCCATCAGCGCTGTCTCCACTCCATCCTCAAAATTCATTGGAATGACTTCATCACCAACATCGAAGTACTCGAGCTGGCAGAGTCCGCAAGCATCGAATCCATGCTGCTGAAGACCCAACTGCGCTGGGTGGGTCACGTCTCCACAATGGAGGACCATCCCTTCCCAAGATCGTGTTCTATGGCAAGCTCTCCACTGGCCACCGAGACAGAGGTGCACCAAAGAAGAGGTACAAGGACTGCTTAAAGAAATCTCTTGATGCCTGCCACATTGACCACCGTCAGTGGGCTGATCTCGCCTCCAACCATCCATCTTGGCACCTCACAGTTCGGCGGGCAGCAACCTCCTTTGAAGAAGACCGCAGAGCCCACCTCACTGACAAAAGACAAAGGAGGAAAAACCCAACACCCAACCCCAACCAACCAATTTTCCCTTGCAACCGTGCCTGCCTGTCCCGCATCGGACTTGTCAGTCACCAACGAGCCTGCAGCAGACGTGGACACACCCCTCCATAAATCTTCGTCCGCGAAGCCAAGCCAAAGAAAGAAGAAAAAGAAAAGAATCAAGTTCCCCAATCCTCATGTCTTTCTGCGCAGCAAAAAACAGAAAAGTACTTGCTGAGTGCAATGCTTACTTTAGCACTAACGACCCGGGTTTGAATCCAGCGCTGGATTCAAGTTTATGTTCTCCCTGTGTCTGCGTGGGTTTCCTCCCACTCTTCAAAAACATATGGGGTTTGTAAGTTAATGGGTGTATGGAGGGGGAGGGGGGATTTATTTGTTGAGGTCCTTGCCCATCTACTATTGCTCCACAGAGTTGACCAAATTGAATCCAGATGGATCATTTTTCTCTGGTACTTTTTTTCCTTTTTGTACTGATAAAAATCTCAGGATTATCCCTTAATGTTATGTGCCTGTGTTATCTCCTGTCACCTTTTTGCCTCAAGCCTCCTTTCTGTGCTTAAAGAGAGCCTGAATTTCCATTGTGATGCCAACTTCCCTATGTTGCCTGTCCAACTTTTGACTCTAAAAAGCCTTTTTGCCTCAAGCCTCCTTTCTGCGCTTAAAGAGAGCCTGAATTTCCCTTGTTATCCCAACTTCCCTATGTTCCCTGTCCAACTTTTGATTCTAAAAAGTGTGCATGTCTTGGCCTCTTGTCAAGACACTTTTAAAAACATCCCATTTTCCTAATATTTCTCTTCCATTAAAAAACCTGTTCCAATTTACTCGAGCTAGTTCCTGTCTTATACCTTCGAAGTTGCCCTTACACCAATTCTGAATTTTAATTCAGTCTTGTTTTTCTCCATAAATATCTTAAACTGAACGGAACAATGGTCTCCTGTATCAGGTTTAAACTAATTCCATTGCTCACTCCTTCCATATGATGTGCATACATAATCAGTTTGTTAGTTTTGTTCACATTGATTGCCATGTTGTTGAGACATCATTCAACTAGCTGATCTATCTCATTCTTGTACGCTTCCTCACTGCCATCTGATTCTGATCTCATCAGCAAATGTATAGATGCCATTTGAATTGTGCGTAGCCACAAAGTCATGGGTGAGAGCAGTGGGCTAAACTCACATCACTGAAGTGTGTCTATGTTGATTGTCAGCGAGGAGGAGATACTGTTACCGATCCACACTGACTCTGGTCTTTTGATGAGGAGGTCAAGGATCCAGTTCCAGAGGCCTAGGTTTTGAAGCTTGCTGACCAGTACTGAGGGGATGATGGTGTTGAAAGCTGAACTGTCATCGATGAAAAGCAGTTTGATGTACGAATTGCTGTTATCCAAGGAGTGAATTCAGTCAGAACCTCTTATTAGTTTGATTGAAAAGAGGGATTGTCTTGGATAATGTTTTGAAACTATTTTCTTTCAGTCTATGCTCAAACCAATCCTGAGTCAGTTTTGATATTCTGACCATGCCTCCTGTCTGAAATGTGGGCAGCTTCAATTATTGCTTGACTCAAATACCTTCCCACTTGTGACGTTGATTCTGATCATTCTAATATTATGGAGTCCCAATAAATAAACCTTTGGACTATTTATATATAGTCACAAAAACAAGTGGCAAAGGGGGAAATGTGGAATATTCCCTCCCCTGATTTGAATTTGACTGCTAGTTTATCTGTCATTTGATGTGTGAATTCACCACTGAGGTCTTTTTCTCACATGAACGTTCCTTTGCAGACACCCGCAGCCAACTCCAGAGCCACATTCTCCCAGCTATTCCACCTGAAAACGGCTATTGAGACAGCGTAAAGGAGCTATGCTTTTATAAGGTTTAGGAAGCTAAAGTCAGGAAGGGCTCTACTCCCTGCTTTTCTCTTAACCAAGTTTCTGTTGTGGTTACTGTATATGTTGGTGTATAAATATTTGAATCTTAAAAATATCACCCCAAACCCATGGGTTTTATATCCCATGTATGAAATCTGACCCTAACAGCAAAGTCTCAATGCTCCCCCATGCCAAGTATAAAATCTGAATCTTAAAAGTGAAGTCTCTGCTCCCCTGTGGGGTCCATCTGCTCTGTCTGACTGCCGTTAGTTCTGTACAGACTTTAAATGGTCTATTAAGGAACTGTTGGTGGTTTATTTTAAAATATGCTACTAAAATTTGCTTTTAAAATATTATGACAGCATCACTCAACTGGTCAGTACTTATTGGGCCAGTCTTATACAACGAATATAGCTCAAAACCTACATTTTAGGTGGAAATTTGGGGGGGAGGGGCAGGGTCATTTTGCACATGTCAACTTTTATGTCAGCATATACAATACATCCCAGTCACATATATTTACAACTATCACCAAGATATTACCTGCACAACCAGAAAAGCCAATATTTGACTACTGCTATACCATCAAGAATGCCAACTGAGCCATCCCACGCTCACATTTTGGCAAGTTTGATCACCCAGCTATACTTCTACTCCTGCCATACAAGCAGAGACTGAGGACTACAGCAGCAGTGAAGACAGTGAGAGTCATGAGGCCAAGGAGTGCTTGCAAGTACTGCTTTGAATCAGTGGACTAGACCATATTCAAAGACTCCACTTCAAACTTGAATGAATATCCCACAGCTGACAGCGACTTCATCAGGATCTATGTGGATGAGTGCATGCCATCACACACATACTGTGAGTACCCAAACTAGAACTTCCCTCTGCGATAGGATCCTCAACTCACTCACTGGAAAAAGTTTGTGAGAATCAGTAACATCTTCTCACTGACAATCAACACAGGCCCACATCAAGGATATGTTCTACTTGCTCTATACCCATGAGTGTGTGCAGTTCTACTTGCTCTATACCCATGAGTGTGTGCCAAGGCACAATTCAAATGCCATCTACAAATTTGCTGATGACATGACAATCACCATCAGGTTCACAGATGGCAATGAGGAGGCATACATGAATTAGATGAGCTAATTGAGTGATGTCACAACAACCTTGCACTCAACGTCAGTAGAAGTAAGGGATTATGGACTTCAGGAAGTGAAAATTAGGAGAACACAAACCAGTCCTCATCAAGGAGTCAGCAGTGGAGAGGATAAAGAACTTCAAATTCCTGGGTGTCAACATCTCTTAAGACCTATCCTGGGGCCTTAATTTCCTTGTACTTTGTTAGGAGTTTGAGAAGAGTCGGTATGTCTCTAAAGATCCTTGCAAATTTCTGCAGGTGCACTGTGGAAAGTATTCTGATGGTGTGCATCATTCTGGTATAGAGTGCCCATGCACAGGACAGGAAAAGGCTACAAAGAGTTGTGAACTTTGCAAGCATTATCATGGGCACCAGTCTTCACTCCATTAAGGACATCTGGAAGAGGCAATATCACAAAAAAAAAGCAGCCTTTATCCTCAGATCCTCACCACCAAGGCCATGCCCTCTTCTCACTGCTAACATCGGGAAAGGTACAGAAGCTTGAAGATGAACATCCAATGGCACAAAAACAGCTTCTTCCTCTCTGCCAGATTTTTGAATAGCCAATGAACCAGACACTACCTCACTTTTTCTCTTTTGCATGCATTTACTTATTTTGAAAAACGTAAATTCTCGCAATTTTTGCACCTGTAATGCACAATACCACTGCTACAAGATTTCATGACATCTTCATGACAAATTTTGATTCTAATTTATCCATGCCCTAAATTCATCCACCTCACCCAACAAACCTCTATCATTAAAATAGGTGCAATTTAAACCAAGTTTTTCCTCGGTCTTTTTCTTCTGCGCAGTAAATTTTCTCCCATTATCCTCCATTCCCAATTCAAACCTCTCACCTTCCTGTCCTGCAATAGGGTCCCAAATCCTGCCAATGTAGTTTAAAACTACAATTTGAAGCATGACAAAACCTGCCTGCCAGGATCCTTCACTGGTTCAAATGCAACCTGTCCAACTTGAACATGTTGCCCCTCTCCCAGAGGAAATCCCAATAACCCAAAACTGGAATCCCCATCCCCTGCACCAGCTCCTTGGCCACAAATTAATGTGGTCTCCCTTCTATTTCAGAGCTTACTAGCACGTGGCACCGGGAGTAATCAAAAGATCACTACCCTTGAGGTTCTGCTTTTCAATTGCTTACTTAACTGCCTATACATGTTGTTCAGGACCACATCCCTTAATTCTACCTAACATTGTGTACAACAACCTTGGGCTGTTCACCCTTCCCCTTGGAAATGCCCCCCAACTGCTCAGTGACATCCTTGACTTTGGCACCCTGGAGGCAACACACAATTCCAGCCACAGAATCTTGTAATCTTCACTATAAACCCCCAACTACTGCTGCTGCTTGTCCCTGAAAGGTCATTCCATCCAACAGTATCCAAAGCAGCATTCTTGCGAGGGGAATGGCCACAGAACTCTGTATTCTCTGCCTACTCCCATTTACTCTCCTGGTGGTCACCCATCTATCTGTTAGCTGTCCCTTGGATGTGACCACCTCAGTGCAAGTCTTATCCATGATGCTCTCAGAATCTCTGATGATTCCAAATACATCCAATGGCAGCTCCAATTCCTTGACCCTATCTGTCATGAGCTGTGGCTGCAGACACTTCCCACAGATGTCATTAGTATGAAGAGCACAGTGATCCTTGGTTTCCAATATCCAGCAGCATTCCACTGTCCTGCCATTCTGCTTACTGAGCTCTAAGCCCACTTCAGCCTCTGCTCACCAAAGCCTCCAAGTTCCACTCAAACAGAACTACTCCTGCAATGGTCACTCCCCTTGAGCTTCTTTTTTCTTTTATAATCCAAAGCCCACTCAACTCCTTTAAATCTCCCACCTCCACCAGCAATCGCATCTCCCATTGAGATGCAAGTTTTTCTTTTAATGTGTACTGGCTTCAATTGTACTCTGCCTTCTCCATACCATACTTTGACAGATCCCATCTTGATTTAAAGGGCATTTGCACTCACCTGTAGAATTTGGCTCCTTGTTCCACATTTGGACCAAGGTGGTGATTAAGCTTGAAACCCAGCAGACTTGAAAGCAATGTTGATTACAGTTTCCATCCATCCCCTTGCTGATTATTGAGAATGGTCTGATTGGGCAGTAAATAGCTGAATCAGATTTATTCTGCTTAGATTGGCAGTCAGTGCTTGTTTTTACTATTGATTCGTGCAGATTTAATTATTTTCCTCCTTTCATTGTGAAACTTCATGAAAACTGCGAACCTGCAGACAAATCAGTGTATTCCAGCAGTTAATAAGAGCATTCCTGGACAATTAGTTTTTAAGATTTCAAGGATTATCCAATGGGTCATTATCTGACAAGCATATATTCAGCTGACCAGAGAGAATTGTGTTCACTACTTCTAATTATTAGGTGAAAAGATTTTAAGGATTTATTATGCTGTACAGGACTCTTTCACTGTACTTTTGGGATTTTTAAAAGTAATCACGCAGCACAAAATAAGCACTGACCATGAAAACGAACTCCACTGATCGCATTTCATCCTCTCCACTTTCCCATGAATTTCCCCATCACTCACCTACAAATTAGGGGTGGTAACCCACAAATCTTTGGGTGGGGGGGGGGGGGGGAAGCACCTGAGGAAAGCCGTAAGGGCACAGGCATAAAGTGCAAACTCCACATTTAAAGCTCAGAATATCCACAGAGTAAAAAAGAAACTGATGAAAGCACACAGAATATCAGGTATTATCAGTAGAGCAGGATGTGAAGAAATGAACAGCATTTAATCAGAGCTGAATTGGTTCACCAATTTCAAAACCTATCCACAAAGCATTTGCATGCATGTGTTTGGATCTCTCTGAATGGATGCATAAAACCAGGATAAACCTCACCTATAATTATCTACTGATTATGTATTGCAGTCAATGTTGTGGGCAACATTATCACACAGTGAAACACTACTATCTGTGACTTGTACAAAATACAGGACAAAGATTTCACTGAGACAGTACAGGAATGTTTCCAGTTCCTACCAAGCTCGTTTTATTCAAGTCTTTGGTATTGGCAGCGTTATATTACACATTATACAGTTATTAACTAACAAAGATTTTGATTTAACAGTAATGTTGTGGCATGGAATCAAGGCGAGTACAAATGCAGTGTGTATCAAGTTTGAATATTTGGGACTAAACATAAATGCTAACTCATAAAAAAAATAAAATAAGACAGAAACAGCACTGTGACTTAATTAACAAAGCATAAGTAAACATTTGAATTAAACTCTAGTCTATCACTGGTACAGTACGTATATCTATCAAATATGTATACTTTGTTAAATAAGACCCCAACTGTACAGGTGAATAGCTAGCTTCTGAGCAGCAAAGTTACAGAAAGGCATCATTGTACAATGCATTTAAAAATCTCAATAATGCTGGCAAAGGAGTGCTACTGCAGGTGATGTCACAGAAAACAGTGCTCTCAATCTCTGCAATTTCTAAATCAAATGAAGTTCAACTTCACTGCTATACACATATTTAAAATCACAATCAAAACATTTTAAAAGACCCATTTTGATCCAAAATATTTATTCCCCCAATTAAGCTGATCAATTCTTGATTTGTTTTGGTCATAGACACTACAATGATTTATTTATTATGACAATGAAGGAATGTCCTTCCTCCCCAGGACTCATTTTACAAAATTGAACATCATATTTCCCTCTTGAAACATGCTTCACAAAATACTTTCTTTTTAAAATCTACTTTTTATTTGAATCATAATTAATGTAAATGATAGTTTTGACAATGAACATCATTCTATGCTTTATTAAGTATTTTAAGGCAGTTGATTTTTTTCTCATTTCAAATGTGAATTCTATCATAATGACTATATAAAACTTGTAAAACAACAATTTACATACATTATTTCTGAGAATTAGAAATCCTTGCATTTTAGCAATTTATATTTGCAAGTAACACCTTGTATATCTGAAGGTTTACTGAGCAAAAAAAAAGTTTACTAATTGCAAAAGAGATGCTCATAAACTATAAGTTACACAAAATACCCTGGGGATTGATATATCTTGTAACATATTTGTATGTAACAGTATTAAATGTACCAGTCTAATGCATATTTTCATAATCAATTGGGGAAATAAGTCTGTTATTTAAAATGTAATATTCCATTTAATCCATACACTGGTTTTCATTCACACCTACAGCAAGGATTATCTTGTACAATCTATTTTAATCGGTTCTTTACTGAATGAAGTTACCTTCTCATATATTAGTCAAGAAATAATAGGCTAAATGGAACAAGACAATCAATTCTTAAAGTCTGCACAAGACGCTAAGAAAATGCAACTGTGAAAAATCTGTTCTTTGTGGGGATTAAATAAATTTTATATACAGCTAATATAAAATCCATGAGAGAAAAATGTTGACATTTTTGGTATGGGTGTACAGCTGGAAAATATTTCAACAATAAACCAAATGACAGTTTATTTTTGCAATAACGATCCCCCTTTTGATCCTTCACACAGCAAATTCCTGTCTACATTATAATTAATCCAGAATTTGAAAGGATAGATTTTTTTCAGTGTTGCTGTTCCTCAGCTTAGTAATTTTGCTAATAATTAAGAATTCTAAAATGTATAGACAGACAACACAGAATAAATAATGCAGTTACTATTTCTGTAAAACAAGTTACAAATACTACTACTGTATTTTTAAGTCAGCATGCATAGATATTTTAAGTCCCCCCCCATCTTGAAAGCAGATTACACAGACATATCGAAGAGCAAATTGTAAATAAGTGAGGTAAGTGATATTCAGAATTACACTGAACATAGTTTAAAAACAAGATTATACAAGTGAATAGGGACAAATATGATGCACTAGAGCACAGCTTTGTTCTATCACACTGGAAAATGGCGTTGAATAGCTAAGAAATGTAAGTTCCACTGCCATCTGTGAGCAATTAATTTAATACCATACTGAACAAATTTTATTGAGAAAATACTTTTCATATGTATGATTCATTATTAGATGGGCAGTTCTAAGGACATATTGAGTTAGTTACCATTTATTCCGGCCCAGGCCAAAGTCAATATTCTGAATTCATTATCAATTCAAGAATGGCATAACCTTTTGTGCATTTTTGATTTGTTACTGGTGTCAACAGATAGATGCATCCAGTGATGTGCTGATAATTACAGAAGAACATTCATCAAGAGCTCTTACATCTCTTAACAGAATGGGATTTTTTCATTAAAATGGAAATTGCTCACTTTAAAATTTAGTATCTGTCAGTCTCTTTTAATATGAATACACATCCAAAAGACTCAATAGAAGTGTGCACTCTTTGGTGTTGGTTTTGGGAGGCTAAGCATAAAGATGTACAGATTTAGAGCATTGTAATTTCATTTCCCATTTAACCTACTGAATAGCGTGTTTATCAGGCAACACCAGTAAAAGAAAGAACAATGCATATCAGCTTCTTTTAGTGATAACATAAACACACCCAAGCCTGGTCCCAAAGTAGCTCATGATTGACATGGGCTAATCTGAACTCTAGTGCAAACACTGACTGATACAATATGCCACCTGGATTTTCATCTTAAAAGTCACAATTTTAGCGAATAATGAAGATACACTTTTGCCAGAAAAGAAAGTCAAGAACTAATTTAGAAAATAAACTATATCTAATAACTATTAATTTTGAATTGTACATTATTAAGAAATACATTGGAAAGTGATTAAATGAACAAATGTCATTCTACCAAAACAGCCTGGACATCCTCCACATTATGCACAGTCTCTGACAGAGACTGATTTGTCTCTGTCACTTCACAAGCCTCTGAAGAGCCCTCCCCTTGCTCTGCAGGCTGGCCTTCCATCACAACAAACGTATCAGAGTTCTGGTTTTGGCAGGAATGCCGCACAGCTTCACTAGCTGTTGAGAAACTTTTGTCACAAAGACTGCACTTGTATGATTGGTTGGACTGATTTGTTGTTAGGTACACTGGATCCATTAGTGACTGGCTAGTTTCTTCCGATGAGCCTTCAGTGAGCATTGCTTGCTTATTATCTACCATCATAAAGGTATCAGAGTTCTGATTAAGGCACACATGCCTGGCAGCCTGGTTGGCCCTACAGAACGTTTTATCGCAGGTACTACATTTATATGGTTTGCCTGTGTGAATGTACATATGCTCTCTCCAGTGACTTTTCTGGATAAATTTACGTCCACAGATGGAGCACTCATACTTTCGCCTCTTAACCTCCCTATCTTGATCCCCTAACTCTAAGTTGTCAATGTCTGCAATGTCTGATGGGGGTGGTGTTTCTGCTTGCAGTTGGCTATCTGCCATTGGAGAATCATTCTTCTGTTGTAGTTCACCATCGCTAATTACTTCTGCTTCAGGTATTTCTTCAGCTTCTTTTGCTGGTTTCCCAGACTCTCCCAATTGCCCCAGCACATTCACTCCTGCTTGGCTGGTAACAGGAAGTGACATTCCTGTATGGAGCTGTAGGTGCTCTCGCAGACTGCTTCGCAAAGTAAACCTTCTGCCACAAAGGTGACAAACATAAAACTTTGGAAAACCACTATTCCTTTTCATAATACTGGGCTTAACATGAGCTACCGCATGTATTCCAGGCTGTCCATCTAATAGAGGAATATTCTCGTTTCGTTCTTCAGCTATTGTTGGACCGGCTGGGGAAATTAACCCTAAAGGTGTCCCAGATGACTGCCCGATATGTTGAGAAGGCTGGAGAACCTGTGCACTCTGGGGATGCTGTTGCCCAGCTTCCGCACCTCTTTCTTGTTCTAGCCGAGAAGGATGAGTATGTGACCTGGGCTCCCGACCACACTTTTCTCCAGTTGTTGATAACCTACTTTGTGATGTAGTTTGATTATCTGCAATCTGAATGCCATACAGTGAAGATGTCCAAGCAAAAACTTGATCAGGGCGAGGAATGGCTCCGTGGCTGGCTAAACTGGCTTCTTGAACTAGTGGATATGCATGCAAGAATTTAATTCCCTGCTCAAGGCGAACAGGGTCAATAATTTGGGGTGCCATCTTCCCTGTGTACATTAAATGCAGGAGGTAGCTAAAAATATCTGGCTGAATATCCGTTGGCTTCAATCGGACACAATCACTGTTAAAAAAAAAATCAAAAAATATATATAAATACTAAACTATCCACTGGTTTCTGCAGGTTTTCTTGTGAAGTGTAACATGCATCAGGATGTCAATACATAGCAAAACTCTTATTGTCTTTCAAAATGATAAACAGAGCTTGATGCATGGTCAAAAGCTTACACCAAAGCACAAGGCAATTGCAGCACGAAAGCAAGATTACTTGTTATGATGTGTGCAATTTAAAACACCGTTTACATAACTCCTTGAAACATTGAAAATCATGAGAATTTATCAAAATTATACCAGAGATGAGCATAACAAGTTAAGTGGCAAATTGAGATGCAGGCTATTTCCAACCAAAACAAGTAAAAGGAAATTAAAGTCTTACAAATTTCAAATAAAAGTACTAAACATTCAAATTACCTCTTCCACCCCCCCCCCCCCCACACCATTTCAGCAAGGAATATTAAGAATTTTTTTAGTGTATTTACAGGTCAGCAATTTAGGTTATTGAAATATGTAGCCACAGTATAGCAGAAAAAAAAGACAAAACATGCAAATGGGACAACCGAAAAATCATTTTAATACTACAGTAAATTACAAGAGAAAACAAAAGCAGCTTAGGTATAGCAGAACACATTTTATAAAACAAACTGCCACTGCTGGTCCCTCTCTCTCCAGGTGGCCCCGATTCTCCCCCCGCCCCACTGAGAGAGCAGGACAGTGAGACCAGTGTGGGGGCTGATGCTGGCTGTCGGGGTGTGGGGCGAGGGAGGAAGAGAGCGGGGGTTGGATCTGTGTGGGGGCTGGTGGCGGCCTGTTGCGGGGGAGGGAGAAGACGGGCAGTGGGATCAGTGTGGGGACCCACAGCGGGCCACCGAGAGTCTCCAGACAGTTCGCCACCAGCCCCACCACCCCCACACTGATCCCACTGCCTCGCTGACACCAGGCCTCAATGATTGATGCTAGTGAGCCAAGAAGCAACAATGATCACTGTCGGCATTACTTACTATTATCACCCTAATTTCAACTGCGCATACAAGACCCAGGGGATATTTTTGAGCCATTTTTTTGGGAATAAAAGTGGGTCTTATATGCCTTCAAATACAGTAATCTCTTTGTTCAGAGTGTAAGCAAATAATTTAATTTTCTGACATTAGAAATGTCTGAATTACAGAAGAATACATATTTTGAAGAAATTTAAAAAAAATACTTCAAGCAGAGGAGGGACAAGTGAAATGATTTCATAGCCTTAAGAACTAATGGGTATGGTCTTCAACACTTAGTTCCTCAGTTGAGCAGAAAATAAAGAAACATCAATTCATAACAAAGTAATTTTAAAGTAGAGTTAGAGTCTAAGGAGAATGCACCCTTCACACTGCAGTAATGAATGGATGTTATTTACTTGCTGACAATGTCAAAATATCAGAACATTGTATCTGTATCATTTACATGTTTGGAGCATTATTCTGCTAGAAAACCCCATTTGGATATAAAAGATAGGTTTGTGTAAATTATAACAAGCATAATATTCTTTATCTTCAATTTAACATCTTGATCTAAAGCATTACCTGGTTTGATGAATAAAAAGCATTTTGAAGTAATTAGAGAAAGAGGCAAGGACTGCTTTATGTGCCTTGAAATAAACATCACCTATAGCCACCGTGCAGTCACAAAGGAAGCCAAACTCTCGCTGGGCATTGAGTTGTTGTAACAGAATTAAACCATGGTTAGCTAGTTCCATGTTTAGACCCTAGGAGGAGGTAGAAGGAGACTACATTAGAGACCAAATAGAAGACAACTGAACATATAACCGAAACCTGAAAAAACCTTGTTCTAAATTAAAAAATTATTATTCAACTATTAATCATTTTAAACTAGAATGTGCAGCAATGAACAATTTTCACTTAAGAGAAAATATACATGTAGCTGAATGAGTTTTAAAAAAGGAGAAAAACTACCAACCCTGATCAAATGTTTCTAATTCTTTGAATTTACACACTCCTGCACAGACCATTTAAACCCAAGCAACTCTTAAAAATGTTCATTAGTTTTTCAGTTGATTGTCTAACTTTCTCACCAAATACCTTTAACAGAACATAAGCAAATAACTGAAGGACCACTTTAGTATTTGAGCAGAGAGAGAGAGAGAGAGAGAGAGAGAGAGAGAGAGAGAGAGAGAGAGAGAGAAAGAGAGAAAAAGAGAGAGAGAAAATGAGATTAAAATGCTGCAATTCCATTCAGTTGCTTTTTAAAAATGTGGTCATTGTGTAGTAACTAAAACATGTCAGCCAACAAATTATGTTGAAAAATCCCAAAAGTTGCAAAGCATATAATGACCAGATCATCAAGTAATATTTTGATTTTCAGGTGGCTTTTTGTAAGATACCACAAAAGACAACTGAGGATAGAAATTGAAATATCACTGAAAACAAAAAATGGGCAGTTTTGAGATATCTAAGCACTTGTTTGATTGGTAAAAAGATAAAACATAATATATTATTATTTTATCAGTAGTGAAGGACAAAAACTTTTGAAAATTTACTTAAATATTTTTGCTTTAATACCCAGGATGAATTAACCATATTTTAAAAAAATTTTTGTAGATATGTTTATTCTTCTTTAAAGATGATATTTTCATAATTATTTGTATGTTGTATGTTTACAAGATTTTTTTTGGTCCCTTTCTTATAAAATTAGATTTACAGTTCTTTCTCAAGCCTGGTCACCTTAATTCTGTCAGATCACAAGTGAAAGTCCTCAGAATTGGGTTTGAATTAGCCATGATTAGATTGGAGTTTAAATAATGGACCCTGTTGAGATCACACTTGAAATGGGGGTCTAATGAGTTCATTCATATTTGAATTTTAGTGCCAGTAAAGTATTTTGAATTTTAGTGCCAATAAAGTATTATGAATCTTACTCAATGCCATGACAAAAATATTTAGTGGTCTATTATAAAATTGGCATCTTTGACAGGCAGTCAAATGTACAGAATACATTAATTAAATGGAAACAAAATAAAATAGTGCTAAATTGGGAGGATGGAACTTTGAAGTAATGGATTCAATACAAAAATAGAGATCATGTATTTATGGGTACTTTCTCTGCTAGTGCCTGGTATTGGTTGAAGCAAATTCAAACTCATTGCATCAATAAATTCTAGCTCAACAGAATCCAATTATAAATGGTTTAAATAATGCAGCGCTAATAAATCATCAATCACATTGCTAAGGTACTTTGGGATGTCAAATTCTCTAATGTTTACTGCAGTTTGGTTGCAGCTTAGTCAAGCAGTATAACTGAACACTGAAAACAAAAAATGGGCAGTTTTGAGATATCTAAGCACTTGTTTGATTGGTAAAAAGATAAAACATAACATTATTATTTTATCAGTAGTGAAGGACAAAAACTTTTGAAAATTTACTTAAATATTTTTGCTTTAATACCCAGGATGAATTAACCATATTTAAAAAAAAAATTTGTAGATATGTTTATTCTTCTTTAAAGATGATATTTTCATAATTATTTGTATGTTTACAAGATTTTTTTGGTCCCTTTCTTATAAAATTAGATTTACAGTTCTTTCTCAAGCCTGGTCACCTTAATTCTGTCAGATCACAAGTGAAAGTCCTCAGAATTGGGTTTGAATTAGCCATGATTAGATTGGAGTTTAAATTTTACCAAAGCAGGTTTCTACTTCTTGCTGAATTAGAACCACAACTCTCACCAACATATTCTATTTTCTACAAACCAGCAGCTTTAACATTTTATTATTATCCACTTTAGCTGAAGCTCAGCTCCAGCTACAATTTCCAAAAGGATCATTCACAGTTATCCTGCCTCAAACTTGAACCAAAATTATCCCAAACACCACCATTATTGGAGTGGTTTGTTTTTATTGATTCAGAGTATAAAATGTGATAGAGATTTAATTTCAATTAAATAGACTGGAAATAAAAAGAAAATCAAAAAGGTGAACACAAAATTCACCTGGTTTGCTTATGCCCTTCAGTGGAGGGAATCTGCCACAATTGTCCTGCCTGAATTGGACATGGCTCAGGTGACCAGGATTAGTAAAGATTACAAATTTATTATTAGGAAAGGGAACAAAAACAATTCTTATAATCACATAAATAACTATATAAAAGATTAAAGCAGAGAGTAAATATCTAAAATGTTTTTCCTCAGATCCAATTAATGAACATGTAAGCAATTCCTGACTTTGTGCATAATGGTAGACCTTTAACAAGTCTGAAATGGTGCAGAAACCAATACATTTTTATCATAACCTCTACGTTAAAACAGAAAATTGATAAAGATGGACAGACAACCTTGAATTAAGATAGGCTCTGAATTCCAACATGGCAATTCCACTTGACACCCAAATTACCTTGGAAAAGTTCACTTCATTAACATTTTGGAATTTTGTCTAAATTGGCAGAGCAGTCCCTCAGATGAAGCAAGTTAAAGACCTGACAGAGGAATACACATTGAACCATACTTTACAGAAGTGAAAGCAGCTGTAGAGTGATAAAACTGTAGCAGCCATTCTCAACAGAGGGAGGGGGAGTACACTTGGAAAAAGGAATGCAAGTAGCAGCCACAGTCTGAGTGGGTGGCTTCAATGTCCATCACCAAGAACACCATGCTAGAACCATCAATAACTATGCAGGTCATGTCCTGAAGAAGATAGCTGTCAAAGCGAATCTGCAGCAAGTAGGCTGTGAACCAACACGAGTGCAAAATGTATCTGAACATATCCACACTCATCACAGATGCCCTGAGCCTTGAATGGAAAGGCTGACCACTACACTAATTATGGATTTATGAGCACAAGGACATCATATTATTTTGATTGATGTAACCATTCTTTTCAGTCAGTCTTTCCGGATAGAAGATGATTTGCTTCCTCTCAAGACCTGTGGGCTCTGACTATATGCAGACAGAAGGAGCATGCATCACCAGGTGATCCAACTTGCCAAAACGCAGTCTCAGGAAATAATGGTAGGTCTTTCTTATATTAGTGGTATAGCAGGATATGCCCTGGTGATGATTAGGCAGTGATTTCTTGAGACAGTCCTGATTAAAGTCACCATTTAAGATTTGGTGGGCCATCTCTAGTATACTGATTACATTATGCAGCTCCTGTTTGTAATCAGCATCATGAGGGATATAAACTCCAGTGAGAATCACTGATGAGAACTCTCAAGGAGGACAGAAGGGTCTACATTGAAATGATATTTGCTCTAAGGCAGTGAAGCAGGTTGACATAACCCCAACATCCATGCACCAACTGGCATCAACTAAAAAGCACACACCGTCTCCTCTCTTTGTTAGAATCCAAGTTCCAGTCTAGTCTGTGAATGAACCCTACCCATAATCCACCTATGACCTTTTATCTATTAGCCTGTGCTCCTCCCCTGCTCATAATTCCCTCCTCTCCTCATCCCCTCTCACTACCTCTTTATTCAGGCAACTGCCTGTTTTTTACTCAGATCTTGACAAAGGGGTTAGGTCCAAAATGTTGGTTGCCCATTACTATTTATCAATACTGCACTGGGGCACCCTCCAACCAGAAAACATTAATATGGACTTCTCTGGCTTTCGTTTAAACGCCCCCCCCCCCCCCCCACTTCTTCCCCTGTAGCAATCCCCCAGCTCAGTCTCTCCCTTCCCTGTCTCCTTTCGCACAGTCATTATAAACTCTCACCTCTCCCCTTATCATATCTAATGAACACCTTTTTTTTTGGGTCTGGATTCCTTTCCCAACCAACAAAGTCTGAATTCTGAGCTTTTCTGCTTATTCATAGAAGGGCTCAGGCTCAAAATATCGGCAATACATCTTTGCTTTTTTTGGACGCTGAAAGACCAGCTGAGTTCCTCCAGCATTTTGGTATGTTTTTACTCCAGACACATATTGGTGGATGCAGGTACGAAAATTCTCAACTACTCACTACTTTCTAATTTAATACAATACTCTAGAAATAAACACTAGTCCATTTTTTAAATAACTATCTTACTTTGCTGTATTGCAACTTGCAGTGATTTATGTATTATACTCCCAACCACTTCGCGCCTTAGAGAGGCTTCCAAACTTCATTAATTTCTGATATGTGGCCTTCATTGCCTATTCTAATTGTCTTTAATCAACCAGTGGTTGAGAAAGACCCATGAACTGCTACAATTAGGGTGGCCATTCCAAGAGGACATGGTCATAGATTACCATATATAGTGCCTCAAAAAGATTTTTAAAATTAAGATTTAAACTGTATTGCAAAGAACAATAATGCAAACACTGTATGTGTGTGTGTCTATATATTCATATATATATATATATGACCATGTCCTCTTTTTGGAATGGCCATCCTAGCTGCAATCATTCCAAAACACTTGCTCTTCTTAGCAAAATATTTTGCAAGCTTGGGAGCCATTGTTAGAAAGTTTAGGGAACAATTGCAGTGAATTTTGTAGAAGGCACAAAATGCAGCAATGCAGAATTGGCCAACACTAATTTCAAAGCTGGTGGAGACCCCCAGAAGGAAGGCAAGTCGCATCACCTGTGTCAGCACTACTGGTTTAACATGATTACAAACATTGCTGAGCACTTTCATCAGCTATTTTCCACCATAATTCACAACTAGACATGGCTGGACTTCAGATCTTTGAACTCACCTGTTGGTTATGGATGGGATTGCTTAGCTCTGTATATTGAATATTTGGCTTGCAGTTTATTATTCATTTGGCTCTATAATGCAGTTTTGCCAGGCTGGCACTTCACTTTTAGTATGCTTGGTGCTACTCATATGAACCCCTCTCATTGAATCATGCTAGACCTCCACTTGATTACAACAGTAACTAGATCTATATACAAGATCAGATTACAGATTGTGTTGGTGATGTCCAACAGTGTCTCAGTTTTGACCTGCAAGTTCTCTGTATAATCATTTAGCATTGTGGAAGTGTTTTGAAAGCCAAGATTTGAAGTCAGGGTTCATGCAATATGTCCTGTGCAATGATCTATTAATACTTTCTGAGTCGAATGTGAGACATTAATAAGGACAATGTCCAGTAGACTAATTTCTTATGCTCATTCACACCACCCACTGCAAAAAGTCTGGCAATTTTCTCCCCTAAATGCTGAAGTTTTATTGTTTATTAATAATTCAGTACACAATTACATGGGTATGTTCTATTTCCCCTTTTAATACAACTATGATATAAACTCAATCTGTTCAAACTGTCTTTTCTATAACAATTGCAGCTTTGGCTACCGGTTATGTCTTCCCCAAATTTTTAAAAAATCTGTCCAGACCAGCATTTTTCTCCTCATTGTTTTTATAAACAGCTGTTTAATATTGTTCCTCTTCAATATTTTAAATGAAGCTTTAATAAATTCTCAATTTCATATCTATCTGATATGTCCTTTTGTTAAATAGTGACACAAAAAGCTTTCAAATATATCCAATATTTTGCTAATTTCATGTGATTTTTGTCTCAGGAAAAGTTCATACAATTTTATTTTCCTAAAATGACGTTCATTAATTATACCAGAGGTAATAAGATTTTGTATTTCTTCCTTTATAATTTATTTTCCTCAAAAGTACCCTTTTTTCAGTTCTACCTTCTACTCCTTTTCATTCCCTTGCCCCACAGGTTAAAAATCTCTTGATTCTGTGGTTCAGGAACCCCTAAGCCCAGCATCTTTTATAGACCTGAACTATTTAATTAATTCTAACCAAGATCTAAAATTAACTAAGATCTGTACTATGCTATAGTTAATTAACTTACCAGTGCAACAATCTTAGCTGAGAGCGATCTTAACATTTAGAAACTAGAAAGATGCTGTCCTTGTAGCTAATACACAAAACTCAGCAGGTCCTGCAGCATTCATAACCAAAGTTTCATGCTCAAGCCCTTTGTCAAATAATGAGCAAAAAGCAGGCAGGCGCATGAATAAAATGGTGGGAAAGGATGGCTAAAGAGGCAGGGGAAGGAGCACAGGCCAACAACCAAAAGGCCATAGTGGAACATCAACAGAAAAGTAGGAGAGAAAAGCTGAGAATTGATTAAGGAAGAGGGTAATTTTGTGAATGCAGAGACAGAGGGACAGGGAAAAAGAGAGAGACATGGGGTGGGCAGCTGAAGGAAAGGAGACATTGGGGAAGAGAGAGATGAGAGGAGTGGAGTCTAACGGAAACTGATGAAGTGATGTTCATGCCATCTGGTTGGAAGGTGCCCAGACAGAATGAGGTGTTGTTCCTTCATTTTTCAGGTGGTCTCGATTTGGCAGTGCACGAGATCATAGATAGACACATCGGCATGTGAATGGGGCAGAAAATTTAAATGGGTGGCCACTGGGAGACAGCAGAGAGAAGGCACTCAACAAAACAATCTGCTTCTAGTCTCTCTGATGTAGAGGAGACCACAAAGGGAGCACCGCATACAGCAATGATCCCTGCAGATTTTTAAGTGGTGTTGCTTCACTTGAAAGGATTGCTTGGGGCCCTGAATGGTGGTGAACGAGGAGGTCTGGGAGCAAGTGTTAGGTTTGCACATCTCTTGGAACCCTTAATTAATATGGGGCAGGGGAGGGGGTGGGGTGGTGTCTAAAAGAACTGTTGAAAAACAGTTCTTTTGCTCAGAGTAAGACAATCAGGGGCAATTTCTGCAGTTCAGCACCAGTCAGGTTTGAAGGGAGCCATATTAGAGAGTTTCAAATTTAAAACTGCAAAATAATTTCCATTGTTCGGCCTTTCACAGATGAATTAAATTATCAGTGGAACTTTAAGAATTATACTACTATACATTAACCACCATCTCCTCCTCCACTATTTTCATTATTCCACAAGAACAACCCCATAATATTAAATTCAGAAAGATGATTTCTAATTTCTGGTGTCAATCAAGTAATGCTTCACTGTACCATTTTTGTGGTTCGTACACCTCCCATTTTAGATACCCAAAGCTGTACAAACCAATCTGTGGATATAAATTTTCTGAATAAATTTGATGTTTGCATTCACACTTCTTAAATGAGAAATATTGTTCTCATATCTGACATGTGCTCCATGTACTGAAGGCACAGTACACACAAATAATCCAAAACTTGGGCCACACTGTCTTTAGGCAGCAACGTAATATAACGTCATAAATGTTATCCTAACAAATACTTGCTGAAAGTCCAACGATCATCACACTTCATTTATATATCATTTTAAAAAAACAATAAAATTTGCTATGCTATTTACAAATTGATGCTAAACAGCCCAAGTTAATATGCATATTTCAACGTTCACTAATGACATCTACAATTATGGAAATTAGCTGCCTGTGTATGACCAGAAAATAAAAATATCGACCAGTGTTGAGTCATTTTCTTTACTGGCCTTATAACAAGCCAATAAAGAACCTGACTCCAATAACAGTCGATTTTTAAAATGTTCTTGGTGCTTGCAGGCTATATAAAATTTCAAGTTTAATGGTTTCAATTTTATACAAAATTTCCAACTCAATGCATCTAGTATGCTAACATTTATAATATGGAATGAGTTGATATTTATTTGGGTTTTGTGGCACAAAACAAAACAACCAGTTGGGGATACTGACAACTGAAAATAACTGACAATAACTACAATTTTCTTCACCTCTGATCAACTCAATAAGGAGAAAAGGAAGATCAGACACTTGCAGTGCATCTGTGGGAATTTTATATTATCTAACATTTCTGAGTGCCAAAGGAAAACAAAAATCAAATTCACCCATTACCTAAGCCAACAGGAAATATTCAAGTACTGTGTAAATTACGCAGTGCTTATATATTCCACAGTCGAGATGTGTATAATATTAAGATTTATTTACCTTTCTACCATTCATTCTCACCCCATAGAAAAAGGCAAAACATTGCCAACTGTACAGCCAACAATAATGGTGAAATATTAAATAATGGATGTTGCCTTTTGTAGCCCTTCATATTGGCAAACCGTTAAATTGGTGGTGAACAAATAGTTTTAAAATACCATTAGAGCCATTCACAATGGACCAACATTACATCAGTTCTCTGCTCCCTTTCACATTCACTACCCGGCACTGTAGAGTTAAGAGGTGCCTATCCTCCAGCAACGACGTCCTGCATACCCTGTCCCGTTCACACTGGGCGAATCAGTACACTGATTCAAAACAAATTGGTGATGACATTACCTCCATAGGCAGTTCATCCCCAGGGCGATTTGACTCCTACGTGCCAGTCGTGAGTGTTCACACTGTCATGTAAATTGGTAGATTGGCGGTTAATTACTGGGTTAAAGTGCCAGTGTGAAAGGGGCTTATGACGAAGGGAATTTTACAAGAAGTAAATTCATTGCAGAATAATTTCTTTAAAAATGTTCTGCAGCAATGGTCAAACATGATTTCTGAGCAACCAGAGCACATAATGAGATATCTGTCTACTGTGTTCAAATAACTACTGCATTTAAGATAAGGAGGGGAGGCTGCTCTCCTTGATGACACCGTGACAAGGGATTCTTCCGACTGCTTGCGGCTGGGAGACAGCGGCATGCAGTTTGAGAGGAAGAGTTGGGGAGAAACGTCAATAGGGGAAGGTAAGGAAAAAATGGAAAGAGAGAGGGGAGGGAGTTACCTGAAACAAGGACGACCGTCATTCTAATTTGAATAAATGAGGATTTCTGATTTGTTTCGGATAGCCTCATTTATCTGAAATATTTAAAAAATTTGGATAAATGAGGATTTCAGATAATCAGAGTTGTAATGTATATATAAATAAAACAAAATTATCTTTAAAAATTTCTCATCTTCATTTTGCAGGCTTGAATCAGTACTGCAATCAATTGGGTCTCATATATTGCAGTCAATTCTCTTCCCTTATCTTGACTAGACCCCGCCAATAGACTCCAGAGAATTTAGCAATAGAGTTCCAGAATTATACTACAATTTGTATGAAAATGTGTTTCCTGATTTCTCAAAGTGCAGATTCGTGTCTTTTTCTTCTTGATTCTCTGATTCAAGGAATTCATGGTAATGTGCCACATCAGCTCCATTACAGTCAGTACAGTATAAACATCTGTGATCTCATCAGGTCTCTTGTCCCTCACATTTCTTTTCCCTTTTTCAAAAAATGGGTGCTTCAGTGTGAATGCAGGGAAGCTTGCAGTACCTCATCTAAAAGACCACACAAAAGCCTTGAATAAGAAGCAGGATATCATTCAACCATTGAGGATATTACAATCTATCCTATTTAAACTTTTCTCACCTAGGACCACCTAAACGACTGCTAAGCTGGGCACTAGCAGCTATCAAATTAGAGATCCTAAATAATAACCATGCTTTAATTCCACAATAGATATTTTTGGCGCATAGAATCACTTATTAATCAGAATTTCACAGATGGTCTAAAGAAGAAAATCTACAGACACTTGACTCCAGGACAGTACATAAAAGTGCTGGAGAAACTCAGCAGGTCAAGCAGCACCAACAAGAAGTAAAAAGTAGTCAATGTTTCAGGCTGGAGTCCTTCGTCAAGAATGCTGAAAATCAGGCACACATCTGAAAAATAAGTTGGAGAAGGAGAGGAAGGAGCACAGGCACACAGCTAAGAGGTGGATGCAGGTGAGAGGGCAAAGGGCAAAGAAAGATAGCTCTTTGATAAGAGAGCTAAATGAAGGGGGTGGGGACCTAGAGGAAGGGAGATAGATGGATGAGTGAAGAGATAGATTGGGGGAACAGGTTAACAAAATTAAAGAAGTTGATGATGATGCCATTTAGTAGAAGACTGGAAAGATGAAATACAAGGTGCTATCCCTTCAATTTGTGGGTGATCTCAACTTGGCAGTACATTTAATAATGTTTTTTTCCCATTCTATAACTTAAACAATCCACAGAATAAGGTCATCCTTAAAATACAAGGTGTTTAATTTTCAGTGGACTGCTGCAATCTCAGTTTTCTCTTTAGTCTAGATCTCCAGTAAAACATTTAAGATAAATTTCTGGGTTCAGTAACTAAAGCAGTATCTAGTGACATTTCAAACAGAAGATGCATTCCACTTCTGTCTCAATGAGGACTGCACTCAAGAACATTAGAACAATTTGTCCCATTTCAGTCTTCTTTATATGTGGTTCATGCTAGATAGTGGAAGGTTTTTAAGAGTATAATAGGAGCAGGAGTCTGCCATCCGTCCTCTCAATCCTCCCTCATTTTTTATGACCAGTTTATCTGCGCCAACCTTCATCTCTTCTATACTAGTTCTCAATTCCCTGATTTTGTCAGTATTTGCTTCCATTCCTTTTAACACTTCTCAATGTTTTAATCTCCACTCTTTCAGGTAGAAAAATCTAGAGATTCACGACCTTTGAATTCATTAGGGATCATAGTAAGAGTTCAGAACAAAAGGCTCCTCAAAGCACCCAACTTTATACAAGTTAGACAAGAAAGTCTACAGATGCTTGAGTTATGTGCAATACGAATGTGCTGGAGAAACTCAGCAGGTCGTGGAAGTAAAGGGTAACTAATGTTTTGGGCTGGGCCCTTTGTCAGGTATATGCAAAAACAGGAAGCTCTCTGAATAAAAAGGTGGGGGGAGGAGTTAAGAAGAGGGAGGAAGGCGCAGGGGGCAGAGCACAGTCTAACAGGTGAGAGGTAATAGGCAGATGCATGTGGGAGATGCATGTAAAAGAGAAAAAAGCTGAAAAGGAATAAGAGGAGAGGGCCGAGGGTAATTCTCTGATTGGAGAAAGGGTGGAGATGGAGTATAGAGATAGGGAAAGAAAGAGGCACAGGGAAGGGGGGAATGTTCATGAAAATTGGAGAAGCTGATGTTAATGCTGGTCAGGTTGGAGAGTGCCAAGACAGAATATAAGGTAGTGTTCCTTATAAAAGACCCCCTCGACCAACACTCAGGAGACTTTTTGATTACAGAAACTTGTTGAGACTGTGTCAATAATTCAAACCTAGGTTCCACAACTAAAAGAGGGAAATCCAGCTGTAAGATCGAAACACGAATCTTCTAAGGACCATTCTTTCACCAAAAATTTATGATTGTAGAAATCCTTTACAGAAGCAGACTTGAGCTCTGAATTAAGTTTAACATTAATTTATCTTTTCATGAAAAAAAATCACACAGCTCTAACCTGCATGTCTGATTTCATCATGGTTTTTCCACATCTCAAATGCATTATTAAATAAGTTGAAGGAAGCTCAGTAAGTGCAATGTCAGGAACATATCCTACATGATAAAGACAAGGAGCTGCCCCCTGCTGGCTTGTTTAAAGTGGCAGCAGTCTCTGCATTTTCATACAAATTGTTTGCTTAATTATATTTCAACTTTATACGAGTTATTTTAATGACATCTGGTACTTGGTTTCATATTAATTATTTTATATTTTAATCATATATCATAACCTGCTATTTAAATTCATAACAGAATACAGTGAAAAGGCATATACTGAATCCGACCTGGGGCCGGGACCATCTGTCAGCTCCTCAAGTTAACTGGCGGACTGCTCTCGGGGTCACGTTGCAGATGAAAATCAGAGATCCTTAGCACAGTAGAGATAGGGTTCTCCTGGAAGAATGGTAGGACCTGCAGCATATATTACATGGATTAACAACAATGTACAATGGTTTTGTAACAAGTTCCAGTGTAGAATGATGGCCTTTATTTCAAAATGCATAGTATTAAAGTCAGTTGATTATCTTTACATGAACTATTCTAAGTGATACTAGTTTGTAATTTTATTTATACAAGTATTGTAGTCTCATCAGTCAAATCCAAGACCATGCTGAGAGTGCAAAATCTATGATTCTAGACAATGTGCATGTTTGCACAGGATCTGAATCAATTCAATTTCCATGAAAACAAAATGGTGCAGATACTGGAAATCAGAAAATATTTAATAGATCAAGTAGCATCGCATGAAAAAAAAATCAATTTTGCTTTAATCTTCTCATGAAAGATCAATTTTATACAATAAATACAGTTTCTTTCCAAAATTATTGTCCGATGTGCTAAGAAATTTTAGCATTTTCATTCAACATTTGAATTCTTGACAAGGTGAGGGAATTTTTCCTTCTTGTTGAGGACTGTATTTTGATTTCATTCTTTGATAAAACTGAAATCCAACGGACCCATAAACTCATGCCAGTATACAATGATTCTTTCTAATGTTGAATTTATAAACATTGTTCAACATTTGCTTTACATTTTGGTTGTACTTACTGGATGCATAATCTACAATTTACATTTTCCTCAAAATAAGCAATTGCGGCTAACTACTGAATGAGTTAAATATGGAAACACTCCCTGAATAGAGTTTGCCCTTGGGCGAAGAGAGATTTCATTTTGATCCATTTCTTGGGGGGGAAAAAAAAGGTACTCTGAAAACTGGGCATAGGAGGGAGGAGTTAAAGAATAAAGTCTGGAGACTTTAATACATAAAAGTGTTGAAGAAACTCAGTCAGTTTCTTTATGGCAAACTAACGATTCAATGGGAGAGGAAAATGCTGGCAGGCGCAGGAATAAAGCGGTGGGGGAGGGAGCAATGTTGGTCAAGGTATTTAGACAAGAGACGTTTTAGCAGATCACGGCACACTTGCATGAACGAAATAGGCCTTCATTTAAGATTTCGTGTGCAAATCGGGGGACTCACTCGCCCTGCCCAAACGGGGTAACATTGCAGGCTTCCATCGGCCGGGATGGAAAACCTGCTTTTATTTTGTTTTTTAAGCCGGGCTCGGGGCACCCAGTTTCGCGAAAGGGAAATCGGCAAAGCCCACTGTCCCAAGGACTCAGACACAAGAAGTGGAGTGAAATAGTGGATGGTGGAGGAGGAGCTGGCAGCGTCCGGAGGAGGGAAAGCTCCGGCCTGAGCCACTCTCACGCTGCAAGCAAAAATCAGGTGGGCGCCTCAGTCACAAGGGAGAGCCAACTCCCAAATGCAGACGTCAAAGACCAAGGCAGGGAAGCTGGCAGCCGAGTGCAAACGCGCACGCCAACGTGCCCATATTAAAAGAAGGAAGGAAGGAAGGAAGGAGGGAGGGAGGGAAGAGGAGGAGTGCGATGAGAGTGAGTCAGGAGGAGCGCCGCCCGCCCGCCCGCCCGGGGAGGTGTCCACTCACGAACAGGCGGCAAGGAGCGTGCGCGACGCCCCGTTTTGGCGGCGGCCTTTGCAGGTCAGAGCGGCCGAGGGGAGCGCCGGCCGCCCGCCTCACTCAGCCGGGGGTCCCGGAAGGCGCTGTCGCCCCCCTCCCGCCTGACCGAACCGGAGGAGTGCGGCGGCCCGCCCGACTTCCCTCGGCAGGCCGCACGTCCCGCAGCGTGGGTTAGATGATGATGGGGGGGGGGGACACACAAAGGGAGTCCCAACCCAACCTCCCCCCCCTCCCCAACCCACCCCCCGCGCGTGGCTCGGTCCCGAGTAAACGCCGCCGGTTCCGGCCCGAGAGCCTGGGCTGGGGCCTAGGCGGCCTGGGTCGGCCCCCGGCCGGCGTTCCTTGCCCTCTCACACATGCACACGCAGTCAAACACCCCGCGCTCTCCCCCCGTTACCGACCTCTTCCTGCTCCGTACCGTGACTGCTTTTATACCACCTTTCCCCCCCTCCCCCCCCCCAATTCGGTGCCCGCCGCCGCCGCCTCTTGTCCGCGGTGTGCGCCGTGCCGACCGGGACCGCTCCGCGCCGTCGCCGCCTTTCCTCGCCACCAAACTGCCAAACGGTTCCTGCACGTTCCGTTACGTTCGCCGTCACATGACCGGAGTGGGCTGAGAGCTCCCGGGGCGCTGAGGCGGCGCGAGGCGAGGCGGCGCCGGCTGGTGAGCAGCCAACCGAGTGCGGCCGCTGCGACCGACGGCTGGCCGCGTAGACCGGGGGAGTACCCCCTCCACCGCCGCCGCTGGAACCGGGGCATCTCCCGCACCCACTCGACAGAACGGCTGGGACAAATCCGGCGTTGACCGTCTCCTTGCATTGCATCCCCTCCCCTCCCCCCACGTTTTATTGTTCCATAGTTATGCAAACGCACCCTTTCCCAACCGGGTCACCCAACCCGGTGGTTTTTGTGTCCCATTCCTCTACCGGAGCCACATTCCTGCTGCAATGCACCGACCTGCTCTCCCCACCCTTTCCCTGCCGGTTCACCGAATGTCCCTTTTAATTTTTACCCAAACCTTTAACTTTTAAGCCAAACTTTTAAACGTGTTTTCTACAAGGGGGAAGGAAGGAAAAAAGTTAACTTCCTTCTGAGTTCTGCCTCTTTATACATGCAGCATTCTCTTTTGGAAAAGTAGAGCCCGCACTCCAGCCGGCAGCAGTAATCCAAGGTCATTCGGTAGTATGCTTCCCGAATATGGCAGCGAGGCGATCACATTTTAAGCATGGTAGGGGGAAAGGAGTAGAGTCAGGCACTTCAAATTGCTAAGTGTGTTGGGTGCATTGCATTCAGCACGAGTCGGTTACAGTTCACCCACCCCCTCCTTCTCTCTTTCAATTACGTTTAATTTATGGAGCGGAATTGATGTTGCAGAATTTTATGTTCTGGTCCTTTGAAATGGCTTCTTTTATTTTTCAGCGCAAGTAACACGTTGACAGGGAGTGAAGCACGAGTCTGCAGATGCTGTGATTGTGGCAAAAGCAAAAATGCTGGAGGAACTCAGCAGGCCTTGCAGCTTCGCAGGAGGTAAAGATGTATAACCAACATTTCTCACCTGAGCCCTTCGTTCTTCAAGGGCTGCAGGCAGGCACCTGAATAAAAAGGCTGGGGAGCAGGGAAGAAAGGACAGGCCAACAGACATAATTGGACATGGATAGGAGGAAAGGTGAGACTTGGTGGAAGGATGGGAGTGGCTCTGAATGAAGAGCTGGAGGAAAGGAGATAGGGGAAGGGGAGAAACTGGGAGGGGGGAATGAGGAAAGGGAGGGGTTGGCTCACAGAAACCTGGAGAAGTTGAAGTTAATGCCATCTGGTTGGAGGGTGCCCACACAGAATATATGGTCCCTCCAGTTTGTGGGTGGTCTCAGTCTGGAAGTGAATGGACAGACATCTCAGCATGGGATAAGGCTGGGAAATTGAAATGGGTTGCACTGAGAGATCCCTGCTATTGTGGTGGACAGAGGTAAGGTGCTGAATGAAGCGATCACCCAACTGCATCCATTCTTTCCAATGTAAGAGCACTGGATGCAGATAATGACCCCTGTCCCTGCAGATTCACAAGTGAAGTGATGCTTCAAGTGAAAGGACTGGGGCCCTGACTTGTTGTGAGGAAGGAGATGTGGGTACAAGTAGAGCATCTGCTATGGTCAAAGGGGAAGATGCCAAGGGGGCATTTTGGAAGGAAGGAGTGGGTGAGGGAGTCACAGAGAAGGCATTTTCTGCAGAAGGTGTAGAGGGGAAAGTCACTTTTTTAAGAAGGAGGTGATCGCAAATGATCTCACAGGGATGACCTTGGCCTGGGAGCAGATGCGATAGAGAAATTGCAAGAAAGGAATGGAATCCTTGCAGGGGGCAGGATGTGAAGAAATGTAATTGAGTATCTGGGAGTTGGTGGGTTTTTATAGAGAATGTCTAGAGAATTTGTCACCTGAGATGGAGACAGAGAATTTGAGGTTCGAATGGAAATTGACAGCAAAGTCGATAAAGTTGACAAGCTAATCATGGGTGCATGAGGCATCATCAAAGTAGATGTCAATAAAGTGGAGCAAGAGTTAAGGGGCCTTGCCTGTCCATGACCAATTATCACCTTTTTTATTGACCTGTCCCACTCTCCACATCAAACATACAACCCCCACCAGCTATTACATGATCCCACCAACGAACACACTACTTCTGTGACTCCCTCACCCACTCCTCTTCCCACCATCTGTCCCTTTGTTACATACCTGTTCCTGAGACCGCAAGAAGTGCTCCACTTATGCCTACACCTCCTCCCTCACCACCATTCGGACCCCAAATAGTCCTTTCCAGTGAAGCAACACTTCACTTGTGAATCAGCAGAGGTCATCTATGGCATCTAGTGCTCCTAGAAGCATAGGACATTACAGCACAGAAACAGGCTCCTTCGGCCCTTCTAGTCTGTGACAAACTATTTTATTTTTTTGCCTAGTTCCACTGACCTGCACCTAGTCCATAGCCCTCCATTCCTCTCCCATCATGTTCTTGTCCAAATTCTTCTAAATGTTAAAATTGAGCCATCATTCACCACTCTCACCATTCCACAATCCCTCCACTCACTGTGCAAAGAAGTTCTCCTCATGTTCCTCCTAATCTTTTCTCCTTTTGCCCTTAACCCATGTCCTCTGGTTTGTATCTCTTCTACCCTCCGTGGAAAAAGCCTCTCTACATTTACTCTGTCTATTCCTCTCATAATTTTAAATACCTCTATTAAATATCCCTTCATTCTTCTTCTGTAGTCTCCTCTGCATTGGATGCAGGCTGGCAGAACACTTCAGTCAGCACCTTTGCTCTGTCTGCCGCAATAGCAGGATCTCCCAGTGGTAACCCATTTCCATTTTAGTCCATGGTCTCGTGCACTGCCAAACTGAGACCACCTGCAAATTGAATGAGCAACACCCCGTATTCCGTCTGGCAAACTAACCAGTTATGATTAAGATTGACCTCTGGTTTCTGTTTAACACGCCCTCCCTCCCCCGTCTCTTCCCCTTCTATTATCCCTATTTCTCCTTTCCTCCAGATCTGTATTCACAAAGCAACCCCCTCCCCCAATCAATGCTTGCCTGCCTTTCCTGTCTTCCTATCCATGTCCAATTATTAACTTTTGTCTGCTGGCCTGTGTTCATCCTCATGCCTGATCTGCCCATCTCCCTCCCTGGCTGATCTGCCCATCTCACCCCCCCGGCTGATCTGCCCATCTCACCCCCCCGGCTGATCTGCCCATCTCACCCCCCCGGCTGATCTGCCCATCTCACCCCCCCGGCTGATCTGCCCATCTCACCCCCCCGGCTGATCTGCCCATCTCACCCCCCCGGCTGATCTGCCCATCTCACCCCCCCGGCTGATCTGCCCATCTCACCCCCCCGGCTGATCTGCCCATCTCACCCCCCCGGCTGATCTGCCCATCTCACCCCCCCGGCTGATCTGCCCATCTCACCCCCCCGGCTGATCTGCCCATCTCACCCCCCCGGCTGATCTGCCCATCTCACCCCCCCGGCTGATCTGCCCATCTCACCCCCCCGGCTGATCTGCCCATCTCACCCCCCCGGCTGATCTGCCCATCTCACCCCCCCGGCTGATCTGCCCATCTCACCCCCCCGGCTGATCTGCCCATCTCACCCCCCCGGCTGATCTGCCCATCTCACCCCCCCGGCTGATCTGCCCATCTCACCCCCCGGCTGATCTGCCCATCTCACCCCCCGGCTGATCTGCCCATCTCACCCCCCCGGCTGATCTGCCCATCTCACCCCCCGGCTGATCTGCCCATCTCACCCCCCCGGCTGATCTGCCCATCTCACCCCCCCGGCTGATCTGCCCATCTCACCCCCCCGGCTGATCTGCCCATCTCACCCCCCCGGCTGATCTGCCCATCTCACCCCCCCGGCTGATCTGCCCATCTCACCCCCCGGCTGATCTGCCCATCTCACCCCCCCGGCTGATCTGCCCATCTCACCCCCCCGGCTGATCTGCCCATCTCACCCCCCCGGCTGATCTGCCCATCTCACCCCCCCGGCTGATCTGCCCATCTCACCCCCCGGCTGATCTGCCCATCTCCCCCCTCCCCCCCCCCCCCCCCTCAGCCTTTTATTCTAGTGCCTGCCTGTGTTTTGCTCTTACCTTGGGTTCAGGTCTAAATGTTGGTCGTGTATCTTTATCTCCTATGGACATTACGAAAACTGTTGAGTTTGTGAAAATGCTGGAAGAACTTGGCGGGTCTTACAGTGTCCATATGAGGTAAAGATGTATAAAATTTTGGGGCTGAGCCCTTCTTCAAAGAGGTCTCTTCTTCAAAGAGATCAGCTTAGAAAACCTGCTTCCCTTTATGATGTGATCCAGCAATATTTAGTGTAAAGAGGTTGGCTGGTGGAGATCATCGTTGGAAAACGCAGATTCCCTTTGCTCGGCTTTGAGTGCTGTTCAAGGGGGTAGCAGGATGGAAACATTTTGTGATGTAGGTGTCGCAGAAATCTAATGTGCTGATCATAACACTCATCCCACTGCTCATGTCATTGAGGTCCATGCACAAAATATACATTTCATCAATGTGCCTTTGGCCAGTAGTTTGAAACCATATTAAAACACAGGCAGGCACTAGAGAGAAGTAGTGATATCACCTTGCTCCCTCTGGAGCTATTTCAGATAATTCACTGATGTAGGTATAATTTTTAAAGACAAGTGAATGTTGTGAGTTTCACTGTAAAATGCTGTATATTCTCCAACACAGTCAATACTTTCCTGCCCAGTGAGATTTAGGCAGTGGAGGGAAAATGGTGTTGGCCCCATTTGCAAATGTAATTAAAGTTCTTGTGGTTCTGCATTACTGACACAATAGTGTTCAACAGTGAGTGAGTAAATAATGACCTATGTGGGGCATGGCATGGAAGAGATGTTGACATGGGAAGAATTAACAGTGATGTTTTCTGTCACAAATTCTGTGCCTATGTTCATAATTAGAACTGCAACCTAAGCAAAGTTATACAAGCTGAATTGTCCATCACAAGTTTGACACAAGATCAGAACGATATTTGCCTCTCCACTGTTTCTTTACCCCAGTGTTTTATATTCCAAATAGGCTAAGGGCTATCCTAGGATTCATAAAGCAGGTGATAGACTTGCATATACACCAGTCTTAGTTGAGTTTTTATTGTACATGGGGAAAAAATGCCTTTTGAGACTAAGCTTTCAAATGAAAAAGCAAAAGCATTCCAGTGGAAGTTGCTTACCCCTATCGCTGTGGGAGTTGCACCCCATCACAGGAATTTACTCCCCTTTTTGCCTCTTTTATTTCCCTCCATCCTGTTCTGTCCCTGTAAAATGGAATATCCACATGAAAACCCACGTGTAATATTTTATTTATCATTTTAAATGTATTTAACAATCATACAAAACATCAAGAGAACCCCTTCCTTCACCCCTCCCCTCTATACGTCCTATTAAACAGAGAAAGAATGAAGAAAAATAAACAGTAAAACATGGAGACATGATAATACTACAGTTTAAAAATCTTTACAGATGTCTACTGGCGAGCCAGTAGTGATTGTAACCCTATATTGGCGCCAATGAAGTACCTATATGCTCGAAATAAGGCTGCCAGATTTTTAGGAAGAAGTTGTATCCATTCCTGAGATTGTATATGACCTTTTCATGTGGGATGCAGCTATCATCTCTAAAGACCACCTATCCATGATGGATAAAGGTCCCATTATTGTCAGGTAATATTTAGAATGTAACATACATGAAATTCAACTTTTGTCTACTGTAAGGCAGACAGAGAGTTGATGCTTTGCCCAGCGCCCCTCCAAATACTGACCAGTCATGAGCCTGCTTAGCTTCCAAGATCAGACAATCCCAGGCAACTTCAGGCTATTAGATACTGATGGGAGTCAGATTTCCATGTTACTGGTATGCATTTCCAGGCCACACATAAGGCAATTTCTATGAATTTAGTTTGAGAATTAGTCATCTACTGGCCACACATAAGGCAATTTCTGTGAATTTAGTTTGAAAATTAGTCATCTACCAACTATGATAAAGTTTCCCCAAGAGACAAAGCTTTGATCTACTGGGAAGGTGACTCCCATGATCTTGGTTAGGATGTCACAGAGGTCATACCAGATGGGCCTCACCTTTGTGCAAAGCCAGGTAGAATGTAAAAAGGAACCAACCTTTACACCACACATAAAATGTACCTGATAATTCAGGTTTATATTGGTGTAATTTCTGTGGGGTGAGGTAAAGTTGATGGCGAAAATTATAATGGACCAATCTATTCCTGGCATTGATAGTAGCCAACATACTTCCCTGATACAGATCTGACCAGAGTTGTTCGTCAATTGTTGTGTCTAGGTCTGACTCCCATCACACCCTAGACTTGCGCAAACCTATCTTTGGACTCTCACTCAATAAAAAGTACATTCTCGAAATAAACATGTATACATTTCCTTCATGGAGTACTTTCTTCTTTTCAGTGAGTCCCAGTAGAGTCATTTCAGGGTCCAAACTGGTCCTAAGGAAAGATTGCAACTGAAGGTAACAAAAAAAGATCTTATTGGACAAGTCATATTTCTTCCTTATCTGTTCAAATGAGATGAAAAGTCCTTTTTCATAACAATACCCCCAGCCCGAACCTGGCTGAGCGCGCTGGGGGGCACTGACGTCACCTGGGTGTCACATGGTCCCCCAGCGTGAGCTTCTGAGCCCTGTGCTAAGAAGGAAACCCCCGATGGTGCCATTTTGGCCGGCTGCCCCACCGCATGGATTAAAAGTGGGGCCGGTTTGCCTGCCTCGTTGTGTGCTGCCACAGTATCTCCTTATGATACCAGGTTTCCAAAATTTTATTGTTCAAAGTTATGGGTATGTTCATTTTGCCTTAAAGGTGTCTTCATTGACCATTCTCTTTTCAGTCCAGAGCCTCCACATGTCTTCCCCATATTTTAACCAAGTGTTTTTAAATGGGGTTGTCTGTTCTGCTGGCTAGAATTCTGGAAATTCCATTTATACATTAAATCATTCTATACCTCTTTTAGAGAGTGAAATACAATTTTTACCCTGGAGGGGTTATTGTCCCCCTCAAAAAAATGAAGAAATTAATCTCATTTGGGCTGCCAAATAATTCGTTTTGAAACTAGGCAACCGGATGCCTCCTAACCTAACTTTTCCTTGGATATTCTAGGTACCTTACCATCCCAAATAAATTTCCTAACATGCTTATTAAGGGTTTAACAAAAGGTTTGATGTAGTGGAATGGGCAAGGACTGGAAAAGGTACTCCAATCATGGCAATATATTAATCTTTACACAGTTGACCCTGCCAATTAGAATGATGGGCAAATTCATCCATCTACTCAAATCTTCAATTTTACTAAATAGCAGGAGGTAATTGAGTTTGTATAAATTCTGAAGATCATCTTTCACCATTATTGCAAGGTATGTGATGCCACCTGAGGGCCATTGAATGGATTTGTTCAGTGGTAGTGTGATCAAAATTTGTTAGTGGGAAGATTTAACTTTTTCCCCAGTTCACCTTGTATCCTGAAACTTCATAAGATTTTAATAGAATCTAATTTAGTGAGGAAATTGATCGGATCTGTTAAATATAGGATTATGTCGTCTGCCATAAGATTAATTTTGTGGCTTATCTGGCCCATCATAAAACCCTTTATCTCTGGGTCTTGACTAATTGCCTCTGCCAAGGGCTCAGTATCCAAGACAAAAAGTCCTAGAGATGAGGGGCAACCCTGTCGACTTGATCTGCTGAAAGGAAACTGCCGAGATCTCTCCATTAGTGGTGACCCTAGCTTTGGGTTTATAATAAAGAGTTTTAACTCAAATCTGAGCTTGGCCAAGACTCCAGATGAATACAGCTGTTCCAACCTGTCAAAGGCTTTCTCAGTATCCAGATCCACAGCAACACTCGGTTCAACCTTAGACTTTACATAGTGGATAATACTGAATAGCCTATGTAGGTTGTTGGCTGACCGATGTTTCAGAATAAAGCCGCGCTGGTCTAATTTATTTATTTTGGCAGGTATTGGCCAAGCCTGTTAGCCAGGGCCTTAGAAATCAATTTGTAATCTTGAGTTTAGTAATGAAATGGGTCCCTTTTTTTAAATAAATCAGTCATTATTGCAGTAGAAAATGATTCATGATGAGGGATTAAAAGTAGATCCTTAAATTCTCTATAAAATTCTGGCGGGAAACCAACTTCCCCTGGTGATTTCAATTTCTTTTGAAGAAAAGGGGAGGTCCAAAGTTGCTTGATCTTCTTGGTCAAGTTTGGGTTGTTCATCAATGGATAAAAAGTCATCAATTTTCGTCATGTCTTCTGGGGACTCTGATTTGTATTATAGAGTTCAAGAACAATAAATTCAATCCAGACTGAAATGGGCTGTTTCACATAACCCCTGTGTGATCTTGCTGCCACTTCGTGCACAGAATTTGTTCTGGATTCTTCCCTCTCTGCCACTGCATCGTATCCAATGCAACGTGTATGTAGAAAGACTGAAATAGAGTAGCTGTTTTCATCCTGGGAAGTATTATTAAAATATATCCTGGAATCCAAGAAACTCCCATTCATTGATTCCTCTTGCAAATCACTGCTATCAGTGGCATCAATCAGAACAATTTCTATTGACCAACCTCAGTATTGAAAAACAATGATACAGTAAAACCCCTGGTATCGGGCATCTTTGGAGATTGGTAGATGCCGATTTTCCGGTTGCTTGAGACTCACTATTACAATGCATTAAGAATAAACAGTTTAAAACTGCTGTACTTGAATAAACTTTACCTGCATGAATATATAAGCCTTCAAGCATTTGACTATATTTTCAGTCATGTTCCTTGGAAACATTTGGTCATTGCATGTGCAGGATCCTCCTCCTCCTCCATCATGGAGCTGCCTGAAAAACAAACAATAGCATTATAGATAATTAATGCCTCCCCCCCACCCCATCCTTTACAGATAAAGCCTCTGACCAGGGCAACTCTTATAAAACAGGGGTAAGGTGATACTTTTTAGAGAGTCACCCCAATGGCGAGCGGCATCAACCAGCTCTTCATCCTGGGTGACACCATTGCTGTTTCACACAACGTTATTAAACAGCTGCTACGAGCAAAGCACAACCAAGGCACTCTGCTGGCTGAATATTTATTTGCTCCCATCTTCATCAAAGGTTTATGTGCTACTTCAGAGAACATTTACAATTTTAAACACTTTTTAACCTATTAATTTCCTTTCATTTATCCTCAATTTTTTTGGGGTTGTTTGAGGCTGCAGGTTATTTGAATTGTGGATGCCAGGGGTTTCCTTAAAATGCAGGAAGAGTTAAATGGCGCATCAAATCTGTTCTGGCTCATGCACCAATCCCATTCCCTGTTCATTTTCCCTGTCACCTATTTTCTCCACATAACCATCAATTTTTGAATGAGTGCAGAGATTTACAAGGATGTCGTTAGGACCTGAACTGTTACAAGAAAGGTTAAACAGGTTAGATTTTATTCCCTGGAGTGTCAGAGAATGAGGGGAGATTTGGTAGAGGTGTACAAATTTATGAGGTATAGATGGCGTAAATATAAATGGGCTTTTCCCATTGAGGTAACAAAAACTAGAGGACCTGGGTTAAGGGTAAAAGGTGAGAATGTTTAGGGAGGACTTCTTCAAGCAAAGAATGTGAAATAAGCAGCCACTGAGGTGGTGAATGCAGGCTCAATTTTTCACATTTTAGAAAAATTTAGATGGGCGCATAGATGAGAGAGGCATGCAGGTCAATTGGACAAGATGGGCTGAAGGATCTCTGAGCTATAGTGTGTGGTTTCCCAGATTCTAGTATTCACCTCAACAATTTATGACAGCCAATTAACCTATCAACTCACATGACTATGGGGCATATGAGAGGAAACTGCTCTCAAGAAACTTCAAGACCTCAGCACCAGAGATCAGGAACTGAATCTGGGTCATTGGTAGTAGTTTCATCTGTGGCGCTACCCAACATGCTTCATGCTGCAAAAGAGCTAAGCATGTAAGCATGGGAAGGCCATCAATATAGAAAACTGGGAAGTTCATTGCTTCTGTGTGGTATTAGCAACATCAAGTTATTCAAGTATAGCAGGTTAATATTTGCTTCTACCCAAAATTTCAGTATTGCCTCTAGCATAAAATAATTTGACAAAAGTCATTAGTTATCCACACAATCTGCTTATTTTCCCTTTATTGCTTGGTTGTGTGGTTGAACCAGAGCAGATGGATTCTAACTAGTGCCAATATGTAAAAAGCTTATCACTGGAGTAAATTCTTCCATCTGTGATCTGATAACAAAATAAGTCTTGGTACACTTTCACTCCTGTGTGTTGAATTATCAAAGCTAGATCTGTCTCCTGGACTAGTATCAATTGCCTAGGGAAGATTATCCAAGACTTTGGCTAATTTGCCTAGTTTTTAAAATATTTTTGGCTTGCTCCAAAGGTCTTGTGGTTTTGAATGATTGTTTATATTATGAGGGTAGACAGAATTGACCAGAGCATCTTTTCCTGTTTAATGGTGTTATATTTGGGTACATTTTAAGACAAACCCATCTGATTTCTTTCTGTTGTCATGTGTCAATCATTTGTAAAATTCTGATCACAGACCATTTTCTTTCAATCCTCATATCCTGGTAGCTGACATCATAATTTGTATTGTAATCATTAGCTAAGTTTTTTGCGAAACACCTTCAATGTAGAATGAGGGGCTCTACCAGGAGCGGCCAGTTCACAGATCTAGGAACTATACTGACTACAAGTTATGCTGCCACTACTAATGGCTTAAACATACATTTGTGCTGATCAGTGGGGGTATCTATGACTTTAATGGATGGACATGTGGAGGAGAATGTAATACCCAACCCCCCACCCAGGACCAATATCCTTGTGGGCAGATTTGCTAGAGATGTTGCAGGAGGCAGGGGGATGGGAACCATAGTGTTGGGTCAAATATTGAAGCAGTTGGTGGAAAGGTAAATGTGTGCAATGACAAGGAAGGACAAGCAGTGGATTGAGCATAAATGCAGTAGGTTGGATAGATAGAAATGTGTGTACTTCAATGTGAGAAGTATTAAGAATAAAGGTGATGATCTTAGAGCATGGATCAGCATGGATATTGTGGTCATTACAGAAAATTGTTGCAAGGACAGGATTGGCTGATACAGTTACCAGAGTTCAGATGTTTCAAGAGGAATAGAGAGGGAGGCAAAAGGAAAAGGAAGGAGGTTGTGGCATTGCTAATCAGGGATAACATCACAGCTGCAGAAAGGGAGGATGTTGTGGAGGGATCGTCTACTGAATCATTGAGGGTAGAAGACGGAAAAAGGTTGATTGGCACCTACTTAGTGCAAAAAAAATTAGATGGACCAAAATTTGTCAGGTGTGACCAAGAAGAATTCCTGACACAACGTGTGGACAAGAAACTAGAGGAGAGGCCATACTGGATCTAGTACTGGTCAGTGAACCTGGTCAGGTGACAGACCTCTTGGTGGGTGAGTATTTTGGAGACAGTGTCCACAATTCCCTGAACTTTAGCATAGCTATGGAGAAGGATAAAAAGAGACTAAATGGGACAGTATTAAATTGGGGAAGGTCTAATTACAAAGGGACTTTGGAGTATAAATTGGGAACATGTTTTTAGGGGAAAAACAGAAGTAATTTGGAGGATGTTTAGGAACCACTTGCATGGTATCCTGGATAGATTTGTCCCACTGAGACAGCAAAAATATAGTTGGATAAAGGAACTGTGGTTTACCAGAGAGGTGGGACAACTAATAGTATACACAAGGCCATGGAAACAAAAGGCAGGAATGGCTCATCAGGATTATAATATAGACAAGAAGGAACCCAAGTCCTTATGAGAACTAGAAGGGGGCCAGGGATGGTTCTAAATGAATGTTTTAATGTTCACCAGGGAGAGGGACCTTGGTGAATATGATGTGCTGGAGCATGTCGAAGTTATGAAAGAGGAAGTGGTGAATCTTCTGAAAAACATTCAGATAGATAGATCCCCTGGACCATGTGGGATATACCCCAGAGTAGTGCCAGAAGTGGTGAGAGATTGCTGGGGGGATTTGCCAATGATCTTTGCACCCTCCTTGGCTGAGAGCTGAGCTTTGTCCACAACATTGGGAAGTTGTCTGATCTCCTCTTTCAAGTCATGGCAATGGATCTGTCCACCTTGAGATTGGTACTGGATGATGGTTTGACATGCTGCTTTGCCAAAAGCTGCTGATCCAGAGATGAATTTTCAACCAATCACTGCGCAACTGGACACTGAGTAGAACAATTAATGAGGTAAGAAGAGACATGCATGGAGCATCAACACCAGAAAAGAGTTGATGGCCTGAGTGGTCTCCAAATATTCTATAAATTATATAAATGCAACTCTTTAATCTCTTCCAAATCATCTCAATTACTGATTCTCTAATTAGTGGAAAAATCTGTTTGGATTAGTTCCAGCATCAAAAGACAAGTGATGCCATACATTTTGAACCAAACATTTTTTTTTGAAATTTCCCTCTAACATTTTTAATCGCATTAGTAAATTGCAGTGGGATTTCAGACAGTGGGTGCTCTTGTATCTGACTGTCATTTCAGGGCATTCACTAATGCAGTGGTTCTCAACCATTTTCTTTACACTCACATACCACTTTAAATAATCCCTATGCCATTGGTGCTCTGTGATTAGTAAGGGATTGCTTAAGGTGGTATGTGAGTGGGAAGGGAACGTTGAGAATCACTGCTCTAGACCCAATTGTTACTGAAATATTTTGCTTGAGAAAAATTGTCATTGGCCCATTTCCTTTGGAGTTACGAAACTGCACATACGTTTCCTTTCCACTCACATACCACCTTAAGCAACTAAGATATCAGTTGCACCTGGACCACTCTTGAGTTTGAAAACTTTCACTCCACAACTAGCTGTGTCCCTAAATTAATCATGTGTCCTGTAGCTAATTTAATGGTCAACATCAGGGGTTTCAAACTCAAATTCACGGAGGGCCAAAATTAAAAACTTGGACTAAGTCGAGGGCTGAACTAAATATTTATTGAAATTTTTCAACAACATCTGCATGTTTTCTCTTCTTTCAACATATGTAATGTTAAACTTTAGGATATAACTTTAGGAGGATAATGTTACAGGTCAGGAGTAGGTAGCTCAAGTTCACCCTTTGCTTGACCTGAGGGAAACCTATTTGGTCCCTGTGGAGATGTAGTCAGCATACACAGGCTGTGTCCATTTTGGCCTGCATCAGGACTCAGCATTTCCTGCTCACTCCTCAGGCTCTAGCCTCTATTCACCCTCGACCCACCATCCCTCTACCTGACCAGTCCTTTACCCAACCTCTACTCACCCCAAACTCCTCTCACTCTGCCTCTACCCACCCCATCCTATACACGCCCCTCTACTGCCTCTCCCCTCAACTTGTTCCTCCCTCTATCTGTCTCTCACCCTCTAATCACCCCTCCCCTACTCGCCCTGCCCCTCCCCTTTTACCTCTTCCTTATCCACCCCTCCTACTCATCCCTCCCTCTAACTGCCCCTCTCACCACCATAACTTCCCCTGCCCATTACTCCTCACCTACACCCTCTGCCCACCCTTGCTTACCCACCCACTCAGGCCCAGCGCGCTGCTGATCAGCCTTTGCAGACAGCCACCATCTCTCTCTTCACGTGCAGGGCCGAACCAGCCGTCCCTGGGGTCCGCGCGGGTGCAAGCGCTGAAGGCCGTGGCGACCGGGAGAAGTCCACTCGCACTGTGGAAGGGCCATCCGGTGCCAGTCGCGCGGAGCTCGCGCTGCCCGGGGGCCGTGCGCAGCCTGCCATGCCCATCGTGCCAACAGGAAACCACAGGTGCTCGCCAATCCGCCGCACCGCTCGACAGGTGGGAGAAGTGACTGGTTGTGCGGGGAGCCTTCCAACTGGCTTGCCGGCTGATGACATCGACAGACTTCTCGTGTTACAATTTCTCGTATTACAATGAGGAAGGATGTGCAATGAAGGGGGAGGATGGTGGGGGTGACATTACTCTCGCTGCAGAGTAGGCCACATCTGGGCCAGAGTTTGACATGTGTGGTCAACATCATTCTGGATGTGTAAAGAGCTTAAAAGCATAACTGCAGTTAATGTTTTTGACGATGTTCACTTGGGCTTCAAATTTACCATGCATATTAAGGAAAACAAGAAATAGGAGCAGGAGTCTACCATCTGACCAGTTGAGCTTGCTCCACCATTCAATTAGATCATGGATAATCTAGTCATGTACTCAGCTCCACTTATTTGTCTGTTCCCCATCACCCTTAATACCCCAATTTATCTGTCTTAAATAGGTTCAATGAGGTAGCCCCATCTGAGCGCACTGAGAATCTCTAGATTCTCTCCTCTCTGGGAGAAGCATTTCTTCCTCATCTCTGTCTTAAATCTACTCTCCTGGCTCTGTTCTCAAGTTTCGTTTCACCTGCCAGTGAGACAACCTCCCTACTTTATCTATTCCTTTCATAATTTCATGTTTCTATAAGATACCCTCATCCTTCTAAATTCCAATGAATTTAGTCCCAGGCTGCTCAATCTCTCATCATGGCCTAACACCTTCATCTCTGGAATCAACCTATTGATTCAACCAAAGTAAGGTGAATGCCCTGAAATGACAGTCAGATGCAAGAGCACCCACTGTCTGAAATCCCACTGCAATTTACTAATGGGATTAAAAATGTTAGAGGGAAATTTCAAAAAAAATGTTTGGTTCAAAATGTATGACATCACCGTCTCCAAAGCCAGAATGTTCCAAAGGAAGGAGACCAGAACTGCATGGAGATGTAGCCTCAACAGAACCCTGTACAGTAGCCAGAAAGGCCAGACTGTTCATTCTCCCACAGCAATAATTTTGAGGAGAACCAACATCTCACAGACTTTGGAAAAAAGCTCTCAACTTCAAAAAGGAAAAATGCTGCTTTGAAATGAGGGCTCCAAGAATATTTCCTAAATAGCTGGGTTTCCATGCTGCAAGCTGCTCATCTGAATCCCACTGGCCTTTCTTACCAGTTGAATTATTCTGTGGTGTACAGAATCAGTAATCATCTGCCAGGTTTCCTGGCCTCTTCCAAAAGATGGCCAATGCACCAGCGTAAGAAAATTTTCTTCAAAGTCCTGCTGCTGAATTGTGAACTCTGTAGGAATGAAATGTGGTGAAAATGGTTCAAATGTTACACTTCCAATGGAACTTCAGGTCCACAAATTGTACCCAGATTGTTATGACCTAATTCAAAGACATGAATGTTAATCAATTGTACATTTATTTTGGTACTAAACTAGAAATGTTGATCATATTAATCATGGGGTTGTTCTTTTTAACTTAGTGAGGGTTAAGAACATTTAAAAAAATGTTTTGCTTTGCGTGTTATCCAGTTAAGCCAACTCATACTTAAGTACAGCTGGCAGTACTGCTGAGGCTCCAATAGTTCAGTAGTTAGAGCACTGGTCTTGTAAACCAGGGGCTGTGAGTTAGTTCCTTGCTGGGGCCTCATTTCTGTGAGGGATGTTGGACAAAGTGGAGACTCTCTGTCTTCCTTATGGTAGACAAAGTTAAAGTATTTCATTAATGTTACATTCTAAATGTAGAATTACATGACAATAATGGAACCTTTACCAGTGCAATAAAAAAAATATAGAGTGTAGTGTTAGAGGAAGCAAGAGTGCAGGGTACATTGGTACAAAGATAAAAGTGCAGTTAAAACTGCATCTTTTACCAATGAGGTCCATTTACGAATCTGTTAACAGCAAAAAGAAACTGAACTTGAATCTAGAGGTTTGTGTTTTCAAGCTTGAGTATCTACCCAGTGGAAGTTGGGGTGGAGGGGGTATTGGATGAGGAAGAGAGCAACTTCCCCCCTCAAATTTGCCACACCATTCAATATGAGAATGGCAGATGTGCTCCCATTGTCTCTGTATCACCTCTCCATTGGACTTAATTCCCCAATATTTCAAAACCATATCCATCTCGATAAATACCTCCAATTGTCTAGCCCGTATGGCAGAGAATTCCAGAGATTCACCACCTGCTATAAGAAATTCTAGTTGTCTTCTTGTTTGAGATTCTCTCCAGTAGTGGAATCATCCCGAGATCTACCCTGTCAAGCCCCCTCAGGATCTTTATGTTCAAGTAAAATCACCCCTTACTCTTCTAAGCTGCATAGAATATAGATTAATTTCTTTAGCCATTCAAACATCTCAGGATCCTTGAGAATAATAGTGAATTAAGGTAATACTCCACATCTTATAAAAATTCACCCTTACATCTTTGACATTTTATCTGATTTTTTTTCTAAACATAGGAAGGACATGGCCTCCAGTAACCATTGAGTATGAGTACATGCACTACTGTCTTTCCATTTAATCAAAATTGCCCATCTAGCTATCAATGAGGTAAAATCTAAAATTTCCTTCTGAGATTAAGTCAATACTATTTCCTCTTGAAAAAAAACAATTTAACAAATTAGGGTGCTTGGATGTCCTGAACAGTGCTGTCTGGTCTCCGAGTGTCGTCCTTCATTTCCTATTTTTATTTGATGTGCAAGTTTGCCTTGTTTAGAGGGAGAGGTGTGATTATTAGGAGGGAGGGTGGGTTCTCTTTTTTTTGTTTTTTTTTCAATATTTTTGATATAGCATGTTTGATCTGAAAGGGTGCACACAATTTATATGATGTATAAACCAGGTTTTATTTGAAATGTTCAAATTTTTTGTCTTTTCTCATAATGTACTAGATCTATATGTGTGTATTTTTTTTAATAAACTAAGATATTAAAAAAGAATAATAGTGAATATTTATTATAAAATTTATTTATTGTCTCTTTTTAATGTCATTTTTATATATACTACAGTAGTATTTTTAAATTCCTGTTTGGCTGCAGCAAGTAATTTTGATTTATATTTACATTGTACTATGAATATGACAATAAACTCATTATTGTTTTTGATGTACAGGAGAACATAGAACATTTCAGCACAGTACATGCTCTATGGCCCACAATGTTGTGCTGACCTATACAAAACATACTCAACAATGTAACCCTTCTCTATCGCACACCCATAACCCTCTATTTTTCATGTAATCATGTTCCCAAGGGTCTTTTAAGTGCCCTTGTAGTACCAGCCTTTACCACCAACCTGGCAATGCATTCCAGATACCCACTATTCCTGTGTTTATCTAAAAAAAATTTGACATCACCCTTAAGCTTTTGTCCACTGTCCTTAAACTGATGTCCTCTGGTACTTGCTATTGTCACCCTGGGAAAATGGTGCTGGCTGTCCACCTGATCTATGCACCTTATCTATTAATGCATCTCTTATCCTTTGTCACTCCTAAGAGAAAAGCATCAGCTTGATTAACCTTGCTTCATGGATAATGTTCTCCAATCTAGGCAAGATCCTAGTAAATCTCCTCTGCACCTTGTCCAAAGCATCTTCATCTTTTGTGTAATGAGGTGACCAGAACTGAATATAGTGCTCAAAGTGTGGTACAACCAAATTTTCATAGAACTGCAACATTACCTGGAGGCTCTTGATCTCAATCTCCCAACTGCTGAATGTTCCATATGTCTTCTTAACCATCCTATCAACATAAATGGCATTTTTGAAGGATCTTGAGAAGGTTCAGTTGGTGAACAGTTCAGCTAGTCAATTCATACATAGTTCAGAAGTAAAAACAGTGCAGAGTTAGAGAGATTGGTTAGATTAAAGCAAAGTAACATTGTTTGTACCAAAGATAAAGGTACATTGCCAATGCTTCAAGCTTGAGCCCTTCATCAAGGTATGTACAAAATGTAGGCAGGTGGCTGAACAAAATGGAGGGGAGGACAGGGGGATGAGCATGGTCCCACAGGCAGGTTAATAGGTGGATTAGGGAGGAAAGGTACACCAGGAAACAAGGAAAAGTGGGATGATTGTGAATGGAGAGGGAAGGGGTGGATAGCTGGAAGAAAGACAGAAGGTTGGGGAAGAGATGGAGAACAGGGAGTAGGCTAGCAGAATCTGGAGCAGTCAATGCCATGAGTTTCCAGACTGCCCAAATGGAAAATTAGGTGTTACTCCTCCAATTTACAGGTGGTTTAGCTTTGAAAGTACATGAGGTCATGGACAGATATGTCAGCACGCAAGTAGGATGTAGAATTGAAATGGTTGGCCACTAGGAAATCCCTATCACTGATCTTGACAGAGCAAAGGTTCTCAGTGAAGCAATCTCCCAGTCTGTGTCCAGTCTCTCCAATGGAGAGAAGGTCACAATGGGAGCACCAAATGCAGTTGATGACTCCAGTGGATACACAAGTTAAGTGTTGCTTCACTTGGAAGGACAGTTTGGGGCCCTGAAATGTGGTGAAGGAGGAGGTGTGGGCACAAGTGTGACACTTCCTGTGGGCACAGGTGAAGGTGCCAAGGGGGCAATTAATTGGAAGGGAAGAATGGTCAGAGTGAGTCACAGAGGGAGCGGTCCCTAAGGAAAATGGGGAGTGAAAGATGTGTCTGGTGATGTAATCATGTAGGAGATGAAAATTATGGAGAATAATGTATTGGATGTGAAGGCTGATTAGATGGTAGGGAGGACGAGGGGAATCCTGTTTCGTGTCTGGGGGCAGATGAATGGGAAATGGAGGAGATGCTGATAAGCGCTGATGATGGTGGAGGGGAAGCCACGTTTTAGGAAGAAGGACATTTCAAATGTCCTTGACTGGTAGACTTCATCTTGGGAACAGAGGAATTGAGAGAAAGGAATAGAATCCTTGCAAGGGACTGGGTGAGAAGAAGTGTAGTCGAATTAGTTGTGGAAGTTAGTAGGTTTGTAAAATATGTCTTTGGAAAGCTTGTCTCCCAAGATGGAGGCAGAGAGATCAAGAAAAGGGAGAGTGTTGCTGGAGATGGAGCAGGTGAAATTCAGGATGAAAGTTGGCGAGCTCATCATAGGTGCATGAGGCAGCACCGATATGGTCAATGTAGCAGAGAAAAAATTGAGAGGCCTTGCCTGTGTAGGCTGGCAGCATGGATTGCTCCACAAAGGCCACAAACAGGCAGGTGTAGCTGGGAGCTATGCGGGTACCCATGGAAACTCCCGTGATTTGGTGAAAGTGGAATGATTGAAAGCAGGTTAGCGCAGGGTGCCATTGCTAGCATAACAGTTAGTGCAATTCTATTACAATGCCAATGACTGAGCGGGTGTCATGGTCAAGGGGCCTGTTTTTCTCTATGATTCTGACACAAAATTAACAGAAGTTGCCTGCTGGGATCGTTAAAACAAGCAGACCACAGAAATTGAACATTAAGTTCAAGTTCAAATTTATTGTCAAAGTACATGCATGACATCACATACAACCCTGAGATTCTTTTTTTCCTGTGGGACGGGCAGAATTTCTAAATACTGATAACTAAATTGTACTCAAGAAATTTTTTTTTTCAAAAGAAAGAAATGTAATCAAACCGACTACAAATTTAGAAAGAAAGTAAAAAATCAGTAATAAATAATGAGCAAAGTAAGAATCTTAAATGAGTCTCCAAATGAGTCTTCTTCAGGAGTCTGATGGCTGAGGGGGTTGCAGCTGTTCCTGAACCTAGAGGTACGAGTCTTGTGGCACCTATACCTCTTTGCTAATGGGAGCAGCAAGAACAGAGCATGTCCTTGTTGCTGTGAATCCTTGATGATAGCTGCTCCTCTCTGTAGATGTGACTAGGGGATCAGGGGGTATGGAGAGCTGGAACAGGGTACTGAGTGGATGATCAGCCATGATCAAAATGAATGGCGGTGTAGTAGGCTTGAAGGGCCAAATGGCCTACTTCTACACCTATTTTCTATGTTTCTATGTTCTCAATATTGGGGAGTGTCTTCCCTGTGATATACTGGGCTGTGACCATTACCTTATGCAAAGCCTTCCAATCAGAGGTATTGGTGCCCTCCTATGAGGCTGTGATGCAGCTGATCAGCACACTTTCCACAACACTAATGTGGAAGTTTTCGAGGTATCCAATGACATATCGAACTGTTGCAAACTCCTGAGGAACTAGAGACACTGAAATGTTTTCTTTAGGATGGCATCGATATGATGGGTCCAGGAAAGGTCCTCCGAGATGGTGACTCCCAGGAATTTAAATTTGCTCACCCTCTCCACCTCTGATCTCCCAATGATCACTAAATCATACACCTCTAGTTCTCCTTTCCTAAAGTTTAATTTTTTTAAAATGTAATTTTTAATTAAAAAAATTTAGACATGCAGCACTTAACAGGCCATTTTCTCCCATGAGCCTTTTGCCGACCAATTTCAGCCAATTAACTTGCAACCCATAATATGCTTCCAATGGTGGGAGGCAACTGGAACCCCCATGGAAAACCCACATAGAGATGGGAGAACGTACAAAACCCCAGTCCCGATCACTGCTGCTGTATCAGCGTGCTAACCACTACACTAACCATGCTGCCTGATCAGCTCCTTAATAACACTGAGTGTGAGGGTGTTGTTGGTGCACCATTCAGTCAATTTTCAATCTCCCTTCTGTATGCTGACTCATCACCCACTTTTTTATACAGTCCACTATGGTCATATCATTAGCATGGTGTTGTTGTTGTACCAAGCCTCATAGTCATAGGTATAAAGCAGGTTGAGCAGAGGGCTTAAGTATTGAACCCTGTGGTACTCCGGTGCTGATGGAGATTATGGAGGAGATGATCTTGTCAATCTGCACTGATTGGAATCTGGAGGTGAGGAAATCCAATTGCATAATGGGGCATTGAAGCACAGGTCTTGGAGTTTGCTGATTCATTTTGAGGGGATGGTGGTGTTGAATGCTGAACTGAAGTCAATAAAGAATATCCTGAGGTCTGCATCTTTGCTGTCCAGGTGTTCCAGGGTTTTGTGCAGTCAGTGAAATGGTATCGGCTGTGGGCTTGTTGCTGCAATAGGCAAATTAGGACAGATCCATGTTGCTGCTCAGGCAGGAACTAATATGCCTCAACACTAGCCTCTCAAATCACTTCATCACTGTGGATGGGAGTGCCACTGGTTAATAGACATTTAGGCAGATTACCACACTTCTTGAACCAGGACAATTGAAGCCTGTGTGAAACAGGTGGGTACCATCACCTATTGGAGGGGGATATTGAACTTATCCATGAATACATTGGCCAGTTGGTTGGCACAGATTTTCCATTCTTTGCCGGGTACTCCGTACAGATATGAATATGCTTTCCTTGGATTCACTCTCCTGAAGTGAGCCTGCGTGTCATCTTTGAATACTGATAGAAGAAGATCATAAGGGAATATATGGTGCGCAATGGCTCTTCATTGTTCTAGCAGTCAAATCGGACATAGAAGGCATTAAGCTCATCTGAGACTGAAGCTTTGCTGTCTCCTACTGCACCAGATTTGGTTTGGTAGCAGATTATGTCCTTTATGGTCTCTTGTTTCCATTCTCATCTGAAATCTCCACTTCACGTGGGAGATGGCTTTCCTTAGGTCGTACCTGCAGTATGTGTAGTGTTCTTGATCTGACTTAAATGTCTGCAGTCTGGCTTCAGCAGATACCATGACTGTTTCCGGTGATTATTCCCAGTACACTTCTTAATCTGGGTTTCTCCATTGGCTGTGGTTAAAGTATTATTCTGTAAAGGCTGTAATAAATATAAATGAAATCACATCAATATGTAAACCAGATTATCATATTGTTTTGGGGTTTGAGTGATTGTAATTTTTCTCACATGGAATATTGTTCTTTTAGAAAGCTAAAACAATTGTCACTCACTAGATCTGCATTCATTCTGCTCTCTGCCAATGTAACAGCTGGTAGATGTGGCTTTCCAAACATTACTACTAAATCCAGGCCCCTCTGCCCAGAACTGAGAGCTGAATGGGAACATCCAACAGAATGGTTTTTGCCATGTGATGTGCTGTGAGAGGAAATATGGCCATGGTATTGAATTATGAACCACAAAAAGGAGCAAGATTGAAATAAAGTCTCCTTGACCAGTGGATACTCTGCTCAATCCACATGGAAGAAATGCATCATAATTAGGGAACAATAGTGGCGTGACTTTGCGTTTATAGAGTCACGCAGCACAGAAAAGGCCCTTTGGCCTAACTCATCCTTGCCGACCAAATAGGCATTCAGGGCAGTCCCAATGTTTTCCATTTGCCCATATCCTTCTAAACCTTCCTATCCATAAATCTGCCCAAAAGCTTTTTGATTTTTTTTATTATACCCAGTTCTACACTTTCCTCTGGCAGCTCATTCTAGATACAGACCACCTCTGAATGAAAATGTTGCCCCTGAGGTCCCTCTTAAATCTCTTCCAGCTCAACTTAAACCCATGACCACTAGTTCTGGAATAATCTACTCTTGGAAAAAGACTTCCACTCACAATTCTGTAAACTTCTACAAGATCATCCCTCAGTCCTATTCCTTGGCTCTGGGGAATAAAAACCCAGCTGATTCATCCTCTTCTTAAAACTCAAACTCTTCAGTCCCAGCAATATCCTGTTGTATGTCCTCTGTACCCTTTCCAATATCTTTACATCCTTGCTATTGCTGGATGATCAGAACTGAACACACTACTCTCCCAGGTGTAGTCTCACCAATGCTTTGTACAGCTGAACCATGAGTTCCTAATCTTTGTACTCAATACCCCACCTAATGAAACCAAACATGTCTCCAACTATTTGATCAGCCGCCAATGCAGCCAGGTCCAGTCTGGCTACTTCTTCCCAGCTCTGGATCACTACACGCTGGAGGCAGAGCTTGTGCGCCTCGGCTCGGTGAGTGTGTTTGGGTGGGACAGAGCTTGTGTGTGGCCCATGGGGGGCATGCATGCTGAACACTGTCAGGCAAGGGTGGGATTGGGATCCACAGACCTCCCCCCCATTCCCCCTGAAGGACATCCCCCCTCTCCTCCTCCCCCTCCATTCTCCTCCCTCCCCTTCCCCTTTCTTGTCCACCTGAGTTGCCATTTTCAAGAAACTGTGAATCCCTGTACCCTCAGGTCTCTGTTCTACAATGCTCACCAGAGCCCTGGTTTATACTGTGTAAATTATAGTCTGGCTTGATTTGCTAAATTTCATTGGCAATAAGGGAAGTAGTTCTCTCTCACAGCAGTTCCTACATCTGATCACCAACCAGTCACCAGCAGTGAGGCTGGATGAGGATTTGGTGTTGAGGACACAGGATGGGGATTGGCATTGACCCCCAACCATTCCCATTCACTGACATGTCTAATCAGTAGTCACCAGCCAAAATCTGGAGGACAGGTGTCGAAAATATTCCAGCAAGGTGCCCTTAAATGATTCCTAGGCCCCACTTCAATTTTTCAAAAAAACATATGCCCCACCATTAGTGGAAAAAAGTTATATATTCAAAAGAAGTTTTAATTAAATCATTTACTACAAGTGTATTTCAATGCAATTAAGGTCGGGAATACACTGGAATGCTATTTCATATTCAACTACTACTTCAATATGTCAATCATCTCAAACACACATTCAATAATGGTCGTCACTTCAGTGGGAACCTTGCTCCTGATGCTGGCTTCCAATTTTTTTTTTGATTCAAGGGATTAATTTTCTTAGTTTCAACCTTAAATCTCCACGTTTTGTAATTTCCAGTCGGTTTCTCTTAGCTGTAGCAAATCACCAACAGCACTGCAGCCACATTCTACTAAATAAGATGATGGAAAATGTACCAATAGTCCCCTTGCTAAAGTAGTTGAGTTTGGGTATTTCTTTTCGATCTCGTTAGACAGCCACATCATGGTTCCTTTCACTTTGAACAGAGTTTTCACATATTCATCATGTTGCAACTCAGATAACTCCTCTTGGTATTGCACTGGAACTTCAGATAAGTCCACCAGCAATGGCTGAGTTAACCAAGAGAGAAAATTCATTGCCTTTAAATCATAAAATCTATAATTGAAGACAGTAACCAACATTTTCAAATGGTCAACAATGACATTTGTAGCAGCATTAGTTACCTCAGACTTATTCAACCAATAGAATTGACTGAAATTTCTTGCAGAAATATTCCTTCGGCATAATTTTAAAAGTGTCATGAATCCAAATATCTTTGTTTTTGCATCAACGAGTGTCATAATTGGTACTTGGAGTTGCTTGTTCAATTTACTTAGTTTCTCAAAAATGCCTGTCAAGTATAAGCTTAAGCTTCATTTCAGGTTTGTCCTTCAAAAACTCGTTGAGGAGATCAAACAGTTCCATCAACCTTTTGAAGCAGTTTCCCTTTGACAACTGCTTTACTTCTGTGTGCAGCAATAATCTCACATGTTTTGCATTTGTATCGACATAAAACTGCTTAAACAGACATTCACATTTGGCATTAGCTTTGATGGCATTGATGCACTTGATCACAGAATGCAGCATTTTGTATAGAATGGGAAAGATACAAAGTTTCCTTTTGGTATTTCATTTTCATTCAAATAATTTTTGAGCTTGCTCGAGATATCAATTGAAGTAGTGGTTGTTTCTGATCATTCACAAAACAACATTTCTTCTTGAAACTCTTCCTGATCAATACATCTCACATATACTAATAACAGAGCATCACTGTCCCATATGGTAGATTCTTCCAGTTGTATTGAGAACTTTCGTGATTTCAACTTCTCAATAGGCTGTTTTTCAACATCTTGACCCATGTCATCTACTCTGTTGCAGACAGTATTGTGATTCAGTGGCATTGCTTGGAAATCTTTCTCATCTTTTTGCAAAACTGTTTTGAGAAACAATGATATTGTGGGTTTAATCAGTTCCTCCCCAATCACATGATTCTTCCCGTTTTGCTATCAGGAGAGAAATTTCATAGCGAGCTTCAAGGGGACAATTCAGGGCTGTAGTTCGTGCAGTGAATAATGAAGTGATTTTTGATCTATTTTCAAACTTCTCTTTCAGTGATTTAAGATATTCCAATTTCAAATTGACATGGTTAGGATGTTTTAACCTCAAATGAGCTTCAAGAAGGCCTGCTTTCGTTGATTCATTTGTTAAAGTCTGTTGGCATAATAGGCAAAAAAGTGCATGTTCATTATGTACAGCAGGTAGAAACCCAAACTTCAAGAACTCCACTGAATATTGACAAACCTTTTCCTTGCTTGGTCTGCTCATTTTGAATATACAACAGTGTGAGCTCCATGAAACAGATTAATACAACAGTGCGAGCTCCCTGAAACAGATTAATCAATATTTTATTAAGTCTTAAAATTGAAAAATGTAATAAAAGTAATGATCGAATCAAAGGAAGAATACTGACCCTAAAAAAAAGATGAAAAATACTAGTGCAGTTTCTGACATTTTTTCTCACAGAGAGTCAGAGAGTGCATCAGAACTGCGTTAAGTCTTGTGCTTTACTTTCTGGGGTCCTTATTCCGATTTTGGCACCCACCTCAGGCTGGTGCCTGGGCCAGGAGGCCCCCCCACCCCACCACATCAATACGCTAGTGCACAGATACATACAGGTCTCACTCACTACTGAACTGAAAAAGTAAAGGAGTATAGACGGAGACATGATTGTTGAGATAGTTTGGAATGGATGATAATAAGACCGATCAGAAAAAATATGATTATAATGTTAACCAAGGATAACAACATTTAAAATGAAAGAAACAATGGAGAAAGATCAGAAGAGCAAAAATACATGTTATGAAAATAAAAAGAACAACGTGATTTTACTTGGAAGTTACCACAATTGTGTTGCCAAGTCACATCTTTCACACCAATTTAATGAGTTTATTTTTTTCAAACCAAATTTTTAATTATTTCCCAAAATATTCCTACGCCCCACTAAAATATTCTTAAGCCTCATGCCCCACCAAAATATTCCCACGTCCCACCTTGAGAATCTATGATTCAGGATTTACTTCCTAGTGATTTGACTAATGATCTGAATAGTATTCAATTTCTTGTCCCACCTCAGCAGAGTGTAGTAGCATTCCATACACAACCTTAAATTATGTAGACATCTTCCCTAAGGCATGGTCTAGAAGAATATATTAGCTACCCTGCTTTCAGAGCTATCACACATGCAGAAAATGCACTCCTTCCACTTACATTCCAAACATTTACTTCAGATTGAAATTTATTTAGCTTGGATTCAGCATGATTTTAAAGAAAAACAATAATTATAGCAGCTTTCCGCAATTTTCCCATTTTATATATATATATATGAATATTCTGCAATGAAATTACATCACATATACCACTAATTGAAAGTTAAAACCAATTATAAATGATGTACAGATGTGAGAATAAATATTACAGTTTGGATGAGAATTGAAGAGCACAAAATGCAGTCATTCCTCAACGATCTTGAGATGAGTACAGGAGCCCTTTGGATAAATTCTTCATGCCCCACTTGAAGTCACAGTCTCTGGCTACCGTTTTCCAAATTAGCTCCAATCAGTCTTAGAAAATAACACGTGCAAGTTCAAATAATACCTGGGAAAATTTAAAAAAAAACCAATTAGTTGCATTGATTAACTGAATAGCATTATATCTAATAAAATCATGTCACCTGTGCCATTCATTACATGAGGGATACTTTGGCCATCCTAACTTATTTATTTAGAAACATATCAGGGGCCTCCCATTATGGAGTTAATTTGTTTCTTCAATAATTCAAGTTCCAGTTTATTGCTACAAGATGCAGTGATAAATTGTTCTGAGAGCAGAGTAGTAGATATAATATAGAAATACAGAATTGTAGAGAGAGGTCAGTAGGTACAGAGCAAAGGTAACATAACTTTACTGCTGGATTGCTACAGTAATTTTTTGTTTGCTCAGTTAATTCAACAGTGGGAAAGAAACAGTCCTCAAGTCTGGGGGTACATGATCTCACACTCATGAATCTTCTTCCTGATGGGAGGAGTGTGAAAAGAGTGGCCAGCGTGGGATGAGTCTTTCAAGTATATTGGCTGCATTTCTAAGGCAGTGAGAGTTATCAGTGAAGTTGATGGTGGGTGTGTTGTAGTTTTGTTGCTGATACCCTACTTAGAAGCCCATTCCATGTGCTTCTTAACCACTGGATTAAGAATTCTTTAATTTCACTGTTTTGATTTTCAATAAATTTTGGATTCTGCGCTTATCATGGCTTAGTCTTTGTTTCTATATTCAAGGTTCCTCAATTATCATGTACTTACAAGCACGCAATCTTTTGTTTGCCAGTAAAGGGACCCAAAGAGGCATCATGAGTCCAGCTCCCCGACCAGGATGAGAAAGAAAAGAAAAACAGAATCCCTCCAGAGACACCAAGTGTCCAAGGATCTCACCATCTCCTCTGATGCCGCTGCCTCCTGCGCCCCTTATCCTCCATAGCCACACAGCCTCCTGTCTAGTCCAGTGGTGAACCCAAGCTCCAAGCATCCAAGTCACCTGCCCTTGGTTCCCATTCCCCGAGACCCTTTGGGAGCCCTACTTGCCATTGGACTCTCATGGATATCGGCCCCGATCCCTGGTTCCCACGAGCAGACTAATGAGAGTCCTTTGGCCGCCATGTTCTTGCTGGTCCACTTGATGCGTCCTATTCTGCAGAGTCTTCTCCTGGGCTTCTTCTTGGTAGTAGGAGGGGAAGTATTCCCTGTTCTGTTACTCCCCCTGACCCTGCAATCCTCGTGATCAAGCCAAGCATGGGTGCTGGAATCTTGGGCATGGACCCCTGTGCCTGTGGGTTCCCCAATGTAAAGGAAAATGCCATCAACCCCATTCTACAGGTAGTTTAAACCTCTATGGTTTAAATACCTTAAACAGCACCATTTTTCTTCCCCACTGTTTTCTCCCAAAGGCTGAGAAACTTAAGATTCTAAAGCACCTTTCATGTCTTCAGGATTTCCCCAGCACAATATATTAATGAGTGAAATCATTAAAAAGTGGCCAATGCTGTAGAACTTTCCACACAATTCATTACAGTGAAACTAGAGTGTGCCTTCAACTTGGAGAAGCTCAGTGGGTTGAGCAGAATGTGCTAAGGAATTGGGGTAATTTCAGGCTGAGACCCTGCATGAGGATCTTGAGCCGAAATAGACAATTCCTTCCCCCTCTTCCCCACCCACCCCAGCAATGCTGTTCCACCCAATGAGTTCCTCCAGCAGTTTAGAGACACACAAAGCTGCAGTTGTTGCAACCTGGAGCGAACACAGAGACATTAGAGAGACTTAGAAGGTTAGGCAGCATTCACGGAGAGAAATGGTCAGTCGACCACTTCTTGAGACTAAAGGGTCACGACCTGAAACACTGACTAAATCATTTCTCTCTGTGGATGGTACTGACCCGCTGAGTCTCTCCAGGTTCTCATTGTTTACTCCAGCGGTTTACTTTTTGCTCCAGATTTCAGCAACTGCAATCCCTTGTCTTCACATTGGCTTAAGTCTTTGCTTGACACAGGTTCTATATTTGAATGTCTTCCTTGTGCCCTGTTTATGCCTGCTGATGAAGAAAAGTGAAGAAAAATTAATGGAAATTTCAAAGAAGTCATTTTCTGATATAGAAAGGACTGTGATGCAGGTGTACATAGAATCCCTGATGGCACTCACAATGGTATATGATGCCCACAAAGGGTATTCCATCAAAGTGGGCCCAAATTTAAGAATTGGAACTTGTTCCACCTTTAGTTAAATGGGTCCAAACTTGGAAGGGATCTATCTGAAAGACTTGCCTTAGTTCTCTTTTCCACCTATGCTAATCCTTTCTGCTCTCCACTGCTTGAATTCCAACTCAACTGCCTACCAGAGACCCAACACTTAACTGCGTAACTCATCAATGAGATCCAAATTATTTCTGTAACCAACACTCAGACACCCAATTCTACCCCTTGAATTCCCATACTACTAAACCAATTCTCAGTTCTTCCAACCCTCTGACAGTATTGAACTAGCCCCTTCGACATCCTATCTCCCCTCTGACCCCACTCCTCCTACCCTCACCATACTCCAGGGCCCCCAAGTTAGCAGAAATTTTCTGGTAGCTCAGCAACAGACATGTCTCTGCTTAAGTTGCTTGGCTGGTTTTATTACATCTACTACACGGGAGTCTGAAGGAGGACTCCATGCAATGGCACTTTCATTCTTCACTTCAGGTACTGTAGAATTTCCAGATGAAAGAATTTCCATGCCTGACAAATTGATGGTGAAGATATTGCAAAGCTTCTTTTACATAAATTTCAAGTGTCATTTGCGAATTGGAATCCTCATAGCTTCAATTATTTTTGAATTGATGACTTCAATGTTTGTATTTATCTTCAACAACTCCAATGACCACATTACTTAACCATATAAATCTATATACTTTCCACCAAGGATACTAGAAACTGATACATTAACTTTGAATAGCTCATGGGAACAAAAATGATTTCCACTGACTTAGCAATAACTGAATGTACTCAAATCTTTCACAGGAATAAATTAATTTGAAAACAATATTATATTCAATAACTTGCTTATCAGTTTAGTCTATATTTATCACTATACCACTAAACTTTTAAATTGTATTGACAAACAATATTCAAGAGCATCAATTATATCCCACTCTATATTTATTCATGACCAGAAGTGAAATGCCCTCTTAAAGTCTTGCAAAATAAAGTGGGAAAGGGCCACAATGCTTGTCCCTGATTTTTGCTGACTGTGGCAATTTTATCCAATACCTACCAGATGATTGCAGTGATTTCCAACTATTAATTCCCAGTGGGAATGCCATATGTAAAGAGAGTACGGATATGACAATCCTGTTCTCTTCAATTGATTGACCACTGAGTAAATAAATCTTTGCTGGGATTTGAATCACTCTATTGCCTTCACTCTTCCACTGCAACATGCAAGAAAAGTTCAGCCCTGCATTAGTTTTGGAATTCCACATGACTAAGAAAATTAAAAAGATGCTTACATCAATTGAATTTAAATTGATGACATAGCCTGAAACATAAATTTTAGTTGCTGGAGAATCAATCAGTGCTTTGACTTCACATGTTCAAGTGAACTGCAATCCAGATGAGTCTTTGGCAGACCTATGCATCTTCTCTGGAACTAAATTATCTGTGGTTTGGTTCTGGATTTACCATTGCTTTTTTAAGGTTTTAGTGCCATTTTTCTGTTACCCACTAGGAAGCCTGCTATAAAGGTAGAAGTATTTAACATTTTCTTTTTGAAAATCACAGGTCAGAAGCAAAACCCATTATAAATGGAATTCAACGCGACATGTAAAAAGACCATTTGAAACAGCTTTGCACTTATTATTAGTCTGTATATTTGAGCAAATGACCGATTTGGAGGCACGACCTACTCTTGAAGATGGCGAGAGTTCTTTAAACAAATGCAAAAAATTAAACAACTTTCTATTGATGCTGTAAGCCACAGTGGTCAAATTTGACTGGAAAAGGGTGACATAAAATCTCATACAATTTCTGGATTTGCTTATAATTTGGCACTAATTCAAACTCCTGGAGAGGCCTGGAGAACAGCTGGACAGGAAACAGAACTCTCCCACTGCTGCAGTTGAGGGTGTGTCTTAAAATATGGTGCAAAGGTCCAGTAGAGATTTTCAGATTGAAGAGAACTCTGTTTGGCTTACGCTGCATCCTCAAAATGGGGATTGCCTGCTCAGGTCAAAAGTTTCCCATGGCTCAGTACTAAATGTCATCAGAGAAAGAGAAAAACAGCAAACTTAGCACTTTATTGCCAGTGGGGTTTAGATCTGGAATAAGTGAATCACTTTGGGCTGCTAAGCAATGAATATTTTATTCAGTGGAATAAAATGATTGACCCCAGTAGTTGTTTGACCTACTTCAATAGAAATGAGAGTCACAATCATCCACTCGAGGCGCAGTCCGTGCTTCTCACTCAGATGGTTTCGCATCAAGTCTGTCAGTTCTGTACAATGCTGTAGCTTTTCATTAATCACCTGCAGGATTCAGAACATTGTTATCTCAAAAATGATGGCAGATGCCTTGAAATCTAAAATAGATAGAAAATTAGGGAAAAAACAAATCAGGACGTCAGACAACACTGGGGGGAAGAGAAACAGTCATTGCTTCAGGTCAAAGGCCTTTCACCAGAGCAGTTCTCATTTCCCCTGATGTGCCCTAACCTCCAGAGTTTTCCCAACATGTTCTGTTTCTCTCTCAAAAATGTTGCATCTGAACAAAATCTTCAATTGTTCAAAATGCAATGCAGTTCCATTTCGGCACAATTGATACGCAAGTCTAATAGCAAGTTAGTCAGGCATTATTTCATTACATTGCACCAAATCTTAATTAAATGTAAACTGCCAACATTTACTTTTACAAATTATAATGAGTTATTTATCTTATACATTGCACAATATATATGTGCAGCAAAACTCATGCTGCAGCTGGACAGGTACTTCATTAAAAAAACAAGCGAAATAAGACACAGTTAATTAAATTGAGAGAATATAAACAAAACATAGATAATAGGTATTCTATTTTTTACTTCAGATCTTTGGTATAAATGTATTCAAACATGCTTGTCCCTAACTTACTGGAAGGTTCATAAGAGAGGGTCTAACAACATACTTCCCCACTGGACTCCAGCATTTGCACGAATCTACTGGAGGTACCAAATCTGTACTGGGTTAAGCAACTAGAAACTTTCACCAGGTAGTCTAACCTGGGACAGAATCCTCCAACATTTCTTTTCCAATAAAGTTTTAGTGTTGCATGTTTGGCCTAGAAATATGACTTAAACAATTAGCTGTAAGTTCATTAAAGTGACAATTTTTAAAAGATGTTTATTTGAATTTTAGGTGTTGAATAAAGCTTCTGTATATCAGGGATTCTGAATGTTGGTTTCTCAGGAGTTTTGGCAGTCTTGAGTGACTGTGATACTACACCTTGCACTACCTCCTGTACTTTTTTTCTAATTTTATTTTATTAGCACATGTAACAAAATTGCATACAGAACTAGAAAATCCTATATATCAAAATCAATACATGCTTTTTTATCATTTTCTCCCCCTCTCACATGGAAAAACCCCAAGAAGAAAGGAAAGAAAAAGGAAAAAAAGAAAAAGAGAAAGAATAGACTGATTTTTAAACAATACTGGATATTACCTTATGAATAAATTGTGACCTAATTATTCTAACACAACTACCATTATATCTTTTAAATATGAAGTATCTTCTTTGGCTTGGCTTCGCGGACGAAGATTTATGGAGGGGTATGTCCACGTCTGCTGCAGGCTCGTTGGTGACTGACAAGTCCGATGCGGGACAGGCAGGCACGGTTGCAGCAGTTGCAAGGGAAAATTGGTGGGTTGGGGTTGGGTGTTGGGTTTTTCCTCCTTTGTCTTTTGTCAGTGAGGTGGGCTCTGCGGTCTTCTTCAAAGGAGGTTGCTGCCCGCCGAACTGTGAGGTGCCAAGATGCACGGTTGGAGGCGAGATCAGCCCACTGGCAGTGGTTAATGTGGCAGGCACCAAGAGATTTCTTTAAGCAGTCCTTGTACCTCTTTGGTGCACCTCTGTCTCGGTAGCTAGTGGAGAGCTCGCCATAGAACACGATCTTGGGAAGGCGATGGTCCTCCATTCTGGAGACGTGACCCACCCAGCGCAGTTGGGTCTTCAGCAGCATGGATTCGATGCTTGCGGACTCTGCCAGCTCGAGTACTTCGATGTTGGTGATGAAGTCGCTCCAATGAATGTTGAGGATGGAGCGGAGACAGCACTGATGGAAGCATTCTAGGAGCCATAGGTGATGCCGGTAGACGACCCATGATTCGGAGCCGAACAGGAGCGTGGGTATGACAACGGCTCTGTATTTAGTACAATAAAACACTATTGTGCAATACATAACACAATCAAAATCTAAGTACATATATTAAACAAAACACACAAACGTCATCTAAAAGTGTAAAATTAAATAAAATTTTACCGGGGAGTGACGAAGTTCGTACCAAATTCTACCAATTGACGTATTATAATTACTTATAAAGCTATAAATACCAATCTTTTACCTCCTGTACTTAAGTACACAAAAAAAATGGCGCCAGCGATCAGCGGTGACTTTCTGCGACTCCAGAAACCTTTCCTTTTAAATACTTACCTTCTGACCTGCTTTCACTGCAATGGCCAGCATGCAGATCTTCTCAATAACCAGCTGCTAAACTGCATTAATGACTTTCAGATCTCCCAGACAATGGCTGAGTCAGGCTGGCTGGAATGTGGAAGCCTAGAAGGGCCAGGCCTCCACCAAGGTCAAGGGTAGAAATGTGGCAAGAGGGCAGGGATCCAAACTAGACTGAAGCACAGGGCTTTGAGTCCTCCCCTACCATCTATACTAGCGGCAAATGTTCAGCCATTAGAAAATAACATTGACAACCTCAAAGCAAGGCTGCTTTATCAGAGACAAGTGAGACAAATCTCTGTTATTTGCTGCACCAAGACTTAGCTCACAGAGAACACTCTGGACACCACAATCCAACCAGAGGATTTTATCATTTAAAGACTGAATTAGAACTTAGATTCTGGCAAAGAGAGAGCGGCCAGCATGTGCTTTTTAATTAATACTGACTGATGCACAGATTTTGGGTTTATGTTGGCCTCCTGCTCCACTGCCTTAGAGCAAATCTCGATTAAATGTAGACCCTTCTATCAACCTGAGATTTCTCATGTCATTCTCACCAGTTTACATCCCTACCGATGCAGTTAATGAACAAGAGATGTCCCTACCCGATGCACTACAAATAATAGCCAGTAACTTTAAACCCTGCCTGATTATCACCAACATATAAACTGCTGTACCACAGACCTAGCACATTTGATCATTGCTACACCAAGATAAGGAAGGCTCACCTTCTTCCCTGAAACTGAATTTTGTCAACTCAGATCACCTGGCTGTGCTCCTGCCTTATAGACAGAGCCTAAAAAAGAGAGGCTCCAGAGATCTGGACAGACAGAAGGTGGTCATAGGAGGTTGAAGAACAGTTTTCAGGACTGCCTTGAGTCAGTGGACTGGTTGGTGTTCAAGAACTCAGCTGAGAATCTGAATGATTACACCAGGGTTGTCACAGATTTTATCAAAACAGCTGTGGACGAGTGTGCCTCCACCAGAGTATTCATGGTTTTCCCCTGGATGAACAGTGAAATCCAGAACCTGCTGAGAGCCAGCTCACAGGCATTTAAGTTCAGGAAACCAGAACACTACACATGGAGCAAGTACGACCTACAGAAAGCCATTTCCCAGGCGAAGTGGAGATTTCAGACAAGAATGGAAACAACAAAGGATAACCGAAAGCTGTGGCAGGGTCTAAATGACATAACCACTAATATTAGGAAGGGTCATGGCTGTCACGTGATAGCACTGCCACTTACCTAGTCAGAGGACACACCAGCTGCCAATCAAGGTTTGGTTCCACCCCACCCATTAGTGCACACCTTGCTATTGGTTCCATGTAAATTACCTGGACTGGACCCTCAAGCCTGCCTGTACTTGGCTTTGGATTAACCCTCCTGGCACCGAGCCGTCAGTCTCTTCTAACAACCTGGGCTGGAACCTCCAGCACTATAAAGGTGCCATGTGTACTTTGTTCTTGCTCTTTTACAGCTTGGGACCACCCTGTTTCACTTCAGGTCTATAAATGTGGAAGGGTGCTGGAGAAACTGTTGGTAAGATGTGCACTGTTAAGATGGTTGGGAGTGTTTAATTAGTGTCCCTTGTAGCATAGAGCCGGGCCTGCACTGAGTCAAGGGGTGATGGGGCATCATAGTGATTTTTCTTTGTCTATTGTATGTACCAATTCATTTTGTGTGTGTGTGTATTTTGTTCCCACACTATTTTCTATTTTCCCCACATTCGTTATTGATTGTCTGCTATTTCTTTCCCACAGCTGTTGTAAACTCTGTGTGTGTGTGCATGCTGTATCAGTTACCATTTCCCACATTTGCCTTCTGTAAATAAAATCCTTCCCTACCAAAACTAAGTTCAGAGTCCTTGCCTTTGAGACCTACCAAACCTGTTTCCTCACTCACACCACCACTATAAAATTAAATCTGGTGCAGTAGGAGACAGCAAAGCTTCACTCCCAGATGAATTCAATGCCTTCTTTGCCCAATTTGACCACAAGAACAAAGAAGAACTACTGAACACTTCCATATCCCCTGATGATCCTCTACTGTCAGTATCCAAAGATGACATGCAGGCAGTCTTCAGGAGAGTGAATCCAAGGGAAGTATCTAGTCCGGACGGAGTACCTGGCTGAGTACTGAAAACCTGTGCTGATCAGCTGGCCAATATATTCACAGATAACTTCAATATCTCACTCCAGCAGGGCATGGTACCCATCTATTTCAAACAGGCCTCAATTGTACCAGTGCCCAAGAAGAGTGTGGTAACCTGCCTAAATGACTACTGACCAGTGGCACTCACATCCACAGTGATGGTGCTTTGAGAGGCTGGTGTTGAAGCATATCAGCTCCTGTCTGAGCGAAGACATGGATCTGTTCCAATTTGCCTACCATGGCAACAGATCCATGGCAGATCTCATCTCACTGACTCCACACAAAGCCCCGGAACACCAGGACAGCAAAAATGCATAAATCAGGATGCCCTTTATCAACTAGAGTTCGGGATTCAACACCATCACCATCCCCTCAAAGCTCCCTGACCTGGGCCTCAGTACACCACTCTGTAATTGAATCCTGGATTTCATCACCTCCAAACAACAATCAATCAGTCTGGATTGGTAAGAATATCGCCGTCAATTCTCTATCAGTACAGAGCATCACAGGCTGTGTTTTTAGCCCCCTGCTCTACTTGTTTACACCTATGACTGTGCAGCTTGGTATAACAACATCTACAAATTTGGTGACAATACCACACTAGTGGGTTGCATAAAAAGGGGCAGTGAGTCAGTATACAGGAGGGAGACTGAAAACTTGGCCAAATGGTTCACCAACAACAACCTTGCACTCAATATCACAAAATCCAAGAAGCTGATTGTTGACTTCAAAAGGGAAAATAGAAAATAGTGTGGGAACAAAATATACTCACACACACACACAAAATGAATTGGTACATACAATAGTCAAAGAAAGATCACTATGATGCCCCATCACCCCTTGACTCAGTGCAGGCACAGCTCTATGCTACAAGGGATACCATTAACCATCATCGTGGGGATCAGAGGTGGAAAGGGTGAGTAAATCTAAATTCCTAGGAGCACAATCTCAGAGGACCTTTCCTAAACTCAACTCACTAATGTCATTGTGAAGAAAGCATCAGCACCTCTACTATCTCAGGAGTTTGTGGAGGTTTGGTATGAAATCAAAAACCTTGACAAACTTCTACAGATGTGTAGTGGAATGTGTGCTGACTGGCTGCATTACGGCCTGGTGTAGGGGCACCAATATTTCTGATCGAAAAGCCCTACAAAGGTAGTGGACACAGTCCAGTACATCACAGGAAAAACATTTCCCCCTAGAATTGTCTATCTTGGGGAAAAGACCATGAGTATTCACTTTATCCATGCCCCTCATGATTTTATAACCCTCCATAAGGTCAGTCCTCAGACTTCTATGGAGCAGCAAGGAAAGGCAACATCCTAGTGAATCTGTAATCCAGAGGTCTGAATGCTAAAGGCTGATGTATATGCAACCATACTCAGCTAGAAATGCTGTGTGGAAGACTATTATCACAGAAGCCAGTCTTGACCAATTTAATTTACTCATGTGTAATCAAGTGATGGCTGAGAGCAATAGATTCAGAAAAGGCGTGTCCAGTCAGCAGCCCACTGTACCAGTCGCTCCACTGAACAATTCAGGAGGTTGTCCAACTATGCCCTATGAATGGCAGGAATAAATCACAAAACAACCAGTCTACTTTCAATCATCAGCTAATGGTAATTACTCTCCAAGAACCTGCTCACTGATGCCCAGTTTAAGTTTGGCCAAGACCACTCAGCTCCAGACCTCATCATGGCCTTGGCCCATACGTTCCTTTCTTTCTCTCCCACTGATGCTGCTCGACCGGCTGATCCTTCAGCAGTCTGCTTGGCTCCAGATTCCAGTATCTGTGATCTCCTGTGTGTAACCATGGTTCAATAAGCTGAATTGTGGAGGTCCACACATCAAGAGGGAAGCACACCAGTGGTTGGAGTCACATCTCACACGATGGTTTCTGGATGCCCAGTTCATTTGGCAGGAATTACTTAAAGTAGCGTCCTAGACCCAACCACCTTCAGCTTCTTCATGAATTATCTTCCTTCTATCAGCAAATGAAAGGAGATACCACTGGCAGAAATTGCCCTCCAAGTTACACACCCTTCTGACTCAAATACATCACAATTCCTTCATCGTCATTGGACTGGTTTGCACTGGTTCAAGGAGGTGGTTCAATGACGGATGAACTTTGTCAGCAATACCTGAATTCTGAAAAATGAACCTAGTAGTGATGTGGAGAAATTCCACCATTTCCCTTTATCATAAACCAAACAGACCCAATTAGGGCAGGTGCTATGCTTGTAAAATACCTGTAAGCTCAGATCACCAAACATTGTAGCCCTACATCTGATTTACCCTCTCTCTCTCAGTATAGCTTCTCATAGACACCATAGAGTTAAATATGTTCTTTCTACATAACTACTAAGAATGAGAGGAATTAACCTCTCATTTCTTGGGTCTGCACACACCTTGACACGCCGGTTGATGTTCAGAAACTGGCAGGTTTTGTCATAGAGTTGTTCTAGGTGCTCTCTGTCCCAGTAAAAGTCAGGCGTCATCAGGAGATCTGAACTCAAGTTGATACGATGTCTGCAAGGGGATAAATTTATGGTAATACCAGGCAGGTCAGAACTGAGAGTGCCAGTGCCATTAACTAATCCAGTAGTTAGCCACATCTATTAGTTAGATTAACTAATCCAGTAGTTAGCCAAAAGCAAATACAGTATGTTAAGGCAAATCTGAAATGAACAATGCTTCTCTTTCAAATAAAAAGTTCTTCATTTTTCTCAAGTCACACCTTTATATATTGTAGTTTGCTCCTATATGAAGGATATTTTTTGCACTGGGATTACTATGAATATTTATTATCTATCTACCTTAAGTATTTATTGTCTTTTTCTTTTTTTAATTTTTTTTATTTTTCACACTATGAACCATATTAATCAAAATACACACAAACATTTCCCTCTTGAATATACAGTGCCATTTTCTCCCCTTTTTTTCCCCCTACCTTCCCTCCCTCCTTCCCACCCCCTCCAAACCCATTAAATGTTCAACATATACAATACAATAAACCCATTAAACAATGTCATCACACAATTAAAACAAACAAGAAAATTGTGTCATCTATTTTTACACACTGGGTCAGTTCATTTTGTCTTCTCATTTCATTTTATAATTTTAGGGGGTGGAGGTCCGTGGTAGGCCCTCTCTGTTGTGTTCCATGTACGAAAACTGAGAAATGAAAATGGGGAAAAGGGGAAAGATGGTGGTGAGGAAGCAGAAATGAGATGTAAACAGAGTATGAGATGGCCATGTTGAACTATATGACTATAAATATTAACGGAATACATAACCAAATCAAATTTGTTCGGATACTGTGACTTTATTTTTTCCAATGGAATACATTTATTCATTTCCATGTACCATTGCTGTATTCTCAGGCTCCCTTCTGATTTCCAGGTTGACATTATACATTTTTTTGCTACTGCTAAGGCTATCATAATAAATCTTTTTTGTGCTTCATCCAGTTTAAGGCCTAATTCCTTACTTCTTACATTACTTAGAAAAAAGATCTCTGGATTTTTTGGTATGTTGCTTTTTGTGATTTTATTTAATATCTGATTTAGATCTTCCCAAACTTTTTTCACTTTCTCACGTGCTCAAATTGCATGTACTGATGTTCCTGTTTCCTTCTTACAGTGAAAACACCTATCTGATAATGTTGGATCCCATTTATTTAACTTTTGGGGCGTGATATATAGCCTGTGTAACCAATTATATTGTATCATGCGTAACCTCGTATTTATTATATTTCTTATAGTTCCAGAGCATAACTTTTCCCATATTTCATTTTTTATCTTTATGCTTAGATCTTTTTCCCACTTTTGTTTGGGTTTATACCTTATTTCATCATTTTCTTTCTCTTGCAGCTTGATGTACAATTCTCTTCTTTTTGTTGTATCTTCCCTTGTTGCAAATTCTTTATCTGTACTTACTATTTCCCTTTCCAACTGCTCTGTTTCCCGATTGTAGTCCTTTTTCATCTTAGTTACATAACTTATTATCTGCCCTCTGATGAAGGCTTTCATTGCATCCCATAATATAAATTTGTCTTTCACTGATTCCGTATTTATTTCAAAAAACATTTTAATTTGGCGCTCAATAAATTCTCTAAATTCCTGTCTTTTAAGTAGCATGGAGTTTTTTTTTTTTTTTTTAAATTTTTTATTTTTCACACCATAAATCACATTAGCCATGATATACACTTTTTCTTTTTCACACATTTACAGTGACTTTTTCTCCCCCCCCTCCTCCCAAGCCACCCCCCCACCCCCCCACTCTCATCCATTTTAGGTATACAATCTAGGTTGCATTAATTCAGTCAGACAATGTTGTCATTCAACAAAAATACACCAGAAATTCTACAGAGTCCATTCTTTTCTTTCCTTCTCCTTCCATCAACTTAGGTAATGTTTGTCCCCGGTAGGTTTTCGCTATTGTATTTAATGTAAGGCTCCCATACTTGTTCGAATATTTCAATATTATTTCTTAAACTATATGTTATTTTTTCTAATGGAATACATTTATTCATTTCTATATACCATTGTTGTATTTTCAAATTATCTTCCAATTTCCAGGTTGACATAATATATTTTTTTGCTACGGCTAGGGCTATCTTAACAAATCTTTTTTGTGCATCCTCCAAATCAATTCCAAATTCTTTGTTTTTTATGTTACTTAGGAGAAAGATCTCTGGATTCTTTGGTATATTGTTTTCTGTTATTTTATTTAATATCTGATTGAGATCATCCCAAAATTTTTCTACTCTCTCACATGTCCAGATTGCATGAATTGTTGTTCCCATTTCTTTTTTACATCGAAAACATCTATCAGATACTGTTGGGTCCCATTTATTTAACTTTTGCGGTGTAATGTATAGTCTGTGTAACCAATTATATTGTATCATACGTAGCCTCGTATTTATTGTATTTCTCATCGTTCCAGAACATAATTTCTCCCATGTTTCCTTTTTTATCTTTATATTTAAATCTTGTTCCCATTTTTGTTTAGTTTTACCATTTGTTTCCTCATCCTCCTTTTCTTGCAGTTTAATATACATATTTGTTATAAATCTTTTGATTAACATTGTATCTGTAATCACATATTCAAGGTTACTTCCCTCTGGTAAACTCAAATTGCTTCCTAATTTATCCTTCAAGTAGGATCTCAGTTGGTAATATGCCAGCGCTGTATCTCCAATTATATTGTACTTATCTCTCATTTGTTCAAAGGATAAGAATATACTTCCTGAAAAACAATTTTTTATTCTTTTAATCCCTTTTTTTTCCCATTCTCTAAAGGAAAGGTTGTCTATTGTAAAAGGGAGTAGCTTATTTTGCGTCAATATTAGTTTTGATAATTGATAATTTGTTTTATTTCTTTCTACATGGATCTTCTTCCAAATATTGAGGAGATGATGTAATACTGGAGAAGTTCTATGTTGTACCAATTTTTCGTCCCATTTATATAATATGTGTTCAGGTATCTTTTCCCCTATTTTATCTAATTCTAATCTCGTCCAGTCTGGTTTTTCCCTTGTTTGATAAAAATCTGATAGGTATCTTAATTGTGCGGCTCTATAATAATTTTTAAAGTTTGGCAATTGTAAGCCTCCTTGTTTATACCATTCTGTTAATTTATCTAGTGCTATCCTCGGTTTCCCCCTCTCCATAAAAATTTCCTTATTATTTTCTTTAACTCTTTGAAGAATTTTTCTGTCAGTTGTATTTTGCAATGCCTGAAATAAGTATAATATCCTTGGAAAAATGTTCATTTTAATACAGTTTATCCTTCCTATCAGTGTTAGTGGTAGATCTTTCCAATGCTCTAAATCGTCCTGTAATTTTTTCATTAGTGGATTATAATTGAGTTTATATAATTGGCCTAGATTTTTGTTTATTTGTATACCTAGGTATCTTATTGCCTGCATTTGCCATCTGAATGGAGATTCCTTCTTAAATTTTGAGAAATCCGCATGATTCATAGGCATTGCTTCACTTTTATTTACGTTTATCTTGTAACCCGACACTTCTCCATATTCCTTCAATTTCTTATATAATTCTTTTATTGATAGTTCTGGTTCTGTTAAGTACACTATAACATCATCCGCAGATAGACTGATTTTATATTCCCTGTCTTTTATTTTTATTCCTTTTATATTATTATCTATTCTTATCAATTCTGCTAGTGGTTCTATAGCTAGCGCAAACAATAAAGGTGATAGTGGGCATCCCTGCCGCATTGACCTGCTTAAGTTAAATTGCTTTGATACATGTCCATTTACTGTCACTTTCGCTAACGGTCCCTTATATAATGCTTTAATCCAATTAATATACTTCTCCGGTAAACTGAATTTTTGCAATACTTTGAACAAATAATTTCATTCTATTCTGTCGAAGGCCTTCTCTGCGTCTAAAGCAACTGCTACTGCAGGTGCTTTATTTTCTTCTACTGCATGAATTAAGTTAATAAATTTACAAATATTGTCTGTTGTGCGTCTTTTTTTGATAAATCCAGTTTGGTCTAAATTTACCATTTTCGGTACCTGTTCTGCTAATCTGTTTGCTAATAGTTTAGCTATTATCTTATAGTCTGTGTTTAGCAAAGATATTGGTCTATATGACGCTGGTAAGAGTGGATCTTTCCCTTGTTTTAGTATTACTGTAATTATTGTTGTTTTACATGAATCTGGTAAGCTTTGTGTTTCATCAATCTGGTTGATTACATCCAGGAGGGGCGGTATTAATAAGTCTTTAAATGTTTTGTAGAATTCTATTGGAAATCCATCCTCTCCTGGTGTCTTATTATTTGGTAATTTTTTTAATTATCTCTTGTATTTCTACTATTCCAAATGGTTCTGTTAATTTATTTTACTCCTCTATTTGTAGTTTTGGTAGTTCAATTTTAGTCAAAAATTCCTCTATTTTCCCTTCTTTCCCTTCGTTTTCAGTTCGGTATAATTGTTCATAGAATTCTCTAAAGTTTTCCTTAATTTCTTTTGGATTATATCTAATTTGTTTGTCTTTTTTCCTTGATGCCAATACCATTTTCTTAGCTTGTTCTGTCTTAAGCTGCCATGCTAGGATTTTGTGCGTTTTTTCCCCTAGTTCATAATATTTCTGTTTTGTCTTCATTATATTCTTCTCTACCTTATATGTTTGTAATGTTTCATATTTTATTTTTTTATCCGCCAATTCTCTTCTTTTAGTTGTATCTTCCTTCATTGCTAATTTTTTTTCTATGTTTACTATTTCCCTTTCCAACTGCTCTGTTTCCTGATTATAGTCCTTCTTCATCTTGGTTACATAGCTTATTATTTGCCCTCTAATGAATGCTTTCATTGCGTCCCATAGTATAAACTTATCTTCCACTGATTCCGTATTTACTTCAAAATACATTTTTAATTGTTTTTAAATAAATTCTCTAAAATCCTGTCTTTTAAATAGCATGGGGTTTAATCTCCATCTATACATTCTTGGAGGGATGTCCTCTAGCTTTACTGTCAATATTAAGGGTAAATGGTCCGATAGTATTCTCGCTTTATATTCTGTTTTTCTTACTCTATCCTGCATACTAGCTGATAACAAAAATAGGTCTATTCTTGAGTATGTTTTATGTCTAGCCGAGTAGTATGAGTATTCCTTTTCTTTTGGGTTTTGTTTCCTCCATATATCCAAAAGTTTCATTTCTTGCATTGATTTAATTATAAATTTGGTTACTTTGTTCTTCCTGTTAATTTTTTTCCCCGTTTTATCCATATTTGGATCCAAATTCAGGTTGAAATCCCCTCCTATTAGTATGTTCCCTTGCGTATTAGCTACCTTCAAAAAGATATCTTGCATAAACTTTTGATCTTCTTCGTTAGGTGAATATACATTAAGTAGATTCCAAAACTCCGAATATATCTGACATTTTATCATAACATATCTCCCTGCTGGATCTATTATTTCCTCTTCTATTTTAAATGGCACATTTTTACTAATTAATATAGCCACTCCTCTTGCTTTTGAATTATATGATGCTGCTGTTACATGTCCTACCCAATCTCTCTTTAATTTCTTGTGCTCCAATTCAGTTAAGTGTGTTTCTTGGACAAATGCTATATCAATTTTTTCCTTTTTCAGTAAATTTAGTAGTTTCTTCCTTTTAATTTGGTTATGTATTCCATTAATATTTAAAGTCACATAGTTCAGCGTAGCCATTTTATACTTTGTTTATCTTCTCCTTCCGTTTTTCCATCATTACCTTTCCTCCTTTTCCATTTCTGTTTTCTTATTTTCAACTCTTTATAAGACAACATTCCTACAACATCCAACATTTTTCTTATTCTCCTATTTATATCTTCTTTATCCCCAATCTCCCCTTCCCCTCCTGAGTTGTCCTTTATCCCTTGTCGGACAACCACATCTCCCCTCTCCATTTGGGTTTGCGAATTCACTCGCAAGCGTCAACTGATTTTGCAGTGACCGCTATTTCTCCCCACCCAGCCCTCCCCAGAAAAGATTTCACTTTTCATATGTAACAAAGGTCACTCTTTTAATTCCCTCCTTATTCTCTCTATTCCATTTCCTTCCCTTATTCATTCTTGTCTATACTATCTATATTTTCCTCTAAGTACAGATACCTTCACATATGCACATTTTATCTATTCACTCTTATACCTCTTTACCCACATACATATCAATCATGATCATTTTTACTCTCATTACCCGTCTTCATCACTCAGTCTATTTTTGTAATTGTTCTGCAAATTTTCGTGCTTCTCTGGGTCCGAGAATAGTCTGTTTTGTTGTCCTGGTATAAATATTTTCAATACCGCTGGATGCTTTAGTATAAATTTATACCCTTTCTTCCATAAAATCGCCTTTGCTGTATTGAACTCCTTTCTCTTCTTCAGGAGTTCAAAACTTATATCTGGATAAATGAAGATTTTTTGCCCTTTATACTCCAGTGGTTTGTTGCCCTCTCTTACTTTTTCCATTGTCTTCTCCAGTACCTTTTCTCTTGTAGTATATCTTAGGAATTTTACTACAATAGATCTTGGTTTTTGTTGTGGTTGTGGTTTAGGGGCCAATGCTCTATGTGCCCTTTCTATTTCCATTTCTTGCTGTAGTTCTGGACATCCTAGGGTCCTAGGGATCCAATCTTTTATAAACTCCCTCATATTCTTGCCTTCTTCATCTTCCTTAAGGCCCACTATCTTTATGTTATTTCTTCTGTTATAATTTTCCATTATATCTATTTTTTGAGCTAACAGTTCTTGTGTCTCTATCGCTTTTTTATTTGATTCCTCCAATTTCTTTTTTAAGTCTTCTACCTCCATTTCTGCTGCTACTGCCCGCTCTTCCATCTTGTCCATTTTCTTTCCCATTTCTGTTAAGGTCATATCTATTTTATTCATTTTCTCTTCTGTGTTGTTTATTCTTTTTCTTAAATCATTAAATTCCTGTGTTTGCCATTCTTTAAATGACTCCATGTATTCTTTAATAAGAGAAAGTACCTCCTTTATCTTGCCTTTCTCTTCTTCTTCTATTTCACTGTACTCTTCCTCTTCTTCTTCCTCTGGGTTGGCCATCTGTTGTTTCTTTGTTGCCCTTTTCTTCTCTTCTTTCTTGTTTCCATTGTCTTCTGTGGTCTCTTCTTGCTGCAGGTGTTCTGCAGCTGTCGTTGCTGGCTGTGGAGATCGACTCCCCAGCTGGTCCCCCCTCCCGTCGGTGTGTTTTTTTTCATGCGCATCGCGCATGCGCGAGGAGTTGCGCATGCACGGTTGCGCACTTTTTCTCGGCTCAGCAAGCCATTTTTGTAGTCCATTATCTACCGACCTGAGGGAGCGGGTTTCTCTCTCCACCGCAGGCCTCTTCGAACAGGTGAGGCCTTCACCTTCTTCCTCCGTTGTCTTCTCTTCCTCTCTTCTTACCGTTGCTTTCGATTTTTCTTTTTTTGTCGCCATCTTCTTTCCACCTTTATACTCACTTTTTTTTCACTTTTATTTCTGTGCCTTTGTGTTTTCCTTTGTTTTTCCCGACTTTTCTGGAGAGGGCTGGAGTTCACTGTCCGGCCACTACTCCATCACGTGACTCCTAAGTAGCATGGAGTTTAATCTCCATCTATATGTTCTTGGTGGGATATCCTCCAGTTCTATTGCTAATAACAGGGGTGAATGATCACATAACAATCTAGCTTTATATTCTGTTTTCCTAACTCTCCCTTGGAATGGGCTGACAACAGGAACAGGTCAATCCTTGAGTATTTTTTATGTCTACTCGAATAATATGAGTATTTCTTCTCCTTTGGGTGTTGTCTCCTCCATATATCCAAATGTTGCATTTCCTGCATTGATTTAACCATAAATGTGGCTACTTTGTTCTTTCTGCTAGTCTTTTGTCCAGTTTTATCCATCTTTGAATCCAAATTAAGGTTAAAGTCCCCTCCTATCAATATATTCCCCTGTGTATCTACAATCTTCAAAAAAATATCTTGCATAAACTTTTGATCCTTTTCATTAGGTGCATATATATTGACCAAATTCCAGAATTCTGAATATATCTGACTCTTTATCATTACATATCTCCCTGCTGGATCTATTATTTCCTCCTCTATTTTGATTGGTACATTTTTATTGATTAATGTAGCTACACCTCTGGCTTTTGAGTTATATGATGCTGCCGTTATGTGTCCTACCCAGTCTCTCCTTAATTTCTTGTGTTCCACTTCAGTTAGATCCCTTTCCTGCACGAATGCTACATCTATTTTTTCTTTTTTCAGTAAATTTAATAGCCTCTTCCTTTTGATTTGGTTATGTATTCCGTTAATATTTATAGTTATATAGTTCAACATGGCCATCTCATGCTCTGTTTACATCTCATGTCTGCTTCCTCACCACCATCTTTCCCCTTTTCCCCATTTTCATTTCTCAGTTTTCTTTTTTTGAACGCACTGTATGACAACACTTCTAAAACATAAAATACTTCAACCACTCCCACATCTAAAATTCCCTTAACCCCAAGTGTTCCCCCCCTCTCTGAGTCGCCCCTTGTCCCTTGCCGGGCAACCACAACTCCCCTCTCCATTCGGACTGCGAACCCGTTCGCAAGTGTCAACTGATTTCACAGTGATTGTTATTCTTTCCCACCAAACCCCCTCCAGAAAAGACTTTTATCTCACGTTACAACAAAGCTCCCCTCTTTTCTTCTCTTTTTCTTTTTTTAACCCCTCCTCTTTTCCCCCCTTCTCCCTTACTTCCCTCCTTTAGTTCTTACTTATACATTATTTTTACATCTTTATATATAATTTGTCATCGTTCTTTGTTCTTGTTACATCTCTTCAACTCTCTTTCTGTCTTGTAGACGTTCTGCAAATTCTCGTGCTTTCTCCGAATCCGAGAACAGTCTGTTTTGCTGCCCTGGGATAACTATTTTAAGCACCGCTGGATATCTTAACATAAATTTATAGCCTTTCTTCCATAGGATCAATTTTGTTGCGTTAAAGTCCTTTCTCTTTAGGAGCTCAAAACTTATGTCTGGGTAGAAATTTTTTTTTTGACCTTTGTACTCCAGTGGTTTTTTGTCTTCTCTAATTTTATTCATTGCCTTCTCCAATATATTTTCTCTTGTCGTGTATCTCAGAAATTTTACTAAAACAGATCTTGGTTTTTGTTGTGACTGTGGTTTCGGGGCTAATGTTCTGTGTGCCCTTTCTTTTTCCATTCCTTCCTGCATTTCTGGCATTCCCAGGACTTTTGGGCCCATTCTTTTATAAATTCTTTCATACCTTTGCCTTCTTCATCTTCCTTAAGGCCCACTATCTTTATATTGTTTCGCCTACTATAGTTTTCCTTTATATCCATCTTCTGAGCTAACAACTCTTGTGTTTCTTTAACTTTTTTGTCACTTTCTTCCAATTTTCTTTTTAAGTCATTCATTTCCATTTCTACCGCCATTACACGTTCTTCCACATTTTCTAATTCTGTCCCTATATCTGATATGACCAGCTCTATTCTACTCACTTTTTCTTCTATACTTTTCATTTTTATTTTCATTTCACTAAATTCTAGTGTCAACCATTCTCTTAATGCTTTCATTTGTTCTTGAAAATATTTTTAATCTATGTACTGTCCATTCATTTTACCTCCTATTCCTCTGTGCAGAACTTGTTGTTCTTCTTCTTCTGTCTCTGCTCTTGGGTTTGTGTCTTCTATTTCTCTTCCTTGTATCTGTGTCTCTTCTGACTTTGTTGTTGAGCTGCTTGTCTCAGTTTGTTGGTTTTTTTTAATGGTTCTTGATGTTGGCCCTCTTCTTCTGGGCTGGTTATCTGTTGTGTCTCATGCTTCCAGTTTTCTTTCTCACCCCTCCCTTTCCCGTTGCTTTCTTTACCTTTCACCTGGGAGTCCTGCTGTCGGGCACCTCAGGGTCTCCCTTCCCGTCGGTGTTCTCCTTGTCATGCGCAGTTGCGCACCCGTTTGGCTCAGTGAGCCATTTTTGCAGTTCCGCGGTCGGTGGGTTGCGACCCTGCGGGGTCTCCACTAACCTCGGGGAGCGGGCTCCTCTTTCCACAGTGGGTCCCTGCTTTTTCATGCAGGTAAGGCTTTCACCTTTCTCTTCTGGCGTCTTTCCTTCTTTTCTTCCCGTTATTTTTGGTTTTTCTTTCTTAGGTGCCATTTTCTCCACACCTTTATCTTTTATTTGTTGTGTTTTGTGTATCTGGGGCTTTGCTTTTTCTTCACTTCTTCCTTCTTTTCTGGAGAGGGCTGGTATTCTCCTACCGGCCACTACTCCATCACGTGACTCCTCCATTTATTGTCTTTTTCAATTCAATTCAGTTCACTATTTTAGTTTTTTTTACAACTACTTGTTTGACTGCAAAATGTATTTGACAATATACTCAATTCTATCAATTCTATTACTATGGTTCTCAAGTTTAGCTTAATGGCAGTTGTAATCAATAGTATGGAAGCCCACATTGTGATCCGTCCCAAAATCTGTGTTCCTCATGACATTTGGTTCAAAATCAAAACCAAAGGATTTGTCATTGTATTTGTTTAGGATGAAGAATAAGGCAGCACGGTTAGCGTGGAGATTAGCACAACCCAGTTACAGCTCCAGCAACTGGGGTTTAAATCCAGAGCTGTCTTTAAGGAGTTGGTACGTTTTCCCCTGCATGGGTTTCCTCCCATCCTTCAAAATATACTGAGTTGTAGGTCAATGTCAATTGGGTGACATGGCAAGCACAGATTCGAGGGTCGAAAAGGCCTGTTACCGTGCTGTATGTCTAAATTTAAAAATGTAAAAATAATGAGAATCTTGCTGCCCTGTGACAGTCAGCAGCCTGCTCTTCAGACTCATTGTTTTTTCCAAAGTGGTTCTGGGAGCAGTCTTCACTGGGATCCAGATACTCAGCTCATTGGTGTGGTATATATCAGGGGTTGGTCTTTCTCAGTGCAAGTCTCCAGATGCACTGGCAGATTTGATTGCACTACCACTGTGGTCATAGTCCCAGCCTCAACAATATTACTGACCGTTTGTGACAAACCTTAATAATTTATTAGACCAAGCTACATACAATACTATTTACAAACAGTCCAAAATAATTGATGAAATAAAAAGCTCTTCTGATCTTTCTCATGGCTCCAATCATTTCAAGAATCTACATCATTGGGCAGATTTCCAGGCCCAAGAGCTGGACACCTGAAGAAGTTCTTGGTGTCCCAATGGACTCCATGCAGAGTGGACTGTGACACGTCAGCAAAGCATAGTGCTGATTTAAGGCTGTGCCACGTCTGAACTTGGGCACCTCCTCAAGGAAACACTGGTAAATCCACTAGCACCAGGGCAAAAAATCTGCTGCAATATGAATATCGAGCGCAAGTGTGGAGACTCTCAATAAATTACTGAGTATCACATACAGGCAGGCATCCAGCTGTCAACTGCAGCTGTGCTAGTGGCATACCTCCCTGAATAAAAAGGTTGCAGATTTAAATCACAAAGAACTAGGCTGACTCTCCAGTGGAGTAAGTGAGAGAGGACATCAAAGATACAGTCTTTTTAACAAGAGGTAAACCTCTGTCAGCTCTCTCAAGTGAAAGTTAAAGATGCTACAGCACTCTTTCAAAGAAAGAATATCCTGGTCAGAATTTGTCTCTTGATTGTCTTTTTATTAAACAGATATCTGGCTATTATTATATTACCTTATTCATGGGAGCTTGCTGAATTCAAAATGTCTGATGCATTTGCAAAGTTACAACCACAGCTACCTTTCAAAGTATTTCAATAACTGTAATGCACAGGGTCCTCCAGAAACATTACATGAAATTATATTTTATATACTATTTCTATCTTTATAAACATACCATTGAAGTCATTCTGAATCTTGCAGTTAGAATTCTTATTTATCATATAACTACAGAATTCCTGCATTTAGAATAATTTGCAATGAACAGAAATACTAGGTTGAGGCACTCATGAAGATATTGCAGCAATCAATAATATCATTACGAATACAGTTAATTTTTCAATGAAAGAGTGCAAAGCTTCAATTCCTTCAAAAATGAACCCAGTTGTAGCTCAGTTTTTTCAGCTAGATGTAAGTTATATATGAAGGCAAAATCTTTAAGCGTTTGCTGTTGAGTTTCCACAAGACAGTTTCTATTTGAAAAGTATAAAAAAAGTTTGCAAAGAGCACTGGGAAATAAAAACAAAATTAAGAGTGTAATGGGAGTGATGGATAAGATGTCTTGGTGGCAGAGTGCATAAAAACTGTCCTCCAACAAGGGGCAATTTGGCTTTAGTCAATAGCCAAATAGTGTGTTAATGTTTATCGAATGGTGATCATAATACAATTGAATTCAACGTGACATCCTAAAGGAGAAAAATGAAGATGTTAATGGATTATAGGTTTAAAGAGAGGGCTGAGCACAACACAGCATGACAGCAACTGACCACAATAAATGGAGCAAATATTTGCTGCTCTTTGTATCCTTTTGCTGCAGCAGAAGGATCAGTCCAAAATGCTCCACAAGGGGACTTTGGGTGATAATGAATCAGTTCATACTGGAAGTATATTTTTCCAAAACAAATCTGCATTAGACTAAGGAAATAGAGAACCACAAAACTAAAGAGAAATTTTAAATAAATGCTAGCATCCACAAAAGATGCAAAGAACAGAAGGTGATAAAGCAAAGAATGAAAAGTTAAAAAAAAAACAAGGATACAAAGAAGGTAGACCAAAGTCATCACAAATCAATGATAACTTTATCAGAATGATGGCAATCAGGTTAAACGAGGACCCCTTCAAAAAATGAAAACTTTGATATTGCAAATAAATATGCTGATTTGTCATCTTGAGTTATTCAGACACAAAGAGGACAGCACATGTCATATATTCTCAGAACATTAAGCAGGATGGAGACTCAGTAAAAATTGAACATTTTTTAAAGAAATAAATAAATAACCACATGAAAGACAAATTCCTCCATACCAAAATTTTCCATTCTGGTGTGTTTAAGGAATGAGGAAAGAACACTACAAATAAAATCCTTCGAAATTCTGTCAGTTTCCAGGACACCCCGGTGAACTGCAAAAGAGGACAAGTGGTGAATCAGTTACCCCAAAATCTTTTGCTAGGAAGTTATGAGAACAATGAAGGATGGAGTGACTGAGTGAGCAGATGGCATCAGCAAGGCTCAAGTCACATTCGATGAACCAGATGAATTTCCTGGATAGGGCAATGCCAATTGCTGTCATTTATTTTGTCCTTTGAAAGACATGATAAAGTTCCCAATGAGAGACTATGACCTAATGTTGAAATTCGTAACATTGTAGATACATCTATTTGTGCAGTTAATTCCATATTTTTTGGAGCCTTCAATTATATACTGCCTAAAATAAACTAGATATTTTATTTTATGATTTTTACCTCAAGGCAAATAGTTCACCAATTTTCTGCATAACTTCTGATCGTGAAAGCTTCACGTGTTTTCCAGCTTTCAGCATCTAAAGAGTGGAATAAATGTAAAAATATCAAGACATCCTACAGCTCAGAAATTTTCTTAAAACTTTTCCACCTACGAGTATTATTATCCCAGGCAATAGCTCAACATTTAGCATTATGTTAATTTATGTTAATCTATGTTCTACTGCTTCCCAATCTTAAAAGAGAACTGATACATTACTCACCTCAGGAATAAACTGAATGGACTCAACAAAGTTATCCAATGATACTTCCCAAATGGCAAGCTTCACTACAAAAAATGAAGACATAACAAACTTTAAATAATGTAATTTTTTTCAGCAATTTACAAATAAATCCACTTTATCCTAAGGATTACCAATGGTGATCTGCATTTGTCATTGTTCTGTATCACCAGCAAAATGATACCATATTAAGCAGAATATATGCTTCTACTTGTAACACAGCAAAGTTTAAATATGCAAAACAGCAGGTGGTGAAAGCAAATTCATCAAATCTGTAAACTGTAGGTTAGCCCTAGAAAAAGGCCACAATGCTGCAAGAATTAAACAAGAAAATTCCAAGCACACTGTGACTGTGGTACATTTGTGAAAGTACTGGAGAAATTTAGCAGGTCCTGCAACATGCAGAGAAGGCAAAGAACCAACATTTTGGGCTTGAGCCCTTTGTCGAAGTATTTACTATGATGCTGCCTGAAGAAATCTCTTGGAGCCTGCCACATTGACCACCGCCAGTGGGCTGATATCGCCTCAAACCGTGCATCTTGGCGCCTCACAGTTTGGCGGGCAGCAACCTCCTTTGAAGAAGACCGCAGAGCCCACCTCACTGACAAAAGGCAAAGGAGGAAAAACCCAACACCCAACCCCAACCAACCAATTTTCCCCTGCAGCCGCTGCAACCGTGTCTGCCTGTCCCGCATCGGACTTGTCAGCCACAAACAAGCCTGCAGCTGACGTGGACTTTTACCCCCTCCATAAATCTTCGTCCGCGAAGCCAAGCCAAAGAAAAAGTCTACATAAAGGATCTCAGAATCAAAACAGCATGTGTCTCACCTGACAAGGAGAGTGCATTTGAAAATGCAAACTTTTCCAAAATCGATTCATCAGGGTCAAGATTGCTATTCAATAAAATCTCTCCTCGACGAAGTTTTGAATGCCCTCTATAGAAACAAATAAATAACTGTTGTGGGTAGTGTTAGGTCTGCTTTGTTCATGAATGAGTGAGACAAACACCAGGCTGAGTCGAAATCAGGGTTCTTTGTTCTTTATTACCGGATTGTAACACTTGCGACTAACCATGTTAGTCGGAGAATGCATTCTGCCGTTATCAGCAAAATGGTGATTTTTTATACCCTTGGATACATGCTTAGAACATCATCATATCATTACTTGTCCAATGACTAAAACTGTTGCTATCCTTTCCCTGCTAGCTTCCTGCCTCTCAATCCATCAATGTCTTTCTTATCTTGTAAGTACAAGGATGCATTCACATCTTGTTACAGCCCTGTACAGGGTAACTCCTTACACATTCCCATCTCATGATGTTTTACCTTACAGTAGTGATAATGTCGGACAGTTTCTTATTCCACATCTCTTGTCTACATTAGGTCATGCTCCACAAAAGCAGGCCCTTTGGCTGATCAAGTTCTTTTAGTTAAATTAACTATCAAGTAACTCTTCCTACTAATTCTATTTTATGGCACTTGATCAACAGCTTTCCCTGCTCGGTGATTCAAGTGCTCATCTAGATACAGTACTTATAATTGAATAGTGCTGCACAGTATGGGCCCTTTGGCTCATAATGTTGTATCAATCTATGTAAACCTACTCCACAACAGTCTAATCCTTCCCTACCCCACACCCAAAACACACTATTTTTTTACAGCTACGTGCCTGAGAGTCTCTTAAACATCCCTTTGTATCAGCCTCCACCACCACTCTGTGAAAAAAAATGATCTCTGACTTCTCCCCTCCATGCTTTTGCTTTATGTTATCAGAGTCTCTTCCTCCACCATCAACTCAGGCAGTGCATTCCAGATTCTATTCACTCTCTTGGTAAGAAAGTTATTCCTAAGATCCCCACTGAACGTTTTACTCATGATAAATATACACCCTTCAGTTTTAAACACTTGCTTAGTGGAAACGTTTTCCGCAGATCACCGAATTGATGGCCCTCGTAATTTTGCATTCTTCCATCAGGTCATCCTTCAGTCTTCAATACTCCAGGGATAATAAACCTGCCTATTCCATCTCTCCCAAAAGCTGAAACACTCTGGTGAATCTCATCTGCACTTTCTCTGTGCAATTTTGATCTTATGGTGTTAGGATCAAAATTGGGCACAGTAGTCCAGCTATAGCTGAACCAATATTTGATATACCATGCCCCAGCTAATACAGTGAATGTCCTGTATGCCTTCACCATCTACCTGTGCTGTCATCTTCAGGGATCCCTGGACTTGTACAGCTTAGCCCTTCTGATCCCCAGTACTCCCTAGGGCCCTATGTTATTTGTCCTTCCACATGCCACTGTCAATATTAAATTCTACGTGCTGTTTTTTGCCCATCTTATCAACTGATATACATCATCCTGTAACCCAAGACCATCCTTCTCAATATCAACATCCATCAATGTTCGCGTTATTTGCAATACATGCTAACATTTACAAATGTGCTTCTTTTTCCATGAGGTTTTGAAACTATTTTTCAACCAAAACAATCAGTTCTTTATATCTAGAGCAAAAAAAACCCCAAAGCCAATGCCACTTTTATAATGGAAGTAAGAACTATGAAGCAATGCAGAATGATAATGGTCTTCCTTTCAGTAAGATCATGCCAATCCTCTTTTTTCATAACATTCCAGCCCCGCCTGCATAATCTTTATACGATTCAAAATCTTATTGATAGCCTCAAATATGTTCAGATTCACAGCAGTCAAGGAGGGAATTTCCAAAGATTATTAATCCATTGAGTAAAAACATTTTTCATTTCAATGTGAAACAGCTGACCACTCATCCAGAGATCATTCTTACAGTCCTGGACTTCCCAGCCAGAGGAAACTGTCACTCAATATTTACCCTCTTAATCTCTCTCATAAAACTTTGTCTCAAGGAGAACACCTCTGATTTTTCTAAACTCTAGTGAGTGTAGACCAATCTCTCCTCATATGTCAACCTCTCATCCCTGATGCCAAGAATCAATCTATACGACACCACTTCCATTTCAAGTACAACCTTTCATAAATATGGAGACCAAAATAGCACACACATCCACAGTGTAGTCTCGCTAAGACCCTGCACATCAGAACTTTCTTACGCTTATACTCCAAAACCTTCTCAATAAAGGCCAAACATTACTTGTCTGCTTCATTGCTCACTTTATTTGTATGCAAGCTTCCAGCACCTTTAGAACCTGCACTCCCAGATCTCTTTGTACACCAACATTTATTAATTTCTCACTATTTAATAGATACTTTGGTACTTCTCCCATTAAGGTGAATATTCTTTATTTTCTTACACCATATTCTGTCTGCCATATTTCTGCCCACTTGTTCAACCTGGCTAGATTCCTTTGCAGATTTATCCTTCTCACTTTCCATCTGGCTCTGCACTATCAGCAAATTCAGATGGAAGGATAGACTGTAATATATCCACGTCATTAATACAGTTTGTAAACAGCTGAGGCCACCCTCTGATCCTTGTGGCATCCCCCAGAATCTTCCTGCCAAACTCCAATAAAGCCCATTTGTTCAACACTCGTTTCTGCCCTTTATCTAATACTCGAGAAAGTACTGATTTCTTAAACCCAACCCTGAGCTTTATTTTATAATGTGTTAACTGCATCTTTTAAACTATATATGCTGCAAGTACTACTTTTCTAGAGCTACTGAGTACATACATTCTCAAAAAACTTGTCAAAACCTTTTACAAACTACAGTGACTGCTTATCATATTATGATTCTAATGTAATACTTGCTACCTTCCAAATGGCAGAATACAGACAATTTTGTAAGATTGCTAATGCGAACATTATATCCATAGCCACCTTTATTTGAAGCTCTGAATCAGATACACTGGATTTATTTACAATATACTCCCTTGACTAATATTAATAAAGCTCCTCATTCTCGTTTGAACTTTAGCTGCCTGATACTTATGCTACTTTTATTGTGACCTTTACACTAGAGAAAATTAAGAAATGTTCGGTTATAGCGGTGGCCAACTTTTTAATTTTTAATTTAGAAATACAGCATGGTAACAGGCCATTTCAGCCCACAAGTATTGATGCACAATCAATTAACCAAAAGAGTGAAGTACAGGCTTTTATTAGCTAGAAATGGAGAGCATCCCTTGAGTTGCTGGTTCACACTAACCCGGACTCGAATTGGGAACAGGGTTGTGGCATGACAGACTCTATGGGGAATAAAGAGGAGGAGACATGAGCCGGCCAGTGAGAGCAGGGTTGAATATACACGGGTCAAGGTATTTACATATACAAGTGGTTTCACAACAAGTATCTACTGGGAGTGTAGGTTAATTGGGCAGCACAGATTCGTGGGTCAAAATGGCCTGTTACCATATTGTATGTTTAAATTAAAAATTAAAAGTTTGGCCACCTCTGAGTTAATGCCTTTCCCATTTCCATATTCTTAGGTTACATTTCTAGCCTCTGTCTTTAAGAGATCTCAGTTTACTTCTGCTACTTTCTTTCACTTTTACATAGTTGTAAAAGATCCTGTAATTTTTCTAGATTTTGAGACATTGTATTGGGAAGGGTCATGGCTATCATGTGAGAGCACTGTCCCCCTATCTAGTCAGAGGACACACCAGCTGCCAATCAAGGTTTGGTTCCACCCCACCCATTAGTGCACACCTTGCTGTTGGTTCCATGTAAATTACCTGGTCTGGACTCCCAGCCTGCCTGTACTTGGCCTTAGGCCATTGGCTGTTGCAATTGGATGAACCCTCCTGGCACTGAGCCATTGGTCTCTGCTAACAACCTGGGCTGGACCCTCCAGCACTTTTAAGGTGCCATGTGCTCTTTGTTCTCCCTCTTTTGCCATCTTCAAGGGACCACCCTGCTTCACTCCAGGCTGGGAATGTGGAACAGTGCTGGAGAAACTGTTGGTGAGCTGTACACTAAATAAGGTTGGGAGTGTTGATTATTGTCCCTCAATAGCATAAAGCCATGCCTGCACAGAGTCAAGGGGTAGTTGGTATTGTATTGATTTTTCTCTTGATTATTTGTGTGTAGATGCAGTTTGTACCTATGTTTGTTATTATTTGGTATTTGTGTTTAATCGCTTACTGACTTTCCCCACAATTGCTAATAAACTGTATGCATTGTTCAGTGTGTGTGTGTGCGTATGCGCACGCTGCATCTGCCACTATTTCCTACATTTGCCTTCTGTAAATATAATCCTTCACTACAAAAAAAAATGTGTCCAGAGTCCTTGACTTTGAGACCTACCAAACCTGTTTCCTCACTCACAACAGACTCTGCCTTTTCCTTTTCAACTTTTTTTTTTTAATTTTTTTATTTTTCACACCATAAATCACATTAACCATGGTACACACTTTTTCCTTTTCACACATATACAGTGCGATTTTCTCCCCCCCCCTCCCTCCTCCCATCCCACCCTCCCTACCTCCCCCCTCCCATCCATTTAAGGTATAAAATCTAGGATACATTAAACCAGCCAGACAATGTTGTCATTCAATAAAAATACACCAGAAATTCTACTGAGTCCATTCTTTTCATTTCCTTTTCCTTCCGTTAACTTAGGTAATGATTGTCCCCGGTAGGTTTTCGCTATTGTGTTTCATGTAAGGCTCCCATATTTGTTCAAATATTTCAATATTATTTCTTAAACTATATGTTATTTTTTCTAATGGAATACATTTATTCATTTCTATATACCATTGTTGTATTTTCAAATTATCTTCCAATTTCCAGGTTGACATAATACATTTTTTTGCTACGGCTAGAGCTATCTTAACAAATCTTTTTTGTGCATCCTCCAAATCAATTCCAAATTCTTTGTTTTTTATGTTACTTAGGAGGAAGATCTCTGGATTCTTTGGTATATTGTTTTCTGTTATTTTATTTAATATCTGATTTAGATCTTCCCAAAAATTTTCTACTTTATCACATGTCCAGATTGCATGAATTGTTGTTCCCATTTCTTTTTTACATCGAAAACATCTATCAGATACTGTTGGGTCCCATTTATTTAACTTTTGAGGTGTAATGTATAGCCTGTGTATCCAGTTATATTGTATCATACGTAACCTCGTATTTATTGTATTTCTCATCGTTCCGGAGCATAACTTCTCCCATGTTTCCTTTTTTATCTTTATATTTAAATCTTGTTCCCATTTTTGATTTTTTTTACATTTGTTTCCTCATTCTCCTTTTCTTGCAGTTTAATATACATATTTGTTATAAATCTTTTGATTATCATTGTATCTGTAATCACATATTCAAGGTTACTTCCCTCTGGCAAACTCAAACTGCTTCCTAATTTATCCTTCAAGTAGGATCTCAATTGGTAATATGCCAGCGCTGTATCTTGAGTTATATTGTACTTATCTTTCATTTGTTCAAAGGATAAGAATCTATTTCCTGAAAAACAATTTTCTATTCTTTTAATCCCTTTTTTTCCCATTCTCTAAAGGAAAGGTTATCTATTGTAAAAGGGAGTAACTTGTTTTGCGTCAATATTAGTTTTGGTAATTGATAATTTGTTTTATTTCTTTCTACATGAATCTTCTTCCAAATATTGAGGAGATGATGTAATACTGAAGAACTTCTATGTTTTACCAATTTTTCATCCCATTTATATAATATGTGTTCAGGTATCTTTTCCCCTATTTTATCTAATTCTAATCTCGTCCAATCTGGCTTTTCCCTTGTTTGATAAAAATCTGATAGGTATCTTAATTGTGCGGCTCTATAATAATTTTTAAATTTTGGCAGTTGTAAGCCTCCTTGTTTATACCATTCTGTTAATTTATCTAATGCTATCCTCGGTTTCCCCCCTCTCCATAAAAATTTCCTTATTATTTTCTTTAACTCCTTGAAGAATTTCTCTGTCAGTTGTCTTGGCAATGCCTGAAATAAGTATAATATCCTTGGAAAAATGTTCATTTTAATACAGTTTATCCTTCCTATTAGTGTTAGTGGTAAATCTTTCCAATACTCTAAATCGTCCTGTAATTTTTTCATTAGTGGATAATAATTGAGTTTGTATAGTTGGCTGAGATTTTTGTTTATTTGTACACCTAGGTATCTTATTGCTTGCATTTGCCATCTAAATGGTGATTCCTTCTTAAATTTTGAGAAATCCGCATTATTCATAGGCATTGCTTCACTTTTATTTACGTTTATCTTGTAACCCGACACTTCTCCATATTCCTTCAATTTCTTATATAATTCTTTTATTGATAGTTCTGGTTCTGTTAAGTACACTATAACATCATCCGCAAATAAACTGATTTTATATTCCTTGTCTTTTATTTTTATTCCTTTTATATTATTTTCTGTTCTTATCAATTCTGCTAGTGGTTCTATAGCTAACGCAAACAATAAAGGTGATAGTGGGCATCCCTGCCGTGTTGACCTGCTTAAGTTAAATTGCTTTGATACATGTCCATTTACTGTCACTTTCGCTAACGGTCCCTTATATAATGCTTTAATCCAATTAATTGTGTCTTGGTGTGAGCTTGCAGGCGCCTCAGATTGAAGAGACTGCCATCCGTGCGGTACCGGATGTAAACAGCGTCTTCATTGTTGGGGTCTTTCATGGCTTGGTTCAGCATCATGCTGAAGAAGATTGAAAAGAGGGTTGGTGCGAGAACACAGCCTTGCTTCACGCCATTGTTAATGGAGAAGGGTTCAGAGAGCTCATTGCTGTATCTGACCCGACCTTGTTGGTTTTCGTGCAGTTGGATAATCATGTTGAGGAACTTTGGGGGACATCCGATGCGCTCTAGTATTTGCCAAAGCCCTTTCCTGCTCACGGTGTCGAAGGCTTTGGTGAGGTCAACAAAGGTGATGTAGAGAAACTTGTCCGTGAACTACTCTTTGCAGATGATGCCGCTTTAGTTGCCCATTCAGAGCCAGCTCTTCAGCGCTTGACGTCCTGCTTTGCGGAAACTGCCAAAATGTTTGGCCTGGAAGTCAGCCTGAAAAAAACTGAGGTCCTCCATCAGCCAGCTCCCCACCATGACTACCAGCCCCCCCACATCTCCATCGGGCACACAAAACTCAAAACGGTCAACCAGTTTACCTATCTTGGCTGCACCATCTCATCAGATGCAAGGATCGACAATGAGATAGACAACAGACTCGCCAAGGCAAATAGCGCCTTTGGAAGACTACACAAAAGAGTCTGGAAAAACAACCAACTGAAATACCTCACAAAGATAAGCGTATACAGAGCCGTTGTCATACCCACACTCCTGTTCGGCTCCGAATCATGGGTCCTCTACCGGCACCACCTACGGCTCCTAGAACGCTTCCACCAGCGTTGTCTCCGCTCCATCCTCAACATCCATTGGAGCGCTCACACCCCTAACGTCGAGGTACTCGAGATGGCAGAGGTCGACAGCATCGAGTCCACGCTGCTGAAGATCCAGCTGCGCTGGATGGGTCACGTCTCCAGAATGGAGGACCATCGCCTTCCCAAGATCGTATTATATGGCGAGCTCTCCACTGGCCACCGTGACAGAGGTGCACCAAAGAAAAGGTACAAGGACTGCCTAAAGAAATCTCTTGGTGCCTGCCACATTGACCACCGCCAGTGGGCTGATAACGCCTCAAACCGTGCATCTTGGCGCCTCACAGTTTGGCGGGCAGCAGCCTCCTTTGAAGAAGACCGCAGAGCCCACCTCACTGACAAAATGCAAAGGAGGAAAAACCCAACACCCAACCCCAACCAACCAATTTTCCCTTGCAACCGCTGCAATCGTGTCTGCCTGTCCCGCATCGGACTGGTCAGCCACAAACGAGCCTGCAGCTGACGTGGACTTTTTTACCCCCTCCATAAATCTTCGTCCGCGAAGCCAAGCCAAAGAAAGAAAAAAAATCCAATTAATATACTTCTCCGGTAAACTGAATTTTTGCAATACTTTGAACAAATAATTCCATTCTACTCTGTCAAAGGCCTTCTCTGCGTCTAAAGCAACTGCTACTGTAGGTGCTTTATTCCCTTCTACTGCATGAATTAAGTTAATAAATTTACAAATATTGTCTGTTGTGCGTCTTTTTTTGATAAATCCAGTTTGGTCTAAATTTACCATTTTCGGTACATACTCTGCTAATCTGTTTGCTAATAGTTTAGCTATTATCTTATAATCTGTGTTAAGTAAAGATATTGGCCTATATGACGCTGGTGAGAGTGGATCTTTCCCTTGCTTTAGTATTACTGTAATTATTGATGTTTTATATGAATCTGGTAAACTTTGTGTTTTATCAATCTGGTTGATTACTTCCAGGAGGGGCGGAATTAATAAGTCTTTAAATGTTTCGTAGAATTCTATTGGGAATCCATCCTCTCCTGGTGTCTTATTATTTGGTAATTTTTTTATTATCTCTTGTATTTCTACTATTCCAAATGGCTCTGTTAATTTATTTTGTTCCTCTATTTGTAGTTTTGGTAGTTCAATTTTAGTCAGAAATTCGTCTATTTTCCCTTTTTTCCCTTCGTTTTCAGTTCGGTATAATTGTTCATAGAATTCTCTAAAGTTTTCCTTAATTTCTTTTGGATTATATGTAATTTGTTTGTCTTTTTTCCTTGATGCCAATACCATTTTCTTAGCTTGTTCTGTCTTAAGCTGCCATGCTAGGATTTTGTGCGTTTTTTCCCCTAGTTCATAATATTTCTGTTTTGTCTTCATTATATACTTCTCCACCTTATATGTTTGTAGTGTTTCATATTTTATTTTTTTATCTGCCAATTCTCTTCTTTTAGTTGTATCTTCCTTCATTGCTAATTCTTTTTCTATATTTACTATTTCCCTTTCCAACTGCTCTGTTTCCTGATTATAGTCCTTCTTCATCTTGGTTACATAACTTATTATTTGCCCTCTAATGAATGCTTTCATTGCATTCCATAGTATAAAATTATCTTCCACTGATTCCGTATTTATTTCAAAATACATTTTTATTTGTTTTTCAATATATTCTCTAAAATCCTGCCTTTTAAGTAACATGGGGTTTAATCTCCATCTCTACATTCTTGGAGGGATGTCCTCTAACTTTACTGTCAATATTAAGGGTGAATGGTCCAATAGTATTCTAGCTTTATATTCTGTTTTTCTTACTCTATCTTGCATACGAGCTGATAACAAAAATAGGTCTATTCTTGAGTATGTTTTATGTCTAGCCGAGTAATATGAAAATTCCTTTTCCTTTGGGTGTTGTTTCCTCCATATATCCAAAAGTTGCATTTCTTCCATCGATTTAATTATAAATTTGGTTACTTTGTTCTTTCTGTTAATTTTTTTCACCCAGTTTTGTCCATATTTGAATCCAAATTCAGGTTGAAATCCCCTCCTATTAATATGTTCCCTTGCGTATCTGCTACCTTCAAAAAGATATCTTGCATAAACTTTTGATCTTCTTCGTTAGGTGAATATACATTGAGTAGATTCCAAAACTCCGAATATATCTGACATTTTATCATTACATATCTCCCTGCTGGATCTATTATTTCCTCTTCTATTTTAAATGGCACTTTTTTACTAATTAATATAGCTACTCCTCTTGCTTTTGAATTATACGATGCTGCTGTTACGTATCCTACCCAATCTCTCTTTAATTTCTTGTGCTCCAATTCAGTTAAATGTGTTTCTTGCACAAATGCTATATCATTTTTTTCTTTTTTCAGTAAATTTAGCAGTTTCTTCCTTTTAATTTGGTTATGTATTCCATTAATATTTAAAGTCATATAGTTCAACGTAGCTATTTTATACTTTGTTTATCTTCCCTTTCCGTTCTCCATCATTACCTTTCCTCCTTATCCATTTCTGTTTTCTTGTTTTAAACCCTTTATAAGACAACATTCCTAAAACATCAAACATTTTCCTTATTTCCTTCTTTAGCCCCAATCTCCCCTTCCCCTCCTGAGTTGTCCTTTATCCCTTGTCGGACAACCACATCTCCCCTCTCCATTTGGATTTGCGAATTCACTCGCAAGCGTCAGCTGATTTTGCAGTGACCGCAACTCCTCCCCACCCAGCCCCCCCAGAAAAGATTTCACTTTTCATATGTAACAAAGGTCACTCTTTTAGTTCCCTCCTTATTCCCTCTATTCCATTTCCTTCCCTTATTAATTCTTGTCTATACTATCTATATTTTCCTCTAAATACGGATACATTCATGTATGCACATTATACATATACACACATATACCTCTTTACCCACATACATATAAATCGTGGTCATTTTTATTCTTATTACATATCTTCATCTCTCTGGTTGTTTTGCAGTTGTTCTGCAAATTTCCTTGCTTCCTCTGGATCTGAGAATAGTTTTTTTTCCATAAGATCTTTTTCGATGTATTGAACTCCTTTCTCTTCTTCAGGAGTTCAAAACTTATGTGTCTTTTTAGTTCGCAGTCTTTTGTACTCTCGTTACACGTCTTCATCCCTCAGTCTATTTTGTAATTATTCTGCAAATTTTCGTGCTTCCTCTGGATCCGAGAATAGTCTGTTTTGTTGTCCTGGAATAAATATTTTCAATACCGCTGGATGCTTTAGTATAAATTTATACCCTTTCTTCCATAAAATTGCCTTTGCTGTATTGAACTCCTTTCTCTTCTTCAGGAGTTCAAAACTTATATCTGGATAAATGAAGATTTTTTGCCCTTTGTACTCCAGTGGCTTGTTGCCCTCTCTTACTTTTTCCATTGTCTTCTCCAGTACCTTTTCTCTTGTAGTATTTTACTAAAATAGATCTTGGCTTTTGTTGTGGTTGTGGTTTAAAGGCCACTGCTCTATGTGCCCTTTCTATTTCCATTTCTTGCTGTAGTTCTGGACATCCTAGGATCCTGGGGATCCAATCTTTTATAAACTCTCTCATATTCTTGCCTTCTTCATCTTCCTTAAGGCCCACTATCTTTATGTTATTTCTTCTGTTATAATTTTCCATTATATCTATTTTCTGAGCTAACAGTTCTTGTGTCTCTATAACTTTTTTATTAGATTCCTCTAATTTCTTTTTTAAGTCCTCTACCTCCATTTCTACTGCTGCTTCCCGCTCTTCCATCTTGTCCATTCTCTTTCCCATTTCTGTTAAGGTCATATCTATTTTATTCATTTTCTCTTCTGTATTGTTTATTCTTCTTCTTAAATCATTAAATTCTTGCGCTTGCCATTCTTTAAATGACTCCATGTATTCTTTAATAAGAGAAAGTATATCCTTTATCTTGCCTTTCCCTTCTTCTTCTATTTCACTGTACTCTTCCTCTTCCTCTGGGTTGGCCATCTGTTGTTTCTTTGTTGCCCTTTTCTTCTCTTCTTTCTTGTTTTCGTTGTCTTCTATGTTCTTCTCTTGCTGCAGGTGTTCTGCAGCTGTCATTGCCGGCTGTGGAGATCGACTCCCCAGCTGGTCACCCCTCCCGTTGGTGTGTTTTTTTGCATGCGCATCGCACATGCGCGAGGAGTCGCGCATGCGCGGTTGCGCACTTTTACTCGGCTCAGCGAGCCATTTTTGTAGTCCACTTTCTACCGACCTGAGGGAGCGGGTTTCTCTCTCCACCGCGGGCCTCTTCGAACAGGTAAGGCCTTCTCCTTCTTCTTCCGTTGTCTTCTCTTCCTCTCTTCTTACCGTTGATTTCGATTTTTCTTTTTTCGTCGCCATATTCTTTCCACCTTTATACTCACTTTTCTTTAATTTTTATTTTTGTGCCTTTGTGTTTTCCTTTGTTTTTTCCGACTTTTCTGGAGAGGGCTGGAGTTCACCTTCCGGCCACTACTCCATCACGTGACTCCCCTCCTTTTCAACTTTTAGGATATTCTTTTCTGGTTTGTAAAACTACCAGGTCTTGGGCTTTCTATATTTTCTAACACAAGAAGCTTCTTTTAATCTATCACTGTTTAACCTTCTCATTTATTTCATTACCCTTCAATTCAATATATTGAAAAACGTGAAATCTTTTTATTTCAGAGTGTCTCACTCAAATTCAGGTTATTCATTACCCTTTTCTCATTGCACTTGACAAGATCCAAAAACAGTCATGATATAGTACTCCAGCAAACTGCTGCATCTGATTGGCAGATAATAAAGAGATGCATTTGTGTTTGTGCAAATGTAGGTCAGTGCTGTGGCTATAGAGACTGGATCAAGACTGGATCAACACTAAAAATGTTGTCAAGAGTGGGTAAATAGGCTATTTTTTCTGCATTAAATTCAAGGTATTGGTAAGTAAAAACAGATGAACTAATGGGTTAAATTGTGTATTCTTCATAATCAGTTGCTGAACAATCCTAAAGATGATTTTAACACCAGAAAATACAGTAGCTAAATGCTGAACGCAGCTTATAATGTTTGGTACATCAAACAGTAAGCATTTCAGGCAATGTTAGGGAAGTTTTGTCAGCAAGGATAGAGAACACTTGCATGCACTTTCCCAATTTCACAGAATCTGTGCTTTCGCTACCCCATAGTTTTGGCATTCTGTAGCAGAGGTATCAACAATCCCAAACAGCCTGTTCAACCTTAATCTTTTATTGTTCTTATGATATCCCATCTCAAAGAACATCTACGGCAATTTATTTAGCCAGAAGAAAACTGTTCTTTGATTTTAGGAAGAGGTAGTAAATTGGTTAAGGCATTGGCTTTGCAGGAGAAGCCAGAGAGTGGTTGCAGATAATTACCTCTCTGATTGGAGGCCTGTGACTAGTGTGCCTCAGGGATCAGGGCTGGGTCCATTGTTGTTTGTTATCTATATCAATGATCTGCATGATGATGTGGTAAATTGGATCATCAAATTTGTAGATGACACAAGGACTTGGGGGAGGAGGGGGTGCAGTGGCTTTCAAAGCTTAAAACGTGATTTGAACTAGCTGAAAAAATGGACTCCAAAATGGCAGATAGAATTTAATGCTGCACTTTGATTCAAGATTCAGTTTATTGTAGTAATAAAACAGTGTCATATTACGTGAAATTTATTTTTGCTTGCTGCAAGGCAGACCGATATGCCACCAGTTGGAACTGCCTAAGCGCCACTTGCAGTCAGACTTGCAGTCGGGGAGAGAGAAGCAAAAGAGAGCACCCCCCAGAGTCACCGGGTGTTCGTAGATTCGCCTCCAGCACTTCTGCAGCCCTCACAGCCACAAAGAGTTCAGTCCAAACCATTGGCAACCCGAGGTCCAGATCTGAACCCCCAACACAGTTAGGAACCCTTCAGCGCCCTCAGCACCTCCCCGTCTCCTGGTTTCGATACCTGGTACCCCTTCACCCAGTTTCTTTTTTTTAAATTTGTTTTTTAAATTTAAAACCACAAAACAATGCACTTATTTTACAATAATGTAAATCCATTACAAATACGTGTGGCATATGTAAGAAAAAATAAAAGAATGAGAAAGAACCCCCTATAGCCCCCCCCACCCTTCCCCCAGTACCCCTACAAAGCTAAGAAGAAAGTGGGACAAGAGATCCTCAACGGGAGCGCTCCTTACTATTCTTTCTTTGGCTTGGCTTCGCGGACGAAGATTTATGGAGGGGTAATGTCCACGTCAGCTGCAGGCTCGTTTGTGGCTGACAAGTCCGATGCGGGACAGGCAGACACGGTTGCAGCGGTTGCAAGGGAAAATTGGTTGGTTGGGGTTGGGTGTTGGGTTTTTCCTCCTTTGTCTTTTAACAGTGAGGTGGGCTCTGCAGTCTTCTTCAAAGGAGGTTGCTGCCTGCCGAACTGCACGGTTTGAGGCGATATCAGCCCACTGGCGATGGCCAATGAGGCAAGGCACCAAGAGCTTTTCCTTACTATAAGACTTACTACAAGACTTCATTTAATATACGGAGACCTTTTGGAGAAAGGGAATTCCTGAGATTCATTTAAATATTTATACTCACTGTTTGTAAATATGGGCACCATATTCTCCAAAACAAATATTTATCTCTTAAATGATGTAATTTTCTCAAGTGGTATACAATTCCGAACTCCGCATGTCATCTTTCCATTCCCAAGTCTGTATCAGATTTCCAAGTTATAGCAATACATTTTTTTAGCTATTCCTAAAGCAATTTTAACAAACTTCACTTGATACACCTTCAGCCAGTTTCAAGCCAGTCTTCCATCCATCCGCAGCCTGGTGTAAGTCTCCTGACAGTAGTCTCTTGCAGCCCACAGGTGCTTTGCCTCGATTCACCAGCAGTCCGCTGCATGCACTGGTCCCTCAGCCCCCTCACTGGTCCGCTGCCGTGGTCACCATCCCCACGGGTCATCTCCTCTGCTTCTCTTTCTCAGACAGTGCGTGATCTTCCTGTCCTCTGGTGCTGTGCTCCATTCCTCCACTTCCCTGGAGTTTGCAGCCCCTCATAGGTGCTGCCAATTAATAGATGTTGCCACCTTGGGTGCAGACCCGTGGTTGAGGGATTTCAACAAAAACCACCATTGGTTCCCTCAATGGGCTGTTCACAGCCTGTACGGAGCCAACACCAGCTGACCGGGCAGCTGCACCCCGCGGGAGCACTGCATCTCTGCTCCCTCGCTCCCCACGAGTCTGCACCAGACCTGGTAGGATTTGCACAGTAAATGGTAGGACGCTGCAGAGCGTGGTAAAACAAATACATAGTTCCCTGAAAGTAATGTCACAGATAGATAGGGCCATAAAGGGAGCTTTTGGCACATTGGCCTTCACCAATCAGGAGTTGGGATGTTATGGTGAAGTTATAGAAGACATTGGTATGACATTTGGATTATGATGTGTAATTTTGGTTACTAAACTACGGGAAACATATCAATATCATTGAAAGAGTGCTTAGAAAATTTACAAGGATGTTAACGGCACTTGAGCAGCTGAGTTATAGCAAAAGATTGAACAGGATTGGTCTGTACTACCTAGAGCAGGGGTCTCAAGCTTGCGGCCCGAGGGCCAACTGCGGCCCTCGGGACGATAGTTTGTGGCCCCGCCTTAATATGAAAGTTTAATGTTAGTGCGGCCCACGAGTTTGATATGATTGGCACTTTTCAGTGTTGTGTGCGGAGCTGAACGAACCTACCAATCACGGTGGGGTATATTGCTCTCGGGGGCGGGACATCGGCTGGGCTTATTGCGAATATAAGCATATTTGTGTGCATTTTCTATTTGGCATTATATGCATGCAGCACATGCGCAATTTCCGCGGCTGCTCCCGCTTCACACGCTTCGGCGCGTGAACTTCAATAAGTCCAAGTACAGGTCCAGACTTACTGACGAGCATCTTTAACTCCTACTGAGGGTCTCAACTGCCTCCTCCCTTAAGCCAAATGTGGCTCGGCTATGCGAGAGGAAGCGCTGCCAGATCTCTAGCAGTAAGAAGTAGGCAGAAGAAGACATGTTCATAACAGTTTACGTTCAATGTTCCATTCATGTTCAGAAAGTTAAAGGTTAAAGAACTGTTAATACAGACATTTGAATCTGAATAATAATAATTACATTTCTCCAGTCAGCAACTATGTGGTTTCTTTAGTCTTCTATATCTGCTGTATTATTATTATTTTCATTATTATTATTTTCATTTTATTTATTTATTACTGATTTATTTTATTTTTTTTCTTATGAATTGTTAATTAATTTATTTTTTCATCTTATTTTGTGTTTTAAAAAAAAATAAAATAAAAATAAAGACATTTGATAATATTGGAATGTTTTTGTAAGCGCTTTTCTTGTGGAAAACCTGATGCGGCCCAGCCTCACCCAGACTCTACCTCCAGCGGCCCCCGGGTAAATTGAGTTTGAGACCCCTGACCTAGAGCATTAGAGAATGAGGGAGATTTGATAGAGATATATAAAAAAAATTAGAGTAAATGTAAGCAAGATTTTTACACTGAGGTTGGATGAACCAAGAATTAAGAGGACAAAGGTTAAGGGTAAAAGGTGAAATGTTTAAGGGGAATTTTGACATTTAGAAGAATCCAGGACAGGTACACGAACAGTTCAGGTGCAGGACAATGGGACTAGGTGGAATTAATAGATCAGCATGGACAAGTTTCAGTGATTTAGTGCCTATGGGTCTACTAAATAATTTCAAACTGAGGACTATATCATTTGGAAATCATTCCTGCAAGAGCAAAGAATTGCTTGCTTGATATGGCCAGCATGTTCCTTCATCAATATAAACTGTCACACTCTCGAATCTCTAAAGACTTTGCATGATAATAGTGGAAAGATTAAAGGAAAGGAGCAATGCTAAGAGGATGAAGTGAGCTGTCATCAAGGTGAATAGTGTATTTGATGGGGGTGGGGGTGAGGAAGTGAACCACTTGCTCTGTAAAAATACCTATTTACAGTATTTGGGATTAGGATCTGTCAATGTGAAAAGAAGATAAAAATCCAGCAATTTCCCACCAACTTCAAACAGAGGCTTTTTTTGCAAAAGGAGCATATCTTGCCAACTGCTAGCAATCCAGAATTATAACTCTAATGGGACAACAATGAAAATGCCAAAAGCATCAAACTACAAAACCTATTTGTGAACAGAAACTATACCCTGCTGCTCTATTAAAACAGTCAGTAGCTTATCTGTAACCCAAAGGAATGAAGATTGCTCAAGTATGACTATACCATCTGTATCACTGACTTAATTTGTGTCACCCTGTGGTGCAAAAACATTGCCCAATGAATTCAGTAAAGGTACTGCATTTCTTTGAAGAGATGTAAACATTTGAATTATTTGTCCATTAGTGCAGAACTGTATTCCTAAATGTAAGATCAGTAAAGAATATCTTTCAGGCATGGTCATAACATTACTGATCTACGCAACAATTGTAAATGCTTGCAGCATTTGGCATGGTTTGAAAAATCCACCATGGCCTATTGATAGATCCAATTCTGTGGCCCATGGTGCAGGGTATCAAACAAAAATGCTCACAATATTTGGCTCGAAGAAATATGTCCCTCTTCGTCAACCTCAGGGGAGTTTCACACGCCTACATATTTAGAGAAAAAATTTGATTCCCACAATAATTTCCCATGCATTAGTTTTGTCCCACTGTGATGAAAACAGATTCACAATTTATACTACAGCAGTGAACAGCAATTGTGTATCACAAAGACTTGCTGTGTAGGTAGTGGTGAAGAAGGCAAAGTCATAGAGAATAATCTCACCAAGTTGACCAATGTCCTCAATTCTCTTACCCCTTCTCTTACACACTTCCTCTTTTGATTACCTGCCTATCAGGGACATCACGTCATGCCGTGAGGGACGACATGCAACCTCATGACTCCCATGAGGGTAGTTTAAAAAAAAAAGTACCTATTTAGAAAAGGTTTTTTTTTAAAAAAAGAAAAATATTTTAAAGTTAGTATAAAACATCAAACTAAAGTTTTAAGTTTAGAAGGAAAAAAAACTCCTAAAAAGTCAGAAGAGAGAAGAAAAAAGAAACTGGGCCTACCTTAGTGTCAAAGCAGGCCGCTAAGGTATTTTCTGGATCCGCTGGTGAAGACCCAGGAGAGGGACCTTCCTCCAGAGCCTTCTTCACGTCAAGTCATAAAGATGGTGCAAGAGGAAAACTTAAAACTGCATCGCGTATGTGTGAGAAGTTGGGCATGTGCAATGCAATAGAAAAGGTTGAGAAAAAAAAATTAAAGATCCCTTAAAGGGGCAATCCAGCAGGTCAACTTCAGAAGAGGAACAGACCAAAGGGATAAAAAAAAGACTTGGAAGAAAGAAATATGTAAGATTGAATCTAAAATTGATGAACTTCAAATTAAAATGAATTTGACTTTGGAAAATAACTTTAAATTGCTGTCAGAAGAATTGAAGCAAGTTAAAACAGATTTGACAGTTAAAGTGGATAAGGCATTGAAGGTGATGAATAACGTTTCACAGAGAATGGATAAGTTGGAAAATAAGGTTCAAGATGTTCGAGAGGACGGGCAGCATATTGTAACGATCTAATGTATCTGAAGATTCAATGATTAGTTTAATTTCGATGAATGAAAAATTGTTGGAGAAAGTCAATATTTTGGAAAATTATAGCAGAAGAAATGATGTTAAAATAGTGGGATTGTCCGAAGGTAAAGAAGGAAAAGACGTGATTCATTTTTTTCAAGAATGGATACCAAAGGTATTTGGAGAGGAACATTTTGAACATTTTGAAGACAAGATTTTAATTGAAAGAGACCAAAGCCAGGTCCAAGCAAGAGACCCCGATCTATCCTGGTTAGATTTTTGAATTACTAAGATAGAGAGAGGCTTCTAGGTTTAGCGACGAAAAGGGCTAAGGAGAGGAGTCATGTGATGGAGTAGTGGCCGGACGGTGAACTCCAGCCCTCTCCAGAAAAGTCGGAAAAAACAAAGGAAAACACAAAGGCACAAAAATAAAAATTAAAGAAAAGTGAGTATAAAGGTGGAAAGAAGATGGCGACGAAAAAAGAAAAATCGAAATCAACGGTAAGAAGAGAGGAAGAGAAGACAACGGAAGAAGGAGAAGGCCTTACCTGTTCGAAGAGGCCCGCGGTGGAGAGAGAAACCCGCTCCCTCAGGTCGGTAGAAAGTGGACTACAAAAATGGCTCGCTGAGCCGAGTAAAAGTGCGCAACCGCGCATGCGCGACTCCTCGTGCATGCGCGACGCGAGACTCCTCGTGCATGTGCGACGCGAGACTCCTCGTGCATGCGCGACGCGCGACTCCTCGTGCATGCGCATCGCGCATGCAAAAAAACACACCAACGGGAGGGGTGACCAGCTGGGGAGTCGATCTCCACAGCCGGCAATGACAGCTGCAGAACACCTGCAGCAAGAGGAGAACACAGAAGACAACGAAAACAAGAAAGAAGAGAAGAAAAGGGCAACAAAGAAACAACAGATGGCCAACCCAGAGGAAGAAGAAGAGGAAGAGGAAGAGTACAGTGAAATAGAAGAAGAAGGGAAAGGCAAGATAAAGGATATACTTTCTCTTATTAAAGAATACATGGAGTCATTTAAAGAATGGCAAGCGCAAGAATTTAATGATTTAAGAAGAAGAATAAACAATACAGAAGAGAAAATGAATAAAATAGATATGACCTTAACAGAAATGGGAAAGAGAATGGACAAGATGGAAGAGCGGGAAGCAGCAGTAGAAATGGAGGTAGAGGACTTAAAAAAGAAATTAGAGGAATCTAATAAAAAAGTTATAGAGACACAAGAACTGTTAGCTCAGAAAATAGATATAATGGAAAATTATAACAGAAGAAATAACATAAAGATAGTGGGCCTTAAGGAAGATGAAGAAGGCAAGAATATGAGAGAGTTTATAAAAGATTGGATCCCCAGGATCCTAGGATGTCCAGAACTACAGCAAGAAATGGAAATAGAAAGGGCACATAGAGCAGTGGCCTTTAAACCACAACCACAACAAAAGCCAAGATCTATTTTAGTAAAATTCCTAAGATATACTACAAGAGAAAAGGTACTGGAGAAGACAATGGAAAAAGTAAGAGAGGGCAACAAGCCACTGGAGTACAAAGGGCAAAAAATCTTCATTTATCCAGATATAAGTTTTGAACTCCTGAAGAAGAGAAAGGAGTTCAATACAGCAAAGGCGATTTTATGGAAGAAAGGGTATAAATTTATACTAAAGCATCCAGCGGTATTGAAAATATTTATTCCAGGACAACAAAACAGACTATTCTCGGATCCAGAGGAAGCACGAAAATTTGCAGAACAATTACAAAATAGACTGAGGGATGAAGACGTGTAACGAGAGTACAAAAGACTGAGAACTAAAAAGACATATAAGTTTTGAACTCCTGAAGAAGAGAAAGGAGTTCAATACATCGAAAACGATCTTATGGAAAAAAAACTATTCTCGGACCCAGAGGAAGCAAGGAAATTTGCAGAACAACTACAAAACAACCAGAGAGATGAAGACATAATAAGAGTAAAAATTACCAGGAATTATATGTATGTGGGTAAAGAGGTATATGTGTGTATATGTATAATGTGCATACATGAATGTATCCGTATTTAGAGGAAAATATAGATAATATAGACAAGAATTAATAAGGGAAGGAAATGGAATAGAGGGAATAAGGAGGGAACTAAAAGAGTGACCTTTGTTACATATGAAAAGTGAAACCTTTTCTGGGGGGGCTGGGTGGGGAGGAGTTACGGTCACTGCAAAATCAGCTGACGCTTGCGAGTGAATTCGCAAATCCAAATGGAGAGGGGAGATGTGGTTGTCCGACAAGGGATAAAGGACAACTCAGGAGGGGAAGGGGAGATTGGGGCTAAAGAAGTTTTAAATAGGAGAATAAGGAAAATGTTTGATGTTTTAGGAATGTTGTCTTATAAAGGGTTCAAAACAAGAAAACAGAAATGGATAAGAAGGAAAGGTAATGATGGAGAAATGGAAAGGGAAGATAAACAAAGTATAAAATGGCTACGTTGAACTATATGACTTTAAATATTAATGGAATACATAACCAAATTAAAAGGAAGAAACTGCTAAATTTACTGAAAAAAGAAAAAATTGATATAGCATTTGTGCAAGAAACACATTTAACTGAATTGGAGCACAAGAAATTAAAGAGAGATTGGGTAGGACACGTAACAGCAGCATCGTATAATTCAAAAGCAAGAGGAGTAGCTATATTAATTAGTAAAAATGTGCCATTTAAAATAGAAGAGGAAATAATAGATCCAGCAGGGAGATATGTAATGATAAAATGTCAGATATATTCGGAGTTTTGGAATCTACTCAATGTATATTCACCTAACGAAGAAGATCAAAAGTTTATGCAAGATATCTTTTTGAAGGTAGCAGATACGCAAGGGAACATATTAATAGGAGGGGATTTCAACCTGAATTTGGATTCAAATATGGACAAAACTGGGAGAAAAATTAACAGAAAGAACAAAGTAACCAAATTTATAATTAAATCGATGGAAGAAATGCAACTTTTGGATATATGGAGGAAATAACAACCAAAGGAAAAGGAATATTCATATTACTCGGCTAGACATAAAACATATTCAAGAATAGACCTATTTTTGTTATCAGCTCGTATGCAAGATAGAGTAAGAAAAACAGAATATAAGGCTAGAATACTATCGGACCATTCACCCTTAATATTGACAGTAAAGTTAGAGGACATCCCTCCAAGAATGTATAGATGGAGATTAAACCCCATGTTACTTAAAAGGCAGGATTTTAGAGAATATATTGAAAAACAAATAAAAATGTATTTTGAAATAAATACGGAATCAGTGGAAGATAAGTTTCTACTATGGGATGCAATGAAAGCATTCATTAGAGGGCAAATAATAAGTTATGTAACCAAAATGAAGAAGGACTATAATCAGGAAACAGAGCAGTTGGAAAGGGAAATAGTAAATATAGAAAAAGAATTAGCAATGAAGGAAGATACAACTAAAAGAAGAGAATTGGCGGATAAAAATATAAAATATGAAACAGTACAAACATATAAGGTGGAGAAGTATATAATGAAGACAAAACAGAAATATTATGAACTAGGGGAAAAAACGCACAAAATCCTAGCATGGCAGCTTAAGACAGAACAAGCTAAGAAAATGGTATTGGCATCAAGGAAAAAAGACAAATAAATTACATATAATCCAAAAAAAATTAAGGAAAACTTTAGAGAATTCTATGAACAATTATACCGAACTGAAAACGAAGGGAAAGAAGGGAAAATAGATGAATTTCTGACTAAAATTGAACTACCAAAACTACATATAGAGGAACAAAATAAATTAACAGAGCCATTTGGAATAGTAGAAATACAAGAGATAATAAAAAAATTACCAAATAATAAGACACCAGGAGAGGATGGATTCCCAATAGAATTCTACAAAACATTTAAAGATTTATTAATTCTGCCCCTCCTGGAAGTAATCAACCAGATTGATAAAACACAAAGTTTACCAGATTCATGTCTTTTTTGGCTTGGCTTCGCGGACGAAGATTTATGGAGGGGGTAAAAAGTCCACGTCAGCTGCAGGCTCGTTTGTGGCTGACAAGTCCGATGCGGGAAAGGCAGACACGATTGCAGCGGTTGCAAGGGAAAATTGGTTGGTTGGGGTTGGGTGTTGGGTTTTTCCTCCTTTGCCTTTTGTCAGTGAGGTGGGCTCTGCGGTCTTCTTCAAAGGAGGTTGCTGCCCGCCAAACTGTGAGGCGCCAAGATGCACGGTTTGAGGCATTATCTGCCCACTGGCGGTGGTCAATGTGGCAGGCACCAAGAGATTTCTTTAGGCAGTCCTTGTACCTTTTCTTTGGTGCACCTCTGTCACGGTGGCCAGTGGAGAGCTCGCCATATAACACGATCTTGGGAAGGCGATGGTCCTCCATTCTGGAGACGTGACCCATCCAGCGCAGCTGGATCTTCAGCAGCGTGGACTCGATGCTGTCGACCTCTGCCATCTCGAGTACTTCGACGTTAGGGGTGTAAGCGCTCCAATGGATGTTGAGGATGGAGCGGAGACAACGCTGGTGGAAGCGTTCTAGGAGCCGTAGGTGGTGCCGGTAGAGGACGCATGATTCGGAGCCGAACAGGAGTGTGGGTATGACAACGGCTCTGTATACGCTTATCTTTGTGAGGTTTTTCAGTTGGTTGTTTTTCCAGACTCTTTTGTGTAGTCTTCCAAAGGCGCTATTTGCCTTGGCGAGTCTGTTGTCTATCTCATTGTCGATCCTTGCATCTGATGAAATGGTGCAGCCGAGATAGGTAAACTGGTTGACCGTTTTGAGTTTTGTGTGCCCGATGGAGATGTGGGGGTGCTGGTAGTCATGGTGGGGAGCTGGCTGATGGAGGACCTCAGTTTTCTTCAGGCTGACTTCCAGGCCAAACATTTTGGCAGTTTCCGCAAAGCAGGACGTCAAGCGCTGAAGAGCTGGCTCTGAATGGGCAACTAAAGCGGCATCATCTGCAAAGAGTAGTTACCAGATTCATGTAAAACAGCAATAATTACAGTAATACTAAAGCAAGGGAAAGATCCACTCTCACCAGCGTCATATAGGCCAATATCTATACTTAACACTGATTATAAGATAATAGCTAAACTATTAGCAAACAGATTAGCAGAGTATGTACCGAAAATGGTAAATTTAGACCAAACTGGATTTATCAAAAAAAGACGCACAACAGACAATATTTGTAAATTTATTAACTTAATTCATGCAGTAGAAGAGAATAAAGCACCTACAGTAGCAGTTGCTTTAGACGCAGAGAAGGCCTTTGACAGAGTAGAATGGAATTATTTGTTCAAAGTATTGCAAAAATTCAGTTTACCGGAGAAGTATATTAATTGGATTAAAGCATTATATAAGGGACCGTTAGCGAAAGTGACAGTAAATGGACATGTATCAAAGCAATTTAACTTAAGCAGGTCAACACGGCAGGGATGCCCACTATCACCTTTATTGTTTGCGTTAGCTATAGAACCACTAGCAGAATTGATAAGAATAGATAATAATATAAAAGGAATAAAAATAAAAGACAAGGAATATAAAATCAGTTTATTTGCGGATGATGTTATAGTGTACTTAACAGAACCAGAACTATCAATAAAAGAATTATATAAGAAATTGAAGGAATATGGAGAAGTGTCGGGTTACAAGATAAACGTAAATAAAAGTGAAGCAATGCCTATGAATAATGCGGATTTCTCAAAATTTAAGAAGGAATCACCATTTAGATGGCAAATGCAAGCAATAAGATACCTAGGTGTACAAATAAACAAAAATCTCGGCCAACTATATAAACTCAATTATTATCCACTAATGAAAAAATTACAGGACGATTTAGAGTATTGGAAAGATTTACCACTAACACTAATAGGAAGGATAAACTGTATTAAAATGAACATTTTTCCAAGGATATTGTACTTATTTCAGGCATTGCCAATACAACTGACAGAGAAATTCTTCAAGGAGTTAAAGAAAATAATAAGGAAATTTTTATGGAGGGGGGAAACCGAGGATAGCACTAGATAAATTAACAGAATGGTATAAACAAGGAGGCTTATAACTGCCAAAATTTAAAAATTATTATAGAGCCGCACAATTAAGATACCTATCAGATTTTTATCAAACAAGGGAAAAGCCAGATTGGACGAGATTAGAATTGGATAAAATAGGGGAAAAGATACCTGAACACATATTATATAAATGGGATGAAAAATTGGTACAACATAGAAGTTCTCCAGTATTACATCATCTCCTCAATATTTGGAAGAAGATTCATGTAGAAAGAAATAAAACAAATTATCAATTACCAAAACTAATATTGACGCAAAACAAGTTACTCCCTTTTACAATAGATAACCTTTCCTTTAGAGAATGGGAAAAAAAAGGGATTAAAAGAATAGAAAATTGTTTTTCAGGAAATAGATTCTTATCCTTTGAACAAATGAAAGATAAGTACAATATAACTCAAGATCTTCTCTTTGGCTTGGCTTCGCGGACGAAGATTTATGGAGGGGGTAAAAGTCCATGTCAGCTGCAGGCTCGTTTGTGGCTGACAAGTCCGATGCGGGACAGGCAGACACGGTTGCAGCGGCTGCAGGGGAAAATTGGTTGGTTGGGGTTGGGTGTTGGGTTTTTCCTCCTTTGCCTTTTGTCAGTGAGGTGAGATACAGCGCTGGCATATTACCAATTGAGATCCTACTTGAAGGATAAATTAGGAAGCAGTTTGAGTTTGCCAGAGGGAAGTAACCTTGAATATGTGATTACAGATACAATGATAATCAAAAGATTTATAACAAATATGTATATTAAACTGCAAGAAAAGGAGAATGAGGAAACAAATGGTAAAACTAAACAAAAATGGGAACAAGATTTAAATATAAAGATAAAAAAGGAAACATGGGAGAAGTTATGCTCCGGAACGATGAGAAATACAATAAATACGAGGTTACGTATGATACAATATAACTGGATACACAGGCTATACATTACACCTCAAAAGTTAAATAAATGGGACCCAACAGTATCTGATAGATGTTTTCGATGTAAAAAAGAAATGGGAACAACAATTCATGCAATCTGGACATGTGAGAAAGTAAAAAAATTTTGGGAAGATCTAAATCAGATATTAAACAAAATAACAGAAAACAATATACCAAAGAATCCAGAGATCTTCCTCCTAAGTAACATAAAAAACAAAGAATTTGGAATTGATTTGGAGGATGCACAAAAAAGATTTGTTAAGATAGCTCTAGCCGTAGCAAAAAAATGTATTATGTCAACCTGGAAATTGGAAGATAATTTGAAAATACAACAATGGTATATAGAAATGAATAAATGTATTCCATTAGAAAAAATAACATATAGTTTAAGAAATAATATTGAAATATTCGAACAAATATGGGAGCCTTACATTAAATACAATAGCGAAAACCTATCGGGGACAATCATTACCTAAGTTAATGGAAGGAAAAGGAAATGAAAAGAATGGACTCAGTAGAATTTCTGGTGTATTTTTATTGAATGACAACATTGTCTGGCTGGTTTAATGTATCCTAGATTGTATACCTTAAATGGATGGGAGGGGGGAGGTAGGGAGGGTGGGTTGGGAGGAGGGTGGGGGGGGGGGGGAAGAAAATGGCACTGTATATGTGTGAAAAGGAAAAAGTGTGTACCATGGTTAATGTGATTTATGGTGTGAAAAAAAATGAAAAGGGCTAAGGAATAGACCTTTGAATTATGAAGGGGATAAAATTTTCTTTTATCCAGATTTGAATCAAACTTTGTTATAATCCAGTTAAAGTTTTGCGTGATGAAGGCTACAGATTTGTGTTGCATTATCCTGCCGACAGAATTTTTTTCCACAAATTTTGTTCATGCTGAAGAATATGCTCAAAATTTGTCTAAAGTTCAAGTAACTGAAGGCACTGACTTGTTGCAATTAATTTTTCTTTTTTGATCGATGAAGAATTGATATATTATCTGTTCTTATGTTTGATGGAATTTTTTTCACACGGGGGTCGGGGGATGTGTTAAGTTGGTTTCTGGCAGTTGCATGTGTTTTCGTGGCTTTGCCATGACCTGTAAAATGAAAGGAGATAGTGCTGGTTTTTATGGTACTTACTGGGTGGGGATTTTTGTTTTTTTTTTTCTTTTTATTTAATTTGAATTATTTTTTTGGATTGCAGATGATGATGATGCTCAGGACCAAATTATTTTATGGGAATTCTTCCTGGATGGGAGTGATGAAAAGGGATTTTAAAAATATGGAAAACGAATAAAGCAATTAAAATTATAAGTTTTAATATTAATTGGATTAATGGATATATAAAAAGAATTTTTTTGTCTTGTATTAAGAAATTAGGAGTGGATATTGCATTTTTACAAGAACCTCATTTAACTGACAAAGAACACCTAAAATTGAAAAGAGATTGGGTAGATCAAGTAGTTTTTTTCTTCACTTAATTTGACAGCCAGGGGAGTTTTTGACAAATATTTTCTGAGGAATGGATTTTATTAAATATATATGGACCAAATTTAGACAATGAAATATTTATACAATATACTTTTTTAAAATATGGCGGATGTTTATGAAAATATTTTAGGAGATTATTTTAATTTTTGTTTGGATCCTTTATTAACTAGATCTTCAAGAACAATAGTTAAATCTGAAGCAGGTTACCTGCCTGTCTCAATCTCCCTTGTGTCCTCTACTTTCTACTTGGCCAGCCAGACTTAACCCTGAAACCACTTGTTAAGGCACCAAGGAAAATGGTAAAAAAACACTAAAATGCTGGAGGAACTCAGTTGCTCTTTTCAGCATTCATAAAAAGCAAAAATATATTACTGATGTTTCGGGTCTGAGCCCTTCTTCAAGGAATAAACAGAATGAGCCAGAAGCAGGAAATCTCAAAGTCTCAGAATTCATACAAACCAGGCTGGGGGAGGAATCCAGAATATTCCTTGAAGAAGGGCTCAGGCCCAAAATGTCGGCAATATATCTTTCCTTTTAATGCATGCTGAAAAGACAGCATTTTGGTGTGTTTTTACTACAATCACAGTGTCTACACTTTCGTGTTTAACTGAGAGAAATGGGTTGTCTGGTGCTTTCTCCCATCTGCTGGTGCTCTAAAAAGCAGCCCTGTAGCTACCTGTAAATCCACAGAACCTATGTCTCTTGCTGATCCCCTAAAGCCAGTGCCCACCACACCCCTCCCATCTCCCACCCTGCCTGCCACAGGGCAGGTGTTGCCCATTCAGCCTCTGTTCCCCATGCTCCCTTTTGATCACAGTGTTAGTCTCTGCCTCCCAGCATAGTCTGATTATACTGCCTCTCTGGAGCCGACCAATGCCCTGTCACTAATCCAGTGTCACCATCATCAGGGCCAGAATGTGAAAGTGAGCATGTGGATTGGTCCGCAGTTGGGGGGCTGAGGTGAAAGGGGATGGAGAACAGACAGCCAGAGGAGAAAGGGAGAGGGGTTCCCACTACAGAGAAGGAGGGGGTCAAAAGGGTGAGGTGGGGACTGTGTGATTCAACAGAGCGATGGTGGGAGAAGCTTAGGTGTGGGTGGGACATCAAAGGATAACAAATTCAGAGACAATGATGACAAGTAATGATGGAGAGGAGAGAGGACTAAGCAATGGAGACTGATCTGCACCAACTACCCATGTGTTCATATAGACAGCTCAGGCTGGGAACATGAGACGGGTCTGCAACTTTTACTACTTAGTTCCATTATAAATATTTTCATATTCTTCTCCCTCGGAAACCTGAATCTTTTTTTTTACAAACTTTGCAGAAAGTCTTCCATCTTGTTCTTGGTCTTTTCAATCCTCAAAGTCGTGGGATAGACCATTGAGTATTTCAAGTTTTTGGCACGTAGTTGTCTTTTCACATCTTCACATTCTTTTCTTTGTTTAATCAAGGTCGGGCTAAAGTCTTGAAAAATAATAGTACCTTTTCATCATCAACCTCAGGTGGGCCAGTATCATATGCTGCTCCCAGAATTATCTCCCATTCTTGGTAGCTTAAAAGTCTCACCAAAACTGGTCTTGGTCTCTGGTTGCTGACTCTTCTGGGTCCAAGTGTTCGGTGAGCTCTCTGTTATGCAGTTTTTCTCTATAAATTTGTCTTCCCCCAACATCTGTGGGATCTATTTTTGAAAAATGTTCACCGGGTCTCTTCTCTCAATTCCTTCCTTTAGTCCAATAATTTGGACATTATTCTGTTGCCTAAAGTTCTCCATATGGTCAATTTTGTCAAGCAGTCCTTGTTTATCCGATTCCCATTCTTTGGCTTTTTTTTCTAAAGCCTCAAGTTTTTCATGCGTTTTCATCTATTCAATCTCTGCTCGATCCATTCTCTTCATCAGGTCTTCAACAATCTTTTATTTCAGTAATTTTCTCTGTCATCATCTCAACACTTATGAATCGGTTACTCAAATTCTCAATTTTTTCCAAGATGAAGGTCAAATCTTGACCTGACTCCACACCTTTACCTGGTTCTGCTGGTTCCGTCACCATTTTTGCATCACTGCCTTTTGGTCTTTCACATGATGTTCCTGGTAGAATAGGAGCTTCTTCAATCTATGTTCTCGGCTGCCTTGGCTTCTTCATGCTAATTTTCAAGTTTTGACCATCTATTTAGTGCTCTTCACAGAGAGCTCAACTAAAACACATACATGTCCTTCAAAGTTTTCTGATGCTGCACTGAAGGTCTTAGTGGAAAAGAAGATATGTTTCCATGAGAGGCCCAACAGTCACACAGATAACCAACTATTAAATTTAGCACCAGTACAACCCTCACATCTATGTCTCATAGCTTGTAGGTGTTGCTAGCTGTTCATCCAATGATAATTCATAGCATTCTTTGGCTGCTTGCTAGAGGGGGAACTACAAGTGGAGAACCAGATACACCAGGAGCTAACTAGAAGAAGGTGAGAGCACCTCCATGTCCTAATTCCCTTCAAAGGGATGATGTAATAATGTCGGCCATTATTGGAATGTCGGCCATTATTGGAATGTCGGCCATAATTGGAATGTCCAGTTTTAAGAGTTCTCTGTAGTGCCTACAAAGAGTGTTATACACAGGCTTCTCACATTCCACTTCTTTCCACAATTGCTTTTGACTCTTACGCTGAAGATACCATAAGGATGCACCTCTCACCCCCCCACCTCCAATTATTCTCTTGACCTCCCACCACAATCAACACCACTATATCCTTCCCTTACTAAGATCGTTGTAATACATGCCTGTGCCTTTCATCTTTCAGGTAAACCAGAAACTGCAAGCTGTTCAGACAATGGAGAGAGTGACGATGAAGACACATTGTCACTTGATTTCAAACACATTTCCCACCAGCTTTAACAATCACACTGTGCAGTTTAGAAGTGAAGTATGCACATGGCAAGACACCAGCCGAGGTAAGCTGGTCCAGGCAGATGCAAGGGTAGTGCAGGTGCCAGTTCACGGCAGGGCTATGGTTACACACAACTTGTGTGGCAGAAGAGTGAATGAAGACTCTGATGGAGCAGTTAGACATGGTGTACGGGGATGCCTGCTAGAAGGCCTATGTTGAATCTCATGGAAGAGTAAAGTATCAGCTTTGAGGATAGCAATGGGGAACAGGCCACCTGAAGACAAATGAACACTTGATGTATCCTTCCCAAACATCAGTACACAATCAGCATCTTGGGTGATTATAGATCGCACGTGAGAGCAGTTGAATCATTTCTGCATTTAATTAATGGATTGGGTCCTACTAACCAGAACTTGGGGATACAGCCTCAAAATTTGGGGGGAGCACATATGGGTCGGAGATAAGAAGGAAATGCATTTCCCGAGAGAACAGTGAATCTGTAGGATTCTCAGCCCAAGGAAGCAGTGGAGGCTGTCTCGTTATACTTAAGACAGAGTTGAACAGATTTTTGCATAGAAGGAGAATTAAGTGTTGTGGGTAAAAGGTGGGATCAGCCATGATCTTACTGGATGGTGGAGCAGGCTTGATGGACCTCTTCCTGCTCCTACTCCTAATGCTCTTAGAGCACTCTGAATTAGACACTTTAAAGAGTCGTCTTGTCTGGTTGAAGCAGCCTTTCCAAGGTCCTAATTGAAATAGCTGTAGACAAGAATGCAGGACATTGATTGAAAAGTTGATTTTTTTTTGTTTCAGAAGCATTTCCTTTCCAGGTATTGAAAACTGTCTAATTGATTAAAATGATAACCTGTCCTTACTCTGATATCCGGTAGTTAACTTCCTCATTTTCCCAATGAACTAAAGCAATTTCATATGGCTGGATCTCATGTGGCTCCAAGATTTGCATGATGCACTTCACCTACAGACAGAGAATTGGAGGCCATTTTAAATGAACGTCCTAGTAAAAATAATACATGTTCACTTTGATAAGAAGCCTTTGTGAAAATACTTCTGCATACAAAAACAACAGAAACGTAATAAAATATTATCTCTTAACAATTTTTATCTATAAAAGATGACTGGAATCAAGATTTTCCAACCAGTATAATTGTAATGCTTTCGGTAACCCACTACTGGTTCATTGTCCTCATTCAAGTTGAGTAATGAGATCATTTAAGTCTGTATACAGTCATTAAAGTCGGGAATACATCATTGTCACTTGTCACTCTTAAGAAATTACCAATGCCTGAAGAGGGCGCACAAAATCAGTGAACCGGTGCGGACTTGAAAGGCCAACATGGCCTGTTTCCCCTCCGTAAATGGTTATATGGTTAATCTCCACCTGATATCTTGACTGGGTGCACAGGTTCAGGGATTATTCAAATCAATTAAAAAAAAAAGTGTTTGGTTAACTTCCAGTGTTAGCTTTATTGATTTCCAATCCTTTTACTCCTGATGAAGCCACTTCTGGTGAAATTATGATTTGCATAATTGAAAAGCTTGTAAATGATTAAACCAAATGATGTAATAATGCATGTTTTAAATAAATAGTATTGAAAACTGCTGACAGTAAATACAATCGAGTTTATGTATTATAATAATTAACCGCATGATACCAAATGGGTGGCAGGTCCCCAGATTTTCCAAATTATGATTTAAAAAAAAAATGACAAATACACTCTATTGACTGGCAGAATCAGAGCTGACAGATTCAACAACAGATGGCATGTCTCAAAGATTTTATCCAACCGGTGGACAGTAGGTCTCATCAACTGAAAGGAAGATAAATATTTTCATACCAACTCATCTAAGAATGGGGGGCAAGGATAAACACTCAGATTAAAACAGACTAAAACTGAAGTTTGGATACATGCAGAAGGATTTCACTTACTGCTTTATCTTCCACATTCCAAAAGACAACAGAGCCCTCCCTGTATATGCAAGAAATAAAATTTGTTAGTGTTGCAGAAGATCCCAAGAGGAACATCTGTTACCTTTTAACAACCAGATAATAAACTAGATAAAATATACAGTTCGTGTGGTGATTCGCGCAACGCCTTTACAGCGCCAACAATTGGGACTGGGGTTTGAATCCCGCGCTGTCTTTAAGGAGTTTGTACATTTTCCCCATGTCTGCATGGGTTTTCCCCGGGGGGGGGCACTCTGGTTTCCTCCCACTGTTCAAAACGTGCTGGGGGTTGTTGGTCAATTGGGTGTACAGTGGGTGGCACGGACTTGTGGGCTGAAATGGCCTGTTATTATGCTCTATGTCTAAATTTAAATACATTTAAAATAATATCACAGCCTTAGGAACCCTTTGACTAAAACAATCTAAAAAAATGCAAAAAAGCAAATTAATTTTACGCATTATTAATATGTTAAGTATTGCAACTCATAGAATTCTTCATAAATTGCTTTTTTTTCCTTTTTTGAAACAAGAAACTGATTCCACATTTTAGAGAAGAGAAAAATCAAGCAGACCAGAGCTCAAATTGGGACATAGGATGACAGAAATGTTCTCGGGTAAGATAGGATGAATCTAAAATAGAAACTTGCAGAGGATTAGGGGTTTGAAGCTTTGGAGTCAGGGAGGAAATAGAGAACTAGTAGAGCTGGGGAACAAAGAATAATATGTATTGATTCACCAAGAGAGAAGCTTTAGATTAACTGAATTTTTAAAAGAAGAAGGAGACTTTTGTAATGAGTAGGGGATGTGAGAAAACAATTTGTAATAGAGCAGATTAGGATTTCTGCTGAAGTGGGGTATCTATGGATTTAGTCAGTCCATGGAATTTTAATTATTTTGGATCAATGCTGCTGCTTATAGTCAAACAAATGTATTCCGTCTTTTAAGATTTCTAAAAAGTCATACATGCACAAATTTGCTTAAGACTTATTAGCCTTTTCTAAAGTCTTAAAATCCAAAAGTTTGCAAATCCAAGGTTCTCTTCTCACTTTCTGTTGCGTGATCCACCCCACACTGCAATGAATCCTATCATCCTATCTGCTTTGCCTTGGCATCGAGATGCACACTTCCCTCCTCCACCTCCAACCCGCATTGAAATATTGCTTGAATCAGATGTACAATACAAATTGACTCAAAAATATCCCATTTCTGGTTCTTTCAGTTTCTATATCCCCAAATCAAAGCAGAGGACTGCTTTAAACTGTCTACCCCTTTGTAACCCAGCTTGATATAATTTTCTATTGAACTCTAAGGGGCAATAAATTGGAGGGTATGTATATCCAGTTGACCTAAAGAAACCCCAGAAATGATAAAATTAAAATAGGGATTTGTGGATCCTACTTATAAAGCTATTGAACTTGAAATTTAATTGTGCCTGGCACAGGAGAAATTCTGTTTTAACACAACTTTGTGCAAAGACGGTCCTTGGTGTCGTAAAGCTGACGTATCACATATTCAATGACCTAATAAGATCCCTGGCAGACTGAAATTAATTCTAATGGTCAAGTAATTGAAACATAAGCTTTTACTAAATCTCAGAACAGTTCACTGATTCACAACTGCCTCAAAATTTTCTTAAGGAAAACGAGAACTGAAATGCTGCGCACCTCTCGGAAGAGTGAATAGGCTGAGCTCTCTTCTACAGGGAAAAAAAAAGATCAAGTACAAAGTAATAGTTTTTAAATTGTTAAATAATTTGACAGGGTAAATGTAGAGAAGTTTTGAAGTGTGGGTATGACTAGAACCTGGATGTCAAAAATCAAAGATAATAGCTGGTAAGTCAAACAGAATTTAAAAAAAAAATCACTCATTGAGAGTGGCTGAATGTGGAAGAAAACATCCCCGGGGAATTAAGAAAAATAGTATAAAGGGAGGTTTGAGAAACATGCAATGGAGAAAGGAATACCAGGATACGACAGCGAGGTTAGTTGATGGGCGGAGGCAACTAACCTTCAGCATAAACGCTGGTGTGGATGTGATGGTCTGAGAACCCTGTTTCTCTTTTATAAATACTATGCAGGGGTAGCCAACCTTTTAATTTTTAGACATACAACATGGTAACAGGCCATTTCAGCCCATGAGTACATACCGGGGGGTGTAGGTTAATTGGCTGGCACGAACTCATGGGCCAAAATGACCTGTTACCATGCTATATGTCTAAATTTTAAAAATAAAAGGTTGGCCACCCCAGCTATAAAGGTAATTGTTGACTTGGGTTTAGCATTCTAGTTAGATCAAGAACAGGTTTCAGAGCTTAAAAAAAATGTATTTGATACTTAAATACATTTAAGATTAAAGAACCACTGTGAATTCTTGTATTGACTTGAATACTGAAAGCCTTTTTTAATTAAGGTTATTTGCTATATACTAAACACAATATACTTAACTAAAAGCTATCTGAAAGCACTTTTTTCATTTATTATTAGTTCAAAATTCACCTTATTCTCCCATTTTATAGTTGCAAATTATAGAATAGTGTAAATGACTGAAAAAATAGTCCTTTGAGAAATGGAACCTATTGAATGGTTACTAAAAAGCTGACGAGTTGTACTCTTGAGTTCTAGCCTGGGAACCATAAGATAGAAAAGGTGTGACCTATTATTAGAGTGGGCTCAACCATTATACCATCTTCAAATTACTTAAATCAGTACAGATAAAAACATACCTGAAAAAGAAAATTAGTCCATAATCATTTGGCTTGCCCAGCCTATCAATTCCAATTACTAAGACATTTGAGGCATCTAAGGAATAAACATAGGGGAAAAAAATATATAATTTGCAAAGAACTTCATGGCAACATGAAACAAAAAAAATCCATGTTTAAACATGATAATTTTACATTGAACAACTGAAAACACAGGCAGTTTCCTTAATAATGTGATCAAATTTCAGATGAGTGAATAGGAGTTGAACTATATAGATTATATGAATAATGGTTGATTTCCAGGATAAAAAAAAATCTTGATTACATTATCTTCATCTATGTGCATTTCACTCTCCATAGATACTGTGATACCTGCTGAATATCCTAAGCATTTTGGTTTTGTATTCAGATTTCAGACCTCATTTCCCATTTATCATTTCCAACCTGCCTGGAAAATAATCATTAGATGAGGAATGAAACTATTCAAAATATATTTTTTTGTATTTTCTTTGATAACAATCAAAACTGGGGAGATAACGATGCACGTTTTCTGAGTATGTTTAAAAATAAAATCAACAATTTCTGAGAAAGATTATACGAGATGCATATCAACACAAACTGTTCGACTTTGCTCAGCTACTTTGACAGCACCTCCTCCCACTTGATCTCCTGCAAGGACACTATCTCAGTTTCTCCATCTTGGCCTTCCATTTTTGGACCAGAAATATCCTTATTTTTAAGGGCCAATGTTCAAATTCAATGTCAAATTTTTTGGAACAGAACTCAAGAATATAAGAAACAAAGAGTTGCAAGCCATTTGACCCCTCATGCCTGTTCTATCCTGCAGTTACAAAGAATATAGAATCTACAACACAGTATGAGCCCTTTGGTCCACAGTGTTGTGCTGATATAATAACCAAGTATACCAGCTGCCTAGAATTTCCCTACTGGATAACCCTCCATTTTTATGCTCCTTGTACCTATGTAATAGTCTCTTAAAAGATTGCATTGTACCTGCCTCCACTAGCATTGTTGACAGCATATTCCATCATCCACCACTTTCTATGTGCAAAATGTATCTTTTACATTGCCTGTGTACTTATTACCAAGCACCTTAAAACTATGGCCCCTGGTGTTAGCCAGGTCATCCCTGGTTTTGAGGTGGGGGTGGGGTGGAGGTGAAACCTCTGGCCTTCCACACAATCAGTCCCTCTCATTGTACACCTCTATCAGGTCACCCTTATCCTCTTTTGGTCAAAGGAGAAAAGACCATTCATTCGCCTATCCTCAAAAGGCATGCTCTCAAATCCAAGAACATCCCTGTGAATAATCTCTGTCCCCTCTCTATAGCCTCCACATCTTTCCTGTAATGAGTTGACCAGAACTGAACATAATATTCCACGTGGGATCTATCAAAGGTCCTACATAGTGGCAACATTACCTCACGGCTTTTAACTTGATCCACGGTTAATGATGGCCAACACGCTATTATATGCTGCCTTAACAACACTATCAACCTGTACAGCAGCTTTGATTTATCCTATGGACATGGACCCTCGGATCTCTCAGTTTGTCCACACTGCTCAGATCCCATTAATATTGACTCTAATTTTTACTTCAATCACTGTTTGTAGAGTTTCATGTTTTACTTCCATTGATATTGACACTGATCTCTCCCTTCAGTATCACTTTCTATTCCTAAACCCATGATTCTCTCATTGAGCAAGTCAATTTATTTTCATCATGAACATATTGAGCAAATGAGTCTCTGCACTCCTCTTTGATAAACCATTTAAAAGATTTACGACCCTTTGGATGAAGAAATTTCTCATTTTAGATCAGAATGGCTGAACCTTATTTGGAACTGTGAACCTTGGTTGTAGATATCCAAGTCGATGTAACATCACATTTAAAAAAAAAGTATTTTTAAGCAAGATTGCTTCTTGTTATTCTTAACCCTCGTTCATGTAAATTTGGACCATGAAGCAACTCTGCTTGAGGGGATGGGAGGCCTACTGTTGCTCCTAGTTTCTTGTATAAAAATGGTGTGCAGCAGAAGTGATTTTTATAGGACCAGGATGCAACATCTGACATATTCTGTCTTTCAAGATTTTTATTAAACACATACTTTTTTCAATACCAATCACGTTCTTGAACCTCCCATTATTACCCTAATCATAAACTACTCTGATATCACAAAAAGATCAGTCTGCACTTACTGAAACACCACTAGTTTTTTTTACACTACTGTAATTGTAAATGTTCATTATCATTTATATTTCTTTCTATTAGACTTGTTTTTTTTTAACAAGGTACCTGTTTGGTTGCAGCAAATAAGAATTTCAGTACATATGTGCATTATATGTGTGGTATGACAACAAGCTCAGTATCATTTCCATCTAATGCACTGAAATACTTCAGCAATGGAACTTGGCCTTCATTATCCTGTCTATCTACTGGCGTCCTTGACTGTCCTAAGGGTGGACAAAAAGTGTCACCATTGCCAATAATGCCCATTCCATTACTCCTTGTGTGCACTTGGATTCCAGCAGTCATCTCTACTGCCTTTCTTGAACTCCCCATCACTACCCACTCAGTTGAATGCAATGTAATGCATTTTTTCCCAGTCATTTACAGTACATCTCCAATTATCCGAAATCGGATTCTCCGAAATCCTCAATTATCGGAAAGACTTTTAAAATTTTGAATAAATGAGGATATAACCATATAACCATCATTATTTTAATCCTTAAATTATTAATCCACCTATTGGTAATTTTTTTTGTCGGGGTGTGGCTACGGTTGTGGTCCTTTTTAATTCAAATATGGCTGCCATATTTTAACAAAGTTGTTATGTTGGTTTCTAAGACTGAAAACTGACGAGTTCTCTATACAATCAATTTATTTGAAATAGGCCCGGACGCGACCATTTTGGATAATCGGAGTTGTACTGTACCTTCACTCACTCACTTACTTATAGGTTTACTTGGATTCAATAGTTGCAGTTTGCTTAATCTCCCTCATATGATAAAACTGGAATTAATCATGTCATACCTCACTGCATCCCTGTACTCAGTATTAAGGAATGTCCTACCTCAAATAAGAAGACCAGGCTACATACAATATTATTGACCTAATCTCAGCTATACATAATTGAGCAAGATAATTTCACTCTTTTATTCAAATCCTCTTGGAATAAAGGGCCTTATATATTTTCTGTACTTGTAAGTTAGTTTTCAAGTTCAATAATGTAACTTTTCAACTCCAGCTACTTTCACTGACCATTTTAAAAGAAAAGGCCAATGTACATTTTTTATTGAAGTAGGTGAACAGGAGGAAGAAATTGGTTCTTACTCAGGAGACATGATCAGCTATATAAACACCATAACTAAAAGGCATGGTTGGTGATTTGGAACCAAGTGCCACACCACCTAACAAAGGCCTTTTCACCAGCTATGGGAGACAAAATCGGAGCATGATAGGACATTCTCCTCTTATCTAGATTAGTGCAACATTAACAACTTTTAAGAACTATCTCAAGGATAATTAGGAATGGGAGATAAATGATAATGAGTTTATTGTCATATAAATTGTACAATGTACATATCCAACAAAATTCTTACTGGGTGTAGCTGAACAGGTACCTGGTGAAAAAAAATTAACTTAGAAAGACAATAAATACAAAATAGATTATAGTGAGGTCACTATGGCTACATCTAGGTTATAGCCCTTGGTTATAGCCCTAAGGCTGTAGCTTGAATCCGCAGAAGAAAGGCACATACACCAGCAGAATGTATTCAACATTGAGCTTATTCAGTGGCAGCTCTGCCTTTTATAGTCAGCTCGGCCATGTCACCACCAGGGCGTAGCTTGAGTGGGTCAGCTGCTGATTGGTTACCTCAAATGGCCAGGCCCCAATTAGGTCCCCTACGATCCACCAGTGGTGATTGGGCAGTTTCGCCACTCTGCCGGCGGCCAATGGAAACAGGTATTTCAGCTGCACTTGTTTTGCTGGTCGCCACATTCGATGCCCATTTCCTGTGTGAGCCGCTACACGACCCCCCCTCTCAGAACCAGTGATCACGGCACTGTTTTAGGAGGCTGAACCCTGTGCTGTGGGGTCAGGTGAGTGATGGGCTGATGAAAGCCCAAGTAGGCCAATTTCAAACAATCAAGTGAAAGTCTCTTCCCTGCCGCCAATGTCCAAAACACAGATGGAGCCGTTGTGTCTGAGGACACGGTATGGCCCCTCATAAGGCCACTGTAGATGTGGCCGGTGAGCCCCAAGCCAAACAAACACGTATTTACAGTCAGTAAAGTTCTTTGGGACACAAGTGCAAGGTTGGCTGTGGGGTCTAGGTTTAGCGGGGGCCAGGGTGCCTAGGCGCTTGCATAGTCGGGACAATGTGGCCACTGGGGGCTCCCCTAAGCACTCAGGGGTTGTCATCAATTCGCCCAGTATAACTAGGGGTGTGCCATAGACTAACTCAGCAGAGGATACTTCAAGGTCCTCCTTGGATGTGGTGCGGATGCCTAACAGGACTCAAGGGTGTTCAGTGGCCCAGTTAGATCTGGTAAGCCGTGCCATTAAGGTTGCCTTAGTGTCTGTGGAACCTCTTCACCAACCCGTTGGCTTGTGGGCGATTCAACATGGTGTGGTGGAGTTGAGTCCACAGGGCGTGGGCTAAGAAAGTGAATTGGGCCCACCTGTCCGATGTAACGCGCTAGCCAAGTGTTGAGTAAAGCCCATGTGCATGCTTCTGTGGAAGCCTCTGATAGTGGCACTGCCTCTGGTCATCTGGTTGACCACTGTGAGAAGGTAATGTGCACCTCTGGATATGGGTAGGGGACCCTCAATGTCAATGTGCTTGTGGCTGAAGCGGTGACATGCTGGCTCGAATGTCTGTGGTGGAGCTTTGATAAGAGTCTGGAGTTTGGATGACTGGCACTAAGTACAAATTCTGGCCCATAGGGTGATCTCTTTGCGGAGGCCATGCTAGATCTACCTGTTTGTCACCATTTTGACCGTAGTCCTGATGGTTGGGTAAGCCAAGTTGTGGACAGAGTTGAAAACCTGCCTATTCCATGCAGCTAGAATGACAGGGCGAGGTTTATCCATCGTGGTGTCACAGAGCAGCGTGCAATTGCCAAGGGCAATCTGGATGTCCTCCAGTTGTAAGCCTGTGAGTACTGCCCGTTATGCCGGAATGTCAGGGTCTGTTTGCTGCACATCAACCAGGGCCGCGTAATCAATGCCAGGGGTAGGGTCCGTGCATCACCAAGATAGTTGGACGGGATAGAGCGTTGGCCACCACGTTGGATTTGCCGGCTATGTGTTCAATGTCTGTTGTAAATTCAGAAATGTAGGACAGGTACTGCTGTTGCCTGGCTGACCATGGATCTGACACCTTATTGAAGGCAAAGGTAAGGGGTCTGTGGTCCGTGTAAATTTTGAACTTCCTGCCCTCCTGGAAGTAACGAAAGTGCTGAATTACCAGGTACAAGGCTAACAATTCTCTATCAAAGGCACTGTACTTGAGCTCTGGTGGTCTGAGGGGTTGACTGAAAAAGGTCAGCAGTTGCCATTGACCATTCACCAGTTGCTCAAATACACCCACAACCGCCTTCTGGAGGCATCCATCATGAGGGTGGTCAGGGCGTCTGTCCGCAGGTGCATGAGGAGGGTGGCATTTGCTAGGACATTTTTGGTGGCCTAGAAGGCCTCGGTCGCCTCCTGGGTCCATTGTATGCTTTTACTGGGTCCTGCCATGTGGGGAAAGTGTGGGCTCATGATGTGGTCCACTGCAGGTATGAAGTGGCAATAAAAGTTGACCATACCTGCAAACTCTTGTAGTCCTTTCACCGTTAATGGCATAGGGAAAGAGCGAATAGCATCCACCTTAGTGGTAACGGTCTGGTTCTCGGCCAAAATGGCACTTTGCCGGGTTGATGGTTAGGCCGAAATCACTCAGCCTGGAGAATAATTGTTTTAAGTGGGTTGCGTGCTTGGCGCAGGTGTGGCTGGCGATTAAAATGTCATTGAGGAAGATGAAGGCAAAATGTAGATCCTAGCCCACTGCATCCATCAGCCTCTGGAAAGTGTGAGTTGTGTTTTTTTAACCCATAGGGCATGTGGAGAAATTCAAACAATCCAAAGGGGTTATGATGGTGGTTTTTGGGATGTCTTCGGGGTGTCTCGGGATCTGGTGATAGCTCCTGATGAGGTCCACCTTTGAGAATATCTGTGCCACTTGCAGGTTTGCGGTGAAGTCTTGGATATGGGGCACAGGATATCTGTCCGGTATGGTGGTCTCGTTGAGGGACCAGTAGTCTCTGCACAGCCTCCAACCACACATTGCCTTGGGGACCATGTGGAGAGGAGAGGCCCAAGGACTATTGGAGCCGCACAATGCCGAGTTCCTCCATCTTTTTGAACTCGTCCACAGTTAGGCTGAGTTTCTTGGGGTAGATGCTGCACCATGGCATGGAGGGGAGGGCCCTCTGTAACGATTTGATGCCTCACCCCATGTTTGGGTTCAGCCGAATGGAATTGAGGTGTGGTGATGGAGGGGAATTCTACTACGACCCGAGTGAATTCATTGTTGGCAATACTCACTGAGTGCAGGTGGGGGCTGGTAAGTTCAGTGCCCTTGAGCGAGAGTGACTGAAATGTCTGGGCGTGCACCAGCTGGCATCCATTGATATCCACCAGGAGTGAGTTGGCCCACAGGAAATCTGCACCCAGTAATGGTTGTTGCACGGTTGCCACTGTGAACTTCCAAGTGAATTGTCTGTCCCTGAAGCATAGGGAATGCTACGGGTGCCAAATGTCTGGATATTGGAGCCTTTGCCGCTCAGAGCTCACGGACCATTTTGCCGCAGTGGCCTCCAGCCTAGCTGGGGGTATTACGCTGTATTGTGCCCCAGTGTCCACTAAGAAATGTCAGCCTGACAGTGAGTCTTGAATGTGTAGCAGGTTATGCAGTTGGCTGGTCATTGCAGCCATTCATGATGGCCAGCCTGGGCGTTTCCGTGGAATGCCCAATGGGAGCGGCATCGCCGTGCCTCGGAACTCCACCATCGGTGATGGACACAATTCTGCTCACCGGTGAAGAGTTCAGCTGGTCGGACGGCCAGTCAGTCAGTGGTCTATCTATCTGTCCCCCAAAACCATCACTATGGAGCAGTCAGGCAGCATGCTCACGCTCTGAGAGCCCAGAGGTGCGGGTTAACAGCTCTTTGATGGCCACATACCTTCCTTGTTCCAGGAGTTACTGCAGGAAATCAATGATGCGGGCTGTGGTGTCCTGATTGAAGGCACTGTCCACTTGGTAGTAATGCGTGTCATCGATGGAGATCCATTGAATGGTGAACTGTGCTTCAGCTTGCTGGAACCACACCCATAGTTGTGATGTCCAGAGGCCGGGCATCTTTAATGCTACAGTGTTGATCGCAGATTGCTCTTCCATCTTCAGGTCCAAAGTGCAGTTTGGACCAGTCGGGGTCACCAAACTAAAGAAAACCATGTATAGGCAATCATTTCAAATCATAGTTTCTTCACAATTTTTAAAGAATCCATTGGAATTTGCAGAAAAGATTGCACTTTGCCTGAAAACTGACATCAGCTCAAGTAATGCATCAAGCCGATAAGATAGCAAATGGCTATAACCTATGGCTACAGCTAGGTTATAGATCTTGGTTACAGCCCTATAACTGTAGCTCAAATCCGCAAAAAGAAAGACACACACACCAGTAGAGTTTATTCGACACTGAGTTTATTCAGTGGCAGCTCTGCCTTTTATAGTCAGCTCGGCCACGTCACTACTGGGGCGAGGCTTGAACAGGCCGACTGCCGATTAGTTACCTCAGATGCCTGGGCCCCCTGCGATCCACTGGTGGTGATTGGCCAGTTTCACCACTCTGTTGGTGGCCTAAGGGAATGGGCGTTTCAGCCCGCATGAAGTTTTGCTGGTCGCCACATTTGACACCCATTTTCTGTTTCGGCTCGAGGTGCGGGCTGCTACACAATAATGAATTCACAGTCATTCTTGTGCACCAAAATGTGACAGCAATTGTGCCAACAGTCCTTTTGTGGTGTCAGTGCAGACCATGATTAGTGTAACAAGGGAAGTTTCAAGAGCCTAACAGCTGTTGAAAAGAAACTGCTGACCTCAAATTTTTAAGCAGGGTGGGAAAGTTGGTAGCACTATAGCGCTCAATTTATATAGCGTGGGAAAGTTTGTAGCGCTATCGCGTATATTTTAGAAAGTGTGGGAAGATGGTAGCACTATTGCGCATAATTTATAAATACCATGGGAAAAAATGATGGCGGACCTGCCCTCCCAGAATTCCATGTGGCAGAGAAAGGGCTGTATGCCTGGCTGGGAAGTCAGATCCACCATTGCTTTTTTCCCACGGTCTTTATAAATTGTGCACTATAGCGTTACCAATTTTCCCACTCTGTTTAAAAACTGTCTGCTATTGCTATTTATTTCCCCTCTCTCTCTCTCCCCCCCCACCCCCCCGCGACTTTTCCATTGCAAAGTTTATACCTTAATTTTAATCTTTTTCTGTACTCACGCAAAAACTTGGAATATTTCAATCCCTCAATGCAATTACCCGTTTCTCAATTGCCAGATTGCAAAGCTGACATCTGTAGACGCCGGGGATTGTACTAGGCGTTGAGGCTGTCAATCCCTGGAGTGAGATAACGTCATCTGATGCCGGTGTTGAGCTGATTTTGCTTTCACATTTGTCACTTTAAAGGCTGATTGGCGTTTGATTCCTGGGATCACTTGCAAGTGTGAAAGGGGCTTATGACTGGAGATGAATTTCCGGTGTAGATGTTCCAGAAGGAATCTGTAGATACCTGCCACCGCCTGACGTGACAACTTCTAATTGTAAACCCTGGGACTTGGGTAGCCTTTCTTCTGTTCACTTACACATGTCAATCCCTTCAAAACAGGTCACTGCTCCTGGGTATGTTAATAATTTTCCTTTTCTGACAAACTCATCCAATATGCCTTCTAATGCTGATATTGTAACTTTGCAAGCTGCAAAAATACAAGTACTGCCTGCTAAACACCTGTCAAAAGGAACTGAGATAACTGCTGTAAATAAAACTGTCCTTACTTTTGACTCAGGAATGACAGATTACAAGTTTAAAAACCCCCACCTTAACCTGAAATCATCCATATTCCTGTCCAAGGAACCTAGTGTTACACAAGCTAAATATGGAGCCAATTTAAATGTGACGTGAAGAGATCTCATTACTATCTCCAAAGGATATAACTCACAAGAAGATCTCATTCAGCTACAATTATATCACTGACTTCAGCAAACAACTACTTTGTTGGCACCAAAAGAACTCCATGAAACCCAGAAGTTCAAGATTCTTTTTATTATCACATAATAAAGTACATTAAAAGTGTAACATACATGATTAACGTTTGCCTGCCAAGGGCAGAGAAAGTGTTGTCATTTGCACTGCCTGGCACCCTTACACTTAAATATATTGCACTCTCACTGAAAATGTTGAAAACCTTAACCTCAACCCACTTACCCATAGGCCTAAGCATACCTTGATTAAGGCCTCAGGCGCAAAACATTGGTTACCCTTTGCTTCCTATATGCTACATGAACTGCTGAGATTCTCTAGCACTTTTGTGTATTGCACATAAAACAGAAGTAGAAGCATACAGGAGCGAGATAGATCAGCTAGTGGTGTCACAACAACAACCTTGCAGTCAACATTAGCAAAGCTAACGTACTGATGGTGGACTTCAGCAAGGGGAAACCATGAGAACACAACTTTGTCCTCATTGAGGGGTCAGCAGTGGAGAAGGTAAGGAACTTCAAATCCCTGATCTATCCTGGGGCCTTCATGTCGATGCAATCATGAAGAAAGCTCCTTTGTGAGGAGCTTGGAGATTTGGTACATCACCAAAGGCTTGCAAATTTCTACAGGTGCACCGTGGAGTCCATTCAGACTGGTTGCATCACTGTCTAGAATGAAGGTACCAATGCATAGGTCAGGAACAAGCAACAGAGGGCTGTGAATTCAGCCAGCGCCATCATGGGCATTAGTTTTCACTTCATTATGGACATCTTTAAGAGGTGGTATCTCAGGAAATCAGGCTCTGTCATCAAGGACCCTCACCATCCAGGCCATGGCCTTTTCTCACTATTACCATCAGGAAGGAGGAACAGAAACCTGAAGGCACACAGCCAATGTTACACAAACAGCTTCTTCCTCTCCACAATAAATTTCTGAATGGACAATGATTCTGTGGACATTATCTCACTTTTTCTCTTTCTCTTTTATTGAACCTTTTTTTAAATCTTGAATTTAGGCAATTGTAATTTACAGTCATTTTGCTTCTTGTTCTGCACAATACTGTTCCCACAAAACAACAAATTTCATGACATGTTCACGACAATAAACCTGATTCTGAATCTGACTGGTTTTGAAAATATTCTGCATCCTCCAGGCCAAGACCACAATTGAAATAAATGGGGAATTCAGGCTTTGGAAATCCCAGCAAGACTGGGAAGTGGCACTGAAAGTGCAGCCTCTATTTTTGGTAAACCCTGGGCTTGCAGCCATTTACTGGCGTATTCAATAAGATCAAACCTCGGTCATTACAATGTAATGAAATTGCAAAGCAGGAGATTTACAATTTGTGTATTTTAACAACAATTAAAATCTCTGATAAATGGTATTGTTCATTCTCACCTCTGGGTAAGTCTGTGATTTCATGGTAACCACTTGATATCAGATCACTGCAAAGATTCTCCAGATGATACTCATCAGCTGTGGCAAAGGCTGTACATTTCATTAGATCCTATACAATCAGACAGTGATACAGAGATAAAACAGTAGTATGCATAGTCTGACAAAATAATCAAATAAAACTTTCTCTGCTATAGTAAAGAAAATGTAGTTCTACTTTAAAGCAAATTAAGAATTCAATTTTATCCAACAGTTAACCACTAATAGAAAGAAATTAAAACCTGATTATATAGTCCTGCACATGCTAGGGCATGGGCCAATTAGGGAATTCTGGGAGAGTTCAGCAACTGAGGGTGAAATCAAGGGTCAGGACATTGTGGGTAGTGATTAGTGAGTAGGAGGAATTTGTGAGTGGTGTGTGGTTTTGTGGGGTAGGTAGAGAATTGAAGGGGTAAGAGATATCATTTTCTACAATATAAAACAAAAATGGAAAATGCAAACATTCAGCAAATCAGGCCACATCTGTGCAAAGAGAAGTAGTTAATAGAAGTACAGTTAATAGAACATGGAATAGGACAGCACAGGAACACGCCCTTCAACCCATGTGTCTGTGTTGAACACGTTGCCCAAAATTAAGCTAAAATTCTGCTACTTGCACCTGATATCCTTCATATTCATGTTTCTAACTAGAAGCCTCTTGAACCCTACTATTGTATCTTCTTTCAACCCGTACTCCCAGCAGCCGGTTCCAGGTACCCACTACTCTCTAAGTAAAATTTTTGCCCCATACATCCAGCTTAAACATGTGTGCTCCAGTTTGTGATGTTTTTACCTTGGGGGCAACGATTTTGACTATCCACCCTGTTAATGCCTCTTGTGAGTTAATATACCTCTCCTTATCCTCCTACACTCCAGAGAAAACAACCCAAGACTATCCTAATTCTCCCCACAACTCAAACCCTCTAAACCAGGCAACATCCTGGTAAACCTTTCTGTACAGTCTCTGGCCCAGGCCCCTTCAGGTCCACTCTTACGCTTTGCAATGAAGAACACATCACACCTTTTTTTCTATTCCCAAAGAACTAAGTATGATGTGTAATTTCCTCTACTCTGGATAAAAATTGTTGAATTATTTTAAATTCATTTATTCGATTCCTAAATCCATGGAAATATTCCAATTTTTCCTTTTCTACTTTAAAACGTTTAAACAAAATTGGTGCCTTTTACTTCCCACTTTGCAATGAGATCTCAACGATCTGCCTACTTATGCTGGGTGTTGCAGGTTTCCTATTGGTGATGCCTGAAAGAAAATTTGCAAGTGTAGAAATAATCCATGGCATGGGACCCATTTAATCCGAAGGGGAAGTCTCATCAAAGCCCTATTCCTTTGCAACTGACTGAATACTTGGGATTTAAAAATATTATTTTATCTCTTTATACTAAATTGGATTAAATAAAATTTTGTACTTTATTCTGTTGCTTGCGGTACTTTTTGCACCTCAGAGGAAATCTAATGGCTCCACAGGGCCAAGGGAATCCTGATCAAGCAATTTTCTGCTTACTTCAGGCATTACAGATGGGGTTAGACAACCAGGGAACACAGCAAATGACCATCTGTTCAATTGCTCGTCCAAAATATCAAATAAGAGCTACAACGTTAGCTGCAAATCCATTACAGGAAATTAAAGAAAGGCAAACATTTATTTTCTGGAAGAAATGGAGAATGATTTTTGGAAGGATGAAATAAAGAAAATGTATATGCATCTAAATCAACGACTAGAAACAAAGTCAAACTATCTATTATAATGAAGAGAAAAATTAATTGCCTATACAGATTGCAGTAAATCTATCTGATAATAGAATCACAAACAAGTAACGAAGAAGGTGTGGGGAGGATTGGCGACAGTGTTATCTGGTCCTCAGTGAAAAACACGCAGTCCCACAACCAGATATAACACAAATACAGATAAATAATAAATATACAGGACAAACATTCATATATTGCTTCATGAATATGAGTCTCAGATGGTTAGTGTGAGCAGTTCCTTTGGTTGTTCAGCATTCTCACTGTCCGTAGGAAGAAGCTATTCCTCAGTCTGGTGGTGTTGGCTCTTTTACTCCCATATCTCCTTCTCGAAGGGAGTAGCTGCAAGATGCTGTGTGCAAGGTGGAAGAGGTTCTCAAATGATGATGGGGGTAGGACACTCTAGTGATCCTCTCTGCCACTATTATGGTCCTGTGGATTAACCTCCGATCCATTTCTCTGCAGTAACCACCTCCTCAAGCTTGCTGATAACTGATGATAACCACCTGAATTAGCAACCACTGTCACTCACTACCATCACCAGTACTAATGAATTTCCAGTCCAATTTTTAAAATGTGTATGTATCTAATAAGTCATGAAAGTTTGCTTCACTGCTGCTGGAGATATTTAGAAAATAAATGAACTAAATAAAAGTAGTTTGGAAGACTGGACAATGACAGAGATACTGGAGTTATGTGACCCAAATAAAAAAGTTGCATGTCGGTATAAGCCCAAATCATTCACTTTATTTATTCGTTCAAAAAACAAATAAAATATGACATATACAGCAATTAAACATGAACATTTTTCTAATATATATATATATATATATATATATATATATAAAGAACACCCCCCCCCTTCAGCCAAATCTCCTAAGGAGAGCCATAAAAAAAAGAAAAAAGAAAGAATATTAAAAAAATTAAATATACATATTAAAATCTAATCAATATAAATTGAAATGTAAATATTCCAAGTATAACAGCTACTTATTAAGCCCAAATTGTTCACATCAGAGAAAAAGATTTAGATTCGACACCTAGGGATTGGTTGAAAGGATAGTGATTTAAAAAAAGAATGGTTTCAATAGTTATCTTTATACCAAGGCACTATATCATGTAAAAGTAAAGACACAATGCTAGAGAAATATGCATACATGAAAAAGGTCCATTACTTTCTGCCCCTATCATGACAAACAATAGGCTAAGAAAGTCAACTGAGCCATTTTACGAAAAAGAAACCAGAACATTTCTCTTTTAATCCCCAGATGCAAAACAAACAGGAGGTTGCCACAACATTGATAAAATCTGTTCAGAGATGCCTTTTTTCAGTACTTTTCAATTTATTACTGATGGTTATCACCAAATCTGTTTCTATTGCTCTTTTATTATCCTGGATCACCAGAATTCACTGCATTGGTACACCTCACCTCACCTTACGTGAACTTGAACTTGTTCCCTGGTTGCTAATGTTTCTGCCACTGGATTCAGATTCTCCATTTTAAACCTTTTTCAAGATTTTATATCTGCGTGACTCTCTTGTTTTGGTAACCTAACTACAGGAAAGATGAAAGAGTGCAGAGAAGAATATTCACATTCAAATTTATTAACATCTGACTTTATGGATACAACCAGACGAAACAGCATTTCTCAGGACCACAGAACAGTAAAATACCAATTATCCAGAATTAAAGCAATTGGCAGGCCTCAAGCAACTAGTAATAACATTGCAGAAAATAAATAGGAAAAAGTATGAAAGTCTAAAATTAATGCAGCGTGTTTGTGTGTGTCTGTTTTGCTTACAAGGTTCCATACTGTACCTTCTATTTTTCATGGCTCCAAAATGCATAAAAACCAGTGCCCGTGATAGCAGCAGCAAGAGGCAAAGGAGAAATATCGATTTGGAAGTGAAACAAAAGGCTATTAAACAACACAAAGGTGGAAAAATAGTGAATGCCCTTGCTTGTGACTTAGGCAGGTCTCAGTCAACAATCACAACAATCCTCAAAAGCAAAGAAAACGTTCTCCAAGCTGTTGAAGGATCGGCTCCACTGAAAGCTTCATGGGCCCTAATGAAAATCCGAGAGGGACCTACATCAGGTATCGAGAAATTGCTAAGGATGTAGATTGAGGAGCAAACGCAGAAGCGAGACCCTCTCAGCACATTGATGATCACTGATAAGGCATGAAGCTTGACCCAAATGCTTTTTAAAACATTTTTTAAAATTTTTCACACTATGAACCATACTAACCAAAATACACACAAACATTTCCCTCTTGAATATACACAGTGTCATTTCTCCCCTTTTCTCCCCTCCCTTCCCTCCCCCCTCCCTACCCACTAAACGTTTAACATATACAACACAATAAACCCATTAAACAATGTCATCACACAATGAAAATAAACAAGAAAATTGTGTCATCTACTTTTACACACTGCGTCAGTTCATTTCGTCTTCTTCTCATTCTGTCATTTTAGGGGGTGGAGGTCCGCGGTAGGCCCTCCCTGTTGTGTTCCATGTACGATTCCCAAATTTGTTCGAATACTGTGACGTTATTTCTTAAATGATATGTTATTTTTTCATATGGAATACATTTATTCATTTCTATGTACCATTGCTGTACTCTCAGGCTCTCTTCTGATTTCCAGGTTGACATTATACATTTTTTTGCTACAGCTAAAGCTATCATCATAAATCTTTTTTGTGCTTCATCCAAATCGAGGCCAAGTATTTTACTTCTTATATTACTTAGAAGAAAGATCTCTGGATTTTTTGGTATGTTGCTTTTTGTGATTTTATTTAATACCTGACTTAGATCTTCCCAAAACTTTTCTACTTTCTCACATGCATGGACTGTTGTTCCCGTTTCCTTCTTACAGTGAAAACATCTATCTGATACTGTTGGGTCCCATTTATTTAACTTTTGGGGCGTGGTGTATAGCCTGTGCAACCAATTATATTGTATCATGCGTAACCTCATGTTTATTATATTTCTCATAGTTCTGGAGCATAGCTTTTCCCATTTTTCATTTTTTTATATTTATGTTTAGATCTTGTTCCCACTTTTGTTTGGGTTTACAGCTTATTTCATCGTTCTCTTTTGCTTACAGCTTGATCTACATGTTTGTTATAAATCTTTTAATTATCATTGTGTCTGTAATCACATATTCAAAGCTGCTTCCTTCTGGTAACCTCAGACTGTTTCCCAATTTGTCCTTCAAGTAGGTTTTCAGTTGGTGGTATGCAAACATTGTACCGTGAGTTATACCATATTTGTACTTTATTTGTTCAAAAGATAATAAATTATTTCCCAAAAAACAATTTTCTATTCTTTTGATCCCTTTTCTCTCCCATTCTCTAAAGGAAAGGTTAACTATTGTGAAAGGGATTAGTTGATTTTGCGTCAATAATAATTTTGGTAGTTGGTAATTTGCTTTTTTTTCTTTCTACGTGAATCTTCTTCCGAATTTTGAACAGATGGTGCAGTACTGGTGAATTTCTATGTTGCACCAGCTTTTCATCCCACTTATAAAGTATATGTTCTGGTACCTTTTCCCCTATTTTATCTAGCTCTAATCTGGTCCATTCTTGTTTTTCCCTTGTTTGATAAAAATTCTGATAGATATCTTAATTGTGCTGCTCTATAATAATTCTTAAAGTTTGGTAGCTGTAAGCCCTCTTATTTGTACCATTCTGTTAATTTATCTAGCGCTATCCTCGTTTCCCCCCTTTCCATAATAATTTCCTTATTATTCTCTTTAGTTCAGTGAAGAATTTCTCTGTTAAGGGAAATGGTAACGATTGAAATAGGTATTGTATTCTTGGGAAGATATTAATTTTAATGCAATTTACCTTTCCTATCAGTGTTAGTGGCAAATCTTTCCAATGTTCTAAGTTATCTTGTAATTTCTTCATTAATGGCTGATAATTTAATTTGTATAGATGGCCCAGATTATTATCTAGTCGAATACCTAGATATCGGATTGCTTGTGTTTGTCATTTAAATGCTGATTCTTTATTAAACTTTGTGAAATCCGCATTATTCATTGGCATCACTTCACTTTTATTTGCGTTGATCTTGTACCCCGATACTTCTCCATATTCCTTCAATTTCTTATGTAATTCTTTTATTGATAATTCTGGTTCTGTTAAGTATACTATGACATCATCTGCAAACAGACTGATTTTATATTCCTTCTCTTTTATTTTTATCCCTTTTATTTTATTTTCTGTTCTTATCAATTCTGTCAAGGATTCTATAGCTAACGATAACAGTGAGGGAGATAGTGGACATCCCTGCCTAGTTGAGCTGCTTAATTTAAATTGGTTCGATATATATCCATTTACTGTCACCTTCGCCAATGGTCCCTTATATAATGCTTTAATCCAATTAATATATTTCTCTGGTACGTTGAACCTCTGTACTACTTGGAATAAATAATTCCATTCTACCCTGTCAAAGGCTTTCTCTGCGTCTAAAGCAACCACCACTGTTGGCGTCTTATTTCCTTGTACTGCATGGATTAAGTTGATGAACTTACAGACATTGTCCGTTGTTCGTCTTTTCTTAATAAATCCAGTTTGATCTAGTTTTATTATTTTTAGTACACAGTCGTCCAATCTGTTTGCTAATAGTTTTGCTATTATCTTATAATCTGAGTTAAGTAGAGATATTAGTCTATACGATGCTGGTGTTAGTGGATCTTTCCCCGTCTTTGGTATTACTGTAATGATTGCTGTTTTACATGAATCTGGCATGTTTTGTGTTTCTTCAATCTGGTTCATTTCTTCCAGGAGAGGAGGAATTAATAAGTCTTTAAATGTTTTATAGAATTCTATTGGGAGGCCGTCCTCTCCAGGCGTTTATTGTTACGTAGCTTTTTTAATATATCTTGTATTTCCTCTATTTCAAATGGTTTTATCAATTTGTTTTGCTCCTCTTCTTGCAATTTCAGTAGTTCAATTTTAGCTAGAAACTCATCTATTTTGCCTTCTTTCCTTTTGTTCTCAGTTCGATATAATTGCTCGTAAAATTCCTTGAAGTTTTCATTGATCTCTGTTGGGTTATATGTAATTTGTTTGTCCTTTTTCCTTGATGCCAATACCGTTCTTTTAGCTTGTTCTGTTTTAAGCTGCCAAGCTAGTACTTTGTGCATTTTTTCTCTTAGCTCATAATACTTCTGCTTTGTCTTCATTATGTTCTTCTCCACCTTGTACATTTGTAGTGTTTCGTATTTTATTTTTTTGTCTGCCAATCTCTTCTTTTTGTTATATCTTCCCTTGTTGCTAGTTCTTTTTCTGTACTTACTATTTCCCTTTTCAGCTGTTCTATTTCCTGATTGTAGTCCTTCTTCATCTTAGTTACATATCTGCCCTCTGATGAAAGCTTTCATTGCATCCCATAATATAAATTTATCTTTCACTGATTCCGTATTTATTTCAAAGCTTGTACCGGATGCTTAAAGAAAAAGCAGGACCAGACTATGATATCGAGTTCAGTGCTATCATCTTAGTTACATATCTGCCCTCTGATGAAAGCTTTCATTGCATCCCATAATATAAATTTATCTTTCACTGATTCCGTATTTATTTCAAAGCTTGTACCGGATGCTTAAAGAAAAAGCAGGACCAGACTATGATATCGAGTTCAGTGCTATCTCTGGGTGGTTCAGGCGCTTCAATGCTTTTCACTGCATAATGTGAAAGTGAGTGGTGAGCCTGCGAGTGCTGAAGAGAAGGCAGCTGAAGAATTTGTTGAAACCTTAGAGAAACTAATTGTAGAGGGAGGCTATTTGCCCCAGCAAATTTTTAATATGGATGAAACCTCCTTATTCTGGAAGCGAATGCCTGAAAGGACCTTCAACCATAAGGAGACCAAGTAAATGCCAGGCTTTAAAAGACAGAGTGACAGTGTTGTTTGGAGGCAATGTTGCTGACTACAAGTTAAAGCCATTTCTTATTTGGCATAGTGTAAACCCCAGGGCTTTCAGAAACACTAACAAACACACTGTACCGGTTTATTCATGGCTTTTCTTCGCAAATGATTTAGGAAGGATCATAGACATGGGCATGTCCTTTGGGCCTGCAGTGGAGTGCAGTGTGCACAATACTAGCCCTACTCTTTACACCTGTGGTTTATCTGCCACAGACTACCATGTCGTAAGATCCTCAGGTCGTAAGTGTTATATTGGACAGTCCTGATGGATGGCCTGATGAGGCAAATGAGCCCCACCTGCCCAGGTTTAAAATCAGTTTTCCTTCTCTTAGGCTGGCTGTCAACCAAGGCTAACAAGCCCAGCCCACCCATCCAGTTACACTGCCAGACACTTGGTCACACCATGATGTAGAAAACTCAGTGAAAATGGGGGAGAACAATGAGAAGGTGTTGCTATGGATGAAGTAATGTAGGAGAGGCCATTTGCAGTGATCTCCTGTCTGGCAAGCCAGACAGTGGTCATGTGGCAGTCACTACACTGAGAGAGGCGAGGTATTATGTGCTCACTTTCCCTGGGTGAGCAGGACATCAGGCCTAGACCTCACCCGCGCCCCCCCCCCCACTGCAGGAGCAGTCCTGGATGACGCAATTGCTGTTCCCAATACCCTTCTCGATTGCTATGCCAGTGAAATGGAGAAGTACTGCTTCAAAGAAGGCATATCTTTCAAGATTTGCTAATTGTAGACAATGCTCCAGGACATCCCCCTTTCATTGGTGACCTCCACCCCAGCACCAAAGTGGTGTTCCTCCCACCAAACACCACCTCTTTAATCCAGCCAATGGACCAAGGGGTCCAGCAGTCAAGGCCTACTGAAGAGATGGACCCAAATACTGAACACTTTTCCCTGATAGAGAGGAATGAATGCTCATGCAGTGTTTGCTGCATATAAATAATTTTATGAAGAAAAATAAAAGTGAACTAGGCAAACACCACTGGACATATTCCTGAAGAAGCCAACACCTCCGTTTTATACAGCCCACTACATTGGAGTCATTAGCAAACTTGTAAATCGTGTTGTTGTAGTCACAGATGTAACGTAGGGATCTCAGTACACAGCCCTGTGGTGCCCATTGGTGGTGGAGATTGTAGAGGAGATGTTCTTGCCATTTCTCACTGATTGTGGAATGGAGGTGAGGAAATCCAGGATCCAGGGTATTGAGGCCCAGGAGCTTGTTGAATGCTGAACTGTAGTCAATAAAGACCATTCTGAAGTCTGCATCTTTGGGTCTCAGTGTTCCGGGGTTTTGTGAGGAGCTAGTGAGATAACATCTGCCATCGACCTGTTACTGTGGAAGGTAAATTAAAGCTGATATGCTTTAACACGTCATGGCTGTGGATGTGAGGGCCACTGGTCGGTCGTCATTTATGCAGATTACCACACTCTTCTTGGGCAATGGTACAATTAAGGCTTGTTTGAAACAGGTGCGTACCACACCCTGTTGGAGCAAGATCAAGGCCTATATTTCTTCCAAAGGCTATGGAAAGTTGCCATGTCCGCACTGAATGCTACGATCTGCAGATTTTATTACTTTTCTTCTTAAGGTGGTGAAAAAGGTGAGAACCACTAGTCTAAGGAAGAGAACAGCAGGATCAGGCTTGTTACCTGGAACAAAATGGTCCTCCACTAACTTCCCTACTGCTGGTCGTGTTAGTATCTGGTCTTTCCTAGTTAATATTGTGGGAACACTGTCACAATATGTAGCTGTGTAATGTGGCACACAATTACCTTCCAGGCCTAGAACCTCCCTCAGGCTTTATCAAAAACAAAATCACTAAATGAGATTGGAGACATGAGAGACTGCAGACAGTGCAATTTGGAGCAAAAAAACAATCTGCTGGGGGAATTATCAGGTTGGGTAGCATCAATGGGAGAAAAAGAAAGGTCAATAAATCTAGATGAAGGGGTCTGACCCAAAGTGTTGACCATTCTTTTTTTCCCGTTGACTGCTCGACCCATTGAGTTCTTCCAGCATATTTTTTTTGCATTAAATGAGATTGGCTGTTTTGTGCCAATTCAGGACACCTATCTGACAGCATATATTGTATGACTAACATCAGAACAAAAAAATTCCACTGTATATACATGGCTCACCAGCAGTGCAGGCCACACAATTAAATGCATCTTAAATGGAAGATTAAATCTGCTTTGTTGTTTATTAAAGAGCATATCTTGTTTGGGCCACCGATGAACATTTCTAGATGTAAATCACCCTAGAGACCACCCTTTAAAGTGCATCCTTAGTGAATGCCCATAGTGCAACCTTTGTCATTACCCAGACCTCAATCCCAATCTTGAGTTCAGCATTCTCCCCACCAATCTCCTTGGCATAAATGCCCATGATTCATTTCCATGGAAGTGCTCCAACCAAATCAATCTTACTGATATGGCCCTCAACAATCCCCTCCAACACAATCTTACCCTCCAATCTTCTCTCCAACAGCCATTCCCTATTAATCATTCTTCCCCTTGTCATCCCTTACCCCAACACCCAAAATCTTCCTGTATTCCTTGGCTTAGGTGTAGAATCTATATTTAAACATACAGTATAGGACCAATTCAAGATCAACTGCAATCAATGCCTTGGGCTTCATGCATTGTGGAATAAGAGGTTCAGGACTTTGCCTAAAAGTGGCAAATACTATCTGCACTACATCTCTTCAACAATATTTATAAGCAAATAAATCTAGTATTGTTCAAACATCCAGTGAATACATAAAAATCAAAATTGTATAATGTTTGGAATTTATGCAAATGCAAAAGCTAAGCTGTTTGAACAATAGAAAATAGCTCTGACCTGATCTCAGTGCATGCATGACAGGAATCAATGAGCAACAACTCCAACATATGGAAATTCTACTTGAAAATCAAACCTGAGAGAAGTTCAAGGATTTTTTTTTTCTTAAGGACATAATTAAAAGTAATTTAATCTACAAATTTACAAATGCTTTTAAAGATTTAAATAGGTTTATTATTGTTCATGAGTAATTTGTGTTGTTTAATTTGATAAATCTTATAGTTTAGTATTAATTACAATTACAAACATGAAGATGTCAAATGATATTAAGATTTGCATGTTAGTTTTTAACCATAATAATAATTTTCAAATGTTTTCTACCAGTGTAGGGAATTCCCCTTTTTAAAAAAAATCTAAATGAGCCTGATAAATTTATAAAACCGTTGTTACAGTTCAGTTGATCTTATCCAGATGTTCATGAATTTGTAGAATTACAATGCTTATTTGTTTCATTATTTGCATTCTGTGCAAACTGATATGCACAATGGTCACGAAAAAGATTTGTCAGGTATGGGGATTGACTTCCGATTTATTCTACAGCTGATTTAACTGTAGTTTTTTTTCTTCCTTTATTTGACCAATTCTAAATTAGGAAAACAACAAAGAAGCAAGATAAAACATTCCTTGTTTGCATAATTTGCATTCCAGCACACAGTATTTTTGATCCATTACTATCAAGAAGGATATACAGGAGCATCAAAATCAGGACTGTCAGTCTGGGAAATAGCTTCTTCCCACAGGCTGTCAGATTGATGAAAGGTATCCCGTAACCGAGTAAATAATTCAAAAATATTTATATATTTATTTTAAAATTATATTTTTATCTCTATATGTGATTATCATCTGCTGTGTATTTGTAAGCCTGTGTGTGTGCACTGTGGTCCAGAGAAAGCCTGTTTCGTCTGGTCGTATATGTACAATCAGATGATAATGAACTTGAATTTGATTCCAGTGCTGTATCACAATTTCATTGGATGTTCCACCCCACAATTGACCAAGCAGCTGCTTGGTTTTCAGCTGGGTATCCAGATTTTCCCAAAGAATAATCACATTGGATGCATCAGGCCATACTGCTGCCCTTGACCTTAATACAAGTGGCACTCAAAAGATCTTTCTTTTTTTAAATATTTTTTATTTAATATGTCACAATATAACTAATCTCTAAAATTTACACAAACTTTGTATGTATAAATAGTGAATTTTTTCATTTCCTCCCCAACCCCCTCCCTTCCACCCCCCTCCCCCCAATAACTATAGAAAGAGAAAACAGAACCGAAAGAAAAGAGAAAATAAAAAAACAAGAAGAGGGAGCAGGTCATTTAAATATTCTGTGATCCACTTTTTCCCTTACGTATACTATTTCTGTTAAGAGTTAAGAGCTGGAGGCCCGAGGTTGCAGTTATTATTAAATTTTATATATGGGTCCCAAATTTGTTCATATTGTGCATAATTGTCTCTTGAACTATAAGTGATTTTCTCTAATGGAATACATTTGTTCATTTCTGTGAGCCACCATTGTATTTTCAGGGGTGTTTCCATTTTCCAAGTTATCATTATGCATTTTTTAGCTGGTGCTAATGCAATCTTGATAAATTGTTTTTGGAATCTGTTTAAATTTAATTTTAACTCTGTTTTTTATATTGCTTAACAGAAAACTTTTTGGGTCTTTTGGTATCTTGTTTTTTGTAATTTGTTCTAGTATTGAAATTTGAATAACTTTCAACATCTCTGTTTTGGTGTTAATGCAGAGGTGTTGACCAATAAGATATTCATTACTGAGACAGGGAATTCTTTTTTTTTGTTGCACTCTTTGCCAAATAGCTTTGGTTTTGGTAGTGGGATTAGATTATTTTTTAAAAATATAAAATATTACTATATTTTGTTTAAGAATACAGGGTACCATGGATGAAACAGTATGATCTGAGTGTAGTGCACTCTGTACTTTCCTATTTTTTAATATGTATGCTTATGTACTCTGTATTTTTTTGATGTGGAATTCCAATTTCAATAAAAATATTGAAAAAGAAAAAAAAACTTATACAGGTAAACAAATAATGAAATGTGAACAAACTATCTGCAATACTGAGTTTTGTTGCTGAGGGGTCTGATAGTGCGATAGTGATGGGGTAGCAGCTATTCCTGAACCTAGTGGTGTGATCCTTGTGGCACCTCTACCTCTTTGCTGATGGTAGTAGTGAGAACAGAGCGTGTGCTGGGTACTGTGGATCTTTGATGATTGTTGCTTCACTCCAACAGCAGCGTTCCCTGAAGATGTTTTTAATTGTGGGGATGGTTTTGCTTGTGATGTCCTGGGCTGCGTCCTCCAACACTTGCAGGGCTTTACACTCTGGGGTATTGGTATCCCCATGCCAGACCATGATGCAGCCGGTCAGCACATTTTCCACCACACCTCTATAGAAATTTGCCAGGGTTTCCGATGTCACACCAAACCTCCACAAACTCCTGAGGAAGCAGAGACATTGATATGCTATCTCAACGATGCCATTAGTGTATTAAGTCCAGGAAAGATCCTCCAAGATAGCGATTCCCAAAAAATTAAATTTGCTTATCCTCTCCACCTCTGATACCCCAAAGATCATTGGATTGTACACCTCTGGTTTTCCTTCCTGAAGTCAACAATCAGCTCCTTGGTTTTGGTGAAATTGAGTGTAAGGTTATTGTTGGTGCACCGTTCAGCCAAGTTTTCAATCTCCCTCCTGTATGCAGACGCATCACTCTTTTTTAAACAACCCACTACGGTGGTATCGTCAGTGAATTTGTAAATGGTGTTGTTGTCGTACTGAGCCACACAGTAATGGGTGTAAAGTGAGTAGAGCAAGTGGCTAAGAATGCAGCCCTGTACTGATGGAGATTGTGGAGGAGAAGTTCTTATCAAATCTCATTGATTATGGTCTGTAGGTGAGGAAATCCAGGATCCAATTATGCAGTGGGGTGTTAACTCCCAAGTCTTGGAGTTTGCTGATCAATTTTGAGGGGATGATGGTAATGAATGCTGAACTCTAGTTGATAAAGAGTATCTTTGCTATCCAGGTGTTCAAGGTATCTGTGTAGATCCATTGAGATTGCATCCGCCGTAGACCTTTTGCTACAGTAGGCATATTGGAAGGGATCCATGTCATCATTCAGACAGGAGCTGATACGTTTTAACAACAGCCTTTCAAAAAAAAATTTCATCACTGTTGATGTGAGTCCCAGTGGTTGACGGTCTTCTTGGACACTCGTACGATTGACTCCTGCTTGATCCTGCCAGAGTGAGATGTTGAAGATATCCCTGAATATATTGACATGTTGGTCAGCACAGGTTTTTAATACTTGGCTGGGTACTCTGTCCAGTCCAGATACTTTCCTGAAGGAAGCCTGCATGTCATCCTCAGTTGGGGTCAAGAGTGGATTATCTTGTTCTTGTGGTAGAAGACATTGAGTTCATCTGGGAGTGAAGCTTTGCCATCTCCTACTGCACAGGATTTGGTTATGTCATTTTGGCCGCCATAGCTGTCAATCAGCTTGCTATATCAATCTTTAATTTCATAATATAATTTGACACAAAACTCCTGCTTTTGAAATACTCTGACAAAAATAACCTTTTCCCACGAAAAAAGAAAATGATTTAAAGAAATATTTGTGGCATAATAAATGCTGGAGGATTTATTTATCTACAGTTAACTATGAATTTGTCTTGTGTGTTATTGCATACCTCACGGTAAAGGTTATATTAAGCCTAAATCCATCTCAAAACTTGAAGCTTGCATAGATATTCAGGCCTATCATACTCTGAAAGATATATCCAAATTAAGGTTAAAATCCCCCCCCATGAATATATTTTCTTGTGTATCTACAATCTTCAAAAAAAATCCTGCATAAACTTTTGATCCTCCTCATTAGGTGCATATATATTGATCAAATTCCAGAATTCTGAATATATCTGACACTTTATCATTACATACCTCCCTGCTGGATCTATTATTTCCTCCTCTATTTTGATTGGTACATTTTTATTAATTTAGCTACACCTCTAGCTTTTGAATTAGGTGATGCTGCCACTACGTGTCCTACCCAGTCTCTCTTTAATTTGTTATGTTCCACTTGCGCTTCCTGCACAAATGCTATATCTATTTTTTCTTTTTTCAGTAAATTGAATAGCCTCTTCCTTTTAATTTGGTTATGTATTCCATTAATGTTTATAATCATATAGTTCAACGTGGCCATCTCATATCTTGTTTACACCTCATTTCCGCTTCCTCAACACACCCACCACCCACCTTTTCCCCATTTTCATCTGTTTTCCCTTTTTAAACTTAACGTATGACAACACATTTAAAACATAAAATACTCCAACAACTCCCACATCCAATATTACCTTAACCCCAAATGCCCCCTCCCCCTCTTCGAGTTGCCCCTTATCCCTTGCCGGGCAACCACTACTCCCCTTTCCATTTGGATTGCGATCCTGTTCACAAGCGTCAACTGATTTCCCAGTGACGGTTATTCTCTCCCCCCAACCCCCCCCCCCAAAAAAAAACTTTTTTTTTTTTTTTTTTACACACATATAACAAAATATGCACACTTTGTTTGGCTCAGAGAGCCATTTTTGCAGTCCACCGGTCAGGGGGTCGCGACTCCGCAGGGCCAGCACCAACCTCAAAGAACGGGCGTTCTTCGGCACCACGGCTCCCTGTTCCTTCGTGCAGGTAAGGCCTTCTTCTTTCTTTTTCGGTGACTTTTTCTTTTTTCCCCGTTTTTACTTTTTTCTTCTTGGGTCCATCTTTCTCTTCTCTGTATCTTTTATTTCTTATATTTTATATTTGTTGAACTTTGTCTTTTCTTGACTTTTTTTCTGGAGAAGGCTGGTTTTACCCTACTGGCCACTACTCCTCCCCTGATTTTATTTCCTGATGTACTTTCAAACACATAGTCAGCACTTACAAATAGGGTGACATCAGTCTGAATCATCAAAGGGTTAAAATGCCAGACCCATATATTATTCTCTGCAAAATTCAGGGGAAACTGAGACCGGGACTGCAATGGAACATTTAATTCCCCCCCCCCCCACCAGAATCAATTAAATACTTTAACCATCTCAAATGCTGCTTGAACTCTGATGGATTTCCTCAGTCAGTTGTTTGAGCCCAATGAAATGCATATGTTTCAGTTAAATTTGAAGCCAAGCTAAAAAATAATTGAAAATACTTCATTTAGGTCTCCTAAAGATATTTTGCAAATATCTATCTACCTGTATCCACTTAGGAAATCACCAAGAGCTTTCTTGCTAGCATCATTGCGAAACTCAAAAGTGGATGCATTTGGAGCCAGTTTCTACTTCTGCACTAACATTCAGGATTTTACTCTCTACCACCCGACTTCTTTCTTAAGATTAAATATCCATAATTTCTCACCAGTATTTTTATTTATGATTTTTTTTCTACATCAGGGCCTAAATACTATCACTTGTCACTCTAATTACACGAGCAAAATATCTTGATGAGCCATTGTTTGCATGGAAGCAATTGACTGAATAGTCTCTTTCAGTGTAATATATTTCTACAATTCTGTGGACCTATTTATATGTACATTGAATATCTGAGCAGTTATTGCCATTTTTAAAGCAGTACCATTCTCTTTGTAGTAATGAATACCATTGAAAAGAGGGTTGGTGCGAGAACACAGCCTTGCTTCACGCCATTGTTAATGGAGAAGGGTTCAGAGAGCTCATTGCTGTATCTGACCCGACCTTGTTGGTTTTCGTGCAGTTGGATAATCATGTTGAGGAACTTTGGGGGACATCCGATGCGCTCTAGTATTTGCCAAAGCCCTTTCCTCTTTTCAATCTTCTTCAGCATGATGCTGAACCAAGCCATGAAAGACCCCAACAATGAAGACGCTGTTTACATCCGGTACCGCACGGATGGCAGTCTCTTCAATCTGAGGCGCCTGCAAGCTCACACCAAGACACAAGAGAAACTTGTCCGTGAACTACTCTTTGCAGATGATGCCGCTTTAGTTGCCCATTCAGAGCCAGCTCTTCAGCGCTTGACGTCCTGCTTTGCGGAAACTGCCAAAATGTTTGGCCTGGAAGTCAGCCTGAAGAAAACTGAGGTCCTCCATCAGCCAGCTCCCCACCATGACTACCAGCCCCCCCACATCTCCATCGGGCACACAAAACTCAAAACGGTCAACCAGTTTACCTATCTCGGCTGCACCATTTCATCAGATGCAAGGATCGACAATGAGATAGACAACAGACTCGCCAAGGCAAATAGCGCCTTTGGAAGACTACACAAAAGAGTCTGGAAAAACAACCAACTGAAAAACCTCACAAAGATAAGCGTATACAGAGCCGTTGTCATACCCACACTCCTGTTCGGCTCCGAATCATGGGTCCTCTACCGGCACCACCTACGGCTCCTAGAACGCTTCCACCAGCGTTGTCTCCGCTCCATCCTCAACATCCATTGGAGCGCTCACACCCCTAACGTCGAGGTACTCGAGATGGCAGAGGTCGACAGCATCGAGTCCACGCTGCTGAAGATCCAGCTGCGCTGGATGGGTCACGTCTCCAGAATGGAGGACCATCGCCTTCCCAAGATCGTATTATATGGCGAGCTCTCCACTGGCCACCGTGACAGAGGTGCACCAAAGAAAAGGTACAAGGACTGCCTAAAGAAATCTCTTGGTGCCTGCCACATTGACCACCGCCAGTGGGCTGATAACGCCTCAAACCGTGCATCTTGGCGCCTCACAGTTTGGCGGGCAGCAGCCTCCTTTGAAGAAGACCGCAGAGCCCACCTCACTGACAAAAGGCAAAGGAGGAAAAACCCAACACCCAACCCCAACCAACCAATTTTCCCTTGCAACCGCTGCAATCGTGTCTGCCTGTCCCGCATCGGACTGGTCAGCCACAAACGAGCCTGCAGCTGACGTGGACTTTTTACCCCCTCCATAAATCTTCGTCCGCGAAGCCAAGCCAAAGAAAGAAGAATGAATACCATACAGAGGAAGACTCCATCTTGTGGCTTAACTAAGAATTGATGACAAACTTCCATGTATAGAAAAGTTACAATGTAAACTCAGATGAAAAATCAAATGACTTATATTATAGTGTTTTACGGATCATATGGCAGACCAAATGTTAAAGTGCAGTCTGAAGAATATGAAAGCCTAAAGTAATTTGTTTACCTGTACATTTGCGATTCCTGGCAGATTGGTCCTTGATGGCTGTTTGGTCCGAGGTCCCTTGAGTGGCCTTTTGGCTGATATATCTTTCTGTTTCAGAGCCACTTTACTTTTGCCTGTTGCAGTAGAATAAACCCGTCTATTTTTGCTTGCAAACCATGTAGAGTACAAAAATTGATGATGTGCCACTTGTGCAGAAATGACCTCTTTTCTTATTTTGTGGCATATTACTGAATAATAATCTGGTGATGGTCTGGCTTTGTTTTTCAATGGGCTGCACACCGAATCTGTCAGATAGTTCCCAAAATGTTTGATCCTTCGATGCTGAACATAGCCAAAAGGGGAATTCAAACTGCAAATTCTTCTTATGAAGGATTGAGATTGTTTCAAGGGTTTAACTAACTTTACAGCCATTGTTGATGGATGAGCAATCTGAAAATAGAAGAACAATTATTTTGATAATTTCCATTCATCACATTAGACCTCTTTCATCACATACTTGTTAATCACTTCAAAATGCTCGTGAGCCAGAAGGGCCTTTTCCGTGCAGTATCTCAAAATTAAAATTAAAATTGAGTAGTTTTTTTTCTTCAAGTTAGGAGACAAATTCCACAGTGAACTGACAGTTTTGTAATTGACACAAATCAATACATTCCTTCAAATAGCAGAGAACAAAGTAATCACAAGATCTGATCTTAAAAAAAACCCTGAATTGCTTTGTTTATATTTTTATTTGATTAAAAAAAAAATTGGATTTGGATTTTTTTTGCAGTCATTAAAAAGGAAAATTCTGTTGTTTAAATGTTTTAAATTTAAAGTTAAAATTTTAAAATGATGGTAACATGCTGTTTCAGCCCTTGAACCAATGATGGCCAATTACACCCAATTGACTTAAACCCCATGTATGTTTCAAATGGTGGGACAAAACCAGAGCTCCAGGGAAAACCCATGCAGACAGATATAGATAGCGCAGGATTCGAACAACAGTCAAGATTGCTGGCACTGTAAAGGCATTGCGCTAGCCACTATGCCAACCATGCAGCCCTGAAATGTCTTGAATAAAATCTTTATTCTCAATGGGTCTACATTATAATCAAGAAATCTAAACTTCAATGGCTACTTCATGAAATCCCAGAATTTCATCATTTCATCCTTTTCTCACATTTTTCTCATTCATCATAAAAAAAATCATTACTACAACTTCTGCCACATCCAATTTTAAAGCATCTTTACAACTTTTCAACACACAAAACTCAAGTACTTGCAAAAAGTAAAATTCAGAGTTATAAAGGAAGGGAATAGGATAGATAAATCAGACAAAAAAGTGTAGTTTGGAACTACAGTAGTTTCACAAGAAACTGAAAAATAGAAAATACTGATGAACTTTATTGACCTGAAATGTTAATTCTGTTCCTTTATATTGTTTCTTCTATTATAATTTTCCATTATATCTATCTTCTGAGCTAACAGCTCTTGTGTCTCTTTAACTTTTTTATCAGATTCTTCTAATTTCTTTTTTAAGTCATCTACTTCCATTTCTACGGCTGTTTCTCGTTCTTCCACTTTGTCCACTCTTTTTCATATATCTGTCATGATCATCTCTAATCTATTCACTTTTTATTCTGCACTTTTTATTCTTCTTTTTATTTCACTGAATTCTTGTGACTGCCATTCTTTTATTGATTCCATATATTCTTTAAAAAAATATATATCCATGTACTTGCCCTTCCCTTCTTCTTCCATTTCTCTGTGTTCTTCCTCTTCTTCTTCTGAGTCCACTCCAGGATCTGTGTCCTTTACCTCTGTCTCTTCTGGTTTTCTTGTTGGGTTGTTTGTTTTATTTTGTTGGGTATTTTTGGTCTTCTTATTTTTATTAGAAGTGTCTTGGTGTTGGTCTTCTTCCTCTGAGTTGGTCATCTGTTGTTTCTTTGATTTCTTATTTTTACTCTCTTCTTTCTTGCTCTCGTTATTTTCTATGTTTTCCTCTTGCTGTTGTGTTGTAGTTGTCTGTTTCAGCTGTGGAGATCTACTCCTCAGCTGGTCCCCCCTCCCGTCAGTATTATTTTTGTCTTACGCATGCGCGGTTGCGCACTTTTGTTTGGCTCCGTGAGCCATTTTTGTAGTCCCAAGTTCAGGGCTTCGACTGACCTCAGGGAACGGGCTTCTCTCTCCACGGCGGGCCTCCTCGTACAGGTAAGGCCTTCACCTTCTTCTTCCGACGTCTTTCCTTCTTTTCTTCCCGTTGTTTTTGGTTTTTCTTTCTTCGCTGCCATTTTCTCCACATTTTTACTTTCACTTTGTTTTGGTTTTTATGTTTGTGCCTTTGCTTTTTCTCTATCTTTTTTTTACTTTTCTGGAGAGGGCTGGAGTTCCCCTACCGGCCACTACTCCATCACGTGACTCCTCTAATTCTGTTCCTTTAGGACAAATAATGCCTAACCAGGGTTTACAGCATTTTCTGGCTTTATTTAAGATTTTCAGCATCAACCATATTTTATTTTTGGATCAGTAGAAATTGGTACTAGTTAAACCTAAAGACTGTAGTAGTTACTTAATTTTTTCATTGAAAGCATTTTAATAAAATATTACAAAGCATGGCAATTTGTGCATACCAGAAAGACATAATTTCATTCTATGTGACTGATATTTATTGGAACTAAATGTCTTCTGTTACTTGGTAAGGTCACTGGAAGGAGCATCAGAATAAATATAAATACAGAGAAGGAAATCCGCCTCTTGGCAGGAGGCTGCTGAAGGGTGCGGGGAGACGGGTGGCAGTCACGCTGGAGGCGGGGAAAAAAAAAAGAATAATAAATATTCATATTTATTGTCAGAAGAAATCAATTCTGGCATTCATTTTAATTCTGCCTCATTACCTGACTGGTACAAAGGCTGCAGCAATGCAATTGATAATGGGATAGATCACCCTGTCTCATTAACTGAATGGAAAGGGGAAAATTAATGTTATATTCTCATTTTTAGGTGATCATGTTTTTATAAACTTTAACAATGGAGAGTGAGATTCCAAAAATAATAACTTTTAAACACTGTAATCTAAAATAAAGTTCAGTAACAAACACTAAAAACAAGTTTATTTGTGATTAAAATAAAGATGAAATAATTTCAATTTTGTGCTTGGAATGAATTAAGCGAAGGAGAAAAGTTGCTTATGGAGAGAAAATAAAAGACGGTGATTTATTGGAACACCTGCACCAATAAGAGGCATTTCAGTTATATCTTTATTTCCTAAGGATAGCAGAAACCAGTTGAGTTCCTTCAGCATTTTGGTGTGTTTTTATTACAATCACAGTGTTTGCAGACTTTCGTGTTTCACGGAATAAGTTGGTCCACTGGGATAAATTCTAATAAACAATGCTGGGATAAAAGTCAGATTGAATTGAATAATAAAGGCAGTTGATAGGCCTTTAATATTGGCAGCATTCAAAAACACTTACATTTGTGTCTGAAGAAACATTCTGTTGTAATCTAAGAGTGAAGTAGTGAATAATGTTACAACAAAACAACAGCAATTGCATTAGTGATCGACACCACATCAGAGGTCATTGGAATTTTCTTTGGCAATAAAGAAGATTTGGAACTAAAGATACCAGGTTATTTAAATTATACAATATTTGGCTACGATGTAACATAAGAGTTTTGATAATAAAGGATGTGATAAAGGTTGAACTAAGGAAACATCTTAACACAAAAAACCAAAATGTAAGAGGTGCAGCTAAGAAATAACAAAGTCAGTAATTCTAGTGGAACTAATTTGTAGGCCCTGATAGAAGGGATATAAAACAGAAGACAATGATCATGGAGTAACTTTCATTTTCAAATCAGTGAGTAAAGCAAAGCAAATATGCCAATAAACCATCTACTGAACAGGCCAATTCATAATATGCAATGAGCAAGGGTTAAATATTAATTCCGTGGGTAAACATACTTTGGGGGAAAAGTGCTAATAATATTTTGAAAGTGATATGTTTAAGTACAAAACTAGAATCTTAAATTTGAAGATGCTTCTCAGAGATTACAGGGAAGAGTTAGCAAAAGTAAAAATAGAAAATTAAAGGAAATAACGACGCATGCAATAAATCACATTTTAAAAAGTTAGTAATTCTCAATAAGAATATATTATTATATGAAAATCACTGGAGAACTTCATGCGACTAAAGGTCAAAAAATCGACTCAGCTATACTACCATTTTAACGAGACTACATATTTTGTAGATGGATTGGTTTTGATGCTCCAGAATTCTCTTGATCTTGAATAGCTATCTAGAACTACAGAAAGCAGAAAATAGGGAATCATAAGCTGATTGCAAGCAGTAGGGGAAACTCAATAAAAATATTTTAAAAAGAAAATAATCTACTTGAAATACGTTAACACTCATTAAAAAAACATTTGATTTGGTTTGATGAAAGCAAAACTGTGTTTGGCATATCTACAGGTATGAAATCTGTGATCCAAAATTCTAAAAACTGAACATTTTTTCCACAGATGTCGTCTGCACATCAAAGCTCACATGAGGCACCAAACATGACCCACACTCAACTCATGCTTGAATATCCCGTTCAATCTGTGTCATTGATAGTGAAACCCTAATTAGTGGAGTCTAGCACCTCTGATTTACCGTATATGAATGCCTGATTCATCGTAGACAGCCCAATGCCCAATGTTCCCCACCCCGCCCAGCACCACTGCCATTTCCCAGCACCCTCCAGAGCAAAAGTAATAATTTCAGATCTTGATCGTGGTGTGTCTATGCGGCATCTTACTGAAGATTATGATGCAGCTAAACTTTAAATCAATGAATTTGCTGAGATGTTATCTGATCAAAACCTTAGTCCAAAGCAAATTTACAGTGCTCATGAAACAGCTCTCTACTGGCGCTACGTCTCTAGAAAAACATTAACAACGGCAGATGAAAGAGGACAACACTCCCCTCACCCTGTCCAGCACCACCACTAACACACTCCCCCCTGTCCAGAGACCCTTCTAGTTGGAGTATGTCTTTGTTTTGTGTGAATCTGAAATCAACACAATTACTTAACGTACCACCATTACTATTATTCTATTTTTTTGGAAAATTTTATTTAAAGATTTTATAAAACATTAAACATAACAAAAAAAACCAACAATTAAAAAAAAAACCCTTTACTTTCCCCCCCCCCCTCCCATTTCCCATCTAAACTATCCCATCCCATTCGCCTCCCCTCGGAGCTGTAAAAAAAAGATTATTTCCGGGTATTCAATATTAACTGTTTGGTGTGCCAACTCTGTACACATGATTTTCTTAACATCTATAGCCCTATGATCTAAATATAAACTCCACATCTTAACAAAAAAATAATTATTTTGTAGGTTATAAGTTATTTTTTCCAGATATAAACACGATTGTAATTCATTATGCCATCTTTGTATATTCAACTCCACATCATTTTTCCACGTAATGGCTATACAATTTCTTGCTACGGCTAACCCTAATCGTATAAATGCTAATTGTGGTTTGTCCATCCACAACCCTAACATTAATGTATTCATATAACTCAATAAATACATCATCGGATCCAATTGCAAATCCACCTTAAATAAATCTCTCAAAAATTTTAACATTTTCCCAAAAAGGTTTAACTTTTCCACATACCCAAAGAGAATGCAAAATGTACCATCTGTTCCCCACATCTAAAACACAAGTCTGATGAAGTAAAACCATATTTCTTCATCTTTTCAGGTGTTAAATACAATTGATATATAAAATTATAATTAACCATACTAAATCTCACATTGAGTAATTTCACAATACTGTCAACACACTTGTTTTTAGACAAAGTAATATCCAAATCCTTCTTCCACTTCTCCTTCATTTTATATACATCAATTTTATCCATTTTTTCTTGCAACAGCATATACATTTTCAAAATAAACCCCTTAATTTTCTTTATCAGCAATTAACATCTCAAATTTCGGTTGACCTGGTAATACCAATTTTTGTCCAAAATTTGTTTGAAATAAATCTTGAACTTGATAATAACTATATAAATCTTGATATTCTTTGTTCACTATAACTCCTAAATATTTAATTTTGTTAGACCATCTAAATTTAGTAATTTGTCTATAGTCTGTATAATCTTCATCTGATATAGGTAATATCTCACTTTTATCCCAATTAACTTTATAACCTGAAAGCATACCATATCAATTTAACAAATTTTGTAATGGTTCTAAAGAGTCTTTGGTATATGACAAATATATCAACACATCATCTGCAAACAAATTAATTTTGGTAAAAAATTAGCTAATCTATTAGCTAATACCTTTGCCACAATTTTATAATCCACATTTAATAAAGATATTGGTCTATATGAAGCCACTTTTAAAGGATCCATATTCTTCTTTGGAATAACTGTTATCAATGCCCTTGAAAAAGACTCCGGGAATGAAACTGCTTCTGTTGTATGTTTCAATACTTCTGTATATACAGGAAACAACAAATCATTAAATTCTTTATAAAACTCCGTTGTAAATTCGACATCTCCGGGAGATATCCCACCAGGCATAGATTGCAGTGCTTCTTTAAGTTCCAAATCAGTACATGAACTATCTAAATCCTTAATATCCATCTCCAGAGGAATCTGAGGGAAGGTCAACCGTCACAAAAGATGCCGCCGACGCAATTGTCCTGGCGGTGGGCCAGGACGTCTGTGGGCGCGATGAGACCTGCGTGGCTGAGGGTGGTGAGCTCCGCGGGGCCGCGTCGGGGCACGAGCGGGAGAACGCAATCTGCAGCGTGTTGATGCGCAGCAATGTGCCAACTGACGTTCGTGACCGTGCGACGGGCCCTTCGGGTATGCGCGCGACCTCGTGCTTCCACAAAGTCCTGGATTGCTTCCGAGCTGCGGGGGAACCCGTAGAAACGTCGTGCTGACGAGGTCGACCCAACGTGGACTGGAGTGCAAACTCACAGCAGGGCCGCCGGGGAGGAAGTTTTAGTACCGGAGGAAGAAGAAGAATGTAGAATATTTAGACGAAGATGATCAAGGATTGTCACTGATAGCAGTAGAAGCAATAGAAGGTAGGCCCAGAACTACAAAAATGGCTTCCCCTTTTAAATCAGTTACTTCACCTACTTTAACAAATCCTTAGCCTGGACCTGATGTGGTTACAACGTTTGAAGAGTTAACAAAGCAAAATGAAAATATTATAACTTATATGACTACTAGCTTTCATAATATAGATGTACAATTTACTGAGGTAAAAGAGAGAATGTCTGATATGTGTGGAGAAATTGCAGCTATGAAAGTGGATCTTAATAAGTGCAGTTGAAGAAGTACAAGAGAGATGTAAGAAGGTTGAAGATAGAATGGATTAGATTGAAGAATCAGTAACAGGATGGGACACTCAGAAGAACGTTTTTCTGCAAAAAATTTATTCATTGGAAAGTCAAAGTTGACAAAATAATGTAAAAATAGTTGGACTTCCAGAAGACATTGAAGGACAGGATCATATGAATTTTTTTTGTAAATGGATTCCAGAAATATTGGGGATAGAATCATTTCCAGAAGGATTAGAATTGGATAGAGCTCATCGAGTGTTAAGAAGAAAACCTTTTGCGGGGCAGCCTCCACGAGCAGTTTTAATTAGGATCGGGAGACAATTTTAAGTCTTGCCGTACAGAAAGCCTGTGTCGATCAGAATCCAATAATTGTTCAGGGTAGAAGGGTTTTCTTTTATGCTGATTTAAGTCAGGAGGTTATACAGAGACATAAGGAGTTTAATCAGATTAAGACAGTGCTGTGGAAGAAAGGCTATAAATCAGCATTTAGATATCCAGCAGTGTTGAAAGTGTTTTATGGGAAATACCAATATTATTTTTTGAGAAAGCTCAGGATGCATTGACCTCTGCTAATTCTTTGCCAGATAATAAAATGAGCCACAATTTGTCAATGAAACCTTTGGTAAACATTGTCAAGATTAAGAATGGAAATGGGACGAAGAAGCTGGAAACGGCACAACTGGTTGAAGTGCTGGAAGATACTCAAACAAAGATTGGACAATAAGATAATGGACGATATTTTTTGAAGGTCTGATCGGAGAGCGGTAGATGAACCTGCTGAATTCGAAATCATCTGCCGCTGGTGGTATTGACCACACCCGGTCAAACGAGGGGGGTACTGCTTTGCAGTTTTTTTTGGAGGGGGGGGTTTCTTTGTGTATTAATCTTAAGTTTTGTTTTTGTGTATTTTTAATTTTCTTTTTATAAGATTTAGGGTTTTTTTTTGAAGGAGCTGTAACTTAGTGTAAGGGTTGGCTGTATTGGGTGCCACTATAAAGAACAATGAATAATTTAAATTTTGCGACATTTAATGTTAAAAGGCTAAATCATCTAATAAAACGGAAACGTATATTGGATTATACTAATAAGATGAAGGTGGATATTACATTTTTACAAGAAACTCATTTGACAGAGAAAGAGCATTTGAAATTGAAGTGAGATTGGGTAGGCCATGTGATTGCATCCTCTTTTAATTCGAAAGCCAGAGGGGTTGCAATTTTGATAAATAAAAATGTACCTTTTGCTTTGGATTCCTTTTCTGCCAATGCTGGTAGAGCGTTGACGGTTAATTGTAAAATATTTTCAGAAACTTGGATGTTGATGAATATTTATGCACCAAATGAAGACAATGAAGGTAGAAATATGGAGAAGATTGAATCCAACTGAAAAAGATTTTTCTTTTTATTCTGCCTGACATAATTTGTTTCCTAGAATTGGTTTATTTTTGGTTTTGGCACAATTGCAGGGTAGATTTACTTCTGCTGAATATAAGAGTAGAATATTGTCTTGTGTGGGTCCTGAGGTGGTAGAAACTGCTTATCACTGGAGATTCAATGAAATGTTGTTTAAAAAAAAAACCTGACTTTGTTAAGTATAGAAGAGATTAAATTGTTTTCTATCTGCAAATGAATGAGGGTTCGGTACAGAGTAAATTTGTTTTTATGGGATGCTTTGAAAGCATATTTAAGAGGTCAGATTATTAGTTATACAGCAAGAGTGAAAAAACAGTATTTGTTAGAGTTTAAATTTGGAAAAAGAAATTGCAATGTTAGAGAAAAAATTTCAGAAGAATTCTACTGAAGACAATAAGATATAATTATCTAAATTAAAACTTTGCTATCATACTTTGCAAACTTATAAATATGAAAAAATGATTCAACGATAAAAGCAATGTTATTATGAATTAGGAGAGAGAGCGCACAAAGTTTTAGCTTTGCAGTTGAAAACTGAACAGGTATCAAGAATGATTAATGCAATTAGTAAAAATTCAGAGACTACATATAAACCACAGGAAATTAATGAGGAGTATTTTAAGTTTTACCAAAATTTATATACGTCTGAAGGTACTCAAGATATGGATCAGATTGAATCTTTTTTATCTAATTTAAATTTACCATTAGTATTATCTGAAAAATTCCAGATTCCAAAAAGTGTCTGGTCCCAAGGATTTCGGATAAAAGATTATGTAACTGTATTAAGATTTTTGCCAGGATTGATATGATGAAGATTCACCCTTTTGAATACCGAATGTATTTTTGAATCCACACGAGCTATATTTTGTTTTCAGGATATAGATGTGAAAGCAGCAAATATGGGTTATTTGAATTTTCAAAAACGTTCAATAAATTGTTCAACAAGATGTCATTAGACAAACTTAGGATTTGTGGGTTGGAGACTTGGTTCCCCCCCACCCCCCACAAATAAAGATGGATAAACAGGTCAGATCCACTGAGTCGGTATGGGTGGAAGTCAGAAATAGGAAAAGACCTATCACTGTGCTGGGAGCAGTCTATAGACCCCCAAATATTCCTCAGGACACCAAAGATCAGATAAGGAGGCAGATTTTGGAATGGTGCGGGAAATACAGGATTCTACATCACCTTTGTTGACCTCACCAAAGCCTTCGACACCGTGAGTAGGAAAGGGCTTTGGCAAATAGATCGTGTTCTATGGCGAGCTCTCCACTGGCCACCGAGACAGAGGTGCACCAAAGAAGAGGTACAAGGACTGCCTAAAGAAATCTCTTGGTGCCTGCCACATTGACCACCGCCAGTGGGCTGATCTCGCCTCAAACCGTGCATCTTGGCGCCTCACAGTTCGGCGGGCAGCAACCTCCTTTGAAGAAGACCGCAGAGCCCACCTCCCTGACAAAAGGCAAAGGAGGAAAAACCCAACACCCAACCCCAACCCACCAATTTTCCCCTGCAACCGCTGCAACCGTGTCTGCCTGTCCCGCATCAGACTTGTCAGCTACAAACGAGCCTGCAGCTGACGTGGACATTACCCCTCCATGAATCTTCGTCCGCGAAGCCAAGCCAAAAAAAGAATATTGACTGGCAATTCCTGACTGCAAGAGGGATAGATGAGGCTGAGTTTGTTAGGTGTGTTCAAGAAGGATTCCTGACACTGTATATAGATAGGCCAATGAGAGGAGAGGCCATATTGGATGTAGTTCTGGGTCAAGTGGCGGACTTCTTGGTGGGGGACCATTTTGGAGAGAGTGATCACAACTCCCTTAACTTCAACATAGCTATGGAAAAGGATAAAAACAGATAAGATGGGAAAATGCTTAACTAGGAAAGGGCTAGTTATGAAGGGATGAGACAGGAACTAGCAAGAGTAATTTGGAAACAGATGTTCAAGGGTAAAAGTACAGAAGTAATATGGAAGAAGTTTAGGGATCACTTGTGCTGGATTCAGGATAGGTTTGTCCTACTGGGATAAGAAAAAGACGGTAGGAAAAGGGAATCATGGCTGACGAAACAGGTGAGCTAACTAGTCAACGAAGAAGGAAGCATATATTAGATTTAGGAAGCAGGAAACAGGAAGGGCTCGTGACAATAGACAATAGGAGCTGGAGTAGGCCATTTGGCCCGTCGGGCCAGTACTGCCATTTTAGATCATGGCTGATCATTACCATCAGTACCCCTTTCCAGCCTTATCCCCATAACCCTTAACTCCGTTACCCACAAGAGTCTTATCTAACTCTCTTTTGAACATAGTCAGCGAATCCGCCTCTACCACCCTCTGTGGCAGAGCATTCCACAGATTCACACTTCTCTGGGTAAAAAAATGCTTTCTCATCTCCGTCCTAAAGGGCCTACCCTGTATTCTTAAACTATGCCCTCTAGTCCTCGTCTCCCCCATCATTGGGAACAAGTAATCAGACTTCACCTTGTCTATCCCCCTGATGATTTTATATACCTCAATCATGTCCCCCCTCATCCTTCTAAACTCCAATGGATACAAGTCCATTTTTTCTAGCCTTGCTGCATATGACAACCCTGCCATCCCTGGAACTAACCTTGTAAATCTGCGCTGCACACCCTCTATAGCTAGTATGTCCTTCCTCAAGTTTGGAGACCAGAACTGGACGCAATACTCCAGGTGGGGTCTCAAGAATATGGTAGTCAGGAAGGAGCTTAAGAAAGGACTTAGGAGGGGGGAGTCACGTGATGGAGTAGTGGCTGGTCGAGTGGAACCAGCCCTCTCCAGAGAAAAGAAAAAAAAGTTTGAAAAAACAGAGCTCAATAAACATAAAATACAGGAAGAGAAAGATAAAATTACAGAGAAGAGACAGAAGGTGGCACCCAAAAGAGAAAAAGTAAGAATAACAGAGAAAGGGGAAGAAGGAAAATCACTGGAGAAGAAAGAAGGCCTTACCTGCATGTCGAAGAAGAGAGTCACCATGGAGAGGAGCGGCCGATCTCCGATGTTGGTGAGTCCCCAGAGAAGCGGTGTCCTCCCGACCGACACCAATGTGTATATGTGCGTGAAGGGTTGCGCATGCGCAGTCCGCAAGTAAAAGAAAAAGTTAACGCCGGTGGGAGGGGGACTCAGCTGAGGAGCGGCCAGCTGAGAGACGCCCAGTATTGGGGCGTGCGGCTGGGGGAAGTAAGCAAGAAAGAAGAGTGGTGAGAAAGAGAATGAAGGGTTGGAAGAGGGTGAGCAGCAGGGGGATGACCTGCAGCAGGGAGCCCAGCAGCGGGTCGACCTGCAGCGGGAGGCCCAACAACAGATCAACCTGCAGCAGGAGGCCCAACAGCAGGAGACACAGCAGCTGGAGGCCCAGCAAGGATACAAAAGCAGCTCACCAGAGAAGGATGAAGGTACACAGATTCAGAGAAGAGAAGATGACACAGACATAGATACAGACACAGAAGAAGAGGAGGAAGACCAAGAATTCCAAAGGAAAGAAAAGGTAAAATAGAAGGACAAAATTTAGATAAAGCCTTTTTTGAAGAACAAATGAGGTCATTAAAAGAATGGCTATCATTAGAATTTAGTTCAATCAAAAGAAAAATGAAAAGAGCTGAAGACAGAATGCAAAGCTTACAGTTGGTCCTGTCTGAAATAGGGAAAAGAGTAGAAAATGGGGAGGAACGAGAAGCTGTTGTAGAAATGGAGATAAATGATTTAAGAGGGAAGTTGGAAGAGAGCGAAAAAAAAATTAAAGAGACACAAGATTCATTGTCACAAAAAATTAACATATGGAAAACTACAGTAGGCAAAACAACATAAAAATAGTGGGCCTGAAAGAAGGCAAAGAAGGGTCAGATAAGAAGGAATTTATGAAAGGATGGATCACGAAGGTGCTGGGAATGACAGATTCACATAAAGAAATGGAAATCGAAAGGGCACATAGAGCATTAGTACCGAAACCACCACCATATCAAAAACCGAGATCCATATTGGTAAAACTTCTAAGATATACGACAAGAGAAAACATACTGGAGCAGGCAAGAAAGAAGGTTAGAGAAGACAATAAGCCATTGGAATATAAGGGACAAAAAATATTTTTTTTACCTGGACATAAGCTTCGAACTTTTAAAGAAGAGGAAGGAATTTAACATGGAGAAAACAATCTTATAAATTTACATTAAGACATCCAGCAGTACTCAAAGTATTTATTCCTGTGGAACGGAATAGACTATTCTTGGACCCAAAGAAAGGCCAAGAATTTGCTGAACATTTGCAGGACAGGAGAAGCGAGGAGGAAGAGTGACAAGAAGGAAATATACATAAATATGTAAAAATATAAAGTAAAGATAATGTATATATAAAGATTTAAAGATGGATAAGGGGAAGAAGGGGGAAAAAGAGAGCTTTGTTATATGTATAGGAAAATAGCGTTCTCTGGGGGGGGGCCTGGGGGGGAGAATAATGGTCACTGCGAAATCTGTTGACACTCGCGAGTAAGTTCACAAAGCGAATGGAAAGGGTAGTTGTGGTTGTCGTCAAGGGACAAGGGGCAATCCAAGGAGGGGAGGTTCATTTGGGGTTAAAGGGTTATTGCTTGTGGGGATTGTTGGGGTATTTCATGTCTTAAGTGCATTGTCATATATTGAGATTAAAGAGGAAAACTTAAAAAACAGTCATGGAAAAAAAGGGGATGGAGATGGTGAAGAGGCAGAAAAGAAGTGAAAATATATACCCAAGTTTAAGTGTATCCCATTGGAAAAAAAACATCACATGTGGTTTGAGAGACAGAGTTACAGTGTTTGGAAGAACCTAGGAGTCATGCATGGAGCATAATGGAGAGGGTAGGCCTCGGACCACCACCACCTAAAATGATAAGAAGATAAACACGATCAGATTTAATGTGTATAAGTAGATGATGCGTCTTTTTTGTTTGAATTCCTTTTGTATAAAGATATTATTTTATTGTATTTTATATGTTCAATATTTACTGTTTTTGGAGGGGGGTGGGAAGGGGGAAGGGAGGGATGGGGGAAAAAAAAGAGAAAATGTCACTGTGAATATTTAAAGAGATGCATCTGTAAATATATTGGTTGATATGGTTCATAGTGCGATAAATAACGAATTACAAAAAAAAGGACAGGAGAGCTCAAAGGGGGCAAGAGAAGGCCTTAGCATGTAGGATTAAGGAGAACCTAAGTAGTTCTATGCAAATGTGAAGAACAGAAGAATGATGAGAATTAAGGTGGGGCCACTAAAGGATAAAGGAGACTACATGTGCGTGGAGGCAGAGGAGGTTGAGGAGGTTCTAAATTAATACTTTGCTTCAGTATTCACAAGAGAAAAGGACCTTGATCAGGGTGAGGTCGGAATAGAACTGGCTTGTGTGCTGGACAAAGTTAAGATTAAGGAAGAGGAAGTGTTGGATCTTAAAAACATTGACTGATGCAATATAACTCAGGTTGCTGTGGGAAGTGAGGGAGGAGAAAGCTGGAGCAGTGGCTATGATATATTTGAGTCCTCTTTGGCCGCAGGGGAGGTGCCGGAAGATTGGAGGATGGCAAATGTAGACCCCTTTTTCAAAAGAGGTAATAGGGAGAATCCTGGGAATTATAGACTGGCAAGTCTTACATCAGTGATGTGCACACTATAGGAGAGGATTCTTAAGGATAGGATCTATGAGCATTTGGAGAAGTACAGACTACTCAAGTAATAGTCAGGATGCCTTTGTGAAGGGAAGGTCATACCTCACAAGCCTAATTAAGTTTTTAGAGAAAGTTACAAAAGAAACTGATGTGGGTAGGGCGGTAGATGTGGTCTACATGGATTTTAGCAAGGCATTTGACAAGGTTCCCAGAGAGACTCATCCAGAAAGTCATGTGGCACAGGATCAGTGGAACCTTGGCTGTGTGGAAGTAGTAGTGGACAGAAAGTATTCTGCCTGGATGTCAGTAACTAGTGGATCTGTTCTGGAACCATTGCTCTTTGTGATTTTTATAAATGACCTGGATGAAGAGGCAGAAGGATGGGTCAGTAAGTTTGCAGATGACATGAAGGTTAAAGAGGTTGTGAATGGAGCTGAAGGTTGTAGAAGGTTACAAGAGGATATAGACAGGATGCAGCATTGGGCAGAAAAGTGGCAGATGGAGTTCAGTCTGGAAAGTCTGAGGTGATACATTTTGGAAGGACAAACCAGAAGTCCGAGTATGGGGTTAATGGTCGGTTACTTAGGAATGTGGATGAACAGAGGGACCTTGGAGTTCAAATCCACACATCCCTCAAGGTCGCCACACAAGTTGATAAGATATTTAAGAAGGCCTGTGGGTTGCTGGGCTTCATTAATAGGGGATGGAATTCAGATGAAAAGAGGTCATGTTGAAACTCTACAAATCTCTGGTAAGGCCACACTTTACTGAATATTGTGTCACCTCATTATAGGAAGGATGTGGAAGCTATGGAGAGGGTGCAGAGGAGATCTACCAGGATGTTGCCTGGTTTAAAAAACAAATCTTATGAGGCAAGGTTAACAGAGCTGGAACTTTTCTCTTTGGAGTGTAGAAGGATGAGAGGAGACTTGATAGAGATCTACAAGATTATGAGAGGCATAGATAGGGTGGACAGCCAGCACCTGTTTCCCTGGGCAGGAATAACAAACACCAGAGGACATATGTAAAAAGCTAAGGGAGGGAAGTTTAGTGGAGATATCAGGGATACATTTTTCTTTTTTACACAGAGAGTTGTGGGTGCCTGGAATGCCTTGCCAGGGATGGTGGTGGAGGCTGAAACAGGGGCATTTAAGAGATTCTTAGACAGGCACATGGATGAAAGAAAAATAGAGGGTTATGGGGTAGGGAGGGTTTAGTACCTTTTTTAAAGCAGAGTATGGGTCAACACAACATGGAGGCTGAAGGACCTGTATTGTGCTGTAGAGTTCTACGTTGTTCTATATGGGATACTACAGTTGCAGTACCTGGGCATCAGTTGTGTTCAACAACACATACTAAGTATATTATATACAAGTTTTTGGACTATATAAAAATAGTTGACAAACAAGCTGTGAAGAGACTTGAACAGGCAGAAAAATAATACAGCCCAGTAGAATGATTGGGCAAAGTGGAGGCTGATGTGGAGGGAGTGTGAATTTATTTATTTCCACAGGAAGACTAGTAATGCTGGATGGTTTTGTAAAGGCAAAAGATTAGAAAACACTGTACATCAATATAAAATTAACAATGAAGAAGAAAATGGTGCATTAGTTTTTTAAAATTATCAATAGTATAGTGTACAAATCCAAGAAAATCAAGCAGTTATCCGATTATTGGAAAAAAAAACCACACATAGAATTCCATGTACAGATCTGGACATCTTACCTTTGAAAGTATATACTTTACTCAGGGATTTCAATGAAAACTCTTAAAATTTATTCCTTTGCTGCAAGGGCAATTCCATGAGAAGAAATTAAGTTGAATGGTTCCAAATGATCTGAAATAGAGAATTAAAGATACATTCATTCCAATGGGTAGAACAGTAAGAAGACAATAAACAGTATATTAATAAGAGGCTAGAGTTCAAATATATGGAAGCCTGATGTGACTAAAGCAATGTTTGATGAGGTCACACCTGTAGTATTGTGGTTAGTTTTCTTCTCCATACTCAAAGAATATGCTTCAGACTCAGTGCAGTGCCGATTCATTCAAGTTGAAGAAGATTGCACTTTGAGGAGAATATGAGTGAGATTGGAATATGGAAGGTTTAAAAGCAATTTAATTGTTTCAGGCAAGATTCCAAAAGAGATTAATAGAGGAAAGAGTCTAGAATCAGGTGAGAGTGTTTCAGGATAAGGCAGCAGTCATTTGCGACTGGGATGAGGAGAAATTTCTTCACTCTAATAACTTGTTTCAGAATTATTACAATGTATAATCAAGGCTGAGATGGATCCATTTTAAGCATTATATAGGAATCAAGGGATACGAGGATTGTGCAGGCAAGTGGACTTTAAGTATGATTTTGAAAGGCACAGCAGACTTGATAAGTCATTTGACAAATTAAACATGGAACAGTACAGCACAAGTACAGCCCTTTGGCTCACATATCTGCACCAAACGTTGCGCCAAAATAAGCTTCCATATGATAAATAGCCCTCTATTCCCTGCATATTCACATTGATATTTTTTGTAATCTTATGCAAGTAGTTAGAAATTCACAGTATATCAATTAGATTTATGACAAATTTTGAATAGGGTAAAGATCATTAAGTGAACCACAATTATCATGGTTTGTATTCCTCCATGAAAAATAGTTTAAATTTCTTGTATTTATGTGCTACTGTTTAAGTACATGTTCAACTGTTGGAACAATGGTAGACTACAAATTGTCAGCTGTAATTAAACATTATTAAAAATTACATTTATATAGTGTCTTTTACAACCTCTGGGCACCCATCATGTACTTCTGATGTATGGAAAAATTAAATCAAACAATCCCACAAACAGAAATGAATGATTAGAATCAGCTAATCTTCATTTGGTCACATTAAGGTGAGTTGAATGCAGGGCCGGTGCTAGGAATTGCGGGGCCCAATTAGAAAATTGATAGTGGGGCCTCTACTCTACAAAAGTCGAAATTGATGTTTTATATTTCATGTAGTATGCCAGTCATCTCGAGATGGCAGAGGTCGACAGCATCGAGTCCACGCTGCTGAAGATCCAGCTGCGCTGGATGGGTCACGTCTCCAGAATGGAGGACCATCGCCTTCCCAAGATCCTGTTATATGGCGAGCTCTCCACTGGCCACCGTGACAGAGGTGCACCAAAGAAAAGGTACAAGGACTGCCTAAAGAAATCTCTTGGTGCCTGCCACATTGACCACCGCCAGTGGGCTGATAACGCCTCAAACCGTGCATCTTGGCGCCTCACAGTTTGGCGGGCAGCAACCTCCTTTGAAGAAGACCGCAGAGCCCACCTCACTGACAAAAGGCAAAGGAGGAAAAACCCAACACCCAACCCCAACCAACCAATTTTCCCTTGCAACCGCTGCAATCGTGTCTGCCTGTCCCGCATCGGACTGGTCAGCCACAAACGAGCCTGCAGCTGACGTGGACTTTTTACCCCCTCCATAAATCTTCGTCCGCGAAGCCAAGCCAAAGAGTATGCCAGTCTTAGCCAAAAAGCATTTAATGCTTGATATACTAAATATTGAAAGACAATAAGAAAGTTTTAATTTTTTAATACAAGTTAAGACAATTACAGACCTACTGTTCATGCAGGTCTTTTAGAAACAGACTTTTCTGGCTTTTTTATTTGTAAAATCTTTCAAAATAGTTTCAAAGTCAATAGTTTTAGTAATGTTATTTTCTATAGATAGCATCGCCAAATTGTTTAGTCTCTCTTGTGAAACTGTTGACTGTAAGTATGTTTTAATCAGTTTTAGTTTTGAAAAATTTCTTTCCCCCGATGTGTCTGTTACGGGCATTGTTAAGTAAATCCTCAAAGCAATAAAAACATTAGGAAATGCTGTGAATTGATTGTTTACTACCAGGTATTCAAACAGAGCTTGAGGCTTAAAGACACTGAAGGGAAGAAAAGTTTTCAGTGCTTCAAGTTCTTTGGCCAACAGATAACCATCCACGTCTTTAGTTGTTTCAGTAACTACCCCTCCATCAGTGCTCTGTTTTAGTATGGAATCAGTTAAAGCTGCTTCAGGGTCTGCTGTGTGTTTCCTTATTTCCGCCTTTTGTAAGCTCTGAAAGTTATTTAAAAATCCTAATAATTTTACATGGCTTTTAAGCTGCTTAAATCTAGACTCTAAAGATTGAATAGCTTTGTCTAGCACTAAGCTGAAGCACTGAACTCTGTGCTTCTTTTGGATCATCTAAAGCTTGATCTTTTGCCTCATATGAAAACATTCTCTTCCTTCTACATAGTTTTTTTTCTTGAAATTGTCTAAACTCCAATGGTAATTCAACAGCTTCAGCCAATTCATTTGCGTCTATTAGGACATCATTAAAACCGCCCTCTCTATAAATTCTTAGCCATAATAGTTTTTCAAATGACTCCATTAGGAGTGATGGTAAATAGTACCCTCAAGGCTGATACTCAGGTAGATAGATGGTGTGGTGAAGAAGGCATTTGGAATGTTGGCCTTCATAAATCGGAGTATTGAATTCAAGAGTAAGGAGGTTATGATGAAATTGTTCAAGGCATTGGTGAGGCCAAATTTGGAGTACTGTGTACAGTTTTGGTCACCAAATTATAGGAAAGATATAAACAAAATAGAGAGAGTGCAGAGAAGGTTCACGAGAATGTTGACAGGATTTCAGGGTCTGAGTTACAGGGAAAGGTTGTGCAGACTGGGGCTTTTTTCTCTGGAGCGTAGAAGATTCAGAGGGGACTTGATAGAGGTGTTTAAGATTTTAAAAGGGACAGACAGAGTAAATGTGGATAGGCTTTTTCAATTAAGAAAGGGGGAGATTCAAACTAGAGGACATGGTTTAAGATTGAAGGGGGAAAATTATAAGGGGAACATGAGGGGAAATTTCTTTACGCAGAGGGTGGTGGGGATGTGGAATGAGCTTCCGGCAGACGTGGTCGAGGCGGGATCATTGGTTACATTTAAGGAAAGACTGGATCGTTACATGGATAGGAGGGGACTAGAGGGGTATGGACCGGGTGCTGGTCAGTGGGACTAGGAGGGTAGGGATTTGCTACGGCATGGACTAGTAGGGCCGAACTGGCCTGTTCTGTGCTGTAAGTGGTTATATGGTTATATGCCTTCATCAATGTCCTTTGTTTCACCTTGTAGTTCCTTGCTTACATAGTTAACTTTAAAAAGTACTTCATGCCAAAATATCAAAGAAACTAAAAATTTGTAGTCTTTTATCTGGTTTGTTAAAGATTCAGCTTCTGCTTTTACCTTGGGCTCATCTGTTATCTCTGATATTTCCACGTGCATCATATACTTCTCCAACCTGATAACGAATAGCTTTAACACTATCAATCCAACACTCCCACCTTGTGTTGCTCAAGGGTTTCACTGATAACCCGGGTACATGTTTGTTAAAAACTGCTCACCTCTTAGTTGATGCTGAGAACAATATGTAGATCCTTGGCAAGATCCCAAAAAATGTAATAGCATCTGGACAACACTTGGCTACATCTCTGAGTAAAAGGTCATAATTGTGACATGCACAGAGTACAAAGAAAGCTCTTGAATTATCCTTCAACAGTCGTGCTTGTACTCTAGATGTGTGATCTTTCATGTTGCTGCCGTTGTCATGGCCTTGGCCTCGAATATCTTTCACCTCTAAATTTAATTCCTTCGGTGTGTTTAATAATGTTTTATATAAATCTTCTCCTGTGCTACTTTCAACCTGCATAAACTTTATGAAATGTTCATAAACACCTGATGGAGCCAAGTTACCATCAGACACATACCTGATCGTTAGAGACATTTGCTCTTGTTGACTTATATCCGGTGTTCAGTCTAAAATTACGCATTTCAGTATCTCATTCAAAACAACTGTAGCCATAATGTCTAGAACTTCATTCTGAGTATCTTTTCCTAAATAGTGATTATGAATTTTGTGGTTTTTGACTTTTTGCAAATGTTCTTCAAGAACAGGGTCAAACTTTCCAAACAGCTCAACAAGACCTAAAGAGCTTCAATTCTGTACACTCTAATTACCAACTTTTTCCTCTGTTCCTCTAAATGCTAGATTTCTCTCAGCAAGAAACTGTGCTATTGCTACTAGCCTTTTGAATACTTGCTGCCAGTACTTTGCACATTCATTGACAATTATTTCAAGTTCTTTGTCAATTGTCTGTCCACTACAAAGTCTTTGGTGTAACTCCCAGAAACTCCATGTGGCTTCCAAACGGTTTTTAGAATTTTCATGCTCACACAATCTTGTATGAAGATTAGACCAGTTGTTGAATCCACTTGTTGATAATGCACTGGTTGTGTTCTTACTTAAAAGTTTACAATAAAAACAATAAATTCTATCAGCAGACTGAGAGTATATAATCCAAGGTCTTTCAACACACTCCCCATTTGAAAGTTTCCTCTTACAGTGAAACTTTGAAAATCACAATCATTTTCATTTCGTGGAAAGTTGTTCACTGGAATAGGAGGACCTTTCATTGTTAAATAATCTCTTACATTTTGATTTATGTATGTTGGCCAGTTGACTGGGTCATCATAAATGTTAATTACAACTGTACTCATGGATGATCCATCATTGCGTGATGTTTGGGCTTGGTCTTTTTCAGCTTTAAGTGGACTTCCCACTTTGACATTGTCTTCTGGTGCATTGAGATCGCCTTCAATTTGATTCACAGCTGCGTCATCCTTTTCTAACTTGTTATCAATTTCATCATTGTGTTCATCAACTGTAATTGTACTCAAGGCTGTATTGTCATTTTCTGAATTGTTTTTGTTTTCTTCATCCTCAATACATGGGCGCTTCAAAGATGGAGTGACAAGGAATTTTGTGATGGCACCTCTATGTTTTTCATTTTCAGCTACCTTAGCCTTGGCCAGTGCTCGTTTCTGGTTGCCGCTTAAATACTTACACCCTTTGTCTCTATCTCTGCTTGTGCTTGCCATGTAAAATGACATATAAATTTTAAGCTGCTAATTCTCTGGGCTATATTTTTAAGGTAAAAAAAGGTAAAAGTATATTTTAAAATGTTTAGACTTAAAATTACACAAAAAACTTGACGTTAGCAATTTGTTATAAAATTGGACTCGACATCTCTGATAACATGTCTACGTTGTTCCAACAGTGGAAGAATGTTGTCATCGTCGTTGGGACAACGCAAGAAACCAAGGTCAATCCCTTGTCATTTTGCTCATTAGCTTTTCGTTGTTCCAACGTCAGCTGCTGACCTTGGAACAACGCACCCAACTCTCAACTTGTGAACGTCACTGAACAGCAAAACATGCGACCAATTCTGGATTTGTTGAATGACAACTTCGAATAAGGTAAGAATTGCCTTTTTTTTAGTAATAGTTAGGTTAGGTTATGTTAGTTAAGGTTACATTCCAGAACGGGGGGGGCGACGCACTTTAATTTTGCCATTTTTTTAGCTGATTTTCTAGTCAAATGTCTAGCATTAGTTTGTCGCTAGATATTTGGCTAGAGAATTGGTGGAAAAACTGATGCGTGTAATGGATGAAATTCGCTCCCGAAGAAAACAATTTCCGCATGGTCAAGCTAAACTGCACCTGTTCCAAATCACCAAAAACATGCTTTTGGTGATTTGGAACAGGTGCAGTTTAGCTTGACCATGCGGAAATTGTTTTCTTCGGGAGCGAATTTCATCCATTACACGCATCAGTTTTTCCAAAAGCCCTGGCAGTGCAATAGCATAGTTAATAACAGTTGCCTAGTACTATTTTGATACTAAATCAAACCACTGCAAAATTATGTAACAATGACAGAGACAGCCTTGCTAAGAATATCTAGATCTTGTAAAGATGAATAACCCCAAGATGTACAGTACATGCCCCAATAGCTGAATAACCTTGTAAACCAGCTTGTAAAAATGTTGACTATAACCCCCACAGTGACCTAGCCTAGTAAAGATCAACTTAAACTAACCTAACTTCAGGCTTATTCATCTTTACAAGGCCCGAATATCCTCACCAATTCCATCTACAATTACTAACATTGTCAGAAATCCTACGCTTTGGCCTAGGCTATTTACATTCAGGGTAACTGCTTAAGCCCATATTAAAGTATAAGTTCTCTTATTGATGAGCCTATAGCCTGTTTTGATCTTGATAATAATAAGAGATGCTTCATCAGCTACGGAATACATCTATCTTACTGGGTCAAATGAATACGAAACATGAAATTTTTGGCTAGGGAGACAAAAGAGACCTATAGCCAGTTGTTTAATCGAAGACATATTTCCTAAAAGTATTTCACTGAGATAATACGATCAATTAAGGGCAATAACTTCACAATTTCACTGACAAATCCCTCAGTTTATAAGGCCTATAGTGTTATTTTCTTACCAGTTTAAATGAAGTCCGTCACAGTGTTCTCTGCTCAAGGCCTGGGCTCAAACATGGCGCGGGGCCCAATTTGATCAAATCGGTCAAATAGGCTTAAAACCGGCCCTGTTTTGATTGTTGGCCAGAAGTTAAATGAGTCAGTGTATAAGATCTCTGTGAAATTCCACCAAGCAGTGTTGCACTCAGCAAAATGTAATAAAGTAGCATTCCCACAGTATTGGACTGAGGAATTTGACAATACAGTAATTCTGCATTACAGCACCAAAGAGATTAAAAGTACATTTCTGTAACCCTGAACTACAGCCTGAGTGTAAAGCATTCTCATAACCTATGCCATCTACAAGTTTGTCAACACTACAGTTGTTGGCAGAATCACAGATGTAATAAAGTAGCATTCCCACAGTATTGGACTGAGGAATTTGACAGTGCAGTAATTCTGCATTACAGCACCAAAGAGATTAAAAGTACATTTCTGTAACCCTGAACCTACAGCCTGAGTGTAAAGCATTCTCATAACCTATGTCATCTACAAGTTTGTCAACACCACAGTTCAATCAACCTATGCTGATTATCAATGCAACTGTGAAGAGATATTGCACTTGACAGCAAGCCATCCCTGTAGTGCTGCACTGGAGAGTGACGATGCAGCACTCCCAAACTGTTGCTAATTCCGAGATGTTGCTGAAACCAAAAAGGGGAATCCTGGAAATGCTCAGCGCATCAGGCAGTGTCTGTGGAGATCATTAACATTATATTCAGATCATCTTGCAATAGAACCAGACAGTTCTGTCACCAACGGAAATAGCAAGATGCTCAAGATTCTAAATTTATTACCAAGTCCTATGGATGCTGTGTGACCCGCTGAGTTTATCCAGTATATGCATTTCACCAAATGTTGCAGGGGGCCTATGATTCATTGTCTGAAAGAATAGTAGAGGCAGAACCTCTCATCGGATTTAATGACTATTTGAAGAACTAGGACAACAGGGTTAGAGCCCTGCAGCACGAATGTCAAATAGGATTAGAGAGGAGAGCCCATTTCCAAATTACAGACACAGGAAGGACGAATGGCTACCTCCTACATTACAAACTTTGTTAAATTCTCGAATCTTTTAATGTAGTAGTGCGTCTATAGATTATGTCACTACATTGGACTTTGCCACCCTCCTGTTGGCGTTGGACTGCAGTGTTAGCAGTGGGGCCAATCCCGCCGCATGACACTGAATGACGAGAAGGCGACAGCTTTCCTGCATTGCATGCGGTGGACAATCCGGCACTCCCACCGTGCTGCAGGGATTAACGGAGCGGCACGACCCTTCTGCGAGTGCACACTGGACAGAGGGGTCAGAGGTGAAGGAACCCCGTGGGGCTTCAATGCAAGTTATCCCGGACCGTCGCGCGAGTTCGCGGCCGGGCCTCGCGGATTTCACACACCTTAAAAACAGGACCGTGCCTCGCGACCTCTCATTCCCCCGCGCGCACCTGGCGCCTCCGCACGCACGCACGCACGCACGCCCGCCAAACGGCGGCTGGCTGGCACCTTCCTGGGCGTCGTCACTTCCTGCGTCTCGGCCCACCCATTACGCCGTGCGGAAGATGGCGCTGAGGAGAATCGCGGGAGAAGCGCCCTCGGCAGAAACAGAGGAGGGGGAGGATGAAGAGAGAGGGGTTCGGTCGGAGGTACCCGACTCACTCTCGGGAAAGTACACTGGGTGTGTAAGGGAGAGTGCACGGGACAAGAGTTGACGGCGGGTTCTGTACTGCAATGAGCATGCGCGCTGTTGCAACAGGTCTCAGAGACCATCCGAAAAATTAATCTCAGCATGAAAGTAGCAGTAGCACATTCCCGATTAATTCCCATAGAAAATTAATTTTCACACTAGCAAATTGTATTGTCAGGCTCTTCGGCCTGCCATGTCCATGCTGACCATCAAGCTGGAGGGACTCGGTGGGTCAGGCAGCAGTCTGGTCAGTCAATATTTCGAAACTGAACCCTTTATCACGAAGATCTGTAGGCACCGTGGTTGAAGTGTTAAAAAAAATAACTGCTGGAGAAATTCAGCTGGTCAAACAGTGTCCTTTGCAATCAGAATTTATTGTCATGAAATTCGGTGCTTTGCGGCAGCATCACAGTTCTACATTCATTTTATACCATCTTACTACATCACTATAAGAAAAAAAATAATAATAGTGCTTGAGGGTAAGACAGTGTCTTTGGTTCATAAAATAATTGATTATTCAAGAATCTGATGGCAGCGTGGAAGAAGTTGTCCTTGTGCCGTATTTGGGCTCTTGTATCTTTTTCCCGATGGTAGCAAATTGAAGAGGACATGACCTGGGTCGTGGGGGTCTTTGAAGATAGAGGCTGCTTTCTAAAGACACTCCTGTAGATGTGTTTGATGGAGTGAGGTCTGGTGCCTGTGATGTCACAGTCTGAGTTAACAACCCTCTGGTTTATTCTTGTCTTGAGAGTTGACGCCTCCATACCAGGCTGTGATGCAACCGGTCAGAATACTCACCATGGTACACCTGTAGAAGTTCACAAGAGTCTCCAGTGACACACAAATGCCTAACAAAGTATACCCACTGGTATGCCTTTTTTGTGATTGCATCAACATGATGCCTCCAGAACAGATCCTCGGAGATATTGACACCCAGAAATTTGAAGCTCTTGAACCTTTCAGTTACTGAGCCCTCAATGAGGACTGGGTCTGTCTCCCTCCTTTACACCGCCTCATTGCCATCTGTGATTCTGCCAACAATTGTGGTGTTGACAAACTTGTAGATGGCATTTTGGAATTGTGCCTGGCGACACAGTGATGGGTTTATAGCGAGTAAAGCAGTAAGTTGAGCACTCATCCTTGGGGTGCGCCTATGTTGATAATCAGTGAGGATGAGACATTGTTTCCAATTTGTACTGACTGGTCTTCCGATGAGAAAGTCAAGGATCCAGATTCAGTGGGGGGGGGAGGGTGGGGGGGGGAGGGTGGGAGGGGGGCTACAGAGGCCTAGAGTTTGTAGCTTTTCGATCAATACTGAGGGAATAATGGTATTGAATGGTGAGCTGTAGTTGATGAAGAGCAATCTTATGTATGAATTATTGTTCTCGAGCTGCGTGGCGGGCCAATGATATTGCATCTGCTGTGGAGCGATTGTGACGATAGGTGAACTTCAGTAGGTCAAGATCTTTATTTAGGTACATGTTAATTCTGGTCATGACCAGTCTCTTGAAGCATTTCATCACAGTAGAAGTTAGTTCTACTGGGTGGAAGTTGTTGAGGCAACTTGGATACTGGGATGATTGATATCGCCAATGAGATTCTTTGTGATTGAGAAAAGTAATTTATCTCTCCTTGTACTTTTTAACCCGTACCACCTTTGATATAGTTGACCAAATCCTCTCATCTGTTAATTAGCTTAATGGTACTGTAATGGATTGGTTGTATTTGCTATATAATCGTGACCAGAAATTCATTTGCAATGATTTTTCAGTAGCTCTCTGATGGGATCCTGCTGGGTCTTGCTCTGTGCTTTTAGACGGGCCAGATTAAAGAGCTTTCCATCGCTTCTTGTGTGCCGATGTGCTCCATCCTCTGAATCCTGAAATGCACGTGACAGCAGCAGGAAGAAGAAGATGGAAAATAGTGTTGGCACTAAGAATCTTAAATGGTTCAGAGGTGGATCCATCGAAGCTGACTGTGCCTTTCATGTTGATGTGAAAAGAAGCGATAATGCTGAGCAGCTTTGGAGGGCAGACGATCTTCCCAAGCAGCTGGAACAGTCCATACCTGCTCATGTGGTCGAAAGCCTTGGTGAGGTCTATGAAGCTGATGTATAAGGGCATCTGCTGTTCCCGGCATTTCTCGTGGATTTGGTGGACTGCGAAGCTTATCACCCTGAAGCCGCACTGAGATTAGGGGTAGATGCAATCAGTGAAGGTTTATGGTCAGACTAGGACCTTTCCCATGCATATCCTGAGGTACCTTGGCCTCTTTCCAGCACAGAGCGACTCCAGCAACAATGGGTTCCTGCACTTGACGTCTGGGGGTATGGAACCTTCACCGGGCGCTTTCCTGCTCTCCAAAGCGTCGATTGCTTTGCTCAATTCTTCCACGGTGGGTTGTGCATCTAGTTCCACCAATACTGGCAAGTCTTCATTGGTGTCCAGGGCTTCTTGAGAAATGGTGTTTTCTCTGGAGTAGAGTTCTAGGTAGTGTTCAACCCATGTCCCATCTACTTTTCCTGATTAATGATGATTTCCCCTGTCTTGGTCTTCAGTGGGGCTGACTGCTTCGTTGGTACTCCAGTGGCTTGCTTGATGTGCTCATACGTGCCTCTGGTGTTTTGGTGTTGTGTGCAGTTATAGCTAGTAGTCGTTGGCACAGCTGTTTGCTAGGCCTTGCTGTCAGCAGCTCTTAATGCCCGCAGATTCCTCTGGCTGGGGTTGTGCTTTTAATTGGTCAGCACAGTCTTTTTTGCTTCAGTCACTGGCTCCAACTCAGTGATGCTTGCCTCAACCAGTCAGTGTTCTGCTCCTTCTTACCATAAGTTGTTACTGCAAAGGGAGGTCCTGATTTGGTTCCTGGGATGAGTAGCTCAATAAATTCTAAATTTTTTCTCAGGATACGTTGGTGCTGACTTTTGGCCACGGCCCTTCTGTTTGGGCAATGGTGGAGCTGCTTAGCCTTGAACTTCACTCTGGAGATGATCAAGGAGTGATCTGTGCCACAGTCAGCATTGTGGTCTGCTCTGGTGTTGGCGATGCTGTTCAGTGAATCAGGTCTGATGATGACCAGGTCCAGCTGGTGTCAGTGTTTTGACCTGGGGTGTCCCCATGATGCTTTGTGGCACGCCTTTTTCCGGAAGAAGGTGTTGGTGACACGTTGACGTAGCAGCAAAACTCCAGGAATCTCTGTCCATTTTCATTCATCTCCATGCCTTGATGGCCAAGATTCATGGTCTGCACTGACTCTTGCATTCATGTCACTCAGGAGGGAATGCTATTGACCTTGACACCAAATGACTTGTAGAATTGGTCCTTGGCTTCGGCTACTGAGGAGAGTGTGAGGGCGTAGACACAGGTGATGTTTACAGGTCCCCGTGTGGTGGAGAGACGCAGACTGATGATTTGCTCTGTATCATTTGCTGGAGGCTCGACCATATGGAGCAGTGCATTTCTTACAGCGAAGGCTAGAATGTGTGCTCTCTGGACTCAGTACTCTTTCCTTGCCAAAGGAAAATTTCATCTTTTACGGTATGTTGTCTGGGAGTCTGGTCTCCTGCAAGGCTGCTGTGTCCACTTTTAGACTGTGTAGTTCAAGGTCAATAACCACTGTCTTACGGACATCATCGGTGCTTTGAGGTCATCCATCAATCCTAGGTGCATAGTTCTCACGTTCCAGCTTGTGATTTGAAGAGCTGGAGTCTTCATTTTCTTTTGTGGTTTGGTGTAAGTTTGGTAATCTAATTGTCAAGCCCTGAGACTCTTAAGCTCCAGACACCCACTGAAGCCAGCAGATCATGGTGGGTCAGCACCTTATTGGTCGAAGGCTTCTTGGCTTAAGGCAGACGGTAGCTGATCAGTGGGATGCAGTGGCCCCTCCCACCAATGAAGACAACCCGTGGGTCCAACTCTATGCCTGTTGACTCAGGATTTATAACTCGTAATTGCAGTCTTCTGTGTTGTACTCTTACTGCATAGTGAGACTGGAGTGACCACTCTAGGGCACATGTCAGGGCAAAGTGTAAGGAGGCCTTGAGCTGCCCAGACAACATGACCCCCCTCTCAACCTCATCGTCAGAGTCCAAAGGAGTGCAGGGCATCACATTTGGGGATGACTTGATTGCAGCAGCTGCCAGAAGGATGACCAACTAGGCAATGGCCTATTGTTCCATAGCTGGTGGTTGAGAGCTTGCAGTATATGGTATATATAATATCTATCTGCATTTCTATCCATTCAAAAACACTTAAAAACACTCAAATCCATTTGTAAACACTCTAGTACTGCAGCCTCGCAGCTGACAACCCTCTCTCCCAGCGCCACCACTGCAATCTTCTCTCACTGTAGCTGCAACCCTCTCTCCTCCACCACAACCGCTGGTAACCGTCACCACCCAGACACTGCCGCAACTCCTTCTCCTCCAGTCTCGCTGCTGGCAATCCCCTCCCCTCCAGTCTCACTGCTGGGAAACCCCCCCCCCCATCCAGTCTCACCGCAACCCCCTCCCCTCCAGTCTTGCCGCCGGCAAACCCCTCTCCCAGTCTCATTGCAACCCCAACTCCTCCAATCATGCTGCTGGCAACCCCCCCCCCCCCTCCACTGATGCCGCAATCCCCTCTTCAGTCTTGCCGCTGGCAACCCCCTCTCTTCCAGTCTTTCTGCCAGCATCCCCCTCCCTTCCAGTGACACTGCAACCCACTCTCCTCCAACTCCGTGCAACCCCCTCCCTTCCAGTGACACTGAAACCCACTCTCCTCCAACTCCGTGCAACCCCCTCCCTTCCAGTGACACTGCAACCCACTCTCCTCCAACTCCGTGCAACCCCCTCCCCTCCAGTGACACTGCAACCCACTCTCCTCCAACTCCGTGCAACCCCCTCCCTTCCAGTGACACTGCAACCCACTCTCCTCCAACTCCGTGCAACCCCCTCCCTTCCAGTGACACTGCAACCCACTCTCCAACTCCGTGCAACCCCCTCCCTTCCAGTGACACTGCAACCCACTCTCCTCCAACTCCGTGCAACCCCCTCCCTTCCAGTGAAACTGCAACCCACTCTCCTCCAACTCTGTGCAACCCCCTCCCTTCGAGTCTTGCCTCCGCAGCCCCCTCGCCTCCAGACTTACCGCCAGCAACCCCTTCCCCTCCAGCGCCGTCGCTGCAACACCTCCAGTCTCGCCGCTGCAACCCCCATCCCCTGCAGCCTCACTGCCACAGCCCCACCCCTGCAGCCTTGCCACCGGCTGATTTAATAAAGGTGTACAAAATTATGACAGCAGTTCCAGCAGTGCCACCATTTTTTTAAAAGACTATTTTAAAGAATTTTGTTCATCTTTACAACTTCAGCAGGGATGATTTTGGTGCCAACTGTACAAATTGAATTCTCAAATTCATCTGAGGAAAGAAAAAAAAGAAAACAGTTATTTTTGAAAAAAAGATTTGTAGGTGGAATTCTTGGAAAATGTCCATCATTATGAGAAATAATGGATTTGCCTGCTTCTTACAAAGAAAATTTGTGACCTTCCATTATTGTATTCTGTATTTGCGTTCTCAGTTGACATCCAGCTAAATGTCATCATATGCTTCCAATACATTTGTGTTCTCTCATTTTTAAGACTGACCAAGTTAAAAATGCATCTTGTAATTGTCATTGGGAACCCTGTCTTTAGATTTTCTATTGACTATTTTCCTGTACAGCAAAAACATTTTTTTTGCAAATTTTTTCTGTCGTACTTTGCTACTGACAGTTTTGTGAATAAAAACAATTAGGCACCAAAGTGGTAAGCACAACACCTTTACAGCGTCTGGGATTGGGGTTCGAATCCTGCGCTGTCCATAAGGAGTTTGTATGTTCTCCCTGTGTCTGCATGGTTTTTCCCCAGGAGCTTCAGTTTCCTCCCACTGTTTGAAACATGCCGGGTGCTTGGGTTCATTGGGTGCAAATTGGGCAGCATGGTCTCATGGGCCAAAATGGCCTGTTAACGTGCTGTATGTCTAAATTAAAATTTAAAAAAAAGATTTTTTTCACCTATTGCCTATTAATGCAATGAAATTTAATCCCAATTTTAATAAGTCTTTTCCTGTTGGAATTTACTCATCCCTTTGGTGTTAGACTGATCAAGAACATTCAAGTATTGGCCAAGTATTGGACCCTTGTTTTAAAGATGCAGCTTTTTAATGGGAAATCATAATGAAAATTGCTATTGAATTGTTTTATTTGGGTTATATTATTAGTTTCAGACCATTTGATGAAATATGTATCCAGCAAGAGAAACTCATTCTAGCACAGGTTTATTTTGAAATTATTCACAGTAACATTTGCACATTAATTAATTGGATAATTAATTAGCTTTTTAACATGATTAATGAGATTTTAACATCATTAATGTTGATACCTTAACTGTGTCTCCCTGAACTTTGGATCAATCTATGCATTAACATCTACTTAAGGTGCAGCATTTGTTATGTATTATCAAAGAAAATCTTGCAAGGAAGAATAATTTGATTCATTGTTGTTGATTTAGAGGAGAATGTTTTTCAGGCCATGGTGAAATCTGTGTAATTATATTTTGCTGAACTGCAATCTTTGCTGATCATCTATCACAGATCATCTATACACTGGACAACAAATTTTTTTCAAAGGATTTGCTTCCTGAAAAAAAGAGGATTTGAAAGATAACTCCAAGATGAACAGGAATATATTTGCTGTATCACATAGGAGGTTGGAGAAACATTAAATTAACTTTTACTGAATTTAGCATGTTTAATTTCTTAATGATGCTGACACATTGCATTAGTTCAACTGACCGAAAAATGTGTTGATGCTGATGTTTGTTTGTACTCAGCAGCTGATATCTCTTGTGTCAGTGTCCAGCAATAGTGAACCAGCATTGATGGATTCCATTTGCCCTGATACTGCTTTTCCATGGTCGCAATGTCCTTTTGAAATCTTTCACCATGTTCGTCACTAACTGCACCAGGATAAGCAGGGAGGATGTCCAAGTGCAAACGTAGAAAATTAATTTTCAATGACATGTTGCACTTCATGGTTTTGTCTGCTAAAATATGACAGGAAATCACAGAAATAGATTATATTGAAAAATGGTGCATGATAAAAAAAATCCATAAAATACACCCAAGAGTGTTCAGGAAGAAAAATGTTTGTTGACCAATGATATGTGGTACTCCCATTCTGAAATCGTGAGATTTCTGCAGTGAAGCAATCGTTTAAGACAAAGGCATGAATGATACCATCTAAGAGTAATTGGCATTCTAATACAAAATAAAAATTGGAAGTGCTGAAAATAATCAGTTCAGGCAAGAACTATAGAGTGAGAAACAGGGTTAACATATAGTTTAACGATTTTGTTGGAACAGGTTTTGATTTTAAAAAGAATTGGAAAGACTGAAATTGTTAATTTCACTTTTGAGCCCAGAGGTTGTAAGAAAATAGGGCATACAGATAGTGTAACATTATTACAGCACCAGCTGTCTGTAATTAGTTGTGTGTCTTTTCTCCATATCTGTATGGGTCTCCTCTGATCACTTTGGTTTCTTCCTACTTCCAAAGATGTAATGGGTTAGTAGGGTAATTGGTCACATGGATGCATGTGGGCAGCACAGGCTCGTGGAAAAGAAGGACCTGTAACTGTGTCTCGAAATCAATTTTAAATTCAGATGATATGTTGTTCCTACATTCTTAAACAAACATTCTTTCTTTCTTTCTTTGGCTTGGCTTCGCGGACGAAGATTTATAGAGGGGTAATGTCCACATCAGCTGCAGGCTCGTTTGTGGCTGACAAGTCCGATGCGGGACAGGCGGACACGGTTGCAGCGGTTGCAGGGGAAAATTGGTTGGTGGGGTTGGGTGTTGGGTTTTTCCTCCTTTGTCTTTTGTCAGTGAGGTGGGCTCTGCGGTCTTCTTCAAAGGAGGTTGCTGCCCGCCGAACTGTGAGGCGCCAAGATGCACGGTTTGAGGCGATATCAGCCCACTGGCGGTGGTCAATGTGGCAGGCACCAAGAGATTTCTTTAGGCAGTCCTTGTACCTTGTACATATATTCAATAAATAACACTATAATCCTGCATAAAACTAGAATTTTCTGAAAGTTAATTGATCTGAAATGTTAACTGAATGGTATTCTTAATTGAAATGAATGATTTGATTGAAGAGACCAATGGCTTAATTCCAAGCTTGTTGATGACCTAATATTTGGTGGGATTAAGACCAGGATGGAGGATGTAAAGAGCTTCAAGAGGCCAAAAATTACCTGAGCAAATGGATGGGAACATAATTGATGGAATATATTATGAAAACATGAGGACATCTACAAAACGGAAGCCTCTATATCAAATAAATTGAACTTAGTACAGGTACAGGCCCTTCAGCCCACAATGTTATGGTGACCGATATCAACCTAGTTCTTTGAAAGTGGATTCTCATGTAGATAGGGTGGTGAAGAAAGCGTTTGGTATGCTGGCCTTTATAAATCAAAGCATAGAATATAGGAGCTGGAAGGTAATGTTGAGACTGTTCAAGGCATTGGTGTGGCCAAGTTTGGAATATTGTGTGCAGTTCTGGTCACCAAATTATAAGAAGGATTTCAAGGTAGAGAGGGTGCAGAAAAGATTTACTAAATTGCTGCCAGGATTGCAGGATCTAGAATACAAAGAAAGATTGAGTAGACTGGGTCTTTATTCATTAGAGCATCAATGGTTGAGGGGGGATTTGATAGAGGTATTTATAATTATGAGAATGGATGTGATTAGACTCTTCCCCTTGAGGGTAGATGAGATTAGTTCGAGGGGTCATAAGTTAAGGGTTAGGGGGCAGAACTTTAAAAGTAACATAAGGGGAAGCTCTTCACTCAGAGAGTGGTGGCTGTGTGGAATGACCTTCCTGAAGAGGTGGATGCAGCAGGGTCAATTTTGTCATTTAAGAGAAGGTTGGATGAGTACATGGATGTGAGGGGATTAGAGGGTTATTGTCAGGGAGCAGGTAGATGTGACTAGTGGAGTTTCACTTAAATCATTGAGGACTAGAGGGCCGAGATGGCCTGTTTCCATACTGTAATTGTTGTAACCTACTCCCCAACTCTTCCCTACCTCACAGCCATAAACCTTTTATTTCTTTTATATCCATGTGCCTATTTTACCAGCCTTCAGCACCATCCCCAGCAAGGCATTCCAGGAATCCACTACTCTCTGTAGACATACCTCCCCTAAATTTTCCTACACTCATCTTAAATAGATGTTTAATTATTGGAATGTTTTCATGATTATAATATAGTGTTATTTTTGGTTTTCACATCAGGTGGTCTTTGATGTACACCAGTATTCAGTAATGTAATGACGTATTAATGTTTTAGTATAACATGGCCATCTTGCAATCCTAAAGTCGCCATATTTTAATTACATAAGGTTTTCAATCCTGAAAACTGACTGTAAATGGAATTTTCCAAAAGTCTGAAACAAACAATTTCTCCCAAAGCTATAAAGTGAAATCTTTAGTCATGGCAACCATTAGGGACTGATTTTCATAGAGTAGATTGGGTAGATGAATGTATTAGGATTTGTCACCAGTAAGCAGACTGACAAATGCTTGACTGAATATAGCCTAGGTGGAATGACAGTGGGGAGATGATCTCTCATCAGCAACAAAAATGTCAACAGCTTCATGAAAGAAAATCTGCACAAGTGGAAGGTGGCTCAGGTTTTGGGACATTTGATCTTACCTGAAGAAGTGTTTGGAGTTGAAGAAATATGGATTTAGTGATTCAGAGGTGTGTTTTAGATGAGGACAATGTATAGAAACTTTTTTACATTCAGTTTGGTTTTGTGATAAGGTTCAACCATTTTGGGAAAGAATTAGAGAATTTCTTCAAAAATTGCTTAAGATTACATTTTTATTAGATCCAAAAGTTTTTTTGTTGGGTTACACTGTTTTATTTAATGATTTGGGGTTGGATAAGTTTCAGATTGCTTTTCCTCATCGAGCATTGGCTATTGCGCATAAATGTATGGCAATTTCTTGGAAGGATGATGTTGAAATGAATATAGATCTTTGGCAAATAATGAGTTGAGATCCTGTATTTATATGGAAAAAATAACATATAGTTTGTTATGATCATTATAATTTTTTTGTTCAGACCCTTATTAGAAATGTATGGGTTTAATAATATCTTAACTTTTTTTTGCTCCCCTTGCGGGGGTTGGGCTTAGTTGTAGTTTATTTTGATTTTCTATTTTATGTATTGTTTGATAATATTTTGAAAATTTTAAATAAAGTTTCAAAAAAAAAGTGTTTGGAGTTGGACTTGGGTATAACAATCAATGAAGAATGGAGGCAGGACCTGTGTCTGGACAGCATGACTGGAGTCATTAATCCCAGATACAGGATGGTGCCATGCAATACTAGTTGTACCTCACATTACAAAAATCTTATAAATCAAAGCCAAAAATTTCAGAAATGTGCTTTAGGTGTGGTGTGGAACTTTTTTTCCACTCCACCTGGTTATGTTCAAAGGTAAGATTTTTCTGGAAGACCTGGGGGACATTCTTTAAAAAATTACAAAAGTAGATTTTCCACAGGATCCAGAAGTGTGCCTTCTGGGACACATTGTGGGTCATGAGTTTTAGACTGTCCAAATATCAAATTTTGTTCGTGAAGGTTGCCTTGGTGGTAACCAGGAAGTGTATAGCGGTTTCGTGGAAGTCCAATTTCCAACTGAATACCACATGATGGAATGTGAAAATGCAGAGTTGTATTCCCCTGGAGAAAATCTGTACAATCTAAGGAAGAAGCACAACACATTCGTTAAGATGTGGCAACCTTACTTGAAATATATGGCACTCAGATAGGTTAGTTCCCCAGCGCCCCCCCCCCCACCCCCAAAATAGGGGTACTGTAGCATTCCATCCCAGAAGGGAAAAGAATGTGATCAAAGAAGTGGGCCATGGCGCAAGTGATGTGTTTCTTTCAGTTTCGTTTTGAGTTTCTTTACTTGGTACTTTCACTTGTACAAAGGTGTGGAGTTGGGAGGGGGGGGGGATAAATATAGACTCAGTATGTTACATAAATGTTAAAAAAAATTATATGGTTTGAATTTTATGAGTATGAAAATTAAAATATTTTTAAAAAAAGGATTTGGAATTTGTTAGCTTTTTGATTTCCTGGTAAAGAGATGAAGAAGAGTCTGGAGAATTTATGTATTCTTGGATCTTGCGTCAGGTCTCGCGCAAGTTAAGACTCCAGAAGGCCTTCTCTGCAAGTCTTATTCTTGAACAAAATGGAGGGCTTTATTATGTTTAAAAAAAAAATCATCCTAACACACTGTGCTTTTCTTTCAGGTCATTTGCATACTTAACCATTAAAGACCGGTTGCCACAGATACTGACTAAGGCTGTTGATACAGTACATCGGCATAGGGATAAATTTTTTGCTCAACATGGACAGGTGAGTTGAAAATGACAGATGTGGAGCTGTAACTATTAGTTCAGATGTAATTTTGGGAAGAGTAGAGAATCACTTTGCTAGAATGGCAACAAGGATGAAGGATTATAGTTATCTGGATAGATTAGAGATGCTTCAATTATTCTTCCATAAGAGGGTGGGTTCAGGACAAGAAGAAGACTGCAGATTAATCGATGGAGAGATTTGACAATCAAAAATAATGATTTTTTAAAATCTCTAGAGAGTGGGACATCTGTTTCTGATGGGAGGAAAATACTGTAAGGAACCAGTAAATAGGACTTAAACCAATTTACATCAAATCAAGATTGGATATTGGGATTTTTAGCAGCAATTTGCAAGGGTCTGACGAGAATTGTTTTGAAAATGGGAGTAGAAAATTTAATTGTAACTTTCAGGTGGTGATTTGAAAATATCTTGCAGAAATTCCTTGATCGATGGAGCAAAAATGAGAGTAGAATTAATTGACTAACTTTCCTAATTTGTGGTTGGAGCACCTTTCCTGTTGTGTTTTTGAATATATGTTACAATTTATTAATTTTACTTGGTAGTCATTGCCCACCATGACTATTGCACCATTTTCTCTTCTTTTAGTGGTTATTTTACAGCAAGAATATTGATTAAGCCTTCCTCATTACATTTTACATGATCTAAAGCAGCTGGTTACCTCATTTGTTCCTCCTCATGTTGATCTAGAAATTTATCTCGTATACATTGCAAGAAGTCATTTTCAATATTGAGCTGAGAGATTTCAACGTGGGATTTTAAAAGAAGCAATCAGTTAATTTTCAAGACTTGCATGAATTTGGAGAAGATTCAATTTGATTAGAAAATAGCAAATATGACACCTATTTACAAAAATGGAGGGAGACAGCAAACAGGAAACTTTTATTAAATATGTTCATTAAGAAAAGAGGTTGGTGATCAGGTAAAAATCAATATAGTTCTGTGAAAGGAATTCATTTTTTTACCAAATTATTAGTATCCTTTGGTGAAATAATATGTGCTGTGACAATATAAGATTGGCTGACTATCCAGAATCAAAACGTAGGCACAAATTGGTCTTTTTCTGGTTGGCACATTGTAATGAGTATGTGGTCTTCAACTTTTTATCTATACATATCTTGGCTGCTAAATTTGCGGATGATGCAAAGCTAGGTAAGAAAGTTAAGGAAAGAACAAAAGGATGCAACAAAGGAATATAGATTGGTAAATCTTCGTCCGCGAAGCCAAGCCAAAGAAGAAAGAAGTGATTATGCAAAGGTCAGGCAAATGGATTTTAATGGAAAAATTTTAGTTGTCCATTTTAGCATGAAAAATATAAAGAATATTTATCTAAATGGTGTGAGACAGCAAAGCGCTGTCCAGATGACCTTGTCTTGATTTGAAAGAGGCTAGTATGCAGATACAAGTAATTAGAAAGTTACAGTTTGCAACTGCGATCTTATTAAATGGAAGAACAGTCTGGCTGTCTTCCACTCTCAACTCAATTGTTCATATTGTTAGTACTATATTGATTTGCAGAGTCTATATCTAAATCCTTCCTGTTTACTGTACTTTATACCTTCTATATTTATATTGTGGCTTATATCTGTTATTATTGGGTCTCCTTTAAACAATGCCCGCCAATGTTTTCTTACTGTTCCTGTTTGGCTCCACCCAGTTTATTCAATTCTGTACCATAATTTATCCAACCAAAACCTTTAACTGGAGTACTGATGTCATCCAATCATTAACAGACCTACACCGCTGACATTCTTTTGCTTACCCTTTCTGAATGTTGTGTCCCATGGAATATATAGTTCCCAGCTTCGGTCAGTTTGCAGCCGCATTTCTATTATGGCAAATAAATCATACCAGCTTATGACTACTCGTGTTATTTATTCATCCATCGTTACACAGATGCAATGTGCATTTGGATTCATCATGGCTAATATGGCTGTTTAATGTTTTTTTCTGTCCTCTGACCTTATTTACTGTTCACCTTTATTTCTGCTGCCTATTTATTTTGTTTATAACATTTCTAAATTTTGCTTCCATTTTTTCAATTGCTCTTGGCTATCTTCTTAAAAACCTATCACCCCCAGCTAAATTGCTTCAAACCTTCCCCAAAAACTCTATTAAACGTCCTGCAAGGATATTGGTTTTGTAAACTCTATAGTCACCCCTGCACCCAAAACGTTCCCAAAGTTTAACTTGTCTAAAGCCGTCCTCCTTTATCATCTCTCCAGCCATCCATTCATTTGCTCTATTCTTCTCATTGCGAAGATGTGACATTGGGACTCGTCCTTGGGATTTCAGATCCTGTTTTTTTAAAGTAATTCTTTGCTCCCTGAAGCTTGCACGCAACATCTTATTCCTTCTTCCTTCTATGTCATTGATACCAGTATTCTAGTGTGGACTTTTCCCCTTATGGATGCTCGGCAGCCATTTAGCAGCATCCTTGATCTGACACCAGGGAAGGAATATGCCAGAGGTACAGCTGTAAGCACCTGTATGACCCCTTACTATTGAATCCCCAATCATTATTGCTCTCTCACTCTTTTTTTTCCCCTGTGTACATGCTGCTCTAAACTTCTGGCTGTGCATCTATATCAATAAAGGAAAATCTGTTAGTGATTGAGTTGGATTCAGGGATTTCTGAATGTCTCCCTGCTGCTCCTATATAAATAGTCCAGCTGTTAATTCAGCTCTGAAACTAGAGCTCAAGCTGTTGTTGCTGGGGAAACTTCCTGCCCTCGCAACTTCCAGTCTGGAGTACTGAATTTGTTTTGTCGCATTGATCCTGAGAAATGCATATTCAGTCCAAGACCGTCCGACCTAAAAGACATGGCAACCACATCAGCTGCAGAAAAACTTGCCTTGGAGATAAGGGAAATACGAGGAAGAAGCCAAACAGCAATCTCCACTGCTGATGCCGCTGCCAACCTTTCCTCAGTCACAAAAACATTAAAACATATAAATACAGAGTGGTCATCAACATTTTCCATAATGAGTAATGTTATACCATTTAACATACTCAACTTTTGTTCATTTTCAAACTAAACATGAATTGAGTCCCATGAGTAGCTTCATGAATATTGCAAGGTACAGTCTGATTGGTTTGGGAGAAATTACATCATTTTGTACAGGTGGATAATATAAAAGGCTGTGATCTGCAAGGGAACATGCAAATGTCTTGAACTTGAAAATTGAGTCTGCCAGAAGTTGTTGGTAGTAAAAAGCATCTCTTTCACATTGAAAATTAGTCTTTGTCTCTTTGCCAATCTGCTGCTGGCTTTATTGTGTTTAATAAATGAAGGTCATGAAATAATGCACCAATTTAGTTTGGTAATTATAGAAATAGCCTCTGTGATTATATCATTCCAGGTAAGCACCAAATGAGTTCAGGACAAATTGTTGTCAGAGAAGCCGGGGCAGTTTCAGAAAGGATGAGAGAAACAAAAACAGCAGATTCTTTAATTTCATTTGTCATTTTCTGACACCATAAGACTGAGGAGCAGAATTAGACCATTTGGCCCATCAAGCCTGCTCTGCCATTGAATCATGGCTGATGTATTTTTCCTTTCAACTCCCATTTTCCTGTCTTCTCTCCAAAACCTTTGATACCCATGCTAATCAAGAACCTTATCAACCTCAGCTTTAAGTATATCCAATCTCTTTGCCTTCATAGTTTCATTACCCACTGTCTGAAGAAACATTTCCTCATCTGTTCTAAAGGGACATCCTTTTATTCTCAGGCTTTGTCTCTGAACCTGGACTCTCACACAACTGGAAGCATTTCCTGATAGCCCTTTCACTATTCAGTATGTTTTGATGAGATATCCCCTCATTCTTCTAAACTCCAACAAGTACAGCCCCGGAACCATCAAACGCTTCTCATCCGTTAACCCTCATCCCTGGGATCATTCTCATAAATCTCCTCCAATGCCAGCACTTATGAACTTAGTTATGGGGCCTAAAACCTTTCTCACAATACTCCAAATGTGGCCTGAACACCAGTAGTTGTTGGCAAGCAGCCATAAAATGACCCCTTTAATTCTACTCTAGGCCTTGAACCAGTCAGCTAATCTTTTATCCATGCTTGTATCATTCCTGTAATGTCTTCTGAAACTCCAAGTAAACAACATCCACTGATTTTCCTTTGGTAAAACACAAAAATCTACATGGTTGAGGTAAAAACACAATGGTGGAGAAACTCAGCAGGTCAAACAGTTTACTTTATATAACAAAGATAAAGATACATAACCAATGTTGCAGGCTTGAGCCTTTCTTAAATGTATGATCCACTGACTCTCCTTTGGCTGTTCTGCGTGTTATTTCCTTAATGAACTCCAACAGACTTTTCCCTGAAGGAAACCATAATGATATTGACCTGTTTTATCTTGTGCTTTCAAGTACCCCTAAACCTCACTCTTAATAATAGACCCTCGAAACTTACCACTGATGTTAGGCTAACTGGCCTATCATTTTGGGTCATTTGCCTCTCTCCCTTCTAAAAGAGTGGAATTTCATTTGCAATTTTCCAATTCCCAATTCATGTGATTCATGAAAGATTACTACTAATGTGTTCTCAATCTCTTCAGTTACCTCTTTCTGAAACCTAGGGTATAGTCCATCTGGTTCAGGTAACTTATCCACCTTCAGCCCATTCAGCTTCTCAAGCACCTTCTGAGAAATAGCAACTACTATCCCTTGACTCTTGAATTTCTAGCACGTCTCTGGTGTCTTCCGTTGTGAAGATTAATGTAAGATACCTATTCAGTTCATCTGCCATTTCTTTGTCCCCTTTTACTACTTGCCAGCATCATTTTCCAGCAGTCCAAAGTCATTTCTTCCTTTTACTTTTTATATATCTGCAAAAAATTTTGAATCTGTTTTTTATGCTATTGTCCATCTTACCATCATATTTTCTCCCCTTCTTTTGGTTTTTAAAAGTTACCTAAAACTTAATTTCCTGCTAAATTTTGCTAAACTGTATGTTTTCTCTTTTACTTCTATGCTGCCTTATCTTGACTTCCCTCATCAGTCCCGGTTGCCTCACTCTCCCTTTAGAATTCTGCTGCTTCTTCTTTGGGATAAAATGATCCTGCATCTTTTTAATTATTCCCTGAATATCCTGTGATTGCTGCTCCACCGTCTTCCTTGCTGGGGATCCCTTCTAATCAACTTTGGCAAGCTCCTCTCCATTGCTCTGTAGTTACCTTTACTCATCTGTAATACTGACAACATCAGACTTTAGCCTCTCCCTCTCAAGCTGCAGAATGAATTCTATCATATTGGAAACAAATCCATGGACACTCTGTGGGGACTCTCTTTTACTTCTCTTTCTTTAACTGTAAAGGGGGCTGGAAAATTTCTGCTAATGGCAAATCTTTGTCTGCCTTAAATTAGACTAAAGGAAATGTTGTGTAATATATTTTTTTGTTTTATTACATGACAATAAAATAATCTTGAATTATTGAATTGAGATCATTGCCTTTTAAGGGTTCCTTTACCTTAAACTTCCTAATCAAATTCGGTTCGTTTCACCACACCAAATCCAGAATTGCCTTTTTGCTCATGGGCTTGACCACACACCTGCTCCTTAAAGCCATCTTGTAGGCATTCCACAAATTCCTTCTTTTGAGATCCAGCAGCAGTGTCTACCGACATGTTGAAGTTACCCATTTCACTGTAACATTGTCTTTCTTACATGCCTTCTCTAACTCCTGTTGTTAATTGCACCCCACCTCCTGGCTGCTCTTTGGAGGCCTGTGTGTAACTCCCATCAAGGTATTTTTACCCTTGCAGTTTCTAAACCAAACCCATAAGCATTCTCCAACCTCATATCCTTTTTCCCTTCTTGCTCAGGATTTTATTTCATTTTTCTCTAATAGAGCCATCCCATCCTCTCTGCTTATTTGCCTGTCTTTTTGATGTTCAGCACCCAGCCGTGACCCTCCTTCAGCTATGTCTCCTTTGCATCCTACAGTATCGTACCTGCTCCTTTCTAACTGTGCTTTAAGCTCATCTACCTTGTTTTATACACTGTGTACATTTAAATACAGCACCTTCAGTCCCACCACGCTTCTCACATTTGTCTCCATGATGCCCAAATTTAAATTCTTAACCATTTCCCAACTTACTGTCCTATTTTTTTTATTCTGGAAACTTCAATTACCTCTCTTTTCCATACATTTCCATACATTTCCAGTCTGTTGAACCCACCCATTGCTATTTAGTTTAAAGCCCTGTCTACAGCCAAAGTTATTGATTCACCATGATCATGGTCCCAGCATAGAATAGCCCACTCCTTGTTGTCCCATGAATCTAAACTCGCGTCTTCCACGCCAGTCTTTGAGCTGCGTGTTTAAATCCCTAATCTATCAACCCTAAGCAATTTGCATGTGACTCGGAGCAATCCAGAGATAATTTTTTGATTCTGCTTTTTAGTTTAGTCCCAGGCTGCTCAAAACCCTCAGTAGAACCTCTTTCCCAGTTCTACCTATCTAACTGGACTTAGCTCTCCCACTCCAACTCCCTCTGCAGGTTAGATGAGATGTACTGAGCTCAGGCACCGGGCAGGCAATATTGCCTTCGGGACTTTTGATTCTCACTATTCCACATTCGCCTGCATGGTGTAAGAATCTCTGATCTGTTGGACGATCTCAAGGGATGAGGATCCTACAGCACAACCTCTAGAATTCCTCATCTGCTTTACCAGCAGTCATGCCCTCTTGTGCCTGACCATAGACTGAATATGAAGCTGTACAGCGAGTAGTGTTCTACTGCAAATAGACTAACAGGTTCTCTAACATTCATTCAACCATGTAAAGAGTTCAATTAACAGTACAGAATTACAATGAAAGGATAGTCAATAAATCCCAATCAAGGACAGCATGATAGCATGGTGGCAGGGTTCATTCAGGAGCTTATTGGCTGCAAGGAAGAAACTTTTTAAGCTTATTCTTGCCCGGTTTTACACTCTTGAGCTTTGTTTCCAAAGGGGGATGGAGACGAGAATGTGCCTGAGGAGTGATGGGTCCTTCAGTATGTCGGCTGCCTTTCTTAGGTAACAGGAGATTTAGCTACATTCCATGGAGGGGAGGGAAATTTATGTTACGTTTTGAGATGTATTCACTACCTTCTGCTGCTTCTTCTGCTCAGCAGGTCAGGCAGCATCCATGGGTAAAAATGGTCTGTTAATGTTTTGGGTGTTTATCGAGATTAAAATACTGTATAAAGGTGGAAAAAAATTATTACTTGCTGACTTGACTATAGAAAAATCCTTTGATACACAAGGATTTACATGCTAATCTTCAAACTGAAAGCACCCAATACTGTTATTTTTTTTCAGGAAGGCGTTGAGGCAGAAAAAAGAGCCATTGGTCTCTTGTCAAAGTTACGAAATGAACTGCAAACTGACAAGCCAGCACTACCTCTTACAGATGGATTACCAGATGTTGCCCACTGGAATAAATACCTTGAACAGCAGCAGGCTCGACTGGGGTCTGAGGGAAACACCAGCTGGTTTAATGCGCCCTGGTTGTACATGGAGTGTTACATGTACCGTAGGATCCATGAAGCACTGCAGCTCAAGTGCGTGAAGCAATTTTTAAAATTAAAAACTTTCAAAAATCTAATCGAGTAATAGGTTTGTATTGAATTAAATTGTAACTAGAATACAGATATTGAATTAACTTTCATAGAGTTATACAGCACAGAAACAGGCCTTTTGGCCCACAATGTCCACTTCATGTCCTCCTACACTAAACCCAGTTGTCCACATTAGAACTGAATTCTTCCAGGCCATGCCTATTTAAGTGTCTTTAACTTTAAGCCTCGTAAATGAAGTAATTGTGTCTGATTACATTTCCTCTGACAACTTGCTCCAGGATATCTGTCAAAGACACGGTTTTTGGAGCTTTCCAGATTTTAGATTTCCAGATAAAGGATTGTGTACCTGTAAATGATATATTTGCAATACACTTTTATAATTTGTGCATTCTACAATGTTTCTTATTTGCCCTTGGATGTCCTGTTCCATCCTCTGCACATGCTTCTGTGGTGTGACATTGGAATTTTCCTAAAATCCACTCTAATTCCTTGTTTAAAAATATCTTTGACATGTTCTGAATAACTAATGCAGTGGTTCTCAACCTAAGTCTTTCCAATCACATACAACTTTAAGTAACCCCTACGGCATTGGTGCCGTAGTAAGGGATTGCTTAAGGTGGTACGTGAGTGGGAAGGAAAGGTTGAGAATCACTGCTCTACACCCAATTGTTACTCAAATATATTGCTTGAGAAAAATTGTCATTGGTCCATTTTCTTTAGAGTTATGAAACTGTGTTCATAACAAGTCAATTAGGTACCATTAAAACTGGTTTTCAAACTTTTTCTTTCCACCCATATAACTCCTTCAGCAAACCCTTAATAATCACAGAACACCTATGGCATAGGGAATACTTAAAGTGGTTTGTGAGTGAAAAGAAAAAGGTTGAGAATCACGGAACTAATGGGTAACATATGAATCTGATTCTTTGTGAGCAGTGCCACAGCATATCCTCCAATTTGAATGTTCACCATGTTAACATTCCTTTTAAGACCTTTTTTTTCTGAAATCTCCAGTTTTACAGCCATGAGAGAATTCTGAATTTTTTGCATTCCCAACATACCTTGTTGAAAGGAACCTTAAAAGGAAACAAACAAGATCATTGAATTCTGCATCTTTAATTTGCCAGGCTCCAAGTTCTGAAAATACCTTTAAGAGTTAAACATCTAAACCTGACAACACTGAGACTCTCCTTGCAACCTTTTTTCCTTATTTTTAATCACCTGTCCTATATTTACTCCTTTAGCAGAGTACTGTTATTTTCGTATTCTTCATAAACTGCCTTGGAAAGTTTTTTATTGCTAAAATTTATACTTGTGTGAACAACATGATGGTGATATTAAATACCAAGAGCTCTTTCAAATTTTGACTAATTTAATTTTGTCATTTAACACTGCAGTCCTCCCATGTGTGATTTTGATGTATTTAATGAAGCAAAGACTCAAGGTTTCCTGGAGTCACAGCAAGCTATTATTGCTATCTCCACCCATCTTCAGGAAGTAAATAAAAAAGTAGAAGGCTTTCAGGAAACCCACCTTAAAGCTGAGCTAATGCAGCTCCTACAGGTAACCTTAAAAATATTCATTTTCTTTATAAGTACATTTGTTATAAGGTTTTGCACAATTTTGAGAAAATGCTGATACAATCAATTGTACTTCATTGGCCTTCTGTCCCTTTATTGTTATTGAGTGCTATGTGAGAAAAGTAAAATAAAATATTGGAGTGTTTTCTTATTTTCATTGTACATCCATTGTATGGTTTTAATATGAAATTCCAACCTAAACCAGCTTCTGAATTTTACTTAGACCAAACTCCAATAACTAGGGGAATGGATATTTCACAAGTGAAACTTGTGAGTTATTGTTGCTCTTAGTAACATAAATCGAAACAGAATAACAAAAGTTTAATGCAGCTTGTATTTAAAGTTTAAAAAATTTTACCCTGTTTTTTAGATGAGAATCATCACTAGTTTGGGTGACACGGACTCGTGGGCCGAAATGGCCTGTTATCCTACTGTATGTAAATTTTAAAAAAATTGTTAGTTTTAAATGTGTAGACTGGCCCTCAACCGTTACATTGGACAAGGAAGATATTGCTTCCTGAACACTTTGGATGTGTTTTATTGATTTTGAGCTGCCGATCTTGAAAATATCCTTATAATTTTTCTATGATATACTTTTTTTTTAGATATACCCTATTTTTGTGACTTTCTGTCATATTTTAAGTCTACTTCAAGCAGACAAAACCATGAAGTGCAACATCATTAAAAAATTCAAGAAGAATTTGGACAGATACATGAATGGGGGGTATATGGAGGGCTATAGACCTGGTGCAGGTCAGTGGGGCCAGGAAAGGCAGAAAAATAGTTCAGCACAGATTATCAAGGCCGAAGGGGCCGTTTCTGTGCTGTAATATTCTATAATTTTATTAAAATTCATTTTCTGCATTCACACTTGGACGTCTTCCTTGCTGATCTTGGTGCAGTCACTGATGAACATGGTGAACAGTTTCACCAGGACATTGTGACCATGGAAAGGCAGTATCAGGGTAACTAGAATCCTTCAATGCTGGCCGACTATTGTTGGACACTGAGGCATTAGATGTTGAGTATAAATGAAATTCAGCAGTAAAACATTTCTAGAACAGTTGAACTGATGCAACACGTCAGCATCATTATGCAATTAAACATGCTAAATTCAATCAAAGTTAACTTAATGTTTCTCCAACTCCCTATATAATACTGCAAATCTGAAATTATCTTTATTTTCAGATTGAAGTGTCCTTTCACAATCCCCATTTTTTTACAGCAAGCAAACTTTTTGAAATAAATTATTGTCCAGTGTTATTTCTATCACTAATGTTTCTGGAGTTAAACTTTATATTGTCAAATTACAGGAAATTTCCACACAAAATGTCAGCTTTCAAATTATATATTAAATATGTACATTTATATCATCTTTATTTTGGAGGATATACTGTATGTGTAAATTAGCATCTTTTGACTTTAACTGAATATAACTTAATTCCTTTAAAATGCTGCATGAATAACACATTTAGAAGTTGGATTTAAAGCCATGTAAATTATTATACAGTAAAAAGTGAGTACTCTGATACATGATTTGAATTGGTACATTAAATTTCCCTTTAATATATATAGGTATATCCCGCTATATAAAACTAGAGCGTTCCTATGAAGCCTGTCATAGGCCGAAATGGCAAAAAGCGAAGACCCATTCACTACCATTGAAGGCTATTTTTATTAAAGTGAAAACCCATTCAAATCCTTTTGTAAAAGCGAACACAGGTTTCTTTGTAAAAGTGAATTTTAATAAAGCAAGTATTCATAAAACAGGGTATACCTGTACCAATATACTTTGAGTCTTTGTTATTCTGAGTTAGCATTTATACCAGCATAGAAAATTTAAATAGGACTAACCAACAAATAAGAAATCTGAACAAAGGAACAAGAGTGAACAATTTACCTCATTCTCCTCAAATATGCCATCAGCCCATAAATATGCATTTGCAGTGTTCTTTTGATATCTTTAACTAAGTTTTATTAATATATTTAAATTTAATAATTGCTCTTTGTGTAAGAGAGTTCCAAATTTCTTTCATCTTTTTGAACAGATGTTCCCGATTTCAAACGTATAAAGCCAAGTTCTAGTTTGTAAACTATGTCTCCAATTCCTATGCTCCACAACCAAGTTTCTGGAGATGAAGAGACAACAGGAAATTTCCCTTCTATCTATGTATCAATTCCGCTAAATATCTTTGAAACTTCAATCCAATTCCTTCACCCAATTTCTTTGTGATTTAGAACAAAAACAGAAAATGCTGTTCTGAATTTATACTCATAATCCAATATTTGTATCCATGAGTCCAGATTCTGTTATATCTCCTTTGCACTCTGTCCGAAATCAATATAACATTCCTAAGGTGTGGAGCCAAAATTACCCTTGGTACAATAGGTGTGGTCTAAGCAAGGCTTTTTACTGTTTTTATCTCAATATATTCCTGACCAGAAAATATAAAGGGCACTATTATTTTAATTCTCATTCATAGTTTAATAATTTTGTGGTTAGACACCCTGAGTTTCTTTAAACATTTAATTGTTTCCAGCTTTACACCATTTAGAAAATTTTCTCTATTAAAATCCAAAGTAGAAGATCTCACATTTGCTTACATTGAAATTCTTTTACCCATTTGTTTATTCAATTAATATCTTTTGTAAGTCTACTCCATTTACAAAATTGTTGGTCTTTATGTTATCAGCAAATGTGGAAATGTGACATTTTATTGAATCAATTGTGGTAATTTTAAAATCATTGGACTCTAAAAATCCTTGATGTATAGCACCACTCATATCATAACAACTTGGTTATCTGACTATTATCATTACTTTATTTCCTGCTCAGCCATTTCCTTCACCAAGACTCAAATTTACCTTCAGTTCCATGGGTTACAGCTTTATGTAGCAGGCACTTTTGAATGATTTTATCTAATGTTTTCTGGAAATGTAAGTCACATGCCTGTTCATTAATTCACTTAAAACATTCATTCAGGTTCATAAAGCATGCCATTTACAATCCATGCTGGTTTTCTCTGATTAACACAGTGAATGGTTGAGCAGGCTGGGACTTTATTCCCTGGAGTATAGAAGGTTGAGGGGTGATTTGATAGAGTTATTCAAAATTATAAGGGGGACGGATAGAGTCAATGTGGATAGGCTTTTTCCACTGAGAGTGGGGGAGACTCAAAACAAGAAGGCATGGATTGAGAGTAAAAGGGGAAAAGTTTTTAAAGGAAACATAGGGGAAATTTCTTCACGCAGAGGATGGTGGGGGTGTGGAATGAACTTCAGGCAGTGGTAGTAGAAGTGAGATCAATGTTAATATTCAAGGAAAGGTTGAATAGGTATATGGATGGGAGAGGTGTGGAGAGTTATGGGCCAAATGCGGGTCAGTGGGACTAGGTGGGAGATGATGTTTGGCACGGACTAGAAGGGCCAAACTGGCCTGTTTCTGTGCTGTAAATGGTTATATGGTAAACTGAAAATGTTCAAGTATTCAATCTATTGTTAATTATAGGCAGATATAATTTACTGGCATTAGATGCTGCATTACTGCTGTAAATCTTCCAGGTTTCCCACTCTCACATGTGTGAAATAATATGGTGCCTTCACAACCAAGAGAGTTTCTGAAAAAAAGCATCATATATTCTCATTTCAAAGTTTTCACCTCGATCCTTCAATAATGCTTAAGCATAATCTAGCAAACAGGAAAAGGGTGTGATTTACTTCAAGTTCAGGAGTCATGTTGTTGAAGTTTGGAGCCACGTGTGATCCATGGAATGCTTTGGCTTCTGTATCACTTGGGGATTTTGGGGTGGTGGTGGAGATGTTTCAATAAATATTACTTTCAGGTCACTAAATCCATGACAATAGTTTTCTTTTTTTTTAAACTTTATTTAAGATTTTATAACATGAATAACATATAGAATTACATTAAAAAAAAATTAAGAACAAAATAATAAAATTACAATACAGTATCAGTATTCTAAATAAACTATACCCTCCCCAATAATTATTACACATTAATAACCCAACTCAAATTAGTCCAACCCCCCCCTTTCCCCCAAAATAAAGAGTGAAGAATTAATAAAGTTAATAATATATGTGAGGAAAAAAAACCCACTTACAAAAAAAACAAAAACATAACCGATTTAAAATACTAACAAAAAGAAAAGTAGTTAATACTAAGATATCAGACTTAAAAAACATATTTAAATCAAACTTAAAAGCATATATTTAACAGAGTTAAGACGAAACATATATTTAACTCAAACTTAATATAAAAAATTAGTAAAGTTAGTAACATTGTCTATCAAAAATTCTTAAACAATAATCAATTCTTTAAAAAAAATTGTAGCATGAGAAAAAAAAAGATGAAAAAAAAACTTTCTCTATAGAGATAAACCTTCACCAAATATCAACTAACTAAGTTAGTTGAAGTTAGACAAGAGTTTTCTTTTGAAAAGATTGGTGAAATGTCTGTTGGAAGTCCGTATGATTCACAGGCTAATGGTTTATACATTTAGAAGGAATCACATTAGTCAGCCTGCACCAAAATTAATTACTGTTAAATGTTAATTAATTAGAACATTCAAAATTAAGAAAAAAATTGGTGATATTGGTACTTTTTATTTAAATTGTACCACACTTCAAAAATTTGCTGCTGGAGAATCTGTAGATTGGGTGACACGTCCGCTGAACACTGTGGGTTTAAACTTGAACTCCCAGTAACAAAGATATTGATTCCCAATACCATTCCCACATTCTCAGCTTCTTGCATTGTCAGGGTGAGGATAAACTTGAAGAATAGCACACAATATTCTTCCTGAACAACTTAAACCGAATGCCAGAAACAAGTTTAAGTAACTCTACTTCTTTCTGGTTCCACTGTTGCCATCTCTTCTTTACCTACTGCTCTTTCTCTAATTCCTCCCCCACTCACCCACCAAATGGTCTCTCCCACCTTTCTAGTACCCTATCACCTTTTGGAGCCTCCCCAGCATCTTTCCCCCATTATTTATGTAAAATCACCCCCTTATTACCATGCCTTGATGAAGAGTCCTGCCCTGAAATTTCCATTTGAACTCATGGATGCTGCCTGACCAGCTGAGTTCCTCTAGCATTGTGTACTTGAGATTTCACCATCTGCAGCTTTTGTGTACCATACTTCAAATCAGAGAATATCATAAAAACACTATCTTGTATATAATTTCTGTTCTCATAATCTTTCTTTTTCTTAATGTGGAAAATATGGGTTTTTTATGTAATTTCCTGTGATGCAAAAAGATAATATCAGACCTTATGATTTTTTTTTAAATGTAGGTTGCACTGTGGGGAAACAGATGTGACCTTTCCATTTCTGCCGGGGTGACCAACTCTCAAACATTCAACCCATTAACTGCTCTCGAATCTTTAAAGCCTTTCATTTTGATCAATGACTTTGAATTTGTTTGGCGCCTCCTCATCAATAATAAGAAAAATAAAATTTCAGGAACAGCTCACACCCGAATAGACATTGTCCTTGACAACTCTGGATTTGAGCTAGTGGCTGATTTGGTATTGGCGGATTTCCTCATCACTTCTCAACTCGTTCATGAAATTCACTTTCATGGGAAGAGCATACCTTGGTTTGTTTCTGATACAACAAAGAAAGATTTTGACTGGACACTGAATCAAATGAAGACATCCAGCCACCCACAGATGTCCAAGTGTGGAGCTGCATGGGAAAACAATGTGAAAAGAGGGGTTTGGAATTATCAGGACCACGTATTCTGGACTCTCCCCAATGAGTTTTATGACATGTCCCTCATTGCCAATGATCTGCATGCTGAACTGCAGAAGTCACACTTAATATTTTTTAAGGGAGACTTAAATTATAGGAAGCTAACAGGAGACAGGAAGTGGAGCTATACAGTTCCGTTTGAAACTGCTCTCCGCGGGTTTCAGCCAGCACCACTATGTAGCTTGCGGACACTGAAAGCTGATATTCAGGTTGGCTTAAAGACGGGGCTAGGTGAGCAGCTGGCGGCCTCTGATCCTGACTGGTTGACCAGTGGGCATTATGCAATTATTCAATTTAGCAACTCTTTCAGGAAATAACATTGTTACCTGGCATATCTCTAAGCCATCTTTCTGGATTGATGGGAAAATTATAATGCTGTTTCATTGTTTACCAAATACTTCATAATCTTAAGCATGTTTGGCTCAAACTTCCTATAATTTAATGTTTTCATTGGAAATAATCTTAGGGATATTTGTTGTAAAATGCACTAAAAAATTAATTTTCAGAATTGCAATTTAAATCTTTCTGTATGGGAAATGTTGCTCTGGTGTTGATACAATAAGAACAACAAAGGCTCACTGATATGTGAGTGGCCAGTCACTTAAATTACCAAATACATGTTCATTCATAATTAAAATTGTTGCTACCCGTAGAATCTTTTTTGATTTATCATTTAGCTTTTTGATCATAATTTATTTTATCAGATATAATTTCAACATGAGGAATTTTACAAATATAATGATACAAACTGCCAACTATTTCAGTTTTCTGCCCCACTCCTGCACCAACATGTCTGTCCACGGCCTAAGGCACAGCCAAACCAACACCTAATATTCCATCTTGGACTCTCTGTCCGGATGGCATTAACATCAACTTCTCCGGTTTCTGCAACACCACTCCCTATTCTCCTGCTCTTCCTTTTCCTCTGTCTCCTTTCCTCCAGCTCTGCTCCCCTTTCCCTATCCATTCTGTTGTGCCCTCCCTTGCTCCCTTATCCACCAGTTTGCTGTTGTGCCCTGCTTCCCTTATCCACTAGTTTGTCTCAATATAAACAGGGAAACTGGCAATAATCACTGTGCAGAATGGCACTCATAGAGAAGCATCTATTGCATTCAATATCCTCTGTTAACCCATTAAAATTTGAAAGATTGTTAAATAGGGTTTAATAAATCCATGCAGATAACTTTTTATTAACTCAAGCTTCTCCAAGTGCACATTTCCCCTGATGATTATTTCTAAAAACCTTCCTCACAACTCAGGTCAAACTGATTGACCTGTAATTGGCATTTATTGCACTGTTTTCAGTATTATGGAGTCACTTACAGGATTACGTCTTAAGGGTTATGCATATGTATGATACTTCACAACAAAATGTGGTGCATAAAGTTACCAATATAGTTACAAAAGATTTGCTAGTCCCTTGAACAACCCTCTCACTTAGCAAGTGGATAAAAAGCACATTTTCCCCTTGAGCACGGAACCTCTAGTTACATTTTCTGTTGGGCTCTTTAGCAAACAAATGGGTCTGATCAAGCTTTTGGAAGTATTCGGGAAACTATCAAGTGGTTTGTAATCCTTCCTAATCTACTACATTAAAAAGGGATATTTAGAGTTGGTGGAATAGAGTTTGAGGCAACCACCTTGTGAAGCGAAGTTTACATTTACATACAAGATTCTAGAGCCAGCTATTAGCTACTGGATTATTTGCTTGTACTGAAGCTGACAGAACGATGCATATTGACTGGGTACTGGGAAAAGATTAGACCTTCAGTAAATCAACTACTATCAAAGGAAATACTGGAATCAGGTACAATTGTAACATTTAAAAGAAAATGAGTCAATTCTCCATCCCATTCGTTTGGTGACATGTCTGACAATGGTCTCATGCACTGACAGACTGAGACCACTCATAAATTGGAGAAACAGCACCTCTTCTTCTGGCTGGGCACCTCCAACCGGATGGCATTAATATCGACTTCTCTGGCTTTTGTTAACTCCCACCCCTCTTTCCCCCTGTTGCCTTTCCCCATCTCTGTCCCTCCATTCCATTTCCTTTTGCACAAACATGATAAATTCTTACCTCATCCTATATCATATCCAATTAACACCTTTTGTTGGTCTGGATTCCTCCCCCAGCCAGCATTGTTTGAATACTGAGACTTCCTGATTCTGGCTTATTCCTTGAAGAAGGACTCAGGCCCAAAACAACGGCAATATATCTTTGTCTCCTATAGACTCTGAAGAGACTAGTTGAGTTCCTCCAGGATTTTGGTGTTTTTACTACAATCACAGCACCTGCAGACTTTAGTGTTTCATTTAATGAGTCATGACAGGATTGATGTACGAAACGATTGATTCAATTTGTTTTATGTTCTTTAGAGTTTCGATTACATTGTAACAGAATTGGATGGACTTGGGAAGAATGTGCATGATGGACAGTGCAATGGGTCACAATCTAAGCATAAAGAGATAAGCTATTTAAGACCAAGATGAGGAGAAATATTTCTGCCAGAGGATGGTGAACTGGTGGGATTCTCTACCAAGTTAGAGTTTATTGTCATATGAAAGGTTAAGCGAGGAAGAGTTTTTTTTCTTTAGAGTGACAGGAGAAATGACTTAATGGAGGTTTATAAGATTATGGCGGGGGGGGGGGGGGGGCATGGCCAATACCAAAGGACATCAGTTTAAGGTGAAGGGAGGAAGGTTTAGGCTAGATGTCAGAGGTGGTTTTCTACAGAGGGTGGTGGGTACCCGGAAGGCATTGCTGGACTTAGTGGTTTAGGTAGGTACGATAGGAACATTTAAAAGACACTTAAGCCCCTTTTCCCACAAGCACCCTGTCCCAGGAATTTACTGGGACAGGGTCCAGTGGAAAAGAAACACTGTCCAAATGCCGGCGTCAAATGATGACATTTCACACTGGGGATTAAATACTTCTACCCCTACTCATATCCCTGGCGTTTGTTGATGCTGGTGTGATAAAACCAGTGGAAAAGAGATACCAGAAAGTCACCTGTTTCCAGTTAAAGGTAGAACACTCCAATCCCTGGAGTCGAATGTGATCAATGGAAAAGCAATTATTGTCCCAGTTAAGGGTGGTCCAGTGGAAATGGCACAAAGGGCTTCCTATGCCTGGACACTGCACATCGAATTAACTGGGATGCCAGTGGAAAAAGGGCTATTGATAGACACATGGATCTAAGGAAAATACCGTGTTATGGCCTGTGTGTGAGGGAAGTGTTTGATTCGTTGTGGAGTAGGTTTATATATAGGTTGGCACAACATTATGGGCTGTAGGGCCTGTACTGTGCTGCTCTATGTATTGAAATGCAGTGATAGAGATTGTTTTGTGAGTGGGCCAGTAGATAGTGTGCAATAATAGTACAAGTAAAACACAGTACAAGAGTACAAAGTGCAGGGTTACAGGGAAAGATCAGCTGGCAAAGAGGAATGGTGACATTATTTTACTACGTTGAGGTCCATCCAGGAGTCTGATAATGATCTCTCACTGAATCTTTTTCTGGACCAGATATGTTTTTTAATGTTGTAAAACACGAAAGTTTTCAGACGCAGTGATTGAAGTAAAAACACAATGCTGGAGAAATTCAGCAGGTCAAATAGCACACGTTGTAAAACAAAGATAAGATACTGTACATCACCAATGTTTCGGGCTTGAGCCCTTCATGAAGATATGAGAAAAATATAGGTAGGTGTCTGAATAAAATGACGGGGGCGGGACGGGCAGGGGAAGAGTTCAAGTCCACAGGCAAGAGATGGATAAGGGAGGGAGGGCACACAGAGAGGTGAATGGAGAGGAAGGGTGTAGAGAGCAGGAGGAAAGGAGACAAGGCGATAATAGGGAGAGAGGGAGAATGAGGAGCGGTCTAGCAGAAACCAGAGTAGGTGATGTTAATGCCTTCCAGTTGGAGAGTGCCCAGATGTAATATTAGGTGTTGCCCCTCCAATTTATGGATGGCCTTCATTTGGCAGTGCATGAGGCCATGGACAGACATACATTAGTTGAGATACATACATTGGATACTTAGATTTATTAAGTGGGAAACTGGAAGGGATCATGAGAATTATATGGTAGCCAGGAAGGAACTTAAGAAAGAAGTTAGGAGAGCTCGGTGGGCATGAGAAAACTTTGGCATGTAGGATTAAAGAGAACCCCCACGGTGTTCTCCATGTACGTGAACGACAGAATGATGACGAGAATGAAGGTGGGGCTGCTAAAGGATAAAGAAGGTAGCGTGCCTAGAGGCAGAGGAGGTTGGGGAGGTCCTAAATTAATACTTTGCTTCAGTATTCACAAGTACCTGGATCAGGGTGAGGTCGGAATAGAACTGGCTTGTGTGCTGGACAATGTTAAAATTAAGGAAGAGGAAGTGTTGGATCTTAAAAACATAAAGATTGATAAGTCCCTGGGGCCTGATGCAATATACCTCAGGTTGCTGTGGGAAGTGATGGAGGAGAAGGCTGGGGCAGTGGCTATGATATTTGAGTCCTCTTTGGCCGCAGGGGAAATGCCGGAGGATTGAAGAATGGCAAATGTGGTCCCCTTGTTTAAAAAAGGTTATAGGGAGAATCCTGGGAATTTTGACTGGTGAATCTTATGTCAGTAGTGTACAAACTATAGGAGAGGATTCTTAAGGATTGGATTCATGAGCATTTGGAGTAGTAGTCTTCTCTTGGATAGTCGGCCTTGCTTTGTGAAGGGAAAGTTGTGCTTCATCAGCCTAATTGAAGTTCTTTGAGGAGTTAACAAAAGAAATTGATGAAGGTAGGGCAGTAGATGTGGTCAATATAGATTTTAGCAAGACATTCAGAATGTCATGAGGCATGGGACCCACAGAACCTTGACTGTATGGATTAAAAATTGGCTTGCATGGAGAAAGTTGAGAATAGTAGTAAATCGAAAGTATTTTGCCTGGAGGTCAGTGACTAGTGGAATCCTGCGGGGATCAGTTCTGGGACCCCAGTTATTTGTGATTTTTATAAGTGACCAAGATGATGAAGCAGAAGGATGGGTCAGTCAGTTTGATGATGGTATGAAGGCTGGAAGAGTTGTGGACAATGCTGAAAGTTGTTGTAGGTTACAAAAGGATATAGACTGGATGAAGAGTTAGGTGGAAAAGTGACAGATGGAGTTCAATCTGAAAAGTGTGAGGAGATGCATTTTGGAAGGTCAAACCAGAAAATTGAGTACAGGGTTAATTGTTGTATACTTAACAGTGTGGAGTAGCAAAGGGACCTTGGGGTCCAAATCCATACATATCTCAAGGTTGCCACACAGATTGATAGGACAGTTCAGGAGCGTGAATTCGAGGAAAGTATCCGGTTCAGACGGATATTAAAAACCTGTGCTGATCAACTTACCAATGTATTCACAGATATCTTCAATATCTCACTCCAGCAGGGCTTGGTACCCACCTGTTTCAAACAGGCATCAATCTTACCAGTGCCCAAGAAGAGTACAGTAATGGTGGGTCATGTGATGCAAAGGTAGCAGAAGGAAGTGTCCCCAAGAGCTCCTGGACCAGGACGAAGATCAAAACACCCAGAAATTGAAGTTGGAAGGGACCAAAAGTATAAAAGTGAAGAATAAAGTTCTTACCAGAAGAGGATGGGAAGGAAGAAGATGATGGCTAGCTGGGTAGCATTGAGCTGCAAGGTTAGAACCAGCCCACCTCGATAACTGCAAAATAGTGCTGGGAGCACTGAAGGTAGTAGGCTCGGAGCCCCAATGGGCTGGTCATTGGCAGAAGTGGCCTGACTTGGGGGGGGGGGAAGCTCGCCTGGCAGAGTGACAAGGGAGGAGGCTATCAACCACAAGAAAACCTGTGGTGCAGCCAGGGACTGGTCACCGGGGTGTGTTGGGCAGTGGAGGGGCTGGAACAAAGCCATTTGCCCTGATGTGAATAGCAGGTGTCAGGAGTGCAGGTTCGGACCTCGACGATGGGTAAGGTGATGCATGGGAAGGTGCAGGAGGCCTCGACCCCATGAGGGACGACGCGACAAGCATCTTGGCCAGCTTGTTTAGCGATGAGAAAGGAAACCTCTCCCCCCACAAAACAATGAGCTCCAGCAGGCAACAGGCAGAGAAAGAGGGGAGCATGGGAAGCAGCAGCCCCGAGGTGATAAAGATGGGTGAGACCACAACAGATTTATTTGGGGATGCCAGATGTTACGGGAGCGACATGGAGGCCGATACTGTCAAGAAGGATGATGGTGTTAGACTTCTCGTAGTGGCCAAGATGTCAGTGATAGGAAGGTGGGGGGGCTCGGAGCTCTCACTGGATGATTCTAGAAGCAATGGAGAAAAGACTCTCATTGGACTTGGGCAGGACAATGGGCCAGTTAAATACCAAACTGGACAAATGTCACTCAGTATTGAATATTTTGCAAGGGAGCGGGACAGAACTGGAAGAAAGAACAGGGGACAATGAGGACAGGATAGGGCAATTGTAAAAAGAGGTTACAGTGGGGGTGGGGGCAGAACAGGGTGCTTATGGCAGAAAATTTACATTCTCGAAAATTATAGTTGATGCAATACAATTTAAATTGTGGAGTTAAAGGAAGGGATAGAGGGGAGAAGCCCTGTAGCTTTCTTTCACTGTTGGCTCCCAGAGACCCTGGGGAAGGAAAGTCTGGGGGAATTGGTAGAGGATGAGAGACTCAATTGGTCCTTCTTTGCACGCCTGGGTACCGGACAAAGACCACGCTCATTACTGGTGGAGCAATTGCAACAGCAGGACCAGAAAAAATGGTAAGTGCTGCGGTTGTCGGGGCGAAAACGAGGGGAGAACTGCTGGAGCTTGGGATAATAAAGTATTCTTTTATCCCTATATGTTGGATCCTCCTGCACTAAAGGAATTGAAGTCTCTGAAAAGGGTGGCAAAGGAAAAGGGCTATGAGCGTGTAATTAGATACCCGGCAAACTTTAAGATAATAATGCTGGGGGGAGTCACGTGATGGAGTAGTGGCCGGTCGGGGAACTCCAGCCCTCTCCGGAAAAGTTTTAAAAAAACACACAAAACACAAAAGCACAAACATAAAAATTAAAATAAAGTGAAAGTAAAGGTGGGAAGAAAATGGCAGCGAAGAAAGAAAAGTCGAAAGCAACGGGAAGAAGAGAAGAAGAAAGAACGTCGGAAGAAGAAGGTGAAGGCCTTACCTGTCCGAGGAGGCCCGCCGCGGAGAGAGAAGCCTGCTCCCTAAGGTCAGTTGAAGTCCCGAGCTCGGGACTACAAAAATGGCTCGCGGAGCCAAGTAAAAGTGCGCAACCGTGCATGCGCATGACAAAAAAAACACTGACGGGAGGGGAGACCAGATGAGGAGTCGATCTCCACAGCTGAGAATGACAACTACAGCACAACAACAGGAAGAGAACATAGAAAACAACGAGAACAAGAAAGAAGAGAGTAAAAAGAAAACAAGGAAACAACAGATGACCAACCCAGAGGAAGAAGAAGAAGAAGAACATAGAGAAATGGAAGAAGAAGGGAAAGGCAAGACAATGGATATATTTTTTTTTCAAGAATATATGGAATCAGTAAAAGAATGGCAATCACAAGAATTTAGTGAAATAAAAAGAAGAATTAAAAGTACAGAAGAAAAAATGAATAGATTAGAGATGGTCATGTCAGATATAGGAAAAAGAGTGAACAAGGTGGAAGAACGAGAAACAGCTGTAGAAATGGAAGTAGAGGACTTAAAAAAGAAATTAGAAGAATCTAATAAAAAAAGGTAGAGACACAAGAGCTGTTAGCTCAGAAGATAGATATAATGGAAAATTATAGTAGAAGAAATAATATAAAGATAGTGGGCCTTAAGGAAGATGAAGAAGGCAAGAATATGAGAGAATTTATAAAAGATTGGATCCCCAGGGTCCGAGGAAGACCAGAATTACAGGAAGAAATGGAAAAAGAAAGGGCACATAGAACATTAGCCCCAAAACCACAGCCACAACAAAAACCAAGATCCATTTTAGTAAAATTCCTAAGATATACAACAAGAGAAAATATATTGGAGAAAGCAATGAAGAAAATAAGAGAAGACAAAAAGCCACTGGAATATAAAGGTCAAAAATTTTTTTTCTATCCAGACATAAGTTTTGAACTCCTGAAGAAAAGAAAGGAGTTTAATACAGCAAAAGCGATCCTATGGAAAAAAAGGATATAAATTTATGCTAAAGTACCCAGCGGTACTTAAAATAGTTATTCCAGGGCAGCAAAACAGACTATTCTCGGATCCGGAGGAAGCAAGAAAATTTGCAGAACAACTACAAAACAGACAGAGAGATGAAGACATGTAACGAGAGTAAAAATGACCCTGAACTATATGTATGTGTATCAGCCAGCTCCCCACCATGACTACCAGCACCCCCACATCTCCATCGGGCACACAAAACTCAAAACGGTCAACGAGTTTACCTATCTCGGCTGCACCATTTCATCAGATGCAAGGATCGACAACGAGATAGACAACAGACTCGCCAAGGCAAATAGCGCCTTTGGAAGACTACACAAAAGAGTCTGGAAAAACAACCAACTGAAAAACCTCACAAAGATAAGCATATACAGAGCTGTTGTCATACCCACACTCCTGTTCGGCTCCGAATCATGGGTCCTCTACCGGCATCACCTACGGCTCCTAGAACGGTTCCACCAGCGTTGTCTCCGCTCCATCCTCAACATTCATTGGAGCGACTTCATCCCTAACATCGAAGTACTCGAGATGGCAGAGGCCGATAGCATCGAGTCCACGCTGCTGAAGATTCAGCTGCGCTGGGTGGGTCATGTCTCCAGAATGGAGGACCATCGCCTTCCCAAGATCGTGTTATATGGCGAGCTCTCCACTGGCCACCGTGACAGAGGTGCACCAAAGAAGAGGTACAAGGACTACCTAAAGAAATCTCTTGGTGCCTGCCACATTGACCACCGCTAGTGGGCTGATATCGCCTCAAACCGTGCATCCTGGCGCCTCACAGTTCGGCGGGCAGCAACCTCCTTTGAAGAAGACCGCAGAGCCCACCTCACTGACAAAAGACAAAGGAGGAAAAACCCAACACCCAACCAACCAATTTTCCCCTGCAACCGCTGCAACCGTGTCTGCCTGTCCCGCATCGGACTTGTCAGCCAAAAATCGAGCCTGCAGCTGACGTGGACATTTACCCCCTCCATAAATCTTCGTCCGCGAAGCCAAGCCAAAGATATATATATATAGGTGTGTATGTGTGTGTATATATGTGTGTACATGAGTGTATCCGTATTTAAAGGAAAAAATATAGAGTATAGATAAGAATTAATAAGGGAAAGAAAGGGAAGAGAGGAAGTAAGGAAGGAATTAAGAGAGTGACCTTTGTTATATATGAAAATTAAAATCTTTTCGGGGGGGGCTGGGTGGGGAGGAGTTACGGTCACTGCGAAATCAGTTGACGCTTGCGAGTGAATTCGCAAATCCTAATGGAGAGGGGAGATGTGGTTGCCCGACAAGGGATAAAGGGCAACTCAGGAAGGCGAGGGGATAGTGGGTTTAAGAAATTTTAGATAGTAGAATAAGGGAAATGTTTGATGTTTTAGAAATGTTGTCTTATAAAGTGTTCAAAACAAGAAAGCAGAAATGGATAAGAAGGAAAGGTGATGATGAGGAAACGGAAAGGAAAGATAAACAAAGTATGAAATGGCTACGTTGAACTATATGACTTTAAATATTAACGGAATACATAACCAAATCAAAAGGAAGAAACTGCTAAATTTACTGAAAAAAGAAAAAAATGATATAGCATTCGTGCAAGAAACACATTTAATTGAAATGGAGCACAAAAAATTAAAGGGAGATTGGGTAGGACATGTAACAGCAGCGTCATATAATTCAAAAGCTAGAGGAGTAGCTATATTAATCAGTAAAAATGTACCAATTAAAATAGAAGAGAAAATAATAGATCCAGCAGGGAGATATGTAATGATAAAATGTCAGATATATTCGGACTTTTGGAATTTACTCAATGTATATTCACCTAACGAAGAAGATCAAAAATTTATGCAAGATATTTTTTTGATGATAGCAGACACGCAAGGGAACATAGTAATAGGAGGGGATTTCAACCTTAATTTGGATTCAAACATGGATAAAACTGGGAAAAAAAATTAACAGAAAGAACAAAGTAACCAAATTTATAATTAAATCGATGCAAGAAATGCAACTTTTGGATATATGGAGGAAACAACACCCAAAGGAAAAGGAATATTCATATTATTCGGGTAGACATAAAACATACTCAAGAATAGACCTATTCCTGTTATCAGCTCGTATGCAAGACAGAGTAAGAAAAACAGAATATAAAGCTAGAATATTATCGGACCACTCACCCCTGATATTGACAATAGAGATAGAGGACATCCCTCCAAGAATGTATAGATGGAGATTAAACTCCATGCTACTTAAAAGGCAAGATTTTAGAGAATTAATTGAAAGACAAATTAAAATGTACTTTGAAATAAATACGGAATCAGTGAAAGATAAGTTTATACTATGGGACGCAATGAAAGCGTTCATCAGAGGGCAAATAATAAGTTATGTAACCAAGATGAAGAAGGACTACAATCAGGAAACAGAGCAGTTGGAAAGGGAAATAGTAAATATAGAAAAAGAAGTAGCAATGAAGGAAGATACAACTAAAAGAAGAGAATTGGCAGATAAAAAAATAAAATATGAAACACTACAAACATATAAGGTGGAGAAGAACATAATGAAGACAAAACAGAAATATTATGAACTAGGAGAAAAATCGCACAAAATTCTAGCATGGCAGCTTAAGACAGAACAAACTAAGAGAATGGTATTGGCATCAAGGAAAAAGACAAACAAATCACATATAATCCAACGGAGATTAATGAACACTTCAGAGAATTCTACGAACAATTATACCAAACTGAAAACAAAGGGAAAGAAGACAAAATAGACGAATTTTTAACTAAAATTGAACTATCAAAATTACAAATAGAGAACAAAATAAATTAACAGAACCATTTGAAATAGTAGAAATAAAAGAGATAATAAAAAAAACTACCAAATAATAAAACACCAGGAGAGGATGGATTCCCAATAGAATTCTATAAAACATTTAAAGATTTATTAATTCCTCCCCTCCTGGAAGTAATCAACCAGATTGATAAAACACAAAGCTTACCAGATTCATGCAAAACAGCAATAATTACAGTAATACCAAAGACAGGGAAAGATCCACTCGCACCAGCGTCATATAGACCAATATCTTTACTTAACACAGATTATAAGATAATAGCTAAACTATTAGCAAACAGATTAGCCGACTATGTACCAAAAATAGTAAATCTAGACCAAACCGGACTAATTAAAAAAAGACGAACAACAGACAATATTTGTAAATTTATTAACTTAATTCATGCAGTAGAAGGAAATAAAGCTCCAACAGTAGCAGTTGCTTTAGACACAGAGAAGGCCTTTGACAGAGTAGAATGGAATTATTTATTCAAAGTACTACAAAAATTCAGCTTACCAGAGAAATATATTAATTGGATTAAAGCATTATATAAGGGGCCACTGGTGAAAGTGACAGTAAATGGATATATATCAAAACAATTTAACTTAAGCAGATGAACAAGGCAGGGATGCCCACTATCTCCCTTATTGTTCGCGTTAGCCATAGAACCACTAGCAGAACTGATAAGAACAGAAAATAAAATAAATGGGATAAAAATAAAAGACAAGGAATATAAAATCAGTCTATTTGCAGATGACGTTATAATATACTTGGCAGAACCAGAAATATCAATAAAAGAATTACATAAGAAATTGAAGGAATATGGATAAGTGTCGGGATACAAGATTAACGCAAATAAAAGTGAAGCAATGCCAATGAATAATGCGGATTTCTCAAAATTTAAGAAAGAATCACCATTCAGATGGCAAATGCAAGCAATACGATACCTAGGTATACAAATAAATAAAAACCTCAGCCATCTATATAAACTCAATTAATATCCACTAATGAAAAAATTACAGGACGACTTAGAGCATTGGAAAGACTTACCACTAACACTAATAGGAAGGATAAACTGTATTAAAATGAACATTTTCCCAAGGATACAATACTTATTTCAGGCATTGCCAATACACTTGACGGAGAAATTCTTCAAGGAGTTAAAGAAAATAATAAGGAAATTTTTATGGAAAGGGGGGAAACCGAGGATAGCACTAGATAAATTAACAGAATGGTATAAACAAGGAGGCTTACAACTGCCAAACTTTAAAAATTATTATAGAGCCGCACATTAAGATACCTATCAGATTTTTATCAAACAAGTGAAAAGCCAGATTGGACTAGATTAGAACTAGATAAAATAGGGGAGAAGATACCTGAACATATATTATATAAATGGGATGAAAAATTGGTACAACGTAGGAATTCTCCAGTATTACATCATCTGCTCAATATTTGGAAGAAGATTCATGTAGAAAGGAATAAAACAAATTACCAATTACCAAAGCCAATACTGACGCAAAATCAGCTAATCCCTTTTACAATAGATAACCTTTCCTTTAGAGAATGGGAGAAAAAAGGGATCAAAAGAATAGAAAATTGCTTTTCAGGAAATAAATTATTATCTTTTGAACAAATGAAGGATAAATATAATATAACTCACGATACAGTGTTGGCATACTACCAACTGAAATCCTACTTGAAGGACAAATTGGGAAGCAGTCGTTACCAGAGGGAAGTAATTTTGAATATGTGATTATAGACACAATGATAATCAAAAAATTTATAACAAATATGTATATTAAACTGCAAGAAAAGGAGAATGAGGAAACAAATGGTAAAATTAAACAAAAATGGGAACAAGATTTAAACATAAAGATAAAGGAGGAAACATGGGAGAAGTTATGCTCTGGAACTATGAGAAATACAATAAACACGAGGTTACTTATGATACAATATAACTGGATACACAGGCTATACATTACACCTCAAAAGTTAAATAATTGGGACCCAACAATATCTGACAGATGTTTTCGCTGTAAAAAGGAAATGGGAACAACAATTCATGCAATCTGGACATGTGAGAAAGAGAAAAAATTTTGGGAAGATCTATACCAGATATTAAATAAAATCACAGAAAGCAATATACCAAAAACCCCAGAGATCGTCCTCCTAAGTAACATAAAAAACAAAGAATTTGGACTTGATTTGGATGGTGCACAAAAAAGATTTGTTAGGATAGCCCTAACTGTAGCAAAAAAATGTATTATGTCAGCCTGTAAATTAGAAGATAACTTTAGAATACAACAATGGTATATAGAAATGAATAAATGTATTCCATTAGAAAAAATAACATATAATTTAAGAAATAATATTGAAATATTTGAACAAATATGGGAGCCATACATGAAACACAATAGAGAAAACCTACCGAGGACATCTACCACCTAAAATGACAGAAGGAGAAGGAAATGAAAAGAATTGACTCAGTGGAATTTCTTGTTTATTTTTATTGAGTGACAACATTGTTTGATGGGTTTAATGTATCTTAGAGTTTGTAGTTTAAATGAATGGGAGGGGAGGTAGGGAGGGTGGGATGGGAAGAGGAGGGGGAGAAAACGACACTGTATATATTTGAAAAGTAAAATGTATGTATCTTGATCAATGTGGTTTATAGTGTGAAAAATAAAAAATAAAAAAAAAGATAGTAATGCTGGGGAGTTTTGTAACAATTAAGAATGTAAATATTGTTTATGAAATAATAACTGGGTGTAAAAGTAAAAAGGGGAAGAAAGGGAAGGTGGGTGGAGAGGAGAGGGAGGTAGATAAGTGTGAAAGGCACAACCTTTAATATAGAGGGGGGTGGTGACAATGCAAGGGATTCAGTCACCAATGGGGGTGAGTGGGGGAGGTTTGCAAAAAGCTGGAAGGGAGGAAATGTGTGGGGTTGATCAGTTGTTTCAATGTCTGGTGTTATATGTTGTTTCCTTTTTGGTTTTATTTGTCCTTTTGCCTTTGTTGACCCTGATTTTCCTGGGATTTGTTACACCGCTGGGTGAGCTGCAGTGGTCAGCTGGAAGGAGAAAATTGGGTGGAACTACTGAGGTATAGGGGTACGAACTTTGTGGAAATCCCTGGGGCAATGCTTAATAGTATAAAATATATTATTCTCAATGTAAATGGTTTGAATGGGCCTGTGAGGAGGAAAAGGGCCTTGGCATACATCAAGTAAATGGAGGCAGATCTACTTTCCACCAAGAAACACATTTAACAGAATGGGAACACCAAAAATTAAAAAAGTGGGTGGGTGGGTCAGGTGATAGCCTCCTCATTTGGCTCAAAGGCAAGGGTGGGGGGGTGCGGGTGTGGTAGCAAAACTGATAGGAAAGAGTGTCCAGTGAGGGTGCAAATTGTGGTCACAGACAAACCAGGGAGGTTCGTATTGGTGCACTCAGATATATTCAGAGTCCTGGATCTTGATGAATGTGTACTCCCGCAACTTTATTGATGAGAAGTTTTTAAAAGACACCTTCCTGAAATTGACAGAGCGAAAGGAGAAGAATTTGGTTAGGGGAGACTTTAACTTTTGCCTGGATCCTGTCTTGGACAAGACAACAAAAAAGATAACCAAAACAAAGGCTGTTTGAGGGACCTGAATTTGATAGACGTGTGGAGATGGAAACATCCAAGGGAGAGGGATTATTCTTTCTATTCAAAACAACATGACTCCTACTCTAGAATTGGCATTTTATTGGCTTTGGCACATGTAGAGGCTAGGATCATGGAGACTAAATATGCAGCAAGATTTCTTTCAGATGTAATGGGAATGGTGTCCAAATCATAGAGGACTGTTATGAACAGGGGCAGCTAATGTCATTTGAGCAACTTAGAAATAATTATGCTTTATCAAATAAGACATTCCATTGCTATCTACAAATAAGATATTTTCTAAGGGACAAATTAGGTTCAACTATGGCTCAGCCAGAGTACAGTAACATAGAAACCCTGATTCAAAAGGGGAACACACGGAGTGTATTTCTTATTTCAGGCAAGGGAAGGTGGGGTGGGGGGCCCTAAACTAGGCCTTCACAAGTCGAGGCACAGGTGGGAGTTGGACTTAGGAATAACGGTTGTCGCGTGGTGCTGGTCAGACTTGTGTCAGATCAGGCTGGTGCAGTACAACTTTCTTCACCAGCTATATCAGGCACCACAAAAACTGAACAGATCAAAATCAGAAGTCTCAGATCAATGCTTTAGATGTGGCATTGCAACAGGAACTTCAGTGCACACAACCTGGACATGTACCAAGGTGAGGCCCTTGTGGGTGGACCTGGGCAAAGACCTGGGGAAAATCATAGGTAAAGAATTCCCACAGGACCCAGAGTTGTTCCTGCTGGAAAATATGATGAACATAAGACTTGCAATGAAGCTGTCCAAATTTCAAATCCAATTTGTAATGGTTGTATTTGCAGTGGCTAGGAATGCATAAGCAGCTACCTGGAAGTCTGACTCCAGCTTGAGCATTGCATGCTGGAATGCAGAAATGCAGAGCTGTGTTCCCTTGGAGAAGGTAAAATCTCAGGAAAAAGTACAGTACCTTCCTTAAAATTTGGAAACCGTATCTAAAATTCACAGGTGCACAGCTATAGTGTGGTCCGTCCTGCCTCACAACCTAGCTCCATCCCATCCCAATCCAGGAAAAAAAATGCCATGGATAGGATATCAGCTGGGTCACGGGCTGCATATCCGCACATCCCTGATTTATGTTTTCAATCTTTGTTGTGAGCGTCTTGAATGTCGTATGTTATGTAGTCCGTGGTGTGTGACAAGGGGAAGGTAGGGGTAGAAAAAGGGCTTGGACTCAATGGTGAACCTTGTTCAGAAATGATGAATGTAAGTTTTGATGAATGAGTTTGAGCTTGAAAACTGATAAATAAAATATTCAAAAAAAGAAGTGTGTAGTAACCTGCCTTAATGATTATCAACCAGAAGCACTTACATCAAGGTGTTGAAACATATCAGCTCCAGTCAGAATGGTGAATTGAATATATTCCAGTTTGCCTATTGTAGCAACAGGTCTAAGGCAGATGCCATCTCACTGGCTCTACATTAATGGTTTTCAAACTTTTTATTTCCACTCACATACCACTTTAAGTAATCCCTATGCCATGGGTGCTGAGTAATTAGTAAGGGATTACTTAAAGTGATATGTGAGTGGCAAAAAAAAAGTTGAGAACCACTTCTCTGGACCCAATTGTTACTGAAATATTTTGCTTGAAAAAAATTGTCATTGGCCCATTTCCTTTGGAGTTATGAAACTGTGATTTTTCAAATCTTTTTCTTTCTACTCACATACCACTTTAAGCAATCCCTTACTAATCACAGAGCACCTATGGCATAGGGAATACTTAAGGTGGTATATGAGCAGAAAGAAAAAAAATTGAAAACCACAAAGCTCTGGAACACCTGGACAGTAAAGATGCATTCATAAGGATGTTCTTTAATGACTACAGTTTGACATTTACCACCATCATCCCTTCAAAGATGATCAGCAAATTCCAAAACTTGGAACTCAACACCCCACTGTGTAATTGGATCATGGATTCCCTCATGTCCAGACCACAATCAGAGAGGATTGGTAAGAACATCTCCTCCTCAATTTCCATCAGTATGGAACACCACAGGGCCGCGTTCTTAGCCCCCCTGCTTTACTCACTTTACACCTACGACTGTGTGACTCGGTATGACAATAATGCCATCTACAAATTTGCCGATGATACCACTGCAGTGGGGTGTATAAAGAAAGGTGATGAGCCAGCATGCAGGAGGGAGGTTGAAAAATTGGCTGAATGTCCTGGGCTGTGACCAGGACATCACAGGCAAAATCCTCCCCACTATCCAGAAAATCTACAGGAAATGCTGCCATCGGAGAGCAGCAGCAAACATCAAGAATCTACACCACCCAGCACACGCTCTGTTCTCGCTGCTGCCATCAGGAAAGAGGTATAGGTACCACAAGACTTGTACCACCAGGTTCAGGAACAGTTGCTACCCCTCCATCATCAGACTTCTAAACACCAAACTCAATCAGGTACTTATTTAAGGACTCTTACTTGTGCACTTTATAGATTTTTTTCTCTGTTTTGTACAGTTTGTTTACATGCATTATCTGTTTACAGTTCTTTATTTGTTTACATGTATACGCTGTGTAGAGTTTTATTTTTCATCATCAATAAGTGGTAATTCTCCTGCACCCACAGAAAGAGAATCTCAGGGTTGTATGTGATGTCATGTATGTGCTCTGACAATTCTTAAATCTGATAGTTAAGAAGGCCTATGGAATGTTGGGTTTCATTAATAGGGGGATTGAGTTCAGGAGTTGAGAGGTCATGTTCCAACTCTCCAAATCTCTGGTTACCTCGTTAGAGGAAGTGTGAGAAACCCAGCTCACTGATGAAAAAATTTCTCAGAGTCAATTGGTGAAGCGATATAACCTTTTATTCAACGTTCTTGCAAGAGCGGGTCTCCTTCAGAGAAGGCACACTCACTAATATTCAACAACCTTCTTTATACATTCTTTTGTGTTAATAACCACTCCTTTGTTAGTTAACTGAGTAATTGATAGGTTAGTTTAATTTATCAAAAGCTGTTCCGCTCCTCGTCTTAAAGCCCGGCCTTGTTTACTTCTCCCATTCCCATGACTTTTGCGACCCCAATTCTTATTTATTTTTATCCTTATTTGGTATGATGCTTTGTCATATGTTCCAGTTCTTAAGCAGTTTTGTTAAATATATCAAGTTGGCCTTGCCTGCAATCTCTTGCAGGAACTGACCTTCCTTTGCATTCTAGCAGACCCCCCAACCCCCTTCTCTCACGTCTCATCTCTGTCCAGCCATTGTTAACACTGATGATTACATTTTGCTGAAGCCGCTCTTTGGATCCTTCACACAGTAGGATGTGGAGGCAATGGAGAGGGTGCAGAGGAGATTTACCAGGATGTAGCCTGGATTGGAAAATAAGTCTTACGAGGCAAAGTTTAGTAGAGCTGGGACTTTTCGCTTTGGAGTGAGGAAGGATGAGAGGAAACTTGCTAGAGATCTACAAGATTCTGAGAGGCATGGAATGTTTTGCCAAGGATTGTGGTGGAGCTGAAACATTAGGGGCATTTAAGAGACTCTTGGAATGGTACATGGATGAAAGAAAAATAGAGGGTTACAAGGTAGGGAAGGTTTCGGATTTGTTTTTGGTAGGAATACATAGGTCAGCACAACATCGAGGGCTGAAGGGCCTGTACTGTGCTGTAATGTTCTATACTGGCGTGGGAGTGGGGTGCAGAATTGAAATGTTCGAACATTGGGAGATCTCTTTGATTGATGCGGACAGAGCGAAGGTGCTCAGCAAATTGATCTCCCAGTCTAGGCCCAGTCTCTCTAATGTAGAGAAGGCCACAACAGGAGCACTGGATGCAGTAGATGACTTTTAGTCTCTCTGATATGTTGTCTGATTTTCAGAGACAGGGGCCAATGGATAGAAAGGGGTGTATGATGAACGTTCACATCCCTCTGCAGTTTCTTGCAGTGGGACAGTTCCTATCCCAAGTGATGTTGCTCCCTAATAAGGATCAGTGGAAGAAGTCAAAGCCAAATCATTAAAAAAAACCTCACTCACTAGTCAGATATTTTCTGTAAGGTTAAAAGGACATAGGGAGATAGCTGGAGCAGAGTTCATTTTTCCTATGGATTCTGCATAACATGAAGAGTTTCTCCAGTACATTTGTGCCTGAATTTGGATGATCAGCTACAATCATATTGATGGCGAAGTTCCTGCTCCTTTAAGTCCTACAGCGTACTTCCAATATTTTCCATCAGCCTCAGTTAAACAGAAAAGTCTGCAGATGTGATTGTAAGTCAACACGCAAGGGCTGGTGAAACTCAGCAAGCCCGCAGCGTTCTTTATGTGGCAAAGATATGGAATTAATGTTTCGGGCCTGCCGCTGAGTGGAGCGATCTCCCAATCTGCGACTGTCTCTCCCATGTAGAGAATGCTGCAAAGGGTGCACCAGATGCAGTGAGGTGTTGCAATGTTTGGGGCTTTAGCCTTTCGTCAAGGCCTCATATTGGTTACATTATCGTTGCTACCCGAGGAACTTGCTGAGTTTTTCCAGCACCGTTGTCCTAAAGCATAGGCTCTCCAGCAACTTCCCAGTTCTCTTGAATGAACCCCAGCTTCTGGCCCCTCCTCCAGCTCCTGTCGCAAAAGGTTACGCCGGGAAACCCTGGTAACAGTGCAGCTGGGGGCTGGATCAGCGTCCTGGCAACAGTGCGACTGGAGGGAGGGATCGTCGCCTTGGGTGCAAGTCTTGAACCTGCTGGCTCCCGGGGCGCTTGAAGGAGCGCAGCTCCAGCACCATGTCCAGCTGCAGAGGGGCGGATTCGGGTTCCCCGCTGCCGGAGCGGATCGATGTCTACAGTAACCGTGCCCTGCGCTCACTCGCCTGGACGGGCTCCCCGGCAGCCGGCCGCCCGGCGCAGGAGGTGGGTGAGCCAAACCAGCTGGCACTCTCTTGGCCCCAGAGTTGCTGTCGGGCAGCCGCGCCGGGGCACAGGAAAACTTCTTACAAAATGACCTGAAGCTTGAGCTTACCTCCCGTTCCTTAAAGTAGAACTTTAACAATCATTTACTGGGGACTTGCGAGTTCATTTACATTTGTTATTTGGTCGATTACATTTCCCAGAACAGTCAAGGGTTCAGTGTGTGTCTGGAGTTACATGCACCCTGGGGCAGGTCAGATTTCCTTCCACAGTGAAGTTTGAACTCCTGATTTCAGGCTCTTAATTCATTTTGTTGACCAGTAATATAACCACCCTGTCACCTTTGGGTGCAGGACTAATCCAAAGAATCTGAGTTCAGGTTCCACCAAGGATTGTGTCTGGATTGAGGAATAGGAGTAAATTATCAGAGATTCTTTATAGAATCTCCACTTGGGTGGCCCTATAATGTAGATGGTGGAACTGCTACCTCACCGCTCCAGTGACCCTGGTTCAATCCTGTCCTCTGTATGTTCTTGCTGTGGCTGCATAGGTTTCCTTCAGGCCTTCCAGTTTCTTCCTCACCCCAAAGACTTGCACTTTGGCTGCTTAATTGATCACTGTAAGTTGGCCCGTGTTTCTGTGTTAGATGACTTTTTGAAATGGATAAAACTATGTACACAAATTAGAGAAAATTGGAGAAACCACAAACTTGGAGGTGGATGATTTAAATGAGACAGAGGTGGACTTCTCTGTGGAAAAAGTAAGCATCAAAGACTGCTTGTACAGATTGGTCTGAGAAGAGTATGTAATGAAACAGGTTCCGGTCCTGGAGAGGGACAAGTTGTGATCGTGGGATTTGGGAAACAATAGAAAGCAGTGGCATCAATGTGATTAGGTTTGATATGAAAATCAAAAAGGGAAAGGCAATGAAATTGAGGCAGAGATAAAATGAATGCTCATTGTCTAGTTATGATGTTATATCTTTTTAAACTTAAACTTTGGCTTGGCTTCGCGGACGAAGATTTATGGAGGGGGTAAAAAGTCCACGTCAGCTGCAGGCTCGTTTGTGGCTGACCAGTCCAATGCGGGACAGGCAGACACGATTGCAGCGGTTGCAAGGGAAAATTGGTTGGTTGGGGTTGGGTGTTGGGTTTTTCCTCCTTTGCCTTTTGTCAGTGAGGTGGGCTCTGCGGTCTTCTTCAAAGGAGGCTGCTGCCCGCCAAACTGTGAGGCGCCAAGATGCACGGTTTGAGGCGTTATCAGCCCACTGGCGGTGGTCAATGTGGCAGGCACCAAGAGATTTCTTTAGGCAGTCCTTGTACCTTTTCGTTGGTGCACCTCTGTCACGGTGGCCAGTGGAGAGCTCGCCATATAATACGATCTTGGGAAGGCGATGGTCCTCCATTCTGGAGACGTGACCCATCCAGCGCAGCTGGATCTTCAGCAGCGTGGACTCGATGCTGTCGACCTCTGCCATCTCGAGTACCTCGACGTTAGGGGTGTGAGCGCTCCAATGGATGTTGAGGATGGAGCGGAGACAACGCTGGTGGAAGCGTTCTAGGAGCCGTAGGTGGTGCCGGTAGAGGACCCATGATTCGGAGCCGAACAGGAGTGTGGGTATGACAACGGCTCTGTATACGCTTATCTTTGTGAGGTTTTTCAGTTGGTTGTTTTTCCAGACTCTTTTGTGTAGTCTTCCAAAGGCGCTATTTGCCTTGGCGAGTCTGTTGTCTATCTCATTGTCGATCCTTGCATCTGATGAAATGGTGCAGCCGAGATAGGTAAACTGGTTGACCGTTTTGAGTTTTGTGTGCCCGATGGAGATGTGGGGGGGCTGGTAGTCATGGTGGGGAGTTGGCTGATGGAGGACCTCAGTTTTCTTCAGGCTGACTTACAGGCCAAACATTTTGGCAGTTTCCGCAAAGCAGGACGTCAAGCGCTGAAGAGCTGGCTCTGAATGGGCAACTAAAGCGGCATCATCTGCAAAGAGTAGTTCACGGACAAGTTTCTCTTGTGTCTTGGTGTGAGCTTGCAGGCGCCTCAGATTGAAGAGACTGCCATCCGTGCGGTACCGGATGTAAACAGCGTCTTCATTGTTGGGGTCTTTCATGGCTTGGTTCAGCATCATGCTGAAGAAGATTGAAAAGAGGGTTGGTGCGAGAACACAGCCTTGCTTCACGCCATTGTTAATGGAGAAGGGTTCAGAGAGCTCATTGCTGTATCTGACCCGACCTTGTTGGTTTTCGTGCAGTTGGATAATCATGTTGAGGAACTTTGGGGGACATCCGATGCGCTCTAGTATTTGCCAAAGCCCTTTCCTGCTCACGGTGTCGAAGGCTTTGGTGAGGTCAACAAAGGTGATGTAGAGTCCTTTGTTTTGTTCTCTGCACTTTTCTTGGAGCTGTCTGAGGGCAAAGACCATGTCAGTGGTTCCTCTGTTTGCGCGAAAGCCGCACTGTGATTCTGGGAGAATATTCTCGGCGACACTAGGTATTATTCTATTTAGTAGAATCCTAGCGAAGATTTTGCCTGCAATGGAGAGCAACGTGATTCCCCTGTAGTTTGAGCAGTCTGATTTCTCGCCTTTGTTTTTGTACAGGGTGATGATGGTGGCATCACGAAGATCCTGAGGCAGTTTACCTTGGTCCCAACAAAGCTTGAAAAACTCATGCAGTTTGGCATGCAGAGTTTTGCCGCCAGCCTTCCAGACTTCTGGGGGGATTCCATCCATACCTGCTGCTTTGCCACTTTTCAGTTGTTCGATTGCCTTATATGTCTCATCCAGGGTGGGAACCTCATCCAGCTCTAGCCTTAGGGGCTGTTGAGGGAGCTGGAGCAGGGCGGAATCTTGGACTGAGCGGTTGGTACTGAAAAGAGATTGGAAGTGTTCTGACCATCGGTTGAGGATGGAGATCTTGTCGCTGAGGAGGACTTTGCCGTCTGAGCTGCGCAGCGGGCTTTGGACTTGGGGTGAGGGGCCGTACACAGCCTTTAGAGCCTCGTAGAAACCCCTGAAGTCGCCAATGTCCGCGCTGAGCTGTGTTCGTTTGGCGAGGCTAGTCCACCACTCATTTTGGATCTCCCGGAGTTTGCGCTGAAGATGGCTGCATGCGCGACGGAAGGCTTGTTTTTTCTCTGGACAGGACGGCTTTGTAAGGTGAGCCTGGTGGGCAGCTCGCTTCTTTGCCAGCAGCTCCTGGATTTCCTGGCTGTTATTGTCGAACCAGTCCTTGTTTTTCCTGGAGGAGAAGCCCAGTACCTCTTCATTGGATTGCAGTATGGTAGTCTTCAACTAATCCCAGAGGGTTTCAGGGGACGGGTCCGTGAGGCGGGTTGCATCGTCGAGCTTTGCTTTGAGGTTTGCCTGGAAGTTTCCTCTCGCTTCGTCTGACTGCAGTTTTCCAACATTGAACCTCTTTCTGGGGGCTTTATTGTTCCTGGGCTTTGGCTTGAAGTGAAGGTTGAGCTTGCAGCGAACCAGCCGGTGGTCAGTGTGGCCTTCCGCGCTAGGCATGACCCTGGTGTGGAGCACATCTTGTTTGTCACTTTCTCGCACCAGGATGTAGTCCAGGAGGTGCCAGTGTTTGGATCGGGGATGCATCCAGGTGGTCTTAAGGCTGTCCCTCTGCTGAAAAAGGGTGTTTGTAATGACAAGCCGCTGTTCTGCGCAGAGCTCCAACAGGAGGCGCCCATTGTCGTTGCACTTGCCGACGCCATGCTTGCCCAGGATTCCTGGCCAGGTTTCTGAGTCTTTGCCGACGCGAGCGTTGAAGTCGCCCAGGATGACAACCTTGTCGGCTGTAGGGGTACGTTGGATGAGGTTGCGCAGGTCGGTGTAGAACTTGTTCTTTTCTGCTGGTTCCGCCTGGAGGGTTGGAGCATAGACACTGATGAGGGTGATGTGATGCTTGTTTTGAAGTGGGAGTCGCATGGACATGATTCGGTCCGAGAGGCCTGTCGGAAGGTTTTCGAGTTTGGAGGCAATGAAGCTCTTGACCATGAAGCCTACACCAGATAGGCGTCGTTCATCCGAAGGCTTGCCAGACCAGTAGAGTGTGTAGCCCGCGCCGCGTTCTTGGAGGCTGCCTACATCTGCCAGGCGGACTTCACTGAGAGCGGCTATGTCGATGTCAAGTCTGAGGAGTTCATGTGCAATGAGGGCAGACCGACGTTCAGGTCGGTGGCTGTCAGTCTTGTCTAGCATGGTTCTGATGTTCCAGCATGCTAGCTTGAGTTTGTGAGCATCTTTTGAGGGGGAGGACGTGGAGGGGGAGGACGTGGAGGGGGAGGACGTGGAGGGGGAGGACGTGGAGGGGGAGGACGTGGAGGGGGAGGACGTTGAGGGGGAGGACGTGGACCTGTCCTCGGGCCTGCGCAAAGGAGCAAAGTGGCATCAATGTGATTAGGTTTGATATGAAAATCAAAAAGGGAAAGGCAATGAAATTGAGGCAGAGATAAAATGAATGCTCATTGTCTAGTTATGATGTTATATGATCTTTAACTAAAGGGTGTAAGTTTAAAGTGAGACGGGTGAGATTTAAAAGGGGCCAGGGTTATCTTTTTCACTCAGAGGATAGTGTATATCTACCCGAGGAAGCTGTAGAAAGGTTTACAATTACAATGTTCGAAAGGCATTTGGACAGAGGAAAGGCTTAGAGGAATATGGACCAAAAGCAGGCCATACCCTAGCCCAGATTATCATTTTGGTTGGCATGGATGAGTTTGGCCGCAGGGCCTGTCTGTAATGTTTGGCTCAATGAATCTAAATGTAAATGCTTAATTAGGAGAAGCAGTCTCAGCGAAATAAAAGGGAATTGGCGTAGTTTAATTTGAAAGTGTCGCTGACAGACAAGGACCAAGAAATATGTTGAGTTTGTGCTGTGATGTAAAATGAGTCCTTGATAGTAGGCAGTTTTTATTACATTCCTCTCTCACAGGATATTAATACAATTAGTTGAAAAACCTATGAGTTCATTGGTCACGATCTTTCAAAACTCAAACAACTCGATTTTTCCCTTGTACAGAAAAAGTGATAACATCACTAGTAAAAACACAATGCTGGATAAACTCAGCAAGTCAAACAATGTACATTGGTTACGTATCTTTATTTTCATATAATATATATATATATATATATTATATGAAAATAAAGATACGTAACCAATGTTTCAGGCTTGAGCTCTTCATCATGGTATAAAGTCACTACACTATTTAATAAGGATATGAGATTAGTAAGATACGAATGAGGGAATTATAAATTAACTTGTCAAAAATCAGTTTTAGGAAAGTTACTGGAATTTGTTGTTAGCAGCTGAACATTTAGTCAAATATAAACTAGACAGGTGGAGGATAGTGAATTTGTCAGAGATTAGTTATGGTCTGAGGCGCCTGCAAGCTCACACCAAGACGCAAGAGAAACTTGTCCGTGAACTACTCTTTGCAGATGATGCCGCTTTAGTTGCCCATTCAGAGCCAGCTCTTCAGCGCTTGACGTCCTGCTTTGCGGAAACTGCCAAAATGTTTGGCCTGGAAGTCAGCCTGAAGAAAACTGAGGTCCTCCATCAGCCAGCTCCCCACCATGACTACCAGCCCCCCCACATCTCCATCGGGCACACAAAACTCAAAACGGTCAACCAGTTTACCTATCTCGGCTGCGCCATTTCATCAGATGCAAGGATCGACAATGAGATAGACTACAGACTCGCCAAGGCAAATAGCGCCTTTGGAAGACTACACAAAAGAGTCTGGAAAAACAACCAACTGAAAAACCTCACAAAGATAAGCGTATACAGAGCCGTTGTCATACCCACACTCCTGTTCGGCTCCGAATCATGGGTCCTCTACCGGCACCACCTACGGCTCCTAGAACGCTTCCACCAGCGTTGTCTCCGCTCCATCCTCAACATCCATTGGAGCGCTTACACCCCTAACGTCGAAGTACTCGAGATGGCATAGGTCGACAGCATCGAGTCCACGCTGCTGAAGATCCAGCTGCGCTGGATGGGTCACGTCTCCAGAATGGAGGACCATCGCCTTCCCAAGATCGTGTTATATGGCGAGCTCTCCACTGGCCACCGTGACAGAGGTGCACCAAAGAAAAGGTACAAGGACTGCCTAAAGAAATCTCTTGGTGCCTGCCACATTGACCACCGCCAGTGGGCTGATAACGCCTCAAACCGTGCATCTTGGCGCCTCACAGTTTGGCGGGCAGCAACCTCCTTTGAAGAAGACCGCAGAGCCCACCTCACTGACAAAAGGCAAAGGAGGAAAAACCCAACACCCAACCCCAACCAACCAATTTTCCCTTGCAACCGCTGCAATCGTGTCTGCCTGTCCCGCATCGGACTTGTCAGCCACAAACGAGCCTGCAGCTGACGTGGACTTTTTACCCCCTCCATAAATCTTCGTCCGCGAAGCCAAGCCAAAGAAAAGAAGTTATGGTCACTGAGCATGTCGCATGTTTTGAGAAAGTCACAAGCCTTGTAGTTAAAATTGGATCTACTGGTATTATTTATATCTAATGTAAGTTCCAAATAAGATGCTGATAACAAAAATGAGAGGATAAAGAATTGAGGGCCACATATTTTCTTGGGACCGTGTAAACCATGATCTGGCCACACGTATTATTCAAGAGTCTGTATTGGAATTTCAGCTCTTCATGGCTTAAATGAAAGATTTGAGAACCATATATTCTGACAACATTATCTGGCCAGTAAATAATGCCAGAACTTTGAATAATGAATAGAAATAATGAATAATTTTGCAGGTGCATTGTTGTTAAAGTAGCTGGGCTAATCTGAAGCTGAATTTGAGCAAGTGAGGACTGGACCCTGAAAAGTTGAAGTATTTTATGAATGGCAAAGTGCTAATAAATGTGAATGTGCAGATAGATCTGGAGATCCATGTGTAGAAATGAATAAAATGCTGTAAAAATACAAAAGTAATTTAGTAGGCTAATAAAAAAATGGGCTTTTAGGTCATAAATGTTTCAATAAAGTGCATTGCAAGTTCAGGTTTAGCTGCACTGCTCTCAGTTTGATCCCTTCTGAATTGATGATTTAGGGCTGGTGGATCTATCAGAAGAGGGTGTATAGGCTTGTATTCATTCCACAGTGAATAGAAGATTAATGACCAACCTAATTGAGATCATTAAAGGTTTCGATGAAGCAGATGGATCTTTTTCCCACTGGTATGAAACAAACTTAAAATTTAAATGGGATTATTCAGTGTGAGATCTGAAAGACCTTTTCTTTCAACAAAACAATAACAGGAATCTAGATCGATCTTCCCCCAGAACCATTTGAGACTAGATCGATTGTAGATTGTGTCAAAGGGTGTGGAAGTGGAGGTGTTGGATGGTATTAGGAAGGGACATGCACAAGAGTTTACGTTTGCCAGTTCTTGGAGAGCCATAAATGTTCATCCTCAGCATTGTGGGGCAACAATTTTGTGAGAATGATAAATAAAAGTCAGTATATCATGAGATTATGTGATGGGAGAGATGCCCCACTTCTTTTTGCTCTTACTTCCATTACAGATTAGTCATGTATTAAGGAAGCTGGCTCCAAGATGTGAATAAGTTACTTAATTCTTGTGTTCCTATACTTTTAAGTTTCTTTAGACTTTTTTCTGTAAAGTCAAAACTTGAAATGTATAAAAGATAGCTAATCTAGAAATAACATTTCATACTAATTCACGGTCACATTTTTTTAAATGTTGCCGTGAAATAGCAGATAAACATGGCAGATAGTCATAGACTCCCAATGAGTCTGTGACTGATGCTAAAATTAAAATGACCCCAGAGAAGGGAACCATTCACCCAGGAGCTGATTGAACTCAGATGTGAAGGCAGTCAATCCTGTGATGGTTGGATAATTTGAAGCATTAAAATCAAACTCAAATCCATGGCTAATGCATTGGAAAACATTATGTGGGGTGTAGAAATTATGCAGAAAAGCTCAATGCAGTGATGTAGCAAGTTTGTAAGTGAAACAGGAAAAGATTTTATAAATGCATAAAAGATAAATGAATCCTTAAATAAAATATAAAAAAAATATTTGGCATGTTGTTAAAATGTGCATTTGTGTTTAACCAGTTCAAGCTCTTTGGACACTTAGGATTCATATTAAAGCATAATAATTTTTTTTAGGTGTTTGTAGAATGAGGGGATATTTGATAGAGGTATACATAATTATGATGGGAATAACAATGTAAATAGTAGACGAGTTGTGATAGTAGATGAGTTTAACTTTCCACATATTCACTGGGACTCCCATACTGAAAAAGGGCTGGTGGGGTTGACTTTGTCAAATGTGTTCAGGAAAGTTTTCTAAATCAATATATAGAAGTACCAACTAGAGAGAGTGCAATACTGGATCTCCTATTATGAAATGAGACATATGGAATGGGAAACTAATGCCATTAGTTTCAAGATAATTCTGGATAAGGATAGGTCTGGTCCTAGGGTTGTGATTCTAAATTGGAGAAAGGCCAATTGTGATGAAATGAGAAAGGATCAAAAAGTGTGTATTCGGATAAGTTGTTTTCTCGCAAGGAAGTGCTTGGTAAGTGGGAGGCCTTCAAAGGTGAAATTTTGAGAGTAGAGAATTTATATGTTCCCATCACGATTAAAGGTAAAATTAACAGCCTTAGGGAACATTAGATTTTGGGGTTTATTGGGGATCTAGTTAAGAAGAAGAGAGAGGTGTATTGCCAGTATACTCAAAAAGGAGCAAATGGGATATTTAAGAAATATAAAAAATGCAAGAGAAAATAAGGAAGAAATTAGGAGAGTTAAAAGAAATGATGAGGTTGTTATAGCAGACAAGTTGAGGGGAAAGTTCTAAGGGCTTTTATAGGTAATTAAGAGCAAAAGGATAGTGAGGGACAAAATTGGTCCTCTTGAAGATCAGAGTGGTTGCCTATGTATGGATCCTAAAGAGTTGGGGAGATCTTAAATGATTTTTTTGCACCTGTGTTTACTCAGAATCTGGCACAGAGTCTATGAAAGTGAGGTCATGGAACTTATACAGATTAAAGAAGAGGAGATGCTTGCTGTCTTGACAATTGAAAGTGGATAAATCTCCAGGACCTGACAAGGTATTCCCTCAGACCTTGAAGGAGGCTAGTGTAGAAATTGCAGGGGCCCTGGCAGATATATTTAATATGTCCCTCACCATGGGTGAGGTTTTGAAGGATTGAAGGATAGCTTATGTTGTTCTATTGTTTAAAAAATGCTTTGAAAATAATCCAGGATTATTTAGTATGTCACTAGTGGGTAAATTATTGGAAGAAGTTCTAAGAGATGGGATATATAAGTGTTTGGATAGCCAGGGACTGATTAAGGATAGTCAAAATGACTGTGTGGTAGGTTGTATTTAATCTTGTAGAGTTTTCGAGGAATGTACCAGGAAAATTGATGAAGGAAAGGTCATGATGTTTTCTACTTGACTTTAGTAAGGCCTTTGACAATATCCTGCATGGAAGATTATTCAGGAAAGTTTGGTCTTCATGGTGATGTAATAAATTTGAATAGACATTGGCTATATGGGAGAAGCCAGAATGGGAGTGGATGATTGCCTCTCTGACTGGAGGCTTCTGATTAGTAGTGTAACTCAAGGATCATTCTTGAGTCCATTGTTGTTTGTCATCTATATCAATGATCAGGATGATGTGGAAAATTAGATCAGCAAGTTTGCAAATGATGCATATTGGAGGCGTTGTGGACAGTGAGGAAGATTTTCAAAGCTTGTAGAGGTATCTGGACCAGCTGGAAAAATGGGCTGCAAAATGGCAGATGGAATTTAATATAGACAAATGTAAGGTGTTCCACTGACAATCCAAAGTAGGACATACACAGTAAATGGTGAGACACTGAGGAGTAGAGTATGTTACAGAGTTCTGTGTTGTGTATTGACCTATGTGTTGTGTGGTTTTATGTTAAAAAGTAACAGTTTGCCTTTAAGAGCCAAGGTGGAGATGGACTGGGCATGTGCAGAAAATTATCTAAAAATTTCTGGACTTGGAGGACAAACCACCACTGGGTGTGGCTGTGGAATGGAAGGAGGCCCAAAACGTGTCATTGTCTGGAAGACAGTTTAGAATGTTGGACATTTTAAAAGGGATGAACATTCTGAAGGTAGCCAGAAGGATCCGGACCAAGCCATTGTTCCTCTCTCTGCAAGCAACACAAGAAGACTTCAAATTTTGTGCTCTCTCTCTCTCTCTCTCTCTCTCTCTCTCTCTCTCTCTCTCTCTCTCTCTCTCTCTCTCTCTCTCTCTCTCTCTCAAAGATCTTTTGGCTTCAGTTTACCAAACAAACTGAATTTTGTTTATGATCTTTGCTTCGGTTGAGATCGAAGTTTTGTGAGTCTTGTGTGTTTTTCTGTGGGCTGGTTGGAAATATAACTTGGACTTTAATTACATATGTTATATTTAGGCTGGGGAATTTATTAGTTTTAGACTGTTATAGAAATTTGCATAGTAACCAGTGGGCATTGTTATAAAAGAAGGGTTTTTGATTTAAAGTTTGAAGGTGAATTTTTGTTAATAAAGTAATTGTTCATCTTTATCCCTGTGTGATATGCCTTCTTTATGGTTGCTGGTTTGATCTTGTAACATAGTTTGGGGACCATCGTCCGGGATCAAACCAATTTGGAAGCTTTAGGGGCTATTGACTTGGATTTAGTTATCAGTCGTCTGAGTTTGACTCAACCTCCAGCTTGAAATTAAAAATAAACTGTGAGTGTATAAATCACCAGCAGAAAAACCAGCAACTATGAATATTGACCAGTTTCATTGCTAACCCTTCAGTGGTTAATTTAAAAATGGCTAAAAAATCAGAACTGATGGTTATAGTTGGCAAGTTAAAACTTCATAGAGTAAGAACTGGGATAAAAAAAAGGAAATTTTGTTAAAGATTGTTAAGCACTATGTAGGAAAGGGGATATTTGAAGAAGCTGCATTAGAACAGTTTCCAAAGGAGAAAACTTCAGAGGAAGTCAAGTTGGCTTTGAGAAAGCTAGAGTTTGAGGAGAGAGAGAAAGAATGGAAGCATGAGCTAGAACGAGGTAAATTAAAGCTGACTCTAACGCAAGGAGAGGGAGAAGCCCAAAACCCATGTGCTGGTCAGGAGGAGAGGTTTCTGGTCAGTGGAGAAGTGAGGTTAGTTCTTCCATTTGAGGAAGCTGAAATAGACCAGTATTTTCAACATTTTGTGAAAGTAGCTGTAAATTTAAAATGGCCACCAGACCACTGGTCACTCCTGCTACAAAGTGTTCTTAAAGGGAAAGCCCAACAGGTGTATTCGTGTCTCATGGAACAACAAGCAGGTGATTACAAATTTGTAAAGCAGGCTATACTCCGATCTTATGAACTAGTCTCAGCGGCTTATAGAGAAAAGTTCAGGAGTTTAAATAAAGCAGCAACCCAATCTTACCTGGATTTTGCTTATAGGAATGTTGTGTGTTTTGATCGGTTGTGTGCCACAATGAAAGTAGAAAATAACTTTGATTTATTGAGGGAAATCATTCTGATTGAGGAGATTAAAAATTGTGTTCCTGACGATATTCAAGAGTACTTGGCAGAGAAAAATATAAAAACTTGGCAAGAATTGGCTAAATTCGCAGAGGAATATGCTTTAATCTTCGAGTCTAATTAGACACCTGGAAAAACCTTTCAAAGGAATACTGCTGATAATCCAAGTAGAGTAGAAAGAAAATCTAGAAGTGAGGTTAAAGGAAGAGAGAAAGAGAAATGGGTGAAGGAAAAATTTTTGACTATTATTTGCCACTATTGTAAGAAGCCAGGGCACATAATAGCAAATTGTCCTGTACTGAAAAGGAAGGAAGAGAAAGAGGTGGTACTAACTGCCTGTGTTCAGAGTGAGAAAGTTAGGGATATTTTTAAACCATTCATGACTGAAGGTTTCATTTCGGTTAAAGAAGGATCCAATCAAGTGCCAGTTAAAATCCTGCGGGATACTGGAGCAGCCCAATCGCTTGTATTAAGCAATGTTTTGAATTTTGATGAGGATACTGATACTGGAGATGTGAATTTAATTAAAGGCATTGGTGGTGAAGCAGAGCCATTACCTTTGCATAGAATAGTGATGAAATCAGACTTAGTTAATGGCCCAGTTACGATAGGGATAAGATCAAGTCTGCTGGTGGATGGAGTTTCTCTTTTGTTAGGGAATGATTTAGCAGAGGGTAAAGTCATACCTGTGGTGAAACTCACAAGTAAGCCATTGGCTTATGAGTCTGAAAAGGATTTGGAAATCTACCCTGTGTGTGCCATTACTAGAGCCATGTCTAGAAAAAAGATAGAGGTAGAGCAAGTCTGTTATGATCTTGGAGGATAGTGATAGTGGAGGCAAGCATTGAGGACAAACCTAAGGATCCAGCTTTGCTGTTGTCAAGAGAAGAATTAATAGCTAGACAAAAGCATGAGCCTGATCTTGCTGGGATAAGAGATAAGATTCTGTCTAACCAGGAAATTGAAACTGTGCCAGTAGATTACTTTATTCAAGATGGAATATTGATAAGAAAGTGGAAACCACAAGTGATACCTGCCAGTGAAAACTGGGTGGTAATAAGGCAAGTTGTAATTCCCAAAACTTACAGGAATGAAATATTAAAGTTGGCTCATTGTACACCTTTAGGTCATCTTGGAGTGAAGAAGATGGTAGAAAAGATAAGGAAACAATTTTATTGGCCGAAATTAAGAAAGGATGTTGTGAACTTTTGTAGAACCTGTCACACTTGTCAACTGGTCAGCAAGCCTAATCAAGAACCACCAGTGGGACCTTTACAACCCATCCCTGCTTTCAGGGAGCCCTTCTCAAAAGTGATGGTGGATTGTGTTGGCCCATTGCCAAAAACCAAAGCAGGAAATGAATATTTGTTAACACTCATGTGCACAGCTTTAAGGTTTCCAGAGGCTATTCCCCTGAGAAACATTAAAGCAAAGACGATTGTGAAGGCTATGCTAAAATTTTTCACAGTTTGGCCCACCAAGGGGAATTCAATCGGACCAAGGGAGTAATTTGATGTCTGGAATATTTCAACAGGTGGTGTATGAATTGGGAGCCCATCAAATTGTGTCTTCTGCCTATCATCCTGAAAGTCAAGGGGCCTTGGAAAGGTTCCATTTAACTGTGAAAGATATGATGAGGGCTTATTGCGTGAAAAATAAAAAGGATTGGGATGAAGGAATCCATTTGTTTTTGTTTGCTGTTAGAGAGGCAACTCAGGAGTCTCTTGGCTTTAGTCTATTTGAGTTGGTATTTGGTCATGAAGTCAGGGGTCCATTACTATTGTTGAAGGAACAGTGGATATACAATCAAATCTGTTGGATTATGTTTTCAAATTTAAAAACCGATTACACCAGGCTTGCGAGATGGCAAGGAAAAATTTAAAAACTGCTCAGGGAAAAATGAAAATTCGGTATGATCAAAAAGCAAAAATTAGGGACATTAAACCTGGCGACAAAGTATTGGTTTTGTTTCCAATGCAGTCAAACCCTTTGAGAGCTGAGTTTTTAGAACCATATAAGGTGAAATTAAAAAATTAACTAGGTCACCTATGTCATTGAGACACCTGATTGTCGAAGAGAGACACAGGTCTGTCACGTGAACATGCTTAAACCTGACTTTGAGAAAATGACTGAGGAGGAGACTAGGATTCCATCCAAGGTACTAGTTATAGAGGTAAGTAAGGAGGAGATAAGTTTCGTGGAAGGTCAAGGAGCCCAGAAAGTGACAGGCCCCAGGCTGGAAAATTCTATAGTTTTCCAAACTTTAGACACCAAGTTAATGCATTTGACTAAATCAGAAAGGGAAGAAATGAAGACATTACTTATGAAATTTAATGATATATTCCCAGATGTTCCAAGAGGAATTACTGTGGCTTGTCATGATGTGGAGGTCAGTGATGCTAAGCCTATTAAGCAGCATCCTTACCGTGTTAATCAGGAAAAGAGGAGATTGTTGAATCAAGAGGTGGATTATCTGCTCAAAAATGACATAATCTGAAAATCAAGTTCAAATTGGAGTTCACCCTGTGTTCTGGTGTCTAAGCTCAATTAGGTTTTGTACAGATTATCGAAAGGTAAACATGGTGACAAAGACTGATGTGCTCCCTATTCCCAGAATAGATGATTGTATAGATAAGGTGGGGAAGGCTAAGTTTCTTACAAAGATTGATCTCTTAAAAGGATACTGGTGTGTTCCTTTGACAGAGAAAGGCAGGGAGATTTCTGTATTTGTTATACCTTCGGGATTGTATGAGTATAATGTTATGCCTTTTGGGATGAAAAATGGACCTGGCACATTTCAGAGAATGATTAATGCAGTAATTCAGGGTTTAGAGCACACAGGAGCCTATATCGATGATTTAGTAATTAGTATGGATACATGGGAAAAACACATGCTTGAATTAGAGCAGTTATTTCAGAGACTGATGGAAACACACCTCACAGTGAATTTGCACAAGAGTGAGTTTGGACATGCCACTGTAATTTATCTGGGTAATGTGGTAGGACAGGGACAGGTGGCACTGTTTGGAGTGAAAGTATTGGCTATCACTGTGTTCCCTAATAAGAAAGCTCTTTGGAGATTTCTAGGTATGATTGGCTACTATCATAGATTTTGTAAAAACTGCAGAAATTGCACTCCCATTAACAAAACTACTTGGAAAGAAAGAAAAAATTTATCTGGTCAGATGCATGCCAGGAAGTGTTTCTGAAGTTAAAGGCCATTTTATGCCATCAGCCTGTACTAATTATTACACACATAAAGGGGACGGATAACATAATAGCAGATTGTTTGTCATGATGTTAATCTGGGTAGATATGAATCTAATCACATACTTACTGTAAAAAAATGGAGTGTTTATTTAATTTTAGTTTAATTAACTTCCATTAATTGTTAAAAATTTGTTCTTGTGGACCAAATTTTTTTTTAGCGGGGAGGTGTTACAGAGATCTGTGTTGTGTATTGACCTATGTGTTGTGTGGTTTTATGTTAAAAAGTGACAGATTGCCTTTAAGAGCCAAGGTGAAGGTGGACTGCTGAGAGAGTGGGAGACGGACTGGGCATGTGCAGAAAATGATCTAAAAAATTTCTGGACTTGGAAGACAAACCACCTCTGGGTGTGCTGTGGAGTGGAAGGAGGCCCAAAACATGAGTCATTGTCTGGAAGACAGTTTAGAATGTTGGACATTTTAAAAGGGATGAACATTCTGAAGGCAGCCAGAAGGATCCGGACCAAGCCATTGTTCCTCTCTCTGCAAGCAACACAACAAGACAACTTCAAATTTTGTGCTCTCTCTCTCTCTCTCTCTCTCTCTCTCTCTTTCTCTCTCTCTCTCTCTCTCTCTCTCTCAAAGATCTTTTGGCTTCAGTTTACCAAACAAACTGAATTTTGTTTATGATCTTGATTTGGTTGAGATTGAAGTTTTGTGAGTCTTGTGTGTTTTGTGTCTAAGTTTTTCTGTGGTCTGGTTGGAAATATAACTTAGACTTTAATTACATATGCTATATTTAGGCTGGGGAATTTATTAGTTTTAGACTGTTATAGAAATTTAGATAGTAACCAGTGGGCATTGTTATAAAAGGGGGATTTTTGATTTAAAGTTTGAAGGTGAATTTTTGTTAATAAAGTAATTCTTCATCTTTACCATGGTGTGATATGCCTTCTTTGTGGTTGTTGGTCTGATCTTGTAAAAAGTAGAACAGACAGATCTAGGAATACAGATACATAATTCTCTGAAAGCGATTTCACAGGTAGATAGGGTTGTAAAGAGAACTTCTGGAATATTGGCCTTCATAAATCAAAGTATTGAGTATGGAAGTTGAGATGTTATGGTAAAGTTGTTTAAGACATTGGTGAGGTCAAATTTGGAGTATTGTATCAATAAGTGAAAGAATGCAGAGGAGATTTACAAGGATGTAACCAGGAAATGAAGAACTGAGGTACAGGGAAAGGAAAGGCAGGTTAGGACTTTATTCCATAGAGCAGGGGTGTCAAACTCAAATTCACGGAGGGCCAAAATTAAAAACTTGGACTAAGTCGAGGGCCGAACTAAATATTTATTGAAAATTTTCAACAACATCTGCATGTTTTCTCTTCTTTCAACATATGTAATATTAAACTTTTTCTTATTAAAATAAATGTTTAATTATAGTTTTGGATAAACTCTTTCCAGAAGCATTAACAAATGAGAAATAAAATATTCAATAAATAATATTTCTCTATAGAGGATTTGTCAAATGTTGCTAGTGGGCTGTCGAATAGTAAAATCTGAGGGCTATTGAGAATGTGGGAGAATAACATGATTCCTGAAACAATCAAATGGGTGACTGATTGTGGACATGAACTCTAGCAGGGTTAATTGCAATGCCCTTTTTCCATTGATACGGATATCCTTTGATTTACACACTTTTCAAGTTTTATGCCTAATGAGCTTGTATCCAGGTGCAGGACCATTTTTAACCAGGAATATATTTATCACTGTGACATGAAACTATTGGAAGATCGTTTTATCCTGAGATTAAAGTTCATAATACTTACTCAGGCCTGTGTGCGGGAGGGCGGGGTTTGCAGGCGATCGGGTTGGACAACGACAATGCGGGGGCATCGGCTCTCGCTGCAGGGCGGCATCTCGGCGGATCAGCGGCCCCGTCACTGTGAGTCGCGGATCGGCCTGCGGCAGGGAGGGGGAGTGGGCAACGGTCCTGGCGAGGTCAGGCCCGAGGCCTCTGGTTCCGGGCGCTGGGAAGCGGCCTTGGCTTCCCCTGACACCCGCCAGGCCCCAAAATCAGAGTCCACGGTGAGACCCTGCAACGTAAACAGAGGAGGTGGGGGCGATTAGCAGGCTGACGCCAATGCATTCTGGGATTTGTTGTATTACTGTGCATGCGCTATACTGGCGCGGCAGCCAGCGGGCCACCTCTAATACATTTTTGAAATGATCTTGCCGGCCAAATATAATTATATCGCAGGCCAAATTTGGCCCGCGGGCCAGAGTTTGACATGTGTGCCATAGAGCATAGAAGAATGATAGAAGATTTGATAGAGGTATACATATTTCTGATGGGAATAAATGCAAGCAGGCTTTTTCCACTGATGAGACAAAAACTAGAAGACATAGGTTAAGGGTGAAAGGGGAAAAGTTTAAAGGGAACATTGGTGAGAAATTCTTTATGCAAAGAGTGGTGGAAGGGTGGAACAAACTGCTATATGAATTGGTAAATGCAGGCTCAATTTTGAAATTTAAGAAAAAAATTGGACTGGTTCATGGATGGGAGGGGAATGGAGGGATATGGTTCAGCTTCAGGTCAGTGGTACTAGGCAGAATAATTGTTAAGACTAGAAGGGCCAATGGGCCTGTTTATGTTCTGTAATGTCTATGGTTCTAAGAAGTTATCAAAGTCTATTTTCTTTGCGAATCAAACCGTATAATTTTCTCTCCAAATTAAACCTTATCAGTGCATGGGTATCTTGTTACTATTTAAAGGATATTAAATATAGAAGACAATTGTACTATTACTTATTGAATGCTGTTCCTGCCTTGTTCTAGAATATCATGATAATCTTTGTTTAAGAGAGATTTGGCTCCAAATTGGATCAGGAATGTCCCACCCCCTGGGGTTTCCACCATTCCATGCACAGTTGGTAATACAAAAATCAAACTCACTTAGCTTTAGAGTTATAGTTGTTATCTATTATTGCAACTGATTTAACCTGGGATTACGCGTGTTTTTTTATAATCATGAAACAGGAAGGATGTCAGTAAGTTGGAAAGGGTGCAGAAGAGATTCAGTACAATGTGACTAGGGCTTGAGGGCATGGATTATGAAGAGAAACGGGATAGGCTAGGTCTTTTGTCCCTGAAATGCAGGGGTGACCTTATGGAGGTTTGTAAAATCATGAGTTGCATGGATAAAATGAACACTCACAGTATTTTTCCCCAGGGTACACAAATCCAGAACTAGAGGGCATAGGTTTGTGAGAGGGGTGAGATTTAAGAGGGATCCGAGGGGCAACTTTTTCACTCAGTGTATTTGTATTTGCAGAGGAGACTGTAGAAGTAGGTATGATTTTGACATTCAAAAGACATTTGGACAGGTTATATGGATAGGAAAGGCTTACAAGGATATGGACTGAATTCAAGCAAATGGGACTAGCCCAGAATTCTGACTGGGTCTGTTCTATGCAAAATGGTTCAATGACTTTGTAACAGGAGTTTTTTATTAAGCTCAGAAAGATGAGCTTGCCCACATTAATAATTACCCTATTAATGTTTCAGCTTCAAGAGAAACTTAACACACTGAAGAAGCAACTGACTGAAAAGGAAGAGTTGATTGCCACCCTGACTGCTGGGAGGTACGTGTATAGCACCTAGCGGCACATTATGATGTACATTTACTTGACTGACCACATTTATATATTTTTAGGATAGCCTAAATTAAAGGTAAATCCACAGTGTTGTGGGTTTCACAATTTCAGGTTATCTTGTGACATTTCACAGCCAGTGAAGTGATTGTTAATGCAGAAGGCAAATTCAGATTGGATAGTTCCTTTGCGGGACATTTATTTTCAGTCTGCAGAGGTTACCCTTAGTTTCTAGTTACTTATCTCCATCCCATCCTGATCTGTGTGTCTATGGCTACTTGGGTTGTTCCTATGAGGCTCAATGTATGCTTCAAGTACAGTGTCTCATCTTCTATCAAGAACATTATCTTATAATCTGAGTTAAGTAGAGATATTGGTCTTTACGATGCTGGTGTTAGTGGATCTTTCCCCTTCCACCAGCGTTGTCTCCGCTCCATCCCTAACATTGAGCTCCCAATGGAGCGTCTTCATCCCTAACATCGAAGTACTCGAGATGGCAGAGGCCGACATCTTCAGCCACTTTGCTGAAGATCCAACTGCGCTGGGTAGGTCACGTCTCCAGAATGGAGGACCATCGCCTTCCCAAGATCGTGTTATATGACGAGCTCTCCACTGGCCACCGTGACAGAGGTGCACCAAAGAAGAAGTACAAGGACTGCCTAAAGAAATCTCTTGGTGCCTGCCACATTGACCACCACCAGTGGGCTGATATCGCCTCAAACCATGCATCTTGGCGCCTCACAGTTCGGTGGGCAGCAACCTCCTTTAAAGAAGACCGCAGAGCCCACCTCACTGACAAAAGACAAAGGAGGAAAAACCCAACACCCAACCCCAACCAACCAATTTTCCCTTGCAACCGCTGCAACCGTATCTGCCTGTCCCGCATTGGACTTGTCAGCCACAAAGGAGCCTGCAGCTGACGTGGACATTACCCCTCCATAAATCTTCGTCTGCGAAGCCAAGCCAAAGAAGAAGACATGAATCTGGTAAGTTTTGTATTTCTTCTATCTGGTTCATTACTTCCAGGAGAGGAGGAATTAATAACTCTTTAAATGTTTTATATAATTCTATTGGGAGTCTGTCGTCTCCAGGCGTTTATTGTTTGGTAGCTTTTTTAATATATCCTGTATTTCCTCTATTTCAAATGGTTTTATCAATTTGTTTTGCTCCTCTTCTTGCAATTTCGGTAGTTCAATTTTAGCTAGAAACTCATCTATTTTGTCTTCTTTTCCTTCGTTCTCAGATCGGTATAATTGCTCGTAGAATTCCTTGAAATTTTCATTGATCTCTGTTGGGTTATATGTAATTTGTTTGTCCTTTTTCCTTGATGCCAATACCGTTCTTTTAGCTTGTTCTGTTTTAAGCTGCCAAGCTAGTATTTCATGCGTTTTTTTCTCCAAGCTCATAATACTTCTGCTTTATTTTCATTATGTTCTTCTCCACCTTATACGTTTGTAGTGTTTCGTATTTTATTTTTTTGTCTGCCAATTCTCTTCTTTTTGTTGTATCTTCCCTTGTTGCTAGTTCTTTTCCTGTACTTATTATTTCCCTTTCCAGCTGTTCTATTTCCTGATTGTAGTCCTTTTTCCTCTTAGTTACATAACTTATTATCTGCCCTCTGATGAAGGCTTTCATTGCATTGCATAATATAAATTTGTCTTTCACTGATTCTGTATTTATTTCAAAGAACATTTTAATTTGGTGATCAATAAATTCTCTAAATTCCTGTTTTTTAAATAGCATAGAGTTTAATCTCCATCTATATGTTCTTAGTGGGATGTCCTCCAGTTCTATTGCTAATAACAGGGGTGAGTGATCAGATAACAATCTAGCTTTATATTCTGTTTTCCTAACTCTCCCTTGGATATGGGTTGACAACAGGAACAGGTCAATTCTTGAGTATGTTTTATGTCTACTCGAATAATATGAGTATTCCTTCTCCTTTGGGTGTTGTCTCCTCCATATATCCAAAAGTTGCATTTCCTGCATTGATTTAACCATATATTTGGCTACTTTGTTCTTTTTGCTAGACTTTTGTTCAGTTTTATCCATCTTTGAATCCAAATTAAGGTTAATGTCCCCTCCTATCAATATATTCCCCTGCGTATCTACAATCTTCAAAAAAATATCTTGCATAAACTTTTAATCCTCTTCATTAGGTGCATATATATTGACCAAATTCCAGAATTCTGAATATATCTGACACTTTTTCATTACATACCTCCCTGCTGGATCTATTATTTCCTCTTCTATTTTGATTGGTAATTTTTATTGATTAATATAGCTACACCTCTGGCTTTTGAATTATATGATGCTGCCCAGTCTTTCCTTAATTTATTGCGTTCCACTTCAGTTAGAAGTGTTTCCTGCACGAATGCTATATCTATTTTTTCTTTTATCAGTAAATTTAATTGCCTCTTCCTTTTGATTTGGTTATGTATTCCATTAATATTTAGTCATATAGTTTTTTCAACATGGCCATCTAGTGATTGAACCTTTAGCACAGCTGATAAGACAAAATACACAGATACAAGGTATGAAAGTTTTAGACGAGGAGTATAAAATTAATTTATTTTCTGATGATGTATTGGTGTATTTAATAAACCCAGCTCAGTCACTTTTGCACTTGAAGGAGTGTTTCATACAATATGGATGTCTTTCTGGATATAAAGTTAATTGGGAAAAAAGTGAAATATTACCGGTAAGTGAAGGAGATTATTCAGTTTATAAGAATATTATTAATTTGAAATGGACTGATTGAATTAAACATTTGGGTATAATTTTGAATGTTAATGATCAATCTTTATATAAATTAAATTATGTTCCATTAATGAAAAAAATTAAAACTGATTTGATTAAATGGAAAGATTTATCTATTAATTTAATTGGTAGGATAAATACAATTAAGATGAATATTTTTCCGCGTATACAATATTTGTTTCAATCTATTCCGCATTTACTTAATAATTTTTTTTCAAGACTTGACTAAAATGGTTAGGGAGTTTTTATGGAGAGGTAAATTTTCGAGAGTAGCTTTGAATAAATTAACTTGGAAATATGAGTTGGGGGATTACATTTACCACATGTTCAAAATTATTATGAAGCAGCCCAACTTAAATTTATTAGTTCATTGATGGATTTGGTACAGCCTCCTAGTTTGGCCAAAATTGAGATGGCAAATTTTTCTGAATTTGAAATACATCAATTTTTGTTTAGATGGAATATAAATTTGTTACAACAATATAATGTGCCTATACTAAAACATTTAATGAAGTTATGGATAAAGAAAAATAAATTGATAGGCTCTAGGGGTAAATTATCGGCTTTGACTCTGTTGTATAATAATCAACTTATTTCTTTTTCAATACATAATTGAAGTTTATTGCATTGGAGATTTAAAAGTGTGAAAAATTTGGGAGATTGTTTTAAAGAGGGTAATTTTTTATCTTTTAATCAGATGAGGGAAAATTTTGGTATTGATAAGAACTCTTTGTTTCTCTATTATCAAATTCGATCTTTGGTAAAATGTATATTTGGTAGAGATATGATTTTACCTGAAATGACTAAATTTGAGACTTTTCTTGTGAAGGTACCAGAGAAGGGTTATATTTCATTTATGTATCAAATATTTCAGGATGGTATGGATAAAAAGGGTTGGGATAGATCTAAAAGTAAATGGGAAGCGGATACTGGGTTTATTTTTTCCGAAGATGATTGGTTAGATATCTGTTAGATAGATTGATAAATGCATGTTATGCAATGATTAACTATAATTTTTTACATCAATTATACTTAACACCTGAAAAATTAAAAAAGTATGGTTTTTATGAATCAGATTTGTGTATTAGATATGGTGATACGGTTGGAACTTTTTTTCATGCTGTTTGGTCATGTATACATACACAATCTTTTTGGAAGAAAATTCAATCATTTTTAGAATACCTGTATAAGATTAAAATACTTTTAGATCCGACAGTATTTTTATTGGGTAGTTTGCAACCTCTGAAAGGCTTGGGATTAGATAAGTTTCAGCTTGCTTTTGTATATTTAGCTTTATCTGTAGCGAAAAAATGTATTGCTAGTATGTGAAAAGATACACATATGATTGATATTAATAGATGCCACAATGAGATGAGATATTGTTTAATAATGGAAAAAATTACGTATGTTTCGTGTGATAATTATAATTTTTTAAATTAAGTGGTTATATTCAGAATATTTATGTTTCAATTTACATTGATTAGATCTTAATATGTATATTTAATTTTTTAAAATATTTTTTTTCTTTTTTCTTTCTTTTTGGCTCTCAGGAGAGTAGGCTGAAGGTGGGGGGGTTCCTTTTTTTCTTTTTTTTCTATATATATAAAAAATAATGTTCATGTTTATGGTTAATTGTTGTATATGTCATATATTATTATTTTTTTGAACGAATAAATAAAGTTTAAAAAAAAACATGGCCATCTCATACTCTGTTTACATCTAATTTCCGCTTCCTCACCACCACCTTTCCACTTTTCCCCATTTTCATTTCTCAGTTTTCCTTTTTTGAACTCAATGTATGACAACACTTCGAAAACATAAAATACTTCAACCACTCCCACATCTAAAATTCCCTTAAACCCAAGTTTCCCCCCTCTCTGATTTTCCCATTGTCCCTTGCCGGGCAACCACAACTCCCCCCTCCATTCGGACTGCGAACCCATTCGCAAGTGTCAACTGATTTTGCAGTGACTGTTATTCTCTCCCACCCAACCCCCTCCAGAAAAGACTTTTATCTTCACATTAAAACAAAGCTCCCCCTCTTTTCTTCTCTCTTTCTTTTTGTTTAAACCCCCTCCTCTTTTTCTCCCTTCTCCCTTACTTCCCTTTACTTCCCTCTTTAGTTCTTTCTTATACATTATTTTTACATCTTTATATGTAGTTTGCCGTTGTTATTCATTCTTATTACATCTCTTCATGTCTGTTTCTGTCTTGCAGGCATTCTGCAAATTCTCGTGCTTTTTCCGGATCCGAGAACAGTCTGTTTTGCTCCCCCGGGAAAACTATTTTAAGCACCGCTGGATATCTTAACATAAATTTATAGCCTTTTTTTACATAGGATCGATTTTGCTGAGTTAAACTCCTTCCACTTCCTTAGGAGCTCAAAACTTTTATCTAGGTAGTAATTTTTTTTTTGACCTTTGTACTCCAGTGGTTTTTTTGTCTTCTCTAATTTTATTCATTGCCTTCTCCAATATATTTTCTCTTGTCGTGTATCTCAGAAATTTTACTAAAATGGATCTTGGTTTTTGTTGTGACTGTGGTTTCGGGGCTAGTGTTCTGTGTGCCCTTTCTATTTCCATTCCTTCCTGGATTTCTGGCATTCCCAGGACTTTTGGATCCATTCTTTTATAAATTCTTTCATATCTTTGCCTTCTTCATCTTCCTTTAGGCCCACTATCTTTATATTATTTCGCCTACTATAGTTTTCCATTATATCCATCTTCTGAGCTAACAACTCTTGTGTTTCTTTAACTTTTTTGTCAAAATTTCTTTTTAAGTCATTCACTTCCATTTCTACTGCCATTACACGTTCTTCCACATTTTCTAATCCTTTCCCTACATCTGTTATGACCAGCTCTATTCTACTCATTTTTTCTTCTATACTTTTCATTTCACTAAATTCTAGTGACAACCATTCTTTTAATGCTTTCATTTGTTCTTGAAATTTTTTTTATCTATGTACTGTCCATTTATTTTACCTTCTATTCCTCTGTGCAGAGCTTGGTGTTCTTCTTCTTCTGTGTCTGCTCTTGGGTTTGTGTCTTCTACTTCTCTTCCTTGTATCTGTGTCTCTTCTGACTTTCTTGTTGAACTGCTTGTCTCAGTTTGTTGGGTATTTTTTTTTCATAGCTTCTTGATGTTGGTCCTCTTCTTCTGGACTGGTTATCTGTTGGGCCTCCTGCTTCTGCTTTTGTTTCTCATCCCTCCTTTTCCTGTTGCTTTCTTTTTCTTCCAGCTGGGAGTCCTGCTTTTGGGCATCTCTCAGCTGTTCATGCTGTGTAGTTTCACTCCACAGCTGGTCCCCCCTCCCATCGGTTTTCTCCTTGTCCTTGTTGTAGTTTTTTTCTATTTTGTGGGGGATGCGCATCCAATTTGCACATAGCACTGCCATACACATGGCATAGTAATGAGACAATCTGCTGAATGACATTGGTTGCCAGAGAAATCTTGGCCAAGATCTGGAGTGAATTTCTATTCTTTCTCATCAAATCAAACTGTCTTACCCATCCGGTGTCACTGGATTATCAAGATAGATTAGGTATTGTTATAGGGTGGGGCTTGTACCCACAAGTCCTTGGACTCATGGGGCCAGTGTACTGCCTCTGAACCACGACTAACACCTTGTATTCAGATCACACAAGTAATTCCTCAACGTAATCACTGAATCAAGGTTTGTATCCTCATTGGGCCACGGAATCGCTCGTGCCTTAAAAATGAGAGTGTAGGGCATTGTTAGATTATATGTATTTCTTTGATTACATTTCATCAGGACACTCCACATAGTGGTGAGTTGGGGTGTGGGTGCACGCAGTGCTAGAACATTTTCTCTTGCCTTTACAAGCCATTCCATATTAGAATTGGGTAAGAATGTGACACATTTGAATAAGATGGTGTAAATTCCATATTGATGTACAGAGGTTTGGAGAATATTTACAAATGAAAATATTCCTCAGGCAGAACTTAGTTGCATTTGATAGATGTGTGGTGGATCCCTGTTGCATGTATTTGTCTGGTCGGGCAAACCCATTGGCTAGCTGTACCTGTAGCTCCTCCGATAGGCTCCTGTATAAAGGTGACTGTTCCACAGCCCCCTCCTCAGTGCAGGACAGTCGAGCAGTATGGATGTGCTTTGTTCTTGAGTGAATAAAAGCCTATTGGTTTCTCAACCTCCGTCTTTGAGTAATTGATGGTGCATCAAGAAAGAAAAACTCCATCATGAAATCATAGCCTATTGCCATTTTAAAATTCACCTCTTAGATCAGACTTTTGCCATCCCTTCTAATACCTCCTACATTTTGATATTAACTTTTGTGGTATTTTGGAATTCTATGCATCAAAGGCATTTCAATAACTATGAGCTGCTTTCCTTTAATGTAATGCAGAAAACTCAAACTGATTGAAAAGGGTTCCTTGGTTTATTTGCTTCTATAGTTTTTGTATATAAAATTGCATATATTAATATTTTTCTGATTCCAGAATTGAAATGTGCATGAAATATTTGCATTATGACTGATCAAACATAGTTTTTGAAGGTAATGTTCTTTTCAATCTACGTGAATACGTGAAACGTTTACAAAGAATTTGTATATCATGCTGTATCTTAAAGCTCTTCACAGGTTATTGCACTGCTTGAATGCAAACTGTTGCTAGAGTTACTTTTGAAATGTGCTCCCTGTTGCTATATATGTAAACAGCAACCATTCACACAAAGTCCCACAAGCAGAGTATGAAATGAATGATACATTAAACCATTTCAGATGACGACAGCTTTGCTTGCCGTTATTTAAATCATGTTGCTGCATCAACCTAAATAAGCAGATCAGAGCTTTGTTAACACAAATCTGAAAACAGCATTCCATCATTCATGTACAGAAGTGGCCTGAGTGTCCAGATTGGAGAATGAACCTGTTTTTTGATTCTAGATGATACCTAATATAATTGATAATGCAAGTTTTGTAAATAGAACACTTCGGGGAGATGCATGTATTTGTTCTCATTAGATTTTTTTGATGGAGCGATTAAGTGCTTCTCCATCTAGTATGCATGGAATAAAATTGATATTATTTTTAAGGAAGGGATGCTGTAATATCTTGGATAGACACAGTACCTCAGATATATTGTGTGTAACTTTGTACATACAGTGGACTTTAATCATTCATATTAACATTTAATTTTAGAAAGATTTTGTAGTAATATAAAAGTTTAATACAAGTTTCAGGTTTGGATAATCAAAGTCGTCATCCCCATAAGCAAAACATAAATCTCCATCCAGGAGTTTACCTTCAGCACTGAATAATTCTGGATAATGGTCGTAGTGTGACCTAATGGCTGCAGTAATCACACATTCTTTTAACATAGCACCTAACATTACATACAGTACAGGCGCTTCAACTCACAATGTTGTGCTGACCTATAAAAACCCATTCCATTACAATCTAATCCATCCCTACCTCACACCCATAACCCTCTATTTTTCTTACATTCAATTGCCTATCTGCGAGTCTTTTGATAGTCCCCATTGTACCAGTTTCCACCACCACCCAGGCAATGAATTCCAGACACCCACCACTCTCTGTGTAAAAGACACATCCCTGTAATCTCCCCTGAATTTTTTCCATTCACCTGAAACAGATGTACTGTGGTAGTTTGCTATCATCACCCCCAGGAAAAAGGTGTTGTCTGCCCACCCTATTTAAGCACCTCACAATTTTATATACCTTTATTGAGTCACCTTTCTTTTGGAAGGTGGTTTGATTGTCTAGTGAGGCAAGGCCAAACCCACAATTTATACGACCGGGAACGCTATTACCTTAAGTTCCTCTTAATTCACATGCCATCAAAAGGATTATATTTCACTGTGCTTGTTGACCCAAGATTGTGGAACTCTATGATGAATAGCAATATGGTAATACATTCACAAGTCTGAAGTAAATTGAAGAAGCCAATTTAATTTTTAATTTTAACAATACAGTGCAGTAGAAGCCCCTTTCAACCCATGAAACCCAATTAACCTACCAACCCGGTACGTTTTTGGAGGATGGGAGGAACACAGAGCACCCAGGGAAAACCCACGCTGGTCACATGGAGAACATGCAAACTCTTTTCAGAAAGCACTGGATTCGTTGCACTAGCCACTCTGCTAACTGTGCTACCACAATTGATCACCTTCAAGGGCAGGCTAGCATAGACAATCAATGTTGAGTAATAAATGATGCTAATATACACCAATGAATAATTAAACAAAAGAATAGTTTAATTTAAAGAACAAGAAAATAGAAATAGGAGTAGGCCAATTGGCTTCTTTGAGCCTGTCCCACCATTCAATAAGATCAAGGCTGCTCTGCCCCAGATCTTATCTCCTCTTCTCTTACAGTTTCCCTTGATTTCCCCAATTTTTATAAATTTATCAACTTCCTCTTTAAATACCCCTGATGATCTTGATGCCACAACCCTCTCAGGTAAATACGGGTTTCTCCAGGACCAAAGAGCATATTTACATACATACAAGTTAGAATAGAAGTTAAACACATATTAAGTCGTATACAGTAAAAGTCCACGGTACACTAACCACATATATAAGTAAACTATAACAAAATAAGCAGTTTAAGCACAATGATCTATTTCCTCCCCTTGTAGCATGCAAAATATTACAGGGTTTAAATGTTGCTGGAATAAGGTCTTGAACAAATGCTATTCAACTTCCACAGTTTTGTTACCTACTTCATGTCTTTGCACCCAATGCATCTAATCTTAGTCCCATCCTGGATATAATCCTTCATCATTTGAACTTAACTTCAAATAAATTTAAAAAAATGATATCCCCTCCTTTGTTGTAGATAAAATAAAAGATGGAAAGTTGTTTCCACTGGTGGGTGAGGCTGGAACTAGGGGATTTGGGGGAGTAGATTTAGGACCGAGATTAGGGGAAACTGCATCTCTCAGAGAGTGGTGACCCTGTGGAATTCTCTGCCCAAGGAAGCAGTGAAGGATGCCTCATTAAAAAAATATTTAAGGCACAGTTAGATTTTTTTGGATAGTAGGTGAAAAAAGGGTTGTTGGGAAAAGGTGGGCAGGTGGAGCTAAGTCCACAATCAGATCAGATCAGCATGATCGTATTGAATGGAGAAGCAGGTTCGACAGGGCAGATGGTGTCCTCTTGCTCCCTATTGAAAGGAGAAGCAGGTTCGACAGGGCAGATGGTGCCCTCTTGCTCCTTGTTCATATGTTCTTACTTATTTAGAATTTTGTATTGTAAGTGGGGTCTTGCACATTAATTATTTTCACCAGATGTCATCATCTTAAACCTTTGGGATAAAGAACTGTTTTGAAAACAAGCTGATAGATGAACGCCCTCGGAGATTACTTGCTGCACTACATTGTCTGACCCACCACTCACTGCATAGTCACGACTTTATTGTGTGGCACTCCGTCATGACTAATGAGCTCACTGACCCCACTCACCCACTCCACCAGCCCTCCTAATTGGGTGTGACTGGTCAGTTCTGTTGGTACACCCCAAGCCATTCGCTGATCTTTGGCATGGCTTGTAAACTTATTTTAGTCTGGTTCCATTACTGCAATCATTTTATTACTTAACAACTTTCAGGGATCTATTTTTTTAAAAAATCCCTCAATTGATTGAACAAAGAATCCATTGCACAAAATGCCTTGATCCAAAATTGTTATCTTAGCGTGATTAAGTCAAAATCAGATGGACGACTGTTGCTAATGGACTGGTCCAGAGCCAACAACATGTATCCGAATGTTAATAAGCAAAGGAGATGGTTGTCGACTTCAAGAAAGCCCGGGGAACCAGCTCCATAGCCAAGAAAGCCCAGCAGTGCCTCTACTTCCTGCAAAGGCTGAGGAAAGTTCATCTCCCACCCTCCATCTTCACTACATTCTACAGAGGATGTATCGAGAGCATCCTGTGCAATGGTATCACCGCTTGGTTCAGAAGCTGTTCTACTTTGGATCGCAAGACCCTGAAGAGGACATTGAAGTCAGCGGAAAAGATCATTGAGGGCTTTCTTCCTACCGTGAAGGACATCTACAAAACTCAATGCAGGCGAAACACATAAACCTTTTGAAGGACTCCACAGACCCCTCATGTAAACTGTTCTCCCTTCTGCCATCTGGTTGGAGGTCCCATCGCACTCAGACACTAACGTCCAGATTGGCAAGTTTTTTACCCCAAGCCATCAGGCTCCTGAATTCCCAGAACAAATGTGGTTAGTGTACCATGGACTTATACTGTATACATCTTAATATTTTAATGTGTTTAACTTCTATTCTAACTTGTATTAATGTAAATATGCACTGTGGTCCTGGAGAAAAGCTATCTCGTCTTTATCTTGTGAGCATGGTATGAATGATAAATAAAAGTGAGTTGACTTGAAGTGATTTTATTGCACAGGATGGTTCACAGTCAAGCATTTGCACGTTGAGATTTGTAGGATCGTAGTAAATGGCATGTTTCCAATGAAGCATATGTTTCCAATCTTATGAGCACGTATCCAGAACCAAGATAAATTTCTGACTCCTGCTCTCCCCCAGCCCTGTATGATCTTTCTGATCTGTTCAATTGCATTGCGCTCAAAATATGTATGAACTTTTTTCTGAAAATAAATTCCTCAATAATCATAACACAATGAAGGACTCCATGGAAAGTAGAAATCATTCTGGAATAAAGCTGGATAAAAGAGGCCAGATGCAAAAGCAGCATAACTTTGTTCAGCAATTTCTGAAGTGAATTCTTTTCTTGATAATTTTTAGGTTTAGCCAGTTTTGCTGGGGCTGATACACGATTTATGAATTAACTACTGCAAGTTTAATATTGTGTGCTTTTGTTGCTTGGCCAGGGCAGTTTATAAAAATGTAGCCGGAAGCCAATGAGGCTATTGGGTGCAGGGGATGATTATTCAAATAATGTAAAAGCTTCATAGTTGATTACAATGACCTCGTCACACACTATAAATTCATAGAGGATTAAAAAAAGGCATGTCATTAAAAGATAAAGGGGGTTAAACAGGAAAATCTGGAGTTGCTGGGGTTGATTGCAATACGCAAATGTGTTGGAGAAACTCAGCAGGTTATGCAGCATCCATAGGAAGTAAAGGTTTGTGGCGGCTCACAGCAGTGGCGATTGAGCACTGGCCCCAACATGCGAACCGGCGGGTCAATGGCAAGGGCAGCTTAAAGACCAGCGGCCCCAAAATGGCGCTGGCCTTTGTGTGCAGCCAACAGACAGGGACAATGCACAGGGAAGAAGGGCATTGTTATGTAGGAAAGTACTCGGGTGCAGGAAACCCGCTTTTGTTATGCATGTTGTGATGTCAGCCAAGGAGAACCAAGGCGGGAACAGTGCAATTATAAAAGTCAGCGCTGAGCCCTAATAATAAAACTCAGACCTTAACCTGACTACACTACGTGTAGTGTGTCTGAATAAAAAGGTGGGGGAAAGGGGAGGAGTGCAGGCTAATAGGTAATAGATGGATATGGGTGGGAAGGTAGAAGAGAAAAATGCTGAGAAGTGATGGGGAAGAGGTAACTCTTGGAATGGAGGGAAGGGGAGGGGGTGGGAAGCTGAAGGATAGGAGACAGAGGAATAGGGAAAGAGAGAGACTGGGGGAGGTGTTTAATTAAAACTGGAAAAGTTGATGTTAATGCCGTCTGGTTAAAAGATAAACTTTGCTTGGAACCGATACTCCAGGGCACCTGGACCAGCAGGTTACAGGTTCAAGAGGTATTTCTTCTTGCAACAGCCAAAAGGTGAGGTGGAAGTGAGGGCACTGGTCTTACTTAAAATATTTCTCTTTTGATTTTAGTCTGAAATCAAATAATGCAGATATTGGAAATTTGAAATAAAAAAATAGAAAATTGAAAATATGCATCTGGTTATGTAGTACCTGTGGAGTGAGAAACAGTTGGACCTTCAGCTTTCATCAGAACTGGAAAAAGTTAGAACTGAAACAAGTTAGGTTGTAGATAGTAATGAAGTAGAGGTAAAAAAGGAGGGTCCGTGATACAGTGGGAGCATTGTGTAAGGCTGCTATTTCTCCTCCAGTGACCTGAGTTTGACCCTGTTCTACACGTTCTCCCTGTGGGTTTCCCCCAATTGCTATGGTGGCCACCCACATCCAAAAGACTGCGGTTGGTCAATCGATTGGCTGCTGTTAATTGCCTTTCCTGTGAGGGAGTGCTAGAATTTAGAGAGGGTGGCAATGTGGGGGAAATAGAACAAGGGGACTGGTGTAAATAGCTGCTTGATGGTGGTACAGATTCAGTGGGCTGAAGAGCCCTGTTTCCCTGCTATGTCACAGGGATACTGAGTGCTCTGGCTTTCAATTTTGCAGCCCAGCTCTTAAATTAAGCTCATAAACACGAGGATTCAGTTCTGACTATCTTTATATGTGTAGTATTACCCCCTTTTCTCTTCAATCCTGGTAAGGGGTGCTGATCTGAAAGGTCGACTAACCATTTCTACTCATGGATGCTATCTGACCTGCTGATTTGTTTTTCAATATCTTATTGATGCTCAAGATTCCTTTATGGTTTAGGATCTCTTCACCCAAATGACCTTCTGCAATAGCAGTCTTTTAAGCTGTGATTTTGACATTTGTGAGTTGTTTGTGCTCTGTGCTATTGATGCAGCCTGTATTCACACCCTTTCTTGTCTCACTGCAGGAGTCGAAGCCGAATGGAAACTCACAAGGTGTGTATTGTGGTTGCTGAGGTTATGTTGGTGGCAGAATATCTTTTAATGGAATAGTATATAAATGCTCTTCAGTTTTAGCAAAGATATTACTCCCATCAAAAGAAGCACTGAGAAGAAAATAAAATGGACACCCCATGTGTTTGTCTGCTAATAACAGTAACAATATTTAGGGTTGCACGTGTACTTGGTTTGTGGAAAAACTGAACTTGAGATGCATTTGTACTATTCTAGCATTCTTGTGCTTTTTGATACTCAAATAGAAAGAAATTGCACCATCAGCAATTGCCACCCTATTCAAAGATTAATGCCGCCAAAGAGACTTTTCCACCTGACTTCATCCACTCTTGTCAGCACAGTGAGCTGCTGGACAGACTCAGGCAGCATCCATGGGGGGAAATGGTCAGTCAATGGATCGTGTCAAACCTCTTTATTGAGACTGGAGTGGAAAGGGAAGATATCAACTCTATCAAGGGGTTGAAGCTGGGGAGGGGACAAGAGAGCACTATGGTGGGGGGAATCAAAGAGAAATGTAAGAACGGCAGTAGGTTAAGAAGAGATGGAAACAAATGGGGATAGGAATTAGGAAAATCACTGTTTATGCTGTTAGGTTTATGGCCGTCTAGGAGGAATATATCACCCTGGCAGTGGATGAGGCCGATATTTATTTCTGCCTCAGACTTATCCAGATTTAAAGCAGGTATCCCAAAAAATGGTCCATTCCTTCTGGACAAATCACCTGCACTTGCTGTTCCCCTGCCTGTACTGACTTGGTCTTGAAACTAGCTCCTGAATGGTGAGAGCCTATGCAGTGTTGTACCTATCCGTGGAAAATGTCCGTCTTGCCCCATCCCTGCTCTGAGGCTTGGGGTGAGATAAAATGAAAGTTTATTGTCATGTACATGAGTTCAAGATACAGAGGCATGGAATTGTTTGCTTGCTGCCCCTACACAGGTATCGTTTGCCAGCTATCAAAAGTCTTTAAATATCTCTGACATATACAAACATTAAATATTTTTTTAAAAATGAGTTAAAACACTATTAATAATCTTACAAACAATTTCAAATCAAAAACATTTTAAATGCCAAATGACAATAAAATATATTTATATTATCAATTCAAAAAAATCTTAGTTGCCTCAAACTTTTTGGAGCCGATTTGTTTCATTGAAGTGATGGAGTTCCTGAACCCATGTCTCATCCAACTGGCGGTGTTTCAGGGAGTAGACTTCCCAGAGAAATCTCTGGGGGAAAAAAAAAAGGAATTTGGCCCCTGTCGTTGACTCCATGAGGAATGAAAATGATGAGGACCTCACAGGAAGCCTAAGCTAGTGGTTCTTGAAGCTCTTATTTACCACAACATAGTATGAGGCCACAGCCCATCAGATCCATACAGCGTCCCAGCAGAGCAGTTCCATCAGTCCCATTCCTCCTTTTATTTTCTTGTATATTGTTTTGCCACTCGCACTGGTTCTTTTACAGCTTACCTAAATTTTGGGATAATTTACACAAGCCAAATCAGAGGAAGTGAGAAGACCTTATGGAACTGACACAATTACAGAGAGAGCATGTATATTGTGTACAGACAACACCCAAGGTCAGGGTTGTACCTGGGTCGTTGGAATTGTGTGACAGTGGCACTAAGTGCTGCCCATGTGGTGTCTGTTTGGGTCTCCCTGTTAATGGCTGAGTGATTCATCGCAGCCACTTCATCACGTCCTGAATAAATAAGTTTCTCCTAAATTCTTTCTGGAATGGAGAAAAGCAATTTAATATTTGTAGCTCCTGCTTTTTGTATTTCATGATGAAAGTTTAAAAAAGCCTTTAGGGTGACACGGTTAGCGTAGCAGTTAACACAATGCCTTTGCAGTGCCAGCAATTGTGACTGGGGTTTGAATATTCTCCCCATGCCTGTGTGCATTTTCCCCAGAGGCTCCAGTTTCCTCCCACCATTTGAAACATACCGGGGGGACTCATGTGCCAAAATTGCCCGTTGCCACGCTGTATGTCTAAATTAAAAAGCCACCTCGCAGTCATTGCTGTTTTATGGTTGGGATCCATGAACAGTCGGTGCCTCTGAAGGGACTCCTTTTTGCTTCTCTTTCTCATTGGCAGCGGTACCAGACTACTGATGCCTCTTTGTGGCAAAGGACAACGGCCTGTAAATATTTATGCCCTACAAACAACTTGAAAAGTGTCTTACCTTTCAAATTTTCCATTATGTTTTAAACTAGCGAAACTATTTGTTATCTGGTACAAGTAATAGTTGACCGTGATGATTGAAAAAGCCTACCCAATTCACCAAACGATTCACTCACTTGGCTTGGCATATGCCTATATGCGACCATAGGTCCACTGCAGAGTGGTTCATTCTTCCCTGCCTTATGAAATGGCCTACAAGCCAATCAGTTTCCAGATCAGTGGGGATGAACAATAAGCATTGGCCCATATCCCATGAATGAATTAAAAAGAAGCGACTCTATTGATTAGTATAAATATTTGCTAGAGTAAGTTTTTGCCCCAGGAGCTAAGTGGCATTGAACTTGAGTTTTGTGAGGTCAGAACACATGGAGATTCTGTTCATCCCCTGGCCCAAAGGTTGAGAGAGCAAAGCTCATCAGGAACTGCTGTCACCATTGCTGTGGTAGTCTTGTGATGCTCTAATCCCCCCTCCCCCCAACCCCACCAGCTTCTGATGTGCTCAACAAAAGGAGTATTCACACCCACCTCCATGAAAGGACAGGAATGCCAAGACAGTCTCCTGACTCCAGGCCAGGGCAAAATGTGTTGGAAACAAACACAATGTCTGTGCACAAAATAGGCCTGTTCCCGTTGGCTATAACCAGTGGTGCACTATTGGGTGGCTGGAAATAAGCTGAGAGCCTGTTGAGGAACAGATGCATCCTTGGACCAGAACAGTGTCCAGCACCATGCACCATGCTGGAGGCTGCAGAACAGGGAGTCTAGAGGCACAGCCCAGTAAGTGGCCAGGAAGCAACACTAGGGCTGTAACAGAACTGCAGGATTAAATCTGGTGGAGTTAGAATTCAACTGCTATTTGGAACTGAACATTTACTGCACTAAAGGATACTCATCAGTGTGTTTTCATTTGTTTAGGGGACCTTTGAACCATGGGTGGAAACTCCTGTGTCACGTGAACAGCTAAAGTATCATCGAGTAGCTTCTGAAATGGCTCGTGGTGAGCTGGCTGCCTTGCAGGTCAAATATAAGAGTAGTCAAGCTGAGGTAATCAGAAGTGAAACACAATACTCTGTTGACATGGTGATTGTAGTTAAAAACACAGAAATGCTGGAGGAACTCATCCAATCTCACAATGCCCATAGAAGATAAAGATATATAACCGACGTTTTGGTCCTTAAACTTTTCACAAGGAATACCTTGCAAAACATCAGTAATATATCTTTACCCCCTTTAGACATTGTGAGGGCGGCTGAGTTCCTCCAGGATGTCTGTTTATACTGAGGTAATCAGAAACTCGAGAGATGCTGAGGCTTTCTCCTGATGTTTGTGGAGTTAGATGATTAAATACCAACAATTGACTATCTATTTTCTTTTATAAAAATACTGCTCAAGCAGCACTCATGCGTTAAATATGCTTCTTTCCCTTTTCCTTCATAGAACCATGGATTACAGTACAGAAACAGGTACTTCGGCCCTTTGAGTGTGTGCCGAACTATTATTCTGCCTAGTCCCAAATGTTAAAATTGAGCCCAGCAGCTTGTTCCTCACCCCCACCACTCTCTGTATTAGAAGTTCCCCCTAATATTTCCCTTAAACTTTTCCCCGTTCACCTTTAGTCCATGTCCTTTGGTTTGTACCTAACCTACCTTCAGTGGAGAAAGTTTGCCTACATTTACTCAGTCTACATACGTCATAATTTTAAATACCTCTGTCAAATCTCTCCTTATTCTTCTATGCTCAGGGAATAAAATCTTTACCTGTTCAACCTTTTTCTGTAACTCATGTTCCTGAAATCCAGGCAACATCCTAGTAAATCTTCTGTACACTCTTTCACTCTTACTGATATCGTTCCTGTAGTGAGGTGACCAAAACCCTACACAACACTCCAAATTTGGCCTCACTAATGTCTTATGCAACTTTATCATAACAACCCAACTGTGATACTCAATACTTTGATTTATGAAGGGCAATATGCCGAAAGCTCTCTTTATAACCCTATCCACCTGTGACTCCACTTTCAGGGAATTATGTATCTGTATTCCCAGATCCCTCTGTTCTACCACGCCCCTCAGTGCCCTACCATGTATGTCCTTTCAAAATGCAACTCCTCACACTTGTCTGCATTAAATTCCATCTGCCATTTTTCCAGCTGGTGTAGATACCTCTGCCAGCTTTGAAAACCTTCCTCATTGTCCATGCCTCCAATCTTTGTGTCATGTGTAAACTTGCTGATCTAATTTACCACATTATCCTCCAGATCATTGATATAGATGGCAAACAACAATGGTCCCATCACTGATCTTTGGGCTTATGATCCTCTTCCATTGTAAAGCCCTTCATCAATTAAGACTGAACTCGCTTGACGCAAATCCCACCTATTATTCTTTTGAAAGCAATTCTTTCTTATCTGCAACCTTGTCTAACTAGAATGTGAATCCACCCTGCATAATTGGGAAGACAGGGAAGTCAGGATTAATTTTACTGTATCTGACATTTTTATATTTAATTGGATATTCAGGGAGTTACTGATTTAAACATGATCTTGCCTGGTATGTAAGGCTATCACTGTTGAGGTACGATTTTTAACCCAAAATAAATAATTAACTTTTTGTCACTGTGTGTGTTGACATGTCTTCTCTATAGCTCACAGATACGTGCATGAGGCTTGCGTCCTGTGAGGCCTCTAACCAGGAGTTGAGGGCAGAAATTGAAAGCTACAAGGCAGACGACACAAGGCAGGCATCTCTTATCAGTTGCTTGAGGGAAAGGATCCTGGAATCTGAGGAGCAAAGTGGAGCACTTCTCAAGTCAAGGACTCAAGTAGAAATAACTCTGCAGGGCTTACAGAATGAGAACCAGGATCTTCAACAGTTGAACACAGAGTTGGAGAACAAACTCAGGTTAGCACCTTGAAACTTTAAAAAAGCATCTCTCACTGACTACACAACTTCTGTCCTATTCAGAATTGCATCCACACATATCACAAGATATAGGATCAGAAGTAGGCCCATTGGCCCATAGTGTCTGCTCTGCTATTCTAATCATGAGCTGATGCATCATCCCACTCAGCCCCACTCTCTGGCTTTCTCCCCGTAACCTTTGATGTCCTGACTCATCATTACCTGTCAATCTCTGTCTAAAATACACCCAATGACCTCACTTCCACAGCAGCCTGTGGCAACAGGTTCCACAAAGCCTCTGTCTACAGAAATTTTCCTTATCTCTCATTTAAATTGGTGCCTTTTTATCCTGAAGATATACCCTCTTGTCCAAGAATCCCCTACATTGGAGATATCCTTGCCACATCTACTCTGTCCAAACCTTTCAACATTTGAAATGCCTTTATGAGGTCCCCCTTATCCATCTGTTCTCCAACAAGTCCAGTCCAAGAGCCAACAATCATTCCTCATATGCTAACCCTTTCATTTCTGGTATCATTCTAGTAAATCTTATCTGTACCCTCTCCAAATAAGGCACCCAAATGTTACACAGTACTCCAAGTGAGATCTCACCAGTGCTTTATAGAGTCTCAAAGTTACATCCCTGCTCTAATATGTTATTCCTCTAGAAATAAATGCCGACATTGCATTCACCTTCTTCACTACCGACTCAACCTGGAGGTTAACCTTTAAGGTATCCTGCACAAAGACTCCCAAGTCCTTTTGCACCTTGGAATTTTCTCCCCATCTCAATAATAGTTTGCCCGTCTATTTCGACTATCAAAGTGCATGTCTGTACATTTTCCAACATTGTATTTCAACTGCCACCTCTTTGCCCATTCTAATCTATCCAAGTCTCTCTGCACTCTTTCAGTATCCTCAGCGCCACCTGCCCTACCCCAGATATTGGTACCTTCTGCAAATTTAGCTACAAACCAATCTATTCCATTATTCCAAATAATTTATGTACAATGACCCCTATGGACCACCACTGCGTAGCCCAACCCCAACCAGAATATCCAGCACAAACTTCATTTTAATTTATTTTTATAAATTTAGAGGTTGGTAACAGGCTCTTCCAGCCCAAAAGCCTATGCTACCCAAATACACCCATGTTATCAATGACTACTAATCCCGTAAATATTTGGAACGTGGGAGGAATCCAGAGGACCTGGAGAAAACCCTCTGATCTAATCTGGTGTAACTAAACTCTTTATATACAGTACCTGCTATAAATAGGGCCATTACTTGAACTTTTCTCCTCCCCTTGGTGGCCTGCCTAATGGGAATACGGAACTAAGGATTTATATTAGATTTTTTAAAAACTGAATTATTAAAAAAATAGATAACTTTTATCTTTTGTGGAAATCAATAAAAACTGGATGCTTGAAACAGAAAGAACTGGGAATAACTCAGTAGTTCAGCTGGGATCTGTGGAAAGAGAAGCAGAGTTAATGTTTTCAGGTCAAAATAGAATGTTAACTCTGTTTCCTTTACCACAGATGCTTCCTGAATTGCTGAGTGTTTTAGGTATTTGCTATTTTTCCCCTTTTACATTCTAAGCAGTGAAAAATGTAGGTTAAATGGAAAGAATGAGAGAGTTGTACATATTTGTACTCATTCTGATTTTAGTTCAATAAAAAAGCAATACTCTAACAATATTGAAGAAAACTTGGGTTCTCTAATTGTGTTGACTTTGTTTGCCTGACAAAATGTGAAGACTAGTGTAAATGGGCAAAAAGATCAGCTTGGATGTGGTTGGTAAAGGGCTCTGTAACTAAATGGAACATAGAATATTGCAGCTCAGTACAGGCCCTTTGGCTCACAATATTATGCCGACCCATATAAACCCACTCCACAACAAACAAATCCTTCCCGCTTTGTTCCAAAGAGAAAAGCCCCAGCTCATTTAACCTTGTTTCATGAGATATCTTTTCCAATCCAGGCTACTTCCTGGTAAAGCTTTGCAGCCTCTCTCTAAGGCTTCTGCATCCTTCCTGTAATGAGGTGACCAGAACTGAATGCAATACCCTGTGCAGTCTCACCAAATTTTATAGAGCCGTAATATCATCTCATGCTTCTTGAACACAATCCCCTGCCGAATGAAGGCCAGCACACCATATGCCTTCTTAACCACCTGTCAACCTGGGTGGTTAAGAAGATGCATATTTTTGGGGTTCAAGTCCATAGATAGCTTGAGGGATTTATGGACTTGATCGCCAAGAGCCCTCTGTTTCTCCACACTGCTAAGAATCCAGCCATTGACCACATACTGCGCCTTCTAAAAAATCTGATAACTTTCAACTGTGAAGCAGAGAGGCAGGCAACATGGTTTTTTTCAATAAAAACATTTTTTAAAGAAGCCTGATGGAGTATTATGAAATCTAATCATAGGATGCAAGACGGAGAACATGTGGGAATAAAATAGATGTATGATTAGATAAGGTCAGAGTCACATGTCACACATCACAGCAACTGACTGCATCAAGCTTCCACTTATGCCAATCATATGCTAAGACCATTTTATTCCATTTGCCTACACTAAGACTATTTTATTCCACCCAGATTCAATCCTACACGAAGTCCATGCTATTCGCCGCTCATTCCCATCACTTTCAAATTTCCTCTCACAATATGCAGTGACCAGTGAACTTCCCAACCCACACATTTTGGGATGTGGGAGGAAGTTGGACCCCTCAAATGAACACCCTGCTGTTGCAAGCAAGAATGCTGGAAGTCAGCATTGAACAGAGGTTACAGGAGCAGTGGGGCAGCAGCTTTAGTTGCTGCACCACTCGGCTGCTCTTTGTTTCTATCTGAAATTTGAAAAGTCCACTTTGTTAGAGAATGACAACAAGCAAGGGGTGAGCAGAACATTGAAAGGGAAAGAGGTTGGGAAAGTAGTGAGAGTGAACAGTAAAGAGAATAATAGTTTAAGTGAAAGGGTAGATAATAAAACACGCAAAGGTTGAAAGTAGGAGAAAACATAAAGAACAGAGGATAGGAATGATTAGTGAAGGACTGCCTGCCCTTGTACCTTATGCTGCCCAGTGCCACCCAGAAAAATAGCCATATTCTCTTTCTTTATAGTTGGTTGTTTTAAAGAGATAATGATGACTGTTTGACGTGGTGTGTGTGTGTGTGAGATCTAAAGCTGAATGGTATGTGATAGTCAATCAAATTTTTAATAAGCTGTAGAATTGTGTACACAGGCATAATTTAAGTACTCAACAAATTAATTGGAAACATTAAGATGCCTCATGTTTCACTTTTGCACTTCCTGACAAGACAAACATTGAAAGAGCACAATGAGATCAAGCAACAAGACAACAGAAGGGAGAAACAGTACGATGAATTTCTGGTGAAACTCACCCGGGCCATCAATATGGATTGTAAAGAAGCAGATCTGGATTTTCTTGTGTCACAGGTATCTCAATCAGATTTTTAAACATACTTCAATTAATAGTTAATTAAATTATTTTTTATGTAGTGAAACACAAAAGTCTGCAGATGCTGTGATTGTAGTAAAATCACAAAAATGTGGAGAGAGTCAGCAGGTCTTGCAGTATCCATAGAAGGTAAAGATTGCAGACATTTAACCAACATTTTGGGCTTGAGTGAAGGCTCCTCAATAAAAAGACTTGGGGAGAAGACCACAATATATAGGAGCAGAAGTAGGCCCGTTGGCCCCTTGAGTCTGTTCTGCCATTTTAATCATAGACTGATCCATCTTCCCACTCAGCCCAACTCCCCGTAACCCTTGATGTCCTGCCTAATCAAATATCTGTCAATTTCTACCTTAAATACACTCAACAACCTCACTTCCACAGCTGCCTGTGGCAACAATCACAACCCTCTGACTAAAGAAATTTTTCCACACCTCTGTTTTAAATTGATGCCCTTTCATCCTGAAGTTATGCCCTTTTGTCCTAGACTCCCCTTTTGCTTCACTTTTATTTGCGTTGATCTTGTACCCCGATATTTCTCCATATTCTTTCAATTTCTTTATGTAATTCTTTTATTTATAATTCTGGTTCTGTTAAGTATACAATGATGTCATCTGCAAATAGACTGATTTTATATTCCTTCTCTTTTATTTTTATCCTTTTTATTTTATTTTCTGTTCTTATCAGTTCTGCCAGTGGTTCTATAGCTAAAGCGAACAGTGAAGGAGTTAGTGGACATCCCTGCCTAGTTGACCTACTTAATTTAAATTGGTTCGATATATATCCATTTACTGTCACCTTTGCCAATTGTCTCTTATATAATGCTTTAATCCAATTAATGTGAGCATCTTTTGAGGGGGAGGACGTGGAGGGGGAGGACATGGAGGGGGAGGTCGTGGACCTGTCCTCGGGCCTGCGCAAAGGAGCTTTTAGGTGGAGTGCAGTGCGCGCAGTACTGGCCCCACCCTTTACACCAATGGTTCGTGTGCCGTGGCCAAGCAAGCTGGGACATGGCAGCGAGGTCCTTGGGACGTAGGTTTTATAACGGAGTGGCCTTCTCCTATGCAGGTTTCTTACCCGGGCTGGAGGGGTCTGCCTCCCCTCCTAGGTCGGTCCATACTTCTCGGACCGGGGCTGAGGCCGCCGCCTTACCAATGACTCCTCCAGCGATGTTCACAGTTTGTGACCTGGCAAAGAGCAGTATTTGTAGTCAGAATCTAGGAGCAGAGAGGGAGAGCATGCTGCAGAACCATGCTAGACAAGGCTGACAGCCACCGACCTGAACGTCGGTCTGCCCTCATTGCACATGAACTCCTCAGACTTGACATCGACATAGCCGCTCTCAGTGAAGTCCGCCTGGCAGATGTAGGCAGCCTCCAAGAACGTGGCGCGGGCTACACACTCTACTGGTCTGGAAGCCTTTGGATGAACGACGCCTATCTGGTGTAGGCTTCATGGTCAAGAACTCCATTGCCTTCAAACTCGAAAACCTCCCAACAGGCCACTCAGACCGGATCATGTCCATGCGACTCCCCCTTCAAAACAAGCGTCGCATCACCCTCATCAGTGTCTATGCTCCAACCCTCCAGGCGGATCCAGCAGAAAAGGACAAGTTCTACACTGACCTGCGCAACCTCATTCAACGCACCCCTACAGCCGACAAGGTTGTCATCCTTGGCGACTTCAATGCTCGCGTCGGCAAAGACTCAGAAACCTGGCCAGGAATCCTGGGCAAGCATGATGTCGGCAAGTGCAACGACAATGGGCGCCTCCTGTTGGAGCTCTGCGCAGAACAGCGGCTTGTCATTACAAACACCCTTTTTCAGCAGAGGGACAGCCTGAAAACTACCTGGATGCATCCCCGATCCAAACACTGGCACCTCCTGGACTACGTCCTGGTGCGAGAAAGAGACAAATGAGATGTGCTCCACACCAGGGTCATGCCCAGCGCGGAATGCCACACTGACCACCGGCTGGTTCGCTGCAAGCTCAACCTTCACTTCAAGCCAAAGCCCAGGAACAGTAAAGCCCCCAGAAAGAGGTTCAATGTTGGAAACCTGCAGTCAGACGAAGTGAGAGGAAACTTCCAGGCAAACCTCAAAGCAAAGCTCGATGATGCTATCCGCCTCACGGACTCGTCCCCAGAAACCCTCTGGGATCAGCTGAAGACTACCATACTGCAATCCACTGAAGAGGTACTGGGCTTCTCCTCCAGGAAAAACAAGGACTGGTTCGACAATAACAGCCAGGAAATCCAGGAGCTGCTGGCAAAGAAGCGAGCTGCCCACCAGGCTCACCTTATAAAGCCGTCCTGTCCAGAGAAGAAACAAGCCTTCCGTCGCGCATGCAGCCATCTTCAGCACAAACTCCGGGAGATCCAAAATGAGTGGTGGACTAGCCTCGCCAAGCAAACCCAGTTCAGCGCGGACATTGGCGACTTCAGGGGTTTTTACGAGGCTCTAATGGCTGTGTACGGCCCCTCACCCCAAGTCCAAAGCCTGCTGCGCAGCTCAGACGGCAAAGTCCTCCTCAGCGACAAGATCTCCATCCTCAACCGATGGTCAGAACACTTCCAATCTCTTTTCAGTGCCAACCTCTCAGTCCAAGATTCCGCCCTGCTCCAGCTCCCTCAACAGCCCCTAAGGCTAGAGCTAGATGAGGTCCTCACCCGGGATGAGACATATAAGGCAATTGAACAACTGAAAAGTGGCAAAGCAGCAGGTATGGATGGAATCCCCCCCCAGAGGTCTGGAAGGCTGGCTGCATGAGTTTTTCAAGCTTTGTTGGGACCAAGTAAAACTGCCTCAGGACCTTCGTGATGCCATCATCATCACCCTGTACAAAAACAAAGGCAAGAAATCAGACTGCTCAAACTACAGGGGAATCACGCTGCTCTCCATTGCAGGCAAAATCTTCGCTAGGATTCTCCTAAATAGAATAATACCTAGTGTCGCCGAGAATATTCTCCCAGAATCACAATGCGGCTTTCGCGCAAACAGAGGAACCACTGACATGGTCTTTGCCCTCAGACAGCTCCAAGAAAAGTGCAGAGAACAAAACAAAGGACTCTACATCACCTTTGTTGACCTCACCAAAGCCTTCGACACCGTGAGCAGGAAAGGGTTTTGGCAAATACTAAAGTGCATCGGATGCCCCCCAAAGTTCCTCAACATGGTTATCGAACTGCATGAAAACCAACAAGGTCGGGTCAGATACAGCAATGAGCTCTCTGAACCCTTCTCCATTAACAATGGCGTGAAGCAAGGCTGCGTTCTCGCACCAACCCTCTTTTCAATCTTCTTCAGCATGATGCTGAAACAAGCCATGAAAGACCTCAACAATGAAGACGCTGTTTACACCCGGTACCGCACGGATGGCAGTCTCTTCAATCTGAGGCGCCTGCAAGCTCACACCAAGACACAAGAGCAACTTGTCCGTGAACTACTCTTTGCAGACGATGCCGCTTTAGTTGCCCATTCAGAGCCAGCTCTTCAGCGCTTGACGTCCTGTTTTGCGGAAACTGCCAAAATGTTTGGCCTGGAAGTCAGCCTGAAGAAAACGGAGGTCCTCCATCAGCCAGCTCCCCACCATGACTACCAGCCCCCCCACATCTCCATCGGGCACACAAAACTCAAAACGGTCAACCAGTTTACCTATCTCGGCTGCACCATTTCATCAGATGCAAGGATCGACAACGAGATAGACAACAGACTCGCCAAGGCAAATAGCGCCTTTGGAAGACTACACAAAAGAGTCTGGAAAAACAACCAACTGAAAAACCTCACAAAGATAAGTGTATACAGAGCCGTTGTCATACCCACACTCCTGTTCAGCTTCGAATCATGGGTCCTCTACCGGCATCACCTACGGCTCCTAGAACGGTTCCACCAGCGTTGTCTCCGCTCCATCCTCAACATTCATTGGAGCGACTTCATCCCTAACATCGAAGTACTCGAGATGGCAGAGGCCGACAGCATCGAGTCCACACTGCTGAAGATCCAGCTGCGCTGGGTGGGTCACGTCTCCAGAATGGAGGACCATCGCCTTCCCAAGATCGTGTTATATGGCGAGCTCTCCACTGGCCACCGTGACAGAGGTGCACCAAAGAAGAGGTACAAGGACTACCTAAAGAAATCTCTTGGTGCCTGCCACATTGACCACCACCAGTGGGCTGATATCGCCTCAAACCGTGCATCTTGGCGCCTCACAGTTTCTACACTGTCAAAGGCTTTCTCTATGTCTAAAGCAACCGCCACTGTTGGCGTCTTATTTCCTTGTACTGCATGGATTAAGTTAATGAACTTACAGATATTGTCCGTTGTTCTCCTTTTCTTAATAAATCCAGTTTGATCTAGTTTTACTATCTTTGGTACACAGTTAGCCAATCTGTTTGCTAATAGTTTTGCTATGATCTTATAATCTGAGTTAAGTAGAGATATTGGTCTATACGATGCTGGTGTTAGTGGTTCTTTCCCTGTCTTTGGTATTACTGTAATTATTGCTATTTTACATGAATCTGGCATGTTTTTTATTTCTTCAATCTGGTTGATTACTTCCAGGAGAGGAGGAATTAATAACTCTTTAAATGTTTTATAGAATTCTATTGGGAGTCCGTCCTCTCCAGGTGTTTTATTGTTCGGTAGCTTTTTTAATATATCCTGTATTTCCTCTATTTCAAATGGTTTTATCAATTTGTTTTGCTCCTCTTCTTGCAATTTTCTTAGTTCAATTCTAGCTAGAAACTCATCTATTTTGTCTTATTTCCCTTCGTTCTCAGTTTGGTACAACTGCTCGTAGAATTCCTTGAAGTTTTCATTGATCTCTGTTGGGTTATATGTAATTTGTTTGTCCTTTTTCCTTGATGCCAATACTGTTCTTTTAGCTTGTTCTGTTTTAAGCTGCCAACCTCGTATTTTGTGCATTTTTTTCACCTAGGTCATAATACTTCTGCTTTATCTTCATTATGTTCTTCTCCATCTTATACGTTTGTAGTGTTTCGTATTTTTTTTTGTCCGCCAATTCTCTTCTTTTTGTTGTATCTTCCCTTGTTGCTAGTTCTTTTTCTGTAATTACTATTTCCCTTTCCAACTGTTCTGTTTCCCAATTGTAGTCCTTTTTCATCTTAGTTACATAACTTATTATCTGGCTTCTGATGAAGGCTTTCATTGCATCCCATAATATAAATTTATATTTCACTGATTCTGTATTTATTTCAAAGTACATTTTAATTTGGCGCTCAATAAATTCTCTAAAATCCTGTCTTTTAAGTAGCATGGAGTTTAATCTCCATCTATACGTTCTTGGTGGGATGTCCTCCAGCTCTATTGCTAATATCAGGGGTGAGTGATCTGATAACAATCTAGCTTTATATTCCATTTTCCTATCTCTCTGTTGGATATGGGCTGACAACAGGAACAGGTCAATCCTTGAGTATGTTTTATGTCTACACGAACAATATGAGTATTCCTTCTCCTTTGGGTGTTGTTTCCTCCATATATCCAAAAGTTGCATTTCCTGCATTGATTTAACCATAAATTTGGCTACTTTGTTCTTTCTGCTAGTCTTTTGTCCAGTTTTATCCATCTTTGAATCCAAATTAAGGTTAAAGTCCTCTCCTATCAATATATTCCCCTGCATATCTACAATCTTCAAAAAAATATCTTGCATAAATTTTTGATCCTCTTCATTAGGTGCATGTATATTGACCAAATTCCAAAATTCTGAATATATCTTGACACTTTATCATTACATTCCTCCCTGTTGGATCTATTATTTCCTCTTCTATTTTGATTGGTACATTTTTATTGATTAATATAGCCACACCTCTGGCTTTTGAGTTATGTGATGCTGCCGCTACATGTCCTACCCAGTCTCTTCTTAATTTCGTGTTCCACTTCATTAGATGCGTTTCCTGCACAAATGCTATATCTATGTTTTGATGTTTATCTCGTCATGTTCAAGAGCATTTGGTGAGTGTCTTTTGAATGTCCACCCTCTATCAGTTGGTGGATCATGCCGACCTCATTATGTCCATGACCTCTCCATTAAAGATTGAAGGATTGGCTTCTTCCCCTAGTCAACAGGAGCAAATGGAACTGGAACGACTACTTACTGCTCCTTGTGAAATGCCAGCATCTTCTCAATAAGGGATAACTGAGTTGGAGCATCAAATGGCAGCACTGACTACGCAGGTCCAGGCTTTGGGCACACAACAGGGTCCTTTCCGTCGACCTGGTTGGAATTGTGGTGGTCGAGGACGTGGTAGAGAAGATGGGTGGTGCATTTGTTGGAAGCATCGGAGATTTGTTGCTGCTGCCTGGTCCTGTCAGCCACTTTGTGACTTCTACAAATGTCAGCCGGAAAATGACCCTGGCCCAGCAGTAGAGGCAAATGCTGCCCATGGGCTCGTCAGCCGCTACCTTTTCCTCAAAGATCTTCTCACGGGTATTCAATTTCTTGTCGATTCCAGTGCAGAGATTTCTCTGATCCCTCCATGCATGGAGGAACCCAAACATCCCAATATGTCATGTGGTCTTTCAGCCTTGAATGATTCTCGTATTCAAACATGTCTCCAGATATCACTCATGTTGGATTTCGGTCTCAAGAAACCTCTTTGGTGGGTTTTCACAGTTGTAAATGTGGCAAATTCCATTTTAGGAGATTTCTTGTCACATTTTTCTTTGTTGGTGGATTTGAAAAATTGCTGCAACGTGGCCCACAGCTCTTGTATGCAAGTGAGTTGCATCTGTCATCCCTCCAATTTTGTCAGCCATGTGATGAGCCTTCAACATGGCACCTGCCCTTTCTGAACCTTGTTCAAGTGTTTCCTTTCCTTAGTGACCCCATCGTATTGTCATTCAGATATTAATCATACAGTAACCCAATATATAGAGATTTGGGATCCTTCGATGGTAGTGCGGGCTCATAGATTACCTCTAGACCATCTTAAAATCATGAAGTCAGAATTTGACCACATGCAAGAGTTGGGCATGTTCCGCAGATATGACAGTTGCTGGACTTCAATGTTGTGTGTGGTTCCATAAAATAATCTGGGGATTGGTGGCCTTGTGGTGATCATCGTATACTTAACAATTCTACCCTGCTTGACCAATACAACATGCACAATTTACAAGACTTTATAGCAAACCTTCATGGCAAACATGTATTTGTGAAAATAGATCTAGTACATGATTACTATCAGATTCCAGTTGAGCCTTCTGATATCACCAAGACGGCAGTAATTACCCCTTTGAGTTTCTGTGAATACCATTCGGTCTTTTAAATGTAGCTCAGACATTCCAGTGTTTTATGGACCTTGTAGTCACTGGCCTCAATTTTGTGTTTGTTTACATCGACGATATCCAGGACTCAAGTGTGGATGACATGGGGCACAAGCGCCACCTTGATGAGCTTGGCATTGATCAATCCCAGTAAATGCATTTTTGGTGCTGATCTTATCTTTTTAGGACATTGAGTTACACAACATGGTATTTTGCCTGATGAGTTGAAAGTGCAAGAGATTCGAGAACTTCTTACACCCGTTATGTTTGGCCAAATGTTTTTTAGGCATGATCAATTTTTATCTCTGATTCCTGCCAAATGCTGCAGCATCTCTATTAGCCCCTGACTGACTGAACTACGAAAAGGATCCGATATGTCAGTGTCCAAAAGACCATTAACTTTGGCAGACCATGCTTCTAATGATGTGAAGATTGTGCTTGCAAATGCCATGATGCTTGTTCATCAAAAGTCCAACACCTTGCTCTCTCTTACCATAGATGCATCTGTCAGTGCTGTGGGAGCAGCGTTAGAATGAGTCTGTGGGCATTTGGAACCTCTGGCATTTTTTGCAGTCAAACTGTCACTGGCTCAGGCAAAGTATAATATGTTTGATCGAGAACTCTTGGCCATCTATCTCGCAGTGAAACATTCCTGCTTTTTATTGGAAGGTCATCCTTTCATCATTTATACAGACCACCAGCCTCTTAATGCATAGTGGAAGTACAAGAACACATCTCTACTCACCCAGAAAGATTTGGCACTTGGACTTCATCCTACAATTTAATCAGACATAACGGCACAACTGAGCAAAAGCGAAAACCGTGGCTGACGCCCTGTCGAGGAGCAACATTGATGCCTTACATCAGCATCCTAGGGGAGTGCGGACCATACTCGGTGACCCCATCAAAGGGGTGACTCCAAAATGACTGTCTATAAATTTTTTGTGCAGTGTTTCAGCAGAAATGTATTATTTTTTATAAAAATATCCTTGTAGTTAGTTATAACAATAAAAATATTTTTTTATGCTTACATGCATCAATATACCTACAAGGTATACAAACTCAGGCTAATTTACTTTTTGAACCTTCTGATGTGGTCCGAGCCACTCCCCCGCTCAGCACTGCTGCCTGCACCACATATATACAAGGAACACGCACCTGTTTCTTCTACACTCAGTCCATGGGGGGGTGGGGGGGGTGTGAATCCATGAGTTACTGCATCAGGTGACACAAACCCTAATGATACCTTACAGACAACTACTGCCATCGATTTCACCGCCATGGCTCATGTATAGCACACTAATCCCGATCTCATCTGGTATCGCCAGATCAACTTTGGTCTCCCTCTTCAAGATGTGACCCTGGATGAATCAAGTGAAATGTTAGTCTGCGATTTTTCCACAGGGAGGTCTAGGCCTTTTGTACCAGCAGCTATGAGGTGGGAGATTTCACAATCTGTTGTATCCTGGTAGAAGAGCATCACTCAAACTAGTTATGGAACGTTTTACCTGGCCTTATGTTAATCAGGATGTTGGATTATGAACAAGGATCTGCTTGCGTGTCAATGCTCTAAAATCTCCAGACACACAAAATCAAAGATGGGGGATTTTGTTGTTCAGGATTTCCATTTCCAGTACATGCACCTATACTTGTAGGCCTGTTGCCGCCATCTCAGAGACAGTTGCTAGGGCTTTTGTGGATCTTTTGATTCCATCTTTCAGTGTTCCAATCACTTTTACAATGGACTAAAGGTCTCAGTTCGAGTTGGCGTTGTTCCGAGCTCTCACTGATCTGGACAATACCTATATTTGCACTATGGCTACCATCTGCAGGCCAATGGCCTCAATGAGCATTTTCATCAATAATTAACAGCAGGTGGTGATGCATCTCCCTGGAGCAAGTGTTTGCCTGTGGTTCTCCATGGAGTGCATATGCTGTTAAGGCAGATCTTGGATGTTCAGCAGCAGAGCTAGTATATGGCACTTTGTTAACCTTGCCAGGTGAGTTAGTGAATCTGAGTCCAAGCACAGCACTCGATTGTCTTAGGGGAAAACATGACATTACTCTGACCTATTCCTATGCAGCAGGTGTCACCTGCAGTGTATGTGCCGAATGATTTACCACGCTGTTCTCATGCGTTCCTCCGGCATGATGCTGTTCACAAACCACGTCAGCCAGTCCTTAATATCAAATGGTCCTTTTCAGGTCTTGCGATGCCACCCAAAGACTTTTGTGATTGACAGGAATGGAAAAGCTGATACGGTTTCCATTGAAGCGAGCATATATCTCCGGCCCATGTTCAGTGCCAGAGCCAGGGTCGGAGGACTGGTCGCACTATTGCCAGTCGGACCATGGACCGCCTGTCTTGCACTATTGTATGAGGTCAGGCTGAACTGTCAACCCTCCAGACCATTACGTAGTGGAATAGTTCCAATCCGTCATCTCCTTGTGAGGCTTGGAGGCTGGGTTGGGTGGCTGTCACCATTGCATACTTACTTTCTTTGGAAGGAAGAGAGTGAGAGTGTCAGGATCCAATGAGTGTCAGGAATGTGGCAGTGATCCAATGAGAAAGTCAGACAAATTTGGCTGGGTGGTGTTTGGGGAGTTGAAGAATGTGATGTGTCTAGGGCAGTGGTTCTCAACCTTTTTCTTTCCACTCACGTACCACTTTAAATAATCCTTATGCCATCAGTGCTCTGTAATTAGTAAAGGATTGCTTAAGGTGGTATGTGAGTGGAAAGGGAAGGTTGAGAATCACTGCTCTAGACCTAATTATTACTGAAATATTTTGCTTGAAAAAATTTGTCATTGGCCCACTTCCTTTGAAAACCACTCTTTTAATCATCCCTAATTGACTCGTTATGTGCACCGTTTCTTTCCACCCACATGCCACCTTAAGCAATCCTTTACTAATGGCATAAGGAATATTTAAAGTGGAATGTGAGTGGCAAGAAAAAAGTTTAGAAACACCGGACTTCATGCTTTGCTGAAAGAAATGAGTGAGTATATTCTTTATTTGTAAGCTATGGTAAATCAGTGCCGTTACAGTGGACAGGATAGGAAAGGTGAGAATTGATCGGGGGAGGGGATGGCTCTATGAATGCAGAGCTGGAGGAAAGGAGAGAGACAGAGAAGGAGGAGAGGAGAAATAGAGATAAGGAAAGGGGAGAGATGATGAATGGGCTAATGGAAACCAGAGGAGTCCATGTTAATGCTATCTGGATGGATCGTGACCAGATGAAATAGGAGGTGGTATTCCTCCAATTTTTGTGGGTGGTCTCAGTCTGGCAGTGCATGGATAGGCATGTTAGCATAGGAATGGAGCGGGGAATTGAAATGGTTGGCCACTGGGAAATCCCCACTGTTACAGCAGACAGAACTAAGGTGTTGAAAGAAGCGATCTCTCAGTCTATGTCCAGTGTGTCTGTGGTAGAGGAGGCCACAATGGGGGCATCAGATGCAGTAGATGACTTCTGCAGATTCACAAGCAAACTGTTGGTTCACTTGGAAGGACTGGGCCCCAAATTGTGGTGAGGGAGGAGGTGTGGACACAAGCATCACACGCTCCAATCACAGGAGTAATTTATTTCATGAATCAGAATTCTTATTTGCTTGTGCAAGTCAAGAATGAAGATTCCTTTATTGTCGGGTGCACAAAATTTGTATTCCTTTGTTTGCCCTGGGAAGATACAAAGAGGTGCCACTAGTTCAGCGCCATCATCAAGATTAGAAGCAGAAGATCCCACTTCATATCCTCTGCAGCTGCACAGCCTCCTGTCTGGTCCAGCGCCGTGAACCCAAGCTCCAGGCATCCGGCCCATGGCTCCCAAATCCTTGATATGATCAGGAAGCTGTCAGTGCCAAGGTCCTACGGGAGCCATGCTCACACTCTCACGGATCCTGGTCCCTGTACCTGGTTCCCATTAGCTGGCCTACAGCATCTCTCGGACTAGTGTGAGTCCTCCATCCACTGAGCTCCTTTCTGGTCATCTGCTGTGGTCCCCTCCCTGAGGCTGCTTCCTCTCGACAGTCAGGGGAGGAAGGAGGGTTAAATAAATGGGAACAATTAAAAAATGTCTTAACTTGTAACTCTTTAACAGCTATTGAAGTTTATTTTAGAAGATTATTAATATCCAAACCTGGTAAACAATAGTGAACAATCAAAGCTGAGATCAAACATTTGGAACATTGTCATTTGCCCTACTCACTGAAGGGTCAGAGATTCTCATTCCAAAAATAGAAAGTTCTAGAAATATTCAGGACTTGGTGAGATAAACGTTAGCAGTTCAGTTTGGGGGTCGGGAGATGTTTGATGATATTAACTTGCTATGGCATCACTGTGTACGGAGTATGCAGGAAGAGGTTAATTCTTCAGAAAGTGGAGGCCAGTTCACTGAACCTCTTGAACAACACCCTGTTGTTTGGTTTAAAGGCCTTTTAAGGACTGATCAGAGTTAAGGAAGGAATTCCAGAGCCTGCAACCTGACCAGGTAAGCTAAAGGTCTCCATTCATGCAATAGTTAAAATCCTATATAATGGCTGCACCATTTCATCAGATGCAAGGATCGACAACGAGATAGACAACAGACTCACCAAGGCAAATAGCGCCTTTGGAAGACTACACAAAAGAGTCTGGAAAAACAACCAACTGAAAAACCTCACAAAGATAAGCGTATACAGAGCCGTTGTCATACCCACACTCCTGTTCGGCTCCGAATCATGGGTCCTCTACCGGCATCACCTACGGCTCCTAGAACGGTTCCACCAGCGTTGTCTCCGCTCCATCCTCAACATTCATTGGAGCGCTTTCATCCCTAACATCGAAGTACTCGAGATGGCAGAGGTCGACAGCATCGAGTCCACGCTGCTGAAGATCCAGCTGCGCTGGGTGGGTCACGTCTCCAGAATGGAGGACCATCGCCTTCCCAAGATCGTGTTATATGGCGAGCTCTCCACTGGCCACCGTGACAGAGGTGCACCAAAGAAAAGGTACAAGGACTGCCTAAAGAAATCTCTTGGTGCCTGCCACATTGACCACCGCCAGTGGGCTGATATCGCCTCAAACCGTGCATCTTGGCGCCTCACAGTTTGGCGGGCAGCAACCTCCTTTGAAGAAGACCGCAGAGCCCACCTCACTGACAAAAGGCAAAGGAGGAAAAACCCAACACCCAACCCCAACCAACCAATTTTCCCCTGCAACCGCTGCAACCATGTCTGCCTGTCCCGCATCGGACTTGTCAGCCACAAACGAGCCTGCAGCTGACGTGGACATTTACCCCCTCCATAAATCTTCGTCCGCGAAGCCAAGCCAAAGAATATCTAAGAGGACAAGATTGGTTAAACAAGATAAAAGAGTAAAATTCTTCAAGAAAACAGATGTGGTGTTTCCAAAGCATTCCTCTTCATTTTAATGTCTTTCAATATAATTGCCCAGCTAAACATATTTTAACACTACATTGGTTTATTTAAATTATTAACCAACTTTTAACACTCTCAGAAATGGATGATTCTTCATCGAAGTGAAAGTAGATGACCTTGTATATATTTAATATTTACTAAAAGTAAAGAGAAGCTGGAGGGTCTGAAGGGCCAGTTGATGAAGTAGACAAAGACGATGTGGTCAAACAATAATTGAAACTCATGGTACAATAATGAAAGACAATAGGTGCATATACAGTTATATCCAAGGGGAGTGTCCTTAACAGTAGAGATAATGCACAGCCAATGTTAGTACAGCAAGGCTCGCCAGAGGGGAGACAGACAGCTTGGCAGACATTCACCACAGTCTCCCCCCGGCAGAAGAAGGGTTAAAATCAAAAGGACAGCTGCTCGGAAAGACTGAAGCAAGCAATACATGGATACCATGTTTGGCCTTGAGATACTCTAACAGCCAAAATACACCAGTATTTAGCAAGCAATTGAAATATAATGAGATGTTCTATGAATATGTCAGCCTATCAGGTTGTTTACGAATTTTGGTTCTTCGTCTCAAAACAGGAGGGTCCTTTGCAACCTTGGGAACTGATACAGTTCCTGGGTCTGTAGTGTGGGAAGGACTGATTTCTGGACCCGCTCCAGAATCGCCAGCGTGAGGCAGTGGAGCCTCAGCATGGCCGTCTGAAAGCTGACTAGGGGTCACAGGCTGGGGGGGTGAGTCCAACCTCTCAAGCTCACTCTGAGTAGGGGTGCGAGGAAGGGGCGAAGCAGGCAAGACCAGATCTCTTAGGTGTACAGTATCAGTACTCTCGTCTGGAAATCTAACATGAGCGTAGTTGGGGTTAGTTGGACTCGGGGGTCTGTTTTATGCGCCCGAACGTGGCTCTTCAGCAGCACTGCCCAAGGCTCAGATAAACAGGCTGGCCAGTCCATCACAGTTCCTGATTTCCTAGGAAAGGCAAACATATGTTCATGAGGTGTTTGATTTGTTGCAGTACACAATAAAGACCAAATAGAATGTAGTGCCTCAGGCAGCACCTCCTGCCACCAGGTTACAGGGTAACCATGTGTTTTTAAAGCAAGATTAACAGTCTTCCAGACTGTAGCATTAGCCCTTTCAACCTGCCCATTGCCCTGCGGGTTGTAGCTCATGGTACGGCTGGTGGCAATCCCCTCTCGTAGCAGGGCTCTCCGCAGTTCAGTGCTCATGAATGCTGAGCCTCTATCAGTATGAATGTAATTGGGAAAACCAAAAATGCTGAAAATTCTGTCAAGTGATTTAATGACAGACGCTGACGAGACGTCAGGGCAGGGTATTGCAAAGGGAAACCTGGAATATTCGTCAATTACAGTAAGAAAATATACATTTTTGTTGTTGGAAAGTAATCCTCTCAAAAGGTTGGGTTGCCTTGATGAGAGTGGCCTCTGGCGCTTTGAAGTATTGCAGTTTGCATTCTGTGCAAACAGGACAGCTTTTAGTCAGTTTCCTGACTTCTTCCAGAGAGTAAGGAAGGTTGTTAGCCCTTATGTAGTGGAAGAATCTCGTGACTCCTGGGTGGCACAATCTGCTATGGATCTCTTTTAGCCCCTCCAGCTGAGCACCAGAGGGATCATTTAACCTGCCCGGTCTGTACTGGATCTCATAATTATAAGTTGAGAGTTCTATTCGCCAGCGTGCCATCTTATCGTTCTTGATTTTACTTTTGTGTTTAGAACTGAACATGTAGGCTACAGATTTCTGATCAGTGACAAGAGTAAATTTTCTGCCGGGTAGAAAGTGTCTCCAGTAGCGAACAGCTTCAATAATAGCCTGGACTTCTTTTTCAATGGCAGGATGTTTAAGTTCAGGTCCGCGTAACGTGCGGGAGAAGAATGGCACAGATCTGCCCTTTTGATTAAGGGTTCCTGCCAAGGCACAATCTGAGGCATCAGTTTCCACTTGGAATGGGACATCCTCGTCAATGGACGAGAGTGCAGCTTTGGCAATATCAGCTTTAATTCTCTCGAAAGCCTTCAGGCCATTGGAGAGAGAGGAAAAGATTTAGTGTCAAACAGAGGGTGTGCCTTCGTGCGTAGTCCCGAACCCATTTGCAACAGTAGGAAAAGAATCCCATACACCTTTTAAGGGCTTTTGCTGAGTTTGGGGGTGGCAACTTCTTAAGGGGGGCCATTCTTTACGGGTCGGGGCAGATTTCACTCTTGCGTACAATGTAGCCCAGAATGGGTAGCTCTGTTGCATTGAACACACATTTGCCCTCATTAAATGTAAGGTTGAGTTCTTTAGCTGTTGCTAAAAATTTCTTTAAGTTGTTGTCGTGCTCAGCCTGTGTTTTCCCACAGATAGTGACATTATCCAGATAGGGAAATGTACCCTGTAACTCATACGTCCTAACAATCTTATCCATTTCCCTCTGAAACACTGACACACCATTAGTGACTCGAAAAGGTACCCTTTTAAACTGGTATAACCCCCCATCAGCCTCAAAGGTTGTATAGGGTCGTTCCTTTTTTTAAAATGGGGATTTGGTGGTAAGCTGCTTTGAGGTCAATAGTGGAGTGCACTTTGAATTGCGCTATCTGATTAACCATTTCATTGATGCGTGGCAGGGGGTAGGCATCCAGGTTAGTGTAACGGTTGATTGTCTGGCTGTAGTCAAAAGCCAGTCGTTTCTTAGTGTGATTTTTCACAACTACCACCTGGGCTCGCCACGGACTCTTACTGGGTTCAATTACTCCCTCTTTAAGCAATCTCTGGGTCTCAGCTTTGATAAACTCACGATCCTCTTTGCTGTAAGAACGGCTCTTGGTGGGAATCGGCCAAAACTCAGGGGATAAATCACTGAAAGCACTTTTAGCAGAATCCATAGGGAGAAATGGTAGGTCAATGTTTTGTGTCAGGACCTCTCTTTCGAGTTCAGGTAGGAAGGCAACATAGCAAGTGTAAAGGAGTGGGGAAGTGCTGGGGAGAGAGCCAGTGACAACAGGATACTGGATGGATGAAGGTGGGAGAGGTGGTGGGGAGTAGGGTTGTGGGTGAATGGAAAGAAAATTGACCAGGATAATGGGAACACACAAAGGACAGATAGAAAGGGTGGAACTGGATTGGAGTGGGAAGCCTGGGAGTTACCTGAAATTGGAAAATTCATTGCTCATACTGTTGCACTGTAAGCCACCGAAGAAGAATACAATATTCTGTTCCTCAAGAAACAAACGATATGCTGGAGGAACTCAGTGGGTCGAGCAGAACCAGTGGGAGATTAAGAATGGTCAGAGTAACAGGTCTTTTGATGAAGACTCAGACTTCATGAACAGTTCCGGCCCAAAAGGCCAAGCATTTTTTTCTCCCACTGATGCTTTTCAACCTGCTGCATTCCTCCAGCAAAATGTATATTGCTCTAATTCCAGCATCCCTAGCCTCTCATATGTCTGCTTGTTCTTCGAGTTTGTGTTTGCCCTCAGCATGACAAAGGGTGAAGCCAAGGAAAGACCGGTCTGAATGGGATGGGGAATTAAAATGGCTGGGGTCTGGGAGTCACATGAGGACAGAGCGCAGATGCTTGACAAAATGGTCACCAACCTGGACCTGGTCTAACCAATGCAGAGGAGGCCACACTGGGAGCATGGGATGCAGTAGACCAGGTCGGAGGAAGTGTGTGGAACTCTGCCTCATCTCAAGAGCTGTTAATGTCCTTGAATAGAGATGATAGGAAATCACCATAAGAAGTGAAACAACTACTACGACTGCAGTGGGAAGTGTCTTGGAAGATGTGTGGGGAGGGAAGCATAAACCAGGGAGTAACAAAGACTGATGCACCATCAATAACTTAAAAGACTAGAAGTTGTGGAGAAACTGATAGGCTTTTATTCACAACAGACTGGATGCCCGTCCATGCTGGTGGACTGTTGTGGTCTGAGGAGGGGACTGTGGCACAGGGGCCAGGGGAGAAGCCTCAGGCACATTCAGCAATGGGCATGTCCTAGCATATCCAAACATATATACAGCACATTCAAACATACATTCAGTGGTTTACCTCAAAGATAGAGGGTGTTTGGTATACTGTCCTTTTCCTGGTGGCCGAGGGCCCCGACAAGTCATTTCAGGACAACAATGTCAAGGTCAGGTGTAGGATAATGTGAAGAGGACTGAAACCGTATTAAGGGATGCAAAACCATCTGGGATAATTCATTCTCCCATAGTTTTAAAGTTTGCTTTATCTTACTTGCCAGGTTTTCATCTCTAAACTTGATACTTATTTTCCTGAGGTCAGTGTGTTCATCTTTCTCTGATATCTTGCCAGATTTTCTGTTTCCCACTTTTTAGCCTTTGCAGCCCTGACTCAAATGATGCAACTTGGTCCAGATTGTAGGAATGCAAGAAATGGAGATGATTTCACCTTCTGCCATCCTCTTAGTTACCTAACACAGACATCATGTTTACCAGGCATGCTAAATACCACTAATATCCCCCAATTAAAGTAGTGGCATCTAAAGCCCATGGCTCAAACTTTGGAAACCATGGGCCAAAGTTACCAGGTCTTGCTACAAAGATTACACTTTGCCTCGTACCAAGTTTCAAATTACTCAACTATTTATCCCAACATGTGAAGTCCTCATTTTTTATTGTAGAGTCAGAGCAATACAGCACATAAACAGGCCCTTCAGCCCAAATTGTTTATGATGACCAAGTTATCTGCCAGACCCATTTGCCTGCATTTGACCCACATCTCTCCAGGCCTTTCCTATCTATGTACTTGTTGAAACACTTTTTTGAAATGTTTTTTAAATCTATCCAGTTTTCAGAATTAGGATTTCATGGCTAAAACTGTCCCTCCTTTCCCTGAACTGAGAGCCTTCCAAGACTATTTCAGAGCCAACCATCTTGGCGGATCCAGTCACAGATGGGGGAGAGTGGTAGGTTTTTTCCTATGAATTACATTTGTGAATCAGAAAGGTTTTAATAAGTATTTTAATTTTGTGGTCATTATTATTAATGACTACTTTTTATTTCAAAATTCCAGCTTATTAACTGAAGTCGAATTCCATGCTGCTGTGGTGGAACTTGAACCTGGGGTTTCTGGATTGTAGGTCCAGGTCTTCACTTTGCTCAATGATAGATACATCTCTCAAATTTATATTTGGCTGATTCTTTCACCATCTTCTGATTAAATGTTCTCAAGGCATATTAGATGCTACTGAAGTATGCACTTCACAAAGTCAACCTTGAAGGTGGAGCATATGGTTAATGGCACAATTCTCAGTAGAGTGGATGAACAGTGGGATCTTGGGTTCCAGGTCCATAGATCCCTCAAGGTTGTTGTGAAAGTTGATAGAGTGGTTAAGAACACATATGGTGTACTGGACTTCATGAATTGGAGGATTAAATTCAAGAGCTGTGTGGTAAAGTTGCAGCTCTATAAAATTCTGGTTAGACCACACTTGGAGTATTGCATGCAATTGTGGTTGCCTCATTATAGGAAGGATGGAGAAGTTTTAAAGAAGGTGCAGAGGGGATTTATGAAGCAAGGTTGACAGAGTTAGGGCTTTTCTCTTTGGTTAATGAAAGATGTGGTTGTTTTTCCAGACTCTTTTGTGTAGTCTTCCAAAGGCGCTATTTGCAAATAGTGCCTTTGGAAGACTACACAAAAGAGTCTGGAAAAACAACCAACTGAAAAACCTCACAAAGATAAGCGTATACAGAGCCGTTGTCATACCCACACTCCTGTTCGGCTCCGAATCATGGGTCCTCTACCGGCATCACCTACGGCTCTTAGAACGGTTCCACCAGCGTTGTCTCCGCTCCATCCTCAACATCCATTGGAGCGCTTTCATCCCTAACGTCGAAGTACTCGAGATGGCAGAGGTCGACAGCATCGAGTCCACGCTGCTGAATATCCAGCTGCGCTGGATGGGTCACGTCTCCAGAATGGAGGACCATCGCCTTCCCAAGATCATGTTATATGGCGAGCTCTCCACTGGCCACCGTGACAGAGGTGCACCAAAGAAAAGGTACAAGGACTGCCTAAAGAAATCTCTTGGTGCCTGCCACATTGACCACCGCCAGTGGGCTGATATCGCCTCAAACCGTGCATCTTGGCGCCTCACAGTTTGGCGGGCAGCAACCTCCTTTGAAGAAGACCGCAGAGCCCACCTCACTGACAAAAGGCAAAGGAGGAAAAACCCAACACCCAACCCCAACCAACCAATTTTCCCCTGCAGCCGCTGCAACCGTGTCTGCCTGTCCCGCATCGGACTTGTCAGCCACAAACGACCCTGCAGCTGACGTGGACTTTTACCCCCTCCTTAAATCTTCGTCCGCGAAGCCAAGCCAAAGAAGAGAATGAAAGATGTGAGCTGGCTTTATGGAGGTACCATAAAACCCCTGTTTTCCGGAATTCAAGCAACTGGCAAAAAAATTGTATAAGATAAATAGTTTAAAAAATGGAAGTTTATAATTGGCGCGCCATGTCATTAGTTCGCCAATCACACAACGTGCAATCTCACGCAAACTTATCTTGCAGCTACCAATCTCCAAATGTGCTGGATACCAGGGGGTTTACTGTATATAAAATTATGAGGGGCTCAGATAGAGTGGACAGCCAGCTCCTTTTCCTGGGGTGACAATTGCCAATATCAAAGGTCCGCTGTTTAAGTTGAGTAGAGAAAAGTTTATGGGAGATGTCAAAGGTAGGATTTTTTTTTAACTCAGAGAGTGGTGGGTGCCTGGAATGTATGGTGATGGTGGAAGCTGGTACAAAACAGACATTCACAAGATTCCGAGCGAAGCAGATAGATGTAAGAAGAATAGAGGGTTATTGGTGTGAGGTAGGGAAGAGTCAGTGGAATAAGATTACAGAAGGCGACACAACCTTATGAGACAAAGGGCCTGTACAATGCTATATTCTATGTTCTAAATATTTTGACTGGATTTCAATTTCTCAATATGTTGGAAGCTGAGATGAGAGGCTGCTGGAGAAGGGGCCTCCAAGCTACCTGGCGACAGGCAGCCCCATGTCGTAGAACTCATACATATGCTCTAGTTTGTAACCATCACCTGAACCTTTCTTGACTGTAGGATTCCATGTATAGTCCCTTGATGTTGTGCCAACCTATATATTCCTACCAATGAAAAAATGAAATCCTTCCTACCTCGTAACCCTCTGTTTTTCTTTCATCTATGTGCCTGTTTTAGAGTCTTTTAAATGCCTCTTATGTTTCAGCCTCCTCCACCACCACCAGCAAGGCATTCCAGATACCCACAACTCTCTGTGTAAAAAAAAAACTACCCCTGATGTCTCCCCTAAATTTTACTCCCTTCACTTTGTACAGATGTCCTCCAATGTTTAATATTCCTGCCCTAGGAAAAAGGTGCTGGTTGTCCACCTTTTCTGGATCTACAGTTGCAGTAGAACCTCCCTGCTCTTAAGTTCAATGCTTCTGACAATGAAGGGCAACATCCCATTTCCCATTTTGATTACCTGCTGCGCCTGCAAACTAACTTGTTGCGATTCACAAACCATTTTGGGTTTGAAGAGGAAGGTTCCTCATTGGGACACAGGTGGTTCAGGCATGATGGTTTATATTCACATACTGGATCAGTGAGAGCTGTTAAAGGAGGAACAGAATGCTGGAGGGATTATCCAAAAGTGCTGTAGAATCTCAGCAGGTCCTGCAGCATCAATAGGAGGCAAAGATATATAACCAATGTTTTGGCCCTGAGCCCTTCGTCAAGATTGTAGGTATTACCAAGTCGGGCATAAATGACCAAATGGCCCTGAAGTTTCAATCCATAACATAAATTATTCTTTTCCTCCACTGATCTTGCATTTTTTTGCTCTAGATTCCAATGCCTGCAGTCTCTTGCATCTCCACTGAGTCTTTAAGGGGCTGGATTATGTAGCTCCTGCATTATAATAAAGGTGTTTGGACTCTGATCCAACCAGACGACTGAAATCAACCTCCAATTTCCATTAGCTCACTCCCCTGGTCTCTCTCTTTCCCTCATCCCACTGCCTCCAACTCCCCACCCCTTCCCTTCCTTCTATCACAGAGCTATTTCTCTCATCACTTTGCTCTCTCCCTCCTCACTCCTGTCTCCTCTTCCCACCTCTTACCTGCATCCACCTATCACCTGCTAGCCTGTGATCCTCCCCTTTCCCCTCCCCCCCCCAACTTCTTATTCAGGCATCTGCCCAGTTCTCAGCACTCCTGACGAAGGGTTCAGGCCCAAAACATCGCCTCCCCTTTGCTTTCTATGACTGCTTTATGACCTGCTGAATTCCTGTAGCACTTTGACTCTGTAAACCTTGCTGAGAGATTGGGAGCTTCTGCACAAAAGTGGTAGCTTTTCATTGATGGTAATAATGATATCATTTCTTGTCATTTAATAAAAAAGAAATGTAATATTACATGAAATAGCCTTTAATCTCCCATAAGGCAAAGATTCAGCATTAACATTGCCCAGCGCTCTAGAAGGAAAAGAGTCCCTCAGAGTCGCTTGGTGTCCATGGGTTTGTCTCCTGTGTTCCCGCAGCCTCTGCAGTCATTTAGTTTAGTTCGAACCATCGGCAACCTAGCCCAGATCCAAACCTTCGACACGTGAGGAAGGCTTCAGCACCCAGGGCCCTTCGAGAGACCCTCTTGTCCTTAGCACCCTCTTAAATCCTGGTTCCGATACCTTGTTCTCATGAACCAGTCTCCCGCAGCCTGCAGCCTTGATGAAATCCTTTGACCTCAAGTCGCCAGCAGCCCGCGGCCTGTGTGGGTTGCTCACCTGCAAGTTGCCAACAGCTTGTTGCCTATATGTGTCCTTCAGCCACAGAGCCCCTCGCTGGTCTGCCACTGTGGTCACCGTCTTTGGGGTAATCTCCTCCACTTCTCCTTCTCAATGGAGTGTGTTCACCCTGTAACTGGTGTCTTGTGCTTGTGCCCGAAGTCTGCAACCCCTTGTGGCACTTTGACGCCCGACGCCACCATCTTGGGCCCGGACTCCGCAGTCACAGAACTTTATATAAAACATCCTCAGCACCTTTAACAGACTGTTTAAAGCCTGTGCAGAGCTGTCAGCAGTCAGGATGGGTGGTCTGACCATGCGGGGGAGTTCTGTATCTCCGCTTCCCACTCTCCCAGATCCACTTCAGAGGCAGTGCTGCCATTACAACTGTCTGGCACCGCTGCCATTTTTTAAAATCATGATTGGCTACTCAGTGGACCAATCTGTAGTCACCAAGAAAAGAGAACGGAGTATTTTATTTTTGTCCTATCCATTCTCACCTGGGAGAGCTAGCCTGAAAGGGCTAGAGGGAAGGAAGAACCCAAACTCAAAGAAAAGTTTTCTTGTGCAATAGCTGGTCTGCCCAGCATCTCTACACCCAACCTTCTCCCTGCAAATCAAAATTCAAGATTCCATTTTGTGTGTACAAAATACACATTTTTTTCCTTTGTAAAGGCCTACAAAGAGGCGCCACTAGTCCAGCGCCACTGTCAAGATAAGAAGCAAAAGAGAGTCCCTGAATCCCACCTCCTCCTCTACTGTCACTAGACGGCCTCCTGACTGGTCTAGCAGTGGACCTGACATCCAGCCATCCAAGTCACCCCTCTGATTCCTAAGCCCCCAATATGATCAGAAAGCTGTCAGCACCCTCGGCACCCTCATGGATTTCAGTCCTGATGCCTGGTTCCCATGAGCCCACCACCAGCAGCCTGCGACCTGGGATGAGTTCTTTGGCTGCTGAGTCAATCACAGGTCTGCTGCTGTGGTGCCTAACCCAGGAGGGCCCTTTCCTTAGGCTTCACCTCCTTGGGGTTGAGAGGTGTTCTCCCACTCTGGTGTCTGGTGCTGGTCAATTCTGGACTGCTTAGCAAGACGTGGACCTCTGAGAATCATTGATAGAGGACCTCCCACTGGCCCCATTCTACGGACAATTTAAAACCTGTGTAGGGGCCATTGAGCAGGTTGTCTGAGCAGGTGGATTCCGCGGAGGAGTGCTGGAAGACCACATCTATGTCTCCGGATCCTCTTGGGTCCGCACCAGCGACAGTGCTGCTGTTACACCAACTTCGGCAATGAATATTCTATTTATTATTTTCCAAACTTAAAATTAGTTATCAACATTATCAGTGTCAACGTTAACAGTATCAACCTTGACTACAGTTAACAATTATCCACTTTATACAGTTTTCTGCAGAGTTCAAGCTCTTTTTACATCCCTCCCTCCCTAACCCCCACATTTAACACTAACATACACGGTATTCAAGACACTCAAAACAAAGGTATTAGACATATATCAGGGTTTTATGGGTTTGTCATGACACAGTGGCCAGTGCTCAGGCTGTTTTGTTCTCTTGACTTTTCCTGGTTGGGATTGGATGGAGCCCACCTCCACTGATTGAGGGAAAGACGGGGAAGATAGGGCAATAAGGCACGATAGTCTGCACTATAATCATGCTCCTGTGGAATTTAAATATGGTTGCCAAATTTTTAAAAAAGTGTTATACTTTGTCCTTAAGTTGTAAATAATTTTCTCCAGGGGAGCACAGCTTTGCATTTCTGTTCTAGTGAGTAATGCTCAGGCAGGAGACTAATCTCCAGATAACCGCTATGCATTTCCTGGCCACTGCCAATATGATCATTATGAATTGGATTTGAAATTTGGACAGATTAATTGTAAATCTCATGTCCATTATGTTTCCCATCGGGAACAACTCTGGGTCCTGTGGGAATTCTTCACCTATGATTATTTCTAGGACTTGGCCTAGTTCCACCCAGAAGGGTCTCACCTTAGTACATGTCCAGGTTGCATGCACAAAGGTTCCTGTCTCAATGTCACATCTAAAGCACTGGTCTGACATTTAGATCTGATTTAGATCTGTTCAATTTTTGCAGCATCAGGTACAGCTGGTGTAGAAAGTTGTATTGTACCAGCCTGTACCGCGCATTAATGTTTGCAGTCATGCTGGTCTAACACAGGTCAGAACAGCACCGCTCATCAATTGATATTCCTTGGTCTGATTCCCATCTCTGCCTTGATTTGTGAGGGCCTGGTTTAGGTTGTCCCGCTTGGAACAAGAAATACATTGCCAAGATGAACTTCCATGTGTTCCCCCTTTGAATCAGGGATTCTATGTCACTATATGTTGGTAGGGCCATTGTTGGACATAATTTGTCCTGCAGAAAGATCTTATCTGAAGGTAGCAGTGGAACGTCTTATTTGATAAATCATACTTAATGCCTGAGTTTTTCTAATGATATTAGATGTCCCCGCTCGTAATAGTTCTTTTTACGCCTGATGCCATTACAATGCCAGATGTCTAGGATCTTGTTACCTACCATCAAAGGTATTAATCTATTTGGAGTCGGGGGTGTTTTTGGGGACAGCTCTCCTTTGGTTCTGAGATACTGGTTAATTTTATTCCAAATGAAGATCATTTATTTTAGAATAGGGCTGCCTGTTTTCCCAAATAACAATTTAGTGCTCCATTTATACATGAAGTCCTCTGCTACCTTCTCACCTACCCTGTGCAGGTCAATTTGTGCGCAGGATGGTACATCTCCCCCCTCAAAGAGTGAGTTGATGGATCTTGACTGGGCTGCCCGATAGTATTTCTTGAAATCTGGCATTCATAATCTGCCCAGACTGTAATCCCAGGTCAATTTTTCCATAGAGACCCTGGCTACCTTTCCATTCAATAAAAATGTTCTTATTCAAGAGAGCAAATTTTGGAAGAATCCCCGGGGTAATGCCTCAGGCATTGTCTGGAAAAGGTACTGAAGTCTCGGCAACACATTTATTTTGACATGGTTAACTCTGGCCACTATGGTTATGGGCTTAAGTCCTCCTCGATTCTGCCAAACCCCTCTCATTTCTAGTTTGCACCAGATGCATTATATTCAGCAGTCTGTCAGTGTTATCCGCTGCCTGTCTTTTTTGCACAAAGCCCGCTTGGTCTTTATTTATTAGTTTTAGCAGATGTTTCGCCAATCTATTTGCCAGGACTTTGGCCAGTATCTTATAGTCTGTGTTTAACAGTGAAATGGGTCTATAAGAAGATGACGTTAGTGGATCTTTGTCTTTTTTTAAGCATCATCGTATTAATTGCTGTCAAAAAAGATTCCGGGAGGGTATGGGTCTTCATGGCCTGGTCTACCTCCTCCATATAGAGAGGCATTAATAAATCATTAAATTTCTTATAAAACTCAGGTGGAAACCCATCTTCACTGGAGACTTGTTAGTCTGCAGTGAATTCAGTGCTTTTCCTATCTTTCCTTCCATGAAGGGAAGATCTAGCCCTTCCTGTTCTTCTGGGTTTAAATTTGTAACTCTAATTTAGACAGGAACTCACTGGCTTTATCAGACCTCCTTGTCAATTCTGATTTATATAAACCCTTGTGGCGTACGTGCTAAGCGAACATGGAGAAGAACGACACGCACATCAAAGCCTTGGAAAATGAAACTGATTTATTGCTCTGGCTGTCGTGCTTATATGGGCCCTTCATGCTGATGTCAGGGCCCTGTGTCATCGGAGTGTGCAGGCTGCTACATGACCCCTTTCCGGAACCAGCGACCAGGCCATTTTCCATAGCCTTAGGTGGCCTGCCCCTGTGTCGCGGGGGAGGAGTGGAGACTGGCTCGTTACAGTCCAGATATGCCGGTTTCAGGCAGTTGACAGTAAAAGTCTCCTCCATACTGCCAATGTTGAGGACAAAGGTGGAACCATTGTCTCTAATGACCTTGTAGGCCCCCATATAGGGTCGTTGTAAGGGTGGTCTGTGTGGTATGTTTGGGCTGGCCATGCGGTGAAGGTTTCTGTGGGACCAAGGACCCCAGTTTTTCTGCAAGTTCTCGAGAGTTGCTGTTGTGTCATCAGGGCATTTGTCAGGGACCAGCAACTCCCCCGGAATGAGGAAAGGTGTGCCGTATACCAGTGGTTCTCAACCTTTTTCTTTCCACTCACATGCCACTTTAAGTGGGAAGGGAAGGTTGAGAATCACTGTTCTAGACCCATTGAGAAAAATTGTCATTGGCCCATTTCCTTTGGAGTTATGAAATTGTGCACATAACGAGTCAATTAAGGACGATTAAAACAGTAGTTTTCAAACTTTTTCTTTCCACCCACATACCACCTTAAGCAATCCCATACTAACCACAGAGCACCCATGGAATACTGACAGTGGTATGTGAGTGGAAAGAAAAAGGTTGAGAACCACTGGATTATACAGTTATACTCCTTTTGCTTTGCCGGCTTTTTCAGTGGTACCAATTCCACTGATATCAGGATTAAAAAATCATTTTATTGCCCTCCAGCTCCCAGGTCCTTCCCCTTGCTTTTGACCCAGCAACTGCTGCTCTTAAAAAATTTTCTCGGTCCTGATGGCACCGAGCATGGCCTTTGTTCGGGGCCCGCATGTGCAAAGAATGACTGACGGGCCCTTTCAATCTCCACCGATTTCCTCCAAGTTTACCTTCCACAAAGTCTCCGGAAGCCAGCGTTTGAAAGAAGGGTACAGGTTTCCCCCCCTCCATTCTTTTCTTTAGTCCCACTATTTTAGCATGTTCCACTGGCTATAATTTTCAAGAATATCAGTTCTTTACAATACACACCCTTGTTCCGCCCCCCCAAGCTGTAGCTTCATTTTCCAATTGCCCTGTCCTGTCTTCATTTATTTCTTGTTCTTTCTTCCAATTCTGTTACCTCCCTTGCAAAGCATTTAATACTGAATGGCACTTGTCCAACTTAACATTTAACTGTCTCATTTTCCTACGCAAGTCCAATGAGAGTCTCTTTTCCATCCTGCCTGGCAGCCAACATGGAAGGAGAGAAGGTGGTAGGAAAGACCCTCAGTTCAATTTCAGCAGCAAGTCTACTCCATCATCTCCTTGTTCCAAATAAAGGAGGCAGGTAGACCATATAGTCAGCTGGAGGGAGATGTACATAGAATTAACACGCAACGAGTCTCTGGCACACTGAGCTGTACAACTGTGTGTCGGGCAATCTTCCACCATCAGACTTTGTAGATAATTCATCCAACCCAAGTGACTGCATGTCCAGACTGCAGTTATACTTTAAGTGATTTACAAAACCCTGACCAGCCAAGACTGGAACTTGCACACTGAATATTTTTCAATCCTGGATCCTGTTTCTTCAGTCTAAGCCACTTGATTCCTTAAAACAATTCTGGTTTTGCTGAAATTTCAAATGAGCATTTTATTTTCTCAGATCAGAGACTTATATCAGGGGAGTGCCAGGAAGAACTCACAGATCGCAAGTCTCGAGGAGACCAATAGTGCACATGACATGGAGTCGAAGGCGAGCCGCGAGACCATCATGAGACTCGTGTCTGAGCTGGGAAGAGAACAGAAAGCTGTTGCATCTTACATGCAGGAATTGGAGATTGTTCGTAAGGTAGGCATGTGCCTTGATTAATGAAGTCAATATGACAAGGGATCATTGACCACTGTTCCCATCAATGGCACCAAAGTTGAAAGAGTAGATAGCTTCAAGTTCTCAGGAATAAACATCTCCAATAATTGACCTAGGTCAAGCACATTGACCAATGGTCAAGAAAGCACACCAACACCTCTACTTTTTCCGAAGACTACAGAAGGAACTAAGGGTATGTCCCCAACAACTTCTACAAATGTACCCTTGAAAGCAGACTTCCAGGATGCAGTGTGGGAAGGGTTTGCTCTGCTCATAATTGGAAGAAGCTACAGAAAGTGGTGAATGCAGATCAAAACATCAAGCAAACCTGCTCCCTTCCATGTACTCCATCTACATCATTGGTTTTCAAACTTTTTCTGACGACTCACCTATCACCGTAAGTCATCTCTACCCCATTGGTGCTCTGTGATTAGTAAGGGATTACTTAAAGTGGGACGTGAGTGGGAAGGGAAGGTTGAGAATCACTGCTCCAGACCCAATTGTCACTGAAATATTTTGCTTGAGAAAAATTGTCATTGGCCCATTTCCTTTGGAGTTCTGAAACCGTGCACATAACAACTCAGTTAGGGACCATTAAAACAGTGGTTTTCAAACTTTTTCTTTCCACCCACATACCACCTTAAGCAATCCCTTACTAATCACAGAGCACCTATGGCATAGGGAATACTTAAGATGGTATGTGAATGATGAGAAAAAGTTTGAAAACCACTGATCTACATCTCCTGCTGCCTAGGAAAGGCAGCCAACACAACGAAGGACAAATCAAACCCAGGCAAAGCTTCTTCTCACTCCTCCCAGCAGAGAGAAGGCTCAAAATTGTGTAAGTGCACACTAACAGGCTTAGACAGTTTTTTCCCCATAGCCATCAGGTTCCTAAATGAACCCCATGTCAGTACTATCATTCTCCCCTTGCTTGATGTTAACTGATCTTTTTTGTCATTGCAATCCTATATTCTGTAAATTGTTCTCTTTACACAGGTGTACGAATGTTAGTGATAACCTGCCAGTCTGCTTGCAGAAGAAACCTTCTCACTGTACTGGGTATTTTGTGACAAATATGCTGAAAGTTAAGTGTGGGTAAATGAAACATGAAAAGCAGCACATGAGGAGGAGTCATTGAGTTCTCTAGCATGGAAATAGGCCCTTGGCCAAACTTTCTTGTGCCAAACAATCAAGCCCCATTTCCATGCATTCAGCCCATATCCCTTTAAACCTTTCCTATCTAATGTCTTTTAAACATTACCATTTTCCCTGCTTGTCCCACTCCTGGCAGCTCACCCCACATACCCTTCACCCTCTATGAAGAAGGTGCCTCTCAGGCCTCTTTTAAGTCCTCTTTCACTGTAAGTTAATGCCCTCTAGGTTTAAATTTCCCCATTCCTGGGTAAAAGACTGTGACTGTTTATCTTATTAAAAATGTTTATAATTTTATAAACCTCTATAAGATCCCCTCATAGCTTCCTAGTCCCTGCGTATCTCCTTTAATTCAAGCCAAGCAGTTCCAGTAACATTCTTCTGACCCTTTTCTGTATCCTTTCCAGCTTAATATCTTTTGTATAATGGGTTGACTAGAACTGCACACAATACTCAAGGATGCTCTCCTGTCTTGTACAGTTATAGCATGACCACCCAGCTCCTGTATTCAGCTCAGTGACAAGTGTGCCAAATGCCTTCTTCACCACCCTGTCTATTTTTGAAGCTGCGGATCCTTATGGTGTTCTCAAGAGAATGTAAAAGCACAGCTTCTTTATTCCTTTTTTCTCCCCCACCACATGGGATGGATCTTAACCACAGTTTTGTGAAGTATATACTGGTATTCCCTTTCTGAAAAGAGAAGCTATATTATGTCAGTCCTCCTCCCACATTCACTTTCTACAGCCATTTGGTTTTATCCACATTATTTGTGTTCAGCGATGCAGGCCAGGTTTCATTCAGTCACACTGCTTTTTCAACCTTGAAGTCCCATGGTCAGTGCTCATTGCACTTGAGGGTAAGTTTTCTCACCATGGATCCATGCATTAGATTTTATTTGTAGTGAAGCTGACTGAGGAGTTGCACAACAATATTCCAAGGGGTTTCTATTAAACAACAGAGAAACCACAAGAAAATAGGACGAGGAGGTCATTCAGCCTTTTGGGCCTGTTATGCTGTTCAAAACAATCCTAGCTGATCCTCTCTTTCTATACTATATTTATTTGTTTATTTTTTTTAAATTTAGAGCTAGAGCCTGGTAAATGATCATTATGACCCATGAGCCCACATTGACCAAGGACATTCCTGTAACTAATTAACCGACTAACCCTGTATGTCTTTAGAATGTAGGAGGAAACCCACACGCTCACAAAGAAAGGACGTACAAACTTTTTACAGACAGTGCCAGATTTGAACCCAGGTTGCTGGCGCTGTAACCACTATGTTAACTGTGCTGGCCTTTTTCCACCTTCTCTCCATCCCCTCGATGCCTTTTAAGTTTAGAAATCTGTCAATCTTTTTAAATCTATTCTGTGATATGACATCTGTGGTAATAAATTCCAGTGGTTCATCAACTTATACGTGAAGATATTTCTCCTCATCTCAAGTCAATAATGTTTATTCTGAGACTGTGATCCCAGGTTCTCAAATCTCCAGCCAGTGCAGAACACAGAAGTGCTGGAGAAACACAGCTGGACACGCAGCATCCATAAGAATTAAAGGGTAAACAATGTTTCAGGCCTGCGTCATTCATCAAGGTATGAGCAAAAAGCAGGCAGGCACCGGAATAAAAAGGTGGGGAGAGGAGCATGGAGGAGGGAGGCAGGGAGAGGAGCATAGGCTAACAGGTAAGAAAGACACCATAGGTGGATATAGGTGGGAGGGTAGAAGTCCCTCGGCTGCACCATTTCATCTGATGCAAGGATCGACAAAGGACAAGATAGACAACAGACTCACCAAGGCAAATAGCGCGTTTGGAAGACTACACAAAAGAGTCTGGAAAAACAACCACCTGAAGAAATACACAAAGATCAGCGTGTACAGAGCCGTTGTCATACCCACGCTCCTGTTCGGCTCCGAATCATGGGTCCTCTACTGGCATCACCTATGGCTCCTAGAACGCTTCCATCAGCGCTGTCTCCGCTCCATCCTCAACATTCATTGGAATGAGTTCATCATCAATATCGAAGTACTTGAGCTGGCAGAGTCCGCAAGCATCGAATCCATGCTGCTGAAGACCCAACTGCGCTGGGTGAGTCACGTCTCCAGAATGGAGGACCATCGGCTTCCCAAGATCGTGTTATATGGCGAGCTCTCCACTGGCCACCGAGACAGAGGTGCACCAAAGAAGAGGTACAAGGACTGCTTAAAGAAATCTCTTGGTGCCTGCCACATTGACCACCGCCAGTGGGCTGATATCGCCTCCAACCGTGCATCTTGGTGCCTCACAGTTCGGCGGGCAGCAACCTCCTTTGAAGAAGACCGCAGAGTCCACCTCACTGACAAAAGACAAAGGAGGAAAAACCCAATCCCAACCAACCAATTTTCCCTTGCAACCACTGCAACCGTGTCTGCCTGTCCCGCATTGGACTTGTCAGTCACCAATGAGCCTGCAGCTGACGTGGACATACCCCTCTATAAATCTTCATCCGCGAAGCCAAGCCAAAGAAAAGAAAGAAAGAAGAGAATAAAACTTAACTTATTACCATTAACTTAACCTAACTTAACCCCTTTCTAATTCTAAGTATATGTGTATGTGTTCAGGAAAGTTCTTTTTCACTGTCCAATCATTCACTTTTCACTTCTCCAAGTTCACTGTTATCAGGAAATTTTCATACTGTGCACAGAATTGAATAGATATTATATTCACCAGGTGCTTGTGCTTTAACTTAAGTTGTTACCACTTAGGAAGGTCTTTGTTGGTTTCAGAGAGCTACTTGTTGTTCATTGGACATCTACCCCTTGCACATCTCTTGCATGGCAAATGAGATTTTTGTTTGTGAAATGTGACCTGTTAACTATATTTTATCATAATTTTATTAACATTCCATAACAATAGACATGTCGGTGTGGGAATATGTATGGAATTGAAATATTAGGCCATTGGGAGGTCCCTGTTATTGTAGCAGACTGAGCGTCAGAGCTGAACAAAATAATCTCCTGGTCTGTGTCCAGTTTCTCTGATGTAGAGGAGGCCACAGTGGGAGCACTGGATACAGTAGACCCATGCAGGTTCACAAGTGAAGTGTTACGTCACTTGGAAGGACAGTTTGGGGCCACAAATTATGGTGAGGGAGGAGCTGTTGGCACAAGTGTAGCATTTCTTGTGGTCACAGGGGTAAGTCCTGATGGGGTGATTAATGGATGAGTGGTCGAAGGAGTCCCTGAGAGAGTAGTCCCTGCTGGAAAATGGAGAGGGGACACTTGTATATTGTTTTCAAGTCTCTCGTCCAAATCATTAAGATATATTTTAAATTGCATGAGCCCAAGCACTGATCCCTGAGGTGTCTCACTTGGCAATAACTGCCACCCTCACACAGTCCTTTTCCAGGATAGAAAATTCTAGAACTAAAAGGTATAGGTTTAAGCTCAGAGGGGAATAGTTTAAAAGGGATATGAGAGGCAAGTTTTTCCACTCAGATGGTAGTTGGTATGTGGATCAAGCTGCCAGAGGAAAGTGTTGGTACATGCACAATTATAGCATTCAAAAGACTTTTGAACAAATCTATGGATTGGAGGGACTTAGATAGATACAGACTAGGCAAGGATGTCTAGTCCATATCTGTCTACTCCAACCTGAATGAGTTGAGCTGAAGAGCGTGTTCTATGCTGCATGACTTGATAGCACCTTGAGGATGTCTAATTTATTCTTTCTGTCTACTTTCTGTTGCTCAACCAATTTTCTATCTATGCAGTATATTTAAACCACTATTCCATTTACCTCTTTGACCTCCTATGTACCACTTTATCAAAGGCATGAAAATCCAAATAGAGAGTCATATTTACTGATTCTCCCTTAACTCTTCTATCAGTTTTATCCTCAAAAGACAGTTTTTCTCAGATGTGATTTCCCTTTCAATTTACTTAGTCAACTTACTGCTCATGCCTTCAAAGTTTCCTTTGTTTAAATTTAGGGTCTAGATTGAACTATTTAATTTTGCATCTTTATGAAGATCTCTAATGTATTGCAGTCTGTAAATGGGATGGGAGCTTCACGATGGGCCAAAGGACTTGTTTCTGTGATGAATGATGCAATAACTAGGACTCTTCCCTCAAGGACTCCACAGAACAAGATGATTAATGAACTACTTCTCATTGCACACTAAAATTGGCTAGCAAGAGCACAGTTAGCGTAGCGGTCAGCGCAACACTATTACAGCGCCAGCAACTCAAGTTCGAATCCACCACTGCCCGTGAGGAACTTCTCCAGATGCTCTGGTTTCCTCCAACCATCCAAAGACGAATGGTATTGGCAGGTTAATTGGTCTCATGGGTGTATTTGGGCAGTGCAATTTTCCTCACTGGAAGCACCTGTTACCGATTTGTGTCCAAATCTTCGTCCGCGAAGCCAAGCCAAAGAAAATGATGTCCAGGGCACCACACGAGAAAACCAACTTTCTTGCATGAAAGTTGCGACTGAACATCGGATTTACCTGATCCAACAATGAGAAGCTGGAGGTACTTAGCAGGTCAAGCAGTAACTGTGGAGAGAAATGGTCAGTCAACATTTCAGGTTGGGACCCTTTATCAAGACTAAAGTAGGTTGGTGGGGGGGGAGGGGTCACTGACCTGTTTAGTTCAGGACCATCCCAGGCAGTACATTTACATAATGAACCATCAGATGAGGAAAAATTGGATCTGGTTAAATTTAACCTTAAAGGCTACGTGGACCAGAGGTGGAACTAGAATGCTGTAATTCATGCATGGTAATTAGCAGGGTTATTGATAATATTTTTTCCCTGTGACCTCTTTCAAAGCCAATTTTAGGTCTGTAGATGTTGTCAGCACTTATTGATCATGTCCAGCCAGCTGTACACCCTTGGTGGGCTTCCTTATTGAGTTGCTGCAACTTCTGAGGTGAAAGTTGCTGCTTGGCAAGACAGTGTAATATTTGGAACCAGAGACAGTGAAGGGGGGAACTCAGAGATGAAGATGTTCAAAAAAGTCAGTTGCCCCTGTCTTTTAATTTTGTGGAACTTGCAAGCTTTGTTGTAACGTGAAGATAAAAGTCTTTTCTGGAGGGGGTTGGGTGGGAGAGAATAACAGTTACTGCGAAATCAGTTGACATGCGAACGGGTTCGCAGTCCGAATGGAGAGGGGAGTTGTGGTTGCCCGGCAAGGGACAAGGGGCGACTCAGAGAGCGGGGTGAACACTTGGGGTTAAGGGAATTTTAGATGTGGGAGTGGTTGAAGTTTTAGAAGTGTTGTCATACATTGAGTTCAAAAAAGGAAATCTGAGAGATGAAAATGGGGAAAAGGGGAAAGGTGGTGGTGAGGAAGTGGAAGTGAGGTGTAAACAGAGTATAAGATGGCCATGTTGAACTATTTGACTATAAATATTAATGGAATACATAACCAAATCAAAAGGAAGAGGCTATTAAATTTACTGAAAAAAGAAAAAATAGATATAGCATTCATGCAGGAAATGCATCTAACTGAAGTGGAACATAATAAATTAAGGAGAGACTGGATAGGGGACATAACAGCAGCATGATATAATTCAAAAGTCAGAGATGTAGATATATTAATCAATAAAAATATACGAATCAAAATAGAGGAGGAAATAATAGATCCAGCAGGAAGATATGTAATGAAGTGTCAGATATATTCAGAATTCTGGAATTTGGTCAATGTATATGCACCTAATGAAGAGGATCAAAAGTTTATGCAAGATATTTTTTTGAAGATTGTGGATACGCAGGGGAATACATTGATAGGAGGGGACTTTAACCTTAATTTGCATCCAAAGATGGATAAAACTGGACAAAAGACTAGCAAAAAGAACAAAGTAGCCAAATTTATGGTTAAATCAATGCAGGAAATGCAACTTTTGGATATATGGAGGAGACAACACCCAAAGGAGAAGGAATACTCATATTATTTGAGTAGACATAAAACATTCCCAAGGATTGACCTGTTCCTGTTGTCAGTCCATATCCAACAGAGAGTTAGGAAAATGGAATATAAAGCTAGATTGTTATCTGATCACTCACCCCTGTTATTAGAAATAGAACTGGAGGACATCCCACCAAGAACATATAGATGGAGATTAAACTCTATGCTACTTAAAAGACAGGAATTTAGAGAATTTATTGAGTGCCAAGTTAAAATGTACTTTGAAATAAATACGGAATCAGTGAAATAAAAATTTATATTATGGGATGCAATGAAAACCTTCATCAGAGGGCAGATAATAAGTTATGTAGCTAAGATGAAAATGGACGACAATCAGGAAATAGAATAGCTGGAAAGGGAAATGGTAAGTACAGAAAAAGAACTAGCAACAAGGGAAGATACAACAAAAAGAAGAGAATTGGCAGACAAAAACAATAAAATACGAAACACTACAAACGTATAAGATGGAGAAGAACATAATGAAAATAAAGCAGAAGTATTATGAGCTAGGAGAAAAAACACATAAAATACTAGCTTGGCAGCTTAAAACAGAACAAGCTAAAAGAACGGTATTGGCATCAAGGAAAAAGGAGAAACAAATTACATATAACCCAACAGAGATCAATGAAAACTTCAAAGAATTCTATGAGCGATTATACTGAACTGAGAAAGAAGGGAAAGAAGACAAAATAGATGAGTTTCTAGCTAGAATTGAACTACCGAAATTGCAAGAAGAGGAGCAAAACAAATTGACAAAACCATTTGAAATAGAGGAAATACAGGATATATTAAAAAAGCTACCGAACAATAAACGCCTGGAGAGGATGGACTCCCAATAGAATTATATAAAACATTTAAAGAGTTATTAATTCCTCCTCTCCTGGAAGTAATTAACCAGATAGAAGAAACACAAAACTTGCCAGATTCATGTAAACCAGCAATAATTACAGTAATACCAAAGACTGGGAAAGATCCACTAATACCAGCATCGTATAGATCAATATCTCTACTTAACTCAGATTATAAGATAATAACAAAACTATTAGCAAACAGATTGGCCGACTGTGTACCAAAAATAGTAAAACTAGATCAAACTGGATTTATTAAGAAAAGACGAACAACGGACAATATCTGTAAGTTCATTAACTTAATCCATGCAGTACAAGGAAATAAGACGCCAACAGTGGCGGTTGCTTTAGACATAGAGAAAGCCTTTGACAGGGTAGAATAGAATTATTTATTCAAAGTATTACAGAGGTTCAACCTACCAGAGAAATATATTAATTGGATTAAAGCATAATATAAGGGACCATTGGCGAAGGTGACAATAAATGGATTTATATCGAACCAATTAAGCAGGTCAACCTGGCAGGGATGTCCACTATCTCCCTCACTGTTTGCTTTAGCAATAGAACCATTGGCAGAACTGATAAGAACAGAAAATAAAATAAAAAGGATAAAAATAGAAGAGAAGGAATATAAAATCAGTCTATTTGCAGATGACATCATAGTATACTTAACAGAACCAGAAATATCAATAAAAGAATCACGTAAGAAATTGAAAGAATATGGAGAAATATCGGGGTACAAGATCAACACAAATAAAAGTGAAGCAATGCCAATGAATAATGCGGATTACACAGAGTTTAGAAAATAATCACCATTTAAATGGCAAACACAAGCAATCCAATACCTAGGTTTTAGATTAGATAATTTAGGCCACCTATACAAATTAAATGATCAGCCATTAGTGAAGAGATTACAGGATGACTTAGAACATTGGAAAGAATTACCACTAACACTGATAGGAAGGGTAAATATCATTAAAATAAATATCTTCCCAAGGATACAATACCTATTTCAATCGTTACCAATTCCCTTAACACAGAAATTATTCACTGAACTAAAGAGAATAATAAGGAAATTCTTATGGAAAGGGATATCGCTAGATAAATTAACAGAATGGTATAAACAAGGTGGTTTGCAACTACCAAATTTTAAAAATTATTATAGAGCAGCACAATTAAGATATCTATCAGATTTTTATCAAACAAGGGAAAAACCGATTGGACCAAGATAGAGCTAGATAAAATAGGGGAGAAGATACCAGAACATATACTTTATAAGTGGGATGAAAAACTGGTGCAATATAGAAGTTCATCAATACTGCACCATTTACTTAACATTTGGAAGAAGATTCACGTAGAAAAGAAAAAAACAAATTACCAACTACAAAAATTATTATTGACACAAAATCAACTAATCCCTTTCACAATAGATAACCTTTCCTTTAGAGAATGGGAGAGAAAAGAGATTAAAAGAATAGAAAATTGTTGTTTTGGGAAATAATTTATTATTATTTGAACAAATGAAGTACAAATATGAAGTAACTCACAGTACAATGTTTCCATACCACCAACTGAAAACCTACTTAAAGGACAAATTGGGAAGCAGACTGAGATTACCAGAAGGAAGCAGCTTTGAATATGTGATTACAGACACAATGATAATTAAAAGATTTATAACGAACATGTACATCAAACTGCAAGAGAAAAAAAAAAGATGAAATAAGCTATAAACCCAAACAAAAGTGGGAAAAAGATCTAAACATAAAGATAAAAAATGAAATATGGGAAAAGTTATGCTCCGGAACTATGAGAAATATAATAAATATGAGGTTTCGCATGATACAATACAATTGGTTACACAGGCTATATATCACGCCCCAAAAGTTAAATAAATCGGACCCAACAGTATCAGATAGATGTTTTCGCTGTAAGAAGGAAACGGGAACAACAGTACATGCAATCTGGGCATGTGAAAAAATGAAAATGTTTTGGGAAGATCTAAATCAGGTATTAAATAAAATCACAAAAAGCAACATACCAAAAAATCCAGAGATCTTTCTTCTAAGTAATAGAAGAAGTAAGGAATTAGGCTTCAAACTGGATGAAGCGCAAAAAAGATTTATTATGATAACCTTAGCAGTAGCAAAAAAATGTATAATGTCAACTTGGAAATCAGAAGAGAGCCTGAGAGTATAGCAATGGTACATGGAAATGAATACATGTATTCCATTGGAAAAAATATAATATAAAAAATAAAGTCACATTATTTGAACAAATTTGGGAACCAAACATTGGAACACAACAGAGAGGGCCTACTGTGGACCTCCACCCCCTAAAATGATGGAATGAGAAGAAGGCGAAATGAACTGATCCAGTGTGTAAAAGTAGATGACATAATTTTCTTGGTTATTTTCATTGTGTTATGACATTATTTAATGGGTTTATTCAAGAGGGAAATGTTTGTGTGTATTTTGGTTAATATGGTTCATAGTGTGAAAAACAAAAAAAAACGTCTGTGCTGATCATATGTCCAACTCAAACTAAAATTCTGTTGTTTGCACCTGATAGATAACCCTCTGTCCTGATAGATATCGCTCCATCCCCTTCAGATTCATGGGCCACTCTAGAAACCACTTGAATGCTGCTATTGTATCTGATTCCACCACTACACCTGGCTGTTTGTTTCATCCACACACCACTGAAAATTTGCCCCACACATCTCTTATAAATTTCCCTCACCCACCTTAAATGCGTCCTCTGGTATTTGATGCTTTTACCCTGCAAGAAATATTCCGATGGTCCATCTTATTAATGCCTTTCATTATTGATTAAACCTCCATCAGGTCTCCTATGTTGCTTCTGAGAAAGCAACTTCTCCCCAGAACTGATCTACTAGATCACTAGATCGGGTGATCTGCTTGATATGGGAGATCCAATTTATTGATTATTTGATGATGATATTGCCATTAACTGTAATGGGGAGATGGTTACATTTCATCTTGATGCCTGTAATGGGCCTAGGTCTTGATGCAGGTTGGAATAGATTATTCCATTAACTATGAAACTCATCTATGTTCACGTTGTCATCGCTAGGGTTGCTACCTGCTGCGTTGCCACTCCAGTGTCATGAACATTCATGTTTTTGTTCATTATCACCCAGGAATTAGACCACTCTAGGATTGACAAGCAACAGGTCGAAAGAGGGCACAGGATCCTGCAGGACAGGCTGGATGCAACCCAGCGAGCTTGTGAATCTTCAGAGCTGGAGATAGGAAGGTTGAAGGAACGCTGCAAGGAGCTGGATGGAAGTTTGATCACCAGCAAGTCTGATGCGAAAGCTGTTAAAGGCCATTTGGAGTCATTCAAACATCAGCTGGCATCTCTGCTCAGCAAAGCAAATGTAATGGTTCAGCTCAATGAAGAAGCTATTCTGGAAAGAATCTGTGAAATTTGCAACAGTGAAGAAAATAAGAAAAAGGTAAGATTTCTGAAGGGTGCTGAGAATGATTGAAGGATTCACAAAGGTGGGATTAAAAATACTATTTTTTGATCAAAGATGGAAATTGCCTTACTCTGCATCTTGGGATGTTGTGGCTGAGTATTTGATGGAGGGAATTCAATGCTATAAACTCACCCCTCACCATCTTCCCTCTTTCTGCTCTGATAACTGGATTCCAGGTTTGCAGTCTCCCAACCTCAGTTGAAATGTTCCGGCACCATGGCATATTGCACACGACAGGTGAGGCAGGTAGTATTGCAACATTTGGACAGATACAAAGATAGGATAGGTTTTTACAGATTAGGGCTGAATGTAGGCAGAGGGACTTATAAGGGTGGGATATTTTGGTCGGCGAGGGCAAGTTGAGCTGAAGAACCTGTCTCTGTGCTTGATGACTGCATCTTGTTTATCCCTCCGTCTTCTCATTTGGCTCCAACTCTGTCAAGTGCCTCAAATTTAGTATTCTTGTCTGATCTATAAACAGAGTATGGCAGAAATGCTCAGATGGAAAGCGGCACAGAATTAATCTTTGTGGTTGATGATTTTGTATCAAATCAAAGAAAATTTGGGAATTTAATTATTATCCAAGTTGCAGAGAAGGCTGGAGAGAACAAAAGAAATGTCCATGATAGGAGAAAGAGGAGAGATTGAATGATACAAGTCATGGTGGTGCTGAGAGAAGACAGCGAAGGCTTGTTAATCACAGCTGATCTGTCTGAAGGAGGTGATAATAGGGAAAGATAATACAGAAAATAATAGTACTGGAACTGTCAGTTGTAAATTGATGGTGTCAAGTGATGGAAGTCGATAACATCATGAGAGGTATTGAAAGGTTATAGAATCAGAATCTTTTCCTCAGAGTGAAAGGGTCCCACACTGGAGGATAGGTAATAAAGGTGAGGGGGGAAGAGATCTGGCAACCTGGTTTTCTTCAGTCATACAGCATGGTTACAGGCCCTTCTGGCCCATGAGCCCATGCCACCCAATGGACTCAATTAACCTGGACATTTTTGAAGGGTGAGAGGAAATCGGAAACTCACACAGACATGGGGAGAATGTACAAACTCCTTACAGACAGCACGAGATTCGAACCTGGATCACTGATACTGTAAAATGTCATGCCCTGGGCACCCACCACACTCTGTGTTTAAAAAAAAGTGTCCCCCCCCTTAATTAATCTTTTAGTTAATTAAGGGGTTAATACTGGGCAAAGTAACAATGAGAATTATCCTGTTTCCTATTTAAAAAAAATAGCGTTTCTGGGTCCTAGTGATTCAGCCCGGATTTTGTTCTGAGTGTTAGCCATGAATCAGTGTTTCTCCAGATGTGTGTGTGGGTTCAGCATAATGCTGCAGGAGCTGCCATCTTTAATGTTACACATCAACGTTATCCTTTCATGAATGGATATTAGAGCACCTGTGGCCAAAATTAGAAATAGAAAATCTGTTGACTGATTGTTTTTTTTATATAAAATTTGTTGTGCACTTCTTGGCTGCTGCATTTCCTTCTTTAATGGAAGATGGAGAAGTTGTAAAGGGGTCTGTATGCATCCAAGTGTTGGGGGACTGGATTTGTCTGTGGAATGCTGATCTTGTGGTGGCACACCACTAGGCAGGTGAACCGGCCCTGCTTGTAATCCACGCGGCGGGGCAGCCGGCCAAAATGGCGCCATAGGGGGGTTTCCCCTTCTTCTCAGTACAGGGCTCAGAAGCCTGCGCTAGGGGACCACGTGACGCCCGGGTGACGTCAACGCCCCCCCCAGCACAGTTTTCAGCCAGGTCCGGGCTGGGAGTATAAGTCCAGCACAGCAGCCTGCAATAAATCAATTCTGCTCACTGAGCTCAACCCGTCTGGTTGTGTGTGTTCTTGCACTAGCAGTGTAGCTGCCGGAACAATTGGTGACCCTGACTGGTTCAAACGTCTTTGAACCCATCATGAGCGAACCTGGGATCAGTGCTATAGCCATGAAGCTGCCTGACTTCTGGGTTCAGGAGCCGGAGACCTGGTTCGGCCATGTGGAGGCTCAGTTTCACCTCTGCCAGATTTCATCCGACACGATCAAATTCTACCATGTGGTCGCCGCCCTGGACCAGGCCACGGCCAAACGAGTGCTGCACCTCATTCAGCACCCACCTGCCAAAGACATATATGAGACCATCAAGCGAGTGCTCACCGGATCCCTCGGACTATCCAGGCGCCAGTGTACCGCTCGGATGCTGCACCTCGACGCCTTGGGGGATAGGTCCCCAATGGAGCTGATGGACGAGATGCTCGTGCTCATGGGTGATCACACCAACTACCCACTCTTCAAGTGCATTTTTCTCAACCATCTGCCCAAGGATATCCTGCCGTTACTGGCCCAAGAAAGCTTTACCGACCCGAGGAAGGTCACTCAGAAGGCCCAAGAGCTATGGCTCGAGCGATTCTGGAAGGCTTGGTGGTCCAGCAGGTCACAGAGGCATGACCACACCAAGCCCGCCCCTAGCGCTGCGGTAGAGCATCCGGCCCTTGCAGGGGCCACCAAGAGCATAACCAGGGGCACGGCATCCACTCCAGGCGTCTGCTTCTACCACCAGCGCTGGGGAGCCAAGGTTCGGAAGTGTCGTCAGCCTTGCTCGTTTCAGGGAAACGAGCAGGCCGGCTGCTGTTAATGGCTGCGGTGGCTGGCCAAGGACATAGCCTCCTCTACCTGCGGGACTCAGTCAACGGCCAGCGGTTCCACGTCGACACTGGGGCCCAGATCAGCGTCGTCCCTGCCATGACCGTTGAGTCCAGGAACCTACCTCGAGGACCTCGCCTCCGTGCGGCCAATGCAACAGAGATCTGGACGTATGGAGACAAGACAGTCCACTTCCAGATCGGCCAACGAAAGTTCTCGTGGAGGTTCACCGTCTTGTCTCTTCTGATTTCCATCCTGGGTGCCGACTTCCTCTTCGCCCACAGGCTTCTGGTGGACATTCGGGGTAGGCGTCTGGTGGATGCCCATACTTTCCAAGCCGTTTGCTTCAACGCCTCCTGCACAGAGCAGCCACAGATGGCCACAGTCAGCACACCCAGAGACGAGTTCCAGCGAATCCTGGACTAGTTTCCGACCCTCCTCAAGCCACAGTTCTTTGCTGCCTTGCCACGCCATGGGGTGTTCCACCACATCCCCACCCAGGGCCCACCGGTTCACACCAAGGCATGCCGGCTCCCGCCTGACAAGCTCCAGGTGGCGAAGGAGGAGTTTTCACATCTTTTGGAGCTGGGGATCTTCGGCGGTCCAACGGCCCATGGGCATCGCCACTCCACCTGGTCCCGAAAGCCTCCGGTGGCTGGCGCCCCTGTGGAGACTATCGACAGCTCAACGAGGCAATAGTTGCTGACCGTTACCCCATCGCTCATATCCAGAACTTTACGGCCAACCTGCATGGAGCAAGGGTTTTCTCCAAGGTTGACCTGGTGCGCGGGTATCACAAATCCCAGTGCACTCTGAGGACATACCCAAGACGGCCATCATCAGCCCCCTTCGGCTTGTTCAAGTTCCTTCGCATGCCGTTTGGGCTCAAGAACGCTGCTCAGACCTTCCAGCGCCTCATGGACTCAGTGGGCAGGGACCTGGATTTCGTCTTCATTTACTTGGATGACATCCTCGATGCTAGCAGGGATCGGGCACAACACAAGGCCCACCCGCGCACCGTCTTCTCCCAGCTGGCCGACTTCGGCCTCACCATCAACCCATCCAAGTGCCAGTTTGGGAAAAAATCCATGCAATCCATGCAGTTCCTGGGCCATACCATCACGGCCAAGGGAGCCACGCCCGCCGCTACGAAGGTCACCGCTATCAAGGATTTCCCACGTCCGGACAATCTCAAGGGGCTGCAGGAATTTGCGGGTATGGTCAACTTCTACAATCGATTAATCTCGGGAGCTGTGCACATCACGCAGCCGCTATTCGCCCTTATCGCAGCCAAGCACAAAACGCTCACCTGGACCCCAGAGGCCTGCAGTGCATTTGAGGCCACCAACGACGCCCTCGCGAATGCTACCATGCTCGCCCACCCGCACACCAACCTGCATATGGCGCTCTCTGTCGATGCCTTCAGGACTGCCATCTCGGGCCTACGATTCCGAGACCTCCTGACTCCGAGCAGTGGAAGCACCATCCTGTGCGATGTCTCCATGGGCACCACGGCCAGTGGTTCCCCAGCAGTGGCGCAGGCAAGTCTTCCATCACATCCACGACCTTTTGCACCTGTCCATCAGGTCCATGGTCCGGATGGTGGCAGACCGGTTCGTCTGGCACAGGCTGTGGAAGCGGATCACGGGCTGGGCCAGAACTTGCACCCATTGCCAGATGTCCAAGGTACACAGGCACACCAGGGTGCCCATACAAGACTTTGACCACGTCCGGGAATGGTTCAGTCACATTCATGTGGACACAGTCGGGCCCTTACCCATTTCCCGGGGCATCCGTTACCTGTTCACGGTGGGCTGGTTGAGTGTCTGCACCGCCACTTTAAGTCGGCACTTACGGCCCACCTCACCAGTTCCGACTGGGTGGACGAACTGCCTTGGGTGCTCCTGGGCATTCATTCCACGCCCAAGGATCTGCAGGCCTCATCAGCTGAGCTGGTCTACGGTGCACCGCTGGCACTTAGTGAGTTCAATGTGCCTCACACAACCCCCAGCAGTCGCCGCACGAGCTGCTTCCCCACCTCCGGGCCTGCTTGGACTCCCTCGCAACCCCACCATCGCCCAGACATGACACACGGCCATCTCACGTCCCCAGCGAGCTGCTTTCCGCAGAGTATGTTTTTATTCGGCAGGGCCCGCCCGCGGCACCTCTGCAGAGACCTTACAAGGGTCCGTACAAGGTTGTCCAGCGTTCAGGGTCAATGTTTACGCTGGACATCGGTGGCAGGCGGGAACTGTTTACTGTGGACCTCGACCCCCACCGAACCAGTGATTGTGGCCCAGCCCAAGAAGCGAGGACGCCCAGTTAAAAAGGACATTGGCGTCAGTTCTGGGAGGAGGCTGTATGGCGGCACACCACTAGGCAGGCAAACAGGCTCTCCTTGTTATCCACGCGGTGGGGCAGCCGGCCAAAATAGCGTCGTAGGGGGTTTCCCCTTCTTCTCAGCACAGGGCTCAGAAGCCTGCGCTAGGGGATCACCTGATGCCCGGGTAATGTCAGCGCCCCCCAGCGCGGTTCTCAGCCAGGTCTGGGCTGGGAGTATGTCCAGCCCATCAGCCTTCAATAAATCAGTTCTGCTCACTGAGCTCAACCCGTCTGGTTATGTGTTCTTTCAGTAGCAGTGTAGCTGCCGCTACAATCTCATAACAAAGCAGTGTGGGATTCAACCACTAGGTAGCAGTGCTCTTTTATTGTTCTTCAGTCAAGGATGCCCTCAAAGTACATCCCTGTTAATACAGCTATGAGCAACAACTGTGTTTGTCTCTGAACCAAAGAATAGGTTTGTACAAGTGTAAAAATTGAGGTAGTTGAAGTCATTCATACTCTTCCCATGATAATTTCCTGATCATTAACTTGCATTAAATTTTCACTGCTGGAATTTTTGGAAGTTGGTCTTGGCAGATATTTCAGAACATGTTCTCCCTGATACTCGTCTTCAGATCATTATGCCTAAGTGCCACAATTGTATACATTTTGCTGATTTTTAGCTGGATACAAGCAGCATTTTCTCCAAATGTGGCACAGGGCAGTGCCTGCAAATTGCCAGCATACTGGATCAAAGCTGAGAACAGTAATCAGTAGTGTTGGCAGCGTCTCTGTTTTACATCGGCCAACGCATCAGCAGGGAACTTCGTCTATTCCAATTTCCTCCACTTCTCTTGTTCCCCAGGTTTCAATGGTACTGTATCTGAACAAATTAAATAATGGAATTATTGTAAAAATAGGGACAAATAGAATGCTGTTCCTGCCCTTTTAACCCTGCTTCATTTGGGGATAAGAAATTTAAGTTAGGTGACCTATGCAGTATATTTTAACTTCTAATATGAGGTTATGTATTTTATTTCAAAAGATTGAAGATGGTGTATCTACTTTTAACACAGTCAGCTCCATAGATATTGCTTTTACGTGTAGGCTCAGCCCCATCTTAATCTTCCCCAAGGATACTTCTTACATGGCTTCCCATCCCTAATTCAGTCAAGGACAAATGGTTCAGTCCTAAAACATTGATTATATATCTTTGCTTCCTCTGTATGCTGAGTTTCTCCAGCACTTTTGTACAATATGCAGCCACTTCAATATTGCACATTTATTAGAGAAGACAAAGGAAAAATTTCTGTCATCTGTGTATCAAGCCTGCCCAGCATCTTTACAACCATGAAGATCACTGATAGATCCCTACTCAGTTTCCCTTTGTTGGAAGGAATCCCTGTCTACTCCATTCTTCTGCATAGATTCCGATACCTACTTCTCTATGTCATCAAGCAATCGTGTGTTGGTTTCGTGAACGAAGATTTAGGAAGGATCATAGACATGGGCATGTCCTTTGAGCCTGCACAATGGATTTTTTAGATGGAGTGCACTAACCCTAACCATCCAGTATACTGGCTCACCCTCTACACCTGAGGTTTATCTGCTACAGCCTAGCACGCTAGGATGGTGACAGCTAGGTGCTCGTGTTGTAGGTGTTTTGTTGGAGGGTCCTTCTCCTAGATGGATGGCCTGATGAGGCTAATGAGCCCATTCTGCCTAGGTTTGAAATCAAAGTTTTCCTTCTTTTAGGCAGCTGCCAACCAAGGCTAACGAGCCCAGCCTACCCATCAAGTTATACCACCAGACACTTGGTGGCGCCATAACGTAACAAACTCAGTGAAAACGGTGGAGAACAATGAGAAGGTGTTGCTACGGATGCAGTAATGTAGGAGAGACCATTTGCAGTGACCTCCTGGCTGGTAAGCCAGACAGTGGCCACATGGCAATCACTACACCGAGAAAGAAGAGGCAATGTATTACACATTACACATACACTTTCCCTGGGTGAGTGGGACATCAAGCCCAGACCTTACTTTATGTATTCTTTTTTGTAAAACTATATATAATATATGGAAAAGTCTGTGATCTCATCAGCTGCCACAGAACCCACAAAACTTAAATGAAAGCAAATCATCTTTAATCCCAAAGCATTCCCAAGTGAAGGGCACATTTAATGTCCTTCAACCATGATGTAAAAGATTCCAGAGGAGAACAGGATAGTGTTGTTCTTGCCTTTCCTGGTTGTTGCTTATTGCTGAGGTAATATTACTGAAATGTCATTATCTGTCCAGTGTAACTGGGTTTGTGGGTTAAGGTTGGGTCTACACAAGGTGTAGTAATTCCCAGGACCCAAATGAAAAGCTGTTGAGCCATCTTCTCTGACCACTTTATGTGAGTCCTCAGTTTACTATCTACTGTGGTTTCTTCTTCCTCTCTCTGGCAGGACTGCTGCAAGTCCCTCTCACTCTGTGGTCCCACTACTCTGCTGCTCTTCCACCACGTTCTGAGCAAGACTCACAATTGCAGTGTCTTGATGAAGGGCTCTGAGCTGAAACATGGATGATTCCTGTTCTCCTATGGATGCTCCTCGAATCACTGAGATCCTCCAGAAGATTGTTTGTCGCTCCAGATCCCAGCATCTTCAGTCTCCCTTGTATCCTCAAACCACTTGTTGAGCTAGCTGCATTTGTGTGGTGTGTTAACTCATCTCAGAGGACAGTTCTTCAACAGCATTATCCTGAGGCTGGAATCACAAACAGACCGGAGTGGTAACTATAGAAGAGTTTCTTCTCATAAAGTCAAAATCCAATCATCCAGCACTCTCATGGTAACCATAGCTGATAGAACAATTTTTAATTCACTGAATATAAATTCCCCAGTTGCCTTGAGATTAGAACTCAAATCTCTGGGTCACCTGTCCAGGATTATTAAGACAGTTGCAAAGCCATCAGCTGTAGAGCCCTGAGTTTGGTAAAGCCATGATATCAATTACTCTTTATTGGAGTTATGGTCAAACATCACAGGGCATAATGAATTAACAATATGTGCACTTGCTATTATTGGCCAAATGGCCCTCAGCTTCATCATGCGTAATACTAGCTTGATGACCAAAACACCCAAGTGGCAAAGTAGTTGATCACCCCTAACCCCACCCCTCTCCATTTCTCAGGCAGTCCAATGTGATGAGTTCCATTCCAGTTGTGGAAGATCTGAGATGAGTCTGCCACAGCTTGTGAGTTGGTGCATTCCTGCATTCGTTCATACTGTGCGTCTGGATGGCTCCTGATGAATGAAGCTGAGGTTCAGGGCCATCCTGAATATTACTTCTCAATGTTGAGTGACAAAGGGCAGGGAATTTCTGGAGTCAGTATGGACTTTTGTTTACGTGTATACACTGTGTACGGTTTTTCTTTGCATGGCCAATAAGTGGTAATTCTGCCTCACCCACAGAAAAGAATCTTAGGGCTGTATATGATGTCCTGTATGTACTCTGACAATAAATCTGAATCTGACTTTTTCAAGAAGACTTTGAGATCCTCCTTGAACTTTTTCCTCTGTCTACCTGGTAACCTCTTAAAATAACGTAGAATAGAGAGCTTATTTTGGGATTTTGGGACTGATGTAATGGACTTTGGCACAGAATCTATTGAGTGTAAAGACGCCCACCGTGCTGGGGATCTTGATCCAGGAAAACACACTGTTCACCTATCCTACTGGTGGGCGTGAAATATTTTGTGGTGGCAGCATTAGTGGTGTCTACAGTGGCATTCATGTCTCAGAACAACGTAAGAGGACAGGGGTCACTGGTTCAAATGGACCATGGGTTTTCTGCAGAGGTTGAGGACTTGATCTTCAAATGCCATTTAACCAGGGCCAATCTGTGTACACTCCTGGTCACTTCATTATAGAAAAGATGTGAAGGCTTCAGAGGGGATACAGAAGAGGTTTATTAGGGTGTTGTCTGGTTTAGAGGGTATGAATTAAACTAATATAGATCTCAGATTTATTTTCGAATGCAAACATGACATCACATACAACCCTGAGATTCTTTTTCCTGTGGGCAAGGCAGAATTTTCACTTACTGGGAGTGAAAGAAAAACTGACTCATTGTATACATGTAAACAAATAAAGAATGTAAACAGACTATCTGCAATACAGAGAGAAAAACAATCAATAAAGCCCTTAAGTAAGTCTTTGATTGAGTTTGTCGTTGAGGAGTCTGATGGTGGAGGGGTAGCAGCTGTTCTTGAACCTGATGGTGCAAGTCTGTGGCACCTATACTTCTTTCCTGATAGTAGCAGTGAGAACAGACCATTTGCTTGGTGGTGTGGATCCTTGATGATTGCTGCTACTCTCCGATGGCAGCGTTCTCTGTAAATGTTCTCGATGGTGGGATGGGTATTACCTGTGATATCCTGGGCTGTGACCACTACCTTTTGAAGGGCTTTATGATTGGGGACATTGGTGCCCCCATACTGGACTGTGATGCAGCCAGTCAGTACATTTTCCACCACATATCTGTAGAAATTTGCCAGGGTTTCCGATGTCATGCCAAACCTCTGCAAACTCCTGAGGAAGTAGAGGGGCTGACCTGGTTTCTTCACGATGCCATTAGTGTGTTTGGTACAGGAAAGATCCTCCGAGATAATAACTCCCAAGAACTTAAATTTGCTCACCCTTTCCACATCTGATCTCCAAATGATCATTAGATTGTACACATTTTGTTTTTCCTTCCTGAAGTCAAAAATCAACTCTTTCATTTTGCTGACATTGAGTGTGAGGTTGTTGTTGGTGCACCATTCAGCCAAATTTTTAATCTTCCTCCTGTATGCTGACTCCGCCCCTTCCTTTATATAACCCACTCCCGTGGTATCGTCAGTAAACTTCTAGATTGTGTTCCTGTTTTATTGAGCCATATCTTTGGTTTGGCTTCGCGGACAAAGATTTATGGAGGGGTATGTCCACGTCTGCTGCAGGCTCGTTGGTGACTGACAAGTCCGATGCGGGACAGGCAGGCACGGTTGCAGCGGTTGCAGGGGAAAATTGGTTGGTTGGGGTTGGGTGTTGGGTTTTTCCTCCTTTGTCTTTTGTCAGTGAGGTGGGCTCTGCGGTCTTCTTCAAAGGAGGTTGCTGCCCGCCAAACTGTGAGGTGCCAAGATGAACGGTTTGAGGCGATATCAGCCCACTGGCGGTGGTCAATGTGGCAGGCACCAAGAGATTTCTTTAAGCAGTCCTTGTACCTCTTCTTTGGTGCACCTCTGTCTTGGTGGCCAGTGGAGAGCTCGCCATAGAACATGATCTTGGGAAGGCGATGGTCCTCCATTCTGGAGATGTGACCCACCCATAGTCGTAGGTGTAAAGTGAGTAGAGTGCCTGTCATAGCCCTCTCATGCTCCAGTGCTGATGGAGATTGAGAAGGAGATGTTCTTACCAATCCTCACTGATTGTGGTCTGGAGGTGAGGAAATCCATGATCCCATTACACAGTGGGGTGTTGAGTCCCAGGTCTTGGGGTTTGCTGATCAATTTTGAGGGTATGATGGTATTAAATGCAAAACTGTAGTTGATAAAGAGCATCCTGATGTATGCATCTTTGCTGTCCTGGTGTTCCAGGGATTTGTGTAAAGCCAGTGAATTGGCATCCACCTGTTACTACGATAGGCAAATTCAATGGTTCCATGTCGCTGCTCAGACCGATGTGCTTCAACATTAGCCTTTCAGAACACTTCATCACTGTTGATGTGAGTGCCACTAGTTGGTAGTCATTAAGACAGGTTACCACACTCTACTTGGGCAGCGGTATGATTGAAACCTCTTTGAAATAGGTGGGTACCACGCCTAGTCTGAGTGAGATGTTGAAGATATCCATTATTACATTGGCAAGATGGTCAGCACAGATTTTTAATACTTGGCTGGGTACTCCATCCAGACAGAATGCTTTCCTCTGATTCATTCTTTTGAGGGCAGCTCATATGTCATCCTGGGTCATTGAGATGAGAGGATCATCAGGGGACATGGGTGCACAGTGGTGGTTCCTCTTTGTTCTTATGATTGAATCGGGTGTAGAAAGCATTGGGTTTATTTGGGAAAGAAGCAGGTTATGTCCTTTAGACCCTGCTACAGCTGTTGGGTATCTTTTGTTGTTTCTATTTTCGTCTGGAAACTCAGCTTTGCCCGGGAGTTGGCTTTCAGACAGTTATACCTGCTCCTTCTGAAATGATCTGGATCTCCAGAGTTAAATGCCTGTGATCTGGCTCTCAGCAGGTTCCAGATGTCATTGTTCACCCATGGCTTCTGTTAGGGAAAACCCTGAACACTTTGGTGGGGACACACTCATCCACAGCTGTTTTGTTAAAGTCTTTGACAATCCTAGTGTAATCATTCAGATCCTCAGCTGAGTTCTTAAACACCGCTCAATCCACTGAATGAAGGAGATTCTGTAACCATTCTTCAGCCTTCTGCAAGAACCTTCTGACTGCTCTGATCCCCAGAGCTTCTCTTTTTATGCTATGTCTGTGAGGAGAAGGGTAAGTGGCATTATTTTAGCTCAGTCATGCCTATGGGGTTAGTGCTTTGTACTGGATGTCAGATGTGGGAACCATGGGTGAGTCCCACCCTCCCAAATAGCCACATCTGCGTCAGGTGCACCGAGATGCAGTTCCTTAAGGACCGAGTTGGGGAACTGGAGCTGCAACTTGAGGACCTACAGCTGGTAAGGGAGAGTGAGGAGTTGATAGACTCAACTTTCAGGGACATAGTTACCCCAAGACCAGCTGCGTCAGGTAAGTGGGTAACTGTCAGGGGTGGGAAGAAAAATACCAGGAAAATGGAGAGCACACCTGTGAATATCCCTCTCAGTAACAGGTATATTTTGTTGGATGCTGTTGAGGGAGATGACCTGACAGAAGCTGTCAGCAGTGACCAGGTCGCTGGCACTGAGCCTGGCATGGTGGACCAAAAGGTAAAGAGGAATGCAGTGGTCATTGGGGACTCCATTGTCAGAAATACAGACAGGAGATTCTGTGAGCCAGATAGGTATGCCCGCATGGTGTGCTGCCTCCCTGGTGCAAGGGTGCGGGATATCTCAAATCGGGTCCAGGGTATTCTAAAAGGGGAAGGCGAACAGCCTGATGTCTTGGTACATGTGGGTACCAATGACATAGATAAAAAGGAGGAAGTACTGAAAAAGGATTACAGAGAGCTAGGACAGAAACTAAGAAATAGGACAGTCAGGGTGGTGATCTCTGGTTTGCTACCTGTGCCAAGTGCAACTGAGGACAAAAATGGAAGGTTAAGAAAAATGAATGTGTGGCTGAGGGGGTGGTGTAAAGGACAGGGTTTTGGCTTCTTGGATCATTGGGATCTCTTTTGGGGAAGGCATAACCTCTACAAGAAGGATGGGTTACACCTAAACCCAAAAGGGGTCAATATATTGGCAGCTAGGTTTGGTACAGCTGTTGGGTGCGGTTTAAACTAATTTGGCAGAGGGGTGGGAACCTGTATGATAGGGCAAAGGACAGAAAAGATAAAACAGGAAAAGTTAGGTTAGGCAGCGAAAGTAAAAAATCAGAAAGAGCAAGGAGGGTGAAAAAAAGCAAATCTGAAGGTTTTATATCTTAATGCAAGAAGCATTCAGAACAAGGTAGATGAATTAGCTGTGGAAATTGAGATAAACAAATATGATTTGATTGGGATTACAGAAACATGGCTGCAGGTTGGGCAAGCCTGGGAACTTAACATCTCGGGGTATACGATATTTAGGAGGGATCGGCAAGAAAGAAAAGGGGGTGGGGTAGTATTGATGGTGAGAGAAGGGACCGACACGATTGACAGGAAGGATATTAACTCAGAAGATGCGGAATCTATATGGGTAGAACTGAGGAATAGCAAGGGGCGGAAAACGTTAGTGGGGGTGGTATATAGGCCTCCAAATAGTAGTGTAGAGGTGAGGGAAGGCATTAAAAGAGAAATTAGAAAAGCGTGCAATAAGGGAACAGCTGTCATCATGGGAGACTTTAATTTGCATATAGATTGGACTAGTCAAATTGGTAAAAATACAGAGGAGGAGGAATTCCTTGAATGTTTACGGGACGGTTATCTAGACCAATATGTCAGGGAACCAACTCAGGAGCAGGCCATTTTAGATTGGGTATTATGCAATAAGGGGCTAATCAACAATCTTGTTGTACGAGGCCCTTTGTGTAGGAGCGATCACAATATGATCGAATTCTCACTCGACATGGAGAGTGATGAAATTAAAACCGAGACTAAGGTCCTGAATTTAAATAAAGAGAATTATGGTGGTATGAGATGGGAGTTGAGTAAGATTGATTGGGTGGTGTTTATGGGGGAGTTGACTGTGGATAGACAATGGAAAGCATTCACAGATCTAAAGGAGAAATTGCAAAAATCGTTTATACCGGTTTGGCATAAAAATAAACCAAAAAAGGTGACTCAACTGTGGATAACAAGGGAAATTAGAGACAGCATTGGGTCCAAAGAGAGAGCATATCAATTGGCCAAACAAAGTACTGAATCCGAAGACTGGGAGCAGTTCAAGATGCAGCAAAGGAGGACAAAGGGATTAATCAAGAGAGCAAAAATAAATTACGAAAGTAAGCTTGCGGCAAATATAAAAACCGACTGCAAAAGCTTTTATAAATATGTCAAGAGGAAAAGATTGGTGAAATCCAGAGTAGGTCCTTTGCAGTCGGAATCAGGGGAATATATAATGGGGAATAAGGAAATGGCAGACCAATTAAATTCTTGCTTTAGTTCTGTTTTTACAAGAGAGGATACAAATAACCTCCCAAGGATGTTGGGAAACATAGAGACTAATGCAAGGGAGGAACTGAAAGGAATCAGTATCTCTAAGGACATGGTCTTGGGGAAATTGATGGGATTGAAGGTAGATAAATCCCAAGGGCCTGATAATCTACATCCTAGGGTACTCAAGGAAATGGCCATTCAGATAGCAGATGCTTTAAGAATTATTTTCCAGAACTGGATAGACTCAGGATCAGTACCCATGGATTGGAGGGTAGCTAATGTTACCCCACTATTTAAAAAGGGGGTAGAGAAAAAGCGGGGAATTATCGGCCTGTGAGCCTTACATCAGTAGTGGGCAAAATGATGGAATCCATTATTAAGGATGTAATAGCGGCGCATATGACTAGCAGAGAAGGGATCGGACGGAGTCAACATGGATTTACCAAAGGTAAATCGTGCTTGACAAATCTATTGGAATTCTTTGAGATGGTGACAGGTAAAATAGATGGGGGAGAGCCAGTGGATGTGGTGTACCTGGACTTCCAAAAGGCCTTCGATAAGGTCCCGCATAAATGACTGGCTTCCAAAATCAAGGCTCATGGGATTGGGGGAAAAGTATTGATGTGGATTGAGAACTGGCTGGCAGGTAGAAGACAGAGAGTTGGGATAAATGGCTCGTTTTCTGAGTGGCAGGCGGTGACCAGTGGGGTACCACAGGGATCTGTACTGGGACCCCAGCTGTTCACAATTTACATTAATGATCTGGATGAGGGGATTGGATGTAATATCTCCAAATTTCCGGATGACACTAAGCTAGGAGGGGTTGTGTGCACGGAAGAGGGGGTCAGGAAGCTCCAGTGTGATTTGGATAAATTGAGGGACTGGGCAGATACATGGCAAATGCACTACAATGTGGATAAATGTGAGGTTATCCACTTTGGTAATACAAACCGGAGGGCAGATTACTATTTGAATGGCAATAGATTAAGAGATGGGGAAGTGCAGAGAGACCTAGGGGTACTTGTAGATCAGTCTCTGAAGGCAAGCATGCAGGTACAGCAGGCGGTTAAAAAGGCAAATGGTATGTTGGCCTTCATATCAAGAGGGTTTGAGTATAGGAACAAGGATACCTTACTGCAGCTGTACAGGGCCTTGGTGAACCCCACCTGGAGTATTGTGTGCAGTTTTGGTCACCTTATCTAAGGAAGGATGTTCTTGCAATGGAGGGAGTGCAGAGGCGATTCACCAGGCTGATACCTGGAATGGCAGGAATGACTTATGAGGAAAGATTGCGCAAATTGGGATTGTACTCCCTGGAGTTTAGAAGATTGAGAGGGGATCTCATAGAGACATATAAAATTCTGGCAGGACTGGACAGAATGAATGCAGATGGGATGTTTCCAATGATGGGAAAATCCAGAACCCAGGGCCATGGTTTGAGGATAATAGGCAAACCATTTAGGACCGAGATGAGGAGGAATTTCTTTACCCAGAGGGTGGTGAATCTGTGGAATTCATTGCCACAGAGGGCAGTGGAGGCAGGTTCATTAAATATATTTAAGAGGGAATTAGATCTATTTCTTCAGTATAAGGGTATTAAAGGTTACGGAGAGAAGGCGGGGACGGGGTACTGAACTTTAAGATCAGCCATGATCTCGTTGAATGGCGGAGCAGGCTCGAAGGGTCGAATGACCTACTCCTGCTCCTATCTTCTATGTTTCTATGAAGGCGGAAGGAGCACAGCCAGGTGATCTGATTTGCCAAAATGAGGTCTTGGGAAAGAACAGTTGGCCTTCCTTATCCTGGTGTAGCAATGATCAAGTGTGCTGGGACCTCTGGTGCAGCGGGTTACTTGCTGGTGGAAGTTGGGCAGGATTTTCTAAAGGCAGGCCTGGTTTAAGTCGGGTGGGCCATCTCTTGTTTACTGACCACATCATGCAGTTCTGCCAATGCCTGTCATTGGCATCAGGAAGGACATAAACTCTGGTGAGAATCATTGATTAGAACTCTCAGGTAGGTAGAAGGGTCTGCATTGAATCGAGATTTGCTCTAAGGCAGTAGAGTAGGAGATCGACAAAACCCCACCGTCCACGCACCACCCAGTATTAATGAAAAGCATACACCTCCCTTTCCCAGAATCCAGGGAGCTCTGGGGAGGGGTTGCGCAAACTTGGATTGTTTTCTTTAGAACATTGGAGGCTGAGGGGCGACCGGATCGTGGTTTATAAAAATCAGGAGAGGGCATTGGTCAGGTGGACAGTCAATGTTTCAGGATGGAACTTTGTCGAGAGTGTATGATATATATACATACATACTTGAAGAGAGAACGAAGCTGGGGAGGTACAAAAAGGCGATGGGATATTGGATAGAGATGAATAGACAGGTAGAAGGAGAGAGCACTGGGTAGGGGGCCAAGAGGTGATTGGATATTAGACAGAAGGTGACCTTGATGAGAGTGTGGTCATAGAATTTGAGGGCAAGTGAAAGTGCAAAAGGGGAGTTTCACAGAACTCCCTTTGGAGAGGGAAGCAAACCTTTAAAGAAGGCAGATTTTAAGAATTCACAGTAAAGCAGAACGATATTCCAAAACCTCTTAGCTCCCTCCCCAGCTTCTTCCACGCCTTGATATGATTGATACCTCCCCTTTCAATCTCGATAAAGGATCTTGATCCGAAATGTTGACTGACCACCTCTCTCCATGAATGCTGTCTGACTCTCTGAGTCCCTCCAGCTTCTCATCATTTCCTCTCTAGGTCTTGTGCTTTTCAAATGATCTTGGGAAGTTGTGATCCTTGTTGCTATTTCAACATGCGCTGGAAGTTACTTCGCAGATTTATCGTCTGAAAAAACTTCACTGCTTGCCTGGTATCAGAAGTCTTGAAGGGTTCACTAAAAGGGAAACTAGCTTCATATTATTTTGTGACTATGATGCAATGTTTGGACAGGGTTGAAATTGTTTATTCAGTACTTCTGCAAGTAGTTGTGCCACAGATGTGAGTTGTTATCTGGTCAGGCTCCTCTTTAGCCAGAAAAAGACTAAGTGCTTGTAAAAACCATTAAACATTCCACAGCAAAGTTCTTAAAGAAAGGGAAATCTGCAATGTTGCAAATCCCAAACAAAAATAGAAATACTTGTGTTACGAGCCCAGAGAACCCCAAAACCTAGCAGCAATAGATATTCACCACGACAAGTAGTTGCTTAAACAAAAGTTGTTTTTAATTATCTTTAAACATGAGAACAGAATCAAACTTTAACTTATCACTATTAACTTAACTAACCCAACTTAACCCCCTTCTAATTCTAAGTGCACATGTATGTGTAAATTTAAGTAAGTTATTTGGCTCACAGTTCAATTTCGCTTCTCATTCTTCCAAGTTCACTGGTTTACGGGCAATTCTTATACTGTGCACAGAATTTAACATGTATAAAGTTCACCTGGCTTTGATGCTCGAAAGGTAAATGTTTATCGCTCAGGTAGGTTCTTGTAGGTTTGCAGAGAAAGATGTGTTGTTCCACTGAGGTACCACCATTAGTCACCTCAATATCTTGCTGATGAGACTTGCCCCATCAGAGTTCTCCAGATGATAACCTCTTTCTTTCAGGCTACTACAGAGTTCCTTTCTGTTCCACTTATTCCATGAGAAACATCAGACAGATAGCACTTCCAGCCATCTGCCACTCTGGAGCTTCTGTTTCAGTTCCAACAAGCTTCTCCTAGCTTGTTATAGCTTTCTGTGTCACACACAGTCAAAGACTTCCATCTGTCTCTCTCTCTCTCTGTTTGAGATTCAAAACTGCCAGCAACATGTCCTCTCTCTCACTTGCAAACCCCCCTCCTTCTCCAGCAAGCAATAGGAGTCAGTCTTCTGGTCCATCTGTTGTTTTAGGTAAACAAACCTCTCAATGACCTCTGAGTGAGCACTTTGCAGAGAAGTCAAAAGCCTTTCAAAAAGGTTCAACACAGACTTCCTTACTCCAGTTGTTCTTCCAAGACAATAGTCATTTCATAACATAATTTCAATTAGCACTTACTTGTGAAATGTGCATAGCATTTCTCCATAGTTTCTGTAAAGTTACTGAATATGAATTCTTCAGTATTTCAAATAAGATCTGTTTTAAAGTGTGTGTATGTATATGACATTCTCTAATTTTACCAATTTATCTCCCCAAAACATCTCCAAATATTCCATTCCACTTGAAAATGCATGCATGTTAAGCACAGGAGGTTAATTTTGTGAAAAGCACAAAAATGGCAGATGGTGGAACCTTGAGCAAATATTGGGAGGTACTCAGTGGGTCAGGCAGCATCCATGGGGAGAGAAGGTTGGTCAGTATTTCTGATTGGGACCCTTTATCAAGACTCAGTTTTATAGATGTGCACTTTCATTAACAGTGAAAGCTGGATGCAAGGCAGAATCCACAGATGTATCAATCAGAGGGAGTTAGTGCCTTAAGTGTTGTCACTTTCACTCTTTATTTCTAAAATATAATTTCAGTCTGAAATTGAATTGAATTATTTCTTGTCACGCATATTTTGAACAGAGAAAAGCTCAGCTTTGCCTGCTGTCCAATTATCTGTCTTACAGGTGCCGACAAACAACCGGACTATTCAGTTCCTTGTGGGGTAGCTCAGGAAGGATGTATTGGCCATAGCAGAGCCTAACGTAGCTTCATACATCTAATATTGGGCTGAAAGGTTCTATTAGGGGAGTTTGACTTGTATTTCTGTTCTTATCTAACTCATTTTGCCACCCCACATTCAATTTATTTTAGTCTTCAAACCTAAAACCCCTTTTATGAAAGAGATTGCAAATTAGCTTCAGCAAAATCAACAGGGCAAAATAAAAGTTGAATTAAAATGTTCTCCATGAATCTCTTGTACCCCTGTCCCCATAATAGTAATCACCCTCTCCCCCCACCCCGACACTCATCCCTGTGGCCGGAAGGAATGCTACACCTGCACTTACATCTCCTTCCTCACCACCACTAGTGGCCCCAAACATTCCCTCCTAGTGAGGTAATACTTCCTCCATTAACAAATTTGGAGGAATGATTTGTTGAACACTTTCTTTCTGTTGGTGCAACAGCAAAGACCTTCCAGTGGCCAACCACTTCAATTTCACATCTCATTCCCACATTGGTACATCTGTCCATGACCTCATGTACTGCCAGGTTGAGGCCATGCTTAATTTGGAGGAGCAACACATTGCATTCCGTCTCGGTAGTCTCAATATTGACGACATCAATATTGACCTCCCACTTCTGTTTGCTACCTTCTCCCCCTTCCCCCTCACTTTCCCTTATCTCTCAACCCTTTACCCTCCCCCACCCTCTCTATTTGCTTGTCACCCACACATTTCTTGCTCCAGCTCCCCATCCACTCCCTTCCATCTACCTATCAGAGTTCATCTTTCTCTGCCCTCTTCCCCCTATGCCTCCCAGCTCCTTTCTTCTTCTTCCTCTCCCACCTGTATCTACTCATGCCCTGCCAACTAACCGGGGCTCCCTCCCCACCTTTTTATTCATACATCTGCCCAGTTCTTGGCATTCCTGATGAAGGGTCTTGGCCTGAAATATTAATTGCCTACTGCTTTCCATGGATGCTGCCTGCCCCACTCAGTTCCTCCAGCACTTTGTGTGATGCTCCCATTAATTATTGTCTTCTGCCTCGATGATTCAGTCTAGCACCTGCCATATCCATTGCTTATTGAAGGCCTTAAGCATAGCAGTGGACATATTGTGCTCCATGGGCACCCAGGCACTGATGTAACCAGTTGAGATGAATAGATAGTTCAGACAGACAGTGCTGTGATGGGCCATTGCTTGAATCTGCGAAAAGCCCCCTTTGGCAAAGCTCAGGAGCAGACCAAAGGGAAGATCCCACAACTGTCTCAGCTCTCTCCAATCCAGGTGCCCAAAGGTCAGGAGAGAGGCTGAATTGGAGCATCAGCCCCTTGAAGAGGGGCTCCAATCTCCCACCTGCCAAAAAGCTATTGGTATTATGATGATGTCTGTTACCCTCCTTGTCACTCCCCCTTCACCCCAATCATATACACATATGCTGTGCGTTTTGCGTTTGGATAGAAATCTTCACTGATAGGATTTTACACTTTAGGATAGGAATCCAGGTTAATTGGAGAGATTGGCTCCATGTTTTCCTTCTTTTGGCATTAGAATAGCATGGTTGGGTTTTGTTGCGTATCATTGCACTGACACACACCTTATTGATAACAGCCCACCAATTCCTGCTGATGTGTTGCAGGTTCTCACAGTTCCCAGCATCTGGCCATGCAGTTGTCATCTTTCAGGGGTTAAACCACAGATAACACTCTTCCAGCTGTAGGGAAGTGCTGCAATGAATTGAATGGGGGAGGGAGAGGGATGTGAGTGTGTATTTCTTAGAGTACAGGGGAACCTGATCTGAAGAATTGTTCCTGCAAGGGCCAGGTTCTCAGTGCACGGGATCTACCCCAAGGATCGAGCTCCTGGCACTTGACTGGAGTCTATGATTGTCAGCATTTTGGGAGATGAACATAGATGCTTGAGCTTGGTTTGCCAGTTCCTGTCTGTTGAAGGAAGAATAGGTCCTTCAACATGAGGTCTGGGTAACTTCTCTAAAGCAGCTGCAAGAAGCAATCCATGAGATGTGGCAGAGACCAGTGGCAGTAGTCTTAAATGAGGTTCAGTTTAAAGCAGCACCAAAAGGGCTGTGTTATTAACAGTGATCGTGATCTTTACCTTCAAGTGCAAAGCAGCCATGATACATGTGTAAAATTATATTTGAGATGCTATAAGAAGAGAATTATTAGCAAGGTCAAGGAATGAAATTTGAGTACTGGACCTGCAAGAAAGAGAGATTAAGGAAAGGTAAGGTCAGTGAAACCCTGTGGTTTGTGAGTAAATAAAAAAAAAGGTTGTATTCCTGACCAATGGGATTAAAAACGCAGCTTCAGTTGAATTTTGCCTCTACCGGCATCACCTACGGCTCCTAGAACGCTTCTACCAGCGTTGTCTCCGCTCCATCCTCAACATTCATTGGAGCGACTTCATCCCTAACATCGAAATACTCGAGATGGCAGAGGCCGACAGCATCGAATCCACGCTGCTGAAGATCCAATTGCGCTGGGCAGGTCACGTCTCCAGAATGGAGGTCCATCGCCTTCCCAAGATCGTGTTATATGGCGAGCTCTCCACTGGCCACCGTGACAGAGGTGCACCAAAGAAGAGGTACAAGGACTACCTAAAGAAATCTCTAGGTGCCTGCCACATTGACCACCGCCAGTGGCCTGATATCGCCTCAAACCGTGCATCTTGGCGCCTCACAGTTTGGCGGGCAGCAACCTCCTTTGAAGAAGACCGTAGAGCCCACCTTACTGACAAAAGACAAAGGAGGAAAAACCCAACACCCAAGCGCAACCAACCAATTTTCCCCTGCAACCGCTGCAACCGTGTCTGCCTGTCCCGCATCGGACTTGTCAGCCACAAACGAGCCTGCAGCTGACGTGGACATTACCCCTCCATAAATCTTCGTCCGCGAAGCCAAGCTAAAGAAAGAAGACAGTACAGTAGACATTTGGGGAATTCTATGCTGAAAAAAAATGAAGGGGAATAAAACCCAATGATTATTCTTCTTTCTGCTTTGTCTTGGCTTCGCGGACGAAGATTTATGGAGGGGTATGTCCACGTCTGCTGCAGGCTCGTTGGTGACTGACAAGTCCGATGCGGGACAGGCAGGTACGGTTGCAGCGGTTGCGAGCGAAAATTGGTTGGTTGGGGTTGGATGTTGGATTTTTCCTCCTTTGTCTTTTGTCAGCGAGATGGGCTCTGCAGTCTTCTTCAAAGGAGGTTGCTGCCCGCCGAACTGTGAGGCGCCAAGATGCACCATTGGAGGCGATATCAGCCCATGGAAATATGTGTAAAATTACTCTAATGCCAGTCAACTCGATCTTCAATGCATGGCATGTTATATTTTTGAATAGTGCAATAGTGCAATGTAGCAATGGTGCCACAGTCTCACCACTTCAGTGAATCCGGTTCAATACCGATCTCCAGTGCAGCTTGTGTATAATACCTGTGACCATATAGGTTTCCTCTCAAGACCCATAGAACCTGCTGGTTGGTAAGTTAATTGGCTGCAGCCACCTACCTCTCAGTGGTGAGTGGCAGGTGGGTGGGAATAGATGGGAAAGTAGGAAAGAATTAGCTTCAGGGGAATGTGTGTGGGGAGATGGGACTGAAGGAAGAGCTCTAAGAGCCAGCGTGGACTCAAGGGGTCAGATGGCTTTTATTTTGCTGTCAGAAAATATTTTTGGTCCATGATCCAAGGAGCAGGTTGGGGTCAACAGATTCTTATTTCTGAGGAGCTTAAGCTCCACTTTTCAATTTGTTATGGATTTCCACACACAAGCCATACATTCTCGACCATGGGCTAAACACAATCTGTTGGAGGAACTCAGTAGACCGAGCAGGAAAAAATTTAGGTCTGGCAAGCTGACCTCTTCATTGTGGAGGCCAGGCATCAGTTGTCGGATACCAACCATCAGCTCTCGGATACCTCTTTGTACCTATCCCTGGATGTAGACCCCACTGATGAACACCAGGCCACTATTTCCCATACTGTCACAGATCTCATTGCATCAGGAGTTTTCCCTCCACTACCTTCAACCTGAGTGCCCAACCCCATACTTCCCCACCTCTTCCCTAAGATCCACAAACAGGAATATCCTGGTGAGCCCAATGTCTCTGCCTACTCTTGCCCCACCAAACCTTCTCTCACTGATGCTGCTCGACCTGCTGAGTTCCTCCAGTGGACTGTATTTTGGCTTCAGATTCCAGCATATATACTGTAGTCTCTTGTGTGTCTCCATGACTACAGGAGGAGGATGGGGGATGTTTCGTTTGTAGAAGCCATTTTATCAAGAAATGCAAGTAGAAAAAATATTATTTTCAGGTAAGTTTTGTCAGAGCACATTTTTATCCCATATACTAGATCTTCTGGCTGTGATTTCTGAATTCTTCAAGGGTGAATTTCTGTAATCTGGGTTGCCTGAATATGTGAGTAAAACACAAAATTCTTCAGTTGCCATGATTGTAGTAAAAGCATAATACTGGAGAAATTTAGCAGATCAAACAGTGTATTTTATGTAGCAAATATAAAGATACATAACCAACATTTCAGGCCTGAGCCCTTCACAATGTATGAGCAAAATGTAGGCAGGCACCTGCATAAAATTGTGGGGTGAGGGGGGGGAAGGTTATGTGTCTTTACCTTTGCTATATAAAATATGCTGATTAACCAGCTGAGTTACCCCAGAATTGTGTTTTGACTTTTTCCTGAATATGTATCGGGTCAGGTTTCAGAACAATTGTAGCTCCTTGTGTTTATCTAGAGTGACATAAGTCTGGCAACACCGTGTGTGTGTCAGCCTCAAATTGACTCTCAAATAAAAACATCAGTCCTTGGGCTTAGCTTGTGTTCTGCTTGCTTGTGTTTACATCATATTAGGATAGAGGTTTAATTCTACCTGGAAAATTATTATTTTGATTTGATATCTCACTATTTCAAATTGAATGGTTCACCATCTCCAACATTCCCTTTTTTTGGATTTCCTTCGGAATTAGGAGCAGGTAGAAATCATTCAGTCCCACAAACCCCTCCATTAATCAATCGAATCACGGCTGATCTGTTTGTAACCCAGCTCTGCAGTTCTGTCTCCCACCCACTTTCAAATGGAACACCATCTTTAGTCTTCACCTGCTTATGCCTCGAGATTCTTTTAAGGTTCCCATGTTGCTATGCACAAAATTTATTTTCCCTTGTTGCCCTGTAAAGACACACAAAGAGGTGCCACTAGTCCAGCACCATGATCAAGACGAAAAAGCAAAAGAGAATCCCTTCAGAGACATTGAGTGTCTATGGATCCCATCACCTCCTCCAACACTGCTGCCTCCTGCACTCCTGTAACTTCACGAAGCGGCACAGCTTCTTGTACAGTCCAGCAGTGAACCTGAACTCAAGGCGTCCAAGTCACTCTTGTCAGCCCCTGGGTGCCAGTCCTTGATGCGATTAGGAAGCTGTCAGTGCCCAAGGCCATTCAGGATCCCTGCTCACCATCGACACCCTCAAGGATCCCAGACCTGAGAGCTGATTCCCATGAGCTAGTCTCCAGCAGCTCGCGGCCTGGGCACCGCTGCCTGAGGTGAGTCCTTCAGCCCCTCGCTGGTCCACAGGCATGTAAGATATTCCCCCAGGCCTCTCCCTCTCTGGGAGGGGTTTGTTCTCTTGCCCAGGTGCCTGTGTTTGCTGCTCCCCCAGAGCCGTAAACCCTTGTGGTCTGGGGCTGCCCGCTATCTTGGGCATGGACATCCGAGGGTTCATTGATGTAAAGAAGCTTAGTTATGGAACCTTTATCTTTAGTTTGTGTGTCAGTGCCAGGTGAGTAGAGAAGAGCAGTGGTGGGCTTTAACTCTATGGTTTTTATCATCTTTGCAAGGCTGCATCACAGTTGGAAGAGAACGCGAGCAAGCTGACTGAACAGCTGGAACATCAAGTGCTTCTCCACCAAGCTGCAGTCCAGCGCTCCACCAAGGCAGAGCAAAAGCTCGCAGGGCTTCAGCAACGGGTTCAGCATCTGGAGGCACGGCTGCTGGACGGAGATGTTCTATGTGATGCTCTGAGCCAGGACAAGCAGAAAGTAGGGGCAGTTACACCAACTTGACTTTCAATGGTTGAAACTCGTGTCAAAATCTTACCTGCAGTTAATAAAAGTGCTGTAGCAATCTAGCAGATCGCACAGAATCCAGGTGAAGAAAAAGGTAACCAACGATTCGGAGGCTGAGCCCTTCAGTCAGGAATCTGGAAAAACCGCCAGATTCCTGAATAAAAAGGTGTTGTGGGGGGGGGGGAAGGGGAGGGGAAAAGGATAGGAATGGTGAAGTGGAGGAGGACCAGCTAACAAGTAAGATGTCATGGGTCAATACAAGTGGGTGGGAAGAAGAAGCTGAGAAGTGATGGGAGAGAGGGCAGAGGGCTAAGAAGGGTAGGAGAAGGAAGGGAAGGGGAGGGGAAAGTTTAATTCTCCCTGGAAAATTATTATTTTGATTTGATATCCCACTATTTCAAGTTGAATGGTTCACCATCTCCATCGTTCCCTTTTTTGGATTTCCATTGGAATTAGGAGCAGGTAGAATTCTCTCAGTCCCACAAACCCCTCCATTAACCGAATCACGGCTGATTTGTTTGTAACCCTGCTCTGCAGTTCTGCCTCCCCACCCACTTCCAAATGGAACACTATCTTTAGTCTTCACCTGTTTATGCCTCGAGATTCTTTCAAGATTCAAGGTCCAATAGGAAAGGACACAGAGATGTGATTGAAAAAGAAGCCATTTTATTCATCTACTTGTTTTTCCAGATTCCTGAAGAAGGACCCAGGGCTGAATCATCGACCGTCTTTTACTTCCCATGGAAGCTGCATGACCTGCTGAGTTTATCCAGCACTTTGTCTATTGCATGTGACCCAGCATCAGCATTTGCATTTCTAGTTTAACTTATAATGTTATACGAAAAGATATAATTCTTGTCCTGTCTGATGTGAACTATTTTCTGCTTTAAAGTTTTTCTGCAACCTGTGCCCATATTTCCTTCTGTCATAGAAGAGGATATATTGAGTCAATGCAAGCTCAGTAAACCAATCCAAATCCCCACTTAATTTCCTTGTACCCAGTTCCCCTTCCATTCTTATGAATGTCCTCCAAATTCGACCACTCACCTGCACACTAGGTCATTTTACTGTGGCCACTTGACCACATCCACAGCAGTACAACAGGTAAAGCCTCTGCCTTCAGTGTCAGAGATGTGGGCTCAATCCTGAACTCCGATGCTGCCAATGTGGAGTTCGCATGTTCACCCTGCTTACCCCCACCCCATGGGCTCTGCTTTCCTCACACACATCACAAAGACATGCGGGTTGGCAGGATCTGAAACTTGCCCATCTGCCTATGTGAGTGTCGAATTTGGGTAAAGTTGATGAGAATGTGCAGAAGATCTACACAAAGAATTGATGTCAGACTAGCGCGAATGGGTAGCTGATGGGTGGTGTGAGCTCGATGCAACTGGGGCACCCAGAGGAAACCCATGTGATTGACAGGGAGAGTGGGTAAACCCCTGATGGACACAACCAGAGGACTGGATTGAAACCAACTCAGTTGAATGAGGCAGCAGCTGTGCCGTTTTGCCGCCCTTCATCTTTTGTTAATATGCCCCTCTTCATCAGGGAGGGAGGGAAGGACTGTATCGGCAGGAGAATGTTAGTACACCCCCTCTTTACCAGGGAGGAAGGGAGTGGGGGAAATCTGTAGACAAGAGAGTGTTAGTACATCCCCTCTTCACCAGGAAGGGACGGACTCTTTAGGAGGAAGAGTGTTCCCACCCACATTCTCCACCTGTGTCCAGCTACAACAGCTTTGATACATCTGTTAGTGATCACTTTTCTTATGGGGTAGTTCTCCTCTGAATTAAGATGCTCCATAGCCACAGACCAGATTACTCACAAATATATTTGGATTGCTGACCAGTCCACCAAAGAGAATGCAACCTTCACTGGACCTGCAAGACTTCAAATTAAAGCAATCCCCACTCTCACTGAGACGTTACAGCTATGAACTCATCATTAGTGGCATAGATAGTGTATCAGAGGTGTGTTGCGGATAAGTCTAGGTTCAACATTTGGGATAGGGAACAGTGATAAAGACGGATCTGATGTTAGGTGAGAATCCTTGTTTTATTCACGTACCAAAAATCAATTTGGGTCAATGTATCTCAACAGATTCAGAAGTTAATTTGGTTTGCAGGAACATTACAGTACATGCAAAGTGATTTATTTTTCAAAAAAAATTCATTTTCTCTTCAGTATCTGAAATTTCTGGAGCTAATAGCGGAGAAAATGAAGCTTGTTCAGATGACATCAGAGATTGGCTTTGATATGAAGCTTGATGCAATTCTTGCTCGAGCTGATCAACTGGTTAAAATGGAGAGTGAAGCCATTGTGGAAAACAAGACCCTTACATACAACCTGAGAAGAAAGGTACAATAATCTGAGATATTCATGATGCTTCATTCTGCAAATTAATCTGATTTGGCTCCTCTGTGTAATAATGAGACAATGTATTGTTAGATATATTAAAAGCAGGTAAATCATTTGATCCTTCTAAACTATCTCTCTCATGGAATCTATTCTCCAACTATTTTCCTTCTCAGAGCTTTGGGCAGAGCCCAGAAACCATGCTTTTCCCTTTGGAATTGGTGAGCAACTCTATTTCCACATTTGCGGAGCCAAGTAGGACTCTGATAATGGATTTCATAGCTTCTATTGCAGTGGGAGTTTGGACCACTACTATTATACAAAAAAGGAGTAGGAGAAGGCCATTCAACCCATTGAACCTGCTCCACCATTCAATAACACCATGGCTGATCTAGCCATGGACTCAACTCCACCTACCCACCTATTCCCTGTAATCCTTCATTCTATTATTCTTCAAAAATCTATGTGTCTTAAATACATTCAGTGAAACAGCCTCTACTGCTTCCTTAGGCAGAGAATCCCACAGATTCACCTCATCTCCTCATATCCATTTTAAAATCTGCACCCCTGAATCTTAAGGCTCTGTGCCCCAGCTCTGATTTCACGTGCCAGTGGAAAGAATCTCCCTGCGTCTATTTTAAATATGCCTGTAAGATTTCCCCCTTCCAAACTTTAGTGAGTATAGTCCCAGGCTACTTAATGAGGTGGCCCCTTCATTTCCAGAATCAACCTGGTCATGGACCTGGGCACCAGTACTCAGAGCAGCTGACAGGGCATCTTAGTAGATTCCAAAGACTTTGGAGGGACCACAATGCGAGGAGCACACACCAGGGTCACAGCAATCTCACCACTGCATCTCTCTACGCACTTGCCTCAGCTTGTCAGCCTGTTGGTGCTCTTTGGCCGGGTCATCTGCAAATGCCTGCTGAAAATCTCAGCCATTTACCAAGCAACTTTCCGGCTTAAGGGAGCAACCAGACAAGCATGGGGTTGATGAAGGCAGGGACCAATCAAAGAGACAATGATTGTTTGGCATATCATCTCATGATGCATAAATTCACCATAGCATAAGATGCTCTTTTGAGGTATGGCACTCTCTATGCACTTGACATCTCTATAGTCTAAGGAAGTCTTAAGAAACTAAACAATGAAACAACTAAACAGTGAAAATTAATCAACAAGTGGTTAATGATGTTTTTAGGTATGTGGTCCTTCCTTGCTGTTGAATGCCCGATGCTCCGTGCGAGATAGTATTAGCTATGTCATTGAAATGGCAGAGTTGGCACCAACTTAGCCTTGCCCCTGACTGACCTCATAGCCTGCATTCTCCGCACACTCCCAGCAAACACAATGTGCTGATATCTTCTCCAGTTCAATGGCTGGCGTTGGCTCATGTGGCAAATGTGCAACACACTCCAAATTTGGCACAAACTCATTTGAGCCCAAATGTGTGCTGTGCAGCCAAGTTTGACCATCTTAAGACCAAAAGACATAGGAGCAAAAATAGGCTATTTAGCCCATTGAGTCTGCCCTGGCATTTAATCATGATGGATGCATTTTCACACTCAGCCCCACTGTCTGGCTTTCTACCCATAACCTTTGTGGCTATCTCACAATGTCAATACTGCATTGAAAGACTCCACCTCAATCAAGTTTTTCAGCCTTCTGAAGTGAGATTTGAACCCACAACCACGTTAACAGCAAGAACATTACAGCTGTGCCAGACAGTCACCTTCATGGGTGAAGTCCTTTCAGCCAAAGAACATGAGAAGTAAAAGGATCAATTCTTTTCACTTTTCCAGCTTAAAGCACAGAAAGAGAAGATAGAGAGCAAAGAGCTGCACATGGACCTACTGAGAAGAAAAATGACCCAGATGGATGTGGAGAAGCAGACCCAAACTGCATTGGCCATGGAGAGGGACGAGGCCAACTTAACTGTGCGGAAACTGCAGAGAAAGGTGCAGCGCCTTGAGAAGGAGCTGCACTCGACGCAGTCCTACAGCACAGACCTAAAAGCAAAGTTGTCTGACACTCACGAACTCAAGGTAACCTCAAAAACTCTAATCTTCTGGTTCTGGGGTTCCCGTCTTCGAACCTCAAATGGTGCATGTGACAGGAATTGGGCAGGGTGTGGCAAGAAGGGTGCATCAATGTGACTGGGAATGTCTGCATTTAAAATAAGTGGTAGGCTGGATTTTTTTTCTGAGGGCTGCAATAAATTGAAAGAGCAAAGTGGCCTCCTACTGTATATTATATGAACAAAGGTAGCCCTATACTCCAAATTGAACAGCAAGCTCGGCAATATTATGAATAAGTTAGGGTTGGAAGCATCATCATGCTACCTTTCCAGCCAAGATAGAGATTGAAGAATCATTACTGCCCTCTGTACATCCCTGGGTCTCTTTAAATACAGCTGTATTGTCCCTCATGCTTTGGTTTCTCTATGTTGATTCAATGATGAAAAACTCAACATTAATCCCTACTTTGTGAATTCTCCAGTTTTGGTGCCTAAGCAATATTTTACAAAGCTGTTACATCACATCTATTCAACAAATAGACAAGACAAGCATTCCATGTACCTCTTTAACTGGCCCATCTATCTGCACTGACACCACCAGGGATTCTGGGCTTGTGCCCCATTGAGCCTCTGTTCATCTACCTTCTCCAGGTGTATGTCCCAACCTTTTATACTTTTCAAAATGCTTCACTTTACACTTGTCAGGACTAAATTCCATCTGTCATTGCACTGCCCAGTTTCCAGCTGATCAATATTTTGCTGATATATCCATATTATTGCAGCATATAAGAGGCATTCAGACAGATACGTAATTACGACAGGGAATGGAGGGATTCAGACCATGCGCAGGTAGATGGGGAAAGATTATATTGGCATCATGTTTTACACTGATAATGTGGGCTGAAGGACCTATTACTGTGCTTTGCTCTTTTATGTTTTATGCTATTATCTAAGGCATTCCTCCCACCATCTACACCAGCACAATGGGCGGCACTTTTGGCGTAACAGTTAGTGCAATGCTTTTACAGCACCAGTGATCAGGACCGGGGTTCAAATCCCACACTGTCTATAAGGAGTTTATACATTCTCCCTGTGTCTGCATGGGTTTTCCCTGGGCTCCGGTTTCCTCCCACCATTCAAAATGTATTGGGGGTATAGGTTAATTGGGTGTAAACTGGGCAGCACTTTGGGCCAATATGGCCTGTTTCCATGCTGTATGTTTAAATTTTAAAAAATGTTTGTGTTACCTGAAAACTTCATAATCCTAATTCCCAAGGGAAATCTGTATTGATGGTTAATTCTCTGGAGAGTGCTCTATTTAATTCAGTAGGCTACTGTCTTCCCTTCCAATGTGTTTGCAGATTAAAACACTGGAGCAAAACAGAACAATAGAGGAGCTGAATAAATCTGTGAAGAAGCTGGAGAAGTTGAAACAGGAGGCCATAGCAAAGCTAGATACCACAAAATCAGAGCTGGATTTCACCGAGATTGAGGCAAAGGAGGAGAAAGATCGAGCTCGGAACATATTGGAGGCTGTTAGCAGTGAGCTTAAGACTTTAAAACAAACTCTGGAAGAAGTAGCCAGACGGGAGAGACAGGTACGATATTCACCTTGTTTTAATCAGTCTGATTAGTGGCGAGACCAGTGGGTGAAACATTTGCCTTCTCTGGTAGGACTAAGTATTCAAACATCTCAACAGATAGTTGTGGATAAGGACAAAGACTAGATCTCAGGTCAAAATGTCAAATTGGGGAAAAGCTAATTACAACAGGAAGGGACTGTAGGGAGTAAAATAGGAAGAGCTGTTTGAGGACACATTCACGTCGACATGTGGGAGCCTTCTGGAGGCTAGCTAACCAGAGTTCAGGACCAGCATATTCTTATGAGGATGGCAAGGTTCAGGAACCTTGTTTGACAAAAAATATTGTTAGTTTAGTCAAAAAAGAAAACATTAGTACATGTAAGGTTTCTGAAGGAGAAATCAGACAAGGCCCTTGAGGAATATAAAAATTGCAGGAAAGAACCTAAAGAAGGTTAGAAGGGGTGGTGGGGGGGGGGGGGGGGTGGTGGTGGTGTCATGGAATGACCTTGAGATGTAGGATTAACAAGAATCTCATGGTATTTTATATGAGGAGCAAAAGGGAAAGGGAAAGGGTAAATCCACTCAAGGTCAAAGAAAGAAGTGAGTGAGGTCTTTAATGAGTACTTTGCATTGGTATTCACCAGGGAGAAGTTCGCAGATGATGCTGAGATTAGGGCAAGGTATGTTGAAATCTTCGGTCATGTCAGTATTAAGGAGGAAGATTTGGGTATCAATTAAAATATTTTAAAGTGGATCAGACCCCAGGACCTCATGGGATCTATTCCAGGATAGTTCACAGAGTGAAAAATAAAAAATTATAAAAAAAAACAAAAGTTGCTTTTAATTATCTTTAAACATGAAAACAGAATTACACTTTAACTTTTCATTATTGACTTAACTAACCTAACTTACCCCCCTTCTAATTCTAAGCGCACATGTATGTAATGTGTGTAAGTTCAGAAAAGTTATTTGATTCACAGTCCAATCTCACTTCTCATTCCTCCAAGTTCACTTGTTGCAGGCAATTCTTATACTGTGCACAGAATATAACATTTATAAAGTTCACCAGGCTTTGGTGCTTGAAAGGTAAATGGTTACTGCTCAGGAAGGTTCTTGTCGGTTTTCAGAGAGAGATTTGTTGTACGCTGGACACCCACAACTTTTTAATCAGTCATTTCAGTATCTTTCCGAAGAAACTTGCCCCCTCAGGATTCTCCAGATGATAACTTCTTTCTTTCAGGTCACCACAGAGATCCTTTTTGTTTCTCTTATTTCGTGAAACATTAGACAGCCAGTCCTCTCCTCTTGCATGAACCACAAGGGCTTTGTCCAGGCTGAACTAAACACTCACAACCTGTCTTCCAAATGGGGTTTTCCTCAAGCTTGCCAGCTTGTCCTGTTCCAGAACCAGCTGCTGCTGCTGACTGTAAAACTGCAGAACTGATCTCTCTCTCTCTCTCTCTCTCTCTCTCTCTCCCCCCCCCCTCTCTCTCTCTCTCTCTCTCTCTCTGAGAGAAAGCCTGCTTGACTCTCTCTGCTTGCAAAACCACATTACCCTCCTAGAACAGCAAGTTCCAATGCAGACAGTCTGCGGCTCTGACAAGTTCTTTCATCTGTAGCCTTTTTGTAAACAACAATCCATTGGTGAAGTCTCTTGGGCACTCTCCAAAGCTTTTGCAAAACTGACATGTCTAGCATGAACAGAGCTCCAGTATTTAAATACGATCTGTTTTAAAGTGTCTGTATGTGACCTACACTAAAAAAACTTCCCCAATTTATCTCCCAAAATCATATCTATAATGTGTCACAATACAAAAGTTTATTCAAATAACAATGTGACAAAACTACAGAGAACTACATCTAAAGATATTATTTACATTGTGGAACATTCACGATAAGTGGTAAATTAATGCTAGCCCACCGTTACGTACACTTTATAGGTTCTGATTAAAATCCGGTTATCACTATCAACAACTTACTCAATCTGAGTAAGTTGGGAGACCACTGTTCCCACCCACTGAGTACTTGGAGCATTTTTTTTCTGCTCTAGACTCCAGCACCTGCAGTCTTTTGTGCACCCAACATAAAGCTTAGTGCTTGGCAGGCTGCAGTGATCCCTGCCTGTGAGGTTTGGATGTGGTCTCCTGATAGAAGGAATCTCAAAGCACTAAAGAGGTGCCATAATACATGTAAAAAAGTGCTGGAGCTACTCAGCAGGTCAGGCAGCATCCGTGGAGAGCAATAGGCAATTGACATTTAGGGCCTGAGCCCTTAGTTGGGAATGCCAAGACCGGGCAAATGCCCCAATCAGGAGAATGGGGGAGTGAGAGGGAAGAGCACATGCCAGAGAAAGGGAGAAGAGAGGAAAGGAGCTGAGAAGTGATGAGGAAGGAATGCCACAGTCATTTTCTGGAAAGTCCACTGCATCTACTGACACTGTAACCAACCCAACACCAGCACACTTACCCAGGTCAACAGTTCCAACACTGGAGCCCTCACTACCCCTATTACCCTGTAGGGAAAATCTAGATTATACCAATTCCTCAGTACTTTATAAAATAGATCAACAGTGTAAGATAATTTTGTAGAATGTATGTGGATGGATTGAATTCTTGTCTGAACCATGTGTGTCAAATTGTGAGTGTGTAGCTGTGCCCACCTAATATATGCCTTGAGCAGGAGCCCAGTTCTTGTGAAAGTCATACAATCTTGGTTCTTTTCTGTCTATCTAAGCGAGCTCAAGTGCAAATAAGAAAAATTTTCCATAACAAAAGGTGCAAGATGCATTGAAAATGACAGCTTGAGATTCATCCAGTGTTTCATCAGGAGCCTTTATATTTTGAGTCACTAAAATGATCATATTCATTGAAAATACATTGCATCTTTCACACCTTTTTTTGACACTGTTCTCACATTCTGATTCCTGCTCCAACTAATTAGGTCGCATGAGAGAGAGAGAGAGAGAGAGAGAGAGAGAGAGGGGTGGGGGTGAGAGAGGGGTGAGAGAGTGATAGAAGGATTAAGAGAAAGTAAGAAATTGCTGCTCCCCCATGTCCCACCACCCCAATCTTTTTCAGATCCCAATAAGCTGTGAAATCTAGATTAACCTACAAACTTCATGACTGAGGAAGTGCTCACCTTGTCCATTGAGCCTTTAAACCACTGCTTGCACACAAGGATGTAAAAGATTTAAAGATGCTATTCGAAGTGGAGCAGGTGAATTCTTCTCTACATCTGGGTTATTACTTATCCTGCAAGGCAACACCATTAAAGTGAATTTGGGCATGTATAAAAGTGAATACATTTTGGGAAGAACTAAATCAGATACTAAATAAAATTACAAAAAATAACATATCAAAAATACCAGAAATATTTCTTTTAAGTAACATAAGAAGTTAGCTCTTGTGTTTCATACATTGCCACAATGATCACATATCTAATGTAGAGACATGAGAGACCTCAGATGTTGGAATCTGGAGCAAAAAACAAGCTGCTGGAGGAACTCAGTGGGTCGAGCAGTTTCTGAGGGAAGGAAAGGAATTGTCACATTTCCGGTCGAGACTGTCTCATACTCCAGAGCGCTTCTTTGCTTGTGAAGTGCATTGGATAATCTCGAAGTTGTGAAAAATTCTATACCTGTACAATGTAATTCTTCTGCAGTTGTAATTCTATACACTTTGAATCATTCCTTTCTCATTTTGTACTCTTTAACCTGCTAAATCCAAAAGAAACTGATTCTAGTTTTAATGGCTGTAAAAGGGAGCTCTTAGTCAGCCATACTTTAACTTGCCTACACTCGTTTGATGCTCCTTTGATCAGGGGTTATACCTTACAACACACACGTGTGTTAACCAGATGATCAATGTAATGTTGTACACTTGTTGTTTCAGCTGATGAATTTCAGAGATGTTGTCTCACGGATACTGGGCCTGAATGTTAAAGCTCTTGCGCTTCCTGACTATGAAATAATAAAAAGACTTGAGAGGCTGGTCCAAGCTCACCATCCTTCAGCAGTAACTGCCCTGTGCCTCGAAAATTCAATGGATAAGCTGACCCAAGGCTATGAGGCAGGGTGTGAGGCGAGGCAAAGGTTGGCTGCCAGTCTGAGCCATCCTGGCCCCAAACCAGTGAGACCATTTCCCCCAAGAAGACTGAAGAGTGCCTCACCATGAGAAGCTTCTGCATCTGAGTTATTAGCAGCGACAGAACAAAAGTTATGCGTAGCCTGATTGAGTGGAGATGGACATTGTGCAATCTGACTGCAGATTACAACACCATGTCTTGTACAGTAGTGGTTATTCTCTCAGACCCAATGGACCCCCTGAAAAGTGCAATGACTATTTCAGGATCTCGCCACCTTCCTGGAACCCTCTGTTCCTGTGAGGACCTTCCATTTGGAAACTAACTGTAGTGCTGTTGGTGGTCCACAGAAGGTTGTGGGTATAAGCCTCATTCCAGTGTCTCGAGCACATCCTCTTGGACAAAGCTCCCAGCGTTGAACTCAGAAAATGCTGTAATGTTGAGTTTCCTTCTGTTTAACAAGTTATTACATTATCTCCTCAAAGGATATCATAGTTGTCCATCTCCACTCTGAAGAAGAGCTGGGGCTTTTGCCTAACTAATATCTGCCTTTCAGAGGAATCAGAAAAGCGAACTCTTCTTAAACCAGAAAAGTCGCCTGCTCTCGATCACTTAGGGAATTAAAGGAGGAAATTGCAAACCCTAGCCAGTCTTCCAAATATCTCGAGGTACAAGAGGACCGGAACATTTCAAATGTTACACCAATATTCTACCAGCAACAATTGGCCAGTGGTGGGCCAATTGTTCATGAACAACCGTAGCCGCCAGAGAAAATGGTAGAATCAGATATAGTTGAAATGTTTAAAAGACATTTTGGCCATTACATGATAGGAATGCTTCAAAGAGATGTGGGCCAAATGCAGTCAAGTGAGACCTTCTTAGGACGATAACTAGGTCATCATGATCAGGTTGGGCCAAAGGAGCTGTTTCCGTGCTGTAAAACTCTACGATTCATTGATTTTCTATGAATGGCCAGGGACAGAATTCTCCCTGTGATCACGTGGTGTTCCTCTCTGTGACATGCTGGTAGGTTAATTAGGTCCTCTACATGACCCCACAGAGTAGGTAAGTGATCAAATGAATCAAAGGGTAGTTGATGGGATTGTGAGAGAAAATAAGCTGCACGGTTGCAGGGGAATAGTAAGGGAGTGGTGAATTCCAGGGAAGCTATTAGTTCCGGGGTTCCCAACCTTTTTGTTTCTCTGTACCCCTTGGGGATTCTTATAGGTTCCCATGTACCCCCAAAAATTAAGGATAAAAAAACACGACATTGTGCAATCTGACTGCAGATTACAACACCATGTCTTGTACAGTAGTGGTTATTCTCTCAGACCCAATGTACCCCCTGAAAAGTGCAAATATACCACTGGGGGTACATGTACCCCAGGTTGGGAACCCCTGTATTAGACCAAGGAGATTGGAATAGGTTAGTGGATTGAGCAGACAGGTGACATGATATTAAATGCAGAAAAATGTGAAGGGTTTTGGTTGATCAAGTATGGAGAAGTAAGATGTAACTGAGGGTCTGGTTTTAATAGGATTTACAGAGATACAGAGACTTGCATATATATGGGCATAGTTCATTGGAAGTGGCTGGGAGGGTTGTGAAAGTGAATAAAAGTGCACAAGAAATCCTGGACTGTATACATAGACTTGGATGGCGTGGAACTTGGCAAAAAACTCAGATGGAATAAGGAGTCCTGCTCTGGATGCTGCACTTTTGGAAAGATGTGAAGGACTTGGAGAAGATACAGAGATTTGCTGGATTGATTGCAACGAATGAGGGGTTTCTGTTCTTGGAATGTCTGGAGATGTTGGAGTTGAGAAAGTTAACCTCTTCGTTACTGCTAGGAAAGCAGTTAGCACAAGAGTGCCAGCGACCTGGGTCTGTAAAAAGTTTGTATGTTCTCCTTGTGTCTGGTTTCTTCTCACCCTTCAAAACATATGGAGATTGTACTTTAATTGGTGTATTTGAGGGTACAGGCTTGTGGGCCAGAAGGGCCTGTTGACATGCTGCATTTTTAAATTTAAAACAAATTAAGATCTGATGATGATATTATTTTAAATCTTGATTGGGCAAGATAGGCCAGATAAAGATTATTCCTATTGTCTTGGGGTGGTGGGGTGGGGGGGGTGGTCAAGATTCAGGCAACATTGAGTGATTGGCTTGAAAGGAGGAAGTTTTTTTAGGCAGCTCATGCTAAGTTTGGATTGCGCTGTCATGGCTGTGATAAGGTAGTCATGGAATAGAAAAGAGTAATGGATATGTGAGAGAAAGGTAGGAACAAGCAGCATTGTAAGGATGGGGCAAGGAGAGGTCTGGCTTGATTGTGGTAGCATAAACCTGGTTATGAATGATGGGTCAAATGCCCTCTTTCCATCCTGTAACTTTCCTTCAAGCCTGTGCATTATGCAAAGTTCAGGAAAAAGGCTGAGCTTCTGGATCCTACAATCCAGCTGCAGGAACGTTACTGGGCAGAAGATACAACAGGTTAGCTGACAGAATAATTTTGCATCTCCTTATCCATGAGTGCATATAGAGTTGACCAGAGCAAGCTGCGATGGCTCCAACCACAGCACCAGGTTCCATGAAAATATTGTGCTACCCAGCCAGATATCAATGCAAGTCATCCAATGCCATAAGCTTAAACTCCATAATCTTGTGCTTAAATCCCACCTGGGATCACTACTGAAGTAATCACTAGTCCACAAGCCACTGAATCTCTCTCCAGTCCTGCCCCAGTGATCTTTTGTGCATCCTTTCATCACACCTCTAATGTTCAGCCAAGCCCTCTTTCCCTGAAATCTCCAGCCTGGTTGGCATGTGGGCCCTCTGCTCTCCCAGTTTCAGGATTGGCTAACCTTTCTTGGAGAGATCCTGGGCTTTCTTTCTTCCTAACGTGCCTAACATGCACTGACCACATTGCGATGCTGGTGAGAAACTCACTGAAATAACACAGGGAAAGAATGAAAGGAAGAGAGGTGCTTATGCGTCTCAAGTGCAGTTGAAAATTGCTGACTGAATCAATTTTAGGCATTTATACCTGCTGCTGGGACACCCGATTTTTGTGGCTGCATGGATTTATTAGTGAAAAATGTTTGCTACTTCCAGTTTATTGATAAATAGTAGAATATCAAGGTGAGAAATACATTGATATTGGTGTATATATGGACTTTCAAAAAGCATTTGATAAGGTGCTGTGTGAATAAGTAGGTTAGTGGCATCGGGTTTAAGAGCACGGAAACAGGCCCTTCAAAGCATCTTATCAGAACAGGTGATCCTGTGCCATCCCCTTTCTGAATCAAGGGCTGCTGAATCTGGAGGTGTGGAGTGAATCCTGAGACGTCATTGGGTGTAAAGGGCTTGCCTCGCACCCACCACCTCCCCACAGACAAGGCTTGCAGAAGAGGCTGCATTGTCTTGTACCACTGGCTGAGATTTTTGAGGTTTACCCCTTGTCCAGGTAGGTGTCCTGACATTACCCATTGTCCCCCTTCAGTTCCCTTATGCCACATCTGCTCAATGCCACTCCCATTATTACTCCATTGCCTCCCCCCCCCCCCAAATGGTGATTACCCTTCCTGAATCATTTCTTCCATGCCATTGGCAGAGTGCAGAGGAGGGACTGAGCTTCCTTGAGTGTAATGCTGTGTAGAACATTGTAGGCCACCCAACAATGGACATTCACACTGAATGATGAGCCACAGTTCGGCGTTTCTCGACTCACAAAGGGTGCAGCAAAGCCATAAGAAATCTTGCAGGTGGCTCCCTGTAGAAGCAGGTCAGGTATTGAAGTGGCAAACATCAATGTTACTCTGACCTCAAGATCAAGATTCCTTTATAGTTATGAACAAAATACACCTTTATTTTCCTTAGGGTTTTGACTTGGAGAATGGTTGGACAAGTGTTGCAAAGGGTGAGAAGTTGATTTAGTTAGTGAGGTCTGTGTACAGGAAACTGAGTTCAGGTTTAAACCAGGGAGATATCGGGATTGGAGGCAGGGACTATTTTCCTATGGACCAATGAAACAGTTTGATCACCAATCCTTTTTTTGAATTCGTCCATACACATTAATATCCAAAGAAGAACTTCATCCCTAATTCCCTTAAGAAAGAGTCCTGCAAGGGAGATAGTAAGTACAGAAAAGGAATTAGTAAAAAGGGATGATATAATGAAAAGGAGAGAATTGGCGGACAAAAAAAATTAAATACAAAACATTACAAACGTACAAGGTGGAGAAAAACATAATGAAATCAAAGCAAAAGTTTTACGAACAAGGAGAAAAAAACACATAAAATATTAGCCTGTCAACTTAAAACAGAACAAGCTAAAAGAACGATACTGGCATCAAGGAAAAAAGACAAACAAATTACATATAACCCAACAGAGATTAATGAAAACTTTAAGGAATTTTATGAATAATTATACCAAACTGAGAACAAGGGGAAAGATGATAAAATAGAGGAATTTTTAGCTAAAATTGAACTGCTGAAATTGCAAGAAGAGGAACAAAACAAACTAATAAAACCATTTGAAATAGAGGAAGTACAGGATATATTAAAAAAACTGCCGAACAATAAAACACCAGGAGAGGATGGATTTCCAATAGAATTTTATGAAACATTTAAAGAGTTATTAATTCCTCCTCTCCTAGAAGTATTGAACCAGATAGAAGAAAAACAAAATTTTCCAGATTCATGTAAGACAGCAATAATTACAGTAATACCAAAGACGGAGAAGGATCCATTAACACCAGCATCATATAGACCAATATTTCGACTTAACTCAGATTATAAGATAATAGTGAAATTATTAGCAAATAGATTGGCCGATTGTGTACCAAAAATAGTAAAACAAGACCAAACTGGATTTATTAAGAAAAGACAAACAGCAGATAATGTCTATAAACTTATTAATCTAATTCATGCAGTTCAAGGAAATAAGAAACCAACAGTGGCTATTGCTTTAGACGCAGAAAAAGCCATTGACAGAGTAGAGTGGAACGACTTATTTAAAGTATTACAGAAGTTCAATCTACCAGAAAAATACATAAATTGGATTAAAGCATTGTATAATGGACCGTTGACAAAGGTAGCAGTAAATGGATATGTATTGAATCAATTTAAATTAAGTAGGTCAACTTGACAGGGATGTCATTGTTCGCCTTAGCAATAGAACCTTTGGCAGAACTGATAAGAATAGAAAATAAAATAAAAGGGATAAAAATAAAGGAGGAGTATTATTTGCAGATGACATCATAGTATACCTAACAGAACCAAAGGTATCAGTAAAATAATTACATAAGAAATTGAAGGAATATGGAGAGATATCGGGGCACAAGATCAACACAAATAAAAGTGAAATGATGCCAATGAGTAATGCAGACTATACAGAATTTAAAAAGGAATCACCATTTAAATGGCAAGCACAAGCAATCCGATACCTAGGGATCAGGTTAGATAATAACTTAAGCCACTTGTACAAACTAAGTTATCAGCCACTAATAAAGAAATTGCAGGAAGACTTAGAACATAGGAAAGAATTTCCGCTAACGTTGATAGGGAGGGTAAACTGCATTAAAACTAACATGTTCCCAAGGATACAATACTTATTTCAAATGTTACCAATTTCCTTAACAGAATTTTTTTTAATGAACTAAATAAAATAATAAGGAAATTCTTGTGGAAACTGAGGGTAGCATTAGATAAATTAACAGAGAGGTATAACCAAGGTGGTTTGCAGTTACCAAACTTTAAAAATTGAAGTATTTATCAGATTTTTACCAGACAAGGGAAAAACCAGACTGGACAAAGATAGAACTAGATAAAATAGGGGAGAAGGTACCGGAACATATACTTTATAAGTGGGATGAAAATCTGGTGCAATATAAAAACTCATCACTACTGCATCATTTACTTAATACATGGAAGAAGATCCACTTAGAAAAGAAAAAAAAAACAAACGATCAAATACCAAAATTACTATTGACGCAAAATCCGCGAATCCCTTTTACAATAGACAACTTTTCCTTTAGAGAATGGGAGAGAAAAGGAATCAAAAGAATAGAAAACTTTTTTGGGAAATAATATATTAACATTTGAACAGTTGAAGTACAAATATGGAATAACTCATGGTACAATGTTTCCACATCATCAATTGAAAGCTTATTTAAAGGATAAATTGGGAAACAGACTGAGATTACCGGAAGGAAGCAGCTTTGAATATGTGATTACAGACACAATGATAATTAAAAGATTTATAATGATCATGTACATTAAGCTGCAAGATAAGGAAAATGAAATAAACTATAAACCTAAGCAGAAGTGGGAAAAGGATCTAAACATAAAGATAAAAAATGAAGTTTGGGGAAAGTTATGTTCTGGAACTATGAAGAATACAATAAACACAAGGTTATGCATGATACAGTATAATTGGTTACACAGGGTACATATTACTCCTCAAAAATTAAAAAAAATGGGATTCAACATTATCAGATAAATTTCACTGCAAGAAGGAAATGGGAACAACATTACATGCAACTTGGGCATGTATGAAAGTGAATACATTTTGGGAAGAACTAAATCAGATACTAAATAAAATTACAAAAATTTACATATCAAAAAAACCAGAGATATTTCTTTTAAGTAACATAAGAAGTAGAGAATTAGGCCTCAAATTGGATAAAGTGCAAAAAAAATTCATTATGATAGCCTTAGCGATAGCAAAAAGATGTATAATGTCAACTTGGAAAATGGAAGAGAGCCTGAGAGTACAGCAATGGTACATGGAAATGAGAGAGAGAGCTTGCCTATGGCTCCATCCCCTAGAATGAGAATGAAAATGATAAGTAGACAAAATGACTAGATTCAGCGTGTAATAAATAGATGATGGATTTTTCTTGTTTATTTTCCTTTGTGTGAAGATATTGTATATGTGGAATATTTATGGGTTTTGGAGGGGGGTGGGTATAGGGGAGGGAGGGAAAGGGGGGAAAAAAAGGGAGAAAAGACCACTGTGTAAATTTAATGAAAAACGTTTGTATATATTTTGGTTGATATGGTTCATGGTGTGAAAAATAAAAATAAAATATATAAAAAAAGAGTCCTTTAATTAATTTCATGAATTGTGCAACAGTATTTCTAATACTAAAAATAATTTTTTAAAAATTCACCTGATATAATGCAGAAAAACATGGTGCAGCTGGCTGTTTAAGGCTGCAGAGTCTCAAGTTGAAAACAACAGCAGATGGGGAGATAGGGTAAAATGAGGAGATGTATGAAAGTCTGGGGACAATTGAGATCAGTCATTAATCTCGGAATGCGAATGTGTCCAGGACTGTAGAATAATAATGATGCATCTTTCAGGTGCATTTTAACCTCGAATCTTCATCTGCAACAAAAAAAAAATCAGTGTTACCTTCTAACCTTGATGGTGGTCAGGTCCTGAACTCCCTCTGTGATTTTAGCAGGTACCCAAGAACATGGCAGGAACTCTAACTCTAGTGTGGTAGTTCTAAATTTCTTCCTTCTTGCCTTGCTAAAATCACTGCAATTATTACTCTAGGCTCAGAAAATTATATATTTTCAATTAAACCTCGTTTGCCTGTGGGAGAAATTGTCATTTTAGACTTCCCTTATAGTTGTGATTTTTATTTGATAATTGATTTTCATTCACTTGATTATGATAATTACCGGTATGCATTTAAAAAATATTGAGCACATTCCTGAAATCTAGATACAATTTACTTAAAGTACATAAAATAATAATTCTCCTTATTCAGTCATTTAAAACAAATTAAGGAAGCAGCTAATATAACCCTGAATGATTGGAGACCACAGTCAGGGAACATGTGAATATAACCTGATCCTTCCACACAACTACCTCCAAGTGAGACCCCATTGCAGGAAATGGATGAGCATGCAACTATTATTTTACAGAATGGCCTAAGTTACTTTATATTTGGATTATTTTAGTCTCTTTAATATTTCAGGTGCCATTCATGTAGTTGTATTCATAGGAGTACAGGAGTGTTGAATTGGGCTTCATGATGCAGTAAATGAGGTGACTAACATTTTGGTTTATCTAGCTCTAATAATGTTTTTGAACATAAACAGTGACTACAGGAGTAAAATGCATATCACCAAATACATCACAGGGGCGTCACGATTGGTGTAGCGGTTAGCGCAATGCCTTTACGGCACCAGTGATCAGGACCAGGGTTTGAATCCCATGCTGTCTGCGAGGGGTTTGTATGTTCTCCCCATGTCAGTGTGGGTTTTCCCCAGGTCCTCCGGTTTCCTCCCACCATTCAAAACGTGCTGGGGGTAATTGGGTATAAATTGAGCGGCACAGTATCGTGGACCAAAATGAACTCTTACAGTGCTGTATGTCTAAAATTAAAAATTAAAAAAAAATTAAATCAGCTTAATGGAGTCTACAGATCTACAAGAATCTACAGATCTACAAAAGTACACAGTCTACAAGAAAGTCTTCAGATACCGGGGTCAAGTGCAACACAAAATGTGGTGGAGAAACTCAGCAAGTCATGGGACATCCATAGGAAGTAAAAGATAACCAACATTTTGGGCCTGGCTCTTTGTCAGGAACAAACAAAACCAGACAGGTGCCTGAATAAACAAAGTGGGGGGGGGAGAGGTCTTCAGAGAGGAACACAGGCAAAGAGGTGGATACAAGTGGGAGAAACACTAGGTGGATACATTACCCCCTGCTTGTACACACCTATGATATTTGTGTGCATAAATCACAAAATTTTGGTTTGCAAGGGCAACAAGTTAGTAAGAAGGCAAATGGGATGTTGGCTTTCATTCCCAGAAGGATTGAATTTAAGAGCAGGAAGGTTCTGCTGCAACTGTACAGGGTGGTGAGACTGCACCTGGAGTACTGTGTGCAATTCTGGTCTCCTGACTTGAGAAAGTTCACAGGTTGATTCCAGAAATGAGAGCATTAGCTGATGAGGAGAGATTAAGTCACTTGGGACAATATTCATTCGAGTTTAATAGGATAGGGGGATCTTTAGTAATGTAAAATTATAAAAGGAATCGATAAGATAAAAGCAGGGAGGTTGTTTCCAATGGCAGGTGAGACGACAATTGGGGGATGTAGTCTCAAGATTCAGGGCATAGATTTAGGATGGAGATGAGGGGGACCTATTTCTCCCAGGGAGGAGTGACTCTGTGGAATTCTCTGCCCAAAGAAGCAGAAGAGGCTGCCTCATTAAATATTTTTAGGACGCAGAGTTTTTCACATTAGGCGAATTAAGGGTTATGGGAAACAGGCAGGTAAATGGAACTGAATCCAAGCTCAGATTAGCCATGATTTTATTGAATGGTGGAGCATGCTTGACAGACCTTAAGCAATCCCTTACTAATCACACAGAGCCCCCATGGCATAGGGATTACTTAAAGAGGTATGTGAGTAGGAAGAAAATGTTTGAGAACCACTCTAGATAGAGTAAATGTAGTTAGGCTTTTTCCACTGAGGGTAGGTGAGAAACAAAGCAGAGGAGATGGGTTAAGGGTGAAAAGCAAAATGTTTAGGGGGAACACGAGGGGGAACTTCACACAGAGAGTGATGGGAGTGTGGAACAAGCTGCCAGCAAGTGGTGAATACAGGCTCAGTTTTAATCTTTGAGAAGAATTTGGACAGGTACAGTACATAGATTTGAAGGGTATAGAGGGCTATGGCCAGGGTGCAAGTCAGTGTGACTAGACAGAAAATGGGATGGCACAGACTAGAAGGGCTGAAGGGGCCTGTTTCTTTGCTGCAATGTTCTATGGTTCTAAGAATAACAAAGAAGCAGTATTGATCTACTGGAGAAATAGATATACCTCTTCAGACCAAAGCTCTGCTTCCCTTTCCACAGATGCTTCCTGACCCACTGATTGTTACCGGCATTTTCTGTTTTTATTTCACATTTCCAGCATTAGCAATTTTTGATTTTTGAAAACATTGATTGACAGAATGTTTCATACAGGACAATATATTCTTTCTGCTTTGCTTTCCTGTTGAATATGTAAGGCAAGTGAGAAGAGATCTCAGTTTTGATTATTGCCTGTGGGCTAGTGCCTGCTCTAGACATATTATGTTTTTTTACACAGCTACTGTGTTCCAGAAAATTATTCCCATTTTCCCAGAATTCATGCTGTGTAAAAAACTTGGAACAGGAATGAGGTTGTCAATCCTGTTCCAACATTGTACCTTCTAGACCCCTTGCCAATGTCCGGAAATGCCTGCACTCTAAAGTGAACTGCAGGCATACCGTGAATAATAGGCTAATGAATAGGACATCGCTGCAATGGTGTGGTGAGTCCTGCCTCTTTACTAACCACACTTTCAGTATACTGTCCAAACTCACATAAAGAAATGTAAATTTGGAGTTTTGGTCATTTATGTGTGAACGAGCAATGCAGAGATTTCGGTCATTCTTCAGACTGGTAAAATCACGCAAAGTCTAACTAAAATACACAAATGACTGAAGAATGAGCTCCATCTTTGTCTGCTGCATTGTGTAGGGAATGGCAGTGCGGTACAGTACATGATGTTCCATAATGTTCCATAATGAATGAAGTCAGGGTCCATTACATTTTGTTTGTTCAGCTGGAATGCCAAAGCACCTTGTGCGCCAAGTTCCAGAGATTCCTTTGAAGTGTGGAATTGACGAGCAGGAATCATTGCTGGCAGGTTAATTTTGCCGTGAAGTATAATGGTGAACCTTGGCCACAGGAGGCGATTGTCAGCAAGATTGATCTTTAGACCACGCAGCGTTATGGTTGAGACAGATGCTTTACGATCATTTTGTGCAGGAGGGTGCCTTTGCACATGCTCCTTAACTCTGGGTTCTCTGCAGTGAAAACATAATCAAACGTTCAAAGGCTTGTGTGTCTCTGTAGTTCCCACACATTCCGACATGCTGTACCTCAAAGGCAAGTAAACTCTAAGAGCCATTTCTAAGCACATAACTTATTGTGAGATCACTATACTCCTTTGAGAAGTTGGAACCTAATTAAAAGTCTGAATTGATTTTTTTTCTTCACACCTATACCTTTTGATTAGCGCATATGAATTTTTTTTAGCTTTCAGTGTTTGATGTAAAACAATACCCAGGTTCCTCTGAACAATATTTTTCAATCTCTCACCATTTTGCAAAGTACTTCATCTATGTTTTTCCCACCCAAGTGATGCTCCCATGTTTCTTCAGTACTTTCCATCTGTCACATCCTTGTCACTTGCTCCAGACTAGCTTTATCCCCTCAAAGCCCCTCTGTGTCCCCTTCACCACCAGTGCTGGCAATAGTGTTGTGTCTTTGGCCAACTAGGCACTATTATTAGGGGTTCTTACTACAATCACAGAATCTAAAGACATTCCTGTTTCACGTCCCTAGGTGATATTACGCTTTGTCTCCTCATCCAACCCATGGATGTAGATTGTGAATAGCCTACAACTCAAATGACCCTCTTATTCCCACTCTGTTTTTTCCCCATTAACGAAACCTCTCTCCACATCTGTACATTACCCCAATCAAAAATGCTCTAATGTTGCTAAGTAATCTCTTGAGAGTAACTTTATCAAAGACCTTCTGGATGTCCGAATACACTATGTCTACTGTTTCTCCCTTATCCATTCTGCTAGTTACAACCTCAAGAAACACTCATAGATACATTTTCCTTTCATATATCCAAGTTCACTTTGTCCACTTTCATTTTAGGTCAACTGCACCATACCTCTCTCCATCCTTCAATAAGTTTTCATGTCGCACTTTTCACTTGATGGCGATCAGTGCATCCAGAATCTCCACAACCACCTCTTCACACCCAGGTCATCAGTATGGCATGAAATGTAAAGTGGCCCCTTCCCTCACTGCTCCTCAACCTAGAATTCTGTGAATTCTTTCTTTCTCACTGTGAATGTTTCTATAATGACTTCTTCTTGTGGGAATAACCCTGCCTTTGCTGTAGATTCAGTTGTTTTAATTTTGCTATAGGCTATTCAATATGATCAATGACATTGTGAGGGGGGAGGGGGGTAAGAACCTATCTGACAAGGGGCCTATTTGTCAAATCTGTAGGCTGGATCCCTTCATCTCACTGAGATCAATGGGTCCTTGGCCACTGTTGAGTCAGGAAAGTGGAAACTCCCAATAGAGGGTAAATTCAAGTCCCTCTCTGTGGACAGTCCATGAGTATCATTGACTTGGGGAAGTAGGTGGAAGATCAGCCCAAGGCCATCCAAAGAACATCACCCTGATTGGGACCTCATGGATTGGGCGGGGAATATTGTGCATGAAACGCAAAAGTCAGGGTTGCAGGTGCAACAGGTAATCAAGAAGGCAAATGAGATGTTGTCCTTCATTGTTGGAGGGATTGAATTTAAGAGCAGGAAGGATATGCTGTAAGGGTACTGGTGATGCTGCACATGGAGTACTGTACGCAGTACTGGTCTTCTTACTTGAGGAAGAGTAGACTGGCTTTAGAGGTGGTGCAGAGGAGGCTTGCCAAGTTGATTCTGGAGATGAGAGGTTTAACCTATGTGGTGATACTACTGAGATGCTGTTATGCTGTTGGTACTGTGTCTCTATGTATGGCTGGCCCACCTCCTCCCTGTAACTCCTCCCTCTGGAATTCCCCAATAAAGGTGTTTTTGCTTTAGTCCCTCCCTCAGTAGGAATCCTGGAATCAGGCCAGCAACAGGAGAATGTGTCCAGTCTTATAGTAATAAAAGCCTGTCATGAAGTAACTCCAGTAACTATTGATAGTATTTCAATTTTATTACCATCAAGTTTTTTTTTTACCGCAATGGACAAGTTGCTGAGGCCGGACAAGCTAGACATTGATCTGCAATCGCCCGAAGCCCGAGACTGATTCAAGCTCTGGCTACTCTGTTTCAACAACTTTCTGCATGCCTTCGCTCAAGTCGTGGGATCCGATGACAACAAGCTATGCATGCAATGGTCACAGGTCGGCCACTGCGCCTACGGATCATCATGGGCTGCAAGACATACGAGGAGGCCATGAACAAGCCCCAAAGCCAGTACAGGCCCAGGATGAACATGGCCTATGCCAGGCATCTGGCCACCTGAAGCAATAACCCGGTGAACCCTTCGAGGAATACTTTTGGGTCCTGCGCATACTTGGGCGAGCCTGCGGCTGCAGGGATGTTACTGCCGAGGTCTACACAGATGAACTTGTTTGGGACAGCTGCGTAGCAAGCATCTGATCAGACTATATCTGCCAGCAGCTACTGGAACTGGATGAACTGACCTTGCAGAGGGCCTTCAAAGTGACCAAAACGTTGGATGTAGCCCTCTGTGACATGAACTAGTTCTCCTCCGACAACATTACCGCCTCGTTGGGAACGTGGCAGCTGCTAACTTGGGGTCCCAGGCCGTCTCCACGCAGTGACGCCCTGACTTCACTTCTGCCGCCAAACACCCGAAGTGCTACTTCTGTAGCCTACAGAAATATCCCCGGAAGTGCTGCCTAGCTAAGGAAGCAGTGTGCTCAGGATGTAGGAAGAACAGACACTATGCCAAAGTCTGTACTTCCAGACCTTCCCCTCTCCCTAGCAGCACCATTTGCGGGCAGTGGGGGCAGTCACCATCTTGGCCAGCATCATTCCCAGCGTCACTTATGCCCTCGAGTGATTACACCATATGCATGCCAAGGAGGCCACCATCTTGGTCAGCGTCATTCCGGCGACACTTCCACCCCTGAATGACAACACTACATGCAGGTAAACGGGAGGCCATCTTGGCTGAAATCACTTCCGCCCCCCCCACCCCCCACCCACCCCCCCGAACAATAGCATCAGGTGCTTGCCACGGAGTCCATCATCTCACCTGCCCGGGTTGCGCACACCATCTTACTGGTCTGAATCAGACAGCGACTTTGACATTGACTGGGTATTGGCATCGATTGTACTCGACCGGGTCAGCCCCACCAGCTCGCCTGTTCAATGATGGAGGTCAAGGTAAATGGCCATCCCACTGATTGTCTATTCAACAGTGGGAGCACAAAGAACTCTGTGCATCACGACACCGTGCAGACCTATTCTCTCGCAGCGAGCCTGGTGAGTTGCAAGATCTCCATGGGCTCCAGGTTCCAGTCAGCTGAGATTTGTGGCTATTGCTTGGTGATGCTGACTGTACACGGCACAACCTATGAAAACTTTAAACTGTTAGTAATGCCACAGTGGTACGTGCCTGTGATACTGTGGTTGGGGGACTTCCAGTGCCACCTCAAGAGCATCACTGTGGTTTGATAGGCCCCATCCCCCCCCTCATGGTCCAAAACCATCAATTTTTAAACTGCCTGCCCTCCCCACTGCAAGTGACCAAGTGGCAAACCATGACCCGCCCACTGTATCCCACCTGTGGGCTGTCCACCCTACAGATACCTCCCCCTTCCCCTGTTTGCTAATCTCACCCCCAGCTGTAAGCCAGTCGCTACCAAGAGCAGGTGATACAGCACTGGGGACAGGGCATTCATTAGGTCGGAGATGCATCGGCCTCTGGTCGAGGGGGTAATTGAGGCGAGCTCTAACCCCTGGAGAGTCCAGGTCATGGTGGTCAAAAACAGGGAAAAACTCTGGATGGTGATCGATCACAGTCAAAACATCAACCGTTTCATGCAGCTGGATGCGTACCCTCTCCTCATATTGCCGTAGGGTTATCCAGATTGCCCAGTTTTCTCCACCATAGATTTAAAATCAGCATACCACCAGATTCCCATCCACCAGAGGACCACCAGTACACTGCATTCGAGGTGGATGGCTGCCACTACCACTTCCTATGAGTTCCCTTCAGAGTCACCAATGGTGTCTCTGTCTCTCAGAGAGAAATGGACCAGATGGTGGACCAGTACGAGCTCAAGGCCAGATTCCCCTATTTGGACAATGTCACCATCTGCAGCCATGACCTGCAGAACCACGACGCAAACTTAGAAAAATTCCTCCAAACGGCCAAGGCCGTCAATCTCACTTATAATAAAACAAATGTGTGTTGCACACATCACGCCTGGCCGTCCTTGGTTGCATCGTGGAACATGACTCATAGGTCCTGACCTCTACAACATGCACCCCTGATGCAGCTCCCACTCACTCACAACCAAAAGGCCCTGAAGAGGTGCCTGGGCTTCTTCTCATACTACACCCAGTGGGTCCCACGCAGTCAAGTCCTGACCCCTGGTGAAATCCACCTCCTTCCCCCTGTCAGTGGAGCTCAGGGGGCCTTCACCCACATCAAAGGAGACATCGCCAAGGCCATGATGCATGCCATGGATGAATCCACCCCGTTCCAGGTGGAGAGCGATGCCTCCGACATCACCCTAGATGCCACCCTTAACCAAGTGGGCAGACCCGTGCCGTTCTTCTCTTGCATCCTCCATGGTCCTGAAGTCCAGCACTCCTCTATCGAGGAGGAGACCCAGGCAATCGTTGAGGCAGTGTGACACTGGAGGCACCACATGGCTGGCAAACGATTTACCCTGCTGACTGACCAACGTGCAGTCGCTTTTATGTTTAATAATAAACAGTGGGGTAAGATCAAAAATGATAAGGTTCTGAAGTGGACAATATAACTGTGACATCTTATACCAGCCTAGGAAGCTCAACGAGCCTTCAGGTGCCCTGTCCCGGGGAACATGCGCCAGTTCACAGTCCAACCAACTCCATGATGACCTCTACCACCCTGGGGTCATCAGGCTTTTTCATTTCATCAAGGCCAGAAACCTTCCCTATTCCATCGATGATGTCAGGACGCTTACCAGAAACTGTCTGGTCTGTGCTGAGTGCAAGCCCCACTTCTACAAGCCTGACAAGTCACACCTGATCAAGGCCACCTGCCCCTTTGAAAGCTTGAGCTTGGACTTCAAGGGGCTCCTGCCCTCCTCAACGTAGTTGATGAGTACTCCCGATACCACTTTGCCATCCCCTGCCTGGACATGGCCACAGTCATGAAGGCACTGCACAGCATCTTTACCCTATTTGGGTACCTGAGCTACATCCACAGTGATTGGTGGGAGGGGTTCCTCTTTTATGGGTGATGAGCTGCAAAATTACCTTTTGGCGTGGAGCATCACCACCAGTAGAACCACCAGCTATAACTCCTGAGAGAATGATAGGTCCAACAGGAGAACACCACCATTTGGAAGGCAGTCCTCCTAGCCTTGAAATCGACAGGCCTACCCATCTCCCACTGGCAGGTGGTCTTCCCTGACGTGCTCCATGCGATTAGATTCTTCCTGTGTACAGCAACTAACACTACGCCACATGAATCAATATTTTCCTTCCCCAGCAAGTCCTCCTCAGGGACAACATTATCATTCTGGCTGACGTCCCCAGGACCAGTCCTGCTTCGGAGCCATGTGCACAGTCATAAGACCGACCCACTGGTCAAGAAGATCTACTCCTCCACATCAACCCCTAATTTGCCTATACGGCATCATAACCTGACCCATGCACCAACTGCTCCGACCACCACAGCCAATGCCCAGCACCCTACCCCGATCCCTGCCTCTACTCCACCTGCCCCTCCCCAGTCACCAGGTACGCCCACTGCTGTCCAGCCCCAAATCGACCAGGAACTGGCAGCGACAACGCAGCCAGCACGACGGTGGACCCTGAGGCACACAAGACCACCGGATCAGCTGAACTTGTAATGGACACTGAACACCAGACTTTTTAAAAAAGAATGGGTGAATGTGGTGATACCTTAGTGTTGCTGTTATGCCATTAGTACTGTATCTCTGTGTATGACTAGCCTGCCTCCTCATAATTCCTCTCCCTAGCATTCCCTCCCTCAGTACGAATTCTGGAATCGGGCCAGCAACAGGAGCATGTGTCCAGTCTTATGGTAATAAAAGCCTGTCTTCTAGTGACTCCAGGCTTTTGCGTTATTGAAGAGAGATTGAGTCGCCTGGGACTATACTCGGAGTTTAGAAAGATGAAGGGGGGGATTTTATTGACACATCTTAAATTATGAAAGGAATAGATAAAATAGAAGTAGGGGGGTTGGAAAATGAGACTAGATAGGCATCCAGATTCGGGAAAGTAAGTTTAGAAATGAGGAGGAACTGCTTCTCCCAGAGAGTAGTAAATCTGTAGAATTCTCTGCCTAAGGAAGGATTAGAGGCTGCTTTACTGAATGTATTTAAGTCATGGATTGATAGATTTTTGAAAAATAGGGTAATTAAGGATTATGGAGAACAGGCGGTAGGTGGAGCTGAGTCCACAGCAGATTAGCCATGAACATTTTGATTGGTGGAACAGGCTGGATGGGTCAGATGGTCTCCTCCTTCTCCTGTTTCTGATGGGTTCTGCCTGCTGTTCCAGAGATCTATGGATTTAGAACTGCAATTTCATAACTTATTTTAAATTTGGCTGACTAAACAAACTTGGAATAAAGTCTAAATGAGCAATATAAGGTGGCCATTCCAAAGGAGGACATGGTCATAGGTTACTATATATTACCACGTATACATGGTTACCTATGACCATGTCCTCCTTTGGATAGGCCACCCTAGGTGTTTATGCAATCATTGGGTTGTTTCAGCGATGTCAGAGATCCTTTAGGGAAGGAAATCTTCTATCCTTACCTTGTCTATTCTGTATGTAACTGTGGACCCAATGCAATTTGTTTGTCTTTTGAGTGGCATCTGAAGTGGCTTCACACACTTCTGGGCCAAAGGGGCTCACTCAATACTGGGCCCAAGGGCATCACACACTACAGGGTGTTATGTAGTCAAGATAATTTGAACTATTTTCTAACCGTGTAAGAATACATCCTTCTCACTGTAGTAACTGTAGTGCACCACTGTGGGACATGTGTAAATTTATATGAATGTGTGTGAAAAGTTTCTTGAGATGGTGGCAGGCATCAGTAAATAAAGTCTCCTTTGTTATTTGAATCTTGCATCTCAAAGTTATTTAAGAAGCCTCCCAAGTAACACAGAGACATAACATGATGGCAACTGTATAAGAGAACAAGAATCAAGCCATACAATTGATTGTAAGTCACTAAAATATGAAGGAGAAGAAGAGAACAAACATTACTGAAAATAAAATGGTTGGAACAACAGCAGTTCAACCAGTGATGGACTGGGAGGCTGAAGATATTGTTGAATCGTTGAAAAAATTTCTTCAGAAGTGCAATTTAGTATTCAAAAGCTATTTTAAAAATCCAATAGCAGAGGAGAAGGTCAGTTATATACTTCACTGGACAGGGGAGTGAGGCCTTGACTTATTTAATAGCTGAGAGCTTACAGAGGTGGAGAAACATGATCCAGAGCAGATATTTGTAAAGTTTGCTTCTCACCTTGAACCCAGGTCTAATCATAGAATTAAATGCTATGAATTTCAAGGCTTAATGCAAGAGACTGATGAGACTGTTGATAACTTCCTCACTAGACTAAAAATTGTTGCTGCAAAATGCAGATTTAAGGATAATATGGGGGTGTGCCCATCCCAAAATGCAAAAGTCTCTTATAGAGAAGGATAGCCTGAAGCGGCTGAAGCTATAGATACAGCCAGAACCTTTGAAGTCACGAGCATGCAAACAAAATCCCTATCGATGCAAACTCACCCACAGCAAAGAGAAGGAAGGGTCGATGCTATAAAGAACACAATCAGAAAAGTGCAAACCCCCAAGAGCTGCAGGAAGTTCAGCAGGCAACACCCTTTCGATGACTGAAACAAATGCCCTGACTACGGTTCTGAATGTAGAGCCTGTGGTAAAGCAAACCACTGGGCCAAGATGTGCAAGTCTGGTATGAAGAAAACAGAAATACCAGTGAAGAAAAAAGACAAGAAGAAGATCCACCACATAAAAGGAAACAACAACGAGGACTCCGACACCCAGATACTGGACATAGAATCTTCACGAGATGTCAGGTGAGATGAAAGAAGGAAGCGAGTTGCACATAAGGATCCAAATACAGAGGGCAATCCAGAACAAGCCTACGACATTTCCTAAAGGTGAAGCTGGATACTGGATCACAAATCAACATCCTTCCACTCAGACTCTACTGCCAGATGTTCCCAGAGAACATAATAAAAGGATATCCAAAAGATGGTGCATTGAAAACAGCAAATGTCACATTAACAGCCTACGGTGGACCCAGGATCAAGCAATTAGGGAGAACTAAGATGAATGGCTGCCATAAAGGAAAGAACATCCTCTGTGCGTTCTATGTGGTTGACGCAGACAGACCAGCAATTCCAGGTCTGGATAGCTGTCGGGAGTTGGAGATGATCTGTCAATTATGAGATCCAGATGAAGAAGATATCCAAAAGTATCATCAGAAATACACAAGAAAAAGAGGAAATGATTTCCACAGAAGTGCCTGTCAGGCCATGGCACACAGTGGGAGCAGACTTGTTCACCGAGAATCAAGAGTGGTATTTAATAATAGCCTATTACTACACTAAGGTTCCATTTGTCAAAAGGGTGAAAGACCTGAGAGCGTCAACTATCACCTCATAAATTACAGTGTTCCTTGATGAACAAGGAATCCCTGAGTAAGTAATATGTGACAATGGAACACAATTCACATTACAAGAATTCAGAAAGCTGGCTGCAGAGTATGGGTTTGTTATCACTATATTATCCCCTCAATACCCCAAAGGTCATGGGTTCATTGAAAGATTGCAAACTATAAAGCACACACTAGTTAAGTGTCACAAAACAAAAGAAGACCCAGACCTAGCTCTTCTCTCATTATGAGCAACACCTTTAAGGGCTGACATGAAGTCCCTGGCAGAACTTCTAAACGGCAGGAGATATAAAACAACTCTGCCAAGCAAAATACACCTTCCAGAAGACCAGGAGGCAACCAGAAGACTGGCTGACACACATGCACAAACATTGCCAGAACTCTTCAGAGGGCAGCATGTGCATATTCAAGAGCTGATGTTGAAAACATGGACCCCAGCAAAGGTCAGCAGAAAAGCTGAGACACCAAGATCATACATTGTTCAGACAGACTTTGGGAATCAGCTGAGGAGGAACTGAATTCACGTCCGGCCGACACAAGATGTGATGAAGCAGAAAGCTTTAATACCAACAAAGCCTGCAACACCAATATCAAGTGAGGTATCAAGTGAAGAGACCACAATCACTAATACTGAAAAAACCAACGCAGCAGTTGTCAGGTGAAGCACAACAAGCTACATCACCTACACATGTACCAGCAACACAGAGTCCAACGGTCACAGCCAAATCCATAAGATGGTGAAGCAACATACTGACACCAGTTCTCTATCGATACAAAATATTTAAAAATATTTGTGTAAATAAACTAGTGTACAAGTTCAGTTACTTAAGTTGCACTTGAAAAAATGTGATAAGGAACACCAATCTTTTCTTTAACTTGAGAAGGAGGGATGTTATACAGTCAGGATAATGTGAACTATTTTGTAACTGCGTAAGAATACACCCTTCTCACTGTAGTAACTGTAGGGCACCACTGTGGGGCGTATGTTTATGTATAGGAGTGGTGTGAACAGTTTCCTGAGATGGTGGAAGGTATCAGTAAGTAATCTCTTTTGTTACTTGAATCTCCCAAGTGAGTCACACAGAACTGGGCCCAAAGGACACACACAGTACTGGGTCTAAGGGAATCACACAGTATAGGGCCCAAGGGCCTCACACAGGACTGGACCCAAGGGAGTCGCACAGTACTGGGCCTAAAGGAGTCGCACAGTACTGGGCCTAAAGGAGTCGCACAGTACTGGGCCCAAGGGAACCACATGGTATAGTGCCCAAGAGCCTCACACAGTACTGGGCTAATCATTCGCAATTCATAAAGGCCTTGCTAGAGACATTTACAGTCAATGGAGCAATAAGGCAAAGCCGTAACTTTCCTCTGGATACTCCCCCATTCCCCCTCCATCCCTTACACAAGGATGCATCTCATAAAAGACCAACTGGTCCTTCAAGCAAATCCAACAACATCATTAGTATCGGGATGAGAAACCATTGCCTTAATTTTCTCTACCCCACCCTCAAGAATCCTCCTGTGATAGGGGTAAAAATCCAAAATATCCCAGGGGCATTAAAGCAGAGTCTTGAGCAAATTCCTCCCTGACTCTTAACTGATAGAAGTGTGGTGAAACCACTATTGTATATGTAAATGATATCCCCTCATATGTTCGATCCTGGTCTCACTGGCCGGCTCCTGACACCTCCCCTTTATCCCCATAAAGGCTGTCTTTCCACACCCTGCCCCCATTTCAAGTCCAGGTCAGTGTGAGCCAGCAACTCAAGGGATGCTGTCCATCCCTTGCTATAAAAGCCTTCAGTTCCAGTAACTTCAGTCTTTGCGTAATTAATCGTGCATCCATTTTATTAGCAAGACTTTGTTTCTTCGGAACATGGACAAATACTTGAAGTTGGACCTCCTAGAAATCAACCCAAGAGAACCCGAAGCAGCCGACAAATTCACACTCTGGCGCCGCTGTTTCGAAAGATTCCTTGCAGTCTCTGAAGCTGTGATCCAGGACAACGAAGACAAGATCCACCTGCTATTTTCATACATCAGGCACTGAGTCTACCGGATGGTTCGGGACTGCCAGACATAAAGAGAAGCCATGGACACCCTGAAAGACCAATACAAGGTACAGGTGAATGAAATCTATGCACGGCACGTACTCAACTCGCGCAGGCAGCGACCCGGGGAAACATTCAATGACTTTGTCAGGGCCCTGCAGGAGCTTGCAACTGCCAGGCTGTGAGTCCAGAACAGTACACCTGCTGCTGATTAGAGACACCTGTGTAGCAGACGTCCACTCTGATTATGTGAGGCAGAAGCTGCTAGAGCAGAAAAGACGGAGCCAACCTCAAACAATCAAATTGGCAAACACTCTGGAAGTGGCCATCCTCAACGCAGAATCATTCTCCAGCGAACACACGGCCAACTGGTGGGGGACAGGGCACCATAGACTTGGGAGGCAAGATTGCAAACCCCCTCCCATCCCGAACTGACCTCCACAGCTGATAGTGACCACCCGAAGTGCTACTTCTGTGGACTGGGCAAGCATCTGAGGAAACACTGCCCTGCCAAGGATGCCGTCTGCTCCAACTGTAGGAAGAAGGGACACTTTGTGAAGGTCTGTAAGTCTAAGCAAGCCCCCAAGCCCAGCAGCACTGCATGTGAACAGGGGCTACCATCTTTAATTCACTCACTTCCGCCGCCACTTCTTGGGACCTGGAACACCCGCATCACAGAGATTACCGGCTGCAATTATATCACTTCCATCTTCCCCCTCTTCACAATGATTGGGCCACGTGTGCGCCATGGGGGCTGCCATCTTATCGGACCACCGGCAGCCAATGGAACTTCTGAGACGATGAACTGATGCTGGTATTGGTAACCCTGGATCAATGCAGATGAAACCAACTCTCCAGAGCCACAATGGACGTCCAGGTAAATGGCCACCCTATTGCCTGCTTATTCGACAGTGGAAGCACGGTGAGCATCATTCACCCGAACACTGTACAGCGCTATTCCCTTGGACTGCAGCCTGAGAGGCACAGTGTCTCCCTAGCCTCCAAATCCAAATCGGAAAAAGTTCCTGGCAGTTGTACTGTGACACTGACTATCCAAGGCATGGGGTACTGTGTCGACAAGCTCCTAGTACGGCCACAACTCTGCACACCTGTCCTAGTGGGGTTAGACTTTCAGTGCAACTTAAAGAGCATCATTATGGAGTATGATGGGCCTCACCCTCCCTCACGGTCTGTAATGAACAGTTTATAGACCTTGCGCCCCTCCCTCATCACGTGGCTGACCAACATCTGATATGTGGCCTCTCTGCGCCCGGATTCTCCCCCCCTTCCCCATTCACTAACCTCACTCTGGACTGTAAGCCCATCGCCATTAAAAGTCGGTGATATAGTGCCGGAGACAGGGCATTTATTAAGTCCGAGGTGAGTTTCCTCCTCGCCGAGGGGGTGATAGAGTAGAGTATGAACCCCTAGAGAGCCCAAGTCATTGTATTGAAGAGTGGGGAGAAACTCTGGGTAGTCATGGACTATTCCCAGACCATCAACAGTTTCACCCGGCTAGAGGCATACACTTTCCCCCACATTTCTGACATGGTGAACCAGATCGTTCAATAACGGGTGTTCTCGACCATAGACCATAAGGCTGCTTATCATCAGCTCCTCATTCACCCCGAGGATTGACAGTACACTGTGTTTGAGACAGATGGTCGACTGTACCACTTCCTGAGAGTTCCTTTTGGGGTCACAAATGGGGTGTCTTTCAAAGGGAGGTGGATCAGATGGTGGACGAATACAGGTTGCAAGCCACTTTCCCATACCTCAATAACCTCACCATCTGTGGCCATGACCAGCAGGACCATGATGAGAATCTCCAAAAATTTCTCTACACTGTAAAACACCTCAATCTGACGTACAACACAGGGAAGTGTGTCTTCAGTACACGACGCCTGGCTATACTGGGCTGCGTTGTGAAGAATGGAGCCATCAGCCCCGACACTGACCGCTTGTGGCCCGTTGGAACTCCCACTCCCCCACTGCCTCAAGGCCCTGTAAAGTTGTTTGAAGTTTTTCTATTATTACGCTCAGTGGGTTCCCAGCTACGTGGAAAAGCCCAACCCCTCATCAGGGCCACCGTTTTCCCCTTGTTGGCAGAAACCCTTGAGGCATTCGACCATATTAAAGCTGACATTGCAAAGACCACGATGCATGCAATGGACAAATCCATCCCATTCCAGGTGGAGAGTGACGCTTCAGACTCTGCCCTGGCCGCTACACTTAACCAGGTGAGCAGGCCCATAGCGTTTTTTTCATGCACCCTTCATCGAGAAAGAGGCTCAGGCCATCGCCAAAGCAGTACGGCACTGAAGGCATTACCCTGCATTTTATCCTGCTGACTGACCAACAGGCAGTCACCTTCATGTTCAACAACCAGCAACGGGGTAAAATCAAAAATGACAAAATCCTGAGGTGGAGAATCGAGCTCTCCACCTACAACTATTACATACTGTACCAGCCCAGAAAGCTCTACGAGGCTCCTGACACTCTGTCTCAAGGGACATGTGCCAGTGCTCAGACAGACCAATTGCAGGCACTGCACGATGGCCTCTGTCACTCTGGGATCACCCTCTTTTTTCACTTCATCAAAGCCTGTAACTTCCCCTTCTCCATTGACGCTGTCAGGAGGCTGACCAAAAACTGCAGAATCTGCGTAAAGTGCAAACCATGCTGCTACAAGCCCAACCGATCACACCTGATCAAGGCCACTCGCCCTTTGAACATCTGAGTATGGGCTTCAAAGGACCCCTACCCTCCGTGAACTTCAATGTGTACTTCATCACCATCATCGATGAGTAGTTGCGGAACAGAGGTTCAAGAAGGTGCTGAGGGCAAGAAGGGCCCCTGAGGGGCCTCAGGCTCCAAACAATTCCTGATCATATCAGAGGTTTGGATCTGGAGCTTGGGTCACCGAAGGTTTAAACTGGAGTCTGGCTCCATAGACTGTGGGAGTGCTGGAGGTGTATCCATGGATCCTCAGTGTCTCTTGAAGGGACTCTCTTTTGCTTCTCTTTCTCCTATTGTTAGGGGTGCTGGGTAATTCTCACAGTGACTCCGTTTGTCTTATTGCAGACACAAGGTGAAGTATATCATGCATATTACATTTTTAATGTGTTTCTTTTTCTTTTTTTTTAAACTTTTTTTCGGATAAAATCCAAACTCATTCATTCCTGCCAACGTACTTTCCGCACCAAACGTCCACCGAGTGTCGGAGCACAAACCCAACTGCTGCAGACACCAAAGAGTGGAACCTTTAATGTGTTATTATGTGACAATAAAAGGAACCTTTGAATCTTTAGAAAGTTACTTAATCTGCTATCTCTTCCAAAATCCTCTCCAGTGCCAAAAGAAAGAAGTAATAATCGAGAATTATCACTGGAGATATAATGAGTTCTATCTGATATTCTGTCAATCATACAGTTATAAATATCCATTTACAATAGTTCTTATATTGTCAATTCATGAAAGATAAACAGTGGGACAATACTAGTCCATCGCAAGCCTGAGTAGAATTGAATTCAATGGCACTAATCATTTTCATTTCTGTTGGACCTTAATCCGAGCAACATTTCATAATGAGTTTAAAAGGAATGCACTGAACAAAATTTGATACCGAGCAGATGAGGAGATTGGAACTGCCTCTGATTAAAACCTTGTTCACGGACTTGATACCCAATTTAAAGTGAGATGCTGCTGCTTGCATCTGATCCCTATTCCTCTATTCCCTGCACATTCGTGACTAACAGCTTCATAAATACAACTATTGTATCTCCATGCACCACTACTCCTGGCAGCCAGTTCCAGGCACCTACCACTAAAAAATAGCTTGCCCCACACATCTCCCTGAAACTACCCCCCCCCCCACCCCCCCACACCATCTTAAATGCATGTCCTCTAATATATGACACTGTTACACTGGGTAAAAGATTATGTCTGAGCCCCTATTGATGCCGTTCATAATTTTATGAACTTCTATCAGGAAGAAAGCTGAGATAAAATCCCTCGGATGTTGCCAGGGATATTTGATGTAAACAGTCAGGCACATGTCAATACTTTATCCTAGATTCCACCCCCCCACCCCCAACCTTAAATGCATGTCCTCTGGAATGTGACATTTTTACACTGAGGAAAGGTTCTGACTGTTGTTAGGTCTGCTTTGTTCATGAATGAGTGAGACAAACACCAGACTGAGTCGAAATCAGGGTTCTTTGTTCTTTATTACCGGATTGTAACACTTGCAACTAACAATGTTAGTTGGAGAATGCATTCTGCCGTTATCAGCAAAATGGTGATTTTTTTTATACCCTTGGATACGTGCTTAGAACATCATCATATCATTACTTGTCCAATGACTAAAACTGTTGCTATCCTTTCCCTGCTAGCTTCCTGCCTCTCAATCCATCAATGTCTCTCTTATCTTGTAAGTACAAGGATGCATTCACATCTTGTTACAGCCCTGCACAGGGTAACTCCTTACACATTCCCATCTCATGATGTTTTACCTTACAATGTCCACCCTATTAGTGCCCCTCATGACCCTGTAAACTTCTATCTGGTCTCCCCTTAGCCCCAACACTGTAGAGAAAACAACCCAAGTTTCATGCTTGCCAAACTAGGCAACATACTGGTAAATCTCTTCTATACCCTTTCCAAAGTCTCCAGCTCGTTCTGAAATGTGGCAACCAGAATTGACCACAGTATTCCAAGTGCGGTTGAACCAGAGTTTTATATAGCTGATTTCCTTCCTTTTATACTCAGTGCCCAATGAAGCAAAGCATATTATTTGCCTTCATTGCCACAGTCTACTTGTGTGGCCACTTTCAATGATCTGTGAACCTGCAGCCCCAAATCCCTCTGCACATCAATGCTTTTAAGAGTCCTGTCATTAATTGTATACTCTCCTATTACATTTGACTTCCCAAAATGCAGCACCATTTTTGGATTTAACTCCATCTGCCATTTCTCTGTCCAGATCTATATCCTGCTGTATTCTTTGATAGCCCTCAACACTGTCCTCATCTCCACCAATCTGAGTATCATATGCAAATTTACTAACCACCCACCTTTTTTTAAAATCTATGTCGTTTATATACATCACAAAGAACAGGAATCCAACACTGATCGCTGTGGAACACCACTGGTCACAGGCATCTAGCCAGAAAAACACTCTCTCTCACCTATAGGCCAGCCAAATCCAAATCCCAATGATCAATGTGAGGAACATTATCAAATACCTTACTAACCTTACCTTGTAGGCAACATCCACAGCCCTACCCTCATTGTCCATCTTTGTCAACTCCTCAAAAAAACCCAATCAAATTGGTAAGACATAATCTGCCCCTCACAAAACCATAATCTTCTCATGACCTTCCAAATATGTGTAAATCCTATTCTAGAATCCTTTCTAATTGTTTCTCTACCATTGATGTGAGGTTTACGAGCCTGTAATTTCTTGGATTATCCATATTTTTCATTTTTTTCATAAATATACACAGTAAACTCTCCAATATCGAAGAATGTTGGTAGCAGGGTCACTACTGTTACGGCCAGGTTATCACTCACAATTATAACTCCTGGACTGCAGCTCGAAACTTGCAGAGGAAGGAAGACATGCACGCTGGTAGAGTGTATTCAACACCGAGTTCATTTAGGGGCAGCTCTGCCTTTTATAGTGAGCTCGGCCATGTCACCACTGGGGCATGGCTTGAGCAGGCTGGGCACCAATTGGTCGGTTTCAGCATCCGGACCCAAATTGGGTCCCCTGCGATCTGCCAGCGGTGGTTGGCCAGTTTTACTGTTCAACCGGTGGCCTAAGGGAACAGACGTCTCAGCCTGTGCGAGGTCTTGCCAGTCGCCGTGTTTGACGGCCATTTCTGGTGATGGCCTGAGGTGCGGGCTGCTACAATGTATATATATAAGAAACTTTTTCTTATAAGTATGTTCACCATAAAAAAATTCTCAATGGGGAAGTCACTTGCATTTATACTATAGCTGCATTTTTGTAATTTTAGTTATAATTATAATTGGGGTCCTTCTATGATTCAAATGCAGCTGTCATATCTTGATAAATATGTCATATTCTTTAAGTTGTCTGTAATTTTTTTACTATAGGTTTACAACTATTCATCTCAGCAGTCCAGCGTGCTATATGTAGAGGGGAGTCAGATTTCCAAATAATTGCAGTACATTTCTTAGCCACTGCTAAGGCTATTTTAACAAATTAAATTTGGAATTTAATTAATGTATTGCTTATTTCAATAAAGTTGCCCAAAAGATAAAGCTCCAGGTGGTGCGTGAAGACCACCCCTGTTACCCTTGTTAATATTTCAGTAAAATCCTGCCAGAAAGATCTCACCTTCACACACGACCATGTAGCATGTAAAAAGTTCCTATTTCTGTCCCACACCTAAAACATGTCTCTGATATTTCAGATTTTGATTTGTGCAACTTCTGTAGTGTGAGATAAAAGTGGCGTAGGAAATGTCGTGCTATCCAAACACCAATCAGACCAGCATCTTTCCATTATTACAACACCTAAATCCAACTCTCATCTCTCTCTCAGTCTCTGTCAACCTGGTTTCTCATTTTCATTCTGGAGACCATAGTACATCTTGGTTATGAATGTAGATGTGTTCTCCAGCCAACTTGTTCACTCTACTTCACTAATTTCAAGTGGGGCCAAATTTGGCCCTCATCTTTCTCTTAGGTGGAGAAAACAAAAGAAAGTTCCATTAGCTATTCCGTATTTATTTCTCAATTGTTCGAAAGACGAGATCCCTCTCCATAACACTCAACAATAGATCTTATTCCTTTGTCATAGCATGAATTAAATATTTTGTTACCCACACTCATAGGCAGCAAAACCTTTTTACATAATGTTGTTCTTAATCATATACCTGTGTTTTTTTTCCAATGCACTCATTTATTTCTTGCCCTATTCTAATCATATGTATTAATATAGGGTTAAATGTATTTTTTGTTATTAATTTAACATTCCACTTGTAAATAAAGTCCTTCACTGTCTCCTCTTTTATTGAATTCAATCCCATTCGGATCCAAGAAGTGGGACTGTCTTTTTCTTCAAAGAAGAATGATAAAAATCTTGCTGGTGAAAATCTGGAAGCCTAAGCCCTCCCAGTTTATGTTAACTTTTCCAATGAAAGTTTCAGCACTATTATTCCATAGGAATTGCCTTATGTAATTATTTAATAATTTAAGGAGATTTTTAGGTAGTGCAATAGGAAACAATTGAAAAAGATACTGTAATCTTGGCATCACCTTCATTATTCCTATATATTTAATTCCATCTATCTTCCATTTAAATCTACCACCTCTTTGATATTTTTCGTAATTAAAACTCGTCAATGGCATTACCTCACTCTGGTCCATATTTATTTTATAACCTTATTACACTTCCATATTTTTCTAATGCTGTTTGTAATTTTATCAATGATTCAACCGGGTCAGACATATATAATAACATATCATCGGCAAATAAACTAATTTTATGTTCTTCCTGTCCAACTATGAAGCCCTTAATATCCGAATCTCTTCTTATAATCTCCACCAGTGGCTTGATAGCTAAGATAAAAAGTGCTGGGGGCAGATGATGCCCCTGTCTACTTGATCAACTCAAGGGAAAAACTGCTGACATCTGATTATTAGTTATGATTTTGGCTTGTGGTTTATGATAAAGAGTCCTTACCCAATTTATAAATTTTCTGTCAATACCAAATTTTTCCAATGTTTTAAATAAAAAAGATCATTATAATTGGTCCAATGCCTTTTCTGCATCAAGGGAGACTGTTATACTTGGATTCAACTTTGATTTTGCTCTATGTATATATGTTAAATAGTCTACCCAGACTATTTGAAGAGTATCTTGCTTTTACAAATCTCACCTGGTCTCTATGTATTAATTTTTGTAGATATTGTTTCAATCTATTAGCTGGCGCCTTTCCCAATATTTTACAGTAAGCATTCAGAAGTGATATAGGTCTACTTGATTCAGTTTTTAATGGGTCTCTATTTTTCTTCGGTAACACTGTAATTATAGCAGTTGAGAAAGATTCAGGAGGGTCTGCAACCCCACCACTCAGTCCAATACATCCATCATAAGAGGCATCCAAAAATTTTTTAATTGTCTGTAGAACTTGGGAGGAAACCCATCCTTCCCCAGAGATTTGTTAGTTTGTAAAGTACCCAAGGCTTTCTTGATTTCTTATCTTGTGAAAGGGGAATCTAAATCAACCTGTTCTCTATCATCTAATTTTGAAAGTTCAATATATGTTAAAAATTTATCCATCTCATATTCATCACCTAATAATTCTGATTTGTATAGTTTCATAGATTCTAGTTAAAAAATATTATTTATTTATTTTTGATTATATGTATAATATCGACCTCTGTTTTTAATTACATTTATCATTGTAGATGATTCCTGGGCGTTTACCAGCTATGCTATGTGCTTGTTCTGATATTCATAATATCATTGTTTAGTTTTTAATATAATTTTTTTTTCTGTTCTATTAGTTTATAATGTGTTTTATCTCAATTTTTAAATTCTTTAATAATCTATATTTTTCTTGTAACCCCGTTCTTTGATTTTTTTTTCCAGTTTTGTTATATCTTTCTCTAAACCATCCAACTCTGTAGCATGTTCTCTCTTAAGATTTTTTGTATAAAATTCAAGTTTTTAGAACGCAATTGCTGAGTATTCATATGCTGCTCAAAGAATTTTCTCCCATTCCTGGTAACTCAAAAGTCTTACCAGGACCCGTTGTGTTCCTGATCACCGGCTCTCCTGGGTCCAAGGGTCCAGTGAGTCCTTTCAATATATAATTTTTCTCTGAATTTGTCTTCTCCCAGCACTTGTGTGATCCTTGTTTCAAAGAACTTCTCTGGATCTCTTCCCTCAATTCCTTCTTTTCATCCAATAATTAGAACATTATTTCATCTGCCAAAATTCTCCATGAGGTTGATTTGTCCAGCAGATCTTGTCTGTCCAACTTCCATTTCTTCGCATCTTTTTCCAAAGTTTTTAGCTTATCTTGTGTTTTTACCATGTCTACTTCTGCTTGGCTCAATCTCTCCATTAAGTCTTCAATGATTTATTTAATCTCAGTTATTCCTTCAGATTGTCTCTCATTACAGTTTTGACATTTGCAAATCGATTGCTCAAGTTTTCATTTTCTCCAGGATAATATTTAGTTCTTGTCTCAAATCCCCAGCTTTGCCGGGGTAACTCTTACATTGCTCCTTTTCAGGCCTTCACTCAATGTTCCTGGCTGAGTAGAAACTTGCTCTGCTTTCGTTTTCTGCTGCCTTGGTCTCTTGGTACTTGCTTTGTCTAATTTTTAGTGAAAAAATTTTGATTTTAAGATTTTAAGCATCTTTTTGATACTCTTCACAGAGAGCTGAATCAAAACGTGTCTAAGTCCTTCGGATGGCCATGCTTCCCACCCCCCATTTCGCTTCTTGAACAAAGGTGCTATATTAGCTTTTCCCCTGTCCTCTGGAACATCATCTCTTGCTCATGATGATACAAACATCGTTGACAAGGTACCAACAATCTCTTCATTTAACTCTTTCAATAACCTGACATATATCTCTTTGGGCCATCTTTAATGTTCTTCAAAAGACCATCTCTTTCTTGATTTCAAAATGCTCTCTACTTCTGCTTGCTATCGGCACCTCACAGCCCCTTTTGGGCTTCCTAATGACTTGCGTGAGCTCTTTCCTACAAAGCATGTATTCCCCCAGGGCCATGTGTGGTTTTAGCTTCTTAAACCTTACATGTGTTTCCTTTATTCCTTTCTTTTTACCAGATACATACTTCTCTCAACATCCAAGTTTCTTTTCCTAGGTCACCCTGTCCTTCCTCCTTACTAGAAGATGCTGGTACTTAAGCAACTCCCAATGTCAGTTGTGGGATTGCCTGATAACAGTTGCTCCCAATTAACTCCCTCTGGCTCCTGTCTAATGATGTCATAATGTGTCCTCCCTCAACTTAGTATTTTCCCATCAGGTCCATCTTATTCATAACCATCTGAAGCAAAATGTATTGTGATCACTATTCTCAAAATGCTCTCCCACTGAAACTCTGATCACCTGGCCAGACTAATCTCCGGTACAAGGTCCAGTGTGGCCTCATTTCTGATTGGACTATCTACATGCTGCTTCAAGAAACATTCCTGGATGCAATTAAAAAATTCTGCCCCATCCAAGGACATTGTGACAGAGTATATTGATATGTTTTTGGGAGATAAATTGGGAAAGGTTTGTTAGAATAGGTTACATACAAACACTTTAAAACAAATCTTATTTAAAATACTGGAGGTCTCCACCATGCTAGACATGTTGGAGCCAATAGTCTTTGCAAGAGCTTTGGAGAGTCCCCAAGAGACTTCACTAATGGATTGTTGTTTACAAAAAGGCAATAGATGAAAGATCTTGTTGGAGCTGCAGATTGTCTGGAGCTGTTCTAAATGGGTCATGTGGGTTTGCAAACAGAGAAAGTCAAACAGGCTTTCTCTCAGGGAGAGAGAACAGCCAGCAACAGCAGCGGGGACTGGAACAGGACAAGCTGGCAAGCTTGTGGAAACCCTGTACTGACAAGAACCACACCAGCAGTGTGAGTATAAGACAGCTTTACTAAACTAATATGTACACTAAGAGGTCTTGTCTCTCTGCAAGATGAACCTGGAAGGCTAGACTGTAGCTCTGGACTGCTTTATATACAAGGTCACCGGCATGTCCCTTATAGACCTAGTGGTGTAATTACATATTACCACATTCACCCCCCCTTAAAAAAATTGTTATTCCTCCCGCCACCCCCCACCTCCGTCCTCCTTCCCTTGTTTGTAAGTTCATAAGTCCAACATTTTTTGTGGCTTCCGTTGCCTTCTGGACCTCCTCGGTAGTGGTATTTCGGCCTTTCTTGGTGGAGGTGTGGGAGTGGGAAGTACTAGATGGCTATGTGGCCATGTGGGGTGGGGATCCTCTTATATGGGATTAGGTCCTGCCATCAAGTGTAGGGGGTGATATTTTGTGGGGCAGGCATACCCAGGGTCCTGATTTCCTGGGTGGGTGGTATAGTCCTCTGGAGTGACTCAATGGACAACTGTTCTAGTGACTGCTGCTGTGCTCCTTGTTGATCCGTAGACATCTGTGTTTCCTCCGCGTTGTTCACACATCCGGCCGGCGTGAGATCCTTGGTGGCCACCGAGTCTTCTCTTCCATCTGGGAATGTGACGAAGGCATACTGAGGGTTCGCGTGCCTCAACTCCATTTGATCCACCAGCAGGTCTGCTTTGTGGGGTCTCCATTGCTTCCAGAGGAGAACAGGTCCCTGTGTCATCATCCATTTAGGCAGCACTGTGCCCGTCGTGGCTTTCCTTGTGAAAGAAAAGATACGGTCATGTGGGGTCATGTTAGTGGCAGTACACAACAAAGAACGTATAGAGTGTAGGGCTTCTGGCAACACTTCTTGCCATCTAGTAACAGGCAGGTCTTTTGCTTATAAGGTCAAGAGGACCGTTTTCCAGATAGTGGCATTTTCCCTTTTGACTCATCCATTCCCCCAGGATTGTAACTTGTAGTGCGGCTGGTAGCAATCCCTCTCTTGTGCAGGTAGTGCTGTACTTCTGCACTCATGAATGCAGCACCCATATCTGTGTGTATGTAGTTCGGGTATCCAAATATACTGAAGATGGGTTGGAAGCATTTTATAACAGTGGCTGCTGATACATCAGAACACGGGATTGTGAAGGGGAAATGGGAATATTCATCTATTCTTTTCTTTCTTCTTTTCTTTGGCTTCGCTTCGCGGATGAAGATTTATGGAGGGGTAATGTCCACGTCAGCTGCAGGCTCGTTTGTGGCTGACAAGTCCGATGCGGGACAGGCAGACACGGTTGCAGCAGTTGCAAGGGAAAATTGGTTGGTTGGGGTTGGGTGTTGGGTTTTTCCTCCTTTGTCTTTTGTCAGTGAGGTGGGCTCTGCGGTCTTCTTCAAAGGAGAACTGTGAGGCGCCAAGATGCACGGTTTGAGGCGATATCAGCCCACTGGTGTTGGTCAATGTGGCAGGCACCAAGAGATTTCTTTAGGCAGTCCTTGTACCTCTTCTATAAACATTTCTATTATTGGACAGGAGCAGGCCTTTAAAATCGAGGCTGAGATGCTCAAAAGGTTTAGTAGCTTTTATCAGGGTGGCTTTGTCTGGCCAGTAAAATTGCAGTTTGCATTTTCGCACATATGGGGCAGCTCTTGTTCATTGACCTCACTTCCTTTACCGAAAATGGGAGGTTTTGGGTTTTAATGAAGTGAAACAGTCTAGCGATCCCTGGGTGGCCCAACTCATTGAGCAAGCTCTGCAACTGGGACGTGTGGTTAAGGATGGCACAAGTGCCTCTGGACAGCGCGTCCGGGGGCTCGTTGAGTATCCTGGGGCGGTATAGAACGTTGTAGTTAAATGTAGACAATTCTATCCACCAGCGCAGGATTTTGTCATTCTCAATTCTCCCCCTGTTCTGGTTATCGAACATAAAAGCTACAGACCATTGGTCCGTGACGAGGGTGAAGTGTTTGCACGCCAGATAATGTCGCCAGTGCCTTACTGCTTCCACGATGGCTAAGGCCTCCTTCTCTACTGCTGAGTGTCTTACCTCTGACCCCTGTAGGGTTCGCGAGAAAAAGGCCACCGGTCATCGTCTTGGTTTAGGGTGGCTGCCAGAGCAACATCGGATACATCTGTTTCTGAAACGGGATCAACTCATCTATGGACCGCATGGTAGCTTTAGCAATATGGTCCCTAATGTGCAAATGGTCTGGTGGCTGCTGGGCACAGTGGGAAAACTGAGGCTTTTCTAAGTGGACGGGCCCTGTTGGCGTAGTTGGGGACCCATTGGGTAAGCAAACGGTCCCAAACATCTTTTTAGTGCTTTCAGTGTGTGTGGCACTGGGAGGTCTAGGAGAGGGCACATATGGGCTGGGTCTGGGCTGATTTCCCCGTTCTGCACTATGTAGCCCAGAATTGGTGACTTCCTGGCACTAAAGAAACATTTGTCCCTGTTGTATGTTAGGTTCCTTTCCTCGGCTGCCTGGAAGAAGCGTTTTAAATTCGTGTCATGATCCTCCTGAGTGTGGCCACAGATTGTCACGTTATCTAAGTAGGGGAACACTGCTTTCAGGTGGAACTCATCTACTATTCGGTCCATTTTTCTCTGAAACAGGGACACTCCATTGGTGACATCGAAGTACTAATAATTTGAACCCTTAGTATTTTGTGCCCTGGATTTCTAGAGTAATCCTGCAAAACTGTTTTACCTCAGCTACAAGGCTGCTGGCTGCTAACAGGATCTGGTGCTCACTCGGGCATGTGGGGAGGGCAAGGCGGTTGACTAACCCCTGGTCAATAAAACTTTCAGTGCTTCCACTATCTATTAAGCAATTTACCCTCACATCATTAATTTTGATGCACACAGTGGCATCAGATAAATTGTGTGGACTTGCCTGATTCATGCATAGGGAAGCAAGTCTGGCATGTCCTTCGTGTCCTTCCATCCGATAGTACTCGGCATCATTTTCATCTCCTGAAGACTGTGCCCTCTGCTTTGTAGGATTTGTCCAAGATGGCTGGCTGCACGTGACCTTCTTCTTCTGTTTGTCTGTGGAGAAAGAAGAGCTTTCCCGCCTCTCATTAGCATGAGAATGGGCCTTGGCTGTGGCCTTGGGGCTTCTGCAGACTTTTGCATAATGCCCACGTTTTCCACAGTTGGAACAGACATTTTCTCTGGCAGGGCAGATGGCTCTGGGGTGCTTTCTTTGTCCAGAAAAAAGCACTTGGGACCCTCAAGGTGTGCTGCTGCTGTGGATTCCTGTGAGGCAGCATACTTTTCTTTTCATGGGGCTAGAGAGTCCAGCAGTGTGGTTTGTCCCAGCCCCAGGGTCCTGTGAGTACTCCTCCAATTCTTTCCTGGTGCTTTCTAAAGCTTCTGCAATAGTCTCTGCCTCATCTAGCCCCACCATTCCTTTCTCCAGCTATCAATGTCTTGTCTCAGTGGACCGTATGCCCGCAACAATTCTGTCCCCAATAAGGTCCTCCGCATACTCATGAGCTGATACTGCTTTAAAGATGCAGCCTCTCGCCAGGTCTTTCAGAGAGGGTATAAAGTCTCTGGCAGACTCCCCTACTTGTTGTGACCTGGTCATGAGTCTGTACCGGGAGTGGAGTTCGCTTTGCCTCTTTCTGTAATGCCTCTGTAAAATGCTCATTGCCTCTTGGTAGGACCTGGCATCCTATATAAGGGAGTAAGGGTGGTCTCCAAGCTGCGCTAACAGCAGCATTAATAGCTCTTTATCCGATGCCTCAGCACCCTCCACGTAATTCAGAAAGCATCTCTGCCAGCAGCCGAAGTGAGTGCCGGCTCTGGGATTTCTGGGGTCGAGCTCCAGCTTCTCTGGTCGCAGCTCATGGCTAAGCCGCAGTCTCTAGTCCCTTAGGTGTAGCAAGAGTGGACCCTGGGGTACTGGGAGCTGCTGGTAGAGCCTCTGTGGGGCTTGTGTCTGCTGGAGGAGTAACCTGGATGCTTGGGGCTGTTGGCTGAGTCTCTGGCTTTGGGACATTTGCAGCGGGCTTAGGGGGGGGATCCCAGTGGTAGCGTCAGGTCTCCATGGTACTGGGGAAACTGCTGCTGGGGGAGTGACAGTAGCGGTGTCTGCTTTCCCTGGCTCTGGAGTGGTCAGGAATTCTGCACATACATGGCGATTGGGAGCATAACTTGTGGAGATCCTTCCACCCGCGCTTTTAGTGGGCCCTTTCTGATCGGACCAGGGTTTAGGGTTGGCGGCACCTGTACCGGCGAACCCATGGGCAGGCAGGTATGATGCATACTTATCAGAATGATTATACCTGTCTGATTTTTGATGTCTACCCCTAGTGCTTCAGTAGATGAGCGCCCCTCCCCCCATTACATCCTTTCTCAGTGCTGCTGTGATATTCTCCCTGATTAGTAATGCAAGGAGTATGGTGGAGTTTAGGAGTTGGGGGTGGGGGGGGGGGTGGTGTGGAGGAGTAGGGGAGTAGGGAATAGAATTTTAATGTAACAAGCAATCTGGTAAATGAACTAGGCAGGTCAAATAGCATCAACGGGAGAACAAAAAGGGTGACATTTCTGGCTGCAACACTTCATCTTCAGTGTCTTGTGAATTCTTTCTCTCTCACAGGTGCTGCTCGACTTGCTGAGTTCCTCCAGCAGATTGTCTGTTGCTTCAGATTCCAGCGTCTGCAGTTTCCTGTGTCTTGAAAACTCTAATGTGATGTATTGCTTCATCTCAGAGATCAAACAAGACTGAATAGATAGGTTAATCAAACCCCACATTGAGAAATATAATATGACATGTCCCATAAATAGTGAGTTGATTTCAAGTTTTAATTAAAATAGAACAGGATTAAAAAAAAGATGGAATTTTCTAAAGTCGAGATGTTCACATTCAAAAACATTTGAGAGACCACCCATGGATTACTGTGACTGGATCCAGTCAGTGAAATTACCAAAAGACATTCCGACATTGGAAAGGGTTCAGTGCAAAGAGGATTCCAAGTTGTAGATCAGTCAGCTAATGGCCTGTTCTTACCGCAGAGAGAAATAAAATGACTCTGTGAGATGAACGCGCTCCAAGTTTGAAAAGAAGTGAAAATCGTCAAATATACTTGATTGTGTGTGTGTGTGTGTGTGTGTGTGTGTGTGTGTGTGTGTGTGGATAGAGATATTTTATTAAGTGTTTTTTACTTCCTTTGGATATTCAAAGGTGTTTGTCAGCCAACAAATTACTTTTAAACTTTAGTCACTTTCTTCATGAAGTGTGGTAGCCAGGTTTCAAAGAGCAATTTCCCTAAACAGCAACTCACAGTTGGGCAATTAATTTATTATGATAGTGTAGTAAATTGGTGATGAATGATGGTCAGATCACCACTGCTTTTGCTGCAAACATGCTGTACAGTCTTGCACAGCCAATTAACAGATGGAAGGAGCCCCAGTCTGACACCTTACCCCACTGGCTGCACCTCTAATCACATCTGATTCCCTCAATCGCTATCTGGTCCCACACATCATCTTCCTTTCTTGCAAGATCCACTTATCTGGAGCCTTTTATGGTCTCCACTGATCACCTCCGAACCTTTGTTGCTGTCTCCATCTTCCCCTCCCTCATTGAACTCTATCTGCCCATTAACCCTTCCTTATCTAGATCCATCTATCACTCGCCAACTTCTGCCTCAATCCTCCACCTCCACTCCATATGCCAGCTATCTCCTCTTTCAAGATTATTTAATTAATTGTTGTTATTAACAGACTATCACTTGGAGTAAAAAGTGCAAATATGATTCATTAGTTCATGAAAGGAAAGGATTAATTGGCAATTGTGCAGCAAGTGGAGGTCTATAATGTTACATTGTAGATCGAATTGAATTGTTTATTGTCACAAGATTTGGTTTTGAGTACTATCCAGGCAAGTAAACCCATACTTAAGTACAGCAGGTAGTGTAATAAAAAACAAAGTGAAAGGTGTAGTGTGACAGTAAGTCAGAGTGCAGGGTGTTAGAATGACAGTATTCAGGATGTAGAGTGAAAAATTGCAGGGTATGGATAAAAGTACAGTTTACATCACGGGCCCAGGAGAGGGAAGACAGTGGGATTTTAAACTCATATCTTTGAATATGTTAATGATATGAAATGGAATGGGGATTGGAGTCACACAAAGAGTAGACCAGACAGTGAAGCAAACTACCATTTAAGCCCACCTCTCTCCCCCACCACCCAGCCCTTAAACACATTGGACTTATTATGACACCAGGTCAGCTTTCCTTAACAATCTTCTGACAACAATTTGCATTCCCAGAGAAACTCTGGACAATTGGACCATATTAACCGTGGGGTTCCTCGCTTCAAGGATGTGGAGGGACACTCACTTCTTGCACAGCATATTAGCAGTGCATCAATACAGCAGAAAGTTCTGCCTGCCATAACACAGATTGCATGAAAGTTGTATGCACTGCCTATCACATCATCACATCTTCAGAGGGGCCAGCTGGTTAACCCTACTCCATTTCCTTCAATCCCTTCATATTGCAGACATCTATGTGATATGCTGCCTCAAGAAGGACTGCCAAGATCATGAAGGACACCCACCACCCTGGTCACAACCTCTTGCTGCTACCTTCAGGCAGAAGGTACAGCAGCTTGAAGACCAGCCTTCAAGAAAATTTTTTATCCAACAGCTATCAAGATCTCAAATCTCCCAATACTATACTAACTGTAATCATGAAATACTGTAGGAACAACAAAAGATATGTCTGCACTTCTGACACACTACTTTTTTCTTGCACCAGCTGATTCATTGCAGACATTAGGAGATGTGACTATTGATGGAGGTGGGAGTTTTAAGGGTGAGTATATGGACCTTCTATGGTTCATTGCAACCAATAGGAGATGCAGTTGCTGGTGGAGGTGGTAGATTTAAAGGAGGTGAATGGGCTCGGTGGATTATAAAAGGGGGAAAAAAAAATCAGTTCAAGTGAAGTGACCATTGCAGGAATGGTTCAGTTTCTAATGGAACTTTGAGGCTTTGGTGAGCAGAGGCTGAAGTGGGCTTAGAGCTCAGTAGGCAGAATGGTAGGGCAGTGGAATGCTCCTGCTAGATGTGAAAAACCAAGGATCCCTGTGCTCTTCCTGCTAACAACATCTGTGGAAAGTGTCCCCAGCCAGAGACAGGAACAAGGAACTGGAGCTGCCATTGGATGCATTTGGAATAATCAGAGATTCTGAGAGCATCATGGTTGAGACTTTCACTGAGATGGTCACACCTAAGGGACAATCAACAGGGTGACCATCAATGGGAGTAGGCAGACAATGGAGTGTTCTGTGGACTTTCCCCTCACTAACAGATATACCGCTTTGGATACTGTGGGTGGAATGATCTTTTAGGGGCTAGCAGCGGCAGTCAGGTCAGTGGCACTGTAACCAGCTTTGAGATCAGAATGCAGGCAGGCAGGGCAATAGTGATAGGTGGCGTGATAGTGAAGGGAACAGACAAAAGATTCTGTGGCTGGGAGTGAAGAAGGACGGTTGGTTTAAATAGTGCCTATTTTAATGCTAGAAGCTTGTCAGGTAAGATAGATGAACTTAAGGCTTGGTTAAACCCCTGTGCATCCCCATGTCCTCTGATGTCAGTGTCTGAAGATGATGGGGGGGCTGCCTTCAGGAGAATGGATCCAAGAGAAGCATCTGGTCTGAATGGAGTACCCAGCCAAGAACTGAAAGCCTGCGTATTCATGGATATCTTCAACATTTCACTCTGACAGGTCATGGTGCCCATCTGCTTCAAACAGGCCTCAATTATATAGGTGTCCAAGAAGAGTGTGTTAATCTGCCTAAATGTCTACTGACCAGTGGCACTCACATCCACAGTGATGAAGTGTTTTGAGTTGCTGGTGTTGAAGCATATCATCTCCTGTCTGAGTGGTGACATGGATCTTTTCCAATTTGTCTACTGCAGCAAAAGATCAACAGCAGATGCCATCTCACTAGCTCTACACAAAACCATAAAACACCTAGACTGCAAAGATACATACATCAAGATGCTCTTAATGACTACAGTTTGGCATTTAACACCATCATCCCCTCAAAATTAATCAGCAAACTCCAGGACCTGGAACTCAACACCTCTCTGTGTAATTGGATTCTGGACTTTCTCACCTTCAGATCACAATCAGAACATCTCCACAATCTCCAACAATACTGGAGTGTCACAGGGCTACATTCCTAGCCCCCTGCTCTACTCACTATACACCTGACTGTGTGGCTTGGTACGACAATAACACCATCTACAAATCTGTTGACGATATACTGGTAGGCTGTATAGCAAAGGACGATGTTTCAGCATACAGGAGGGAGATTGGAAACATGGCTGATTGGTGTACTAGCAACAGCCTCACACTCAATGCCACCAAAACCAAGGAACTGATTGTGGACTTCAGGAAGGGAAAACCAGAGGTTTTCCAGTGATCATTGGGGATGAGAGATGGACAGAGTGAGCAAAGTCTCATCATGTTCAGGAACATTTGCAACTCCTCCAGTATTAGACCTCTAAACAACAAACTCAATTAGGACTCTTACTTTCACATTATTTATGTTCAATATTTATTTTTTGTGCATTGTTTACTTTGCTTCCCTTTTTTTACATTTTTTACTTTTGTATACGTGTTTTTTTTTTCTTGAGTACAGTTTACAGTTAGCGATAAGTAGAAATTCGGCTAGGCCTGCAGGAAAAGAATCTAAGGGTTCTATGTGGTGTCATGCAGATTCTCTGACAATAGATTTGAACTTTGAATTTTAAAATGCATGTGACTTGGATGTGGTCGGGTTTTTGGAAACCTGGTTAAGTGAGGGACAGGATTGGCTGCTCACCATTCTGAGGTACAGGTTCTTCTTATGGAACAGTGGGGGTAAAATAGGAGGGGGTAAAAGAGGAGGAAGTGTTGTGCATTGGTTAAGGAGGATGACACATCATCATCGGAGGTGACATTACAGCTGGATCAGCAAGTGAGGCTATATATGTGGAGCTGAGGAACAAGAAAGGCATGAGCACATTGTTGAAAGTGTACTACAGACCCCGTCTCCCCTAAGCTGTGCATGAGCCAGCCGGCTGCCCATAAGTTGCCTCGGCCGCCCCCACCAGCCCAGTGACACCTTCGCCATTGCCAGCCTGGCCAACCTGGACTGGATTAACACTGGGGAGTCGGCAGCATCCTGCAGCTGCACTGGGGGATTTTGGAAGACCTGTCTTGGATCCCATCCGCTGCCTTGTGGGCAAAGCCTCTTTAGGCAAAGGCTTGGAGAAGGCAACTCTAACTTTAAATCCCTGAGCTCGGCTCTTGCAGCTGTCAGTACCTGGAAAGGGCCCCAGCTCTAGGCAAATAGCACGTCAGTCTGGCAGCAGGGGCTGGCAGCTGTGACAGAGCGCAGGAAACAGTTTCTATAGCGGTCTGCAGCAGCAAATTCAGTGGGCGAAGGATCCATAAGGACAACGACCAGAAAGCATGGTCTTGAAACAGACCACTGCAGGGCAATCCCGCGTCACTCTGGATGTTGTGCCTCGCCCTCCCCCAGGCTCAGTGACGTGAGACCCAGAAGAAGGCGTTTGTCCTTTCTGGATCCATCATCCTCAGGTTTGGCTTATTCAGGCTGAAACCTAGTTTCATCTTCGAGGCATAACGGCAGAGGAGACAAAGTTCTGGCATGTCGTAGGTGCGTTGGATGCCGCTACCACATCTCGAGTGGGCGAATTTATTGCCAGTTCCCTGGCGAGAAGCCAGTACACCATAACACTGGGATTGACAAGACATGAGCGTGGCATGCGGCTTTTGAACATGGAAGACCTGGGAGACAGGAATCCATTGGACCTAAAGAATGAGATGCTGGCATTGGCAGATGGTCATTCTCATTGCCTGTTTTTTGAAACCCTATTCCTATCAAAGCTCCCAGCTCGCGTCGCCATACCCATTGGTAACATGGATTTCCGCCATCCCCATGACATAGCATGGGAGGCTGACAGGCTCCATCGTACTCCTACACAAGAGTCTGCTCAAATACAGTCTGTTTTGGCAGCAGATACATCTCCCATGTCTTACGAGCCTCCTGTATCTGCAGTCCAATCAAAGAAGGAGAAATGTGCTGACGTACGTCAAGAGTGGTGTTTTTACCATCGCCGTTGGGGAAAAAATGCCCATAAATGTGTCCAGCCATGTAACTAATACAGGAAAAAGGCGGGAAATGAAAGATCTGGCTGCCAGTAGTGGCCTTGACAGATGGTGCAAATACGGACCTATTGTATCTTCAAGACGATGCGGGTAAGCGCAAGTTTCTTGTGGACACAGGTGCTGAGGTCAGTTTGCTCCCACTGACCTATTTTGAAAGGACACATAAACAACAACACCTGGCTCTTCGAGCGGTGAATGGAACTATCAGCTTTGGCACGAGACGGATCACATTTGGAATAGGTGGGACCACATTCCATTGGAATTCCGTCTTAGCTTCTATTGCTCAACCCATTTTGGTGTGGACTTTTTACGATCCCATGACTTACTGGTGGATGTGAAACAGAGGAAATTGGTTCATGCCACCACCTTTCAGACATACCCATTGGCATGCAGCAAAGGGAGAGTTTCCCAGCTCGGGGTACATACGCTTCACAAGGATGCCTGTGCTGCCCTGCTCAATGAATTTCCCTGTATTCTCACTCCTAATTTCAATGCCTTAAAAACAGCCCATGGTGTGTCTCATTATATAGACACTTCAGGCCCACCGATTCATGCCTGGGCTTGTTGTCTTTCACTTGATAAACTGCTGCAAGCAAAGGCAAAGTTTACGGCATTGGAAGAGTTAAGTATCATTTGACACTCCAACAATCCTTGGGCATCACCATTATACATGGTACCCAAGAAGACAGGTGGATGATTACCGTAGGTTTAATGATGTTACTACACCTGACAGGTACCCAATTCCTCATATACAGGATTTTGCTGTCCATCTACACCATTGTCACATTTTTTCCAAGGTTGATCTGGTCAAGGGATATCATCAGATACTTAACCATAAGGATGATATTCCTAAAACAGCAATTATTAGCCCTTTTGGGCTTTTTGAATTTCTTAGAATGCCATTTGGATTGAAAAATGCCGCTCAAACCTTCCAGCGGCTGATGGATGCCTTAGGCAAGGATTTGGAGTTTACATACATTTACTTGGATGATATTCTCGTAGCCAGTGAAACTGAGCAAGATCACCACCTGCATTTGCGCCGCCTTTTCCAATGGCTAGAGGAATTCAGTCTTACCATCAACCCTGGCAAATGTCAAATTGGCAGATCCACCATCGACTTCCTAGGACACAAGATCACGGACAATGGTATATTTCCATTATCCAGCAAGGTAGTTCATGCTTTTTCCAAACCTACCACGGTTAAAGGACTGCAGAATTTTTGGGCATGATAAACTTATATCATTGGTTTATTCCTGCAGCTGATGATATTCTTTGACCTCTGTTCCAAATCGTCTCCACCAAGCACAAGGACGTTACCTGGACATCAGAGGCGGAGGTGAAATTTATGACTGCCAAAGCAACAATGCTTGCCCATCCCAATCCTGAGGCTACTTTGGGGCTTAGCACTGACGCCTCGAGTACGGCCATGGGTGCGGTTCTTGAGCAGCACGTCAATGGCCATTATCAACCCCTTGCTTTCTTCAGCTGATATTTAAGGCCAGTGGAAGTGAAATATAGTACATTTGATCAGGAGCTGTTGGGATTGTATCTAGTCACACGGCACTTCTGATATATTTTGGAAGGTCGGCATTTCACTGTGTTTACAGATCATAAGCCACTCATTTCAGCCTTCAGCAAAATAACAGATCCATCGTCGGCAAGACAGCAGCGTCTGTTCTCCAGGCTTAGTGAACTGTTCCTTCTTGACTGACAGACTTGACGTGACTGATGTGGGGGTTTTGTTTTGGGAATTTTTATTGATTTTTGGGGCATTTGAGCTTGGACTGTAATGGTTTTTCCACATACGCCATTGCTATGAGCCCAGAGGACCCCAAAACCCAGCAGCAACAGAAATTGACCAAGACAAATGGTTACTTAAACAAAAGTTGTTTTTATTTATTTTTAAAAATGAAAACAGGATCAAACTCTAACTTATCACTATTACTTAACCTAATTTAATGCCCTTCTAATTCTAAGTGCATGTGTGTGTAATGTGTGAGTAAGTTCAGAAAAGTTCTTTAATTCCCAGTCCAATCTCACTTCTCATTCCTCCAAGTTCCCTGGTTGCAGGCAATTCTACTGTGCACAGAATTTAACATTTATGAAGTTCACCAGGCTTCAGTGCTTGAAAGGTAAATGGTTACTGCACAGAAAGGTTCTTGTCGGTTTTCAGAGAGATTTGTTGTTCACTGGACACAAACTGATTTCTTCTAATCAGCCACTTCAGTGTCTTGCCGAAGAAACTTGCCCTATCAGGGTTTTCCAGATGATAACCTCTTTCTTTCAGGTCACTGCAGAGTTCCTTATTGTTTCTCTTATTTCAAGTGAAACATTAGGCACCCAGTCCTCTCTTCTTGTATGGACCACAAGGGCTTTGAATAGGCTGAACTAAGAACTCACAACCTGTCTTCAAAATAGGGGTTTTCCACAAGCTTGCCAGATTGACCTGTTTCAGTTCTAGCTGTTGCTGCTGACTGTAGAACTGCAGAACTAAATTCTCTTTCTCTCTCTGAGAAAAAAAAAAACAGCCTGTTTGACTCTCTCTGCTTGAAAAACCACATGACCCTCTTAGAACAGCAAGCTGCACTCAGCCTGTGGCTCCGAACCTAATCCTCCGAGTTCTTTCATCTGTTGCTTTTCAAAACAACAATCCATTAGTAAAGTCTCTGTAGGTACTTCCCAAATCTTTTGCAAAGGCATTTGGAGCCGGCCTGTCTGGCTTGAGCAGAGCTCCAGTATTTAGAATGAGATCTGTTTTGAAGTGTTTGTATGTGACCTACACTAAAAACCTGCCACAATTTATCCCCTTTAAAACATATCTATATACAATATAGAGCACAACATAATCTGTCACACCATATAATAATCTGTTGGTTGTATAAAGTTGCCATTCAGGCTGGTGTTTGGGTGCTAAGTTTATTGGGTTAATTCTATTCTTGTTAGTTTGTTAATAACTTTGGTGTTAAATTTAACCCATTTGTTTATGCATCTCTGAATTGCTGCTGGGGAGTGTAACGTACTGGACAGAGTTTTGTCACATTTATCAAACTCTCTACAAGATTTAGGATCTCTATGAAATCACAAGACCATAAGATATAGGAGCAGAAGTAGGCCATTCTGCCCATCGAGTCCACTCTGCCATTCCATCATGAGCTGATCTATTCTTCCACTCAGCCCCACTCCACTGCCTTCTCCCATAACCTTTGATACCCTGACTATTCAGACACATATCAATCTCTGCATAAATACACCCAATAACTTGGCCTCCATAGCTGCCCATGGTAGCAAATTCCAGAGATTCACCACTCTCTGGCTAAAGAAATTCCTCTGCATCTCTGTTTAAAATGGGTTCCCTTCAAATCTGAAGTTGTACCCTCTTGTCATAGTTTCCCCTAACATGGGAAACAATTTTGCCACATCTACTCTGTCCAGGTCTTTTAACATTTAAAATGCTTCTATGAGGTCCCAACTCTTTTGAACTCCAAGTTCAGAGTCCAAGGGTGCATTCTTTTGTATTTATTATATCTTTCTAGATTGAGGTAATTTAATTTATGCTATTGGTGTTTTATTTTCAACAATAAGTACCCGTGTGGCTGCAGCAAGTAAGAACTTCCGTCCATATATACATTGCTCTTCTATGTATAACAATAAACTCATGGTTATTTTCACGTAGCACATTGAGGTCTTAAAAATCTACAGTACATGGTAACATTCTTCTTTCCAACCAGACTTGATGCAAAGGATAAAATTTTAATATTCAAATACAAATTTTCATGAATATTGTAGTACATGACTGAACCATTTAGGTAATTGTACACATGTAGCATTGAAAAAAATCATTTTCTGATCTGACAAAGGCCTATCCCTAATTGCTTCAAAGAAAGAGGTGGCGAGGTACCTTCTTGAACATTCCCGAGTAAAGATTCCCCCACAGCGGTACCAGGTAGGATGTTCTAAGATTTGAAAGACACAGAACCTGCATGCAAGTTCTGATCCAGTGAGTTATATAGAAAGGATAATGTGAACTATTTTGTAACCGTGTAAGAATACACCCTTCTCACTAGTAACTGCAGTGCACCACTCTGGGGTGCATGTACATGTATAGGAGTGGGGTGAACAGTTTTCTGAGATGTGGAAGACATCAGTAAATAAAGTCTCCTTTGTTATTTGAATCTTGCATCTCAAAGTTATTTAAGAAGCCTCCCAAGTAACACAGAGACATAACATGATGGCAACTGTATAAGAGAACAAGAATCAAGCCATACAATTGATTGTAAGTCACTAAAATATGAAGGGGAAGAAGAGAACAAACATTACTGAAAATAAAATGGTTGGAACAACAGCAGTTCAACCAGTGATGGACTGGAAGGCTGAAGATATTGTTGAATCGTTGAAAAAATTTCTTCAGAAGTGCAATTTAGTATTCAAAAGCTATTTTAAAAATCCAATAGCAGAGGAGAAGGTCAGTTATATACTTCACTGGACATGGGAGCGAGGCCTTGACTTATTTAATAGCTGAGAGCTTACAGAGGTGGAGAAACATGATCCAGAGCAGATATTTGTAAAGTTTGCTTCTCACCTTGAACCCAGGTCTAATCATAGAATTAAATGCTATGAATTTCAAGGCTTAATGCAAGAGACTGATGAGACTGTTGATAACTTCCTCACTAGACTAAAAATTGTTGCTGCAAAATGCAAATTTAAGGATATAGAGGAAAGATTAGTTGATCAACTAATATGGGGGTGTGCCCATCCCAAAATGCAAAAGTCTCTTACAGAAGGATAGCTTGAAGCGGCTGAAGCTATAGATGAGGTCACGAGGATGCAAACAAAATCCTTCTCTATGCAAGCTCACCCACAGCAAAGAGAAGGAAGCGTCGATGCTATAAAGAACACAATCAGAAAAGTGCAAACCTCCAAGACCTGCAGGAAGTTCAGCAGACAACACCCTTTTGATGACCGAAACAAATGCCCTGAATACGGTTCTGAATGTAGAGCCTGTGGTAAAGCAAACAACTGGGCGAAGAAAACAGTAATACCAGTGAAGAAAAAAGTCAGGAAGAAGATCCACCATATAAAAGGAAACAACAACGAGGACTCCGACACCCAGATACTGGACATAGAATCTTCACAAGATGTCGGAAGAGATGAAAGAAGGAAGCAAGTTGCACACAAGGATCCAAATACAGAGGACAATCCAGAACAAGCCTATGACATTTCCTAAAGGTGAAGCTGGATACTGGATCACAAAACAACGTTCTTCCACTCAGACTCTACTGCCAGATGTTCCCAGTGAACACAATAAAAGGGTATTCAAAAGATGGTGCATTGGAAACAGCAAATGTCACATTAACAGCCTATGGTGGACCCAGGATCAAGCAGTTAGGGAGAGGTAAGATCAATGGCTGTCATAAGGGAAAGAACATGTGGTAGACGCAGACAGATCAGCAATTCTAGGTCTGGATAGCTGCCAGGAGTTGCAGTTGATATCTGTCAATTATGAGATCCAGACGAAGAAGATATCAACAGAAACACACAAGAAAAAGAGGAAATGATTTCCACAGAAGTACCTGCCAGGCCATGGCACACAGTGGGAGAAAACTTGTTCACCGAGAATCAAGAGTGGTATTTAATAGTAATCTATTACTACACTAAGTTTCCATTCGTCAAAAGGAAATGGGAGCGTTCCTTGCTGAACAAGGAATACCCGAGCAAGTAATATGTGACAATGAACACAGTTCACATCACAAGAATTCAGGAAGCTGGCTGTAGAGAATGGGTTTCTTATCACTATATCATCCCCTCACTACCCTAAAGGTCATGGGTTCATTGAAAGATAAGTGCAAACTGTGAAACACACACTAGTTAAGTGTCACGAAACAAAAGAAGACCCAGACCTAGCTCTTCTATCATTACGAGCAACACATTTAAGGGCTGATATGAAGTCCCCGGCAGAACTTCTAAATGGCAGGAGATATAAAACAACTCTGCCAAGCAAAATACACTCTCCAGAAGACCAGGAGGTAACCAGAAGACTGGCTGAAACGTGAGAAGAAGGACGCCAGCATTATTACAAACATGCACAAACATTGCCAGAACTCTTCAGAGGGCAGCATGTGCATATTCAAGAGCCGATATTGAAAACATGGACCCCAGCAAAGAACATCAGAGAAGCTGAGACACCAAGATCATACATTGTTCAGACAGACTTTGGGAATCAGCTGAGGAGGAACTGAATTCACATCCGGCCGACACAAGATGTGATGAAGCAGAAAGCTTTAATACCAACAAAGCCTGCAACACCAATATCAAGTGAGGTATCAAGTGAAGAGACCACAATCACTAATACTGAAAAAATCAACACAGCAGTTGTCAAGTGAAGCACAACAAGCTACATCACCTACATCTGTACCAACAACACAGGCCCCGACTGTCACAGCCAAATTCACAAGATGGTGAAGCAACATACTGCTGCCAGTTCTCCATCCATAAGAACTGTTTAAAAATACTTGTGTAAATAAACTAGTGTACAAGTTCAGTTACTTAAGTTGCACTGGAAAGAAAGAGATAAAGAACACTAAATTTTTCTTTATCTTGAGAAGGAGGGATATTATATAGTCAGGATGTGAACTATTTTTTAATTGCGTAAGAATATACCCTTCTCACTGTTGTAACTGTAGTGTACCACTGTAGGGTGTATGTAGAGGTCATGTATGTAGGAGTGGTGTGAACAGTTTCCTGAGATGGTGGAAGGCATCAGTCAGTAAAGTCTCTTTTGTTATTTGAATCTTGCATCTCTAAGTTATTTCAGAAGCCTCTCAAGTAACACAGAGACATAACACAGTGCACCTGCTGCCCTGTCCATTGGTGATAGCTTGGGAGTGCTTGCTAGAGTACCTGGACAAGTTACTGTGATGTGTTTTTGAAGGTGGTTCTCACTGCAGCCTCTATGTGCTGGAGGTGACAGAGCAAATATTTGGTATGCTCAGAGGATACTTTGTCCTGGATGATACTAAGCTGTTGCATATTACTAGAGATATCGAATTAGTTTTAACTCTTACATCATTTCTCGGCCTTATGGGTAAGATCAAGTGTAGTTTCATCCCTTGCATTATTCCCATCACTAACACCTTTCTCCTTTTATAATTTTGAAAGTTACAATTGAATCTGCTCCATTTTACTTGTACAAGCAGGGAAGGACTTGTGTCCATACTGCTTCAACTCTTTTGTTACAGTTGTCACCCTTGTGTACTGCCTTGATGTCCCAGGAGAGTGTCCAGACTCTTTAAGAATTCCCAATGAAGCCTTGAGCCTGTTGCTTTCATTCAGACTATTTATTTTGAGGGCTTTGTAACGAATGGAGCCTATATTGGACACAGGAAATAAGCTGTCAATATGATTGGCCCAAGCTAGATTTAAGCTCAGATCCACTGTGTTTAGAATCCTGTGCTGGTCTATCTTATTTCCAGCCCCCACGTTGTCTTTTATAACTTATCACAACTGGATCTTCGTGCACGTTCAATTACGCACATCAGTTACATGCTTATAGCCATTACACATAGCCAGTTGCATCTCTTGGGAGCAGCAAGTTCTCTTGTTAAGTGTCCAGCTCACAATGTCAGAGACCAGCCAAAGAAAACTAACTTAAAGAGGCACCAACAGTTCAGAAGTGAAACATTTCAGCAAATCATCAATGTGGGGACAGACTATAAATCAAGGAGTGATTTAGCTGAGCAAATATATTCAGACCATACTTTGAAATGAAAACATATGCAGGTTGAAATCTTTCAAAGCATTGAAGCTAAGACTGAGGCCTTGGTTTTAACTTCAGTTTGGAATCAGCCAAGATATTATTAAGTGACAGAACAGGGTTGAGTGGCTAAGCCCTGTTCCTCATTTATTTGCTCATATGTAATTGGGGGTGATTGAGCCCCAATGTGACCCGTCACTCGGGTGTGACAGTTGGATTTTATCACCAGATGCTTATTTAATTTTCTCAATACTAAATTGCGCTCAAAGCTGAGATGGGCAGACGAGCAGGATGTGTGTGGTTTGTGGGCTGGGAAAGTACAAATGGATTGGTCTTGTAATAAGGAAAGTAGGAGGGATAGCTGTCCCCATCACTACTGGATGGAGGGAAGAGAGGGTGCAGATACCTGGAAGAACCTTACAAACTTACAAATGACATCCACTTCCCCAGACTCTTTCTGAGGTGCTGGGAGAGAGGTGTGTTTCACCGGTAATGTGGTTAATCTGTGCAAAGTCACAGAGTACCCATGTACACAAGATAACAGCCACAACACTGCTTCATGCTCCCAAATGTTGCAATCGTAGCCAGAGGTTGGGTTCTGCTTCCTCAAGCATTATAACTTGGGTTGTTTCTTGGGAACATAAAAGGTGAGAGGAGACCTGAGAGAAGTTTGTAAAATCACAAGAGGCATTGACAGGATCTTTTTCCCAGGACAAAAACATCTCAACATAGGTTTAAGGTGATGAGGGAAGAAGTTTAAGTGAGATGTATGTGGCATATATTTTACACAAAGTAGTGGGTGCCTCGAATGGGTGCCAGGGATACAAGAGCAAGCAGATAGCATTTAAGAAGCTTCTGGATAGATGCATGAATATGAAAGGGATGGAGGGAGAGCCATAGGTCCAAGCAGCAGAGTTTTATTTTGATTTGGACATCATGTTCAGCCCGACACATGGGTGCTGTTCCTGTGCTGAACTGTTCCATGTAACCTCATTCATACCCTTGATCAGGCAAAGTTGAAGGCTCTCTCTGCCTTTGATTTGGAGTATTTCCAACTTCCTGATCATCGCAGCCAATGGCTGGAGATTTAGCATCTCTCTCCATCTTGGGGGACAAGCTTTCCACTGATATATATACTACAAACCGTCCAACTCCCACAACTACCTGGACTACACTTCCTCACACCCTGTACCCTACAAGGATTCAGCCCCTTCTCTCAATTTCTCCATCTCTGCCACATCTGTTCCCAAGATGAGGTCTTTCAATCCAGAGCTTCCAAAATGTCTGCTGCCTTCCACAAATGTGGCTTCCCCTCCTCCACCATCAACTCAACCCTCACCCGCATCTCCTCCATTTCTCCCTTATCTGCCCTGGCCCCCACTGCTCCCAAATGCAACAAACATAGAATCCCCCTCATCCTTACCTACCACCTCACCAGCCCTCCACGTCCAACACATTATCCATTGGAATTTATGGCACTTACTACTGGACCCCACCATCAGACACATTTTTCCTTCTCCTCCCCTCTTTGCCTTGTACAGGGACTACTCCCTCCATGTTTCCCTTTACACTTATCCCTCCCCACCCATTACATCCCCGGCACCTTTCCCTGTGCCAGCAGGAGGTGCAACATGTGCCTACACCATAGTCCAGGGCCCAAAGCAGGCCTTTCACATGAAGCAACACTAGACTTGTATGTCCAGAGGACTTATTTACTGCATCTGGTGCTCCCCTTGTGGCATTCTCTACATCAAAGAGACCAATTGCAGACAGGGAGAACACTTCACTTAACTAATAGCGTGGTGTTGGTATGCCTTCTTCATGGTTGCCTCGATGTGCTGGCTCCATATTTTATGAATGACAGTCTGTATATTTTTGGAAAAACATTTGTGCTTCTTGGTCTGAGTAAGTCATTTAATATCAAAACACAACAGCAATGATCTGACTCATTTAGCAAAGAGTTAAAAACTGAGTGATCCCTGCCTCATGCCTTAGAAATTTATAAAGTATGACTAAATAAATTGAGCACCACCATTTTACTTCCATTGGTTCATTACACCCTTCATTTGGATGTTAATTTTTCCACATTGCTATTTCAAAGAAGAGATGTGGATTTCTTTCCAATGCAGCTTGGAAACAGACCTTTTGGCTCAACTTACCCATGCTGACCAAAATATCTGTTTCTGCTTCTATTCTGTGTTCAGTAACTGATTATCTGGAGGTGTGGTACTTGGGTGCTGGTTATGCACAAGTTAGCACTGTTGTTTCCCCTTGTTTTACTAGCAGCTGTAGTTTATTGGTGAAGCCCATTTGAAAGTGCCATGAGGTCAAGAAAGATGCTCTGGACATACTTTGTCTTTTTTCCTTCAAGTTAAAGTTCAAGTTTATTGTCATCTGATTGTACATATACATATACAACTTGACAAATCAGCATATCTCTGGAGAGATATTCAGCATATCGCTGAATACTCTATCAAACTTCTACAAATGCACTGTAGAAAGTATATTGACTGATTGCATCAGAGCCTGATTTGGAAACTTGAGTGGCCAGAAAGCTGCAGAAAGTAGAAAACCTATTCAAGTCCATCCAGGACCTCCCATCCATTGAAGATATCTAAGTGAGATGCTGCCTCAGTAAGATAGCCAGTGTCACCCTGTTCACAACCTCTTTTCACTGCTACCCTGGGGAAGAAGATACAGAAGTCCAGCACCTCAAATTCAAGAACAGATCTTATACAACAGCTATTGGGCTGTTGAACATTCCTGCACTACCCTAACCATAAACTACTGGACTACCAAAATATCTGCCTGCACTAATGAAACATCACTGTTTTATGCACTCACAATAACTATGAATACTTATTTTATGATTATTATTGTTCTATCTTGGCATCTACTGTAGTTGGTGTATTTTGTGTACCTTTGTGACTAAAGCAAGTAAGTATTTTGATGCATCGGTACATTGTACTTATGTATATGACAATTCACACTCATTGTTCATTATAGTAGAACCATAGATCATTACAGCACAGAAACAGGCACCTTTGGCCCTTCTAGTCTGTGCCTAACCATTTATTTTGCCTAGCCCCACTGACTTACACCTTCTCCATTGCCGTCCATACCTTCCCCCATCCATATACTTGTCCAAATTCTTCTTAAATGTTAAAACTGAGCCCACATTCATGAATTCAACTGGAAGCTCATTCCATATTCCCACCACCCTCTATGTGAAGAAGTTTCCCCTCACGTTCCCCCTAAACTTTTCCCTTTTCACTCTTAACCTATATCCTCTGGTTTGTATTTCACCTACCCTCAGTGGAAAAAGCCTATCTATATTTACTCTGTCTATCCCCCTCATAATTTTAAATGCCACTATCAAATCTCCCCTCATTCTTCTACACTCCAGGGAATAAAGTCCTAACCTATTTAACCTTTCCCTGTCACTCAATTCTTGAAGTCTGGGCAACATCCTAGTAAATTGTGTCTGCACTCCTTCTATCTTACTCATGTATTTCTGTAGTTAGGTAACCAAAACTGCACACAATACTCCAAATTTAGCCTCACCCATGTCTTATTCAATTTTACCATATTTTCCCAGTTCCTATACTCAATATTTTGATTTATGAAAACCAATATTCCAAAAGCTCTCTTTACAACTCTATCCACATGTGACACCACTTTCAGGGAATTATGCATCTGTAATCCCAGGCCCCTCTGATCTACCACACTCTTCAATGCCCTACCATTTACCATGTATGCCCTTTCTTGGTTTTTCCTTCCAAAATGCAACACCTCACACTTGTCTACATTAAATTCCATCTGTCATTTTTCAGCCCATTTTTCCAGCTGGTCCAGATCCCACTGCAAGCTTTGAAAACCTCTTGCCCTGTCCATAGCACCTCCAATCTTAGTGTGATCTTCAAACTTGCTAATCCAATTTACCACATTATCATCCAGATCATTGATATAGATGCTAAACAACAAAGGTCCCAGCACCGATCCTTGAGGCACACCACTAGTCATAGGCCTCCAGTCTGAGAAGCAATCATCACCACTACTCTCTGGCTTCTCCCATCCAGCCATTATTAAATCCAGTTTACTAATTCACCATGAGTACCTTATGACTTTAGCCACGTGTTGAGCTGCATTATATTCCTATTTCTAACCTCACTAGCACATGGCACAGGTAGCAATCCTGAGATCACAACCCTGCAGGTCTAGTCCTTCAATCTAGAGCCTAACTGTAATGCGCGTCGAAAGAACCAAAGACTTGTTGATCCAAACCAAGGCTTTTATTAACTAAAAGACTGGAGCATATCACAAGTAGGGCGACCAGTCCAGAATGACCTGGTCTGGCTAGGAGCAATCCTTTAAGACCTGCCAGTAGGTGTGGCTACACTCTCGGCCAATCACAGTCATCCTACACTACCATCTGTACATATGTATATATACACATTGGTGATAGAATCTCTACTATCACACTAACTCTATGAACTCTCCTTGCAGGACCTTCTCCCTTTTCCTACCCATGACATTGGTCCCTACATGTACTACAACATCTGGATGCTCACCCTCCTTCCTGAGAATGCCATGAACTTGATCTGAGATATCTCAGACCCTGCAACAGGGAGTCAACATAACATCCGAGATACTCAATCTCTTTCTCAGAACCTCCTATCTATCTCGCTAACTATAGAATCCCCTACCACTACAGCTCACCTCTTCTCCTCCCTTTCCTTCTTAGCCACAAATCCAGGCTCCATGCCAGAGACCCGATCACCATGACTTATCCCTGGAAAGTTGTCTTCCCCAACAGTATCCAAAATAGTATACTTGTTATTGAGGGGAATGGTCACAGGGGTGCCCTGCACTGTCTGCCTATTCCATTTCCTTCTCCTGACTGTCACCCATTTGCCCTCCTCCTGCCTCCTAGGTGTGATAGTGTCCCTGTAACTCCTGTCTATCACCCCCCCTGCCTCTCGAATGTTCTGGAGTTCATCCAACTCCAGCTCCAATTTCTTAACTTGGCTTGTCAGGAGCTGGAGCTGGATGCACCTCTCACAGATGAAGTTATCAAGAATTATACTGGCTTCCCTGATGACCCACATTCTGCAAGAGAAGCATTCCCCTAGCTTGACTGCCATTTCCATTGCTTATGACTAGATGAACAAATATCTAAAACCTGCCCTAACCTGTTTCTATGTGCTGAATACTTTTTGATTTTCAAATAGGGTGTCCCTTTCTTATTTAAACTCCTACTATCCCTTGCCTCTTACCTGTTCTCATCGAAGCCTGTTGAGTCAAAGCCTTACCACTCTGACTCAATCCACTCTAACATTTCCCACTATACTGGAAGGCCAACAGGTTTTGGGCAGATCAAATAAATTTTCCATTGAGCATAGGTGAGATACAAATCAGAGGACATGGGTTAAGAGAGAAAGGGGAAAATGTTTAGGGGGAACATGGGGGGGGGGGTAGAATCTCTTCACGTAGAGGGTCGTGGGAATGTGGAACGAGCTGCCAGCTGAAGTGGTAAATGTGGGCTCAATTTTAATATTTAAGAAACATTTGGACAGGTACATGGATGGGAGAGGTATGGAGGGCTATTGTCAGGGGACAAGGCAAAAAAAAGGTTAGCACAGACTAGAAGGGATGGAGGGGCCTATTTTTGTGTTGTTATATGGTTCTAATGTTCTATTTGGCAATGACCTTGTAATTCACATTTAACAGTGAGATGGCTCGCCATTTTCTGATCTCTCCCTTTCCCCTTCTTGGAGGTGAAGTTCTGCCATTGGTCTGGTGAACATCTAGTCCCACAGAGCCAAGTTTATCTTGGCCTTTAAGCATCACTTCCAGAAGGTTTACTTGTGTCCAAGGAATGGATAGATTTCATCATCTCATTCAGAGTTCAGTCTACCTTGCTAGCTATTGATTAGAGCTCCCAAGATCAGGAAGTGTTGGGTTCAGCCAGATTTGCAAGACCTTTATATGTTCAGCTGTGATGATGTTTCTGAACTTGGGGCAGCCTCTTCCTTAAGGGGTGATTTCAGAGATCCCTCTGTGAATTTTTTCATTAGTAATGGCATGGTTAGCGTAGCGGCTAGCTTAGTGAGTGGCGTAACAGTTAGCACAACACTGTGACGATGCTAGCTATCTGGGTTCGAATCTGGAGCTCTCTGTAAGGAGTTTGTAAGTTCTCTCTGTTTTTGCATGAGGTTCCTCCAGGTGCCCGGTTTCCTCCCACCCTTCAAATCATATGGGGGTTGTAGGTCAATTGGATGTAATTGGGTAGCATGGGCACATGAACAAGGTAGGGCCTGTTGTTGTGCTGTACTTCTAAATTAAATTAAAATTTAAAATTTTCAAAGGAGAGATGCAGGCATGTTTCAACTAGCTTCATGGAGCATACTCTAGATCAGAAGGCGGCAATGGAGGACTCTGAGACCAAAAGAGAGTCCTGCCGACCCTTCACCTCCTGGAGCTCCACCCACCTCCACTCATAACCCCATCAACTGCAGGAGGAGCAAATTCGGCAAGCTTTTCTGCAGTGTTCACATTTTTCTGTAACCTTCTCTCACTTTCTGAAAATATTTGAAGGCGATAAGCCTTCCGACGTTTCTCTTGGGTCACTTCTCCAACTTGTTCAATCCCCCGCATTACACTTCTGCAGTGATGATACTTCTTTGGCTCCAGAGCACCGGAATTAGTTGTGAAACACATTTTGATTTTTTTATGATGGAAAGAGATTGCAAAAGCACACACACATTCTTTCTTAATCAAGAGAGAGAGTGCGTTCATAGACAAAATGGGTTTCCACGCATCGAGATTAATCATAGAGAGGAGGACAGGAAACTAGAACACATGCTGTTCCTTTGATTTTCATTTTTGGTTCTGACAAGATGTACAAGTGTTCCTGCAACTTCATTTGGTGTCTGATTAATATACAGCCTTCTGGGACTTGTTTTACTGAGAAGACTATTATTTCTTTGAGTACATTTATTTCTGTTAATTTCTGTCATTTGCAGGAACTGAATAGGTGCAAGTCGGCAGTCAATTCTACAGCTGATGATTCTGTCCAAATAATAGCTTGGGAAGATTTTTGTATTAAGTTTTTGTCGACTGAGATGCTTCCAAGAGAAAGATTTTTCCTGCTATCTTTCAAGGTTTTAATTTCCATTTTGTGTTTGCCTTGGATGCAAAAAATATTTTTTTTAAATTTTAGTTAATCAAGGATGAATAGGAATTGAATGTATAGGTTCCTTTTTTAAAAAAAGTGCAAAGCGATACTTTACACAGTATAGGTGCAGGCATTCGGCCTAATTGGACTTATGGGGTTTGCAACATGCACGAGCCTACCTTGTCAAACCTCATCAATCTATTGACAATTTCTTTGTGGATTCAAAGAGTCATTGAGAGATACAGCACAAAAGCAGGCCTTTCAGCCCACCAAGTCCATGAGACCATTGACCACTCTTTTACACTAACCCTAAATTAATCCTGCTTTTTTATCTCCCTACATACTCATCAACATTCCCCTCACCTACCAGTGGCAATTTTACAGTGGCCCACCAACTTACCAACCCGCGCACCTTTGGAATGTATGAGGGAAACAGAGCACTTGGAAGACCTACACAGTCACAGGGAGAGCATGTACACTCAACATGGCCAATACCCCAGGTCAGAATTGAACTTATGACTCCAGGACAGCGAGTTGATAACTCTCTGGAGTGTTTTCCTGTCCTGTGCATTGGCACCTCCATACCAGACAGTGAAGGGAAGGAGTCCTACCAGATGTGCCACTCTGCTGCTCAAACCTTCTCTTCACTTTCCTTCAAGGGTATTGGACACATCCATCTCCACCAATGAATGTGGTAGCTACATTCGCACTGCTTTTTGACAGAAAGATATTTGACCCAAACACTTGACTGAATTTATTAGTGACAATCTTAATTTATTCTTTTTAAAAAAAATTAGACAAACAGCACAGTAACAAGTCCTTCCAGCCTACCAAAACTTGCCGCCCAAAAACCCCAATTAATCTACAACTCCCGTACATTCTTTGTAGAGTGGAAGGAAACCAGAGCACCCAGAGGAAATCCATGAGGAGAATATTACAGAGAGTGCTGGCTGAAAATAAGAACATCTTATTTTCTAACTTTTGAACTCAGAGGTAAGGTCTTCCCATGTCTAATTTATTAAATTCTTTTATTTTGCAAGGCATCTCGAATTCTCTTTTCTAGAGAAATTAACTCCGCCTCCTCTGTTCCTCCTGTTAGTTACAGACATTCTGTTTTAGTAAATTATTCCTTGCCTCGCCTCAATGTTCTATAGAAAAACAGCAGGTTCAGGTTCTAGACTGCCACTCCAGGATTCCATGCTCTGCTCTATGCCAGTCAATTTGGGGAATGCATTTTCAGATCAATGACATCTGCTGTTTTCTCTGCACCCCCATTACACAGTTTATCCTTTCACTGCACCTTGAATTCTGACTTGTTAACTTGCTTTGAGAAAAGAAGCTGTATACAGTATGTCGAAAAAATAACAAGAACCATTCATAGTTTGTTCATTGCAACAGAGAAAAAAAAACAAAGGGAGAATTGGCTGAAGCTGCAAAGTTCCAGTGGAGGGTTTGCCCTCTGAAGCACAGGAACATTTAAACAACAAGGAGCCAGAAATCAGTTCCCTTGCCTCCAACTTGTCTTCCCTCACCTCCAAAATAAATTGACTTCGCTAAGGTCTTACCTTCCCCTTCTGAAAGATCAAAGTTCCCAACAGCTGGCGTTTGGCTCTTAAAATAGTTTAGGATCGACAGTGAATTTTGAACTTGCTGTTATTTTTCCTCTGCTCCCCACTCGGAGCACCAGGCCCCATCTCCGTCCAGCAAGTGGATATAATAAGAAAATCTGCAGCCCTCATCTCTGCTGAAATTTCACAATTTCCAGACCGTTGAGCTTAACAAAACCAGAACTGACCTGAAGTAAAGGAACTCATTATTCATTCTCCCTTGACAACTGGGATCATTCCTCCTTTGTGAGTCCAATCTTTAGTTTGGATTTGTGGAGTGCACTTTCTCCTCAGAGTCAGAAAGGTGTGGGTTCCATTCCCTTTCTTTGGATGGGGAGCAGAACTGTTAGAGGTGCTGTATTTTGGATGATGTGACACATTAGAGGATACAATAGAATCAGTGCTCTATTTAAAGGAAATTTGATGAATTGCACTTGCCAATACTAATACCTCAGCTAAGAATGTTGAAATGATATTATTTGTATCAGTACAATTATGAGAATTTATTGTCAGATTCATAAATACAATGTACTGATACTGCAAAATTCTTACTTGCCTCACTATGCCAAGACAGAAAAAGAGATAATGAAGATAAATGCATAAAATAATAAATATTCAGTTACGGTGAGTACAAAAAAAGTGAAGTTTCTGCAATGCAGTCAGATTTTTTAGTGGTCCTGGAGTAGTGTAGTTAGGGTTGGGAAAGATAAAAACTGTATTGAACTTCATGTCGGGTTTGGAGGTCACCTTCAATTTGTTTTGAATACTTTTATCAATTTTTAACTACAATAATAATGACATTAGATTCAATTTATTTTTAAAAATTATTACATGTGGTATATATCTTCACAACCCCTCCAAAAGAAAAAGAAAGAAAAAAATGGAGAATGCCAAGAAAATAAAACATTTACACAATAAAGTCTATTGGAGATTACCAAGAAGTGAGGTCTTCAGAGAGTCCAATCATACATGGAAACCAACATTTTGTAAATACAGGCTCCATATTTTCAAAAAAATATGATATTTATCTCACAGATTATAAGTAATTTTATCTAATGGTATACAACTACAAAGTTCTGCATGCCATCTTTCCATGCCTAAATCTATTTCTGACTTCCATGATATTGCTATACATTTCCTAGAAACTGCTACAGCAATTTGTACAAATTCAATTTGATAAATATTTAATTTTAATTTTGGCCTTATAGCCTTAAATATTACTCAGTAAAAATAACATCGGGTCCTGTGGGAATTTGACCCCAGTAATTCATCCCAAAAAATTACCTACCCCTAACCAAAATTGTCTAACTTTAGGGCATTACCAAGTTGAATGAAAGAAAGTTCTACATCTAAAACATAAATCTGATATGGCAGATTTAATCTATTTAATTTTTGTGGAGTCAAATATAATTGATGTAAAAAGTTGTAATTGAACTAACCTATATCTTACATTTATAAGTTTAGTTTATATTATTCTTAAAGAACTCCATCCATCCTTTTCACTTATTTGTATATTTCAATCTAATTCCCATCTTAATCTTGATTTATGCACCCCCTTTTTGGGGTTCTTAGTCTGAAGTAAGTTATACATTACTGAAATAAATTTATTGACAGTAGTGTTACAAATCAGTAATTCTAATTCACTTTGATTAGGTAACATCAAGGGGTCAAACATTTAATTGATCTTTGGAATAAGAGGTCACCTTTGCTGAAACAATTATGATTTAATTTATTGGTATGCCAAATGAATCATTAACCTTTTCCTGATTTTCTCTAAATTTGGAAAGGGAAGAGTTATGAAGACTAACACAAAAGTTGCAGATTCTTGAATATTGAGCAAACAAAGAATTGCTACAGGAACTCAACAGGCTAGGCAGCAACCAGGGGTAGAAATAGTCAGTCAACATTTCAGGTTGGGAGCTTTTATTGAAACTAAGATAGAATAGTTAAAATTATATCTATAAAGGGGGAAATTAGCTGGGGAGGGGACTAGAGGTGATACAGTATAGGACAGAAGGTGGCGAAGGTGAATGAGGGGGAGGGTTGTGATACACCACTTGCATGTACTTGTTTGGTCAGGCATACCCATTGGTCATCTGTGCCAATGGTCACTCCCTCAGGCTCCTGTATAAAGGTGACTGTGTAGCGCACACATGTCAAACTCTGGCCCGCGGGCTAAATTTGGCCCGCGATATAATTATATTTGGCCCGCGAGATCATTTCAAAAATGTATTAGAGGTGGCCCGCCCTGCAGCGAGAGCCGATGCTGTTTTTTGGTAATGTCACCCCCACCATCCTCCCCCTTCATTGCACATCCTTCCCCATTGTAACACGAGAAATTGTAACACGAGAAGTCTGTCGACGCAAGCCGGTTGTAAGGCTCCCCGCACAACCAGTCACTTCTCCCACCTGTCGAGCGGTGCGGCGGATTGGCAAGCGCCTGTGATTTCCTATCGGCGCGACGGGCATGGCAGGCTGCGCACAGCCCCCGGGCAGCGCGAGCCCCGCGTGACTGGCACCGGATGGCCCTTCCACAGCGTGAGTGCACTTCTCCCGGTCGCCATGGCCTTCAGCGCTTGCACCCACGCAGACCCCAGGGACGGCTGCACGTGAAGAGAGAGATGGTGGCTGTCCGCAAAGGCTGATCGGCAGCGCGCTGGGCCTGATTGGGTGGGTAAGCAGGGGTGGGCAGAGGGTGTAGGTGAGGAGTAATGGGCAGGGGAAGTTATGGTGGTGCGAGGGGCAGTTAGAGGGAGGGATGAGTAGAAGGAGGGGTGGATAGGGAAGAGGTAAAAGGGGAGGGGCAGGGCGAGTAGGGGAGGGGTGATTAGAGGGTGAGAGATGAGTAGAGGGAGGAACAGGTTGAGGAGAGAGGCAGTAGAGGAGTGTGTATAGGATGGGGTGGGTAGAGGCAGAGCAAGTGGAGTGAGGGGAGAGTAGAAGTTGGGTAAAGGACTGGTCAGGTAGAGGGATGGTGGGTCGAGGGTGAATAGAGGCCTAGAGCCTGAGGAGTGAGCAGGAAATGCTGAATCCTGATGCAGGCCAAAATGGACACAGCCTGTGAATGCTGACTACATCTCCACAGGGACCAAATATGTTTCCCTCAGGTCAAGCAAAGGGTGAACTTGAGCTACCTACTTCTGACCTGTAACATTATCCTCCTAAAGTTATATCCTAAAGTTTAACATTACATATGTTGAAAGAAGAGAAAACATGCAGATGTTGTTGAAAAATTTCAATAAATATTTAGTTCGGCCCTCGACTTAGTCCAAGTTTTTAATTTTGGCCCTCCGTGAATTTGAGTTTGACACCCCTGGTGTAGCAGGTTGTGTGTGAGCGCAGGCTGAGAGATCAAGTAACACAACTGCTTTAATTCAAATTCCATACTGCAGCCTTTAAGCCCATCTCGGGTCCCGTCCCCGCGTTCCGGCACTTGCATCACAATGACGCAAGCACGCAAATGACCTTCTGGTCTGGACCAGAAGAGATGATCCCACGTTGCCATCTTTGCCACAACTGCCCCGCTGACCTTGTGTGACAAGTGGGTCACCGCTACAAACATATGCGTTGCCACACAACCCCCACCTCCCCCCCCCCCCCCCACCAGAACCACCACAGATGGTCTTGTGATGCATCGAATGTGAGGTCTGCTATTTAGGTGGCTGACCCCCATGAACTGGTGAGGGGTACCTGTACTGGTCAGGACAAGTCCAGATAAGCTAGTTTCAAATGGTCCAGTGTGAATAGTTCCTCCTTGCCCCCAATGTCAAGAGTAAACATGGATGCATTTCTTTACAGCACCTTGAAGGGTCTTTCATAGGGGCACTGAAGGGGAGTCCCGTGTGTGCCCCTTTGCACGATTACATACTTATAGGAGGACGTCTGGGGGTAGTTGCAGGGCGGCTGACCTGCAAGGGAGCCCAATTTGTCTTGCACCCTCTCGAGGAGGACTGATTGGGTGCTGGAGGGAGGAATTGGCCAGGGACTGCTATGGTCTTACCATAGATTAGTTCAGCAGAGGAGGCTCCAAGGTTGTCCTTAGGCACTGTGCGTATCCCCAGAGAACCAGGGCAGTTCATCTACCTAAATGGGCTTCTCAAGCCATGTCATCAGCACTGATTTGAGGTGGTGATGGAAGCGCTCGACCAGCCCATTGGCCTGGGGGTGGTAAGCCTTGGTGCAATGCAGCTAGGTGCCCAGGAGCTTAGAGAGCTTGGTCCACAGGGCAGAGGTGAACTGCGCTTCTCGGTCGGTCATTATGTCCGCTGGAACACCACAACGGGAGACCCAGGTGAAAAGGAAAGCCCTGGCATACATGTCAGTGGAGGCATCCAGAATGGGTATGGCCTCCGGCCAACGAGTGAACCTGTCCGCCACCGTGAGCAGGTAGCGCGACACTATGTTCAGGTGGATGTGTTGGAACCTGTGGGTTGGAGCATCGAACTGCTGGACTTGGAGCTTGGTGTGCTGCTGGACCTTGGCAGACCGGCAGTCTGCAGGTTTTCACCCACTCCGTGATCTGTTTGTGTAGGCTGTGCCAAACAAATCTTGTGGACACCAGCCACAGTCGTGTGAATGAAGGGGTGAGACAAACCGTGGATTTTGTCGAAAACCGTTCTCCATTGTGCGGGGACCAGCAGCCAGGTTGGCCTGTGGAGATGTTGCAGAGGAGCGTAGTGCCATTGGCATCAAGTGGGATGACCGCAGTTCTGAAGTTGTGCATTTCAGGGTCGTCTTGCTGGGTGCAAGCCAGATCATGGTAGTTGATGCCCTGCACCATTGCATTGACCACTGGGCTGGAGAGTTCGTTGACGACAACGTTGTGTTTTCCGTATAGATGTCAATTAGCGGTGGTGAGTTCAGAGATATAGGATAAGTGCCTCTGGGTCAGAGGACTTTGAGAAGGTGAAAGTGAGCAACTTGTGATCTGTAGACAGTAAACAGCAGCCACTGCAGGAAATAGCAGAAATGGCAGATGGCCAGGTAGAGGGCCAGTAGCTCTCTGTCGAACACGCTGTACTTCAGTTCAGGGGGTTACAGGTGGCGACTGAAAACAGAGTGAAGTCTCCATGAATTGTTAATGATCTGTTCTAGGACAGCGCCTATTGCTGTGTTGGATGCGTCGACTGTGAGGGCTGTTGGTACATCCATTCGTGGGTGGACTAGGATGGATGTATGAACCAGGGCCTCCTTGGTCTCCTTGAAAGCAATGTGAGCCTTGTCCGTCCGTGCGATCTCCTTCTTCGAATCAGACATCAGGGCTAAAAGAGGGCATATAATCTCAGCTGCAGCGGGGGTGAACCTGTTGTAAAAATTCACCATCCCCATGAACTCTTGCAAGCCCTGTGGTATGGCTTCCACTTTGTCGGGAAGGGGGGTGGTGCTATCTTTGGTAATTTGATGACCTAAAAAGTCTATTTCTGCGAGTCTGAACTGCTACTTCTCTGGATTAATGGTGAGGCCGAACTGTGCGAGAAGGTTGAACAGCTGGTGTGGGTGTGTCCTGTGCCTCTCAGGCATGCTGCTGGCTACTAGGATGTCATTGAGGTAGATGAAAAGGAAAGGCAAGTCTCTGCCGACCACGTCCATAAGGCACTGGAATGTCTGTCCCGCACTTTTCAAGCCAAATGGAAAGGAACTTGAACAGGCTGAATGGAGTGATGATACCAGTTTTCTGGACATTATCTGGGTGCCCGGGGATCTGATGGTATCCCGGACCAGGTCGACTTTGGAGCTTCGCTCCATGAGGTTTGCTGCGAAATCCTTGATATGGGAAATTAGGTAGCGGTTGTGCATCATTGAGGCACTTGTAGTCCCCGCAGGGTCTTCAGCTGCCATTGGACTTTGGTACCAAGTGGAGGGGTGAGACCCATGTGCTATCAGAACGGCAGATGATGCCGAGTTCCCCCATGCGTCTAAACTCTTCCTTGGTGTGGTTGAGTTTGTTGGGGGCCAGGTGGCGAGCCTACGAATGCAATGGTGGGCCAGTGGTCACAATATGGTATTGGACGCTGTGCTTTGGCATGGTGGCAGTGAACTGGGGGCGTAGAATGGAAGGAAAGTTAGCAATGAGGTGGCTGAACTGGCCATGTGGAGCTTTCAGGAAGCAAGATGGGTGGACAGCTTATTGGATGTGCCAAAGGGCACAGTCTGGAAAGTCTTAGCGTGGATTAATCATCTGCCATGGAGGTTCACTAGTAGGGAGTGTGCCCACAGGAAATCTGCACCCAACAGTGTTTTGCCCACTGAAGCCAGTGTGAAGGACCAATTGAAGTTGACCTCACCAGAATGTACAGGAATTTGCCTCGTGCCAAAAGTTTTAACGTCAGATGTTATTGGCAGTGCGCTGGCAGAGGCTGTGGAGTTTTGTGCATGTCTCGAGCACTGTAGGGGGGATGGCACTTATCTCCACCCCCATGTCCACAAGGAACCTGCAGCCTGAGATCCTGTTGCAGATGTGGAGAAGGTTGTTTGGTCGACTGGCCCCGTCATTTTGGCTGACTCACCCCAACGCTGATGGTAGAAGCACCATTTGGGATTGGGCCTTTCTGTTATCTGGTGGGGCGGGGCCTGTTCACATGGTGGACTAGTCTTGGGCATTGTCCTTTGTGGCAGCCGTGTAACGCAGTTGACTCAGCCTATGGCCTTGTGCCTTGAACGGTAGAGAATGTCTGCTTGTGCCACAACCTTACGCAGGTCGCTAAAATGTGTGTCAGCCAATAGAAACATAGAAACATAGAAGATAGGAGCAGGAGTAGGTCATTCGACCCTTCGAGCCTACTCCGTCATTCAACGAGATCATGGCTGATCTTAAAGTTCAGTACCCTGTCCCCGCCTTCTCTCCGTAACCTTTAATACCCTTATACTGAAGAAATATATCTAATTCTCTCTTAAATATATTTAATGAACCTGCCTCTACTGCCCTCTGTGGCAATGAATTCCACAGATTCACCACCCTCTGGGTAAAGAAATTCCTCCTCATCTCGGTCCTAAATGGTTTGCCTATTATCCTCAAACCATGGCCCCGGGTTCTGGATTTTCCCATCATTGGAAACATCCCATCTGCATCCATTCTGTCCAGTCCTGCCAGAATTTTATATGCCTCTATGAGATCCCCTCTCAATCTTCTAAACTCCAGGGAGTACAATCCCAATTTGCGCAATCTTTCCTCATAAGTCATTCCTGCCATTCCAGGTATCAGCCTGGTGAATCGCCTCTGCACTCCCTCCATTGCAAGAACATCCTTCCTTAGAAAAGGTGACCAAAACTGCACACAATACTCCAGGTGGGGTCTCACCAAGGCCCTGTACAGCTGCAGTAAGGTATCCTTGTTCCTCGACTCAAACCCTCTTGATATGAAGGCCAACATACCATTTGCCTTTTTAACTGCCTGCTGTACCTGCATGCTCGCCTTCAGAGACTGGTCTACAAGTACTCCTAGGTCTCTCTGCACTTCCCCATCTCTTAATCTATTGCCATTCAAATAGTAATCTGCCCTCCGGTTTGTATTACTAAAGTGGATAACCTCATATTTATCCACATTGTAGTGTATTTGCCATGTATCTGCCCAGTCCCTCAATTTATCCAAATCACACTGGAGCTTCCTGACCCCCTCTTCCGTGAACACAACCCCTCCTAGCTTAGTGTCATCTGCAAATTTGGAGATATTACATCCAATCCCTTCATCCAGATCATTAATGTAAATTGTGAACAGCTGGGGTCCCAGTACAGATCCCTGTGGCACCCCACTGGTCACCGCCTGCCACTCAGAAAATGAGCCATTTATCCCAACTCTCTGTCTTCTAACTGCCAGCCAGTTCTCAATCCACATCAATAATTTGCCCCCAATCCCATGAGCCTTGATTTTGGAAGCCAGTCGTTTATGCGGGACCTTATCGAAGGCCTTTTGGAAGTCCAGGTACACCACATCCACTGGCTCTCCCCCATCTATTTTACCTGTCACCATCTCAAAGAATTCCAATAGATTTGTCAAGCAAGATTTACCTTTTGTAAATCCATGTTGACTCCGTCTGATCCCTTCTCTGCTAGTCATATGCTCCGCTATTACATCCTTAATAATGGATTCCATCATTTTTCCCACTACTGATGTAAGGCTCACTGGCCTATAATTCCCCGCTTTTTCTATACCCCCCTTTTTAAATAGTGGGGTAACATTAGCTACCCTCCAATCCATGGGTACTGATCCTGAGTCTATCGAGTTCTGGAAAATAATTCTTAAAGCATCTGCTATCTGAATGGCCACTTCCTTAAGTACCCTAGGATGTATATTATCAGGCCCTTGGGATTTATCTGCCTTCAATCCCATCAATTTCCCCAAGACCATGTCCTTAAGAGATACTGATTTCTTTCAGTTCCTCCCTGATTCTGACTGCAAAGGACCTACTCTGGATTTCACCAATCTTTTCCTCTTGACATATTTATAAAAGCTTTTGCAGTCGGTTTTTATATTTGCCGCAACTTGAGTCTGATGTCTTCCGGCATTTGCGTGAGGAACACTTGCTCAAACATGAAGCAGGGCTTGTGTCCATCTGCCATTGTGACCATTTCATCCATGAGGGCTGTGATAGTACAGATTCTATCACCAATGTGTATATGTATAGATTGTGGTGTAGGATGACTGTGATTGGCTGAGAACATAGCCATGCCTACTGGCAGGACTTGCTCCTAGCAAGATCAGGTCATTCTAGACTGGTCCACCTACATTTGATATGCTCCAGTCTTCTAGTTAATAAAAGCCTTGGTTTGGATCAACAAGCCTTTGATTCTTTTGACGTGCTCAACAAGGCCGAACAGGGTCCTATCGCCTAGGCCGTCCAAGTGAAGGAGCCTGGTGCCCCTCTCATGTCATGAGAGGCCGTACTTGCTAATGAGATTTTTAAGAGCTATGTATTTACATTTCTCTGGCGGCACCTGGATAAAGTCTTCAACTCGTGTGGCGGCTTCCTGGTCGAGCAAGCTGATGATGTAGAAGTCTCTCGTCGAATTGGAAGTTACCTATTTAATCTGGAATTGGACCTCTGCTTGGCCAAACCAAATGTGGGGCCTGTTCATCCAGAATGTTGGCAGCTTCAATGCAACGGCATCAATGCTGAGGGTTCCATTGTGTTGAGGCTTCAGGACGTGGACACTCGTTGGGATCACCAGTGTAATGGGTTGTGTGTGAGCGCAGTGAAAAGACTGAGACAACAGGCTGAGACCTCAAGTTACACAACTGCTTTCATTCGAATTCCGCGCTGCAGCCTTTAAGCCAGTCTCTGGTCCCGCCCCCTGCATTCCACACTTGCATCATGATGATGCAAGCGCGCACGCACCCTTCCAGTCTGGACCGGAAGAGACAGTCCCGCGATGCCATCTTTGCCATGGCTGCCCTGCTGACCTTGCATGACAAGCAGGGTCGGTTTGCTGCTACAAACATGTGCGTTGCCACAACTGTTCCATGGCTCCATCTTCAGTGCAGGACAACCAAAGAGTATGGATGGGCCTTTGTTTTTCAGTGAATAAAATCCTATTAGTTCCTCATCCTCAGTCTTTGAGTAATTGATAGTGCATCAAAGGGAAATAATAATCGGAGAGGAAATATGTAAGCATAGCAATAAGTAAAAAAGAGATGGAAGCAGTGGAACAAGATGAGGGTGCAGTGTTATCTAAAATAAGAAAAATCAATGTTCAAGCTGTTAGGTTTGAAGCGGTCCATGGGGAATATGATGTGTTGCTCCTCCAGTTTACATTTAGCATCTCCCCAGTGGATGAAACTAAGGATGAAAATGTCTCTAGGAATGGCTGGGGGGAGTTGAAATGATTGGTGACAGGAAGCTCAAGTTTTGACCAACACACAGAGTGTAGGTGTTCGAGGAAGCAGCCACCCAATCAATCTGTGTTTGGTCTCACCGATGTAGCAAAGACTTCACTGGTAACACTAAATGCAGTAGATCAGGATGAACAATGTGCATGTGAAGCTCTGCCTCACATGGAAGGTGTATTTGTGATTGGGATGGAAATGAGGGGCACAGATGGGAACATGTTTTGTACATTCAACAATTTCATACATTCAACAATTTCAGCCAGGGTGCCTTAGGGGATGGAAAGGTTGGTGGGAAGGGAAGAGAAGACCAGGGATTCTTGGAGAGATTGATCCCTGCTAAATGTGGATGGGAGTGTGTGTATATATACCTATTTGAACCTATAGCAGAATTCCTAACAATTGTTTAAAACAGGCATGTTATATCCATGTAATAAACCAGAGTCCCACTTAAATATGGACCTAAGACTCAGAAATACAGGCTAATTCCACTTTAGCCCAATTAGGAGGTTGCGTAATATCCAACATTTTATTAATAAATTTTAATTGTGCGGCTTCATAATAATTTTGAAAATGGGGTAATTAAAGTCCTCCTAAAGCATATTTCCACATCAATTTCTGTAATGCTACTCTTGCTAACTTCCCCTTCCATAAAAACTTCTGTACTGCCGTATTCAAATCTTGAAAAAATACTTTTGGAAGTGAACACGAAATTGATTGGAAAAAATATTGAATACGTGGAAAAAATATTCATTTTAATACAATTTACCTGACCTATTAATGTCAACGGAAGATCTTTCAATTTAATCAAATCCATCTTAATCTTTCTCAATAATGGTACATAATTAAATTTATATAACGATGGGTCAAGGCAATAGAGTTTTTTTTCTATGCTGATTTGAGTCAGGAGATTATTAAGAGATGTAAAGAATTTAATTCAGCAAAAGAAGTGTTGTGGAGAAATGGGTATAAGTTTATTTTTCGGTACCCCTCTGTGTTGAAAGTTTTATATGGAAACTTTCAATCTCAGTTTTTTGAGAATAATTATGATGCATTAATTTTTGCTAATTCTTTACCAGATGTGCGGGGAGCTGATCAACCACTGTCACCTAAGAGGAGGATGTCTGATAAGAGAAATGGGAATGGGAATGGAAAGAAAGGTGAAATGTCAAGGAGCCTGATTGATATTGAAGATCCGGAACAATCTTTGGGATTGGAATAATTGTGAATATGATGAACAAGTGCTGAAAAGTTCGACTCGGGGTGGGGGGGTGGGTGGGTGGATGACTCTTAAACTTTTGAAAGTCATCTGCCACCAGTGGTTTTTTTTAACCACACCCAGTTAATTGGGGAATTACTACATTGGTGTAGTTTTGGGAAAGTTTTTGGTGTCTGTTTTTTATATTGTAGGGTTTTTTTGTATTTTACTTTAGTTTTTAAAAAATTATTTGAGCAAGGGAAGATTTTGTGGTTTATATACGTGTGAATTGTGAAATTAACAGAAATTTTTTTTTAGTATAAAATGCCTAATTTGAATTTTGCAACTTTTAATGTACAGGGATTGAACAATCTGCTTAAGCGTAAACATGTGTTGGCTTATATTAAAAAGATGAAGGTTGATATTGCTTTTATCAAGAAACACATTTAACTGAAAAAGAACATTTAAAATCAAAGAGAGATTGGGTAGGACATGTAATTGGTTCTTCTTTTAATTCTAGAGCATGAGGAGTGGTGATTTTGGATCATAAGAAAATACCGTTTGAACTGGATTCATTTTTTGAGACAGTGGGTCGAGTTTTAATGGTGAATTGTAAGATTTTTGCAGAACCATGGACTTTGTTGAATGTCTATTCACCTAATGTAGATGATGAACAATTTATATCTGAAGCTTTTCTGACATTAAATCAGGCTAAGGAAAACATCTTAGTTGGAGGGGATTTTAATTGTGTTTTAGATCCATTATTGGATAAATTTCCGAAAAGTATAAAGAAATCGAAGGTGGCTGTGCAAATGGTGTCTTTGATGAAAGATCTGAAGTTAGTTGAGATTTGGAGAAGATTAAATCCAACAGAGAAAGATTTTTCATTTTATTCATCTAGACATGATTCATTTTCCAGAATAGATATGTTTTTGGTATCTGCTCATCTTCAAGCTCAAATTAATTAGGCTGAATATAAGAGTAGGATTGTGTCTGATCATTCTTTGCTACTTATATCATGTACTGGACCTGAAGTTATGGAATCAACTTATCGTTGGAGATTTAATGTTATGCTATTGAAGAAGCCTGAGCTTGTTAGTTTTGTTAAGGAACAAATTACTTCTTTTTTGAATATAAATACAAAATCAGTACAGAGTAATTTTATTTTATGGGATGCTTTGAAAGCATATTTACGAGGCCAAATTATTAGTTATACTGCAAAGGAAAAAAAGAAGTACTTAGCAGAAAGTCTGACACTGGAGAAACAGATATCAAAGTTGGAAAAAGAATTTCAGAAAGATTGTACCGAAGATAAAAAGGCAACATTAACTAAGTTGAAAATACGATATAATTTAATATAATGCAAACTTATCAATATGAGCGTTTAATTCAGAGATCTAAGCAGCGTTATTATGAATTAGGTGATAGAGCTCATAAAGTATTATCTTGGCAAATGAAAACAGAAAAGGCTTCAAGAACTATTAATGCTGTGAAAAGGAATTCAATAGTTATCTCTAAACCTCAGGAAATTAATGATCAATTTTGTTCATTTTATCAAAAATTGTATACTTCTGAGGGGGTTTGAGATAATGGTTCTATTGAATCTTTTTATCTGCATTAGATTTGCCAGTGTTAAGAGAAGAGGATGTGAAAGAACTGGAATCTCCATTTACAGATTTTGAGATTAAGCAAGCTATACAGGAGATGCCAAATGGGAAATCTCCAGGAGATGATGGATTTACTGTTGAATTTTATAAGGTGTTCTATGATGATGTCTCCTATATTTTTAGATGTACTTCAACATATAATGGATGAACAATCATTACCAGAATCTTGTTCAAGTGCGATTATTACAGTAATACCAAAGAAAGAAAGAGATCTATTGAATGGCCTCATATTGGGCAATTTCTTTATTAAATGTAGATTATAAGGTAATAGCTAAAATATTGGCAAATAGACTTGCCAAATATTTACCTCAATTAGTACATGCTGATCAGGCAGGTTTCATAAGAATAGGTAGGCCTCTGATAATATTCTTAGAAAGATTACGTTGATCAATGCATCGAGTCAGCAACCCAACCTTCCAATGGTGGTTGCGCTTGATGCAGAAAAAGCATTTGATCAAGTTGAGTGGAATTTTGTATTTGAAGTGTTGGAAAAATTGAAGTTTTGGCCATTTTTTATTGGTTGGGTTAAGGCACTATATAAAAATCCAGTTGCTAGGGTGGTGACGAATGACCAAACTTCTTCACCATTTAAGTTCACACAATCAACACATCAAGGTTGTCCATTGTCACCAGGCGTATTTGCATTGGTCATAGAACTGTTAGCACAAGTAATCAGACAAAATGATAATATTAAAAGGATAAGAATTGCAGATGAGGAATATAAGATTAATTTATTTGCTAATGATGTACTGATATATTGAACATACCCAGAACAATCTTTAAAATATTTGCAATAATGTCTGGAGTAATATGATGGTTTTTCTGGGTATAAAGTAAATTGGGATAAAAGTGAGATATTGCCAATTTCAGATGGAGATTATAGTGAATGTAAACTGATTACAAAATTACGATGTTCAAATAAAATTAAATATTTAGGAGTAATGGTTGACGCAAAATATCAATCGGTCGGCAGGAGCAAACTAAGTTCAGCGCCTGTGTCTACAAGGAATTTGCGCTTACCCGCATCGTCCTGAAGATACAATAGGCCTGTATGTACGCCAGCTGCCGAGGCCACTACTGGCAGCTGGCTCTCTCTTTTCCTGACTTCTTTTTGTAGTAGGTACATGGCTGGATGCACTTATGGGCATTTTTTCCCCAGTGGCGATGGTAAAAACACCACTCTCGATGTACATCAGCACGTTCCTCTTTCTTGGATTGACTGCAGATACAGGAGGCTGGTAGGATGCAGGAGATGCTTCTGCTGCAAAAACTGGATGTATTCGGGCAGACTCTTGTGTAGGATACGATAGAGCCTGTCATCCTCTCGAGCCACATCATGGGGATGGCAGAAATCCATGTTACCAATGGGTATGGCAACGTGAGCTGAAAGTTTTGACAGAAGTAAGGTTTTGATAAGCAAACAATGGGAATGACCATCTGACAATGCCAGCATCTCATTCATCAGGTTTGATGGATTCTTGTCACCTAGGCCTTCTATGTTCAAAAGACGCATGACACGCTCATGCCTAGTAAATTCAAATGTATCAAGAAGAAACTGGCAGAACCTGGTGTACTGGTCTTCTGCCGGAGGATGAGCAATAAATTTGCTTACTCACGATACAGTGGCCGCGTCGAATGTACTCACGACATGCCAAAATCTTGTGACTTCCGCCGCTAATACCCTGAAGACGAAACTGGGTTTCAGCTTGAAGAAACCAAATTTGAGGCTGATGTGTCCAGAAAGGAGGTAAATGAAGCCCAACTGCAGTAGCTGTCATGGCGGCGCTGGCAGTTGTTGCTGTTGTTGAAATGTCCTCCTTTTCCATAATGATTAAAATTCGTTGAATCATCACGCCAGGGTCACCAATTTGTAGCAGATACTATGGTAGATGCTATTAAATAAAGGCAAATACACACAAAGGTAGTCAACTCAAGACTGGTTTATTGCAGAAATACACAGACCTTTTATTCCCTGCATGTTAATGAGCTCATTAGTGAACAGCTGCTGGTCCACAGGACCAGCAAGTTAAACCTATGAGCCATTAGCGCCCCGTGCCTTTAGGCAGGGGCTTCATCTGATCCACTCGCTGTACTTTGGCGCCCAGCACTGCTAGCATGCGATGTGTCAGGTAATCTGTGAACTGACGGTGGCAGTTTGCAATACCACGTTGTGAGCCCGCTACAATTTTCTTAAATAATGGAATATTATTTAATTTACATAAATTTTTCAAATGATTATCTATACTTATTCCTAAACATTTCATCCTAGTATCAGTCCACTTAAATTAATTCCAGTCTATCAAAAGCTTTTTCTGTGTCCAATGCAACCACAACACTTAAATACTTCTTCTTTTGTGCTAAATGAATTATACTTAATAACTGTTAATAATAACTTTCAGAAGTTTGTCTATTTTTAACAAAACCTGTTTGATCTATAGTTATTAATTCAGGAAGACAATAATTTATTCTCTTTGCTGATACCTTTGCCACAATTTTATAATCAACATTTAACAATGAAATAGGCCTATACACTGTGATTCTGGGAGAATATTCTCGGCGACACTAGGTATTATTCTATTTAGTAGAATCCTAGCGAAGATTTTGCCTGCAATGGAGAGCAACGTGATTCCCCTGTAGTTTGAGCAGTCTGATTTCTCGCCTTTGTTTTTGTACAGGGTGATGATGGTGGCATCACGAAGATCCTGAGGCAGTTTACCTTGGTCCCAACAAAGCTTGAAAAACTCATGCAGTTTGGCATGCAGAGTTTTGCCGCCAGCCTTCCAGACTTCTGGGGGGATTCCATCCATACCTGCTGCTTTGCCACTTTTCAGTTGTTCGATTGCCTTATATGTCTCATCCAGGGTGGGAACCTCATCCAGCTCTAGCCTTAGGGGCTGTTGAGGGAGCTGGAGCAGGTCAGAATCTTGGACTGAGCGGTTGGCACTGAAAAGAGATTGGAAGTGTTCTGACCATCGGTTGAGGATGGAGATCTTGTCGCTGAGGAGGACTTTGCCGTCTGAGCTATGCAGCGGGCTTTGGACTTGGGGTGAGGGGCCGTACACAGCCTTTAGAGCCTCGTAGAAACCCCTGAAGTCGCCAATGTCCGCGCTGAGCTGGGTTCGTTTGGCGAGGCTAGTCCACCACTCATTTTGGATCTCCCGGAGTTTGCGCTGAAGATGGCTGCATGCGCGACGGAAGGCTTGTTTCTTCTCTGGACAGGACGGCTTTGTAAGGTGAGCCTGGTGGGCAGCTCGCTTCTTTGCCAGCAGCTCCTGGATTTCCTGGCTGTTTTCGTCAAACCAGTCCTTGTTTTTCCTAGAGGAGAAGCCCAGTACCTCTTCAGTGGATTGCAGTATGGTAGTCTTCAACTGATCCCAGAGGGTTTCAGGGGACGGGTCCGTGAGGCGGGTTGCATCGTCGAGCTTTGCTTTGAGGTATGGCGAGCTCTCCACTGGCCATTGTGACAGAGGTGCACCAAAGAAAAGGTACAAGGACTGCCTAAAGAAATCTCTTGGTGCCTGCCACATTGACCACCGCCAGTGGGCTGATAACACCTCAAACCGTGCATCTTGGCGCCTCACAGTTTGGCGGGCAGCAACCTCCTTTGAAGAAGACCGCAGAACCCACCTCACTGACAAAAGGCAAAGGAGGAAAAACCCAACACCCAACCCCAACCAACCAATTTTCCCCTGCAACCGCTGCAATCGTGTCTGCCTGTCCCGCATCGGACTTGTCAGCCACAAACGAGCCTGCAGCTGACGTGGACTTTTTACCCCCTCCATAAATCTTCGTCCGCGAAGCCAAGCCAAAGAGAAAGAAAAGAGGCCTGTACAAAGCTGGTTTAATGGATCTTTTTTAGAAATAACCATAATTATTGCTGTGGAAAACATTTATGGAAGAACATGCAACCTAAAAGCTTGTTCTATTACCTGCATAAATAAAAGAATTATTAAATCTTCAAATTCTTTATAAAATTCCACTGGGAATCCATCCTCTCCAGGAGACTTATTATTTTGTAAACAATTAGGTGCTTCGTTAACTTCTTGCCCAGTAAATGGACTGTCCAAATCATCTTTATCTATATCAGTTAGTTGAGGTAATGTTATTTGAGACAAATAATTATCGATAATAGTTGTATCCTGTAATTATTCTTAAGTGTATAATTTTTCATAGAATTTCCTAAAAGTTTCTTTTTTTGTGGTTTAAATGCCACTTTCTTATTGTCTCGTTGTATTGCATTAATCATTCTCAAAGTTTATTCTGCCTTTAATTGCCAAACCAGAACTTTACGAAATCTTTCCCCTAATTCATAATTATTTCTGTTTAGATCTGAAGATCATTTTCTCTGTTCTATAAGTCGACATTGTGTTATATTGCAACTTCTTATTAATTAAGTGCCTATGTTTATCCTCTGATGGTGATTTTTGAACATCTTTTTCCAGTACTGTTATTTCTTTTTCTAATTTATCTATATTTCTTATATAATCCTTTTTAATTTTTGAAGTAAAATTTATAACCTGCCTTCGCAAGTAAATTTTTAATGCATCCCAAATAATAAACTTATTCTCTATTGAATGTAAATTAGTATCACAAAATAATTCAATATGCTGTTTTATAAAAGCACAAAAATCTTACCTTTTTAATAATAAAGAATTTAATCTCCATCTTTATACTGACTGCTGTTTTTCAGTAAATTCCAATTCCATCAACAATGGAGAATGATCAGATATTATTCTTGCTTTATAATCAATATTCAAAACTCTTAATTGATTTTGAGCTGAAAGTAAAAAAAATAATCAATCCTAGTGTATGTATCAAATCTATTGAATAAAAAGAATAACTCTATCTCTGGGATGTTTCTTCCTCCATTTATCGACTAAATATAAATCCTTCATTAAATATAACATAGCTTTAGCTGTTTTAGATTTAACAAAAAAGTTTTCATAAACATCTGCCAAATTTAAGAAAGTATCTTGTATAAATTTTTCATCATCTAATTTTGGTGCATATATATTTAATAAAGTCCATTTTACCATTATATATCTACCTGCAGGATCGGTAGTCACACTCTGAAGTTTAATTGGTAATTTTTTCTTAAATAAAGTCACCACTCCCCTAGATTAAGAATTAAATGAAGAGAAGACTACTTGATCTACCCAATCTCATCTCAGTTTTAGGTGTTTTTTTTTTCGGTTAAATGAGTGTAGAGCGCGTCGAAAGAACCAAAGACTTGTTGATCCAAACCAAGGCTTTTATTAACTAAAAGACTGGAACATATCACAAGCAGGTCGACCAGTCCAGAATGACCTGGTCTGGCTAGGAGCAATCCTTTAAGACCTGCCAGTAGGTGTGGCTACACTCTCAGCCAATCACAGTCATCCTACACTACAATCTGTACATATACACATTGGTGATAGAATCTGTACTATCACAAAGAGTTTATTGTAAAAAAAAAGCAATATCTACTCCTAATTTCTTAATACAAGACTAAATTTTCTTTATTTTTATTGTCCCTTTAATCCCATTAATATTAAAAATAATATTAAAATCCCATTAATATTAAAATCTTTATTGCTTTATTCATTTTTCTTATTTTAAAAATCCATTTTCTTCATTCCCATCCAAGAAGAGTTCCTATAAAATAATTTGGTCCTGAGCATCATCATCTGCAATCCAAAAAATTACAATAATTCAGATTAAGTATAACATGTTTGATTATTAAAAGGAAAAAAGAAAAAAGAAAAAAAAAGAAAATCTCTCCTCAACAAGTACTGCAAGAGCAAGCATTATCTCCCTCCATTTTGCGGGTCATGGCTAAGCCACAAAAACACATGCAACTGCCAGAAACCAACTTAACACATCTCCCAAACCCCTTGGGAAAAAAACCTTGATTTAATCAACCAATTCCATTTAACATGAGAATAAATAATACCATATCAATTCTTCATCCATCAGAATAGAAAGTGGGAAAAAACTCTCCCTATATATTAAATTCATTGCAACAAATCAGTGCCTTCTGTTACTTGAACTTAAGACACACTTTGAGCATATTTTTCAGCTTGAACAAAATTTGTGAAAAACACATTCTGTTGACCTGCTACAAATTTTTTTAAAGTAACAGGATAATGTAATATTAATCTGTATCCTTTATATAAAACTTTCTTAACTGGGTTAAATTCCCTCCTTTTATTTAATAAAATTTGGCTCAAATCTAGATAAAAGAACATTTTTATCCCCTTCATAATTCAAAGGTCTATATTCCTTAGCCCTTTTCATTACCAAACCGAGAAGCCTCTCTCTATCCTGGTAGTTCAAAAATCTAACCAGGATAGATCGGGGTCTCTGGCTCGGACCGGGCTTTGGTTTTAAATCTCTATGGACTCTTTCAATTAAAATCTTGTCTTCAAAATGTTCCTCTCCAAATATCTTTGGTATCCATTCTTGAAAAAAATGAATCACGTCTTCTCCTTCTTTACCTTCGGACAATCCCACTACTTTAACATTATTTCTTTTCCAAAATATCAACTTCCTCCAACAGTTTTTCATTCGTCAAGATTAAACAAGTCATTCAATCTTCAGACTTATTAGATCTATCTTCAATGCACTGCACTTCCTCTCGAACATCTTGAACCTTATTTTCCAACTTATCCATTCTCTGTGAAACATTATTCATCAACTTCAATGCATTATCCACTTTAACAAATCTGTTTTAACTTGCATCAATTCTTCAGACAACAATTTAAAATTATTTTCCAAAGACAAATTATTTTTAATTTGAAGTTCATCAAATTTTTGATTCAATCTTACTTATTTCTTTCTTAAAAGACTTTTTCTTCCCTGTGGTCTGCTCCTCTTCTGAACTTGATGTATCTTCTTTACTTTCATATTCTTCTGAAGCCTCTTGTTCTGAAATTAACATGCTGGACTGCTCATTTAAGAAGCCTTGAGGCTTTTCTCAACCTTCTTTTCTACTGCACCGCACATGCCCGACTTTTCGTGCATGCGTGATGCAGTTTTAATTTTTCCTCTGGCACCATCTTTATATGTTGACACGAAGAAGGCTCTGGAGGAAGGCCCCTCTCTTGGGTCTTCGTCGGTGATCCAAAAAGTACCTCAGCAGCCTGCTTCAACACTAAGGTAGGCCCACTTTCTTTTTTCTTCTTTTCTTCCAACTTCTTAGTAGGAGTTAGCATAGGAGTTTTTTCTTCCTTAGGTGACATCCTAAAAATTTAGTTAGATGTTTTATATCAACTTCAAAATAATATTCTTTTTAAAAAAAACTTTTCTAAATAGGTACATTTTTAAATAATCCCATGGGAGTCATGAGGTTGCGTGTCATCCCTCATGGCATCACATGATGTTCCTCCCCCCCCCCCCCCCACCCCCCCATGAACTATCTGAACCCTAGCCATAAACTACTCTGGGAAATCGGACTGCACGACTGAAATATCACTTTTTCATGCACCAATTGTAACTGTGAATATTTATTTAACTATCCTTTGATATTTATCATCTCTTTTTCTGTCTCATCATATTGTAGTAATTTAATGTATACAATTATATGTATTTGGACTGCAGCAAGTAAGAATTTTGGTACATATGTATCTGATAATAAACTCATCTATATAAATGTTAGTTAAATGTCGTAACATTTCTGACTGCCATTGCACTGTTAGAGCAATCAAATATACCTTTTCAAACTGAAATTTTTATCTTTAATATTAGACCTAATTTTCTCTGACCTTAAACATGTCATTACTTCCTGTAGCCGCTGTGCATGAGTTGGGGTGGGTTCGTCTTTCCACTTCATTAAAACTGCTTGTCTGGCTGTCAAAGTGCTAAAAGCTAAAACTTTCTCTTGAGATGCCGATAAAAGTTTATCCGGTTCATGTGAAAAACCAAACCGGACAATTAAAGGGCGTGGATCTAATTCAATCTTAAAAATCATTGATAAATATTAAAAAATGTTCTGCCAATATCCTTGTAATTTAGGACATTCCCAAAGTTACACTTTTCACAAAATGGATCAGCATCTGCATAGAAACAGGATAATTTATAGATTATTATCATAATTGACAGTGTTAGGTGATATGAGAGCTCTAGAGCTGATCCGTTCATCTTCTAGAGGTTGCAACTTGATCCATCTTTGTATTTTTCTGTAACCTTGATTGAGGGAGGGGTTAGATTAGTATTAGGTTTTTTTTCTTTTTGATAAATGATTATCTGAGATGTTATCTCTTTTTTTAAAGACACTATCTTAAAGTATAATGAGGTTTGTTATATTATTTAACTGATTTTTATGTATAATGATTTTAACAAACCATCACATTTAACAATTAGGGATGAAATTTAAAATTTGTCTATTGTGCATTTACTTTAATTATATTATGTTATCATATTGATTCACTCGATTAATAACTTGTATAAGGATTATTATGTTAAACCCAAAAATTTTTAAAAAGAAAGAGAAATCAAATATACAAAACTGATCTTCCAAATAGCAGCTTGTCACCCATTCCCCAACACTTGGCAATTTGGGAATGGTCCACCATTTCTGCTGTAAGTGAGGTTGGTAGGAGAAAGCATACTTGCTTGCGCGAATGGCCAAAATACAGAGTTTAGGAAATGATTGTGTCCTTAATGCTGGGGACTGAATCCGAATTACATCTTTGTCTTGTAAATTCTGTCCCAATGGATGGGAAACACATAAATATTCCAGCAGGAGCAGGCCACTTGGTCCCGAAAGCTTACCCCACCATGTAATAGTATCATGTCCTCTTCTGTGCCAGTTCCCTCTAATTCTCAATTCCATGATCTTTCAAGTATTTGACTATATTGAATGATCTAGCCTTCACTACCCTTTGGGGCAGAGATTGATTATCCACCAAGAGAAGAAATTTCCAGGCAGCTCAGTTCTAAATCATCAACCCCTTATTTTGTTGCTCTGTCCCCCTGTTTATGACTCTCCCAATCATTTTAATATGCTGCAGTTGATCATGTCATTAGATGATCTCTTGTAAAAGCAAATTGGTGGAATTGGGGCCCTCACTGGTGAACAGTGAACCAGGCAGGAGTTTTCCCTTCACTTGAAGTGAGACGCGCTGGCTGCTAATGTAGCCAGGGGTTTAAAGTATGAATAAGACAGTGCGCATTCTCATGAGTGAGTTTTTGCTGCTGCTTTATTGAAACTATCATGTTATTAATAAATCATCCATTGATGTCCTGGCCACTTTAATTCTGACCCCGATGTCACACATGAGAGCAAACAGTTAAGAACGACAGTGCAGTGTAGTGGATAAAGATTCAGGTACACGAGACGAAGCTAGGGATATTTTGCATTTTTTTTGGCACTTTATTAACACCCGCTCCGATTCAGCATTAGTGATATGTGAAGCAACGGTACAATTTGGCTCCTACTTGCTACCACCTGAAGATCAGGGGCTTAAACCACAGAGAGGGTGCTGTGGGACTGACTGCCATGCAGAGGAAATGAAAGGAGGGGAGAAGAGACATGCCAGTGCGGGAAATTGAGCGGGATCCGTACTGGGCTATGACAACTTTCCTGGCTTTGCTCCTTCAGGTATGGTAGTGGAACAAAACTGGGATCAGTCCTTTCCCTTGTGTGGTCGTAACGGAACAGAGTCTGACAAGGCACACATGTAAAACAGCCTTTAATATGTGGCAAAGCATTGATTCAGTACGGTATTACTTTAAAGTGTGTATGTCTGAGGGGAAACATAAAACTAGTGCCAATGTACAACAACCTTTCTTGGCTAACTGCCAATGCCTTTGTAATGCTTATTAGTTCAAATCAGAAGGACTTGGTCTGAAGTTTGAATGTGTTCCTCTGCCTGCTCTCTCTCTCTCACTCGTATCCTCCTCCTCGTCATGCACAGCAGCAGAGCAATCGGAGTGTTTGTGAAGCCCTGTCATCAGTAGTGAGAGCTGTAGTGCCCGTGCAGTTTTCTTCCTCTCTAAGGTTGCTCAGATGATATGAAGTCCAACGCTAGAGGCAACTGTGTCAGCCAGTGACACCCAGAGCTGCATTGATCTTTGTTCCTGGATGCTGATCATGGCAATTCCCCTCCATCACAAATCACCTGCGATTGCTTTGCTTCAGAAGATTCAGACGAGTGACTTGGACACTTTCGGCAGGCAAACTCTGCAGTTACCTTTAAATGGTGATGGACCTCTGAGTGAAATCTATGTGGAGAAAAGCCGAGGAGGAACAATGAGTTACCCGGAGAGTGGTTACGAATTTGCTTCTGCAGCCACCTTGTACAACTCTACTAGTCTGGGCTACACAGCCTCTACTGACTCGCACGGGTCCAGCCACATGGGGGGTCTTCACTCCCTCAACAGCATGTCTCCAAGCCCACTGGTCTTCTTGCAGTCAGCACCGCAGCTCCCTTCCTTCGTCACCCAAGGGCAGCAAGTCCCCTACTACCTGGAGAATGAGCAGAGCAGCTGCAGCAGTTTTGGGCTGTGCGAGGGACCCCCCTCTACCTTTTACAGGTAAGCCTCCTGCCTTTCCTTTGCTTTTTCCTTGCAGTCTCTAGCTGTTGCACACCACAAAGTGGTGGGGGGTGGGGTTGTGGAAGAAGTGTGTGTGTATGGAAGGGGGACCCCCGAACTTTCCATCGGTGCCTCAAAGTCTGCTGCGATACCAAAATACGACTTTTGGGCAAGGCAAACCTTCATTCCCTATGATTCCTGATGGGATTTTGAGGTGTCTGTCACTTCGTTCACAGCTTGCCACGTTTAGGTCTGCTCTCGGTTTTTAGTCTGGGCTGCGCAGGCTCCCCCTGCCTTTAAGGAGCTTGCCTGGAGCTCGCTTCAGATTAGGGTGTGCCCCACATTTTACTGTGTGGATAGATGACTTGTGTGCAGTGTCGTTGGGCTGTTTGGAATTTGTGTCTTATCTTTAATTGGAACACAGTCGAGAACCAGATCATGCACTCGGGGCCCTCAAAATAACTTTTGATTTTTGTTTCTAAGTGATGTTTCTACATTAATGCACGGTTAATCTATCGGAGGAGGCAGAAGGTCAATCTCTGTGGGTTCCTTGCCAACATTATCTCAGCCCTAACGAGAAGGGTGTGTGTGTGTGTGTGTGTGTGTGTGTGTGTGTGTGTGTGTGTGTGTGTGTGTGTGTGTGTGTGTGTGGGGGGGGGGGTTATAACATAAAGAAAGCCCTTGGGATAATTGCTGCTGCTTTGGATGGTTGCTGCAGCCCTCTTCTCCTCCGAAATTCAACGCCCCTAGGAATGCGAGTTAATCTGAAGCAAACCTCAGTCTGAGTCAAGAACAAAATTCCTCACAGACCCAGATGCCGAGATGCAAGGGGGCGCAATCCATTGAGAGGCAGGGGGAGGGGGGGGGGAATGCATGAGGGGTAAATCCTTGGGAAGAAAGCCCTTTTATTGTCTGAAAGTGGAGGTTCGTTGGTTTAAAATTAGTGTAACCCACTTGCTGACTGTAGGTGATGGAATCAGATTGTTCAGTCTCAAGTGTTCATTTTGTAGCAGCACTCAGAAGCTTAAAACAGTTTAGTGTTTCTAAGTCCAATATGCTGGTTGAGAAGAGGCATTTGAGAAGTGTTCACTGGTCTGTTTTAAGTCGGGAAAGATTTGAGCCCACGATATAAATGTCAAATGAGCTGATTTGCAGCCTGGTGTATTAGGTACAGGTTTTTCTATTATTACCATTTCTCTCAACAAGTTGAGGCAAACTTCCTTTTCCATTCACTTGGATTTACTCTTTGTTGTTTTCACTATTATGTTTCATTTAGATTGTGCAATCAATACTTTGGATACCAAGTCTATGAAAAACACAGTGCTACTGTTTCTGTTCCCTCTCACTCTGTTAATAAAAATCCCGAGGCACAAATGGAGTTGATAAGGTAGAATCAGAATCAGAATTTATTGCCATGAACAAGCCGCAAAATTCATTGTTTTATAGCAGCATGACAGTGCAAACATTCATATAGACCACCTTGTGAAAAATAAATGAAAATAGTCCACGAAAAGTCAAAGCGAGGCAGTGTCTTTGTTTCATTGGTCATTGAGGAATCTGATGGCAAAAGGGAAAGTAAAAAAAAAATCGCAGATGCTGGAAATCAGAAATAAAGGGTGAAGTGCAGGAAACACTCAGCAGGTCAGTCAGTGTCCGTAGAAAGAGAAATGGTTAACGATCAGTCCTAACGATTCAGATTCAGGTCTAGTGTGAATTGACGTCGTTCTAAAGCAGTGGTTCTCAACCTTTTTCTTTAATCTCACATACCATTTTAAGTATTCCCTATGCCATCTATGCTCTGTGATCAGTAAGGGATTGCTTAAGGAGGTATGTGAGTGGGAAGGGAAGTTGAGAATCACTGCTTTAGTCCCAATTGTTACTAAAATATTTTGCTTGAGAAAAACTGTCATTGGTGTGATAGTACAGACCTATCACCAATGTATATAATTACAGTATCTAGAGTATGTATGTAATGACTGTGCTTACAGCGATTGGCTGAGAGCTTAGCCACACCTACTGTTTGGGCCTTAAAGGGTTGTGTCCCTAGCCAGGTTGGATCATTCCAGAATGGTCGGCCACCTGTGACGAGCTCCTGTCTTTTGCTAATAAAAGCCTTGGTTTGGATCAACAAGTCTTTGGTTCTTTCGACGAACTCTACAATTGGCTCATTTCCTTTGGAGTTATGAAACAGAGCACATAACGAGTCAATTGGATATGATTAAAATAGTGGATTTCAAACCTTTTTCTTTCCACCCACTTTCAACCTTCAGCAATCCCTTACTAATCACAGAGCACCTATGGCATAGGGATTACTTAAAGTGGTATGTGAGAGAAAAGAAAAAGGTTGAGAACCACTGTTCTAAAGGGTGGCAGAAAGATATACATTTTGAAATGTGACAGAAATAAGTAATTGATAAGGAGAATTTTAATGGGTTGTGGGGAGGAAGAAGAGGGTTGTGAAACTGACCTGTGGCAGGCATAAGTGGTGGAAGACCACCCCTGGATCGGGTCCTGTGCCTCATTCTAGATGGACTATTTTGTCAAGGGTTTGGCTCAATGATACAGGAGGAGTGACAATTATCTTCTGTTTCGATCTGATGAGGCCACCTCCAAGGGTGGGGTGAATGTAAGTCCCCTAGAGGGCCTGAGGAAAGAGAAGGCACGCACAATAGAACCTGTGACCGAGGTGTGTCTGGTAGAAACTTCAGACACAGCTTTCAAAATTGAGTAATGGCTTGCCTTTAAACAGTCCAACAGACTTTTACAAGGCCTAACCACAATGTACGATCACTGGAGTTGGTGTCTGGGATGATCATTAACTCTTGTCAGTCCTCACCCTTCAGTACCTATGTGGTGCACTGTTAGACAGAATCAGACACACACAAGGTAAAGACTGAACAACAGGCTTTAATCCACAAAAACCTCCACAGAGCCAGGCTGGCTGTGGCTGCAGCAACTCAGTGTGAGGCCTCGGGAGGCCGGCACAGGCTTATATCCCGGAGGGTGATTGACACCCGACCAGGTGGGGCTTGATCCATTCAGGCCGATTGATTGGCAGCCGGCCAGGTATTGTCCTGTCCTCTTACACTCCTGCAGGTACAGAGGTTGCCCCCTGCAGTAGGCTGGTGGTGTACCACCACAACCTATTACTAATGCAGTCAGCTATCAGGGCTCCCTCCTCCTCTCCTGGCCCTCTGGAGAATACTGGGCAAATCTCAAGGAGATGCTCCCTTTGCAACATCCCCACTCTATCTGTACAGCCAATTGTTTGAAACCCGTGCCACTGGTTACTGGTCCTCCTGCCAGGGAACAGTTTTTGTCTTTCAGCTTCACAAAACTATTTCTGGACCCCAGATGTAAAAATTTGGTGAAAAAGTGCATGTCTGTTTGCGTGCTGGTCACAGAACTGATGTCCAATATATTGACGGTAGGATCAAACTGAAATGCAACAGGGGCAACAGCAGACAGAGCAGTAATAATAGTAAAACCTGCATCCAATATACTTGGGTAATAAATCGTCCTCTGTTGAAGTTTGTGTCGAGGCCAGTTGACTTGAATCTGTAGCTACACATACCAGACTAGTGCGTAATCCTGAACTGTTCCTTCCCCCGAAGAAGCACAGGGCCAACACAGAAGGGTCGGTCCTGCCAGGCCTGAGGAACCACGAGTAGAGTTGGCCCTCCTTCTGGCAATGATTGTGAGGAGCCAGCTTTGGGAGTACTCAAATCAATGCACCGACTCAGAATGGAGTTCCAGGAATTCGCTAGGGCGACAGAAGTCTTGCCTTAAAGATATGCAACTTCTTGCAAATTCAGTCATGAATTTTTAAAGAATTTTTTAAGGTAGCAGCAATAATAAAAAATGCTTTGCCACTGGATGCAGTATATGTTCCATTAATTTAACTATAGACAGTGTTAAGGGGTAGATGTTATAAGAAAATCAGAAATTGAACAGGAGTCAAGCCTGCTGCATCATTCAATATGATTATGGATGATCTGGCCTACCTGCCTTTTCCCCATACCCTTAATGTCTCTACTAATTAAGTATTTAATCAACTGTATCTTAAGTGCATTTAATGAAGCAGCTTCTACTGCTTCAGTGGGCAGAGAATGCCACAGATTCACTACTCTTTGGGAAAAGCAGTGCTTCCTCATCTCCATCTTAAATTTGCTCTCCCAAATCTAGAGGCTTAATCCCTTTGTTCTAGACTCATCTGCCAGTAGAAACAACTTTCCTGTCTCAATCTTATCTATCCCTTTCATAATTTTATATAAAATCCCCTTTCATTTTTCTGAATCCCAGCAAGTTTTGTCCCAGGTGACTCATAAACTACCCCTCTCATTTTTGGAGTCAACCTTGTGAACTTCCTCAGCAACATCTCCAAATATTCAATAATGTGAGAGTGTATAAAATGTGGGTGGAGTGATAAAACAAGGATAGTGTGGAAAATTGACCTTGCTGGCTGACAGAAAAATCAAGTAATGGATAGCTCACTCAAATGTAACTTCACCATAACTTGGGAATTGCCTGTGCAGAGCCTGCACTCAGTTTCTTTGTGCTGGCTGAAGAAGGGGCTTGACCGAATCTTGCTTACCCAATTATGAGCCAGTGACTCATCCTTTAATGTGACCATGGGGGTAGGAACAGACAGATTTGACAGTGATTTCTTTATGTAGTCTGACAACATTAATTGTTAATGACATACATGAAAAATACAGCTAAGTGATACCTGATGACCGAACATTTTTCAACTGCTTGAAGCTTGCTTAATGTCATTGGATGATAATGTGGTAAATTAGATCAGCAAGTTTGCAGATGACACAAAGATTGGAGGCATTGTGGACAGTGAAGAAGGGTTTCAAAGTTTGCACAGTGATCTGGATCAGATGGAAAAATGGGCTGCAAAATGGCAGAAGGAATTTAATGCAAACATTACGTTTTGGAAGCATAAAGTGTGGAAATTCTTGGTAAATGGTAGGGCACTGAGGAGTGCCATAGAACAGAGGGATCTGGGAGTAAAGGTACATTATTCCTTCAAAGTGGTGTCACAGGTAAAGAGATCTTTTGGCACAATGGCCTTCAAAAATCAAAGTATTCAATATAGGAGTTGGGATGTTATTGTAAAGTTGTCTAAGATCACAAGACAAAGGAACAGAACCAGGCCACTAGGCCCATCGAGTCTGTTCCCGTAAAACTACACTAAGCTACTCTACACTAGTTCCAATTTCTGGCATTTTCACCATATCTGTTGATGCCCTTACTAATGAGATACTTGTCTATTTCTTGTTTAAATACTCCCATTGATCTCACTTCCACTGCTGTATGCGGAAGTGAGTTCCACTGACAAAAAAAGTTCTTTCTAATCTCTGTTTTATATGGATAGCCTCTAAATTTCAAACTATGACCCCCTTGTCCTTGATTCACCCACCAAGGGAAATGTCTTACCCGCATCCACCCTATCGAAACCTTTCAAAACACGAAATTGCCTCTCTGAGATCTCCTCTCATTCTCCTATACTTCAATGAATACAACCCAAGAGCTGCCAAATGCTCCTCGTATGCCAGCCCTTGCATTCTGGGAATCATCCTAGTAAATCTCCTCTGCACCCTCTCCAACAACATCACATCCTTTCTAAGATAGGGAGCCCAAAACTGCACACAGTACTCCAAATGAGGCCTCACCAGTGCCCCATAGAGCCTCATCAACACATCTTTACTCTTGTACACTATTCCTCTTGAAATGAATGCCAACATAGCATTCGCTTTCTTCACTACCAATTTTACCTGGCCATTAACTTTTAGGTTTCCTTGCCTGAGGACATCCAGGCCCCTTTGCACATCCAAGGTCTGAATTTTCACCTCATCCAAACAGTATTCTGCCTGATTGTTTCCACTGCCAAAGTGTACAACTGTACAATTCTCTATGTTGAATTGTATCTGCCTTAATTTTGTCCAGTCTCCTAATCTGTCTATATCCTTCTGCAACTTTACGGTTTCCTCTACACTTCCTACTCCGCCACCTATCTTCGTCTCATCCGCAAATTTGGCCACAAAACCATTTATACCACAATCCAAATCATTACTATAAATTGTAAACAGCAATGGCCCCAATACTGACCCCTTTGGAACACCACAAGTTACAGGCAGCCATCCAGAATGAGAACCCTTAATTTCAACCTTTTGCTTCCTGCCTATCAGCCACTTCTCAATCCAGTTTAATAACTTCCCTGTAATTCCATGGGCCCTCATCTCATTTAGCAGCCTAATATGCAGCACCTTATCGAAAGCCTTTTGATAATATCCACAGCCTCTCCTTTGTCTATCCTACTTGAGATTTCTTCAAACAACTCTAATAGGTTGGTCAGGCAGGATCTATCCTTTAAAAAACCATGCTGACTTGGACCTATCCTGTCATGCTTCACCTCATCCTTGAGGATCGACTCTAATATCTTCCCAATCACTGATGTCAGACTAATCGGCCTATAGTTTCCTTTATTCTGTCTCCCACCTTTCTTAAACAGTGGAACCACATTTGCGACCTTCCATTCCTCTGGAATCTCTCCAGAGTCTATTGATTTCTGGAAGATCTTCACCAATGGATCTAAAATCTCCAAAGCCACCTCTTTCAAAACCTGCGGATGCACCTCATCCGGCCCAGGAGATTTATCAATCTTTAATCTGTTTAGTTTGCCTAGCACAATTTCTCTAGTAACCCTAACTGAATCTAACTCTACTCCCTGAAGCCTCTGTCTCTCCGGGATATTACTGATGTCTTCCACGGTGAAGACAGATGCATAATATTGATTAAGTTCCTCTGCCTTTATGACCCATTACAATTTCCCCAGCTTCATTTTCTATTGGTCCTATGTCAACATGTGTCTCTTTTATTTCTTATATTTTTAAAAAGCTCTTAGTATAATTTTTAATATTGTTAGCTAATCTCCTCTCATAGCTCATCTTTTCTTTCCGAATGACATTTTTTGTCTCTTTCTGTAATTGTCGAAAGGAATCCCAGTCCTAAGACACTGGTGAGGCTAAATTTGGAGCATCGTGCGCAGTTTTGGTCACCTAACTACAGGAAAGGTATCAATAAGATTGAAAGAGTGCGGATGTTGCCAGTACTTTAGGAACTGAATTACAGGGAAAGGTTAAAGAGGTTAGGACTTTATTCCTTGTGGTGTAGAAGAATGAAAGAGATTTGATGGAGATATAAAAATTATGAAAAGTATAGATAGAGTAAATACAAATAGATTTTGCCCATTGACATTAGGTGAGAAACAAACCAGAGGACATGAGTTAAGGGTGAAAAGGGATAAGTTTAAGGGGAAGATTAGGGGGATCTTCTTCACACAGTGAATAGTGGAAGTGTGAAACAAAGTGCCAGCTGCGTGGTTAATGTGGGGTTCATTTTTTTTTATTGGTTTAAACAAACATTTCCATAAGATGTATCTCAGATATTATACATATACACTATATATACATATTTGCCTCGATTCTCCACATATTTATTTGAGGTAAACACTTATAGATAGAAGAAGAAAGACAGAACAAGTGGAAGAAGAAAAATATATACAAGTAGGGAGTTTTTTTTTACAACATAATCATTGATTTGTAAGAATAAGGACAAGCCTATCAAGCATTATGCCGTTAAACCATTTTTCCCAGTATGAATCATATTGTTCCTATTTAACAGATGCTGTTATCTTCTGCATTTTATAAATGTCCATTATAATTGGGCTCTCCTGCGATAACCATTACTTGGTAAGAGTCTTTTCACTAGCTACCAACAGTATATTCATTAAATATTTATCTCTTTTCAACCATTCTTGAGGTATATAGCCAAAATATATGGATTTAGTACTTTCTAAGGGTATTTCACATTTAAAAATGTCTTGTAGGGCATTGTATATCCCCCTCCAATATTCTTTGATAACAGAGCAGTCCCAAAAAATATGGTAATGGTTTGCATTTTGATTTCCACAATTTCTTCAGCAAACAGGGAGGATACTATCATAATGGGATTTCTGAGAGGATGTAATAAAATATCTTATCAGATGTTTCCACCCAAACTCCCTCCATTTCTGTGAACTGGTCAATTCCATTGATACCTCCATATTATTGTCCATTCTTCCTCAAATATAGTTATCTCTCCTTCCTTTTCCCATTTTGTTTTAATGTATGAAGTCGAGTGTGTTTTAAGATTTGTCAGATCTTTATATTCAATTGAAATGATTTTTACTACCATTATCTGAATTATATGCTTCTAAACAGTTCTATCAAATGTGTACTTGGTTACATTTTTAACTCCCCTATTAACATAATGTCGCAACTGCAAATACCGATAAAAGTCATGTTTTTCTAATAAACATTTCTCTTTGAGCATTTCAAAACTGAATAGTCTTCCCTTTTATATTACAAAGAATTGCTATTCCTTTAGCTATCCAGTTCTTAAATCTAGGATCCAATTTATTCGACGTGAAATCTGAGTCATGTACACACCTTTTAAGAATTGCAATATCTCCCTCTAGTTTATATATTTTATAGTAGTTTTCCTTATTTTAAGAGTCCATTTCACCCATGGGTTATCAATACTATTTATGTATCTTTGTCAGTGACTATCAGCCAAAATTGCCTGTATGGGGATGGAAAGTATCTTCTCCTCAGTATCTTTCCACTGAGCATCATATGATAGGTTACACCAGCCTATCACAGCTCTCAACTGTGCTGCGAAATAATAATCTTTAAGAGAAGGTAGGCCCCATCCGCCCTTATCCTTGGCTAATTCCAATGTTTTGAGATAAAGTCTAGACCTTTTACCTTGCTATCTATATCTTGATAACATTTTATTTCTCGTGATAGCATTTTATGTGGGCTTCATTTTGACATTTAAGAAAAATTTGGACAGGTGCATGGATGGAGGGGTATGGAGGCATATGGACTGGGTGCAGGTCAGTTGGACTAGGCAGAATCATAGTTTGGCACAGATGAAGTGCTGAAGAGCGTGTTTCTGTGCTGTATTATTCTCTGGTTCTGTGGGAGCCTCTACTGGGATAAGATCATGGGTCTAGTGCAAGAAAGGCAAACATCCTCAGGACAGCAGAGCAAGTTGGCAAAAGGCCAAGGAGAAAAAATAATTAAGCAGCCATGATCCAATACTTACAGTAGGGAGGCCACGATTAACGTAGATAGAAATTGGTTCCGCAAGTGTTTTGGTTTTGAGATCAATGAATCAGAAAGCACATTTGAAACATGATAATTGTTAATTAAGATTCTGGGACTGACAGATTGTTGTTAACTCGGGAACATCCAGAGGAAATGTTGTGCAAATGAAATTATATGACAAGGAGCATTGGATATGAAGTAGTGGTTGAATAATATCTTGTTTGTAAACTGATTGGCCAAGATTTAAAGATTTGTACAGAGACCTGAAATACCTGATACCTTCTCTGGCTTTAACCTGATTACAATGTTGATAATGAAAGAATACACAAAGATACTGGAGGAACTCAGCAGGTCAGGCAGCATCCATTGGCAGTCACATAAGCAGTCGGCATTTTGGGCCTGAGCCCTTTTTCAGGAATGCCAAAGATCGGGTAAACACCCAAGTAAGGAGATGGAAGGTGTGCAGGAAGGGGAGAGGAGCACAGGCTTGCAGATGACAGGTGATTGCTGGTGGTAGGGGAAAGAAAAGAAAGCTGCTAAGAGGTAGAGGGGGCAGAGGGTTAAGAAAGATGCTCTCCCTGAAAAATACATCTTCTCAGAGAAAGAAGCCCCCATCTTCTGATTCGACTTTTGTCCAATCCATGGGATCTCTGATGAATGGCTCAGGCCTGAAACATTGACTGCCTGATGCTTTCCACGGATGCTGCTTGACTTCGGAGTTCCTCCAGCACTTTAGTGTATGGTTCCAGTCCTTTAGTGTATGGTTCCAGTCCTTTAGTGTATGGTTCCAGTTCTTTAGTGTATGGTTCCAGTTCTTTAGTGTATGGTTCCAGTTCTTTAGTGTATGGTTCCAGTCCTTTAGTGTATGGTTCCAGTCCTTTAGTGTATGGTTCCAGTTCTTTAGTGTATGGTTCCAGTCCTTTAGTGTATGGTTCCAGTCCTTTAGTGTATGGTTCCAGTCCTTTAGTGTATGGTTCCAGTTCTTTAGTGTATGGTTCCAGTTCTTTAGTGTATGGTTCCAGTCCTTTAGTGTATGGTTCCAGTTCTTTAGTGTATGGTTCCAGTCCTTTAGTGTATGGTTCCAGTCCTTTAGTGTATGGTTCCAGTTCTTTAGTGTATGGTTCCAGTTTTTTAGTGTATGGTTCCAGTTCTTTAGTGTATGGTTCCAAGTCTCTGTGTTCAATTTTGTCAAAGTTCCTCTCACCCAGAATGTGATGTCAGTGGAGTACAGGCTAATGTGCTGGAGCATGTTGAGGTTAAGAAAGAATAGGTGCTGGATCAGATTCAGACAGATAAGTTCCTGAGACTGGTTAAGTTATTCCCCAGGTTAATACAGGAAGCGAGGGAAAAGATATTGGCGATGATCCTGCCTGGCCATAGGGGAGATTATGGAGGATTGTAGAATGGCAAATGTAGTTCTCTTGTTCAAGATAGGGAATAAGGAGAATTATAGGGAATTATAGGCCAGTGAGTCTTACATCAATGGTATGCAAACTATTGGATTTATAAGCAGTCTTCTCAGGGATAGTCAGCATGGCTTTGTGAGGGGCAGGTAGTAGAGATGACAAAATAAATTGATAAAAATAGGGAGGTGGATGAAGTGCATATGGATTTTAGTGAAGCATTTTACAAGATCTCCCATGGTAGGCTCTTTCAGAAAGTCATAAGGCATGGAATCCATCGAAACTTGACTGTGTGGATTCAGAATTGGCTTGCCTGCAGAAAGCAGAGAGTAGGAGTAGATGGAATGTAATCTGCCTGGAGGTCAGTGACTAGTGGAGTTTTACAGGTTCTTAGACCTCTGCCCTTTGTGATTTTTATAAGTGACTTGGTTAAAGCAGTAGAAGTGTTGGTCAGTAAGTGTGCAGATGACACAAATGCTAGAGATGCTGTGGACAGTGTAGAAGGTTGTTGTAGGTGACAACAGGATATAGACAGGGTGCAGATTTAGTTGACAAAGTGGCAGATGGACTTCAACCCAGATAAGTGTGAAGTTGAAGGTCGAACTAGAAGACTGGTCAATGCCAGGATTCTTAACAGTGTGAAGAACAGAGAGGTCTTGGGGTCCAGGCCCATAGAACTCAAGAGCCGTGAGGTAATGTTGCAGCTGTATAAAACTCTGGTTAGACCACACTTGGAATATTGTGTTAAATTCTGGTCACCTCATTAAAAGAAAGGATGTGGAAGCTTTGGAGAGGAGATTTACTAGAATGTTTCCTGGATTGAAAAATATGTCTTAAGAAAGACCTTGGATGAGAAACAACATATTAGAGGTTTGCAGGATTATGAGGCATAGACAGGGTGGACAACCAGCCCCTTTTTCCCAGGGTGACTGGCCAATACAAGAAGATATCTGCTTAACATGAGTGGAAGAAAATATGTGGGAGTTTTTTTTATACTGAGAATGGTGGGTTCCTGGAATGCATTGCTAGAGGGTGGTGAGGGCTGGTACAATAGGAACATTTAAAAGACTCTTACATAGGCACATGGATATAAGAAAAATAGATGATTGAGGTAGGGAAGGGTTAGATTGTTGTGGAGTAGATTTCCATGGATCAGCACAACATCATTGACTGAAGGGATTGTAATGTGCTTGAGTGTTCTGTGTTCTAACTTTGTTGGTATTTTCATCCATATGTTGTTTCTAGTCTAATGCCAGTCATCTGTTTATTCCCCATCTAATTTGAATCCTTCTTTGCTAAGTCCTCGTAACTGTTCATATTTCTTAGAGAGTGATCTCAGTCTACTGCTTTAGAGGCTCTCAATGCCTCATCCAATTTAATCTCACTCTCTTGTTCCACAGAGCTTTTAATATGCTATTCAATCTCATCCTATCCTCTGCTCAATCTCCATAAATGTGCTGTCCAGTGTAATCCAGTCCTCTCTGCTCAATCATGATTCCCTGCAATATTCCTTCTTTTCCAATGCCCATGCTGAACCTTTCCTTTGATAATCTTTATGGATGGCACAATGGTAGAGCAGCCTCCTTACAGCACTGGTGGCCTGGGTTCAAAGTTTAAACAAAGATCAAAGTTTAGGTTTATTGCCAGAGCCCATACATGACATCACATACTGCCCTAAGATTTTTTTTCTTGTGGGCTAGGCAGAACTTCTACTTATTGGTAGTGCAAAAAAATGACTCAACCAAAGATACATATAAAAATTAAGAAATGTAAACAAACTGATTGTGCAATACAGAAAAAAAATATTCAATAATAAATAATGTACAAAGTAAGAGTCCTTAAATGAATCTCTGATTGAGTTTGTTGTTGAGGAGTCTGATAGTGGAGGGGTGGCAGCTGTACCAGAACCTGGTGGTGCAAGTCTTGTAGCACCTATACCTCTTTCCTAATGGAGACAGCAAAAATGGAGCATATCCTGGGTGGTGTGGATCCCTGATGATTGCTGGTGCTCTCCGATGGCAGTGTTCCATTTAGATTTTCTCAATGGTGGGCAGAGATTTGCCTGTGATGTATTGGGCTGTGTCCATTACCTTTTGCCAGGCTTTCCACTCAGAGGTATTGGTGTCTCTATATGAGGCCAAGATGCAGGTGGTCAGCACACTTTTCACTGCACATCTGTAGGTTTGCCAAGGTTTTCGATGTCATACGCAAACTCCTGAGGAAGTAGAGGCATTGACATGCTTTCTTCATGATGATATTAGTGTGTTGGGTTCAGGAAAAGTTCTCCAAGATAGTGACCCTCACGAATTTAAATTTTCTCCCCCTCTTCACCTTTGACATCCCAATGATCTCTGGATTGTACACCTCTGGTTTTCCCTTTGTAAAGTCAATAATCAGACTCATTGGTCTTGGTGACATTTAGTATGAGGTTGTTGTTAGTACACCATTCTGCCAAGTTTTCAATCTCCCTCCTGAATGCTGACTCATCACCCCTTTTAATACAACCCACTACCTGGGAACCATCAGCAAATTTATAAATGGTGTTGTTGTCATTCCGAGCCTCACAGTCATAGGTGTAAAGCAAACAGCCCTGTGGTGGAGATTGTGGAGGAGATGTTCTTACCAATCCTCACTGATTGGGGTCTGGAGGTGAGGAAATCCAGGATCCAATTACTTAATGGGGTCTTGAGTCCCAGGTATTGGAGTTTGTTGATGAGTTTTGAGGGGATGATGGTGTTAAAAGCCGAACTGTGTATGCATCTTTGCTGTCCAGGTGTTTCAGGACTTTATGTAGAGCAGTGAGATGGCATCTGCCATTGACCTGTTTCTGATGTAGGCAAATTTGAAATGATTTATCCAAATCAAAGCTTTGTTGTTATGAAGACCTTCATCTGCTCTCTCGTTAACCTCATGAGCTCCAACTTGTTGAATCCATTTCTCTCTGGCAAGTATTCCTCAGCCAAGTATTTATTCTCTTCTTCCTCACCAATAGGTTGTGAGGAGCAGTTCTGCATGTGTCAATAATGGGGTTGTTTCTCTCAATGTTGGTCACTCTCTATGGACACTTCTCACACCCTCTGCTCTGTCTCCTCTGATCCCTCTGCCCAGCTTCTTTCCCATTTTATATTAATTTTACCTTTATATCTTAGTCTGATAAAGGATCTAAGGCCAAAACATTGATTTACCATTTTACAGATGGATACTGTCAGACCTGCTGAGCTGCTTCTTCCAGCAAATCATTGCTTTCCCATCCTTATCTTTACACTCATTGCCTGAGCTTTTGCCTCCATAAATCTGATTCCATGCTACCGTTAGCCTGTGCTGTTATGGATGGTTTTTGGAAGATGGGAGGAGGCACAGATTTGGTTTGGTAAATTTGACCTTTCCTGCAATTGCTCCCAATGGATGTCACTGGTTGAATCAAGGTTGAGAATCTGAAGGCAACAAGTGAGGGTGGTGTAGTTGGTAGAGCTGCTGCCTCAAGATCGAGGGAGCTGAGTTTAATCCTCACCTCAGTCACTGTCCATGTGGAGTTTGTTTATCCTCCTGTAACCTCCTAGGTTTCCTCAGGCACCCTGGACTTGTTTTCCACTAGACCTGTTGTAACTCTCTGATCTAAGTGTTCAGTTTCAATTAAGTAGAAATCCCAGAACCTGGGCTTCTTTCTCTAGGAAGAAGGATGAAAGTTCTTTTTTTTTTTTAAACTTTATTTAAAATTTTATGACATGAATAAAATAAAAATTACATTTAAAGAAATAATAAAAAGTAAGATGATAAAAATTAGAATACTACATCATTAAACTACACAAATTAACCCCCCCAATAATTATAACACATTAATCGTCTAATTTAAAATTAGTCCAACCCTCCCCCCAAAATAAAGAGTGAAGAATTAATTAACAATGTTGTAAATAAAATATAAAAAACCCCACTTACAAAAAAAGGATAAAACTTAACAACAAAAAAATTACTAATAACAAAAAAAATCAATACTAAAATAATACCCTTAAACATATATTTAAATTAAACATAATACATGTATTTAACAAATGAAATCCACTTTGAAACTAAGTTCAAATATTAAAATCATATATCAACCACATATCTGTTATACAAAAAATCATAATTAATAATACATAAATACAGAATTTCCATTAATACCAAGTTTCCTTTATAATTCATCGAGAGAACAAAAACATCCCTTAGAAAAACAATCAGATAAACTTTTTATTCCCTTCCCCTCCCCTTATATAAAAAAAGAAAAAAAAAGATAAAAAAGTTCAAACTCTTATAAAATTCTCCATATTCTTCATTTATAACATCTTCAAAATTCTCTATCGAAATTAACTTAATTTTATTAAATTCTTCTCCCTCAATGTATTTGTACTTGGTTTTCTTCTTTTTTTTCTTATCACCTTTCCCCTCATCTTCCTCTTCATCTAATTCAACATCCTCAATTTTTGACTTATTATCTTCTGTGACATCATCCTCTTAAAAAAGAGAGAAAAAAGAGAAACCCCGCCAAAAAAAAAGAGAGAAAAAAAAGGAGAGAAAAAAACCTCCTAATTCCCTCTCAATTACAATCAGAAAACAAAAAGAGTTAAAAAAATTATTTATTTAAAAAAAAATAATAAAAAAACCTTCACTTCTTAACCCGAAAATTAAAAAGAAAAAAACAGGTCGGAGGTCACGACTACCTCCTCCTGTTTAAACCGCCCAAAGCGGTAACTCCCCCAAAATATTGGGTGTGAGATAATTCACAGGTAGCTGATGACTTCTGGAAACTAGTGCCCACCCAGTTCCCTCTCCCAACTCCCATTTCATTAAACTATCATCATTATTTAAACTATTTAAACTCTTCTCAAAAAAAAAGATAAAAGATTTATTTTTTTAAATCAACGTTACCACTTCGGTCACCATTGCTTCCATTTCTTTTAAAAATCTGGATCCTGATGAAAGTTCTTCTGATAAAGCTTTATAAAACTATGCAGCAGCTCAATAGGGTTGCTTCTACATGTGGGGAGTTCTTAACAAAGATGTATTAAATATAACAAGGTCATTGATAATTCATGTGAGATTCAGGAGAAAATTTTAACCCAGAGATGGTGACAATGTGGAATATGCTGGCTTGTTGCTTCTCTGATTGGAGGTCTGTGCCTCAGAGATTGGAGCTGCATCTACTGTTGTTTGCCATCTCTATAAACAATCTGGATGATAATGTGGCAAATTGGATCAGCAAGTTTGCAGATGCCACAAAGAATAGTGGTATAGTGGACAGTGAGGAAGGCTTTCAAAGCTTGTCGCGGGATTTGGACCAGATGGAAAAATGGGCTGAAAAATGGCAGAAAGAAGTTAATGCAGACAAGTGTGAGGCATTGCATTTTGGAAGGACAAATGTAGGAAATTCTCAGTAAATGGTAGGGAACTGAGGTGTGCAGTAAAACATAAGGGTCTGGGAATACAGATACATAGTTTCCTGAAAATGGCATCACCGATACATAGGGTTGCAAAGAGAGCTTTTGGCAAGTTGACTTACATAAATCAATGTATTGAGTGAGTGATAAAATTGTATAAGACATTGGTGAGGCCAAATTTGGAGTATTGCATGCATTTTGGTCACCTAACTACAGGAAAGATTGAAGTAAATGACAAAAGTCTGCGGACACTGTGATTGGAGTAAGAACACAAAGGTGGAAAAACTCAGCAGATCAAAGAATGTACTTCATATAGCAAAGATAAAGATGCATAACCAACATTTCGGGGTTGAGCCTTTCATCAAAGTATGATGAATGTAGAAGGCAATCAAACCAAATGGTTGGTGTGGGGGGGGGGGTTATGGGGTGGGGGTTGTGGGGTGGGGAGCTATATAAAATAAATCAGAGAGCAAAGGAGAACTGCTGCAGTATAGACAATCCTTGAAGAGAATTTGCAGTTTTGTAGTAGATAAGAGTAAAACTTGCAAATCTGCAGACACCGTGATTGAAATAAAAACACCTCCACAGCCTATCATTTTATTCAGGCACCTACCTACATTTTGCTCATACCTTGCTGAAAGGCTCAAGCCTGCAACATTGCTTATGTATTTTAATCTTTGCTATGTAAAGTACACTGTTTGACCTACTAAGTTTCTCAGTAGACTGAAAGAGTGCAGAGAAAATTGACAAGGATGTTGCCGGGTCTTGAGGAGCTGAGTTACAGAAAAGATTAAACAGGTTTGGACTTTATTCTCTGGAGAACAGAAGAATGAGGGTAGATTTGATAGAGGTATACAAAATCCTTCAGTGAATGGGTTGAGTCAATACAAGTCGACTTTTGCCACTGAGGTTGGGTGAGACAAGAACCAGAAGGCATTTGCTAAGGCTTACAGGGGAAAAGTTTAAAGAAAACATTAGGGAGAACTTTTCAACACAGAGAATGGTGGCAGCTGGGCTTCATTTTAACATTTTAGGAAAAAATTGGCAGGTACATGGATGAGAGAGGTAAGGAGGGATATGGTCTGGGTGCAGGTTAATGGGACATGGCAGTATAATAGTTTGGCACAAACTAGAAGGGCTGAAGGGCCTGTTTCTATTCTGTAGTGTTCCATGGTTCTATTGGTTGATGGGCTGGGGAGAGTCCAAGGACTGACAGGAAAAGGAACAAATGACAGTGGGAGAGATGATGAGAAAAGGGAGAGAGCAGGACCAAGTGAAGAAGAGAAGGTAGCAGTGGAAGAAGATCGGGGTTACCTACAACTGGAAAATTCAATAAGCCAAGTGGGTTTTTAATATTGGGATGGGGAGGGTTGCAGAATCCCCAATCCTTTGAAGGTCTTCACTTTTCTTCCCCTGGGCTCACAAGACTGCCTCAGTTTTATGTTTCCCATTGTATTTGCCTCTCCCACTAAACAGTTTTGCTCAAATTGTCTTTAATTTCTAGCAAAATGCTGACTCTCTGCCTGATGACTTCCACGTATTTCTGTATGCTAATTTTGATCTGTGTTCGACTATTGGTAATTCTGCAAAGTGTTTTGTTTTTGGTGCCCTTTAAACTATTCAAGTTGAACTGTTATAACCTTGCTGTGAAGCTACCACTCCTCACAAAGTGACCAATTCCTATTCCAGTGAGAGAGAATAGCCTTTCAGAGAGCCTGCAGTATGTGAACACCATTGCTTCCCTAACACGTGAAATCCCCTCATGCATGGTTCTTATCATACCTTTGTTTCCCTGTTGTTATTCTGCAGAATTAACAGCGATAGTCGACGCAGAGTTAACGACCAATTGTCCAGCACCAGTGAGCAAAGCAGCTCATCGACAGGTGCGCTGGAATCCAGCAAGGAAACACGGTACTGTGCGGTGTGCAGCGATTACGCTTCAGGATATCACTATGGAGTCTGGTCATGCGAAGGCTGCAAGGCCTTTTTCAAGAGAAGCATTCAAGGTAAAAGATTGACTATAATATCTTGGAACTGCTTGTCATGGTAACAAGCAGGGTTATTAAGCAGCAACTAGCTTGTGTAATCTTACATGTGTTTCCAGAAGTTTGCTTCCTGCATGGTAAATTGGGAACTGTCATATTGTTTTCCAAATGCATCTATCGCCTTGACAACAACAGTAAGCACAGATGCTGATCAATGCAAACACCCTTTACCAAGTCTCGTTCGAATCACTACACAATGCTTTCTTCTAATATTGCATGTAGTTTTAACAGCAGCCCAGCTTAGCAAGATGATATCTATTATTTGACCGGTGGTATGACTGATGTTAATTCACTGATTACAGGGAATATCCTGGCTTTTCAGACTGGAGTTCACAGCAAATCGCAGAATTGGTGGATGACCTCCTCTTCAAACATAGCCCCTCCGGTGTTGAATGCAGTATTGCGGAGTTATTGCAACTGTGGCATGTTGCAGAAGGATAGCTTGGAAGAGGGTTCTCCAGCAACAAGTGTTAATGCAGCTTAAAGCAGCTTTTTTTGAGGCAATATTTTGATACTCAGCGGCAAGATACCAAGCAAACGCAAAGCGCAGAAAATATGGTGAGATGGCAGCACGATTGGAGTCATTATCTGTCCCATGTTACGTACTGTTGATCCATTACCCCTGCTCGCCGATTATGCTAATCCTCCAGTGCCCACAAATCCTCTGTGTTTCAATGACAACTTTCTCCATTTTTGGGTTGTGTACTTTGGAGGCAACCATAGAATTTATTGCCTCTTCAATTTGCCATAAAGATTACCAAGACAAAAGTGCCCATTGACAGAAACCAAAGCATTTTAAATTTCCAGATCTCATACAAATAAATTCATTACAGGTATGTGATAGTACAGATTCTATCACCAATGTGTATATGTACAGATGGTAGTGTAGGATGACTGTGATTGGCTGAGAGTGTAACCACACCTACTGGCAGGTCTTAAAGGATTGCTCCTAGCCAGACCAGGTCATTCTGGACTGGTCGACCTACTTGTGATATGCTCCATTCTTTTAGTTAATAAAAGCCTTGGTTTGGATCCAACAAGTCTTTGGTTCTTTCGACGCGCATTACAAGGTAATAATATGTTGCTGAATTAAACGAAACAAAAGAATGAATGGATCACTCAATTAAATTTACATTTGAAAGCTGAACTTCAATTTTAGTCATTAACTCAAAGGATTGACATCTTAATCATGAAATAATTGAACGTTGCAACAGATTGAATGGTCACATCCTAGATTTTGATTGAAGTCTCTTTCACTTCAGGCATGGATATTTCCATCCTCTGATATCATCTTAATTTCTCCCTGATGAAAAACCACTGGTGATTTATTTTCTTCTGGACCTTTGCAACCCTGTAGTAAATCCTTCACTTTGAGGATCACTGGTCATGAGCAATCGAGGCCGGTAATGTAGCTTGCAAATATGGACGCACATTATGATTTTTCTTGAAACGCATTTCCACAGACGCATTTCCACAGCATGAAAATGCCCAGCTGCGCTAAAGGCAACACAAACTTTTATTCCCATTTATTTCACTTGCTGGTTCTTTTCTGGAACATGATGGAGCTTGAGGAAGTTATTATTTTCTTTTGATGCTCTGAGTTTGAAGTTTGTAGGACTATGGCTGTTTTATCACAAATATCTGGATGGTTGCATGACAGAAATGAAAGGAAGAGAGAACTTGCATTTATATAGCAACTTTTGTAATCTCAGGATGTCTCAGAGCACTTCACAGGCAACTGAGTATGGCAATGAAATGTACTCACTGTTAGAATGGAACCTGACAGACATATGAAATACCACAAGGAAATATTTCCAGTGGTGCTATCTGGGGAGCACGTCAGTTAGAAAATTGGGAGAACTCCTTTCATCTTTTTTGAATAATGTCAGGGTTCTGGGAGTTCCAAAACCAAAGGAATGGCCATGAAGTTCAAGTACCACAAAATACCCAGTGCAGTGAGAAGGGTTCTTCTGCGAACAGACTAACAGATGATCTCTAGCATTCATACAGAAGTGTTATGAGCACAATTTACAAAGTATAGGATTGCAATGAAAAGGAAGACCAAGTGTGAGAGCACTCTTATGGGGTTCACTCAGGAGCCTAATGACTGTCTTTAAGCCTGTTGATGTGCCCTTTCACACTCTTGAGCCCTCTCCCTGATGGAAGGAGGGAGAAGAGAGTGTGTCCAGGGTGTGATGGGTCCTTCAGTATATCGGCTGTCTTTCCTAAGCAAAGCCCAAATTGCATTAATTACTCTGGTCACATTCCAGCACCTGTAAACTTACCCACTTTCTCACCACTTCCAGAGGTTTTTGTCTGCTGTATTGTTCTCTCTGATGAGCTCCAAAACATTCTGTGTAGTAATCACTACTGTTACCGACAAAACAGAGAAACAAGGTTGTTGATTGTGACTCAGTACAAAGGGCAAAACCACACTTGAAATGAGCAAACATTAAAGTGCAACCCAGCAAGAGTGGCACTTTGTGGCCAATGTTAATGACTCAAGATGGTCTGTTGCACTGGTCCATGAGACTGCTCTCATTTGATGTTTGCATCATGCTATGCTTATTGAGAAATAGATTGATACATTTGTGGCGGAGCACTCACTGTTGTTAGTGGAGATGAGATAGCTAGACTGACCTTGAGGTAGGAGAGAACATTCTGTATGCAGTGTGAGCCTCTGCCAGGGAAGACAGCAAAAAATGAATCATGAGGGAGGGTTAATATGAAAAGGGGAGACAGCAGAACACTGTTTCAGTGACACGTATAAACTGTGCTGATTTACAAAGGGCAGGGATGCTGACAGGCTTTCTTTCATAGAAATTAGTTCGCTTTCTTAGAGGTTGAAATTTTATCAACAGAGTTGTGGACCTCTTAAATCTCCTCTCTTAATAAACCATATTCTCTTCCACTATGTCCAAGCTCAGCAACACTGTATCCCTGTATCTCAGCTGCCTTGTATCTGAAATGCTCATAGAGCTGCAGAGCCCTCCAGAGCCTCTTTGATACCGCTCTTTTCCTCCTCCACATTCACTCCCTGCCCCAGATCCTGCTGCCTTTTCTGGTTGGGACACTCCCCTCCTGGTGGCCCCATTACATAGCCAAAGCAGCATCAGTCCTTCTTTCTGGAATGTTGTCACTAAACATGTTTCCTTTCATCTTCTCCTCATCTTGAAATCTTTCTCGGTCTCCATATTTTTTTAACCAAACCTCCAGGCCACATGCCCATTTCAGCTTTTTGTCTGATACCTTCCTCCTTATGTCCCTGTACATTTTTTGAAATCTCTTTTAATAACGTCGCCACTCACATTCATTCATTTATCCGTCAAACCTGTCAGTTTAAACTAACCACATTTCAAGATATGCCTTCTGATTTAAATAACAACGACTTAGTCTTGAACTGCCACTGAGCTATCTTTATAAACCCCCATGTTTTCCCTGTAGCCCCATTAAAGCACCTTGAGGATTCATTCAGAATGCTCCATTGCAAATTTTTCCAATGTAAAATGCCAATGCCTGTGACAAGACCATAGGTGAGCTCAGTACGATAAAGAGGGACAGATGGGAGATGAAAAAGGACGTAGTTAGTCCTTGCTTCCTGAACAATAACTTCATTCTTTTGATGTTCTGCTTGCAGAAAGTATAATAATTTGGGCACAGCAAAACCTTCAGAAAAAGTGCTAAGTCCCAGCCCCATAAACACTGGGGCTGCAAGGGCAGATCAGAGACAGGCTCTTCTGCAATGCAAGCATTATCTCCTGATTTCCCAAAAGCCTCACCATCTCCTGCAAGGCACAAATCAGGAATGGGGCACTGTTCCAGGATAAAGCAGTGAACTAGTACAAGATTTCTGATTGGATATTGAATGTTCCTTGACTTGCTTAAAATGTCTACTAAAATGGGACCTTGCAATCATGGTTCATTGAAAAATTGAGATCAGGTTGATTTATACTTGCAGTGGCAAAATTTGACAAATCAATGTAATGGTATTTATGCAATCATAACTATTAACTGGGAAATAATATACAACACTAATACGAGACACACTGAGACTGGAGATGCTCGAATCTGGAGCAACACACAGTCCGCTGAAGGAACTCAATGGGTTGAGCAGCATTTGTGGGAGTAGGGTAAGGAACGGTCAGCGTTTCAGTCTATAGTCCTTCATCAAGTCTGAAAGTGCAGAGCAGAGATTTCCCTTCTGCACTCCCTCAGCACTCTCCGTCTTGTCTTGATGAAGGGTTCTGCCGGAAACATCAACCATTCTTTTACTCCCACTGATGCTGCACTATCTGCTGAGTTCCTCCAGCGGACTGTGTTTTGACTATCCAGAGAATATTCCTCCATCATAATGATAAAGGATAGAATATTACCACGTGTATCATGATTCGATTTCCTCTCACAGTCATCCTGCATGTTACTTTATCACATGATGGACATGCCAGTCAGTCCCCGCTGGAAAGCTGCATGTGGAGACTGTATTTTAAGGTTCTGTGCATTGGATTTTCTCAGCCTCTTCTCACTGATTTGATACATTTCTCCTGTAGCTTAATCTGCAGACACTGTTCAAGAGCAGGGCATTCACCAATAACCGTAGAGACTTTAGTGAGAAAAAAGACGGAGAGTTGGTAACACAAGTGATCGTGGGCACAATGGCTTTGTGTACTTTCTCTATTTTAATTGCATGTTTTATCACTAACTATCAAAATCAAGGGCAGCTTGTGCTGTTTAAAGAGGAATCAGACAAGCTCCTTCCATTGCCTTTGGCATCTTTATGCAACAGAATATTCTTGTGTGCAATCTGTCCTTGAATCCTGGTTGAGACGCAGAAGACAGCTGGAATACAAACCAAGGAAAGCAACCACTTCCTCTTTCCAAAAAGGGATAGAGTTCCATTTATATAATAAAGATAACAACCCCAAAACCCCACACTTCTTGACAGTGAACAAAACACTGCTACAATTTGGCACAGCATATCGAGCTGCCACTTCTGCACAGCAAGCCCCCACTAACAGGAACATATTAATGGCCAGATAGGTTCTTCATGGAGTTGGCTGAAAAATACATTTTGGCCAGGCTCCAATTTTTAAAACAAATGACATTTAAGAAAGAAGGGTCATAAATTTTATAAACTTGTCTCTAGTAACTTTAAAAAACAATTCTGCTGTCTTTCACTGATTGGACATGCTATTCCGTGTTTTATATCAGAGAGAGGGGCAGGCGGTAGGTCATTCAGCCCTTCAAGCCTGCCCCACTATTGGATAAGATTGTGGATGATCTGGCTGTGGACTCAGCTTCACCTATCTGTCTTTCCTCCATTACCCTTAATTCCCCTACTGCAAAAATGTGTCTGTTTAAACACATTTAATGAGACAGCCTCTACTTCTTCCTTGGACAGAGATTTCCACAGATTCACCACTCTCTCTCTGGGAGTAGTTCCTCCTCATCTCCATCTTAAAACTACACCTCTGAATCTTGAGGCTCTGTCCACTTGCTCTCATCTCACCTGCCAGTGGAAAACTTTCCTGCTTCTATCTTCTCCATTCTTTTCATAATTTTATGTTTCTATCAGATCTGCTCTCATTCTTCTGAACTTCAGTGGGAATAGTCCCAGGTACTCAATACCTCCTCATAAGGTAACCCCCTTATTTCCAGAATCAACCTGGCAAACCTCCACTAACCATCTCCTAAGCCACTATATCCTTACTCAGGTAAGGGGATGAAAACTGCTGTACCCTGTACAGTTGCAGTCGAACCTCCCTGCTCTTAAATTTAATTCCTCCACCCAACATTCTATTTGATTTCTTGACTTTTGACAGGATACAAATTGTATTTATTTCTAAAATTTTGTTGTAGAAGAACAAAGCCATCAGCACAATTCAGAGTGTAAATGGATGGAAGGCAATTAAGCTGGAGTTGATGGACGTAAGAGATTGAATGGGTTACAAGTGGGGCAATGGCAGGCAACTGAATAAAAAGTTGGGGAGATGGGGCAGGAGGAGAGGAGGGAGGAAGGGGAAGTGGGAGTACAGGCTAACAGGTACAGGTAGGTGGGTAGAAGAGAAAGAAGCTGAGAAGTGATGGGGAGGGGGCAGTGGGCTAAGATGGGTAGCTCTCCGATAGACGAAGGAAGGGAAAGGTGTGGGGAGATGGAGGAAATGAGACAGAGGGGTAGGGAAAGAGAAAGACCTGAGGAGGGTGTTAACAAAAATTGATATTAATGCCATCTATCTGGAGAATGCTGAGACAGGATATAAGGTATTGCTTTACCAATTTTTGGGTGGCCTCCATTCGGAAGTACATGAGGCCATGGACAAACATGTCAGTGTGGCAATAGTGTTGGGATTTAAAATGGTTGGCCTCTGGGAGGCCCTTACTGTTGCATGGGTAGATTTCTTTTTGGTTCAGCAGCCTATCTTGTCTCCCCCTGTAACTCAAGCCCTCCAGTTCCAGCCACATGCTGGTGAATCTCCTCTGCACCACTTCCTTCCTTTAGCTATGCAACCGGAGGAATGAGAAGAAAAAGACATAGTATGGAAAACATTTTAAACCTGATACTGCTGAAGTTTCTTCAAACAATTTATAATGTAAAGATATGAGATTCCATATTGTAAGGAAAAGAGGTTGATTGGTGTCATCTTCAATTATAACATTGTTAAAGAATTGTCCATGTGAAGGAACGCTGGCCTTTAATTTTGTAATGGTTTTAAAGGGAAGTCATTGAGCAAAAATTTCTGCAACGTCATGGACATTAGGTAAGATAATACAAGAGTTGATTACCCACAAGCCAATAGCAGTCTCACAATACTCAGCCACTTTTGCATGTACACAATTCATGGGCAACTCTTCCATACCACACATTGAAGGTTGTCATTTGCTTTGGAACTGAAGCTGTTAGTTTACAACAATGGGCTGCTGCTCAAAATACTAATTTTGCAGCTAGTATCAGTCCTACAGGTTTCAAAAAGTTAAAGTGCTTCAGTTCCTTGTCGCAGAACCATCTGCAGTGTGGCTGCAGTGATTAACACATGTTTAAAGAGTTAATACACCCAAAGCAAGAAATTCTGCATTTTCCTCTCATTTCAGTTGTATCCTTTAATTTCTGATGTTTGCTGCTTGTTCTTCCATTTTGTTAATCTTTGACTGTCTATTAGAGGTTGTCCTCTTTAATTTCACTCTTTTGAGAGCTCTGGCTGCTTTAAAGAGGCTGACAGTAGCATTTTGTCCTCTGGCACACTTCACTCCTCTGCTGGGCAGACAGTGTTGCAATGGCACCTAGAATGGATGGACCAAGTCAGAAGAATGTAAGGAATAGGAGCAGCTGAAGGCCATTTATCCCAATGAGCCTGCTCTACGATTCAACAAGATCCATGGCCGATCTGGCCACAGACTCAGCTTCACTTACTGGTCTGTTCCTCTTAAATCTTAATTCCCCCTATTCAAAATCTATCTGTCTGTCTTAAATACATTTAATGAGGCAGCCTCTACTACTTTGTTGGGCAAAGAATTCTGTAGATCCACTACTCTCTGGGAGAAACTATTCCTTCTCACCTCCTTCTTAAATATACTCCCTCAAATCTTGAGGATCTGTCACCCAATTCTCATTTCACCTGCCAGTGGAAACAACTTCCCTTCTTCTAACTTATGGAGAGATATAAAATTATGAAAATAATCGTTGTAAACTCCAGTGGGTTTTGCCCTCGGCGACTCAATCTCTCCTTTTAAGATAACCCCTTCATTTCTGGAACCGATTCAGTGAACATTTGCACCACTTCCAAGGGATAATTCTTTTCTCAGATCTTGAGCCATTACAAATGTCGCTCCTGCTCGTGCCTGTGACTCCCATTCCCTTTAAAGACACAAGGGATGTAAAAAACTACCGTGCAACCTCTCCATAACCAGGGGAAGAATAAACATGTGACTCAATGGTACAGCATTTATTGCTGATGCTGCACAGCTCCAGTGACCCAGGTAGGACCGTGGCTTCTGGTACTGTCTGTGTGGCGGTCACACATTTAACCCAGAGTTTGTGCAGGTTTCTTTTGCAAGTTCTCTGGTTTCCAAAGACATGCTAGTTGTTGGGCTAATTGGTGAGTTACTGCAATATGGACAGGTGATTGTTGACTCAGGCTGGCATTGATGGGCATGTGAGACATGGGAAGTAAGTGGGAGAATGGAAACCAGCATGTTTGATGAGTTAATGTGGCCTTCTTGAATGTCATAAGAAAATATGAGAAAAAATTTTCAACACACAATAGTTAACAGTGAGATATGACACCATTCTATTTTCACACAAGAGTAGTCAGGACGTATGAAATATCAGAATCCTTAAAAATAAACTGAAAAATAATGCCAACATTATTGCTGATTGTGGTAGGTCCATAGAAAACAAATCAAACCCTTACCTGGTGACCAACTATCTTCAAGCAGCATTAGGTAAGAAATAAAGGTATCTGGATGTTTATGTAAATATGATAAAATAGCTTGAAAAGGTAATGACTGAACCCTACTTCTTAATGCTCAAGAGGAACACAGAAGCTACAGATGGTGAATCTTGTTCACTTATTGTAGCCATCTCACTGGCTTTACACAAAGCCCCGGAACACTTGAACAGTAAAGGGATGCTCTTTACAATTTGACATTTAACACTATCATCCCCTCAAAAGTGATGAGCAAACTCCAAGACCTGGGACTCAACACCCCACTGCATAATTGGATCATGGATTTCCTCACCTCCAGACCACAATCAGTGAAGATTGGTAAGAACTTCTCCTCCCCAATCTCCATCAGTTCTGGAGCATCACAGGGTTGCGTTCTTAGCCCCCTGCTCTACTCACTATGCACCAATGACTGTGGGGCTCGATACAACAACTCCACCATCTACAAATTCGCTGATTATACCATGTTAGTGGGTTGTATAAAAAGGGGCGATGAATCAGCATAAAGGAGGGAGATTGAAAACTTGACCAAATAGTGCACCGACAATAACCTTGCACTCATTGTCAACAAAACCATGACTTCAGAAAGGGAAAACCAGAGATATTTGATCCAGTGATCATCAGGGGATCAGAGGTGGAGAGGTGAGCAAATTTAAGTTAAATTTTACATTTATATTTTAAATTTAGACATACAGCAGGTAAAGGCCATTTTGGCCCATAACCCTGTGCCGCCCAATTACACCCAATTGATCTACAACCCCTGGTACATTTCAAATGGCAAGAGAAACTGGATTCCCCTGGGAAAACCCACGCAAGCACAGGGAGAAAGTACTAACTCTTTACAGAGAGCGTGCGATTTGAACCCAGGTCCCGATCACTGGTGCCGAAAGGGTGTTGTGCTAACCACGAGCATAACTGTGCCGCCCTTGGGAGTCACTATCTCAGAGGATCTTTCCTGGAATCAACTCACTAATGGCATCATGAAGAAAACACATCAGCGCCTCTACTTCCTCAGGAGTTTGCAGAGGTTTGGAATGACATCAGAAATCCTGGCAAATTTCTACAGATGTGTGGTGGAAAGTGTGCTGACCAATTGCATCATAGTCTGGTATGGGGACACCAATACCCGCGAGCATAAAACCCTCCAAAAGGTAGTGGACACAGCCCAGGACATCACAGGCAAAACCCTCCCAACTACTGAGTACATCTACAGGAAACACTGCCATCAGAGAGCAGCAGCAATCATCAACGACCCACTCCACCCAGCACATGCTCTGTTCTCGCTGCTGCCATCAGGAAAGAGGTGTAGGTGCCATAAAACTCACACCACCAGATTCAGGAACAGCTGCTATCCCTCCACCATCAGACTCCTCAACGACAAACTCAATCAGGGACTCATTTAAGGACTCATACTTTTGCACATTATTTTTTTTTCTCCTCTCTGTATTGCACAGTCTGTTGTTTACACATGTTTATTTGTTTACATGTAGACATTTTGCACTACCGATAAATGGCCATTCTGCCTGGCCTGCAGGAAAAAGAATCTCAGGGTTGTATGTGATGTCATGTAAGTACTCTGACAATAAATATGATATCTGAAATCAAAGAATTGCTGGATAAACTTGGTAGGTCAGACAGTATCCATGGGTAGAAATGGTCAGTCAACATCTTGGGTTGGGGCCCTATATCAAGTCTAGATAAAAGGATTCCATATAGATATAAAATCTTACCCCTTTAAATACGTAAGTATAATTTTGTCTTTCTACCATAATCTTATTACAGGGTTCCAACTCAAAATGTTGACTGACCATTTCTACCCATGAATGGTGTCTCATCTGCTGAGTCCCTCCAACAATTCTTTACTGCTTATTCATAGTGATGACCTGCAGATCCTGAAGGAGGGTAGAAAAAAGTCGCAACTCGGCTCACAAAATGACCAGTGGATGCGGCAATCATGAGGACCCCACAGAGAATAATGGTCGTTGTCCCGCATGACCTCCCGCACAGTGGGCGATGGCAGGAATGCCAGCCGATCAGATGCTGGTGCTGCGATGACATCACTCCTGCCGTCAGAGGCAGGGAGTGAATATAAACAGAGCTGGCAGAGCAATAAATCAGCCTTCGACCTCGACTTGACTGTGTGTGTGGTTCTTACTCTACACTTCACGTAGCACACATGCCACACTGTATTCCTTTCCCATATAGTTTATTACCTGCCACTAATTGCATTGATGTAAAGGAGTATATGAAGATGAAAATATGTTTAAAACTTTGAGCAAGCAGAATCTGTCATGGAGATAAAATATTAATCTGCAAGATGTCATTTAGAAAAAGCTTGGCTCCAGTTAGTTTGTTGATAGAGAACTAATGGCAAAGTCTTTGCAATATTTGGCATTCCGCAGCACTAGTGAAATTGATTGAATTTTATCCTGAAGATGAGCATTTCCTTTTGAAGGCCTACAAATAGATACAAATGAAGCCTAATCTAGGTTTTGGCTTTAGTGATAAGTGATGTAATTAAACTGGAAAGGGTGCAAAAAGATTCACAAGATTGTTACTGGGACTAGCAGGCTTGAGTTATGAGGAGAAGCTGGATTGGTTGGGACTGTTCCCTGGAGGCTAGGAGGCTAAGGTTTGACATTATAAAAATAATATGACAGTTTATATAAAATAACAAGGGCATGGATTAAGTAAAATAGTTATTCCCTTTTTCCTCGGGAAGGAACAGTAGAGGACACAGATTTAAGGTCAGAGAGGAAAGATTAAAAGGGACCTGAGGGGCAACTTCTCTCCACACAGAGGGTGTGGGAATGTTGAATAAGCTGCTAGAGGAAGTGGTGGAAACAGGTAGAATTTTGGCATTTAAAAGATATTTGGACATGTACATGGATAGGAAGGGTTGAGAAGAATTTGGGCCAAGCGCAGGCAAATGGGACTATCTTAGATAGGCTACTTGGTTGGCATGGGCAAATTAGACTGCAGGGTCTGCTCCCTTGCTGTAATGCTATGATAGCATTTGCTTTTAATTTATACGTCCTTAAAATGTGAGCAAAGTTTGATTTAATTCCTTCAGTGTTAACTCTATTCTATGTCCAGTTATCTCTGAAAATTTTAATCTTTAATCAATTGCACAAGCTGATCCTTTCTTTACAGTTGCATTCAGTTTTGTAGGGTCATTTTGAGAAGGAACAAGGGAAATATTATATAATGAATGATGTAATCATTATTACTCCATGTTTTTTTTACCTTTACATCCTTGAGTCCTTAGATCTTGGGATCCGTACTGATCCTGGATAACCAGAGTTTACTGTTGGAAGGATTCCCCATCAAACTAATGGTCAATAACAAATTCCCATTGTTGTCCAGTGCAAATAACCACTTAGTCAGTTCAACCACATTAAAGCTGCTATATAAATGCAAGTTTTTATGATGTGCACAATCTTATGACGATCATGTAAAAATTGTAACTTATGAGTTCATAGCAAGGAATCAATAATAAGTTCTACAAGGAGTTAGTGATTTTGAAGGTTAATGTAAAGTTGAGAATTGAAATACTGAAGACAGCTGATTGTAAGAAAGCCCAATTAAATATAAGGATTGATATTCAAATACGGGGAGGATTTAAGATATTGTGTTTAGATTTACTCCATTGGCAAATAAATTAGGAGAATTTTTTTCTTAGGTATCTTGTATTAAGTTTGTTAATGAAACAATATTCCACTATTCACAGTATCACATAGGGCCCTATATGACATATAGTGCAGCAGAATGTTCGAATGTCTCGTGTTATTACTACAGAAACAATTTCAGATATGAGGTGACTGAACTGCATGGACTACCAAAGAATTTACAATACGAAGGACCATGAACATTTTCTCAGTGATGAATTTCTTTCGAATGAGATACTGAAGTCTAAACTAAACGATTTACAGGTAAAGCAGGGAAAGCTTTTCTTCAGTGAACAAATTAAAATTCTGTCTTCCCCAACAGGGATGTATTTGAAATAAACAGTGATGTTATCAACTGACTAATGGTTTCTGCTTGTTTTAACAGATTTGCATTTCCTAAGGATGCAAGTTCTTTATAGTTATACACTGCAGCTGTGGTACTGTCGCTAAAGGTAAAGATCGGTAACATTTTTGTGCCTTCATGGATAATGTTTAGAAAATGAGAAATCCAAGAAGAGTTACCTGGATGTAACTTGGCAGAATTATACGTTCGATTTAAGATCTCATATCTATGCATGAACTGAACCAGGAATTTTAGGTTAGGAGGGTTGTAGCAAGAATGGTGGGGCAGTAAAGGCCATATTTCTTGACAAGGTGTTGTTAAATCTAGAAGGTACCATCTGGAAGTATGTTGGAACTTGAACTTTCAAGGTGCGATAAATAAATGGCAGGGTTAAGGGGAAAAGATATGAGACACACAAGAAACTGCAGATGCTGGAATCTGGAACAAAATGCATTCTGCTGAAGGAACTTAACAGTTCAAGCAGCATCAATGGGAGAAAAAGAATGGTCACATTTCAGGCTGGAACCCTTCATTAAGTGTGAGAGTACAAAGGCAAGATAGCCAGTGTATTGAGGACTAGATGAGAGGGGTTTGACGGGCCAGCAGGGAATTGGTGAACCAGGAAGGGCTGAAGAATGATGGACAGATGAGGAGGCAGTGGGAGTTGATTGACAGATGCCAGTCAAATTGGGAGGGGCATGAGAAAAAAGGGGTTGAGGTGGAAGATGAGTTATACAGAGTGAAATTGCAGACCGCTTGGGGGTGATTAGTGGAGACAAAGGCAGCGTGATGGAATCCTGGAGATAGAGGAGGTGAGAATGGCGATAGAATGGAAGGTGTCAGTGAAAGGTGAAGGTCAGATGGAACTAAAGGAGGAAGGATGTTAATCCTGTTGGTGAAACGTGTGGAAGGACTTGTCTACAGCCCAATCTTATGACATTGAATTTTCCAGTTTCAGGTGATGGAGTTACTTGCATTCTTCTTCCTTTCCCACGATTATTGTCTTCTTCTCCATGCACCCTCACCTGATCACATCCCACTATCCACTTCAGGCTCCATCCTTATCCACATTTGTGTTCCTTCAGCAGATTCCTTTAAAGGGAAAGAGTTGGGAATAAACGATGCTGGTTCACATAGCCATATTCAGGCAAATGACTTCCACCTGTATAAGAAGATTTCAGGGCTTCTCAGTTTTAAGTAACAAGACTTTTTTAGATCACTTTGTAGAAGAAATTATTGTTACAAGAGGTCAGCACAACATTGTGGTCTGAATGGCCTGACTTATGTAGTTATGTTCCATATTTCAGGCCCTCCCTGGTGCTTTCTATTCCTCTGTCTTTTCTCCAGCTATCCACCCTTTCCCCCTCCTTCTCCTAACACAGAACTAACCCCTCTGCCCTCTACCTCCCCATCACTTCTCTTTTTTTTTTCTCTTATGCCCTCTCACCTCTGGATTCTTTCCTGTTAGCTTGTACTTCTATTGCCCCCTCCTCCTCCCTTCCCCCACATTTTTATTCATGCACCTGCCAGTTTTGACCTATCCCGGACTTTACTTCCTGTGGATGCAACGTGTCCTGTTGAGTTTCTCCAGCACGTTTGTGTATTGGACTCAACCCCAGCATCTGCAAACTTTCTTGTTTAACTTCAAGAATAATTATGCTGAAGCACAGGTGAAACAAGTGAAAACTTCGCCTCTGTGGCAAAGGGGCCAGAGTACAAGAATAAGGGAACTTTATCAAAATTGTATGAGGCTTTGTAAGGCCATTGTCTACCCACCTCAGTTAACTTGGAGTCCATGCCATGTGGATTCAATATTCTGATTTGTAGAGTGATATGGCTGTTTCATAGAGGAGGCAATTATGTAAAATTGTTGAGAAGAATGAGTGGTGATCCCATTATCATCCGCATGGCTTTGAGAGAGATGGACAGAGTCGATGCTGAGAGACTCATTTCCTCTGGCTGAAAAATACAGAACTTGGGGCTGCGGCCTCAAGGTAACGGGGCCAGCCACTTAAAAATGTGATAAGGAGAAACTGATTTATGTGGAGGTTTGGAAATGGAAATCTTTACCGTCAAGGCTGAAATTGATAATATTTTCAACAATGAGTCAGAAAGCATGGGGGGTGGGGGTGGATGAGGAACAAGAATAGATCAACAGGAAATCACTCATGGTGATGGATCAACTGTAACCTTGCTGCATGGTGGAACAAGCTTAAAGAGATTACTCCTGTTTTTGTTTTTCAAGTTCTTAAATTTGAGAATTTAAGAATGAATTATCCCAGCCTGCTGTTTGCCAAATTACAAGGCTAAATGTGAAGATTTCAAAGCTGTTTTCAATCTTTCAGTTGTCAGCATTTAAATTGAAGGGGTGTGCATCAAATGTATTTCTTTATTCCATTTCACAGCCCTTCCAAAGGGTCAATGAATTTTATGAAGTTGTTTTTGCAGGTGACTGTGGTTTTCATTCTGCATCAGTGGTGGTGCTTGCAGTGGGAAGATGACATCAAAGGGTGTCTTGGACATTATCTTCCCTCTTCATTAACAGGGCCTGCAGACAACCCACATGCTTAGTTCTGCAGAAATCAAGCTGTAGAGAGGAGATTCCGCTCTATGCCCTCTCCTGGAAGGACCTATTTGTTGAGATGATCACATTGTGGTAATTGATGATTCCCTCCCAGGCTTATTTTGCTAATGTGCCTTATAGTTTAGAGGTAATTGGGCATCAAGCATGCCACGCAAAGGGAAAGTAAGAAAGACATGAACATACAATACATACAGTACAGAACATACAGTACAGGCCCTTCAGCCTACATTGTTGTGCCAACCACAATCTAATCCTTACCTCACTCAGGCCATTTTTTTCTTCATCAATGTATCGATTTGAGAGTCTTACATTCATGTTCCAATCCAAGTCTCAGATCCATGTGCTGATCTAAGAGTCTGAAGAAGCAATATGCAAACAAACTGTAGGAATTTAGTAAAGTGAATAACTGGGTACATAAGAAAGGGAGCCCTTTTATGTCTGGCTATAAGTGCAGAGGGAAAACATAAATTTACCTTCCATGGATCAGCCCTAAAAGGCTGCTCCTTCATCACATTCACGTTGAGTGGCTTTGTAGCGCCCTCCGGAGCTGATGGAGGCAGGGTGACTGGTGCCGTAGCGCCACCTATCATAAATACACAGCAGAGCAATGGCCGTCTTCCCTACCCATAATTCCCCACTCAGTTGGAATGGTTAGGGAAGACAGCCATTGTCCTGTTGCATTTTGAGCTGCAGAGAATGGCCCCAAAGGCCAAAACATCCCGGTGAGGCTGTCACAGCCCGCACCACTGTCCCAGATGGCTTCTGCTAGTCCTGTTGGCTCCCACTGCCCAGATGGCCGCTACTGGCCCAACGGCTCCCACTGGCCCCCACTGCCCCAACTGCTCACAATGGCTCCTGCTGCCCCAACAACTCCCGCCAGCCCCCGCTGTCCCGACATCTCCCACCCATTGCCCTTGCCTTGAAGGAGTCATGGAGAGAGAGAGGTGAGTGGGGAAATTGGTTGCAGGCTGGCGGTGTCATCAGCCCGCTCCTAACTATCTGCTTTCAGTGGCTGTACATTCAGGTCAAGCGGTGGAGCACAGCATTCCACCGATTATCCTTCCCTGAGAAGGGTTGGAATTGGCGCCTCGGAGCCAGTCATGGCGCATTCAGAGAGGTATGTCTTCTGTTGTAAGGGCGAGGAACCTCCGTCTTTACAGACGGGTGATTTTCCTGCTTGAAAGTACCTACTAACTGACCATTTCTAGCCACAGATCTGCCTAACCTACTGAGTCTGAGTCCCTTGAGCAGATAAAGTGCCCTGACCTGAAACATTGACTGACCATTTCTCTCAATGGATGCTGCCTAACCTGCTGAGTCCAGCAGCTCATGGACTTTGCTAGTGTAAACCTGTTGTCCATAGCTGTAAATATCCAAAACGCAGAAGTCCTGTAGGCAACAAAGTCAGCACAAACGTTTGCAGTCATGTGGGTGGGCCACAACAAGAATAGCACACAGCTGGGAACAGATGGCCAAGTCACCAATCAAACCTGCTAAGAACTATCTCCCTGGCATTCAGCAACTTTTTCAAATCAACTAAACAATTTAAACAAAATAACATTTAATAAATTAAATTTCTTTAAAGACTTTTCAAATCAATAAGAACCTTAAAGCAACTAATTAAAAATGAATTTAAACCAAGACACCCAAGAACTGCAGATGCTGGAATCCTGACTGAACCGAGGAACTCTGTGAGTCAGGACCATCCAGGAGAGATGATCAAGGTAGAGAAGGAGAAACACAGAGCCTTGAGAGAGAACTGTTGGGGCAGCGATGGATAGAGTGTACATAATTAAGATCCTGGCGGGGTGGAGCTGAGACTCGATAAAGAGTCCTGACCTGAAACATTCATTGACCGATCATTTCCCTCCATGGCTAACCTGCTGAGCTCCTCCAGCTACTACTCTTCATTCATCTAATTCATCTTTCCAAGATGCAAGAAGGTTGTACTCTGATGACGGACTCCTAGAGTTTAACATCAGAACATTAATGGATTCTCACTGGCACTCCAACCTTCAGACAGCTTTCTGTGAAGGTGGCCGAATCATTTCCATCCATTGATGCAAGTCAGTCAAAAGAGCTAAAAATGGTTAAGAAACTTGACGAAAGATCATTTAGGTGAAGAACCCGCACACTGTTCAATGGAAGTTGGATAGATGAAAAGGGCCTTCGTAAAGGAGCAGAAGATTTGGGGCTTGATGTGTCTGGTGGGGATGTTTTATGGAGTAAAGACCCCATTTGAGGTTTTACCCTGGATAAAGACATTTACAATGTCTTTTTAAAATGTTGGAAAAGATTTCAGTCTTTCTTGTTCAATGTTGGAGGCATCAGGAAAATAAATTGTCACATAAAATTATTAATACAAATATAAGGACATGTATTAAATGAGAGAAAACTCTCAGGCATCAAGTGAAGCACAGGCAAGAAACTCCTTCTATTAATCACTGACTGTCCTCCCTCAACTGATGAATCAGTGCTCCTCCACATTGAACGACACTGAAAAGAGCAAAACTACCTATTGTCCTCTTGGTGGCAGTCTCCAAAAGTAGCTTGATTGACTGAGTCCAGAAGATAGCACTGCTAGGGTCGGTGTCAGAATCAACGTGAGGGATGAATCTACTTCATCTCATCCTCACCAATCTAGCTCTGCTGATGCATCTGTTCATGTTAGCACAGCCAAAAGCAGCCACTGCACCATCTTTGTGGAGACAAAAATCCTATCTCCATGTCAAAGATCCCTCTCTCATTCTAAATGGGATAGACTCAGAACAGATTTGGGAGATCAACAGTGGGTGGCCATGAGATGCTGGCAAGCATGAGCAACAGCAGAAATGTGCATCACCATTTTCCATGACCTTATGCCTTGGCACATCCTTCATTCCACAGGCTAACCTTGTTTCAATGAGAAGTGGAGAAAGGAAAGCAGCACTGGGCAATTCTAAACATGAGATTCGTGTCTGGTGAAGAAGCAAAGCAGTGGCACAGTTAGCATATGCTGTCAATTTAAATGGTTCAATCTCACATTCCTTTCATATGCTTTTTGGTGAGAACCAAGCTCATTTATTCAGTCAGAGGGGTGCATTGTCCTGAAACCAATGAGGAATACTACACAAGCATGTGGGGTTTCAAGCCTGATGTAGAGCTAGCATTATCCTTATGTTCACTAGAATGACTGAAATGCAGGAAAAGAATTTAGTGGCTATTAAGTTTATGACACTGATGAACCTTAAGTAAAATCTCGCTCCAGATGGAAAACATAATTGGGTGGTGATGATGGAAATATTACTTCTTGAGGAACCATTGACAGCTTTACCTCAATATTCATTGTATAATATGTTAGTCGAGTGAGTGCAGGATAGTGAACTGACATGCTGAAGGTCATGTAATGAATGTCCTGGGCAGTCAAGAGGAAGGCCACAGCCAATCATTATACTTATCATTCAGGACACTGAATAAGAAACAGATGTTGCACATATTTATCAAAAGAGAGATTAAGCAAAAGAAATTAGATGCATTGACATAATACCACTGCATTGGGAAAATACAATTTACATTTAAAAAGTATAGTTGCTGGGGTTCCTTGGGGAATTTTAATCTAACCTCGCTGAAACAGTTAAGAAAGCAGTTAAAGGGAATGCTTTTCATTTTCCTGAAGGTTCCTCTGATTTATAATGGGTATTTGTATCCCATAAACACTAAATGCACTGTATAATTTTTTTACTTATTTGACTGAAGAATTAATACTATAGTTTTAACTTTCCTTAGTGCTCAATCAGTATTTGACAGAAAGAATCCAGTGGGGCATCACAGTGTGTTAAAGGAACTGGTGTCCCCAAGACTGTAGGAAACTGAAGAGGGTTGCGAACATAGCTCAGGCCATCACACACACACACACACACACACACACACACACACACACACACACACACACACACACACACACACACACACACACACACACACACACACACACACACACACACCTCTCCTCTCCATCAACAAACTCTCACTGTCTTAGAAAAGCAAACAACAAAGTAAAAGATTCATCCCACCTTGGCTACACTCTCTTCACCATCCCCCCCCCCCACCCTACTGTCAAAGAAGATTTATGATTATGAGATCGTACACCACTAGATTCAAGGACAGCTTCTTTCCGGCCGTTTTCAGACTACTGAATGAATCCCAAAAGAGTAAAATTACACTGTACCAGCTGATCTGTAACTGCACTTCTGATGAGAGTGTTTATAGTCATTTATGTAACCACATTGTACAGATGCACCCAAATTTTTACTTCCTGTAGCTGAACAGGTACTGTGCTGTGTTTTACTTGTTGTACTATGTATGAGATATCTAACCGGACTGCTTACAGAACAAATTTGATCACTGCATTCAGAACATGTGACAATAAACCTGAATAAGCTTTTAACATTGTCAAATAAAGTTATATTACCTGATGGCAATATTCTGTAAAATCTCCACAAATAAGCAACATAGATTTGACAGCATCTTCACAATTCCAAAATCGGCATCTGATATAATAGAGTATTCAGCGAGCTGATGATATTTGATGGAACATTAATATCTGATTGAATGGATTCAATTGCTAATCCACTAATGTTTGATTGACGTCTGGAAGATTGCATCTGATTAACTATCAGAGAGACAAAGAAATTTTTTAGTGACTTTGAATGAGTTGCCCACATTATGCGGTGACCCCAGTCTTCCTCCTGTGCAGTATCAGCTGCCACTGTTTGTTAGCTCAACGGGATGCACAGCACCCAGTTGTAGCGAGCCACCAGATATACTGAGGAATTCTCACAAATCATGATGTAAAAAACATGATTATACCTGCATTTTAATCATTTTATGTGATGCAAAATAAAGCCAGGAAAGCCATAAAAAGAAATATAGAAGTAGCAATCCAAATGACTTCCATTTAAAATTCAATATATTTAAAAATGTTAATTAAATTTTAATTTAAAAAAATTTAGATATACAGCATTTAACACGCCTTTTTGGCTTATGAGCCCATTCTGCCCACTTTCACCCAAATGAAGGGTGGGAGGAAACCAGAATCCCCCCCAGGGAAAACCTATGCAAGCACAGGGAGAACTTATAAGCTCCTTTAAGACAGTGCGGGATTCGAGCCCAAGTCCCAATTGCTGACGCTGGAAAGCTTTGCGCTAACTGAAATGCTAACTGTGCCATCCACATAATTTTTGAGTACATGATCTACATCCTTGAAATTTATTTCTTGATCATTTGGCTGTAGTAAATGGCTTTGTGTGTCTTTTAAAACATCACTGCTAGCTCATGCAACAGATTGTGATATTGGCATGGTATTTGCTTCTGGGCATCTGATTGGTTTTATGCCAGGATCAGGGTTTGGATCTGGCCAACCCATTAGAATAATGAGAGTCATGTCTGATTGGTGTGGCCATTGATGATCATAACGAGATCAATGTCCGATTGCTTGTGGCTGGTCCACTACATGCGTTGGATAAGATTTCTGGAGATTGCAGCATGCTAATGAACTCTTGGGGGTGAATGGAGTGTGCAATCCCTTGATTTAGCTCTGATGTCTTGTTTCTCCCAGAATTTACCACTTGGAAAGAATCTTCAACAATGGCACAATAAGTACCCATCTGCACTGCAGATCATCTGATTCTAATTAATGTATAAGCATGTTATTTATTCAGAGATCTATTTACAGGCAATTCAATGTGACTTGCGGCGCCAAAAGCAGAAAAATTATTGCGCGAATGCCTAAATCTAACAGGAATGGGAGCATGTTAAACTAGCTGTCTAATTATCATTCTGTTGCTGCATGGGCCCAAGAGATTAATGTTTATGTTACCTTAGGATCCTCAAGTCCATGTAAGGTTTCGGAATGGAGCAGTCTGAAAATCTATGGCAAACCCTTCCCAGTTCAGCTTTCAACTTCAACCTTAAACCTTACGGTAAAGCCAAATGGTGTGTGTACATGCTTGTGTGTGCCATTGTGTACACAAAAGTAGTGGTGGGAGATGCTTTATGAAGGGAATTCACCGACATCTGAAATGAAATTGTCTTGAAATCGCCAGCTGAATGTAGTCTAAGGCACAACCTTGTGATTGAGGTATTAAAATTCGATCATGTCAAATGGTTAGCTGCTGATGCGAAATGAGATAAACAGGGAAATGTACTTAAAACTCTATTTGATTCTAATTAGTTTTGTGCAGCTTCCCTATCAGCACACCCAATTCTATTTTATTTCTCAGAATGTGTTTGAATTAGCTTGCATTGCTGGTATTAGTTGAGCCACGCTGCTGATTGGTTGCTCATTGAAACATATTTTAGACTGCCACCATGCAGATGATTGTCATTATACCTTGACAAAGGGTTCAGGCTCAAAGATAATGGTTATACATCTTTGCCTCCTCTGGATGTTGTGGAACTTGCTGAGTTTCTCCAGAGAACAAAGTAAGTCTCTATGCACACTGCATTTGCTTTCTTGTTAATGCACCACTTTCTTGGATGAACCTTTTTAATGACCAAATATTAACAATGCAATTAATTGCCAGTGATACCAATATTGTATAACTCTTGATGGCCAAGAACACAAGTAATGGTACAAAGGCCTGAACCATTGCAAATTCTTATTAATGTAAAACTATATCATCTGAAGTTCATATGTTTGTTGTTTTTAAATATAGCAAAGTATAGCTGATGTTTACATCTGAATTTAGAAGCAATGCAAACTTTTGGATCATGAAACAGTACAAAGATCCAATTCATTGTGTTTGATTACCATATCTGGTTTTACAGTTATGACGTATTTTGAATTACTGACGTAGTAGTTCTTTATCTAATTCTCATTTGATGGCACCATGTACTATTCACATGCAATTATAACAATGTGTGACTGCAAGTGAAAGGTGGGAAGTGATCTTTCACAGGGATTAGCACTCAATCATTGTTCACCATTCACTTGAAATTGGACTTTGAATCAGATGGAATTTTTTAAATGTGACAAGGGATTGTCATAATTGTTAGCAGAATTGCCCCAGTAAACAAGCAATATGTCTGATTGGCAATCAGACCCTGTGCTGAGCACCATTTCAATCAGGATGCCAGTTTAATGGGCAGTTGAATTGGTGAGCATTTGGTGCATTGCAATCAACAAAAGCATGAAACAACATTGTTTTAATTGGAAAAAATGCATTGGTCACTGTTTCTTGGAAATTGTGTACACAAGTCTGCAGAAGTTGTGTCATTGGTTCGTAACGTCATAACCATAGAGGAGTGGTTCTCAACCTTTTTCTTTCCACTCACACCACTTTAAGTAATCCATATCCCATTGATGCTCTGATTAGTAAAGGATTGCTTAAGGTGATATGTGAGTGGAAAGAAATGTTTGAGAATCACTGCCATTAGTGCATCACACTAGTGACCTAAAATAAACCTTCCCTAAAGGGTTAGTGAACAGCAGGATTTGTTCCCACAGGGATAGAAACCAATACACTTTGAACATTGGTCAAATCATGGGGCTGCTTGACAGGTGTACCTTGTGAATTCTGTTATCTGAAAGTTTTGAACAGAAGATATTGAAACGAGCCCATCCACACAGAGGTCCTAACTGTGACCAGCAGCAAGGCACCACTGAGCAATCATTGATTTATTGGGCAGTCAGTAGGTCAGATGATTTTTTTCTCTGAGGGAATTTGCTGCAATTTGAGAAGTGAAGTTGCAAAGAATTTCTACTGCCTACTTTTGGTAAGTAGACTGGTTCTCTTGTGTTTAAATGTACTGCTGCTGGGTGTCTGATGGAGGCCTTTTGGAATAAGGAGGTTTGTTTTGGTTGGTTTGAACTTGTGGGAGGGATGGGGCCCAAACCAGCCTTCAGATCAAATGAGGAGTTGGGGTGAAACTTCCTTCGTGAAAAGAATGTCAAACAAATGTGTACATCATCAAGAGATGTTCGTTAAGGAATAAAATGAGATGGAATGGGGTGGGTCTAGGCATTTCTCCGCTGTTGAAAACCATGCAAACATTGTATTCTGACTGGCATCATTAGACCATGAATCTGCTGCAATGATTGATGGAAGATATGGTATTTGAAGTGACATCTGATTGCCAAGACATGACTTAACGCTCATTTATTGATTTTAATCCAAGGTAGATTGCATTTGGTTATTGTACTTCTTTCCTGTGTTAATGGTACACTGGTTTAATTTGATTACTGAAGAATTAATATTGCCATATATACATCAGTATTGCAAAATGTTACTGAGATGATGGCAGACATAGAGGGTGATGAATGCTTGCACCTGATTGCTGCAAAAGGAATCCCACTATTGGATTGAATCCTTCTGGGAATTCACTTGATTGCTGAAGTTGTGGAATGAGCTAGTTTTGAAAATAAGTGACTACTAGTGAGAGGATGATAGTGACTTTTCATAAGAACATCAGAAACCTCAGCAGGAGGACACCTGGCCTGTAGAGTATACTGCATAATTCAGTAAGGTAATGGCTGATCTGGCTGTGGACTCTGAACCACTTACCTGTCCATTCCTCAAGATCCTTCATGTTCAAATTCTGTGTCTTAAATCTATTCAATGAGGCAGCCTCTACTGCTTCCTTGGATAGAGAATTCCACAGATTCACTATTCTCTGCGAGAAGCAGTTCCTCCTCGTCTCTGCCTTAAATCTACTCCCTCAAAACTTGTGGCTATGTTTAGTTCAGTGGTTCTCAACCTTTTTCTTTCCACCCACATACCATTTTAAGTATTTCCTATGCCATAGGTGCTCTGATTAGTAAAGGATTGCTTAAGGTAGTATGTGGGTGGAGAGAAAAAGTTTGAAAACCACTGTTTTAATCATCCCTAATTGACTCGTTATGTGCATGGATTCATAACTCCAAAGGAAATAGGCTAATGATAATTTTTCTCAAGCAGAATATTTCAGTAACAATTGGGTCTAGAGCAGTGATTCTCAACCTTCCCTTCCCACTCACATACCACCTTAAGCAATCCCTTACTAATCACAGAGCACCAATGGCATAGGGATTACTTAGTGGTATGTGAGTGGAAAGAAAAAGATTGAGAATCACTGGTCTAGTTCTAGTTTTAATCTTTCCTACCAATGAAAAGAACCTTTCTGCTTCTGTCTATCTTATTTATTCTTTTCTATAATTTCCCCCTTCAGCCTTCTGAAGTCCAATGAGTATAGTCTCAGGCCACTCGCTCTCTTAAGTTTACCCCTTGATTTATGGGCTCTTGTGGAAATTGCCTGCTACAGAATAGAAGCAGAGGTAAATGTTAAAATGATGGAGCCCCACCGCACCCCTGCCAAAAAAGGGATATTGTCCATTGATATGTTAATGACCTGTCGTACTTTGGGGCCTAAAATGAGCCCCTTTTACACAGAGCTTGAAAGCTGTGTTTTATCCACCTTTCAAGTGCTGTGTGAAAGAATTGCAAAGTGGATTTGGGGGGAGGGGTGTCTTGACTTGATTGTCTTCGATCCACCTAAGTAGGTAGTCTCAGTGAGCACTTTCAAGCAGGGAAAACATCAGTTTGTAAAAGCGGAGGTTCTTTGCCCTTATGGCTAAAGAATGTGCTTGTCCAGTTCAGAGGCGCTGATTCCAACCACTCTTGGGGTAGGATAATCAGTGGAGTGCTGTGCTCTGCCACCTAACCACAAGCAGCTGGTTAGGGGCTGATGATGCCATCAGCTCGCGACCCATCTCTCCACTCACCCCTTTGACCTGGTGGGAGCTGTCGGGGGCAGCCAGTGTGGGCTGTGACGGCCTCACCAGGCCGCTTCAGCCTTTGGGGCCACTTTCTGTGGCTCAAAATGCAGCATGGCAATGGTCGTCTTACCCATAATCCCCCACGCAGCTGGAACTGTTCTGGGAACCACTGTGGTTCCAGCTGCGTGGGGGATTATGGGTAGGGAAGACAGCCATTGCTCTGGCATGCATTTATGACTGGTGGTACTATGGCACCATTTGCCGCACCTCCATAGGCTCCGGTGGGTGCTACGAGGCCCCTCTCGAAGTGAATGGGATGCTGGAGCAGCCTTTTAGATCTGCTGTCTGAAAGGAAAGTTTTAAGTTATCAATTGGCTCTTGTAGCCGGCCTCCAGGCGGAGGCCTGACATGAAATGTCCTAGTGGTGCAGTGTATTTGACTTGTGGAGCCAGCTTTTTTCAATTCTGTGTGAACACAAGATGGCTTCCTAAGATGGATCATGTCTAAGGGAATACCGTGGCTTTGCAGTATAAAAGGGAGCTAATGGCATCAACAGCCATGCAATAAAGGAGCAAGTTGACTGTGGATTTCAGGAGGTGAAATGGAAAGAGGCAAGAATGATGTCAATAAATGTGAAGGTGTAGTGGCTGCTAACGGCAGTGCTACTGAAATGAAGCACGCCCACACAACATGAGGGAGAACCAGTAAGTGACTTTATTTGAATCTCTCGCATTGCTTTTAGAGGATGACCACTTCCTGTCTGGGGTGCGCTGGTCTGAGGGAGTGACGTCAGCACATTGCGGAATCACAGCCTGTCCAGTGACGTTCAAGCAGGAAGTGGCGACATCTCCCAGGCAACGCGTGTTGCCAAATGTGGGGTTCTCCTGAGAAGGGAAGGGGGGCTGCGCTGTCTTGTATCAACTCACTGGGGCGGCGATTTGGCCTGTTTTACCTCACAGTCGCTTGGACCGTTTAAAAAGGGACCATTTTGAGAATAGCAGTACTTTGAGGGAGCCTAAGTGTCAGGGCTTGTTTTGTTTAAAAGTCCAATAAAGTGTGCTGGCTGTGTGAAGCTTTGTACATAGGATATTGTAAGCAAGAATACGAAGAATGCCGACGTGTTACAAATCTCTGCCCCCTTCAGCTTGAGTAGAATGAAATTTCAACCACATGGAATGTTGGGTCCTTTGAGAAGATCATGGACTAGATTTACCAGGATTGATGCCAGGAATGAGGGAGCTCACTGGTAGTGAGGAAAGAGGAGCTGGGAGTGTTCTTCATGTACAGAAGGCAAGGGGCTGACCTTTTGGAGTATTAAGAATTGTTTTGACTGAACCTATGGGGGAGAACCTCTTCAATCTACAAAGACTGGCTTTATAGAGGACTTCATGGGTTGAAATAATTACCACAAAGCACTAAAGATTTCAGTAACCAAGTGCAGCAGATGATTATGTAATAATATCAAATAATCTGCCTTAAAAGTGCCAATTGAGGGATAAGCTTTGGTCAGAGATCATTATCCACAGCCCTGCTCCCTGGCAAAGAGGTTGCAGTATGTATAATCTAGAAGCCTAGGCCATCTTTACAGAATCTCCAAATCTTGTGACATTTACCCCAAAGGCACGTGAACACTACGGCCTCTAAGTGTCGTGTCATTCTGACTTTGAAATATCACAAAGTTCTTTCACTAGGTTTAAACCAAACATCATTGTAGGAGCAAAACCTCTGAAGGAAATAGTGGTTAAAACACACCAAAATGCTGGAGGAACTCAGCCAGTCTTTCAGCGTCCATAGGAGACACAGATATTGCTGATGTTTTGGGCCTGAGCCCTTCTTCAAGGAGTAAGCAAATTGAGCCAAAAGCAGGAAATCTCAGAATTCAGACATTTCTGGCTGAGGGAGAAATCCAGACCAACAGAAGGTGTTAATTGGATACAAGTGGAGAGGTGAGAATTCATTGTCTATGTGAAAGGAGATGGGGAAAAGGGAAAGATGAAGCTGGGGTAAGGTGATGGAGGAAGATGGGGGGGAGGGGTTGGTTTTAATGAAAGCCAGAGGTCAATATTAAGGCTATCCATTTGGAGGGTGCCCAATCAGAAGATGTGGTATTGCTCCTCCATTTTGTGGGTGGTCTCAGCCCGGCAGTGCTGGAGACCATGGACAGACATTTCATCAAGGGAATAGGATGGGGAATTGAAATGGGTGGTCACTGAGGGATCCACGCTATTGTGGCACACAGAGCTGAAGTGTTCAACAAACTGATCTCCCAGTCTGCGTCCAGTCTCTCTGACGTAGACGAGAGCACAACAGGAGCACAGGATGCAGTAGATGACCCTTGCAGATTCACAAGTGAAATTTTGCTTTATTTGGAAGGACTGTTTGGGGTCTCGAATAGGGAGGAGGTGTGGGCACAAGTGGAGCAAATCCCAGGGTCGCAGGGGTAGGTACCAAGGGGATGATTGGTGGGGAAGGAGGAATGGACAAGGGTGTCACAGAAGTAACAGTCTCTGCAGAAGGAGGAGAGGGGAATATGTGTCTAGTGGTGGGATCGCATAGTAGGTGGCTGAATTGGAGGAAGAGAATGTTGGATGCGAAGGCTGGTGGGGCGATAAGTAAGAACAAGAAGAATCCTGTCCTTGTTGTGCTTGGGGGTGGAGGGGGCTAGAACAGATGTGTGGATAATGGAAGATGTGTGGATGAGTGCTGCATTAATGGTGGTAGAGGGAAAGCCATGTTGTTTGAGGGAGGAGGACATCTCTGATGTGGTGTGGAAATCCTCATCCTGCATGCAGATGCAATGAAGATGGAGGAATTAAGAGAATGGGAAGGAACCCTTACAGGGGAAAGAGTGGGAGGAGGTGTAGTCGAGGTAGCTGTGGGAGTTGGTGGGTTTGTAGAAGATGTCTGTTGAGAGTTGGTCTCCTGATGGAGACAGATCAAGGAAAGGCTGTGTCTTGCTCGAGATGGACAAGTGAATTTAAGGTTGGGGTGGAAGCTGGCAGCAAAGTGGATGAAGTCAACCAATTGTGGGTGCACGAATCAGCACCAAAGTAATCATCAATGTAGTGGAGGAAGAGCTCAGGGGCCTTGCCTGTGTAGGCTTGTAGCATGGCTCCATGGAGCCAACCAAAAGGTAGGGATAGTTGGGGCCCATGCGGGTACCCATGGCTATCCCTTTGACCTGGAGAAAGTGGGATGAGTCGAAGGAAAAATTATTGAGGGTTATTCTGCCAGCTGGAGGAGACTGATGGTGGAGGGGAACTGGTTAGGTCTATTGAACAAAATGAAATGAAGGGCTTTGAGGCCTTCATTATCGAGGTTGGAGGTGTCCAGATAGAAATTAAGGGCTTAAATAATGCAGGCCCCTTACTCTGATGTAATACCCACTAACCTCTGATTGCTAATGTGATGTATTAGTGTGATACCACCACTAATATACAAAATCTGATTTAATACCAGCCCACAGTTGAAATTACCTGTTGTCAGTGATCAATGATGGTGTTGTTTGATATAGCACTAATTAGGTCATTGATTGCCTGATGCTAATAAGAGGCTAATTTGTCCTTTTTGAATAATGCTGGCATTTTTGCACAAATTCCTAATTTATTGCAGTTGTAAATGTTTGACATTACATCGGATTGCTAATGCAATGACTTGTTTGACAGCGCATCTCAACTGCCACCTAAATAATCCCAAATGCACGAGAGTCTGGTTTGTGATGTTGATGTATAACTGCTCATACAAACATTCTGTGTCTCAACTATTTATTTAACAATAATATTGTTATTGTAATCAAGCACTGTGCCTATGTATTGTGTTGTGAACTTAAATACATCACCATCTCTCCTTTACTCTTTTAGTTCAGGTACAGGTTCAGATTTTTTGTCGTGTATTGAAAATGCTGCAATTGAGATAGTTTTGTGAACAGATGGTACAACAAGTAAGACAGTAGAGTACAGTTACAGAAAGAGAAATCAATTGGGATGGAGCAAATGAACTATTTGGGGTTCATTCAAGTGTCTGATAATGGTGGGAAATAAACTGTCATTGAATCTGGTGGTGCGAGATCTTGTACTCCTGAATCATCTTCCTGACGGGAACAAGGTAAAGAGAGTGTGGCTGGCATGGGAGGAGTCTTTTTGAATATGTTGGCTGATTTTTTTTTTCCCAAGGAAGCAGACTTGTAGATGTAGATGGTGGAAGGGAAAGCGATGTGGATGATGGACTGAGCCATGTACACAATTCTCTGCAGTTCCTGGCAGTTTTGGATGGTTTCAGTGGTGCACTTTGTGGAACTTGAGGGATGCTGGTGATGTACCAAAGTTCCTCAGGCTTCTGACAAAGGGGTAGTGGTGCACTTTTTTGGCCTTTGGATTGATGTGCATGAACCAGGCGGGATATGTTGCTGGAGATGTTTATGCCTGGCACTTGAAGTTGTGTACCATCTCCACCTCAGCATGTCGACTGTCCATTTCCCTCCACAGATGTTGCCTGGCCACTGTGTCCCTCTGGCAGCTCGCTTTTGACAGTAATTGTCCTGGAGATTTGAATTTTGATTTGCCTCGTCTGCAAGTAGTTAATTGGATGCACATGAGATTTGTTTTGTAGAACAACAAGTGAAGCTGATTGTGATAGCACCACTAATATACAAAATCTACTGAGCATAGTTAATTACTTGTTGATTCATTGTTGTAAGTGATTCTTTGGAGAAAAATAATTATAACATGACAGATGTTTATATTGAATTTAAGGATGATGTTTAAGTTCATAATCGAATTTTAAACTTGTAATAACCAGTATACTAGTTTGTGAAACATTTTTATTTCACAACAAAGCATGGAAAATATCTGAAGATAATAGAAACTCCTTTGAGAAATAAATGTCCCAAATCACTGGCCAATTTAAAAAATAGAAGGTGCTGTTAGATTAACAAAACCAGGTTTTTGATCCTTTCCAGAAAGGAAATGAGGGAAAATTCTATTTATCAACAAAAGATAACCAAACTATTTATATGCTGGGGAGGTAGGAAAAAGAACATTATTTTTAAAAAAGTGCTTTCACAGAACATTTAAGTACAAAAAATAGGATCCCTTTGAAAGGGAATGTGAGCCCCATAGAGACAAATTTAAAAAATGCCTGAGATTTTAAAAGCTAATTTCAGAAGCTGTATCCCTAGAAATGGTGAGAAGAAGACAGTAGATTGCTTGTGGAATCCATTATTTAAGGGTGTGGCAACAGGGAAATGTAAAGCAAATTAAATAGGGCAAAGTTGATATAAGATTTGTTAAAACAGTTTAATAAACCATGTTTTTTGATTTAGCAGAGCCCAATGAAGCAATTAAAAAAAAAATTTAGACTTGCAGCATTGTTACAGCCCCTTCTGGCCCATGAGCAAATAATCCCCAATTAACCAACAGCCCTGTATGTATGATTATGTTTGGATTTTCCAACTTTATTTGATAAAGTGCTGCCTAAAAAGCAGTTGTGCAAATTCAAGGTTTAATATTGTTGGAAGCAGAATATATTATTGTGGAGAGAGTTTGGCCAAAGAAAGAAACCATTGCAGGAATAAGTAGATTGTTTTCAAATGCAGGTTGTTACTGATCACAATGGCCAGTAATTGGCCCTTTATAATTTCCAATTTGTTGGAGGGAAATGTGATTGATTACAATTTGCTGATAATAACATTTGAAAGAATTGGGAGCAAGAGTTTGTCATAGAACATTACAGCACAGAAACAGACCCTTCTAATCTGTGCTGAATTATTATTCTGCCCAGTCCCACTGATTTGCACACAGCCCTCCATACCCCTCCTATCCATGTACTTGTCCGAATTCTTAAATGCTAAAATTGAGCCTGCATTTACCACGTCATCTGGCAGCTTGTTCCACAGTCCTGTTGTCTGTGAAGAAGTTCCCCCTGAAACCTTTCCCCTTTCACCCTTAACACATGTCCTCTGGTTTGTATCTCATCTACTTTATGGAAAAAGCCTACCTACATTTACTCTATACCCATCATAATTTTAAGCACCTTTATCAAATCTTCCCTCATTCTTCTATGCTCCAGGGAATAAAGTCGTAACTTGTTTAACATTTCCCTCTAATTCAGTTGCTGAAGTCTGAGCAACATCCTAGTAAGTTGTCTTTGCATTCTTTATTGATATCGTTCCTGCAGTTTGGTGACCAAAACTTCACAGTCATCTGGTCTGAAGAGTCTGCGCTGGAGTTCTACAAGATTACAGTTGATCTACTAACTGTAATTTTCTGGACTGATTCCATATCCCTTGATTAATTTCCCAAAATCTATTGACCAAAGAAAAAGTCCATTTAGCCCACCATGCTGACTAGTGGATACCCATCTGTTTGAATCCCATTTTCCAGTACTTGGGCTATGCCCTTCACTGATGAGGAAATTCAAATACTCCTCTTGGCACTTGAATGTTGTCAGCTTACACCACCTTCTCAAACAGTGTGTTGCAGGTACTAACACTGTGGATGAAGAGGTGTCTCTTATAATCATTCCAAATCAAAATATCTTACCCCTTGCTTTGAATCAATGTACTCCAGTTTTATCCACCTGATCTGGAGAATAGATTTTAGTCTTTGAATTTGGTGGCTGAACTTCCATAGCCTTTGGGGAGAGAGAACTCCAAAGATTCATCACCCTCTTGAGTGAAGAAGTAACTCCAACTCTCAGTCCTATTTGGCTATCCCTTTAATCTGACTTGAGATCCCAGTTCTAGAATTCAGCCAGGAGGCATTGCCCCCACATCACCCCCCGTTGAGCCTTGCAGGAATTTTGTATGCTTCAACGAGATCTTCACTCATTTTTCTAACCTTTAGGGAATGTAAGCCTGATTAACTCAAAGCCTTGTATGGCAAACCTGCCATTCCTGGAATGGAAGTACTACAAATTTTTTTTTTTTTGGGCTGCATTCACTCTGCAGACAAGTCATTGAAGGAGACTAAAGCTGCATACACACAGTGCCAGGTGTGACCTTACCAAAATCCTGAATACTTGCAGAAAATAGATGCCTATTCATAACTTAGATGAATCTGTGTGAGCTTTCAGTGACATGATTACAAAAGGAGTTAAGTTGTAAGAATGACAGATAGACAAGGGTGTAGGCAAAAAAATGACAGTCGGAGTGTAATGTTGGGAGTTTGGAGTAAGGGCTGAAAATCCCCTTCCTCTCTCTGTGCTCCTCCCTCCCCCTTGATCCACCCCCATTTTTTTTTTGTTCACTGATTGTGGACTTCAGGAAGGGGAAACCAGGAGAACACACAAAAGTGCTCATTGAGAGGTCAGCAGCGGAAATAAATCCAGAAAGGAAATGAGGGGGAAATGCTATTTGTCATCAAAGGATAAACAAACTATCGATATGTTGGGGAGGTAGTAAAGAGAAAAAAAAAAGTGCTTCCACAGTACTTCAAATTCCTGGGTGTCAATATCTCTGAAGATCTATCCTGAGGCCTCCATGTTGATGCAATCAGGAAGAAGGCTCGCCAGCAGCTGTACTTTGTGGGGAGTTTGAGGAAATTTAGTACGTCTCCAAAGACTCTTGCAAATTTCTACAGGTGTACAGTGGAGACCATTCTGACTGGCTGCATCACTGTCTGGTATGAAGGTGCCAATGCACAGGACAGGAAGACGTTACAGAGAGTTGTGAACCCGGCCAGCACTATCATGGGCATTAATCATCACTCCATTAAGGACATCGAGGATGTTTCTTTTGTAATAAAGAAACGTGGGTTCTTTTAAAACAACTATACTTTATTAGCTGAAGTACACAAGACAGTGTGGAGGCATTCATCTTGAATCATCCATGGCTACAACAAACTAGTCTCTGACTCACTTTAGTGGTCAGGAGGATCTCTAGCCCTCTATCATTACATTACCTTTCCTTGATGTTTAATCTAACAACATAACACACTAATACAGTATTGTTTCAATTTACAGTTCAGCACAAACGTAAAAACAAACCTCAGCAGCACAAATTTTAAGTCTGCAGTCCTTTTAGAGATTTAGCCTGTCAGTTACATTGATAACGTGTGGATATTTTAAATTCAGGTGCTTATGTTGGCTCTGCTGGTCCACCATTATGTAGCATGGGTGGTGTTTCCTCTGTTGCTGTGCAGGCTGATCTTCTGCATCTGTCTGTTCCTGCAGTGTCTCTTGTGTTTTCAGCAGGCTCTTTCACTTCCTCCCCAGTATTTGACCATCCTCAGTTCTGATAGTGCAGGATCTTGGATTTACTGCCTCCAGAACAGTAGCCTTTTTGTCCCAAATGTTGGAATCTCTGAGTCTTACTGTGTCATCTTGTGCCAGTGGCCCGAAGCTTCTTGGTGACTTGTCATAGTTTACTTTTTGTCTCCATTGCAGACCCTTTTCTTTCTGTTTGACATCTCTGTTCTAGCTTGGGTCTGAAGAGTATGGAAGTATGTCCCATCAGAAGCTCAGTGGGTGATGTGCCATGTTCAAGTAGTGAAGCTGTAACTCGATAGAACTAGATAGGGATCTGAGCTACTGTCTTGTGCTTGAGCAGCTGTTTAACTATGTGAACTCTTTTCTCAGCTTTACTGTTTAACTGGATGCATAGGACTTGAAGTCATGTCAAAAATCATACTCTTCTGCAAAGTTCTATGGACAATTTGAAGAATTCCATGTCTTGCAAAGATAGATTTCATACATTTGATCACACAAGCAGCAGAGATGCTAGAAAGCAACACAATCTTTGGATATTTCAATAGATAATCAATAAGCAGCAAATAATTATTTCCATCATGTTGAACAGATCAGTCCCAACTTTGTTGTGGTTCTGTTGATAAATCACTTGTTATCATGGGTTCCTTTGCCTGCTGTTTCAAACAGGTCTCACAGCTTGAAACCATTCTGTCAATGTCCATCTTTATCCCTGGCCAATAAACAGCAGTTCTGGCCCTCCTCTTGCATTTTCCCATTCCAAGGTGCTCCTCATGCATTCTTTCCAGCATCACTTGTTGCAATGATTGAAGAATGACAATTCTGCTCTGAGTAGAAGCTCATTGACAACACTCATTTAGCTCTATTGTAGTATTCATTTCACGGCCATCCTTTGTTCAAATTCTTGATGACCTGTTGAACTGTCATTTTGTTTCAACTGTGATCTGCTTCGATTTCATGTCAGATACAGAAAGAGATTCAAATAATCAGATTTTTAAAATTTTTAAAATTTTTCACACTATGAGCCATACTGACCAAAATATATAAAGACATTTTTCTCTTGAATATATAGTGTCATTTTCTCCCCGTTTTCCCCCTCCCTTCTCTCCCTCCCTCATCCCCCCTTCCCATTTATTCAAAGTTCAATCTATATGATACATTAAACCTGTTAAACAATGTCGTCACTTAATAAAAATAAACAAGAAATTTTTGTCTTTTACTTTTATATACTGAGTCAGTTCATTTCGTTGTCTTCTCCTTCTGTCATTTTAGGTGGTGGAGGTCCATGGTAGATTTCTCTATTGTATTTCATGTATGGTTCCCATATTTGTTCGAATATTGTAATGTTATTTCTTAAATTGTTATTTTTTCTAATGGAATACATTTATTTATTTCTATGTACCATTGTTGTATTCTCAAGTTGTCTTCTAATTTCCAGGTTGACATAATACATTTTTTTGCTACAGCTAGGGCTATCATAATAAATCTTTTTTGTGCTCTATCCAAATTCTTTATTTCTTGTATTACTTAGAAGAAAGATCTCTGGATTTTTTGGTATGTTGCTTTTTGTGATTTTATATAATATCTGGTTTAGATCTTCCCAAAATTTTTTCACTTTCTCACATGCCCAAATTGCATGTATTGTTGTTCCCATTTCCTTTTTACAGCGAAAACATCTGTCTGATACTGTTGGGTCCCATTTATTGAACTTTTGGGGTGTGATGTATAGCCTGTGTAACCAATTATATTGTATCATGCGTAACCTCGTGTTTATTGTATTTCTCATAGTTCCGGAGCATAGTTTTTCCCATGTTTCATTCTTTATCTTTATGTTTAGATCTTGTTCCCATTTTTGTTTAGGTTTACCATTTGTTTCCTTGTTCTCCTTTTCTTGCAGTTTGATGTACATGTTTGTTATAAATTTTTAAATTATCATTGTGTTTGTAATCACATATTCAAAATTGCTTCCTTCTGGTAACCTCAGACTGTTTCCCAATTTGTCCTTCAAGTAGGTTTTCAGTTGGTGGTATGCAAACCTTGTATCGTGAGTTGTACTATATTTGTCCTTCATTTGTTCAAAAGATAATTTATTTCCCGAAAAACAATTTTCTATTCTTTTGATCCCTTTTCTCTCCAATTCTCTGAAGGAAAGGTTATCTATTGTAAAAGGAATTAGCTGATTTTGTGTCAGTATTAGTTTTGGTAGTTGGTAATTTGTTTTATTCCTTTCTACATGAATCTTCTTCCAAATGTTGAGCAGATGGTGCAATACTGGTGAATTCCTATGTTGCACCAATTTTTCATCCCACTTGTATAGTATATGTTCAGGTATCTTCTCCCCTATTTTTATCTAGCTCTAATCTGGTCCAATCTGGTTTTTCCCTTGTTTGATAAAAATCTGACGGGTATCTTAATTGTGCTGCTCTATAATATTTCTTAAAGTTTGGTAGTTGTAAGCCTCCTTGTTTGTACTATTCTGTTAATTTATCTAGCGCTATTCTTGGTTTCCTCCCTTTCCATAAGAATTTCCTTATTATTTTCTTTAGCTCCTTGAAGAATTTCTCTGTTAGGTGAATTGGTAATGATTGAAATAGGTATTGTATCCTTGGGAAGATGTTCATTTTAATACAGTTTATCCTTCCTATCAGTGTTAGTGGTAAATCTTTCCAGTGCTCTAAGTCGTTTTGTAATTTTTTTTTCATTAATTGCTGATAATTTAGTTTGTGTAGATGGCCGAGATTATTATTTAATTGTATACCTAGGTATTGAATTGCTTGTGTTTGCCATCTAAATGGTGATTCTTTCTTAAACTTTGTGAAATCCGCATTATTCACTGGCATTGCCTCACTTTTATTTGCATTGATCTTATACCCCGATACTTCTCCATATTCCTTCAATTTCTTATGTAATTCTTTTATTGATATTTCTGATTCTGTTAAGTATATTATAATGTCATCTGCAAATAGACTGATTTTGTATTCCTTCTCTTTTATTTTTATCCTTATTTTATTTTCTGTTCTTATCAGTTCTGCTAGTGGTTCTATAGTTAAAACGAACAGTGAGGGAGATAGTGGACATCCCTGCCTTGTTGATCTGCTTAATTTAAATTGGTTTGATATATCCATTTACTGTCATTTTCACCGATGGTCCCTTATATAATGTTTTAATCCAATTAATATATTTCTCTGGTAGGTTGAATTTTTGTAGTACTTTGAATAAATAATTCCATTCTACTCTGTCAAAGGCCTTCTCTGTGTCTAAAGCAACCGCCACTGTTGGAGTTTTGTTTCCTTGTACTGTATGGATTAAGTTAATGAATTTACAGATATTGTCCATTGTTCATCTTTTTTTGATAAATCCAGTTTGATCTAGTTTTACTATTGGTACACAGTCGGCCAATCTGTTTGCTAATAGTTTAGCTATTATCTTATAATCTGTGTTAAGTAGAGATATTGGTCTATACAATGCTGGTGTTAGTGGATCTTTCCCAGTCTTTGGTATTACTGTAATTATTGCTGTTTTGCATGAATCTGATATGTTTTGTGTTTTTTCAATCTGGTTCATTACTTCCAGGAGAGGAGGAATTAATAAGTCTTTAAATGTTTTTTAAAATTCTATTGGGAGTCCATCCTCTCCCACTGTTTTATTGTTCGGTAGTTTTTTTTAATATCTCCTGTATTTCTTCTATTTCAAATGGTTTTATTAATTTATTTTGCTCCTCATTTTGTAATTTCGCTAGTTCAATTTTAGTTAGAAATTCATCCATTTTGTCTTCTTTCCCTTTGCTTTCAGTTTGATAGAGTTGTTCATAGAATTCCCTGAAATTTTTGTTGATCTCCGTTGGGTTATATGTAATTTGCTTGTTCTTTTACCTTGATGCCAATACCGTTCTTTTGGTTTGTTCTGTCCTAAGCTGCCACGCTAGTATTTTGTGCGTTTTTTCTCCTAGCTCATAATACGTCTCTTCATTATGTTCTTCTCCACCTTGTATGTTTGTAGTGTTTCATATTTTTTTTTTGTCTGTCAATTCTCTTTTAGTTGTATCTTCCTTTATTTCTAATTCTTTTTCTGTATTTGTCATTTCCCTTTCCAACTGTTCTAATGCCCGATTGTAGTCCTTCTTCATCTTGGTTACACAACTTATTATCTGTCCTCTAATGAAGGCTTTCATTGCATCCCATAATATAAATTTATATTTCACTGATTCCGTATTTATTTCAAAGTACATTTTAATTTGTCGCTCAATGAATTCTCTAAAATCTTGTCTTTTAAGTAGCATGGAGTTTAATCTCCATCTACATTCTCGGTGGGATGTCCTCCAGCTCTATTGCCAATAAAAGGGGTGAGTGATCCGATAACAATCTAGCTTTATATTCCGTTTTCTTAACTCTTCCTTGAATGTGGGCTGATAACAGGAATAGGTCTATCCTTGAGTATGTTTTATGTCTACCTGAATAATATGAATATTCCTTTTCCTTTGGGTGTTGTTTCCTCCATGTATCCAAAAGTTGCATTTCCTTCATCGATTTAATTATAAATTTGGTTACTTTGTTCTTTCTGTTGGTCTTTTTTCCAGTTTTATCCATCTTTGAGTCCAAATTAAGGTTAAAATCCCCTCCTATTAGTATATTCTCTTGCATATCTGTGATCTTCAAAAAGATATCTTGCATAAATTTTTGATCTTCTTCATTAGGTGCATATACATTGAGTAAATTCCAAAATTCTGAATATATCTGACATTTTATCATTACATACCTCCCTGCTGGATCTATTATTTCCTCTTCTATTTTGATTGGTACATTTTTATTGATTAATATAGCTACTCCTCTGGCTTTTGAATTACATGTCCTATCCAATCTCTTTAATTTCTTGTGTTCCACTTCAGTTTGATGTGTTTCTTGCACGAATGCTATATCAATTTTTTCTTTCTTCAGTAAATTTAACAGCTTTTGATTTGGTTATGTATTCTATTAATATTTAAAGTAATATAGTTCAACATGGCCATTTCATACTTTGTTTATCTTTCCTTTCTGTTTCCTCATCACCAACTTCCATTCTTGTCCATTTCTGCTTTCTTTTTTTGAACACATTGTAAGACAACATTTCTAAAACATAAAATATTTCCACTATTCCCATATCTAAAATTCCTTTAACCTCAATAGTCCCTCCCCTTTCTGAGTTGCCCTTTGTCCCTTGTCAGGTAACCACATCTCCCCTCTCCATTTGGATTTGCGAACCCGTTCGCAAGCGTCAACTGATTTCGCAGTGACTGTAATTCTTCCCCACCCAGCCCCCCCCAGAAAAGATTTTAATCTTCATATATAACAAAGCTCACTCTCTTTATTGCCTCCTTACTTCCTTTCTTCCCTTTCTTTCCCTTCTTAGTTCTTACTTATACTTTATACTTCTTTATATATAGTTTGTTGTCATTCTTGTTACAGCTCTTCATCTCTCTCTGTTTTGTAGGTGTTCTGCAAATTTTCGTGCTTTTTCCGGATCCGAGAACAGTTTGCTTTGCTGCCCCGGGATAACTATTTTAAGCACCGTTGGATATTTTAACATAAATTTATAACCTTTTTTCCATAGGGTCATTTTTGCTGCATTAAACTCCTTCCTCTTCTTCAGGAGTTCAAAACTTGTGTCTGGGTAGAAAAAAAATTTTTTGACCTTTGTATTCCAGTGGTTTTTTTATCTTCTTATTTTTTTCATTGCCTTCTCCAATTTATTTTCTCTTGTCATATATCTTGGGAATTTTACTAGAATGGATCTTGGTTTTTGTTGTGGTTGTGGTTTAGGGCTAATGTTCTGTGTGCTCTTTCTATTTCCATTCCTTCCTGTAATTCTGGCATTCCTAGGACCCTGGGGATCCATTCTTTTATAAATTTTTTCATATTTTTGGCTTCTTCATCTTCCTTAAGGCCCACTATCTTTATATTGTTTCTCCTATTATAGTTTTCCATTATATCTATCTTCTGAGCTAACAGCTCCTGTGTTTCTTTAACTTTTTTATCAGATTCTTCCAATTTCTTTAAGTCATCTACCTCCATTTCTATGGCTGTTTCTCGTTCTTCCACCTTGTCTACTCTTTTTCCTATTTCTGTCATGACCATCTCTAATCTATTCACTTTCTTCTGTACCTTTTTATTTTTATTTCACTAAATTCTTGTGACTGCCATTCTTTTACTGTTTCCATATATTCTTTAAAAAAAATATATCCATGTACTGTCCCTTCCCTTCATCTTCCATTTCTCTGTGTTCTTCCTCCTCTTCTTCTGAGTCCACTCCAGGATCTGTGTCCTTCACCTCTGTCTCTTCTGATTTTCTTGTTGGGTTGTTTATTTTGTTGGGTATTTTTGTTTTTATTATTTTTATTAATGGTGTCTTGGTGTTGGTCTTCTTCCTCTGGGTTGGTCATCTGTTGTTGCTCTGATTTCCTATTTTTATTCTCTTCCTTCTTGTTCCCGTAATTTTCTATGTTTTCCTTTTGGGAGTCTTGCTGTCATGTTATTCTTGTCTGTTCAAGCTGTGGAGATTTACTCCTCAGCTGGTCCCCCCCTCCCGTCAGTGTTGTTTTTGTCTTGTGCATCGCGCATGCGCGAGGATTCGCGCATGGGCGGTTGCGCACTTTTGTTTGGCTCCATGAACCATCTTTGTAGTCCTGCGTTTGGGGTTTCCACTGACCTCGGAGCGGGCTTCTCTCTCCATGGTGGGCCTCCTCATTCAGGTAAGGCCTTCACCTTTCTCTTCCGATGTCTTTCCTTCTTCCCGTTGTTTATGGTTTTTCTTTCTTTGCTGCCATTTTCTCCACACTTTAAAAAAATTTGTTATGGTTTCTGTGTTTGTGGCTTTGCTTTTTAAAAAAACTTTTCTGGAGAGAGCCGGTATTTTCTTACCGGCCACTACTCCATCACGTGACTTTCCCTTCAAATGATCAGATTCTTGTGGAGATTCACATCTGTCTCTATGGAACTCTCATTGTGTGCTTCACTCTGCATCATTACCATGGATAATGTATCAGCTAGCACAATAAGTTTCCCTGGTGTGTACAGCAATACAAAGTCATAATGTTGTAGCTTCATCATCAGTCTTTGGATTCGCTAAGACATTTCACTGAGATGTTTCTTGATTATTGCTATTAATGGCTTGTGGTCTGTTTCTGCCATGAATGTTGGTAGACCATACAACTGGAATTGAGTCCATAGATTAGACCTAGACATTCTTTCTTGATCTGTGCATAATCGACATTCAGATGTTGTCATTGTTCTTGATGCATATGCTACTGGCCTCCAACTTCTCCCACAGCTTAAACAGCATCTATTCCATCTTTTTGAAACATCCATAGATACTTTTGTCCTTCTGGATGTGTCAAAGAACATCAAAAATTCTGAAGTTAGAATAGTGTTCAGTCATCCCCATTCTTCCTCATGATTGTCTGTCCTTTGGAATTCATATTTGTCCTGTGTCCTTGGTTACATTGGTTTGGAAGACAAGTTTGATATGAATTTACCAATGAAATTGATAACTTCCAGTGCATTCAATACACCCTTTTTGTCAGTAGGTCTGGACATTTCTAAAATTCCTTTCACCTTGCTCTTGTCTGGTTCCACTTCTGCTCTGAGAGTTTATCTCCCAGAAAGGTGGTTTTTCTTCACATGAAACTGAGTTTTCTCTGTTTGACTTGAATCCATACTTCTGGATGTTGTAGCACTTTGAGCCTCTTGTTATGTTCTTGTGTGGATCCCCATAGGATCATGCCATCCATGTGCACATGTACCCAATTTATGCCTTCTAGGATGTGTTCCATGTTCCTGTGGATCACTTCTGGAACTGAGGAAATTCCAAAAGGCATCCTCAGACAGGAGTAAGGGCCAAAAAGTGTATAAAATGTACAATATGCATTCATGCAGTTTAATTTGCCAGAAGCCATGGGATGCATCCAATTTGGTGAAAAACTTTGCTATGCCATCTCACTCGTAATTTCATCTCTTGTTGGAATCTAATAATGTTCTCTCTTTATATTTGCATTCATGCCTTTTGGGTCCATGCATATATGCAGGTCACCATTCTTTTTGATATACACCACTTACGTGGGCTCCTCCACTTTCTTTACGGCCCCTAGTGACATTATTCGGACAAGCTTCTGCTTGAGCTTTTCTTTTTGTGTTGCTGGAACCTGCCTCAGGGCATGAACTACTGGCTGTGTGCCCTCCTTTAACTGTGAATGGTAGAACTCCAAATCCTTGAAGATGTTCGGAAATTAAGTATTTTCTTTATGCTGTTCTGTGCATTGCCACTGTTAATGTGATACATTATCTTGACTAGGTTTGTTTTCACATGCTTTATCACCAAGCAGTGATTAATGTCCATCTGGGACTACAAACCTGAAGTGGACTCTAACTTTCACCTTGAGTTTACATGTACATTTGGTGTTGATGCTCTGTCCACTGTAGGCTTTGTCTTCATTGCCCTGATGTCATGCCCATGTCCACTTGTCCTGCTTGACTCTGTTCACACTTTGCTGTTCAGTGTCTGTTGGTTTATAATTTTCCTGCATTATCATGCCACGAGTGTACATCTTTACTTCTCTTTTGTTTTCTGGGGGTTGGGGGGGGGGGGGTGAGGAGGAGACATTGCTTTGTGTAATGATTCTGCCCTTTGCATATATTAGTGTTTTCCATAGGCTCGGCATTGTTTTGGTGCACGTTGAGTGCCACATCGTTTGCACTTGAATGTCCCTATTTGTTTCCTCTATCTTGTTTTCCTCCATTGTGGCTATGACTATGCACTGTCAGCAGGATTTTTTGTGTGATGCAGAGTTAATTCACTGGTGAGACATATCTTTACAGCTCCAGCTAAGGTAAGCTCTGTCTTGTGCATCAACCTCTCACACTTTCTTACCAATAATCCTGAACTCCATTTGATCACAGATCATTGAATTTTTTGAATATTCTAATTATTTTTTAAGAAAATACAGAATATAGGACTAAATTAATATAATAACAATAATACATTAAATACAAAACTGTGGGAAAACATTCATAAGGTCTGGAAAAATAAAATAAAAGGGAAAGGAGAATCCCTCTTCTCTCAGTGTCCCCCTCCCCAGATTTGAAAGAAAAGGGGACAGAGATCAGGGAATAGAGGGAGATAAAAAGAAAGAAAATGGAAAAGAAAAATCAAAGGAGCAAGGTTTAACATGTGTCACATAACCTTAAAATTATTAATTTCCAATAAGGAATATACTAATTGACATATCAAAATAAATTGTACAATCTAGCCATTTAAATAATTAAGTAAGGTTGCCAAATTTAGAAAATACTATATTCCTAAGACTACAAGTAATCTTCTCAAGGAGATACAACTTTGCATTTCCATGTTCCAATGATCAATGTGAAGTAAGAATTGGATTTCCACGTTACTGCTGTACACTTCTTGGCTATTGACAACATAATTTTAATAAATTTAGATTTACTTCTGGAGAAGTTAACCTTTAAAACTGCCAAATTCCCCATAAGAAACAATTCTGGGTCTAGAGGGAAGTTCACCCCCACAATTTTTGTCAACACTTCCCCCCAATTCTATCCAAAAGGGCCTTAATTTTGTGGAATGTAAAAAGGTATCAACATCTTTACCACACCTAAAACACCTATCAGAAAATTCTGGTTTATTTTTAGGTATCTTTTGAGGTGTGGGATATAATTGGTATATATCTCTCTCCCTCGATCTATGTAGTCCAGATTTTGGGCTTCGATCTTGGATCAGAGAATATAAGAGATAAATTTGGTTGCCTTCCCCTTTCAAATCAGAATTTCCATGTCTGAGCACAATGGTAGGACTATTAATGGTCCCCACTTTTCCCTCAAAAAGAATTGCAATTGGAGTTAATAGAAGAATGGGTAATTGGGCAAATTGAATATATTTTTAAGTCCCTCAAAAAACATAAATTGCCTCTGATTATGACCATCTTCAATCCTTCTGATACCACATTGGTACCAGGTAGACAAGGTTGTATTATCCAAAGTCATGAGTATTAAACTGTTTACGGATCATTGAATCTTGCAGCAATGCAAAATTGCATGTTTTTAATTTCAAGTCTTTTTTTTTAAAAAAGTATCAGAGTTCTCCCTCTCTGTAGCTGCGTGCATGAGCGAAACACGTACCTCTAAAATGTCTAATTTTTCCTTGGTGAACAGTGTTCATCAAACTTCTCAATAACCTTGTCGAACTTGCCCTGGCCGTCTGCCTCACCAAAAACAAATGTATCGAAAACCTCAAGCTTGAGGTTCCACCACAGTAAGTAGCAGTGCAATCTTCCATGCATCAGGTTTGCTATAGAGTCCAAAGGCTTTCAGGTACAGCATAAATCTGTTTGAACAACCTCCACTCATGGTTGACATTTCCAGTCCAATTTACAGTATCCAGATTCATCACACTCTCCATAGCTCTGCTGATAATGACTGATGCACACTCCTGGCATTTCTTCCACTTCTGGTACTATGTGATCTTTTATTGTAATAAAGAACTTTGGTTCTTTTAAAACAACTACTTTATTAGCTAAAGTAAACAAGACCATGTGAAGACATCCATCTTGAATCCAACCAAAGGTTCCCAAAACTTGTCTGACTTCCTCTAGTGGTAAGGAGGATCTCTAGCAAGCTATCATTATAGCAGTGGCTAAAGAAAGCAGCCTCTATCCTCAAGGACCCTCACCACCTAGGCCATACCCTCACTGCTACCATCAGGAAGGAGGTACCAGAGTTTGAAGATGGACATCCAACAATTTAAAAACAGGTTCTTCACTCTGTAATCAGATTTCTGAATGGACAATGAAGTATAGACACTACCTCACTTTTCCTCTTGCACTAATGTTTATTTTAAAAAATATAATCTATAGCAATTTTTACACCTGTAATGCTGCCACAATACAACAAATTTATGACCATAAATTCTGATTCCTGTTTTTCCATATAGCCGATTAAGGGGTCAGGATTGAAATATGACTGCGTTTTACTTATGGTTGCTGCGCAACTCCTGAGTTTCTACAGCACTTTTGTGCTCTGCCCTAGACCCCTCCACCTGCAGGTTTTCCTATTCACCAGAACTGAAAATAATTTGTATTTAAATAATGATGAATTTATTGGATTATGATAATCTTTAATGCATCTGATACCACATTGGTACCAGGAGAAAAGTTGACGAGATCCTATTGAATGGCCAAATTGGTTCAAGGCTTGTTTGTGTTGCTCTTTTAAGTTCTTGCATTGTTGTTACTGTTACAGCTCCATAGATAATGCTTGACCCTGCTCTTGCCTTGCAGTTGCCATTTGCTAACCGAGCTATTCAGCTTGGAAATGGGCCTTTTGGCCCAGGTGGTCCAGGCCAACCATATTGGCTTTGTAAACCAGTCCCATTTGCTTACATTTGACCAATATTCCTCTTAAACTTTCCTATCCATGCATCTGTCTCTTAAATGTTGCAATTAGCCCCTCTAACATTTCCTCTGGCATTTCCCTCCATTAGCCCATTACCTTTTATATAAGAAAGGTGCTCCAATCCCCTTTAATCTTTCTCCTTTCATTTTAAATCTATACCTTCCAGCTTTAGACTCCACTCCCTTGAGAGAAAAAAAAGTGATATTTATGCTCTTGATTTTGTACAGCTTCATAAGGCTACTCCCTCAGCTCCTTTCTCCATGGAGAAAAATCCAGGCTTCTCCTGTCCTGGTACCAGTCCTTTGAGTCTTCTTGTCCTCATTGCCTTTGCCAATTCAGAGGGACCATGATCATTCCAATAAGCACTTGGCCTATTACAGCAGAAGGTCAAGCCCCAAATGTGGACCACCTCTTCAGAGTATTTGTGCTGTCAAAGGCTTTCTTACTGATTCCAATTGTCTTCAATCGGGAATATTTGGGAACAGTTGATAATGTAAACCTTTTTTTAAATCCTTTAATTCTTAACATGCTTAGTTAATCTACTTTTTAAAATTATCTTTGGATCTAAGAAACAGCAAGGATGGAAAACAGAAGCAAGAGTATTTATTAGAAAACTTGGAGGTGCACATTAATAGAGTAAATAATAATCAGGATATCTATCCATAAGTGAACTCGGTCAATTGACAATCAATTTGGAGGATGAATTCACAGAGTAAAAGATGGAATCTTTATGTGATTATATTGAAGAGCAAATGAGAATAGATGGTATGTAATGGGAAAGGGTTAATGGATCTGATGATTCTGGACATGAATATTTTTCTTCCCGACACCTTTGGGTGTATTTTATGGATTTTGTGCTACTGATCATGAAAATTGCTATAATATTTTCCCATCACATACTTTTTTTTAAGATGTAACCTTTTTTGAAATCGTGCAATATTTTAAGTCTACTTCAAGTATACAAAACCAGGAATTACAACATGTCTTTGAATTTTTTTTTCTGCATTTGTATTTGGACTTCTTCCCTGCTGATATCTTGATGAGGGGCTCAAGCCTGAAACATTGAATATGTATTTTTATCCTTGCTCTATAAAGGACACGGACCTGCTGAGTTTCTCCAGCATTGTGTTTTTACTTCAGTCATGGTGCTTGCAGTTTTTTGTGTTTTACTACTTTCCCTGCTGATTCTGGTGCAGTCAATGACGTACATGGTGAAAGGTTGCACCATTGTGACCCTGGAAAAGTGGTACCAGGGCAACTGGAAAACATCAATGCAGGCTGACTATTGCTGGACACTGACATGAGAGGTATTAGATGCTGAGTACAAGCAAAAATCTGTGGTAAAACATTTTTTAGGTCAGTTGAACTAACACAATATGTCAGCGTCATTATGCGATTAAACATGCTAAATTCAATAAAAGTTAATTTAATGTTTCTCCAATTTCGTATGTGATACAGCATATCTGAAAATATCTTTGTTCAGCTTGAAGTGGTCTATCATAATTTTTCAGGAAGTGAACTTTTTGAAAATAATTGTTGTCCAGTGTAATTAAGGGAACTTGAGGGATCATGACATGATAGAATTTAAGATGGAGTCATCTAATTTGAACTGAAACTTGGATCATAAATCTGGAGAGTGAAGAGAGGCCATGTGGTGCAAGTTGATGGCTGTTTGAAGATGCATGTTACATGCTACAATAATAAGAATGGCTTACATTTAAAGAATTTGTTTGAGTTTGGAAGCTGAATAAATTTTAATGCAATATCAGATGTAAAAATAGTCTAGCCATGGATATCAAGTGAAATGAAATATTGCATTGCATCAAAGGAAAAGATTAAATGTTGCCAAAAAAAAGCAATAAGCTAGAGTTTGGAAGATTTTCAAAATCCTTCAAAGGAGCATAAGGAAATAGAAAGTTTATTTTATTGTCATGTGACTGGAGGTACAATAAAGAATTATTTTCTATGTTATAGGCACGTCAGAATAAAACGTGCAGTATAGCACTACAGTGAGCGATCAATTCATATGGAGTGAGGGTGTTCAAGTCGTCTGATAGCAGTGGGAAAGAAAATGTCTTTGAATCTGGTGGTGCATGGTTTCACTCTCTCCTTTTCAACAGGAGGAGGTAGGAGTATGTGTGACTGGAATAGAATGAGTTTTTTGCAATGTTGGCTGCAAGAATGTTGTAGTGAGGACATTCATAACAAGTAATGAACACTTGCACAGATGTAGAAAAAGGAAATTATTAGTTAAACCTAAATGAACATCTCTTACAGACTGATACAAGAGAAATTGTAGAGTGGAACCCTGTTAATTTAGTACGTTCGGGATAGTGGCAGATTTTCCAGACTGTTGCATGCAATTCCAGTTAATAGATTATACTTTTTAAGTCACTAAAGTGGAGCATAATAGCATCTATTTTCCAGTGAACCAGTTGAGTTTCAAGAGAAATGAGGGAAGCAGGGCTTGGTCCAGGGGTTGCACCATTGGGATTTTGAATAAAGAATAAGCAGATTATTGGAGGCTTTTTGTAAGTGGAAAGAAGGAAATGTGGGGTAACAGCCCCTTTTGGTATTCGAGCATGTATTGTCCAACTGACCAACAATCCTGGTACATTTTGAATGGTAGGAGGAAGCCGGATCACTCTGAGGAAACCTATGCAGACACTGAGAGAATGTACAAACTCCTCACAGGCCGTGCCGAATTCGAACCCATGTCGCATACGCTGTAACAGTGTTGCGCTAACCTCTACACTAACTGTCCTGCCTTTTTGCCTGCCTTCACAGAAGGAGAAGCAGAACTTATCCTGGAAATGGTAGAGAACTGGTCTAGAGTAAATGTGAAACTTACAGAAATTAGCATCTGCAAAAATAAAGTGCTGGAGAAATCTATGGTATTGAAAGTATTTGTCCTCTTGTTTAAAGAAGGATGACCATGCATTAGAATTGGTTCATTGGTTTACTTAACTTTTAACTGACTGCACAGGTTGTCCAATGAGTCGTGGTTGGGCAAACTCAACTTGTATTTGTTGGAAGAACAGAAATTTCAGATGCTGGAGTTTTGAGTAACAATAAATGTGTGGCTGGAGGAACTCGAGGGGTCAGGCAAAGTCTGTGGTGGAAATGGCCGGCCAACTGTTTGAGTTGGGTCCCTTTATTGAGACTGGAGTAAAGAACAGGTGATATTGTGCATGTGAAGAGGGAAAGAAGGGGCCAAGTGGTGATTGGCCATTAGTTAGTAGTTCCAGTCTCTCCTACTTTCTGCCCAATACCCTATCACCGCGTGCGTGCGTGCGTGCGTGCGTGCGTGCGTGCGTGCGTGCGTGCGTGCGTGCGTGCGTGCGTGCGTGCGTGCGTGCGTGCGTGCGTGCGTGCGTGCGTGCGTGCGTGCGTGCGTGCGACGGATGAAAATTTATGGAGGGGTAATGTTCACGTCAGCTGTAGGCTAGTTTGTTGCTGACAAGTCCGATGTGGGACAGGCAGACACGGTTGCAAGGGAAAATTGGTTGGTTGGGTGTTGGGTTTTTCCTTCTTTGTCTTTTGTCAGTGAGTTGGGCTCTGCGGTCTTCTTCAAAGGAGGTTGTTGCCCGCCGAACTGTGAGGCGCCAAGATGCACGGTTCGAGGTGATATCAGCCCACTGGCGGTGGTCAATGTGGCAGGCACCAAGAGCTTTCTTTAGGCAGTCCTTGTACCTCTTCTTTGGTGCACCTCTGTCATGGTGGCCAGTGGAGAGCTTGCCATATAACACTATCTTGGGAAGGCGATTGTTCTCCATTCTGGAGCCGTGACCTACCCAGCGCAGTTGGACCTACAGCAGCGTGGATTCGATGCTCTCAGCCTCTGCCATCTCGAGTACTTCGATATTAGGAATGAAATTGCTCCAATGAATATTGAGAATGGAGTGGAGACAAAGCTGGTGGAAGCATTTTAGGAGCCGTAGGTGATGCCGGTAGAGGACCCATGATTCAGAGCCGAACAGGAGTGTGGGTATGACAACGGCTCTGTATAAGCTAATCTTTGAGGTTTTTCAGTTGGTTGTTTTTCCAGACTCTTTTGTGTAGTTTTTCAAAGGTGCTATTTGCCTTGTTGAATCTGTTGTCTATCTCGTTGTCGATCCTTGCATCAGATGAAATGGTGCAGCTGAGATAGGTAAACTGATTGACCGTTTTGAGTCTTGTGTGCCCGATGGAGATGTGGGGGGCTGGTAGTCATGGTGGGGAGCTGGCTGATGGAGGACCTTGGTTTTCTTCAGGCTGTCTTCCAGGCCAAACATTTTGGCAGTTTCTGCAAAACTGGACGTCAAGCGCTGAAGAGCTTGCTCTGAATGGGCAACTAAAGCGGCATCGTCTGCAAAGAGTAGTTCACGGACAAGTTTCTCTTGTGAGCTTGCAGGTGCCTCAGATTGAAGAGACTGCCATCCGTGTGGTACCCGATGTAAACAGTGCCTTCATTGTTGAGGTCTTTCATGGCTTGGTTCAGCATCATGCTGAAGAAGATTGAAAAGAGGGTTGGTGCGAGAACGCAGCCTTGCTTCACAGCATTGTTAATGGAGAAGGGTTCAGAGACCTCATTGCTGTGAACAAAACAAAGGACTCTACATCACCTTTGTTGAGCACACCAAAGCCTTCGACACCGTGAGGAGGAAAGGGCTTTAGCAAATACTAGAGCGCCTCGGATGCCCCCCAAAGTTCCTCAACACGGTTATCCATATATATATATATATATATATATATATATATATATATATATATATATATATATCTATCCTATCCTTCAACCTTGATTATTGGATCCCAACGCAAACTTTGACTTTTTCCGTCCATGGCTGCTGCTAAACCCGTTGAATTCCTCCCTCACTTGTATGCTTTGTATTTGCTGGGGTTTGTTTAAAAACACAAGATTTTTCAGGGTTTTGTCAAAGAATCACACGTTGGTAGGTCGTGGCTTAAAAATAAGGTATTGCCCTTTTAAGACAGAGGGCATGCAATATTTTCTGGAAGGAGGAAAATAGAGCCTTTGTATAGAGTTAAGGCTTTGTAGATTCATGATGAGCAAAGTGATGAAATGTTGCAGTGGCTCCACAAAAAGTTGTAGTTGGTGCAGAATTGAATGGCCAATTCTTCCCCCTTAAATCATGTGAGCAATAAGGTCCCCAGGACCTGATGATCTGTTTCCAAAGTTTTGAAGGAGGAGGCTGCAGTGATGACTGATTCTCTAGTTGGCATCAACCCAAGTTCCACAGATTGTAGAAGAGATTCCCACATGTCAAAAGCAAGTGTAAAGTTTTTGTAAATTTAAGGAGGGGAAAAAGTGGAGAACTGTAAATATTGCATTTTATTTTTAAAGTATGTGGCAATGAAGCACTTAAAATAAAAATTGGATTGAGCAGAGTCGACAGATTTAATAACAGTGAAGTTGTGTTTGACAACTCTTTTTTATAAAGTACTATGTCACAGAGTTGATGGTTCCTTTTAGTGTCACAGGATAATGCACGAGAATATAAGATGAATGATCTACTTCAACTTTTGTCTTCCCCAAGGCAAATAGTCACCAGGAGTATAGCCTGGTCCCCCTCACAATAAGAGAAAGAAAAGCAAAAGGATCCCTTCAGAGTAACTGAGTGCCTGTAGATTCACCTCCAGTGCTCCTGCTGCCACACACACATGTTCAAACCATTGGCAGCCTAAATTCCAGGTCCAATCATCCAATTAAGATCAAGAAGTCTTCAGCAACTGAGGCTCTTCAGGAGCTCTTCTTGCCCTCAGCACTCTCTCAAATCCTGGTTCTGTTGCCTTCTTCCCATGAGCCAGTCTCCAGCAGCTCCCAGCCTGCTGTGTGGGGGTGTGTGAGGGTGTGGGCAGGAGGAAACAGCCAGAAAGAACCTGAACAGAAGCCACTACATCTTCCAATCAAAGCAAAGTCAAGACTACCACAGTGAACATGCACACCTTGCCATTCACCGCTTTGAAAGAACATACTCTTCACCAGTGGCTCCCTAAATCACCTGCCCTATTTTTGGGCATACCTGAGGCAGTCCCACTGTCTGGCTGGGGTATAAACCCCAACAAATGGAGCAGCTGGGTCTCTTTTCCCCTGGGAATGAACCTGAGCTCCCCTCCAGATTATGAGCCATGGAGAGTCAATTTACAAGGTGTGTGCCAGTAACGAGTTGGGGACTTACAAATCAATCGTTGTAAAGTCGTTTTCCTCCCAATCTGCACTGGATCGAGGATGAAGGATGCTGTCGTATCTTTTCATTGTTGGTGATTTGGGCAATTGCTGGTTGTTGCATCCAATGTGAGTGCATTGAATGAAAATGTCTGAGTGTGTGATCCCTGAGGTGACTTCCCCCATGGGAATATAAAGATCAGAATCATTGTTTCTCAAACCTACCATCACAGTCCATAGACTGTGTTGTCCCTGGCCTCTGTGGATCCTCTGTGGTACTAGCTGCTGAGCCCATTGCTGGTCCACTGTTGTGGTCACCAACTTGTAGGGTCACCTCCCATGTTTCATCTTCTCAGAAGTTGGGGGGGGGGGGGTGGTTGCTCTCACCATTTCTGGTGCTCTGCTGGTCCCCTGGAGTCTGCAGCCCCTTGTAGCTGCTTTCCAGCACAGGTGCCACCATCTTGGATACAGACCTCTGTGGTTGCAGGATTTAAAATAAAACATTGTTCGCTCCTTTAACAGGCTGTTTAAAGCCTGTACAAAGCTATTGGCATCAGGACCAGGCTGTTGGACTCTGTGGAGTAGCACTGTGTTTTCCCCTCCCCATTCTTCTGGGTCCACAGCAGGGGCAGCACTTCTGTGACAGAATGAAGAAGGGAAAATGATTGTGGTGCATCTAGTGTTTACAAAGATGTCTGATAGTGTCAGATAAATGAGAAAATTAGGCTGAAGAGTATTAGGAGTCAAATACTAACTGATACAAATTGAGGAATAAATAAGTCCTTGTTGGGTGAGAGCACAGTGACCAGTGGGATGCCACAGGGAATGATGGTGGGATAACAACACTTTACACTAGACACCTGCAGTTTGGAAGAGGGAACAACATTACTTTTATACAAAGCATGATAGTTATGTCAGTTGTTGGAAAGGTGACAGGTGGATCAGGATGTCATAGATAAATTAAGTGAATAGACAAGGACATAGCAGATGGAATCCATCTGGAAAAATATATGGTTATCCACTTTGGAAGGGAAAACAGAAAGCAGAATTTAGTTTTAATGAAGAGAATAAAAGATGTTGGTGTTCAGGGGAGTGTTTGTTCTTGCACAGGAATTGCTCAAAGGTGACGTAGGTACAGGGAGCATTAAAGAAAGCAAATACTTATTCTACGCAGAATGGGAAATGATCTCGTGGAAATAAAATTCACATGCGGCTAAACACAGCTCTGATGAATCAGTGAGCAAAGTGAGGTTTAAATCAGCCATGATCTTGAACTCTGGAAAAGAGGCAAGGGGCAGTCACTATCCCCGCTCCTCCCCCCCCACCACAAGGATTAGGTAGTGAGAGATGGGCCAGATATTGACTGAAGCTAAGAGCCTAGATGCAATGCTCTTGGCCTCGGCTCGGCAAATGCTGGAGGAATTCTTCTTGCAGCGCCATAGGGCCTGAGTGATCAAGATACCTCGAAGTAGGGCTTGGGCCTGAAGTGTCAGCAGTATATCTTTACCTCCTATGGATGCTATGAGACTGGCTGAGTTCCTTTAACATTTACTGTGCGAGTTTTACTACAATCACACCATCTGCATTCTTCCATCATGTTCTCCTCTTGGAGGTCCTTCAAGGAACAGTCTGGCTGTCAGCCTGATATGACCCAGAGCAATCAGAACCATGTTAGCCCTGTGACACCAAAGCTTGTATCTTTTCTTTTTTCTTTCTCTTCTTTGGCTTGGCTTCGCGGACGAAGATTTATGGAGGGGGTAAAAGTCCACGTCAGCTGCAGGCTCGTTTGTGGCTGACAAGTCCGATGCGGGACAGGCAGACACGGTTGCAGCGGCTGCAGGGGAAAAATGGTTGGTTGGGGTTGGGTGTTGGGTTTTTCCTCCTTTGCCTTTTGTCAGTGAGGTGGGCTCTGCGGTCTTCTTCAAAGGAGGTTGCTGCCCGCCAAACTGTGAGGCGCCAAGATGCACGGTTTGAGGCGATATCAGCCCACTGGCGGTGGTCAATGTGGCAGGCACCAAGAGATTTCTTTAGGCAGTCCTTGTACCTTTTCTTTGGTGCACCTCTGTCACGGTGGCCAGTGGAGAGCTCGCCATATAACACGATCTTGGGAAGGCGATGGTCCTCCATTCTGGAGACGTGACCCACCCAGCGCAGCTGGATCTTCAGCAGCGTGGACTCGATGCTGTCGACCTCTGCCGTCTCGAGTACTTCGACGTTAGGGATGAAAGCGGTCCAACCATGTTAGCCCTGTGACACCAAAGCTTGTATCTAACCACTGATTTAACTGTAACAAGGGATGTCTGTGTTGTACCAATGTACCTTTTAATTCTATTTGGTGAAGTAATGAGGTCTGAATCAATGGATTGACAATGATCATCACTGCCTACTGAGGTACCTGTATATGATGTGGGACTTAACTGGTGATGTTGCTGATCTAGTAACACAGTATTTGATTCACGATAGAATCGGTCATTATATTGGAATATCAGATTCAATGATATATTTCTATAGTCTTCGATTGCCAGTGAATTAAAAAAAATAATTATTTACACTCATTGAAGCAGCAATACAAATGCACAACTGTTTTGATTAATTATAATCTTCAGGGTTTTTTAAAAAAAAAAGTTGATGCTAAAGGACATTTAAAGTGAGAGTGAAAGTTGAGGGAGATTTGCAAAGCAATTTTTTTTTCTCTACACAGCAGTGGGTGCCTGGGGTAATGGTGGAAGCAAGAGTGACAATAGCATTTTGGATAGACATCAATGTACAGGGATTGGAGATATTTGGGTCATGAGCAGGCAAGGGAATTTTTATTGGCATAGTGTTTGGCACAGACCAAATGGCCTGTGTCTCTCCTATTCTATATTCTACTGTAAATGCAAAATAGCTACGGGCTCTTCAGATAATTGCACCAAAGCATGATTAATGCTTCACCCCATCTAATTTCTGAATTTCTCATTATTAGTTCTATTTGCAATGTTTAACACTGCCTCCATCAGTGAGGCAGCAATGAGCTGGGGTAGGGCTGTACTTAATTCCCCAACTATGCAAAAAATCTATCAGTCTTCAAAGAGGCATCCCCTACTGCTTCTTTGGGCAGAGAATTCCACAGCCTGTTAATAGAGGAATTGGGGGATATGGGGAGAAGGCAGGTAGGTGGAGTTAGGTCATAAATTAGATATTGAATGGCAGAGCAGGCTTGATGGGCCATTTTTGGCCTACTCCTGTTCCTACTTCCTATGTTCCTATTCATTACTCTCTGGGAGAAGCAATTCCTCGTCATCTCTGTCCAAAATCTACTCCCTGAATCTTGAGGCTATGTCCCCAGGTTCTAGTCTCACCTGCCTGTGGAAAACACTTACTTCCCTCTATCCTGTCCTAATTTTATTTTTCTAAATGACCTACTCTCATTCTGAATTTCAGCCAGTCTAGTCCCAGGAGGCTCTATCTCTTCATTGGCTAATCCCCTCTTCTCTGGAATAAACCTGGTGAATCTCCTCTGTATGGTCTCCAAAGCCTGTCCATCCTTTCCCAGGTAAGGAGACCAGAACTGCCCGAAGTACTCCATGTTGGTTCATTCATTGAAGCATGTGATGGAGCAGGTCTTGCACTGGATGACTTGGTCCCTAGAAAATGTAAAGGACTTTTGTTGCTGTGCTGGAGTCACTTCATTTGCTATAGGATAAACATAATCAGTACCACAGCAAGGATGGTTCTGATTCCAGCTTGCACCATCCATGTGGAGTGAGTCATTGACAACTGACTAATCCCTCTGCTTTAATTTTAATGGCTGGAATTCCCTCATCAAAATTTGAGCTTTTTAAAGTTTTGATACTATATGAAGATTCTAATCTTTAGTTTGCTCCCCATTTAAAAATAAACCTTTTACTTTCTGCATTGCTCTCTGGGAATTCTTGCCAGCTTAACAAAGGCCTTTCTAAATGCCTAAATTCCCTTTGATACTGTGCTGAACACAATTTGCTGTTTTTTTTAAAAAAAAGTCAACATTTTGGACCGGAGCCCTTCATAGAGAGTGCAGAAGGAAGAGAATGTATAATGACGATGTGGTAAACCACCATGTTGTGTTTAGCTGTCTGGACACTCCACTTTAGCTGAATGCACCTGTGGCCCCTCCCACAGACTCCTAAATAAAGGCGACTGTCCCACAACCCCCTCCCCAGTTCAGGACAGTCGACCAGCATGGGAAGCCATTCTATTGCTAATAAAATCCTATCAGTTTTACATAACTTCTAGTCTTTTGGAGTTATTGGTAGTGCATCAATTTTATTCGCAATAAATTTTTAATAACGGAGCAGATCCTAAAACCAGAGAAGTTGGAAATTGGCCTGCATTCGCCCAAGGCCTCCAACAACTTTGAACTCTGGCTGCATTGCTTTGAAGAGCTCCTGTAGGCACCATCTACCATCGTTTAATCAGAGAATGACAAGCTGGAGGTACTACATTCCCAGGTCGGGCCACTGGTATATTCAATGATCAGGGGCACAGAGTCGCACCATGAGGCAATGGACATCCTGAAAGGCCAGCACCTGAAAAAGGTAAACTAGGTTTGCGTGAGACGTCTCCTGGCTACCTAAAAACAGTGACCTGGGGGATTGAGTACTGAGTACCTCCAGGACCTGCAAGCTCTCAGACGAGCCTGCGACTGCAAGGCTGTGATAGCCACTGAGGATCTGATCAGAGACATGTTTGTCATGGGCATCAGATCCAACTACATCAGTCAGAGACTGTTGGAGAAAGGTGAGCTCAACTTGTGGAGGGCAGTTGAACTGGCAGGCATGCTAGAGGTGGCCTTCCAGAATATGGAAGTCTATTCAGCTGACAATGTGGCCATCTGGTGGTTGCCCTGGAAGCCACCATCTTGGGACATGGGATGGCTGCAACATTATTGAACACCACTTCCGCCACATCCCGCCAATGACCTAACTATAGCCATTGTACTCTGCAAGCACCCAAAGTGCTACTTCTGCAGCCTGAACAAGCACCCAAGGAAACGCTTCCCAGTGAATGATGTTGTTTACTCTGTGGGTGGGGGGGGGGGGGTGGGGGGTGGGGGTAAGGACATGAAGATGTCCAAGTCACCCCAACCCAGCACCATCACCTGGGACCACCATCTTGGACTCTGCCATCTTGCCCAAACACTCCCCTACATCTACACAGCGATCCAATACTGGTCTCCATCTTTCTGGATCAAGGTAGCCTGCACCAGCTCACCAGATCAACGATGGACATACAGGTAAGTGGCCAAATGACGAGCTGCCTGTTCAATAGTGGGAGCACCGAGCTTTATTCTCCCTGACACGGTGCAGCGTTACTCCCTCATGGTAAAGCCAGTAAGCCACCAAGTAAGTCTCTTTGGCCTCCAAGTCCCATATGGCTGATATTTGCGATTACTGCATAGTAACCCTGACCATACAGGGCACAGACTACAAAGTCTTTAAACTCCTGGTGATACTACAGTTCTGCACTTTCAATGCTACCGTAAGTGTGATGATGGAGTATGATGGACCCCTTTCTGTCTGTAACCGATAGTTTTTAAACAGCGCTCTGTGCTCCACTAGCAAAAATCCCCCATTTCTGGCTGGCAACCTGAAGATTGCCCACTGCACATGACCTGTGGGTTCTCAGATCTCAAGATCACCTCGCCACTGTTATTCACCAGCCTCACCCCGACTGTAAACCTGTTGCTACCCAAGGTAGACAGTACAGTGCTGGGACAGGGTCTTTATTAGGTGGGAGGTGCAGTGGCTACTCAATGAGGAATTATTGAAGCCAGTACCAGCCCCTGGAAAGTCCAAGTGGTGGTAGTGAAGAATGGGGAGAAAAACAGAATGGTCATTGACTACAGTCAGACCATTAACAGATTTGCGCAGCTGGATGCATACCCTCTTCCCTGCCTATCAGATTGTGGTAAACCAAATCATTCAATATCAGGCAGTCTCCACCTTGGATCTAAAGTCAGCATGCTGTCAGCTCCCCATCTGCCTGGAGGGGTGCCAATATACTGGTTTTGAGGCCGATGGCAGTCTCAACATTTCCTGAGGGTTCCCTTCGATGTCACCAATGGGGTCTGGTCTTCCAGCAGGAGATGGACCAAATGGTAGACCAGTATGAGCTGCAGGCCACATTCCCATATCTGGACAACATCACCATTTGTGGCCATGGTATGCAGGATCTTGACGCCAAACTCCTTAACCTCATATACAAAAATGGTTAATTGTGTATATTGCACAACCCGCTTTGCCATCCTTGGCTGCATCGTGGCCAACCCTGAATTAGGCCCAACCCTGAATGCATGCTCCTACTTTTAGAACTCCTCCTTCCCCACAGCCTCAAAGCCCTAAAGGGTGCCTGGGATGCTTTTTTTATGCCTAATGGGTCCCCAATTATGCAGACAAGGCCAGCCCCTGTTGTTAAATCCACCTCCTTTCCGCTGATGTCAGAGGCCCATGTGGCCTTCAGCCGTATCAAGGCAGACGTTACCAAGGCCACGATGTATGCTGTGCATGAATTCACCCTGCTCCAAGTGGAGAGTGATGCACCAGACTTCGCTCTGGGTGCCACCCTTAACCAAGCAGACAGCCTTCCTTTCCTGCTCTCTCCGTGGCCCCAAAATTTGACACTTCTCTATCGAAGGAGACCCAAGCCGTTGTCGAGGTGGTGCTGCACTAGAGTCACTACCTTGCTGGCAAACTATTTACCTTACTGACTGACCAACAAGCAGTTGCTTTCGTATTCAACAATCAACAGTAGGGTAAAATTAAAAACGACAAGATATTGAGGTTGACAATTGAACTTTCCATCTATAATTATATCTTGTACTGGCCCGGGAAACTTGACGAGCCCCCAGATGCTCTATCCCACAGAACATGTGCCAGTGCTCAAATAGACCAATTGCGAGCCCTCTACAATGACCTCTCCCCCTGGGGTTACCAGGTTCTTCCACATTATCAAAGCCCACAATCTGCCTTGCTCCATTGAGGAGATGAAGACCATGACCAGAAACTGACAAGTCTGTGCAGAGTGCAAACTGCACTTTATCGACCAGATAAAGGTCACCTGCCCCCTTGATCACCTGAACATTAATTTCAAAGGACCCCTACCCTCCTCTGACTGCAACGTATACTTCTTCAACATAATTGAATACTCTTGTTTCTTGTTCGCCATCCCCTGCTAGGACATAACAGCCACAGTCTTCAAAGTCCTATGCAATCTCTTCACCCTGTTTGGGTATCCCTGCTATATCCATAATCACCAGGGGTATTCTTTTGAGTGACAAGCTGTGCCAGTACCTGCTGGCCAGAGGCATCGCCACAAGCAGGACCACCAATTACAACCTCCCATTCAGTCTTCCAGCAATCTTTCACTTTTGCCCACTTTTTTCATTCATGTGTTCTGATTTTTCCTCTGTAGTCTCTAAATATCTGTAGGACGATGTCTCTCCTGAGCCATCAATGCCTCAGTGCAGCTCACTCAAATAACATGTAGCCCTTAAATTTCCATAATGTCGGGCTTCTGTTGCCACACACCACCCTTTTCCTTTTTTGCACCTACCTTTGCATTAATATGCTGCATTGGAATGTCACCATGCCCATGAACTTCAGAAGGAGGTATGGGGATAGAGAATTTGGGTGGATGCAATGGAGCTGCTATTTGATGGAAGAGAGTGTGATAATAGCACATGATGTGGTAGGCACTCCCATCCTGCAGGCTGGTTTCAGTGTGAATGAGCACAGCTACGAGAAGAGATTGCAGCTGGGGCTTGTGTTAATTGAATCTGAGGCAGGTTCCAGAGGGAAGTGCTGGGGATGAGGGCAGGTGTTTGGAAGGATGAGATGGGCAGGGAGGTGGGGATGTGTGGAAGAGAGGAAGGGGGGGTTGGGGCTTGATGACTGGTTTTGGAGGGCTGGGAGTCCAGGCTTTTCATGAGGTCAGGGTGGAGGGGTGAGTTTTGGGGCTGGGAGATGAAGCGGGAACAGATTGGTGGCTGGGGTCTAGGCCAGGAGTGGGGTTGGATTTTGAGTACAAGTGTTTCCCCCAAGAAGCTGGGAAGGAAAAGATCTGGTGATGGAAGGACAGGAGACTAACTGGGTGAACCAGCTGCTGATTCAGGCTCAGGCAAGGCATAACTTGCAGAGATGGAGGGGAATTTAGTGATCACAAGAGGGCTGATGGATTGTGAAGAGAAGCTGCTGTGTTCTGAGAGGCTTCATTCCCATGTGTCCCAAACCCCCTGCAACATCAAGCTCCCTGTGGCAGCACAACCAGTTTCACCATGTTAAGGGCTTGGATCCTCGAGCTTGCTGATTGACAGTCACTGCCCCAAGTGATTTGCCCAGTTGAATAGTCCTTGCTGGGTTTCTGAGAGCCCAGAGTCTCCAACCTTAGCTTCAGTGGGATACCCTGTCTGGCAGACGTCCTAACTCCTCTCAGGGATTTGGTACACGGAAGAGCAGAGGCCCTCTGGCACAAAGGCATGATCCTCAAATTTAGTTCAATTTTGTTTAATTGTAGCACCATCCCCAACATTTGGTTTTTACTCTTGTGCCATCTGATTTACTAGATGGCACAAGATAGCATGCCAAACAGTTTTTCCACTGTACCTGTGTACACCTGGCAATAAATAATTAAAATCCAAGTAGAGGCAATTGGGTGGATAATTATTCATTGTATAACTCCAATTGCCATAAATGGACAACCTGTCCAAAATTAAATTTTTAATTTTGAATATTTTGGCATTTTAGTTTTTATTTTCAGTTGGTTTTCCTTGGAATTTACGAATGATCAAATGGTTGGTTTGCATTGGGTGCTTTCTCTCTTCCTGAACATGCACCTACCAGTCATACCACCTCATGTTGATGCGAGCATTGCATTTAGGGTTGTTCAGCTGCTCCCCACCACAACTACCTGGAGACTCTTCAGTCTCACTTGCCTTGGGGCCACCTGCAATTAAGTGAAACAAGCGCAGCTTGGTATCTGGGTGGAGTCTGGGGAGGTTCTAGCTGCTACTGGGGTTGTGAAGGAACATGGAGTGGGTTTCAGGCTCACTGAGTGCATATGAAGAGAATTTTCCAGTTGTTGGGGAATAACTAATGTGATTCCTGCTTGATGTAGTAATGTTTTAAACCAATCTTTAACATGCCATATACTGAAGACTTGTGTGAGGGTGGATTTCAAGGTTGCTAATCTGTGGTGGGGGTGGCGGGGGTGGGAGAGGGAGGTGAGGAGCCGACATCTTTTAATTATTCACTTTGAAGTTGGGTCCAAGGTCATAAGAAATGAGATTGGGCTGAAACAAAAGTACAAAACTACGGACCCTGCTTGGGTTGAGTTTAAGTTGACTGCTGATCCTTTGTTTCTCTGAAGCTTCTGCTTTGGATTTGATCACAGCCAACACCAAGGAGGGAAGGCCAGGAAATAAAGAATTTGGATTGTCAGTACTGGCATGCAATAAAATTTTCTTGCCAGATGTTTAATGTTTGGTGCAGTACAGTTTTTTTTCCCATCTTTGCTATAATAGACTTAGTGTAAAGTTCTGGTATGTGTTGTGTTGGGCCCAGAGGACCCTAAACCCAGCAGCAATAGAAATTCACCAAGACAAATGGTTACTTAAACAAAAGTTGCTTTTATTTATCTCTAAACATGAAAACAGAATCAAACTTTAACTTACTACTATTAACTTAACCTAACTTGACCCCCCTTTATTTATAAATGCACGTGTATGTAATGTGTGCATAAGTTCAGAAAAGTTCTTTGATTCACAGTCCAATTTCACTTCTCACTCTTCCAAATTCTCTCTAAAAAAAAAACCACATGATCCTCTTACAACTGCATTCAGACAGACTGCAGCACCAGACCCAATCCTTGGAGTCCATTCATCTGTTGGTTTCCAAAACAATAATCCATTATTCCACAGCAGGTCCAATTAACACTTATTTGTGAAGTCCTTCAGCACTAGGATTGTCTGGTTTGAGCAGAGCTCTGGCATTTTAAAAATGAGATCTGTGTGAAGTGTTTGTGACCTAACTTTAAAAAAAAAACACAATTTATCTCCTTTTAAAACACATCTATATACAATATAAAATATAACATAATCCATCACTGTGTACACACATGGGTGTGTGTGGGTGGGTGGGGGAGTATGTGTAATGTTTGCAAAATATTAATTGTACACAATTGTAAATAAAATTGTTTTCTTTGCCTTCATGGGAATTGAGTCCAATCACAAAAAAGAGTTAAAATATTTTCACTCTGCACCAGCTTCTGGCCTGTGTGCTACTATGCAGAGCTCTGCTCAATTCCTGCTGTCTGGGTTGCCCACCCTCCTGTAAACCCTGCTCCCTGCTGGTCTCGTGAGCTTTGGAGGTTAGGTGGCCACCATAGGATAGGCAAGGATCCAACATCCCAGGTTCCTTTTATTCTCTAGAAATGCAGGAATAAAAATATTACGATCAAACAAGATAAGAGTTTATGCTAATAGAAAATGTAGGATATGCTTTCAGATCTATGAAATCCATGTGAAATATTAACAATGTTCTTATCCCTACAGATGCTGCCTGACCTGCTGAATGTTTGCAGTACATTGGTTTTTATTTCAGATTTGTAGCATTGGCAGTTTGTTTAGAGTTTATTTTAGTTGATTAGGGTCTTGGAAGTATGACATGAAATAAATCAATGGAGTTGACAGGGTGGCACAGTTGGTGTAGCGATAAGCACAGCACCTTTTACAGTGCCAGCAATTGGGAGTGGGGTTCGAATCCTGCACTGTCTGTAAGATGTTTGTACATTCTCCCCATGTCTGCATGGGTTTTCCCCAGTTTACTCCCACCCTTCAAAACTTACTGGGGGCTGTGGGTTAATTGGGTGTAAATTGGGCTTCATGGGCCAAAAAGGCCTGTTACTGTGATATATGTCTAAATTTAAATAAAAAGACAACTTTAGGGTAATAATGAAAAAAATACCACACAAACTAATTTTTGAATAGAATAAGCCTATTATATCCAACCATTTCCTGTCCTCTTCAGATTATTGTACTGTGTAATATTCTGACCTTTTTGTATTTTGCCTCAGTGGAAGTTGTTACATAATGGGGCATGAGGGCAATGTTCGGGATTCTCTTTGAGTAACAGTTTAAAACTCGTGTAACAGGGTACAAAACTTAACATTATGGTTTCCCCGCACTCTACGCTCACCAGGCAAGCTAAAACCAACTGCTTTGCTGATTTTTCAACACAAGCTAAGTACTTGCATTACAGGTAGTAATGTTAAACCTGGACTAATTGAGATAGCTTGCTGAGCAGAGGCACCCAGGGGAATTTGGTCTCTGATCAGATAGAGTGGTGGGGGAGAGAGACTGAATAGATTTTTTTTGTGGCTGTTGGGAAGATGAGTGCTGTAAACCTCTCCGGAGCCTGTTCATGATTCTTCATGGAGGGAATGTAACTTGGTTAAAATAATGCTGAACAAGATTAACAAATGGACAAAATTGAAAGTCAGACAAAATATAATGGCTAGATCAGAGTATGTGGTGAATTTTCTGTAAATAGGTCGGCCAATGCTCAGTATGGCAGCAGATATTTTGCTTGAATATGGTGCAGTGTGGGATGGGAACTACACTGCCCAAGAGGATTGGGGAAAGTGACTTAGGCCCCTCTGTTGCGGGGGCTCCCCTCCCCTGGTTCTATCTACAACTCCTGCTCTTCACCCACCTCCCAAAAGGAAGAAGGTTCACAAGTGTGAGATCACACACCACTGGATTCAAGGACAGTTTCTTTCTCACTGATATTAATTCTGAAGGACCTCAACGGTAAAATTGTGTGCTTTGCTCCATGCCAACTGATCTCCCCCTGTAACTCTGCAGTTCTATACTCAGAAGGATCTGTTGTCCTATATAGGAGAAGTCAAGCTGGCCTGCTCGCAAAACATTCTCTCTCACTGTATTATGACAGATGCTCTTTCAGCAGAAGTTGCTTTGTGATGATCAAGTTATGCCATTGAGAAAAGTTTTTGTTGTTTTGTATTTGGGTACTAATTACTATATTTAACAAAAGTAAAATACATAAACGTGCTGGAGTAACTCCACTGAGGTCACACCACAGTCCATAGAAAATAAAGGGTAACCATGATTCTGGTCTGTGCCTTCATCAGGAGTAAGAGAAAAAGCAGGCAAATGTCTGAATAAAAAGGTGGGGAGAGGGTTAACAGAAAATGGAGATTGATATTAATGCTATCTCATTGGAGACTGCCAGGATGGAAAACCAAGTACTGTTCCTCCAATATTTGTTAACCCTGCTCCCTTCTCTTTCCCTAACCCCATGTCTCCTTTCTTCCTGCCCTCAACCCTTCCTCCTTGGTCTCCTGCTCACTCCCCCATCACTTCTCAGCATATTAATCAAATCCTCCCTCTAAACAAAGTTAACTTGCATATCTAATATATTGTGCATAGAAAATGAAGGGTGATATTTGGAGACCAGAGAGTACTGTTCAGGAGTATCCAAACACCCTAATTCATTAAATTATGTTAATAATCCATGAATGGGCCCCATGTCTTATAAAAGTTCACCTTTACATCTTTAACGTTGTCTGATTTTTTTTTTTTCTAAACTTAGGAAGGATATGGCCTCTTGTAACCATTGAGTATGAGAGGATGGAGTGCTGTCTTTCCATTTCATTAAAATTGCCCATCTAGTTATACAACTGAATCTAACCAGTGGTTATGTGAGGGACTTGTAGAGGAGCAAACCACAAACTTCTGGGAAATTCAATGGGTTGAGCAGCATCGGTGAGAGATAAAATTGTCAATGTTTTGGTATGGAATCCTTTTCAGTTTGAGTCCCCCCACCATTGCCATCTTCAGGGTTACCATTAAGAATTGAATCAACCACCTAAATATTATTGCAAGAGCAAATCTGAAGATGCCTTCATTGATTGAATCACCTCCCAAAGCCTTTTTAGCAATAATTCTGATGCCAAGAACCTTTCTAAATCCTGCTGAAGTCTGCATCACAGGCACTGAATCAATTGTTAATGCCAAAAGTCACCCTAGCTCTTGGGTGTTGATGGGCTGTTCCTAGCTTAAGCTAGGATTGATGCATCTTGTGGGTTACCATTTCATTCTAAGGAGGTGCAAAGATTGGTAAAGGTTGTGCGAATTTGTTTAATGTGCTGACTTAGCCCAAAATCCTTCACCTGTGTCAACTCTTTCTAGCCCAATGGTCATTCAATAACCTTGGGTTCAGTCCTGACTGGGTCTGATGTTTGTGCACAGTTTGGGCATTATCTCTCCTATTGTGTGCATTTTTGCTCTTGCTGCTGCTGTGGGTTCCTCCCATGCCTGAAGACTTGCTGGTTGGTAGGTTGTGGGGGTCTCATTAAACCATTAAAGCTGGGCATCTAATTCCCATTCAAATAGATTTGGGTATAAGCCATGGCATCAGTGAGTGGCCTGAGAGCTAAAATATCAAGTAGCTTGGGAATTGATGGGCATGTTGGTTACAGGGATTTCTGTGGGAACGGCCATAAACCTTGTGCTCAGTAAATATGAAAATGCAAAAAACATGCTGGTGGGTTCAGTATCTGATGTAAATCACCATGTTGTGTTGATAACGAAAGGAGTTGGTGAGTATGTGTGGGGAAAACAAGATACATGACTACAGGGGAGAGGGATTTGAAGGACTTTTAACAAAAAGGATTGAATCCAGGATGCTGAGACATCAGCACCCACTGCTGTGCCTGGTCAGGTTGACTTGATGCCAAGTCAACACTTGAACATATAAATATAACAATAAAGCCCCCAGTACCTGGCACCTATGGGGATTGGTAGATGCCAGAAAAGTGAATTTGCAGTTTACTTGAGATTGTTTTACATGATTGGCGAGCTAATTGCTGGGGGTGCTAATTTTAAACTTTCACATTTTTTAACCCATTTATTTTCCACAATTTGTTTTCTAATTGCTTGAATTCTGGATGTTACTGTACTTTTTAAAAATGGGAGTTGGCATGTGTGATTAACGCAAGGCTCTTTCAGCATTAACAACCCAGGTTTGAATCCACCGCTGGCTGTAAAGAGTTTGTATTTTTTCCCAGTGACTTTGCCAGGTATTCTTCTGGGTGCTCTGGTTTCCTCCCACATTCTAAAGACCTATTGGATTAGTAGTTGAATCACTACACATGGGTGTATTGGGTGAACCTGTACTGTGCTATGTCTCTAAATAAAGTTTTTAAAAAGATTCTTAATGGGTTGAATGGTTGTAGTAGGAAAATTAATTCTGACATTTTTTGTAACTTTATTTATTGCACTATGAACCATATCAACAACAATATATATACAAATGTTCTTCCTTAAATATACACAGTGACATTTTCTTCCTTTTTCTCCCCCTCCCCTCCCTTACCACCCCCCTCAAAAACCAATAAATATTAAACATACAAAATACAAGAAAACAAAATCCATACAGAAAAAAACAAAAAAAAAAGCCATTTTTACATATTTAAATTTAATCATGTTTATCATCTTGTCACTTTAGGAGATGAAGGTCCGAAGTTGACATTTTCTGTCATATTTCATATATGGATCCCAAATTTGTTTGGTTAGATGTAATTTTTTTCTAATGGAATTCACTTAATAATTTCTATACACCATTGTTGTATTTTTAGGTTCTCTTCCATTTTACAGCAATGACTTCTTTCTTGATTGCCATGGAGTCTTGCTTTAGGTGAGGTCGAAACACTTGTACTGTTGGCGCAGTATCCCATGGTGACAATGGTGGGAGGACTTCTCACCAACTAACATGCACCACCAGCACTGCAGTTCACCTGTGAACATGATAATTTAGTTCTGGCAATTACAACCTCATCTGGCCATTGGGTGCAGGATCAGTGCTTTCCCTTCCACCCCAGTCATTGAAGTTCATGGATACTGTAAAGGGAGCAAAGCCACATTTTCCCCTCCTATGGGATTGCCACCAAATGGATTTGGTTGACGCTTTCCCCATTGGATCACTGAAAAAGCTATCTATCATTGTCCAGTCTCTGCAGGGAGTGAAACACAAGTTTGCAGGAGCTGTGATTGTAGTAAAAACACAGAAAGTGGAGGAAGATGACTGCTCTTTTCAGAGTCTAAAAAAACAAAGATATATTGTGACGTTTCAGGCCTGAGCCCTTCTTCAAGATAATGAGCTATGAGCAGGAGTCTCAGAATTCAGAAAATGCTGGCTGGGAAGAGGAATCCAGACCAACAAAAGATATTAATTGGATATAAGGGACAAGGTAAGAATTTATCATGTTTGTGTGAGGAGACAGCTGGAGGAAGGTGACAGGAGAAGAAACATGAGGAGGGGACAGCTTGGGGAGGTTTTAACGAAAGCCTGAAGTTGATATTAATGCCATCCGGTTGGAGGGAGCCCAGTCAGAAGATGTGTTGTTCCTCCAATTTGCAGGTGGTCTCAGTCTGGCCACTGGGAGATCCATGCTTTTGCGGCAGACAGAGCCGAGGTGATCAACAAAGCGATCTCTGTCTCTCAGATGTTGAGGACACAACAGGAGCAGCAGATTCACAAGTGATGTTGCTTCACTTTGAAGGACTATTTGGGATCCTGAATGGTGGTGAGGGAGGAGGTGTGGGCACAAATGAAGCATCTCCTGTGGTCACGGGTAGGTCCCAAGGGGATGATTGGTAGGAAGAGAGGAGTGGACAAGGGAATCATAAAGGGAACAGTCCCTGCAGAAGGTGGAGAGGAAAATGTCTTGTGGTGGAAATGGCATAGGAAGATGTGGAGGCTGACAGGGTGGCAGGTGAGGACGAATCCTGTCCTTGTTGCGTGAGGGGGCCAGGACAGATGTGCAGGTAATAGAGGATATGTGGGTGAGCACAGAGTTGGTGCTGGTAGAAGGAAAACCACATTATTTGAAGGTGGACATCTCTGCTCTGACACGGAAGTCCCCATCTTGGGTGCAGATGCGATGGAGGAATTGAGAAAATGGAATGGAATCCTTGCAGGGGACGGGGTGGGAAGAGGTGTAGTCGAGAAACTGCAGATCCCTGCCTAGATCCTTGTATCTTCTGCATGGATCTGGGCAGTGACCCATCAGGCTGTAGTTCCAAATACATTTCATTCTTGGGCACCACATCTCCTATTTTGCCTGAAACTAATTTGTCAATGTTGTATTTGGTGGGGAATTTTTCAAAAAGCTTTTATTGAACACCAATGATTTGACTTGTATTAAAATGCTTGCTGAAATATTGAAAATGTTTATTCATGGCCCATTAATCAGTTTTCAGTAACATTAAAATCCCGACTCTTAAAAGCAGATTTCCTTTCTATGGGGAAGCCAGTACCTGCTTGGTTGTTGTGTTGGGGTTGGGAGTTTCATGGCGAATAAACTTCCATATCCTGGGAGGCTGTGGTTCTTGGTGATTGATGTTTTATTAAAAGCAGATATGACACTCATTCCTTAGCAGATCCTTTGAAAATTTTTATTGCTATACTTTATAGCTGTCTGCTGCGGAAGGAACAGGATATTATACCTGTCGGGGCACTGTTGCTACATTTGAGTTTTATTGCCATTACAGTTTGTTTGCTCTGAGATGGGAGGAAAAAATACTTCCTTCTATCTCGATTGTTATCTCTTTGAATATCATGCATTTTATTCAGACTTGCTCAAGAATGCAGTCTGGTCTGATCTTTCACATCTGCACTGAGTGCGATAATACTGGAAGGGGAATTTGTTCAAATGTGAGACAAGGCAGAAAGAGCCCTTGGCTTCAGCAGGTTTGCTTTTCAAGTTGTGATTGGTGTGTCTGGTCCTCATAACACAACAAAGTGTGACTATAAATAGACCTCAAAACCTCCTCTCATAAGAGATTCAATAATTAGTATTTTGGGAGAATCCACTCTTCTGTCCCCAGGGTAGAGATTCCATTTGGATGGTTATAAAAATAAGTAGCGACTGGGTTGTGGCGCCAACCTATGCATTCTCTAGAGATGACCTGATCAAATGGCTGATAAGCATGCTCCGAAACCTCGCACTGTTAATCTCTTAAAGAGAATCCAGCTTCGTGTTCAAAGTATTGAACCAGTTCCCATCTGCCACTTACTTGCTGCCCCCGAGTAAAGTGCATTTTTTCCCCTGAGATTGTTTGTTGTGAACTTGCTTTATGGCTCCTGGTTTTGACTTCATACCTGTCCTATTGAATACATTCATAATTTTTAATGACCGTCTATCCGGTCACTCTTTGACGTTTGCCCTTTCAGAAGAGAGAGTTCTTTTTTGGTCTTAACCTTATAAATCTATAAACTTATTTATATTTTCTAACAGAAACCAGAATTGTACTGAGTATTCCAACATGTAAGGATATTCTGCTAATACTTTTTTAATCTCCTTGGTCCCTGGAGTTTTAGAGCTTTAGTGGAAACAGCCCATGGGCCACCTTGCATTTGATGTTGGTATTATCCCTTGTGGAAATGAGTGGAGATGATGGAAGTGTTTAGGGAAGGGTAAGTCCTCATTGAAATATTTTATATTGGGAGTTCCAAGAAATTATTAGGATACCATGCAGTCAGCACTGATTCTTTAATCTTTCCAAAAAGGGAAATGCCAGTGATCATTGAAATCACTATAGATGCTTGGCAGGTACCACATTTTTGGCTACAGAGCAATTGGACAAAAATTGCTTTTATTGTGCCTTTTGACTCAAAAAATGTCCCCCAAAACACCCTGGTTACAACCTCTTCTTGCTCCTACCTTTGTGCAGAAGGTACAGAAGCCTTAAAAACTAGCACTATTCTCGGCTAGTTTCCTTCCAAAAGCTATCAGACTCTTGAACCTTCCCTTGGTTCACTAATCATGGCCTGTCAGCACTATTGCAGGTCTTTTTCTTTTTTTTTTTGCTCAAGAATTACTGTGAATATGTACATCTATCTTGTGTATTGTCTCTTTTAGTTCAATTAGTTTACTGAGTTTTTTTCTTACCAGTATCTGTTTGGCAGCAGCAAATAAGAATGTTGGCGGTAGTGAACATTGTACTATGTGTATGAAAGTAAACTCGTATCATTATCACAAAATTTGGCACCAAGTACCTTTAGGAGATAGCTGATCAAATTTTTATCAAAGATGTTGGCTTTAAAGAATATCTCAAAAGGAGAAGCAGAGGGATTTGGGAAGGGGATTCTGGGTGGTGATGGAGTGAGGGGGCACTGGTGAAATATTGCTCTTTCATGAATGAAGTGAGCACACTTTGACTAGTCTGGTTCGAGGAAGGACAAACAGGAATGCGTTGACTTACATTTTTCTGATTCCTCTGAAGAGTAGAATGGCATTGCCTTACAGCTGCTTCATAGACCCAGACCTGTTTAATCCCAGGGGGCTGGTTCAAATGGCTCCTGCAAGTTGGATTCCAGCACACGTCATATCCAACATTGCATTGAAGATGGAGCTGAGAATGCCCCCATCTCCATTGTTTTGTGCGCTATAGCTGCCAGTTCATGCCGTATGCATGCAAAAACAGGTGACTGATGCCCTGCAAATACTTTCATTGCAGTTTGCAAAGCATTTTGTTTCCCAAGAGATGATGTTTCACACTAGGAGGGGGTACTGAGGTTGCATTGAAGTTTTATAAAAGGTTTGCATTTACTGATCCTTAAGAGTTTTGAACCCCAGAGGTGTAGCTGGAACCTGCAGTGTCTTGAATTCTGTTAGCACAATCCTGCTTGATTCACTTTTTCTGACACATGGTGTGCTTTTTTTTTGTCAGTTTAACACTACGGTGAGAAGTTCAAATGGAAGTGGCACATTAGCCAATTGTAGACATTCCTCATTCTGCTCCCTATCCAACAATGTTAATACTGATGAACACCATGAATAGCGCATCCATGTGTGAGTAAAACAATGAACTTGGAATCCATCAGGAATCTAATCTTGGGTATTTACACTTGGGAGCTGAGTCTGTGAGAGCATGATGATGGAAGAAGTGTCATTTCTTCTACTCTTTATGCACTCTTCTGCATGTTTTTTTTATATTGTTGACTTAACCTCAAAGACGCATTTCACGTTGCTCTTCTAACCAAGTCCTGTTTACTTGCGCTTAATCAGTGCCTCAGTATTACATTCTCAACTTTTTAAAATCTTCTTGTCTCTGGATAATCTTCTGTGTTCATTACCATTGTCATTGAGATCCACCTTTACTGGTTGTCAAGATTTCCTTTTCTTGCTTTCCCCTGCCTTTCCCCTTCCTCAATCTCCCCCACCCCCACCACCTCGCCCTTTCCTCCATTTCCCTGAAAACTGATGTTTTTGTGTCTTTGATTAAAAACACTTGATCAGATATCTGGAGCTCTCTGGATTATATTTGCTTGTGCTCTCTGGGATATTTTCCTGCTGCAAAGGCACAGTGTAATTGTGAGTTCCCTGTTGTGGTCAATAAGTGTGGAGAGGTTGGGATTTACCTGTGATCTCTCCTTTCATCCCAGGACACAATGACTACATGTGCCCTGCCACTAACCAATGCACGATCGACAAAAATAGGAGGAAGAGCTGCCAAGCTTGCAGACTTCGTAAATGCTATGAAGTGGGCATGATGAAAGGTGGTAAGTATTACTTGCCCTTTCATTCTCGTCTCAGCTGTGTTTGATTATTGTATTAGGAGAAATGTTTGATTCTTGTCTTTCACTGATTCTGATAGAATGGGTGTCCAGGACAAATTGTATTATTTCAGCTGATAAAGCCCCACTGGGTCTCTGCTCAAAGAATAACACTTTTGTTCCAAATTAGAAGGTCATACTTTCGCAGGGGCAGTAGTTAATTTACTGGGCTAATAAATTGGAAGTTTGGACTAAAAATCAGGAGGCGCGAGTTAAAAATCCTACTAATGCAATCTTTGGTGATGTCTCCAGATATGTGTATGTACAGTGCCAGTGACAATAGAATTGCAGGACTGTTCTGCAAGACTTTGGTTTACCAATGTCTTGGTTTCTTTACCTGTTTCAGATTATCTGTGGTTCCAGACCCAGTGGAAAATGACTGGTCTCTTATGGGGGGTGGGTGTGGGTGGAAATATTGATGTGTTCTGCTAAAGCGGTGTTACAAAACACAAATGGTGAAATCAGACTGACCACATGGAACTGGATTTGAATGTGGCACTTTAATAACTATTTTGTGTGGCAATATTGGAACCTTTAATGCTATTGTTGGTATATCTTGCATGCCTGTGTGGTTTCAACAAGAATGAATGTTGGTGCGTCACTGCATTGTACTTGTGTGAATGACAATAAACCCTCCAATATTATCACAAATACACACTGCCTGCTTAATTCTGCAAGTCTGATGGTGAGTTTATTATCATACACATTCTACTATGTACCTATGCCCCAAAATTCTTACTAGCTGCAGCTGAGCATATGTTATTTTTAAAAAAATTAAACTCAATTGAATTAAAAATGCTAGTAAATACATAAGATCAATAGATAATAAATATCCATGGGAATAATATTGCAAAGACGGGTGATTTGCAAAAATGCAGAGTCCATTTGTGGTGTTGGAGTAGCCCCTGATTACTGTGACAAGGGGAGGTCCAAGAGTCTGATAGCTCTCAGTAAGAAACTGATCTTGAATCTCTGCTGTTCAACCTTCTGCCAGAAGGTAGCATTGAGAAGAGGTTGTGACCAGGGTGAAGGGAAGGTCTCACATAGATGTCTTTAGTGAATGAGAGCTCAGAGCCTGTAATGGATCTGGCTATTTTATTTGCTACTGTCTGCAGTTTTGCTACCTTCTGGGCACTTTAATTCCTAAATTAGGCTGCAATGCAACTGGTCGGTAGACCTTCTACAGTTTACCTGCAAAGGTTTGGAGTATCCAAGACTAGCATAATTATTTTGGATGTATGCAAATCTGAGTACTGTCTCATCAATGACATGGTTGCACTCAAAGGATCAGACTCCTCTGCTATGATATCCGGACCACCAGCAGGACAGAGTTAGCACAGTAAGCTTCACACTGGATATACAGATGGACCGGGAAGGCTTCAGACCATATGTACTTGCTTGGCATCTTGCCAAATGAAGGTAAAGAATCCTCCCATGTGGTTCTGTCCTCAGCTAATGAATTGTGATGCTTGGAAAGGGCAGAGAATGTACTCTGGATGGAGGCTTTGTTGTCTATTATCAAGAGTAGTTCAGGAGCACCAATTCATCAGCTGAGGCCTGCTGTTGTTGATGCTATTGATGCAAATGTCACCACATGGAGTAAAAAAGAGTTGCTTGTCTTTGTCCTCATCCAGTGACCAGTTGTACATGCTTCTGAACTTTCCAGTGATTGTGGGAGGGTCCATCACTCAATCTTTGTGGAGATGGATTCTATTTTCACCAAGGAAAGTCAAAAATGAGCACCGAACCGGAAGCTGTCCGTTGAGCCATGATAGTCCGTTTTTTTTTTTGTTTATTATTTGTACTCTTATTCATTTCCTTAATGTTAATATATGTTATTGACATTGTAGTATGAATGAATCATTTTGTTTTATAGGTGAGGGAAGGGGGGGTGGGTAAAAATGCAGGCTATATATACAGACATAGAGAAAAGGAGTACATGTATACGAGATTGTGAACTGCCATCGTTGACAGGAAGGGGTATGACTATGCAGGCCTGTGTAGAAAAATTATTTTAAAAATATTTTAAAAAAAAAATGCAGTGGGAGGTATATTGAGCCCTATAAGCATGACCTGTTATCTTCATTGCTTACGCTTGGACTCCTGTGGTACATCACGACTCTGGACCTCACTGTGTTCTTCTGGTCAGATGGCTGAATTCCAGATTTAATGAGTGGCCTTGAGTAAAGGCCACTTCAGAGCATGAGGAGCATTGGCAAAACTGATGTCAGAAGGAAGTCCCCTCTGCCCCATTAATTGATACATTTAGGTGGGAACAACCAAGCCGATGGTCATGGAGGAGAAAGCTTTGAAGTTGAACCTTGCACATGTGGTGATGGTTATAGTTCTTTGTAGTGAAACATCCCAGTTCCTGGGATATCCCACATTTGCTCCTCAGGCAGTCGCCTCTGCCCAATCTCCAGCTTCTTCATTAACAACCTTAATTCAATAATAAAGTGAGGATGTTCACTGATGGTAGCACAATGTTCAATTCCATTCAAATCTCCCCAGCCAGTGAAGCACTTCGTACCAGCAAGCAACAAGACAACATTCAGGCTTGATGTGCCACTAAAATTCAAAACTATCATCTCCCATTAAGATTGATTAATCATTTACATTTGAAACTGTAGCATTATCACATTGAATAATCCAATGTTCAGGAACTAGAAGCCACCACCAGTGGGCTGATATCGCCTCAAACCGTGCATCTTGGCGCCTCACATTTCGGCGGGCAGCAACCTCCTTTGAAGAAGACCGCAGAGCCCACCTCACTGACAAAAGACAAAGGAGGAAAAACCCAACCCCAACCAACCAATTTTCCCCTGCAACCGTGTCTGCCTGTCCCGCATCAGACTTGTCAGCACAAACGAGCCTGCAGCTGACGTGGACATTTACCTCCCTCTATAAATCTTCGTCCACGAAGCCAAGCCAAAGAAGAGGAAACAGCCATATAAATGATATGATGACGTAAACAAGTCTGAAGATAAGTATTTTGGTGTAAGTCACTTAGAATCTCACACAAAGCGTTTCCATCATTTACAGGGCAGAGGAGTGGGAAATAACATGTTCTGCTTGTCTGGATGCATCCTGCTCCAACTCTCTCAAGAGGTTAATTCCATAGAGATTGGATGCCAGACAAGAGGATTACTAAGTGTTTATCCCCTCCACCATGGTGTCTGTAATGCATACATCATCAGAATGCCCTGCATTTGCTTTCCTGGGTGCTCAGCCATCCTTACTAAATCTGTGACCTCGACAATTCATAAGAACAGAACAAAATTGTCTTCCATTTCCCCTTTAAGTCACACACCATCCTAACTTTGAAAGATCACATTATTTATTCATTATTGCCAGGTCTGAATATCAGAAATAGGCATGAGTTGGCCATCTGGCCTGTTGAGCCTGCTTTGTCATTCAATAAGATCAGGGCTATTCTGACTGTGGACTCTGCTCCACTTTACCCATCTGTTCTCCATATCCCTGAATTCCTCTACTGTTCAAAAATGTATCCATTCATGACTTGGATACATTCAATGAGGCAGTCTTTACTGCTTCCTGGTCAGAGAATTCCACCGATTATGACAACAAGGTTGGATTAGCAGTTAGCACATCACCTTAACAGCACCAGTGATTGGGACCAGGGTTCGAATTGTGCACTGTCTGTAAGGAGCTTGTACATTCTCTCTGTATGGGTTTTCCTGGGGGTGCCAGTTTCCTCCAAGGATGTTTGTTAATTGGGTCTAAATTGGGCAGTACAGACTCAAAGGTTGAAATGGCCTGTTACTGTGCTGTATGTCTATATTTTAAAAAAAATTAAAAATAAAAATAAATAAATAAATAAAATTGGATTAACCACTCTCTGGGAGAAACAGTTTCTCCCCATTTGTTTTACATCTACTCCCCTGAATCTTGAGGCTGTATTCCTTAGCTCTGGACTCAAATCCCTGTGAAAATTACTTGCCTGCTACGATCTTTTCTCTTCATAATTTCATGTGTTTCTCTAAGATTGCTTCCCATCCACACCCCCCCCCCCCATTACAATTAGGGTCATAGGATGTTGCATGATCTGCTGAGGTTCTAAAACACATTTGTGTATCTCCTAATATTTGGGTATCGGCTCATTTGTGTATCACTTTGAAAATGAACTCACATTTCCAGCATTGTCCTGTAGTCCCTCTCCAACAGTGTTGTGGGGGTAAGTTTATCAGGAGGATGGCAGCAGGATGGTGGCTGGAAGGATGGTGGCTGGAAGGATGGTGGCTGGAAGGATGGTGGCTGGAAGGATGGTGGCTGGAAGGATGGTGGCTGGAAGGATGGTGGCTGGAAGGATGGTGGCTGGAAGGATGGTGGCTGGAAGGATGGTGGCTGGAAGGATGGTGGCTGGAAGGATGGTGGCTGGAAGGATGGTGGCTGGAAGGATGGTGGCTGGAAGGATGGTGGCTGGAAGGATGGTGGCTGGAAGGATGGTGGCTGGAAGGATGGTGGCTGGAAGGATGGTGGCTGGAAGGATGGTGGCTGGAAGGATGGTGGCTGGAAGGATGGTGGCTGGAAGGATGGTGGCTGGAAGGATGGTGGCTGGAAGGATGGTGGCTGGAAGGATGGTGGCTGGAAGGATGGTGGCTGGAAGGATGGTGGCTGGAAGGATGGTGGCTGGAAGGATGGTGGCTGGAAGGATGGTGGCTGGAAGGATGGTGGCTGGAAGGATGGTGGCTGGAAGGATGGTGGCTGGAAGGATGGTGGCTGGAAGGATGGTGGCTGGAAGGATGGTGGCTGGAAGGATGGTGGCTGGAAGGATGGTGGCTGGAAGGATGGTGGCTGGAAGGATGGTGGCTGGAAGGATGGTGGCTGGAAGGATGGTGGCTGGAAGGATGGTGGCTGGAAGGATGGTGGCTGGAAGGATGGTGGCTGGAAGGATGGTGGCTGGAAGGATGGTGGCTGGAAGGATGGTGGCTGGAAGGATGGTGGCTGGAAGGATGGTGGCTGGAAGGATGGTGGCTGGAAGGATGGTGGCTGGAAGGATGGTGGCTGGAAGGATGGTGGCTGGAAGGATGGTGGCTGGAAGGATGGTGGCTGGAAGGATGGTGGCTGGAAGGATGGTGGCTGGAAGGATGGTGGCTGGAAGGATGGTGGCTGGAAGGATGGTGGCTGGAAGGATGGTGGCTGGAAGGATGGTGGCTGGAAGGATGGTGGCTGGAAGGATGGTGGCTGGAAGGATGGTGGCTGGAAGGATGGTGGCTGGAAGGATGGTGGCTGGAAGGATGGTGGCTGGAAGGATGGTGGCTGGAAGGATGGTGGCTGGAAGGATGGTGGCTGGAAGGATGGTGGCTGGAAGGATGGTGGCTGGAAGGATGGTGGCTGGAAGGATGGTGGCTGGAAGGATGGTGGCTGGAAGGATGGTGGCTGGAAGGATGGTGGCTGGAAGGATGGTGGCTGGAAGGATGGTGGCTGGAAGGATGGTGGCTGGAAGGATGGTGGCTGGAAGGATGGTGGCTGGAAGGATGGTGGCTGGAAGGATGGTGGCTGGAAGGATGGTGGCTGGAAGGATGGTGGCTGGAAGGATGGTGGCTGGAAGGATGGTGGCTGGAAGGATGGTGGCTGGAAGGATGGTGGCTGGAAGGATGGTGGCTGGAAGGATGGTGGCTGGAAGGATGGTGGCTGGAAGGATGGTGGCTGGAAGGATGGTGGCTGGAAGGATGGTGGCTGGAAGGATGGTGGCTGGAAGGATGGTGGCTGGAAGGATGGTGGCTGGAAGGATGGTGGCTGGAAGGATGGTGGCTGGAAGGATGGTGGCTGGAAGGATGGTGGCTGGAAGGATGGTGGCTGGAAGGATGGTGGCTGGAAGGATGGTGGCTGGAAGGATGGTGGCTGGAAGGATGGTGGCTGGAAGGATGGTGGCTGGAAGGATGGTGGCTGGAAGGATGGTGGCTGGAAGGATGGTGGCTGGAAGGATGGTGGCTGGAAGGATGGTGGCTGGAAGGATGGTGGCTGGAAGGATGGTGGCTGGAAGGATGGTGGCTGGAAGGATGGTGGCTGGAAGGATGGTGGCTGGAAGGATGGTGGCTGGAAGGATGGTGGCTGGAAGGATGGTGGCTGGAAGGATGGTGGCTGGAAGGATGGTGGCTGGAAGGATGGTGGCTGGAAGGATGGTGGCTGGAAGGATGGTGGCTGGAAGGATGGTGGCTGGAAGGATGGTGGCTGGAAGGATGGTGGCTGGAAGGATGGTGGCTGGAAGGATGGTGGCTGGAAGGATGGTGGCTGGAAGGATGGTGGCTGGAAGGATGGTGGCTGGAAGGATGGTGGCTGGAAGGATGGTGGCTGGAAGGATGGTGGCTGGAAGGATGGTGGCTGGAAGGATGGTGGCTGGAAGGATGGTGGCTGGAAGGATGGTGGCTGGAAGGATGGTGGCTGGAAGGATGGTGGCTGGAAGGATGGTGGCTGGAAGGATGGTGGCTGGAAGGATGGTGGCTGGAAGGATGGTGGCTGGAAGGATGGTGGCTGGAAGGATGGTGGCTGGAAGGATGGTGGCTGGAAGGATGGTGGCTGGAAGGATGGTGGCTGGAAGGATGGTGGCTGGAAGGATGGTGGCTGGAAGGATGGTGGCTGGAAGGATGGTGGCTGGAAGGATGGTGGCTGGAAGGATGGTGGCTGGAAGGATGGTGGCTGGAAGGATGGTGGCTGGAAGGATGGTGGCTGGAAGGATGGTGGCTGGAAGGATGGTGGCTGGAAGGATGGTGGCTGGAAGGATGGTGGCTGGAAGGATGGTGGCTGGAAGGATGGTGGCTGGAAGGATGGTGGCTGGAAGGATGGTGGCTGGAAGGATGGTGGCTGGAAGGATGGTGGCTGGAAGGATGGTGGCTGGAAGGATGGTGGCTGGAAGGATGGTGGCTGGAAGGATGGTGGCTGGAAGGATGGTGGCTGGAAGGATGGTGGCTGGAAGGATGGTGGCTGGAAGGATGGTGGCTGGAAGGATGGTGGCTGGAAGGATGGTGGCTGGAAGGATGGTGGCTGGAAGGATGGTGGCTGGAAGGATGGTGGCTGGAAGGATGGTGGCTGGAAGGATGGTGGCTGGAAGGATGGTGGCTGGAAGGATGGTGGCTGGAAGGATGGTGGCTGGAAGGATGGTGGCTGGAAGGATGGTGGCTGGAAGGATGGTGGCTGGAAGGATGGTGGCTGGAAGGATGGTGGCTGGAAGGATGGTGGCTGGAAGGATGGTGGCTGGAAGGATGGTGGCTGGAAGGATGGTGGCTGGAAGGATGGTGGCTGGAAGGATGGTGGCTGGAAGGATGGTGGCTGGAAGGATGGTGGCTGGAAGGATGGTGGCTGGAAGGATGGTGGCTGGAAGGATGGTGGCTGGAAGGATGGTGGCTGGAAGGATGGTGGCTGGAAGATTTCCAGAGTACAAAATAATGACTCAACTTTGTCAGTGGCACAGTTAGTGCAGCATCATCGCCTTCCCAAGATCGTGTTATATGGCGAGCTCTCCACTGGCCACCGTGACGGAGGTGCAACAAAGAAGAGGTACAAGGACTGCCTAAAGAAATCTCTTGGTGCCTGCCACATTGACCACCGCCAGTGGGCTGATATCGCCTCAAACCGTGCATCTTGGCGCCTCACAGTTCGGCGGGCAGCAACCTCCTTTGAAGAAGACCGCAGAGCCCACCTCACCGACAAAAGACAAAGGAGGAAAAACTCAACACCCAACCCCAACCAACCAATTTTCCCCTGCAATCGCTGCAACCGTGTCTGCTTGTCCCGCATCGGACTTGTCAGCCACAAACGAGCCTGCAGCTGACGTGGACATTTACCCCTCCATAAATCTTTGACGCGAAGCCAAGCCAAAGAAAGAAGAAGATAGCAATGCCTAAACACTGGGTTTGAATCTACTGTTGTTTGTACCTTTCCCTGTGACTGGCATGAATTTTCTGTTTCCTCCCACTTGCTAAATTCATAGGGTGTTATTAGGTGACCTGAGTTTCATGGGCCAGAAGAGCCTTTTATTGTGCTGTATAATTTTTTTTAAAGTCGGTGGTGGGATTTTGGCCCAGAATGAGTATGGGGATATATTAGAGTTGGTGTAAAGTGGGAATTGGTTTGGTAAATGACACTTGTCAGTAGGTTCATTGGCAATGTTTGTGTTGGACATTTGTGTGTGGCAAGCTGAAAATTCAGATGGTTAAGGCAAAAGTTGTTGCTAGAAATATTGAAGTGGAAAAAAGTTGATGCAGTTCATCCAGGGTTGGGCTTGGATGTATGAGGGTGAGATGGGAGAATTAGATGTGCAGGTTCTTTGGAGATGCGGGAAGAGGTGTCATTTTGTGATCTAAGCTCTATTTATGGTGGTAGGGACTTTTAAGTGAAGCTGAGGGCCTGATTATTCAGGGAGAGTGTAGTTCAATTATTCTCCCCCTAATATCATCTAAGTTTTTATTTCTCTTCAGTCCTTCCATCTGTATCCACATATGACCTCTTCCCTGCCAGTCTGCTCCTCCTTTACATCTTCCTTTTCTCCTCCCTCCCCCTACATCTTTTGATACAGGTGCCTGCCTATTTTCACTTGTACCTTTCTCGAACAGGGAAATTACATCTGCCATTTTCTAATTCTCTGGTACCATTTCTATAGCCAGGAAAGACACAAAGATCATTGCCAATGCCCCAGCAGTTTCTTCACTTGCTTTCTGTAGCAACCTGGGTATATCCTGTCTGGTTTCTGTGATTTATCTATCGAAATGCCTTTTTAAAAAGCTCCAGCATGCCCTTTTTTCTTAGCCTCCATGCCAATTTGCTTGTGTCATGCTGACACCAATGTCCCTCTCCTGAATGAACACTGAAGCAAAGTATTAATTTAGGATCTCTCCTTCCTCTGCTGCCTCCAGGAAAATGCTCTCCTCTATCCTTGAGGTCCTACCCTTACTCTAGTCATCCTTCTGTTCTTCACATGTTTAAAATCTTGGTGTTTTCCTTAATTCTACTTGCTAAGGCCTTCCTGTGCCTCCTTCAAGCTCTTGTAAGTCCATTCTTTCTTGGCTACTTTTATAATTCTCACGAACCGCTACTGACATTTCTTCCTAAACCTGATGTATGCTTCCTTCTGGTTCTTTACTAGCTGTCTTACATCTCTCATCAACCATGGTTCCCTTATCCTGCCATCCTTCCCTGTTTCAGTGGGACAAACCTATCCAGAACCCTGCGCCAGTGGTTCTAAATAACTTCCATCTTTCTCCCAAGAACATCTATTCCCAATTTATTCCCTCAAGTTTGTGCCAAATCCTAATGTAATTAGACCTTCCCTATTAAACAGTTTCCCATTGTGTTGTCTCCTCTCCTTGACGATAGCTATACTGAAGATCAGAATAGTGGTCACTGTCTCCAAAATGCTTGTCCACCGAATGGTTTGTCACCTGACAAAGTTCTTTACCTAGTAAGAGTATGGCCTCCTTTTGGTTGGTTTGTCCACATACTGTGTCAGGAGATTCACCTGACATATTCGGACCATCTTGCCATTTTGCACTAAGGAGGTACCAAACTCCCAAAGGCAACAATCCTGTTATTTTTACACCTTTCCAAAATCAGCTTGCCTATCTGCTCAGTGGCCTGATGGGTATTGGGCAGCCTATAGAATTTTCTGAATTGTAATCACTTCCTTCCTTTTTCCAACTTCGACCCATACTACCTCAGTAGATGATCCCTCCACAATTTCCTCCCTTTCTGCAGTTATACTAGCTCTAATTAACAATTACACATCTCCCTCCCTATCCCCTTTGAAACATCTAAACCCTGGAACATCAGGCAGCCAATCCTCTGTAATGGCTTCAACATTTGTAATTCCATGTGTTGATCTATGCTCTAAGTTCATCACCTTACTTCTTCATACTTCTAGCACAAAAATATGCATATTTCACCCATCCAACTGACTGTATTAATGCCCTATCCACTACCTGTCCTTCCTGACAGTTTCACTGCGCATAGCATCTAACTTTACACCGACTGCTTTATCACCTGACTTCACACTCTGGTCTCATCACTTTGCCTAACTACTTCAAACCCTCCCCAACAACTAGAAAACCTGCCCTCAAGGCTATTGGTCTCTCTCCAATTTGGGTGCAACCAGTCCCTTTTGTACAGGACATACCTTCTCCAGAAAAGATCTCAATGATTCGCAAAGAGAAAAATAGCAGTTATAATGCAGCAGGAACGATAAGTGCTCTTGAATCTTGTTGGGGTCTGTGGGAACAGGACTGAGTGCGAGAGGCAGAGCAAGCAGTTTTAGCCCAGTTAAGTTCTTCTAGAAGGTTCCAAAAGAAATCTGTGAAGATGAGGTGGGAGATGTGCTATACATGGATTTTAGTAAGGCATTTGACAAAGTCTCCCATGAGAGACTAGCTCAGAAAATCATGAAGCATGTGATCCATGGAACCTTGACTGCATGGATTTAGTATTGGCTTCCCTGTAGTAAGCAGAAAGGAGGAGTGGACAGAAATTATTCTGCTTGGAGGTCAGTAATGAGTGGAGTTATGCAGCAATTTCTTTTGGGTAATTTTTATAAATAACCTAGATGAAGTGAAATGATGGGTCCGTAAGTTTGTGGATGATATGATGGCTGGAGGAGTTGTAGATGGTGTTAAGGGTTATGGTAGGTTACAGAAGGATATAGGTAGAATGCAGAGTTGGGCAGAAAAGTGGCAGATGGAGTTCTATCTGGATAAATGTGAGGGGATGCATTTTAGGACCAACCAGAAGGCTGAGTTCAGGATTAATGGTTTATCAGTGAGGAAGAACAAGGGGATTTTTGGGGTCCAAATCCATACACGTCTCAAGGTTATCACATATGTTGATAGGATAGTTAAGAAAACCCATGGGACGCTGAGATTAATTAGTTAGGGGATTGAGTTTTGAGTCGAAAGGACATGTTACAACACTAAAAATCTCTTGTGACGTCTCATTTGGAATATTGTATTCATTTCTGGTCATCTCATAAGAGGAAGGATGTGGAAGCAATGGAGAGGGTCAAAGGAGATTCACCAGGATGTTGCCCGGATTGGAAAATGTCTTTATGAGGCAACGATAGCAGAGCTGGGACTTTTCTCTCTGTAGCAAAAAAGGATGAGCAGTGACTTAATAGAGGTCTACAAGATTATGAGAGGCATAGATAAGGCAGACAGCCAACACCTTTTTCCCCAGGGTGGGAAACATGAAAGGACATATGAACAAAGTGAAGGTTTAGGGGAAACATCAGGGGTAAGGTTTAAAAAAAAAAAAAAAAAAAAAGTTGTGGGTGGCTGGAATGCTTTGTTGTCAGGGATGGTGGTGGAGGCTGAAACATTAGGGCCATTTAAGAGTCTCTTGGGCCTATAGATACAAGAAAAATAGAGGGCTGTGAGGTAGTAAGAGTTTAGTTTTGGTAGGAATTTGTGGGTCAGCACAACATCTAGGGCTGAAGGGCTGTTTTGCTTTGTGTTCTAAACCTGAACCCCTGCCTCCTGCACCCACACTTCAGCCACATCTTCATCTGCCTTAAATTTCTATTCTTGCCCTTGCTGGCATGGTAATCCAGAGATCCCATCCTTTGAGGGCCTGCTTTTTTTTTCTTCCTTCCTACCTCCTTATATTTATTTTTTCCGAACTTCATCTCTTGTCCTATCTATGTTGTGGTTACTGCTGTGTACCATGACCTCTGGCTACTCTCCTTCCTTGTCCAGAATCCCAGTGCCCTCTCTGTGCAATTTTTAAAAAAAATGCCTTGCTTGACCTCAGCCTCGCGAACCAAAACTTCAACACTTTCTCCGTTTCATGTCGAAGCCTTCCCTATAATGGCCACTACAGATAATTGGCCAAATTCAAACTGAGCACCAAACTTTACCAGCATTTTTATAGAGAACTGATTTCTGCTAAATACTTGGAGAATAAAGTTTCACTACCAGACAGACCCTCTTCTTCCTCCTACCCCTCCTCTCTCTCCACACCCCCCCGCCCCCAAACTAATCTCTCTTGACCAGAATGATCCTGGACAAATTGCTTCACTTCCCAGATTTCAGGAGCCAAGACATAGTGAAAGCAGGCTTCGGTCACATCCACTACTTTCTCCAAAGTGACATCTGAAACCTGGCGAGGCACTGTTATCCACACTCAAAGCACTGGAGGGATATCACAGGCTGTCTCTGGAAGGATAAATGAACCAATGTTGGTGTCCTTTCCCAGGCTGGTTTCCCCAGCATTGAGGCCAATTACACCTGTTGGCTCCATGGATATATGCCTGTTAGACTCAAAACTCTGAGCTCTGTCAAATAGAAAATAATGAGGATGTTCTCAAAGTTACCATGAAACATTGTAAAATACTTACTGACCCTTATCAGGATCAAAAGCCAAACACAACCTCCTGTCAAGCAACATTAGTGTGACAAAGGGAATTTTTTTTTTGTTGGGTCAGAACCCTTCATGACTGAGGAAATTTAGTATAGAAGCAGTGTAAAGAGGACTGGGTGGGAGAGGAGATGCAGTGACCCTACACAGGATTGGCAAATTGATCATTTTTTTTTAGATCTGTCTCCATCTCAGAAGATGAGCTCTATGCTGACATACATTTACTCCACTTTCACTGACTTCCACAGTTACCTTGACTGTACCTCTTCCTGTGTCCTGTCAGGATGCCACCCCTTATCTCCCAGCTTTTCCACATCTTGGGGTTCAAATCCATACATCCCTCAAGGTCACCACACAGGTTTATAGGATAGTTAAGAAGGCCTATAACAGGGTTTTCCAACCAGGGGTGTGAGATAACATTTCAGTTTTTTTTGTTTATATTAAGGGTACTTTCCTATATATTCAAGATAAAAATATATTTTTTTAAAAGTCCAAATTAAAGATGGGGATGTCCTCTTTTTTTTCTCTATTCAATAGAATGAGATTCTTTATGAATTTTAGCCATTTCTACGCGCTGTTTCCTTTTAAATGGCTTCACCCTATAACTTTTAAAAATCGGAACAATTAAAATGAGGGCCAAACTTGTTTCGTGTTTTGTATCAAATTACATTCGATTTTTTTTTATTTCTTATTATTTATTTGTGTTATGTAAATTATTAATGAACCCTTCATTATGTCAAAGAAAACAAAATGGATTGATGATTATGTGCAGTTTGGTTTCACTGGCACCGGAACAACTGAGCATCTGAAAAAACCCCAGTGCGTGCTTTGTGACGCTGTCTTTTCAAACGCAAATTTGAAGCCATCTAAGCTGCAGGATCACTTCAACAACCGACATGGTGGAGCAGATGTTGCAGACCATGATGTTGAATCATTGAAAACTAAAAGGGCCCGCTTTGATTCTCGAGCAACCCTTCCAAAATTAGGTTTTATATCTGCTAACAAACCACTGCTGATGGCTTCATACCACGTGGTGTATAAAGTAGCCAATTCCAAGAAGCTCCATACAATTGCAGAAGAGATGATAAAACTGTGTGCATCAGAAATGGCAACAATTGTTCTGGGAAAAGAAGCCTCAAACAAGCTTATATTAGTGCCGTTATTAAATGTTATTCAGAGCCAAATTGGTGATTTGAGTTTGGACATTTTGGACCAAGTTATCGCAGATATCAGGGCTAGTCCCTGATGTTGCAAATTGCAGTCAACTCATCGCATTAGTGAAGTATGTCCATGATGGTGTCATAATGGAAGATTTCCTGTTCTGTGAATGTCTGAAAACAACCACAAAAGGAAAAGATGTCTTCCACTGTGTGAAGGACTTCTTTGCGATATATGACTTAGGTATCCAAATTATTGGTTCTGTGTGTACCGACGGTGCCCCTTCTATGCTAGGAAATTAATTAGGATTTTTTTGCACTGATGAAACAAGAGATTCTGCACTTGCAAGGTACCCACTATTTTCTTCATTGCCATGCTTTGGCATCAAAAACATTGCCTCCAAAGTTGAAAAAGGTCCTTGACACTTCTGTGAAGACCATCAACTAGATTAGGGGTCGTGCTCTGAACCACCGCTTCTTCAAGTCGCTTTGTGAAGATTTTGGAAGTGAGCATTCAGTTTTGGTTTTCCACATGGAAGTCCACTGGCTGTCACGTGGAAGAGCTTTAATGTGTTTCTTCAAACTGCGAGAAGCTTTTCTGAAGGAATGTGACTATGATATGCCCAGAGAAATGGAATCACAAGAATTCAACCAAATGCTAGCCTATTTAAGTGATATTTTCACTCGTATAAATGACATGAGTGTATCTATTCAAGGGAAAAACATAAACATATTGAAATGCTGTGAAAAGTTAAATGCTTTCAAAGAAAAGTTGCATCTTTGGTGTTGACGAGTTAAAAGAGGAAATCTTTCAAATTTTCCATCACTTGAAGAAATGGTTGATGATGATGAGTCCCTAATTCCAAGTGTGTGTGAAGAAATTGTGGATCATTTGGAAATACTATCAATCATTTGATGGATATTTTGGAGGAGGAGAACTGGAAACTTCTGAAGAATGGATTATAAATCCATACTCCTTCAATTTGGATATGTCGGATAATGAAGAGTTGAAGGAAGATCTTATTGAACTGCGCACAAATCGTGTTCTTGAAATGCAGTTTGAAAACAAAACTTTGGAACAATATTGGTGTTTGGCAATGGACATGTTTCCAAGACTTTGTGAAAAAGCACTAACTGTGCTCATCCCATTTGTGACGACATACTTCTGCAAGTCTGGATTTGGTGCCCTTTTGTCAATCAAGACAAAATCTAGAAATCGCTTGGGTGCACAGGCAGACGTGCAGGTTACTATCAGCTACAAAGTGCCACGTTTTGAAAAACTCTTAAGCAATAAACAGGAACAAAAGAGTCATTAAATTTAAATTGGCTTATGAACATTTGAACATTAGTTCTTTAATTTTTTTAAAGAAATTTCATGCATGGATGAAAATTAAATTTTTTTTTGTAGGGTTTATGCAACTTTTAATCTGTTGTAATATTTTTCTTTTCCATATGTTTCATTTTTGTTTATATTAAAAATTGATGATCAAATTTGTTTTGGTCACCTTCACTTTTATTCTTAAATAAATTATTACTTTAAGGGGTGCGAGAGCATATTAAAATTTTTTAGGGGTGCAGGGCATAAAAAAAGGTTGGAAACCACTGGCTTAAAGATGCTGGGCTTCATTAATAGGGGGGTTGAGTTCAGAAGTAGAGGTCATGTTACAACTCTACGAATCTGAGTATTGTATTCAGTTCTAGTCGCCTCATTGTAGGAAGGATGTGGAAGCTACGGAGAGGGTGCAGAGGAGATGTACCTGGATTGGAAAACAAGTCTCATGAGGCACTGTAACAAGACCCCACACCAAACAGTTCTACCCCTCCCCACCCTTTCTGCTGCCTTCCACAAGGATCGCTCTGTCCACGATTCCCTTGTCTGCTCATCCCTCTCCAGTCACCTCATTGTGACTGTCAGTATTTTACCCTGTAACCACAGGAAGTACAACAGTTGCTCTCGTACCTCCTCCATCACCACCATGTATAGAACCCAAACAGCCATCCAGGTGAGAGAACATTTCACAAATATCTCCCCAAGTCGACCTGTTCTGCACTTTCTCCAATGCCATGGTGAAGCCCAATGTAAACTAAAGGAACAACACCACTTGTTCTGCCTGGAAACCTACAGCACAGTGGTATGAACATAGAACATGAAATTAAAAAAAATTCCTCTCTCTTCTGTTGTCCTTCTGCACTTCCCCCTTTTTATTGTCCTGCTTCTCAACCACCCTTGCCCATTCTCATCCCCTTCCAATATAATTCTATCTCCACCATGTACTCCCCACTGGATTCTTCTCTCTCCCCCTCCACCCCTTCTGTTCCATCTCTTCTCTTTATCTCTTCTCTTCATTCTCACCTTTTCCCCCTTCCCCTCACTTTTTCTGAACAATTTGAGCTTCCTCCCCCACCAATTTTTCTCCTCTGTTCTACCCATCCATTCTCATCTCCTCCCCTCCCCCCCCTTGATTCCTTCCTCATTAACCATCATTTTCCCCCTCTGGATGCTTCCCATCTCCATTCTGGTCTCTCTTTTCATCACCATTCTCATCTAAGATTCCAGCACTAGTAACCTTTGTCTACTAATCACCCTTTCCATCCTCTGGGCCCAACATCCTCTACCTGACCATTTTATTTTTCTCGTTTCTCTCTGCCTTTGTCTGACATCTGTCAATCCTTTGGGTCTGTCCACCATGCTTTACCTCTGCCTGGTTCATCAATTTCACACAGGCCCTTGTCTCACCCCTCCCACCCTCTCTTCTCTATATCACTTCTATTCTACCCTCAGTCTCAATTGCTTGAAATGTTAACCATTCTTTCTCTCCCACTGACACTGCTTAACCCATTGAGTTCCTCCAGTAGATTGTCTGGCTTCACGCACAATCTAATCGAATTGTAACAACAACTTTTGTAACAAAGGTTGTAATGATGACTTTGCTCAATGTCAGCAAAACCAAGGAGATGATTGTGGACCAGGGGGGAAACTCTGGAGAAGACAACCCAGTCCTCAGAGGACTCAGCAGTGGAGAGGGTCAAGAACTTCAAATTCCTGGGTGTTAACATCTGAGGATCTGTCCTGGAACCTCAACGTTGATGCAATCACGAAGGCTTGCCAGCAGCTATACTTTGTGAGATGTCTGAAACAGTTTGGTATGTCACTAAAGACTCTCGTAAACTTCTACAGGGGTACCATGGAGAGCATTCTGGCTCGTTGCATCACTGCTTGGTATGGAGGCGCCAACTCTCAGGACGAGAATAAACTTCAGAGGGTTGCTAACTCGGCCTGTGACATCACAGGCACCAGACCTCACTCCATCGAGGACATCTACATGAGGCGGTGTCTTAAAGCAGCCTCTATTGTCAAAGACCCCCACCACCCAGGCCATTCCCTCTTCACTCTGCTCCCATCAGGAAAAAGATGCAGGAGCCTAAAGTCGAGAATTCAGAGAGACAAGGGCCACTTCTTCCCCACTGTTGTCAGATTCCTGAGTAATCAATGAATCCCTTTGTTTGGAGTACATGGAATAGAGTGGAACTGGTGGCACCATTTCTCAATCTGTCTACCACTTGCCTCTTCAAGACAATTCTGCCCCAGGGTTGATGCCAAGGGGAGGCATCTGCATGCATTGCCCCCAAAAAAGGTGCTGTGCTCTCATATGGTCGCAGCTATCATTGGCTGTCAGACCCACCCCCTCTTGAGTCATTAGTGTCTAGGTTGACGCATGCTAGCCGACTCTCCACCTGCCCCCGGCCATGTCACTTGAGTGTGTCAAGCATCAGTAGAGTCTAGTGAAGCTTAATGCAATAAAAGGTGCACCCTTGGTCCTACGTCAGAGGACAGGATGGTGTTAATTAAAGGTAGGTACCAGCTAGCACCACTGCTGAATGAGCCCACGTCTTAACACACTAATGCCCCCCCTCTAATATTTGTTCTAGCACCAAACCTGCTCTGCCCCAAAACAGCAGTCTGTGGGTCCCACCCAAGAGACTTGAGTGTCCAAAGAACTGGAGTCAAAGTCGATCAAGCCTGAGATGTCTATATGTTTCCTGCAGACCCTCCTGAACCATTGCATTTCAACATGATCCCTTTGCTCTTGCATTCTAATCTCAGCCAAAGCTTTCTCAATTACACAATTTGCTGGCCCTATGACATTTGGATACTGTGTGTGCATTCCCTCTGTTCCACTTTTTGCCTTGCTCATCCTTCCCAACTGCCTCACTTCACAACTCTCTCACTTCAATTCCATTTCCACTTTCCTGCCCATCTGATCTGCTTATGTATATCTGCAAAAAGCTTTGCTTGTCACTTATACAAACTGTACATTTTGTCATCATCTGCAGTGCCTAATTATGGTCCTTTATTTTAAGTCTATCTATGCACAATAAATGAGATTTTGGTCCTATATAGAATTCCATTACCAACTTGTCACTAAACACCTCTTAACCATGACTGGTTGTACTCACCCACTGAATAGATTTGGGGATCTTACTTGTTGCTTTCCCTTGGATCCATGGGCTTTTACTTTCTTGATCATCTGCCAAATGGGAATTTGCCAAACGCCTTACTAGAATTTTAAATTTAGATTTAATTTTGAAAAATTTAGACATTCAGCATGGTAACAGGCCCTTCTGGCCCACGAACCTGTGCCCCCTAAATACACCAATTAACCTGCAACCCCTGAATGTTTTGAAGGGTCGGAGGAAACTTGAGCACCTGGAGGAAAGCCAAACAGACATGGGAAAACATGCAAACTGCTTACTGACAGCACCAGGGTCCGAACCTGAGTCATTGGCGCTTTAATAGCTTTGTACTAACCATGCCACCCATGCAGAATGCAAAGTATGACATATTTTTGATCCACCTTATCAAAAATTGGGGGAAAAAAATGGGACCACAAGTCAGATATTTCGAGCTTCATGCTTTCCTAATGGTAAATTTATACTGTCCAATTCCCAATTATTTGCCCCAATACCAATATAATGAGACTAGCCTGTAATGAATTGTTCTATTCTGTTTTTGGCCCATGGTAGCAAGGTGTTCTTTAAATCCTTTGGTACCATGTTTGTAACTATGGAGCACTAAAAAAAATGATGTCCAGAACTTTCATGGTTTCCATCAGAATTCTGATGAAAGGTCTTGTACCTGCCTCCCACATGTGTTTCCAGATATGCACATTTAAAATAAAATAGAATTTCACTTTCCATTGAGTTAAAATATGAAGGCAAAAATATTAGATTCAATCTTTCAGTCACCTTCAAGTTCTATTGTTTATGCCTTCAATGTCTTGGGCAGCAATCTGCCCATTAATGCAATTGGCTCCCAAATTTCTGTGCTCTTCTAAGCCACAGTGGGTGTCTGGGTACCCAAGTATCCACATTGGTAGTGGGAGGAGATCACTCAGCTCCTCAACCTGTCTCCACTATTCAGTAAGGTCATGGGTGACTGCTCGTTAGTGTATTCAGCCCACAAGTTTCCCCAATGTGGACAGAATGAGCTGTTGCACCTGCTTGTAAAAACTCAATAGATTTTTACGACACGGGTCATTAGTATTATGAACACTTTTCTGATTGATACATTCCATTTTGTGCCTCACTGGTCAAGAAACCTATGCAGTGTAGTATCTTAGGATTATGTGCTGCAGGGTTCTATGTTATTAGCTCAGGCTGAAAGTGAACCAATTAATTCATGCTTTTATTCCCTTCGCAGCACCATTTTATCACTGATCTTTAAAGAATTTTGGAAATACTTCACTTGTAATGTATGATTATTAAATGGGGGATAAACTCAATCTCCATTTACAGGTTGTGGATATAATAAAGTATGAGAGCATGTCGCTTTCGCCTTTTGACAATATTTTCATGCCTCCTTTCCTGTGTAAGAAAAGAGCAGGCTGAAACAACCAATTCTAAAAGCAATCAACTGGAAGAATTCAATGGGTCAAGCAGCATCGGTGGAAGAAAAAGAAGGGTTGACATTTGGAGCTGAGGCCTTTTCAAGACTGTGGGAGTCTAGTAGTCGGAGTAAAAAGGACAGGGTAGGACGTGTAGGATTTTGTAAACTGGGCAGAAGTGAAAAAAGGTGGACAGGGACAAAGGATTGGCAAATGTCAGAGGAAGGAGGAGAAAGAGAGGCAAGAAAAACAAAGGGGTCAGGTGGGGGCAGATGAGATATGGCAGGGGTGGTTAGAAACCAAAGGGTGTCACTGCTGGAATGAGAGATTACAGAAGCCTAATAGCCTGAATACACCTGAGACTGTCTGATCTGGGAAGCTAAGCAGTCTCAGGCCTGGTCAGTATTTGGAGGGGAGACTGCCTAGGAACACCCAGGTGCTGTAGGTTTCTGAGAGGGGTGCTAGACAGAGTGGTGACTCTGTCTGCTTTACAGTAGACAAACGTTAAATAATTTCATGCATGTTCCATTCTAAATGTAGTATTATGTGACAAGAATGGAACCTTTACTCATTTCACCATGTAACCTCCTGTCCAGTGATTCTGTCTATACTTCTGACTGCCTTGGGAAAGCTGACAATGTATTATAGGACCCATCTCACTCTGGTCTCGTACTTTTTTTCCCCCACTTTCCCCACATCACCGCCCCCCCCCCCCCTCCCCCACGGCCAGACCTTCTGTTGGGCAGATAATTGAAAACATGAACTTACAGATTCAAACACTTTATTTTGTGATGTTATCATACTCTTCAATGGTCCTCTCGCTGGTTGAAAAAAAATTGATACCCCTGCACTGTTTAACTGTATATTTCTTGATGCTCTGCATATTTTGACATTTTTTTAACCCTATGCCTTTGCTTTATTATTTACCTACTGTATTTAAATCGAGTTGACTTTCCTGGATAGCACCAAAAACAAAGCTTTTCATTGTTTAAATTATATCTTTTTAAATTTAAATATGTAGCATAGTAACAGGCCCTTCTACACCAAATTGACCTACAACCTTCATTATGCTTTGAATGGTGGGAGGAAACCAGAGTACCTGAAGAAACCCACTCAGACACAGAGAGAATGTACAAACTCTTTACAGTCAGCGCCAGATTAAAACCCGGGCCACTGGCACTGTAAAGGCATTGTGCTGACTGCTGTGCTAACTGCAACCATGTATGTGACAATAAACAATTCAACTCATCAAAATAATAACCTTCTTTCCAATGCTGTCTTGCCATATTCCCACAGGGCTGTTAAGGCTCTTGAGTAATATGGCTGGGGTCAAGTGATCCAGAGAAAAAGCAAGGGTTGGCACAGTTCAGGGATGAGAAATGTTTAAATAGTTTAAAAGGGCAATAATGAAAGCAGGGGACTGACATACAAAGTGAGGGGCAGAATGATGTGGAAAGGAAAAGGGAGATTGGACTTTTGCATTGTGTCAATAAGTAGTAATGACAAGTTGATAGATGAGGTACAAATTCCTATCTGTTTAAATCAAGTTAAAGTCAACTGACGCTGTGGTTGAAGTAAAAACAATGCTGGAGCAGCTCAGCAGGTCAAATAGCAAAGATAAAAATAAATAACCAACATTTCGGACTTGAGACCTTCAAGGCATTACCTTACACTTGATGAAGCCCTGCTATAATGAAGGGCTCAAGCCAGAAACTTGGTTATGTACTTTTATAAAAGTTTGACCTGCTGAGTTGCTCCAGCATTGAGTTTTTAAACCAAATTAAAGTCTTGCTTAAGAGCATGTTTATAATTTTGTAAATTTTCCTTGTGATTATTCCTATTGTGGCTAAAATTTTTTTGCGTAGGATGGGTTTAGAGGGAGATGGGACAAAGGCAGGCAGGTCGGACGAGTGTGACATTTTGAACGGCATGGGCAAGCTGGGCTAAAGAGCCTGTTTCCATGCTGTACAAATCTGTTAGGGCACTAGATGATGTGTCTTAATTGACAGCACCCTGTCAGTGCAAGTCCTGCTTTAGAACTTTTGCACTCTACTTGGGATGAAGGGCTGCATTGTAGTGCCGCAGATAGTGTTTCTGTCTAACAGGGACTTGTGTTCAATCCTGATCTTGGATGCTAGCTTTGTGGAGTGTGCACATTTTCCATGTGACTTTGCATTCCCATCATATGTTCAAATTTCCTTCTATATCCCAAAGACTACGTAGTTTAACAATTGGAAGCTGCAAGTTATCCTTTCGTGTAGATAAGTGACAAAAGAATCAAAGGAGAGTTGAGCAAAACCCAAAAGTGCTGGAGTAACTTGGCAGGCCCTGCAGCAACCATGGGAAGCGAGGATGTACAACCAATATTCTGGGCTGAGCCCTTTGTCAAGGTATGAGCAAAAAGCAGGCAAGTGCCTGAATAAAAAGGTTGGGGTGAAGGGGCAAGGGGAGAAGCAGAGGCCAACAGAGTCCTAAGTGGATATGGGTGGAGGGTAGAAGAAATAAAAGCTGAGAGGTGATGGGGGGGGTTAGGGCATGGGGGTAGCTCTCAATGGAGAGAAGGGGTTGGGGAGCTAAGGAAAGGAGACAGGATAGGGGGAAAAAAGAGGAAGGGAGGGGTCTTGTAGAATCTGGAAACATTTATGCTAATGTGATCTGGTTGGAGAATATCCAGATGGATTATTAGGTGGTGTTCCTCCAATCTTCAAGTGGGCTCGATTTGGACAGACATATCAGTGTGGGGCCTGGAATTGAAATCGTTGACCACTGGGAGGTTCCCACCATGACAGCATTCAGAATGAAGCTTCTCAATGAAATGGTCTCCCAGTCTGCATCCAGTCTCCCCAATGTGGAGGAGGCCACAACACGAGCATCCTTCAGATTCACTGCTTCACTTGAAAGATCAGTTTGTGCTCGCTGTATAGTGGTGAAGGAAGAAGTGTGGGCCCATGGAGCATTTCCTGTGGTCCCAGTGGTAGGTATTAAGGGGGCAATTGGTGGGAAGGGATGAATGGATGAGTGTCTTGGAGCAAGTGCAGAAAGTGGAGTGGGGAGGAGTAGGGAAGATGTCTGATGATGGAATAATGCAGTAGCTGGTGAAAATTCCAGAGGATAATATGTTGGATGTGGAGGCTGGTGGGGTGGGAGGTGAAGACTAGGGGAATACTGTCCTTGTTACGACTCAGGTAGGGTGGGCTAGGACAGACATATGGGAAGTAGAGGAGATGCTGGTACTGGGTCAGTGGAACACTCACTGGTGAGTCGGCAGGCTCCTGTCTTCCCGCCCGCTGGAGCTCCCCGCCCGCTGGAGCTCCCCGCCCGCTGGAGCTCCCCGCCCGCTGGAGCTCCCCGCCCGCTGGAGCTCCCCGCCCGCTGGAGCTCCCCGCCCGCTGGAGCTCCCCGCCCGCTGGAGCTCCCCGCCCGCTGGAGCTCCCCGCCCGCTGGAGCTCCCCGCCCGCTGGAGCTCCCCGCCCGCTGGAGCTCCCCGCCCGCTGGAGCTCCCCGCCCGCTGGAGCTCCCCGCCCGCTGGAGCTCCCCGCCCGCTGGAGCTCCCCGCCCGCTGGAGCTCCCCGCCCGCTGGAGCTCCCCGCCCGCTGGAGCTCCCCGCCCGCTGGAGCTCCCCGCCCGCTGGAGCTCCCCGCCCGCTGGAGCTCCCCGCCCGCTGGAGCTCCCCGCCCGCTGGAGCTCCCCGCCCGCTGGAGCTCCCCGCCCGCTGGAGCTCCCCGCCCGCTGGAGCTCCCCGCCCGCTGGAGCTCCCCGCCCGCTGGAGCTCCCCGCCCGCTGGAGCTCCCCGCCCGCTGGAGCTCCCCGCCCGCTGGAGCTCCCCGCCCGCTGGAGCTCCCCGCCCGCTGGAGCTCCCCGCCCGCTGGAGCTCCCCGCCCGCTGGAGCTCCCCGCCCGCTGGAGCTCCCCGCCCGCTGGAGCTCCCCGCCCGCTGGAGCTCCCCGCCCGCTGGAGCTCCCCGCCCGCTGGAGCTCCCCGCCCGCTGGAGCTCCCCGCCCGCTGGAGCTCCCCGCCCGCTGGAGCTCCCCGCCCGCTGGAGCTCCCCGCCCGCTGGAGCTCCCCGCCCGCTGGAGCTCCCCGCCCCAGAATCCACCCCTAGGCCTACCACACACTGGGGAATCCAGTGTGTGTGTGTGATAGTAGGCTAAGGTGATGGATCGGAGTCAGCATCGGGAGCTAGCTCTGGTGTGCTGAGGAGGGAGGGAAGGGGATAGAATGCCACAGAGCCTGATGTCCTCGCTCCTGCTGGCAGCCCGAGGTCCCACTCCTACCTTGGAGGTCGCTTCCTTGATGATGCCGGGACAAGGGATTCTTCTGATCCCTTGCGGATGGGAGACTTTGGCACACAGTTTGAGAGGGAGAGTTGGAGAGAAAAATCAATAGGGGAAGGTAAAGAAGAGAGGGGGAGAGAGTTACCTGAAACGAGAACAACCGTTGTTCTAATTTCATGTCCAGTGAATTTTGCTCTCCATCTGTGAGGTCAGTTCAGCTCAGGGGAAAAAAAAAGTCCAGATAAATGAGGATTTATGATTTGTTTTTGATATCTTCAATTTTTCAAATTAAAAAAAAAATTTGTATAAATGATTTTGGAGAATCTGATTTTGGATAATTGGAGTTGTACTGTAACTGAGGGAGTTTGTGCGTTTTTAGAAAAGTTGGGTGTTTGAGAGAGAAAAAGGAATGGGTGAAGTGGACTGATTTGTTTTTCTGACGTTCACCATGAACCTGAGATGACTGGGATTTATTGTCAGAGGTGACTTGATAAAAGTGTTTCAGATGATGAGAGGCATAGAAAGGATGGACAGCCAGCACCTTGTACTCAAGGTGGCAATAGCATATACTAGAGGTGATCTGTTTAAGGTAAATGGACGAAAGTTTAGGGGCAATGTCAGAGGTAAACTGAGTGGTGGATGCCTGGATTGCATTGTCAGGGGTTGTGGTAGAGATTGGTATAATAGGAACATTCAAAAGACTCGTGGAAAGGCATATGGATGGAAGAAATGTACAGGGTTATGGGTGTGAGGTAGGGAACGATTAATGATTGTGGTGTAAATTTATACAGGTCAGCACAACATCCCTGTTGTAATATTCCATGTTCTGCAAGTTCTAAAGGCATAAGGGTTAGTAGATCAATTGGTCACATGCGTGTATTTGTGCAGCATGGGTTATGGGCAGGAAGGGCCTGTTGACATGCAGCATCTGCATGTCATCTCTGACATGCAGATGCACCTACACTTGAATGATGCAGTTAACAGGTATATAATAAAATGCCAACAAATAATGAGTATAGATTAAATGACTATTTGAGAGGAAAAAATAATAAATATAAAACAATAGGTTTACGATGGTATGGTTAGCACAACAGTATTACAGCACCAGTGACCCGGGTTCAAATCTACCACTCTCTGTAAGGAGTTTGTACCTTCTCCCTGTGTCCTGCATGGGTTTTCTCCCACAAACCAAAGACCTAAAAGTTGGTAGTTAATAGGCTATGTGGGTGTATTTGGGCAGCGTGGATCGAAAGAGCCTGTTAATATGCTGAATCTCTCAAGCTTAAAAAAAATTAGATAAATATTCACTGTTGCAGTACTTCCAAGAAAAACGAAATTTCAGTTGTGCTCACCTGATGGACTCCTATGTTGCAAGGAGACGGTTAAAACAGATGAAAATCAAATAGAAATGAAACAAGTGCTGGAAATACTCAACAGGTCAGGCTGCATCTGTGAGTAGAAAAGCGGAGACCAGGTTGATGGGGTGGAAGGTGAGAACGAGGAGAATTACCTGCTCCTGGCCCAGAGGAGAGGGCTGAGGTGTGGGAAATGGATGGGATACGGATGAGGGCTTTTACAGCAATGGTGAGTGGAAGTCACACTTCAGGAGAAATTGGATCATTTCGGAAGCATCTGTATGGATCATCTGTGGTGGAGACTGAAGAAGTGAGAGAATGGAATAGTCTGCACAGGAGGCAGGTTGAGATGAAATGACATCGAGATAGCTGTGGGATGTGACATTGTTAGCTTTGGTTAATAGCAGTTCTCTTCCCAACTATGAATGAAGCCTGACCTGGGAGGAGTTGCAAAATCTCACCCAGTCTTCAATAGCATTGCTAGAACCCAATTAGGACAGGTCAACTGGGAACTCCCACCACCTTCAACTACTCTTAGCCATCTAGAGCCAGTCCCAATCCTGTGTGTCTCACATCCCACCCAGCCCATTGTGTATTCAACGTGCAGGCTGAAGCAGCTCAAGAAGGTGGTTTGCACCTAGTGGCTTGAGGATGATGGATGATAAATGGACACTAATTTTGCCAGGGACAACACACAATTAAGCTTGGGGGGTGGGGGGGGAAGTAAATGCAAGCTTGTTTTCCCTAAGGGTTTGAATGGAGGTTAAGAAGGGCAAAGGTACGGCCCCCATCCTGACACTATTTTCTTTTTTTTTCTTTTGGCTTGGATTCGCGGACGAAGATTTATGGAGGGGGTAAAAGTCCACGTCATCTGCAGGCTTGTTTGTGGCTGACAAGTCCGATGCGGGACAGGCAGACACGGTTGCAGCGGCTGCAGGGGAAAATTGGTTGGTTGGGGTTGGGTGTTGGGTTTTTCCTCCTTTGCCTTTTGTCAGTGAGGTGGGCTCTGCGGTCTTCTTCAAAGGAGGTTGCTGCCCGCCAAACTGTGAGGCGCCAAGATGCACGGTTTGAGGCAATATCAGCACACTGGTGGTGGTCAATGTGGCAGGCACCAAGAGATTTCTTTAGGCAGTCCTTGTACCTTTTCTTTGGTGCACCTCTGTCACGGTGGCCAGTGGAGAGCTCGCCATATAACACGATCTTGAGAAGGCGATGGTCCTCCATTCTGGAGACGTGACCCACCCAGCACAGCTGGATCTTCAGCAGCATGGACTCGATGCTGTCGACCTCTGCCAATTCGAGTACTTCGACATTAGGGATGAAAGCGCTCCAATGGATGTTGAGGATGGAGCGGAGACAACGCTGGTGGAAGAGTTCTAGGAGCCGTAGGTGATGCCGGTAGAGGACCCATGATTCGGAGCCGAACAGGAGTGTGGGTATGACAACGGCTCTGTATACGCTTATCTTTGTGAGGTTTTTCAGTTGGTTGTTTTTCCATACTCTTTTGTGTAGTCTTCCAAAGGCGCTATTTGCCTTGGTGAGTCTGTTGTCTATCTCATTGTCGATCCTTGCATCCGATGAAATAGTGCAGCCAAGATAGGTAAACTGGTTGACCGTTTTGAGTTTTGTGTGCCCGATGGAGATGTGGGGGGTTGGTAGTCATGGTGGACAATTGACAGTGAAACACAAAAGTCTGCAGATGTTATGATTGTAGTTAAAAACACAGGAATGCTGGAGGAACTATAAGCTATCTTGAAGAAGGGCTGGGGCCCAAGATGTCAGTTGTATGTTTTTACCTCCTATGAGTGCTGTGTTCCTCCAGCATTCTGTGTTGAGGCACAATTGAGAATGTCCTCTCTGGCTGCATCATTGTGTGGCATGGTTGCTGCAAAGCATTGGACTGGAAGCAAATACAGAGGATCATTAAAACAGCTGAGAAGATCACTGGGGTCTCCCTTTGCGCTATTGATGATATTCACTGAGAGAGTTGCTTAAATAGGGCTCAAAGAGTTAAAGACCATTTCCATCCCGTATACAGCATCTTTGACAATTACCATCAAGGAGATGGTGCAGGAGTATCAAAATCAAGACTGCCAGGCTGGGAAATAGCTTCTTTTGCAGGTTGTGAGATTGGTAAACAGTATCCTGTAAGTGAGTAAATCATTACAAATATTTATTATAAATTGTATGTGTGCATATGATTTTTAGGTGTTGTTTTGTACATGCACGTGAGTGCACCATTATCTGGAGAAAAGCTTTCATCTGGTTGTACGTTTACAGTCAGATGATGATAAACTTGAACTAAGGTAAATTATAATACTGAATGATGTTTAATTTGCAATCATGGTCAGTACAGGTGTCATGGTCTGAAGGCCCCATTTCTGTGCTGTACTGTTCCATGCTCTAAGATTATGGGCTGCACTAGAAAATGAGCATGAAATGTAGGAATGGTACAGAAACCCAAATCTTTTTTAGTGTTCAAACAAGAGGCCCTTCTATTACCTGAACTGACGCAAGTATGAGTGTTAATGTTTTCACAGATATCAGGGATAGGTAATAAATTCCATTATGTTGGTGTCACCTATGTTTCCAGAACATGAAACCCATCAATAATGAGGAGAAAGTAAAGCCAAATGGAAGTAGAGAGTGCTTATAATAAAACCTCTAGTTAAATTGCCACCACAATTGTGCTCTCAATTTATTTCAGTTTTGTCATCAATGTTGAGTACATTCCTGCCCAGTCTCTCTCCCACAAAAGTTCTGTCTGGACACTTGGTTGGAGCAGGGAAAGATGGTGCAAATGGAGCAGAAGTAGTGGGGAATCTAGGTGAGGAATCACAGGTGATCAGTTTTTTTTGGGGGCGGGGGAGTTCAGGATGGCCTACCCATGGAGGCTTTGTGAAGCTAATTTGTCCCGCCAGTGAGGAGCAGTCACTAAGCTGCCGGGACTGGGCTTTGGTTTTGTGTTGGCCACATGGCTTCCAAGCTCAGGTATGAGGGCAAGTGAAGTCCTTCCAACAAGACTATGCCCACTGACTTCCACAAATCACCATTGTTGGCATCATTATTACTTGTGCACCATTTTGTCTCTGCCTGCACCTTGTGGGTTTTTTCCTGACAATTTGGTGAGGCTTAGTTCTGATGTGGGTGCACGTATTTGATTGAAATTAGAGAATTCCACTGTCAGCAGTTTTTATCCTTTCAAGTTTTCTCCTCCTCCTCCTTTCAGTATAGGGTTGGGCAGATAAGGACAAATGTTTAAAAGTAGTTTGTATTCTGTAGTTAAATTTTAACCTCTGATATAGTTAGGCCTCATTGAAATAGGCTGCTCATGTAATCAGCTTGATTTGTTTTTTTGTGAAGATGTGGCTTCATTTACTTCAGGACTCAGACATTTGTAATTGAGGGTCCTCTGTTATTTAAAAGAACAAAGCAGACTCTGTCCTCTTTGACGACCACCTTGAGTCAGAGATGTACTTTGGTTCATTAACTTTTCTGCAGCTCCTGGCAAAGTTGTGTGATTGGCCAACATGGAAAGCTTTCATGTTTTTTGTTTAAAAAATTGGTTGTCTTTCTTGGTCAGCTCCCCTGCCTGGCCAGTCCTAGTGAAATGCCTTTCCATCCTCACTCCACTGATCTCTGGTTCTTGACCTCCATTTCAACAAACAAGTTTAAATATAAATTTAAAAAAAAAACACTTTTTCATCAAGACAGCTGGTCAAAGTTGAAGGGCAAGTTTCCATATTTCTGTTGACATGGAAATGTAATTTTGCTTTTAAATTCTTCCCTTTCCCCATCTTAATTTTTTTTTCTCTTGACTTTCAGCCCCTTTTCACCCTCTGATCTTGTGCATTGGAAATGAAGCTGCTCTCCTTGTTCTGGCCTTGCTTCGAGACTGTTTCTGTGCCATATGACGCTATTGTCGAGAGAAGAATTGGGAACAGGAGTGGGTCAGCTAGCCCATCAAACCTGCTCCATCTTTCAATAAGATCAAGCAAATCTGGCTGTGGTCTTAGCTCCACCTACCTGCCTGTTCCCAATTCCCCAGCCTTCAAAAGTCAGATCTTTTGCCTTAAATACAGTAAATATTTCAAGACTCTTTTATTGTCATGCAATAAAACAGATGTAATAATACTCAAACTTGTATTTAGTCTGCCGTAAGGCAAAGATTCTCCATCAGCAGAATCATCCGTGACCCTTTCAGTCAGAGAAAGAGAAGCAAAAGAGGGTCCCTTCAGAGTTGCAATGTCTGTGGATTTGTCTTCAGCACTTCCACAGCCTCTATAGCCACACAGACCACTCCAAACCATTAGTAACCTGAGCTCCAGATCCAAATCTCTGACACAATCAGGAAGCCCTCCTGCCCTCAGCTCCCACTTGCATCCCATTCTGAGACCAGGTACCCCTCCAATCAGTCTTGAACCAGATTCTAGCAGCCTACAGTCTAGTCTGAGTCCTTTGACCTCAAGTCCCCAACAGCCTGCAAGGGTTTCTTGAGTCCATCAAGCAGAGCCCTGTGTGGTGATCAGCTTCAGAGTTCCTTGCTGGTCTGCCGCTGTGGTCACCATTGTGTAGAGTCATCACCTCTGCTTCTCCAACAGGGGTGCCCTCCATGTTTTATGGTGCCCTGCACTGGTCCTTTGCTTACTTGGAGTCTCAAGCCTGCTGTCAGCACGGGTGCTGCTATCTTGGGCCCAGATCCACTGGGTGCAGGATTTTAAAATAAAACACCATTGGTTTCTTTAACCATTTAAAACCTGTATGGAGCTGTTGGTAGCAGGACTGGGCAGTAGAACCCTGCAGAGGAGTGCAGTGTCCCTGCTTCCCGCTCTCCCCATGTCCACTCCAGCGGCAGTGCCGCTGTTGCAGCAGCTCTGGCAGTGCTGCCATTTTTTGTCTCCCTCCTCTTGGCCTTTTTAACTGATAAAATGGCATTCGTGTTCTCCACTGAGCCAAAGTAACTTTGAGGGTACGGCTCCAGTAACCTTCATCCTTTATTGATCAAAATTTAAAATGTTATTCTTCACATCGCAATCAATGCACTTTCGGTCAACTTTGAGCAGATGTAAGCAACCAAATGGCCTACTTCTGCTTCCATTCTTGAATGTTTTGTGTCTATTTATATAATTATGCCCAACCCTATCCTCTGGCACATTTCACCTCCTAATCCACTGCCCATCATCCCAATTTTGGTGGCTGTGTTTAATTTTTTTTTGGTGCCGGGTTGTAATTTAATGTTCTTGCCCTTTGGAAATCCCCTCTTATAATTTATCCCTTTTGAAGCTTTTCTTTATCCTTCAACTGCCCTCTCTTAGCCATCTCCAGTGACTTCTCCTGTTCCACTCACATTAATACAAGGGCCAGTAAAGTGCACCAGCACCTCTACTTCCTCAGGACCCTGTGGAAATTTGGCATATTACCTTGCACCTTAACTGCTTTACAGGTGCACCATTGAAATCATCCTGTGGATGGGAACTGCTCCACTCAAGATTACAAGAAGCTGCTCATTCCATCAGGCGCTCCCTCCCCTCCATCTGCAACTCATTTTCTGGGTGAAAAATAGCCACCTCCTGTCAGGAAGAAGATTCATGAGCGTGAGATCAAGTATCGCCAGATTCCACGGCAGTTTCTTTCCACCATTATCAGACTTGTAAATAAAAGTTGGAATGGTAAAACTATATATAGCCATTCTCCATACTCTAGCTGTAACTCTGCAGTTTTGTACTTTTTTTTGTTGTACCATGTATGCCATATCCATATGGACTGCTCACATAGCAACCTCTGTCTCTATGGTGCATGTGACAATAACCTTGAGTGTGAACACCCATTTTACCCTAATGACCATTAATTCTACTGTGCTAAAAGCCCTAGAGTCACCTAATTAAGTTCTGTTTACAAAGCACCTTTTGAGACCCATATGCCAGGATTGTTTGCTTATCTATTTTGAACCAAGGGATTAGGAGAAGTAGTCAAAAGTTTAGCCAAAGCATTGGATTAAAGGAAAGGGGAAAAAAGGCCAAAGGAAGAACAAAATTCCAGTGAACTCTCACTATCTAGATTTAACTGGAGACACACAGGGGCCCTCTTGATAAAGCGTTTAAACTCCAAACATTAACCCTTCTTTTTCTCCCACTGATGCTGCTTGAAGTGATTGTGGTTGGTTTCAGTATCTAGATTAAAATTGGGAATAAATGATATTTTTCTTGGATGGCCTTGTATTCAAAAGGGAAATTGGATTGCGAACATATCCCACCTTTGTTGGCACACCTCTAATGAAGCCAGCTTTCTGCTGTTGATGCACTGGAACCACAGAATGTCAGACTATCATAGATTGACACAAATTGTCATTCAGTTTTCATTGACTGGGTCAGAGCCAGTAGAACCTGCTTAGCCAAAAATAAAGGAACCGTACTGTAATGCTTTGGCCATTGTTACCAATGCCTTCTCCAAGATCCTCTGTGCAGAAGTACCTTAAGTAGTTTAGACTACTTTGATCATTCACATCAAAGCAGGCTCTGGGCTCTCACTTTCAAAGTACTGGTAATAAGTGATCTATTTCAATAATAGCACTTTAAATAAATATACACACATAAGCACAATTGACTACAAAAGCAAACTAAGATTGTGCTTTTATTAAAGATTTGCACAGGGTATTTGTTATGCACGATGGCTTCTATACAATGGGTTTATGCCCATGCGTTGAATGTAGATGGGCTGTAGCCCAGTTCCAGTCTAAGCATAGGTCATGTATCATTTGATGGAATGAAGATCAGCTTCATCTGATATGGTGCTTTCAAGGTTGTAGGCTGATGCCGTGAGGGTAGGGAGAAGCCAGCTACAGAGATCACCTGGTCTTCTATTGGCAATTTATTTCAACCATGTGCAATGACACCACTCTTAAATCCGTTCTGGGGCACCACACGTAGATCATAAGGCATAGGAGCAGAATTAGTCCAATCAGCCCATTGAGTCTGCTCTGTTATGTACTGTTCCTCCCAGCCCCATCTTGCCTTCTCCCCATTATCTTTGACACCCTTACCAATGAAAAGCCTATCAACCTTTGCTTTAAACCTACCCAATGACTTGACTTCCACAGCTGTCTGTAGCCACAGATTCGATACTCTCTGGCTGAAATTTAAAAAAAAATTAGACATACACCACAGTAACAGATCCTTTCGGCCCATGAGCCTGTACCACCCAATTGACCTATAACCCTGGTACGTTTTGAAAGATGGGAGGAAACTAGCATATCTGGAAGAAATCCACACAGACATGGGGGGAACATACAAACTCCTTACATACAGCGCAGAATTCAAACCCTGGTCCCGATCGCTGGTGCTGTAACAGCATTATGTTAACTGCTACACTAACTCTGCTGCTCCAAAATTTGTCTTCAACTCTTTTTTTTTAAAAGGGACATCTTTGGGTTCTGCATCTGTGGCCTCTGGTCCAGGACTCTCCTACTAGTGGAAACATTTTCTCCACTTCCACACTTCTTGCTTTGAGTGCACAGATCTTTCACTTATTAAAATAATGTGAAAGGGAACTGCCCATGGTGTACACTTCTATCATAGTTCCTTTCGTTCAAGCTTTTGAGAATATTTTTTCTAGCAAGGCAAAAGGTGTTGAGGTGCACCCTTGAACCCCTGAAGTGCTTCTGGTGAAGTTTTTTTGTTTGGCTGAAGAATTCCAGGATTTTTGACCTTTTGACTACGAAGGAACAGAGATATGTTCCCAAAGCAGGTAGTCCACTGAAAGGCCTTGGGTGTTGACAGTTTCCTAATACTTTGATCAAAGAGATGAGGGAACTTGAGTCCAGTGCTGGACAACATTCAAATTTAATATTATCTGACTTGCATGTACAGCCAGGCAAAAATGTTTCTACAGGGCATGGTGGACATACATACATACATACATATGCACACTGCATATAAAAACCATATGTTTGCATACAAATATGATTTGAAATAAATACAGAAAATAAAAATATTTTGGACTAATTTGCTCAGTTACAGGATACCATTTATTAGTCTCACAGCCTTAAGGAAGAAGCATTTTCCCAACATGTCAGTGCTGATTTTGATGCTCCTGCATCTCTTTCCTGGTGGTAATGGGTCAACAATCCTGTAAAATGTATGTCCCTGATAATTCTGAGCCCTATTTAAGCCCCTGGCTAGGTGGTGGGATCCACAGCCCCTCTATCTCTGAGGGGACTCTCTTTTGCTTCCGTTTTTGTTTTATTAATGCCTCCAACTAGCTTGGTGACTCTCTGTTTGCCTTTGCACTGCAAACAAAGGGAATTTTTGTTTATTGCACAAGACAATGAATAGACTCATGAATTGCCTGAAGCAATTAAAAAGCCATGACCAGACTGAACTTGCTTAAATGTCCACTCTGGGACACGAGGTTCTGGTTTGTTTGGTGTGAGCGCTCAGATATGAAATTTCTCCATCTGTAATTAAAGAGTCCATCAGGACTCCCATGGATGGAAGAGTGGTTATCAAGTGCCTTCACTGAAGGATATGAGACATGAGGTGGGCACTGGTGCAATCTCTGAGGTGGGGTGTGAAGTGAGTCCTAGATGTGAGATGGGCAGAGGACTAACTGGGTTCTTGAAGAGGGTCAGGAGTGGAGGTGATAATGTGAGAAAAGCTATGTATGTGGACTGGCAATATAAGAGCATCTGAGGTGACTCTAGTGCATGCTTGCAGGCATAGCATGTTATGTGAGTTTAAGAGGAGCAGAGGAAGGGATTTCTTAGGATCCAAGCGTGAGGGGACCAGTAAATAATTTGTACCAAGGAAAGTTATGGCAGATAAATTACAATGCGCAAAGATGTTGGAGAAACTCAGCAGATCATGCAGTTTCCATAGGAAGTAAAGGGTAACCAATGTTTTGGGGCTGTCAACTTGGTAGTTCAGAATTTGAGAGGAGTGCCCATAGAGACATGAAAAAAAGGAGCAAAAGTAGATCAGTGGCCCATTGAGGCTATTCCATCACACAATAAAATTATGGCTGACCTGATCTTGCCTCCACTTTCCTGCCTGTTCCTCAATACCAGTGTCATCTGAGAGCTTGTCCTCCTTAGCCATAAATACGTTTGACATTTCTTGCTCCACAGCTTATCGGGGTAGGGAGTTTGCAAGATTTCCAACTCGTGGAGTACCAACTGCTCCTCATTTCCATTCTAAATGTATGATCCCACATTCTGAAATTGTTTCATCTTATTCTTGGAGCACTCCTCACCATTTATATTTAGAAATAAACTTCATTGGATTTGGTACATTTATCCCACATAATCTTTCTCCACTTTGTTGACCAAAAGCTAAGTAGAAAAACAATTTGTGCAGAGTGTTTGCAGAGAGATATGGATAGGTCAAGTGAGATAGCAAGAGTCTAGTAGATGGATAAATGTGAGGTCTTCCACTTGTGGAAGAAAAATTAGTCGATTGGATCATTTAATGGTGAAAGATTGCAGCATGCTGTTGTGCAGAGGGACTTGAAAGTGTTTCTGCATGAATCTTAAAAGTTTGGTGGCAGGTAATCATGAAAGAAATTTGGATGTTGGTCTACATCAGGGGTGTCAAATTCAAATTCACGGAGGGCCAAAATTAAAAACTTGGACTAAGTCGAGGGCCGAACTAAATATTTATTGAAAATTTTCAACAACATCTGCATCTTTTCTCTTCTTTCAACATATGTAATGTTAAACTTTTTCTTATTAAAATAAATGTTTAATAATAGTTTTGGATAAACTCTTTCCAGAAGCATTAACAAATGAGAAATAAAATATTTAATAAATAATATTTCTCTATAGAGGATTTGTCAAATGTTGCTAGTGTGCTGTCGAATAGTAAAATCTGAGGGCTATTGAGAATGTGGGAGAATAACATGATTCCTGAAACAATCAAATGGGTGACTGATTGTGGGCATGAACTCTAGCAGGGTTATTTGCCATGCCCTTTATCCATTGGTACAGATATCCTTTGATTTACACACTTTTCAAGTTTTATGCCTAATGAGCTTGTATCCAGGTGCAGGACCATTTTTAACCAGGAATATATTTATCACTGTGACATGAAACTATTGGAAGATCGTTTTATCCTGAGATTAAAGTTCGTAATCCTTACTCAGGCCTGTGTGCGGGTTGGCGGGGTTTGCGGGCGATCGGGTTGGACAACGACAGTGCGGGGGCATCGGCTCTTTCTGCAGGGCGCCATCTCGGCGGATCAGCGGCCCCGTCACCGTGAGTCGCGGATCGGCCTGTGGCAAGGAGGGGGAGTGGGCAATTGTCCTGGCGAGGTCAGGCCCGAGGCCTCCGGTTCCGGGCGCTGGGAAGTGGCCTTGGCTTCCCCTGACACCGGCCAGACCACAAAACCAGAGTCCACAGTGAGATCCTGCAACGCAAACAGTGGAGGTGGGGGCGATTAGCAGGCTGACGCCAATGCATTCTGGGATTTGTTGTATTACTGTGCATGTGCTATACTGGCGCGGCGGCCAGCAGGCCACCTCTAATACATTTTTGAAATGATCTTGCGGGCCAAATATAATTTGGCCCGCGGGCCAGAGTTTGACATGTGTGGACTACATCGTTGGAGGGATTGAAATTAAGAGCAGGGAGGTTCTGCTGAAACTCTACAAGATACTGGTAAGACAGCATCTGGAATATCATGTGCAGTTCTGGTCTTGCTTTCTTCTTAAGAAAGGATGTACAGGCTTTGGAGGAAGTTCTCTTGGTTGATTCTGGAAATGAGGGGGTTAGCCTATGAGGAGAGATTGAGTTACATGAGAGCACGCTTGCTGGAACTTGGAAAATAGGAGGGATTTTACAGAAACATATAAAATTAAGAAAGGAATGGATAGGATAGAAGCCAGAAAATTGTTTCCACTGCTAGGACAGAACTTCAAGATTTAAATACACTTAATGAAGCAACCTCTACTGCTTCTACTAGAGAGTAGTGGAATTCTTTGCCGAAGGAAGCAGTAAAGGTTGCCTCATTAAGTGTATTTAAGACACAAGTAGATAGATTTCTTCCAAAGGCGCAATTTGCCTTGGAGAGTCTGTTGTCTATCTCATTGTCGATCCTTGCATCTGATGAAATGGTGCAGCCGAGATAGGTAAACTGGTTGACTGTTTTGAGTTTTGTGTGCCCGATGGAGATGTGGGGGGGCTGATGGAGGACCTCAGTTTTCTTCAGGCTGACTTCCAGGCCAAACATTTTGGCAGTTTCTGCAAAACAGGACGTCAAGCGCTGAAGAGCTGGCTCTGAATAGGCAACTAAAGCGGCATCGTCTGCAAAGAGTAGTTCACGGACAAGTTTCTCTTGTGTCTTGGTGTGAGCTTGCAGGCGCCTCAGATTGAAGAGACTGCCATCCGTGCAGTACCGGATGTAAACAGCGTCTTCATTGTTGAGGTCTTTCATGGCTTGGCCTAGCATCATGCTGAAGAAGATTGAAAAGAGGGTTGGTGCGAGAACACAGCCTTGCTTCACGCCATTGTTAATGGAGAAGGGTTCAGAGAGCTCATTGCTGTATCTGACCCGACCTTGTTGGTTTTCGTGCAGTTGGATAACCATGTTGAGGAACTTTGGAGGGTATCCGATGCGCTCTAGTATTTGCCAAAGCCTTTTCCTGCTCACGGTGTCGAAGGCTTTGGTGAGGTCAACAAAGGTGATGTAGAGTCCTTTGTTCTCTGCACTTTTCTTGGAGCTGTCTGAGAGCAAAGACGACGTAAGTAGTTCCTCTGTTTGCGCGAAAGTCGCACTGTGATTCTGGGAGAATATTCTCGGCGACACTAGGTATTATTCTATTTAGGAGAATCCTAGCGAAGATTTTGCCTGCAATGGAGAGCAGCGTGATTCCCCTGTAGTTTGAGCAGTCTGATTTCTCGCCTTTGTTTTTGTACAGGGTGATGATGGTGGCATCACGAAGGTCCTGAGGCAGTTTTCCTTGGTCCCAACAAAGCTTGAAAAACTCATGCAGTTTGACATGCAGAGTTTTGCCGCCAGCCTTCCAGACCTTTGGAAGACTACACAAAAGAGTCTGGAAAAACAACCAACTGAAAAACCTCACAAAGATAAGCGTATACAGAGCCGTTGTCATACCCACACTCCTGTTCGGCTCCGAATCATGGGTCCTCTACCGGCATCACCTACAGCTCCTAGAACGCTTCCACCAGCGTTGTCTCTGCTCCATCCTCAACATTCATTGGAGTGCTTTCATCCCTAACGTCGAAGTATTCGAGATGGCAGAGGTCGACAGCATCAAGTCCACACTGCTGAAGATCCAGCTGCGCTGGGTGGGTCACGTCTCCAGAATGGAGGACCATCGCCTTCCCAAGATCGTGTTATATGGCGAGCTCTCCACTGGCCACCGTGACAGAGGTGCACCAAAGAAAAGGTACAAGGACTGCCTAAAGAAATCTCTTGGTGCCTGCCACATTGACCACTGCAAGTGGGCTGATATCGCCTCAAACCGTGCATCTTGGCGCCTCACAGTTTGGCGGGCAGCAACCTCCTTTGAAGAAGACCGCAGAGCCCACCTCACTGACAAAAGGCAAAGGAGGAAAAACCCAACCCCAACCAACCAATTTTCCCCTGCAACCGCTGCAACCGTGTCTGCCTGTCCCGCATCGGACTTGTCAGCCACAAACGAGCCTGCAGCTGACGTGGACATTTACCCCCTCCATAAATCTTCGTCCGCGAAGCCAAGCCAAAGAAGGAAAAGAAGATAGATTTCTACATTGTTGGTGAATTAAAGGTGATTGGGAAAAGGCAGACAGGTAGAGCTGAGTCCACAGCCAGATGAGCCTTGATATTACTGAATGGCGGAGCAGGCTCGACAGGCCAGATGGCCGACTCCTGCTCTTATTTCTTGTGTTGTGAAAACATTTCACTCTGAACTTGGGAATCGACCTGGAGAGCTGCCTTTGAGCTGACTCTCATGTAAGAAGTAGACCAAAACCAATTGTAGTTTTCTGGGTGTGATCTGATTAAAGCCTGGTGTACTTGTACCAAGATTCCCCTTCTTTACATTCCATCTGTTTTGCAATAAACCATTTTATTTATCTTTCCAGTTACTGGAGGCACTGGCTTGCCAGGATTGCAGCAGGTTATAGATGAGTTACAGATATGGGCAGGTTGTGTTTAACCTGGATGTGTGAAGTGTTGCACTTTTTGAGTTCAAATGTGAAGGGGAATGTATTATAAACTTCTATCAGGTTCCCCCTCAGTCTTTGACGCTCTAGAGAAAACAGCCCAATTGTTCAGCCTCCTTCTTGGTAGCTAACACAAAGACTCTTAAAAGCATTGATGTGCAGAGAGATGTAGGGGGTCAGATCAGATACTATTTATTATCCTATAATAAAACAGTAATGTAATATCCACAAAATTTCCTTTAGTTTGCCATAAGGCAGACAAAGATTCACTATTAACATTAGCATTGCCTGTTGCCCATTGCAGTCAGAGCAAGAGAAGCAAAAGAGAGACCACCAACCCCTGCACCCGCACCCCCACCCCCCCCACCCCCCATAGTCACAGAGTGTCTGTGGATTCACCTCCGGGGCACCTGCAGTGACACAGGACTCCAGTTTAGGTCCACAGCTCATTGAAACTGGCTACGAAAAGTCGATAGGGTAGTAAAGAAAGTGTATGCTATGTTCTTCCTTCATTCCAGGGTAAAGGAGTATAAAATTGGGATACTGTATTAAACATTGGCTAGACCACCTTAGAGTACTGTGTTCAATTCTGGTTGCCCTATGCCAGGAAGGTGTAGATACTTTGGAAAGTTTACAGAAGGGATTTACCAGGAAGTGGCCTGGATGAACTTTAAAATTTATAAGTGGCACTGATGGAAGAATCAAATCTTGTTCCCCATGTAACAGTATCACAAAATGGAGGGCGTGCATTTAAGATGAGAGGGGCGAAGGTTTAAAGGAGATGTGCGGGGCAGATTTTTGTCTCACAGAATAGTGGGTGCCTGGAACAGGCTGACAGATAGAAACAGGTCCTGTTGCAGTATTTAAAAGGCTTCTAGAGAGACACATACAGGGAATGCATCATCTGCAAGAAGTCGTTTTACTTTAACTTGGGCATCATGTTTAGTGTAGATATATGGGCTGAAGGTCCTGCTCCTGTGCATTACTGTTCTTTGCCTAGATTTGAACAGCGATGTTCTAACATGTCTTGTCATTTATGCAACATTTTTGCTTCTCTTCCTTCCAAACTGGATAACCCTTTACCAACATTTGTTCTCCAAACTTATTTCCACTCACTCATTTTCTCTATTGTAGCTTTGGAAATTATCTAGAACCATTGGTTTGACATAAAAGTTTGTAAGTCACCAGGACCAGATGGGATGCTTCCTAGGATTTTGAAGGAAGTATGGGAGGAAATTAAAGTGGAACCCGATTATGTTAACTTCTCAATAATCTTTGGATACGTGGGGAGTTGCCACAACTGAATAGTGTGAATGTTACTCCTTGTCCACACTCAAGATGTTGAGAATCATTAAGATTAAAGCTTCCTCTTTGTCAAAATAATCACTGCTGCCCCCACTGCTGCTTCTCCAGATTTCAGATGATCAGTTCTAGTTAGCAGCATAGTTGCCTTTCTTGAGAACTGCTACTGGGTTCTGATCATTGCATGGGGTCAAGGAAGCTGCAGTAGGTACTTCTGCTAATGGAAGAAGTCAACCACACCACAAATTTGGAGTGGGGGTGGGTATGCAATTGGCCAACAGAGATGGGTGGAGAGAAGATCAGGTGGATCATATGGAATATTGGGATCTAAAGCATAGGCAGTCAAGGGAATGGTGAGGTTTGGGATATGATTGGACTGGAGAGGGGTAGCTGAGGCTGCAACCAGCTGTGAGATTGGAGTTGGGGAGGGGTGTTGAGTACGGTCAAGGCAAGTACTGGAAGGAGTTCCTTCCTGCAAGTCGATGGCTAACTCTGACTCCGTGCACCAGACCAGATGCCCAATGACCGATTGTGAAATTGTCCTCGAATCTCAAGTCAAAAGTCTATGTACAAAATGTCTCACCCAACCGCTACATCTGTGAGTCAAAGGAGCAAAAGACTTGAATGTAATGTATGGGACTGTGTACAAAGGACCTATTTATGCTCACTGATTGGGGTTTAGATAAAAAATCAATAGCTTTGTGTACAATAGGTACTGTGGAATGCAGCAATAAAAAAATCGACAGCACAATAGGTGATCGTTTTCCCACTTGTTTGAGGAAATATTTTTTTGCAATCTATTAGATCAGTTTTTTAAACCTTGTTTGCTTTAGTTAGTGCAGTCTAGCTTTTCGAAACACACCTCATCTCTAGTAATCTCTTGGTTATACTCCATTCCAATAAACTTTCAAACTTTGCATCCTTCCTGTCTGCCTGTTTTGTAGAAAAAGCAGACCTAGCTTATCCAATGTTTCCAGATACCTCAAGCCCACCACCCCCCAAATCCAGCTAATGTCCTTGTGAAACTTTACTGCATCCTCTCTAGCTTACCCTCATCTGGTGACCGGAACCACATGCAATACTCCAAGTGTGGCTGAACCAATAGTTTATGGGAGATCCCAACTTGTGATTCATGGAGGCATATGCCTTTCTCATGTTAAATAAGCAAGTGTGCAGATGCTACAGTCGAGTGTAATACACAAACATACTGGAGAGACTCAGCTGGTTACTCTCCATCTATAGGAAGTAAAGGATAACCAATGTTTCAGGCCTGAATAAGTTCTCCTCCTTCTCCAACAGAGGTTCTGTGAGAGCCTCTCAATGGTCCCCCTCTGTTATCCTTGCTGCTCTCAGTCCCAAAAAGTTGGTCACCCTTCACTTTATGACCTGCTTAGTTTCTCCAGCACTTTATTGCTTGCCACCCTGTGTTCCCATTTTCATAGAACTATGCACCTGTACCCCAAAGTCTCTCTTCTCAATTTCACTCCCAAGGGCCTTATTATTCATTGTGTATGCCCTACATGGATTTCTAGAGTTGCTTATAAAGATTTTCAAGGCTACAATTAATGTTGTGTCAGGTTCTGAAAAAATTGGTCTTGTCTTTTACATGAATTAATTGATTCCAGGTATTAGTGAGTGGTAGGCATTCTCCTGAGAGTCAAGGCTGACAGGATGGTTGAGAGTGGCTTTGCAGAGGAAGAAAGGCTCCTTCTAGGAATAGGAGCCCAACCAAGAGGTCATGCTCAGGGAAGGAGCCTTCCTTCCAACGGGAAGGAGCCTTCCTTCCAACTGGAAGGGCACTGTGTGCAGCAGCTGATCCTTAGCAAATGTTGTCTGACCAAAATCTGAGGCTTGGTGTAGCTTTTGCTTCTGCTCCATGCTTTGCCAAGAGCAGGACTTGCCTCACAAGTTGACCTACCTTGTTCATGTGGTGTCCACGTCTGAGTTGGCTGTCTCCTGTCATCTGGTCCTGATGTTGCTCTTGCCCAGACCCAGGGAGAGAGCTTGACAGTGGAGGGGAGAGGAGGGAGCTGTATCGTTGCACTGCATGGAGTATAAAGTTCTGAAGATGATGTGAGCAGAGGGATGGCCTGAAGAGGATTTGCTAAGAGGGTCCAGCCATTTTACATAGTTGACTTTCTGCTCCTGTAGACTCTGCAATGGGCATTCCATTGTCCTGCGTCCTCTGTGGTGAGGGTAAGGAAATGCAGTGGCTGTGTTGCAATGACACCAACTTTTTAATTGCTTTTTTTTCTTTTGGTACCTGTCCAAGACATTTTCTTTGATCTATGTGTGTCTCTTTGGAGCATACTGCTTTCCAGCTTTTAATCACTTAGACAGGACTTTGTACTATCCTTTTTAGGACTAAACTTGATGATCTGTTTGATTACATTGAAGTCTCTTCACTACTGTTCCTGTCCATTGGCTTAACTTATCAATATCTTTGTCACACATTCATCCAATGTGTGCTGTTACAGGCCCAAAGGACCCCAAAACCCAGCAGCAATAGAAATTCATCAAGACAAATGGTTACTTTAAAAAAAGTTACTTTTAATTTTCTTTAAACATAAAAACAGGATCAAACTTTAACTTATTACTATTTACGTAACCCCCTTCTAATTCTAAGCACACATGTATGTAATGTGTGTATAAGCTCAGAAAAGGTTTTTGATTCACAATCTCACTTCTCACTCTTCCACGTTCACTGGTATCAGGGAATTCTTATAATATGCACAGAATTTAACATTTATGAATCTTCACCAGGCTTTGGTGCTTGAAAGGTAAATGGTTACAGCTCAGGAAGGTTTTTGTTGGTTTTCAGAGAGAGATTTGTTGCTTGTTGGACACAAACTGATTCCTTCTGATCAGCCACTTCAGTGTCTTGTTGAAGAAACTTGCCCCATCAGGGTTTTCCAGATGATAACCTCTTTCGTTTCCCTTAACTCAGCTGAAACCTTATACAGCCAGACATCTCCTCTTCAGCTTTGACCAAGTGGAACCAAGTCCATTCATCTGTTGCTTTCCAAAACAATAATACATTATTCCACAGCATGTCCAATTAACACCTACTTGTGAAGTCTCTATAGACATTCAAACTTTGAAAAGTTTTTGCAAATGCAGTCGGAGCCTGGACTGTCTGGCTTGAGCAGAGCTCTGGCATTTTAAATGAGATCTGTGTTGTGAAGTGTTTGTGACCTACACTTTAAAAAAAACCCACGATTTATCTCCCAAAAACATATCTATACATAATAAAATATACAACATAATCTGTCACCGTGCATACTCAGACTTTTCCAGATTGTGCTTTTTAAATATTTCCCCATTGGCCCTCGTGACAGTGATCACACTTCCCTGCACTGATCTCCTCCCTTCCTGCTTCAGTATCCTATCTGAACTGTTGTGTTGTCTACACTAGTAATTATAGAATCATACATAGGATTGTACAACACAGGAACAGGTCAGACTAAACCGCTGCTGCTTGCGCTTGATAGATATTCCTCCATCCCTTTCATATTCATTTGTCTGTTATATTTGCTTCCACCACTACTCCTGGCAGCCCATTCCAGGCACTTACCACCCCTCTATTTTAAAAAAAACAATTACCCTGCACATCTTCCTGAACTTCCCTCTCACCTTAAACCCACATCGTCTAGTGTGTGAAGTTTTTATCTTGGGGAAGGGATTCCGACTGTCTATTCTATCAGTGCCTCTTATCATTTTATAAACCTTTATCAAGTCTTGCCTCAGCCTCTGACGGTTCCAAGAAAACTTGACTCATACTCTGTAAACCAGGCAACATCCTTGTGATGTTTCTTTTATTACAATAAAGAAACTTGGGTTCTTTTTAAAACAACTAGATTTATTAAAGCAGCCAGCACTAAAAACAGAACACCCAAATGCAGACCTCATGAGAAGGCATCCATCTTGAATCTACTAAAGATGCAACAACATTTGCAAGATGCAACATTGCCCAGATGCTACACACTCCGTACTGGGTGTGTAGGTTAATTGGGTGTAAATTGGGTGGCATGGACTTGTGGGCCGAAATGGCCTGTTACTGTGCAGTATGTCTAATTTGTTAAAAAAATTAAATTGTGTATGCTATCTGGCTTGGGAGATTTTAACAAATTATTGATTTTAATATCAATTATTATTAAGATATCCAGTCAATTATGAATGTTTTAACATGGTTTGAAAATTTTTAACATTCCTGTTTTACATTCTGGTAGAACTTTTAAAGAAAATATTATAGGTAAAGTGGTATGTTATTCTTTTTCATAATTTTGACCGATAAATAGTTTTCTTCCTTGGGAGTAATTGAACTGTGAAGATCAAAGCTGTGGATTATATGAAATGGGAACCAGAGCAATCAGTACTGTGATACTGTAATCTGGAATAGGAAGTAAACTAATGCACCTGTTGGCCTGGAGATGTGACCTCTGAAAGGCCCACCCATTCTTTAGTGCAATGATGAAGAGAGCAGATACCTGTGAACCCTGCTCAATGCAGTCAAATTGTTGAATGTACCAAGGCTAAATTTACACTGGCTGCAATCCCAGCAATCACACCCTCCACTATGGGCACAGTTTGTACCTGGCAGACAGTCAGTGTCAGGATATTTAAAATCACTGCCGAGTTGGGTTCATATGTCCCAATCAGTCCCCATTGTGTAGTGGCTGTTGGAAAAAAAAGCTCTTGTGATGCAACAATGAACTTATTGTCCTACACATAAGCACAATGTACGTAACACCAAAGTTCTTACTTGCTGATGCCAAGCAGGTACTTCTGTAAATAAAAACTACAATAAAATATATTTAATTAGCCTGGTGCAGAAGGAGATAATAAATATAAAAGATAATATTCTCAGTTACAATTAGTGTAAGAAAAGAAAAGTTCAGTAAATGAAGTAGAATGATTGTGCAGACAGGTCTTTTTCTGGAGTCAGTTTATGATTAGGGCAGTGGTGGTGGTGAGGGGGGGGGGGTGTTTCAAGAGCCTGATAGCTATTGGATAAAAAGTTCTTAAACCTAGAGGTGCTGGGCTTCAGGCTTCTGTCTGAAGGAAAGAGTGAGAAGATGGTTGGAGCCTGTGATGGATTTTGATCTGTTTGCACTCTCTGCAGCCTTCTGTGTTTCTGTTTACTTGAATTACCAAACCAGGCCAAGATGCCACCAATCGGTAAACTTTCCACTCTATGCCTATGGAAGTTTGATGGAGTATTCTACAACACATCAAGACCCTTCAGACCTCTTAGAAACAGAGGCATCAGTCTGCCTTCTTCAGGGTGACCTCGATGTGCTGGCTCCAGCTCATCAATAGGTAGACTTCCAGGGGCTTGAAGATTATAACATTGATGGGATGCGAATGGGTGCATGGTTCCTCGGCCTCTCCTTTGATAAGAACATAAGAAATAGGAGCAGGAGTAGGCCATTTGGCCCATTGAGCCTGCTCCACCATTCAATGAGATCGTGGGTGATCTGATGATAGGCTCATCTCCACCTACCTGCCTTTTCCCCCATATCCCTTCATTCCCTCCCTAAATTCTTCATATTCTTGTTCACGTTGAGAGTAAGGTAATGGCTCTGGCACCACCCAACCAATTCCTAATCTCCATCCTGTGTTCTGACTCATCATTATTGAGTAGGGGACTAAGCATGCAGTCTTGGCATGCCCTGTATCAATGGTCAGGGAAGAAGAGGTTGTATTGCAGATCTGGACTGATTGGTATCTGCTGATGAGGAAGTCAAGAATCCAGTTGCTGAGTCCCAAATCCCTTAGTTTGATCATGAGTCTTACTGACGTGATGGAATTGAACGCTGAGGTGCAATCAATGAACAACAGTCTGGCAGTTGTTTTCCAAATAACTGTCAGTCTTTGACTACCGTATTTTATTAAAGTATAGCTGTTGAGTTCTTTGAGACCTCCAGGGACCATGAAAGACTTAGAATTCATGCAAGTAGCTTATTTATTTAGTTACAATTATCCTTGCATTGCTGACCTGAACACCCCATCATCAAACGCCATCATCCTTTCTCCAATGAGTTGCCCTAACCCTTTCTTCAGGCTGCTCTGTCTCACCTTCACTATGCACACCAAGTTGAGGTGTGGTCCTACTAATGAGAGTGAGGTGAGATTCTTGCCACCTCATCCACCCACCTTTTTGAGTTTGGGAACCAAAGTGACTAGTGTGACACCAGACACTCCAGAAGTTCCAGAGAAGACCAGGCCTTATCCCACATCCATGCTCTCCTGCCAGGTGTTTAATGTGGGGGGTGGGGGGAAGCTTGTAGGCTGGAAGTGCTGGGGCAGCCATTCCTGAATGTGGAGTCCAAACTGTGTGGAAGCATCCCTAGTCTCAATAACATTACAAGTCTTCGCAGATACATCAGGAAAACTGTGTTGGATGGGAAATACCCAAATTGGGAGGTTGTGAATTTTGGGAAGGGCAGAATATCTGGAGTAAAGAGGCAAAAAGAAGACCCGAAAAATGTGTTGAAATTATTAAAAGGTTTGATAGGGTGGACTCATTTTAAAAAAACAAATAAATAAATAGAATTCACTAGAAGCATTGCTTAAATCGGGCCTATTTCTCACACAGTAACTTTGACCCACTACCGTCAGAAATGAGGTAAAGGAGCATCAAAATCGTGACTGCCAATCTGGGAAAGAGCTTCTTCCCACAGGCTATAAGATTGATGAACGGTATCCTGTGATCTTGGGTCTCCACAAAGGAAACTAGTAAATTATTCAGAAACATTTATACATATTTATTTTATATAATTATGTATATATGCGATTATTATGTGCTGTGTATTGTTTTCCAATGTATGTGCACCATGGTCCTGATAAACGCTGTTCCCTCTGGTTGTGTATATGCAGTCAGATGATAATAAACCTGAACGTGAAAGATGTAGAGAAACACAAAGATTACAGACCTTGGAATCTCAAGCAAACAATGAGTTGCTGGAGGGAATCAACGGGACAGGCAGCATCCATGGGTAGAATGGTCGTTCAGCATTTCAGGTCGGGACCCTCAACTTTGTCCTCCAGACATTGTTTGTGTAAAGAAGGTATTCTTAACTAAAGGTTGAAGGGAAGAGAGGGCTATCAGTGAGTTTGGAGAAAAAAGTTTCTCCAAAGTAGCAGTATTTAACAGAGATATGTTAACCTGGCCACCATGTTTTATTTCTGGTATGTCTGATCTGCTGGTCAGAGTTGGTGTGATCTCCACACCCTCTGCACGTAAAGGCAAGGAAGACATTTGATGGATCCTCAGCCTGACTCTGCAACTGAACTAGTTTTGCAACATGGAAAATGGTTACATTGCACCTGCACTTACACAATATATCAAAGTAGAAAAGGAGATAAAACTACGAAAATATAGATAAATATTTAAAATGTGCAGTTTGGCAAAAAAAAGTGATGTTTTGTTGATCCTGGAACCGTTTATTGGTTCAGGGTAACACAGAGGGTTCAAAAGGGTAAAAAGGTTCTTGAACCTGTAGATACTGGACTTAAGACTCCCACACATACCAGCATCCATCTATTTTTACACAGATTCTCCCCTAACCCATTTTATTCTCTCAGCAGGTTCTAATGCTCATCCATAAACATAGAATAGCTACATTCGCTACATAAACTATGAGAAAAGATCACTCCTTGTTCTTCCAAACCAGAAAATTCAGGCTTAGCAGATTAGACTGAGCAAGAAATTGGAAACATGTATTTTCAGAATCAGAATTTATTGTCATGAACAAGTCATGAAATTCGTTGTTCTGCAGCAGCGTCAAAATGTAAACATACAGATTATAACCATCTTACGACATTACTATAAAAAAATATTGAAAATAATAATAATAATAGAGCATGAAATGTAAGGCAATGTCTTTGGTTCATTGATTATTCAGGAATATGATGGCAGTGGGGAAGACGCTGCCTTTGTGCCATTGAATACTTGTCTTTCGGCTCCTTTACCTTTTCCCCAGTGGTAGCAGAGTGAAGAGGACGTGGCCTGGGCGGTGGGGTTCTTTGAGGATTGAGGCTGCTTTTTTAAGACACCGCCTCATGTCGCAGGCCAAGTTAACAACCCTCTGGGAGTTTATTCTTGTCCTGACAGTTGGCGCCCCTATACCAGACAATGATGAAACCAGCCAGAATGCTCTCCTCGGTACACCTGTAAAGGTTTATGAGAGTCTTCGGTGAAATACTGAACTTCCTCAGACACCTCACGAAGTATAGCCGCTGGCAAGACGCCTTTGAGATTGCATCAATGTGGAGGCTCAAGGACAGATCCTCAGAGATATTGACCCCCAGGAATTTGAAGCTCTTGACCCTCTCCACTACTGAGCCCTCAATGAGGACTGGGTGGTGGTCCCCTGAGTTCCTCCTGAAGTCCACAATCATCTCCTTGGTTTTGCTGACGTTGAGCACAAGGTTGTTGTCATGACACCATTCAACAAGCTGATCAATCTCCCTCCTGTACGCTTCCTCATTGCCATTTGTGATTCGGCCAACAACTATGGTGTCATCGGCAAACTTGTAGGTGGCATTGGAATTGTGCCTGGCCACACAGTCATGGGTGTATAATGAGCTGAGCAGTGGGCTAAGCACATATCCTTGGGGTATATCTGTGTTGATGATCAGTGAGGAGACGTTGTTTCCAATTCATATTGACTGTGATCTTCCAATGAGAAAGTCAAGGATCCAATTGCAGGCGGGGGGGGGTGGGGTACAGAGACCCAGAGTTGTAGCTTCTTGACCAGCACTGAGGGAATAATGGTATTGAATGCCGAGCTGTAGTCTATGAAGAGCAGCCATATGTATGAATTGCTGTTTTCGAGGTGATCCAGGGTTAAGTGGAGAACCAGCGATATTGCATCTGCTGTGGAGCATTTGTGATGATAAACAAATTGGAAAGGGCCCAGATCTTTATGTAGGTACATGTTAATTCAGGCCATGACCAGCCTCTCAAATCATTACATTACATTAGAAGTTGATGCTACTGGGTGGTAGTCACTGAGGGAGCCCATGCTACTCTTCTTGGGTACCGGGATGATTGATGCCCTTTTGAAGCTCTGACTGCCATAATGATATGTTGAAAATGTCTGTGAAAACTGGCTAATTGGTTGGGCAGATTTTCAGTACCCTGCCAGGTACGCTGTCAGGGCCTGACACCTTGCAAAAGGTTCACCCTCTTGAATGATGTTCTGACGTTGCCCTCAGAGACAGATATCACAGGGTCATCAGCCTTTTCATGGATTTGAGTAGGCACTCTTTGGTGGTTTTCCTCAAAGTGGGCGTAGAAGGTGTTCAGCTCATTGGGTAGTGAAGCATCGCAGCCATCTATAGTGATTGCCTTCGCCTTGTAGGCTGTAATGGCCTGCACTCCCTGCCAAAGCTGGTGTGTATCTGTCTCTGTCTCTAGTTTCCTCCAAAATTGCCACTTTGGTTCAGAGATGGCCTTCTGCAGTCACACCTGGACTTCTTGTAAAGATCCCAATCCCCAGTCTTATTCGCTCGCCCTTCTTCTCGCCCTCAGCAGGTTGCGGATTCTTTTTGGGGAACACCCCAAATTTGCGCATGGGCAGATCTTGATGAAATCGGTGACACCTGTTGCATATTCATTCAAGTCTATGGATAAATTCTTAAATATGTTCTAGTCCATTGATTCAAAGCAGTCCTGCAGACACTCCTGCGCCTCCCTCGACCATACCATCACCGTCTTCACCACTGGTTCAGTGGTCTTCAGTCTCTGATTGTACACTGGGAGTAGAAGTACAGACAGGTGATCAGACTTGTCAAAGTGAAGTCATAGTTTGGCTCAGTATGTGTTCTTCATGGAGGTGTAGCAGTGGTTCCCCTGGTCTCCTATGTGATGTGTTGGTGCTAGTTTGTCAGAGACTTCTTCAGGTTGGCCTGACTGAAGTCTCTCACAATGATCAAGAAGGCATCAGGATGTGCTTCTCATGGCTGTTTATCACAGTGCCCAGTCCCTCCAGTCTAAGGCGGAATGTACACTGCAACCAGGGTGATGATGGTGAACTCCCTCGACAAGTAGAATGGGCAGTGCTGATCGCCAGATATTCCAGGTTGGAAGAGCAGGATTGGGAATTGATGATGACACAAACACAGCCTCCCCCAGTTTTCCAGATGCTGGTGTTCGATCAGCACGATGGAGGATGCAGTGCCAATTCTGGAATAACCGCATTTAGCCATGTTTCTGTAAAGCACATGACACAGGACTCCCTGATGTTGATGTTTTTGGTGTTGAGGCAGATAAAGAGTTGATTAGATCTCACTGTCATCAGTTTTGTGCAGAGTTAATGTTTTTAATCCTCTTAAGGACTCATTAGTCTGTCTTTTGTTCAGTTGGAGAAGTACAGGTGGAGTGGTGGAGAAGACACAAACTAGAATCAGAGTCCTGATGAAATGACAAGTCCCATCATTTACCTCCACAGATGCTGCTTGATCCACTGGGTATTTTGTTCTTGATTCTGGTGAATACAGACTCTTTTGGTTTACAAACCAAAATATGTAGGAATGCTTGAGGCAACCTGCATTAGTGGTGTGTGAGACGGGGTTACATGTCAGATACATGAACTTCCATCAGAACTTAAAGCGATGAGTTGACCTTTACCTTGCAGATATCTGTGAGCAACCACGATTCCACTTCTGAATGACAAACTATTGCTGAAACTGTGAAGGATGAGAAGCTCCTACAACTCTGGAGTAAAGCACTCCTTAAAGAATTTCTTCCCCTTCCTCTTCTTTTTCCTCTGACCCTATCCCTTCTACCAATAGAATCTCTTGTGACATTCCAATCCCTTCTGATTTGCCTCTTTCTGAAGATTAATTCATAACAGAGGACTCATTGCCAAATTGACTCTACCTTGTGGATGCTGAGCACCAGCCCTCTGATGCTGTATCACACTTTATTCCAGATCTTGTCTTCTTTAATATTTGACCTACAGAATGTTTCCAGCATTCCCTGTATTTTCCTGTCATTTCCATTTCATTCACATATAGTGACTTGTCAGGATTACACTCATACAATCTAATATATGACAGCAAAGATACAATCCAGAGCAATGGAGATTTATGAGTAACCTCTGTTGCTCAATCCAAGAGAATTTATGGTGTAGGTCCTTATTTTATTCACTCCTTGGCTTCCTATAATCAGGGGAGGCTTTCAAAAGAACACAACAGATGATGCAGGAGGAGACAGTTAAGCCTGCTCTGCCCTTCAATGAGATCATGACTCAGCTCAACTTAATCCCCTGATTGTCAAATCATTTAATATCCATATCCTTCAAAAATCCATCTGTGTTTTAAATATGACTGATTCCTCAGGTAGGGAATTCCATAGATTCACCACTCTCTGGGAGAAGAAGTTCCTCCTCATCTTAAATCTCCTCCCCTCAACCATAAAGCTCTGTCACCTAATTCTCATCTCACCTGCCAGAGGATTCAACCTCCCTGTTTCTACCTTCTCAATGCCATCGGCAGAGATTGTCTGCTCGATGTTGCTAATCATCATCCAAGGAGACCTGTGGGGCCCCCACCATATTCCAAAATTTTAAATGTTTCCATTAGATCCCGGCCTAAAGTTCAATGAGTGCAGTCCCAGGGGACTCGATCTCTCTTCATATGATGATCCATTTATCTCTGGAATTTGACTGGTGAACTTCCTTGGCACCGCCTCAAAAGCCAGTGTATCAGTGTAATTAGTGATGCAACTCCTGACGTACCCTTAAAGTAGTGGTTTCCCATTGGACATAAACTCTGAAATCCCCTGGTAAAATATGAATATGTTCTTGGTAACCCTTGAAGGTCACCAATCCCCCTGTTTAGTTGGGAGTCTGTCAGAATGGAGTCTTGTGTCTTCCTGATCTTTGGGGTAGGGGACCCTCAATCACATATTTAATGTCACACCTATTAAACAGGAAAGTCTGCAGATGCTGTGACTGTAGTGCAATACACAAAAATGCTGGAGAAATGCATCAGGTCATGCAGAATCTATAAAAAGCAAAGGGTAACCAATGTTTTGGGCATGAGCCCTTTGTCAAGGTATGAGCAAATAGCTGAGTTCCATGCCTTTCCAATGCACTCTTTATTTTCAAGGTTTAGGTCTCCATCTCTCCTCTCTTACTTTTGTCCTCACTTGGGATCCCTTTGCTAAATAAATCATCTTGGGTGAACATCAATCCAACTCTGTTGATTAACCACAGCCAATCATCGAATTGAATTTTAGCTGAGGAAACTTGCTGAGATATGACTGATTCCGTGATCTTTTTTAGCATTTACTTAAAAAAAATGTTCATCTTTATATATTTATAAAAAAAGAGCTCAGCGCTCATTCCACTTGAGTTCCTCTGGGATTGTATTTGGCTCCAGATTCCAGTATCTGCAGTCTCTTGTCTGTCTCCGCACTTCTAATTACTGCAGATAGAATGAAGATCAGACCATTCAGGAGGAAGTTAGAAAGAACTTTATTCACAAAGTAGGAGAAATATGGAACTGATGTTGGGGACCACTTGGCGCTTCTATTGGTGAGATGGAAATATTTTAATTGGGTAAACATTATCAAGATGACAAATAAATGAGATGCAGTTCACATGCATTCTGATTGAGGGGCTGATCCTTTCTTCTTGTACTCTGGTGTCAATGTTCTGGCAAAAGCCTGGTGAAAACCATTCTTTCTGTCAACTACACCCTTCTGCCTCCAAATAACTCCAAAACTGTGTGAAAGAACACAGATGTAGAATATTAGAGCACAGTACAAGATCTTCAGCCTACAAGGTTGTGCTGATCCATGTAAACCTACTCCATAAAAATCTGTGCATCACAGTGTGGTACGTTTGCTGCAGAGAAATAGATCAGAGGTCAATCCACAGGACCATAAGAGTAGCAGAGATGATTACTGGAGTCTCCATTCCCACCATCGACGTGATCCACCAGGATCATTGTCTGAAGATGGCACACAAAATCATTGAGGACCCCTTCCACTCTGCACACAGCATCTTTCAGCTGCTCCTGTTGCTGAAGGGGAAAGAGCCAGCACCATCAGGCTGAGGAATAGCTTCTTCCCATGATCAGTGAGAATGCTGAATGATCAAAGGAACTGCTCACACACTATCCAAGACTCTCGTATTCATGAAGCAATATTTAATTAATTAATTATTGTACAGATGGAATACTTGTCCTGTATATAAAATTTTTTTCTGTACGTGTGTTATGTCAGGTTGTGTGTCTGTGCTTTGCACAGAGGACCGGAGAACACTGTTTCATCGGGTTGTACTTGTACAATCAGATGACAATAAACTTTAATCCTTCTCTACCTTCTATCTGTAGCCCTCAATTTTTCTTACATCCATGTGCCTAAGAGTCTTGTAAATGTCCTTATTGTACCAGCTTCCACCACCACCCCTGGCAATGCATTCCAGGCACCCACACCCCTTTGTTTTTAAAAAAAAACTTACCTCTGACACCTCCCCTAAACTTTTCTCCACTTACCCTAAACAGATTTTCTCTGATATCTGATGTTCTCACCCCAGGAAAAAGTTGTTGGTTGTCCACCTAATACAAGTCCCTCATAATTTTATATACCTCTATTGAGTCACCTTTCATCTGGCACCTCTCAGCAGAAAATTCTTTCAGATTTTGTTCATGATTTAAAAAGAGATGTAGTGAGAGAGTGCTACTACTAGGAGAAGTTGGAGACAGTGTGTAGTATCTGGGGAATGTTGCATCTTGGGTAGATTCAAGATGTCTGCCTCTACATGAGGTCTGGCATGTGCATGCTCTGTCTTTGTGCTGTTTGCTTAAGTTAATCTAGTTGTTGGGAGGAGTCACATGATGGAGTAGTGGCTGGTTGGGAAAACCAGCCCTCTCCAGGAAAATAGGAAAAAAAAAGTTAGGAAAAGGCAAAGCATAACAAAAATAGAGTACAAGAAATAGAAGATAAAGATACAGAGAAAAGAAAGAAGATGGCTTCCAAGAAGGAGAAAGTAAGAACATCTGGAAAAAAAGAAGGAAAATAGAAGTAAAGAAAAGTCAACGGAGAATAAGAAAGAAGGCCTTACCGGTAGGAAGGAACAGGATGCTGTGGAAATGAGGAGCACCCGACCCTCGAGGTCAATGCCTGCCCTGCAGAGTCGTGATGCATCAGCCGGTGCACTACAAAAATGGCTCTCGGAGCCAAACAAAAGTGCGCAGTGTGCAATCAGAGGAGAAGGAGGACACTGGCAGGAGGAGGGCTCAGCAGGGGAGCGGACTGTCACAGACCGAACAGGTGAGAGATGCCCAACACCACAGCTCTCAGCTGGAGGATAAAGAAGACAGTAGAAGAGGTTGTGACGAAACACGTGGAAGACAGATGGAGGGAAGATCGACAAGACCAACGTCAAGAAGCACAACAGGCGAGCAGCCCAAGAGGGGAGGAACAGCAGCAAGAGGCTCAGCAAGAAGAGGCCCGACAAAGAGATACAAGCAGCTCATCGGGAAAAACGGAAGAGACACAGACACAAAGAAGAGAAAAAGAAGACACAAACAGAGGTACAGACACAGAAGAAGAGGAAGAAGACCAAGATCTTCACAGAGGAATAGAAAGTAAAACTGATGGAAAATAGAAATAGAAGGTAAAACTGATGGACAGAATATAGATAAAGTCTTTTTTGAAGAACAAATGAGATCACTAAAAGAATGGTTATATTAGAGTTTAATGCAATTAAAAGGAAAATGAAAAGAACAGAAGATAAAATGCAAAGGTTAGAACTGGTAATGACAGAAATAGGGAAAAGAGTAAAGAATGTGGAAGAGCGGGAAACGGCTGTAGAAATGGAAGTAAATGACTTAAGAAAAAAATTGGAAGAAAGTGACAAAAAAATTAAAGACACAAGAATTGTTACCTCAGAAAATTGATATGTGGGAAAATTATAGTAGGCGAAACAACATAAAAATAGTGGGCCTGAAGGAGGGTGAAAAAGGCACAGATATGAAGGAATTTATTAAAGGATGAATCCCGAAGATCTTGGGAATGACAGAAATGGAGGAAGAAATGGAAATAGAAAGGGCACACAGAGCATTAGCTCCAAAACCACAGGCACATCAAAAACCAAGATCCATCTTATTAAAACTTTTGAGATACATGACAAAAGAAAATATACTGGAACGGGCAAGGAATAAAATTAGAGAAGATAATAAACCATTGGAATACAAGGGTCAAAAAATATTTTTTTACCCAGACATAAGTTTTGAACTCTTAAAGAGGAGGAAAAAATTTAATACAGCGAAATCAACTTTATGGAAAAAAGGTTACAAATTCATATTAAGACATCCAGCCGTGCTTAAAATATTTATACCCGGGGAGGAAAACAGACTGTTCTCAGATCCAGCGAAAGTGCAAGAATTCACAGAACGTTTGCAGGACAGGAGAAGAGATGTAGAGATGTAACAAGAATGAAGAGCGGCGATAAAGTATATATAAAGATGTAAAATCAATGTATATGTAAAGAACTAAAGAGGGAAAAGAGAAGGGAAGGGAGGGAGTAAGGGGGGAAAAAAGAGAGAGCTTTATTATATGTGTTTTTTAAAAAAGTGTTTTCTGGAGAGGGCTCTGTGGAGGGGGAATAACCGTCACTGCAAAATCAGTTGATGCTGCGAACAATATCGCAATCCAAATGAAAAGTGGAGTTGTGGTTGCCTGGCAAGGGGTATGGGGCAACTCAGAAAGGGGGGGATCTTTTGGGGTTAAGGTATTAGTGGATGTGGGAACTGCGGGGGTACTTTGTCTTAAATGTGTTGTTGTATATTAAGTGTAATAAGAGAAAACTAAGAAATGAAAATGGGGAAAAGGGGGATGGAGGTGACAAAGAGGTGGAAAAGAGATGTATGCAAGATATAAGATGCCCTTGTTGAACTATATGACTATAAACATTAATGGAATACATAACCAAATTAAAAGGAAGAGGCTACTAAATTTATTGAAGAAGTAAAAAATAGATATAGCATTTGTGTAGGAAACACATCTAACTGAAGAGGAACATAACAAACTAAAGAGAGACTGGGTAGGACATGTAACAGCAGCATCCCATAATTCAAAAGCTTGAGGTGTAGCCATACTAGTTAACAAAAATGTACCAATCAAAATAGAGGAGGAAATAATAGATCCGACAGGGAGGTATGTAATGATAAAGTATCAGATATATTCAGAATTTTGGAATTTGCTCAATATATATGCACCTAATGAGGAGGATCAAAAGTTTATGCAGGATATTTTTTTGAAGATTGCAGACACACAAGGAAATATATCGTTAGGAGAGGATTTTAACCTTAATTTGGACCCAATGTTAGATAAAACTGGACAAAAGATAAGTAAAAAGAATGAAGTATCCAAATTTATGGTTAAATCAATGCAGGAAATGAAACTTATGGCTATATGGAGGAGGCAACACCCAAGAGAGAAGGAATGTTCATATTATTTGAGTAGGCACAAAACTTATTCAAGGATTGATATGTTTTTGTTGTCAGCCCATATTTAAGGGAGTGTTAGGAAAACTGAGTACAAATCTAGACTACTATCAGATCATTTACCCCTATTATTAGCAATAGAAGTGGAGGACATCCCACCAAGAACATATAGATGGAGGTTAAACTCCATGCTATTTAAAAGACAGGAATTTAGGGAGTTTATTGAATGACAAATTAAAACATATTTTGAAATAAACACAGGATCAGTGAAAGACAAATTTATATTATGGGATGCAATGAAAGCCTTCATTAGAGGACAGATAAAAAGTTATGTGACTAAGATGAAAAAGGATTACAATCAGGAAATAGAGCAGTTGGAAAGGGAGATAGTAAGTACAGAAAAGAATTAGTAAACAGATGATATAACGAAAAGGAGAGAATTGGCGGACAAAAAAAAATTAAATACAAAACATTACAAATGTACAAGGTGGAGAAGAACATAATGAAAACAAAGCAAAACTATTACGAACTAGGAGAAAAAAAACACATAAAATATTAGCCTTGCAACTTAAAACAGAACAAGCTAAAAGAACGATACTGGCATCAAGGAAAAAGGACAAACAAATTACATGTAATCCAACAGAGATTAATGAAAATTTTAAGGAATTTTATGAACAATTGTATCAAACTGAGAACGAGGGGAAAGATGATAAAACAGAGGAATTTTTAGCTAAAATTCAACTGCCGAAATTGCAAGAAGAGGAACAAAATAAACTAATAAATCCATTTGAAATAGAGGAAATACAGGATATATTAAAAAAGCTGCCAAACAATAGGAGAGGATGGATTTCCAATAGAATTTTATGAAACATTTAAAGAGTTATTAATTCCTCCTCTCCTGGAAGTAATGAACCAGATATAAGAAACACAAAACTTACCAGATACATGTAAGACAGCAATAGTTACAGTAATACCAAAGACGGGGAATGATCCATTAACACCAGCATCATATAGACCAATATCCCTACTTAACTCAGATTATAAGATAATAGTGAAATTATTAGCAAACAGATTGGCTGATTGTGTACCTAAAATAGTAAAACAAGATCAAACTGGATTTATTAAGAAAAGACGAACAGCAGACAATGCCTGCATAGTTATTCATCTAATACACGCAGTTCAAGGAAATAAGAAACCAACAGTAGCTGTTGCTCTAGATGCGGAAAAAGCTTTTGACAGAGTAGAGTGGAATTACATATTTAAAGTGTTACAGAAGTTCAATCTACCAGAAAAATATATAAATTAGATTAAAGCATTGTACAATGGACCATTGGCGAAGGTAACAGTAAATGGATATCTATCGAATCACTTTAAATTAAGTAGGTCATCTAGACAGGGATGTCCACTATCCCCCTCATTTTTTTAATCTTAGCAATAGAACCTTTGGCAGAACTGATAAGGATAGAAAATAAAATAAAAGGGATAAAAATAAAGGAGAAGGAGTATAAAATCAGCTCATTTGCAGATGACATCATAGTATACCTAACAGAACCAGAGGTATCAGTAAAAGAATTGCATAAGAAATTGAAGGAATATGGAGAAATATCGGGGTACAAGATCAACACAAATAAAAGTGAAGTGATGCCAATGAGTAACGCGGATTATACAGAATTTAAAAAAGAATCACCAAGCATAAGCAATCCGATACCTAGGGATCAGGTTAGATAATAACTTAAGTCACTTGTACAAACTAAATTATCAGCCACTAATAAAGAAATTGCAGGAAGATTTAGAACAATGGAAAGAATTACCGCTAATGTTGAAAGGGAGGGTAAACTGCATTAAAATGAACGTGTTCCCAAGGATACAAAACTTATTTCAAACATTACCAATTCCCTTAACAGAAAAAATCTTTAAGGAACTAAAGAGAATAATAGGAAATTCTTGTGGAAAGGGAGGAATCAAAGGGTAGCTTTACAAAAATTAACAGAGAGGTATAATCAAGGTGGTTTGCAGTTACCAAATTTTAGAAATTATTATAGAGCCACACAATTGAGGTATTTATCAGATTTTTACCAGACAAGGGAAAAACCAGACTGGACTAAGATAGAACTAGATAAAATAGGGGAGAAGGTACCAGGACATATACTTTATAAGTGGGATGAAAAGTTGGTGCAATATTAAAAACTCACCAGTACTGCATCATTTACTTAATACATGGAAGAAGATCCACTTAGAAAGGAAAAAACGAATTATCAAATACCAAAATTACTATTGACACAAAATCCGCTAATCCCTTTTACAATAGATAACCTTTCTTTTAGAGAATGGGAGAGAAAAAGAATCAAAAGAAGAGAAAACTTTTTTGGGAAATAATTTATTAATATTTGAACAGTTGAAGTACAAATATGGAATAACTCATGGTACAATGTTTGTATATCATCCTTATTTAAAGGATAAATTGGGAAACAGCTTGAGATTACTTGAAGGAAGCAGCTTTGAATATGTGATTACAGACACAATGATAATCAAAGATTTATAACCAACATGTACATTAAGCAGCAAGATAAGGAAAATGAAATAAACTATAAACCTAAGCAGAAGTGGGAAAAGGATTTAAACATAAAGATAAAAGATGAAGTATGGGAAAAGTTATGTTCTGGAACTATGAAGAATACAATAAACACAAGGTTATGCATGATACAGTATAATTGGTTTCACAGATTATATATTACTCCTCAAAAATGTTTTAAAATGGGATTCAACATTATCAGATAGATGTTTTCGCTGTAAGAAGGAAATGGGAACAACATTACATGCATCTTTGGCATGTATGAAAGTAAATACGTTTTGGGAAGAATTAAATCAGATACTAAATAAAATTACAAAAAATAGCATACTAAAAAAATCAGAGATATTTCTTTTAAGTAACATAAGAAGTAGAGAATTAGGCCTCAAATTGGATAAAGTGCAAAAAAATTCATTATGATAGCCTTAGCTGTAGCAAAAAGATGTATAATGTCAACTTGGAAAATGGAAGAGAGCATGAGAATACAGCAATGGTACATGGAAATGAATAAATGTATTCCATTGGAAAAAAATAACATATAATTTAAAAAATAAAGTCACAATGTTTGAACAAATTTGGGAACCATACATGGAACATATCAGAGAGAGCTTGCCTATGACCTCCATCCCCTAAAGTGAGAATGAAAATGATAAGAAGATGAAGCAACTAGATTCAGTGTGTAATAAATAGATGACACATTTTTCTTGCTTATTTTCCTTTGTGTGAAAATATGTTTTATGGTTTTATTGTATTATATATGTTGAATATTTATGTGCATTGGAGAGGTGTGGGTAGAGGGGAGGGAGGGAAAGGGGGAAAAAAGGGGAGAAAAGACCACTGTTTAAATTTAATGGGATACATTTGTACATATTTTCGTTGATATGATTCACAGTGTAAAAAATAAAAAATTATCATAAAAAAGTTAATCTAATTGTTTTTTTAAAAAAAAACAAGTTTCTTCATTGTAATAAAATAAATATCAATGGTACCAGGAGTGGAAGGAACAGCCAGGTTTTGCTGTGCACAGGAGTGAAAACAAATGTGCGTTGTGAATAACAGTCAATATCAACAGATAAAATATGGAGGGTTTAAAAGCTTCTAATTCTGTTAAAATGATGGAAATGCTGACCTTGAGTGGAGGCTGTTTAAACAAAGCTTTATGCTGTACCTGCAAGCCATTGGAATTGATAGCAAGCCAGATATACGGATCTACTACTTACATGCTACTTACAGTGGCAGGACCTCAAGCTCTAGAGGTTTACAATACATTTGTTTTTGCTGAGGAAGAATACCCGAGCAAATTCAACAAGGTTATCAAGATGTTTGATGAACACTGTTGAACAAAGAAAAATGAAACCTTTGAGAGATATGTGTTTTGCTCATGCACACAAATGCAGTGAGATAGCTTTGATACTTTTTTAACAGACCTAAAATTAAAAGCAAGAACATGCATTGTTGATTTGCTGCAAGATTCAATGATCTGTGATCAAATTGTGTTTGGAATTAATGATAAGAAAGTTACAGAGAGATTGCTGTGAGAGACAGAACTTACTTTAGCTGGAGCTGTGAAGATATGCCATGCCAGCGAACTAGCTCTGCAGTATGCAAAAATATTCAGTGATGGTGTAAAACCCAGTGAAAATGAAGTTAAAATCATAACCACAGTGTCTGGACATACAACAAACAAAAAATGAGATATAGGAGCTAACAAAAAGATGGAGAGTGATTCAATTGTAAACGATGCACCAAAGCAATGCCCATCTTATGGTAAAGTCTGTAACAAGTGCAAAGGACAGAATAACTATAGAAAGCAATATTTTTCCAAAGGGAAACTAAACAGAAATAAAAGAAGACATTGAACACACTATAGAAGAAATTGCTCTTGGTGATACAATTTTCATTGGCATGGTGGTGCAAGAAGTGAACAGTGTCGAGCAGGATAAATGGACTGTGTCATTGCATACAAATGGAACATATATTCTTTTCAAGTTAGTCACAGGGATGAAGATCAATTTGATCTCTGAGCTTGACATCAGGGCAATGAAGATAATGCCGTACATCCTGTATGCAAATCCTGTATTACTCAAAGCCTACAATGGACAGAGCATCAACTCAAAAGCATAAACTCAAAGTGAAAGTTGAAGATAAAGAGCACTACCTCAGATTTGTAGTCCTAGATGGATATGAATCACTGCTTGGTGACAAAGCATGTGAAAACTTAAACCTAGCCAAGAGAGTGTATTACATTAACACTGACCATATACAGAACAGCGAAGAGGGAATGCTGGATCAATTTCCCAACATCTTCAAGGGATTTGGAGTTCTACCATTCACCTATAAGATACAGTTAAAAGAGGTCGCACAGCCAGTAGTGAATGCCCCAAGATGGTTTCCAGCACCACTGATAGAAAAGGTCAAGCAGGAACTTGATTGAATAAAGAAAGTGGAGGAGCCCACAGAATGGGTAAATTTAATGGTGTGTGCCAAAAAGAACGATGACCTATGTGTGTACATGGACCCGAAAGACCTGAATGCCAACATAAATAGGGAACATTATCAGATTCCAACAAGGAATGAAATTACAAGTGAGATGGCTGGTGCAAAGTTTTCACTAAATTGGATGCATCCTAGGCCTTCCGAAAAATAAAACTGCATGTTGAGAGCACAAAATACTGTACATTTAATACCCCATTGGCTGATATTCCTGTCTGAGGATGCCTTGTGGAATTTACTCAGCTCCAAAAGTGTCCACAGGACAACGGAACACATCATAGAAGGTATAAATGGGGCACGTGTGTACATGGATGACATGATCCTATGGGGATCCATACAAGAACAACACAATGAGAGGCTCAGCATCGAGATGATGGATTAAAGTTAAACAGAGAAAAATATTAATTTGGAGTGAAGGAAATCATGTTTCAGGGAGATTAACTGTCAGAGGCAGGTGTAGAGCCAGTCGAGGAAAGTGAAAGCAATTTTAGAGATGCCCAGACCCACTGCCAATAAAGGCATGTTGAGAGTGCTGGGAATGATCGATTTCATTGGTAAATTCATACCAAACCTGTCTTCCAAAATAATGAAACTAAGGAACTTGTTACGGGACAAATGTGAATTCAAGTGGAGAGCCAACCACGAGGAAGAATGGGGACAACTGAAGACCCCTCTAACCTCAGAACCAGTATTTCTGATGTTCTTTGATGCATCCAGAAGGATGAAAATATCCATGGATGTTTCAAAAGATGGAATAGGTGCTGTTTAAACTGTGGGGGAAGTTTGGAGGCCAGTAGCATACACATCAAAGATGATGACAACATCTGAATGTTGATATGCACAGATCAAGAAAGAATGTTTGGGTCTGGTTTATGGACTCAAAATTCCACAGTTATGTGAATGGTCTACCAACATACGTGGCAGACAAGCCATTAATAGCGATGATCGAGGAAAAATCTCAGTGAAATGTAACCACGAATCCAAAGATTGATGATAAAGCTACAACATTATGACTTTGAATTGATGTATAAACCAGGGAAACTTATTGTGTTAGCTGATGCATTATCCAGGGTAACGATGCAGAGCGAGGCAGATGCGAATCTCCATGTGAACCTGATCATTTGAATCTCTTCCCATCTCTGAAATGAAATCCAAGCAGATCACAGCTGAAATAGAAAAGGACACAGTTCTGCAGAAGATCATCAAGGATCTGAACATGATGGCCTAGAGGTAAATGTCAGCCATACTACAACATCAGAGCTGAGCTGAGTGTTGTCATTGGGTTTCTACTCAGACAGAGCAGAATGATCATTCCTCGATCACTGCAGCAAGAGACGTTGAAAAGGGTGCACGAGGGGCACTTTGGAATGGAAAAATGCAAGAGGGCGGCCAGAACTGCTGTTTATTGGCCAGGGATGAATGCTGACATTGACAGGATGGTTTCAAGCTGTGAGACCTGTTTGAAACATCAGGCAAAGAGGACAAAGGAACCCATGTTCATAACGGATGTATCAGTAGATGGAAAGAACTACTTGCTGGTTATTATCACTTGGGACTAAAAGGCTACTGTTCTGGGAGAAGTAAATCCAAGATCCTGCACCTATCAGAACTGAGGATGGTCGAATACTGAGGAGGAATCGAATGATCCTGCTGAAAATGTCAGAGATACTGCAAGGTCAGAAAAATTCAGAGGATTCTGTCTGCACAGAAACCGAGGAAACACACCAGTTTTAGACATTAGTAGACCAGTAGAGCTGACATAAGAACCTGTGTTAAGATTCACATGAGTCGTCAAATCATCTGACAGGCTGAATCTATAAAAGAAAAATTTAATTTTAAATTGAAAGAATACTGTATTAATGTGTCACGTTTGATTACACATCTCAAGGAAAGGGGATGTGGTGATAGAGGGAAGTGAAAGTGCTACCACGAGGAGGAGTTGGAGACAGTGTGTAGCAACTGGGGAATGTTGCATCTTGGGTAGATTCAAAGATTCATGCCTCCAAATGAGGTCTGGCATGTGCATGTTCTGTCTTTGTGCTGTTTGCTTCAGTTGTTTTAAAATGAACCCAAGTTTCTTTATTGTAATAAAAGAAACATCACAGGGGACACATGCACTTGGCTGGTCTATGGACGGTCACAGTGATTAGTGCTGAATGAATGATTTAATAGGAAGGATGGTCATGGGAGATTTAATAGGAAGGATGGTCATGGGAGGAATGGTGAACCAGCATCTCTGCTTATAATCTTCCATAATGTGTCTCCTAACTCAATCTGGTCTGACTATTAAGTGCAGAGGTGTAAAAACCATTGGAAGGCTTGTCCTTTGGATACAGAATATAGAACAGTACAGGAATAGACCCTTCAGCCCACATGCCTGTGGTGAACATGATGTCTAAATCAAACTAAAACTCTGCTACTTATGCTTCACAGAGCTCCTCCATCCCCTTTATATTCATATGTCTAGAAGCCTCATGTATACTATTGTATCAGCCTCCACTACTCCTGGTATCCCATTCCAGGCACCCAACACTCTATAATATGTGAATCTGCATAATATTTGTTTTACTTCCCCTTTATTTAAATGGATTCCTGTGGCATGCAACACTTTTACCCTGGAGGAAAGACTTTGACTGTCCACCCTATTAATGCCTCTTGTGATTTTATAAACCCAAGGCTGAACTTGGCCCTTAGTGCTGCATTATAATCAACCTTGTCCCTCGGACACTGTTCAAAGAGAAGTAGAGGGGGAGGGGGTGTTGTGGGGGGCTCTTCTGGCACTGTGGCTAGCCAACATCAGAAAGCAGATAATCTGGACATTAACTTGTTGCTGCTTGTGCAAGATTGCTCTTCGCAATTCAGTTGCAGCTCTTCATTCCAACAGCAACTAGACAGCAAAGTTGCTTGTTCAGTGTTCTGTGATATCTTGACTGCATGTTGTAAGTTCCTCGTCGTCCTTGCTTTCTGCGCTCCAGCTTATTTGGAATTTTCAGTTTTGTGGCTAGACTGTTTTGGATGTGCACTTTCTACAAGTGCACTGATCCTCAATTAGCATTGCCAGTTTTCTCACACAGATTGGTTGCAGCTTTTGCATTTTTTTTGTACCTCTTGCAGCCCAGAAGGTTTGGTCAGTCATTATCTTTTGCTTTGAATTAACAGGCATCCGCAAAGATCGTAGGGGCGGCCGGATGCTGAAACACAAGCGGAGGAAGGATGAGAAGGATCACGTCTTCAGAAGCGCTGGGCTTGCTGGCCATCCCACTTCCAGCAATGCGAATCCAGTGCAAAAGAACACCAAACAAAACTCAGTGATGGAAATGACGTCAGATGAGATTCTTGGTACTCTGATGGATGCTGAACCTCCCATGGTTTACTCTGAGCACAACCCCAGCAAACCCTTCACTGAGGTGTCCATGATGACTTTGCTAACCAATCTGGCTGATAAAGAACTGGTTCATATGATCATATGGGCAAAGAAGGTTCCAGGTAGGATCATAGAACTTTGATTGAGACTGTGGCAATGGATTCTGTTGGATAAAGTGTAGTGTTTGCCACCTTTATTGATAAAAACAAATATAATGTCAAAGGAATGTACATCATTCCAATGTTACTTCATGCTCTTTCTGTGTTTCTCTTGTGAAGACTAAAGGAAATGTAACTTGCACAAGTTAAACTTGACAGTCTGTCCTTGCCAAAAATTCAGACCCCTCACTGCTTCATTCACTGTAATTTCATAACATCTTTTGTCTGACTTTGATGTGTAGATGTATTTTGATTAGTTTCCTCGAGCGCCAGCGTCCCTCACAAAGAATAAATATGTTTAGTTTGAAACATTGTGATTAAAGTGACACTGGGCTGTTAAGATCCATGTCAAACTGCACCCCATAATTCAAAGTAAAGAGAAATGTGAGTGATGGGACACGTTCATTTTGACAAGTGTGTAAATGTTTGAGATCACTGCAATATTTAACAGGGAACTTGGGGAGAGATTATTGACATAGGATATACTCTCAGCCACAACATTTTGTAGCAATTAATTTTACAAACTACTTCCAAGAATTAAGTCAGAGGGATGAATTGGATGGGATGGATTCCATGCAAATCTCTTAGCATAGACTGGAAAGTCGGAATGTCTTGTTCTGAGGTGGAAAATGTATCCAAGTAGGTTATTCTTGTGTGTGTTTAAACTTATGTTTATTTGTTACAAAATTCCCAGTGCAGTGATAAGGGTCCTTCTGTGGATAGACTAACAAGTTATTTCTAACATTAATACAGACACGTAAAGAGTACAATTTACAGAGTGTGGGATTACCTTGAAAAGGAAGATCAGTTAGCTCCAAGCAAGGTGTGGGTGTTGCTGGTCACCATGATCACATCCCATCCTCCTTTCTTCCCTCTGAATCCATGACCACAATTGTCCGCCCATGTGGACCATCTTTATCAAGCATCCACAGCAGCAACAAAACCATGATTTATTTTCTGCATTCTGGACTTTGGTTGTTCAGTTACTTTTGTTTGGGAATTTCTAAATAATTATACACAGTTTTTAAATCAACTTTTGCATTTGCAAATGCTGATTTGAAAATTTATAGAGGAATGGATAAATCGCTAAAGAGCGGCATCCAGCAGCCCACACCATTGGTTTGAAGACACGAATGTGAATTTCACTATATCTGGCATATTTACATTCCTTAATTAAAACATGTAGAATGAAAAACTAGTATCAATAATGGTGACTGTGAAACTGCTAGTTTACTATAGAACCACTTGGTTCACTAATATTTTTCAAGGAAATTTCTCATTATCACCCAATCTTGTCCAGACTACCTGTAATGTTACCTTTTAATACCTTCTGAAATGGCCTAGCAACCTACACAGTTCATTTGGGAACAAAGGATGAAGCACATGTTGCAGAACTTGCCAGGATAAAACAAAAACAAAGGATTACAGAACACTTGATGAGCATCTTGATCTTGAAGTATTCCCAGCAGTGTCCTCCACTTTTATAGTCTTTTCAACATGGTGCAACCATAAAGTGACGGTTATTTGAAACATCTTGAATGGAGTCAGAGAGGTTTAAACAGGGAACTTCTCAGAGGCAGATGAGCCACTGTCACCAGTTGAAATGGAGGATGTGCTCAATGATGGAGTGACAGGTTGCCAGGCAGGGAATTAAGAATGGGGCAGGAATTCGGAGCAAATTTGTTGCCATACATGAAATAGAGCTGCTGTATAACTTTGAAGGAAAAGACATCCGCATTCACAGTGTTATCCTGATTCATGTACAGGTTTGTTAGTGGGCTGGATCCTGCCTCCAGGCCTCAACCTGAAATATTGAGTTCCTTCAGCAGATAAAGGGTCCCAACCCAAAATGTTCACCAACCATCTCACCACACAGATGTTGACTGACATGTTGAGTCCCTCCAGCTTCTCTTTATTTTCTCTTATGGCCTGAGAGCTGCTCAAGTGTCACTTGGAACAAGAATTATTCATGGATCTTTCTTCCTTCCTCAACAACCTCCCAAGTAAAACATGAAAGCAAGTCCTTAAAGGTGGTCGCTGTCTGACTTGATTATTATGACATGGATGTTTGTCTATGGCGCAGTGCATAAGAAAGAGAATAAGTAACAGCAGGATGGATAACATAAATGAACAGGGAGTTGGAAAGACTAGACACAGGCAGCCAGCCCGACCCCTGCGGGACACCACTAGACAAAGGCAGCCAGCCCGACCCTTGCGGGACACTACTAGACACAGACAGCCAGCCCGACCCCTGCAGGTCACCACTAGACACAGACAGCCAGCCCGACCCCTGCGGGACACCACTAGACACAGACAGCCAGCCAGACCCCTGCAGGTCACCACTAGACACAGACAGCCAGCCCGACCCCTGCAGGTCACCACTAGACACAGACAGCCAGCCCGACCCCTGCAGGTCACCACTAGACACAGACAGCCAGCCCGACCCCTGCAGGTCACCAGTAGACACAGACAGCCAGCCCGACCCCTGCAGGTCACCACTAGACACAGACAGCCAGCCCGACCCCTGCAGGTCACTACTAGACACAGGCAGCCAGCCCGACCCCTGCAGGACACCACTAGACACAGACAGCCAGCCCGACCCCTGCAGGTCACCACTAGACACAGACAGCCAGCCCGACCCCTGCAGGTCACTACTAGACACAGGCAGCCAGCCCGACCCCTGCGGGACACTACTAGACACAGGCAGCCAGCCCGACCCCTGCAGGACACCACTAGACACAGGCAGCCAGCTCGACCCCTGCAGGTCACCAGTAGACACAGACAGCCAGCCCGACCCCTGCGGGACACCACTAGACACAGACAGCCAGCCCGACCCCTGCAAGTCACCACTAGACACAGACAGCCAGCCCGACCCCTGCAGGTCACCACTAGACACAGACAGCCAGCCCGACCCCTGCGGGACACCACTAGACACAGACAGCCAGCCCGACCCCTGCGGGTCACCACTAGACACAGACAGCCAGCCCGACCCCTGCAGGTCACCACTAGACACAGACAGCCAGCCCGACCCCTGCATTTCACCACTAGACACAGACAGCCAGCCCGACCCCTGCAGGTCACCACTAGACACAGACAGCCAGCCCGACCCGTGCGGGACACTACTAGACACAGGCAGCCAGCCCGAACCCTGCGGGACACCACTAGACACAGGCAGCCAGCTAAAAAAGTTCTGATTTGTTTCCACTCTTTCTCTTCTGCCAGTTAGCCAGTCTTTTTTTACTGAATATTTGATTTTTCATTTTTCATTAATAAAAAAGAAGCATTAAACATTTCTTCATTATATACAAATAAGCACCAGCTAATTACAAACACGTAATGTTCCCCACTCCCCGATAAAGAAAAGACCCTGAAATTAAAAATTTTAACCAACCTCCGGTCTGGCCCTATTTGATCGTACCGGCCACAAAAAAATACTAAGAGAGAGCTAGCTGCAGCATCAATGCTTCCACTGGACATCCGGAGAAGCAGTAGAGCTACCCCCTTATATAATTTCTTTTATTAATCCACCATTGGTATTTTCATTGGGTGCTGCTCAAATATGTTTGCCATATTCTAACAAAGGTGCTGTGTCAGTTTCTAATCTTATATGTTTTTTTTCCATGAGAATACAGCTATGAATCTTTGTAGCCCACTGACTGATAAAGAGAGGGGAGTCAGACTTTTAGGTCATTGCTATACATTATTTTTGCCACAGACAAAACAACTAGTAAGAGTTAAATTTTGAATTTAGATAAGTTATAGTTCATGTCCATAAGGTTGTCCAAAAGATACAACATCAGGTCTGGCAGGAAGGCTACTCCCTTTATCCTGGTTACTATATTAGCTAAATCCTACCAGAATGGGCCAAGTTGCGTGAACAAATGTTACCATCTCCACCCCACACCTAAAGCACATCTCTGACACCTCAGATTTCACCTTATAAATCTTTTGCGGTGTGAGGTAAAGCTGGTGTAAGAAGTTGTATTTGAACCAATCTGCATCTAGAATTAATCACTGGTGTTACACTGTTTCTACAGCAGTCCAACCAGCATCTCTCATTAATTGTGATGCCCAAGTCCGATTCCTATCTTTTCCTTAATCTATGTAGCCCCTGCTTGGGGCTCTCACCTTGGAGTACAGAGTACATTCTTGAAATAAATTTAGAAGCATTTCCCAGTTGCAGCATCCCCTCTGCCTTGTTAGGTGTAGACGGGGTTATTATAGGACCTCATCTATCCCTTAGGAACAATCTTAACTGGAGAAAACAATGAAAGGTCCAAAAGACAAATTGTATTTACCTTTTAGCTGCTTAAAGGATATAAGCTGTCTTCTTTTGTAGCAGTCCTCAATGTATCAGATCCCCTGCCAATGTCAGATCTCCAAGATTTTGTTGCCCAAATTCATGGGCATCATTTCATTATGGATCAATGGCACCTTTGGTGATATTCCCACTTTCTCTCCAACACACTCATTGATCTCGTGCAAAATTTTAATCATTTGTTTTAATATGAGGTTGTCCATTTTTTTGTGATTAACTTTGTATATAAAATCCTTCGCTGTCCTCTTTCCCCCTATTGTATGCAATCCCATTTGCAACCAAGTGGGTGGTTCCCCCTCCTCAAAGGAGGATGAGAGGAACTTAAATTGAGTTGCTAGATAATTTTAAAATCTGGTAACCTTAACTCCCAACCCCCCTCCCCCAAAGCTGTAGTCCCATGTCAATTTTTTTTAAAAGGTATCCTGGGTATTTTCCCATTCCAAATAAATGTCCTTGTATTACCATTTAGAGTTTTAAAGAAAGAACGTGGTAATGGAATGGGTAGAGATTGGAAGAGGTATTGGAGTCTTGGCGTCATCTTCATTTTTACACAATTAACCCTCCCCATTAAGGTGCTGGGCAAGTCCCTCCATCTTATTAAGTCACCCTCAATCTTTTCAAGCATAGGGAAGTGATGTGCCATGGACATGGAAGGGAGTGGAGAGCGCGAGGAAACATTCCCATGAAGAGGGTATTGTTCCTCAAGTGTTTCTCGTGATGGGGAGGGTAGAGAGGGAGTCAGGTCAGTGGAAGGGCTAGCAGGTTGTAGACCAGGCGATGCTAGATCCCTAAGGGAAACGGTGTCCTTTCTTCCATCAGAAAAAATAACATGAGCATACTGAGGATTAGCATGAAGCAGTTGAACATGCTCTACAAGCGGGTCAGCTTTGCTGGGTCTAATACGTTTTCTTAATAAAACTTCTCCGGGGTTAGAGAGCCAGGTCAGCAAGGTTGATCCAGTTTTTGATTTTCTAGGGAAAACAAAAGACGCTGGTGAGGAGTCTCATTGGTAGCTGGACAAAGCCGTGTATGGATAGAGTTTAATGCTTCTGGCAGCACCTCTTGCCAGCGGCTGGTGGGGAGGCCTTTCGATTTTAGCGCTAGAGTGATAGCATTCCAGATTGTACCATTACTACGCTCCACTTGACCATTACCCCCGTGGGTTATAGCTTGTAGTATAGCTAGTAGCTCTCAAGAGGTATTGCCGAAATTCAGAACTCATGAAAGCTGACCCTCTGTCACTATGAATGAAGTTAGGATAACTGAAAATACTAAAAATCATATCAAGACATTTAATAACAGAACTAGCAGAAACATCAGTACATGGTATAGAGAAGAGAAAAGGAGACAATTCATCAATGATGTTAAGGAAATAGGAATTCTTACTATTTGAGGATAGTGGTTCCTTTAAAACGTTGAGGCATTCAAATGGTCTAGACACCTTAATCAATGTGGAAGCGTGGTTTACATTTCTGCACAGGCAGGACACTCGTTAGTCAGTTTCTTGATGTCTTCTAGTGAGTACAGTAAATTGAGGGACTTCACATAATAATAAAATCTAGTGACCCTTGGGCGACTAGCGAGTAATCGGTGTCTTTTTAAAAAAAATCTTGACTGTGTACCACCAATGTAAACAAAATCATGTGGTAAATCAGTCAATGTAGGAGGCTATTGATAATCTTACTTGATGTTAAACCTGGCAGAAAATTTTACCCCCGTATATAATGCGACCCACTTTGAGCTCAAATTTCGATATAAAATTTTTCGCATTATACTCGAATATTTACAGTAATTCTTCGTGAAGGTATTTCAAGCAGTCTAGCTTGCACAGGTCATGCGAGAAAGCATTTCCAGAGGGTATTGAATTTTCCTGGGCGATAGAGTATATCGTAATCATAAGTAGAAAGCTCAATTCGCCAACACATGATCTTATCATTTTTAATCTTGCTCCTCAATTTAGTGTTGAACATGTAGGCAACAGATTTTTGATCAGTCAGTAAAGTGAATTTCCTTCCAGCTAAAAAATGTTTCCAATAGCGAATGGATTCTACAATAGCTCATGCTTTTTTGATAGAGGATTGCCTGACCTCCGGTCTGTGTAATGTCCGAGAGATAAAAGCTATTGGTCTACCAGCTTGATTTAGCGTAGCTGCTAAGGCCCAATCTGACGCAACAGATTCTACTTGGAATGGTAAATCCTCATCAATAGCTGACGTTGTTGCCTTGGCCATATCTTGTTTGATGTTTTCAAAAGTATGGAGGGCTTCTTCAGACAGGGGAAAACTAGTAGTTTTAAACAGTGGCTGCACTTTATCTGCGTAATTATAGGAGAAAAACCCCAGGCAATGCTTGAGGGACTTTTGTGTTGCAGGTGGGGGTAGATCCATGAGTGGTCTCATTCTCTCTGGGTCAGGACTGATCTCTCCTTTACTCACTATGTAGCCTAGTATAGCCAGGCGTTTAGTGTGGTACACACTTGTCATTGTTAAGGGTTAAGTGAAGATGCTTGGCCTCCTGGAGAAATTTTATAATTTCCGATCGTGATCATTTAAGTCCTTGCCACATATAGTGATTTTGTCCAGGTAAGGGTAGGTGGCTTGCAAGTTATGAACATCTACTAGCTTATTCATCTCTCTTTGGAAAGCGGATACACCACTGGTAATTCCAAAGGGAACACTTTTAAAATGAAAATGTATGCCATCTGCCTCAAAAGCGGTAAACTGCCTTTCATCTTTGTGAATAGACACCTGATGAGTTGATTTCAGATCAATTGTGGAATATATTTTGTATTGTGCAATCTAGTTTACCATGTCTGAGATACAAGCATCCAGTTGCATAAACCTGTTTATAGTTTGGCTGTAGTCCATGACCATTTTAGGTTTCACGCTATTTTTGACAACTACAAGCCAAGGACTTCTACTGGGTTCGATGATTTTTTTCTCTCAATAAATGACTAACCTCATTCCTAATAAAGAGTTTGTCCTCTTTTCTATAGCGCCTACTCTTTGTAGCTATAGGCTTACATTCCAAGGTTAGATTGGTAAAAGGACAAGGAGGTTTAATCTTTAGAGTTGATAACCCACAAACAGCCTCTTGGGGTACCATGATCGATGGTTATATGCCGTTAAATACCAATATGATACTTTTCATCTGGCATTGGAAATGTAATCCTAAAAGCATCGGAGCGCACAGACCGGGGAGCATGTGCAATTTGAAATCTGTATATTCATTTCCCTGTACCTTCAGGGTTATTTTACAGAAACTTGTAACGTCTCATTTTAATCCAGTACAAGCCATAGAAATTTTGCGCTTAGACAGATATAAAGTAAGATTCAGGGCGCTAGTGGATGCAGGGTGAATATAGCTGTCAGTACTGCCTGAATCAATCAAACAGTCAATAGGCTCCCCATTACCTCCACCTTCATCATGGAATGCTTCAGGTTGTGGGGCCCATCGGATTAATCACCAGTAGAATAGGGTCTCCCCACTGCGCCGATCTGTCAGAGTTCGCCACGTTGCTGGCAGTTCCACTTACAATTTCAAAAGAAGTAGAGGGAGAAGAGCTCTCCAGGTCAACATAGTAGTGTTGCGGCAGGACCCCTGCTTATTAGTAGCACTTGAGCGCTTCTTCTTACTCTTCAACTCACGACGTGTGCTAGGTGAGGACTCTCGCGCATGGCAGGCTCTGGCCCAGTGCCCTCGCTTCCCGCAGTTGGCACAATTGGCTTGTCGCGCAGGGCACTGAGAGTGAACGTGCAGCACCAAACCGCAGAAGTAACATCTTCTGTAATGGCCTTTATTGCTGTGGTTTAGTGGCACTCAGCAGTGGATCATCGCTATGGGCGGGCCTTGGGGGTACCGCTTCAGCACCTCTCTCTTTCTCAAGGGTTTTAGCACTTTGTAGTGCAGACTTAAAGGTCAGGCCCGGAGACTCAAGTAAACGTTGCCTGATGTACCCCGACTCCAATCCACTTATGAATGCGTCCAGCATCAAAGATTCTTGATGGGCTTTGGCCACGACAGCAGTGCAAGCACAGGCTCTGGATATCCCTTTTAATGCGTGTGTAAAAGCATCTTCACTCTCTCTGGCTTATTGTTTTTGAGTGTAAAGCTGATGTCTTGCAAACAAATTGTTTTGTGGCATATCATAACAGGTTCGGAGGAGATTCAGTGCATTCTGGTAGACAGCTGTCTCCCTAACCACTGAGTAGGGTACTTCTCTGAGGAGAGCCACAAGATGGTCCATTTTCGTTGTGTCTTGCACAACGTAGTTCACTCGCATATAGGCTTCAAACCACTGGAGCAAGTAGTGAAAAATTTCTCCAGCTTGGGTGGCATCTTGATTGATCTCAAGTCTTCCAGGTTTTAGGGAAGTATCCATGATTGAGAATCTGTTAATAAAATTGATATGCCATGGATGTGGACCAGACAAGTGTTATATTAATAAAGGGCTTTTATTAACAAACTATAACCACCACTAAACTAGCCAGTGGGAAGGCCTCTCCATCTGCTATACCAGTAGGGTGGAATATCTCTACAGCCATAGCCAATACCAAGCAATCAGTATAATACGCCCTCCCATTACATCATCACAAGAGGTAGTTAAGATTGTATACATTTTTCAGGTTACTGTCAATCTTGATTCCTAGTTATTTAACACCTTCTGTCTGCCATCTGAATTTACTATTTCTCTGGTATCCTTTATAGTCATATTGTTCAGTGTCATGATCTTTTTTTCCTATATTGACTTTGTACCCCGATATCATACCATAACCATCCAGTGTGGACTGTAGTCCTGACAGAGACCCAGCTGGGTCTCATTTTCTGCCATTAGATTTATTTTATGCTCCATTTTGTCCACTCTGAATTCCTTTATCTCTGAATCTTTCCCAATGGTTCAATTGCTAGGGCAAACAGCCCTGGAGTCAAAGGACAACCCTGCCTGCTGGACTTACTAAGAGGAAATGTTGATGACATTTGTCCATTTGTAATAATTTTTACCCAAGGTTTGTCATCAAGTATTCTTACCCAATTAATAAATATCTGTCCCAGTCCGAATTTTTCCAACACTTTAAACAAAATGGCCATTCTAGCCAATCAAAGGCCTTCTCTGTATCTAACGAGACTATTATACTCTGGTCTTGTTTTGATTGTGCCAGATGTATAATATTAAACCATCTACTCAGGTTGTTAGCAGAGTGCCTCTTCCTAATGAAGCCCACTTGATCCGGATTTATCAATTTGGGGAGGTACTGACCTAGCCTGTTGGCCAGTGCCTTGGCTATTATTTTATAACCTGTGTTTAGCAGTGAGATGGGACTGTATGAAGATGATTTCAACCAAGATGGTTTCTTTCTTGTTCATTTTATCACATTGGCAAAGGCCTTCTGAAAATCCAAGTGAAAAGCATCCATTGTCTGTCCAACTGATTTTGACCTGAAAGACCTTGCCTATTAGCTAATATTGATTGAGTTGAAGCAGTACATTCACCACAATCAATAAGCCAAGTTTTACTAGAAACCTACTGGAATTTTAGAACATTGAACAGTACAGCTTGGGAAAGGAGCCTTTGGCATACATGTCTGTACTGAATATGATGCCCAAGGTGAAGTTGAATGTTACTATTTGCATAAGATGCATATTCCTCTAGTCCATGGATATTTGTGTAATGATATAAAATGCTCCACCACAAAGCCTGGAAGCCTGTTGCAGGGACCCACTTTCCACTGTGTTGGGGGGAAAGAAGTTGCTCTGCACATAGACGATAGAACATTTCAGTACAGTACATGCCCTTCAGCTGGCAATGTTGTGCCAACCTATGTAAACCTACTTCACAACAATATAATTTTTCTCCACCTCACACCCATAACCCTCTGTTTTCTTCCATCCATTTGCCTATTTAAGAGTCTTTTGAATGTCCCTATTATACCAGCATCCACCACCACCCCCAGCAATGTATTCCAGCCAACCACCACTCTCTGCATAAACAAAGATCTTACCTCTGGCATCTCCCACACATTTTCCTTCACTCACTTTAAATAATGTCCCATGGTATTTGCTACTGTCACCCCCGGGAAAAAGGTGCTGACTGTCCACCTTGCCATGGCCCCCTCATAATCTTTTACACCTCTATTAAGTCACCTTTCAACCTCTCATCCTTCGTCGCTCCAAAGAGAAAAGCCCTCTGCTTCATAAAACATGTTCTTCACTCCAGATCATATCTTGGTAAATCTCCTCTCCACCTTCTCTGAAGCATGTACATCACCTTTAAATTTATCACCCCCCACCCCTCTGTCCTTTCTGTCCTTTTGTATGTGATGTCTTTACCCTAGGATAAAGAGACTGGCTGTCTCCTATAAGATTATGAACTTCTCTCAGATCTCCCCTCAGCCTTCAATGTTCCAGAGAAAGCAACCCAAGTTTGCACAACCTTTCCTTGAAATTTAAAGCCTCTAATCCAGGCAACTTGATGGTAAATGTCTTCTGTATCCTTTCCAAAGCTGCCTCCTCTTCCCTCTCATGGGGTGACCAGCGTTGCATACAAATTTCTGGTTTCAACAGTTCTTACTACTTCCAGTTAATTTGAACTTCAGTTGAGGCACCTTCAGTTCTTTTGGATCTCTGATCTCTCTCAGAAGGGCAATTGACTCCATTGTAAATTGAGATTAAATTGGAAGAAATCTAAGATCTGGCAAATGCCTTGATGTCATTGCTGACAACTGTAGCATTATTTTTTAATTTTTTTTTGATGTTTCATTGATTTTTATTTTTGTACAAAACAGAATATATCAGTTACATGAATCAGATTATACAGAAGTATCTCACTCAGCTACACACACTGCGGCTCCTCCCAATGGTACTTCAAGAACTTTTATACCAAGGAGTTCTGAGCAAGTAGATGTCTCAAGTTTCATTTTTCCAGCTTTTAACTGTATAGAATATTAAGCAGTTTTTCCCCCACAATAGGGATCTTTCCCCTAAGTTTTGCCCCTTACTATAATCTCCTGGAGAACCGTGCGCATTATTTGACTCCGCAACACACCATTTGCATGATGTGAGGTGATGTGTAGTGCCATTGTTTCTTTGCCCCGAGAGAATTTAGAACCAAACAGAACAGCAAAGAAACAGGCCCTTTGGCCCATTTGTCTCTGCTGAACACGATGACCAAATCAAACTAAAATTCTGCTGCTTGCACCTGATAGATATCCATCCATCGCCTTGATAGTAATGTCTGTCTGGAAACCTCTAAACAATAAAATCCACGAATATTGAGCTGCCAAATCTCACCCACAAAATCACAATTCCAAGTACCAATCCAAGCTCTAAGTGCATCTGCCTTATCCATAATTCCCTTGCATTAAAATAAACATACTTCATCCCCTCAATTTCACAGTGACCAATCATCTGTCACTTTCTGTCACCCTCAGTCTTGCTGTGTGACAACTCACCTGCCCTTTCCTGTCGCCCTCAGTCCAGTTGTCACCTTTTGCCTGTCTCTTCCTGTTCCTCAGGCTTGTTTGCCCCTGCATCATTCATCCCTTGACCCTCCACTCACTGCACAACCTATTTGCACTTCTTCAAGTTGTTTTTTCTTCTGTTGGACATTGACACAGCAACCTCTATTATTTGCAAGCATCTGATATGACATTGACTGGCAACGTAGATATTTAATTGACTGAGAGGTGCCCTTTACTACCACTGAATGGCTCAAAGCCACGCACAATAATTTAAAATTTTTGGTGTAATTCTTCCTATAAAGATGAAAACATCGACCAATGTTGCATGCAGCAAGATGTACCAATATAGTGAATATTGATAGTATTAGGGGTGTTTGGAGAGGGTAGCTGTAGTTGATAAGAATGCACAAATGAGGATGATTGTAATTGTGGAGGTTAATGATCCACTGCATTAGAATGTTGCTGTCAGAGTTTCTTGGGGCAGTATGCCAAGCCCAACCATCTTCAGCTGCCTTCTCAATGCCTTTCCCTCTTCCCTAGCTCAAAAGTAGGGATATTCAATGACTGTATAATATTCTGTTCCACTTAAGAACTAGAGCAGTTCATGGCTGCATGCAGCAAGACTTACCATTCAGGCATGGGCTGATAAGTTGTATTGCCTGACATCAATCTCAATTAATGGCATGGTTAGTGTAATTGGGCTACTTTGTTAGTGCCAGCACAATGCTTTTACAACACCAATGACCTGGCTTTGAATCGGTAGCTGTTTGTAAGAAGTTTATGTTCTCCCTGTGACTTTGTGTGTTTCCTCTGCATGCTCCAGATTCCTCCCATGTTCCAAAGATGAGCAGAGTTGATAGACTGATTGGTCACATGGGTGCATTTGGGCAGCATGAGATTGTGGGCCAGAAGGGCCTATAACTGTGCTGTATCTCTAAATACAATTTAAAAAAAACATACCCTGGGGTTGATCATTGACCTAAAACAAATGAGAGAACTGCGAAATTCCAGCAGATGCAAGAGCCAATCACTGTTATTACATTGCAAAGTGGATGTTGGAGGTGGTCAGAGATGGACAGGTGTTGTTGGAATAATTTGTGGTGTCTTTACAAACCTTTCACTCCAACCTGGCTGAGGCAAAATGGAATGTCACTCTGGATCAAGCATTTTACAGATCGTGGCTCAACACAGCTCCCTGGTCTATTTGACTTGAGAGCTAATATTCCACAGCATGTTTCAGGTCCTCAGGACACCCCAGAGTGCTAACAGTTCCAAACATGCTCTTCATGTAGTCACTGCTATACCCATATCCACATCATGTTGTGTGGCCACTGTTGTACGCGTGTCCACATCGTGTTGTGTGACCACTGTTCAATATCATTATTTCCACAGTGCTGGTGAAGAAGCTACAAACTCTAGACCTATGCACACCCCCTCTGAAACTGGACGCTTGACTTTCTCATTGTAAGACCACAGTCAGTACGAATTGGAAAAATGTCTGCTCTTCACTAATTATCAACACTGGCACACTCCTAGGATGTGTGCTTAGTCTACTGTTTTTATAACATTTTATTTAAAATTTAAAATCACATAACATAGCATTAGTTACTACATATTAATGCAGACATAGTGTGATTAGTCATTTATATATAAAAAAACCCAACCCCCCCACCCCCAACCACTCTACAAATACCCTCCCTCCTCCCTTCCCCACCGACAAAGAAAAAAAAAGGAGATCATCATCCACTACAATCACATTTAAATTTTTTGGCTGCAGGAACGGTGGCACCTATCGGAGTGGACCGAGAGATCAAATTTTAACACCAATAATTTTCAAATAAGGCCTCCAAACTTTAGTTAAAAAAAATTATCTCTTAAATTATATGTAATCTTTTCTAAAGGAATACAGGCTTTCATTTCATTATGCCATCTTTTCATACCTAAAACCGAATCAGATTTCCATGTAATAGCTAAACCCTTCTTAGAAACCGCCAGGGAGAAATGCAAAAATTCAATTTGATGCATGGTCAATCTCAATCTTAAAGCTGTCGACTTAATATCTCCTAATAAAAACAACAATGGGTCAAAAGGTAAATTCACTTTTAATATCCATTCCAAAAATGATTTAATTTGCAACCAAAAACTTTTAACCTGAGGACAGATCCACACCTAAAACATAGATCTGAAGAACTAAGTTGAACATTTTTCAATTTATGAAGAGTCAAGTACAAATGATGCAAAAAGTTAAATTGCACTAACCTAAAATGTTCATTTATTACTTTAGTCATACTATCTTTACGCAGAGTTCTCCAAACATTTTCATCAATCTTTCTATCTAAATCTGATTCCCATTTCATTCTTGATTTATGAACATCTGGTTTAAGCACTTTATTTTGTAACAACATACATCTCAGAAATAAATTTTTTTGAATTGTCTTTAGTAAGTAATAATTCTAAAGAAGATTGTCTCAGTAATTTTAAATCATGTCTCAATTTTTCTAATAAAAAGTTTTTAACCTGATAATAACAAAAAAAGGTATTCGAAGGGATTTGAAATTTGACTTTTGTACAAGTAAAAGACAAAAATTTCCCTGCTTCAAAACAGTCTTCAATTTTTAAAATTCCCATTTGGTTCCAAACTTTCAAAAATGGTTATCCATAGTAAAATGGAAAAATTTATTCTGATATAAAGTCATTTTCATTGAGATCCTCCCTTTCCCACCTATCTGATCATCAATTTTATTTCATACTTCAATTAAATGCTTTAAAATTGGTGGTTCTACACCAATTAATAATTTTGAATTCCATTGATGAATAAATTCCATCATAGATTTTTCATCAATTTTGTCCAAATCTATTTTAACCCAAACAGGAGATTTCGTTGTATCAAACTTTGCATTAATAAATTTCAGTTGTGCTGTTTAAAAGTAATTCTGAAAATTGGTAAGTTGTAAACCTCCCAATTCAAATTTCCATGTCAATTTTTCCAAAGATACCCTATTCATTTTTCCTTTCCATAAAAATTTTCATATAACTAGATTTAAATCCTTAAAGAATTTTTGCGGTATAAAACAAGGAATAGACTGAAAAAGATAGTGTATCCTTGGAAAAATATTCATTTTGATACAATTCACTCTTCCCCATCAAAGTAGCAGGTAAATCATTCCATCTATTTAGATCTTCTTTAATTTTTTCAAATAATGGAACATAATTTAACTTGTATAAATTTTCTAAATTTTTATCAATTCTAATATTTAGATACTTAATTGGTTATTTGTCCACCTAAATTGAGCAACCTCTTTACATCATTCATAATTTCCTTCTACTAATGGCATAACCTCACTTTTATCTCAATTATTTTCATAACCTGACATTATGCCATAAACTTGCAACTTTTTATACAGTACAGCTAAGGAATTCTATGGGTCTGTTGTATAAATTAATACATCATCTGCAAAAAGATTAATTTTATATTCCTCTTTATTTACTATAATCCCCTTAATTTCAGCTTCTTGTCTTATCAACTGCACTAATGGTTCAATTGCTAAAACAAACCACGCAGGAGATAAGGGACAACCTTGCCTTGCCGACCTTGTAAAACGCAGTGATAACAGTGATACTTAAGAAAGATAAAGATTTATTAAAGCCGGAACCTTATAGACCTATATCATTGAGGAGATTTGTTAATCACCAAAGACTCTCATAAACTTCTACAGGTGTATCGTGGAGAGCATTCTGGCTGGTGGCATCACTGCCTAGTATGGAGGCTCCAACTCTCAGGACAAGAATAAACTCCAGAGGGTTGTTAACTCAGCTTGCCACATCACAGGCACTAGATCACTCCAATAAAGACATCTATATGAGGCGGTGTCTTAAAAAAGCAGCCTCTATCCTCAAAGACCCCCACCACCCAGGCCATGGCCTCTTCACTCTGCTACCACTGAGGTAAAAGGTGCAGGAGCCTAAAGACGAGTTCCTGAATAATCAATGAACCAAAGACACATCTCATGTCCACATCCTGTTGTGTGGTCACTGTTGTATACGTATCCACATTCCAACAGTGACCACACAACAGCCAACAGTGACCACACAACAGCCAACAGTGACCACACAACAGCAAACAGAGCAAAGCAACCAATCAGTTCTTCAGTTTTCAGTTCTTCAGTTTTTGTGGTGTTGTGTGAAGTGTAAATCTTCTTTGAGTGAGATAATTTATGCTAAACTCAGGCCAAATGTGGTCTCTATTTATATCCGTTTCCAAGGGCCTCCAATAGTGCAGCTCCCTCCCTTAGCATTGCACTGGATAATCAACCTTACTCACTATGTACCTGTGCTTTTTTCACTACCTGCTGTAATTAAGTTTGGGTTGATTGCCTGGTTTACATGCTTTTCACTGAATCTTGGTATATGTGACAGTAAAATTCAAATCACTCCTTTGCATATTGCACTGGAATGGGACTTGAACCCGCTTTTTCTGAGCTTAGGAGCTGAATGACTGAGCTAAATCTGACACCCATAACCTGTGCCAACTTATGCCCGAGATGTATGAATCTCATGGAGGCTTCTCTATCCACATACCATTTTTACCACCTGGCTCTGGCTACAGTGGACCTTTGTTGAAGTCCAAAGGGGTCTAAAATGACAAGGATGCAATGGGTGTAGAGAAACGTGTTCTCATTTGTTTCCAAAGCCAGAAGTCAGAGATGTTCCTAATAATTGCATTTAGAATTCAGGAGAAACTGGTGGAATTTGAGGTGTGAATGCTCAGATGATCATTTTCATTTGAGTGGGTGCTGGGTTAGGACAGGAGGGAGAAAATAATGCAAATATATGTGGGTGAGGTGAGTGGCTTGAAGGCTTCTGTGGAATGTAGGCATTAACCTGGGTGATGTGAACAATGAAAGATGAAAGGGGCTGAAATAAAAACAACTGTGGAAATGATCAGCAGGCCAGTCAGCATCTAAAGAGTTAATATTTCTGGGTGACTTTTTATCGTGATATGTTAATGCAGTTTCAGGAACTTTGTATTACACAAAATATCCCAAGATGATATGTAATACTCCAGAAACCCAGTTATACCATTTAATCTTTTGTACCCTTCTGTAAGAATTGTGAAAGTCAACACAATTTTTATTGTATGCCCCTAACTGATAATCTTGATAAAAAGGAAAAATGAATATTGTGTTATACAACATATCTGTAACTGGTATTGCAGTACAAAGAAGGTCTTGGGTGAACACAGGTCATGGAACAAAGATCAGGAGTAGGCCTTCATCCCATGTGGTCAGCAAGATCTGCAAATGCTAGGGTCTACTTCAGTACACAAAAGTGCCGGAGAAACTCAAAAGGTCATGCAGCATCCATCAGAAATCAAAGGCAACATTCACATTCCTGAAGAAGGCCCCAGGCCCGAAATATTAGCTGTCTTTTACTTCCTATGGTGCTGCATGACCTGCTGTTTCTCCAGCACTTTTGTGTATGGCACTTCATCCCATGATGTCTGCGTTGACTGCAATGCCACTTTAAACTAATAGCATCTGTCTGCACAGTACCTATATCTCTCCATTCCTTGCCCATCCAGGTGCCTGTCTAAATAAAGGCCTCTTAAACATTGCTATTGTATCTGCTTCTACCACCTCCCTTGGAAGCATGTCCCAGGCACCACTCTGGGTGTATTTATAAAAAAAAAAGCTTGCCTCATTTAAGGAGACATTTTTAACCATTCCCCCTTGCATCTTTAAGCTATACCATGTACTAGTTGATGTTTCCATCCTCTGAAGAATATTCTTACTATCTACCAGGTGCAGGAATAATCTCAGACACTGTCTTGTACAAAATAACCTTAACTGATATACCATTTCAGGAAGGACCGTGGGCAGGGTATATCTTAACCGAAGGATCCCTTTGAAATGCGTCAGCAAGCATCCTGCTTGCGTCCATGGAATGTGCTTCAGGGATAAGGCCTCAGCCAAAAATGTCTTGAACGATGGAGCAGGCTTGAGGGGCCCAAAGATCTTCTCCTGCTTTTATTTACCTAGAGACAATCTTGTAGCATGTGAATCAAGCTAATATCCAACACTGCAGTTTAGCAGTGCACTGTATTTGACAACTTGCTTCATTCTGCTGAATGTGTAAGTTTCTGCAACATTTTTAATTGATGCATACTATTTTCATTCTTTATGCTCTTCCCGTCTACTCACACCTACTTTCTACACACCGATAGATCTGTACAATAGCGACATAGAGCAAATCAATTGGGCAAGCAAAGAAACTTTGTTCTTTTCATATCCTTTTGATGTATGTCAAAGAATCTTGAGAACAGCTCACAAGCAATCCTCAATGCTAAAACTCCTACACCACTCAAATCGTCCAGGCAAGCAGAGGAAATTGTTCATATAATTCATTTTATTTTTCTTTTGATGTTTGTTGGAGTCTTGAGAACAACCTTTAAACTTTGGCTTGTGATCAGACATTAACAATAACTGCCTCAGCAATAGCTGACAGTGGCAGATAAATGAGCTTTCTCTTATTTTAGCTGCTTTATGGGAAAAAAAATTGCTTGGGGCTTGATTAAAGTCTGAATCTCTGCATCACTGAATCTAAGTTATAGGCTCTCCCTTTTGGGATTCTCTGCATTCCGAACAAACTATGTGGCAATTGGTCCAAGGTCATAGCCAGTTATAAGGTGGTGTCTGACTTGCATGTGACCTGAAGCTGTAGTTTTTAAAAAATTTAATAGACCAAAAATATATTCAGTTTTATCATGTCTTCATTTGTTAATACATTCAACAGGAGTTCACTATTTCTCCTAATTGTACTTTTATCAATGGTTGTTGCTTTAATGCACATGTCAAAAATTATTTAAAGAACAAGGCTTGATTTTTGCAAGAGATTATCATTCATAGAGTACATTCTCGTGATATCTTAAAGTACTTGAGATCCAGTGAAATACCTTTGAAACAATAATAGCACTTCCTGTATAGCCAAGTGTGCCAGCTGATTCTGTTTAGAGAGGTCAGCCTGTGGGAAGTGCAAAGAATGGCTGAACGATTTGGGAGAGGATCTAGTAGCTGATGAGGGAACATTGATCAATAGAAATCACTGCCTTTTTTAGCATAATTTCTAGCACTGAAGCAAGGAATCCAACCTTGAATTTACTCCTTGCCTTATGGTTGACATTTTCTACCTGCCCCTGATTTATTGACACATTACCCTGATTATATGTGCTTCTGATTCTGGAGTGTAGCTTGAGATGACCATGCCTTTTTTCAAACTTTTGATTTGGGAATAAAATGACTTCTTTCTATCATTCTATTATTCTCAAATCAAGGCAAGACTGCTCTATTTTAACATTGTTTCTCTGGTCCAATAGACAGAAGATATTTTGAAGTCAAGGCATGGCATTAGGGAATGCTCTCTTCCTTGTACTGCCTTATTCAGTAGAAAATGAGATGGGCAACACTGTTACACTTCAGGCAGGATGTCTGCTTTCCTTTGTCATCTGGCCTGATTGTGACTCCAGACTCGCCAATGTTGTTGAACCTAAATAGCTTGATATGCCAGTCAATTGTACTGTTTTCATCGTGCTCAAACAGATCACCCAAATCCAAAACTCTGATTTGGATGTGACAATGTCCTTTCCAGGCGAGTGAATCCTGCACAATCCTCCTCTCCTATTTCTGGCAATTGATGTCCACCAAGTGTGGTGTGGGGGGCACTAGTTGAATCAAATATTTGCAGACAGTGTGCCAAGGCTCCTCCATCACACTGCTGGATATGTCCCGTCCCAACAGCAGAAATGACCCACCAGAGATGGAGGCACTGTGGTGTACAGGCACATGAGAATTGCCTTTTAGGCCTCAATACCAACCCCATGAAAAGGAAATATCTGTCTGATTACCAGTTGCTGTTCTCCTCCAGCATACAGATCAGTCCTACTCTGTGTTGAAAGGCACTTAAAATCAACATTGAAAGTGAGGACTAGGGATTTCAGTGACCATCACCAAGAGTATCTGAGAAGAGTCATTTAAGGTGAATGGATGAAAGTTTGGGGGCATTGCTGGGGGTAATGGAGAAGGCTGGTACACTAAGCATATTCAAAAGTTTTGTAGATAGGCACCTTGATATAAGAAAAATAGACAGTTGATGGTATGTAGCAGGGAAAGATTAGATTGTTGTGGAGTAAGTTTACATAGGTTAGCACAATAGTGTGGGCTGAAGAACCTGTACTGTGTGGTAATGTCCTTTGTTTATATCAATAAGATTGAAAAGCACAGAGGAAATGTAGAAAGATATTCCCAGGATCTGAGGAGCTGAGTTAGAGGGAAAGGTTGAATAAGTTAAGACTTCATTCCCGGGGTGTCAGAGAATATACAAAAGATAGATACAAAATTGAGAATTATAAATAGGGTAAATGCAGGCAGGCTTTTTCCACTGAAGTTGCATTAGACCAGAACTAGTGAGCATGGATTAAGATTAAAAAATAAAATGTTTTGAGGCCACTTCTTCATTCAGAGGGTGGTGAGATTGTGGAACAAGCTGCCAGCAGAGGTGATGGATGTGAGCAACATTTAAGAAAAGATTGGATAGGTACATGGGTGGGAGGGGTATGGAGGTTTATGTTCCAGGTGTAGGTCAATGGGACTAGGCAGAATAAATTGCATGGCATAGAGAAATCTCTAGTTGAGTCCTTTTTTGGCACAGCTAATGGACTGATTCACTCTGTACCTACCATGGACCCAACAGAGATGTAAGCCAACCTGATCTCATCTTTATCAATATACTTCTGGCAGAATCAGGAGCCTGTGCTAGCAGTGGTAGAAGCAACCATCATATAATCGTTGGGGAAACAAAAGTCCTATCTTCAAACAAAGGCATTCTACACCAGTTTTTCTAAAAACATCCATGAGACACTCTGGACTGTCAGCAGCAGATATGTACACCAGCACAGTCTAAAACCCCATATCACATTATGTCGGAATATGCCCTCGCTATCAAACCAAGGGAATAGCCTTGTGTCCATGGGTACTGCAGAAGTGCATGCTGGGAGCCAGCACCGGATATGCCTGAAAGTTGCTGGTTTAAACTCCAGCAAGGGGGAGCTTAATGTAGGACCATGCCTGACCTAGACAGAGCAACCTGCAGATGACATCAACGCTTTTCTGTCCTGTCACATCCATCCTTTATGATGGTGGGGGCCAGCAGGGGACTGACAAAGTCAAGGTTGAAACAATAGCAATGATATTCAGGCAAAATGGCCATTTTGGCTTCATCCTAAAATTCATATTATCACAGAATTTGTTCTCCACTGAATAGCTGGTTCTTCAAGTTCAAATTTGACAGGATTTCAGGGTCTGAGTTACAGGGAAAGGTTGTGCAGACTGGGGCTTTTTTCTCTGGAGCGTAGAAGATTGAGAGGGGACTTGATAGAGGTGTTTAAGATTTTAAAAGGGACAGACAGAGTAAATGTGGATAGGCTTTTTCAATTAAGAAAGGGGGAGATTCAAACTAGAGGACATGGTTTAAGATTGAAGGGGGAAAATTATAAGGGGAACATGAGGGGAAATTTCTTTACGCAGAGGGTGGTGGGGATGTGGAATGAGCTTCCGGCAGACGTGGTCGAGGCGGAATCATTGGTTACATTTAAGGAAAGACTGGATCGTTACATGGATAGGAGGGGACTAGAGGGGTATGGACTGGGTGCTGGTCAGTGGGACTAGGAGGGTGGGGATTTGCTACGGCATGGACTAGTAGGGCCAAACTGGCCTGTTCTGTGCTGTAAGTGGTTATAAGGTTATAAATTTATAGTCATATGCACTGAAAGTTCATTTTGCAAACAGTCCCTGCATAGTACAGCAGTAAATGCAGAGTTACAGAGAATGATTAGGGGAGAAACAACATTATTTTACTCTTGTGAGATTCATTCAGGAGTCTGATAACAGCAGGAGAGAAGCTACCCTTGAATCTGGTGCTGTGGGATCTCGCACTCATGAATCTGTTTCCTGATGGGAGGAGGAAGACGAGAGTGTGGCCAGGGTGGAATGAATCTCTTTATGTTAGCTTCTTTCCTGAGGCGGTGGGCTGGGTGGGGGGGGGGGGGGGGGGGGTTGATGGTATGTGTGATGGCCTGAGCCTCTGCAATTTCTTGGGTTATTGGGTGGAGCAGTGCCTACCTCACACAGTGATGAACCCTGACAGGATATCTTCGACAGCACACCTGTAGAAATAGTTGAGGACTTGGGTGACATGCCGCATTTCCTCAGGCTTCTGCGGAAGGGGAAGGAGCTGGTGTGCTTTCTTGACTATCATGTGAACTTGGTTGGATCAGGACAAGTTGCAGGGGTTAGGTTGCTACACTGTTATCTACTGGAGTGTGAAATGTTTTCCAAGCAATGTCTTACTTCGAACAAAGCAGATCAATGTAATACAATTAATTACCATTCAGTCAATCTACCCTAAAAATACTCCAGTTCTTGGAATCTAGTTTGCAGTAAAACAGTGGTTATTGTTGAAGTGTCTGTCACCTTACTCTAACCCCAGGATGTCACTGAGGGAGTTCTTCGGGGTAGTGTCTGAGGCCCAAGCCCAGTCATCTTCAGCTACTTCACCAAATGCCTTTGTCTCATCACGCAGTCTGTGGTATGAATGGATGGTGATGATTCCACAACGACCAGTTCCATGTCGTCCTGGTCGTACAATAACACAACAATTCCGAAATGAAATTCAGGCACAGAGGCAAATAACACTTGTGTCCCTAAAGAGCAAGGCAGTCACTATTCTCAGCTTAAGGCAATCTAACCACTTACCTTTTGCATTCAATTATGTTATCATCCCTGAGTCTCCCAACACCAATAGCAAGGGTAGCAATAATTAAAACTCACTTCAAGGGGTTATCATGAGTAGCCTAGATCTATCAATATTGGAGTTTAGAAGGATGAGTGGATGATCTTTTAAATTTTACATTTTAATTTAATTTTTTTTATTTACTATGTGGTAGATAATTCCAACCATTTAAACCAGTGCCTTCCAATTACATCCAATTAACTTGCAACCCCATCCATTTTGGAAGATGAGAGGAAACCAGAGTACCTGGCGAAAATGTACAAAATCCCTACAGGCAGCGTCGGATTTGAACCCAGGTTACTGGTGCTGTAATAGCATCACGCTAAGAGATGTATAAAGTTGTGAAAGGAATAGATAAGATAGAAGCAGAGAGGTTGTATCCACTGGCAAGTGAGTCTAGAAGGAGCAGAAGCTGCTCACTATATGTATTTAAGTCACAGGTATTTGAATAGAGGGAGAACGAAGGGTTGTGGGGAAGAGATGCATAGGTGGAGCTGAGTCCATGGCCAGATCAGCCCTGATCTTACTGAATAGCAGAGCAGGCTCAACAGGCTAGGCTGACTCCTGGTCATATTTTTTATATTCTGACTGAGTAGCGAGTGTCTCAATATCTGATGCCCTGATGCAGTGGTTCCCAAACGTTTTGGTCTATTGCTCCCTTGGCCTCCAGGCCACATCCTGAGCACCCCCCCTCCCCCAATACAATAGTTTTGGGGCAGAGGGGGGGTTAGTGGATGTGCTGAGCGGGGTTGGGGGGGGTTAGTGGATGTGCTGAGTGGGGTAGGTGGGTTAGTTCCAGCATTGAGTGGGGTGGGGAGTTAGCAGCGGTGCTGAGAGGGGGGTTGCGGCAGTGCTGGGAGGGGGGTTAGTGGCGGCACTGAGAGGGGGGTAGTGGCGGTGCTGAGAAGGGTTAATGGCAGCACTGGGAGGGGGGTTAGTGGCAGCACTGGGAAGAGGGTAATGGCGGCACTGAGCGGGGGACTGTGATGCCACCAATATGGCAACGACTGATACCAAATCTCATGAGGACACCTTGTCACCACTTAGGTTACTACTGCCACCGTGAGTCTGGCCAGAAAATGACTGTACTGGGTTCTTAATTAAACTGAATAATAACAAGACTGAAGGTTCAGAACGTCCCCTTTTTCCACTGCCCACAAGGGTGGGAGGGGTGGCAGCGCCCACTTTGAGAATCACTACCCTAATGCTTTTCCACTCATCTGAAGTACGTCAAAGTTGAATGGTCCTCACTTGCCAAGATGAGTGCAGCTCCAACTGTTTCCAAGGAGTTCAACATCACCCAGGAGGAACTGTTTACTTGCTTGGCCTTTCATCCATCTTCCTTAACATCACCAGTGCACAGTAGTTGCAGCAGGTATCATTTACGTGCACTGCAGCTATTCGTCAAGTTGGCACTTGCCAAATCCGTGACCTTGACCATCAGGAAGGATAAGCTGGCAGGTGCAGGGGACTACATCCTCTTTCTCATTCCTCTCCACAATGGAAGGTATACACTGGCCTTCATTAACACTTGAGTCTAAATAGCTTCTCCAACAGCACTGTGGAAATGGGTGCAGAAGAGATTCTCTTGGACATTGCCTGGAATTGGAACGGGGAATTGGGTGCCATAGTCATAAGGAGGGATCGGATGTTGGGTTTATTCTTACTAAATGTAGGAGGCTGAGGGGAGACTTTATAGAGGTTGATTAAATTGAAGAGTCATAGATAGGATAGGTAGAGTTTTTCCTTGGTAGTGGAGCCTCATTCTAGAGGGCTTGAGTTTAAGATGAGGAGGGAGGAATTTAAAGGGTATCTGACAGATAGGTTTTTTTTCACACACAAGATGGTGGTTACATGAAATGAGCTGTCAGAGGAAGTGGTAGCATTTAAAAGGAATTTGAACTGCTGCTGGGTAAGGAAGGTGCAAAAGATTATGAATGAAGGGTTTCAGCTCAAACAAATGATCTTCTTTTGCCTTCGCGAATGCTACCTGACATGCTGTGTTCCTCCAGCATTTTGTGTGTAATTCCAGTTTTCCAGTATCTGCAGTCTCTCTTGTTTACCAGAGGAATATGGATGTAATGTGGGCTAATGAGAGTAGCACCGACAGGGATCGTGGCCGTTAGATGAGAGGGCCTGTTTCTTTGTTATGCAACTCCACGACTAAGTGGCACCTTCTTTCACTAAGCCCATGGTCCCATTAATATCTTATTAACTTTTGGCTGATGAAGGCAGAGTGGTTTGGGGAGCATGCAAAGGGTATGGGTAGGATTGGTCTCGGGGGGGGGGGGGGGGGCATGTGCAGCTGGCAGCAGCCAATCATAGCATAACAGTGGTTTACCACATTTACCTCTCCTTTTTAAGAAAAATCCTGCAGTGAGAAAAAAATGATGAAACAATTATTATATTCTATTATATACATATATATAGATACACATTGAACATATTAAGTCTGTCGGAGGTCTCTTTTGCCGCAGCGAACAACATAGTATTGGTTGGGGGACTGCCGTAACACCCTGAGCAGCTTGTGGGGTTGGTCTGTCATTACCGATTACAGTTCTTCGGGGGAGGGGAGGGGGAAACAGGTGACGGGGTAAGGGAGTGTGGTGCCGGTGCATCATGGGTGACAACAGTAGCCATGGGTGAAGAGTGGTCAGCCACAGGTTCAGGGACCCCCTAAGGTAGCAGTGGGGAGAAGTGTCAGTTGGAGGCCAGTGGTGATCAGAGGGGCACCCGATGGTGCCAGTTCCTGGATCAAGACCATGTCCTCGCGCCCATCAGGGAAGAAAACGTAGGCATACTGGGGGCTAGCATGGAGGAGGTGGACCCTCTCGTCCAGTGGATCTGTCTTAGACTGCCTGGTGTGCTTTGTAGCAGGACCAGTCCTGGGGAGGTAAACCAGGCGGGTAGCGTAGATCCTAATGCAGACTTCCTAGGGAAAGCAAACATCTGTTCATGAAGCAAGTTGTTAGTGGCTGTACATAAAAGTGACTGAATGGGGTGGAACACGTCTGGGAGGACTTCTTGCCATTGGGAGATGAGGAGGCCCCGTGACCTCAGTGCCAGAGGAATGGTTTTCCAGACTTCCTTTCCACTTACCCATTCCCTCTAGGGTAGTAGCTGGTGCTCGTGGCAATGACCCTGACCAGCAGGTACTGTCGCAGCTCACCACTCATGGATGAGGACCCCCAGTTGCTGTGGATAAAGCCAGGGTATCCAAAGAGTGTGTAGGGCCTTGTGCACTCAATCTGTTGCCAAGGTATCCTTCCTTAAGCAGGGAGACCAGATGCATACACAGTATTCAGACTGGGTCTCACTTAGAGATCCACTGAGGAGAAACAAGGTGTCCTGTCTATTGATGTTTATTGCAAGAAGATTTAAGTACAATGTAAGGTTATCTTTGTGTTGTATCTGCAGGTTGACCTTAAGGTATTTGTGCACAAGAATAACCATGTCCATGTGAAAATTTTCCATCTTCTCCAGGGCAATTAACCATGGGCAATAAATGTTGGGTGTGCTGGCAATGCCTACAACCTGCCAAATAATTTGGGAGAGATATGACCATCCTGTGCTGGATGTGTGCAGTTTTCCTTTTGGGTGCAGATGGAAAACTGGTACTTGCAACAAGCTGAATGCTGGGTACCAGATTTGTTTTTGTGTTGTGACAACAGCAAAATGAAGTAGCAGATGTTTGAAATGTGATATCCACAAGATCCTGTTTCAACTTTGGGTAAAACATGGATCAAGCGTGTTTGATGTTCATGAATTTATGTAATATACACTTATATTTATATTTGCCAAAGATCATGTACACGTGTTGCCTATACACTTGTCTGTTAATGTTTGTATAGGTGCATGTGTAAGTCTGTGCACATAAAGGAAGCTGAGAAGTGCCTTAATTGTAACCATCTTAAAAAAGAGACCAGTCCAGCAGCAGTCACTGCAGAGGGAACTCTCTGTTCAACAGACATTCATCACCATAGTCATCCTCAGACCCCTCCCCCAGTGATTGAACTATTCCTTGAATCTCAGATCTATTCTGTCCAACATCTAGTAGGTAGAATATATTTTTGCCTTTAGGTCAGTGACCAGTGGTGTTCCCCAGGGATCTGTTCTGGGACTTGTGCAATTTGTGATTTTTATAAATGGATGAAGAAATGGAGGGGTGCGTCGGCAGTTTTGCAGTTGATACAAAGGTTGTTGTGGATAGTGGATAAAGTTACAATTGGACATTGACAGGGCGGAAAAGTGGCAGATGGAGTTCAATCTTGAAAAATTTGAAGGTTGAACTTGAAGATGGAGTATGTAGTTACTAGCAGGATTCTTAGCAGTGTGGAGGAACAGGGAGATCTTGGTATCCAGGTCCCTAGATCCCTTAAGATTGCTACACAAGTTAGGTGGTTAAGAAGGTGAATGGTGTGCTGGCCTTCGCTATTCTTGATTGAGTTCAAGAGTCATGAGGAAATGTTGCTCTATAAAATTCTAGTTAGACCACACTTGGAGTATTGCATTCAGCTTTGGTCACCTCATTACAGGAAGAGTGGAGATGCTTTGGAGAGGGTACAAAAGAGATCTACCAGAATTTTGCCTGGATTGGAGAACATATCTTATGAGGCAAGGTTGACAGAGCTAGGGCTTTACTCTTTAGAATGACGAAGGATAAGAGGTGACTTAATAGATGTATACAAACTTATGAGGGGTTTAGATTGGATGAATAGCCAGCATCTTTTCCCTAGGACATCAACAGCAAATACCAGAGGATATCTGTTTAAGGTGAGTGGAGGAAATTCTCGGGAAGTTGTCAGAGGTAAGTTTGGGTAGCTGGAATGCATTGCCGGAGGTGATGGTGGAGGCTGGTACAATCGAGTCATTCAAAATACTCTTAGATAGACCCATGGATGTAAGAAAAATAGAGAATTGTGGGTGTAAGGTATGGAAAGGTGAGATTGACACAGAGTAGGTTTACATACATTGGCATAACATTATGGGCTGAAAAGCCTGTACTGTGCTGTAATATTCTGCTCCATGGCACAGTGGGTATGAGACAACTGAGCAATCAAGTAGCAGTACCTGTTGCCATTTTCCAACTTAACTTTGTCTCCTTCATTTTGATGCAATTATGGAACATAAATTCATCTGTTCTTTTGCTTGTATCATGATTATGCTGGCCAACGAGCCTACAACAAGGCAGATCGTGCTTTTAAACAAAATCACAAAGCAATGTGGTGTCAATGCCTTGAAGCTGCTAAATTCCTCTTGTTGAAATGCTGTGCCTTGCTTCCTGCAAACACTTGGCAGCAGTGGGGCTAGTTGCCATTGACCAGATAGCTCTGCATTCAGCTGAGTTTATGGGCATTTGGAGGCTGAGCTCCAAGCTATTTTTGCCTTGTTTGCTGAAGCATTCATGAGAACAGACTTTAAACTTAACTTGTGCAAGGTAAGGGCACTCTACCAACCTGCCCCCTCTGATAATAAAGGTTCACGGCAGGACTTTGGAAAATGTGGATGACCTCCTGTATCTTGTAACCCTTTCTTGATGAAGGCTGTCATTGGTAATGAAATTCACCACTGCTGTCAATGTGCCAGCATAGCCTTAGAGTGGGGTAAAAATGCTATTGAAAAAATTAAGACCTCGCAACTGGCACCAAACTGATACTCTCCTAGACAGCAATAATTGTGATATTGACTATTTGCGAGCAGATACAAAAAGCTTCTAGACAGACAAAAATAATCAGTACAGACACATGGGGTGAAGGGCCTGTTCCTGTGCTGTCTTTTCCTATATACTTAAGGCAACTTGGGCACTTAAAGATGTGTTTTCATCAAGAACATTTGAATTGACAGTGGAAAAGATTCAAAGATGTATTCAAATGTTTCTTGAAGAATTGGTTTCCGGAATTCCTTGAATTCCTGATAATGTAACACATAACCACTCGTGGTGAAAAAGAAGCATTCAAGGTGGTATTGAGGATCTTTCATCTATGCAGCATTAACACATAAATGAATGCACCACCTCACCCACACTATCAGGCACTCCAATCCATCTGTGGAAAATCACATAGTTCCCACAGAGAGAGGGGGAGAGACAGAAAGGGAGATACACAGAGACAGACACACACACGAGGCTTAACCGTTGAGGTCGTCAAGAGTATCAGGTTCTTTGGTATGCACTTGGCAGAGAATCTCACCTGGTCCCTTAACACCAGCTCCATAGCCAAGAAACCCCAGCAGCGCCTCTACTTCCTGAGAAGGCTGAGGAAAGTTCATCTCTCACCCCCCATCCTCACTACATTCTACAGAGGATGTATCGAGAGCATCCTGTGCAACTGTATCACCGCCTGGTTTGGAAGCTGTACCACCTTGGACCACAAGACCCTGCAGAGGATAGTGAAGTTAGCGGAAAAGATCATTGGGGACATCTCTACAACACTTGATAAAGGTGAAAGGCAATAAACATTGTGAAGGACTCCACACACCCCTCACGTAAACTGTTCTCCCTTCTGGTATCTGGTAGGAGGTATTGCAGCACTCAGGCCCTAACACCCAGATTGGACATCAGTTTTTTTTCCACAAAGCCATCAGACTACCTGAATTCCCAGAACATATGTGGAAAGGGTACCATGGGTTGTTACTGTATACGTCTTAATATTTCAGTGTGTTTAATGTTATTCTAATTTGTATTTATGTAAATATACTCCATGGTCCTGGCGAAACATTAACTCATCTTTACCTTGCAAACATGGTATGAACAATATATAAAGGTGACTTGATACGCAAACATATAGACAAGCACAGTGATACAGATACACACACCCTCACAGATACACACATACCCACACAAAGACACAAAGATATATACACACACCTAGACTCACAGTTACACGCACACACATGTGCACACAGACACATGCATACAGACACACAGATACAGACACACACACACACAGGCACACAGGTCTGGAGATAAACATGTGCAGATCAAATCAGATAAATGCAAAAGGTCTCCGAGGCAAAGATATCCTTATGCACAATAGTTGTCCCCATTTAACTCACAGGCTGAAATTGGCTCTTGAGGATCAACAGATGTTACACACACTGGCTTCATTATTTTAATGCATGCTACTTTGAAATATTTCCAAAGTACACTGGTCCAATTCATCTTCACAACAAGGTAACGTCAATTCATAAAGTCTCAGACATTACTGTGTGTTAATGCGTACCTTGTACTCTCTCCCTCCCTCCTCCTCCCCCTCTCTCTCCCCTCCCCTCCACCCTCTCTCTCTCCTTCCCCCTCACTCCTTGCCACCCATCCCACTTCTCTCACTCCCCTTCATTGTCTAACTCTCCTCTCCTCCCTCTCTCGCTCTCTACCTTGCTCTGTGTTTTTCTCTCTCTGTGTCTATGTGTCTCTGTATGTTTGTGCGTGCGGTCATATAAGTGGGTGTGTGCGCGCAGTCGCTCATCTGTGCATCCTCACAAGCTCGGGAGTTTATGTGTGTGCATGCCCTCAGGCATCTGTGAGCCTTTGTGTACACTCGTGAGCATGAGTGTGTGCGTGTGTGTTTGCTTCTGTGTTGTTCATATGTATGAACATACCCATGTGTGATCCTGAGATGTCATTTGTTATTTTGCTTCCTGCAGATTTAGAATCAGAAATAGTTTGGAACTATTTCTGTTCAGCATGCAGTGGAAAAAACTGTTATTTTATAACCCCACAATATTGTTTATAATACCACTTCTGGAAACCCTATCACTCCTGCCAAAAAGCTCTCTGATCAATCTCCAGCGCCTCAGTTAATCCCACCAAAAGGAACAGAAAGAGCTTCTACTGGCTCTTTCTCTTCCTTATCTTCGTCATCACTGCAAACCTACTCGTACAGCCAACTTAAATATTCTAGCACACTTTTTTTTTAAATGCTGCAGAAGGTGACCACAGAACATGTTTAGTACACTGGAGAAACTTGGCAGGACTCACAGCGTAGTTATGGCAAAGATAGATTACCAATGTTTTGGGCCCAAGCCCTTCATTAAGGTATGAGCAAAAAGCAGACAGGCGCCTGAATAAAATGGTGGGGGAGGCGCAGGCCCACAGGTAAGAGCTGGATATGGATGGGAGGGCAGGAGAATAAAGTGGGGAAGTGACAAGGGGAGGAGATAGCTCTCTGAATAAAGAGGAAAGAGATTGGGGAACTGGATGAAAAGAGACAGAGAGAGATAGGGTAAGTGAGTGAGAGAGAGGGAGAGACAGGGGAAGGGCCTAATGGAAACTGGAGAAGTCAATGTTAATGCCAGGTGTTTGAAGGGTGGCCAGACGGAATGTTAGATATTGTTCCTCCAATTTGTGGGTGGCCTCAGTTTGGTAGTGTATGAGGGCATTGCTGGACATGGTGGGAGTTGGTCACAGTATTGAAATAAGAGAAATTACCCCCCCCCATTACAGCAGAGAAAGCGAAGGTCCTCCTCAAAATGATCTCTCTATCTGCATCCAGTCTCTCTGATGTAGAGGAGGCCACAATGCATTAGATGACCCCGGCAGATTCACACATGGGGTGTTGCTTCACTTGGCAGGAATATTTGGGACATCAAATGAGGTTGAGGGAGGAGATATGGTCACAAGGGTAGCATTTTCTGCAGTGTCAGGGACGATTAGTGAGAAGGGAGGAGTGGAAGAGGTAGTGGATGCTATGGAAGGTGGAAAGGGAAGAAGAGGGAAAGATAAGTCTGGTGGTGGGATCATGCTGTCAAGAGGAGGAAACTGTGGAGTTGGATGCAGAAACTGGTGGGGCGACAGGGAAAATCTTGTTCTTGTTGCTCCTAGGTGTAGACAGGGCCAGGGCAGATGTGTGGGAAATGAATGAGATGCTGTTAGGGGCTGAGTTGATGATGGAAGAGGGGTAGCCATGTTTTTGAAGGAGGAGGACATCACAGATGATCTGGAATGGAGGAGCATGCAAGTTGGCGCTGTTCCAACCAAAAGGATGATATCTTCAGTCATGTAAAACAAGTAGGAGCAGAAATAGCAATTGTGGAGAGACTGGATGCAGACTGGGAGATTGCTTCGTTGAGCACCTTCACTCTGTCCGCTGCAATAATAGAGACCTCCCAATGGCCAAACATTTTAATTCCGCATACCATTCCCACACTGGCATAACTTCTCCGGTTTCTATTTCTCTATCCCTCTGTCTCCTCTCGCTCCCCACTCTTTCCCTCTCCAGACAGTTAACCCCTCTCCTATCTCTTCACTTTTTTCTCTTCTACCCTTCCAACTTTATCCACCTCTGACCTCTTGCCAATGGCATGTATTCCTTCCCCTGTGGCCTGTACTCCTCCCACTTGTCCTCTCCTCCTTCCACCTTTTTATAGAGGTGCCTACTGGCTTTTTGCTCATAACTTGTCAAAGGGTTCAGACATGAAACATTGTTTGCCCTTGACTTCTTATAGACACTGCATGACTTGTTGAGTTTCTCCAGCACTTTTGGGTATTATCCCTATAATCACAGCATCTGTAGATTTTCCAGTTTAACTGAATAGTTCATCATGCCCTCTTCCTTGGCTCAGGATTGAGGATGACTTGCCTTCTCTCCAGTTTTGTGGAGGGACCTGCAGTCATATCCCACTGTCCTTTTGTGTGTAGATTTAAATTGGTAAGATTACTTGTTATTAAATTTTTGCAAATCTGACTGCAATCAGTGAACCAGAAGAAAATGATAAGGGATTTGTTGAATGTTCACAGATTGCTGCTCCCTTTTCAGAGGAACATCTGGTCTTGATGTATTGTGCAGCAATATAGTTTGCTCTCTCTTTTTATTGGCCTATCTTTGGCCAACCTTTGAATAAAGGTCAAAATGTATTTTTTTTTTAAAAAAGAATAGTTACATTTTCATGAAATCATAAAATACCACAAAAAAAGATGCAGATGATCCACGTGAGGCTGTTGTGCTTTATTAAAATTGAAGGAAGGAATGTGTTGGAGGGAGGTGTTCACTTCAGGATTGTGCTAACTCTAACTGCTGTCTGCACCTCCATAAACTCCCATTTATCTTTCATTCATGCACAAAGCAGTACTATAAGTGGGGAAAGATGCTCTTAATTTATTATTCTTTTGTACATAAGGGCAGTGCAGTTTTAGGTTGATTAGCAGCACCAGCTTTGAAGATTGGGCACTTTATTCATTTGTTTTATTTTTGCTGTATTTCACATTAATACTTTTTGACCGTAAGATATAAAAATTTCAGGTCATTTTGCAGGTAAACCAGTAGATATCTTATACATAATATAACAAGGAACATGGTGTAAAAGTGCAAAGTTACAAGAGATCATTTGATATGGAGCAATGGCAGCATAATTGTACGAGTTAGAGGATCATTTAGGAGTCTGATAATGACAGGAAAGAAACTGATCTTGAATTTAGTGGGGTATGATCTCACACTTGTGAATCTTCTTTCTGACAGGAGGGGATGAAGAGAGTGTGGTCTGTGTTTTTAAATATTTTTAATGTGTTGAATGCTTTGTCGAGATGTAGATATTTTTCAATGTAAATTCAAATGTGTAAATACTGCAGTTATTGCAATGGCAATTCAAAGGTCTGTAATAAGCATCCCTAATTTTTTGAAAGCAGTCTGTTCTGCTCCTATTCAATTTTGAAAGTGAAATTAGTCATGGGTAAAAGCTGACTTGTACTCTGGTCCTTTATCGAGTGTCTCTGCCCAAGGAGTAAATTCAAATGGCTTCCATGGAATCATCAGGCCAAAAGTACTTCTGCATGCACAATGGTGTCAGATTTGTGACCAATGCAAGGCAAACATGCATGCACAAAATTCATTGCAAAAATGCTGCTAGCATTCCTAGGGAACCAGCACTCCTCAGGATTTAGCTCCATGCCATGGGGATCATCCAGCTATGGCCCAGACGAGCCAAGCAAAGGGGTCTCTTTAAAATCTTCCCTTGGTTCTACCCCATCCCCCTTTTCTGTTCTTCCAGCTCCCCTCTGTGGATGTTGTTTGGACCCTTCCGCTTTCAGGGAGCATGGGAGATTTCTTCCTTTTCCACACCATCATTTCTTCCCACACTTCCCCTCCTTTGAACAGTTTCCATGGCATTCAAATCTCTTCTTAAATAAGGAGACTGATACTGCAAGCAGCACTCCCAAATGTGGACTCGCAAAGGTTCTATACACTAAAGCATAACCTAATTCTGTTAATTGTTATAATTACTTACGTGACTTGTATCCAGCCTTTTGCTAATCATACATCAGAGTACCCAGATCCTTCTGTATTTCAAGAGCTCTGCAGGCATTTGGAGGAATTGCTTTTTCATTTTTCCTGCCAAAATAGACAATTTCACATATTTTCTTACATTATACTCCAATTAAATTAAATCCAAATAAAAAAAGCAGCTTGGCTGGCGTAGTGGTTAGTGAAACATCGTTACAGCCCCAGCAATTGGGACCAGGGTTCGAATTTCAAGCTGTCTCGAAGGAGTTTGTACATTCTTCCCGAGTCTGTGTGGGTTTTCCCCTTGGGGTCTGGTTTCCTCTCACTCTTCAAAACATATCGGGGGCGTAGGTCAATTGGGTGTAAATTGGGCGGCATGGAGTCGAGGGCCAAAATGGCTCGTTACCATGTTGTATGTCTAAATTTAAAATGTAATTTTTTTTAAAAATTGCCCTATTTTAGCCCACTCACTCAATATGTCTATATTTCTACATGGCCTCTTCATTTTTTTCTTCACAATTTACCTCTCCCACCTTTGTGCCATTGACAACTTTAGCAATGCTGGTGCTTTCATTAAAGTCGTGGGGGAAAGTTGATGACCAGCGATGAATCTTACAGACCATCATGCACCATATCTCTCCAATCAGATCAAAGACCCACTTATACCCATTCTGTGTTTCTTGGCAGAGAGAAAAAATGTCAGAGAAACAACAAATGGAGTAAGTTAAGAAGAGATGCAAATAATGACATGAGGTAGAGGTTACCTAAAATTTTTTAAAAAGTGTTCAAGCTGTCGGGTTTAAGGCTATCCAGGAGGAATGTGATGTGTTGCTCCTCAAGTTTATGTTTGCCCTCACTCTGACAGCGAATGAGTCTGTGACAAACATCTGTACAGGAATGGTTGGGAAAGTTGAAATGGTTAAGCACAGGAAGCGGATGATGAAGTGGTCACCTGATCTGTGATTGGTCTCACCTAAATGGAATTTGATGCAGGAGAGTGCATGGCATTGCATTCGGGGAAGGTAAATGAGGCAAGAAAATAACTGGTAGGTGGCTGGGAATTGTAGTGATAGAGAAATCATAGAATGTATCTCCACAGATTCTTGAAAGAAGCAGAAGAGGGGCTAAGTTACCTTCAGGGATATGTATACTTATGGACTGGGTAAGGAATATAACTTCTACTAGAACTGAGTAGAACCCTCGTTCAGCCAGAGGCCATCAGTGAATGAATGAGCAGCAGGTATTTGAAGGGAGGTGGCTGAGATGTGAGCCTGAATGAGGAATGTGGAGATGGGAGACTAAACGAGAAACATGGAGATAGGGGACTGAGTGAGGAATGTGCTCGAGATGAGACAAAAATAGGGAGACTGTGGGATAGAGAGTTTAAGGTGGGTGGTGGTGGATGGGGTCAGGGAGAGGTTGAAGAAAAGAGCAAGGGCAAGCCTATGTGAAGGAATCAGTTTAGTAAAGCCTCATCTCCATAGATCTTGGTCCTCCTTAAAAATGGATCAAGACCTCCCTCTGTCATTTCTAAGTGAAGTTGATGTTCACACACCACCCCTTGTTATAAAAGCTCATCCACAGGCAACTTCTTCAAAGCATTGTGTAAGTGTGTGATCCTTCATCCCAAGGGGCTACATTTCTGGTCACCACACTCTAGGGAGTCATGAAATGGCACCACAGAGGTGGCAGGAGGTTTACAAACCAATTACCTGGAGAATTTAGCTATTTCTGTAACAAAAGGATGGGAGGTTGAAGTGTGGCCATAAAATAAGGGTCATCCAAATGGGGTGAACAGGAATGGCCCACTTTCCTTGGTAGAGAGATCAATATCAAGGAATCATAAACTTTTGAAGGAATCGGTCAGATCACACAAAAGATATTTTTCTCTCAAATAATGGTGGGGATTTGGAAATGCAAGCACAGGCAGAAATTTTAAAAGGTGCTTAGATGAGCACTTGGGAATTCTTCAGTTTGCAAGGCAGAGATAGAGGCAATTGCTTCAGCTCTTGATAAACTTGCAGAACCATCTTCTTCTGCATTCAAATGAGGTTAATGTGATGGAGGAACTGGAACCAGCAAGACAAAGGTCTTGTCTCAGAATCCTCTGATCCAAAGTGCTCACTGTGTTGTAGGACGAGTTATACTTGTACTTACCCTTCCAAAGTGTTCACAGGGGAGCTTGGTGATCAAAACCTTAATAGACTAGTGGCTCTAGGTAACATTCTTGCAGATGGGGTCCTGCAAATTCTTCTATGCTGGTCTGTGCAGCAGAAAGATGACAGACAGCATGGCCACCTAGAACCTCCTGTCCACTACCACAGAGGTCATAGATGGCAATGAGTGAGTACTAACCAGCTACTGAGTCTAGCAGCAAAGATTTGCAGGAGGAACTCAGGAGGTCAGACAGCATCCATGGGTAAAAATGGACAGTCAACATTTTGGGTTGGGATCCTGTTGACTGTGACCATTCACCTTAACTCTGCCCCTTATGATGTTACATACCTCTATATTCCTCACCTCATGAATTCCAGAGAGAAAAGCCCCAACCAGGGTTGCTGAAGGCATTGTACTCAGAAAGTGCCTTTTATAACTTTTATTAATGAAGTGCTTTGGAAGTGCAGTAACTGGTATAGAAAACACAGCAGCTGATTTTCATGTAATCTATTTTGAAGATATTGGCTGAGAACACAAGATGGGTGATTGGGTATAAACTCTTTCCTAACTCGTATGTAATCTTTTACATCCATTGAAAGGGAATACTGACATTGATGGAGTCATACTGCCAACAGTGGCATCCCTCCTCAGAAGAGTACTGGAGAACCAGCCCAGATTTTGTGCTCCAGTTTTCTAGGACAGAGCTTGAACCTCCCAACTTCTGTCTCAAGAGGCTAGCATGTTTCTGACCAAGCCACTGGTGAACTGTGTAAAATGTGGTAGTGGAACCAAACACTAAAAGAAATCACAAGAGTGTGTTTATACTTGGGATGGCAGTGGGAGATGGTGCTCACTTTGGCTGTCTGCAATGGAAATGGATAGAAACAGAATTACCTTTTCTGGCTATTGCATTCAATCTGATAACCATGTTCCAACACTTCAGATCGTCACCACTGTCTGGGAGCACAGCTGTAATGCAATGCATCCAATGCTTGATCTGTTCAGTGATGGGCTCCATAGATAAAACCTCCTCCTAAAATGTAATTTGTCAGTTGTCAAGTTATTACACATTAACAATGTGTAATAACTTAGAATATAAATTATGTGTATGTGATTTTTCTCAAACTAGGTCATGTCAAATTAGGTATCCCCAGCTGAAGATCTCTACAGAAGAGGTTTCCAGTGCAACTTTATGGCAAAATTTAAATTTCCCATCACCCAGACCCATTCCCCTGATATGGACTTCATTGTTGAGACCCGCATTAATTGTCCATCCCTTACTTCCTTTGAGCTGTTGAAGCAGTTGAGAGTCGACGACACTGGTGGAATCTGTAGTTGTAGTTAGGCCAACTTGGGTAAAGATGGCAGATTTCCTTTTCTGAAGGTCATTACTGAATTAACCTTTCCTGTGGTTACGGCTCTTAAATGAACCTCTCACTGGTAAAAGATGATGCCCCTGTATTGTTTTAACTGTGCTTTCTTGATATACTGCAATTTGCCTTTGTAACACCATACCCAGCACTCTTTGACCTGCTGTAAGCAATATATCCTGCACATTGGTTTTCATTTTTGCACGACCTGCTGTACTTAAGTATGGGTTGACTTGCTTGGAAAGCATGCAAAACAAAACTTTTCATTATGCTGAGTCATGTATTTTTAATGAGAATGTGTAGGTTACACATCCAGGGACATTGATTTACCACAAGAGGAGCAACGGCCATGTGTGTCGGAATGAGTGACCATTCCTGTTTGTCTGTCCTGGTGAATGTACATTATAGATACTTGCAGTGCTGTCTTTGTGGGACAGATGTGTGCAACATTGCAGTTGCATGTCACGGAAATAAATGCACAAAATTTGTTTTCCTTTCTTTGCCTGTAAGGACAGGCAAAGAGGGGTCACTAGTCCCATGCCCTCACCAAGAAGAGAAAGAGAAGCATAAGAGAATCCCCTCAGAGATGTCAAGTGTCCATGATCCCATCACGTCCTCTGACATAGCTGCCTCCTGCACCCCCATAACCTCCTAAGCCACTTCTTTGGCCCAGCAGTGAATCTGAGCTCAAGTCATCCAAGTCACCCTCCTTGGCCCCTGGCCAGTTCTTTCATTTCTCACCCCCCCCCCCCCCCAACCCACCCCCCACTACTCTAGACTGGTATGTAAAGGCCAATTGTTTTATTCTTGCTGTCGCTGATCAGAACAAATTAATTGTACTTGGAGCTGCCTTATCAATCCCAGATCAAAACAGGCCAGAAGGCCCATTGGGTCTGTGATGGAATTTTTCTCTGCATTAACCCCTTCCTTGTCTCTTCCAATATTCCTGCCTCATACCTTTCCCACTTTATCTTGACTATCTTCCCTCTCCACTCACAGTCAAATTTCGACCCCAGATGTCAATCCCTTTCCATCCCTCTCAGATGATGCCTGACCCACTGAGCTCCTCCTGCACTTTGGGGTTTTTTCACTCCTGGTTCCCCCATCTGCAGTCTCTCAAGTCTCAATCTTTCCTGGCAAGTTCCAACAACTGATCCCACCCAGGGGGAAAAAAAATGTTTTTTTTAAAGATACTGTACAGACAGTGAGCTGGCTCTTTTCTGATCCTTACTGGCCTTGAAAAATAAATACTTTGCATTACATGAAGATAAGTTCACAAAACTTGGCTCCTACATCCTTAACTCCTCTTTACAAGCATTAGGGGCTGGCTGTACTGGCCTTTGAACTGCTGGTGTTCGGGATGTGGCCTTCCTTAAGACCTTTTGCACCCTAAGCCTGCAGACAACCAAGCTACTACATGCATTCAAAATATTGCAGTGTTTGTTTTTACCCATCCTTTTGGCCAGATTTAAAGGATCCATGGGAGACTGCTTTTGCCGACTTGCAGTTTTTTTTGAGTGGGAGGATTGCTCACAGTGGGAAAACAGAGAATATATCTGAGAATGAAGAGGTCTCGATCTGAAACATCCACAGACCTCTCCCCCTCCTTCCTCCGTGATGCTGCACGGTCCTCTGAGTTCCTCCTGCAGATAATTCAACATAAGCCGGAAATTTAAATGTGGTAGATTAAAAACAAACACTTTAGGACATTGATAACAATATAAAAGAAACATTTATTCAAAGCTGAAAACCAGAAGAAAATGCAATCCCTGCGATCAGAAATCCTGATAAAGGGTGAATATTTAACTTTATTTCAAGGCTCATTCTAAATGATCCAATCAATCTTAATAAGAATCTTTCCAAATGAATACAGAATCTTCAAATTACAATTGTATCCTACTTTCAATAAAAAAACATATTAAAAATTCAATTTAAAAAGAATCATTTCTGAGAAGTGCTGAGTAATGAAGGGCACGGAACAATACAAGTACAGTAATGCAACAAGGATAAGTAGCAAAGATGTATGTCAGCTTGTATGAATGGAGAAGATTAAGGAGGATCTAAGTGAGATGGTTGGCATGGATGGGGAGTTGATAGGCTACAATTCAACCCTTGTAAAGTTCTCTGTGGGGCCACATTGAGAATGTTCAGTTAAAAAGAGTATATGCTTGTGATAGTACAGACCTATCACCAATGTATAGAGTTACAGTATCTAGAGTATGTATGTAATGACTGTGCTTACAGCGATTGGCTGAGAGCTTAGCCACGCCTACTGTCTGGGCCTTAAAGGGTTGTGTCCCTAGCCAGGTCGGATCATTTTGGACTGTTCGGCCACCTGTGAAGAGCTCCTGTCTTTTGCTAATAAAAGCCTTGGTTTGGATCAACAAGTCTTTGGTTCTTTCGACGAGCTCTACAATGCTGTTCTTTATTTACTCCAGTGGAAATGCTTAAATTTGGGATGAATCATATTAAGATTGCTAGAAATTCCTGGTTCCTAACAATGAAAGGAATAAGGAAGTTTTCTTTTTTATGTGTATGTTTGTGCATAGAAGGGGAATCAAGGTTTTTTTTTTGCATCTTTAAGCATCCGTACAATTCTCCCTGTGCATATCACATACACTGCATGCTTTGTCTTGTATTGAATGTGTATTCTCATGAGGTGCACTTTGATTATCATAAGAAAATAGGAGTAGACATAGGTGACATGCTGTTGAGTCTGTTGTGTTAACAACACTATGGCATCTTGATATCATGGCTGTAGAGCACGTCGAAAGAATCAAAGGCTTGTTGATCCAAATCAAGGCTTTTATTAACTAGAAGACTGGAGCGTATCACGTGTAGGTCGACCAGTCCAGAATGACCTGGTCTGGCTAGGAGCAACCGTTTAAGACCTGCCAGTAGAGGTGGCTACGCTCTCAGCCAATCACAATCACCCTGCATTACAATCTATACATATACACATTGGTGATAGAATCTGTACTATCACAATGGCCATATTGGAGATTCCAGTGTGACCTGTGTCCTGCAACATTCAGTGAGACCTTTCTGCAGCTCATCACTGGCAATGTCCCTTGAACCTTCATGTGAACTGTTCTTGAAGTCACCAGCTGGGCACAAGAATTTGCCACCACCATTTCTTACACCCCCCTTCTGAAAATATTGTTGATGGTTACAATATCCATTGACTGGGTTATAAGATGTCCTTCATGTATTTCCCACCAGCTTTGGGCATTTATAATTAGTGTGAATTTTAAGGGCCTGTGTGCATTTATAGCATTAGGGCTATGCATCAACACTTGTTTCTGGCTGTGGGTTCCTCGTTGCTGCTTGTGTATTATTCTGAGGGCTGGGTTTTGCAAAGTCAACTTTTTATGAATGAGTCCTGCTAATGAGCCCTGCTAATGAGCTAGAAGATGAGTGAATAGTGGGCACAGGAGAAAAAACGTTGTCTCATGTGGCTTCACCTTCCCACTGGGCAGAATATCTGGTGGTCTGAGCTGATTCATGTCCTGCACCCTAGACCCACAAGAAACTGCAGAGGGTTGTGAATGTGGCTCAGGCCATTGCACACTCTCTTCCCCCCCCACCCCCCACCCTGGCCCACCCTACATTGACTCCATTGTGTAAACCCCCCTCTCTTCCACCAACTCCATCTATAATGCCTGCTGCTTTGGAAAAGTAGCCAAAATAATAAAGACTCATCCCACACCAGCCACGCTCTCTTCTCCCACCCCCCAAAATTGGGAAGAAAATTCACTAGCTTTAGATCACACACCACCAAATTCAAGGACAGTTTTCTTTCACACCTCCTAATAGTAGCTATATGCTGCTTGTGCTCTGTCCCAACTAATCTCTCTCTGTGACTTTGCACTCCTCTACTGTGTCTTACTTGAAATGTTTAGCTGGACTGCTTGCAAAACAAACTTTATCACTACATATGACAATAAACTTGTGCATGTGCACACTCAATTGGCATAATTCCTAACCATGAGCTCCACTTTGCTACCCTGTGTCAGACATAGTGCTGTTTGACTGGGAGATGCAGTGAACCTCTTGCCAGTGTAGCTCTTGGTTGCTACACCCTTGTCCCCTTTCACCTGTAAATCACCCAAATACTCGGGTCCATGAATGAACTCACAGAGTCAATACTTCTGAATCAAAATTGCTGCCTTTCATGAAGATACTTTATTTTATATTCGATAAGACAATAACACTGATCAACGAAGATTTTGCTTCCTGAGCACTTTTGGGTGTAAACGTTTTCTATCATGTACCATTTTTAAATATAATTTATTTTTTTTAATTTCCTGTCATATTTTGCATTCAAAACCATGAACTATAAAGTAATTGAAAATTCATTTTCTGCATTCGTACTTGGATTTGTTCCCTGCTCTTAGTGCAGTCAGTGATGAACATGGTGAAAAGTTTCACCAAGACATTATGACCATGGAAAAGTGGTGTAAGGGCAACTGGAATCCATCAATGCTGGCCAAATATTGGATGAACCAAGTTCAAAACTGCGCACGTTCAATAGTCTATTTGGCAGATACAGATTCCTAAGGTCACCATTCGGAATTGCCTCAGCTCCTGAAGTGGATCACAAAACTATCCATGTGGTCTATGAACACCTGGACGGAGTTGACACCTCAATGGATGACATCATAGTCTGGGGAACCACGAGAATGGAGCATGATGAGAGACCAAGGAAAGTGGGAGAAGCGACAAGAAAAGCAAACCTGAAGCTGAATAGAGAGAAATACTAGTTCAGAGGGACAGAATTAACATTAGTAGGAGGTATTATTGGCAGTGAGGGCATTGGACCATATCCCAGAAAGGTGCATGCCATTATGAACATGCTAAGGCCACAATGCAAAAAAGGCGTACAGAGGTTTAATGGAATGGCCAACTATATGGATAAATTTATATCCAACCTCTCAGAAAAGATGGCTCCATTGAGACTAACAGAAAAGAACATTGAATGGGAGTGGGATCATGAGAATGAAAAGTCATGGAGGGAACTAAAGAAACTGCTCACAGAGGAACCAGTTCTGAGGTTTTATGACCAAATGAGACCCACCAAGATATCATCAGATGCATCACATAGTGGGCTCGGTGCAATTCTTCTGCAAAAATATGTTGATTGGCAACCCATTGCGTATGCATCAAGCTCAGTGACAGACGCGGAGACGCGATAGATACAAATTGAAAAGGAACTGCTCAGCATCACATGTGCCTGTAAAAGATTTCATCAGTTTGTGTCAGGACAAGCAATCAGTGTAGAGACTGACCATAAGCCCTTGATTGCATTATTCCAAAAGCCATGAAATGAACGTCCACTCAGAATATAAAGAATGATGATTAGGCTGCAATGCTATACACTGAATATAGCGTACACTTTGGGTTAAGCTAACGTACATAGCAGACATGTTGTCTAGAGCTGTTGACGTGACATGAGAGAGCCCGTAAACACCAAAATAGAGGAAGACGTGAATGCCTTCGTGGACATGATCACAAGTGCACTGCCCATATCAGTTGCAAAAATGGAGCTCATAAAGTCAGAGACAAACAAAGATGAAACACTGAGACAACTGAGAAAAATATCATGGATAGATGGCCTAATATGAAACAGGACTGCTCACCTGACATTGCAGAGTACTGGAACTGCAGGGCGGAACTATCAGTGGTTGAAGACATCATCTACAAAGGAAGTAAAAACCTTATCCCAAAGAGTCTGAGAAAAGAGAAGCTAAAAAGAATCTATGGAGGATATCTCGGAATTGAAAAGAATTTGAGAGGTGATGTACTGACCAAGAATCAACAATGAAATAACAAATGAAATGTCAAACTGTACTATGTGCTGGAAATATCAAACAAGCAATCCTGCAGAATCACTAAAGCACACCCAGCACCATACAGCCCTTACCAGAAGGTAGGCACTGACCTATTTGAATGTCAAGGGAAGGACTATCTTGTAGTCACAGACTATTGCTCCCTGAATCCAGAGGCTTGTAAACTGAACATCACCACTGCATAAGCTGTTATAACAGGTATGAAAGCCATATTCTCCAGACATGATGTGGCAAGTGAAGTCTTTACAGACAATGGGCCTCACTTTTGCAATTTAAATTTCCGACAGTTTGTGATAGTACAGATTCTATCACCAATGTGTATATGTACATATGTACAGATGGTAGTGTAGGATGACTGTGATTGGCTGAGAGTGTAGCCACACCTACTGGCAGGTCTTAAAGGATTGCTCCTAGCCAGACCAGGTCATTCTGGACTGGTTGACCTACTTGTGATATGCTCCAGTCTTTTAGTTAATAAAAGCTTTGGTTTGGATCAACAAGTCTTTGGTTCTTTCAATGCGCACTATACATGTCAAGTCCTCATTTTCCACAGTCCAATGGTCTAGTGGAAAAATCGGTACAGACAGTAATAAAACAAGGCAAAAGACAGTGGAACAGACTTCTACCAGAGCATGCTAATAGACCGCCCCACGCCGTTCGAATATGGTAGTCACCAGCACAACTCCTTATGGGACGTAGGATAAGGTCAAGCCTACCCATTCAGGAGAATCTCCTAAAAAGCAAAAGAGGAAAAGAAAGAACAACAGAAAGAAAAGCAAAAGTATTACTTTGGCAGAAGAACAAAAAACCTACCAAACTCTGCACTGGTGGCTTAAAGACAAAACAAATTTATGGACTCAGAAGGGAACTGTCCTTAGTGAAGTCCAATTAAGATCTTACACCATACAGATAGATGAAGGTGCTGTTTTGTGAAGAAATCATCAAGATCTTCAAATGGGACCGGCTACAGTAGATGGAAAGACAGATAATGTTGAACAACCTGAATTCACAGCTGAGAAGACATCATCTGAGGCAACAACTCAGATTCAAGGTCAATCAATCAGGAGATCATCAAGACACGCGAATCATGGAGAGACTCTTGGAGCAAATTTAAAGACTCCTGTTACAGAATGAAGTAGTGCTATCTTATTCACTCTTCGTTTTAATGTATGTAATTGTGAACACACAAAGCAAGTTTAAAAAATGTTAGCAATGTTGATAATAATGAAAATGTAAGTTCCTGGTGTTAAAGTTAAAATTACAGTTATACAAAGAAAACATGTTAATTAAAGGTAAGTTACTTTTGATTTAAGAAAGGGAGATGTAATGATAAAGATTGGGTTTGCAATGCAACTAGCAATGCAACTAGCAATGCCTTAAGGATTGTAGCTCCTTATAGCAGTGGGCTGACCAGAAGGAGAGACTGCAGTATGAGAGATCTGTAATGGAGGCTTTCAGCCTCATGGCATGCCTCTTGGGCTATTTATATCAACTTTAAAGTAAAGAACCTTTACCTTCAACCATGCTTTGTCTCAGAACTCACACATACAAATACAAGATGAAGCAGGAACCATTCTGGAATCATGGCATTTTGGGAGATAATATCCAATGCAGCCTTGATCTCCATAACCACCTCTGTCAAAATCTTGGTTTGCAGGTCATTTGGCTCTAAGAAAAACAAAATGTTCTGAGATTTTTTTTGGGTCTGTTATATATGATAAATTGCAACAAGTAACATGTAATCCTATTAGTTTGTTGCTTCAAAGCACAATCAGGATGTCTAAATGTGAAAGGTGTATCTTAGATTCATGATTGTTTCCTGTATGAATATATCAGACCATTGGCTGTGTATAGTTAAAAAGATTGAATCAAAACAATTTTTGTAAAGCCTAATTAGCCAGGCGTTACATATGTTTTTAATTGTATTTAGTGCTGTTTCAAAGGGGAAAAGTCATAAAATTAAAACAAAGTGAAACGCTTGGCCTTGCTTTATACATAGTTTGATTTGTTTTCCTCCTTTAAACTGGTCAAAATCAATCAAATCTGAAGACAAGCTATGGTAACAAAATTTCTGTTTCCATGTCAACAAAGATCAATAGTAACACTACACGTATTAATCAGGTAATGCAGTTTGTTGCAGAGATTATCCATAACAGCTGTAGCTATCCACAAAGGCATTGATGTTCTGTCCACGGAGACTGTTGGGATGTGTGTGTGTGTGTGTGTCTCATTCTATTAGTATTTTGCCTACTTAATTTGATTTTTAACCTTCTTGTGGAACACATTTTCACTTTTATCATTTTCCCCAGACAAAATCTGTGATTTTTAATCATGGAGTACCATGACCTTTCACACTTACAAACTGATGCTAGGTCTGTATCTATGTTCAGATTCTGGAATTGTATACAAGTTATGTTGAAATTTCCCTTTAATGGTATGCTGTAGAGATGAAACAATGAGCTCAGCAAGTCAGGCAGCATCCGTGGGTAGAAATGATTAGTCAGTGTTTTGGGTCAAGTCCCTTGAGAAAGGGGAATGTGGACTGTCCATTTCTTTCCAAGGATGCTGCCTGACTCGTTGATTAAAAATGCTGGCGAAACCCTGCAGTCCCCATAGTGACCATTGGAGGCAAAGAAAAATAACCAAAGCTTCGGGCCTTAGCCTTTTGTCAAGGTACGAGCAAAAAGCAAGCAGGTGCCTGAATCAAAAGACAGGGAAAGGATCGCAGGCTCAGAGGCCATAGCTGGACATGGATAGGAGGGTAGGAGAGGAAAGCTGAGACTTGATCAGGGAGGAGGTTGGTTCTGTGAATTTCGAGTTGGAGGAAGGGAGACAGAGGGAAGGGAAAGAGAGAGAGAAGTGGGGAGTTGGAGGAAAGAGAGAGAGAGAGAGAGAGAGAGAGATATGAGTGGTGGGGGGGGGGGGGGAGAGAGTCTGTTGGAAACCAGAGATGTCAGTTAATGCCTTCTGGTTGGAGGAATATGAGGTGTTGTTCCTTTAATTTGCAGGTGATCTCAGTTTGGCAGAGCATGAGACCATGGGCAGACTCCAACATGGGAACAGGATGAGAAATTGGGTTGCTATTGAGAGATTCCCACTACTACAGTGCAGAGAGTGAAGGTGCTCAACCAAGTGATCTTCCAGTTTGTGTCCAGGCTCTCTGATGCAGAGGAATCCACAAATGGAGCAATGGATGCAGTAGGACCCCTGCAAATTCACTTGGAAGGACTGCTTGGGGCCCCCGAAAGGTGATGAGGGAGGAGGTATGGGCACATGTTGCATTTCCTGGTGACACAGGTCAGTGACAAGGGGGTGAATGATGGGAGGGGTCAATGGAAACAAGAAGGGAGCGCTCCTTGTGGAAGGTGAAGAGGGAAGGAGAGGGAATTATGTGCCTAGAGGTGGGATCGCACTTTTTTATTATTGATATGCCTGGGCTAAATAGGGATGGGTAGTAACTGGTGGCTGACCAACATTGTCTTAATTCTTCAAACAAATAACAATAACAACATGGAAATAAAACACAATAGATGGAGGCCGTTTGAAATAGAAACAGGAAAGGGAGAAGAACACCCAGCTGCATTTGCTGAGTTATTTTTTTTTCATGTTGATGGTCCTTCAACAACATTAGGTTCAAGATTCAATTTATTATCATTAATAAAAATGGTGTCATATTATGCAAAATTGCCTTTTGTCTGCCTGAAGCACCTCTTAGTTAAAAAGAGAAGCAAAAGAGTAATTATTTTAATTTTTTTTGTATTTTAATATTCATTGATATGAATCATTGCTATGCACTTGTTTCAAATTGAGAAGATTAGGATGTAACACAACTTGAAATAGATCTGGTAGCAACACACAAAATGCTGGATGAACTCAGCAGGTCAAACAGCATCCATGGAAGGCAAAAGACGGTCAATGTTTCATGCCTGCCATAGATTCTGCCTGACTTGTTAAGTTCCTCCAACACTTTGTGCATTGCTCCAGTTGTCCGTCAGATGCAATCTCTCATGATTTCCTGGAAGACACCTTCTCAGTACGACCACTGACAGCTGCCCAAGGTCGTCATGACAGAATCTCACAGTAGTCTCCCTCTTCCCATTCTCCACCTCCCCCACCCTGTTACCTCTTGGCCCCGGCAGCTTCTTTCCCCCATCATATACATAATATCACCCACATTTGACTTAGTCTCGATAAAGAGTCCCGGCCTGAAATGTTGACTGAGCATTTCTGCTCATGGATTATGCCTGACCCACTTGAGTTGCTCCATCATCTTATTGTTTGTATAAATCACAACCATAGCTATGCTGTTTGCTTCTTAAAGCATTACATCTTTGTTCCTCTGTTTCTACATTCCCTTGCAAACTCAGTTGTCCTTCTGGTTTCCTGAAGACACCAGGTTTTCTTTCCCCTGCTCTCCCTTGTGAGTTATCGCCTGCAACTTTCCCCTTCAGTCTGCCTGCTGCTCTCTGGCTATATGGAACTGTGCTGGCACAGGACCATACCTATTCGAACATCCCTGAGTGGATCGTTTGCAACTATTTCTACTTGTGCTGCTGTCTAAATTTATTACATTAAGAGATACAGCACAGTCCCTTCTAGCCCTGGAGTCCATGCCCCCCATTGTATCAATTAACCTTCAATCATGGTATATTGCTGAAAAGTGGGATGAAATCCAAGTACCCAGAGGAAACCCACATGAACACACGGAGGACGTATAAACTCCTTACAGACAGTGCAAGATTTGGACCTGGGTCGCAGCCACTATAATAGCATTGTGCCACCCTCACCCTTTCCAGCCATATTGATTTGAGCCATTCAGTAGGTACTGAGCCTTTCACTCAAACTCCTGCAGTCTTATCTCCATCAGCAGTGGGATACCTGAGCCAATTGATATAACCTCACCACAGTTCCTCCTGCTGAGCCTTTTGCTTTTCGCCTTGTTTGAGGACTCTTGCAGTGACCAGGTTGTTATCCTGAAACCCCTGTGAGAAAGCTGTCCTGAGACACTCCCTCTGCAGGGTCTTCCCGCTGAGATTTGTGAATGGGCCTCTTGGTCTGAGATGGCCAGTTCACAGTCTGCCCCAGAGGTATACCCTTTATTAATAGTATCTAGTCTCCCTCCAGTACCAGTTCTGGGGAGAACATGCTGTGCAGTTGAACCTCAGTTCCTTCCTCTATCTCACAAAACCTAACATATGGGAGATTTGGCTATACTGGTGTCCCACCTTCTTCCAAGAAGATTTCTCATTGAACTTCTTGGATCTCATTTCAGCCTAGCCTTCACATTCTCTGTCAGGCAGACCATTGTACAAACCATCTGCATAATTGGTTGGATGTGGAAACTAGAATGGACCTTGATTTAACATTTCATCCAAAAAATGAAACTTGCAGCTCTATATAAATTGCAGATGTTAGAAAAAAAAACATCTTGTATATCGGTACCAAAGAATGGAGATGATGAATATGTACTGATTGGGCAATAACAAAGCTGAGTGCTTTAGAATTGTAGAATTATAATAGCTCAGAGGAAGCCATTTCCTGGCAGCATCTTGCAGAGTAACTTGGCCGGTCTATATCTTTTTAATTGCCTCTTAATCCCATGTTGTTTTCCCTCAAAGGTCTATTCAAAGCTCTTTTGAAAAACCCTGGTTTATTGTATTTCGTCAACCACATTGGGCAGTTTCCACACCATAACGACTCTTGGCAAAATCAAAATAGATTTTTTTCATATCTTCGTTCCTTTTTTCCATCACTTTGAATCTGTGCCCTTTGATACTTGAAGAAGAACACATTTCCTATATTAAGTTTAGGGTTATTATTTACATTTATTACCATTGGACTGTATATGTACAAATGGATGAAACAGGCATGAGGTGTCGGCCTATAAGCTTGGCCGGTGGTAGGAAACATTATGGAGAGTATTGTTAGAGATGGTATGTATAAATATTTAGATAACCAGGGATTGATCAGGAGCACCCAGCGTGGGTTTGTGAAGGGGAAGTCGTGTTTGACGAACCTTGTTGAGTTTTTCAAAGAAGTGACAAGAAAGGTGGATGAAGGTAGAGCAGTTGATGTAGTCTATCTGGATTTTAGCAAAGCTTTCGATAAGGTTCTACATGAAAGTTTAGTAAGGAATGTGCAGTCACTAGGGATTAATAGAGAAATAGTAAGATGGGTTCAGAAGTGGCTGGAGGAAAGACAGCAGAGGGTCATGGTGGACAACTGTCTGTCAGGATGGAAGCCTGTGATGAGTGGTGTGCCTCAAGGATCGGTGCTAGGTCCTGATTAATTTATATTAATGATTTGGATGATGGGGAGGTTAACTGGGTAAGTAAATACACATACGATACGAAAATAGTGGTGGATAGCGAGGAAGGTTTTCAGGGATTACAGAGGGATTTGGTTTATCTGGAAAATTGGGCTGAAAGATGGCAGATGGAATTTAATGTAGAGAAGTGTGAGGTGCTTCATTTTGGAAAAAATAATCAAAATAGGACATATGTAGTAAAGGGGAGGACATTAGGGAATACACAAGAACAAAGAGATCTTGGAGTTATGGTGCATCATTCCTTGAAGGTGGATTCCATGTTGACAGGATGGTTAAGAAGGCATTTGGTATGTTAGCCTTCATAAATCATAGCATAGAGTATAGGAGCTGGGAAGTGATGCTGTGACTGTTTAAGGCATTGGTGAGGCCAGGTTTAGAGTATTGTATTCAGTTCTGGTCTCCAGGATATAGATAAGGTGGAGAGGGTGCAGAGAAGATTGACCAGGATGTTGCCTGGCTTAAAATACCTAGAGTACAGAGAAAAAGTGAAGAGGTTAGGACTTTATTCATTGGAACGTAGACGGTTGAGAGGGGATTTGATAGAGGTATTTAATATTATGAAAGGAATAGCTAGACTAGATGCCAGTAGACTCTTCCCCCTGAGAGCAGGGGAGGTTGAAACAAAAGGACACAAGTTGAGGGTAAGGCGGCAAATTTTTAGGAGAAACATTAGAGGATGCTTCTTCACTTAGAGTGGTGGCTGAATGGAATAATCTTCCAGAGGAAATAGTTGAGGCAGTGTCAATTTTCATTGCAGAGGAGGCTGGATAGGAGGGGGTTGGAGGGTTATGGACGGAGAATAGGCGAGGGGATCTAGTGGAGTTTTTTGAGTGTACTGGGGTGGACCTGAAGGGCTGAGATAGCCTGTTTCCACGCCATAAACTGTTATATGGTTAAACAGGGTTTCACTGAACCATGGTGCACACAATACACAGCACATAAAAATCACATATACTCAATACATAAAGATATAATTAAAAAAAATAAAAATAAAAAATATATATATACATATATATAAATATTTTGGGATGATTTACTAAGTTACAGCAAGTTATGGGTGCCTGTAGGAAGAAGCTATTTCAAAGCCTGGCAGTTCTGATTTTCATGCTCCTAACCTCCTTTCTGATGGTGATGGTTCAAAGCTGCTATGTAATTGGATGGTTGGGATCCTAAATAATTAAACCCTATTTACGCAACACTTCTGATGAATGTTGTCAGTAGTGGAAAGGGAGGTTCCAGTGTTCTTGGCTGTTTTAATAATCCTCTGCATTGGCCATCTAAACGAGTCACAGCCATGTACATACCTCCATTCTTTGAATCACGATGGTTCTCAGGTGGCCTTTATTAGGGGATTGAGCAAGAGCTGTGAGGTAATATTGCAGCGCTATAAAATTCTGGTTAGATCACTCTTGGAGTATTGCATTCATGTGGCCACCACATTACAGAATGGATGTAGATGCTTTGGAAAGGGTGCAAAGATTTACCAGGATTTAAGATGCAGATGCTGTGATGAACATATTTATTAGAATATTGCATGGATTGGAGCGCATATCTTGTGAAGTAAGATTGGCTTTTCTCTTTGGGGTAACAAAGAATTCTATTAGATATTTCTCCATCATATTAGAAGGTATCTTATAAATTATAAAAAGCACTTGAGAGCCTTTGTGTCCTTGTTTGGAGAATCATTTGTGAGATTTCCAAACCCACAGTGTTCTTCAGACCAGAAAAATTGGAAAACTGTTGTAGTTTGAGCCCTGAAGGATTCTGTAACTCATACAAAGGTTGTTGAACTTGCTCTACAAAGCACACAATTTGGACTTATTGTGGCACTGAGAATGTAAGAAGCAGGGAGCAAGAGTAGGTAGATGCCTCGTGTGCCTGATCTGATATTCAGTAAAATTATGGACCTGGAGTAACTTCTTATCCTTTGATTCCCTTGGCTTCTGATGACCATTTGACTCTCACCTCTGTTGTTTCAGCAGCTGAGTCTCTTCAGCTCTTAGGATAGACAATTCAAAAAGTTCAGTCCAATCTGGACAAAGAAATGTCTTCTCACCTCTATCCTGAATGTTCAACTGCTTTTACAATGAAACTATAGGGTTGCATGGTTCTAAATGATAGATTCCTGCATTGACCTGTGTGTTCTTTCTCCATGAGGTGGGTCACATTTATAGAGCTGTTAGCTTTGGTGGTGATCACTTGTCTTATTTTCACTGTTTGTCATGTGCATACATCTCTAACACTGTCCTTTTCCCTCGTATCCCCAGGATTTGTGAGTTTAACTCTTCATGACCAGGTGCAACTACTGGAATGCTGTTGGCTGGAGATTTTGATGATTGGACTTGTGTGGCGCTCCATGGAACATCCAGGAAAACTTATATTTGCTCCAGACTTGGTTTTGGACAGGTATTTCCAACTTTGCTCATTTGTTTGCACAGATATGGTTTTAGACTCTGTACATCCCTTGGGTACATTAGTGGTGTGTTAGACTCAGCCAAAATCCTGCCTTCCTTGATCATCCTTGTTCCCTCTCATCAGACTATGAGCTCAAAATACAAGTGCTCATTTGGTTAAAGCAAACAGCTGGTAGCACGGTGCAAGCTGTGTGCATTCAGGTCCTGAACAGGTTCCTAAGGTTCATCTCTGTACTGCCCTCAATGTGAAACCACAAAGAATGTGAGTGGAAACATGGGACTTCAGGACAGGTTGGAAGCCCATAGTGGAGGGGATAAAGTTGATGAAATCTGGACGGGTGTAGGAGACGGATTCAGTGCTATGCCGATGCCTCATAGAAAGAGTTTGGGGGGAATGGTATAGGAATGGAATAGGACTAATCCATCACCAAAAAAATGGCAGGCATAGGGGAACATGAGCTGCAGATTCTGAGCAAGCAATGAGCAGCTGGAGGAACTCAGTGGGTCAGGCAGCATCCGTGCAGAAAAATGGTCAGTCGATGTTTCTGGTCAGAACCCTTTAACGAGAATTGGCAAACACAGCTGGCATCCATGTGGGTTCCCATTGCTACACTCTTTGATCAGTAGGAAGTGAATGGAATCAAATGTTGTTCAGGATGATGAGAGATTCTGCCAGGAGCAAGAACAGTCCCCCTGGCTATAGTCAGAAGCCATTCATTTTGCTATAATCCCAGTATTTGCCACAGAACTCGAAGAAGCTTAATGGCATGTGTGGGCATTGGATCTTGTGAAGATGAGATGAGAGTTGGTTATCACATATATCAATACAATGTGCAGATGCACCGCAATTCTTACTTGCTTCAGCCACACAGGTATGTAAGTAACACCAATAACAATCATATAAATTATCGCAATATGTCAAGACAGAAAAGAGACAATAAATATGAAAAAAAAAACAAGATGCTTGTTTACAGCAGATTTCCAGACATAAACAAGTACTTTGGTTCTATCATGGTTACCTGCTTGAACATGCTCAGGTTCCTGACCAAGGCTCAGGCCCAAAATGTTGATTACCCTTTACTCCCTACTGATGTTTCCTGACCTGCTGAATTTCTGCAGTGCGGTTGTATATTATGCTCACACCATGTTGCCCAGCAGTTACTTCAGTCTACTCTGGGGATATCTAGTGTGGGCTTGAATTGGGGGTCCATTCATGAACCAAACACACATTGCCAGCCTCCTTTAGTAACCACAGCTGCACGGTGCATTGTTTAGTTTCTGTGGTCCTTCAGTACCTAAACTGGCCATCAGCCACTGCTTCTTTATGTGGGGCAATGAACAACTTGCTGGAAGATCTCAGCAAGTCAAGTGGGAGAGAAATAACAGTTTTCATTTTGGATTGGAACCCTTCATCACATCTTCATTACCCTGAAGAAGAATGGTCAACGATTTGAGGTGCAATCCTTTATCGAGACTATAAACAGTTCTGTCTCGAAACATTGACCATTCTTTTTCTCCCATTGATACTGCTTGGCCCACTTCAGTTCTTCCGGCAGATTGTGATTCACTTCAGATTCCAGTGTCCACAGTTCCCTGTGTGTCTCCATATACACAAACTCATCTACATGTTGTGCAAAATTTAGATCCTTTCAAGTGTTTGGATTTGATGCCAAAGACCTTGTTGACTTTCATAGCTCAGTAGTTTGGATGGGAACGGCTGTGAAGTGCGATTGCTTGGGGCCAAGCAACATCACACTTGGTTGTTGTGCCGGAGTCTGAGGGAGCAGCAGGATGTTATCATGATGCAGGGATGTTGAGAAAGGGATGGCCTTGCAGCCCATTTATAACTGTGGATGTTTTCAGCACTTTGAGCGAGGAAGCTGAGCTGAGTACTATGGCATTAACAGCCAGCTATAGTTCACATTGCCATTACAGAAATAAAAAAGCATTCCAAAAGTGCAAAGGAGATGCCGAATCAGGAGGTTAAAACAGCCAGGAGTGTTGTTGAAGTCACAGCGCTCCCCCATGGGGTCCAACCACCCAGTCCAACTGTTGTTGGCTTTGTGCAGGCTTTAAATGACCTGTCATAATACTATGAACATGGCGTTTGGGCCCAAGATGGTGGCGCCTATGATCAGCAATGACCATGTGGGGTTACAAATTCCAGGGAAGGAGAGGACTGGTGCAGGGCACCAGAAAACAGGGCGACCATCCCCTGAGGGCGGTGGGCACATGGAAAGGGTTGAAGGCAGGTACATTAGATTCCTGTAATAAAGGGGTAATTCCATGACTGGGAGGGGATTAGAGGAATATGGGCCTTATGCTGATGTGGGACTAAAGCATGAGGACATCTTGCATGGCACAGACAAGCTGGGCCTGTTTCTTGCTGTAGGAATCTACGTATATCTCCCAACAATCAATGGAGGTAGTCCCGAAACATTAGGGAATTGGCAGAGAACTTCATCCAATAACAGTTGCCAATGATACAGCAGTGGTCTAGTCTGTCTGTCCCACACAACTTTAATATGAGAGCAGGTTCAATCCACACCCAAGTCCCCATGTCCTCAAACACCTTCCCTTGTGGAAAAACACTTTGGTGCTGACCCACTCACGACTTTCAATGATGAAAGTAAAACATGAAAATCTGTAAGGTTCAGGTAAAACCAAAATGCTAGAGAAACTTAGCAGGTCAAATAAGGTCCTTTATATAGCAAAGGTATAACCGATGTTTCGGGCTTGAGCCCTTCATCGAGTTTTGGAAAAATCTCAGCAGACATCCGAATGAAAGAGTGGGCGGGGTGGGGCTCACTACTCCTAGAGAGCTGGGATGGTAGGAGCCAGCTGGAGGTGAGTGCCTTTAAAAAAGAATAGAGCAGGATGGGGACACACATCTCGGGACCGTTACAAAGAGCATGGGACTCTAGAGAGCTGGGACTGTCAGGAGCCAGCAAAAGGTAAGTGCCTTTAAAAAGCAAATTAAGTGATTAGTGTGAGGAGTAATTAAGATAAGTGGTAATGAATAAAAAGAGGGGTAGCTCAAGAGGAATGGCCAGTGGGTAAGTGGCCCAGTGTAGGAGTAGGACTTGGAACTTTTGGCTCACAAGGCTTCAGAGGCTGAGGTCATGCTGGATCTCAATAAAGTAAGATCTTTTAATTTAATTAGGAAGAGTTAATGGAGACAGCAGCTAGGGCAGTCGAATGCTCCAATTGCAGGATGTGGGAAATCTGGGATAGCACTATTGTCCCTGGTGACTACACCTCCAAGAGGTGCCTCCACGTGCAGATCCTGGGAGATGGCGTTAAGGAACAGGAGTTGGATGAACTCAGGATCATTCAGGAAACAGAGGCAGTGATAGAGGGGAGCTTCAGGGAGACAGTCACCCCTAAAAGTCAGGAGACTTTTTTTGCAACTCTACAAATCTCTGGTAAGACCACAGTTAGAGCATTATGTTCAGTTCTGGTCACCTCATTTTAGGAAGGATGTGGAAGTTATGGAGGGGGTGCAGAGGAGATTTACCAGGGTGTTACCTAGATTGGAAAACAAGTCTTATGAGGCAAGGTTAGCAGAGCTGGGACTTTTCTCATTGGAGCGTAGAAGGATGAGAGGAGACTTGATAGAGGTCTACAAGATTATGAGCGGCGTCGATAGGGTGGACAGCCAGCACCTATTTCCCAGGGCAGGAATAGCAAACATCAGAGGTCATGTATACAAAGTAAAGGGAGAAAAGTTTAGGGAGACATCAGGGGTAAGTTTTTTATGCAGAGAGTTATGGGTGCCTGGAATGCCTTGCCAGGGATGGTGGTGGAAGCTGAAACTTTAGGCGAACTTTCAAGATTCCTAGGCATATGGATGAAAGAAAAATAGTGTTATGGGGTCCAATGAGTTTAGTAATTTTTTTTAAGGAATATATGGGTTGGCACAACATCGAGGGCTGAAGGGCCTATATTCTATGATCTGTGCAAGGAATTGGCAAACACAGTATACATAAGAAATAGGAGCAAAAGTAGACATTCCAGCCCATCAAGTCTGCTCTGCCATTCAAAGTGATCATGACTCATCTCCACCTACCTGCCTTTCCCCTGTATCTTTTAGTTCCCCTACTATGTAGAAATCTATCCAATCTTGTCTTAAATATATTTACTGAGGTCGCCTCCTCTGCTGCAATGGGCAGCAAATTCCACAGATTCACCACTCTCTGCGAAAAAGAGTTCTTCCTCATCTCTGTCCTAAATTTATGACCCTGAATCTTAAGACAGTATCCCTAGTTCTGGTTTCCACAATGGAAACAATTTACCTACTTCAATTTGATCTATGCCTTTCATAATGTTATATGTTTCTATAAGATTCCCCCTTATTCTTCTAAATTCCAGTGAGAAGAGTCCCAGACAACTCAATATTTCCTCATAGGCTAAGCCCTTCATCTCTGGAATCAACCTGGTGAATCTCCTCTGCACTGCCTCTGAAGCCAGTACATCCTTCCTCATGTAAGGAGACCAGAATTGCATGCTGTATTCCAGATGTAGTCTCACTAGGACAATTGCAGCATAACCTCCCTGTTCTTAAATTCAATCCCTCCAGCAATGAAGATCAATATTCCATTTGGCTTCTTGATAGCCTGCTGCAACTGCAAAGAAACCTTTTGCAATTCATGCACATGCACTCCCAAGTCCTCCTGCATGGCAGTATGCTGCAATTGCTTTCCATTTAAATAATACTCTGATCTTCTATTCTTCCTTCCAAAGAGGAAAACCTCACATTTACTAACATTGTACTCCATCTAACAGCTGCTTGCTCACTCATTTAACCAATCTATATTCTCTGCAGATAAATCACACAATTCTGCAGTCACTGTGGTTGAGGTAAAAATGGAGAAGCTCATCAGGTCAAAGAGTGAACTTTATGTTGCAAAGGCAAAGATACATAACTGATGTTTTGGGTTTGAGCCCTTCATCAAAGTATGAAAAAGTGCCAACAAGCATCCAAACAAAAGAGTTGGGGGAGGGGGGGTGTGGCAAAGGCAGGAGATGATAGATGGAGAAAGAAAGAAGGGAACAGCAGCAATGAAGGGGAGGGGTTTGCCAGGGCTGAGTGGGTGAAAGAACTAGAAAGACAGGAAAAAGGAGAGGGGGGAAAAAAAGCAGGTTTAATGGAAAGCAGTAAAGTTGGTGTTCATGCCGTGTGGCTGGTGAGTGCCCAGACAGAAAATAAGGTGTTGGTCCTCTAATCTGCAGGAGGTCAGGGTGGGACCATACATAAGGCCATGGACAGACATGTGAGTGCGGGAGTGTGACCTGGAATTGAAATGGTGGACCACTGGGAGGTCGCTGTGGTTGTGAATGGAGCGGAGGTGCTGAACGAAGAGATCTTCCAGTCTGCGACAAAGATGTGGAGAATGCCACAAAGGATGCATTGAATGCAGTATATAAATCCTCTGGATATACAAATGAAGAGTTGCTTCACTTGAACATCATCACCTCCAGTCACCTACCTCCACGGCCACCAACCGCATTCTCTCCCACTCCCACACTGCCCGTTTCTACCTCCTACCTAAGATAAACAAGCCCAAACATTGGGTAGACCCATTATTTATGCCTGCTCTTGTCCCACAGACTAGTTTCATCCTATTTTGACTCTATCCTTTCTCCCCTGGTCCAATCCCTCCCCATCTTCATCTGTGACACCTCACATGCCCTACATCTCCTCAGTGACTTCAGATTCTCCGAACTGGGCCATCTCATCTTCATGATGGATGTCCAATCTCTTTATACCTCCATCCCCCACACAGAAAGTTTGAAAGCACTTCGTTATGGACCAAAGACCCGACCATTCACCCTCTATCTCATCCTCCTTTATCTGGCAGAACTTGTCCTCATTCTAAATATCTTCTCCATTAACTCATCCCATTTCCTCCAAATCAAAGGACTATGGGTCCCAGTTATGCCTGCCTGTTTGTAGACTTTGTGGAGCAATCCATGCTGCAAGCTTACAAAGGCAAGACCCACCCCCCCCCCCCCACCTCTTACTCCAGTATATAGACGACTACATCGGGGCTGACTCATGCATCTGTGATGAGCTTGTCAACTTCATCCATTTGCACCCTGATCTCAAACTCACCTGGTCATCTCCAATAACTCTCTCCCCTTCCCAGATCTCTCTTTCTCCATCTCTGGAGACAAGCTTTCCACTGACATGTACTACAAACCCTCCAAATCCCACAACTCCCTGCACTACATTTCCTCACACCCTGTCCCCTGCAAGGATTCCATCCCCTTCTCTCAATTTCTCTGTCTCCACCGCATCTGTTCCCAAGATGAGGTCTTCCCGTCCAGATCTTTTGAAATGTCTGCCTTCTTCCACAAACGTGACTTCCCCTCCACTACCATCAACTCAGCCCTCACCCGCATCTCCTCCTTTTCCCACTCATCTGCCCTGGACTCCTCTGCCCCAGAGCAACAAATATAGAATCCCCTCTTCTTCACTGACCACCCCACCAGCTTCTGCAACCGACATAATCTGCCAGAATTTTCGTCACTTACTACATGATCCCAGCACCAGACACATTTTTCCCTCTCCTCCCCTCTCAGCCTTCCGCAGGGTATGCTCCCTCTGCAATTCCCTCATGCACTCATCCCTCCCCACCCATTGCACCCCCAGCACTTTCCCCTGTGCCCACAGTAAGTGCAACATTTACACGGTCTGGGGTCCCAAACAAGCCTTTCACATGAAGCAGCGCTTCACGTACATCCAGAGGACTTATTTACTGTATCCGACCCTCCCTTTGTGGCATTCTCTACATTGGAAAGACTGGTCCAGATTGAGAAATCGCTTTGTTCAGTACCTTTGCTCCGTTGGCAACTACAGCGACCTCCTAGTGGCCAACCATTTCAATTCTGGGTCATACTCCCATGATCACATGTCTGTCCATTGCCTTATGTACTGTCCCACCCTGACAAGCTGCAGATTGGAGGAATAACACCTTATTTTCTGTCTGGGCACCCTCCAGCCACATTGACTTTACTGCTTTCCATTAGTCCTGCTCACCTGTTTTCCCCTCCCCCCATTTCCTGTCTTTCCAGTTCTTTCACCCACCCAGTCCTGCCATCCCTCCTCCATCTGATTGCTGCTGTCCCCTCCCTCTTTTCTCCACCTATCATCTCTGTCCTAAATTTACGACCCTGAATTTTGAGGCTGTATCCCTTGTTCTAGTTTTCCCAGTGGAAACAATTTACCTACCTTTGCCACCCCCCAACCCCCACCCTTTTGTTCGGATGCTTGCCAACATTTTCTCATACTTTGATGAAGGGATCATTCCCGAGACATCAGTTATGTATTTTTGCCTTTGCTACATAAAGGACACTGTTTGACCTGCTGAGCTTCTCCAGCATTGTGTGTTTTTACTGTATTTCTCTGCAGACTTTCTGTCTCCTCTGCACAATTTGCTTTACCACTCAATTCAGTGTCACCAGCAAACTTAAGGCACTTTCAGGTGGCCAACTGCCCCACATGTAAAGCCGCATGTTTAGGCAATATGTGGCTGTTTTGAGGCCACCTGATTGTGCAGGAGGCGCTCTTGAGGCGAGCTACGTAACTCACCTCTGAGAGGGATAATCAGCTCAGCTCAGTGGCTCCCCCAGCCACCTGAATACAGCTGGCTGAAAGCGGATGTTAAACGGTCAGGCTGCTGATCACAGCTGACACTGGGCAGGAGCCGCAATGCGCTCAGATGCGCATCCCGGCACAGCTGTCCTTTCAGGTGGCCAGCGTTGTGCTTTAAACGCTGCCACCTGAACGGCAATTTAAAGGGCCGCTTCTGCTTCTTCAGGCATATTCTTAGCGTAGAATGCACCTGAAAAAGCCTTTAGATACACTACACTCTGTCAACTCTTGCAGATCATTTATGTATACTGTGAACAATTGTGGGCCTAGCTCTGACCCCTGCGGCACCCTGCTCACCATCAACCCAACTCCCTGCTTGCTATTAGTTAACCAATCTTCTATCCATACCCCAATTCCTATATTCTTCTGTATAAATCTTTTATGCGGCATTTTATCAAATGCCTTCTGAAAATCCAGGTAAATAATATCCATCTGCTCCCTTCTATCTACTTTGCTCATTATTATCCTCAGAGAACTCCAGTAAATTTGTCAAACAGGACCTGCCTTTTCTGAATCCACAGCTGCATCTGCCCGATGGATCCTTTTTGCTCCAGATGCCTCGTTATTTCTTCTTTAATGATAGCTTCAAGCTTTTTACCAATTACAGATGTTAAACTAACTGGCCTATAGTTCCCTGCCTTTTGCCTACACCCTTTTATTTTAATACAACGTTATATTCACTATCTTCCAATCCATTGGGACCTGCCCAAAATTCAGAGAATCCTCAACTATAACTTCTGCCATTTTTTTCAGTACCCAAGGATACATTCCATCAGGATCAGGAAATTTAGACCCTCAAATTTTCTGAGTACAATGTCTTTAGTGATAGCTTTTACATCCAGGTCCTCACCTCCCATCCCGTCCTTTGACATCTCCTCCACCATGAAGACAGACACAAATAGTCGTTCAAAGCCTCAGCTATTTCCTCATTACCCAATATCAATTCCCCCTTCTCATCCTCCAAGGGACTGATCTTAAAAGCCATGCTTTTAATTATAAAAACTTCTATCCATTTTTATATTTTGTGCTAATCTTTTTTCCAAGATAACATGTTCCTTTGTAGGTTCAGTAACATGCTGTTCGAGAAAGCCGTCACATATGCATTCTATGAGGTCCTCCTCAAGGTTGCCTCGACCAACCTGATTCAGCCTATCTATATCTATAAAGCCCTCCTCGATAATTGCTGTTCCATTCTCAGTTATTTCTTGTACTACTGTAATGTTATTATTGGGTGGATTATGGACAACTCCCACTGGTGATTTTTTTCCCTTTACTATTCTAATGTCTACCCAAATGGACTCAACATTTTGCTCCTTAGATCTTCCATTATCTCTCACTATTGCCCTGATCTCATCTTTAACTAAGAGTGCTACCCATCTCCCTTACCTTCCTGCTTGTCCTTCCATATTATCTGATATCAATTAATATTTAAATATTTAATTCCAAATCCTTTACACCCTGCAACCTCGTTTCTGTAATGGCCACTAAATCATACCTCCATATACTAAGACAATGGACTACATGATGGGCAATGGAATGGGTACACGATGGGCAGTGGAAACACGTTTGGAACAAGGGCCTGGATCTGTGACTCGACATTCTCACCTGATTTAAGACAAACCACACTAAAAGAGGAATATGGAGCACAGGGATTTATGGAAAACATCAGGACAGCACTGGGACAAAAGGTTGGCCCTGCCATTTTAAATCCACTCCACCCAAGCTCATGCTGTAATTCCAAGCCAAGTTATTGTTCTGTGCGTAATTAATCTGTTTTTGGGCACCAGTATATGCTCAATAAATGTCTGTGAATTGCCAAACATTTTTTATTTGGTCATTTTATAGTATATTGGCCTGTCTTTAACAGTAATTTTTGCACTTTTTATGATGCTTTTTTTGATACTTTTTATGGTACCAGGAGAATTCCACAGAACTGGGAGTTTAGAAAAAGGATGGATAGAGAAGCACACAGATTGTAAATAATAGTTTTCTTGTGTATCAGGGCATGAATGGTGTCTGGTTGAGGAGATTTGTCATGGTTGACGGAGGAGCAAAGCTAGTTTAGGCCGAGGGCGGTGGATTTATGGGATGAGCTGCCAGACAAAGTGTTGGAGGCAGGTTCTATAGCTTCATTTAAAAAACACTTGCGTAACTCCATGGTTTAGAGTGATATGGGCCAAATGAGGGAGAGCAGGATGAAATTAGGAAGGCACGTGGTTTGCCACAGACAAGCTGGGCCTGTTTTCGTGCTGTGCCGTACACTCTGGCTATTATTTGGGATGTTTAGACCCACACAATGAAACTGGTAGGAAGATTATTTTATTATCACAGCTATTTAACCTTACTCAATTCATCACTTCTTTAATTTGTATATCCAGATGTTATTCAGAACAGCAAAAGCCTCCATGTCACATAATCACATATTAATCAAAGTTTATTTGAAGTAGCACCCAAGTGGATAGGGTCGGAAAGGCATGGTTGCCCTCATTGGTAAGGCAATTGAGCATACAAGTTGGGAAGTCGTGTTGCAGCTGTGTGAGATTTATGCACATTTGGAGCTTCGTGTGCAGCTCCAGTCTCTGTATAACAGGAAGGATGGGGAAGCTTTAGAGAAAAAATGCACCCGAATCTTTCCTGGATTGGAGAGTTTTATCTATAAGGAGACAAGTTACCAGCAGAAGTGGTGGATGCTAGGACTCAATTTCAACACTTGAGAGAAATTTGGATAGAGGGGTATGGAAGGTTATGGTCTGGATGCAGGTTGAATAATGTGAGCTGAAGGATGTTTTTCTTATAGTCATTTAGGGGAGAAGGCTGTTAGTGTCTGACATGACAGTACTTTATTAACAACGAAGTCAGCTCTGTCATGACTAACATCGGTGTGAGTTGCCAGTGACTAAACCTGTAATCCAGGGGCCAAAACTGATGATCTAGAGAACACGAGTTCAAACCTAATCCAGAAATTTGGAACTTGAATTCAGTTTTTGTTTTTTTTAAAAAAAAAAGCTAAAATCAGCAAATCAAAAGCTGGAGTCCATGAACTTGTCAAAAATGCTCTGTGTAAATATCACTATTCTCCAATGCCCTTTACGCCTGGCATACATACGGCTCTGATCATAAACAACGTGGTTGGCAAACAACCCAAGCACAAGTTCAGGCTCAAGTTTATCATCACATGTACTACAGCTAGACAAACATGAACAGCAATAAGACACAGTACAGGAGTGCAAACCTACAGAGAGAAATAAATCACAAAATTCTGCAGTCACCATGGTTGAGGTAAAAACACAGATGCAGGAGAGGCTCAGCAGGTCAAACAATGACCTTTATGTAGCAAAATTAAAGATTAATAACTGACGTTTCGGGCTTGAGCCCTTCACCAAAATATGAGAAAATGCCGGCAGGCATCCAAACAAAAGAGTGGGGGGGAGGGGTGGTAGTAGCAAAGGTAGGAGATGATACATGGAGAAAGGAGGGAGGGGACAGAAGGGTGGAAGAACGGGAAAGACAAGAAAGGTGGGGGTGGGAAGAAAGGGCGAGTAGGTTTAGTGGAAAGCAGAGAAATCGATATTAATGGCATCTGGTTGGAGAATGCCCAGCAGGAAAATGACATGTTGTTCCTGGGTGGGATATCACACAAGGCCATGGACAGACATGTGAATGTGACTTGAAATTGATATGGTTGGCTACTGCAACCTCCCAGCAGCCAATCATTTCAATTCTGAGTCACACTCCCACACTCACCCTTTCTTCCCTTTCCAGTTCTTCCCAGCATTTTGTTTGGATGCCTACCGGCATTTTCTCGTACTTTGATGAAGAACTCAAGCCCAAAATGCTGGTTCTGTATCCTTACCTTTGCTACATAAAGGATACTGTTTGACCTACTGATCCTCTCCAACATTTTGTGTTTTTAACAAAAATACAGAAAGAGAGCAGTTGGTACAGAGTAAAAGCAACATGGCCAGAATTGCCATCTACATCAGTATCCCAGAGAAAAATAATTATAAAGAGATTTATGCCTTAACATTTCTTCCCTGATTGAATCATGTCATTGTTTTGTGCATTGCCACCAAAACTCATTCCATTGAAATTCACATGCCATTGCTAGTGTTATATAGTCAGGATAATGTGAACTATTTTGCAACCATGTAAGAATACAGCCTTCTCACTGTAGTAACTGTAGTGCACCACTGTGGGGCATATGTATGAGTGTGTGAACTGTTGCCTGAGATAATGGAAGGCAATAGTAAGTAAATCTCTTCTATTATTTGAATCTTGCATCTCTAAGTTATTTAAGAAGCCTCCCAAATAACTCCAGAGACATAACATGCTTCATGCTTCTGAAAGAAGGTCAATTTTTAGGGAGTAGAATGCAATGTGTGCCTGACTGGTACAGAACTGCAAGACTGTGAACTGGCAGTGAAATTGGATCACCAGACTGGCCAGGGGGAAAGTGAGTGGCAAGTAAGAAAAATTAAAAGATACAAGATGGACACAGATGAAACCTTTAATTCCTATCATAATGTGCAATAGTTTCCTGAATTATTGGTGATTTCTTCACCACATTTGGGCCCATATTCTGCGTGCAAAGAGGTATGTCCCAACTTGTGCTCTCCATTTGGCATGTTTAGTTTCCAACTGAATCCCCATTCTATACTGTTTCCCTTCTATCATCTTTTAGTTGCTTCAATGAGTTTTGCCTTCATCCTGGTGACATTTGTGACTGGGACCAATCAGAGTACAGGGTGCTCAACTTGTAATTCTTCTCTGGGCAACTGACACAGTTGGGTTTTCGATAGCCAGAGATGTATAGAACACACAGAGCCATGCTCTAGATAAATCTTGACTGTTTACGCCAAGCACACTCGGCTATCATACAATATCCAAGGGATAATATCTCAACTTTCGTCCTGTTAGAAGTTTATAAAATGATGAGAAGCATCAATAGGGGAGACAGTCAGAATTTTTTTTTCAAGATAAGAATGTAGCATATTTCAAGGACATGCATTTAAGATGGGGGGAGGGTAGTTTAAGCAATATGAGGGGCAAGTTTTTTTTACACACAGATTGTGGTGGGTGCCTAGAATGGGCTGCCAGGAGTAGTGCTGGGAGCAGATAAAATAGTAATGTTTGAAGCTGAAAGATGGAATAGAGGGATATGTATCAGGTGCGGACAGAAGAGATTTGGTTTAATTTTGGGTCAGGTTTGGCACAGACCCTATGGGCAGAAGGGCCTGTTCTCCTACTATACTCTTCTTAGCTTCACCCAAGATCTGGTTACCTTAGTCACTTAGACTCCTGGGATCAGGGGTTTTGATAAAGAGGTTTGAAGGTTGTTGGAAGAATTTCTCAATCTGTCCACTAACAGGTCACCAGAATTGCTGAGGAACCCCTAAGGACAGGGATGAGGGGTATGGGTGCACCAGTGGTCAGTGGAGCAAGTGTCTGCTGCTTTCTTTCTGGATAAGTGTAATCATGCTCTTACTCCTCTCCCTCTCTCTGAGCCTGGGAGGCCATAAGCCAAGCTCCCAACCCTCCTGCAGTGCTAATCCAAATTCCCCCTCAAACCAGAGATTCTGGAGGTCATTCTCCAAGACCATTGACAGACTTGAAAGTCAGCAGTGAGTTCTCAGACAAAAAAAAGTAGGTACACGGAGAGAAAGTGAAGGTGAAACGACGATCAGTTGACTCTTAGTTCAGACAGTGATGTTTAGATTTACAAATCTGGCTTGGGATATTCATTTTGCAATGGCTTTTAACTTGGCTAAGCAGAAGCATTTGTGGTCAGTGAGAGAGAGGTGACCTAAGGTTACTGATAGTCCCACTGCTAGAAATAGGCCCATTGGCCCAGCTCATCCACACCAAGAAACATACAAAAATACTGGTAACTTGTCAGAGGACATATTGGTGAACTGCTAGGACAGCCTTCAGACCTCTTCAACAAGACCCCAGCAGAGAGAGTGAACTGGTGCCATTACTGGATCTTGGCTGGTTCAGAGAAAGCTGAGATGTTGTCCATCAGGGGCATGTTTGGTGAGTACGGAGAGTGCCAGTGCTTCATCCAGAATGCGCCTCCATGCATTCCACATGAATGCACTCTGATGTTAGGTTCCACAGGGGCCCTAGTATACGAGTGTGTGAATTTTGCTTCTACCCCACTGTAGAGCTCGTCGAAAGAACCAAAGACTTGTTGATCCAAACCAAGGCTTTTATTAGCAAAAGACAGGAGCTCTTCACAGGTGGCCGACCAGGCCGGAATGATCCGACCTGGCTAGGGACTCAACCCTTTAAGGCCCAGACAGTAGGCGTGGCTAAGCTCTCAGCCAATCGCTGTAAGCACAGTCTAGATACAGTAACTATATACACTATATACATTGGTGATAGATCTATACTATCACACTTACACAATGGGAAACTGGCACCTGCTTAGAAGTAGGGATGCCTTACTGTGTTTGCAGTGATTTTGGTGAAGGAGGAGGGCTGTAAGACACCCAGATGTGGTGCCCTAAGAGATTTTATTTTGAATTGTTTGTATTCATTGGTAGTACATCTGGAAGAATATTCCTTGGACATCCAGGCCAGAAAGGGAGAGCCTGGGATGCCATTCATTGCCACTTGCTTCTCCATTCCCCCTACAGTTGGTATAGCGGTTAGCGCAATGCCTTTATAGCGGCTGCGATTGGGACTAGGGTTCGAATCCTCATGCTGTCTATAAGGAGTTTATACATTTTCCCTATGTCTGCATGACTTTTCCCAGGGCTTTGTTTACCTCCCACTGTTCAAAACGTAATTTGGAGTAAATTGAGTGGCATGGACTCATGGACCGAAATGGCCTCTTACCACGCAGAATATCTAAATTTTAAAAATTAAATTTAAAAAACTTCCTAACTCCACGGTAGAGCCTGAAGCAGTGGCTGAACACTCAGAGAGGTTGCATTCCTAAGCACAGAGCACACCACCCCATGAGTCTGGAGGTAATTACTGAGATGAGGTAGACTGAAATCACATCATAAATAGAAGCATGACCTTTGACTGTACTTGCCAGTTCACTCAATGGAATCAAAATCTTCGAGGTTACCAGATATACCGGATGCCTGGTTCCAGTGTCACTAGTTAGCCGGGCTGCCTTGTCCCGTGGTCACTAGTTAGCCGGGCTGCCTCGTCCCGTGGTCACTAGTTAGCCAGGCTGCCTGGTCCCAAGGTCACTAGTTAGCCGGGCTGCCTGGTCCCGTGGTCACTAGTTAGCCGGGCTGCCTGGTTCCGTGGTTACTAGTTAGCCGGGCTGCCTGGTGCTGTGGTCACTAGTTAGCTCGGCTGCCTTGTCCCAACGCTGGGCTGCTTGGTCCAAAGTCACGAGTTAGCCGGGCTGCCTGGTCCCGTGGTCACTATTTAGCCGGGCTGCCTGGTCCCGTAGTCACTAGTTAGCCAGGCTGCCTGGTCCCAAGGTCACTAGTTAGCCGGGCTGCCTGGTCCCGTGGTCACTAGTTAGCCGGGCTGCCTGGTCCCGTGGTCACGAGTTAGCCGGGCTGCCTGGTCTCGTGGTCACGAGTTAGCCAGGCTGCCTGGTCCAGTGGTCACGTGTTAGCCGGGCTGCCTGGTCCCGTGGTCACTAGTTAGCCGGGGTGCCTGGTCCCGTGGTCACTAGTTAGCCAGGCTGCCTGGTCCCATGGTCACTAGTTAGCCAGGCTGCCTGGTCCCATGGTCACTAGTTAGCTGGGCTGGTTGGTCCCGTGGTCACTAGTTAGCCGGGCTGCTTGGTCTAAGGTCACTAGTTAGCCCGGCTGCCTGGTCCCATGGTCACTAGTTAGCCAGGCTGTCTGGTCCTGTGGTCAATAGTTAGCCATGCTGCCTGGTCCCAAGGTCACTAGTTAGCCGGGCTGCCTGGTCCCGTGGTCACTAGTTAGCCAGGCTGCCTGGTCCCGTGGTCACGAGTTAGCCAGGCTGTCTGGTCCTGTGGTCACTAGTTAGCCAGGCTGCCTGGTCCCAAGGTCACTAGTTAGCCGGGCTGCCTAGTCCCGTGGTCACTAGTTAGCCAGGCTGCCTGGTCCCGTGGTCACGAGTTAGCCGGGCTGCTTGGTCCAAGGTCACGAGTTAGCCGGGCTGCCTTGTCCCGTGGTCACTAGTTAGCCGGGCTGCCTCGTCCCGTGGTCACTAGTTAGCCAGGCTGCCTGGTCCCATGGTCACTAGTTAGCCAGACTGCCTGGTCCCATGGTCACTAGTTAGCCGGGCTGCCTGGTCCCGTGGTCACTAGTTAGCTCGGCTGCCTTGTCCCAACGCTGGACTGCTTGGTCCAAGGTCACGAGTTAGCCGGGCTGCCTGGTCCCGTGGTCACTAGTTAGCCGGGCTGCCTGGTCCCGTAGTCACTAGTTAGCCAGGCTGCCTGGTCCCAAGGTCACTAGTTAGCCGGGCTGCCTGGTCCCGTGGTCACTAGTTAGCCGGGCTGCCTGGTCCCGTGGTCACGAATTTGCCGGGCTGCCTGGTCCCGTGGTCACGAGTTAGCCAGTCTGCCTGGTCCCGTGTTCACGTGTTAGCCGGGCTGCCTGGTCCCGTGGTCACGAGTTAGCCGGGCTGCCTGGTCCCGTGGTCACGAGTTAGCCAGGCTGCCTGGTCCCGTGTTAACGTGTTAGCCGGGCTGCCTGGTCCCGTGGTCACGAGTTAGCCGGGCTGCCTGGTCCCAGGGTCACGTGTTAGCCGGGCTGCCTGGTCCCGTGGTCACGAGTTAGCCGGGCTGCCTGGTGCCGTGGTCACTAGTTAGCCAGGCTGCCTTGTCCCATGGTCACTAGTTAGCTGGGCTGCCTGGTCCCGTGGTCACGAGTTAGCCGGGCTGCCTGGTCCCGTGGTCACTAGTTAGCCAGGCTGCCTGGTCCCATGGTCACTAGTTAGCCGGGCTGCCTGGTCCTGTGGTCACTAGTTAGCCGGGCTGCTTGGTCCAAGGTCACTAGTTAGCCCGGCTGCCTGGTCCCATGGTCACTAGTTAGCCGGGCTGTCTGGTCCCATGGTCACTAGTTAGCCAGGCTGCCTGGTCCCAAGGTGACCAGGCGCCTGATATCTGTTTGTTCTATGTGCATTTACTGTGGTGCTGTGTGACTCTGAGTTCACCACCTTGTTGGGGGTTAGAGTCTGTGACAGATTTGGAACTCCCTGATGAGCGGATAATGAATGTTGAATTCAAGATGGATCCATTCCTGTGCCTGAGATTTTTGCATTTACAAAACTGGAGTATTGATAAACCCCAATGTCTAAGGGGTTGTACCCACCCCACTGAGGAAACTCCTTGCTGCGAACATGAATCAATGCTTGCCTATGTCACACCTTCTAATTATTTTGATGGGCCTCTCTGCAAGTGTGAGCTGACATAGATGTCACACATCTAACTTCTCACCATGTTGGAGCTCAGGAATCATGGAAGAGGTATTCCAACAGCCGGAGCTCAAAAATGGGCCCTTTGACACACTGAGTCTCTGCTGATCATCATCCATCCATTCACACTAATCATTATATTAACATCATTATTTTTATTCTCCCCATGTTCCCATCAATTCCATCCCCATATTCCTTCCCTTGCCCACACAGCCAGGGAGGCCACCCATAGTGGCTGATCAGCTCACTGACTCAGAATAAGCACCTGTGTATCTCCTTATCTAGTAGGGTTGAATGAATGCCTGAGAAGCAAGTCATGCAAGAACCAAGAAGGAAATGTGAGTTAAGTGTCATATCAATCACAGAAAGGGATGGACAGCATTTCCTTGGTCTTGCCACACCATTGCTCATTTTCTGGCTAGTGAGTGATAAAGCTGTGGTTCAATTCCCTCGACAAGAAGTGAGGCCAGCTCTCCAATGCATTCCTGAGGAAGGGACATTAAAATGAACTTCCATCTACTCTCTCAAATGGATGTAATGTGATCATTGATACAGTCCAGGAAAAGTCGGAGAATTACCCCAGCATCCTGGCCAATGTTTGCCCCATGGTCAGCATAATTAAATGAGAGGACAGTCTCGATTTGTTGTGGAATCTCACTGCACAAATGGCCCACTGTCTTCCTTACGTGGTATGTTGAACATCCACTTCAATGTACTTCAATGGTTGGAATTTGTTTTGGGATGCCCAGATATTTTAAAAAGTGCTCTTTTTTTTAAAAAAAAGGAAAAACAGACATGCACATTTTTCAAGATCACTAAGAATTGAAAGAATGAGAATCCATCTATTTAGCAGTTAATTTATGATGCCAATCATGTGAATTTGCAATAATAATACTAATTGTATCATTAATAAAGTAGCTGTTCAATAATGCACACGATTTAGGTTTCATTGACAAATTAAATTTGTATCTACTGTTTAAAATGCAGCAGCGTTATCTTGATCGACACGTTTAATTTTTTTCTGGACAGTAATGCTGGATTCTGTGTTAATAGTGAAATGGTATAGCTCAGGCAGGAACGTTTGGATAATTGAGTTGGAGTAGAGAATGTTCTTTATCTGAAGGCTGTTGTCCTGAAATTATAACGTGTGCCAGTAGGTTCACTGTTACCTTGACAACGAAATTTGAGCTGCTGGATTCTGTCCAGCTGACAAATTTGGGCTGGCAGGGTATCGAGCCCCTTCAGGGATTGTGCTAGAACCCAAACTAGGGGGTGCCTGACTGCTGTATCCAAGTGGCACTGCTCTAAATAAATAAGGGGGAACTCCAACCTGGATTACCAATGAAAATGGTGTTCTTTATATTTGAGTCATCTGGTTCTATTACGTTATTCAGACCCACCAGCCACCATAACTTTTCTGTCTGCATGCTGCTTGTCATCATCAGGTGGACCTGTGAAATGAATAAACACAGTACATTAACTTTTACAATCTGGTTAACATAACATGAAAAATATCCACATGCAGGAAATTGCTTAAATTTATGGCTGCAGATTGGTTTACTTTTCTTCCATATGTTTTGAATCTCTCCAAGAAAAGCAGAAAACCACGGGCCTTCTGCACTTTTTAGAGTGTTCAACCACGGGTTACATCCAGTGCAAAGTCCCAGCCAATTACCCTCCCTAAAGCCAAGGTCTGAGCATTACTGCAGATTCTCCACTCGAGTCAGCCCATGGAAAGTTTGGGGAATCGTGCCGGATTTTCCTGATCTCCCTGCATTGTCCACCTGTGAGGCTTGGGCGCCAGTCTGAAATTTCTCTTTATTACTTCAAGCTGATTTTCAGTTGCCAGCTGCCTCTCTGTGACAGATGGATGGAAACGTGAAAATGGTAGCATCGAGCGTGGGAGCATTTTTTTTTTAAGTATTTAACTTTAGTTCCAAGTGTTACTGTTCATTGGATAAGGCCAATATGCAGTAGTGGCTTGTAAAATATCGTCAAACTGCAGCATTACCACCCCAAATTATATCTTGCAGCAATATTTAGATTGTCCTACAATTGAAACTGGTTTCATAATAAATATTGTTTTATTCAAATTTTCAAGTGTGTTTCAGTGGTGAAGAATTGTCATCTGAATTGAGTCATTTTTGAAGAAAAATAATAATTTATTTTGAAGGTATGTGAAGGTCTAGTACAGAACACAAAAGTGCTGGAGAAACTATGCACGAATTCCTCCAGCCCAAAATGTTGACTGCCTTTTACTTCCCACTGATGCTGCATGACCTGCTACATTTCTCCGGCCCTCTGTGAACTGCTCTGTTTTTTTTGGCACAGTAGGAGAAGGGTATTTGGCCTTGCTAGCCTGTTCCATTAATCAAGGAGGATTTAAATCTATTTAGACATACAGCATGGTACAGGCCATTTTGGCCCACGAGCCCTTGTCGCCCAATTACTCCCAATTGACCTACAACCTCCTGAACGTTTCGAATGGTGGGAGGAAATCAGAGCCCCTGGGGAAAATCCACACAGATATGGGGAGGACGTACAAACTCCTTACAGACAGTGCGGGGTTTGAACCTTGGTCCCGATCGCAGGTTCTATAACTGCTATGCTAACTGCCCCAGACCTTTACCTCCGCTCCATATCCTCACCTTGTTGCTGGTGGTTTCTGGTTTTTTTTTGAAGTTCCACTTGTCCCTGCATCCAGCGGGCGAGTTCCTGTGTCTTTTGGCCTTTGTGAAAATATATTTCCTGATTTAACTTTAAATTACATAGCTTCAATTTAAATGTATGCTCCTTTCTCCTTGATTAAAGTGTATAGTTTATTTGGGTTCATCCTATCTAATCCTTTTTAATATTTTGAACACCTCAATTAAATTACTCTTTAATCCTCTAGCTTCAACAGAATACATGGTATGATTCAGTAATCTGGGTTTCTATGTCATCCTCTGCTCAACCTACTCCGAGATCAATATAAAATAAAAACGCAATGCTGGAGAAACTCAGCAGGTCAAACATTGTACTTTATCTAGCAAAGATAGAGATACATAAGCAATGTTTTGGCATGAGCCCTTCATCAAGTATCCTCTTACATATGGAACACAAAATGAATGCAGTGTTCGTGCGTGTGGCTGCCATCGACTTCATCTATCCTTCCCACTAATTTGGAAAGGCAACTAAGTCATTAGAAGACTTATTCTGGCCACACTCTCTTCACCAGCTGCCTCCCCCTTTCTTCCGCCAGGAAGAAGGTTCACGAATGTAAGAGTGAGATCACGTACCACCAGATTCAAGGACAGTTTCATTTTCTGTTATCAGACCTTGAATGAATCTTAACATAGTACAGTCATGTGTCCCAACCAATCTCTCTCAGTAACTCTGCGCTGTGTTTTGTACTATGTGTGAGATGTTCAACTGAACTGCTCACACAATAAACTCATGTCACTGCATCTTGAAAATAAACCTGAGCTTGGGTGTGCTGAAGGTTTGTGCACTGAGTGACAACTTCCCCTCCTTACTCCCTTTAAGTTAAAGGTTGACATTCAACCTTTTGACCATGGTTTCTCAAATCTTTTTGCTTTTCTACAGATCCCAGAAACTAATTTGATTTAATTTTGGGAATGATTACACCTATGTCCACACTGAACTCCATCCTGAAAAGTTTTCTCTTTCAAAGCCTGCATCTCATATTCTTTAAATAACTGATTCTTCTAGTGAAAAAGAATTTAAGTTTCTCATCTTGTTGTCATGTGGTTAATAAAATTCCTCAGCACTGTAATGTTCTTCAAGGTGAATGGGCAGATTGATGTTTCTTCCACTTATTGTATCAGGAACGAAGGGAAGTATGTGGAAGGGATGGTGGAAATATTCGACATGCTCCTAGCCACAGTGTCTCGTTTCCAACTGCTCAAACTGCAGTGTGAGGAATACATCTGCCTGAAGGCCATCATCCTGCTGAATTCAGGTGAGTCTCTAGTTCATATAGTTGTTGTCCTGTACTCTCTATTTGCTGCATATACTGTGTTGATAGACAGTATGAAAGTGGATCAGGGTGCTGTGAAACTTGTAATGTCCCATCGACTACATTTGGGGTTGAGGCACTATTAATTAGACCTGACAGACCAGAAATTGAGATTAATAGGCTTTAATCACTATAAACGTGCAGTCATATCTTGCATGCCATTGGCCTGATCCAAGGCAGTAGTGAGGGAGGGGATTGGGTGGTACTGCTTTTATTAGGGATCCTGAAGGGTGGACTTACAGTATCAGGGGTGGGCCAACCAGTACAATGCCTGTAATACTGTGTTCCACCACATTCACCCTTTTGAAATAAAATCCAGCTGGGGGGGGGGGGGGGGAGGGGGGGGGGGAGGGGGGGGGAGGGCAGGGAGAGTCTCAGAGTCTATTTACAGCTTCAACGTGTCTGGTCGATTCATCCATCAAGCTGACCATCACAGTGCTGGCTGTGGGGTTGCTGTAGGTTCCTGGGCAGTGCTCAGTGTGATGGGCTGTGATTCGGATGGCTGAACCAAATCAGTTGGGGCTGGATTGGGGGGAGGGGTTGGGGTTGGGGAGGTGAAACTGTGCTGATGGTGGGGTCGGATTCCCAACTGTGTCTCTGCTAGTCATGGGGAAGGGGGGATGATGGTGGATGATTAACCGTGGTCGGTTCAGCAAGTGCCTCAGTTGCAGGGACTCCTGCATATGCCAGGTCCCAGACAGAGACAGAGTCTCTCCACCCATCCTCTTACTGCATGTAGATGTACTGGGGGTTCACCTAGAGTAGGTGACCTACTCAACCAGGGAATTTGCTTTGTGGGTTCGGATGTGTCTCTGGAGTACTTGGCGGAAGAAAGGCCTTTGGGTCATCAGCCAGACCCGTAGTGTGGTTCCCGGTGCTGACCTCCTGGGGAGGAGAATAATATTTCAGGCGTTGTCGCATTTGTCGCTGTACAGAGGAGGGACCTGGTTCAGTGGAGCGCCTCTGGTAGGACCTCATCACTGGGAGAAGGGCAGCCCTTTTGACTTGAGGGCCAGGAGGACTGCCCTCCAAATGGTGCCATTCTCCCTTTCCACCTGGCTATTCCCTTGGGGTTATAGCTGGTGGTTCTGATTGTGGCTATACCTTTGGCCAGCAGGTATTGGCGCAACTCCTCACTCATGAATAAGGACCCCTGGTCACTGTGGAAGTAATTTGGGTGTCTGAAGTGCATGAAGAATTTATGCAGGGACTTGATAATATGGGCCGTTCACCTCAATGTCCATGGTGGTCCTTGCTAATTGATGAGGGCCGCTCTGGTCCAGAACAATGGATGCGTGACAGTTCATTGTCTGACCAGTGCCACTGTCTGGTTACATTGGCAACCTCCAAGAAGTCCGCCCAGAAGATGGCTACCCCTGTGGATCATACATGGTTGCCACTGGAAATGACACCGTCCCTGGACTTCGTGCCCGAGTCCCTGCCATGCTGTCCTCCATGACCGGAAGTGGAATCAGCGGTGATGTGGTCCAAGATGGTGATGGCTACTGCCCGCACGCAGTGCTGCAAGGGGAAGGACTGGACCTCCATACCCTGGTGTAGTGTCCTTTCCTTCCGCAGCTGAGGCAGGTCGCGCTTCTGGCAGGATATTTCTTCCATGGGTGCTTTGTCTAGCGGAGTAATAGCACCCCGGGTACTCCATGATAGTGGCTGCTGTTTTGGACCCCGTGTCCCAAAATGGTGGCGTCCATGCTTCCCATGTGGCGGCCGCGTTGCCGGTGGAGTAAGCCTCCGCATTCTGTTGGGCTGTTTCCAGTGCCTTGGCAAGATCGACCTCATCACCCTTCACCCTTCTTCAAGAGCTTTTGTCTGATATGATCAGCCACACAGGCATCCCTGATCAGCTCCTCCTGGTGTAACATTGGTGCAGCCACAAGCTCTACCCAGCTCCCACAAGGCTCAAATTTATTCATCAACAGGCTCACCAGAGTCTTGTTGACAGCTGCCCAGGAGGCATCTGGCATAGATTATGTTCTTTGGGGCCAGGTACTGCTTTTGCAGGAGCCCCAAAGCAGATGAGTTAAGTGTCCACTGTCTCTGATTATTTAGAAAATGCGCAATGTAACCACTGGTCAAATTAAGTGGCAGCCTCTGGATCCTTGGGATCAGTGTCCAGCTTCTCCTCTCGAACAACCTTGTCCATGGGATAAGTATAATGATCAAATTGTGGTGCTATCAATTAGACCCGATAGACCAGAAGTCGAGATTAATAGACTTTTTAGTTGCTATAAACTTACAGGCATATCTTACATGCTGATGGCTCGATTCCAAGGCAGAACTGAGGGAGGTGATTGGGTGGTACCACCCAATCCTGGAGGGGGAAGAGTTACGGCATCAGGGTCAGGCCAACCAGTTCAATGCCTGTAATGCAGTGTTCCACCACAGGGGTGACCTTCAGATTGAAGCAAGGTTAATTAGTGAAGGGCTCAGGATGAAGCACGAGGTCCTGCTGATAATCAGATCTCAAGAACAGCGCACGGTGGTGCAGCCTTCCAAATACAATGACCCGGGTTTGATCCTGACTTCCATGCGGATTTCCCCACCAGATGCTCCAGTTACCTCCCACATTCCAAAGTCCAGCAGATTGCCAGATTAATTGGCTGCTGTAAGTTTGCCCCAGTATGTAGGAGTGGTAGGATCGGGGGAGAATAAAATGGGATAACTGCGTGCTTTATGGGCAGTGAATATGTCGAAAAGCCTCATTGCTGGACAACTCTGGTGGTTGAAAGTGTTACAAGTCCAAAGGACCCCAAAATCCAGCAGCAATAGACATTCACCAAGTCAAGTGGATTTTAAAACAAAAGTTGTTTTTAATCAACTTTAAACATGAAAATAGAAGCAAACTTTAACTTATCTCTATACTTAACTAATCCGAATTAACCCCCTTCGAATTATAAGCGCACGTGTATGTAATGTGTGTAAATTTAAGAAAAGTTCTTTAGTTCACAGTTCAATCTCAGTTCTCTTTCTTTCAAGTTCTCTGGATGCAGGCAATTCTTATACACAGAATTTAGCATATATAAAGTTCACCAGACTTTGGTGCTCGAAAGGTAAATATTTACCGCTCAGGAAGGTCCTTGTAGGGTTTGCAGAGAGAGATTTGTTGTTCCAGGATTTCCACAACTGAGATACCACCATTAGCCACCTCAAGATCTTGCTGACAAAACTTGCCCCATCAGGGTTTTCCAGATGGTATCCTCTTTCTTCAGGCTACCACGACAGAGTTCCATTCTGTTCCTCTTATTCCAAGAGAAACATCAGACAGATAGCACTTCCAGCCATCCACTGCTCTGGAACTTTTTGTTTCCATCCAGCTCTTCCTGGCTTGTTTCAGCTGTGACTGTTCAGTCTCTTTTTAGTGTTACACACACTAGCTGAGAGGGTTTGTTTTCTCTCTCTCTCTCTACTCTCTCTCTCCAACTGAGACTGCCAGAAAGCCCATGTGACTCTCTCACTTGCAACAAAACCCCCACCTTCTCCAGCAAACAACAGGAGCTCTCCTTAGTCAAGATGTTGTCTTAGATAAACAAAACCCAGATGTGACCTTTTTGTGAGCACTTTGCAGAAAGGTACCTGTAGCCAGTTTGTCTCCTCCAAAACCATGGTCTTTCATTTTATGGCATCAGTTCAATTAGCACCTACTTATGAAATGTCCATCACATTCTGCAGATATCCTGCAATGTTATTGAATATGAATTCTTCAGTATTTCAAATAAGATCTGTTTTAAAATGTGTGTATGTATCTAACCCACTAATTTTACCAAAATTCTCCCAAATATTTATCCATTACAAAAGAAATACTGGAAAGGGAGGTTCAAAATGGAAATTCCCCATGAGGGCTGATCAGGGAAAAAGTGCTGCTTTGATATAATTTATGTTGAACAAATACTGACCCCATAAATACCATGTAGGGCAAGGTGGTAGTGACCAGCAATTGGCCAAGGTTGGAGGAATATCTGCATTGAGTTCCGTGGCAATCTCAACAATGCTGATATATGGTAATTGTTCCTCCTGCTCCAGTGGGAATTTGGGGTTGAACCAAGCAACCATTGGAAAGCTTCAGCCTGCTTGAAGAAAAGCTGCACTCGACCAGAAAGAAGGGGCTCTGAAGACATCTCTGATCAGATGCCTCAAATGAGCAGATTACTTCCAATGGTAATATGTATCATGCTACATAGAAAAAGAAAGCATTTCCAGCCTCTAGGAATATGCCATTGTAACTGTAGCCTCAAATCCTGGGAACCATACACTTAAATTTTTTCTGGACCCCCTTTTATTTTTTAAAGTTTAAATTCAGGCATCCAGCATGGTAACAGGCCATGAGTCTGTGTCATCCAATTAGCCTACACCCCTGGTACATTTTGAACGGTGGGAGGAAACCGAATCCCACCGGGGAAAACCCATGCAGACATGGGGGGAACATACAAACTCCTTACAGACAGCGTGGGATTTGAACCCTTGTCCTGATCGCTGGAGTTGTAAAGGCATTGCACTAACCACTGTGCCAATTATGCCACGCTATTTTGAAACAAACAGGCAGAATACTATTTGGATAGGGTGAAAATTCAGACCTCAAATGTGCAAAGGGATCTGGGTGTCCCTGTGCAGGGAAACCTAAAAGTTAATGACCAGGTGAAATTGGTAGTGAAGAAAACGAATGCTATGGTGGCCTTCATTTCAAGAGGAATAGTGTACAAGAGTAAAGAGGTGTTGATGAGGGTCTATGGGGCACTGGTGAGACCTCATTTGGAGTACTGTGTGCAGTTTTGGGCACCCTATCTTAGAAAGGATGTGGTGTCGGAGAGAGTGCAGAGGAGATTTACTAGGATGTTTCCCAGAATGCAAGGGCTAACGTACGAGGAACATTTGGCAGCTCATGGGTTGTATTCATTGAAGTATAGGAGAATGAGAGGAGATCTCATAGAGTCGTTTTGAAAGGCTTAGATAGAGTGGATGCGGGTAAGATGTTTTCCTTGGTGGGTGAATTGAGGACAAGGGTTCATAGTCTGAAAATTTGAGGTTATCCCTATAAAACAGAGATTAGGAAGAACTTCTTTAGCCAGAGGGTTGTGGATCTGTGGAAGTCACTGCCACATACAGCAGTGGAAGCCAGATCACTGGGAGTATTTAAAAAAAGAAATAGACAAGTATCTCATTAGTGAGGGCATCAAGGGATATGGGGAAAAGGCCAGAAATTAGAACTAGTGTAGAGTAATTTAGTGTAGATATACGGAACAGACTCGATGGGCCAAGTGGCCTGGTTCTGTTCCTTTGTCTTGTGATCTATTTTTATTACCTTTCTAAAGCCTTACTACTTTATTAACTTTCATGAAGCAGCAGACTGCTTTTATAGTTGGAGATTTTTGCTCAACATATTAAAGAAAGAAAAGGCAATTACTTTTATGGTGTTATTCATCATGTCAGGATGTACAAATATACCAAATCAGTGAAATCCCTCTGTCACAGTTATAGGACAATGTACCAGCCTGGTGGGACACAGCAAGCTCCCACAAACAGCAATGAGCACATCGGATGAGAAGTATTGGTTAGGCCAGAGAAACTTGTTGGGTTGTCTTTAGAAAGCTATTGAGAGGAGTCACGTGATGGAGTAGTGGCCGGTCGGGGAACTCCAGCCCTCTCAGAAAAGTTAAAAAAAAGATAGAGAAAAAGCAAAGGCACAAACTTAAAAACCAAAACAAAGTGAAAGTAAAAGTGTGAAGAAAATGGCAGCGAAGAAAGAAAAACCAAAAACAACGGGAAGTAAAGAAGAAGGAAAGACGTCGGAAGAAGAAGGTGAAGGCCTTACCAGTCCGAAGAGGCCCACCGCGGAGAGAGAAGCCCGCTCCCACAGGTCAGTGGAAGTCCCGGGCTTGGGACTACAAAAATGGCTCGCAGAGCCGAGTAAAAGTGCGCAACTGCGCATGAAAAAAAACACACTGACGGAAGGGGGGAACAGCTGCGGAGTCGATCTCCACAGCTAAGAGAGACACCTGCAGCACAGCAGCAGGTGCAGAACACAGACAATAACGACAACAAGAAAGAAGAGGGTAAAAAGAAAACAAGGAAACAACAGATGGTCAATCCAGAGGAAGAAGAAGAAGAACAGAAAGAAGTGGAAGAAGAAGAGAAAGGCAAGACAATGGATGTATCTTTAAAGAATATATGGAATCAGTGAAAGAATGGCAATTACAAGAATTTAATGAGATAAAAAGAAAAATTAAGAATCCAGAAGAAAAAATGAATAAAATGGAAGTGGCCATATCAGAATTGGCAAAAAGAGTGGAAAATATGGAAAAACGAGAAACATTTGTAGATATGGAAGTAAAAGACTTAAAAGAGAAATTAGAAGAATCTAATAAAAAAGCTAAAGAGGCACAGGAGCTGTTAGCTCAGAAGAAAGATATGATAGAAAACTATAATAGAAGAAATAATATAAAGATAGTGGGCCTAAAGGAGGATGAAGAAGGCAAGAATATGAGAGAATTTATAAAAGATTGGATCCCCAGGGTCCTGGGAAGACCAGAATTACTGGAAGAAATGGAAATAGAGAGGGCACATAGAACTTTAGCCCCGAAACCACAACCGCAGCAAAAACCAAGATCCATTTTAGTAAAATTCTTAAGATATACAACAAGAGAAAATATATTGGAGAAAGCAGTGAAGAAAGTAAGAGAGGACAAAAAGCCACTGGAATATAAAGGTCAAAAAATTTTTTTCTATCCAGACATAAGTTTTGAACTCCTGAAGAAGAGGAAGGAGTTCAATACAGCGAAAATGATCTTATGGAAAAAAGGATATAAGTTTATGTTAAGGTACCCAGCGATACTTAAAATAATTATTCCAGGGCAACAAAACAGACTATTCTCGGATCCAGAGGAAGCAAGTAAATTTGCAGAACTACAAAACAAGCAGAGAGATGAAGACATGTAATAAGAGTAAAAATGACCACGATCTGTATGTATGTGTGTAAAGGGGTATATGTGTGTATATATATAGTGTGCATACATGAATGTATCCGTATTTAGAGGAAAATATATAGAGTATAGATAAGAATTAATAAGGGAGGGAAATGGAATAGAGGGAATAAGTAGGGAATTAAAAGAGTGACCTTTGTTACATATGAAAATTGAAATCTTTTCTGGGGGGGCTGGGTGGGGAGGAGTTACGGTCACTGCAAAATCAGCTGACGTTTGCGAGTGAATTCGCAAATCCAAATGGAGAGGGGAGATGTGGTTGTCCGACAAGGGATAAAGGACAACTCAGGAGGGGGAGGGGAGATTGGGGTTAAAGAAGTTTTAAATAGGAGAATAGGGAAAATGTTTGATGTTTTAGAAATGTTGTCTTATAAAGTGTTCAAAACAAGAAAGCAGAAATGGATAAGAAGGAAAGGTAATGATGGAGAAATGGAAAGGGAAGATAAACAAAGTATAAAATGGCTACGCTGAACTATATGACTTTAAATATTAACGGAATACATAACCAAATTAAAAGGAAGAAACTGCTAAATTTACTGGAAAAAAGAAAAAATTGATATAGCATTTGTGCAAGAAACACATTTAACTGAATTGGAGCACAAGAAATTAAAGAGAGATTGGGTAGGACACGTAACAGCAGCGTCGTATAATTCAAAAGCAAGAGGAGTAGCTATATTAATTAGTAAAAATGTGCCAATTAAAATAGAAGAGGAAATAATAGATTCAGCAGGGAGATATGTAATGATAAAATGTCAGATATATTCGGAGTTTTGGAATCTACTCAATGTATATTCACCTAACGAAGAAGATCAAAAGTTTATGCAAGATATTTTTTTGAAGATAGCAGATACGCAAGGGAACATATTAATAGGAGGGGATTTCAACCTGAATTTGGATTCAAATATGGACAAAACTGGGAAAAAAATTAACAGAAAGAACAAAGTAACCAAATTTATAATTAAATCGATGGAAGAAATGCAACTTTTGGATATATGGAGGAAACAACACCCAAAGGAAAAGGAATATTCATATTACTCGGCTAGACATAAAACATACTCAAGAATAGACCTATTTTTGTTATCAACTCGTATGCAAGATAGAGTAAGAAAAACAGAATATAAAGCTAGAATATTATCGGACCATTCACCCTTAATATTGACAGTAAAGCTAGAGGACATCCCTCCAAGAATGTATAGATGGAGATTAAACTCCATGTTACTCAAAAGACAGGATTTTAGAGAATTCATTGAAAGACAAATTAAAGTGTATTTTGAAATAAATACGGAATCAGTGAAAGATAAGTTTATACTATGGGATGCAATGAAAGCGTTCATTAGAGGGCAAATAATAAGTTATGTAACCAAGATGAAGAAGGACTATAATCAGGAAACAGAGCAGTTGGAAAGGGAAATAGTAAATATAGAAAAAGAATTAGCAATGAAGGAAGATAGAACTAAAAGAAGAGAATTGGCAGATAAAAAAATAAAATATGAAACACTACAAACATATAAGGTGGAGAAGAACATAATGAAGACAAAACAGAAATATTATGAACCAGGGGAAAAAAAACACATAAAATTCTAGCATGGCAGCTTAAGACAGAACAAGCTAAGAAAATGGTATTGGCATCAAGGAAAAAAGACAAACAAATCACATATAATCCAACGGAGATCAAGGAAAACTTTAGAGAATTCTATGAACGATTATACCAAACTGAAAACGAAGGGAAAGAAGGGAAAATAGATGAATTTCTAACTAAAATTGAACTACCAAAACTACAAATAGAGGAACAAAATAAATTAACAGAGCCATTTGGAATAGTAGAAATACAAGAGATAATAAAAAAATTACCAAATAATAAAACTCCAGGAGAGGATGGATTCCCAATAGAATTCTACAAAACATTTAAAGATTTATTAATTCCTCCCCTCCTGGAAGTAATCAACCAGATTGATAAAACACAAAGCTTACCAGATTCATGTAAAACAGCAATAATTACAGTAATACTAAAGCAAGGGAAAGATCCACTCGCACAAGCGTCATATAGACCAATATCTTTACTTAACACAGATTATAAGATAATAGCTAAACTATTAGCAAACAGATTAGCAGAGTATGTACCGAAAATGGTAAATCTAGACCAAACTGGATTTATTAAAAAAAGATGCACAACAGACAATATTTGTAAATCTATTAACTTAATTCATGCAGTAGAAGGGAGTAAAGCACCAACAGTAGCAGTTGCTTTAGACGCAGAGAAGGCCTTTGACAGAGTAGAATGGAATTATTTGTTCAAAGTATTGCAAAAATTCAGTTTACCGGAGAAGTATATTAATTGGATTAAAGCATTATATAAGGGACCATTGGCGAAAGTGACAGTAAATGGATATATATCAAAGCAATTTAATTTAAGCAGGTCAACACAGCAGGGATGCCCACTATCACCCTTATTGTTCGCGTTAGCTATAGAATCACTAGCAGAATTGATAAGAACAGAAAATAATATAAAAGGGATAAAAATAAAAGACAAGGAATATAAAATCAGTTTATTTGCGGATGATGTTATAGTATACTTAACAGAACCAGAACTATCAATAAAAGAATTATATAAGAAATTGAAGGAATATGGAGAAGTGTCGGGTTACAAGATTAACGTAAATAAAAGTGAAGCAATGCCTATGAATAATGCGGATTTCTCAAAATTTAAGAAGGAATCACCATTCAGATGGCAAATGCAAGCAATAAGATACCTAGGTATACAAATAAATAAAAATCTCGGCCAACTATATAAACTCAATTATTATCCACTAATGAAAAAATTACAGGACGATTTAGAGCATTGGAAAGATTTACCACTAACACTAATAGGAAGGATAAACTGTATTAAAATGAACATTTTTCCAAGGATATTATACCTATTTCAGGCATTGCCAATACACTTGACAGAGAAATTCTTCAAGGAGTTAAAGAAAATAATAAGGACATTTTTATGGAAAGGGGGGAAACCGAGGATAGCACTAGATAAATTAACAGAATGGTATAAACAAGGAGGCTTACAACTGCCAAACTTTAAAAATTATTATAGAGCCGCACAATTAAGATACCTATCAGATTTTTATCAAACAAGGGAAAAGCCAAATTGGACTAGATTAGAATTAGATAAAATAGGGGAAAAGATACCTGAACACATATATGAATGGGATGAAAAATTGGTACAACATAGAAGTTCTCCAGTATTACATCATCTACTCAATATTTGGAAGAAGATTCATGTAGAAAGAAATAAAACAAATTATCAATTACCAAAACTAATATTGACGCAAAACAAGTTACTCCCTTTTACAATAGATAACCTTTCCTTTAGAGAATGGGAGAAAAAAGGGATCAAAAGAATAGAAAATTGTTTTTCAGGAAATAGATTATTACCCTTTGAACAAATGAAAGATAAATACAATATAACTCAAGATACAGTGCTGGCATATTACCAATTGAGATCCTATTTGAAGGACAAATTAGGAAGCAGTCTGAGTTTACCAGAGGGAAGTAACTTTGAATATGTGATTATAGATACAATGATAATCAAAAGATTTATAACAAATATGTATATTAAACTGCAAGAAAAGGAGAATGAGGAAACAAATGGTAAAACTAAACAAAAATGGGAACAAGATTTAAATATAAAGATAAAAAAGGAAACATGGGAGAAGTTATATTCTGGAACGATGAGAAATACAATAAATATGAGGTTATGTATGATACAATATAACTGGATATACAGGCTACACATTACACCTCAAAAGTTAAATAAATGGGACCCAACAGTATCTAATAGATGTTTTCGATGTAAAAAAGAAATGGGAACAACAATTCATGCAATCTGGACATGTGAGAAAGTAGAAAAATTTTGGGAAGATCTAAACCAAATATTAAATAAAATTACAGAAAACAATATACCAAAGAATCCAGAGATCTTCCTCCTAAGTAACATAAAAAACAAAAAATTTGGAATTGATTTGGATGATGCACAAAAAAGATTTGTTAAGATAGCTCTAGCCGTAGCAAAAAAATGTATTATGTCAACCTGGAAATCGGAAGATAATTTGAAAATACAACAATGGTATATCGAAATGAATAAATGTATTCCATTAGAAAAAATAACATATAGTTTAAGAAATAATATTGAAATATTTGAACAAATATGGGAGCCTTACATGAAACACAATAGCGAAAACCTACCGGGGACATTCACTACCTAAATTAACGAAAGGAGAAGGAAATGAAAAGAATTGACTCAGCGGAATTTCTTGTTTATTTTTATTGAATGACAACATTGTTTGACTGGTTTAATGTATCCTAGATTTTGTACTTTAAATGGACGGGAGGGGGGAGGTAGGAAGGGTGGGATGGGAGGAGGGAGGGGGGGAGAAAATGGCACTGTATATATTTGAAAAGGAAAAAGTATGTATCATGGTTAATGTGGTTTATGGTGTGAAAAATAAAAAAAATTAAAAAAAAGAAAGCTATTGAGATAGTATATGGTGCACCATTGGTAATACCAGGGGAGTTCTTGGCCACCACCAAGGATCCGAAGGGCCCCACGGCCTCTTTGACTAAGCAGAGGGAAAAATTGGGCACCCTAGCACCTCTGCTGCATGGCCAAGCCAAAACCTTAGTCTCCCAAGACTTAGAAACCTGCAAGTACATTTTCATGTGGAGGGGAGCACACTGAACACCTCTGCAATGGCCGTATGAGGGGCCATATAAAGTAATCAGGCACAACGGGTCGACATGTGTGCTGGACATCAGCAGAAAGGAAGAAACTTTCACAATCAACTGCCTTAAACCACCACACCTAGACATTAGCAAACTTTTCTCTCCGCAGCTCCTGTGTCGCAGAGGTAGGCCACCAAAAGCGGCGAAAAGTGATGTGATCGCCTTTTCTGGGGGGAGGGGGCTGTGTACTGGCCCGCTAACTGGGAAGTGACCCAGTTCATCCCAGGTGACTGCCCACACAGTGGCAAACAGCAAGCAACAGCGGGAACACCACCCAGTCGGATATCAGCGCTGCCATGATGTCACTCCTGACATCAGCAGCGTGGTGTGAATATAAAACCTGCCAGTGCAATAAATAAGGGACTTTGACTCCTCGTGTGTGTATGTCTTCTTTCCTCACTTCACGTTAGCGAGCACACTATAATAGAATACTTTTTTAATGAATCGACTTATTCTTGGCACAGAGATCACAGACACTGACACCTGGCTGGAGGTGAAATTATCTAAAATCAAATTGAGCTCTATGCAGATCAATAGTCTTTGTGTGAATTAAAGTTTGTCCGTTCCTGGGGAGATATAATGAGTTTTATTGTGGGAAATTGGAAAACAACAAGATAAAATCATTACATTGTGATTCAAATAAATTGCTCAACTGACGTTGAAGTTGATGAAAGGTTGCTACCTATTCCAAGAATCATATTTATAACGCTTCTGGGAGCTAGTTCTCTTGTAATCGACTTAGTCTCCCAATCTGTCAGGTCTCCAAATCTACAATAAAATGAACCATGCCTCTTCAAACATCTTATGGTAGCTCAAGGCTCCAGATTCTGACCAAAGTTACCCAGGATTCCTTGTCCAGATTGTATACTGGTCAAGGTTTGACCTCATGGTCACACCTTGAACCTCTTAAAATGTCTGCTTATTGGATTGAATTTATTATTATTGAAGAGCAAAAAATGCTGGAAATCAGAAATCTAAACAGAAAATGCTGGAAATAGGCAGCATGTCAGAGAGCATCTGTGGAGAGAATACATCTTCTCTCTTTTCTGTTTTTCCTTCTTCCTCCTCATGTTAACTTTTGAGACTCTTGCAGAACTTTCTTTAATCGTCCTGACAATCAATCTTAGTGTTTGTTATTCTGTGAAACATGGTATTTAATTCAATTGTCATCCAGGTTACGCTAGGATGCTTCTTTGCCCTTGTACAGGATGTGCCTACTTTGCACTTTGAACTGTCCTCTCTCAGTAATCTAGTAAGTTTTCACCTGACATTCTTGCTTGTATTGCTCTTCCTCTATGAAACATATTTTGCCTTGATATGTTCTGGTGGGCTTTTGGTGACTTAAAGTCAAAGGACCTACACAGGCTGCTTATAGAAACCAGGTCTGGAACTGGGATTCAAGAGGATGCTGAGGGTAAGAAGGGCTCCTGAAGGGCCTCAGGTGCTGAAGACTTCCTGATTGTATTGGAGGTTTGGACCTTCCCCTCGGGTTGTTAATGGATAGAATGGGTCTGCACAGCTGCAGAGGCTGCGGGAGCACTGGAGGCGAATCCATGGACACTCAGTGTCACTGAAGGGACTGTCTTTTGCTTCTCTTTCTCTTTCTATAAGGGACACTGGGCAATAGTAATGGCAACTCTTAGTCTGCCTTATAGCAGTATAAAGGAAATTTTGTATAATACATTTTCTGTTTCAATACATGACAATAAAATAATCATGAAATTGTGGTGGCGCACTCTCTCATGGCGAAGTGGCCCCGCGTGTAACGCCATGTGGCGGGGCAGCCATGGGAAGATGGCGCTGTCAGGGTTTTCTTCCTGCCTCAAGTCTCCTGCCCAGTGTGCGCCTGGGGCAGTGATTATGATGTCACAATGCACAAGGTGACATCATAAGGATGCAGACTAAATTTGAATAAAAAACAGTCATTAATGACTTTCAATGTGGTGGCTGAGTCTTTCTTGGCTGTGTCCAACACTACATTAGTGATCCCATTGAGCCCAGACGCCTCTCTGGTCTCAAGAACATGGATCCGGCAGAGATCAACGGCATTGCCATCAAACTGTCCCACTTCTGGACCCATCGCCCGCGTACGTGGTTCAGGCACCCAGAGGTGCAGTTTCAACTGAGGAACATTTCATCAGACGTCACAATGTCCTACCACATCTTGAGCATACTGGACAAAGTAAGGCAGCCAGGGCGGATGATCTAATGCACAACCCACCGGCCGAGTGTAAATATCCTGCCCTCAAGAACCTGCTCCTTGGCACTTTCTGGCTCTCCCTCAGCAGCGTGCCTCCAGGCTCCTGCACCTCGACGGGTTTGGGGACCGCACACCATCAGCCCTAATGGACGAGATGCTAGTGCTGGCGGAGGATCACAAATCTTGTTTCCTATTCTGTCAGATCTTCCTCAAGCAGATACCCGGGAACATCCAACTTCTCCTGGCGGATGAGGACTACATGGATCCACGCCGAGACACAGCCCAAGCGGACATCCTCAGGCGCACCAAGAGGGAGAATGAAGCAGCCCTCACTCAGATTGCGCAACCAAAAGCCAGCCGGCCACAACACTCATCCAAGCACAAGTTGAAGGGGCACCATTTCACCTGGTGCTTTTACCATCAGCGCTGGGGAGCGCAAGGTCGTAAGTGCCGACAAATGTGTGACTACCTGGGGAAATGACTGTTGATGGTTGCGACGGCTGGCCACGTGGACAGCCTCCCACATGCTACCAACAAGTCCACCGGCCGACATTTCCTGGTGGACATGAGCGGAGCTGAGCATCCAGCACCCCACTGCCCTCGAGACATGCACCCGATCTTGTGGTCCCACCTTGCATGCAGCCATCGTTTCTGCCATAAGACCTTCGGTACCCGCAGGACGCAGATCCAGATCAGGAAAGAGAAATTCCGCTGGAAGTTCATGTTAGCCTCAGTGGGTACTGCGTTGTTAGGGACCAACTTCCTGAGGGCACATAGACTGTTGGTCGACATGAAGGGCAAGAGGCTGGTCAATGCTTGCACTTTCTATTTGGTGCACCTGGAGGCCACGAGCCCCTGAAGGCCCGAGATTGCCGCCATTGCCACTTTCAGGAATGGGTATTCGAACATACTCCATGAGTTACCCCCCATCCTTCAACCATGATTCAGTGCCACCTTACCCCAGCATGGGGTATACCATCATATCTCCATGCAGGGCCTCCCGCTGCACGCCAAGCCCAAATGACTTCTGCCCAAGAAGCTGCAGGAGTTGGGGATCGTGCGTCGCTTAGACAGTGCCTGGGCATCCCCTTTTCATATGGTCCCCAAATCCTCTGGAGGCTGGAGACCCTGCGGCGATTACCGGCATTTGAACGACGTGACCACACCAGACAGGTACCCAGTTTCACACATTCAAGACTTCTCGGCCAATCTCCACAGCGCGCAAGTCTTCTCCAAGGTTGATCTGGTGGGGGGTATCATCAGATCCCGGTCCACTCCGAGGACATTGGCAAGACAGCGATCATCACCCCCTTTGGCCCCTTTGAATTCCTGCATATGCCTTTCGGCCTCAAGAGCGCGGCCCAGACTTTTCAATGCCTCATGGACACAGTGGGTAGGGACTTTGTGTTTATCTACCTGGACGATATCTTTATCTCCAGCCACAACCACGAAGAGCACAAGGCCCACCTCTGTACCCTGTTTGCCCGACTGGCGGAGTTTGGCCTCATGGTCAACGTGGCCAAGTGCCAGTTCGGCAAGCAGACACTGCAGTACCTGGGGCATGCCATCTCAGCAGCAGGTGCTGCCCCGACGCCAGAGAAGGTCGTGGCCGTCCAATGGTTCCCCAAGCCAACCACCCTCAAGGGCCTGCAGGAGTTTGTGGGGATGGTGAATTTTTATCATAGGTTCATCCCCGGCACTGCCCGCACCATGCGACCGGTGTCGTGTTGATCGCTGTTGAGAAAGTCCTGACCTGGTCGGAGGAGGCAGAGACCGCTTTTGCTGTAACAAAGGAGGCCCTCGCCAACACAACTCTATTGGTGCACCCACGCCCGGAGACACACACAGCGCTCTCCGTGGATACCTCAGCCACGGTGGTAGGAGGCGTACTGGAGCAGTGGCTCAATGGACAGTGGCGCCTGCTGGCTGCCTTTAGCAAACAGCTACACCCGCCAGAGCTCAAGTACAGCGCTTTCGACTGGGAGCTCCTGTGCTTTACCTGGCCATCCGCCACTTTTTATACTTTCTGGAGGGCAGGCCCTTCGAGGTGTTCACGGACCACAAGCCCCCCACACAGACACTCGCGATGGCCAAAGATCCATGGTCGGCTCGCCAGCAACGCCACCTCTCCTATGTGTCAGAGTTCACCAACGACATCCAGCACAGACAACAGGCAAAGACAACATCGTGACGGATGCACTCTCATGTCCGGTGATTAACGCTCTCGCCCCTGGCCTTGACTACACACAGTTGGCACAGGCCCAGAAGCTGGACACAGAGGCAGGCTCTCCGGACCGCCATCTCTGGTCTCAAGCTCCAGGACATTCAGTTGCCCAACAGCCTGGACATGCTGCTCTGTGATGTCTCCACCAGCTCGCCGTGCCTGGTAGTCCCACTGCAGTGGAGGTCAAGAGTTTTCAGCTTAGTCCATGACCTAGCCCACCCCTCAGTGAAGACTTCTGTGTGAATGGTGGCACAGTGGTTTGTGTGGCACGGGCTCAAAAAGGAGGAGGCCAAGATGGCGAGGAACTGCACCAGGTGCCAGGCCTCCAAGGTCTACCGGCATACGCAGACCCCAATCCAGCAATTCGACCCGGCGGTGCGGAGATTTCAGCACATCCACGTTGACGTCGTAGGCCCCCTGCCAGTGTTCAGAGAAGCACACTACCTTCTCACAATAGTCGATCGGACCACGAGATGGTCGGAGGCCATTCCCATCAAAGAGCTTTCCGTAGAGACGTGCGCCTGGAACCTAGTCAGTCATTGGATCGCTAGGTTCGGAGTCCCAGTGCACATCATCAGTTATGGGTGCCCAGTTCACCTCTGCATTCTGGGCTCAGCTGGCGAATCTCCTGGGGTTAAACTCCACCACACCACAGCCTACCACCCGCAAGCAAATGGTTTGGTGGAAAGGTTTCATCGTCATATGAAATCCACTCTCATGGCTCACCTCACCGGCCCAGGCTGAGCAGATGAATTGCCCTGGGTCCTCGGCATCAGAACAGCACCCAAAGAGGACCCTACTCTCTTCAGTTCCTGTCTAATTCCATTGTAATTTGCCCTTCTCCAATTAAACACTTTGTTATTTTACCTTCTCTCCTTGTCCATAGCTAACAGTCAGGGATCGTGGTTACTTTTACCAAAATGCTCCCCCACTGAAAGATCTGTCACCTGACCAGATTTATTACTCAGTATTAGATCCAGTATAGCCTTTCGTTTCATCAGTTTGTCCACATACTGTGTCAGGATCTCTTCTTGGACACACCTGACAAATTCTACCCCATCTATCCCTCTTGTAGAAAGGAGGTCCAGTCAATATTAGGGAGGTTGAGGCTCTCATAACAACAACCCGGTTATTTTTGCACAATTCCACAGTTTGGCTACCTGTCTTCTTCTCAATGTCCCAAGGGCTATTTGACTACTCCCAATTGAGTGATCGCTCCCTTCCTGCTTTTGACTGCCACCCACACTGCCTCAGTAGACAATCTCGCCACAGTTCTTCCAGATGACCTGGGAACAACAGGCCAGTGAGCCTAACATCTGAGGTTGGTAAGTTAGCAGAGAATATTCTGAGGGAAAAGATATACATGCCCCTGGATGGACAAAGGCTGATTTTATATATGGATTTCAACAAGGCACTCGGTAAGGTTCCACACGATAGGCTGATTTGGAAGGCTAGATCACATGGATCCAAGGTGAGATAGCAGAAAGGATCGAAAATTGGTTTCATGATAGACAGCAGAGGATGATGGTGGAAGGTTGTTTTTCAGACTGGAGACCTGTGATTAGTTTTGTGCTGCAGGTAGTGAGCTGGGCCCACTGCTGTTTGTCAGCTCTATCAGTGATTTAGATGAAAGTGTACCTGGTGTGATTAGCAAGTTTGCCTAATGACACTGAAGTGTCTGGTTTGTAGACAGTGAAAAGAGTTGCCAAAGGTTGCAGCAGGATCTTGATTGTTTAGGCAAGTGGCTGAGAAATGGCTGATGAAATTTTATACTGAGAACTGTGAGGTGTTGAGTTTTGGGAGGGTAGGACCAACACAGTGAATGGTAGGGATCTGGGAAGTGTTGTAGAACAGAGGGATCCAGGAGTACAATGACATAGTGTGTTGAAAGAGTCTACGAACAGGCTGCTGGAGAAGGTGGTTGGGGGAGATGCTATTGTAATGTTTAAGAAAAAAATGGATGGATACATGGATACATTAGGTTTTGAGGGATATGAGGCAGGTGGGACTTGTGTTGGTGGGACATTTTGGTTAGTGTGGGCAATTTGGACTGAAGGGCCTGATTCCATTGCTACCTTCTCCTGTTCTCACTCCCCACTCCCTCCCCATGGTCTCCACCTGTCCAACCTTCTAATATCATTTTCACCTCTTGTTCCTTCCCCACCCCCTTTATAATCCTCTTTGACAACTTCCCCTTCCTACTCAGTCTCGATAAAGGATCCTAACCCAAAAGGTTGCCTGGCCATCTCTTCCCGCAGACGCTACCCGGCCTGCTGAGTCCCTCCAGTAATTGTTTATTTGTTTACTCCAGATTCCAGCATCTGCAGCCTTTGTATTTCTCCAATGTAGCCTGCAGACTCATGTATGCATTTCCTAACTGGCTTGTTTGCCTCCCTGCAGGTGTGTTCCCCTTCCTTTCCAGTACCATGGAAGCTCTGAATAACGGGGAGCAGGTTCAGTTAATCTTGGACAAAATCACAGACTCTCTGGTTCACTTCATAACCAGGGCTGGGCTCTCACTTCAGCAGCAGAGCCGACGTCTGGCCCAGCTCCTGCTCCTCCTCTCCCACATTCGCCACATGAGGTGAGCAGCCCCCTCTCCGCACCTGGAGCCCAGGCAACCAGCAACATGTTGCATCTGTTAATAATGTTACAGAGAGGATTGGGGCCATGGGGAATGAAACAATGAGCATGATTGATAGAACTGAGAACTCCTGGAAAAGCTGTGACCTTGCAGGCATTTTTAATGGATTTGAGTAGGTAGACTATAGGATCAATGTAAGTGGCTGCTTGTTAGCTAGCACAGACTCGTAGCGCCAGAGGGCTTGTTTTTTTTGTGCACCAACTTTCTCTATGTAGGTGGCAAAGCTGCTGCCTTACAAGACAAGCAGCCCAGGTTCAATCCTGACCTGGTATATAGTATGCAACTTCTCCATGCAACCAGGTGGGGTTCTTCCAGATTTTTCCCCCTTTTCCACAGATGGTCAAGGAAAGCTCTGAATATGTTAAAAATATGAAGATACCAGGCTGTTTCCTTTTAAAAACTTATGCACCCCTGGGGTTTACACAACAGTTAAAGAGTAATAAGGAAAGTTGTAGTATTCAATTCCAAGCTTCCCATTTCCCGTGGGTTTTCCCCGGGGACTCCAGTTTCCTCCCACTGTTCAAAACGAACCGGGGGTGTAAATTGGGTGACATGGACTCATGGGCCGAAATGGCCTGTTACCGTGCTGTATATCTAAATTTTAAAAATTACATTTAAAAATTTTTAAGAAAGATTACAACTTGTTGCTCTCAATTTATCTTGAAGCATCTTCCATTGCATTTAAGTTTCTTAGTTGTTGATCTTACAAGTTTTATTTCACAGTTTAAGTTATTCTTACCTGGTTACACTTCTACAGTTTAATTTGAAGTTAGCTTTACTGGAATCTCAGTATTGACAGATTTATTTCAGGAAAACATTTTGCAATTTAAAGCATGATTTAAAAAAATATTGCTACTTAATCCAAGATGAAATATTGACCTGACAGTCTTGTAACTTCTTCCCTTTCCCAAATCTTTGCAGTGGATGATTTTGATTACTCTTGCCATGAAAAGATGCTACTTAACCTTGAGTGTTCCCAATCTAGATGTAAGTTTCTTCCAGTGACCAGCAATGTAATTGACCAAAAACAACAGCAACTTCCAATCTTCTATATTTTTATTGGACTGGCTGGTCTACAAAAGTTGTGCAGCATTTTAGATGTTCTTGCAGGGAAGTGGCAATGAGTTGAAGCAGTGCTCAAAAAGCAAAGCAATACTGCGAATACTGAAACTCAAATAAAACCAGAAATAGCTGAAGATGCTCAGCAGGCCAGGGAGCATGGAGAGAGGAAAATGGAATTCATGTTCTGCGTTGATTACCAGAACTAGAAAATGCTTGAAATGAATGATGTTTAAGGCTGAAAATAAAGCAAAGGAATGGAAAGGTTGAAGGGAATATCTGTGGGAGCGCGGAGACCAAGAGAAGCTAAACGGCATTAAGTGATAGTGGGGCTAGCTGCAGGAGAATGGTGAAGCCTTCTCAGTTAGTGAGAGAATGGTGAAAAGCCTGTCTGGAGAAGGTGTAAATTGAAGGGAATGTATTCACTTGTTTCCACCTTGCCTGCAGCTTAAATCTGTCTTTGATTTTCAACATTCTCTCCTTCTGATGAAAGGTCATTGACTCGAAATGTTGTATCAGTTCCTCTCCCCAGATGTTGCCTAGCTTGCTGAGTGTTTCTGGCATGTTCTGTTTATATTTGGGATGTGCTTTTCTCTGTTGTGTGTACTTGCCTGAATGCTGAACTGATTTCCACATCATTTGCTTTGTTCACCAGTAACAAAGGAATGGAGCACTTGTACAACATGAAGTGTAAGAATGTGGTGCCACTGTATGACTTACTGCTGGAGATGCTCGATGCTCACAGAATGCACACACCAATGGAGAAGGCCCAGGCTGCAGGAAATAGCACAGGTCTGTGGAATAGAGGGGCCACCTCGCCACCTTCTTCACTATCACTGAAGACTGATGCGACTTTCGAAACACCCAGATAGGTAATTGATCCAGTGTCACACAGTATTGACAGAAATCCCAACAAAAAAAAACTACCTATGATCACATCCAAATTTGCAGCAAAATGATCCGGCTTCAGCTTTATTTACATGCACTCCATCCAATTCTATACCAAAAAGAAGAATACCCTGCAGACTGAAAACTAGGCTTGTTCACCACACAGTGAAAACCTGTCAATCAGTGAGAGAATGGTGACAGCCTGTCAATCACAATGGATCTGTATGGAGGAGGTATAAATCGAAGGAAATGTCATTCATCTAGTTTCCAGCTTTCCTGCAGTTTAAACTGTCTTTTATTTCGAATACTCTCATTCTGATAATAGGTTATTGACTTGAAATGCAGTCTGAAAATTTTTTCTAATATTTCTGTAAAATTTGGTACAATTTCAAATGCTTCTGACATCAATGCAAGGGATCCTCACCAGACCCATAAGGCAATAGCAGGGGTATTGTGATGTGTAGCCTTTTGACATAAACTTGGGAGTGAAATACAATTCACTTCGGGAAACATGAATCAAATCCATAAGTGGTTGGTCTGACATTTTGTTTCACGTAATGTGGGGATTGCAGGTACTTGTGGTGGTGGGTTACTTTTTGAACCGGAGCTCCCTACTCTAGGGTGACTTAGTGGGTGTTCCAGATGACAGAGGTCCTGGGTTTGGTATGTGCTGTCCAAGAAACCATGGCAAGTTGTCGCAGAGCTCTCTCTTGGTTATGCAGGCTGCAGTCATGGTGGTAATGGAGGGTGAATATTTTGAGTGGCACTTGAGATGCTTAATGCTGGATGGTGTCGAACTTCTTAAGTGTCAATGGAACTGCGATCATCAACCATAATTTTTACCACCTACTGTGCAGATGATGGGAAGGGTTTGGAGTGTCAGGAGATGAACCACTCACTGCAGAATGCCCAGCTTTTGACCCACTCTTGTAGTTTCAGTTTCTGCAAAATGGTATCCCCTTTACCCCAGAACATTGGAGGCTTCAGCAATGGTGATGCCTTTCAATGTTAGGTGAAGGCAGTTCAACTCTCCCCTTCATGGCAATGCTCACTGCTGGAGCGAATGTAACCATACCTGAATCTTCTCAAGATTTTCATTGAGACAGACAGAATAGAATCAGGCTTTCTGCCTCTTGATGCTGGCTATTGTGGAATGAACGTGTTTGAAGTGGAATTAATCTTTTATGCACTCCCCATAGCTTTAATGGGGCAATGAAAGGATTGAGGTGAAATGCCACTCTGATACCAGGTACTTGAGACAAGTTTTTGAGGAAGGGAATGCTGGTGTAGAGTTGAAGGAAGTTTGTTTTTGCTTGTAATCTCTTTCCCTCATCCTCAACACCAACTTGATAAAGCAGAGCATGGAATGTTGTCCCTTTGAATGCTGTTTGTCAACCTCCCACTGTTGCAGTCCATCAGCCCTGGTTGCTTTGCTTCTGGTACCCACTTTGTTGCAAAATATAGCTTGTGGTCATTGTTATATAGAATGGATTGCTTTATAAAATGTCGTAGATTGAAGGGTCTCTTTCCTGAATGGCATGCTCAGCACATTAATATCTTGAATCTTGATATTGCTTTTGGGTCAAAATTCTGGAACTTCTGAACTACTAGCACAGAGCCCACTAATGACAGCAAACAGTGTGGTGTGAATGCCGCATGGGAATCTGGAGCAACACACAAAGCGCTAGATAAACTCAGTGGATCAAACAGCATCAGTGGGAGAAAAAGAACAGTTGCCATTTTGGGTCAGAGGCCTTCATCAAGACCTTTATATTCGACTTGCTAATTTCATCCAGTGGATTGTGTTTTTTTAGCATAAATGCCAGCCTTGCCTGGACCCCAAAATAAGTGAAGAACAAAAGTATTTGATTGGGAGTGGAAAACTTTGATATGATCAGGATTTGAGTCCCTTTTGCCCTTGGCATCTTCTCGACCTGTTTGGGTCCTTCAGCTGCAGAGCCCCTTACTGGACCAGTGCCATGGTCACCTTCCCTGTTTGGCCATTTCCCAGGCTTCTCCTTTACAGCAGGTGGTGTTCTCCACCACTGATGCCTTGCACTGGTCTGATTTCCACCCCCTGCAGCCCACAATCCTTGTGGTTCACTGCCAAGCTTGGCTGCAGACATCCATAATTTCAAGACAATATTACTAAAACACATTTGTCCCCTTTAAAAGGCAATTTAAAGACTGTACAGGCTTATTGGCATCATCACTCAGCCGTAGAATCCTGCGCTTTGTCTTTCTTTCCTGTCTCTTGACTACACACCAGTGGCAATGCTGCTGTTGCAGGCTGGAATCAAGCAATAGGATTCAGGGCTGGGATATAGAGATTTTGGGATCCAAGGGGATTGAGGATTACGGATGTGGCTTATTGTTTCTGCCGAGAGAAAAATGTGTAGATGTGAAGTTTTGAGAAAACAATGAGAAGCTGGAGAGCTTTATTCCCTGGAGTGCAGAAGAATGAAAGGAGATTTGATAGAGGTATACAAAATTATGATAGGTATAAAGTAAATGCAAGCAGGCTTTACTTTTTACTGAGGTTAGGTAAGATATTTTAAAAAAAAGATTAGAGGACATGGGTTAAGGGTGAAAGGAGAAAAGTTTAAAGGGAAAATTAGAGGAAACTCCGCACAGAGAGTGGTCGGAGTGTGGAATGAGCTGCAAGCTGAATTAGTAAATGCAGGCTCAATTTTAAAATTTAAGAAACATTTGGACAGGTACATTGGGGGGTGGGGTGTGGTATGGATGGATATGTTCCGGGTACGTCAGTAGAATAATAGTTCAGCACAGACTAGAAGGGCCAAGGGGCCTGTTCCTTTCTCTATGAATGCTGCCTAACCTCTTGTGTCCCTCCAGCTTTTCATTGTTTGATCATTTCAGTTAGATGAATTAGAGATCGGGCCAAAGGATTGAATGGTTTTCTCCTGCCTGTATTATGCAGTCAGCACCTGGGTGAAACCAGGTAAGATCCATTTATGTTTATACATTAAATCACGTTGTAATTGTTGCAAACTGAAGAAAGTCATTAGTTTCTGCAAGGAACAGTTCAGCTGTAAAATGGTCTGTAAGGTGTGCCAGAGTGAAGTGCTTTGAAGGTGGAATGCTCTGGATTCCAATTGCTGTGTGCCCCTGATTCTCAGCCAAAGATTAATGTCTGCAGTGTTAAGTTGTCATTGAGAGGCTAAAGTAATTCCCTGCTGTTAGAATCCCTCAACTTGTGATCAAGAATTAATTATTCTAATCCTGAATTGATAGCAGGACCTTTTCCAGATCTTACCTTCTGATTCCTGGAACTTCACCTGCTTTTGATAGACTTAACCTGAGCTCAGGAGCTGAAGCATGCTGATAAGTGATAACAGCTGAACCACTGTTGGAACCCTTCACAAGATCCTTGACAATTGAGGTAAATGTTCTCTCCAAGTTAAAGATTATTTTAAATGTTCAAAATAATAAAACGGTCTGATAGAAATCAAATGGGAGAACGTGTATTTCCACTGGGAAACTGAATGAGGAAACATAAACCAGCGAGGGTGTGCCATCAATTGTGAAGTGTTATAGGGTAAAACAGTGGGGAAACAGTCCCTTCAGCCCAATCTGTCCATGCTGTCCAAAATGTCTCACATGGCTGTGTTTGGCCCATATCCCTCCAAAACCATCCTTTCCATCTATCCATCCACATTTCTTAAACATTCCACTAGAATCTGCCTCAACCACCTCCTCAGGCAGTACCCACCAGCCTCTGTAAAATAAGGAGTGCACAGGCTGGAATGGGAGTGAAAGTCGATTTAGAAGGAATATTTAGAAGAATTTTTATACACAATGCTGCAAAAGAAAGCTCTAGCTCTGCAGGGAAAAGAATGAGTATCGATAGGAGAAAAACAATTTGCTGGAGGACCTGAGACCAGAGTTTCTGCCATATGCAAGGAGTTTGTACGTTCTCCCTGTGTCTACATCCTCCGGTTTCCTCCCGCAAGTACGGGGTTAGTTGTGAATCGGGTGTAATTGGCAAGCTGAAGCATTATGGGATAGGTCCATGGAGGGAGAGAGATCACAAAAAGTTGCTTTTTAATATAAAGTAGCAACAGCTGAATCTCAGAATTAGTATTGTGATTTCTGGAAGTGGGGTGGGGGAATCCTTCTTTTCATTCATCACACTCATGCTTTATTGTTGAACATTGATGACATTTACATTTAATTGGATTAAAGATCTGAGCGGGGAATCAAATTGTGGCTGCCATTTGAAAGAACTGTTGTAGTTTGTAAAATGTTATTCCATTATTGCAGGAAAGCAAAAATTCTGGCAGTAATCTGTTCTCACACTCAAAATTATAATTTTGAAAGGAGAACATTAGTGAATATTAGTAAAATGTAGGTTTAGTCACAATTGTTGGACTACCAAGGTCAGTGACATGGGAAGAGTAGAACCATCCAGCCCACTAGGACCTTCCTATACCAATGAATAGCAGTCCTGCACTTTGCATGACATAAATCCAATTACCGCACGACTTCACCCAGTTCTGTATCTATTGTAAATTACACCAACCATCCTGCTATCTCCGCACAATCCAAGCAATTAGCAGTCCACTTCACTTCATGAACCAGTCCCAATTTAATCCAACCGGATCACTGTTGTCTAATTCATTCAGCTGTCCTTCTTGTGCTCCTCACTGTCAAGTTCCAAGTTCAAATTTCTTGTCAGAGTACAACCCTGATTCGTGTTTAAACTGATCCCATTACTCACTCTTTCCATATGAGGAGCGCACATGCAACAGTTGTATGATTATCCTTGGTCTCTCTTTAGACAGTGCAGGCAATAGATATGGTGGCGCAGTAATAGAGTTGCATTGTTATATGTCAGTCTGCAATTTGTCCGAAAGTTGTTCCTTTACAGGAAGGACATGGGAGGCTTTGGGGAATGGGTACAGCAGATTTACCAGGAGGCTGCCTGGTTTTGAGGGTGACGGTTGGAGAAACTAGGATTGTTCTCTCTGGAGCATCAGCAGCTGAGGAATTTCCTGATGGAAGTTTATGAAATTATGAGCATCATTGATAGGGTAGACAGAATCTTTTCCCCAGGGTGAGGGGGAAGGAAGTTTAAGGGAGATGTGCAGGGCAAATATTTTACACCGAAAGTTGTGGGTGTCTGGAATAGGCTGCCAGGGATAGTAGTGGAAGCAGATGTAATAGTAGCATTGAAGAGGCTTCTAGGTAGAATATGAAGGGGATTGAGGGTTATCTATCAGGTGCAAGCAGCAGAGTTTTAGTTTGATGTGGACATCAGGTTCATCACAGACTTGCAGGCTGAAGAGCATGTTCCTGTTCAAGATGATCTCTGATCACCAGCACAGAATTGAAAGGAGTCTTGCTTGAGCAGTCAGACTGCCCTGGCTGTCAAGGGCTGGGAGATGCTGAGTGCTCCATTAGGGAAAGAAGCCTTTCAGCCATACTATTCAGCACCCATTTACACTCATCCTGCACAAAGATCTTGTTCCTCTCAGATTCCTATCCACTGCCCCCCCCCCCCCACACTCAAATACAGTGGCCAATTAATCCATCAGAGAACAATAAAGATTTACCCTCTTATGAAGACCCCTTCTCCTGCTTTAAGCCTTTTTGCTCCTTTTGGACATCCTGTTGTGATCTTCATTTCAACTTCACCACTTCCCTCACATTCTTATCTCACCCCCTCAAAATGGACTGCCCTTCACGCTCTCTGCTTCATCCCAACTTCACCATCAAACCCACAGACAAGGGTGATGACGTTGTGGTCTTGTGCATCGACCTCTATCAGCTCTCAGACACCTCTTCTTTTTTTTAAAACTCTTGAATGGGACCTCACCTAGAACATCAAGCCACCATCTTGCGCACCATCGCTGACATCATCACTTCTAGTCATCTCCCTCCCACAGCCTCATTGCTTCCCAACCCTGCACTGCCTAATTATATCTCCAACCCAAGATCTATAAACCCAATTGGCCTGGTAGACTCATTGTTTTCGCATGCTCCTGCTCCACCAAACTGGTATCCACTTACCTCAACTCCATTTAGTCCCCCTTGGTCTAGTCCTACTTACCTCCATCCACAATACCTCACATGTCCTGCATCACTTCAACGACTTCCAGTTCCCTGGACTCAACTGCCTCATTTTCATTATGGACAACATCTCAATAGACCTCCATCCCCCATACTAAATGTCTCAAAATCCTTAATTTCATTCTCAACAACAAACCCAAGCAGTACCTCTCCACCACTACCTTCCTCCACCTGGCAGAACTTGTTTCATGATCTCTCTGTCTCCATCTTGGGAGCCAAACTCTCTACAAACCACCAACTTCCACAGTTACATCGACTACACATCTTCAAAACCAGTACCCTGTAAGGATTCTGTTCCTTTCTATAATTCCTCAGACAGAGGTCTTCTATTCCAGAACATTTGAGATGTGCTTCTTCAATAAAACATGGCCATTAACTCAGCCCTTACCTGCCCTGGCCCCATCTCCTCCGAGACGCAACAAGGACAAGTTTCCCCTTGTCCTCACGTACCACCCCACCAGATTCTGCATCCAACATGTTATCCTCTGCAACTTCTGTCACCTGCAATGTGATCCCACCACTAAACACATCCTTCCATCTCCATTTTCCACACTTCTTGGTACCTACCCCTATAACCACAGGAAATGATACGCTTGTGCCCTCACCACCATTCATGGCCCCAAACTGTCCTTCCATGTGGACAAACATTTCACTTGTGAATTTGCAAGAATAATTTACTGCAATAATTAATCTGGTGCTCCCATTGTGGCCTCTATCAGAAAGTGAACACACAGATTGTTTCATTTTACCACGTTCACTCTGCTGCAATAACAGGGACCTCCCAGTGACCAATCATTTTAATTCAACACACCCACATCTATTCCATGGTCTCATGCACAGCCAATCCAAGGTCACCTACAAATTAGAGGAATAACACTCAATATTCTGTCTGGCACTCTCCAGACAGCATTGACTTCTCCCTTTTCTGTTAAACACCTCCCTTGAGTATCTCTTTTTCTATCTGTCTTCTGTCCTCCAGCTTCCCACACCTTCCCTCTCCAGTCAGAGAGCCACCCTAACCTTATCACCAGTTTTGTTTTTCTTCTACCTTCCCATCCATATCCACCTGTGACTTCCTCCCTCCTCTCCTCACCTTTTTTATTTGGCGCTTGTCTGCTTTTTGATCAAACCTTGACGAAGGGCTCAGGCCTGAAACATTGGTGGCTCTTTACTTTAGATGTGATCTGCTGAACTTCTCTAGCACTTTTGTGTATTGCACTACAATCACAGCATCTGTAGACTTTCCTGTTTAATAAAATGGCCAATGGATTGGACAGCAAGAATAGAAAGATCACACCAGCAGGCAGGAACATCAATAATTAAATATGAAAAACCGCAGACACCTTGATTGAAGTAAAAACACAATGCTGGAGAAACTCAGCAGGTCAAGCAGTGTCCTTTATATAGCAAAGATAAAATTACCTAACTGATGTTTTGGTGGGAGGGGGGGGGGGATGTGTGTTTGCAAAGGCAGGAAGTGATAGGTGGAGGAGGGAACAGCAACGATCAAGGGGAGGAGAACTGGGTTGGGGAAAAAAGGAAAGCAGGTTAACATCTGGCTGGAGAGGGCCCAGATGGAAAATCAGGTGTCGTTCCCCAATTTACAGGTGGTCTGGTGGGTTAGTACATGAGGCCATGGGCAGACATGCAAGTATGGGAGTGTGATACAGAACTGAAATGGTTGGCTACTGGGAGGTCTTTGTCACTGGTAGGGACGGAACAAAGGTGCTCAGTCGTTCCATCATTTTGTGACATCTTCACCGTGAAACACAAGGTATTGAATATGCAGGTACTTCCGTCCTTATCTTTTGCTTTAGAAACCTAACCCATGTCCTTTCTCCAGTGATGGCCATGATGTCAAATTTGTCGGCAAATTTATACTTGGCCTAGTCTTCTCACCATGTTGAAGACCACATGAATTAAAAAATATTGAAAAAAATTGTCAACCAGGTTTATTTGCAAATTGAATTCCACAAGGAATAGGAAAGACATTGTGAAACACTAACACCTGACGATCATGAAATCTGAAGATTGCAATTGGTGAGTTTGTTTTCCCAATATCATCAAAGGGTTGATGTGTGGGATCGTACTTCGGGAGCCTTCAGACACTGTATTGCAACAAGATTGAAGTGGTGTGAAATGGGATGAGAATCTATAAGGTCATTTTAGGAAATGAACACTGAAGTGTTTGAAAACTAGGCAATTTTAATGGTTAATACTTGGTCCTCATGATCAGTTGATTAAGATGGGTTTTTTTAAGTATTTGTAGTCTCTCGATTGCCTTTACTTGTTTACTTTTGGCAATTACGAAAAGATCTGTTTGGTAGGATCTAGAATAAATGAGTATTTTAAAAAACTGCCGTTGAAAGTACTTAGCCTTACTTTTCTGAATGCTGCCAATTCTCTGTAAATTTCCCAGATCAATGAAGGAGTGTATGAGAAGCCATCTTATTAATCCAAGTAGCTTAATTCTTGGGGAAGGGCATCTTTAGTTTTCCCTCCATCCAAAATATTTTAAAAATGCTTTGAGTAGGATGAGCATCTCAGTTATACTGAACACTGTTAATCACAAAGAATAAGTCACCTTTTTTGAGGGTCATTGAGAAATATTTTTTTTTTGTCCCATTGCTGACCAAACAGAAGGCTTGTGACAACTGGTATGTTTGCAAAGGAAAAGTACATATAAATTCATTCCATTTTCAAAACTGCAACTGATCTTGGTCTCCATGAATCACTTAAGGGTCTGTGCTTTGCCAAATTGAACTCTACTGCCAGTGATGGATCAGTTTGATACACTAGCACCCTTCAGCTCATCTGTACACTCAAGAAGAATGCATTTCTGAGTGTTATCCAAAGTTTATACTGTACACTTTGTGAAGAGACTATTTTTTAAGAAATATTTTCTCTGAAAGATCTTCTTTGTAACTCCTTGAAAAGTTTGGAAGCTTTAATATTTTTGAATAATTGGAAAATTAGAATAACTTTCTTCTTTTCTTTGGCTTGGCTTCGTGGACGAAGATTTATGGAGGGGTAATGTCCACGTCAGCTGCAGGCTCGTTTGTGGCTGACAAGTCCGATGCGGGACAGGCAGACACGGATGCAGCGGTAAATTGGTGGGTTGGGGTTGGGTGTTGGGTTTTTCCTCCTTTGTCTTTTGTCAGTGAGGTGGGCTCTGCGGTCTTCTTCCAAGGAGGTTGCTGCCTGTCGAACTGTGAGGTGCCAAGATGCACGGTTGGAGGCGAGATCAGCCCACTGGCGGTGGTCAATGTGGCAGGCACCAAGAGATTTCTTTAGGCAGTCCTTGTACCTCTTCTTTGGTGCACCTCTGTCTCGGTGGCCAGTGGAGAGCTCGCCATAGAACACGATCTTGGGAAGGCGATGGTTTTACAAGGATTGAAAATTATATATCGGTCTTTATTTGTAATGCATAATCCAAATGATCACAGTGTACAAGTTAATAACTGTCCATGAAACATGGCTCACATAATAACTTGTTACGACAGCTGCTTAAAGTCTCCCTTCTTGAATTGCACAAATTGTTTAGAATTTATTGTTGGCTGCTGTTGAAATGCAATTGATCAGAAATAAATCTCAGATTTTAATTGATATAAAAGCTCCAAGTCTAATCATGGAGGTCACCTGTAGTTGGTGCAAGTTTAAAACCACGGTATTACAACTTGAACTGAGGGAAGAAAAGATATGTATGCACATGAGCAAGTTCCCTTGGATTCAAACACTTGCTGGTCTTGCAAATGTTAAAGAGTATTCAATGTATACTAACTACATAACGTAGAACAGTTCTCGTTAATGGAGGAACAAAAGTATTATAGTGCTTTCCACTTGGTACGCTGTGGCAATGGTTACAATGTCAAATGTCTGTGGACAGTTCTTTTCCTGCATTCTCTCCTTTCTTAGTGTTGTGTCGTCCATGCTTCATTTCGGAATCCAATGAAGTGCTTTTGTTCAAAACCATATTATTTTTTGTTTCAGCTAACATTGCCTTTATTTTGCTTGTAATGCTATTCCACCTCTGTGTAAAACGGTGACTATGAAAACAGGAGATTTAATGGGGTGAAGCTTATTGCAATAATTGGGCACAAAGTTTTTGGAATACAGTGTAGAGCAAGTTCAAAATGCTTAAGATAATAAAAATGTGGATTAAAAAAAATACTTGCAGACATAGTAAAAACTGAACTCCGTGCTGCCGTGACCAGTGCTTCGGATCTGTGAATAATTTGATCCTGTATCTGCATGTGTGTAAATTCGAATGTACAGTTCCCATAAGAGAATGAAAAACTGATTCACAATATTTGATTATAAATTTGTGGGTTGTCCATGTGAATATTATCACCAAAACAACTAGGTTGTCTTTTCCCTCATTACTGACTGTGGTGCTCCAATTATGGTTTCTAGACTGCAGGCACAAAGAATTTTGAGTCAATTCCTGGCCCGTGATGAAGCCTGCAGTCTAAATTGCACTGAAAAACTCACCTCATGAATTTGACGTCCAGCTGATGATGTGCTCAGCAAGCGACAGCCAGCGCGGGTGTTTTAAATATTCTGACTAACGGTTACCAGCAGTCAATCAGCCTCGATCTCTGGAACAAAGCACTGGACTGCTACAGGGATCAATGACCTAGTCAGCATCTGTGCTGAGGATACCTGCACGGCACATCTAAGGATGTGCCCACATCGGACAACATGCATCAGATGTTAGTTTCAGAGACCGGCCACGTTGTTCTACGTACAAGCACTGGGACCAACACGCACAGGAACTTGCAGTCTGAAAACTGTAATTTAAAACCACTGTTGCCAGGTGCAGTATTTGCTCAAGCCTGAAGTTTCACCCACCAGACTTTGTGCTTGGAACAGTTGAGCAAGGTGATTATTTCAATGCCAGTGAGGGTTGGTGAAATTAGGCATAATTGAACTTTAGCAAAGAGAAGCATTGCTCATCAGGGCAAGCATGTTAACTGACATGCAGCTGTCATAGGTAAATGAAGTTGTGTTCATGCTTCGCATCATATGATTCCTACATTGGTGACCTGCTTGCACTACCTAGTCAGTAAATAGTGGCCTTTTCTCCTTTCACCAGAGTCTGCACTTTGTAGCACCGTATTTTAGAAAAGATTTTTTCCTCATTACATTAATCCATCTGATGCTGTATGTAATTTTTGTGTGATTTAATTTAGGAACACCAGTGCAAGTAGAATAATTTTATTTGCATTTTGAATTGGTGAAATAAAACAGTGACTTAACCTGATTGTTATCATGTTTTGTTTGGAATCCAGATTTCAGGTTGACAAGCGAGGAGCTGCACTGTGCTATGGAAAGGTACTTTGGTAACGTAGTATTGAGTAATTACACTCTGATGGCTTTGGAATAGGCTCAGCTGAAGGAGTGGCTCAAACAGGGTGGGGGAAATCGGAGCACAATGGTGTATCGTTGCATTAACAACCAGTTGTCTCAATCTTTGAACATCTATGAATACGAAAGGTATGCATGCATAATTCTGGCCCATAACAAGTACAGAATACAAAAGGAAATTGTACTTAAAGCTTGTATAAATCAGTATTTAGTGTCAGATCCAACTCTGGAAGAGTTTAGACAAGGCCAGAGGAAATTCAGGAGTGCAGTGGGGTCTAGAATAGCAGAGCTTGTTCTTGGAGACTGAGATTTCAATAGAGGAGGTAGTGGGAAGCTAGTAAAAAACACAAGATTGTAATAACACAGGAGGACTCGACTTCAGTGGGAGAAACTGGGTCAGGACCCTTCACCAAGAGGGAAGAGAGCCACAGGGTAAGAGGGGTTAATTAGACAGTCAAAAGCACAAGCCCTAAATTAGTCTTGATAAAGGGTTCATCTAGAAACAATAACTGACCACTTCTACCCACAGATGCTTTCAGACCCGCTGACTTCCTCCAGCAAGGACTAGGAGGGTGGGAATTTGTTCCAGCATGGACTAGAAGAGCCAAACTGGCCTGTTCTGTATATGGTTAATTTATTGAGTGTCAATCAAGGATTTGTGATCTTGAGAGGGGTGAAGGATGATAGAGGCAGTTTGATTAGCAGGTGCCAAAGGATGGGTGATGCAAGAAAAAAAAAGGATCAGGTGGAAAATGAATCAGAGGTTGTCACTGAGTGCTGCTGGGGAAGAATAGATCGATCCAAACAGAGGACTGCAATTGTCACAAGGGAATAAGATATACACTTGAACAGAAAGATATAAGATTAATTTACAAGGATGATGCCGGGTCTTGAGTTAAAGAGAAAGGTTAAACAGGTTAGGACTTTATTCCCTGGAGCGTAGGAGAATAAGGGGTGCAGATAGAATAAATGCAAGCAGACCTTTTCCACTGAGGTTGGGTGAGATAAGAGCAAGAGGACATGGGTTAACGGTGAAATGTTTAAAGGGAACTTCTTTACGCAGAGAATGTGGAACGAGATGCCAGTTGAAGTGGTGAATACGTGCTCAATTTTGACAAAAATTTGGCTAGGTGCATAGATGGGAGGGCTGTGGTCTGGAGTGCAGGTCGATGGGCCAAGGGGTCGGTTTCTGTGCTGGAGTGTTCTACAGTTTTAACAACTTGCCAAGGTGTAAGATGGAGCTGCTCTCTGAGGCAGCTTCAGTGTTTGTGTCACATTTGCGAGTGAATCAGCCAAAACAATGAGGCCACTCCTGGATTGGCTGTGGTTTTGAGTGCTAAAGTTTGGTGTAGATCCCCTGCCCCCTGCAATGAAGAAACACAGACAGAATTCATTAGGAAGTGACAACACTAGCACAGGTGAAAGAAGTAGGTCTTTAATTAGCAACCCAGTATTCCACTGTACACCAAAAGAACCAGCTTTCATCTTATTACTCCTTGAAAGGCAAGGTTGCCTTTGTATAGAAAAATGCACTGCAGATTTACAATAATCTGAGCATGCCACTATCAGACCATAAAACTGTAGTTTAAAATATGTGACACTATTCAAGAGGGGCTCTTAAAGGGGTTAAATCAGCTCATGATTCATGCTGGAATTGCTTCAAAAGCGAGTCACGCCAGCTGTGTAGAGCAAGAGATTGGGTTCATGGCATGATCTATATGTTATGTACACATCCATGGCCTAACAAAAACTGTGGATACTTCAGAAAGGAATTACAAGCCGCACACAGGTAAATCATTCAGCATGAGTTTCAACATGAAGGATAATAGCTTTAGCAAACTGTACATAAATAATTTCCTCAATTTTAGTGTACATCCAATAATCGTCAGAAGTAGTTTTACTTGTGCCTCTGTTCTGCTCAATCCTTTCAGATTTCTATAGTTTGCATTGTCATTCAAAAGATTAAATGTAACAGCTCTTTATGCAGCTATTTCAAAAGGAAAGAGTTTTAAAATGAACTTGAAAAAGCTATTTAAATTGTATGTTACACATCTTATTGAATCTGGGGACAGGTACGAGGCAGGGAGTGGCCTTGTGCCCGATTCAATGGAGGTTGGCTACAGTTCCCTCCCATCCCATTCCCCCCCTTCACCTTGTGGAAGGTTAGAAGAGCAGTACACAGGTCAACCAGTGGCACGAGTCAGACCTGTGCGCATTACCCCCCCCCCCCCCCCCCTCCTCCCTGTCTGCACAATTCTGTTTTCTCCCACACGCATGAATCATATTGGAGGAGGGCCATTTGTGTACCTCAACATGGGGTGGAAGGAGCGGGCAAAATTGTTGGACATAGTACAGCTGTAGTCTTCCTCGTTCATAGGCACAAGGCAGGCCAAAGCAACCAGGAGTAGCAACAGAAGCTGGAGAGGCAATGCTGCTCTGAGCACTCGCAGGAAGAAGGAAGGACTCTTCTGGGCTCTCTGCTCCTCAGAACGGGAAGAACCTCCTCGGCTTTCTGTGCTGGACCTGTATGGAGAATAGAGCAAACAAGACAGCTGGGTCAAAAGTCCGTTTGAAACAAGAAGCTCCAGACGTCGCCAGCTGTTGGTTGGATTATGAACCTTCAGAGGTGTGGAGCGTTGGTGTAAACCACGTTCAGAATCTGATCTACACGTCCACTGTCAACCCTGTGTATCACCTTAGTCTGGAGCATCAGGTAAACTTCAATCCAAGACGCTAATGCAGGTTCAAGACTTCAGGAGTTGTTTTCTCCCCCCCAAAAAATCACTTCTTCCTAAATTACCAAACCTTGAAAAACAAAGAGTCAATCCTAAGGATTCCCAGCGTCTTCAGGATCTGAGTTTTAATCCAAAAGAGCTAGGAGCAGAATTAAGCTATTCAGCCCGTCGAGTCTGCTCCACCATTCAAAATCATAACGGATGCATCTTTCTCCCTATAATCAAGACCTATGCTTTATATATACTTCTGCAGCCATCTGTGGCAATGGATTCCCCACTCTCTGAATGAAGAAATTGCTCTTCATCTCTGTTCCAAAGGGACATCCTTCTGTTCTGAGGATGTTCCCTCTGGTCTGAGACTCTCCAGTCCACTGCTGGAAACATCTCCACATCCACTCTCTGGCTCTTTTAGGATCCACTGGATAAACTAAAAGATCAAAGGGGAATTAAACATAATTACAAGTTTCCCATTTTCTTTGAAGACTATTTATTAGTAAAGAAGATGGATTGAAAAGGCTCCTGCACAAAATTTAGGACATGTGATGGAATAACTGGATATTTTCAGCTCAGGGAGGTCAATGATGAATCCTCCAAGAACATAGCCAGCTCCAGGCAGAATTGGCAACCATGGAGAAGAAAACTCACTGCTCTAACTGCAATGTCCCTACAGACCTCCCATTAATCTTCCCTCTTCACTGACTGTAAGCAGCAGTGCTCCCTCACTAGGCTGCTGGAGAAGGACTTCCTCTTTTACATTACCAGTGGATACACAATGGGTGGCTTCCACAGGGAGCTGGAGCAGCTTTTGACTTGCACTGAGACTGGATCTCATGGAAGACGGTTGTCTTTAGGGATAACACTTACTTCTTCTGGGTGGTCTCCTGAAGTTTATTTTGAATGTCTGAGGAAGTTGAGCTTTCCCAAGAGGATTATTCTTTCTTCTTTTTTATCTGCCACGGGTCATCTTCCTTTGCTCTTCCAGGAGCAGAGAGGCAGCTGTATGACTGAGGGCTGGGAGTAGTCATGATTTATAGCCACCAATCAGCCTGAGAATTTCACCTGTAATCCAATCTACTGATACAACCGGAAACTAAGAACACAGAAATGTAGAGCACAGGAGTGGGCTCTTTGGCCCATGATGCTTCCACGGAACACTATGTCACATTCAATTAAACATCTCTCTCTATTTCCGATCTAGAATGTGTCTCGAAGCCTCTTAAATGCCACTTCTGTAACTGTTTCCACTACTACACCTGGCAGCTCATTCAGACACCCTCCACTCTGAAAAATAACTTGTTCTGCATGTCTCATGAAAAACAAATGTCCTGCAGCATTTGACATTTTTACCTTGGGAGGGAGGAAGATTCTAACTGCCTATCTATGCATCTTATAACTTTATAAACCTTATCTGGTCTTTCCTCTGATGCTCAAGAGAAAACAACCCAAGCTTGTTCAACCCATAGTTTATCTCCTTAAATCAAGGCAGTAAATATCTGCACCCTTTCCAAAGTGAAGGTAGCAGAACTGCAGCAAGCATTGGCCAGTTCTAAACAGGCTTTTTGTCAGCCAACTAATGGGGCCATGTAGCTTTGTTACAGCCCTATATCAACATGATAATCATTTCCTGGTCCAAACTATCTTACCCCTGTCCTGTGTATGATACCATCAGCTGGTTGAAGGTGTGACACAACTTAAATTCTTCCAGTCACACTCACTAATCCAAATTCTTCAGTCAAGTCCAACAGGCTGAAACAACCAGATTCTTGCTCCCCCCCCCCCCCCCCCCCACCCAACTGAACCATTCCACATGGTAGTGGGAATACAACTCTTGATACAGACTTTTTTCATACCACGTGCAATTGCACAGAGTGAGCATCCAACAAAAACCCAGGGCCAGATATGATCATGGCATCAGCTATTAGGTTTTCAGGTGAATGATAATCGTGTGCACAGAGCCGAAACTTCTGCAGCGGCTGTGAACAGGAATATGGATCTTCAGGTACTTTTTCTTCCTGGATTTGGGACATGGGAGAAATCCTTGGCAAGCTCACATTCATTGTCTATACCTGTAACCTTTAATTGAAGGTCAGTTCATATTAACCAGTTGGCTTTTCATGGCATTGTTATCATAGCTAATAATGCTTGATTACATACAGCACAGAAGCAGGCCCTTTGGCCCATCCAATCTGTGCAAACTATTATTCTGCCTAGTCCCAATGACCTGCACCTTGACCATTGCTATCCATACCCCTCCCATCTATGTACTTAACCAAATTTTTCTTAAATGTCAAAATCAAGTCTGCATTTATCAATTCAGCTGTCAGTTAGTTCCACAGTCTCCAACTCTCTGTGTGAAGAAATTCCCCTGATGTTCTCTTTAAACAACCCATGTCTATAGATTGTAGTAACTGTAAATGGAGCACTAATTCACACAAAGATTCCAGCTCACACATATAATCCCTCCAAACACCAGTAAAATACTCACCAACAAAACAATGCAGCCAAACTGGTCTCTTCCTCCTTATACTATATGTACTGGCCATGGAACACTACAGGCAACAGAAACTGCCTTGGGAATATTTTGATTACTTATCAGAAGATTTGTTGAACAGGGTAGTCCAAAATCAAGAGAACTTGCAACAGTACCTGGTATACTACTGCAGGCCGAGTCTTCTCTAGGTACTGTTCAAAACACATGCACACTGCACACTTAGAAGCTTGGGATCTTCAACTGCATAAGTCAAGTCATAAAGCACGGAAATAGGCCCTTCAGCCCAACTTGACAATGGTGACCAAAATGACCCACCCACACACATTCCCTCTGCCTATGTTTGGCCCATATCCCTCTAAACCAGTGGTTCCCAACGTTTTACTTTCCATTCACATACCACTTTAAGTATTCCCTATGCCATCAGTGTTCTGTGATTACTTAAGAGTATGAAGGGAAGGTTGAGAATCACTGGTCTAGACCCAATTATTACTGAAATATTTTGCTTGAGAAAAATTGTCATTGGTCCATTTCCTTTGGAGTTATGAAACTGTGCACATAATGAGTCAATTTGGTAGAATTAAAACAGTGGTTTTCAAACTTTTTCTTTCCACCCACATACCACCTTAAGCAATCCCTTATTAATCACAGAATACTTAAAATGGTATGTGAGTGGAAAGTAAAAGTTTGGCAACCACTGCTCTAAACGTATCTTATGGTTGATTAAAAAAAATAATGGGTGATCATTATTTTTTTTCCTTAAACATTGAAATCATACCTGCCAGAAACACTTCCTCCATCAGCCCGTTCCATGCATCCACCAGCTTCTGTGTAAAGTAAGTGACTCCTCAGGTTCCTGTTAAATCTCTCCCTATTCACATTAAACCTTTGTCCTCTAGTTACTAATTGTTCAACTCTGGTCAAAATACACTGTATGTTCACGAGATCTATTCCTCCATGAAATCACCCCTCATTCCCCCAGCGCTCCTAGGAAGAAAGCAAAAACCTAGAAGTAAAAATAGCTTATCACCTTCTTTACTGTTTAAAATCAGCCAAGAGGGCCTGCTTCTGTGCTGCATGTTTTTTTCTTCTTTGGCTTGGCTTCGCGGACGAAGATTTATGGAGGGGGTAAAAAGTCCACGTCAGCTGCAGGCTCGTTTGTGGCTGACAAGTCCGATGCGGGACAGGCAGACACGGTTGCAGCGGTTGCAGGGGAAAATTGGTTGGTTGGGGTTGGGTGTTTCCTGCATGTAATGAAGCATTATTAGCTCTGATAACAATGCCATGCAGATTCGAGTGATATGCTTCAAACAGTCAGTGAATCAGCAATCTCCTGTTTGTAGCAGGGAGAAGAGAAACAAGGGAGGCGAGAGTTAGGGGGAAGGGGAGGGTGGTGGAGGAAGTGGATTTCAAGGGGGCTTGGCAGAGAGATGGAATGGGTGGGGGGGAAATTATTGTGAGTAGAAGGGGGATTAGGGAGTGGGGGTTAGGGCAGGGGTGCTTAGAGAGCATAGTAGGGGAGATGATGAGGGTTCAGAAAGTTTGGGGAGGTGTTGGGAAAAGGGGCATCAGAGAGAAATGGGCCAGAGGGTATGGTCATTCCTACGTGGGAGCAGTTTTGAGAAATGTTTGAAATTTGCATGATCTTTGTCAGATCATCAGGATAAACTAAGGTTCCCTGGTACCTTCCCAGTGTTCTGGCCTTTCTATGATACTAAAACTATGGCATAAATAAATGTTGCCTTAAAGTTTATGGCTTAAACAGTCCACAAAGCTCTGTTTCCGGCAGTGACATCACAGCAGAAAAAGTTCATCCCCACCTCATGCTCCTTGAATTTTAAAATCTCACCCTCAAAACCAGTTAACAGCTTGGAACAGAGACAAAATTAGGCATTTCCACACCTGGTTCAGTTCAGTGATGAAAGTGAACTGATTGTGCAAGAGCAGAAGATTCCAGCCTAAAACGTTGACTGTTGCCTTCCACGGATGCTGTCTGAACCATTGAGTTCCTCTAGCACTTTGTGTTGCTCCAGTGTTATGCGAGGGCTTGACATGAGCTGATGTAAAGGAACTGAGGAAGGAGGGTGGGAACACGTCTGGCTGATTGACAAGCCGTGGGGTGTTAACCATCTGCCATTCCATATCCCATCAGTGGAACAAATATGAGGATGTTGGATTGCTTCATCTTCTGCTCTCTGTATGCATTGGCAACAGTGGCTACCCTGATGCCCTTTCTGTCACTAATGAGATCTCAGATCATTACGACTGCTCCATGAACCTGCCTTAGCTCAGCAATGATATGATATACTGTCACTGCATTCATTTTGATACAGAAACCTCCACAAACCAAAAGTAACATATTAATTGAAGTACTACTCATTCTGATACCATTATTAGATCAGCGGATACAATCACACAGATTGTGTGCTTTGCTGCAACACGATATGTACACAGGAAGGCTTAACTGATCTGTTTGTTTAACATTAGGTTACTGCTGTAATGAGTGATGTCTCCTTTTGAAGGCCAGCAAGCAGAATCAAGGCTGACCAAAACTGAATCATGCTCCAGCACTGAGTTCACAGATGTGGCTTCTCTCCCAGTCATTCATTAAGCCCATTTATAGGACAAAGTCATGAGACAATAAAAAGCATCACATGTTCGTTTAATGAAGCCCTACATTACCTCAGTTGTCTGAGAACACCAGTCATGGGAATTAATGAAATGTAACAAACATTTCTCACAGGTGAACTAAAAGATACCTTTATCGACACGATGAGGTTTGACCCTTGTCATCTTTGCATGAAGTGTTAATCTATCAAACGTGTAGAGGTGCACTGCCTACATCGCAGCCTGGTTTGGAAATCGGACTGTCCAGGAATGTTCAGTGCTGCAGAAGGCAGCGAACATAGCTAGGTCTATCACAGGCTTTGACCTCCCACCCATTGCAGGCATCGATGTGACGCGCAGCAGAATTCTGAAGACCAACAACTCTAGTTTCAGAAATAGTTTCTTTCCATCAGCCATCAAGTTCTTGAACCTCTCATTATTACACTAATCATACATTGCCCTGACACCACAAAAGGACTGTCTGCACAATTGCAAGTCACTTTTTAGCACTAATATTACTATATTTAGATCTCTCATGAATTTTTATGCATAGGTACACTGTTCAATGTGTAGGGTAATCGTCATTATCAGATTTATAATGAGATTTAACTGCAAGCAGATGAACAGAGTGACTACACATCGAGGAAAATGCAAGTATGAACAAACTCAGAGTCTGTCCCCAACTTCTCACTGACTCACGACAAGGAGACATGCAAAGTTTTGAATTTTTCTCCATCTGCACACATGAAAACCCCAACATTAAAGTGACATTCCACATGAAAATGGTGGGGTGGCTTGGGTAATTTATTTTGGTGGAGGCTGATTGCTCCACCACAAAAGCCTGAGTCTTCTGAAAATACCTTCACAGTTTGGGTCTCCTTGCAGTATACTGGTCGTTCCCAACTTATGACCGTAATGGGGACCGAAGGATTGGTTACAACTTGGGTTGGTTGTAAGTCAGGGAATGGGGACCTTGGGCTGCCTCTGGGAACTGAGACCATGGGCTGTTTATGGGGTCACTGTATACAGTATTTTTAATAAAATATTTCTCACTTGTGTAGTAGTTTTAATAAAGATTTTTTTTTATATATAAATCGGGTGGATGTAACTTGCATGGTCATAAGTTGAGGACTACCTACTGAGGTACCTGGCTATGTTTGCTACCTTCTGCAGCCTTCAGCAACCCTGGGCACTCAGATTTCCAAACCAGGCTATGATGCAACCAGTCAGACTATTTTCCACAGTTCATCTGAACACGATATTGCTTTTTAAGCCACAAGCTGGAGTCCCACTCCATACATTGGAGCTACAATCCAATCATCAGTCCAGTGCACTGACTGAGTCACTCTCTTGTTTGAACCCACAAACACCAGGCCAACTCAAAATGATGCAGAGGAATTCTTGTCATATTCCAACTTGTCCTGCAATATTTCACATGAAGCAGATTATCTGGTGATTTATGGTTCTTGCTGTGCAGATGTTGGGTACTGCATTTCTTAATGTTCTTCAGAAAGTTCGTTGGTGGTGAGTTTCAGGATGTTGGAAGTGCTATACAAGTGCCTTTTTTAAGGCATATTCTGAGTCATATGGCACAGAAACAGGTCAGTTGGCCCACCTTGTTCATGCAGAACATCAATCTACTAAACCCATTAGCAGCATTTGCCCCCTAGCCTTCTGTTTTGACCATTGAAATATCCCAGAGAGTCTAGCCCCTTTCACACTTGCAAGTGATCCCAGAAATCAAACGCCAATCGGCCTTTAAAGTGGCAAGTGTGAAGGCAAAATCTGCTCAACATCGGCATCAGATGACATCATCTCACACTGGGGATTGATGTTCTTGACCCCCCCCCCCCCCCCCTCCAGTACAAACCCCAGCATCTGCAGATGCCAGCGTTGGCATTTGGATGGTGGGATTGAAATGACCCAATAGTTTGCATGAGTGCAGGAAGAAAAGATTAAAATGAAGGTATAAACATTGCCATGGGAAAGTCGCAGTGAGAGGAAATAAATAGTAGACAAGTTTTAAACAGCGTGGGAAAATTGGTAGAGCTATAGCACACAATTTATAAAGACCTGGGAAAAAGCAACGGTAGACCTGACTTCCCAGAATGCCGTGCGACAAAGAAACCCCTCTATGAATGCTCCTTGGATGCAGCCAGGCATACAGCCCTTTCTTTGTCACATGGAATTCTGGGAGTACATCGCTTTTTCCCATGGTATTTATAAATTGTACACGATAGTGCTACCAACTTTCCCACATGATATAAATTGTGCGCTATTGTGCGCTACCAACTTTCCATCCTGTTTAAATATTGTCCGCTATTACTATTTATTCCTCACACTTTCCCACAGTCCCTTATAAAGATTTCTATCGGTCAGCACAACAACAGGAGCTGAAGAGCTCAAACTGTGCTGTACATAATGCTTAATTATGTTATAATTATGCATGATTAATTTCGTTCAAATACATTGATTAGGATCTAGGGCAGGTTCACCACAGTAAAATGTGTCATGACATCACAGGTAGAACAGTCCTAACCACAGGGATGGCTCCTTGCAAGTGTCAAAGCATTCACTGTCCCAGTAAGGAGTGGTCAAGTGTGAAAAGCCAAACCACTATTCCTATCCCAGGACACAGAACAGCCAATTTATTAGTGAGATGCTAGTGTGAAAGGGGCTTCTGTTACAGATTGCAACCACCCTTTGGGTGAAAGCTTCCTTCTGATTTTAGACAACTCTGCCAATGGGGACGAGTTTCCTGCTATCTACTCTATCTGGCATTCTCAGAATTCCTTGCACCTCAAAAAAGGTTTCCTCTCAACTTCCACTACTGCAAGGGAAACAAACCCAGCCTCCCCAGTCTATCATATCTGAAATGTTCCATTGAAGGCAACATCTTGGTGTACATCTGCCCTCTCTCCAGTGTGATTATGTACTTCTTGTGGTGTAAGTTTGGAGCTGTACATAGTACTTCAGCCAAGTCAGCCTAATGTTTTATAAAGTTGCACTCTAAACTCTGTTTTTAGACCCCATGCCCTGACAAATGAAGAAAGCCTTCTACATATTATCAGAATATCATAACTGAAATACTTGTGTTACCATCTTAAGGAACCCTTGGATGTGTACACCAAGCTTCGTCCATAGTTTAATGCACACAGACCATACAGACTATTATGTCCTGGCGTTATGTCATCACCTCTCATTTTTCAAGATGAATTTCATCTGCCATTGTATCTTAACAATTCAATCCTGTCAGCTAAGGCTAGTCCCTCCATCACCACTAATTTTCGTGTCATCTGCAAACCTATCAAGCAATCTCCTGCATTCATATCCAAAACTTGAACCTATTTAAAGGTTGGTTTCCAGTGTTGATCACAGTGGTGCATGACAAGTCACAGGCACAACCCTCCACTTCCCATTACCAAATCAATTTTAGATCCATACACAATCTGCTGGAAGAACTCAGTGGAACTCTGTGTTTGGCTTCAGATTTGTGTGTCTGCAGCCTGCAGTGAGTCTTCAGTTTTGGATCCATTCTGGCAGTAACACAGGATCTCAGAGTCATAAAGCCTTTGGCTTAGCTTGCTCATGCTGACCCACACATCCTGTATTTGGCCCATATTCCTTGAAAACCATCCTATCTCTGTAACTATCCATTTTTTTTCTTAAACATGGCAACATTAAACCTGCCTCAACCTCCACCAGAGGCCTGTTCCATACCCCTCAAGTTCCTGTTAAATATCTCCTCCTGTACCTTAACCCTGTCCTCAGGTTACTAATATCCCTATTCAGGACAAATACCTAGGTGCAAACACCTGATCAATTCCTCTCATCTCTATAAGGTCAACCCCTCCTGCACTTCACTGAATAAAGCCCTAGCCTCCTCAACCCCTCCCTCTAGTTCAGGCCTCTGAGTCCTGGCAACATCCTTGTAAATCCTCTCTGTTCCCTCTCCAACTTGGCAACATTTCATGGGTTCTAATCCAATAGACCAGCTTCAATGCGGGGCTTTATCAGGGACCTCAGGTCCCCGATACATAACATCAACTGCACTACTAATCATGAATTTACTGGTACCTCTTCAAAAATTCAGTCAGATTGGTCAGACCCAAAATGCATCAGCAGTCACAGAAGAATGGGGAGCAGTTTGAGGACAATATTGGCTCAAGAACCAAAGGTGATTTCAGCAACTTTTTAAAAAATTCACTATTTATAGATACATACACCTGAAAAACATATAAGCCATTATGAGCCGAAAACATGGCCTTATGTAAAAATGGGAATGAACGTAACTGCCAACTGTTCTGGGAACAAGAGCCAGTTAGACAGGTAATACCTTCAGCTCCTTTATACCGATATGGCATGAGTGGATTAGTGTCAGGGTTATACTTATTACAGTAGCCCCTTCAGCCCAACTAGTCCATGCTGACCAAGTTGGCATTCTGGGCTAGTCCTATTTCCCAACATTCGGTCCATATCTTTTAACCCTTCCTATCTGCATATTTGTTCAGATTTCAGAATTGTGCCCACTTGTACAGTTTCCTCTGGCAGTTTGTTCCACACACAGACTGCCTTTTGAGTGAAAAAGATACCCCTTAGGTTTCTCTCAAATCTTTCACCTTAAACCTATGCCCTCTAGTTCTAGAATCATCAACTCTGGGGGTGGGGGGGGGGGAGCTTTTTACTATGTCTGTGCCCCTCATGGTTTCATAAAACTCCATAGAAGTTTATACATTCTCCCCATGACTGCATGGGTTTCCTCTGGATGCTCTGGTTACCTCCCATGTTCCAAAAACATACTGTGTATTCTACACTAATTGTTCACATGGATGAATTAGGGCAGCGTGGTCTTGAGGCGGTTGGGACTGCTACCATACTATATTTACAAAACAAATTAAAATTAAATTAAGTTACCCCTCAGTCTCCTTTGCTCTGGGGATCAAAAATGTCTAAAAATCTGAACTGTTATCGGGCAACTTTTCTGCATGGCTTTTAAGGCAGAACTGGGCAGATTCTGAATAGGGAAGAGCTGTCATTGTACGGGGAGTCAGCATCTTCATGGGCAACTGACCCATCTGATTATCTGGCCTAATATCAGTTGCAAAAGGGGGTTGAAGGAAAGTTGCCCAGAGCATCCATTTCCTCAGGGGTTTTAGGTGTTTGTTCCAGGAAGTAATACTGCTGTTAATGGTGAAGTTAGTAGATGGGGCAGAAGGTGGGGTGAGAACAAGCTGTTATCCAGACCATCTTTGGGGGGCGGGGGTTGCTGTCTTGGTGGCCTTTGTGTTGCTGTCAGCTTTGGCTCGAGTTGATGCCAAGAATGAGGATCTCTCCACCAGAAGAAGATACTGTTGCGCCCAGAAGAATTAGAGTTATATGACCCTTTGGTCAAACTTTTTGCCATCTATACTAATCCCATTTGACCACATTAGGTCCGTAACCTTCCCTGCCTTGCCTATTTATGTTCCTCTCATAAACTGTGAACATATCTGACTCCGCGATCCCTTCTGATAATGAGCTCAAGATATCAATCACTCTCTGTATAAAATTTAAACTTTCTTGCATCTTCCTTAAAGCTGCTTCTTCTCACCTTCAACCCTGTCCTCTTTTTTTTGATACCCCTACATATCTCCTTCATCATTTTGCTTCCCTTTGTCAGGCTATTTCCCTCCCCCTAAACACATCCCCTCCCAAGTCCCCAGCCTCCTTCGCTTCAAGGAAACAAGCTGAGCTTATCCATACCCTCCGCATAACTAGTTCTCCAATCCAGTCAACATCTTGGTGAACCTACTCTGGCCTCTCTCCAGTACAATCACACCCTTTCTACAGTGTGGCAAAACACACTGCATACAACTCTCCAAACAGGTGCCTTTGGCCCTTCTAGTCTGTGGCAAACTTTTTTTTGCCAAGTCCCACACACCTGCACCCTGTCCCAAGACCTCCATACTTCTCCCATTCATTTATCTGTCCAAATGCTTCTTAAATGTTAAAATTGAGCCCGCATTTACCACTTCAGCTGGCAGCTCGTCCCACACTTCCACCACTCTCTGTGTGAAGTTCCCCCAAAACTTTTCTCCTTTCACTCTTAACCCATGTCCTCTGGTTTGTATCTCACCTAACCTCAGTGGAAAAAGTCTATCTACATTTACTCTTCTCTATCCCCCTCATAATTTTAAATACCTCTATCAAATTCTCCCCTCATTCTTCTTCATTTCAGGAAATAAAGTCATAGCCTGTTTAACCTTTCCCTGTAACTCGGTTCTGAAATCCAAGTAACATCTGAGTAAATCTTCTCTGCACTCTTTCTATCTTAGAGACATCTTTCTTGTAGTTAGGTGACCAAATTTGCATACAATACTCCAAATTTAGTTTCACTGATATCTTATACAACTTAACCATAACATCCCAACTCCTGTACTTAATACTTTGAAATATGAAGGCCAATATGCCAAAAACCCTCTTTACAACCCTATCCACCTGTGAGACCACTTTCAGGGAATTATGGATCTGTATTCCCAGATCCCTCTGTTCTACCGCACCCCTCAGTGCCCAACCATTCACTGTGTATGTCCTTTTTTGGTTTTTCCTTCAAAAATGCAACACCTCACACTTGTCTACATTAAATTACATCTGCCATTTTTCAGCCCATTTTTCCAACTGGTCCAGATCCCTTTGCAATGTTTGAAAAATTTCTTCCACAACACCTCTAATCTTAGTGTCATTGGCAATCTTGCTGATCCAATTTACCACATTATCATCCAGATCATTGATATAGATGGCAAACAACAATGATCCCAGCACCGATCCCTGAGACAAACCACTAGTCACAGGCCTCCAGTCTGACTCTCCAACTCTCAGACATCTCCCGTCCAGCCATTGTCAAATTCAGTTCACTACTTCACCATGAATACCTTACGTCTGAAGCTTCCTGACAAACTTCCCATGTGGGACCTTGTCCATGTAGACAACATTCACTGATTTTCCTTCATCAATTTCCTGGTAATCTCCTCAAAAAACTCTGTAAGATTGATTAAACATGACCTACCACACTAAGCCATGTTAACTATCCCTAATCAATTCCTGGCTAACCAGATAATTGTATATCTGATTCTTTAGAATGCCTTCCAATAATTTACCTACCACTGACATCAGGCTCAACGGCCCATAATTTCCAGGGTTACTATTGGAGCCTGTTTAAAACAATGTAACAACGTGAGCTACCCTCTAATCCTCCGGCACCACACCCGTGCCTCAGGACTTTAAATATTTCTGCCAGAGCTCTGCATTTTCTACACTAGCCTCCCTCAAGGCCCAAGGGAATATCTTCTCAGGCCCTGGGGATTTAACCCTCCCATCTGTATCCACCTATAACCTCTGACCTGTTAGCCTGCGCTCCCGCCTTTCCTCTCCCCATCTCTTTATTCAGGTGTCTACGTTTTTCCAGATTCCCGACAAATGGCTCAGGTCCAAAACTTTGATTGCCTTTTATTTCCTACTGATACTGCATGACCCGCTGAGTTTCGCCAGCATGTTTGTGCATTGAAGTCAGCATCTGCAGACTTTTTCTGGTTAACTTGCTCTGTCACCCTCTGCCTTCCTTCTCCAAGCCAATTTTGAATCACACTCCTCATCCTTCTTGGACAAGCCAACCGTGCAGGTGGGAAAATGGAGGGGCTGCTGGAGCTGCTCTAATAGCAGCGCTGGTGCAGACACGTGGAGACGGGGAAACGGAGTCACTCTGCTTCCGCCAGTCCGACTGTTGTCAGCTCGGTACAGGCTATAAATGGCCTGTAAATGGAGCTGATGGTTATTTCTTTGTCAGGATCTGCGTCCAAGATGGTAGTGCCTATGATCGGCAACAGCCACAAGGGGTTCAGATTCCAGAGAAGAAGATTGGCGCAGAGCACCAGAAAATGAGGAGACCATCCCCCCTATTTGAAATGGAGAAGCAGAGGAGACGATCCATGGGACGGTGACCACAACAGCGGATCAGAGAGGCTGAAGAACACATAGGTGGTGGGCTGTTGGTGACGAGGCTATGAGCCCATGCAGACTGTGGTCAAGGGATTCACTCGGTGGGGTGGGGGGCTGGACTGCTGAAGACTGGCTCAAGATTGGCTGAAGGATGCCAAGTATCGAAACTGGGATACAAGAGGATGCTGAGACCACTGATTGTGTCAGAGGTTCAGATCTGGAGCTCGGGCAGCTAATGGTTTGGACTGGACTCTGTGTGGCTGCAGAAGCACTGTAGGCTCATCCATGGTCACACGGTGATTTGAGAGGACTCTCTTTTGCTTCTCTTTCTCCAACTGTATAAGCCGCTTCAGGCAATTTGTGCCTATGGCAAATCTGTCTGCCTTAGAGCAGGCGAAAACAAATTTTGTTTATTACATGACAATAAATTGAATCTTGAGGATCTTGTCAAATACCTTTGTAAAGTTCACATGGATAACCTCTACCAACCCACCTTCATCAATATTTTCAGTTACTTTATCATCCAATTCAATCAAGTCAGAAAGGCAAGATTTCTCCTGCTCAAAGTCACACTGAACATACTTGTTCAACCAATTTTCCCAATGTATCCAACTAAATTCTAATCCTTGGAATCTTCTGAGTTACAGGCAAAGGTTAATAAACAGGTTAGGACTTTATTCCCTGGAGCATAGAAGAACATGGGGAGGTTTGATGGAGGTATTTAAAATTATGATGGGTATAGATAGCATAAATGTAAGTAGGCTTTTTCCACTGAGGTTGGATGAGAGACAGAGGACATGTGTTAAGAGTGAAAGGGGAAAAGTTTAAGGGGAACATCGAGGGAGCATCTTCACGCAGAGAATAGTGGGAGTGTGGAATGTGCGACCAGCTGAAGAAGTGAATGTGGGCTCAACTTTAAAATTTAAGAAAAATTTGGACAGGTACACAGAATGAGGGATATGGAGGAATACGAACTGGGCGCAGGTCAGTGGGATTAGGTAAAATAATAGTTCGACACAGACTAGACTGGTCCAATTTAAAAAAAAAGGTTGGTCATATCATTGAAGATTGAATCTTACTGTTGAAGAGCACCCAATCTCAGTTCAGAGGAGAAGCCCACGGTTGGAAAGGTCAGCAGTATCTAATTTCAAGTTCACCAGAGACAGCTTAACATGAATGTTATTTCTGATCATCGAACATTTCAGTACAGTGCAGGACCTTCAGCTCAAGATGTAATGTCTACCTAATGTAAACCTACTCTACAACTATCAAATTTTTCCCAACCTCACACCCATAAGTCACTATTTTTAATTACATCCATGTGCCTAAGAGCCTTTTGAAAGTCCCTATTGCTCCAGCCTCCACCACCACCCCGGCAATGCATTGCATGCACCCACAACTCTCTGTGTACAAAAAAAAAATAACCCCCGACATCTTGTCCAAACTTTCCTCCAGTCACCTTAAACATATGTCCTATGGTATTTGCTGTTGTCATTCCAGGATAAAGATAATGGCTGTATCTGTGCCTCTCATAGTCTATTGCATCACCTCTCATCATTGCTCCAAAAGGTAAAGCCCCAGCTCTCTCAACCTTGCTTCATATGATATGTTCTCCAATCTTGGCAATATTCAGGTAAATCTCCATTGCACCCTCTCCAAAGCAGCTGCATCATGCAATGAGGTGACCAGAACTGAACACAATACCCCAAGTGTGGTCTAAACAGAGTTTTACAAAGCTTCAATATTACCTCATGGCTATTGATCTCATTTCCTTGATTAACACACTGTCATGCCTTCCTAACAACCCTAGAAACTTATGTGGCAACCTTGAGGGATCTATAGACCTGGATCCAAAGATCTCTCTCTTGCACCACACCATTAAGACTGCTGCTATTAACCACGTTCTCTGCCTTCATACTCAGCCTTCCAAAGTGCATCACTTAATTGAAGTGAACTTTCATCTGCCACTTCTCCACCCAATTGTGCATCCTTCAAACATTATAAAACCTGCAAACTTACTGTTCTCAGCCCAAGGATCAGCCCTATTCCAGAACGTCTGTAAAAGGAAGCTGTATGCTTTATTGCTTCTCTAACTGCCTTGTGTCCAGGATAGCTGACAGTGATGTTAATTCTCATTGTTGTACAAGGCGTGCTGTTAGTCGCTACATAATTTGAAAGTAAAGATAGCTTGAATATTTTTCTGATATATGCATTGGCAAAAAGTTGGATGACTCAGTGGCTCAAATCACTTGTTTTACTGGGACCAAGATTGTTGCTCTCCAACTGTTACCCACGTCTTTCAGGTCTGAACAATCTGATTGAAATTTTTGATCAATAGCCCTGATTCTGGAAAGTCTGCTGCTTAGTACTGCCACTTGTTTAACTGGCAGAGAATCCCAGCATGGAAAAAGTGAAGTTCCTGGCTGCAGATATGTTAAATGACAGCATGTCCCAATTGTGGAACTTTTGGCTGAAGATCTGGTCCAAAAACAAAAAAGCATCCTAAATTGCAAAAGATGGAGAGTGGAATTTGTGCCCTTCCATCCAGCACTGTGCCTTTCCCTCCCCAGTGCTGGGACATACCATTCCTTTTCCAGCGGAGCTCCTGCTGCTGAACGTCAAAAACAATTGCTCACTTAACACTCATTGCAGTCTCTGCATGGTTGTGAGATCAAACACAAAGCACTCTGATCAGAGAACAAATGCTGATAGCCCATTATGTTCAAGATTAAATAGTTATAACATACAAGCAAACTGACCACAAGCTGTCAGGCTTGTGTGTCTGATTTATTCCTCTATTCAATTAAAACTGATTTACATCAGTGCTTGTCAATGTAACAAATTAAATATTGTGCACAGACAAAGAACATAACAATAGCACACTGACCTTCCTGCATTGCCATAGCTAGAAAAAAGCTTTTGAATGTGAGTTGCTCAGCAAGTTTGAAGCATTGTTAAGTTTCTGGAGCCAGCTGCTAGAGTTAAAGAATGCATTGGATCATTGCCATTGGAAGCGTACAGACCGGTACAAAGGTCAGGCAACTGCAGAGCTCCTTGGCTGCACTGATGTTACACAGATCACTTTTGAGTACTACTGGGGCTCAGGTAAAATTTCTTTGTCAGGGTGGGGCTGGGTTGGGCAGGGCGTGGGGGTGGTAAGTAGCATGTGGAGGAATAAACAGAAGGGTTGGACACACAGGGCAATGAGACACATCCAGAGATGAGCGAGATGTTAGAAGCAGGATGAAGTTGCAATTCTGCCCTCTCGTGGCCAAACTGGGATTAAAAGCACAGCAAGAAGAGTGGTTTCTTGTTAATCAGCGGTAAAAGCATTCCAGCATCTGAAGGAAGTTTCTGAAGCGAATATAAAATTAATGCTAAACCTATTAACTCAATTTATTTCAAGTCTAGGATCAAAGATGATGATGGAACCTTTTTAAGAAAGGAGGGCCTGTTTCTGAATGTTCAATGTGAACAATTGCTCTCCCAACTTAACTGCATAACATGAAATTTAAAGCACACTGACATTTGAAATCGGAAAACCACACTATTAATTTTCTTGGATCATGAAAATGCACAGCTCATCTTTGGACAAGGGAATATTTTGGATACTTATCAAACACAAACCTCAAAACCAATGTGGGGAAAAATACTTCAGAATGGTATACATGTTTCAGTCACTATGTGGCCCAGAGCTGGCTGGTTGATTCCAAGAGTGAGTTTCACAACAATCAGATCCTGCTGTTAATTTAGCACAATGCCAGGTCTGAAGCTGAAGGAATTTTGCACTGTTTAAAAGCAGATTGTGGTTATGCTACTGCCAATCCTTCCTCCCACGCTGGATGCATTCTAAAAGTTCCCATCATCCTCTCAGAGGTAAACTGTAGAAACCAGGAGAACAAGGTACCTGATGTTTGGGTTGCTGACAGAGGCTCCAGGCTGGGAGAGGGTACATTTGCCTCGTGGCTGTTTGGAATGAACGGAGGGGTAAAGAAAGAGAATGTTCAGTCCAGGCAAATCAAGACAAAGCTACTGATGACAGAACACAAAAAAAGCGGCAAAAAAAATCAAATGAGGCGACTAATATTCATGGTAACAAGGAAACTGGCTCTCTCCTCCTGTCTTTAGTGGGCTGTTTAACTTGCTCTTATTGATGTGTGTGATTCAGTTCTTGGAAGATGTTTAATCCCATTAATGCTGCAATCTGGGATTTGCTTAGTTTAATGAACTGATCTAGATTCCCCTTACCCAGGCACAGTTAAATTTTTGAAGAAGAGGGGAACTAAGAGTCATGGGGAACAGGCAGGGAGGTAGAGACGAGTCCACGGTCAGATCAGCCAGGATTTTGTTGAATGGAAGATCAGGTTCAATGGTCCGGATTACCTCCTCCTGCTCCTTATGCACTTCTCTCCCTTTATTCCTCCTTTCACTCAACTGTTGTCATGGTCTCTGCTTCCAGTGTGGACTGTAGTAGATAGAAGTGAGACTGAAACACCCGTTTGGATATCCCTATACTCGGCCCACAGCTACTTCTATTAAAAAAAATACTCAACTTCTATCTAACCCATCTCGTCAGAATGTTATATTCTAAATCTCTTCTCAACTTCAAGGAGAAACTTTATCTCCTGACTCCTGCACAATCCCAATTGTCAGCTACAGCATTTGAGCACAGTACCTGGTGTTCCAGACCTCTCACTCCCGTGGTACCCCTGTAACACTGGACAACAAAGATTTTGCTTCCTGAACACATTTGGGTGTTATTATTGATTTTGGAACGCTGGTCACAAAAATCACCTTAATATTTTCCTCTCATGTAATGTTTTTTTTAGATAATCTTTTTTATGACTTCTTGTCATATTTAAAATCTACTTCGAGCATATAAAACCATGAAATGCAATATGGTGCAGTCAGTGACGAACATGATGAAAGGTTTCCCCAGGACATTGCAACCATGGAAAAGTGGTATCAGGACAATGGGAATCCATCAATACCGGCTGACAATTGTTGGTCATCAAATGCCGAATACAAATGAAAATCAGTAGCAAAACATTTTTAGGTCAATCGAACCAATGCAGTTTGCCAGCATCATTATGTGATTAAACATGCTAAATTCAATAAAAGTTAATTAATGTTTCTCTAACTTCCTACGTGGTACAGCAAATCTGAAATTATCTTTGCGTTCATCTTGAAGTTGTCTATCATAATCCCCTTTTTTTTCAGGAAGCAAACCCTTTGAAAAAAATTGTTGTCCAGTGTCATTGGAAGTGGAGATCTCAGCCAATTTATCTCCTCCTTGGACCAAATGCTGGAAGAAGAACCAAAGTATGGGATTAAAATTCAAGCTTCTATTCCTTCAAGTGGCTGCTTAAAAATACGTTTGGCCACCTGGCCCATAGATGCCTTGGTGTCAACATAAGCAGTCCCAGTTTATGCAAGGGGTCTGTTCCTTTTCTCCCCAGGTTAGAAATGCCGATTTTCTCTAGCTACTTATATTGTAATGCTCCACACAATTTGCACAATTCCTTAATTTCACTGAATATTTACCCAAATACTTCCCATCATTAAACTAATGGAATATATATTGTATCTAGTCGTAAATGAATTCCACTAAACATTACAGAATTGCAGGGTTCTGTGGCACAAAAAAAGTCCATCCCAACTTTTCCATGACAGCCAAACTATTTCCATTTGCCCCACATATCTCTAAACTTTTAATATCCATGTACCTGTCCAAATGCCTCTTACAATTGTCCCCATTTCTCCACTTCCTCTCACAGCTCATTCCACGTATGCTCCAGAGAGAAAAATCCCAGCTGCCCTCATAATTCAGGTCTAATAGTCCTGGCAACATTCTTACAAATATCTTCTGCACATTTCCAGTTTAGCACCTTGCCTAGAGCTGGGCAACTGAAACTCTGCACAATATTCCAAATGCTGATGTCCCTGCTCTTGTAATGAATCCTCTGATCAATGAAGGCACACGTGCCAAACACCTTCTTTCCTACCCCTTCTACCCACATCACCTCTTTCATAGAAGTCTTCTTTCAACTCCCTGCTTTCCCCCCAGTTGTTTTATTCTACCTTGCTCCCCAGGGCCCATTCACATTATAAGTCCTGGCCTAGTTTACCATCCAAAGTGCAACATCTCAAATTAGTAAAAATACTGAGGAGGAGGAATTCCTTGAATGTTTACGGGACGCTTATCTAGACCAATATGTTGAGGAACCAACTCGGGCAGCAGGCCATTTTAGACTGGGTATTATGCAATGAAAAGGGGCAATTCAACAATCTTGTTGTACGAGGCCCTTTGAGTAGGAGTGATCACAATATGATCGAATTCTCACTCGACATGGAGAGTGAAGAAATTAAAACCGAGACTAAGGTCCTGAATTTAAATAAAGAGAATTATGGTGGTATGAGATGGGAGTTGAGTAAGATTGATTGGGTGGTGCTTATTGGGGGGGGGGGGGTTGATGGTGGATAGACAATGGAAAGCATTCAAAGATCTAATGCAAGATTTGCAGAAATCGTTTATACTGGTTTGGCATAAAAATAAACCAAAAAAGGTGACTCAACTGTGGATAACAAGGGAAATTAGAGACAGCATTAGGTCCAAAGAGAGAGCATATCAATTGGCCAAACAAAGTACTGAATCCGAAGACTGGGAGCAGTTCAAGATGCAGCAAAGGAGGACAAAGGGATTAATCAAGAGAGCAAAAATAAATTACGAAAGTAAGCTTGCGGCAAATATAAAAACCGACTGCAAAAGCTTTTATAAATATGTCAAGAGGAAAAGATTGGTGAAATCCAGAGTAGATCCCTTGCAGTCGGAATCAGGGGAATATATAATGGGGAATAAGGAAATGGCAGACCAATTAAATTCTTACTTTAGTTCTGTTTTTACAAGAGAGGATACAAATAACCTCCCAAGGATGTTGGGAAACATAGAGACTAATGCAAGGGAGGAACTGAAAGAAATCAGTATCTCTAAGGACATGGTCTTGGGGAAATTGATGGGATTGAAGGCAGATAAATCCCAAGGGCCTGATAATCTACATCCTAGGGTACTTAAAGAAGTGGCCATTCAGATAGCAGATGCTTTAAGAATTATTTTCCAGAACTGGATAGACTCAGGATCAGTACCCATGGATTGGAGGGTAGCTAATGTTACCCCACTATTTAAAAAGGGGGTTAGAGAAAAAGTGGGGAATTATAGGCCAGTGAGCCTTACATCAGTAGTGGGCAAAATGATGGAATCCATTATTAAGGATGTAATAGCGGAGCATATAACTAGCAGAGAAGGGATCGGACAGAGTCAACATGGATTTACAAAAGGTAAATCGTGCTTGACAAATCTATTGGAATTCTTTGAGATGGTGACAGGTAAAATAGATGGGGGAGAGCCAGTGGATGTGGTGTACCTGGACTTCCAAAAGGCCTTCGATAAGGTCCCACATAAACGACTGGCATGCAAAATCAAGGCTCATGGGATTGGGGGCAAGGTATTGATATGGATTGAGAACTGGCTGGTAGATAGAAAACAGAGTTGGGATAAACGGCTCATTTTCTGAGTGGCAGGTGGTGACCAGTGGGGTGCCACGGGATCTGTACTGGAACCCCAGCTGTTCACAATTTACATTAATGATCTAGATGCGGGGATTGGATGTAATATCTCCAAATTTGCAGATGACAATAAGCTAGGAGGGGTTGTGTGCACTGAAGAGGGGGTCAGGAAGCTCCAGTGTGATTTGGATAAATTGGGGGACTGGGCAGATACATGGCAAATGCACTACAATGTGGATAAATGTGAGGTTATCCACTTTGGTAATACAAACTGGAGGGCAGATTACTATTTGAATGGCAATAGATTAGGAGATGGGGAAGTGCAGAGAGACCTAGGGGTTCTTGTGCACCAGTCACTGAAGGCAAGCATGCAGGTACAGCAGGCAGTTAAAAAGGCAAATGGTATGTTGGCCTTCATATCAAGAGGGTTTGAGTATAGGAATAAGGATACCTTACTGCAGCTGTACAGAGCCCTGGTGAGACCACACCTGGAGTATTGTCTGCAGTTCTGGTCACCTGATCTGAGGAAGGATGTTCTTGTAATGGAGGGAGTGCAAAGGCGATTCACCAGGCTGATTCCTGGAATGGCAGGAATGACTTATGAGGAAAGATTGCGCAAATTGGGATTGTACTCCCTGGAGTTTAGAAGATTGAGAGGGGATCTCATAGAGACATATAAAATTCTGGCAGGACTGGACAGAATGGATGCGGAAGGGATGTTTCCGATGGTGGGGGAGTCCAGAACCTGGGGCCATGGTTCGAGGATAATAGGCAAACCATTTAGAATCAAGATGAGGAGGAATTTCTTTACCAAGATGGTGGTGAATCTGTGGAATTCATTGCCACAGAGAGCAGTAGAGGTAGGTTCATTGAATATATTTAAGATGGAATTAGATCTATTTCTTCAGTATAAGGGAATTAGGGGTTACGGAGAGAAGGCGGGGACAGGGTACTGAACTTTAAGATCAGCCATGATCTCGTTGAATGGCGGAGCAGGCTTGAAGGGCTGAATGACCTACTCCTGCTCCTATCTTCTATGTTTCTATATTAAAGTTAAATTCCATCTGTGTCATCCCTATTACCACTACTTTGAAAAATTGCTTCAAAAATTTATGGGAGAATTTACGTAAAGTCAGATTCTGAAAATCAGGTCATCGGTAATGAAGGAAAGAAGCTGTATTTATTTGAGATTCCCGTGAAGTGGAGAGGACGTTTTATGGCAGTGATGTTGGTACTGAGATGATAAGGAGCCAAAGATATCAGTCATGTCCTTCCCTTCTAGCTGATGTCAAAGAACGTCACCAATCAGGAATCTGGTTATTCACAAACACACAAGATCCTTTTATCATTGGTGACTTGGTTTAATTTTCTGATTTGATTTAACAGCCAATCATACCCCATGACACCAATTACTCAGAACACAACCATGCTTCAGCCTTAGAATGAATTAACAATATGGCACAGCTGGTTAAATTCTGGTTAAAGTGTTGTGGCGGGATGAGGTACAATGAGTGCGGCATATTGCTGACGTTGTTGCGAACCTTAGCTGTGCTGGAGAGCCAGTATTCCTTTCCAAACACTACTGTTCAGAGAATGAAAAAAATCATTTCAAAAAACTAAGGCTGATTAACAGACAGAAATATTGGAACAAACAATAAACAAGCCGCTCTGTCAAATCAAATTTAAAAGAACAAACAGTCAAAAATTAAAAAAAAAACATTTAACCAAAGCAAAATTTACAGTTTTTCTCAATTCCATGCAAGGGAGAGGGAGGGAGGGATAAGCAGGAGGAGCATGAAGGGGTTGGGGGGAGAGGGCTGGGCTGTACTTCCTGCTGGGGTTGAGGTGGGGTGGGGAGGAGAGGCTCTTTGTATATCATGGCACCGGCTCAGGGATGAGAACTTGTTCCTGCTCTATTACGTTGCCTATAGAGTATGGTGGAGGGGGAATTACCGGTCTGGAAAAGCTTGCACAGGAGACGGGGCTGATGGAACCGGAGGGGTCCAGATCATCCAGTGAAGACCATGACACCAGGTCCTGCAAGGAAGAGAAGGTTCTTAAACTGGCTCACCAAAACAACAAGACTTGGAGAAGAATAACTGCAAGGGTTAAAATAAAACACACACACACAGGGTTTTATATTTAACCCGTGTCCTTGCCAGGCTGAAGGAAATGAATCTAAGGCAAAATTCAGAAAGGAAAATCCAGGTTTGTACACAATTCTCAAACATGCAATGACTAAACATTTTGATTATTAAGTAGCCTTTACAATTAGTTGAAATGAATTGTTGCAATTTATTAAAATTTAATCCACACAGAAGTTCATTTCCATTTCCCTATGTCGTTAGATTCTTCATCGCTGAGCGGGAGCAGCACAGTGGAAAGATTTCTCACTTTGGCTCGGCATTTCTCACTTTAGCACAATGGGTTTGAGCGTTTGTAGACGAGAAGGGCAAATCTGGTGGAATTTTAACTTAAAAGTTACTTCAGATGTTATTCAGCAGATGGGTGCCCAAGTTTTTCCCCTCAGGCCCTGAGATCATTATGGGTGGGGTGGAAGGATGGGATCCCAAGTTTAGAGAAAGAACACTGCAAGTGACACTACATCAGGTCCCCAGGGTTTCTGCTGAGTTTGCAGTGGACCATTCCAAGTCAGTGGGGTCTCACAGCATGTTGTGCTTCCGAGATGAAGTGAAATGAGAGGAACTATTCCCCCGGTGTTGTGGGGTCTCAAGATGCACTGGCAAATGGTGTTGACTCACAAATGCAACACACATTCATGGTAGCAACTCTTTCTCTTTGGCTTGGCTTCGCGGACGAAGATTTATGGAGGGGGTAAAAGTCCACGTCAGCTGCAGGCTCGTTTGTGGCTGACAAGTACGATGCGAGACAGGCAGACACGGTTGCAGCGGCTGCAGGGGAAAATTGGTGGGTTGGGGTTGGGTGTTGGGTTTTTCCTCCTTTGCCTTTTGTCAGTGAGGTGGGCTCTGCGGTCTTCTTCAAAGGAGGTTGCTGCCCGCCAAACTGTGAGGCGCCAAGATGCACGGTTGGAGGCGATATCAGCCCACTGGCGGTGGTCAATGTGGCAGGCACCAAGAGATTTCTTTAGGCAGTCCTTGTACCTTTTCTTTGGTGCCCCTCTGTCACGGTGGCCAGTGGAGAGCTCGCCATATAACACGATCTTGGGAAGGCGATGGTCCTCCATTCTGGAGACGTGACCCATCCAGCGTAGCTGGATCTTCAGCAGCGTGGACTCGATGCTGTCGACCTCTGCCATCTCGAGTACTTCGACGTGAGGGATGAAAGCGCTCCAATGGATGTTGAGGATGGAGCGGAGACAACGCTGGTGGAAGCATTCTAGGAGCCATAGGTGATGCCAGTAGAGGACCCATGATTCGGAGCCGAACAGGAGTGTGGGTATGACAACGGCTCTGTATACGCTTATCTTTGTGAGGTTTTTCAGTTGCAACTAACGCATGCATAATGATGGTATGAATCAACATTCACATAATTGAGACCAGCAAGTACACAATAGTATGAGTGAACAAAGATTAAAACTGTTGACAAAACCTAATGCAATCGAATTATAGCAGGAGGATGAGGGGTGATCGCAAAGAGGTGCACAAAGTCATGAGAGGAAATAGATTGGGTGAATGCAGAGAGTAGTTTGCTCAGAGTAGGGGAATCATGGGACAAGGGTTTAAGGTAAGGAGGGAGAGATTTCACATAAACCTGAGGGGCTGCTGGAGGAGGTGGTTGATGCAGATACTACTGCAATATTTAAGAAAAAGATGGACAGATACATGGATAGGATGGGTTTGGAGGGGGTATGGAACAAATGCAGGCAGGTGGGATGACTGTGGCTGGGACACTGGTTAGCATGTGCAAGTTAGGCTCAAAGGCCTGTTTCCACTGTAGGAATGAACAGCAACTTATAGCATACACAATTTTAAGCAGAATGAACATCAAAGACTACGCATAGCTTTGACATGAATGATGGTAATGAACCTGCCACAGTATTTTCAATGTGAATGAATACCAACATGACGAGCAACATTGATGGGAATGAAACCTAACATTCCTCACAATTTTATCACGAATGAACACCAACACCACACAATATTTTAAAGCACACAACTAAAGGCCAACACAACATTCACAATTATCGTACGAATGGTCAGAGATTGAAGCAGACTGAATGCCAGTGGACCCTGGATGGGACAAACCATAACAACAGTATCACCAGACTGACCCATCAGAATGAGGGTGTGGGTGGAGATGAACACAACACACCGAATTATCATCTGAGGAAGGATTGCTGCGACTCAACTATAATGTGAATGGGAATCAACACAATATGGCCCCTGTAAAAGCCTGGATTTTGTAACAAGACTGTTGGATGTTATTTGTAGACATGAGAAGACAAATTTCAGAAATGCATCACTGATATGATCGTAACACAAAATAATCAACCCAGTAGAAAGTGAATCAGACTTTGTTTCATAAAGATGGGGCTGCCTTCTCTGGGATTGAATTAAACACTGCAGATTTAATACATTTGTGGACTTATTCTAATGACCTACCACTTGACTGCCACAGATGTCCAAGAGTCTCTCCAGTTCCTTCAGGTCTTGGGTGACTTCCTTCAGGAGCAACTTGAGGCGGTTGCCGATGACGTGAACTTTTTCCTTTGCTTCAAGACAGTCCCTGCCCTCTGCATTTACCAGCAGTTGACTGGACATGTCCTGCAGAGACGCCACCTTTAGCTGGGACTCCAGCAGCTCACGTCTGATTTGCTAAATCAAAGCCCAAAACAACAGCTTGTAAGTGGGATTAAAGCCCCATCCTCGCAAGGCCCTACTCCATGGTAATAGTTTATTTTTGTTTTCATTATCAGATAGCTTCACCGTAAATACTTATCTAGTCTTTATATTTCTTTTCTGCAAGTTATTCTAAGTGGTAGAGGATGGAAAAACATGAACTAAGGAATCATGATCTCAATCACATACCTGGGACCTCAGCTCTGAAGCCAGATCAAGTACTGGTCATTCTAAAAACAGGACTTCAATGGGAAGCACCCGATTAAAATTTTAAATTTAAAAAAAGATCAGGAAAGCTGCATTCCTGTCACACGTCAAGAATTGAAAATGAGAGGCAGGTTTATATTTTAGATATTTCTTCCAGACCATTAACATGGTTACAGTTGCAATAAATCCAGGCTAACACAAAGGCCATTAGAGGAGTCAAAGACAGCACAGGTCTGAACCTGTCAGGTTTCAGCTAAAGCACATTGAGGATTATGACATTTTTCTAATTTATCTGTTGGTACAGATTCTGGGAAGATGAGGCCCTGGTAATAGTTGTTAAATAAGCACTCCCATTAAAATACTATGTCAAAATGTTTTAGAGCCAAATAACTGCTTTTGAAATACTGTATACAAAGATGTAGTGACTAATTTGAATGTAGCAAGATCCCATGAACAGCCAATGGCCTTTCAATTAATGTTAAGTAATTAGGACACAGGGTAAAATGACACTAGAAGTGCTCGGAAATGCCTCAAAGGTTTTTTTTTAAATCAGGCAGCCTAAGAGGCAATCCCAGTGATGGCCCAGCAGTTCCATAGAGATCACTGGGAACCAATTAAAGGGATCAAGTCTTATCATGCAATACCCCATGACTAAAAGCTCCAAAGGCTTTCATTAGAATTACATTACAACTCACACCAACTGTGAAACGATTTCACAAAAAGATGGCAGGTGCTCAGAATGATAAAGATGATGGATGATCGTGATGCAGGATAATGTTAATAGTTTTATCTGGAAACAGCTGGGAGGTTTTGACAAGTAACCATTTTGTAGAATGTGGCAATGAAACCCAGGAATAAAATTCTGATTCAAAGCATCTTCCCCTCTTGGCAGAGACGGGTAATAGTGCCGGAGGATTGGTGTATTGCAGATGTGGTTTCTTTGTTTAAAAAAAGGGTTCGAGGAGCAAGCCTTGCAATTATCGGCCTGTAAGTTTGATGTCGGTGGTAGGTAAATAATGGAAAGCATTCTTGGAGATAGTATATATAAGGATATATAAGTATCTGGAGAGACAGGGTCTGATCAGGGACACTCAACACGGATTTGTGCGTGGAAGGTCATGTTTGACCAATCTTGCTGAATATTTTGAAAAGGTGACTAGACATGTTGATGAGGGTAGAGCAGTGAATGTTGTCTATATGGACTTCAGTAAGGCCTTGTATAAGGTTCCGCATGGAAGGTTAGTTAATTGGGTATTAATTTTGAGATAGTCAAATGGATTTAACAGTAGCTGGAAGAGAGATGCCGGAGGGTTGTAGTGGATAACTGTTTGTCAGGCTGGAGGCCTGTGGCAAGCAATGTGCCTCAGGGATGTGTACTGGGTCACTTGCTGTTTGTCATATACATTAATGATCTGAATGATGGGCTAAATTGGATAAGTAAATATGCAGATGATACTAAAATAGGTGGAATTGTGGATAATGAAGAAGGTTTTCAAAGATTGCAGAGGGATTTGGACTGCTCAGAAGAGTGGGCTGAAAGATGGCAAATGGAGTTTAAGTGTGAAATGCTTAATTTTGTTAGGAATAATCAAAACAGGACATACGTAGTAAATGGGAGGGCATTGAAGAATGCAGTGGAGCAGAAAGATCTAGGAATATCGGTGCATCGTTCTCTGAATGTAGAATCTCATATGGATAGGGTGGTGAAGAAGGCTTTTAGTATGCTGGCCTTTATAAATCAATGCATGGAATACAGGAGTTGGGAAGTGATGTTGAGACTGTTCAAGGCCAAATTTAGAGTACAGTGTGCAGTTCTGGTCACCGAATTATAGGAAGGTTATCAACAAGATAGAGAGTGTGTAGAGAAGATTTACGAAAATGTTATCTGGGTTTCAAAATCTAGATTACAAAGAAAGATTGAGCAAATTAGGTCTTTATTATTTGAGTGTAGAAGGTTGAGAGGGGATTTGATAGAGGTATTTAAGATTATGAGGGGGATATGTAGAGTTGATGTGGATAGGCTTTTTTTTCCTTTGAGGGTAGAAGAGATTGAACCAAGAGGTCATGAGTTAAGAGTTAAGGGGCATAAGTTTAGAAGTAACACGAGGGGGAACTTCTATACTCAGAGAGTGATGGCTGTGTGGAAGGAGCTTCCAGGAAGAGTGGCGGCAGTGCCAATTTTGTCATTTAAGGAAAAAATGGATGGGTATATGGATGGGAGGGGAATGGAGGGTTATGGGCAGGGTGCAGGTAGGTGGGATGAGAAGAGAGTACTTAGTTCGGTGCAGACTAGAAGGGCCTGTTTCCATTGTTATATGTGAAGCCATTCAGGGCGTCAGAAGATAGAGAATGGGGTTGCATGAGGATCATCGCCATGAGCGCCACTTGGAATTTATCTTTGGAATCAAAAATATTAAGTATGCAATTGACACCAAATGACTGAGTGGGTGGCATGGGAGAAGAGTGAAAACAAGTTTGTGACTGATAGCTATCATAAAAATGAAGAGACAAAGAGCTCAGGCCTGAAATATTGACTGCCTTGTACTTCCTAAGAATGCTGTGTGTCCTGCTGAATTTCTCCAGCACAGTTGTGTTCTGAAGAGTATACCATTGGACAATGGCCATGACTAATGGTAACAAATTAGGACAAAGGGTTGGTGCACAATATCTGGAGGTCATGATGCATCAGTCATTAAAGGTTGGAATGCAGGAACAACAGGTGGTGGAAGAAACCAAATGGCTTCTTGGTCTTCACAGTGAGAAATCTTGAATATAGAAGCAGGGAAGTCTCACTGCAGTTGTACAGGGCCATGGTGAGGCTACACCTTGGGTATGATGTACAGTTCTGGTCTTTTAATCTGAGGAAGGACATTCTTGCCATTGAGGAAGTGCATTGAAGGTTTATCAGAAGGAATCCTGGGATGGTAAGACTAATTCATGAAGAACGATTGGATAAATCAAGGTTAGATTTGTTCAAATCTCATTGAGATACACAATTCTGGCAGGATGAGCCAGGTTAGGTGACAGGTTAGATGCAGGAAGAATGTTCCCGATGTTGGGGAAGTCCAGAACAAGGGGCAATAGGGAAGCCATTTAGCACTGAGATGAGGAGAGATCTCCTCACTCAGACGGTGGTGAACTTGTGGAGTTGCCTGCCATAAGGAAAGATGTTGAGGCCACTTCATTACATACCTTGAAAAGGGAGCTGGTTGTGGGCCTAATGGCTACAAGGGTCGAGGGGTATGGAGAAAGCAGGAACAGGGTACTGAGGTCACATGATCAGTCATGATCATACTGAACAGTGGTGCAGACTCAAAGACAGAAAGGCCTTTTCATGCACCTATTCTGTAGGATTCTAATCTAGTAATTCAGTAGATCACATCTTCCCTGGAAGAAAGACACTTGAAAATACAAAATATTAATGAGGAGCGGACAGATTAATGAGCTCATTCAGTGATTCATTGGAGACACACTGGAGACAGCAGATGCTGGAATCCGAATCAACGAAGACTCTGCTGGAGGAACTCAGTGGATTGAGCAGCATCAGTGGGAGAGAAAAGAATGGTCGATGTTTTGAGCCTAAACTCTTCATCAAGACAACTTCAAGTCATTCTTTCTCTCCCACTGATGCTGCTCAACCCACCAAGTTCCTCCAGCAGAGTCTTTATTGATTCGGACTTATTTGCACACTGACAGAAATAAGATGTTGCCTTGAATCGCTCAGCCTTTTATTTATGTGCATCTGTTATATTAAACCAAGAACCACTGGAAAAGATGCAAGGTAGATTTACAAATATAGCTTCAGAAATAGAAGGTTATAACTTTCAGAAAAATAACTCAAGACTCTTGTAAAGGTGAAGAGGCAATCTGATAGAGGACTTGAAATGTTGACTGAGAAAAGTGCAGAGCAAGAGGAGGTGTTCCAACATAATGGAGAATTTTCTGCTGATGCAGATCTGAGAGAGTTAGGAATGGAGAGACAGCGCTGCTCCGCATGGTCCTACACCCGGTTCAAACGATAACAGGCTTTAAACGGCTTGTTAAAGGAGCTGATGACAATTTTTAAAAATCCTACAATCACGGGAGTCTGTGCCCAAGATGGTGGCACCTGAGTTTGGGCAGCGCACTACAAGGAAAGGCAGACTGCGGAGAGGTTTCGGACCATTGAAGGAGGAGAAACATGGTAGATGACCCTACAGGACAGCAACTACGCCAGTGGACCAGCGAGGGGCACAGTGGCTGGAGGTCCCACGCAGGCTGTTGGCACCTTGCAGTCAAGGGATTTACACAGGTTGCGGGCTGCTGGCAATTGACACCAGGTACTGGAGGACAAGTAGGGCTCCTGAAGGGCCTCGAGCGCTTAAGGCTTCCTGATTGTATCAGAGGTTTGGATCACAAGCTTGGGTTGCCAATGGTAGAACTAGTGTCTGCGCTGCTCATGACACAAGTTGAAGAATATCATGGAAGTTACATTTTTAATGTATTATTACGAGAACCTTTGAACAGCAGTGATCCAATCAGAGGAAGCTAGATATATATGAAGGAGTGGGAAGAGAGTAATGGTGATAAATAAGGAAAGCTGGGAGGGCCTATTCCGACTCCACCTCCTATGTCACCCTCCCTCTGAGTCACTGCACCACTTCCTGCGAGGCTGAAGAAAAACAATGCGAGATTTTGATTGAATTACAAGAACTCTCAGCATTTATCCACTGTTCTCCTGTCCCTCCCACCCTCACTTCTTTCATCCTACCCTGTGCCATTCTCTCTTCTCCACAACCACCAGTGAGAAGCGTTAAGCCAATCACTCATAAGACTGCCCCCCAGTCAAAGGACCAGAACTAGTGGAGTCGTTTGAGTGAACCGGTGCAGACTCAAAAGGCCGACATGGCTTGTTTCCCCTCCGTAAATGGTTATATGGTTAAATCGAATAAGGGTCTCACCATCAGCATCTTGTGATGGTCCTGTAGGATGTCCTGATCCAGATTCGGGTCAATGGGGAGGATTTCATTCCGCCTTCTGTCTATATTCTCCAGCCAGAGCAGCAGACCGTGGCTCATCTCATGGAAGTCCTGCGGGTGTTAATGTGAAAGGCTCACATCAGATACATCACAGTAAACCCCCCAATTTCCAACTGCCAGCAAGTCATCTGTGAAGCGAAATGCTGTCATCCTGCTCACAACCTTGTCTTGCTGCTACCTTCTGGGAGAAGGCACCTCCAGGTTCAGGACCAGTATTTTTCCCAAAAAAGCTATCAGGCTCAAAACCCTACATGTTCCAGGACAACAAGATGCTCCAGGACCAGAAAAAAATCTGTCTGTACCACAAAACCACTTTTTTTATTGTACGACTGTAATTGTGAATATTTATTATGTATATTTTATATTTATTTTCTCATTCTCTGTGATAGCTTAATGTGTATTCTTATTTATTTTTACCTGTTTGGTTGCAGCAACTAAGAATTTCAGTGCACATCGATACAATGTCTGAGAATAAACTCATTATCATCAGGTAACCAGTGGCAGTTCACACCCCTGAGTGTGCAGGTCACAAGTTTTAAGTCCCATTCCATCTCTGTGTTTAGGTGATGCTCACAGAGGTTCCAATTTTTAATTGCTCAATTAAAAGTACATCTGGGCTTTCAGATGCAGTAGAAAAGGGTGTGATACAAGAAAGTCTGCAGATACTGTGAATGTATTAAAAAAAACACACCAAGATGCTGGAGGAACAGCCAGCCTTGCAGCGACCATGGGAGAGAAAGATACATTGTCGACGTTTCGGGCCTGAGCCCTTCTTCAAGGAATAAGCAAAAAAACAGGAATAGAGACAGTGCTGGCTGGGGGAGGAGTCCAGACCAACAAAAGATGTTAATTGGATATAAGGGGCGAGGGGAGGATTAATTATGTCTGTGTGAAAGGAGATAGGGAAAAGGGAGAGAGACAGCAGAATTGATCAACAATTGCAGAATTTGAATTAATTGCCTATTATATAACACTTTCATGTGTGCACAAATGACTTGCGACAACTTTCATCCATGAGATTCCCTGGTGTTTGAATGAGCTTGCAGTGCACCAACATTTTCCCATATTACACAAATATCTGCCAATGTCTCTTTACAATAAGTCCACAGAACATATATAGTGCTAATAATATGTCTGCTTCTTCACTAGATTGTCTGTGAATGGCAATGAAATCTCATGAGCAGACCGGGCATCATTCTGGTCCAAGACTTCTATCCAGAAGCAGATGGACAAAGTAACTCTGTTTCAGAGCCTCTGAACTGTGTTCCACCAGCAGTACTTACATGGCACTGCATGAGGGCATTCTGCAGAGTGCTGCGCCAGTGCTCCAGCATGCCAGTGACTCCATCCCACCGCTTGTTCATCTGGCTCAAGCGCTCCCGGAGCTCCTGCGCATCACTGCTATCCGACTGCGTAAACTCAGCACTGCACAGGTTGATGGACAAGATGATGGCTTTCCGATTATCGACCGCTTTTTGTAGCTCCTGAAACAAACGTAAAGAGCAACCTGAAGTGACTCTTTCGTCTCATTGCCAGCTGATTGGAGGAAGAAACCAGCCCATTGTCAAATGTCTTCCATTAGCTCAACACTCTGAAAACTGCTGGGGGCTGGGAGAAAAGAGAAAAGTTGCATAATGCACATTTATTAATACAATAAAATAATTTTACATCTGCACAGAGTTCTTGGGTAAACTTGCAGCACTGAAGATAATCACAAGGTCAACATTTATCATTGTCAATACCCTTTTTGATCATGTCATGCCCAATTTCACTCTTGGAGCAGATCCCATTAGTCTATGTTCCCTGGGTCCCTGGCCAGCACCATGCACAAATGCCTCTCCTCCAAACAACTCTCAGCTAACCGAATTACAAGACACCACTGGAAGCTCAACTCGGCCCTCCCAGTATTTCCATCAGTTCAGTATCTATCTTGATGTGCCTTGCCCTGTTCCCTACATTAAGCTGCTTTGCAAAACCTTAAAATGGGGACTGACTTGCAATTGAAATGCAATGGGAATGGCTGGTGTGGCACCATCGTGTTACTGATGGAGCTCCAGCATTTGGTAACATCTGGAATCCCTTGGATGTAATCCAGAGGAGTTTCATGAAGAGTTGAAAGAAAGCTGAAATTTAAACAAAAGTACTGAAGTCCTGAAAGCACCAAACTAACTTTGATCTGTGGGCAGACAGTTTGGGCGCAGACTTGTTGCATGATAATGTGGGACTTCAGGTAAAGTATGATTAATATTCAAGGTCCGCTGACTGAAGCATGAAATATTTGTGGTATTTGGATTGCTGATAGATATTTACCATTTCATGCAAGTCTTGATAAAAATCACTTTACACAATACTGAATGTGGCTATGTCTATTTACAGAGCTGTTCCCCAGAACTCACAAGGCAGCTTGAAAGGGTCCGAACAGCATCATCCAAAGTCAACCAGGTCCCTGCCCTACTTCGTAGATCATCAGGGAACCCAGTTAAACTTACCCAGGGCGTGTGGACCAGCGGCCTGAACAGCAAAATGGCCAACTCGGTTACTCCTGTAAAGTCAGCACTTACATGCTGGTGTCACAGGGAAACCCCAGCAGAAGTACCTGCGGTGATCGGTGGGAGAGAGGGGTCGCTGCCAGGGCCCGGGGCAGAGAAGTGGGAGGGGGGGTGAGAGGTCGCTGCCATGGGGAGGGGGGGGAAGAGGTCAATGTCACAGGGGGATGGCAGAGGGGTCGCAGCCGCGGGGGAGAGAGGAGAGGGGTCGCTGCCGCGGGGGAGAGGAGAAGGGTCGGTTGCCATGGGGGCAGAGGGGTCGGCTACTGTGGGGTGGGGGGAGGAATGTGATTGATGGTGGGAGACAGATGGTGGGGGGGGGGAGACGAGGCTAGTTTGCTTCACTTACCGTGTCATCGCGGGGATGGGATCCCCCTTAAATCGCAGGGTTGGCGATTTACTCGGGCTATTCCTGCTCAGCTTAAAAGGTGCTGGAGGCACCTTTTCCCCACTAATCACACCTGGGTCCCAGGTGCTGCAGCTTAAAAGCACCTCTTGATTGCTGTGGAAGACCGTCAAATGAGAAAAGAGATTGCCTGGTCTTCCAACAGAAGGAAAAAACCTTCAAGGTCTGGAAGCGTGAGCTGCAGGATACACAAACAGAGAGAAGCCTTCTGGCCTACCTACGGGACTAGAGAGAAGCCTTCAGCAATAATAGCACACCCTTCAAACTTACTTTACAAACAATGTACAATAACACTTGGCATATACAGCCATTTAAAAAGTACTTAGGCACAATGGACAATATTTATTTTTAAACAAAGCAGAGCCTGCTGCCAGCAAGCCATATGGATATGGCTTCAACACATAAAACCCAGCCAAAAAACAAAAAGAGGGGCACAAACAGTGTGAGGAGCACAGGAGGGAGATTGGACCAAAGCACGCACAATCCTTATTTTCAAAATCAAGAAAACGCAATCCCAACGAAGAGCAAGTTTGTGTCTACATTCCCAAATCTAAAGCAGCAGGGTTTTGCCAACATCGACATCTATAATCCCAACAGAACGAGAGGATCCCATGGATTCTGAGTGATCTGCTGAGTTCCTCAGCACTTTCATGTATTATGCTTGATAAAGGAGAGAGGTTTTACGAGGTGTCTGAAAAAAGAAAGGTACGAGGTTGGGGCAGGGATTTTTAGGGTTCAAGTCCAAGGCAGCTGAACGTATGGAGAAGGGAACTAGAAATGCACTGACGTAGGGAGGGTCCAGGCCATAAGGACACAAGAAATAGGAGCTGGGGTACATGGCCATGCGAAAGACTTAGACAAATGTATTTTGGTTGAGCTCTCTGTGAAATGTACTAAGAAGTATCTATCAGCACAAGCAAGATTTCTATCATCTTTCTTTGAAGAAAATAGTCCCCTTCATGGATTACTGAAATACTAACATGGATGGCCTTCGCCGATGACCCAGAGTTTCATCTTTTGGGCAATTTTATTGAAATAAGTAATATACTAACTAATTTCCAAAGTTCATTTGTTAAAATAGCTTTAGCTATGGCTAAGAAATGTATTGTAATTACTTGGAGATCTGACTCCCGTCTACAGATAGCAGAGATGAACAGTTGTATACCTATAAAAAAAATCACATATAATCTAAAGAACAAATATATATTTATAAAAATATGGCAACCATATTTGTACTATATAGGGGCCCAAATATAATTAAAAAAAAGAAAAAAAGATGCTATAGTAGCAGCCCGCGCACAGGGACACAAACCGATCCTCAAAATGGTTGACGAACGCGGCGACCACGTGGCCTTGGGGGGGGGGGGGGGAGGGTGACACCATCCGTCAGTCACCCCAGGGGATCTCTGCACGGCAGGAATGCAAGGAACTCTGGCTGATCTGGCCCTGGACTCAGCAGCACTTACCAGCCTGTTCCTCATTGACCTCAGTTCCCCAATTATTCAAAAGTCTACGAGTCTAAAATACACTTAATGAGACAGTCTTTGCTGTTTCCTTGGGAAGAAAATTCAACATATTCACTACTCTCGAAGAGAAGTAGTTTCTCCTCATCTCTGACTCAAATCTATTCTCCTAAACTTGTGGCTATGTCTGCTAATTCCAGACTCACTTGCCAGTGAAAACAACATCCCTGCTTCTATCTTTCCTACCTTGTTCATCCTTTGACTTCAGTGAGTTCAGTCAAGGGCAACTCATTCTCTCCAGGTGAGTTACCCCCTGGTTTCCAGACCACCCTGGTGAACCTCCTCTGCAGCCACCTCCAAAGCCCAGTATATCCTTCCTCAAACTCCAATGATTCCAGCCATTGGAAGAGTTGACCTGGGAGGGAGGGAAGCTTAAAAAAAAATCAAGATGCAGATGGACTGAGATCCAACAGGGATTATCTGGCAGAGGAATGATCATTTCAGGTTAGTGGAGTGTGAGAGGAGAGTTTGAAGATCACTAAACTAGTAGAGTCAAGCATTGAGAAGGACAGAGTAGGTTTCAGCTACAGAGCTGTTGAGTCTGAGCAACACTCGTAGGTAATGTTTTGACTTGGGAGAGAAAATAAGAGTGATCTGGCTTCACAGTGAAAGGTGGCTATCTTTTTTCATTGGTCGACCAAGGATAAAGTTGGGCCATACTTTAAGTTTCTTGATCCTCAGTTCGATGGTCTGGATGTCTGTGCTGATGTCCAACTTGCTGAGGTGTTCGAGCTCTTCCTCCGTCTCGGTCAGCCACTCCCAGATGCTATCGAGGTCAGAGTTGAATTGTTGCCACTGCTGGAGATTCTGCTTCATTCTCAGTTCTTTGTTGAGAGCCTGGGCTTGGATCAGCTCCCAGCGTTCGATCACACCTGTACAGGGAACAAGACGGACCTAAAGAGTCTGATTCTAACTGGTTATTCATTCACCTGTGGAGACAGTCCAAATGTGCCAGTGTGAAAAATTCTCTTGGGCTGATTTTTTAATTAAACCTGGGGGGGGGGGGGGGGGGGCGGTTTAACATCAGAATATGAGCAAATTTAGAAACACTGTCTCACTTAATATCAGCAGGTTTCCAGCAGATTTTATTTCCACACAGGATATACAAAGAAGATTTAGCAACCATCTAATACATTTTCTTCCTGCTAGCCAATATACAGAGAGCAACAAGAGGGGAAATGAGGAACATCAGATGGATTACAGTTCTGACAAGGAGTTGTGCATGCAAGTCTGAAGCTTGCTTCCTGTATGAAATTTCAGTCCAGGGTGATTTCAGCCCCGGGACACGAGTCCACACTGCTGAAGGTCAGTTGGAGCAAAGACAGGGAGGGTTCTGGGGCTCACTGGCGCTAATGGAGCAAATCAGGCCCCTGCCCTGTGGCTCCTGCAGCCACACCTGGCCTGACAGCTCCCGCCAGCCGCCCCTGCCCTGACAGCCCCCGCCGGCTGCTGAAACACTGCTAGGTGTCTTTCTCAACACCATATTCACTATTTTGGTGATGCTCACTCACCTCTTGTTTGCTTACAAGAGTAGATGTTGAGGTGTTTCCATTAGTGGAAGAAGCAAGGATGAAGGAACCTCGTTGCAAGACATTTCGAATTGAGGTCTATAGGAATCTTTTGCATTGGGAAGTGAATCTTTGGCCCAGAGGTTCGTGGAAGCTAGATCTTTGGGGACATCTGAGAAGAGGACAAAAAAGCTTGGGGCATATCAGCCATAATCATAATGAGTGGCAGACCAGAGGCAAGGGCCAACTCCTGCTCCTATGTGCTTGCGCTCCAGAAGGTCTACTTGGAACATTTACACAAAGCAGGCCCTCTTCCAGCAAACTTTAAGGGAGAGTGGGATGTAAATGCCACCTGATACTCTTCGGATCTATTTAAGTTCATGCACATGGGTGAAGGTTTAGATACTTTCATTGGGCAGAAGATACATGAGCTCAAAAGCAAAAACCTCCTGCTGTTATTACTCTTGTGTGGACCGCTCTAAAGATGATATCCTCGCACAGTTTTAACTGTATTTTTCTATATACCCTACACTTTGTCTCTGTAACACTACTCTGCACTCCTCAACTTACTGTAACATGACACCCTGTTCTTGGGTTTATTACTGCAGGACCTGTTGTATATAAATGGGGTTGACTTGCCTGGATAGCATACAAAACAAAGTTTTTCACTGCATGCTGGTACACATGACAATAAACAATTTAGATCCACATTTTGTGCCCCTGATGAAGTGATAAAGGGGACATGATCAATTTGGCAGTGACTGGGGATTCCCAGCTGCAGACCAATCACTTTGACAGGGTTCTGGACACCTGCCCCATTTGTGGCCATTCCCTCTTCCCTGATGGCACTTGGCATAGGTTTAGAGATGGCAAGACAATGAAAGACCAAGGTTCAGCTTGTCTTCTACTGTTCTTGCTACAGGATACAATTGTTGTCTCATCAATTTATCTCAGTTCCTAACCTAGAGCAAGATGAGGATAATCTCCAGAGTCATGGCTCCAAATTCATCTCTTCCTGTCACAAGTGATGAATCTGCTAATTGTTAGGTTTTTGTTGGACTGGCATCCATTTGGCAACTCACCTGAAGTCTGTGTCTCTGTGCTTGTGAGGTTAATGAAGCCAGAGAGCTTGTCTTCCTCCTCTTTGAGTTTATGTCCTACCCTTTTCACCGTCTCAATGCTGCCCCGGCACTCTGACAAGAGTTTCATCTGAGGAACAAAAGAGCAAGAATATTGAGCACAGATGGGACATACATCGGTACAATGGACAAACCGTAATCAACACAGCCACCCTCTCCAACCAGATGGCACCCATATTGACCTCACTAGTTAAACTTCCCTGGAAGAAAAGAGACAGAGGGAGGGATTGTGAAAGACAGAGACTCAGGGAAGTGGGTTTAACGCTAACCGGAGAAGCTGATGACAATGTCATCTGGTTAGAGAGTGCTGTCTGTGTGTTGAACTGAAATGGGGACATTTTCTTGGGGGCTGTGAGCCTGTGAAATGCTCCAGTCCAGATTTTTGTGAATGTTGGAGAACCACATAATCTGCTGGAGGAACTCAACAGCTCAAGCAGAATCAGCAGGAGAAAAATATAGTCAACATTTCAGCTGGAATTTCATCTCTGGTGTGAAACAGCAAGTAACTTCACGCTGCTCCAAACTTCACCATCCGCACTCTCCTGTTGTGAATGCTGAATGGCTTGGTAGCCATTTTCCCACTCAGAGAATTGAGTGATGTGACATCACATGGAGGCCTAAAGTTGAGTTCAAGGATCGGCCATGAGCTTACTGAGTGATAGAGTGCTGTGGCAATGTCAGGAATGTGTGGGAGAGAGCAGAGTTTCCCCAGGACAGAACCAAATAGGTCGTGGGACTTGGAATGGTTATGGGGCCTCTGGACTGAGAGATACATGATTCTGAAGGACTATATTATCCCTCAAAGCGTAAGTGTATAAAGCAAGAGGTGTAGGCTTCAGTCTCGGAGGTCCAGAGACCAGAGGAAGAACATATTCCATCCAAAAATTGGTGGGAAGCTGCAAGGCTCTACCTGAGGAACAGATGGGCACTGAGACTCCCAACAACATTCCAGAAATATCTAGACAAGCCTTTGAATCACCGAGGCATGGAAAGCAACAGGCCAAGTGCTGGGAAACAGGCTAAGCATGGATGGGCATTGGTTGGTCTGCATGCTTACAAAGGACAGACATGGAAATCTCATCGAAAGGGTGGACTCCTTCTATCCCTGCTGCGTTAATGGGTCAGGAGTCCAACCCTGAGACTGCTTCACCACAAAAGCATTTATTTACAGCCATCTTCTGTAGCCACTTGAAGAAGTGGGTGGAGTCACCAAATTCTCTCCTTCATGTCTAGGATTATGGCTGAATAAAAGTTAAATTCTAAGTTTAGTTTTAAAATAGAATGTGGCAATAAAAACCTGATGCCACCTAAACCAACCTCAAGGCTGCTGCGTGGCAGGGAGAAGCCAGATCAGAGATGCTGCTTCAGGCAACCCAAACCATTTCCCTTCTTAAGCATGATGCATAGATCAATAATGACCCGAGAGACCACATCTGGCTTGATCACGTCTCCAACACACAAGAAAGTCGTAAGAATAGATTAAATGAAGTTATCCTGGATGAGGTTTGGGGTACATGTGGACTTACTACATGCAGTAAGGTTCCCCACCAGCAAAAAACTGACAGATGGCCGCCATACTAGAGGTTTGAAAGAACTGAGAGAGTAACTTCCAAACAGCTCCTGGATGTGCTTTCAGATCTAGGTCCCTGGTACCACCAGTCGTATCCAGTGTTGTGGGCTTCGATCAGACCAATGCAACAAGGGTGAATTCCAGCAGATTCCAAATGAACTCACGCTGGCATCATATTAGATGCATCGGGGACATTCGATGCAAGGATTTTTAAGACCACTTCATAACCTGATTGAAGTATGGATTGGAGGAGGGTAGTATAGAACTAAAATAGTTCAATGAAAACAAGAAGTTCGATGGGCTTGACTTTGGACCCTTGTAGATATATGGGTATTTGAAAAAGAATTGTTTCAGATTACTGTACAAATTTCATAGAGCTTGCTGAGTAAAATATTTCTTTGACAGGAAGTTTGGACACAAGTACACCCAAGAGCATCTGAATGCAAAGGGCATCTCTCAGGCCCTTTTTAATCTAACCTTAAATCTGCATCCTCTAGTTTTTGACCCTAATCCTATCTTGGGGAAAAGACTATGATTATTATATTGCAACCAATGCTACTCTTCACGAGCTCCTATTCACTTTCGAAAACCAGACCATTGCCTGAAGAGGGAGCACAAAATCAGTGAACCGGTGCGGACTCGAAAGGCCAACATGGCCTGTTTCCGCTCTGTAAATGGTTATATGGTTATATGGTTATTTGCCCCTCATGATTTTATAAACCTCTTTAAGGCCCTCCTACAGCTTCCTTCACATCAGAGAAATAAAAGTTCCAGCCAATCCAACCCCTCCTTACAACTTGAGCCAATCAGTCCTGATAACATCATCGTGAATCTTTTCCACTGGGTGCAAAACATTGCAGACCACAAATCTTAAAACTAGGCGAGAGCTGTATTTTGGGTTTGATGACGAGAATGAAGCTGGGGCTGCTAAAGAATAAAGGAGGCCACGTGTACCTGGAGGCGGAGAAAGTTGGGGTGGTCCTAAATGAATGCTTTGCTTCAATAGTCACAAGGCAAAAGGACCTTGATCAGGGCGAGTTCAAAATGGGACAGGCCTGTGTGCTGGACAATGTGGAAATTAAGAGGAAGTGTTGGATCTTAAAAACATCAAGTTTGATAAGTCCCTGGGGCTGGATGAGATATACTCCAGGTTGCTGTGGGAAATGAGAGAAGAGATAGTTGGGGCAGTAGCTATGATCTTTGAATCCTCTTTCGCTGCAGGGCATTGGAGAGTGGCAAATGCAGTCCCCTTGTTTAGAAAGATTAATAGGGAGATTCCTGGGAATTATAGACCTGCAAGTCTTAAGTCAGTGGTGTGCAAATTGTTGGAGAGGATTCTTAAGGATAAGATCTATGAGCATTTGGAGAAGTACAGTCTACTCAAGGATAGTCAGTCTGGCTTTGTGAAGGGAAGATCACAGCTCACGAGCCTAATTGAGTCTTTTGAGTAAATAACAAAATAAATTGATGAAGGTAGGGTGGCAGATGTGGTTTACATGGATTTTAGCAAGGCATTTGACAAGGTCCCCCATGACAGATTCATCCAGGATCTGTGGAACCTTGGCTGGGTGGATAAAAAAGAATTGCCTTGTAGGAAGAAAGCAGAGAGTAGTAGTGGAAGGAAAGTATTCTGCCTGGAAGTTAGTGGCTAGTGGAGTGCTGCAGGGATCTGTTCTGGGACCCCAGCTGTTTGTGATTTTTATAAATGGCTTGGATGATGAGGCGCAAGGATGGGTGAGTAAGTTTGCGGATGTCACAAAAGTAGGAGAAGTTGTGCATGGAGCTAAATATTGTCGAAGATTATCAGAGAATATTGACAGGATGCAGAGTTGGGCACAAAAGTGGCAGATAGAGTTCAGTCAGGATAAGTCTGAGGTGATGCATTTTGGAAGGACAAACCGGAAGACCAAAAATGGGGTTAATGGTCAGTTACTTAAGAGCATGGATGTACAGAGGGACCTTGGGGTTCAAATCCATAAATCCCTCAAGGTTGCTGCACAGGTTGATAGGATAGTTAAGAAGGCCTTTGGGATGTTGGGCTTCATGGAGTTGAAGATCATGTCACAATTCTACAAATTTCTGGTGAGACCACACTTAAGAGTATTGTGTTCAGTTGTGGTCACCTCATTATAGGAAGGATGTGGAAGCTATGGAGAAGGTGCAGAGGAGATTTACCAGGATGTTGCCTGGATTGGGTAACAAGTCTTATGAGTCAAGGTTAGTAGAACTGGGACTTTTCTCTTTGGTGCAGAAGAATGAGAGCAGATTTGATAGAGGTCTACAATATTATGAGGCATTGATAGGTTGGGCAGTCAGCACCTGTTTTCCAGGGAATTTTGAGGGAGACATCAGGGGTATTTTTTTGTAGAGAGTTTTGGGTGCCTGGAGTGCCTTGCCAGGGATGGTGTTGGAGGCTGAAATATTAGGGGCATTTAAGAGACTCTTAGGCATAGGCATATCTAGGGTATGGCAGCCAGGACACGTGCCCTGGGCGCCACTTGTGGGGGAGGGGGGGGAGGGACGACCATTCAAATTCAGAGGGAGTTCTCCAACGGATGTGAGAATGGTTCCAGAAAAGCTTGCTGCCAAAGCAGGGTGGTCAAGTCATGTTTCGCTGGCACCCCCGGGACCCATCCCCAGGTCTGCTCCGTGCCTGTACCTTCTGCAGGATACCCGAGTCAGTGAGAGTCTGTTTTTTTTGAGGAATGGGCTGAGTTCCACCTATCAAGATGTGGGCTTCGCTGTTGGAAGTTAGATGTTTATTCCAGGCGGCTGTTCCGAGCAATGATTTCCTTTAGGTTACTGCTTTGTTGATCACTGGAGCAGGGACACAACTCCAAAACGATTTCCCAAGACTTGTTGGCAGGAGGGAGGGAGAGCATTTGTCACGGCAATGATCTCTGTGTATGGGGTGGGTTGAATCTCTGGGAAGTCAGTGCCTTTTGAATTCGCTTAGATTCAAGGTTCTAGCACAATTCATCTGGGCACTCTGTTGTTTGTAATGCATTTGTACAGACCACCACTGATTGGGCTGAAACTGAGATGATAGTGGTCTCTGTTGCTATTTCAATGCCAGCTTTGCAGCTGTTTTTTGGTACCTAGTTCATGCATGCCCAGCAAGACTGACCATACTCTTTGCTGAGCAGGTAGATTATTGAATCCTCTCAGCCTGGATGTTTTTCTAGGTGCACATGTGTGAAGTGAGTGTGAAAACTATCCATTGGGGGTGTGAGTGGATGTGCACAGTCTATCTATCCCGATCAAAGTTTGGCATCCCTTGGAACAATCTGTTGACAAACCATGCTTATGGCAGAGGTTCTCAACCACTTTTTCACCCACCTGCTAGACCACCTGTAACAAACCCAGAGGAGGAGGGCGTTGAGCTGGAGCCTCTTCCAAGACCACCAGCACGAACTTTGCTTTGTGTGAACAAAACTGAGATGGTAGGACACAGCGAATCGTATGAAGGCGGGTGGTCTATCAGCATTTTGGGATGGGATCCATTATCAATAATAATAATATAATAATAACAATTACAGCACGGAAACAGGCCATTAGGCCCTTCTAGTCCGCACCGAACCAAACACCCCTTTCTAATCCCACCTCCCTGCACAATGCCCATAACCCTCCATCTTCCTCTCATCCATATACCTGTCCAACCTTTTCTTAAATAATACAATTGACTCCGCCGCCACTATTTCTCCCGGAAGATCATTCCACACAGCTACCACTCTCTGAGTAAAGAAGTTCCCCCTCATGTTACCTCTAAACCTCTGCCCCTTAATTCTTAACTCATGTCCTCTTGTTTTAATCTTTCCTCCTCTTAACGGAAATAGTCTATCCACATCCACTCTGTCTATCCCTTTCATAATCTTAAATACTTCTATCAAATCCCCTCTCAACCTTCTACGCTCCAAAGAATAAAGACCCAATCTGTCCAATCTCTCCCCATACTCCAGATGCTTAAACCCAGGCAACATTCTGGTAAACCTTCTCTGCACTCTCTCCACTCTGTTTATATCCTTCCTATAATTAGGCGACCAGAACTGCACACAGAACTCCAAATTAGGCCGCACCAACGTCTTATACAATCTCAACATCACCTCCCAACTCCTATATTCCATGCAATGATTGATAAAGGCCAGCATACTAAAAGCCTTCTTCACCACCCTATTCACGTGAGTTTCTACCTTCAGGGAACGATGTACCGTCACTCCTAAATCTTTCTGCTCTTCTGTATTCCTCAATGCTCTCCCATTTACCACATATGTCCTATTCTGATTCTTCTTACCAAAATGAAGCACCTCACACTTATCAGCATTAAATTCCATCTGCCATTTTTCAGCCCACTTTTCTAAGCAGCCCAAATCCCTCTGCAATCCTAGAAAACCTTCTTCATTATCCACTATTCCACCTATCTTAGTATCGTCTGCATATTTACTAATCCAATTCACCACCCCATCATCTAGATCATTAATGTATATAACGAACAACAATGGGCCCAATACAGATCCTTGAGGCACACCACTGGTCACCGGCCTCCAACCTGACAGACAATTATCCACTACCACTCTCTGGCCTCTCCCTTTCAGCCAATGTTCAATCCATTTGACTATCTCAAAATTTATACCTAAAGACTGCACCTTCCTAACTAACCTTCCATGTGGTACCTTATCGAAGGCCTTACTGAAGTCCATATAGACAACATCCACTGCGCTACCCTCATCCACATTCCTAGTCACCTCTTCAAAAAATTCAATCAGATTGGTCAAACATGACCTTCCTCCCACAAATCCATGTTGAGTACTCCTGATCAGACCCTGTCTATCCAGATGTTTATAAGTACTATCTCTAAGAATTTTCTCCATTAATTTACCTACCACAGACGTCAAACTTACAGGCCGATAGTTGCCAGGCTTCCTCCTTGAACCCTTTTTAAATAACGGAACCACATGCGCAATGCGCCAATCCTCCGGCACTATCCCCATATCTAATGACATTCGAAAAATTACCGCCAGAGCCTCTGCTATTTCCTCCTTCACTTCTCTCAATGTCCTGGGGAAGATCCCGTCTGGTCCTGGAGACTTATCCACCTTTATATTCTTCAAAAGCCTTAAAACTACACCTTTTGTAATCTCTATATTCCCCATATTTACCCAATTTGCTTTTTTTATCCCACATCTCCCAATATCCTTCTCCTTAGTGAATACCGAAGAAAAGAAACTGTTCAATATCTCCCCCATTTCTCTAGGTTCCACACACAGTTTTCCACTCTGATTTTCTAAGGGACCAATTTTGTCTCTAGCTTTCCTCTTACCATTAACATATTTGTAGAACTCTTTTGGATTTGTTTTCACCCTGCTTGCCATAGTTTTCTCGTACCTTCTTTTAGCTTTCCTAATTCCTCTCTTAAGATTCCTCTTACATTCAATGTATCTTTCAAACATCTCCTTAACTCCATGCTTCTTATATCTAATGTACGCCTCCCTTTTTCTTCGAACCAAGTTTCCAATATTCCTTGAAAACCACGGCTCTCTCAAACCTTTTGCCCCTCCTTTTAACCTAACAGGAACATAAAGCTTTTGCACTCTCAAAATCTGATCTTTAAAAGACTTCCATCTCTCTACTACATCCTGCCCATAAAACAAATTGTCCCAATGCACACCCTGCAAGTCCTTTCGCATCTCCTCAAATCTAGCTTTTCCCCAATCAAAAACCTCAATCCTTGGCCCTGATTTCTCTCTTTCCATAATGACATTGAAGCTGATGGCATTATGATCACTGGACCCGAAGTGCTCGCCAACACTAACCTCCGTCACTTGACCCATCCCATTTGCCAACAGTAGATCTAACACTGCTCCTTCTCTGGTCGGCACCTCTACATATTGTTGTAAAAAACTATCTTGCACACATTTCACAAACTCTAACCCATCCATTCCTTTCACAGAATGTGTTTCCCAATCTATATGTGGAAAATTAAAATCTCCCATAATTACAACCCTGTGCTTATCACAAATATCTACTATCTCCCTACAGATTTGCTCCTCTAGGCCTCGGTCCCCTCCGGGTGGTCTATAATACACCCCTACAAGTGTAACCTCTCCTTTCCTACTCCTCAGTTCCACCCAAATAGCCTCCGTGGATGTGCCCTCTAATCTATCCTTCCTAGGCACCGCTGTAATATTTTCCCTGACAAGCAATGCAACCCCACCTCCTCTTGCCCCTCCGACTCTATCACACCTAAAACAACGAAACCCAGGGATATTCAGTTGCCAATCACATCCCTCCTGCAACCATGTCTCACTAATCGCTACCACATCATACTTCCAAGTATCAATCCACACCTTCAGCTCATCCACCTTTTTTACAATACTCCTGGCATTAAAATATATGAATTTCAGGGATTTCCCATTTTTTAATCCCTGTTTTCCCTCATCTTTAAGAACAACATTATTTACTTTTCCTGACAATTGCCCTTCATCTTCTTCCAGAGCATTTCCCTTCTCTATCACCTGCCCATCCATATTCAAATACTTACTACAAACTTTCATTGTTTTCATTCTAACCTTCTCCTTACTGCTCTGTACTATTTTGTTCCCTCCCCCCAACCATTCTAGTTTAAAGGATCCTGAGTAGCCCTAGCAAATACCTCTGCCAGGATTCTGGTCCCCCTGGGATTTAAGTGTAACCCGTCCTTACTATACAGGTCACATCTCCCCCAAAAAAGGTCCCAGTTATCCAGAAACTTAAAACCCTGCCCCTTACTCCACCCCTTCAGCCACGTGTTAATCCTCCACCTCATCCTATTTCTATTCACACTGTCACGTGGCACAGGGAGTAATCCAGAGATTACCCCCTTTGCGGTCCTTCTTTTTAACTCCCTACCTAACTGCCTGTACTCACTTTTTAGGACCTCTTCTCTAATTCTCCCTATGTCATTGGTACCTACATGTACCACGACCTCTGGCTCCTGTCCCTCCCACTTTAGGATATCTGGGACACGAGCAGCAACATCTCGGACCCTGGCACCAGGGAGGCAAACCACCATCCGGTTCTCCTTGCTGCGTTCGCAGAATCCCCTATCCGTCCTCTTAACTATGGAGTCTCCTACCACAATTGCCCTCCTCTTCCTTTCCCTCCCTTTCTGAGCTACAGGGGCCGACCTCGTGCCGGAGGCACAGCCACTGTCACTCCCCCCAACCTTGATGTCCCCCTCAACAGTGCTCAAAGAGGCGTACTTATTGCTGAGGGTTACATTCACAGGGCTCGTCTCCGGCACCTTACGTTCTTTTGTCCCTCAATTTGCCTCAATGATCTAGTATCCCAGTATTCAAGAATTTTGTTTTGGTGGGTATTTTTTTTTGTTGCAAATTTTTGCTTTTTGTTCTAAATTTTACACCCTTGTTTTACGCATTACATACCAGCAATTTTGTTTTTGCTGCTTCACCAAGAACTACAGACCAACAGAGCAACAGGTGGTACGCGGAGCAGCCATTGAGAGATGCTGGTTTCATGTTCTTACTTGTCTGAGGTTGGTGAGAACGAACATTCTTTTTAAAATGATTATTCCAAGGCACAGAATTTGAGAATATTGTTCTCGAATAATATTCCTGCTTATATCCCAGTAAAGTACTGTGTTCTTTGTGTTATCTCTCTTGAATAAAACAAAGCAGGAATAGTCCTGCCTAATTGAAACATAAAAGATCCCAAGAGAAGGAAAATTTGCCTCAATGATCTAGTATCCCAGTATTCAAGCTGAACCTTTCTAACTGCTCATCACTGTTGTAGTTGCTTCCGTTTGCTGTGATAGGACTCTGGGAGGGGGAAGGGAGAGTCAGCGACTGGCGTTCACACACACCTGCATTCCTCCCTCTCCCTGAGATGTGGGGTTGGCGGAATGAGAGGATGAGGAGCACCACACGGAGATATGAGGTGGTGAAGGCAGGTAGGGAAGGCAAAGTGGATGGTGAGGTGACAGCGAGGGATGGTTGCGGTGTGAAGTAAGTTTTAGCGGGTTGGGGGGGGGCACAATTTTAGTGCTTGCCATGGGTGCTATTTCCCCCAGATAGCCAGATAGACAGGCACGTGGATGTAAGAAAAATAGAGGGATATGGGGTAGGGTGGGTTCCGTACTTTAAAAAAAAAGTAATATATGGGTCGGCACAATATCAAGGGCCAAAAGGACCTGCACTGTGCTGTAGTGTTCGAAGTTCAGGTTATAGTTTTTCTGCAGAAAGGTTGGTGTAATTTGTGTTCTGTCCTGGAGGGAGCTGCTGAGATTAATGATCAAAGCAGATTTGATGTGAGGGTGAGAGGCTTATGACCTCCACTTGAACTTTGGTTTAGATCATGCATGATCTAACTGAAGGGCAGAGCAAAGTGTAGGGGCTGAATGGTCTCCTCCTGATGCACGTACCTCAGTGCCAAATGAGTTTTCTGTCATACACACAAGTACAATGCACAGATGCAAAGAAATTCTTGCTTGCCACTGCCAAACAGTATGTGAGATGCACTTATAATAGCATAAATTAATTACCATAATATGCCAAGGCAAAAAAAGAGATAATAAATATAAGGATGGGTAGATAAATATTCACAACTTCAGTTAGTCCAAGTGACGTTTCAGTAGTGCAGACAGATCTTTGGTAGTGCTACGGTAGTTTATAGTTAGGGATCGGGTGGAAAGGAGATTCAAGTGCCTGATAGCTGTTGGATAAATACTATCCTTGATCATCATTTCGTGAACATCATTTGAACTACAGGAAAAAATGAAATGAGCAGACAAAGGGCACACCAAAGTCGGACGAGGCTCACGATCTGCAAGACCCCAACCCATACTCCCGTGACCGAGCGACTCCCCATCCCAGACTCACATAGCCCCAGTAGCTGGAGTCCAGTTCTGGACCTGTGGGGGTCTTGCTGCGGATGACATTCTCCGTCTGCTGCAGGTGGTAACGGCTGGTGTCCAGGGCTTTGTCCAGCTGGCGGATCTGTGTTTCCAAGTGTACATGCTCCCCTGCTGTGGATAGAAGAGCATCCAGTGAATGGGCATGCAATTAGATCAGAGTCTGCTAACTGACCACAACAGCATGCAAATCCAATCAATGCTAAATGAATGAAACTTGGCACTCAACTGAGAGGCTGCCTGTGAATCAGCTTGGTGCAGACAAAGATGAGATACATGCACTCTCACCATCCATAACCTACCTGTACGAGGCTGACCATGAAACCCCAAAGGGGTGAGCATGCACTGACCACTAGACTAATTGAGGTTTAAAAATGTTAGCAAGTTAATCGGTTTAGAGTTGGATTTGCATTCCAAAATACTAGTGGGAGACACAAATTTGACATCGAGTAGGAATGATGCAGGGTCAGTATTAAAATGGATGAAATTGGCTGGGTTTGCAAGGGTTTGATGTGGGAGAGCCAGGACATGCTTAGATCACTGAATGCCTACCAGTGGATCTCAAAGTACTTTCAGTCAGTTTTAAATAGGCCTCTGGGCTTTCAGGAATCACTACATCTGTGAAAATAAGAACAGAGTTGGCATCAGGCAATGCCCCATCCTCTACTGTGGTCAGAAGGATCCATCACCACAGAAACATCTGCTTGCCGACAAAAAAAACTAACTTTCACTCTTTAAAAGCTCAAAGATAAACAAAAATCATGGCAAAAGCCTCAGTGCAAACCGTTTCTCCAGTTTATAAAACCAATCGCTCAACACAGAGATATTATTTCTCTAAAGACTCTTGTTTTTAAATTTGGAATGTTAAAAGTTTAACGCCTGGGGCAGGTTCCCGATATTTAACATGATCACACTCCAGGTGTTCAGAATCAGAATGAACAAACTGTTGTGAACTCGGTGGATTTCCCAGGACTTTCTAATTGATCCCCCCTCGTACTGTGAAGAACTTGCAAGCAAAAACAGTCAATATTAACAAAGGAGTTCTTTCCATTTCCTTTAAATCCTACCATTTACTGATTATATTTACCATGGAGGGCAGGGAAAATAGGAGGTGATATTTCATGTGACGCCAGTTCACCATACAGATGGCAATATTGGCCAAGCTGCAATGAAGAGTGGTGTCAGGTCTGATGTCATATGGTAGAGCTTCCTGGAATAGGCTCAACCAGAGCTGGCAACCTTACTCTCATTCCGAACCAGGCAAAGGCTGAAGGAAATCCATCAATGGTTCAGGTTGCTCACTGCACTCATTAGTCCTTCATTCCCATTGAAATTGACGGTTTGACTTTCTGTGCTATAAAACCTCAGGAACGTCCCTTTATTGAACAGGCTCTTTTACTGGGAAATGGTTACATAATGAGAACATAAGAAATAGGAGAAGGTATAGGCCACCTGTCAAACCTGCTCTGCCATTCAACAAGATCATGGCTGATGTGGCTGTGGACCCTTAATTTCCCGATTATGATTTAATTTTAACAATAGAGCATGGGAGGAACCCGTGCCATCTAATTACACCTAACACTGTGTGGTGGAGGGTGGGAGGAAACCAGAGCACCTGCAGGAAACCCATGCAGGTCACAGGAAGAATGTAGCAACTCCCTGCAGAAGGTGCTGGATTCCAACCAGGGTCACTGGTGCACTAATAGCAGTGTGCTAACCACCCCTAAACTCTTGCCCCTTCCCCTCCAACTAATGACTTAATCACCCTCAACCTTCTGACAACCTTGTCCTCCTGCACGACACAGATTCCCCGACCCTACCTCACTCCTCCTCCATCCCCCAGACTACCTTGTCTCCCTCCTGTGTCCTCACAGAGAAATATCAATCTCAACCTTGACATCCATTAAGCCTGAAGTTCTTTGGGATGATCCAATAAAACATTGTATAACATTTTACAACTATCATTTTCGTAAAGACAGAAAGGTGACACAAGGAAACATTTTATCAGCTCTTTGCCATCTCAATCGCCAGGACCAGCTGTGGGGAGGCAACTCGTTGGCTACAAAATAAAAATTGTTGGAAATAAATTATCATTTGAGATTTGAATTCGAAAAATATTTTGGTGGCTTCTGTTTTGTACAGGGGAGAGAACAAATTCTCCTACACGCCGACCCTATGGGTTCATCCCACACCAGCTGTTCCCAACTCCATGGGCACTTTCACTCCACTACGGCCCTCATTGATCCACCTCCAGGGCTACTTCATTCTAGTTCCTGATGGCCTTACAACCCAGACATCTATAGTTCACTCACTTCCCTCGAACCTCGACTCAATTCCTCCACATTTTCACACTCAGCTGTCATGCCATTCCAAGGGACTTCCTGTCCTCCCCTGCCAGCTACACATTTCACTACCTCTGCTGCTTCCCCTTCTTCATCCTCTGCACTCCTCATGCATTCCCTCAACACCTCCTCTCTGTGAATTACCTTGCCCCTCCTCTACCACCGCCCCAGATAACCCTTCCTTCCTCCCGTACCCCATAGACTCCCCGAACCCTAGACTTTCTCCCAACTCCCTCTCTGACCCTCGTCCCTTCCCTTCCTTCCATTGACTCTCTTTCTCCTGTCCCCAAACATCATCATCCTCCTCCACCTCACAGACTTACCCACCTCTAGTCTCTCACCCATTCATGTCTGCCCACTGACTCCTTCAGCCCCCATGACAATTTTGTCTTCCTTCAACTCCCAACCCCTCCAACTACCGACTCCCTTACCTCTCTGCCCCCTAACAACCTTGTCTTCCTGCACCCCATAAACTACCCCAGCCCTACCCTAGACTCCCCAACCCTCCATCTGCCCATATTTTTGTCATACCCTCTCTACCCCAGATTCCTTCAGGCCTCCTCTTCGAACCCCTAGGCTACCCTATTTCCCCCCCCCCCTTCCTTCATCCCTCGGTTACCCCTGTCCTTCCTTCTGTCTTTAGGCCCCTGCCATGTTCACTGAACAAGCTCACCTGCAAGCTCAGTCGCACCTTTGAGGTAGAAGTTGCTGTCCTGGTCGTCCATGTCCTCCTCCCTGCCCTCCAACGCTCGTGACACAGCACTCTCAAGGTTCCGACTCAGGTCGTAATCGTGGTCCCACTCCAAGGGGATGGAGTCAACACTGGCTGGAGTATCACAGCCTGATCGTGTGTCCTTGGGCTGCTGCACGCTACTCCCTTGGCTCAGCGACAGCGGGGTGGCTGATGTACTCTCTGCAGTTCTCTCAAACCAGTGCACGCTCGAGAACTCACCACTATCGTCCAGTTCCACTTCATGATCAGAAACTCCGTGCTCATCATCTGTAGGCTAAATGGAAAGAATGCATTGGAGATACATCAGGAAATCAGCTCCCACTCCACCACACCAACCTGTGAAAGGACCCCACCCAAAAAGCCATCCACAGCAGAAATGAAATCTGCATTTCCAAGGCCGCATTACACAGAATACAGAGAAAGAGAGCAGAGAAACATGCCACATAGCCTAACGTGGTCTTTGTCCACCTGAATCTCTCCCCATCCTGTGACCATATCCTACTCCTTTCTTTCTCATTTTCTCAGAACTCCAATGGCACCTGGAGTGTGTGTACACAATGGTCCCTTTGGGCCTTCAAACTCCTGGTACGAAGTTTTGTGGTACAGATGCAAGTTATCAATTGGACTGTTCCTCAGTACATGAAGTTCTGAGGAGGGCCAATCCTGCCAAATTTGATGGCAAATCAAGGAGGATATTTCCTCCTGTTGAAGTTTCGACAATTGAATATCGACCATTCTTTTTCTCTCACTGATGCTGCTCGACCAGAGGGTTTCCTCCAGCAGACAGTGTTTTGGCTTCAGATCCCAACATCTGCAGTCTCCTGTGTGTCTCCATGATATTTCCAGTGCCAGAGGCATCTGGACCAAAATGAGGAGTAGGTCATTGAGTACTGAAATGGGAAAAAAACCATCTTCATTCAGAGGATGATGAACCTTAGGAATCCCTGGTGAGCTATGGAGTCTCAGTCACTGAGCTTATTCTATCCCAAAATCTTTAGAATTCTGGATAAAAAAGATGTTAACGGATTGGAGGATATAGCAGGAAAATGGAGCAAGATCAGTTTTCAGCATTTGAATACGAAATTGAGAAAAGAGAAAGGGAGAGGGAGAAAGTTAAAATATATAAGGAGAAAGAATGATAAACAAACAGAGAGAAAGGGTTAAAATAATGTCGCTTTTCCTTTTATGCCAACAAGTCAGAGAGAGGTTCGTCACTGGTCTAGGCCCTTTTAATATCCTGTTTCATTCTTGTGTTTTTAAACTTCCTCAAATTACATATACAGTATCGGTGGATGTGGTTTGCAGCAAGCTGGTGGAAGAGAGAGTACTTGCAGTCCTGATTAACCAAAGTATCAGCACCAGCCAGCCGAAACACAGAAATACAATGCAAACCTTTTCTGTAAAATGCAACCTGTCTCATACACACCAAATGAAAGAGGACTTTACAGAAATCACAAAGAAATGTGGGGCATGTACGGTATTCTGGAGCAATAAACAATCTGTTGCAGGAACTCAGCAGGTCGAGCAGAAACAATCTGCAAGGTATGGGAGGTATTCTGTCAAGAGCTAAACACTTACTCCCATTTTTACATTCTGTTATGTGAATTGGGCTCAGTTACAGCTCTATAAATAGCTGCAGCATCCGCAGATGACGATCTCTGATGAGGTGTTTAGAAATGAGCAAATCTTTGCTGCCGAGGCAAATATATTCAGGGCGAGGTATAACGAACGACTCGTGAAGTCTTAGTTTATATTAAGGCATTCAAATCCATGGTTAGCCATTGCACAATAAAACAAGGCCACAATTAACTACAGTTCTTAAAGCATGCTGGCCATTAAATAATGTGGTCTCATGCAGGGGCGAGGTGGTGGGGGTGAAGGGGTCCCATTCACTGGTCATAGATCATGAATTGGAAGTACTGTCTTCAGCTGAAAAGCCGTTCACTCACAAACTTGCCTCTCCTGTCAGTCAAAGCCCTCTGTGAGAAACTCTGTGACGCACTCCACAGAGGGGGCATCGATGAAAATCTGCAGCAGGTTGCTGAAGACCAAATATTACACAGAATCAAGTTTATATTACGATCCGCAAGCAAAGTATTGCTGATCATATTTTAGAACCATGAGAACAGCACACTTATTTCACAGTTAAAACGTAGTGGATTCAAATTGCATTCCAGATGCTCAAACACAAGAAAATTCAGCATTGTCAATTACTACATGTTGAGGCAACGTGGCAAGAGGCATCTTTCAGATGAGGTGTTAAATCTTGGGTTCCATCTGTTATGGAGTCCAGAGGACCCCAAAAACCAGCAGCAATGGATATTCACCACAACACAGGGTTACTTAAACAAAGGTAGATTTTAATTATATTTGAACAAGAAAACAGAATTAAACTTTATCTTATTACTTAACCTACCTAACTCACTTAATCCCCCCTCTAATACTAAGCGCAGGTGTGTGTAATGTATATTTAAGATTAGAAAAGTTCTTTGGATCACAGTTCAATCTCACGGGTTTAAGGCAATTCTTGTACTGTGCACAGAAGTCAGCATTAATAAAGTTCACCAGGCTTTGGTGTTTAACAGGAAAATGGTTACCACTCAGGAGGGTTTTGCTGGTTTTCAAAAAGATTCCTTTTCCAGGACATCCGCAATTGATTCCTTCTCAATTAGCCTTGCTGACGAAGCTTACTCCCTTCAGGGTTCTCCAGATGGTCCTCTTTCTTTCAGGTCACCTTTCAGACTGCCAGTCTTCTCCTTTCACCAGGCAGACTTCCAAAGTTTGCCAGCTTGTCCCTCTGGAACTGATATCTGCCTCCTCTCTCTCTGCTTTCACACCCTCCCTCTCTGAGAGCAAACCGTTCTCCCTCTGCCTGCAAAGATCACCTGCTCTCCCAGGTCAGCTGTATCCTGCACCTTTCTTGCTCTTTCTGCAAAAAGCACTCTGTAAAAGTCCTGCAAATATTTTGTGTTTTAAAATGTGTGCGTGCAAGCTGCTCTAGCAATTCCCCCCAAGCCACCCCAAAATACTCTATCACAACATCTCCATTCACAGGTAAACGCATCAATTCAAAAAAGAGAGTTCTCTCTGGGGTCATTGCTGATATTTATCTCTCGACCAGCAAAAGACCAGCCAAATTCCATTGCTTTTAGTGGGACTCTTGTTGTAGTGTTGTTTTTAAAACTATTTCAACAGCTACCATGCAAACTCAGTCCACTGTAAAAATCCTGAAGAGTCTTAAAAAGGAGGTTGCGGCGAGAATGCTTTCTCTTATGCGGGGTTTGAGGACTCAAGACTGCTGTTTAAAACCAAGAGGTAGTTCATTGAAGAGAACAAAATGATTTTTTTCCCCCCTTTTCAGGTGGATCTTAGGTTTTTTGGATCTTGCATCCTCAACAGAAGAGAATCTCTGAATATTTTTAATTCACAGGTAGATTTGCAGTAACAAGTGCAAAACAAGCATGTCAATTTGAAAATTTCACCACAAAGTCTCAGTGGTCTGAGAAGGGGTGTGAGCTCTTCAGCCAGTCCCTCACTCGCACTCCACTGGTGGTGCATGGATTTGTCATCCATCTGCGGCATGTGGTCTGCAAGTCTGAGCTGTTCGTCCACTGAGTCACTTCTTTTATGTTCTGCTTCAGAATTGTTGATCGAGTTAATGAGGGGCTCAAATTCCTACCCCAAAAGCACCCACACTACCTTGAATCCCACCACCAGACACATATTTCCCTCCCTTCCCCACTTTCTGTAGGAATCACTCCCTCTGCAACTCCTTCATCCACTCATCCCCTCCCACCAATTGCCCCTTTGTTACCTACCCCATGACGATAAGAAGTGCTACACTTACACCTCCTCTCTCACCACCATTCAGGGCCTCAAACACTCCTTCCAAGTGAAACAACACTTGTGAATCTGTAGGAGTCATTTACTGTAGCCGGTGCTCCCGTTGCGGCCTCACCTACATTGGAGAGACTGGACGCAGACTGAGAGATTGCTTCATTCAGCACCATGCTCTGTCCATTGAAACAACAAGAACCTCCTAGTGTCCAACTATTTTAAATTCCACACACCACTGCCACACTGACATGTTTGTCCATGACCTCATGTATTGCTAAACCGAGAGCACCAGCAAATTGGAGGAACAATGCCTTATATTCCGTCTGGGCACTCTCCAATCAGACAGCATTAATATCCTCCTCCCCAGTCTTTCTTTTACTTCCCTTCCTTTCGGCTCCTTTCCTCCAGCTTCCCACTCCCCTCCCTTACTTCTCATCTCTTCCCCATCACTTCTCAGCTTCTTTCTCTTCTTCTCTTTCACGTATCCACCTATGATCTCTTATCTGTTAACCTGCCTCCTCCTCCTTCCTTCTTCCATCTTTTTATTCGGGCATCTACCTGTTTTTCCAGATTCCTGACAAAGGCCTCAAGGCCTATGGATGCTGTGTGACCTGCTAAGTTTCTCCAGCACATTTGTGTGTTGCAGTCGACACCTTCAGCTGCTGATTTTCTTATTTAACCACGGTACCTTGGATTTTTGTTTAAAAGACTCAGTCAAATACAAACTGGGCGACTCCAGAATGATCTAATTTTTAAATATTATTTCTCCAACTTTGATTCTCCAAGGCATCAATCTTCTTCAACAAGTCATTTTTCTGAATCTCCCAGCCAGTAAACGAATCCTCCATCTGTCCCATCCTTTCCTTACGTTGGTCCAAATCATTTTTACAATCAATAAATTCTTCTACAATCTTCTTAAATTTATCCACCGCTTGCAATCATTTTGCCACATCCATTTTAATAGAAGATATTTCCCCCTTCATTTCAGCAAAACTTTCCTTCATAACTGAAAAACCTTAATTCATTTGAACAGCCAAGTTCTCCATCTGCTTGGATAAATCGATGGATAATGTTGGGTCTGAATGGTGAGAATCAGACTTAAACTTTAAAGTCTGCCTCACCATGGGCCTACCCTACAGATAACTGTATTCTCCTTCTCCATAAGTTGTTCCTCCTCTTCTTCCTCCGTCGACCCAAATGCAGGTTCGGACGCCACCCCCCAGGATCACTGGACTGAGGGAGGTCAGGTCCCTCCGCAGCCTGGGCCATATCGGGTGTAATGCGCATGCATGAAGTTTCGCGCATGCGCAGTTGCTTGTCTTGATCAGGAGCAGGTCGATGTCGGGCACCGGTGCCATCTTCTGCAGCAATGCATGAAGTCGGTGCCAGCAAAGTATGCACCTTACTAAAGGACTGGCGTTGTGGTCTAGGCTGAGAAGAAATTGAGTTTGGAGGCTCCACTTGCAATTCTTCAGTAATTAATAGGTGTTTTCTTTGTTGGTTGAGCTTTAGTTTTCCCTCATAGCTGCTGTAGAGTACTTCAACAGTATTATCAACAGGTTCTAAAAATATTTTTAAAACAAGTTTTGAATAGTTCTGCCAGGGGGAGGTGTCTTCCCACGTCTTCTCCCTATGCCATCACACCACGCCCCCACGATCTAATTTTTTTTTAGATTTAGACATACAGCATAGTAACAGACCATTTCAGCCTATGAGCCCATGCCGCCCAATTACACCCAATTAACCTACAACCCCCCCCCCCCATACGTTTCCAATGGTGGGAAGAAACTGGAGCCCCTGGGGAAAACCCACACAGACACAGGGAGAATGTATCAATTTCTTACAGACAGTGCGGATTCGAACCTTGGTCCCAAACATTGGCGCTGTAACAGTGTTGCGCTAACCACTAGGCTAATCATGCCGCCTTATTTGAGTTCTTAATTCAGGGACTCTTCAGTTCCAAACTGCATCCTTGTATCATTGGAACAAGGATTGGGACTTGATGCGACACTGCAGCCCCAGTTCAGATCCCTCAAAACCACTTTCAAACACCTGAACATCAGACTCTGGATTTCAACAACAGTCACCTCGGTTCACAGCCTCCCAAGTTCTAGTATTCCCTTCTGCACTGTCACTGCAGTCCGAAATCTCGACCGCTTTTCTCCCACTGATGCTGCGCGACCTGATGAGTTTCTCCAGTAGACTGCGGCTTGCTCCAGATTCCAGCGTTTGCGGTCTCATGTGGGGCCCCAGTACTTGTGAACCTGACAGATTCTCCCTGTCCATGTCAGCGAACTGGCTAACAATGTAATTATAATCATAATGCGACAATACTCTTCCACATGCATAAAATGGTCAATTTATTAGTTACTTTCTACTTGACACCTTCCCTTGTAGTTGTGCAGTTTAAGTTCCTAGCTGAAAATTAAAAGACTGCAGGTGCTAGAAATCTGAAATAAAATTGAGGAAATCCTCAGCAGGTCAGGCAGCAACTTTGTAGGGATAAACAGCATTAACCTGACAGGTCAGAAACCCTATACAGTTATGATTCCTATAAAGGATCTTCAACCCAAAGTGTTTTTTTCAAATTTAATTTAGACATACAGCACGGTAACAGGCCTTTTTGGCCCATGAGTCCATACCTCAAAATTTACACCCATTGTTCTACGTCCCGGGAATATTTTGACTGGTGGGAGGAAACTGGAGCCCCCAGGGAAAACCCACCCAGACACAGATAGAACGTATAAACTCCTTACAGAGAGCGCGGGATTTGAACCCCAGTCCCGGTCACTGGCACCGTGAAGATGTTGCGCTAACCACTACGCCAATCGTGCCACCCTAATGTCTGTTTCTCTTTCGACAGATGTTAACTGACCTGCTGACTATTTCCACCATTTTCTGTGTTTATTTAGTTCAAGTTCCTCATCCATTTTAACTCACTATTTAGCAGTCAGCTTTGGCTTGAGCACACATTTAAGTGTGTATTCAGTATTCAATGACAGTCATATTAGATATTCAGTCCCATAAAACTCATACTATCATAATTTTTGCAGGTCACTGCACTATGACTATTTTTGCACCACTCACTTAGTCTTTCACCCTATCCAAAGAAAAACATAAAGGTTGTACAAATTATTTGCCTTTGCAATTCAGAAGATCTACACAACAGAACATTGCTGTCAGCATTCAGTCATAATTTCAATGCTATCAATGATTTGAGGAAGTTATCGACTTGGTGGGAATTAACGTGGCATTGGGAAAGATAGTCACCTCACAGCACCCCTAGCCTGAGTCCAACATGTCTGGGAACCATGATAAGCACTGACCGGAAGTTGCAGCAGTTTCTTATAGTAACGATCCACTCGGCCAAAGACCTCCTGACAGTAGCGGTTAAGCTCCTCCAGCTCTTCTTCGATGACTGCAGCATCCATGGGCTCACTCTTCTCAATGAGCTGCTCTCCATGTTGGAAGAGGCAGTCAATTTTGGACCTGTTGAGTGCTATTTCCTGCTGGAAGGCCTGTGGGACGGAAACAGACCAGTCACCATCTGCAGAGACAGAGGAGCTGTGGTGAAAGCCAAGGGGCTTCAAAGGATTGTTCCCCGCCATAAGCTACATCTGTTGTTCAGAGCTGATGCCCTGTTCTGTTCTCATATGCTCTGCCTTTTTAAACAGTGGACTTTCCCAACACAGGACTGCCTCCATGTGCTATGCTACAACCCAAGGGTCAGCTTCAACTGATATCCCTCAGCTTCTTTTCTCCTTTGAAAAATTTAATCCATGTTTCCTTAACCCCACTTTTGGAGACATTTCTGACAGTAAGCAGCACTTTACTGATGGATGAATGGTCTCCAATTCTATTCGTAGGCTACTCTCAGAATTTAGATGATGCTGGCAAGTTAATGTGTCAACAATACCATTGTCTTTGTTGTCAATTTCTGTTGTTGCCCTCACTGTCGCAGGACCCCTAACTGCTGCTCCCCTTTCTGTTCTTGACCTCCATGAGAAAGGCTAGTTACCAATGAGTGGAGTTTACCATTAATATTCACAAGTAAAATGTACAGATGCAACTGAGTCTTCATTGCTGCAGTTTCCCAGGACAAGGAAAAAAAATAATTCCTATTTCTTCACAATATCCATTAAAGGTCACAGCTATCGATAATATCTCTTCCCACCCTGCAAGGTCCCCATTCCACTCATCCCATTTACCTTATCGATCATTTGTTTTGTAGGGGGGGACTTCCACACCATGACCTGCAAACTGTCCATGTATTTTCTTTTCCATGGCTTCCTTATTACCTTATACATTTCATTCCATTTTTTGACTAACCCATGCTCAGCATAATGGTCTTACCTTGCTCACAGTGACAGGTAATAGCTAAAGAAATTGCTGCAAAATGACACTGGTGACAGGGCATTACAGAAGGAAGGGAGTCTTGCTGAATATTTCATCTCCCTGAAAGTCACCACAACACTTTGGATTTTTTAAATGGACTTTAACATTCAAAACAGCATAAATAGGTTTAAAAAGGCCTCAGAATCAAAGTATTAAACAGAAAAAGTTTAACACTTCAAAAATAACCTTCAATTCAGACCACTTCCAGCTTCACCCCCAATTCAGTACATTTTAGTTCAGGAAAAGATTTGGTGTGACTCTCTAAATCTGGAAATCTAATGACAAATTCCAAGAACACCTCCCCTTCCCCTTGGTCGGAAACATTTCTCTTTCTCTTCTGCAACAGTGCCTCAGGGTTGAGAGACACTTGCTTCTACTCCAGCTGGGAGGAATGCCTGTGTGGGTATGGGTGGGGGAGGGGGGGGTGTGGGGGAAGCGTGGGTTGGGGCAATCTTTTAACTTGGCCATCAATTTATTATGAGCACCTCTCATCTACCCCCTCTCCCTTGCCCTGATTCCCCTCTTCAGCAGTTCCCTCCGTCAACCTCATTACGAAGTGATCCTTGCTCCTTCAGCACTTCTTCCTCCACCTCCTTTTGCTCACTTCTTTCCCTTTGCAAGGGACAGATGCTGCCCAAGTTTAAACAATGGGGGAGAGGGAGAGGAGTTCTAGCAGCGTGAAAGGAGAACGAGAGAGTGTTAAAGACCCACCATCTAGGCACAATAGGAACCCAGGAGACACCCTTGAGCATTTGGGTCACTGTTTACCCCAAAGGATGATGGAGAGATACTACAGGATGCATGCTGCTGTTCAATGAATAATGTACTGGGTCTTACCAACCCCACCTGTAAAACCATCAGAGTGCATTGGGCAGTGCTGGGACAAGCAACTGAAGATGACCAGGAGGTGGCGTGTGAAGTCCCTGCCTCTGAACTAGGCAGTCGGCTTTGGCAGCGTGGATACTGAGACCTGTCATGTGGAGGGGGTGTGGGGTGAGCAGATGTGGTGGTGAAGAGTGGGGAGGGGTCACCGCAGTGGGTGGCGTTGCTCCTGGTGTGTGTGAATAGGGCAAAACAAAACAAGAAAAAACATACAGCAGGAAATATAGACGAGCTCTGGTCTGCTGTGCATTCACAAACTCAATTCACGCCACTTGAAAAAGATACAACATCTAACTGGTGACTGAGGATCAACGAGATACAATCAATTTCTGATCAGTTGATCTACATAAGAACAGAAATAGGAGCAGGAGGAGCCATCTAGCCCGTCAAGCCTACGCCGCCAATCTATAAGATAATGGCTGATCTGGCCAGGGACTCAAGTCCACTTAGCTGCCTTTCCCCAGAACTTCAAAAATAGATCTACCTGTATCTTTAATACAGGTCTGTGCCGCATAACATTCATTTGGGCAAAGTCCGACTCATGCAAGTCTGTGGTCCCATATTTATTCACTCAACACAAGCAAGTCCACAGCGATTTAGAAAAAGCAATCACTAGCTATAGGAGATTGTATACTGTATACCTAAACTGATCAAACTGCCCCACTTTCTCCCCGCAGCCCCTCTCTCCACACAGCCCCACTCTCTCCCCACAGCCCCATGTCAGTCCCCACACTGATCCCACTGCTCCGCTCTCTCCCCACGGCCCCGTGTCAGTCCGCACACTGATCTCACATTACAAATAAAAAGTTTAAAGGTACACTACCGTATCCCATATTAGCTTTGCTTAGTATATAATATGGTGTTTGCACAACGTCCACAGTGCATAATGCTCGTATAGCATACTTACTTTCAATAAGGCAGCCTCTACTTCATCCTTGATAGAGGATTCCAGATTTACTACTCTCTGGGAGGAGCAGTTCCTCCTTACCTCTGTCCTAAATTTACTCCCCCTATCCTCAAGGATATGCTCCCTAGTTTATAGTCTCACCTACCAGTGGACACAATTTTCCGACCTCTATCTTATCTATCCCTTTCATATTTTTAGATGTCTATCACTTTCTTGGTTACTCCTGTATTAACCTATCTTAAGCTTCACATCAGAGCCACAGAACTGATGAAGGTGACCAATCCACTGATCAATTCACAGCAGCTTAACATTAAGACATAAAAGTAGATGAAGTCAATAGAAGAGAATTTTAAACAGGGTGTGAATTCATTATGGCCTGAACCAAAACATAACTTCCAAAGGAGGTCCATCATTAGACTTACTTTCAGCTGCTTGATTTTGGCTTGGACGTCACATTCAGAGAAATGCTCGATGTTTGTCAGCTGCAGGTCCATCTCCGTCAGCCAGACTAATATACTCTCGCGCACGGTTTCAAATTCCTCTCGCTGACCAATGAAATGCTGTTTGAGTACAGAAGAAAGCAGCTGTAAGTCCATCTAGCCCTATCTGAAGGTCATTTCCAAAACATTGGAGTCTTTACCTCTTCTAAACCAGAAGTATTGAGTGGTGTGGGACAACCAATCAGAAGACCGTGATCTCTCCCCACAGCCCCGTGTTGGTCCCTACCCTCATCCCACATTACAAATAAAAGGTTTACAGGTACACTACAGTATCCCATATAGTTTTGCTAAGAATTCAATATGGCGTTCGCACAACGTCCACAGCGCATAATGCCCATAGAATATACTTCATTTCAATGAGGCAGCCTCTACGTCATCCTTGACAGAGAATTCTCTGGGAGGAGCAGTTCCTCCTCATTTCTGGAAAGAACCTGTGTTGGTTTTACTCCTGCCAACACCCATCTTGGCAATCTTCAAATGGATGGTATTAACATTGGTCTCAAATTTTCATTAACCCCCTAACCCACGTCCTTCTCTTTCCCTATCCCCTGGTCTCCTTTCCTCCAGATCTCCATCCCCTTCCTTTCTTCCAATCAGAGAGTTGGACTCAGCCCACTTCCCCTATTACTTTTCAGCTTCTTTCTCTTACATACCCACCTCCATCCTCTTACCTGCTAGCCTATGCTCCTGCCTCACCTTCTTATTCAGGTGCCTGCCTGTTTTTGCCTATACCTAACGAAGGGCTCAGGCCGAAAACCCTTGTTACTTTTTAATTTTCTGCAGATGCTGTGCGACCTGCTGAGTTTCTCCAGTATGCAACCTCATCATTGGGCAATTAACGGACCAATCAATTTGGAATTCATTATCAGAAACAAATAAAAGTAAAGCAGGCACAAGTGGAGTGGCCATGTTTGGAGCAGCTCGTGCAGGAGTGGGCCAGTGGAGGAGTGGGAGATCCAGGCTTTGGTTCAAGGGGCTTCAGTGAGGAGGTACAGCGAAGCAGCAAAGTAAGGCTTTTTGCATAGTTGAAGACTGATTATTAAAAGCGGTAGCCAGTATGCAAGCCCACAAGTGTCATCAGCACGAGTGGCAGGGAGGGCAGGCGGAGCACCTCCAGGCATGGAGAGTTCTTTCTCCTTTCAGTCCAACCATAAAAGAGAAGTAGGGTTTCACGGAGCAGCCATCATCGGAGTTGTGTCTGGGAAGTTAGGATCTTTGGGTCAAGAGGACGAAGCCAAACAAGCAGGGAAGAAGGGCAAGTTTTTCCTTTAGTTCGTGCAGATTTGGTCTTGAAGGCTTGTAGTGCAGTGCAGGAGCGTTGGCAGATGTGGCAGCGGAATGCTTCTCCTGTAGCATGTGGGGATGCATGGAGTCTTCCTGAGGGAAGAGCAGCCATCTCCTGCTTCTGAAAGATCGCATTAAGGAACTGGAGCTGGACTTGAATGAACTAAAGATCATCCAGGGGCCTGAGCTAATCACAGATGAGAGTTCTGAGCAGGTGGTTACACCTGGAGTGCAGGATTCAGCAAGTAGATAGATGAACAGAGGTAAGGGGGAGAAAGAAGTCAGTGGCCATTCCCCTCAGCAACAAGTATACCCCTTTGGAAACCACTGTGGGGGGGGATGTCCTATCTGGACAAAGCAGCAGCCAGACCGATAGCACTGTGGTCGGCTCAGAGCCTTAGAAGGGTAGGGTGAAGTCAGGTAGAGTGACAGTCATAGAGGACTCGAAGGTGAGGGGAACAGACAGGAAATGCTGCAGCTGAAAAAAGGTGCCAGGAGAGTATGTTGCCTTGCAAGTGCTTGGGTCCAGGATGTCTCTGAATAGTTACTGACTAGTCTCAAAGGGGAGAGTAGGCAGCCAGAGGTGTGATACATTTTTGTACCAATGACATGGGCAGGAGTGGGGTAGAGGTCCTGTGAAATAAGTTTAGGGAGTTAGGAAAGAGGTTGAAGAGCAGGACTTCCAAAATGGTAATCTCTGGATTCCTTCCGGTGCCACGAGCTCTGGAAGGTCAGAACAGGAAGATAGCGAAGACAAGTGAATGGCTGAGAAGATGGAGAGGGGGCAGGGTTGCAAGTTACTGGACCATTGGAATGTTTTCTGGGGAAGGGGGTGACCTGTCCAAATGGGAAGGATGGCAGCTAAACTGGAGGGGAACCAATATCCTGCAGGAAGAATTGCTAATGTGGTTGGGGGTGGGGGGGGGTGGGGTTAAACTAGATTCGCAGGAGAATGAAGAGCCAGAGGTGGATACAGCTGGTAGGGAGTTTGTGTGGAAAGTCAGATAGATAGAGCAAAATTGCAGCCAGTGGGATGATTGCAATGCAATAGGGACAGAGAGTCAAAAAAAGTAACAAATACAGGACTGAGAGTTTTATATTTAAATGCACTTAGCATTAGAAATAAAGTGGATGACCTTGTGGTACAGCTAGATTGGTAGGTATGATGTTGTGGTCATCACAGAGTTGAGGCTAAAGGATGGATGTCATTGGGAGCTGAATGTCCAAAGAGACACAGGCATAGAAAAGATAGACAGAGGGGGGTGGCGTGGCTCTGTTGATAAGGAATAACATTAGATCATTGGAAAGAGGTGAGACAGGATCAGAAGATATAGAATCATTGTGGGTTGAGTTAAGAAATGGCGAGGGTAAAAATACACTGTTGGCAGTTAGATTCAGACATCTGAAGAGTAGCTGAGATGTGGACAACAAACGACAACAGCAAATAGAAAAGGTGTGTCGGAAAGGCAATGTTATGGTATGGGATTGTAGGCTAATTAGGTGTCATGTGTTTCCATGGACCGAATCGGCTTTGAACATGTTGTAAATTAAATTTAAAATTCTTCCAGCATGTAAAAGTTTTAAAAATTAATTCAAAGATTCAGCATGGTAACAGGACCTTCTGGCCCACAAGCCTGTGCCACCCAAATACACCAAAGTGACCAATTAACCTACTAACCCCCAAATGTCTTTAGAACGTGGGAGGAAACCAGAGCACCTGGAGGCATCCCAAGCAGACACAGGGAGAACATACAATCTCGAACCCAGGTTGCCAGCGTTGTATTAACCACTACACTAACTGTGCCACCCGATTTTTAAGAAGGGAGGGAGGGAGAAAACGGGAAATTATAGACTGGTCAGCCTGACGTCGGTGGTGGGGAAGATATTGGAGTCTATCATAAAAGGAGTAATAGCAGAACACTTAGGCAGAAATAATAGTATAAGGGCTAGTCAGCATGGATTCCTTAAGGGTAAGTCATGCTTGACTAACCTTCTTGAATTTTTCGAGGATGTGACAAAGAGGGTGGACTTGGGAAAGCCAGTGGATGTGGTGTATTTGGACTTCCAGAAGGCCTTTGATAAGGTACCGCACGGGAGACTAGTGGGCAAGATCAGGGAGCATGGTATTGGAGGTAAGGTGCTGACATGGATAGGAAATTGGTTAAGAAATAGGAAACAAAGGGTTGGGGTAAGCGGGTCTTTTTCAGGATGGCAGGATGTGACAAGTGGAGTGCCGCAGGGATCGGTATTGGGTCCTCAGTTGTTTGTAATTTATGTAAATGATTTGGATGAGGGGATTATTAATAACTTGAGCAAATTTGCAGATGACACGAAACTGGGTGGCGGTGTGAGGAGGATGTAAGGAAAATGCAGAGGGACTTGGACAGGTTGGGGGAGTGGGCTGCTGAATGGAAGATGACGTTCAATGTAAGCAAATGTGAGGTTATTCATTTTGGGGGCAATAATAGGAAAGCTGAGTATTATTTAAATGGAGAGTGGGGAGGAGCAAATGGATCTGGGAGTACTTGTTCACAGGTCACTGAGGACTAGCATGCAGGTTCAGAAAGCTGTGAAGAAGGTTAATGGCATGTTGGCTTTCATAAAGAGGGGATTGGAGTATAGGAACAGAGACGCCCTTCTGCAGTTATACAGGGCCCTGGTGAGACCCCACCTGGAGTATTACGTCCATTTCTGGTCTCCAATTTTGAGGAAGGACATACTAGCTATAGAGGGTGTGCAGCGCAGATTTACAAGGTTAGTTCCAGGGATGGCGGGGTTGACATATGCTGAAAGGCTAGAAAAACTGGACTTGTATCCGATGGAGTTTAGAAGGATGAGGGGGGACATGATTGAGGTATACAAAATTATCAGGGGGATAGACAGGGTGAAGTCGGATTACTTGTTCCCAATGATGGGGGAGACGAGGACTAGAGGGCATAGTTTAAGAATACAGGGTAGGCCCTTTAGGACGGAGATGAGAAAGCATTTTTTTTTACCCAGAGAAGTGTGAATCTGTGGAATGCTCTGCCACAGAGGGTGGTAGAGGCAGATTCGCTGATTATGTTCAAAAGAGAGTTAGATAAGACTCTAGTGGGCAAAGGAGTTAAGGGTTATGGGGATATGGCTGGAAAGGGGTACTGATGGTAGTGATCAGCCAAGATCTGTAAAATGGCGGTGCTGGCTCGACGGGCCGAAGGGCCTACTCCAGCTCCTATTGTCTATTGTCTTATTTTGATCTCATCATCTTAAGCTGCCCAACTTGCTATAACCTGTCCCACTGAACTGAACTACATCAAGTCCCAGTGGTTTCTCCTTGGCTTTATTCGTTCCAACTCTGTCATCTTTCCCATCCCAAAGAATTTGTAACTCTCGACAGTCAGGTACCTCCAGACAGCCATCTCTCCTCCATTTATGATGTTCTCAGCTGCATAGACCCGAAATACCAGAAAATGCCCGGAATCTGACATCTATGTTTTGAACTGCTTCTTCAAAACTGCAACCTTGACCTTGTTTTTGGTTACTTGTTCTTGTATCTCAACACAAAACCTTGGCAGAAAACAGACCTGCTAATGCTCCCTTGAGGGGTTTTATCATGCTGAAGACATCAAATTGTTTTGCCACCCAGTGCTTTAAGTAGCAACATCAAGTCAAGGGCTCATTGTGATGGGAATACCCCAGCGGTGAAGCCTTACTTTTAGTCTCCTGAGGATGGCTGTGACCCTCCGTTGCAGGTTGTCCCATCGCTGGTTCCCATCATGCACCATTTGCTTAAGTCTGCTGCCGGAATCCGTGCGGTTTTCACGAGCCAAGCGACGGTACTGCTTGTTGATCAGCTCCAGCTGGGTCAGGCTCTCGTGGATCTGACGCTGGAATGCCTGAGGACATAGGCAACATCTCAATCACGTTTCAGCACAATTTCAAACACTGACTTAGACCAGCTGAGGTTGGACATCTAAGTGAGAAGTTGCCTCAAGAAGGCAGCCATCATTATGAAGGACCCCATTCAATCTAGTCACAACCTCTTCTCACTGCTACACTCAGGCAGAAGGTACAGAAGCCTGAAGACCAGCACCTCCAGGTTTAAGAAGAGTTTCTTTCCAACATCTACCAGGCTGCACTACTGTAAGATGTTTTTTGCACTAGGATTACTGTGAGCAATCATTATCTTAAGCATTCATTGACTTTATAATTTAAATAAGATTTTTTTTTAAAATAATTTGTTCAGTTGCAGAAAGTAAGAATTTAGTGTAAATGGACATTGTGCAATGTGTATGACAATAAACAAATTATTATTGTTATTACTGAGTGTCTCCAGCTTCTCATTGTTTACTCAAGAGTCCAGAATCTGTAGTTCATGTTTCTCAACTGAATTAGGAATACATGTTATGTTTTTAATTCGCTTAGTGAAGAGGCTGATCCAGTCAACTTTTGGATCACCTGTTCAATCCAAAATATGACCACATCAAAATGATTAGAACGTCTGCTTTTCTTTCGCATTGTAGCTTTACTTATGGAAATTATAGGAAATTTTTGATCCTGACTTTGGTCAATGGTGTTGATGCAGATGATAACAGGATGGCAGCACAAGGGGAGAGAGAGGAATACTTCAGATCAATGGCCCTTCATCAGAGCCAATTGATTACCTAGTCAGAGAGGACTTATGCCTTTGGCGATTTTAAGCCTTCCTTCATATCGGAATGATTCTCACTGAACTACAACCCTCATTCCAGCAACTCCTAATGGGGGTCATTTACAGGCCTCCGAAAAGTAGCTCAGATATCGGTAGTAGTATAAATCAGGAATTAAGAGTGGCATGTCAAAGTGGTAGCAATACGGTAGTTATGGGGGACTTCAACATGAAGGTGGACTGGGATAATCAGACGGGGGCAGGAACACAAGAGAGCGAGTTTATAGAATGTCTACAAGATACTTTCTTGGAACAGCTAGTGGAGGAACCTACCAGGGGGAAGTCAATTCTGGACTGGGTGCTGTGCAGTGACGCAGACTTAATAAGTGACCTTGATGTAGGGGAGCCATTAGGGAATAGTGACCATGGTATGGTTACTTTTAAGCTGCAATTAGAAAGGGAAATGGAAAGGAAGTCGGAAGCATCTGTACTTCAGTTAAATAAAGGGAATTTTGCAGCTATGAGGGAGGAGCTATCCAAAATAAAATGGGAAGATACACTAGCTGGAGGACAACTGGGGAAAAATGGCAGGTTTTTATGGACATTTTTCACAGGATTCAGGACAAATTTATTCCAAAGTGGAGGAAAGGCTCTAGGAGATGCAAATGGCAGCCCTGGCTAACTAAGGAAATCAAGTGCATTATCAAGTCCAAAGGGAGTAATTATAAGATAGCGAAGCGGAGTGGGAAATTAGAGGATTGGGAAACCTTCAAAGAACATCAGAGGGTAACTAAGAAAGCCATAAGAGACGGAAAAATGAAGTACGAGAGGAAATTAGCAGATAATATTGCGGAGGATACAAAAGCTTTTTTAAGTATGTGAAGAGGAAGAAATTGGTTCGGTCTAAAATTGGCCCTTTGAAAATGGGCAAGGGTGAAATTATTACCAGAAACAAGGAGATGGCAGAGGAATTAAACAAATACTTTGCAACTGTCTTCACCAAGGAGGATATAGGTTATAGTCAGTTAGGGGGTAGTGGTCATGCGGTACCAAGAGACTTGGGGGAACTTTACTGGGGAGGTAGGGGATCTAATGGATATCCGGATCCAGAAGCAGGAGGTTATGAGTAAATTGTTGGGACTGAGGGCTGATAAATCCCCAGGGCCTGATGGGCTGCATCCTAGGGTGCTTAAAGAGGTGGCTATGGAAATTGTGGAGGCACTGGTCGACATTTTCCAAAGTTCCATAGATTCCGGGAGGTCCCTGAGGATTGGAGAGTGGCTGATGTGGTGCCGCTTTTTAAGAAAGGAGGGAGGGAGAAAACGGGAAATTATAGACTGGTTAGCCTGACATCAGTGGTGGGGAAGATATTGGAGTCCATCATAAAAGGAGAAATAGCAGAACACTTAGTCAGTAATAATAGTATAAGGGCTAGTCAGCATGGATTCCTTAAGGGTAAGTCATGCTTGACTAACCTTCTGGAATTTTTTGAGGATGTGACAAAGAGGGTGGAGTCGGGAGAGCCAGTGGATGTGGTGTATTTGGACTTCCAGAAGGCCTTTGATAAGGTACCGCATGGGAGTCTAGTGGGCAAGATCAGGGAGCATGGTATTGGAGGTAAGGTGCTGACATGGATAGGAAATTGGTTAAGAGATAGGAAACAAAGGGTTGGAGTAAATGGGTCTTTTTCAGAATGGCAGGATGTGACGAGTGGAGTGCCTCAGGGATCGGTGTTGGGTCCTCAGTTGTTTGTAATTTATGTTAATGATTTGGATGAGGGGATTATAAATAACATGAGCAAATTTGCAGATGACACTAAACTGGGTGGCGGTGTGGGGTGTGAGGAGGATGTAAGGAAAATGCAGAGGGTCTTGGACAGGCTGGAGGAGTGGGCGGCTAAATGGAAGATGAATTTCAATGTGAACAAATGTGAGGTTATTCATTTTGGGGGAAGTAATAGGAAAGCTGAGTATTATTTAAATGGAGACAAGCTAGGGAGTGAGGAAGTGCAAATGGATCTGGGTGTACTTGTTCACCGGTCACTGAAGGCTAGCATGCAGGTTCAGAAAGCTGTGAAGAAGGCAAATGGAATGTTGGCTTTCATAAAGAGGGGATTGGAGTATAGGAACAGAGACGCCCTTCTGCAGTTATACAGGGCCCTGGTGAGACCCCACCTGAAGTATTGCGTCCAGTTCTGGTCTCCAAACTTGAGGAAGGACATACTAGCTATAGAGGGTGTGCAGCGCAGATTTACAAGATTAGTTCCAGGGATGGCAGGGTTGTCATATGCAGCAAGGCTAGAAAAACTGGACTTGTATCCATTGGTGTTTAGAAGGATGAGGGGGAACATGATTGAGGTATACAAAATCATCAAGGGGATAGACAAGGTGAAGTCTGATTACTTGTTCCCAATGATAGGGGAGACGAGGACTAGAGGGCATAGTTTAAGAATACAGGGTAGGCCCTTTAGGACAGAGATGAGAAAGCATTTTTTTACCCAGAGAAGTGTGAATCTGTGGAATGCTTTGCCACAGAGGGTGGTAGAGGTGGATTCGCTGACTATGTTCAAAAGAGAGTTAGATAAGACTCTTGTGGGTAACGGAGTTAAGGGTTATGGGGATAAGGTTGGAAAGGGGTACTGATGGTAATGATCAGCCATGATCTAAAATGGCGGTGCTGGCCCGACGGGCCAAATGGCCTACTCCAGCTCCTATTGTCTATTGTCAGTTCAGTGAGAATAATTAGAACAAGACAGACGGCTTCAGCTGAGGAAATCAAAAAGAAAAGGTGAAGGTTCTCTCTGAACTGGCTTGTTAACTGGCTCTGATAAAAGGTAATTGACTTAGTTCCTCTTTCCATTAATGCTGCCAGACCTGTCAACTGGTCGTCACCTGTATTTAGACTATTGACCAAACTTAGGATCTAGAATCTCCTATCTCATAAGTAATGCAATTGTGCTCAAATCCTTCCTTGACCCGACTCCTTCCTACCTCAGTAACCTCCTCGGTCCCAAACACTCTTCAAATCTTAAGACTTCTCAGATCTCACAAACTCTCATTTTACATTTTCTTCTTGGGGTTCAAAATTAAGAGTTTCAAGAAAAGGGAATTAACCTTTTGGACTCCAGCCATTTTGAACTTTTCATAATATTTTGGACTGGGTCCATGGGTAAACGACAGCATGACCAGTTATCAGTTTGGTATAAAACCATTCCTGGAAAACAGGGACACGGAGTATATGCGCTTGTTCAGGTAATCCCTGAACACAGGGACACAAAATCCAAAGGGTTAAAAGGAACAGCTGAGCTAGGATGTGCAGCATCGCTCCAAGTGATGGAGCTTTACAGTGATAGTGTCCACACTTCATTCAGAGGACAGGCATTGCAGCAAGTTGACTGACCGCAGAGTGCCGGTGTCCCACGAAAAGGTGACGCAGCTGCCTTGAAAAATGTGAACATTTTGCATTCTAAGGGAAAAACACAAAGTACTTGCAGCTAAAAGTTAATTTTTTAATATATTGGTCATTCTTTTGTTGTAGCTCTAATGGCAAAACTGCCGTAATGATCACTGACTCCGTGAAACGTGTGGTAACAGCCAGATTTTTGTTTACTGTATTTGTACCTTAACAAAGAAAAAATACTGGGACTTCTGGGACTGATTTGGCATGCCCATACATGGGCATGATTTGGAGTCTTGTGCCATGGAAATCACTTGAAATTTAAGTGATTTATGAAACAGTCTATCTAGAAAATCCCCTAAATATCTAGTGTTTTGTGACAGGAGATTGAAAGGAAAGCATGCAGGCCATACTTTCATTTTAGTAAATCATCTAGGCATAAAATAATAATTGGATTGTTTAAAATAAAACTTTGTTGAAATTTTAGCAACAAATATAGATGTTCCAGTCTTCATATTTCTATGCAATGATCACAGATACCTATGCCCAGATGGTAGCATCTGTGCTCAGCAGCATATCCACAAGTGGTTGCAGACTCTGGGGAAGTAGCAGACATCAAAAACGGGACGGAGCCCTGCTGAGGAGAGGCATGGGAGGCGACCCAACAAGGAAGGTGACCATGGCAGCAGACCAGCAAGGAGCATATAGTAGGCAAGTTATTGGAGATGTTCTAAGAGATCAGATACACAAGTATTTGGATAGCCAAAGACTGATTAGGGATAGTCAACATGGCTTTGTACATGGTGGATCATGTTTAACCAATCTAATATAGTTTTTGTGGAGGTTATTAGGAAAATTGATGAAGGAAAGGCTGTGGATGTTATCTGAATGGACTTTAGTAAGGCCTGTGACAAGTTCCCACATGGAAAATTAGTCAGGAAGGTTCAGATGCAAGGTATTCATGGTGAAATAGTGAACTGAATTCGACAATGGCTGGATGGGAGAAGTCAGAGAATAGTGGAGGATGATTTCTTCTCAAACTGGAGGACTGTGACTAGTGGTGTGCCTCAAGGATCAATGCTGGGATTATTGTTGTTTGTCATCTATATCAATGATCTGGATGATAATGTATTAAAATGGATCAGCAAGTCTGCAGATGACACTATGACTGGAGGCGTTGTGGGCAGTGAGGAAGGTTTTCAAAGCTTGCAGTGTCTTCCTGTTTCTGTGCTATAATGCTCAATTGTTCGAGAAGTCTGTGTCACTGCAGGAGCGCTGAAGGTGAATCCATGGAATTGTTTCTGCATAAGTAGCTCTAATAGCAGTAGTTCTAACATTGATTGGTCTGCACTTGAAACACTGCATGAATTTGATCACCCATTACAGGAAGGGTGTGGAGGCATGGGAAAGGTTACAGTATATTGCCTGGATTAGCAGGCCTGAGATACGAGAAGAGATTGGACAAAATTGGGTTATTTCCCTGGTGTGTCAGACACTAAGTGGAAGTTTATAGAAATCATGAGAAGCATGAGTAGATTAATAGGGAAGACTGAATCTTTTCTCCAGGGTAAAAATGAAAAATTTCACATACTACAGGATGCATTTGAAGTGGGATTTTGACTGGGGTGGGGGAGTTCAATGGAGCTGACAGGGATTTTTTTTTCTTTTACAAAGAGTGGTGGGTGCCTGGATTGGGCTGCCAGGAGTAGTGTTGGAAGCAAATACAATACTAACATTTAAAATGCTTCTTGATAAATACATGAATTGGAAGAGGATAGAAGGATTTCTAACAGGTTCAAGCAGCAGAGCTTAAATTTGATTTGGACATCACGTTCAGTACAGACAGGTGGGCAAAAGGACCCTTTCCTGTACTGTTCTGTTCCATGTGATACCCAGGAGATGCAGCAGGCAATGTTTACTCGAAGGAGAATGAGAGAGGATCTCACTGAAACATTGCGAATGTTGCAAGGCGTGGACAGAGTAGATGTAGGAAGGCTGTTTCCCATGGTGGGAGAGTCTAGGACAGGAGGGCATGACTTCAGGATTGGGGGTTCCTGCTTAGAACAGCGATGCAGAGAATTTCTTTAGCCAGGGGGTGGTAAATCTGTGGAATTTATTGCCACAGGCAGTTGTGGAAGCCAGGTTATTGTGTGCATTTAAGGCAGAAATTGATTGGTTCTTGATTAGCCAAGACATCAAAGGTTATGGGGAGAAGGCCAGGCAGAGGGGCTGAGTGGGAAAATGGATCAGCTCAAGATTTAAATGATGGGGCAGACTCAATGGGCTGAATCACTTCTTTCTGTTCCTGTGTCTTCTGGTCTTATGAACAGCTATACAAAAAGCTATAGAACTTCTTTGCTACAGCACCTCAAATTTCTTCAGCTCCTCTTTGGCCACTGTGTAGAGAACCTCCGAGGAATTGGGCACAGCTGCCGTACACTCGGAAGTCGAGAGCCAGTCTTCGAATCGAGAATAATCATCTAAGAACTTCTGCCACAACCTCCAGGTCTCCTCAATCCTGAAAGAGAGTTCAACATTTGGTTAGGTGTTAATGGGATGAGACAACCTATGGACAGGAGGAAATCAAAACAAAATCCATTGATGGCGGAAATCTAAAAAAGATTGTGCTGGAAACACTCAGCGGTTCAGACAACACCTATGGGAAGAGTAACAGGTTACGTTTCAAACTGAAGTTTTAATGAAAGGTCAGCAAACCTGCATCGTCAGCGGTTTCTCTTCCTGGCATGATTTACAGAGTATGACCAGGATTTGCCATTTTTATCAAGGCAGAAGGAAGCTTTTGTGCATCGTATGGACACCTTTAGAAGTCTGAAGGCACACACAGGAGACAGCAGATGGAGGAATCTGGAGCAATAATCCGCTGGAGGACTCAGTGGGTCGAACAGCGTCAGTGGGAGATGTTTCACATTGGAACCATCCATCAAGACTTTTGGCTCAAAAAGTCAATAGACTATAGGTGCAGGATAGGCCATTTGGCTCCTCGAGCCAGCACCCGCATATACTGTGATCAGGGTTAATCATCCACAATCAGTACCCCGTTCCTGCCTTCTCCCCATATCCCTTGAATCCATTACCTTTAAGAGCTCCACCTAACTCTTTCTTGAAAGCATCCAGAAGATTGGCCTCCACTGCCTTCTGAGGCAGAGCATTCCACAGATCCACCACTCTCTGGATGAAATAGTTTTTCATCATTCTGAATGACCTACCCCTTATTCTTAATCTGTGGCCTCTGGTTCTGGACTCCCCCAACATTGGAAATATGTGTCTTGCCTCTAGCATGTCCAATCCCTTAATAATCTTATATGTTTCGATCAGATCCCCTCTCATCCTTCTAAATTCCAGTGTGTACAAGCCCAGTTGCTCCAATCTTTCAACACATGACAGTCCCGCCATCCTGGGAATTAACCTTGTGAACCTAAACTGCACTCCCTCAGGCCTCGTACAACTGCAGAAGGACCTCCTTGTTCCTATACTCAATTCCCCTTATTGTGAAGGCCAATATTCCATTAGTTTCCTTCACTGCCTGCTGTACCTGCATGTTTTCTTTCAGTGACTGATGAATGATGACACCTAGATCTTGATGTACTTCCCCTTTCCTAACTTGACGCCATTCAGATAGTGATCTGCCTTCAAGTGGGTAACTTCACATTTTATCCACATTAAACTGTATCTGCCTACTCATCCAAACTCTCCAAGTCGTCCTGCATTCTCATAACACCCTCCTCACATTTCACATTGCTACCCAGCTTGTTTGCTATCTGCAAATGTGCTAATGTTACTTTTAATCCCTTCATCTAAATCATTAATGTACATTCTAAATAGCTGCGGTCCCATTGGGAACTGCTTGCCATTCTGAAAGAGACCCGTCATTCCCAACTCTTTGTTTCCTGTCTGCCAACCAATTTTCTATCCATGTGAGTACCCTACCCCCGAAACCATGTGTTCTAATTTGCCCACTAATTTATCAGCCTTCATTCTCATCAATCTACCCACACCATTTTCTGCCTAATGTGAATTTCCTTCAGTTCCTCCATTATCCTAGGTCTTCTGTCCACTATTACATCTGGGAGATTGTTTGTGTCTTCCTCAGTGAGGACAGATCCAAAGTACCTGTTCAACTCGTCTGCTATTTCCTTGTTCCCCATAATAATTTCACCCATTTCTGTCTTCAAGGACCCAACTTTGATCTTAACTCTATTAATTTTTCCCTCTTCACATACCCAAAGAAGCTTTAGCTATCCTCTTTTATATTCTTGGCTAGCATACCTTCGTACCTCATCTTTTCTCCCCGTACTGCCTTTTTAGTTATCTCCTGTTGCATACCTGCCATTGTTATTTCACTGTCATCCCTGCTAAGGTATCTTTCCAGTCATCTTTGGCCAGCTCCTCCCTCATGGCTCCATGGTCCCTTTTGTTCAACTATAGTATTAACACTTCCGATTTTATATTAGCCCTCTCATTTTATAGATTAAATCTTATCATATTATGGTTACTACCTCTTAATGGCTCCTTTACCTCGAGCTCCCTTATCGAATCTGGCTCATAACACAACACTACATCCAGAATTGCCTCCTCCCTGGTAGGCTCTCACACAAGCTGCTTTAAGAATCCATCTCAGATGTATATAACTTTTTATAAAAAGAATAAAATTCATCATTAATCTCACAAAGTTTATAAGTAATAAGAGAATTCCGTCCAACAGCATTAATAGTCCTCGATATCTGTTCTTTCTTTAATTGCCACGCCAATACCTTGTGTGCTTTCTCTCCCCATTCGTAATACTGTTGTTTAGTCCTATTAAACACATATTCAAATTGATAAGATTGCAGATTTGTGTTTTAGATGTGGTGATACGGTTGGAACTTTTTTTCATGCTGTTTGGTCATGTATACATGGAAAAAAATTCAATTGTTTTTAGAATATCTGTATAAGATTAAAATAGTTTTAGATCCAACAGTATTTTTATTGGGTAGTTTGCGACCTACGAAAGGCTTGGGATTAGATAAGTTTCAGCTTGTTTTTATATATTTAGCTTTATCCGTAGCGAAAAAATGTATTACTAGTACGTGGAAAGATACAAATATGATTGATATTAATAGATGGCATAATGAGATGAAATATTGTTTAATAATGGAAAAATTATGTATGTTTCACATAATTATAATTTTTTTTATTAATAAGTGGCTGTTATACTTGGAATATTTACATTTCAATTTATATTGATTAGATTTTAATATGTATATTTAACTTTTTTTTCAATATTTTTTCTTTTTTATGGCTCTCCTTAGGAGAGTTGGCTGAAGGGGGGAGGGGGATCTTTTATTTTTTTATATATATATATATAAAAAAATGTTCATGTTTAATTGCTGTATATGTCATATATTATTTGTTTTTTGAACGAATAAATAAAGTTTGGAAAAAAAAAGAATCCATCTCAGAGGCTCCATCTCGGAGTTGACTGTTCTTTACTCCCACTAATGCTGCTCAACTCTCTGAGCAGGGAGACTGTTTTCACTGGCAGGTGAGATGAGAACTTGGGGATACAGCCTAAACATTCAGGGGAGCAGATTTAAGTCAAAGACAAGGAGGAACTGGCTCTCCTACAGATCTGTGGAATTCTCTGCTCAAATAAGCAGTTGAGGCTGCATTATTAAACGTATTTAAAACACAAAGATGCTTCAAGAATAGGGGAATTCAGGGATCTGGGGAACAGGTGGGTGGGTTGGTGGAGCTGAGTCAATGGCCAAATCAACCACGATCTTATTGAATGGCAGAGCAGGCTCCATGGGAAAGATGGTCTTCTCTAGCTCCTATTTCTAATGTTTCTTATCAAGAAACTAATCTTAAACCAATGGGAGGTCCATTCAAGGGTTTGATAACAGAAGAAACTATCCTTGAATCTGGAGATGGTCAGGATCAGATTCAGATAAGAGAAGGGCATTGGAATGGACAGTGGTGGAAGATAGGCTGTGGCAGGATGTTGCAGAGCGCGTTCATACCTCAATGACCATGAGAATAGAGGGTCAGTTACCAGGACAGGGCCATATGACAATCTGGAACACTGAAGCTTTTCATCAGTGGGTTCTGCAACTCTCATTCAAATCGCCCACAGGGAGCAAGAGCCCTTACTTGAGTCTTCTTTCCATGGACATGGCACATATGTTTCTCCACCTGCGGTCCAGGTTGCGTGTGGCCTGCTGAATTGAGTCGCACTCCGTCTCTGTGGAGCAGGCATCACAGTCATGTAGCAGAACCTCGCAGAGATTGAGAACTGAGGCCACACCCGTGCTGTGCTTCTCAATGTCTCGCTGCAACTCCTGCAAGTAAAGACATCATTGTGAAGGAGAAGGCAGGTCACCTCCCAGGCAACACAGACGGGCCCTCAGCATTCAGGAGCCCTGCAATGGCTCATTGGCTCTGCCCCTCAAGGAACAGGTGAGAACAACAGGGCCACTCTGTCCCCTCCATCCATCTCCTTCCTGCTCTCAGAGCAAGAGGAAAGCAATGAAACAAAAGGAAAGACAAGTGAAACAGAACAGAGGAAAGATGGGGCTGGGGAGTGAAAAAGAGGGCAGGCAAATGCAAAGATAATCTCAAAATAAGGGGACCGCCATTCAGATCAGAGACGAGGAGAAAAATTCACTAGGGCGCACTGAATTCTTTATCCAAGAATGCTTGGTTGCTGAGAATATTCAAGACAGAATCAACAAATTTTTGGATATTAAGGGACCGTGGGCTAGTGCAGGAAACGTTGAAGATTAGTCATGACCCGGCAGTGGGAGGAAGAGGCAGAATGATTTTCTGCTGCTTTTATTTCTCTGTTTCCCAAAGCATGAGACAATGCCTCAGAATGTTTCAGAACATTCTACAGTCAAGGAATGATCACTGTAGTCATATCAGAAATGTGGAATTTCAAAATCTGTTTGTAATGACCCACGTTGCTTCTGTTGGAGTTTGCAAACTGTATGCTGCAATGCCCCACATTCAACGTGATATTGATTTGATTCAAGGGATGCTGATGAGTGCAAAATAGTGACAAGGAAGTTGGGATTAACTTGCTCACCCTTCCTCAGACAGCAGCATGAAGTCAATGCGCTTGAGTGTGCAAAGGGCCTTGATTTACCAAATCACAACACCACTCAATTAACTGGCAGTTGGTGCAGTGGTCAGCGCAACACCTTTACAGCACCAGTGATCGGGACCAGGGTTCGAATCTTGGGCTGTCTGTAAGGAGTTGATAATGTTCTCCCCGTGTCTGCGTGGGTTTTCCCTAGGGGCTCTGGTTTCCTCCCACTGTTCGAAATATACCAGGGGTACAGGTTAATTGGGTGTAAATTGAGTGGCACAGACTCATGGACCAAAATGGCCTGTTACCATGCTGTATATCTAAATTTAAAATTAAATTTAAAACTTGCCCTGGGGAGCTTCAGTCTTTGGGGCGCCAGTCCACAAACATCTAACTCAGCCCCTACTGTACTCCACACCTCTCCAAGCAGTTGTCAATCCAGGGTGACTGATTACCTGTTGCTCTGTGAGCTTCTGTTGAATTTCGTGGGAATCACAGGAGTCATAGACGATTGGCCTTGACAGCTCTGTTTCGATTTGGCCAAGCCATGATCGCAAGGTGCTCATGTTCTTGTCCAGTTGCTGCACAGCAACCAGTGTCTCCTTCAGCTTCTTCACTCTGAAAGAATAAACAAGGACAGAGGGTGGAGGTGGGTGAATGGGGAAAGACTTTCAGTCCAAACGAAACATGCTCAGCTAGTAGCACCTTCGCTCCTGAAGGATAGATACGTGGGATTGAAGTGGAGTAACATACAAACTGCAGATGCTGTAATTTTGAGCAATCAGTGAGTTACTGGAGGAGCTCAGCAGGTCAAGTAGCATCCGTGGATAGAAATGGTCAATGTTTCAGGTTGGGACGCTTTACCAAGACTGGAAAGTCTGAACTACAGTCATCAAGTCATGAGCATGCACTCATCTTGCATTCCCCGCATTACATGAGCTTCAGGGTTGAACTGACTCAAGTGTTTTGAACTAATTAAGGATTCAAGAGGCTGGATGTGAAACTGATTTCTCAATTTTTAGAGGTGCAGCCTTTAAGCTGGGCTCTGCAGGAAAGTAATGTACAACAGAAAGTCAGAATTTTCCCCAAAATAACTGGCACCCTGGGGACTAACTGGAGCTTTATAACGAAGTGATAGAATTCAGATTCCAAGGACTGTCTGATACTTAGGAGTCTTGATGAAGGGTTCTGATCTGAAATGTCAACCATTCTCCTGTGAGGGCTGCTCGACCCACTCAGTTGCTCCAGCAGATTATTTTCTGCAATAGTACAAGTAAATGTTGAAGAACAGGTTATCAACACTCAAGCAATTCAAGGGGACCAAATGGCTTTCTTCCCCCTCCACATTCCATCCCTGTTCCCTCTCGTCTGGATGTCAGACCATTTCCCCCCTGCAGTTTCAGTGCTGGTTTGTAACCAGAGTGCCTTTGAACTAGCCGGATAATGGATTCAGTGCGTTTCCCTTACCCTGATGTGAAAAGAGAGTAGAAAATTATGTAAGTTCTGGGCAAGTGGATCTCTATGAAATTAATTGAGAAAATGAAATTTCAAACTGGTGCAAGACAAATTAAGCCACTCACGGACAGAGGACATTGGTTCACTATGGAGTTCAACGACCTGGTTGGACTGCCGTCGGCTTTGTACAGGCTTTAAAGAGCCTGTTAAAGGAACAGATGGCGATTTATTTTTAAAACCTTGCCTCCGCGGGGTCTGGACCAAAGACTGACTGCAGCCTCGAAGGGTTGCAGACACTGGGGAAGCGCACCAGAAAATGGGGACCCCCCCACCCCACCCAGTTTGGGAAGGAGAAGGATGGGCCGGTGACAACGCCGGCAGACTAGCAAGGGGCTCTGAGGCTGAAAAACACACATGCTGTTGGTAACTCGAGGTGAACCCATGCAGACTGCGGGCTGCTGGCAACTGCGGTCAAGGGTCTCACACCAAGCTGCAGACTGTTGGAGACTGGCTGAAGGGGTACCAGGTATCGGAAACAAGATGCAAGAGGGTGCCAAGAGCGCTGACGGATCTGGAATCGGGTTGCCGATAGTTTCGACAGAAGGCTGTGAAAGCTGAAGGCGAATTCATGGACATTCAATGATTCCAGGGAGACTCCCTTTTGCTTCTCTTTCTCTGTCTGTAAGGGGCACTGGGAAATTTGTGTTGATGTCAAATCTTTGTCTACCTCATGTTTTATTACATGACAATAAAAGAATTTTGAACCTTGAATCTATTCAAGCACACCGAATCACACCATTGAATACGACACTGGAAAGTGTGGCCTCTGGGTAATATTGCTTTCCTGTCAAGAAAAACGACCAGCATGAGACACCAGTCTGGATAGCAATAAACAGAGCACAAGTCCAACTGAGGGCAAGATCAGACTAAGCTCTGACAGCCTGAGCTCAAATGGTCTGCTCACTCTCAGGAACTCCGTTTCATGTTGTAGGATGCAAGGTTTCAGGAAACACAAGCTGGTGGGAAGGCAGAAGCCAGCCTGTCCAATCATGCTCACGCTACACAGCTTAGACTGAAACTGGTCTTGCGAGGTGCTCAATTTATTTATTTTTACATATAATAGACAGTTTAGTTATGAATCAATGGCATTTATATCCTCAAGCTCAATCCAAGAATCACAAGCAATGAAGTTAAATGATGCAAAACTCATGGCAAAAGCGTGTTTTTTTTTTAAATCAAAAATGGACTTCATTCACAATAAACCATTTACAAACAGAAAACATTTATGTTTCTTTGCACCCTAAGTTTTGTATCCGTACATTTCAATCACTGTACATTGTTACATTAATTTTCTATTTAGCAACAATGCCACCACTGTGGCACCTCGTCGTTACTCCCCCCTGTTCTTTTGAGTGGCTTCCATTTGGTCTCAACCCCTGAATACCCAGTAATGGAAGGCGTCTAGACTGTGGTCCTCCCCCACAACGCCTTCTCATTGGCTGCACTAGCCTCAGTGAGTTCCTCAGCGTGTACTCTTTCAGCTTGGAATCCACCAATCAGCAGGATTCCCACACAGACATCTCTTTGCTGGAAGACCAACAGGTTTCAGACAGACAACAGGGCATATTTCACCACGTTGATGGTCTTCCAATGTTCCGGACGTCTCACTCTGTGTGTGTACATGGGAAACAGCCTGAAAATCAAAGTCCTATGCCACACTGCTGTTGGAAATGAACCGTGACAAGGGCCCTTGCACGCTTCTCCACACAATCTTTATGAATTTGCATTTTGCAAAGAGGTGGCCAACTGTCTCCCCACCACCACAGTCGTCCCAGGGACAATATGCTTTGTGGTTGAAGTCCGGTTGTACAGGAGGGATCTGTCTGCCAGCCAGACCAAGTCCTGGTACATGTTCATGAGCACTGGCGACGAAGGATTCCGCCAGATGAACTGGATAGTCTGCTCAGGGAACCACCCCAATATGTCCATCTAGTCCTCATCTCTCTGTGTATGCAAGACGTTCCATACTGACCACTGCCTCATGGTGTGGTCAAAGAAGTGATCTGGAAAATGTTTTCCATTAAGGATAGGTGGTGTGGAAAAGTTCAGATGACTGGGACATTGCTAGCAATGGGGCCAGGCCCATCCCTCAAAACACCTAGGACAGGTAGAACCTCAGCACATAGCGGCACTTGGCACGCGAGAACTTTGGTTCCACGCACAGCCTGATGGAGCCGCACATGGAGGTGATCATCAGGATGAAAGTCAAGTCGGGTATGCCCTCATCCCCATTGTCTGGAGACCCTTCAGACCCCCTCCACATTGGGTTCCCACATGAACCAGAAAGACTGCTCAGGTGAGCGCCAGGGCAGAGGGGCGGGAGATGGGCCACACCTGTGACACATACAACAGTACTGAGAACATCTCGCACCTGATGACCAGGTGCTTCCCTGTTATTCAAAAGGACCACTGTGCCATGGACCCAATTTCTGGTGGACCTTTATGATCTGCTCCAAATAATTTTTGTTGCACGCCTTGGCCCCTCCAAACCAGATCCCCAACTTTTTCTAGTCAGATATGACTGTGAAAGGAATGGTGGACTGGTTGGACCAGTTACAGAAGACCATTGCCTCACTCTGGTTTACCCTGGTGCTCGATGTGGACTCAAAATGGCCCAGATGCTGATCAGTCTGCAGACCAATCGTGTGTCTGAACAGAAGATGGCAATATTGTCCATGAACAGGGAAGCTTTGACCTGAGTGCCTCCACTGCCTGACGTTGTTCTTCTTATCCTTCCTGATGGATTCAGCAAAGAGTTCTAAGCCGTACACAAATTAGACTGGAGAGAGCAAGCGAACCTACTTGACTCCAGACTTGATGCAGACGCTACTTGTTTCCCACCCAGTGAATTGGACTGCACTACAGATGTCCATGGAGAGCAGATTAATCCATTTCTGGATTCCCTCCTCAAAGCCCATTTTGGAGAGCACATGTACATGTGTGATATTCAGTTGAAAGCCTTCTCCTGGTCTACGCTGACTAGGTAGGTGTCCAGCCCCTGTCCTGCACATAGGCAATGGTATACCTGAACAGCACAAGGCTGTCAGAGATTTTTCTGCCTGGAACTGTGCAGTTTTGGATCACCTTCCCCAGGGCAGACTTGACTCAATCGGTAATGGCTTTGGACAGGATTTTGTAGTACACATTTACCAATGATATGGGTCTCCAAATCCTGATATCCTCCTTCTCTCCCTTCCATTTGAAGATGAGGGTGATGATGGCCTTGCTCGTGGTTTCTGACATGCTTCCTGCCAGGAGCATGGAGCTGTATACTTCCAGCAGGTCCGGGCTCACCCAGTTCCACAGAGCCTTGTACAACTCAGCCAGTAAACAGTCGCTTCCAGGGGCTTTACTCGACCCGAAGGAACAGATGGAGTCAGTCATCTCCCCCAAGGTAATTGTCTGGTCCAGACTTTCCTGCTTTCCATTTTCTAGAGAACAGGAAGTTCTGAGAGGCCATTCTGTGTGTAGCTTTAGTGTCATCTAGTTCGGCATAAAAGAATCTGCTGATCTTCTGTTTGCCCGGCTGCAAGAATGAGACTGAGCTGATCTCTCCCTTAGGGGTCACAGGGGTCCCTCTGTGAACCTTCTGGAAGAAGAACTGTGAGCACGTCTCATCCTGCTCCACTGTGGATAGGAAGATGATCGTGGAGGACTCCAAGATGAATAGTGCAGCTTGCTGGCTCTTAGCTTCTTGGAGTTCCTCCCTCACATCCATCCCTTTCAACTGCAGAATGAGTTGCTGCAGGTCAGTCTGCAATTGGTTCAGTCTTGCTCTTCACACACCTTCTGAGGACAAAGAAACTCTTGATGTTCTCCTTGGTCACTTTCCACCAGGTCACTAGGAAGTCAAAGAAGGGTTTCACGGTTCTTCAACTAACGTACTCCCTCTTTAGTTCCTCTATAAGTCAGAAACTTCACGTTCAGCTTCCACATTCCCCTGCCCGCTTTCTGATCCTCGTGTAGGTGACAGGAGGTGCGAAGGAAGCACCAGTCAGAGAAGAACACCAGCGTGACATTAATAGTTCTGACCTTGACAACCTTCAACACAATGAAGTAGCCTATCCAAGACTGTGTTGAGCTATTTAATGCCGATGAGGCTGTGCTCCACCCAAAGCGCTGCTGAAGGTGTTGAACAGCTGTGCATCCTTTACCATCTCCTTTCAGGATTCTGGAGGAGCTGTCCAGTCTGCTGTTGCCACTTCCGATCGTCCATTTGAAGTCACTGGCCATAACGTCCAGCCTGAACATTACAAACAGAGGTGGGAACTGTTGGAAGACGGTTCGCCTCTCACTGCACACGGGTAAGATGCACATAAGTAAAAGGCCATCATACACAGAGGGAGCAGATAAGAGCTGCCCGCCTTCAAAAACTTTTCAGGTTTCCCAGCAACCATCATCGACAGGAATGTTACAGTTATCCAAAGGAGCTATGTGTCAACCAATTGTTCTCCCCTGAGCACAGCTTTCCAAACTCTTACTTGAACGAGTTGTGGAGAACAAGGAGGGAGAGAATGAAGGAGGCAGAGGAGGAAGGGAGGCAAAGAAGGAGGGGAAGGGAAGGAGGCCAGGGGGGAGAGGGGAGGGAAGCAAGGAAGCCAGAGGGAAAGGAAGCAAGGAGGGAGGATGACAGGGGAAGAGGACAGGGAGGTAAAAGAGGGTGGAGAGCAGGAGGGGTGAGTCAAGGGGGTGAGGGAAGCCATGGGGAAGGGGAGGGGGGAAAGGGGAGGGGGAAGGGGAGGGGGAAAAAAGGGAGTGAGGAAAGGGGTAGGGGAGGGAGGAAATGAGGGCCTGAAATAGAAATGGAAGAACTGAACAAAAATATACCTACACTCTTGTTTTCATTCTGCACAACCAGCTATACGATGTTAACACTGATTTAAATGGATAGCACATAACAGATTTCCACTGTGTTATAGTGGATAAGACAGCAAACAATTGAATTCAGGTTTCATTTCATAATAAAGTCATCAGCTCCCTTCATCAAAATATTCAAATTTAAATCGTGCTAGATTGAATATAAATCTGAATTAATGTTTTCTTCACTGGTCTTTCAACTCATCCAACTACAACAGGTGACGTGGTTTGACCATTTTTAGTCAATAGTGCTGAAGTAATGTTGGAAATGTTTCAATAAAAACCAGAGCTGCTCTACTGTAACATCTCTTAGCTTAAGGGGGAGAAGCTATGCAGGGAGTGAGCAGAACTGGCTCCAACTGGTCTGCCAGCACAGCAGAAACATCATGGGTTGAAGAGCCTCTTTCGGCACTGCAAGATTCTATTATTCTTAGTGCTCCAGGGCAGTCAGATTAGTTCACATTAAATATTTCAGAATTCTAGCTTTTAAATCGTGAGAGTGATCAGAAATTATTCATAATGAGAACACTTTCCTTGGCTACTGCCAATACAATTGCCAGCAATAAAAACAACCCGTGCCTGAAGTCATTACCCTATTTGCACATTTCTCTGTACCTGCGTAGACTGACTCCTTCAGAATGAAAAACTCCCTCAATACTACCGGCCAAGGTTTTACTTGGAATGCTCTCAGAGGTTAGCTGATTAAAAGAATCCCTCAGTGCCACTGTCTGCAAGGAGTTTACACGTTCTCTGTGTGGGTTTCCTCCGGGTACTCCAGTTTCCTCTCACGTTCCAAAGAAGCACGGGATTAGTTGATGAATTGGTCACATGGGAGTAATTGGATTGCGCAGGCTTATGGGCCTGTTACTGTGCTGCATTTGTACATTAAAAAATTTTTTTTAATTATATGAGGTTAAAAGGAAAAAAATACAGGACGATTTGAATGGCAGAGCAGAATCAATGAGCTGAATGTCTAATTATGCTCCTAAGGTTAAAGGTCTTTATTTTCCTTCTTAGAGTGAACATAAAACTACAAGGAGTCCAGATTACAACAACAAGAGTGGAACCAGCCTCTCAGATTCAGATTCAGAGATGAATTTTTCTCTCTCAACTCCCACCCCACGGCAGATCTTCCTTAACCAGCACCTTTAGGTTGAAAAACAGTTTCCTTCCAACAGCTATCAGTCTCTTGAACCTTCCCTTGTTACACTAATCAGGGACTGCTCTACCCCACTATACAAGTCACTTATTTCTTGAATATTTATTATCCATTTTTTGTGTCCTATTGTCCCTTTTTAATTCAATTTAATGTGTACTATTGTAGCGCACAATAGTACAATCTGGTCGGCTGGAGAAAGCAATAATTTTGGTGCATCTGCACATTGTACAATAAACTCGTTATTGTTAATGATTTCCAATTCCTCAAGCTGCATTTACCTCGAGCTATGGCTTTAGTGCATGAGATTTCCTGCTTCTGAAGTGAGGAGGCTGTGGGTAAAAGTCTCACCACAGAGACTTCAGCACTAAGTGAAGCTGACACTTTCACGTACGAGGAACTGCTTTGTGATTGAACCGTTGAACAGAGAGGGTGTCGGGTGAAGGTAAAAGATGACAAGGCACTGTTTCAAAGAGAAAGACCAGGATCACATTTATTCCTCGATCACCATCACACGAGAGGACATCTGTTTGAGTGGAGGGGAGATGTCAGAGGAGCTGTTTTTTGATATAAACAAGAGTATGGTGAATGTCTGGAATGCATTGCAGGGGGTGGTGGTGGTGGAGGTTGCTACAGTGGGGACTTTTAAAGGGCTCTTGGATAGGCACATGGATGCAAGCAAGATGGGAGGGGTGGTTATAGACAGGGAGGGAAGGGTTAGAATCATCACAGAAAAGGGTTATGTAGTCCAGCACATTATTGTGGGCTGAAGGGCCTGTACTGTTCTAATCATGAGAAGAATCGATAGGGTGGTCAATCAGAATCTTTTCCCCAATCAGGCTAAAAGTGTCACACACTGGAGGACAAGCATTTCAGGTGAGGGAGGAGAAAACTGAAGGGGGACGAACAAGGCAATTTTTTTTTAAAAAGAGGGAGTGGATGGAGTTAAGAATGGCTGCCAGAGTAGTGGGGCAAGCAAATACAATAGAAGCACTGAAGAGGTTTCTAGATAGACATGAATATGAAGGGGACGGAATGATGTACTATCAAGTGCAAGCAGCAGAGACTGATTTTGACATCATGTTCGACACAAGACACATGGGCCAATGGTATAATTCTAAGTTCCAATACAAAACATCTGGCAATTACCAGAGAGCTGTCTGTGGTATCTTGCCTACAATGTAATGAAGAAAATGTATATCTAAACATTTCCAAGGGTGAAATATTTGTGAAGATATCACCATGGAGGAGCAAGTTTTTTTTTAAAAATTCTGAGCAGATCATTCTGGATTGAGCAGAATTACAATGACCCTGGATAAAGCTAAGCTTCAAAGAATCCATTCAGCCACTGGAACAGACTTACCAGCAACACACCAAAACCTATCACCAAATATCAACAAATCCAGGAGTCACCACAAAATCTGCCAACAGAAACAGGAATCTTCAACAAACTACAACACTTCAAATGGGCCCATTGATGTAGAAAATGAGCTGTTGAACAGGTTCATTAATTATGACAAGCTGCAAGCATTTAAAGACATTTAGGCATGTGCCCTCCAATGCTATTGCACCAAATTAATGCAGAAAGAGACCACCTAGCCCAAGCACTGGGACTTGGTGTTAAGGTTCCAACACGGGACTCGATCCCACCTTGTTACACTCCATTTGGTCACCTATCTTCCTTGTGCCGCTGCTCTGTGTGCCTGCCAGTTCCACTTTCTAACCACACTTGGGATAGTGGTTTTTCCTAATTTCTTTTCATATTTATTCAGGTCTTTGTTATTGCATATAAATCTGCAAGCCTACTCGAATAGAGGCCACCAACGAAACTGCAACAGCTGGTTTGATATGGAAAACATAAATGAATGAGACATTGTGTACAATGATAGCAACTAAAAGAGCTGCAAGACTGCTGAATTAAAACACAGAACAGCAGGGCAGGGGGATGGAAGTTGGAGACAAGAACTTAGATTTATAACCACCCTGCCACAGGAGTCTCCAGCCGAATCCTCGATAACTTCAGTGAGATTCAAACAACCCTTGCTTGTCGCCCCAGCGTCTGACTTTGTTTTAAACATCTGTCATTTATTAAAGTGCTCAATGTCGACAACCAGGAACTGGAACAAGTCAAAACAAACTTTAAGAACTAAATTCCACATTCGTCCAAGTACATCTTGAATACAAGCAAATGTTGCTGGTCTAAATTTCTTCTTCAAAATGCTGTCACAAAGCATGTGCATGATGTTTGCTGTTTTTAGTGCATCAGCCTGCAAGATATCCAGAAACGTGGCGAGGAGATGCCCTGTTCTCCCCAAGTCAGAGATGATGTGTTCCCTCAGTATGTGTCACAAAGCAACAGCTTGTCCTCAACCTTTTCCTGAACTAATTGCATTTATGCACTGATTGCCTTTTGACACCACCACAGAAAGTTCATCTGGGCCAATTAACTCCATCCAAGGAAGTAAACATTAAACTTTTGGACAGAGAACAATCCACTGGGGGAACTCAGAGAGACAAGCAGCAACAGCGAGAAAAAAATGAATGGGAGATAGGCAGTATAAAAAAGACAAGGATGATGGACAGATTGGGAGGGAAAGGGGTAACCACTGGAAGGTTAATTTCAGAAAATTAATTCTCTATTTCCCTCACCTACATTTCCCATTCTGATATTTCTTTTTCTCTCAATAGCTTTTCCTACATGTCAACTGGGACCAATTTCATCCACAATACTTCTTCCAGATTTTATTTCTCAGTCCTTAAATTTCATCGATACCGAGATGGGCCATTTGTCCCATCTTTCACCAGGGTCCCCGATGTCCATGAGCTAAGGCACCATAAAACTGGTGGGTACAGTGATAGATCCAACTGAAAGAGAAGGATGTAAACTGGCCTTGCTCAGGGAAAATCTGGTCATGCAGACTCAAGAGCTATATGGTACAGAAACATGCCCTTCAGCCCAATTCATCCACACTAGTCAAATTGCCTGACTGAGCACATCTAATTTGCCTACGTATCTTTCCTATCCATGTACCTGTCTAAACATCTTATAAATGCTGTTATTTTACCTGCTTTTACCACTTTCTCTGGCAGTTCTGACCACATGCCAGTCTGCGTGGAAAAAAGTTGTCCCTTTTAATTCTTTTTCCTCTTACCTTAATTGCCCTCAAGTTTTAGACTCTCCTACTGAGGGAAAAAGACTGCAACCAGTCACCTTATCTGTGGCCCTCGTGATTTTAAATAGCTCCTTCAGGTCACCCATCAACCTCTTGCACTCCTCTTGCACTACATCCAGCCTCTCCCTATAACGCAAGACCTCCAGTCCTAGTAACACAAATATTTTTTATACCCTTTCCAGCTCAACAATCAGGACTGCACACAGTGTGCTGTCTCATTCAAATGAGAAGGTTTATGCCATTAAATCATAGTTGGCTAGATCCTAATACAGGGAATGAAGGAATATGGGCTTAGCACAGAAAAGTGGTGCAAGTTCAAGATCAGCCATAATCTGAAGGCTCAAGGGATGATGTTGTTGACTCCTGTTTCTAATTCTTGCAGATTGAGGAGTTAATTTCATACACATTGTACAAATGCACCAAAATTCTGTTTCTCCACACAAGTACATTTATTCAATAAAAACTCAAATGGCATACATTAAATCTCCACGTGAAAGATAATAAATACAAAAGATAGATAGATAATACATATTCACAATTGCATTTGGTGCAAAAAAACTGTTGCTTCAATAGTGCAGACTGATCTTTTGATGGTGCCGGAGTAGTTTATAGTTAGGTTAGTAAAGGGAAATTCAAGAGCCTGATTGCCATTTGGAAAAAATAGCTTTTCTTGAAATTAGAGGCACTGGTTTTTCAGGCTTCTGTACCGCCTGCCCAAAGTCGTGAGAAGTGGTTACGACCAGGGTGATGGGATCCTTTATGATGGTTGACATTGAACAAGAATGCAGGGGTTGAATGCAATACACAAAAGTGCTGAAGGAACACAGCAGGTCATGCAGCATCCATAGGAAGTAAAGAATAAACAATGTTTTGGGCTGGAGTTCTTCATCAGGTTTTCAATGTTGGCTGCCTTCTAGATGGCTTTAATGGATATATGGTATTCTAAAATTAATGCAGATTTTAAAAGGCTGTCCTGTTAGATACACTATTGGAATGACAATTCAACAGTAAAGAGCCTGGCCATTTATACCTATTTCATAAGGAATGAGCTTGGTTTGCATTCCACTTTGCTAATTCTTGCAAACTCCTTAAACTGAATAAGTGGAATTCTGCATGCTATTAGCTGACAAACTGCTACCAGGATGAAGATTTATTGCAGCCCTTCGGTGTTACTCTCACAGAAAGGGATGGAACATGCAACAAACATTTTTTTTTAAGAAAAACCTTCTGTTTTGCAATGGAAAACCAAAAGAACAAAAGAACAGCAACAACATGAAGAAAGCAGCATTCAACAGCCAGGTTTCCAGCCCACAGTGGAAAGGATATTCAGCTAAACACACAACAGAGAGAAGCAGCAAAGACCTGCCTGGTTATGTCACAGTGACACTCGGGGAGCTCAAGGTCTGCATCGCAACAGTCAGCCATGGCTTCCAGCAGAGAAACTGCTGCGTTGAGGGTCAAGCAAGTACCTTCTGCAAGAGGGGCTGAAGAAGTCTGAAGCTGTGCACGCTCACAGACAACAGCCCAGCTTAATACTCCTGATGAGCCCTGTCACAGCTGTCCAGACAACTGGCGGAACGAAGCAACAAATGCTCAGGTTTATAAATAAAAACTTACGCTCATTGGCGTGTGTCGCCAGCCTCACATTCCTGGAGCATCAGGCCAGCAGCAGCAAGCAGCAATCCTTTCAAACGGGGACTCACGGTCTCTGCCCAGCATGGTTTGCCACACCAGCAAGAAGGGTTGAAAGACCAGCTTCAATGCAGCGAGCACTAAATGTCTCACTGCAACGAGCACAGGAAAACACACTGAACTATTCCTGAGCTATGACGTCTCTCCACTGGGAAATGAGGGGGCCAGCAAGAAAGAAAAATCACAAGCAGCTGTCTCTCTCTCTCTCTTTCCTCCAGAGAACATCTCTCCTGACACAGCATCAGAACCATTTGTCATCGAGTATAGCCTTTCCCACATTATACAATGCACTCTCACAATCACGCTCTTTCAGCCAGTCACTTTTCTCTCCAGAGGCAATCTCATCCAACTATGCAATTTCTAACAGCGTGTTCTGTCAAGAACTGGGACGATGTCCAAAATCTAACCCCTCCCACTCCCCCGACAACCAAACACAGTCCAGCTCTGCATTCTGCTTCAGAGTCTTGACGGCCCTCCTTCACGTTGGGTCAGAGGTAAATAAGACCAGAGCTTAATAACCTCGAGTCTCTCTGCCATCTCAGCTATAATATCAAAGAACGGCAGCCTGGCTACTCATTCAAAGGTCAATGATCTCCCCTCCAACTCCATATTCGTGTGTCAATTTTGACAACATGCAATAAAGTATCAACACCAACCCCAGCTTGCAGCAAGTGTCCAGGGGGAGGAAATGGGTGCTCATCCAACGGGAGGAGTTTTACATCTATTTCCAATCTCAAAATTGCTCCCAGTGAAGTCAGAAAATCTTGCACAGATTTACCACTCATGCGTGGATTGGCCTCCTGCCTTTATCCCAACTCCAACCAGGTCTAACGAAGAGCTCAGGACTGAAACGTTGGTTACCCTTACGACTTTTGGATGCTGCATGGTCTGCTGAGTTTCTCCAGTACATTTTGCATTACACTGGGCCCCAGCATTCGCAGACTTTCGTTTAACTCCAATCAGCCAGGCCTCATTTGCCTGCGGCGTTTGTGCTCAGTTATGTACTCTGGATCCACACTGGCATTGCCTCCATTGAAAACTACTGATCCTCTTTTCAAGCCTCCCATGCACGCCTTTCTCTCCTTCACGCCCTGCCTGTTCCTCCTCCAGCTCCAAGACCTGGTTCGATCACTGCGCTACCCCACTTGTGACCTCTGCCCCACTCTCCTCCGTCTGCACGAGCTCCAACCTCTGGCATTGCCTCCCTTTACTTCCCCTTCTGCAAGCAGTTTTCCCCTCAAAATCTACCTCTCTGACCACACAAATTTGGCCATCAGCCTTGAGAGCATTTACATCACTTGGTGTTAAAATTTGTTTTGACAGTCTATGCTGCATTCAAGGAAGTGCAAGACCCAGTACGTTTCTAGAACATGCAAACATTGGCTCTGCTCAGTTTCATGCTGTTTCCCCACCAAGGACACTTGTACCACGTTGGCTGACAATAAATAAACTACATTAACGACAATTTGATGTCCAACAGCACTTCTCAAGTCACATAAACCTTAGTTACACAGGCATGTTTTAAGGAATTCAAGCTCCCCACCAAGGACACTTGTACCACATTGGCTGACAATAAATAAACTACATTAACGACAACTTGATGTCCAACGGCACTTCTCAAGTCACATAAACCTTAGTCACACAGGCATGTTTTAAGGAATTCAAGCATGGGGCAATGATTACAATATGTTTATTGGCTTAAAGCTGGCAACTAAGTAGCATGGGTACAACAGCAGTTTATTAGCATGGATCCAATGGTTCAGCTGGCATTGTACTCCAATGAAGTGAATAAATTATAGATTTGATGGTTCGTTTAAGATCATGAAGGTTTGGATAAAGCAGAATCACTTACTGAAGAGGTAAATTTAACATGAATGGCAAAAGATCAGTAGAACTCAGGGTTCTTTAATGCAGGAATGGATAGGATTTGGAATGCACTGCCAGATAAAGCAGTGGTGCCGATTAAATGGTGGTCTTCAAAAAGAGAAATGAGTAACTGCTTCCATGAGGGAATTCTACAGGGCTACTTGGAAAGAGCAAAGCAGTGGGAGTAAATGGATTGCCTTTAGGGGAAGCTACCATGAACTCAGTAGACTGAATGGCCCCCTCTGGGACTGTAGCACTCTGTGTTCTACAGGCAAGTGCTCCTCACCGACAACTCCAGTATTCATTAGTGTGCCAGCAATTTATCATCAAGTCAGATTGCTAAGTCCACTTCCGACAACTGGCTCGGCATCGATGCTTTCCCCACTGCAGACCCATTATTGGAGACAGCAAAGGTCTTCAGGTGACTCACAAGCACAGACTCAATGAGATGGTGGACATCCAGGGCACTTTGCAAGTGACAAACCAAGCAGCACAACACACTATAAAACCATGCACACCCTACCATAATTCTCCAGCACACATCTTGGATACATTACAAGCTGCATCCATTACAGCTTACTTCCATCAGCCAATCAAGGTAGGCATCAAGATCCATCAGCCAATCAAGGTAGGCATTAAGATCCAGGAGAACACATTCACTTACCCCTCATCACAACTGGGAGCTTCCAGCAACTGCTGGGTTCCTTCAGGCTTTGCCAACCACTGTACTTAGACAGCACTCATAACCTGGATTGACATTCCAAAGTATGGCTCTTCATAGCAGAGTCACTGGAGAAAGACTAACAGGAAAGCCAGACCAGGTGGGACTGGTCAGATAAGGGTTTTAAGGAAGAGGTGTGATGAATAAGGCAGAATAGCCAAGAAATTTATGAAGGACCATCCAAAAATCTAGGCACGATCACTGTGAAGGACGGAGATGGCCGGGGGTGAGGATTGCTGGAGGGTGGTAGGGCTGCAGGAAGTTATAGCAATAAAGACAATGAGCCTTGAAGGGATTTACCCCAAAGGCTGAGAGTTTTAAATTAAAGAAACATCAGCCAACCTCAATGAAGAAGTGCTGGTGTGTGCAAGTTGATGCATGGGCATCCAAGCTCAGAGCTTCCTCATTAGAAATAGAAGGGCCTTCTGGCTTGATCTTTCAGGCATCCTGTTCTAATATTTGATGCTTGGACCTACTCAACATTCATGGAAAAATAAGGTTTGAAGCTTTTCTTTAACCATGACTATAATTCACAAATGTGGAATACTCGAAGGCTATTTTAAGAAATTGTACAAATACAGTTTGTTTTCTACTCAAACAAGGTGTGTGATACCTATAATGAAATCAGGTTGACCAGAAGTCAGAAATGTTAAAAAAAAAAGTAATAATTAAATTAAACATTAAATCTCTGAAATTAAAGGGTGAAGCAACTCTGCATAAAATGTTTGTCTGCAGCACTTCAAAGCGAAGAGGGAGAATGGGGTTAAAATGAGATAGAGAAGTGAAATGCAAAAACAATGGACATGAATCAGGAATAGACTGTTCAACCCTTCTGTGCCATTGAATAAGATCACAGCTGCATTTCTCTCAAACTCCAGTAACTTTTCACCACCTCCACCCCCCCACTCTTGCTTATCTATTTATCCCTTTCTTGAAATATTTCAAACTGGCTTCAATAGCCTGTCGAGGGACAAGGCCCTCTCGACTCTCCATTTTGAAATGAACAACCCTATATTTTTAACCATTCTGAAAGCTTTCTGAAAGAGGGAGGGAGTGGAATGAAATCAGAGACCAAAAGGAGATAAAATTATATTGCTTAAAAAAGTCTTGTCAGGAAAGTAACTGTGCTTTATTAAGCAGATTCCAGTTTAAAAAAAAAGGCCTCATAGACCATCAAGTTCAACAGTTTATTTTCTTACATGCATTTTTATTGGCAACTGCAAAACCAAAAGGGAGAAGGTTGCCCTCCAAAACATGCCCAAATTGTTTCAATTGTTACACAGTGTATAAACCTGCTGGGTAGGGAATGACTGATAGTTGGATCACTTGCAGCATCAAGCAAAAAGTTCTGGCATAAAAGGAGTTAAGATGACTCGATTGGATTGGTGCGCAGTTTGACACTGTCGGAGGGCCAACCACAGTCTCTGGAGGCCTGGCTGCAGGTTCAAACTCTGTGCAGTCTGTGTAGCACTTCATTTTACTGCAAACAAACTCTCCTTTGTCCATCCTCCCACATTCCAGCAAGCCAAAGGTCCCCAACGAACAAATCTGTGCCAATCAGGATCCGAACAGCATTTCAACGTGCCATTTATCAGACAATTGTCTGGTTAAACTTGTTAAAGGAGGGTTCCGCTCAAAACCAACAACTATGTCTGCAACTAAATCTTCGAGGAGCTAAAAATAATAATCCCTCACTCCAGCTCCTGCTGGATTCCTAAGTGAGGCTAAAAACACGTTATAAGGTCCAAGGGTCAGATTCAAACGGAAATATAAACATGACTTGAATTTTAATCATTCGGATTCCTAACGACACATACATACAGAGCTTTGACTAAACTTCACAGAACAGAAACACGAGGACTGCAGATGCTGGAATCTAGGATCAATAAATTAGAGAGACTCAGCAGGTCAGGAAAAATTCAATGAAGAGAAAAGAGCAGTCAAGATTTCAGGTCACGACTCTATCCAAACTAAACCCAAGCCCAACCTTGTTATCGCTCCTTCCCACAATAGTGCCAACCTGAAACATTGACAGATCATTTCTCTCCACGGATGCTGCCTGGCCTGCTGAGTCCCTCTTGTAGATCATTGGTTGCTCGCAAACAACAGCCTAGGGACCAATCATCTTTCAGCTCATTACCATTCTAGAGAAAGTCTTGGCACATAGAAATGCATGACTTCAGGCAATTGTGCACACATGATAGCACCCTTGCAATTCATCAATTTAATGAAAGCTTCAGCATCACCCTCTAGTTCTTAAACCACTCCAGGAAATGCTCCTCATCCCAAGGGTGCGCAGATCTCCTCCTTATACATAGACCAATTTATACTGCTGTCTTCCAGCTCCACATCACTGATGGAAACTATTACCACTTGACAAGATGATTGCAATGTTGCCCTGATAAGCTGGCCAGCTTCCATGTTCTGTAAACCTGCAGTACCCAAACTTCTGGAGGCCACATCCAAACCTGCACCAAGTCATGCAGTGCATAAGAGTGCTGAAGAAATGTAGCATCCATTGGAAGCAAAGGGTAACCAACATGTCAAGCATGTCTCCCCCCACCTTTTTACTTGGGCGCATGCCTAATGTTTGCTCATACATTGATTAAGGACTCGGGCCCAAAATGCTGGTTACACCTTACTTCTTTTCGTTGCTGTGTAACCAGTACAGTCACAGCTTCTGCAGACTTTCCTGTTCAACCCCGCATCAAGTTATGACTGTCCTTGTATTCACTGACCACCATCACAGGTTCTTTGTCTGGGAATACCTTGGGTTCAGATGCCTTGCATTTCACTCTGCAACGTCCCTCTGCTCCAGGGTCTTCTGATCCCATCGCTGGGGGATCTGGCATTGAAACAGAGCCTTTGGCCCACTGAGTCTGTACCTACTTACACTCATTCCATTCCCATCAACTCCCCTCAGATTCTACCGCTCACTTATCATGGGGTAATTTGCAGGGGCCAGTAAATCTTAACAACTTGCACATCTTCGGGATATGGGAGGAATCCTGGGCACCCACACAATCACAGGGAGAACATGGGTACTATCTGTGAAGAGTTTACAAGGTCAGGATTGCAATCTCGCCTCTGGCATGGTCAGACGGTGATTCTACTCGCTGTGCCACTGAGACATCCAATTTTCCTTTACTCCTGGTTTCTTGCTGTTCTTGATTTTAATCAGCCACCTCAACATGTGGTGCTGGAAGCTGGCAGTCCATCTCACTTGCCAGTGCCATCTTTGTTTGTTTGCATGGTCTCCATGTAGCTGTATGTGCTTCCCTCGGGTATTCCAGTTTCATCCTGCATTGTTTGATCAATTTGGCAGCCTCTGGTGCTTTTGGCCTAAGTAAGTGGCAAGAGAATCCAGAGGAGATGATGAGCATGACAAAAGATTTGCTTAATTGGAAATGGCATTGAAATCTCAGCCAGGTTCAATGGACTGATTGTCATATACATTATGCACAAAATTCTTACCTGCTGTAGCAGAAAAGGGACTTTATATAAAAAAAACAACAGTATATAGAACTTTAAATAGTCACCATTTCCATAATGCAAGATAAAAGTGACATTACAATTGTGCAGACACGCTTTTGAGGAGCCAGAGTATTATATGATTTGTGTAGTCGAGGGAGGTTCAAGAGCCTGATAGCCGTTGGAAATAAACTGTTCCTGAACTGATCAACATTACAAGCAGGAAGATTTTCAGCTGAACCTTCATATTTAAGGTGACATGGTTACCATAGTGGTTAACACAACATTATTGCAGTGTCAGCGTCTTGGGTTTAAATCTGCTGTTAGTAAGGAGTTTGTACGTTCTCTCCATGACTGCATAGGTTTCCCCCGGGTGCTCCGGTCTTCTCCGTTGTTCCAAAGATGTAAGGAGTTAGCAAGCTAATTGGTCACATGGGTGTAATTAGGAGGTGCAGGTTCATGGGCTAGATTAGAAGGGCCTGTTTCTGTGCTGTATCTCTAAATGAAAAAATAATTGATGCCAAGTTCTGAAATTGCCTCCCAAAATCCATTCGCCAGAGCTTTGTCTGTGGGCTGTCTAATGTTAGGTCTGCTTTGTTCATGAATGAGTGAGACAAACACCAGACTGAGTCGAAATCAGGGTTCTTTGTTCTTTATTACCGGATTGTAACACTTGCAACTAACCATGTTAGTCGGAGAATGCATTCTGCCGTTATCAGCAAAATGATGATTTTTTATACCCTTGGATACGTGCTTAGAACATCATCATATCATTACTTGTCCAATGACTAAAACTGTTGCTATCCTTTCCCTGCTAGCTTCCTGCCTCTCAATCCATCAATGTCTCTCTTATCTTGTAAGTACAAGGATGCATTCACATCTTGTTACAGCCCTGCACAGGGTAACTCCTTACACATTCCCATCTCATGATGTTTTACCTAACAGGAGTACAAGGACACCTCCCCTTCTTGTTACAGCCCTGCACAGGGTAACTCCTTACACATTCCCATCTCATGATGTTTTACCTTACACTAACAATCAACTAATCCCTTTCTCAAGAAGTCAGCAGGCTCACTCCAATCAAGTGCCTGTTTATGGAATTCAGGTAGCTACTTTTCTCATCAACCCCAAACTGTCATTTAGCCAGTTCAGGGATTTCCTGGACTTTTCCCACAGCCAGTGAGAATGCTGAATGCCTAAAGGAACTGCTCATGCTGAACATCTGAGACTTTCATTTGTACAAAACAATATTTATTTATTTTTATAGCAATAATACTTGTTCTGAATATGCATTGTTTTTCTGCATGTGTTATGTCTGGTTGTATGTCTGCGTGTTTTTGCACCGAGGACCAGAGAACACTGTTTCATTGGGTTGTACTTGTACAATCAGATGACAATAAACTAAACTCGACTTGACTTGATAATTCTGTAACTCCTGAGATTAAAGCAACAAATCCTGGGCAGAAGAAATAGATTTGTTAAGATAGCCCTAGCCGTAGCAAAAAATGTATTATGTCAACCTGGAAATTGGAAGATAATTTGAAAATACAACAATGGTACATAGAAATGAATAAATGTATTCCATTAGAAAAAATAACATATAGTTTAAGAAATAATATTGAAATATTCGAACAAGTATGGGAGCCTTACATTAAATACAACAGCGAAAACCTACCGGGGACAAACATTACCTAAGTTGATGGAAAGAGAAGGAAAGAAAAGAATGGACTCAGTAGAATTTCTGGTGTATTTTTGTTGAATGACAACATTGTCTGACTGGTTTAATGCAACCTAGATTGTATACCTAAAATGGATGAGAGGGGGGGGGGGGATGGTGGGGGGGTGGCTTGGGAGGAGGGGGGGGAGGGGGGGAAGAAAAAGTCACTGTATATGTGTGAAAAAGAAAAAGTGTATATCATGGCTAATGTGATTTATGGTGTGAAAAATAAAAAATTTAAAAAAAAAGGAGAGAAAAGTAGAAATATAAAGGTGGGTTCGACAGTAACATAAAAGAGGACACCTTACAAGATGGCATCTTACAGCTCTGACATGAAATTATTAAATATACCCATTCAGAACTATTAAAATTCAACCCCAGAACCATAAAATTAAACATTGAAAGAATATCCTAAGATCGCTAGCAGACCTCGGAATTGACAGAATCGGCAGTCTCTGCCGGGCCATGGGAACTAAACAGCCTGTGCTCAGTCAAGTTCAACACTGCAGGAGTATTAAACAGTCAGCGAACGGGCCATTTAAACATCACGGGAGATTTAAAGGGAAATCACACGGGCCATTTAAACACCACAGGAATTACCAGCAGCGGATCCCCAGGCCATGTAAAGAAGACCAGACCACATGGATGCAGAGGGGGCTACAGGCTAAGCTGAGACGCTGGGCCAAGAGACTCCTGCTCCCTAACATCCTCCTGACCAATGTACAATCCTTGGAGAACACACTTGATGAACTCCATGTCAGACTTCAACATCAGAGAGACATAAAGGAGCGCTGCATGATGTGCTGAACGAAAACATAGTTAAACTCAGACAATTCAGACACAGCGCTACAGCCCGTGGGCTTCACCTTCCATCACGCTGACTGTACAGCGGCATCAGGAAACACTTGTGTCATCATCAATTCATCGTGGTGAGCAAACATGATGGTTATGTCCAGTCCTGCTCCCCTGACCTAGAACATCTGGCAATCAAGTGTCGCCCATTCTACCTGCCAAGGGAATTCACCAATATTATCCTGGTCACAGTGTAGATTCTACCCCAGGCAAATGCCAGGCTGGCACTGGAGGAACTGAGCACTGTGATAAACAGCCATGAGATGGCACATACGGATGCCTTCCCGATTATTGTGGGAGATTTCAATCAGGTCAACCTGAAGAAGTCTCTGACAAACTGCCACCAACACATCGCATGCGAGACCAGAAGAACCAACGCCCTCGACCATTGCTCCACCTCCATGAAGAATGCATACCAAGCCATGCCACGACTGAACTTCAGCAAGTCTGATCACCTGACTGTACTTCTACAACCGGTATACAAGGAGAGACTGAAGACCACAGCACTAGTGGTGAAGACGATGAAGGTGTGGTCGAGGCAAGCGGAGGAGCATCTGTAGGACTACTTTGAATCAGTGGACTGGAACTTTTCCTACAACTCATCCATAGACTTGAATGAATATGCAACAGGTGTCACTGACTTCATCAAGACCTGAGTGGATGAGGACGTGCCCATGTACAAATACCAGGAGTTCCCCAAACAGAAGCCCTGGATAAATCAGAGAATCTGCAACCTGCTGAGGGTGAGAACAAGGGTGTTTAAGACCAGGGATCAGGATCTTTACAAGAAGTCCAGGCACGACCTGCAGAAGGCCATCTCCAAAGCAAAGTGGAAATTCCGGAAGAAACTAGAGACAGATACGTGCCAGATATGGCAGGGAGTGCAGGCCATTACCCCCGACAAAGGAGGGTGAACACTATAGTTGACTGTGATGCTTCACTACCCAATGAGCTGAACACCTTCTATGCCTGCTTTGAGAAGAAGAACCAAACAGTGCCTACTAGAATCCCTGAAGAGGTTGAGGACCCTGTGATATCTGTCTCTGAGGTTGGCATCAGAACATCATTCAAGAGTTTGTAAGGCATCAGGGTCTGACAGTGTACCTGGCAGTGTACTGAAAATCTGCGCCAACCAACTTGCCTGACACATCTCTTAGAGTTCTTTGAGGAAGTAACGAGCAGATAGACAGTCAGTGGATGTTGTTTTCTTGGATGTGCAGAAGGCCTTTGACAAGATACCACATGAGGCTGCTAAACAAGATAGTATTACAGAAAAGGTGCCAGTGTCAAAAGAAGATGGGCTGATGGCAGAAGGCAAGGTGCCAGTGTCAAAAGAAGATGGGCTGATGGCAGAAGACAAAGAGTGGGAACATAGGAAGCAATTTTCTGGCTGTTAGCTGGTGACCAGTAGTGTTCTGTAGGGTCAGTGATGGTGACTGGTTTGTGTGGTGCCCGCTACTTTACATGCTGTATATAAATGAGTTAAAATTATGGAATTGATGGCTTTGTGACCAAGTTTGAGGATGCTACAAAGATAGGCGGAGGGGAAAGTAGCATTGAGGGAACCAGCAGAGGGACTTGGACAGTGTAGGAGAATGGACAAAGAAACGGTGGATGGAATACAGTCATTCCATTTGGTAGAAGGATAAAGACTTAGATTATTTTCTAAATGGGTAGAGAATTTAGAAAGCAGAGGACTTAGGAGTCCAAGTGCAGGATTCCCCAAAAGTCATCTTGTAAACAAGGTAAATTCAATGTTGGCACTCATTTTGATAGGACAAGAATAAAAAGCAAAGATGTAATGTTGAGGCTTTATCAGCATTGACCAGTTTGGGTGCTATGAGCAGTTTTGCATCAAATATCTAAGGAGGACATATTGGTATCAGAGAGAGTCCAGAGGAGGTTTTCAAGAATAAGTGCAGTGATGGGCGGGTTAATGTGGGAGAGCATTTAATGGCTCTGAGCCTGTACTCACTTAAAAAGATCAGGAGGGTGGGGGGGACTCTCACTGAAACACTGGATATTGAAAGGGCTGGATAAAGGTTATGAGAAGGCAAGAGAATGGGGTTGAAAGGAAAAATACATCAGCCATGATTTGAATGGTTGAATGGCCTAATTCTCCACCATCACCATGGGCTTTTCAAAGAAAATTGATGAAGCATCAAAAATAATTGATGAACTATGGAAAGGTTTGAAGAGAAAGACCTGCTGGATTGCTCATGGACAGAACTACACAGAGTCCAGGGCCAAATGGCCTCCTCTATACATTTAACCTGTGCGATTGTGTAAACAAGTTTAATTTTTGTAATGGTAATAATTGGAAATGTCAGTGATGTATTGGTCTTCCCAACTCTATAGCTGAATTAATTATCAGTCTATACAAATGGGATGAGATTCCCTGTGTCCTTGGGTAAGGACTTCCAGGGTTCAGATCCTATGACGATTGAGGAAAGGTGATTTCTGTCCAAGGCAGGGCAGTGGATGGCTCCCAGCTGAGCAGGAATTCCCCTCATCAACTGATCCATGATCAAATACCAAAAAGCTGAAGCCTCATGAAATGATCTCTCTGCTGGACTCTGGGATGGCCGACTAACTCCACTGTAGTCAGGGCTGTGAACGCATTCTCGGTTCAAGGTTATGTCCTAATACGCTTGAACTAATTTGACTTCAATAAAAACATCATCTCAAGTGCTGTGCTATCTGTGAAGGATCACAAAGCTACAGGAAATTAATTAGAGTGATCAGACTGATCACTGCTGGGATGCTTTACTCAGCATACCAATGCATTTCCGGCCTCCTTCAAACTACATTCCACATCTTCTTATTAACACACACACTTTTTATTCCCTTTATCACAAGAAGGGCCACTTTAATGAAATAGAAAGATGCTGTCCCTTCCCTCCTATAATCAATGGTGTCCGATGTGAAAGCATGTCTGGCTTTGGAAAAACTTGGATGTTCCACTACAGAAATGAATCTTAACTTTCTTTCTTTATGGGGTTCTTCTCTTAATTATTTTCAAAATTTGTAAGATTAACTCATTTTTTAACCCAATGTTTATCTTCCTTTCTTTTTATAACTGGACTGTTTATGTTAGCCAGTAGCCTCCAAAGGAAGGGGATTGAATTAGATATTTATTTAGTATAGTGTTTTATTTTTCATCTTTCTTTTTAATATAACATAGGTCTCAGTACTATTTGTATTGAGATACGAGATTTGTTAATACTTTATTTTGTTATGTATCTATGGAACATTTACTTCATAAAACCAATAAAGGGGAAAAAAAAAAAAAAAAAAATCACACAGTCCAGGAATAAATTTTCCAGTATATCCTGCAAGTTTAAAGGGAGCACAAAAGCCCGGACAACCAATCAGTTTGAAGGGAATGAGATAAGCCACATCTGGCGAACAGGATGCCAAACCATTGTCAGTGGATTATTGAAGCACTGGGCAGATGGGTACAGACACCCAACATGGGGCACCACAGACTCAAATTCTGTGGTGACAGTCTGCAAATTTAGATGCAACACATCAAATAATATGTAGGCTCAATACCAGAAAAGTGACCATTATAAACTGCTGTAATGATCCAATTGTTCTATTTGGACATGTATGGAGGCTCATAAAATGGTACGAGAACAACAAACTGAGTCTCAATGTGGACAAAACAAGGGAAATGATTGTGGACTCCAGAAAGATGAAGAGTGATCACCCTCCACTACACATCAATTGTTTTATCATGGAGAGAGTGAACAGAATAGTTCCTTGGTGTGCATATAATGGACGACCGATCCTGGATCCTCATTAGTTAGGAAGGCATAGCAGCACCTACACTTCCTGAGGACAAGGCTACTGATCCTCAACTTGACATCCTTTGGGAGTTGGGGGGGCAATTGAAAGTGACCTGTATGGCTATATAACCGGGCATGGTAGCTGCAAAGCACTGGACCAGAACTCAATAGATAGGATTATCAAAACAGCAAGAAGATCACTGGAGTCTCCCTTTCCTCCATTGACAACATTCACTGGAAGTATTGCTTAAATAGGGTCCAAAGAATTATTGAGAACCTTTTCCTTCCAGCATGCACCATCTTTGACTCACTAAAATCAAGGTGGTACAAAAACATCAAAATCAGCTCTGCCAAGCTGGGAAATTCTTCAGCAGGCTGTGAGATTGATGAACAGTATCTTGCAAATGAGTAAATTATCCTAAAATATGTATATATTTAAATTATATATTTATGTCTATATGTGATTATTATGTGCTGTATATTGTGTGCATGCATGATCAATGTAGTTCGGAGAAATGCTGTTTCGTCGGGTTGCATATGTACAATCAGATGATAATGAATTTGAAGGACCAACAGGCTATTTCTCATTTGCTGTGTGTGGGTCTTCACTTTCACCCACCTCTGTACCTCTTCCCTCCAACTCACAAAAATCCTTTGAGCATGTAGGAAGTATTTGGACAGCGGACAACTCAACAACAGATTAGCTTGTGCCGAACAGCTGATTCTAAATGAGATCTGAAAAGTAACTCAAGAGGAAGAAAATACATCTGAATTATGAGAGGAGAGCACTGGGTCTCTTGTCACCCTGCAAGAGGAATGTCAAGCAGCTGCTCAAGTGTCCAACAGTTGTTACATGACAGCAAATGATTTTTATGGATTTAGACAAGAAAATCAAGTTTTATTTCCCTACCCTCAGCTGCGGCAAGACTTCTAAGAATGGAAATCCATGACAATTGTGAACCATCTGGCACTGTGACCATTTTGTTCACGAAGAAAGGAGTCGTTTTAATAATTTACGAGCTTGGAGGGACATGGACCAAGTGCACACAAGTGTGATTGGCCCAGAATACCACATTGGCTGGCATGGAATAACTGGGCTGAAGGGCCTGTTCTGTCCTCTGACGAAGATGTTTAAATCAGTGCACTACCATCGTATTCAGGGAAATGACAGGTTTATTTCAAGTACAGGTGAAATACGGTCAGTGGACCAGTAACTTAAGTGCTTGGGTCAACATCTTGAGGAAAGGAAAACTCAGTATTTTAAAAAAAAAATGGAATTAAAAATATCAGGTAGAGTAACTGCAAAGCTATTAGTTGCAAAACCACATTGGATCCTGACTATCCTGAGAAGGAAATATTCTGATTCAGTGGAGCCGAGTCCATGACCAAATCAGCCATGAGCTTATTGAATGACAGAACAGGCTCGGTGAGTCGGGTGGCCAACTCCTGTGCCTGAATCTTATGATCTGAAGTGATGCGACTACTTTTAATTTCAGTCGCAACAAGCTAACACAATGTGAGTCACCCAGCCATTCAACTGTCCCAACTCGTTAGTTACCTTCATGCCTTTCAAAGAAATTTGCTATCCTTAGATCAACCTTAGTTTCAGTCGATGCATGAACCTGGTGATATCGCTGTACCAGAGGCAGTGCTGCCTTTGTCATGGACCCAGGATGACCGGGGCCACAGCCTTTCATGGCTTCTTTGAGGGATCCTATTGCTTGGCTATCCCCAGTACAGGTTTCACTGTCTGCTCAAAACAGAGCCGACTCTGCTTCCAAAGACCTCAGGTGGTCCTGCCCTTTTTTAGTCAGACCAAGGAAGTGGCGGATCAGTGGTGGGGTTCCAGAGAGGGAGAACATCCATCCTCCTCTCCACCCCCACCCCGAGAAGAAGGAACATTGAAGGGAACCCTACAGCAGAGAAGGACAACCACAGCAGTGGACTCAGTCATCCAAGGCCAAGCCACAGAATTGCAATCAGGGAAGCTTATGTGTGTCCCACTGGGTTGCTGCTCAATGTGGCTACTGCAGCCGGCTCCAGGTTGGGGCTTGACAGCTAAAGGCCTTACACCAGGCCACAAGCTGCTGGTGGCCCTTTTCTAGGAACCAGGTATAGGAACCAGATGCAAGGTTCCTGAAAGGCCTTGGGCACTGAAGGCCTCTAAAGCTTCAAGCATTCAGAACCATAGATCGAAGAGGCATGATTTGGAGGTCGAGCTTCATGTCCATTTAGCTACAAAGGTTATGGGGTGAGGGGATTGGGAGAGCAGTGGAAGCAGTAAGATCCTTGGCTGAATGAACTTCATTTGCTATTCTTACTTGTTTTAATAATGGCCTTGGATTACTTGCCGACTCTTTCTTTGCTTTGCAGCGGAGGCAAAGATTTCTGTATGTTCTGTTACATAACAATAAATGGAATCCTGAAAATTGAAACTAATGGCAAGTCCTCGAGGTGGAGAGTTCTCAGTGTCCACTATCCTTTTCATACCCTTTCTGGGATGGAGTAACCAGAATTGAACAGATGTTCAGTGTTCTGAGTATCCTGCCCTCTGTTACTCAACCTGCCTGCAGTACATAGACAATCGGTGACCTACTTTGCAGCAGGACCCAGTCATTGTGGGGATTGTTACTGATGTTCAGATCCTTTGCACCAGGTACATCCTGTGAGGTAAACCTCAGGATTTTATCAACCATGGCAAAAAGCCCCTGAATTTGCAGACATACAACTTGTGTCAGTAAAATAAAAAGCACTCTCCAGTGCACATTACCGGCTCTGTCGTGAAGCTCAAAGTTCCTTAGCGTTCATATAATGGATGATCGATCCTGGACCCACAACATCATATCTTTAGTCGTGAAGGCACAGCAGTACCTACACTTTCTAAGGAGACTAAAAAAGGCAAGGCTACCAGGTCCCATCTTGACAGCTTTTTATAGGAAAAACACAAAAATGCTGGAACTCAGCAGGGCTTGCAGTGTCCATAGGAGGTACAGATATATAACCAACATATCGGGCCTGAATCCTTCTTCAAGGTATGAGCAAAATGCAGGCAAGCACACAATTGAGGTCAGGGTACAAATGTCCGGTCTGGCTGCATCATTGTGTGGTACGGTGGCTGCAAAGTATCGGACCCGAAATCAATACAGAGGATCAGTAAAACAGCCGAGAAGATCACTGGGGTCTCCCTTTCCTCTAATAATGACATTTACCAGGACCGCTGCTTCAGTCGGGCTCAAAGAATTATTGAGCTTCCTTCCCATCCAACAACAGTATGCTCTAATACTACCATCAGGAAAAAGGCCCCGAAGTATCAAAATCAGGACTACCAGGCTGGGAAATAACTTCTTGCCACAGGCTGAGAGATTGATGAACTGTGTCCTATGACTAAGTAAATCGTCCCAAAATTTAAAAATAAATATTTTTGGATGATTCACTTAGTTGCAGGACACTTCATCAATACATGCATGCATATATATAAAAATACAATTTAAAATAAATGTATGTGATTGTTATATGCTGTGTATTGTGAAAGTATGTGTGTGCACCGTGGTCCAGAAAACTGCTGTTTCGTCTGGTTGTGTATGTACAACCAGATGATAATTAACATGAATTAAGGTGATAGTCATTGCAGTAAAACTCCAATAATCTGCAACCCAACTATTTAGAAAACCCAAGGAATTGACATCTGGCCCAGAGGATGCTGATGCCCACAATCTTTTCCACTAACAGGATCCTGGTTCCACATTTCCCTTTCCACTCATCCACTGTTTCCCTCACTTCCTTTCCAACCCTCCCCCAACCCCAACCCCATTCTGCTTCCCTCACTCTTTTCAAATTTATCATTCTACCATGCAATATCTGGAAAAAATTAAAACTGTTTTGGACTATTAAAAGGAATAACATCCAATAATCTGGAAAAGCTGGCACGAGCAAAAGCCCGAGCGTGCAAGATCAATAGAGTTTCATTGTATTCAGTGTCACTGCCATGAAAGTACAGTAGTGCATTGCGTTTGATCAGTGCCTCAAGATGCAGAGGCACCAATCCAATAGATGCTGTCTGTCTCTCACCTGGCACCGATGAGGTCCAGCAGATGCTGCCAGCGGTCATCAATCTTGCCCAGTTTGTATTCTATTTCAGATGCTTTGCTCTCATGACTTGCTCGGACCAACCTCTGCCCCATCTGTTGCAACTGCACCTTGTTCTCTCCTGCTGCTGTTATCTCCTCCTGATAATCCTGTGGATAGAGTGAGGGAACCAGGTTAGCGATTGCATTCCAATGTCAATGATCGATGAAGGAATGGTCAACTGGATGCAGTTAGAAGGGAAAAGGTGAGAGAATGCCAAAAAAAAAAACAGGTTCTAACCAGTCGTGTGGCTGTCTCCAACAATGTCCATCTACATTTCCCATTGCCTTGGAAAAGCAGCCAGTATATTAAAAGACCAATCCCAGTCTATCACGGGCACTGACATCCTGTCCATTGAAAATATCTGTGTGAGCGTAGACAAGAAGGCAGGCAACATCAGAAAGGACATCCGTCACCACTGCTACCTTCGGGCAAAAGGTACAGAAGTCTGAAGTCCAGCAACTCTAAGTTTAAGAACAGATTATTCCCCCCCCCCCCCCCCCCCCCACCAAATCTCTTCCTGTCTGGGAGCCTTCACGTTGATGCAATCACAATGAAGGCTCGTCAGTGGCTATACTTTATGACGTGTCTGAGGAGATTCGGAATGTCACCGAAAACACTCAATAACTTCTACAGGTGTACTGTGGAGAGCATTCTGGCTGGTTCATCACTATCTGGTATGGAGGTGCCAACTCTCCGGACAAGAAACTCCAGAGTGTTGTTAACTCAGCCTGTGACATCATTCCATCAAGGACATCTACATGAGATGGTGTCTTAAAAAAGCAGCCTCCATCCTCAAAGACCCCCACCACCCAGGCTATGCCCTCTTCACTCTGCTAACATTGGGGAACAGGCACAGGAGCCTAAAGACAAGCACTCAGTGGCACAAGGACAGCTTCTTCCCCGCTGCCATCAGATTCCTGAATGATCAGTGAATCAAAGACACTGCCTTACTTTTTCTGCATTACTTTTATTTATAGTAATGTTATAAGATGGTTTATAATCTGTATGTTTACACTACGAAACTGCTGCAAAACAACAAATTTCTTGACTTGTTCATGACAATAAATTCTGAAATGCTATCAGGATCTTGAACCTCCCCCTACTACTTTAACCCTACCATAAACAACTCTGGGATCTGTCTGCACTATTGAAACATCACTTTCTCCCCCCCCCCCCCCCTCAATGGACTGCATCTGTGTATGTTTTACTATCTATCTGTTAATATTTATCATCTTTTTTCTATTTTGCATTTGTCGTTAATTAAATTTTGACCACGGCAGTTGTTGTTGTGTATCAGTGTGACCACAGCAAGCAAGAACTTTAGTGCATCCATGCATTGACCTTGTGTATGTGACAATAAATGCTCATTGAACATCCCACTCACCCTCTCTTCACCTTCCTCTCATTGAGAAGATTCATGCATCACCAGATTCAAGGACAGCTTTGTTTCTGCTTTTATAGACTCCTGAGTGAACCTCACGAGTAAAATAATGTTGCCTTTATGCTATCTGAATGGATCCCTCTGTAACTCTCTACTGTACTGTGTTTTTATTTCTGCATTATGTGGAGTTGAAGAGCTGGAGCACTCGCAAAATGAATATTCTCACTGTGGCTCGTGCGCATAACAATAAACTTGAACTTTGAAAATGAAGAATCCGTTCAAGTTCTACGTTTGGCCAAATGTCTTGGTTTCCATCTTCCATACACCCAGGTGGGGACATAATAGAGATTTATAATATCATGAAGGCCACCATTATCAATTATAATCTTTTTTTTCCCTCTCGTAGAAGGGGAATCTAAAACTAAAAGGTGCAGTTGAGGGGGAAAAAAAATTGAAAGGACACAACAGGGATGATGGGTATATGGAATGCGCTGCCATAAGACGTCGTTGAGGCAGGGATCATTGTTACATTTAAAAACAAATACATGGTTAGCAAAGGTTCAGTGGGATAAGAGCTGAATACTGGCAAATGGGACTAGATTGGGATGCATGGACTGCTTAGTTCAGTGTTGTCCAACTCAATGTCTCTAATTTTAATGCTGAAAAGGGAACGTATCACCAAAATGAAGGTGGGAAATAGTTCAAATTTTAAGCACATTGCATCCAGTGAAATCTTTGCCTCTCTGGCTAAACACTCATGCTTATGCACTTACAAACAGAGAATATGTTATCCTGAACAGGATTTAGAAACACCATCAACAGTGTCTCAGACTTTACCTTCTTCAGTTTCTCAATCATCTCCTCGATGCTGATGTCACCATTTTGTGATACTTTACTTTCCATCTGGGTCAGCCACTCACACAGCTCCTTGTTTTTCTCATTGAACAGTGCCCACTCGTTCAGTTTCTCTGATACCAGTTGTCTGCGGAACAACACCTGCAGATTTACAACATCAGGAGGATCAGAGCCAAACAAAAAATAGGCGTAAAGTGCATTATATATCAACAGTTAGTACTGCAACATTCTGCTAATGAGAGACAATTCAACAATGAAGTAACACCAGAAGAGCCCATGTCCTTAATCATAAAAAAAACTTGCATTATATAATTAATAGCTCAACTCCTCCATTCCACCTTTTTATTTGACACCCTTTTAAGATTTTTTAGTGAAACTCACTGGACCAATTACAGATGGATTACAAGAGCAAGTCAGAGAATGGATGCTCTGCAGGGAGAAGCTTTCATCTCCACCCCTAAAGGCATTGGTCAGGAGCATGAAGAAGTACCCTCTACTTGCCTTCAGTGACCACATCACCAACAAAATTGATGAAGCTCAATGCAAAGCAGAAATAGCCAGTCTACTTATTAACAACACTCAATCCATCAATGTAAACCTCAAGCTGTATGGCATTTACGGGGTTTTTGAAAGAAGTATCCAGTTAAATCCATTCCTCGGTCTTGTACCCACACCCTTGTAAATCTTTCCTCTTTCAGAATACATGTATCCCTCTTGACATTTGACCAATATACATTCAGTAAACTTTTGAGGAACTGCATTCCATCTCCCTCCAGTTTTCTGTAATATACTATCCTTGTCTATTGTCCACCAGAACGCTTTTCAATTGTCCTCTGTTACTGACCTTCCACTGTTGACACTGATAATTACCAATTACATAGAAGAGCACAGGTGCAGGCCCTTCAGCCTGTGATGTTAAATTAAATCTCAATAGTATGCAAATGATCCATCCATTTGCTGTATAGTCAAAAGAAAATCTCAGTTAACCTTGAATTTTTGAAAGAGAACAATCCTTACTTCTCCACTCTCCCCACACGACTGAAATCCCTCATATCTGATACTCCCATCCTTGATCTCCTCTGCATCGTATCCTGACATCCTGTTAAAGCTACGGAAGCTGATCACCAGAAACCTCCCAAGGGAGTTCTCAGCAATCGCACCTGTGCCTTTGGGTGCTTTTAACCATCCAAACACAATCTCAGCCAAGTAAACTTTTAATACACTGATATTCTTTTATAATTAACACAACAGAGTTGCTTCACAAAAGATTTATTTAAAAAAAATAGCATTTGTTTTGGACGAGAGAAAAAAAATAGAATTTTACTGGATATGGTCTCCACAGAGGGAAAAAAAAGCTGGATTCGTATTGCAATAATGGCCAGGACAGCTATGAACAGAGTGCAGGGACACAGATTCCTGTTTAAGCTGATGTGACAAGATAACCAAAAATGTGTCTGAACAACTGCATTAAAAAAATATTTTCAAATGACCAAAGTCATTATTCACTTGAAATAATTCTTCTAAATTGTAATTAGACTTTTTTAGAAAGGCAGTTTAACCATCAGAATGGGAGACTCAATTTATATTAATTATGCTTGAATATTCACATTAAAATTAAATGTGCAAATTTATAAAGTCAAACCAAGACACAAAATACCATCCGATTCAAGGTACATGGATTCAAAACACTTCACAGGAAGTTCAAATTTCTACGCATACATACTGATCTCTCACCAGAGAGGAAGATGAATGTCAACTCATCGACTTTATGCGCAGTAACCACCTTCGTCACCCATTCATCTCAAGTCGCACGTTTATCTATTGTACAACTTTCACTGTTTAGGAATTGGGGCGTCCAATTCCCCTAATCATAACACAAAATACTTTTGACAGGATTTGTATTCTGATCTTCAAAATAAACGGCAATCCAGATGAAGCTGAACATTGAGCTCATAATGTCTGCTGCCAGGTTCTGAGATTAAACATACTTCCTGTTGTGGTGTGCTTTGATGCAAGTGTTACCCCAGAAAGTAATGCAGATGACAGGACTCTCTGCTGCAGACCATCAAGGCTGACAGTGGAGGATGCAACATGCAAACTCAAAGGAAATGATCTCTTGAATAATATTAAGTATAGAACTTTCAAATTATGCTCGTACCAGGACGATATGTATCAGATGACCCCCAAAGAGCAAGAACCCATCTACTGTGAGATTTAACAGAGCTTGTTTGCTGAATTATCAGTGGTGGGAGAGAAATTTATCAGGTATTGCTCTACAAAAAAGTATCCAGAGACTGCACTTCATCATTTTTAATTTTAATGTCTTAGGCCTAAATAAATAGCTAAATTTATTCAAGTGGCCTTTACCTCGAAATTGCTTCCAATGCTTTCCAAACTCCAGCTGTGCGTAGAGGTTCAGCTATCATGCCACTCACTCCAGCACTGACTCCTGGAAACCAAATGGGGTCCAGGAGTACATTCCCCATGCATCACAGTATAGCTAAGTTATGGCTGCAGGAAAGAGAGCAAGGGAGAACTAAGAAAGGATGGGTGGGGGAGGGAAGGGGGTTGCAATGGGATTATACCCCAACAAGCCTTGAGCAATCAAATTAACCCAATGGATATCCAGTCATTGCAAGCCACAGGGCCAAAGGCCTATTGCATAGATTTGCTTCATACAGGAAGAGAGCCATCTCAATCAATGTCTGCGGATTAGAGTTATAATCCCCCCAAAAAAAAAAATCGATAACAGCAGAGATGGTGGCCAAAACATTGGCATGCCCTTGGAGACCCAATAACTTGTGTAAAGATTCAGACTTTACACAATATAAATATACTTACAGGATCACCCAGTCCCTCCCTCAGTCATGTCAAATTTACATTCTTGCCGACCCCAAGACATTTTTCACCTTAACATCCAACTGACAACTGCCTTCGACCTCCTCCAACAGGTAGGAGACACACAAGCCTGAAAACACAAACCTCCAAGTTCAATGGCAGTTTCCTCCCTCCTGTTATTAAACTTTTAAATGGATCTATCAGTGGCAAAAAAAAATGCCCTTGCACTATGTTATTCTACCTTTCTCTATCACCTGTGTTATTATTGCAAGTGTATCACTTCATATGTGAGAATACAACAATTCAATTCAAAATATCAGCTGTCTCTGCCCTTTGAGAAGAGTTCTGATGAGTTTATGGGAGGAAAAAAATTCACCTCAATTCTGTCTTAAACATGTGATCCCTTATTAATTTTTAAAACAGTAACCCGAGATTCTAAATTCTTTACAACAGGAAACATCCTCTCTACATCCGCCTCTCAGAGTCTTGTACATTTCTTCCTTGTTTCATTGTAATTTAGTTAGAAACAATAAGTAATTTTATCCAATATTTTTAAGGCAGAAACTACACAAATAGATGACATCATTCTGCGAACCAGAGAAACAGACTTATGACAGGGTGAATAAAACCCAGTCCAGTCTTGTGGAAGGCACTCTGCCATTAAAACAAGTGATGTGCATGAGCAGCCCATTAAAGATTGGAGCACAATGTGTTTCAATTTCTCATCAATAATACAATTACAGCACAAGAGGCCATTCAGTCAATCCTAGCTCCTCCAGAGCAACCAGCAAATTCCATGCCTATAACATCATCAATTTATTTACCAAACGTTTCTCATTTTAATATCATAGATCATCCCTGCTTCCATCACACTTACAAGCAATAAATTCTAGGACTTTATCATTTTCTGTTTAAAAATATTTTCCCCTATAATCTCTTCTGTGGAACCTTAAATTTGCACAGACAGCAAATTGCTGGAGGAACTCAGCAGATCAGATAGCATCCATAGGTAGAAATAGTCAATCATATACTGTATCTTATTTGTTGCACTATGTACTAGCTTTCTAACTGGAATGACCATTGTGGACCATGGATGCTGTCCGACCTGCTGAGTTCCTCTAGCAATCCATCATCTGCTCAAGATTCCAACATCTGCAGCTTTTCTGCTTCTCTTCTTAAATGAGTGCCCCTGGATCTTGTGGTTTCAATTCATCCAATTTATTCAAAAATTGCATAATCTTGTACACATTAATTACATTTGCCCTCAACACCCTTTACTTCCGGGAGAACCATAGGTTCTCCAATTAAGTCTTGGAGCAAAAGCCTCTCATGGCTGGAACCATTCTGGTAAATCTTACCATTTCACATATGCTCAAAAGTGCAAAATGTTCCTCAGAAGCCTGGGGAAATTTGGCATCGCTTAACAACTTTTGCAGGTGCACCATTGAAAGTATCCCATCGGTGTATCAATACGTGATAATGGGAATCAATCTGTCCAAGAGGTTTGCGAACGTGGCTCAGACCATGACATACACACAAATCTTCCTCCCTCAGACTACAATTCCCAGTACCTTTAAAAAGCAGCTAACATCTTAAGAGACTAATCTCTTCCTTCCACCCCCCCCCCCACCCCGCCCCCACCACCAGCCACAATGTCTTCACCCCTTCCAGTCAGGAAGATTCATTAGCGTGAGACTACGCACGAGCAGGTTCAAGGACAGTTTCTTTCCAGCTGTTATAAGACTCCTCAATAATCCTCATTATAGTAAAATTATGCTGCCTTTGCTCTGTACCAACTGTAAATATGCACTCCCATACTCTGGCTTACTTTCTGTACAATGTACGATTTGTTTAATGGTACTGCTTGTAAAACAAATGCTTGCTGCCTCTTGGTACATGTGACACTAAATTTGAACTTGGAAACACCTTGAATTGAAATAATTAGAAAGGAAAGCAGTATTCTAGTGGTGATCTAATCAGAACTTTATAAAGATTCAACAAAACCTCTGTAAAAACACAGAAATGCTGAAGGAATTCAGCAGATCTTGCAGCGTCCATAGGAGGTGAAGATATACAATCAATGTTTGTGGCAGAGCCCTTTATTGATGTCCTTTATGAAGGTCTCAGGCTCAGAACATTGGTTATATCTTTACCTCCTATGGACGCTACGAGACCTGCTGAGTTCCTCCAGTGCTTTTGTGTTTTTGCTACAATCACAGCATCTGCAGACTTTTATGCTTCACCCAACACAACTTCTGTGCTTTTATTTTCCATACCTCCAGATCCAACATGATTTGCAAATCACGGTCTCATTTTTTCTGGTTGAAGACTGCCAAGACAGAATACAAGGTGTTGTTCTTCCAATTTACAACTAGGCTTGATTTAGCAGTACATGACCGATAAGACTATGTGGCATGGAGCGTGAAATTAATATAGTTGGCCATTGGGTTACCCTTATTTTTGCAGATGGCAGTGTGAAGGTACTTATCGAAACAGTCGACATCCAGTTTCTCTAATGTACAGGCCACATCAGGAGCACTGACTACAGTAAATGACCCCTGCAGATAAGGACTAGTTGGGGTCCCAAATTGTGGTGAGTGAGGAGATGCAAGTGAAGCACTTCTTGCATTTTTATATTATATAGAATCAGAATACTACAGTACAGAAACAGGCCTTTCAGCCCACCTAGTCTGTGCCAAACTATTAATCTGCCTCATCCCAATGACCTGGACCCAGACCATAGCACTCCATAAATCTGCCATCCATGTACCAATATAAATTATTCTTCAATGTCAAAATTGGAGTTCACCACTTCAGCTGACAGCTCATTCCACACTCTCAACACTCCCTGGGTGAAGAAGTTCCCTGAAATGTTCCCTTTCACCCTTAACATATCCTCCAGTTCTCATCTCACCTCACCTCAGTGGAAAAAGAATGGTTGCATTTATTTTATGTATATCATTCATAATTTTGTACACCTCTATCATTCTTCTAAGCTTCAGCGAATAAAGTCCTAACCTGTTTAACCTTTCCCTGTAACTCGGTGCCTCAAGTCCCAGCAACACGCTTGAAAATATTTTCTGCGCTCTTTCAATCTTATTGATATCTTTCTTGTAGTTACATGACCAAAACTCCATACAATTACTCCAAATTTTGGGCTCACCATTGTCTTAAACTTTCACCATTACATCCTAACCCCTCTACTCAATAAATTGAATCATACATTTATAGGCCCTTCCAGCCTACAAACCCATGCCCCCCAATACTAAAATATCTATACTTTGATATTTGAAGGCCAATGTGACATAAGCTCTCTTTATGACCCTCTCTCTTTGATGCTACTTTCAGAGAATTATGTTTCTGTATTCTCTGGTCCCACTGCTCTACTGCACCCAGCTGTGCCCTACTGCTGTATGTCCTACCTTGGTTTGTCCTCCCAACTTGCAACATCTCACACTTATCCGCATTAAATTCCATCTGCCATTTTGTAACCCATTTTTTCAGATGGTTCAGATCCTGCTGCAAGCTTTGAAAGCCTTCCTTTGTGTCCACTACACCAGATGACAACAATGGACCAGCAGAGATCCCTGAGGCATGCTACTAGTCTCAGGCAATCACCTACCACCATCTCTGGCTTCTCCTGCAAAACTAATGTCTAAGCCAATTTACTACATCATCTGGAATACCGAGCAACTGAACCTTCATCTCATGAAGACACCTTGTCAAAAGCCTTCATGCAGACAACACCCACGGCCTTTCCTTCATCAACTTTCCAGGTAACCTCCTTGAAAAACTCTCTAAAATTAGTTAAACACAATCTACCATGTAAAGCCATGTTGACTCTCCCCAAATCAGACCCTGTCTATCCAAATACTTGTGTACCTGATCTCTTAGAATAATTTCTCATAACTTACCCACTACTGATGTCAGGCTCATCAGCCGATAATTTCCAGGATTATTCTTGACCCTCTTTTGAAAATAACTGTATAACATTAGCTATCCTCCAATCCTCTGGCATCTCACCTGTGGCTCAGGCTATCTCCAACCAGGTGGTATTAATATCAATTTCTCAAAATTCGATCAACTCTCTCCCCTGACCCCTCTCTCCTTTCCTCAAACTTTCGATCACTTCTCTTCCTTCTCCTTTCAGAGTGCTACCCTTCTTCTGGCCTCTCCCAATATCCCTTCTCAGCTTCTTGCTCTTCTACCTTCCCACCTGACTTCTTACCTGTTAGCCTGTGCTCTTCTCCCTCCCCCTTCCTCTCCAACCCACACCCCCTCCTAATCTTGTTATTCAGGAGTCTACCCGATTTTCCAGATTCCTGACGAAAGGCTCATGCTCATACTTCCAATGGATGCTGCGTGACCTGTTGAGTTTCTCCAGCATGTCTGTGTATTTCACCCAATTCCAGCATCTCCAGACTTCCTTGTTTAACACCACAATCACAGCTGACACACTCAATGAACTCCAAGCCACCTTGTTGCCAGGCCTGCAAAACTCCAGGATGCAACTAACTTGACACACAGCCCTGTGACCAACCAGTCCTGACCAAGGAGCTTCCAATTGAAAAAAAAACTCGCTTCATTTCACTTTCTACAGAGGCTGCACAAACAACTGAGCATTTCCTGCAGCACCCGAACTTAATAACCCCCAAAGGACATCTCACAACTCAGGGCACAGGTAAGCAATGGCTGGCCACTCCATATCCACACTCCTTTGAGCAGAGAACCCACGTATCAAAGTCAGAACTCACAGAAGACTCGGCCCTTCATAAATTCATGCAGCAAAGTCAATATGCCTGTTCTAGCCAGTCAAAGAGTTATCCCCCAGCATTCCACAGCCCCTCTGTACTGCTCAACCATCTACTACCCTGGTCTTTCCCAATAGCAAATATTCTCTTTCCCAGTATTTCCAAAGCCAAATTGCAAGTTATTTCTGAATGCACTTTCAAAGCTCAACTAGACAGGCGACTGTACGGGAAGACTGGCTGCCGAAATTGTTCAAGTGTCAATGACCGATTCCGGAATTGGTCTAACTAAGCTCCTTAAACACAAAAATCAGATTAACACGTGAATAAATGCAGCATGCAGATTATTATTTTATGCAATTACTATAACGCAATTATTTAAAAACCACATCCCCTCACCTTCCCCATTTGTCTGCCATCATTTAGCCCTCCATGGATTACCAATTACCTACTGACCCCAGTCTCACACTTCCCACCTTATCCTCACACTGACCATCTCTCCTCTGCATGATCAGTCTTGTTGAAGGGTCCCAACCTGAAACATTGGCAATTCCCTCCCTCTCACACCAACTTTGCTCGACCCACTGAGCTCCCCCACCAGATTGTTTCTATTTAAACAGATGTCAGGATCCTTCTGACAGTGGACACTCAGGATCCCTGAAGGGTTTGGTATGAGCGAGGCCAACTTTGAGAGAGCTATGCCTCAAAGAATGGTCAACATGGACAGTGAACTGCTGATCAACACCTGAAAATAGGTTCAGTGAAATGAAAGGGGTTCAGAACTCAGCAAAGTAATAATGAAAAATATGAAAGTGCTGGTGAGACTCAGTGGGTCATACAGCATCTAGAGGAAGTCAAGGAGGGTCACCAATGTTTCGGGCCTGAACCTTTAGTCAACGTATGAGCAAAACAACAGGCAGGCATCTGAATAAAAACATGTTGGGAGAGTTGTGGGGGGCGGGGGAGGAGGGGGGGGGGGAAGGGTGAGAGAAAAGCACAGGTAAGATGACATCAGTAGATAGTGGTGGGAGGGCAGAAGAGAAGAACAAATTGACTGAGAAGTAATGGGGGGGTTGAACAGGGTAGTCCTCTGAATGGAAAAGGAGTGATGAGGAGCTGGAGGAAAAGACAGAAGGACGGGAAAAGAGAGACTCAGGGGAGGGGTTTAATGGAAATTGGAGAAGGTTGGAGAGTGGCCAGACAGAATACAAGGTGTTGCTCCTCCAATTTGTGGGTAGCCTCAGTTTGGCAGTGCATGATACCAACAACAGACATGTTAGTGTGGGAATCAAGTGTGGAATTAAAATGGTTGGACAATGGGAGGTCCTTGCTGTTGCAGTGGAAAGAGCTAAAGTGCTCAACGGAATGATCTCCAAGTCTGCATCCAGTCTCTCTGATGTAGAGGAGGCCACATCAGGAGCACCAGATGCAGTAAATGACCCCTGCACTTCATCATTGAAGTGAAGTGCTGCTTCCCTGACAAGGACTGTTGAGGGGCTCTAAATGATGGTGAGGGAGGAGGTGTGGGTGCAACTGTAGCATTTGTTTCAGTCACAGGTGTAGGTGCTGAGGAGGCAATTAGTGGGAAGGGACAAGTAAACGAGAAAGTTCAAGAGTGAGGAATTCTGAAGGGAGCAGACCCTGCAGAGAGGAGATGAGTCTGGTGAAATTGCTATGGTAGTTACAAAGACCAAGGTTTATGGAATTGGCAAAAGCATGGGTTATTAGCATTCAAGTTCTTCTCCCTGTATAGTGGCAGATATTTCCACTAGTAGGCGAGTCTAGAACCAGGAGACAGAGCCTCAGGATTCAGGGGAGTAAATTTAGGATAGAGATTAGGAGGAACAGCTTCTCACATAGAGTAGTGAATCTATGAAATTCTCTGCCTAAGGAAGCAGTGGAGGCTGCTTCATTAAATATTAAAGACTCAGATAGATTTTTGCATAATTGGGGAATTAAGGGACATGGGGAAAAGGTGGGTTGATGCAGTTGAGTCCACAGCCAGATAAGCTGCGATCTTATTGAATGATGGAACAGGCTCGACGGGCCAGATGGCCTCTTCCTGCTCCTGTTACTCATGTTGAAATTTCATGTGATTTAAAGAGCATCTTTATCACATCAGCAGAATGTTATTCACTATACAAGGGGAAAAGCTATTAATTGCTTTCACAGAAGGTATGCAAAGGAAATAAAGGCGAATTTTAAAAGTATGTTATTTACTCAGCATTTTAATCACATGAAAATGTAATCTAAAGGCTAAATGGAGATGCTATTGAGCTATCTGAGGAACAAGGAATTGGGAAGCACCGTGCATACCTGATAACACAGTTCATCCCACTGCCTGTGCAGTAGCTTGATCCGCTCTTGCAGGATTGAGATATCATCGGCACGAATGTAGCTGGACAGTGTCTCCTTCAGAAAGGATAGGTGGGCGAGGTCATCCATCCACCCTCCAAAGGAGCTTTCCAGATCCTGTCAAGAGAAAATTAAACCAATTGATCCACAACACGTCAACAGCACACTGCATTCAGTTATACCTCGTCCTATCTAATCAGGTTAATCTGAACAAGATCTGCATTCAATTTATATTCTTAGATTTAAGTCAGCAATAACATTTCAAGATCAAGATCAAGAATCAATTTATTGTCATAGTAATAAAAAAAATGTCCTACAACATGAAATTCCCTTTTGCCTGTTGCAAGGCAGACAGATTCGCCACTAGCAGAAATTGCCTAAGCACCTCTTACATTTCTTACAGTCAGACCAAGAGAAGCAAAAGAGTCTCCCCCAGAGTCACCGAGTGTTCGTAGATTCACATCCAGCGTTTCTGCAGCCACACAGAGTTCAGTCCCAACCGTTGGCAACCCAAGCTCCAGATCTGAACTTCCGACATGGTCAGGGACCCTTCGGCGCCCTCAGCACCCCCTCGCATCCCGGTTCTGATACCTGGTATTCCTCTGGCTCATTTGAGCCAGTCTCCAGCAGTCCGCAGCCCAGCGCAAGTCTCTTGACAGCAATTTCCAGCAGCCTGCAGCTTCCGTGGGTTCCTCGCCTCAAGTTGCCAGCAGCCCACTGCTTGCACTGGTCCTTCAGCCACAGAGCGTCCTCACTGGTCCACCTCCTTGGTCACAGACCTGTGAGTGGTCTCTTCTGCTTCTCCTTCTCATATGGGGGTGGGGGGGGGGGGTAATCTTCCCAATCTGTGGTGCCCTGCTCCAGTCCTCTGCTTCCCAGGAGTCTGCAGCCCCTGGAGGCTGCTGCCAATTTATAGCCTCCGCCATTTTGGGCACAGATCCCGAGGTCGCGGGATCTCAAATAAAACCACCATCAGCACCTTCAATGGGCCATTCCAAGCCCGTGCAGAGCCAATGGGAGTTGACTGGGTGGCTGGACCCTGCAGGAGCGCTGCATCTCAGCTCCCTCGCTCCCTGCGTTTCCGCACCAGCGGCAGTGTGGCTTCTACAGAGGCTCCATCAGCGTCGCCATTTTGAATTCAGACAGTAAACCATTAAGTATAACCTCACCATGCATCTGATCTGTTCAGAGTGCAGCTGATCGTGCTGGTCAGGCAGCGGCTGTGAAAGCTTCCTCTTGAAAGATCTCAGCTTGTCCAGAGACTCTCCAATCCCGTTCTCGCATCGCTCCCAGTCCTTTAAAAGACACCAATTATAGTAATTAGAATCCATTAAAACTATCACAGTAGAGAAAGAAAGGAGTAGAAGTCAAATCAATAATGGTGCTGAGACAAAAACATACAACAACATTGGAGAAGGACTGTCACAAGAACAGTCAGAGGCAAACTATGATGGGTTGCTGGCTGGGGGAGAAGGAAATGTCCTGTCTACCATGGCGGACAGTGGGGTGCTGGCATTGACAAAGGGGAAGAAATGATGTTCATGATGTTCTTGATTAGTCAATAAAGTGCAGTGCTCACACTTCCTAAGGAGGTTGAGGAAGGAAAGGTTACCCAACCCCCATCTTGACAACATTTTATAGGAGCTCAATTGAGTGTCCTGTCTGGTTGCATCACTGTGTGGGGCAGCAGCTCCAAAGCATTGGGCCAGATATCTATACAGAGGATCATCAAAACAGCTGAGAAGATCACATCACCTTCCATTGACGACCAGAAACTTTGCTTAAGTAGGGGTAAAAAAATTATTGAGGACCATTTCCATCCATCACACAGTATCTTTGATACATTACCATCAAAAAGGAGGCAAACAAACATCAAAATGTGGACCGCCGGGCTGGGAAGTAGCTTCTTCCCACGGGCTGTGAGATTGATGAACTATATCTCTAATTGAGCAAATCATCCCACAAGCTGTTGCACCCATATACATACAGTCAAAAGATAACAAACTTGAACTTAAAAGGTTGATGCTAGAGTGGTGAGGTTGGGAACACCTGCCCCTTCTAGCCCATGAGGAATTCCATTGGATTCACTTCCACCTGCTTTACCAGCTGGTCTCTTGATCTCAGGTCACCCATACATGCATGACAGAAGTTAAAATGGATGTTCGCCCCCTCCCTCAATTGCAATATGCCAGTGAATAGTTCCAGCTTCCCACATCGGGAAGCTCAGACTCCATGAATCCTTTCACAGAAAAAAGGGAAGCAGGAGAGACACATCTAAAGGCCACCCAAGTCCTTCTCCCACACTGGTTAGGAGAGGCCACCGTTTCAGACAAAAAATAGTTCTGTAGAGAACTTGTGACGGGAGAAGCGTACTTGGAAGTCTACATGAGGAACACAACTCTGCAGGCCATACAACGCAGAGGTTTTACTCCACAAGCATATCAGCTGCAAGGTTATGCACTGCCTCTCATGGAGATAAAACTGGAGGTGCTTGGGAACAAATGTGAATAGATAGGACATTGTTATAGAATGATTCAAGGTGGCTGGAATATATATATATATATATATATGGATTTGTTTTAGTTGAGGATGTTAAGGATGCAGACATTTCTGGGTCGGTATCCTTTGGAGTTTAGAAATATGATGTGTGACCCTATTCAAATTGTCGGTTGTATGTCATTGGATTCCCATAATACAGTGCCTTTGATGCTATCTGTTTTGATATTTCAAAAGTGAAAAGGATTTGCATTTTGTCATATGGAGAAACACAAACATTACAGATACTGGAATCTTGACCAACCCATGAGGATTCAGCCAGCCAGCATCCCTGGGATTCAGCCAGCCAGCATCCCTGGGGAGAAATAGGCAATTCGGTCCAGACTCTTTAGCATCATTAAAAGGTCCTGACTCAAAATGTTGACTGACCATTTCTCCCCAGGGATGCCTGACAATTTGAGTCCCTTCAGCAGCTCAATGGTTGCTCAAAATCCAAAAGGAACTTGACAGAAAAAATGCTGAGTTGGTTTTGTTAGCGAGAGAGTGATTAACAGGGGATATGATTTTAAAATAAGGGGACAGATATTTATAAAACTGAGAGGTGGAGATATTGGTTCTCTAGAACATAGGACAGTACGGATCCTCTGGCCCATAATGTTATGCTGTTCTATATAAACCTACACCACAACAAACTCACATCCCATCACCCTCCATTTTTTCTTGTATTCATGTGCCTATCCAAGAATCCCTATTGTACTAGCCTCCACCACCATGACCAGCAACACACTCCAGGCACCCATCACACTGTGCAAAAAAAATCCTAACTCTGACATCTCCCCTAAACTTTCCTCCATTCATCTTAAACAGATATCCTTTGGTATTGGACATTGCTGCAGCCTTAGCTCACTCAACCTTTCCTCCTCAGATTTGTTCTCCAATCCAGACAAGATCCTGGTAAATCCCTTCTGTGCCCTCCCTCAGGAGTGCATCTCTGAAATTCTCTGCCCCCAACAGTGGAAATGGATAAATATTCGCAAGATCATGGAATTAAAGGTATGGGGAACTCAGACCAAAGAGATGAGGTATGGGAAACTCAGACCGAAGAGGAGTTGAGGTATGGGGAACTCAGACCGAAGAGGAGTTGAGGTATGGGGAACTCAGACCGAAGAGGAGTTGAGGCATGGGGAACTCAGACCGAAGAGGAGTTGAGGCATGGGGAACTCAGACTGAAGAGGAGTTGAGGTATGGGGAACTCAGACCGAAGAGGAGTTGAGGTATGGGGAACTCAGACCGAAGAGGAGTTGAGGTATGGGGAACTCAGACCGAAGAGGAGTTGAGGTATGGGGAACTCAGACCGGAGAGGAGTTGAGGTATGGGGAACTCAGACCGAAGAGGAGTTGAGGCATGGGGAACTCAGACCGAAGAGGAGTTGAGGCATGGGGAACTCAGACCGAAGAGGAGTTGAGGTATGGGGAACTCAGATGGAAGATGAGTTGAGGTATGGGGAACTCAGAGGAAAGAGTTGAGGCCAGCATCATCTCTGATCACGGTGAGGCAAGACTGAGGGGCCTGGTGAACCAACTCCTACTCTTATGTTCCTACCGTCTCAGGCGGCTTTCATTTAATGGATCTTGAACCCACTTTCCTTGTGTTAGGTAACAGCTCAACTGCTGCTCTCTTAAACTTACTGTTTTTTTAAATGAATCAAAGTCACAGCTCTGGTTCTGGCTTTTTGATCTAGAGGTGTTAAAAATAATTAATAAGTGATCCAGCTCTTTCCATCAAGGTGAGGAACTGGGATGTTCTTCCTCCATCACCATGTAAATGAGAAACAAGTTCCTGTCATTCTACATTTGATACAAAGGGTCCCACTGTACAGGTCCAGAGAAGGCAGCATTTCTCCCCAAGTGCCCTGACTCACCTTTGTTCAACTTGTCATGCATTAAATAGATCAACCAGTCATCAAACTCTGTTTGTGCAACGTCACTGTCCAGAGGCCCAAACTAACAATCAAGAGAGGCAATTTTGAATTGCACAAGGCAACTGTTATTTAAATGCAGTTCATAAAATGGCATTATAAAAACCTGGTCACAAGTAATGGTGCACACTAAACTCCTGTCTTTCATAGAATTTCAGTCACTGGCGCCGTACAAGAGAGATTATCAACTGTCCCTGCCAGACTGGTCTTTTTGTAACTCATTATTCTGAAATGCCCTATTAAATGATCCAGCAATATACTCGTCTCAAGAGCATTCAGAGATGGCCAATAAATGTTGGCCTTTCCAGTGACTTTCCTTCAAAATCTGGAGGGAGCCAACTTCACAACAAAGGCTCCACTATTGTGACATTAATGGCATTAAAAATGATCAATAAGGAGCCTCGCTTTTCAAATTGTGATGTGGAATAGGCACTTTCTCCAAACAGATCCCCTGTAATAGGAACGACTCCTATCTCTCTGCATTGATGCAGAAGATACCATTGAAGAGTTCAAAAAAGAGAATCTAACAAATGAAGTGACACTGTGCCATCATCCCTGTGGCAATATGTGGCCTTGGAATGGTCAGTACCCACCCGCAAGAAGATGCTTAGCTGCTTCCGCTGGTCGTCCAGACTGATGTGAGCTGCCCTCCACTGCTCTTGAATGCTGGTGAGCTCAGCCTGCAGGGTTGCTTCTGCCTCACTGTCCGCTGTGAGCAGGAGCTGCTTCCCGGCCTCTACCGTCAGGATGTAGCTCCCTTGTTGTCGTTGCAGAACCTTTTCTTTCAACTGCAAGAGGAAGATAGGGAACATTAACAGACATCTGAGTGGGAGTGGACTTCCCAGAGTTGGAGAACACAGGGTGATGTCATCTCCCAAATAGATGTTTGAGATGGCCAAAGACCAAGCAAAAGGAAATTCCATATGTGTGTAATCCAGTAATGTCTGCACTGACCAACTAAGGAGACAGTTGACTGAACATTGACTTATGCCTGACTGGAGTTTGCACAAGTATTTACAATCTGGCTGAGAAAACAGTTCACCAATGTTGGTTGCCTACCAGATGGCCGTCGTTCAGTACTGCCACTGCTATAGTGAGGTGCAAGTTTGTTCACTAGACAGACACACTGTTGGACAGGCTGATCACAACAGTGGACAAAATTCAATGCAGATTGGGCTGGGGGTGGGATGGGAGGACTAGTGGACTAAAGAATGAGCAGACATTGAAAAGGAATGTGAGCTCTGTAGAAGGATATCAACAGCTCTTGTTAGAAGAGCATCCCTTAAACTTTAGTGGCCAAATCATGAACAAATGTACTGAGGTGTAGCTAGAAAGCTTGTTTTGTGAGTTCAGCTTGTCAACCCATGCACCAAAACCAAGGAGTTGATTGTTGAGTTCAGGAAGGGAAAAACAGATGTGTACAATCTAGTGATCAATGGAGGGGTCAGAGGTGGAGAAGGAAAGCAAAGTTAAGTTCTTGGGAATCTCCATCCCATTGGATCTCTCCTGGACCCAACACACTAACGGTATCGTAAAGAAAGCATGTCAGTACCTGTACTACCTCAGGAGTTTGCGGAGGATTGGTATGACATCGAAAACCCAGGCAAATTTCTACAGATGTGTGGTGGAAGGTGCGCTGACTGGCTGATTCATGGTCCAGTATGGGGGCACCAATATCCCCAAGCTCAAAGCCCTGAAAAAGGTAGTGGACACAGCCCAGGATATCACAGCCAAAGCGTTCCCCACCGTTGATAACTTCCACAGGAAGCGCTGCTGTCAGAGAGCAGCAGCAATCATCAAGGATCCAAACCCCCCCAGCACACGCTCTGGACTCGCTGCTTCCATCAGGAAAGAGGCATCGGTGCCACAAGACTCGCACCCAGCAGGTTCAGGAATGGCTGCTACCCCTCCACCATCAGACTCAACGACAAACTCAATCAGGGACCCATTTAAGGACTCTTACTTTTGCACTTCATTGTTTTGAATTGATATGCCTCTACTGCCTCTCTGTATTGCAGTTTGTTTACATTTCTTTATTTGTTTACATTTGCTTACATATTTGCATTATATACACTTTGTTGTACTACCAGTCAAAAGAATCTCAGGGTTGTATATGATGTCATGTATGTATCCTGATAATAAATCTGAAATCTGATCCATAGAATGGCAGTAAAAGCCTAGAGCAGAATGGGAAACGACAGCTAGAGAGAGAAAGGTGAGTTAGAATGCAGCAAAGGCAACATGATGTGATGCCATCCCACCTGAACATCATCCAGCAGAGTTCTGGCCTCCTGTAGAGCAATGGGTGCAGTGCTGCTCCACCTCCGCTCCAGCTGCTGGGACACATCTGCCAGCCACTTCCTCAGCTTCCCTGCCACCTCATGGTACCGCTGCCACTGCCGGATCTGACTGTCAATGATCCCCCTCCTCTGCTGCGCCCGACGGATCACTCCTTGCCATTGGTTACTCAACATGGCCAGCTTAGAGTTAAACTCATCCCTACCAGAGGAAGTGAGCAAGAGACAAACAGTATATTTCACCATCAATAAATAAAACCATGCGAATTCATCACAGGCAGGGTAGTTACTCTCTCCATGCTGCAGAATTAACTACGGTTCCTTGTTTTTGGCCTGCAGGTCAAGGTTTTGCAGTTGATCATCCAGGCACTAATGCACACAGTAAGGATCTAGTTCGACATCATCCTTTCAAGCGAGGACTTCCAGACTTAACTCAAGATCATGGGAAAATTCTCCACAAGCTGACTCCTCAGCCTTTCAACTTAAAAGCTCTGCTGCCATGTGACTGATTTTCTTTCCATGGATTGATCTTGCCCCACCACTACCCCCTAGCAACGTATTCCAGGCATCCGCTACTTTCTGATGTCGTCCCTAAACTTTCTTTTATTGGAAGCATCTGAGATTTGGTGCTGCTGTCTGGTCCTGTCAACCACCTTACGACTTCTACAAATGGCATCTGAGAACCGACCGGATCTGGCAGTAGAGGTAACTGCTGCCCATGGGCATGTCAGCCACCATCTTTTCCTCAAAGACCATCTCTCGGGTATTCAATCTCTTGTCGATTCCGGCGCAGAGATTTCAGTGGTCCCTCCCAACTACTCCTACACAGCAGGCGTCACCTGAAACGAGTGAGTGTATTCTTTATTTGTTTGTAAGCTGTGTTAAGCCAGTGCCATTACAGATCGCTTCTCTAAATCCTCATAAATCCTGTCACTAAGAATTCTCTCCAATAGTTTGCCCATCACTGACGCAAGACTTGCTGGTCTGTAATTCCAAGGATTGTCCCTATTGCATTTTTTTTAAACAAGGGGCTGTGGCCAAGAAGGATGCAAAGCCACTGCCAACACCCCAGCAATCTCTTTCCTTGCTTCCTGAAGTAACCTGGGTATATAGTGTTTGGTCCCCAGGAACTTATAGATTCTAATGTTTTTAAGAAGACCCTGCACTTCCACTTTCTTAGCCTCAACATGCTCCAGAAGATAAGCTTTTCCTAGACTGACCTCACGTTGACCAAGGTCCCTCTCTCTGGGGAACAAGGAAGCAAAGTATTAATTTAGGACCTCCCTATCTCTGCCTCCCGGCACGTTGCCTTCTTTATCCTAAAGTGGCCCTACCTTCACTTCTGTTCTTTATGTGTGCCTGAGGGTTTTCCTTAATCCTACTTGCCAGTGCCTTCTTGTGCTCCCTTCTACTTCTCCCGTCCTTTCTTAAGTTCCTTCCTAGCTACCTTATAATTCTCATGTCCTTTCTATCCTTTGCTTCCAAAACTTGTATATGCTTCCTTCTTCCTCTTCACTAATTGTCTAACCTCTCTTGTTAACCCTTATCCTACCATCTTTTCCCGGCCTCAGTGGGACAAACCTAACCAGATCCCTGCACAAGTGGTTCCTAAACATGCTTCACATTACTTCTGTGCTTTACCCCTGAGAACCAGCATTCCCAATTTACTCTCTCCAGTTCCTGACTAATCGTATCATAATTAGACCTTACCCAATTAAACACTACATTTTGTCTACTTTCTTTACCCATAGCTATGCTAAAGGTCAGAGAGTTGTGGTCACTTTCACTGAAATGCACCCCCACGGAGAGTTGCCCCTTGACCACATTCATTGCGTAGTACTAGAGCTATCCTCTTGTCAGCTGGTCCACATTTGTCCCATCTCTCCCCCTTGCAGTAAGGAGGTGCCAGTTAAATTTGGGAAGTTGAAGTCTCTCATAAAAACAACTCTGTTATTTCTGCATTATTCCAGAATCTGCCTAGTTATCTGTTCCTCGATGTCCTGTGAGATATTTGGGGACCAGCCATTCTCAACCTTTTTTTAGTTGTGGCCCTCTTAGGGTCTGTTCAAGTTTATAGATCCCCTTCACTGAGAAGCAGTTGTTTAGTTGGTTTCTTCAGTATTTCTCTACTACTGAATATATTTTAAAAAATTAAGGATTTCAATCTGTGGCCCACTTTAAATATGCTGTGATGCCAATATGGTCCCTATTGAGAAAGACTGAAAAGGACTATTCCCAACAGAGTGATTGCTCCCTTCCTGTTACTGACTTCCAACCACATTGGCTCAGCAGACAATCCCTCCACAATGCCCTCCCATTCTGCAGTTGTGATACTATCTCTGACGGGCAATCCCACTCCCCCACTACATCTCCCTTCCTATCCTTTTTAAAACATCTAAACCTTGGTACCTGTATCAGCCACTCCTTGAAAGGAATGATTAAGGGATAGTCAGCATGGCTTTGATGTGATGGGATATACTTTATTGTCATTATGCTGACGGACCAGCCAATGAAACATGATTAGCATCAACTGGAATATAAAATAGAATACAACACAATAAACTATGTAAAATAAGAATTCAATATTCTAAAATAAATTGTTAAAAAAAGATGACTGGCTCTGAATTGGTGTTTAACATTTTAATGGCTTCAAGAAAAAAACTCTTTTTAAGTCTGGTCGTTCTCAATCGAAGGCTCCTATAACGTCTGCCCGATGGTAGGAGAGTAAATAGTTCATGGTTAGGGTGTGTTGTGTCTTTAATGATATTCCTTGGCCTGACCAAACATCATCGTCCCCTATAGACGAATTTGATGGTTGACAATTGCATTCTACAGTCCTTTAGGCAGTTTTCACTACCTGCAGGAGTGACTTCCAACCTTGTGCAGAACAATTCCTGTACCACACAAATAGTACATCTATAGAAATCCAGCAGTACTTTGGGGCTGAGGTGTAACTTCCTCATACATCTCAAAAAGAAAAGACATTGTTGTGACTTTTTGATTAACCTTGATTTGTGGGTGGGTAATCATGCTTAACAGAAGGGGGCAAGTGAAGTGAAGAAGGGGAGGAGTTCGAGCGAAGAGTTGTGCAGGGTGGATGGGTGAGATTGAGTATGGGCAATAGGCCCTAGTGAGAGGCAGCAGTGCCCACTATGCGTGCATTTTGCATGTGTTTACGTAGAGTAACACTTGCTGCATCATGGACACCACCACTTCTTCCAAAATTATTTCCTCCATACCTTTATTTGTATTGTTCTTGGTTTCCTAACTTTGCTCCTGTCATCCCAGTGTCTACATGATTTATTAATTTGCAGTTCCCATTTTTGTTTTGTCTACAGTAACTCCAAGCAAATAATCTCCAATACCTGAAAGCAACTAAAACATCTAACTATTCATCACAACTTAATGGTGACAGGGCCTCGTCAATTCTTGAAAGACAACCAGCAGACATGGTGAGAGCAGCAGGAATAGGAATGGGAATCCCTGCATAAATGCTACCAGACCCACTGAGTCTCTCCCCAGATTCCAGCAACTGAAGCCTCATAGGAAAATGAATTCCCATCACAATCAACTGTGAGGTATCGAGAAGCAGCATGCCATTCCTTTTTGATCCTAGGGTGTAAAGTTTAAAAACCATCAAACTGCTTTGCTGTGTCTTCCAAGTTAGAAACATAAAGCCATTTAATTTCTATTCTGATTTAACATAAAAATCTAAACTTATGAGCTGGGTTCAGCTTTGCCATATCAGATATTAATTCAGAAAGGCTTATTCTTTTTTTTTTAAAAATGCATATTTGGACACAGAGCGGTAGTACTGAGTAGAAATTACCTGTCTTCAATCTGGCCCTGCTCCAGAAGAAGCTGACCATTGCTGACGATGGAATGCAGGATCTGCTGACGACTAAGCATCTCCGCCTGGAATAGCTGTGCCAGAACAAACAGTCACCTCATTGTTGGAATAGCCCAAAGGTGTAGACAGTTAACCAAGTGCAATTACTATTGTTAAATGGATACATGGGAATACTTTATGTAGATGCAGAAGGTTTGAATATCTGCTGGTTAATCAGGATTTGTTATTGTCTTTGTTATTCCCCTCTCTCCCAATCTCTGCGGTGGCTTAAAATTACTTCAACTTTGATCAATGGGTACTCTGCTGCTATTTACAAAGTTCAGCATCCCAATTGACCTGAACCATTGTTTTTGGTCGTCCTTCAGTTCCTGAGTTTGCATATGTGCACACAAGCACATGCACACATACACCCCAGCTATTCAAGCATCAATTGTGAGATGGACTATTGGTACTGTTATCATCTCTCCTCCTTTTTACCAAAGTGCATCGCTTTGCACTCTTCCACCAAGTTTCTGCCCATTCCTCCAGCCAACCCATTGCTACCATAAGTTCATCACCGTTCAGCTTCAATACATATTTAAAAAAAAGAGCAATCATGGGTGACAATGGGAATGTGCACATATTTACACAAGTTATCCCCAAGATATCCAAGGGGAAAAGTTTAAACTGCAAATGCACAACCCTGATATACCCCACTTCACCTGCAGGGAGAGAGGGCCATTGCCAAACACTGACATGAGTAGTTCAGATTGTGCTCACTGATTCTTGAAACAAGTACCCAGGCAATGAAGTTCTCTCCAAGGAATAATCCTGTTAGCCTCAGTTGTCTCCTAGCTCTGTGCACGCAATGTGTTTTATTCATGGAATGTACACCCTTAACTTGGAAGTTTCATGATTCTGACCCACCAGCAGTGATTGGATGGCAATATTCTCCCAAAGTCATAGGATTCAGAAGTGGTTTTCTTGTTGTTGCTTTCCCAATCCCCATACTTGCCTCGTGTGCTCGCTGCTGCTCAAGAAGATTCTGGTAGTTCCCAGATATCTCCACTGCCAGCTTCTGCTCTGTATGTACCAGGAACTCCATCCACGTTTCACATTTTTCAAGGAAAGATTGGTGCTGAAGCAGGAACGCCTGCAATTTACTGCAAGAAAAATTCAATCAGTTGGAAAGAAAACAAACTTCCCTGGACTCGAATCCTCCACCCTTAACAGGAAGGAGTCAACTGAATCATTAGTTGCTGGAAGATCGGAGGTGGCTAATGCTGCAGCTTTATTTTAAAAAAGACTGCAAGAATGAGCAGGGAACTTAATATCATTCATGGTCGAGTTGCAGAAGGGAATTCTGAATGTCACTATCTACTCGCATTTGGAAAGGCTAACACTGATTTGGGATAGTTAGCATGGCTCTGTGCTTGGAAAATGAGTCTCACAAACTTGATTTGAGTAATTTTTGAAGTGGCGATGACGAAGATTGACAAGGGCAGGGCCATACATGTTATATACACAGACTTCAGCAAGGCCTTTGTCGAGGTCCCATGTGGTAGGCTGGTCTAGAAGGTCAGATCCCACAGGATCCAGTGTGAACTAGCCAAATGGCTTGCTGGTAGGAGACAGAAGGTGGCAGTGACGGGTTGTGACTCAGTCCGGAGTCTTGTGACCAGTGGTGTGCCACAGCAATAAGTACTGGGTCCATTGATGTTTGTCATGTGTGTTAAAAACTTGAATTAATACGTATGGTTATTAAGTTTGTGGATGACAACAAAATTGGTGGTACAGTGAACAATGAACATGGTTAACTAAGATTACAACAGGATTGCCACAGGTTAAAAATGTGGGCCAGAGAATGACGGATGGAATTTAACTCAGACAAAACAGGAAAGAGTGCAGAAAAGATTCATGACAATGTTTCTTGGACTGGTGGGTTTAAATTATAATGAGGCTGTATAGGCTGAAACTTTTCTCCCCGGAATGTAAAAGGAGACTTTATAGTGGTTAATAAAATCATGAGGGATATAGATAAGGTAAATAGTTATTGCCTTTTTACCAGGATAGGAGAATCGCAGCCAAGAGGGTATGTATTTAAGGTGAGAGGGGTCTTCCAGAAAATATTGAAAGGTCTGATTCTATAAAATTCTTTAAACACTGGATCCCTGAAGTTTTGGGTCAAGAGTTCTTTCCTGAAAGTTTGGAGTTAGATAGGGCTCATAGGGCTCAGAGAAGAAAACCGCTTCCAGGACAACTGACGAGAGCACTTTTAATTCGTTGTTTAAAATACCAGGATAGAGAAATGATTTTACATATGGCAGTACAAAAAGCACGACAAAATCAATCCCCATTAATGGTTCAAAATAACGGAGTGCTTTTTTATGCTGATTTGAGTCAGGAATTATTCGTAGATGGCGATAATTCGATAGGGCTAAAGATGTTCTGTAGCGAAAAGGATATAAGTCCGCTTTTCGTTAACCTGCAATTTTGAAGGTTTTTTATGGAAACTTTCAATCTCAATTTTTTGAAAATGATCATGATGCCTTAGTTTTTGCGAATTCCCTGCCGGAATTGAGAAGAAATGGTTGTTTTTCGCCTTTGTCTCCTAAAAAGAGATTTAATGGGAATGGAAATGGCAGTGGAAATGGAAAGAATGGGAAGAATGGAAAAAATGGAAAGAAAGAAGAAATACAGAATCCTCTTGATATCGAAGATCCGGAGCAATCGTTGGGTTTGGAGTTACTGGGTTGAAGATATGGACTATATTTGAATGTGTTTATCTATATAATAAATATGTATCCAGCTGGGAGGGGGTGGATGAGACCGAAAACTTTGTAAGTCATCTGCCATTAGTGAGTTTCCCACACCCAGTTTTTTAGGGTAATACTGCCTTTGGGTGGTTTTGTTTTTTGTGTGGGTTTTTAAAAAATTTTTGTTTTGAATTTTTTTTTAAGAGGGTTTTTTTTTCTCCTTTTTTTGAAGGATTACAAAGGGGAGCATTATTTTATAGAGTTTAATTTTTTAATGTGTGTATTTACTAATAGTTAAAATTATGTCTGAATTGAACTTTGCAATTTTTAATGTTCAGGGGTTAAATAATCCAATAAAGAGAAAGAGAGTATTGTCGTATATAAAATAGATGAAAATTTATATTACTTTTTTTTTTACAAGAAACACATTTGACTGAGAAAGAACATTTGAAATTGAAAAGAGACTGGGTTGGTCAAGTTTTTTATTATTCTTTTAATTCTAAAGCAAAAGGAGTAACGATTTTAATTCATAAGAATTTATCATTTGAATTGGAATCTACTGAAGGAGTTTTAAGAGTTAATTGTAATTTTGGGCACTGCTTAATTTATATGCACCCAATACAGATGATGAGTGGTTTATTTCAGAAGCTTTTTTCTTGTTAAACCAGGCTAATGAGAATATTTTAGTGGGTGGTGACTTCAATTGTGTTTTGGATCCTTAATTCGATAGAAATCCAAAGAGTATAAAGAAGTGAAAGATGGCAATACAACTTAATGCGTTAATGAAAGATTTAAATTTGGTAGATATTTGGAGAAAAGTTAATCCGACAGAGAAAGATTTTTCTTTTTATTCTTCAAGGCATTACTCGTTTTCCAGAATTGATTTATCTTCAGCACATCTTCAGGGTAGGGTACTGCAAACTGAATATAAAAGTAGAGTTATATCAGATCATTCATTATTATTTTTCTCTTGTGAAAGTTAGGAGATATAGATGGAGGTTTAATCCAATGTTATTGAAAAAAACCAGAGTTTGTTACCTTTGTTAAAGAGCATATTTCTTTATTTTTGACCAAAAATGTTAATTCTGTAAAGAGTCATTTTGTAGTATGGGATGCTTTAAAAGCTTATTTGAGGGGACAGATCATTAGCTATTCTACGAAAGTTAAGAAACAATATATGGCAGAAAGTTTACAGTTGGAAAATCAGATTGCTGAACTAGAGAAAGATTTTCAGAAAGATATAACAGAAGATTAAAAAAAGCCATATTAGCGAAGTTAAAATTATGCAATAATACTTTACAAACTTACCAGTTTGAGTGCTTAATTACTAAATCTAAACAATGTTATTATGAGTTTGGGGAAAGGGATCACAAGGTTCTTGCCTGGCAATTGAAAGGTGAACAGGCGTCTTGGACTATTAATGCTGTTAGGAAGAATTCAATAATTACCTATAAGCCTCAGGAAATTAATGACCAGTTTTATTCATTTTATCAAAAATTATACACTTCTGAGGGGAAACAGGATATGGTTCTATTGATTCTTACTTATCTAAATTAACGTTACCGGTACTAGATGAGAAAGATATTCAGGAGTTGGAATCTCCATTTACAGATTTTGAAATCAAGGAAGCTATTCAGGAAATGCCTAATAGTAAGTCCCCAGGAGATGATGGGTTTCCTGTGGAATTCTATAAATGTCTTTACGACGAATTTTTTAATATATTTGGGGAAGTATTAAATCAAGTTACTGAAGATCAGAAGTTACCGGAAACGTGTTCAAGTGCTTTAATAACTGTTATCCCAAAGAAAGATAGAGATCCTTTACAGGTATCTTCATATAGACCTATTTCTTTATTGAATGTAGACTATAAAATTATGGCGAAAGTATTAGCTAATAGACTTGCTAAATATTTACCTAAATTAGTACATATTGATCAAACAGGTTTTATTAAGAATAGAAATGCCTCAGATAATATACTTCGATTGCTTACTTTGATCAATGCATATCGGCGGCCACCTAATCATCCTATGGTAGTTGCACTAGATGCCGAAAAAGCTTTTGATAGGGTTGAATGGGACTTTTTAAGGTATTAGAGAAATTTAAATTTGGCCCTTTCTTTATTGGATGGGTTAAGGCCTTATATATGAATCCGATTGCTTGGGTGGTGACAAATGGACAGACATCTTTACCTTTTAAATTAACTCGATCAACTCGTCAGGGTTGCCCATTGTCGCCAGCCCTATTTGCATTGGCTATAGAACCGTTAGCACAAGCTATTAGACAAAATGAGGATATTAGAGGGCTGAGGATTAAGGAGGAAGAATATAAAATTAATCTATTTGCAGACGACGTGTTGATATATTTGACAGAGCCGAGAGATAAATGAAACAGTTACAGGAGTGTTTAATCGAAATTTGGAGAACTGTCAGGATATAAAGTTAACTGGGATAAAAGTGTAATTTTGCCAGTTGGAGTAGAAGACTATTCTGAATTTAAAAATATTACAAAATTAAGATGGACGAATAAAATCAAATACTTAGGTGTGTTTGTGGACAATGACTATGAATTAAATTATGTACCTATATTGAGGCGGATTAAAGCAGACTTAACTAAATGGAAAGATCTTCCATTAACTCTAATTGGACGTATTAATTGTAATAGGATGAATATCTTTCCTCGAATTCAATATTTATTTCAATCAATACCTTGTTTACTTTCAAAGAGTTTTTTTCAGGATTTGAATAAAACAGTCAGAGAGTTTTTGTGGAAAGGTAAATTAGCTCGAGTAGCGTTGCACAAACTTACTTGGAAATATGCATTGGGTGGCTTACAATTGCCACATTGTCAAAATTATTATGAGGCAGCTCAGTTGAAGTTTATTAGTAGACTGATGGATTTGGATCCTAGTTAGACTAAGGTGAAGATATCATGTCTACTTAGAACGGAGATACATGAATTTATATTCTGTTGGAATTTGATTTTATTACCGGAATATGATATGGCAATACTGAAAGATTTATTAAAGATTTGGATTTTTTAAAAATTTGGGGTCGTAAGGTAACTTATCAATTTTAACTCCATTATACAATAATCGGCTCAATGTTTAATAGTTATTTAAAGATTTGGAATTCTAAAGGTATAAAGACAATACAGGACTGCTTTGTAGAGGGACAATTTCTTTCTTTCATCCATTTGAGAGAACGATTTGAAATACCTTTAAATTCTTTATTTGTGTATTATCAGCTTCTTTGGCTTGGCTTCGCGGACGAAGATTTATGGAGGGGGTAAAAAGTCCATGTCAGCTGCAGGCTCGTTTGTGGCTGACAAGTCCAATGCGGGACAGGCAGACACGATTGCAGCGGTTGCAAGGGAAAATTGGTTGGTTGGGGTTGGGTGTTGGGTTTTTCCTCCTTTGCCTTTTGTCAGTGAGGTGGGCTCTACGGTCTTCTTCAAAGGAGGTTGCTGCCGCCAAACTGTGAGGCGCCAAGATGCACGGTTTGAGGCGTTATCAGCCCACTGGCGGTGGTCAATGTGGCAGGCACCAAGAGATTTCTTTAGGCAGTCCTTGTACCTTTTCTTTGGTGCACCTCTGTCACGGTGGCCAGTGGAGAGCTCGCCATATAACACGATCTTGGGAAGGCGATGGTCCTCCATTCTGGAGACGTGACCCATCCAGCGCAGCTGGATCTTCAGCAGCGTGGACTCGATGCTGTCGACCTCTGCCATCTCGAGTACTTCGACGTTAGGGGTGTAAGCGCTCCAATTGATGTTGAGGATGGAGCGGAGACAACGCTGGTGGAAGCGTTCTAGGAGCCGTAGGTGGTGCCGGTAGAGGACCCATGATTCGGAGCCGAACAGGAGTGTGGGTATGACAACGGCTCTGTATACGCTTATCTTTGTGAGGTTTTTCCAGACTCTTTTGTGTAGTCTTCCAAAGGCGCTATTTGCCTTGGCGAGTCTGTTGTCTATCTCATTGTCGATCCTTGCATCTGATGAAATGGTGCAGCCGAGATAGGTAAACTGGTTGACCGTTTTGAGTTTTGTGTGCCCGATGGAGATGTGGGGGGGCTGGTAGTCATGGTGGGGAGCTGGCTGATGGAGGACCTCAGTTTTCTTCAGGCTGACTTCCAGGCCAAACATTTTGGCAGTTTCCGCAAAGCAGGACGTCAAGCGCTGAAGAGCTGGCTCTGAATGGGAATGAAAGCTTAGGGCTTTGGTAAAAGATAATTATGGTAGAGAGATGTATTTACCTACTTTGTGGAAATTTGAATCTTTGACTTCTACCATACCAAAGAAGGGTTATGTTTCAGTTATGTATAATTTATTACAGGATAATATGGATAAACCAGATTTGGAAAAATCTAAACTTAATTGGGAGAATGATTTAGTGTTTACTTTTCCTGAAGATGATTGGGCAAACATGTGTCAGGACAATGTAATTAAATTGACTAATGTAAGATACGGTATGGTCAATTATAATTTTTTTACATCAATTGTATTTGACCCTGAAAAAGTTTTAAAAAATATGGGTTTAGTAATTCGGATTCTTGCTTTAGATGTGGTTTTTACGTTCTGTTTGGACTTGTGTGAAAGTCCAACCATTTTGGCAAGAAATTAAAATAGTTATGGGAAAATTGTATAATTTTAAACTACCCTTGGATCCAACGATTTTTTTGTTGGGAGATTTGTATTCATTAAGGGGAATGGGATTTGATAAAGTTCAAATTGCTTTTGTACGTTTGGTGTTATCGGTAGTGCGTAAATGCATTGCTTGTACTTGGAAAGATGATGTAGAAATTAATATAATACACTGGCATAATGAATTGAAAGCTTGTATTGTTATGGAAAAAATTACTTAAAATTTACATGATAATTATTTTTTTTTGTTGATAAGTGGTCTCCGTATTTGAAATATATGCAATTGGATGTATTTTGAACTGTTATTAACATTTATAATTTTTTTTATATATATGATTTATATTTTTGGCTCCCCTTAAGGGAGCTAGCTGGGTTGGGGGGAAGGGTTTTTTTTCTTTCTTTTATTTATTTGGTTTTTTTTATATTTGTTGTGTTTTGTTTTTCTTTACATATAAACTTTGTAAAATTATTTTGTTTGAATATTTAGATTGTATGTTATACTTTTTACTTATCTTTTAAATGAAGTTTTTTAAAAAAAGGTGAGGGGGAGAAGGTTTAAAAGGAACCTGAGGAGCATCTTCTTCAGACAGAGGGTTACAGGTAGATGGAAACAGCTGTCAGAGCAAGTGGTAGACATGGGTATAGCAAAGGTTTTGAAGGGTATGGGCAGAATGGAGGTAAATGGGATGAGCTTGGTTAGCACATACAAGTTGGACTGAAGGGCCTGTGCCTGCAGTGCAGGATTCTATGAATGAACTCAATGTTTTGTTTAGCTACAAGCCCCAGGAACTGATTTCTTATGAGGTCACAGATTATAAGCATAGGATCTGAGTTTTACCTGAACCTCTCTGTGGTCTGGCCAGAAATTGAGGACCAATGTCTATTCAATGTCTGCATGCGCTTAATCTCCTTGTCATTGAGTGGTAACCTGTATCCCAACTCATTCAGACGATCCAAGTCAGGGACTGTACTACTGAACCGCAGCATCTGGACCTGCGAGACACACACACACACAAAAAATCACAATATGATCTTCACACACCCTCAGAATGAAAACATAGCAGAATTGAAGGAAAATTGGATTATTTCTGAAAAATTTCACAAAGTAGACGATATGCATTAAAGTTAAAAGGGGGAGAAAATTTAAGGGAGATGAGCAGGGCAAGTTTTTTTTTAAACAAATAACAGAGGGTGATGGGTGCCTGGAATAGGCTGCCAGGAGTTGACATACAACAGTAGCATTTATGAGGTAGAAATAGAGGGATATGCAAGTTTTGAATTGGGCATCATGTTTGGCACAGACACATGGTCCAAAGGGCCTGTTCTTGTGCTGTAGTTCCATATTCCATGAAACAAAACAATGATCCCAAGAGGAAGCCTCTGTACAAAAGAGTAGGGCTCTGTGGAGAACAGAACAAAGTGTTCTCAAGAGGATCAGTTGCTTCTTTCCTGTGTTAAACCAAAGGCACATTACAGGTTGGTGCAGGAAACTGGCTGGATTTGCCATTGAGGAGACAGTCAACTGTTGATCATTTTAAATGGATAGAAAGATTGGCAGGCTCTCATTGAGCTATTAGCTCAATGCCTGTGAATTACACTGCACTCGGAAAATCCCAACTTTTCATCCAAATAATCAAAGCTGAAATCCTCAATAAAGTCAAAAGATCAAAAACAACATTCCCTTCCATTTATACAGAACTTGTGTTTTCGTGCATCTTACCAATGAACGTTCCATAGTCAAATCCCATCATGGATAACTGTTCCAGTTTCCTTAAATTCCACAAGCTAACCTTTCCTTCGAGATCTCAAAATATGTCTCTATTTCATCATTTCACAACTTCAGCTCCCTGCAGTGCCAACCTTTCCAACTCTCCAATCCCCTGGAGAACAGCCATGATCTTACTGAATGGCGGAGCAGGCTCGATGGGCCGGATGGCTTCCTCCAGTTCCTATTTCTTATGTTCTTATGTTCCTGAAACCTCTCTCAATACAAGGCACTGTACGAATGTAATTTGTTCACCTGCAGGCACTTCAAGAAAAATGCAAGTCCTTGGCACATTTCCTGTTTCAAAATTAATTCCGAGTCATTGAGAACAATGCATTCAACTTTCTGCACGAGGCGTGTGTAGATCTGTCTATGTGCCACCACACTTGTCTGTGGTCCAAAAGACATGCCATTGAAAATACACCAAACCGACAGTAACTTTTCAGAGAAATCAGGCTCCTTCAGAAGTCAATTGTTTGTACTTTGGAAATCAGGAATACTGCTGTTAACATCAGTGCCTGGGATAGATGCTCCTTCCCAAGACGCACAGGCAATCAGATGAAATTCCAAGCCCACCATTTAGAGACCATTAAATATCCCACTTTGCCAAATTCTTGTTCCTCCTTACAGCCTGCACACTGACTGAAAGACTGAGAGGAACATGCAGTACATTGGCAATTCAGGCAGTCATACTTGGCATTACAGCAACTCATTCACTAAAATAATGACACCATTCAAAAAAAAATGAACTGTGTTTAATTTTGAGAGCAATAAAATTTCAAAAGAGAAGATGCAAGGTAAAGCTGAAATGGAATCTTAGTTGGACTTGAGGGCATGGGTTTGAGGAGAGGTTTAAGAGGGATCTGAGGGACAACTTTTTCGACCCAGAGGTTGGTCCATATCTGGAACAATTTGCAAGAGGAAGTTACAGAAGCAACAGCAATGTTCATAAGATATCATAAATGGAAAGGAAGAACTTAGAAGGATATGGACCAAATGCAGGCAAATGGAATTAGCCCAGAAGGACAACATGGATGAGTTGGGCCAAAGGGCTGAATAGCTTGATGGCACTCTTTTTACAATTCTGGACTCCATATTTTACACAAAGATGTAATGTAATTGGAGAGTACACAATTGGAGAGGGAACTCACTGATGTGGGAAACTTGGTGACTGCTGGAGCAGAACTATGCTTTGGCTGTGTGGGCATGTGTATTTGCGTGCACGGTCCCCTATCCTCAGGATATTGATGTGCCAAGTTATTGCGGGTTGCGGACCTCCATTTGAAGGAGTTGTGTTCAGTATTCTGTTACATTCTGCCAAGTATGAGGGTCTGAATTGCCAATACACTGCATGTTCCTCTCAGTCCTTCAGTTAGTGGCAGGCTGTAAGGAGAAACAGGAGTTTGACATAGTGGGATATTTAATGGTCCCTAAATGGTTGTCTCAGAATTTCATCTGATTGACTGTGCCTCTTGGGAAGGAGCATTTATCCCAGGCACTAATGTTAACATCCAGTCCAATGCCAGGAGTCAGCTACATCCTCTTTCAGAATCTGCCTGGGTGCTTTGTCCCAACAATAACCCTTCCATGGACTATTGTTGCATTGGGCCCTTTGACTCCACTAATTCTGCCCTTCCCCACTAGACACCATGTGTCTGACCTCAACGCACCTTCCCAACAGTCAAATCCCAATGGTCCTTCCCAACCATCTCTAGATCAACAGTCCCAAACCTGGCTAGTGCTCTCACAAAAGATGACATTGATGAGACATTTCTGCTGAATTGAATTTTCCTTATGATAAATGCTATTGTTAAGTACACTTACTATGCTATTGCCTGAAGAACATGTATATCAATATGCATTCAATCTATAATCAATGTAATGCACAGCATCTGTATATGTGAGCTGCTTTTATAGCCTGTCTGCATCTATCCTGACGAAGCATACTCATGCTTAAAACAGTATTGGCATAGCACCTGCACTGAGTGTATAACAGCTTGCTTTGTGGGCTATATACTAGCAGACTTAAAATATGACAAGAAATCACAAAAACAGGTTATATTAAAAATAAAGGAAAATTGGAAAATTTTAAGGAGATCTCTGTGATCAGCAGCCCAAACTTCATAAAATACACCCAAAAGTGTTCAGGAAGCAAAATATTAGCTGTCCAGTGTAATCTTTTACCAATCCAAACAATGAAAAGGATCTTTTGATAAGAATTCCTCAGTGTTTAAGAAGGTATGCTAAACCAGTGCTGTGTTGGTCTCTGTGCTCATTTCAAAACTAGTCATCTTATAGCAATGTTCATTTGGGTATAAGATATTAGTACTGTACTTCGGATGGGCTGTCTATGTGACGATTCAATGTCATCACTGCAATACATTCTGTTACATTTGTGGCGAGTATACAATTCAGGCTCAAAGACACAGCATGAACACACTTATTAAGAAAGCCGATGAACTCTATGTAGGTTGTAAAATTGAGACCAAGTCAAACCCTGAGCTCCTCACATTTTTTCTGCAAGATGTGTAGTCAGTCTGAGAGCTTGATTCAGCATCATTATGCAATAAAAAATGCTAACTTCAATAAAAGTTCATATGTTTCTCCAACTTGTTCTGTGATAAGGTGAATTAGAAATTATCTTTGTGTTCAGCTTGGTTATCTTTTTTTCCAGGATGCAAACTCTTTGGAAAAAAAAATGATGTCCAGTGTCATTTTTTGGGAAATAATCTGGACTTGGCCAGAAAGACAAAGAGATAAGAGGCTGCAGATGCCTGAAGCCCTCATGCAGAATCTCAGGCTGGAACACTGACTGCCCCCACAGACGTGTCTGACTTGCCTTGCTCCTCCAGCAGATTGCTTTCCTCAACAAGGCAAATGGGCTTTTTCAGATTGCCAGCCTGACTAATATCCTGCTTCATTGTGTTTTCTTGTGGATCCCTGCCCAAGATCTCTTTCAAAACCCTTTATATTCTGGATGTAACATGCAGTTCACACTATCTAGCAACTTCAAGGAAAGAAACACACCAAAAAAACAAGCATGGTAAATTTAGAGGGACATTCCTAGCCCTACTACCATCTGCTTAACACCTGGTGTCAGGTCACTCATCTGAGTGCTACTGGTGCCATGTAACTCAGTAGTACCTGTTGCATGGTCGGGGGGAGGGGGGGGGGAGGGCAGCAACTAAACTGGTCCCCCACCAATCTTGCCTGGTGTGGAGGGTGGTTAGAAATTCTGCAAGATGAAAAACAAGACCTACCGAAGGGCAGATGAACCCTCTTGTAGGGTCAATGGGCATCTAGAAAACATGCGCTGTGAAGGGGCATCCCTTGCACCGAAGCTTGGTCTGACCATTCACTGCATCAGAATTTCCCCCAGCCATCTTAGACCTCACCATGCCACTGGATCCGGGAGGGAATGTCGAGAGGGTGGGTCTGGACCTGTGCCACCCCTACTCATCTAAATTAATTCATGCATACGTTGTTCCTTTCTGTAGAGTGGGGTATCCTCATATCAAACCCCACAAATTGACTGTAAAGAACCATCATCATCCAGAAGAAGACTACCATCTCTCCAAGATACAGTGGTCAGGCCACCTTTTCCACCAGAGGGTGATTGGGGACACATCCAAAGGGGGAAGATTCCTGCACTATTAGTCAGTTGGCTTGAGCAGCAACAAGGAAGAGTTGCAAATTGGAGACACAGGAATCTAGAGTAATCTGCTGGAGAAACTTAGTGGGCCAAGGAGCATAAGTGGGAGAAAAAGTATGGTCAATGTTTCTGGCTGGAACCCTTCATCAAGGCTGAGAGTACAATGAGGAGATGTTGTATGATTGGGACTGATGGGAGGGACCAAGGGGATTTGTTGATCACGAAGTTGTGAAGGATGATGGACAGATGGGGAGACAGAGGCAGCTGATTGAAGGAGAGCAAGATAGAGAAAAAAGTAGAACAGGGTTTAGGTGAAGGATGAGGAGCGATACAGGGTGGAGTACGAGGCAGTTGGGGGAAGTTGCTGCAATATTTCCAAAGGCATTCCCTTTCATTGTTGGAAGCCAGATAACACTGAAATGTTGCAAAGGAAGATAAAGGCATGACAAAATACCTAACCCTCATCCAACAGAGAGAAAACATTATTTACATCCATGAAGCCCCTGATAAGGAAACAACTCAAGTGCAAGGAGCAAACTTACTTTTAGCTCCTCCATTCTGTCCTGGATTATGGTTAGGTCTGATGATCGGTTGGGATCTTGCAACTTCAGCACTTCATCAGCCTCCACAATCCACTTCTCCAAGGCTTCCAGTCTTTTGCAGAATACTTCATAGTCCTGAATGCCAGACTACAGAGAGAAATATTCACTGTCAGAGACAAAACTTCCCATGACTGATCACTTGCCTCAGCGGCAACGTCCCTGCCTTCCAATGATGCGTGAACACATGCAATATATCCATTCGGCATCACGCGATACATTCCCACCAAAGGTTCTCGCACCTCTCCAGGCTGAATTACACCAGCCACCTTTCTGTCCATGTGATCTGTTTGTTGCTATCTATCCAGTGGTCCATCTCAAGTACTTGGAAGGCGTTCTAGGTATTCTAAGTGTTCAATTGTGACCTGCCAACCAGAATGTCAGTGTGGCACTGCAGATTAGTCTTGGGAAGGGGTTAAGAGATGGCACCCAGCTCAAATTCAACTGATTTTTTTAAGGTTTAAATCATTCAAGATTATTATCATCTGACTGTACATATACAAGCAGACAAAACTGTGTTTCTCCAGACCATGGTACACACACACTCACATAGTGCAAAAATAAAAATAAGGATCTACTGTAATATGAGTATATGCAAATATTTTGGGATGATGTACTTGGTTACGGGATACCATTGTAGCCTCATAGCCTGAGGGAAGAAGCTATTTCCCAGTCTGATGGTCCTAATTTTGATGCTCCTGTATCTTCTTCCTGATAGGTCAAAGATACTGTGTGATGGATGGTAGGGTCCTCAATAATTCTTTGAGCCTATTAAAGCTACGCTCTTGGTGAATGTCACCAATGGAGCAAAGGGAGATCCCAGTGATTTTCTTGGCCGTTTTGATGATTTCACCATTAATCATAGGGGCTCCTTCCATTAAGTCTATAAGCCTCTGACATGTGCACCTCAACATGAGGCTGCAGAACTCCACAAATAGCCCTCCCATCGCTGACTGCCCCTTGTTCATCAATCTTGCACCGCTGTTGCTTTCCTGACCTCTCTTCATTCTCCCTTCCCTTTCACAGTTCATTTCTCCATGATGCCATGGTCTTGCTCAAGCTCTGCACCTCCTCCACTGAATGAAAACACCCCATTATTTGGCTGATTGATGCTTGTGGGATCGTGATGTGCACAAATCAGCTGATGCAATGTGGAATTATCAAATGGCTGAACTTCAACAATTTCCAATTCACTGTGGAATGCTGCAAAACTTGCTGAGGTCATGAAAAATGTTGCATTAATGCAGGTTTGTTCTTTTAAATGCAATCAGTAAATTCACAGTAAATGAAATTTCAAACCATTTCTGCAATTTAAGATGTTAAAATTGTGGTTAATTTGTTCTCCAAGTTCCAAGATAAGAAAATGTCATCAAAATCAAACCCAGACACACTCTCGTACCTGTAGCACAGCCCGCTCTCTGCTGAGTGCCTGCTCCAGAGAAGACAGCCGCTGGGCAAGGGACAGCTGGTCAGATTGAATAGCAGCCGCTGCAGAAGGATCCACCTGTTGTTTCAACTCCTCTCCGAGATCCAAGAGAACATGAAGGGAATCCCGTAGTGTTCCCAGCTCCTTGAGCAGCTCCTGTGGTGGGAATTGTACAGATTTCATTGAGAGACATCATTCAATACAGTTTGGCAGAGCCAGTGGAATTGGGAGGATTTTCTATTCTAAAAACTCTCCGGACTCTGGGGGGGGGGGGGGGGGGGGGGTTGGGGAGGAGGGTGTCAATGCTAAAAGGTACAGAAGTTAGTTATTCAGCCCCTTAAATGTATCCCATGTTCAATTAGATTATGGCTGATCTGTATTGTTTACCTTGCACCTATCTGTATCACCCAAACCAATGCACTATGGTAAGACCACTGAAGATCTGTACTACTGATACAACAGTTTTTTGCACTCCCAGCCAATCAACTATTAACATTTATTATTTTGTTTATTTATTTTCTCTTCCTTTTATATAATAGCCTGAATAAGCATGGGATTGCCTGATCCCGGAAGCTAAGCAGGCTCAGGTCTGGTCAGTACTTGAAAGGGAGACTGCCTATGACCACCAGGTACTGTAGGTTTCTGTGAGGGGCGCTGGACAAAATGGTGACTCTCTGTCTGCCTTATGGTAGACAAAAGTCAAAAAATTTCCTGTATGTTACATTCTAAATGTAGTATTATGTGACAATAATGGAACCTTTACCTTTATACTTCCTCTTTGGGGCACCTAAATTTTACTTAGTCTATGCTAGTTCGTTTTATAGAACTAGGAAGCTGCACGAAGCAAGACTTCCATTGCAACTGTACATTATAGACAGTAATCTCTAATTTATTCATTATTCTTAATCTGGGAACCATCAATGCAACCAACCATCAGCCACTCGAGGGAAGGAGTGCCTAATTTCTCACTGTCTTTTATGGAAGGAAGCACCTTGCTCTAACTTTTTATATCATGTTTTTACGAACATCACTTGGCTTCCGAGATTGTAGGATCGAAGGATACTGGAGAGATGTCATGGTCTGTTGGCATCACAAGGTTGAATGACGACAGGAATCGATTGGGACATTTACCGAAAAATGAATGAAATCAGTGGCCACAGACCACTGATCAACCCACAGACTTAGTTAGTCTCAACGTCCAGAGTCCTGTGTTTGATCCCAACTTGCTGTCCACTCTCCCCACTGCCAAATGGGTGAGCTTTGGCTGTTCCAGTTCCCTCCCAAAGGCATGTTGGTAGGTTAATTGGTCACATTAAATTGCTCCTCAATACAGGCAAGTGCCAAAAGAACCAAAGGAAAGTTGGGGAGCATGAGAGGCAACGAGTTGCAGGGGATCAGGTGCATAAAAGAGTAAATGGAACAGATGAGATCTATCATGGACTGCTGTACTCCTTCTGTATCATAATGATCTGCACTTTCTCAACATTGTGAAAGCATTTATGGACCAAAGTCCACTAGCTTTAATACTGTGGCCATCGCAAGAGGGCTGTTAACAATACTGCCCTTCCACCCCCAACAGGCAGTGAGAGTGATGCATTGGGGATGAAGAGTAGATTTCAGATGGAGATAAGGAGGAGCAGCCAAGTTGACAAGCTCATCATGGGCGCAGGAGACAGCTCCAACCTAATCCTCAAATTTGGTAACTACATCAGTGCTGTCTCTTGGAATCATGCGGAGCTCCTCAGCTTTACTAATTGACTACTCCATTGGAAAGTCTCTTCAGGAGACACAGAGGAACTGATTCTCCAAGAGTAGTGAATCTATGAATTCCCAGGGAAACAGTAGCAGCTGCCTCATTGAATCTATTTGAAACAGAGTTAGATTGACTTTTGCATAGCAGGGGAATTAAGGGTTATGGAGAAAGACAGGTCAGAGAAGTTGAGTCCATGCCAGATTATCCATGATGTTGTTTAATGGCGGAACATGCTTGATGGGCCAGAAGGCCTCCTCCTGTTCACTGTGTTCTTTTAATTTGCTGGCTAGTCACTGACCACTAATCAAGGCTTCAATTTGCCACATGCAGTTGTACAATTAGTTTGCAAAGTGTGGGCTTCACTGGCATCTACTGCCTATCCCTGGCTGCCCATGAGATGGTAGCAAACAGCTGCCTTGAACCTTTGGGGTAAGGCCAGCTTTGCAAGGCTATTTGGTAAGGAGTTCCATATTTTTAACTCAGTGACAATGACAGAATGTGAGAATACACCCATCAGGAGAGTGTGGACTTGGAAGGATTCTTCGAGATGGTAGTGTCCCAGCTGCCTCTGCACTCCATGGCAATTGGTTTGAGTGGTGTAATTATTGACTTCTAATAAAGCTATTAGATCCATTGTGCTTACATCAGCATCCTGAATCCATTTTGTGATCTCCTCATCGGCAACATCCCTGTTCGCAGCTTTCTTGATCAACTCAGTGCTCTTCTCTTCCTGTTGCCGCAAAGTTGATGAACACTGGGTGGAGCAGTCTTTGTACTTCTGCCATAGGTGGAGCAGGGCCTTCCTCGTATGCAGCTGCCCCACAATGTCCTGAAGCAAGTTGTTCGAGCTGTAGGTTGGGAATGAAAAGAATGGCTGCGGGTCATTTTGAGGCACTGAACCTCCTACTTTGAGTTAATTTGGTGCCATCACAGAGGTTAGAACTGAAACTTGAGGGCAACATGCATGATAACTACTCAAGCCATTTCATTTTCCTCCCAAACAAACTGGGGTGTCCCTTCTTGCTATCCATCCCAACAATTTCCTCTCTGGAAAAAGATGCTTATTAAATCAACAACTATTTCCTCCCCCACAACCTCTTCCCCCACCGCCCCCCCCCCAATCAAGCCATGGTCTCTTTCTACTCTTCCTAGCAGTTCGAGGATTTTAATCGCCAAACTTGGCCCTTCATCCTCATCAACAGCTTGCAGCCACCCATTCCTTTGATATAAAATGCCCTATATAGCATTAGAAATTTAGGCAAATATTTTGTTGCCCTCCTGCATGCTCAATGGGCTTGTAACTACAAGAGCATCCACAGCCTGAGAAGGCAGAAAAAGCCTCATGTCATTCTGGCACAAGAACCAACGCATGTGAGTGATTCCAAGACTGCAAGGTCACCAATGAGTTTAGATGATCAGATGGCAATTTGTAAACATCTGACCAAAATGAGATGATGGATACATCAGTGACCCAAGAGCTTACAATTTTAAATATATATATTTTTTAATTTAGACACATAGCACAATAACAGGCCATTTTGGCCCACGAGTCCATGCCACCCAATTTTTCCAAGTTCTTTTTACATCACCTTCAGTTCACAGGCTCAATGTGAAAAAACATACCCAAAAGCTTCTCTCCCAAAGCCAAAAGACTCTCCAAAGGCCAAAAAACTCTCTCCAAAAGACAAAAAACTCTCATAAAGCAAAAAAAAACCCTTTCTAAAATAATTTCTCCATAAGCCAAAAAATCACAATGGAGTTTGTTAAGTGTAAGACTGGTACAAGCATCCTATATTTTTACATTTATCCTTGGCCTACAAGTTTACAGAGAATGAATGCTTGAGACATTGAGCTGGGTAATGCAGGCATATCCACCAATGTTCAATGCTCAAATCCACTAATCTCATTGAACTCTGAGCATTAAACATCAACCGTGATGCAGGGAGAGTCAAACATAGATGGTATGTTCCTTTCCCCATTTGAATTTTACACTCATTGGACAGCTTTTTCTGCAAATGTTGTATTTAATGGAATACATGAAAACCACATTTCAAAGTAGCAGTTAAAGCAAAATCTCAACACAATGCTATTTCAAAGAGGAAATTCTGTAATGTATAGACTATTATTTAACAACCAGCTTCTGTTATACTCAGGTGAAGTCATCAGATAACAGAGGTACTACAGGGAATGCAATAAAAGCAAGCAGGATAGACTTACCCTGTTCTGATAACTACTGCACAAAGTGTTATGAGTCAAGTCTGTATTCTGCCACAAAGGTACACATCATGGAATAGAGAACAAATCTAATAGAAAATTTGTCAAATTTTATGATCAAGCAAATTAATGGAAATAACCATTAGCTGAGCAGTGAAAAATAAAAACCAAAAGTATGATGGGAGGAACTGGGAATACTTGCTCTTCCAGAATGTTACTAAGATGTGCCAGGGTTGTGTTGAAGCAGTGCTGAAGGCAGAATCCATGGGAGCTTTGAGGGATATGACAAAGTGACAAAAAGTTGAGCTGCAATCTCTCAGCTCCAGAACCCAGGTTCAATCTTGTGTGGAGTGTTCCATATGTCCTTTAGTGAACTAAGAACTTCAGAGTGGCTCTCAGGCATTATTCATTTGACCCTGCATCACTTTTAAACGTTGCCAGCAGTTTTCCATAAAATTCTTACCTGAGTCTAACTTCATTCAGAGTGGTAGTCAAAGAGCTGTGAACTGATGGGCAACACTCTTTTAACAGCTGGTTCGTTGCAGAGCCAAACTTTTCCAGGCTGCTCTCTGACTTCTCAAGCTCCTCTTGCAAATTCTGTAGAATATTGCAGTGGATGGAATTTTAACAAGACATGAATAGGATTGCATTTTTTTCAGTTCAGATTAGAGCGAATATACTTCACTCCTTGTGGTTACAGCAACTCGTTCTGTATCCTTCAATGTCAATCAGTCTCTCCTCTTGTCCTTCTCTGGAGCCTGACCTGCTCGGCAGGTGAAATGCAAAGCAGAAAGACAACTTCTATATTATTTTCTCTATGTTCTCACTCTTTATCTGCTCTCAGTCACATTGACTGGATTACCTTGTTTGCAGCTTAACGCCAGCCACCCTGGTTATACCCTGTCAGAGACACCACCTTCCCTTCCCTGCAGCTCAACAGGCTTCTTTCGTCTCTTTCCCAGTTCTAATGAAAGGCCTTGAACTGGAGACATTCGCCTAGTAGGTCTTCCTGTAGATGTGGCCTGCCCAGCTAAATGTTTCCGCCGTTTTCACTTTTTATTTTAGTTCTGTGGTACTTGCAAATCCAACCAACTCAAGGAGAAGGTCCCATACTACAGCCTGGCATTATTTCACCTGCTTCTCAGTATCAGAGTCTTATATATTAAGCATGTCTATATGGTGGGCTGGAAAAAAATGAAGGTTGAGTGCACAGAGGAAGAGAAAGCTTTTGAAATCAAAGGTCAAGTAAAAACAAACAAATGTTTATTGCATTATATGATCCTCATTCATCATTAAATACTTTATAATCAATAAAAAAAATAAAATCTGAAAAGGAGTCAGTGTTGAGAGATAGGGAAAGCATCGAGGAATCGGTGGTAACATCAAATCATCTTTTTGTGTGGTCATACGAGAGATGGAAGAATTCCTTTTCCTCTTCAAAACAGTGACCTGGATTTTTGTCATCCACCCAAAGTGACAATTGCTGCTCTCCCTCAGACCGCAGATGTTAAATAAGTCTACAGGTGCTGGAATTGACTCCAGTCTGCAAATGTGCTGGAGAAACTCAGCAGGTCACGCAGTATCCATAGGAAGCATAGGGTAACCGATGTTTCGGGTCTGGGTCCTTCATCAGGTATAATCATAAACAAGTGAATAAAAAGGTGTGGGGTAGGAGACTGGGAAAGGGGAGGAGCACAGGCCAATAGGCAAGAAGTAAGAATAGGTGGGAACGTAGAAGGGAAAAATGCTGAGAAATGATGGACAGGGCAGAGGGTTGCTCTCTGATAGAAGGGAGAGGATGGGGAGCTGAAGGAGACAGGGATGGGGAGAGAGAGAGAGAGAGAGAGAGAGAGAGACACACACACAGAAGGGAAGTGGTTAACAAATATTGGAGAAGTTTATATTAATGCCATTTGGCTCCAATTTACAGGTATCCTGGGTTTGGCAGTGCATGAGGCTATGGAAAGACATGTCAGTGTGGGAATGGGATGTGGAATTGAAATGGTTGGCCACTGAGAAGGTCTTGCTGACAGAGTGAAGGTGCTCAACAAAGTGATCTCCCAGATTGCGTACAGTCTCCCTGATGTAGAGGAGGCCACATGGGGAGTACTGGATGCAGTAAATGACCCCAACAGATTCACAAGACTGAAGACGCTGAAATTGTCTGTCTACTGGATGAACTCAACAGTTCAAGTAGAATAATGATGGTCGACATTTCGTGATGGAGCCCTTCATCAGTCTTCCAGCCTGAAATATCAACTACTTCTTTTCCCCCCCCACAAATTCTGCTCGACCTGCTGAGTTTCTCCAGCAGATTGTTTCATGAGCCTACATTAAATGCTCAAGCGAGAGTCAAGCCCACAACCTTGTCACCAATGAAGTGAAAATGAGCAAATGGCATGAACATGACATCACTGTAGGATACAAGAGTATCGTAAAAACTAGACACTATTTTTATGGGTTTCATGGGGAGGATGAATTTAACAACAAGGGGGATAGACAGTAGAAACAAAGAAAGCCTTGGACAGCAGAGCAGGCTGGTCAACAGTGGAGTAGTCTCGAGCGGCCAGAGGGTCTATCCCTGCTCCTAGTTCTGGTGTTCGATGACACTTGCATCAGGGCAAGATAATAGCACAGGGACCATAGAAGCTCCAATGATGCCCAATGAACTGTTGAATTCAATGTTATTCATGGTTATTGCTCATCAGCTGGCACATCCTCTGCTCACTGCTGATTCAGAACTACAGACAGAACAAGAATCATCCGTTGACTCAACAGGATGTCCTCAAGTTGCACAGCTGGGTGACTTAAATCAAGGACACCCCAGGCTCAATGTTATCCCCTTACCTGCAGATTGTCCACCTGGATTTGCACGGCTTCCAGAGAGCCAGTGAGCAAACGGAAGCGAGAAAGGGAGTAGCTGGTCTCCATCAGTTGTCTGTTAATTTCTTCAGAGGTTCCCTTGTAAATAATCCACTGGTCCAGGACTGACAGCAGAGCGATTTTCAGCTGGCCAACCTAGATATATGATCAACAATGATTACAGGTCCTCTGATAAAAGACCTCTTGCAGGAAACTCTCAAATGTCACAGAATAAACATATGCTGGGCTATGTATGCTTTGTGTGTGTTACATTCTAAATTTAGTTTGATGTGACAATAATGGAACCTTTACCTTCATTTACCTGATAAAGATGAGCAATATTGATTGAAAATGGCAGCACTGTCGCTGGTGTGGACCTGGGAGAGCTCCTCTGCAGGGTCCTACTGCCCGAGAGGGCAGGGAACTGAGATGCAGGGCTCCTTCATGGGATCCTACTTCCTGGGAGAGCGGGGAGTGGAGACCAAATGCTCCTCCATAGGGTCTCATTGCCCAGAAGAACAGGAAGTAGAGACATAGCTCTCCTCCACAGGGCCCTTCTGCAGGAAGCGGAGACAGTGCTGCTCCACGGGGTCCTACTGCCCGATTGTGGTACTGATGGCCCTGCAAAGGTTTTAAATGGCCTGTTGAAGGGGACAACAGCATACTATTTTGTAAACATTGGAGAACCCACAGATGTCCTTATTCAAGATGGCAGTGCCCATGCTCGGCAGCCAACCTCAAAGGGTTGGGCTCCAGAGATCAACGCACCGGCACAGGGCATCAGAGAGGGAGAGAGAGAAAAATTATTCTCTCCCCACCCCGCTGAAGAGAAGCAGCCTGGAAGCAGGGAAAGTGACCACAGCAGTGGACCAGCAAGGGGCTCGGCAATCAGATCCACACAGGGTGTGGGCTGCTGGAGACTTGCTTGTGAGAGCCAGGTATCAGAATCATGATTCATGATTGTACCAGTGGCATGAAGGAGAGTTAGTAGCTTCCTGATACTATCGCAGGCTTAGAACTGGGAACTTGGGGTCACTGCTGGAATGGACAGGAGACTGTGCGGCTGCAGATGTTTGGGGTGCACTAGAGGCAAATCTATGGTCGCTCAGTGTCTCTATAAAGGATTCTCTTTTACTTCTCTTATTGATGGGAACAGCAAGCAATGCTAATGGTACCAAGTAAGCATCGATGAGCTTTGTGTACTTATGTACATGAATCTTAAGCTTACAACAATTATTTGTCCATTTTAAATGACATAGTGTCCAGTCATTGAGGTCATGTGGCTATTGGCAAATGGAAATTCATTTCACTCTAATACAAGACACCTTTCTAATAATCATTCAAAACTTCCTTACCACTTGGTCCAGATGAGCCCAGGAATGACGGAGCTCTTGGAGAGCATCCATAACAGTACTGGAGACCTCTTCTTTCTTGCTCTGGATCAGGAGTAGTCCACTTTGTTCAACCTTTTCCATTTCCTTTTCTTTTACCCGGACCATGTTTTCCAGTTCCTGAAAAATGACAATTTCATATCATTTACAGCAGAGAAAGAGGCCGTGCCCATGTCTTCACAAGCCCTTTCCCACTCCATTTACGTCAACCATTCTCAGATCATTCCCCATTCCTTTTTCACTTAACGTATTTAACCAACTTCTTTCAAATCTATCTACGGTAACTGCTGAAACCAAATTTGAACCACCATTTGAATAACATTTGTTCCACCTGAATTCTTTATTAGATTTATCCGTGGCCATCTTATATTTATATGCTGAATAAAACCAGAATTGGTGGCCAACAGGAGAAACTGCAGATGATGGAAAACTGGAGCAAAACTGGAGGAACTCAGTGGATCAGACCGCATCCATGAAAGATAATAGCCAATGTTTCGGGCCGCAGTTAGTCCTGATAAGGCTTTCTGGTTAAAACGTTGACTATCCTTTCCTGTATATTGGCTGACCTCCAGAAATGCTGCACCAGTGAATGCAATATCAGTGAGGAGGGAAACTGAGGTAACATTTCTGGATAAAGGATACTTCCTCTGAAGTGGAAAAGTCAGACAACAAGTTCAACAAACCACTGGCTGGAGAAACTAGAGTAGCATCAAGGTTTTGGTGAAGGGCTGAGGCCTGAAACTCCAACCATACTTTCTCCCCCATGGACACTGCTTGACCTACTGAGTTCCTCCCGAGGACTGTTTATTACTCCAGGTTCCCAGCATCAGAGTCCCCAGTGGGTCCTTAAAAGATTTTAACTTGCATGGAGTGGGGGGGTGGGGGGAGGGGAAGGTGGGAATGGTGAAAAGAACAGAGGAGATGTTTGCAGACCAAAAAGTTGCTACGGTAATGTGTTATTTTAAAACTGGCATTTAGACACAGAAAGGACACAAAAAGACAGGTACAGCCACGTGTGCAGGGGTGGGCGGGACCAGGCAGAAAAAATAGTAGCATCCCTTAGGATGGGAATAGGCCTTTAAGTTCACTGAATTCACGCTAACCATCACCCAACTAATCCGACATTAGTCCCTCTATTTTTTAAATTGTCACTTGAAGTTGTTAAATTCTATATTATCAAAAGGGATGCAACATATTCAGATGGGAGATGAAGTGCTGTTCATTGGGCTCAGTAGATCAAAGACAGAAGTCTGTGTGGGAGTTGAATTGAGAATTAAAATAACAGGTGATTGACAGCTCGTACCCTCTGCAGAATGAAGCTGTTCTGCCAAGCAGTCAGCTAAACTGCATTTGGTTTCTCCAACATGGAGACCACACTGGGAACACTCAGTGGAGTACAATAAATTGGAAAGTGTTTCCCTCCCCACTGACTCCTCTCAAGATTTTCACATTTTATTTCACATTTCCAGGTCTATGGTTTTTTTTTGTGCTCCAATTATATTCAAGGTCTCTTAGAAGCACCCCTCAAGAGGGAACTCTGGGGGGAAAAACTAGTATTAAACTTCTGTATTGGGAAGGGTTGTAGCTGTCATGTGACACACCAAGTCAGAGGACACACCAGCTATCAATCAAAGTTTGGTTCCGTCCCACCCATTAGTGCACACCTTGCTGTTGGTACCACGTAAATTACCTGGACTGGACTCTCCAGCCTGTCTGTACTTGGCCTTGGGCCATTGGCTGGTGTAACTGGCTAACAACCTGGGCTGGACCCTCCAGCACTAGAAAGGTGCCATGTATTCTTAGTTCTCTCTCTTTGCCAGCTTGGGACTACCCTGTTTCACTCCAGGCCTAGAAATGTGAAAGGGTGCTGGGGAAACTGTTGGTAAGATGTCTACTGTTAAAAGGGTTGGGAGTATTTAGTGTCCCTTGTAGCATAGAGCCTTGCACTGAGACAAGGGGTGGTGGGGCATCATAGTGATTTTTCCTTGATCTCTGTATGTACCAGTTCATTGTATGTGTGTGTTTTGTTCCCACACTATTTTCCCCACGTTGGTTATTAATTGTCTGCTTTTACTTTCCCACAGCTGCTATAAACTGTGTGTGGGCTGTATCTGTTACACTTGCTTTCCATATATAAAATCCTTCCCCATCAAAACTGTGTCCAGAATCCTTGCCTTTGAAACCTACCAAACCTGTTTCCCCACTCACAACTTCAGACTAGAACTTGGGGACATAGCCTTAAGATTCAAGGGAGTAGAATTATGAGAAGAGATAAAGAGTAGAGAATCTGTGGAATTCTCAACCCAAGGAAGTTGTAGAGGATGCCCCTTTGAAGACAGATAGATCTTTGCATAGTTGGGGAATTAAGAGTATGGGGAAAAGGCATGTAAATGGAGCAGAGTCCACAGCCATGATCTTCTTGAATGGTGGAGCAGGCTCGATCAACATGGCCCCCTTTCGCTCCAATTTCAGATGTTCTCATCATTAGATGAAAATAAAAACAAAAAATTCTCAAAAAAGGTCAACAGGGGGGTGTGGCAAGATGGCGTAGAGTCTAGACGTGTAATCTCGACCTCTCTGGCAAGAGTTTTAAATAGTCGATTCAATCCAGTTAAAGAAGTTTTGTGGCGTAAAGGTTATAAGTCTACTTTTCGTTACCCTGCAGTGTTGAAGGTGTTTCATGGAGACTATCAATTTTGGTGTTTTGAAACTGATCGTGAAGCAATGATTTTTGCTGATTCATTGCCAGATATAAGAGGATAAAGACGTAGTCCACTATTATCTCCTAAAGAAAAATCTGGTTGCTCTGGAAACGGAAGAAATGGCAGAAATGGGAAAAACGGAAATGGAAAGAGTCTACCTCCTTCTGAAATGGGATCTTCGAGATTGGAATCTTCTAGATGAAAAGAAGAATTTTCTTATTCTATTTTTTTCTTTTGTTATTATGATATTTTGATGTTATTGACTCTTTGGCTGGGGAGGGAGAGATTTGCACCAAGTTCTTTACTAGTCATCAGCCACTGGTGGGCGACCCACACCCAATTTTTGTTCAGGGGATTACTACCTTTTGGTAGTTATTTTGGGGGGGGGGGGGGGGATTTTTTTTCTTCTTTTTTTTAATTTGTGATTTTTTTCTATTAGAGGGCCTATAAACATTGATTTGAGTTTTTATATTATTGCTATTTAGTAATAATAGTAGATATGTTGGTTGTTTTTCCAGACTCTTTTGTGTAGTCTTCCAAAGGCACTATTTGCCTTGGCGAGTCTGTTGTCTATCTCATTGTCGATCCTTGCATCTGATGAAATGGTGCAGCCGAGATAGGTAAACTGGTTGACCGTTTTGAGTTTTGTGTGCCCGATGGAGATGTGGGAGGGCTGGTAGTCATGGTGGGGAGCTGGCTGATGGACACAAAGATAAGCGTATACAGAGCCGTTGTCATACCCACACTCCTGTTCGGCTCCGAATCATGGGTCCTCTACCGGCATCACCTACGGCTCCTAGAACGCTTCCACCAGCGTTGTCTCCGCTCCATCCTCAACATCCATTGGAGCGCTTTCATCCCTAACGTCGAAGTACTCGAGATGGCAGAGGTCGACAGCATCGAGTCCACGCTGCTGAAGATCCAGCTGCGCTGGATGGGTCACGTCTCCAGAATGGAGGACCATCGCCTTCCCAAGATTGTGTTATATGGCGAGCTCTCCACTGGCCACCGTGACAGAGGTGCACCAAAGAAAAGGTACAAGGACTGCCTAAAGAAATCTCTTGGTGCCTGCCACATTGACCACCGCCAGTGGGCGGATATCGCCTCAAACCGTGCATCTTGGCGCCTCACAGTTTGGCGGGCAGCAACCTCCTTTGAAGAAGACCGCAGAGCCCACCTCACTGACAAAAGGCAAAGGAGGAAAAACCCAACACCCAACCCCAACCAACCAATTTTTCCCTGCAGCCGCTGCAACCGTGTCTGCCTGTCCCGCATTGGACTTGTCAGCCACAAACGAGCCTGCAGCTGACGTGGACTTTTACCCCCTCCATAAATCTTCGTCCGCGAAGCCAAGCCAAAGAAGAAGATATGTCAAAGTTGAGGTTTGCTACTTTTAATGTTCGAGAATTAAAGAAACACATGAATGTGAAGGAAAGTGTGAAATTAAAAAAGGACTGGGTTGGGCATGTATATTCTTCTTCATTTAATTCTAGAGCTAAAAGTGTAGCAATTTTGATACATAAAAATTTATCTTTTGAATTACAATCAATGGAGGAAAAGGCAGGATGTATTCTTAAATTGAATTGTAAGATTTTTAGTGAATTTTGGACTTTACTTAATATTTATGCCCCAAATGCAGATGATGAAATATTTATTTCAGATTCATTTTTATGTTTGGGTCAGGCTAATGATAATATTTTAGTTAGTGGTGATTTTAATTGTGTTTTGGAACCTTTATTAGATAAATCTCCGAAGAAAGTTAAAAAATCCAAGATGGCAATTCAGGTCCAAGCGTTGATGAAAGATCTTAATTTAGTAGATATTTGGAGACGTCTTAATCCGACAGAGAAAGATTTTTCCTTTTATTCATCTAGACATGAATTGTTTTCAAGGATTTACTTCTTTTTAGTATCGGCACATTTACAAGGGAAAATACAAGAAGCGGAATATAAAATTAGGGTGATTTCAGATCATTTCTGTTAATATTTTACATATGAAACTTCTGAGAAAACTCAAATAGCTTATCATTGGAGATTTAATGCAATGTTGTTAAAAAATATGGAATTTATTGATTATTTTGAAAAAAACAAATTAATTTTTTTGAAAGAAAATTCTAATTCTGGTCACAATAAGTTTGTATTATGGGATGCTATGAAAGCCTATTTGAGAGGACAAATAATTAGTTATACTTCTAAAATAAAAAAGAATCGATTAAATCAGAGTCTTGAATTAGAGAAACAGACTGATGAGTTAGAAAAAGAATTTCAGAAAGATGCTACAGAAGATCATAAATAGAATTATCTAGGCTGAAATTGAAATATAATACTTTGCAATCTTATCAATTTGAATGTGTGATTAATAGGACTAAACAACGTTATTACAAATGGGGAGAGAAAGCACATAAGGTATTGGCATGGCAATTAAAGAAAGAACAGATTGAGGACTATTAATGCTGTTAGAGGGAATTCTCTTATTACATAAACCTCGTGAGATTAATGATGAATTTTATTTATTTTATAAAAAATTATATACATCTGAAGGAAAACAAGAAACTAGATGATTGATTTTTTTAAATCATAGTTGAATTTACCGATATTAGAGGATGGAGATATACAGGAGTTAGAAGAACCATTTACTGATTCGGAAATTAAAATGGCTATGCTGGAAATGCCGAATGGTAAATCGCCTGGTGATGATGGATTTTCGGTTGAATTTTATAAAAATTTTTTATGATGATTTATCTACAGTGTTTAGGGATGTATTATGTCAAGTTAGAGAACATTATGATTTACCCAAGTCTTGTTCTAGTGCTTTAATTACAGTAATTCCAAAGAAAGATAGAGATCCTTTGAAAGTATCTTCATATAGACTAATTTCATTGTTAAATGTAGATTATAAAATAATAGCTAAAATATTAGCGAATAGATTGGCTAAATTTTTACCAAAGTTGATTCATATGGATCAAACAGGTTTTATAAAGAATAGATATGCTTCAGATAACATTATGTGCGTGATTAGTTTGATTAATAGATTTCGACAATCTTTAGATCACCCGATGGTGATATCCTTAGATGCAGAAAAAGCATTTGATAAGAGTTGAATGGAATTTTTTGTTTAAAGTTTTGGAGAAATTTAAGTTTGGTCCTTCTTTTATTGGTTGGATTAGGGCTCTATATAGTAAACCGGTAGCTAGAGTATTGACGAATGGTTTGATTTCGGAATCTTTTAAGTTAACTCGATCAACTCGTCAAGGTTGTCCTAGATCACCAGTTTTGTTTGCGTTAGTGATTGAACCTTTAGCATAGTTGATAAGACAAAATACACAGATACAAGGTATGAAAGTTTTAGATGAGGAGGATAAAATTAATTTATTTGCTGATGACGTATTGGTGTATTTAATAAACCCAGTTCAGTCACTTTTGCACTTGAAGGAGTGGTTAATACAATATGGATGTCTTTCTGGATATAAAGTTAATTGGAAAAAATAGTGAAATATTACCGGTAAGTGAAGGAGATTATTTAGTTTATAAGAATATTATTAATTTGAAGTGGACTGATCAAATTAAATATCTGGGTATAATTTTGAATGTTAATTATCAATCTTTATATAAATTAAATTATGCTCTGTTAATGAAAAAAATAAAAACTGTTTTGATTAAATGGAAAGATTTACCTATTAATTTAATGGGTAGGATAAATACAATTAAGATGAATATCTTTCTGCGTATACAATATTTGTTTCAATCTATTCCGTATTTACTTGATAAATTTTTTTTTTGAGATTTGAATAAAATGGTTAGGGAGTTTTTAATGGAGGGGTAAATTTTCGAGAGTAGCTTTGAATAAATTAACTTGGAAATATGAGTTAGGGGGACTACGTTTACCACATTTTCAAAATTATTATGAAGCAGCCCAACTTAAATTTATTAGTTCATTGATAGATTTGGTACGGCCTCCGAGTTGGGCTAAAATTGAGATGGTAAGTATTTCTGAATTTGAAATACATCAATTTTTGTTTAGGTGGAATATAAATTTGTTACAACAATATAATGTGCCTATACTAAAACATTTAATGAAGTTATGGATAAAGAAAAATAAAATGATAGGCTCTAGGGTAAATTATTGGCTTTGACTCCACTGTATAATAATCAATTTATTTCTTTTTCAATACATAATCAAAGTTTATTGCATTGGAGATTTAAAGGTGTGAAAAATTTGGGAGATTGTTTTAAAGAGGGTAAGTTTTTATCTTTTAATCAGATGAGGGAAGATTTTGGTATTGATAAGAACTCTTTCTTTATTATCAAATTCGATCTTTGGTAAAATGTACGTTTGGTAGAGATATGATTTTACCCAAAATGACTAAATTTGAGACTTTTCTTATGAAGGTACCAGAGAAGGGTTATATTTCATCTATGTATCAAATTTTACAGGATGGTATGGATAAAAAGGGTTGGGATAGATCTAAAATTAAATGGGAAGCGGATATTGGTTTTATTTTTTTCTGAAGATGATTGGTTAGATATCTGTTATGATAGTGTAACTAGATTGATAAATGCACATTATGCAATGATTAATTACAATTTTTTACATCAATTATATTTGACACCTGAAAAATTAAGAAAATATGGTTTTAATGAATCAGATTTGTGTTTTAGATGTGGTGATACGGTTGGAATTATTTTTCATGCTGTTTGGTTATGTATACATATATAATATTTTTGGAAGAAAATTCAATCGTTTTTAGAATACCTGTATAAGATTAAAATAGTTTTAGATCCAACAGTATTTTTATTGGGTAGTTTGCAACCTCTGAAAGGTTTGGGATTAGATAAGTTTCAGCTTGCTTTTGTATATTTAGCTTTATCCGTAGCGAAAAAATGTATTGCTAGTACGTGGAAAGATACAAATATGATTGATATTAATAGATGGCATAATGAGATCAAATATTGTTTAATAATGGGGAAAAATTACATATGTTTCGCATGATCATTATAATTTTTTTATTAATAAGTGGCTGTTATACTCGGAATATTTACATTTCAATTTATATTGACTAGATTTCAATATGTATATTTAACTTTTTCTATAATATTCTTTCTTTTTTCTCTTTTTATGGCTCTCCTTAGGAGAGTTGGCTGAAGGGAGGGGTCTTTTTCTTTTTTTTTTATATATGTATATATACACATTAAAAAAACGTTCATGTTCATGTTTAACTGCTGCATATGTCATATTATTTGTTTTTTGAACGAATAAATAAAGTTTAAAAAAAAAGGTCAACAAGTCAGGACGCATCAATGGAAAGAGAAAAGTTCTCTTTTGTGAGGGTGCTGTGGGCAGAAGGATTCCCAAAGGGCTGTGGGCTCCAAAGGCTTCCTGATTGAATGGGAGCTTTGGAACTGAAGCTCAGGTTGTCAAAGGATTGAACAGGGGTCTGTCTGCAGTGTCTGCAGAAGGGCTGGAAGTGAACTCATAGACACTCAGTGTCTCTGAGGGGACTCTCCTTTGCTTCTCTTTCTCTCTTACTGTAAGGGGTGCTGGGCAATACTAATGGCAATTCTTTCCCTGCCTTATAACAGACAGAAGGAAATTCCGTGGATATCACATTTTTTGAATGATTACATTATAATGAAGGAGCCTTGAGATAAAGTTTCAAGTCTGAGACCCTTCATGAGAGCCGAGAAGCTGGTGGGGGATGGGGCGGGGGGGGGCTGTTTGTGGAGAGATTTGAACTGGTTTCTCTTTCCACAGAGCAGCTCTGTCCTCACATTAGATTTCCAGAGTCATCATCTTTTACCAATGATCAAAGATGACAATCGCAGACCGTGCTCATCTCCACCTATTCTCCTCCATCAGAACTGAATGTGCAGAAGTGAGCAAGACCAACAGCCGATACTCTTCCTAAAGTTTTCCCAACTCCCCAAATCCTAACCCCAAATTCCCATGTATCCATCTAAAGCCTTTGAACATGTAACACTGCTGCTAGATCTCAATTTTCCCTTTGCAAGAAGATCCTGTACCATTTCAGAAAGCTGACAAGTCGCAAGATTGCAGCTCACACCAAATACTTGGTTGGATACTCAGTGACCATGTAAAATGGTTGGGGTTTAATTGCTTACCTGGCAGTCCTTCAGAGAAGTATGGACTGTGGCAGGATCACCGATGGAGTGCCACTTCTTTATCTTCTCTTTCTGAGTTTCAAACCACGTTTGTAAACACTGTATATTATTCTCATACTCTGTCCACGATTCAAATGAGCTTTCCAACGAACTAATCTGTCAACAAAAAAATCTTTTCATTACAGCCCAATAATTAAACTCCATTGGAACCTGGCAAAGTTAGCAATCACCTTTTTAAACACGCTGTATGTTACAACACAAATTAACTTTCTTTGAAATTCATTATCCAGGATCTGGGCATGCCAGCATTCATTGGCCATTCCCACTTGCACTCAAATCAGTGGGTGAAGAGACACTTTCTATCTTGAACTACTGCGGTTGTTCAGGTGAAAGAGTTCATTCCCATAGTGCTGTAAGGCAGAGTGCTGCAGAGTTGAAACCTAATGATGAAGGGCACATTTCCAAGTGAGGATGGGGACACTACCAGAGCTGTCTCCACATGCCTCCTGGCCTCAGCCTCCCTGATGTAAGAGTTTTGGGGGCAACAAATGGAAGAATGGTGGTGAGTTTCACATGTTTCTTTCTTTTTCAGGTCTGTGAATTGAATTCCCACTCCAAAGAATGGAAGCACAACATTTAACAGGATGCTCCAGTGACGTTCTTGGGCAGTGCCGGAGTCCAAGGAGCTGCTGTTTGGAGGAGATATTTAACAAAGGCCCTGTGTCTGCTTTCTCTCACAAGATCCCCAGACTGTATTTTAAAGAGCAGTTGGAGAGTTAACCTCAGCCAAATAACTCTTCCACCAATAAATACACTGATCACTGGGACGCTGACATCTTATGGGAGATTATCATATAGCTCTTTGCTGCCATTTTACTGATAATATTGATGATTACATTTCAAAAGTGCCAATTCATACATTGTAAAACACTGGACTGAAATCTAAGAAGGATGAAAGAAAAATCCATCTCATTATTTTGCTGTTAGGGGCTCCAAGTCTGCAATGACCCATTGCTTGGTTGCAAGCTCTGTTAATCATGGATTTGAAACTGCTGTGTTAGTATGGGAAAAATAAATACTTCACAAAACAGTCCGAGAGTCATTCAGTATGAAAACAGGTGCTTTGCCCAATTTGCCCATGCCCATATCCCTCCAAATCTATACCATCCATGTTTAAATGTTTAAGTGTTTCTTAAATGTTGCAGTAGCATCTGGTTCGATTACCTCCTCTGGACACTTTTTCCATAAACCCACTACCCTCTGTATAAAATATCTTACCCCCTAAGGTACCTGTTAAGTCCCTCACCATAAACCTCTGCCCTCTGGTTATCAATTGCCCTACTCTGGGGGAAAAAGACTCTCTATTCCCCCAATCAATTCCTCTCATGATTTTGTACACCTCTGTGAGTTCACCCCTCATCCTCATGCACTCCAAGGAGTAAAGGCCTAGCCTGCTCAAACTCTCCATGTAACACAGGCTCCTGAGTCCTGGCAGCATCCTTGTCAATCTACCCTGCAGCCTACAACCATGGCACAATACAGCACAGAAACAGGCCCCCCTTCAGGTGTGCCAATCATCTTTTTTTTTTGCCTAGTCCCTCTGACCTGCAGCCAGTCCAGAGCCCTTTATACCTCTCCCATCCATGTACCTGTCCAAATACTCCTTAAATGTTAAAATTGAGCTCGCATTCACCACTTCAGCGGCAGTTCATTCCACACTCCCACCCCTCTCTCTGTGAAGAAGTTCCCCTTCATGTCCTCCCGAAACTTTTCCCCTTTCACCCTTAACCCATGTCCTCTGGTTTGTATCTCAACCACCCTCAGTAGACAAGGCCTTCCTACATTTATACTTGTCTATCCACCTCATAATTTTAAATACCTCGATCAAGTCTCCCCTCATTCTTCTTTGCTCCAGGGAATAAAGTCTTGTTTAACCTTCCCTTGTAACTTAATTCCCGAAGTCCTGGCACATCCTATTAAATCTTCTCTGCACTCTTTCTATTTTATTGATATCTTTCCTGTAGTTGGTGACCAAAACTACACACAATGCTCCAAATCTGGCCTCACCAATGTCTTATACTTTACCATATCATCTCAACTCCTATACTCAATACTTTGACTGATGAAGGCCAATATTCCAAAAGCTCTCTTTACAACTCTATTTACCTGTGATATTACTTTCAAGGAATCATGTATCTGTATTCCCAGGTTCCTTTGTTCTACCACACTCCATTGTGCCATCATTTACCATGCATCTTCTTTCTTGGTTTGGTCCTTCCACCTCACACTTGTCTGTATTAAATTCCATCTGTCATTTTTCAGCCCATTTTTCCAACTGGACCAGATCCCTCCGCAAGCTTTGAAAACCTTCCTCGCTGTCCACAAAACCTCCAATCTTAAGGCATTTTCAGGTGGCCAAAACACCTTAATGTAAAGCCGTATATTCTACCCCTATGTGGCTGTCGGGAGACCACCTGAAAGATTAGGAGGCGCCTCTGAGGCACACTTTCCAACTATCCTCCGAGAGGGACAATTGCTGGAGCACTGAAGTCCCCCTAGGCACCTGAATGCAGCCGCCTGAAAGCGGCTGCTTAGGGGATGACAATCAGCTGGTGAGTGCCTGACAGCCCCCCTCCCCATTGTCCCACCCCCTGGCACGGGATGTCAGGGCTGGGGCGGCCAGCGCCGGACGACAGGGCTGGGGCGGCTGACGCCAGACGTCAGGGCTTGGGCGGCCGACGCCGGGCATCCCAACCCTGACATCCCGAAGGAACAGGAGCTGGAATGCGCTCCGTGGCGCCTCCTGTACAGCTGTCCTTTTCAGGTGACCAGCGCTGCGCTTTTAGCATAGCCACCTGAATGACCATTCCACAGGTCTGAATCCACTTCTACAGGTGCATTCTTGGCGGAGAATGCACCTGAAAGTGGCTTTAGTATCATCTGCAAACTTGCTGATCTATATTATCATCCAGATCATTGATATAGATGAGAAACAACAATGGTCCCAGCACCGATCCCTGAGGCACACCACTAATCACAGGCCTCCAGTCTGAGAAGCAACCATCCACCACTACTCTCTGGCTTCTTCCGTCCAGCCATTGTCGAATCCAGTTCACTACTTCACCATGAATACCTTGCAACTGAACCTTCTTGACTAACTTCCCATGTGAGACCTCGTCAAAGGCCTTACTAAAGTCGATGAAGACAACATCCGCAGCCTTTCCTTTATCAACTTTCCTGGCAAGCTTCTCGAAAAACTCTATAAGATTAGTCTGTAATGGCACTGATTTAACACAGCTTACAAACAAATAAATACACTCGCTAGTTTCTTTCAGCACACAATAGAGTTGACTTTCTTTTTATATTTCACTAGGCACAACATTACATTCTTCAACTCCCCAAACACCACCCAGCTAAACTCCTGACCTTCTCACTGGCTCAGTGCTACATGGGTGATTCTGACACTCCCTCCTCCTCCCAGTGAAGGTAAGTATGCGATCACGACAGGTTAACATGACTTACCATGCACAAAGCCACGTTGACTATCCCTAATCAGTTCCAGGCTATCCAAATAATTGTATATTCAATCTGTTAGAACACCTTCCAAAAATTTATCTACTACTGACGCAAGGCTATAATTTCCAGTTACTTTTAAAGCCTTATTTAAACAACAGAACAACACGAGCTACCCTCCAATCCTCTGGCACCACACCTGTGGCCAAGGACATTTTGAATATTTCTGCCAGAGCCCCTGAAATTTCTACACTTGTCTTCCTCAAGGTCCATGGCAATATCTTGTCAGGCCCGGGGATTTATCCACCCTTATTTACTTTAAGGCAGCAAGCACTTCCTCCTCTTTAATCTGTGTAGGTTCCATGACCTCACTGCTTGTTTTCCTTACTTCCTGGAACTATATTCCCATTTCCTGAGTGAATACTAATGAAAAAATAATTTAAGCTCTTCCCCCATCATTTTTAACTCCACATAAAGCCGACCACTTTGATCTTCAAGGGGTCCAGTTTTGTCCCTTATTATCCTTGCTCTTGGGATTTTATTTTGTATCATCTGCAACCTCGTGACATTTTTTAATACTCCTCAAATACCTCATTTGCTGCATGTTGCCAATCCCTGTTATACACCTCTTCTTCTGAACCAGATCCCATATATCCCTCAAAAACTAAAGTTCCCTATGCCTACTAATCTTGCCTTTAATCCTGACAGGAACATACAAACTTGATATCTTTGAAGATCCACTTAGCTTGCACATCACTGCGTGAAAACAACTTATCCCAATCCACATATTCTAGATTCTTTCTCATTTCCTCAAAATTGGCCTTTATCCAATTTAGAATCTCAACCTGATGCTCAGGCCTATCCTTCTCCATAATTAACTTGAAACTAATGGCATTATGATCACTGGACCCAAAATGTTCCCCTACATGTACTTCTGTCACCTGTTCTGTCTCATTCCCTAATAGGAGGTTCAGTATTGCATTCTCTTTAGTTGGTACATCTATATATTGATTTAGAAAACTTTCTTGAACACATTTGACAAACTCCAAGTCATCCTGCCCTTTTACAGTATGGAAGTTCCAGTCAATATGTGGAAAATTAAAATCCCCTATTACCATAACCTTATGTTTCCTGCAGCTGTCTGCTATCTCTCTAAAGATTTGCTCCTCTAATTCTCGTTGACCACTAGGCGGTCTATAATACAACCCTAAGAGTATGATCAAACCTTTCCCGTTCCTCAGCTCCATCTCCAGCTCGACAACATCTTTCCTGTAGCACAATGTCCGAAATTGAACACAATACTCATTCAGTACCTTGCCCCACCATCATTCAATCGAGTTGTACAGGAATTACTGCAAAACTCATTCAACCCACATTATTCCTGCAACCTATAATATATCTACCTCACAAAAATCAATTAAAGGCAGCTTTGAAATTTTCAACTCATCTCATCCTCAGGGAGAGACGGTTACAGAGTTCCACAACTGATGGGATTCCCCATGAACAACCAAATTTTAATTTTATAATGATGCCCTTGTCAATGGGGATGCTTCCTCTCCATTTCATCTACCGTTTCCTTCAATTAGCTTAATGAATTTAATCACCAAACTCAAGAAAATTTGCTTCTGAAACCAGGTATTCGCCAACTCAGGTATTACTTAGATGAATCTGTTCTCTGCATAGTGGAAGATCACAACCCTTCCAGACCTGTGGTGTCTAGCACTGTTCCTAATGTGGCCAAACTTGAGTTTGTATAACATTTGCACAAGGACACCACCCCTTTATGTTTCCCTGTCCTAAGAGAAGGGCCATCATGATATTAACCTTGCTCACATAACAGACTGCACAGAAATAGACGACTTGATCCAACCACTCCATGCTACTGTTTCCGCTCAATCTCCTTCCCATTTGATCTAGAGGCAGTGACAGAGGCAGATATTATAACATTTAAAAGACATTTAGACACGTTTGAGGATCAAAAAGTTTGAGGGATATGGGCTGAACACAAGCAACTTGGATGACTTGGACAAGTTGTCTGATAGGCCTGATTCCATGCTGTATAGCCTATCGACGGAATGCTCTATTCCCTTCTCCTTCCTATTCAGCACTCCGCTAACCTCTTCTGCACATTCTCACCTTTCCCCATGTGAGGAAGTTTCCTTCCACATTTACAATATCACGTTTTTGCTCTTCTCCACAAGTGGAGATACTATAAATAATCAACACCTTTCACATTTCATAGACCACAATTTGCACATGTCCTCGCCCAATGCTTCATCTTTCCCTGATCGGTAAAACTTTGCACGTTTGGTTTCCCTTCTAAATCTTGCTCAGCAACTTTCTGGAATTTCACCACCACATCTCCAAATCTCTCTGCTCCTTCATAAATGCCAGCTTCTCACTCTGGATAGGTCTGTGATCTGTCCCATCTTAGATCCAAAGTGGTCATAATGATATTGACTTTATTGTCATATAAATTGTATATAACAAAGTCAATATCATTATGCACTGAAATTCTTACTTGCTACAGCCAAAACAATGCCTCATTTAAATAAATTACAATAGTGTATATTAATTTAAAAAGATAATAGAGGAGTTATAGCTAAAGGATGAAGGGGTATGGAGAGAAATCAGGAATAGGATACTGAGGTTGCATGATCAGCCATGATCGTATCAAATGGTGGGTGCAGGCTCGAAGAGCTGAATGGCCTTCTTCTGTTCCCATTTTCTATGACTCAAAAGCTTCCCACTGTCCCCATAATTTAAAAAAAACCTTTTCAGGATACATGAAAAGACCATTTCCCGCAGATTACCAATGTCTGTGTAACTACATAGAAAAATGATGGGCAAGAAAAGGCCCACTAGTTCATCTAACCTATCCCACAGACATGATGCCTTCAGCATGAAGAGCGTAACACTCCACACCCCTGTAATAAAGAGCCAAAATTAAAGGTACTTTTTAAAAAACATCTGCGATTAAAAAAAAAATGTTGAGAAAACTTTAGTCCAAATGGGTCAAGGAGAATGCGAGAGTCCAGTGCTTACCTGCTCAGCAATGAGACCTTGAAGCAGCTGCCATCTCCTATTCATTAAACCAAGGCGCTCTGCAAAATCGGTCTTGTCACTGCGCTTGCTCTCCACGTCGTGGCTGCTGATCTGTAGTACTGACTGATTCACAAAGTCCACTGTCAAATGCTTACAGGCCAGGTCAATCTTGAAAGCCTGGAAGAGGGCAAGCAAGTTATTGCTCTCTGAATCTGTTAATGTGTAGTTAGAAACACAAAGTAGAAACTGCCAAGTCGTGGCCGATCAACATTTTGAACCAACTTTCAAAAAGGTACGAATTGCTCAGTGACATCCAGGCAGGTTTCTGATTCTCCTAGACTTTTATATCAAATTCTCCACCATAGAGTAACCTATTATATCGTTATCTTAAATTGTATCTTAATGTATATATGTAATTATGTGCTGTGTGTGTGTGTGTGTGTGTGTGTGTGTGTGTGTGTGTGTGTGTGTGTGTGTGTGTATATATATATAAATTGGGGTGGGTGTATGTGTGGGTATATATATAGGTGTGTGTATATATATATATATATGTGTGTGTGTGTGTATAGGTGTGTGTGTGTATATATATATGTTGGTGTGTGTGTGTATATATAGGTGTGTGTGTATATATAGGTGTGTGTGTATATATATTGGTGTGTGTGTGTGTGTATATATAGGTGTGTGTGTATATATATTGGTGTGTGTGTGTATATATATAGGTGTGTATATATATATATATATAGGTGTGTGTGTGTATATATATTGGTGTGTGTGTGTATATATATAGGTGTGTATATATATATATATAGGTGTGTGTGTGTATATATATTGGTGTGTGTGTATATATAGGTGTGTGTGTGTATATATATATATATAGGTGTGTTCGTGTATATATATATATAGGTGTGTGTATAGTGTGTGTGTGTGTGTATCTCTATACAGAGGTTTGTGCACACACACACACACGCTGTGGTTAGGAGAAATGCCATTTTGTCGATTTGTACAGTAAGATAATAATAAACTTGATCTCTTCCTTTCTCTCATGATCAGATCTGCCATTTCTGCTAATCATCCATTTGGAACTCTGCCTCAGATTTTCCTTCTTCATTGGGATAATCCAACTAACTGGACAGGTCCTGCTGCCTTTCTGTTAGCAACACAAACTGATAAAGAGGCACAACCTGAATCTATCTGCCACATTAATGGTCTTGCTCTATCAGAGATATTCCATTTGATCTTACCATCCCTCCCCTACGCTCTCTGTAACAGAAAACTTTATTTTAACTCTTTCCCAATTGTAACAAAGGACCTCAACCCAAAATCAGTTTATCTTTCCACAGTTGTTGTCTGTTTGCTGAGTGTTATGAGCATTTTGTTTATATTTCAGATTTCCATTATCTGAATTTTTTTTTAATTTTTATTGCCCAATTGTCTTTTGGGTCACCAGTTGGCAATGAAGAAAGATCTCCAGTTCCTCTTCTGCAACCTCTGCTCAGAACATGTCCAAGGTCAGTAACCACCCAATCCTGCACCATTTGCTGACATCATGACTCTCATGAGACCAATTACATTACTGACCACCACATACTATTTAACCACAGGACACATTTTGCTGAGAGCCTTTGCCACATTGGAGATAAAACATTGTTGCTGTAACAACACATTTCCATAATAAAGGAACAACTTTATTGCAATGCATACCAAAGCATCCTGAATTTTGCAAGGCACTGGAGTTGCTTCTTTCTAGTCACAAGGTGGCGGGTTCAAATCCCACGCTAAAAACCTCACCAAGAACCCAGGGCAATTTCTCAATGCAGTATTGTACAGCGCAATACATGGTGTGGTCTTTCAGATGTGATGTTTAACCACAACTATCCTTTCAGATGGCCCCGTGCCTGTACTTAAGAGTGAGGCTGGGGAAATCTCCTTAGTCATTACTTTGGTATCAAGCAAAATCCCAAACCATTTATCATCACATCGCGACTGCTTTTTACCTAGTTGTTCACAGGTTGGTGCTATACTGCCCTGAAAAATAAGTGCAAAGCGATTCTTTGTTTGCAAAGGTCTTAAGGATGCCCTGGGAATCTCATAAACTGGAGCACAAGTGCACATTCTCCCTCACCTTGTACTTCTTGAGATATTGTTCCATCACCCGTGAGCCCACTGCACTCTTGATCTTCTCATTGTCCTCTTCGATGATTTGATCCATCAGGGTGATCCAGTTCATGAGTTCATTGATTGCTGTGCGAGAAGGCAACTTCTCCATCTGAAGCTGGGAAACACAAAAAAAAAATTCTAGTCCATTGTGGTCCTGCACTTTGACAATGAATCAGCAGTTCTCAGCTCAATGTTTGAATTCACATTAAAAGAGCTCACTAAATCCCACAAAAGGTTGAGTATTCAGTGAAGTAAATCATTTTATTTAAACATCTACGTTTTGATTCACAACAACATCCAGTCAAATTCTATTGCTCAAATCCATAATATCTGAATGAATCAGTCACCTTCTGTGATCTTAGACAAATGCTTTTCAATAGAATAGACATTACCTTTAATACACAATATGCAGCAAGTGTTTTTAAATTTAGAGACACAGCACGGTAACAGGCCCCTCCAACCTATCTGACCATTAAAATCATCTGGAAAAGTATAATACTGTCTTTAATAACGAGTTAAAAGATTCCCTTCAGAACCAGTTCATGCTCAGTGCAAAGGTTTGCAATGCTTTCGATGGCAATAAAGAAAGAGAAAAAAATTACACAATTGCTAGAAGAGAGCAGATATTCGCTGATTTGATTTGGTTCCTGGGTCTTCCCTGTGGGTTGAAAACAAAAGAGACTACAGGTCAAACAAGTCAAACCAGTTAACAGGGAGATCAGCACCTGGTCAGAGGAAGCCACAGCAGCAACTGCAAGACTGCTTCAAAAGCACGGACTGGAGCAGGTATTCAGGGGGGCAGCCACCTATGTGGGAGCTCAATAACCAGCTACATGGGTTCAATACATTGAGGATGTTACAGTGATCAAATGCTACACAGCCAGAACAAATCAGAAACCATGGCGAGACATGGAGCTTCGTACACTGTTCAGAGATATTGCTTTCATGTTAAGTTATAAGGTGGCATTGAGATCAGCAAGTGCTGAACTCTCTCCTGTGCAATCAGAAAGGCAAAACATGGATATGCACAAAAAATCCACAGTCACATGGGTGACACTGTCCACACGAGACTCATGAGGCAGGGTATTCAAACCATAACTGACTATAAGTCAAAATACAATGCTTAAGAAACTCAGCAGGTTAAAAGTGTCCTTTATGTCTTTCTTTGGCTTGGCTTCGCGGACGAAGATTTATGGAGGGGGTAAAAAGTCCACGTCAGCTGCAGGCTCGTTTGTGGCTGACCAGTCCGATGCGGGACAGGCAGACACGATTGCAGCGGTTGCAAGGGAAAATTGGTTGGTTGGGGTTGGGTGTTGGGTTTTTCCTCCTTTGCCTTTTGTCAGTGAGGTAAAAATACAAAACTGACATTTCAGGCTTGAACTCTTCATCAAGGTGTGGAAGAATGTCAGCAGCCGTCTAAATAAAAGGGTAAGGGGAGGCATGGTCACAGAGGCAGGAGGTAGTAGGTAGAGAATGGAGGCAAGGGACAGCAGCAAGCAAGGGGAGGAGGGATGGCTAGGTGAATAGAGAGGGAAGGGACTGGAAAGCTGACAGGGGGCAGGGAAAGGAGGGGGAAAAGGGGAGCATGTTAGCAGAAACCAGAAAAGTCAATGACAAAGTCAAACCTGTGGGTCAGCAACAATGATTCCTCCCTTCTTGACAGATTTGATGAAAAAAAGTGACCAGACACTAAAGAAAGCCTCATTTCCCCCCAGAAAACAGGTGCCCTGAATAGCCGTAGATGAGGTGAGGTGGATCCTATCCCAGCAGCAGGACCAGACAAACATACCTGGACTGTGCAGTCCAGAAGTGTCCTAAGACATATCTTCAACATTTAAAAATCCCGCAACCATGGAGTCTGGCCCAAGATGGCAGCGCCCATGATTTGCAGCAGCCAACGAGGGGTTGCAGACTCCAGAGAAGTAGAGGACTGACGCAGGGCACCAGAAAAGGGTGAGAACATCCCCCATTTGAAAAGGAGAAACAGAGGAGACAACACAATGGAATCGTGACCATGGTGGAGAACTACTGAGGGGTTCTGCAGCTAAAGAACAGGCAGATGGCAGGACATTGGTGACTTGAGGCGAGGAACCCATGCAGGCCATGGGCTGCTGGCAACTGTAGTCGAGGGATTCACACCAGGCTGCAGACTCCTGAAAGCTGGCTGAAGGGTACCAGGTATCGGAACTGGGATGTGAGCGGGTACCGAGGGCGCTGAAGGGTTCTTGCTCAGGTCGGAAGTTTGGATCTGGAGCTCAGGCTGCAGGGGCTGTGGGAGCACTGGAAGCAAATCCACGGTTACTCTGGGGAGACTCTCTTTTGCTTCTCTTTCTCTAACAGCAAGGCGCGCTTCAGACAATTTCTGCCAATGGCAAATCTGTTTGCCTTACAGCAGCCTTACAGCAGCTACAAACAAATTTTGTGTAATATTGCACTGAATTTATTACATGACAATAAATTGAATCTTGAATTAAATGCCATGCATCAAGACATCTCTGTCAATTCATGGCTTCCATCCATTATTAATCAAATCAATAGAGAACAGTACTCAGGGGCCTTGGGGTTGCAGAAAGGGACACCAGTTGCTATATACCCTTGTAAGCACATTTAGTGTTGATCAGCAAACTAGAAAAGGGTGCCTTGGATTGTCAAAGGTTGACTGAACAGGGATTTTTCTCTTTTGAGCAATGGAGGATGAGAGGTGACTAAATGGAGGTGTACAAGATTATGAAGAGCAGAGATAGGGTGGACAGACAGCAGCTTTGTCCCAGGGCAACAATGGCCAATACCATCTGCTTAACTGAGTGGAAAAAAGTTTACGGGAGATGTCAGAAGTAATTTCTTTTTAAAAAAATAAGTGGTGGGTGCCTGGAATGCATTGCTGTGGATAGTGGTGGAGGCTGGTACAAGAGGGACATTCAAAAGATTCTCAGATAGGCAGATGGATTGAATAAAAATAGGTTATGGGGTTAGGATTGATGTGAATATATATATGTTGAACCAGTGGAATAAGATCACCTGTCCACAAGTCAATAAGTTACATGGACAGGGGTTAATGGTAGAGTGCTATAGATGAAAAATTCAATGAACCGTAGCTGATGCAGTGTTCCCTACCACCCACTTTTGTCTTGGACAAGACAACGTGCACCCCCTGTGGTCAAGTGAGAGGAGCCGCACAGGCCTGACAGTCCACCAATGTACAATTATCAAGACGGGCAGGTTTGAGGTTGGCAGATCCCAGTTCCCTGGCACGATGGTGGGAAATAGTGAAGGGGAAGGGTGAAGGAGTGGTGTCAGGAGTGGCAAGGTATGAAAAAAGAAAAAAAACAGAGAAATTCTGGAGGAACTCAGCCTGTCTCACAGTGTCCATAGGAGGTAAAGATATATTACCAATGTTTCGACCTGAACCCTTTTTTAAGGTATAAGCAAAAAGCAGAAAGGTATCTGAAGAATGGCCAGAGGAGGAGTTCAGAGGAACAGTCAAAAGGTGTTAAGCTGCCTCTACTCTTCCTGACATTTAAAGGCAAGGTCAAACTTTGCTGTGGTTCCTGCAACATTTAAAGCAGCCATTCTCAACCATTTTTCGCTATGTCTGCCTACGAATCTGCTCAAAGTTTCTGGTCCTCCTTCCTTGTGAAGCGGTCAAGTTTTGGTTCCTTCCATGCTTCTCTCCTACTGACTACATAAAAAAATTATGTAACCCTAACCCTTAACCCTAACATGTTAAGTGAGGTGAAAATAAAACAAGGCTTTTCATTAAAGATGCTGCCCCCCACCCCTGCTCCGTTGAGAATGGCTGATTTAAGGTATCCCTCCAACTCTGCAGGAAGATGATCACAATCCCATCATTCACCATTAGCTTGGAACCACAAATTCTTGCAGAATGGAAGAAGGACATTGAGCCTTTTAAACTGTTATTTCCCATTGCAAGAATCACTAAGAACTCTCTCCATACCCATATACCAAATCCAAACTGATCCTCCTGCCCCCACCCCATATATTCAGTTTAACTATCAGTCTCAACCATCTCCACTGTCTAACTTCAGCTTTTCCCAAAGTCCCACCGCTCTCTGAAGAAACACCAGACTGAGTCCACTTCTCCACTCACTCCCTTGAAAATCACCAAAGAGGAAGCAGAAACCAACATTCTTACTGCAAAGCAGAGATTCACTGGACCCTGACCAGATCCCAATCCCTGCATGGCACATATATCCCTACCGTACCTGGTGCAACTTTTCCTGAACCAGTGGGATTTGAGTGAGGAGTTCTGTCCACTGACTGTCGGTCTGGGCCAGCCCAGATCTCAGGGCTGCTGTATCCACCTTCTTGAGGCGCAACAGCTGATTTCCTCTGCTCAATACCGAGGACTTGAGGGAAGATTTGGCATCGACCTCCTTGGAAAATTCCTGCAAACAAGAGAGTTGGAAGAACATTTGAACAAAGCAAAAAAAAAATCACATCTGGACCTTGAGTGAAGTTATGTCCACTACACAATTGTTCACAAGATGGCAAAAAAAATCAGTTAATCACAAGCTATTACGATCATAGAATGAATTAGCATGGAAAAAGGTCATTCAGCCCATTTGCCAATGCTACTTCATGGACACCATTCAATTAATTTCAGTCACTTGCTCTGAGCCCTTACCCACAATGTTTTCAAACATTTAGCCAACTCTCTTTTGAAAATCACATCCTTTTTTGGCAAAAGAGAAAGGGGAAGAGAGAAAATAGCTTTGCACATGGCTTTCCAGAAATGTAACAACTGCAGATTCTCCTTGACTTAAGATGGGATTATGTTCCGATAAACCCATCGTAAGTGGAAAAACCGTAAGTTGAAAAATACCGCAACTACTAAACATCATAACCTAGCCAACCTTAAATGTGCACAGACCACTTACCATAGCCTACAGTTGAGCAAAAGCATCTAACACAAAGCCAATTTTATAATGAAGTGTTGAATGTCTTGTCATTTATTGACTATTGAAAGAATTTTGTTCAACGTAGCCCAGCCCAGCCTACCTTAAATGTGCTCAGACCACTTACCATAGCCTACAGCAGTGCAAATTTACCTAAAACAAAGCAGGAGACATACATGGGCTTTTAGGAGACATGATGGGATGCGAAAACACTTTCAACATAGTATCAGTTGTTTACACTTGAGGTTGAGTGGATGCTGCAGCTCGCTGCCATCGCCCAGCATCGCGAGAGAATATCATACTGCACTTCGCAAGTGCGGGAACTGGTCGAAATTCAAAATTTGAAGTACGGATTGTACCGATTATGTATCACTATTGTAACTGAAAAATCATGAGTCAAACCATCCTAAGTAGAGGAGCATCCGTATGTGCAAACCTATTTTGTCTCTTCCCCTTTCTCTTTTGCCAATTTTCTTGAACTTTGCACAGTTCTGGTCATTCAATTATCAGAAGGATGTAAATGAGCTAGAAAAAGAGTGCAGTAAAGATTCAGAAGGATGGAAGGCTTGTGCTATCAGTGGAGGCTGGATAGACTGTTTCTTTCTCCCTGTAGTATCAGAAGCTGAGGGGTGATCTAGAGGTATCATGAGGGACATGGAAAAGATAAAGAGTCATAGTTTTAAACCCCCCCCCACCCAAGGGCAGGGGAGTCTAAAACTGGGGGATGTAGGTTTGAGGTGACCAAAGAAAGATTTAACAGGGATCTGAGGTGCACCTTTTGCCACATAGGGAAGTTGGGTGTGAAATAAGCTGTCAAAAGTGTCAGAAGCTGTCAGAAGTATTTTGAAAAATATTAATTTACCACAGTTATCTCAAGAAGACAGACAAGAGTTAGATAAACCTTTTACGGATAGTGAAATTGAAATGGCTATAAAAGATATGCCAAATGGAAAAGCGCCTGGTGGAGATGGTCTTTCCATTGAGTTTTACAAGACTTTTTATGTTGATATATCTTCCTTATTTAAGAATGTAATACAACAACTTTATGATACTTTTCAATTACCTGAGTCCTGTTCTAATGCTATAATTACAGTTATACCAAAAAAAGATAAAGATCCCTTACAGGTAGCTTCTTACCGTCCTATATCTTTGTTAAATGTAGACTATAAAATAGTGGCTAAAGTTATGGCTAATGGGTTGGCTCAGTATTTACCAAAGATAATACATCGTGATCAAATAGGTTTTATAAAAAATAGGTATACTTCGGATAATATTCTACGATTAATTACTTTGATAAATAGATCTAAATCTCAGAAGAATTATCCAATGGTGGTTTCATTGGATGCAGAAAAGGCATTCGATAGAGTAGAATGGAAGTTTTTATTTAAAGTACTTGAAAAGTTTTCATTTGGTCTCTCATTAATTGGTATGATTAGGGCTCTGTATAATGATCCGAAAGCTAAAGTTGTTACTAATGGTTTGCTTTCAGAATCCTTTAATTTAACAAGATCTACTAGACAAGGATGCCATTATCACCCGCCTTGTTTGCTTTAGTTATTGAACCTCTAGCACAATTAATACGTCAGAATGATAGTATCAAAGGTATGAGAGTCTTGAATGAAGATTATAAAATAAATTTATTTGCGGATGACGTTTTGCTGTATTTGGTGGATCCTGATGTTTCTCTGCCAGCACTTCAAGATTCATTAGAGATTTATGGTCAATTATCTGGTTATAAGGTTAATTGGACTAAAAGTGAAATTTTATCAATTAGTAAAGATGATTATTCAATGTTTAGAAATATTATGAATTTGAAGTGGACGAAACAAATTAAATATTTGGGAATTAATGTTAATACTGACTACCAAAATTTATATTCACTTAATTATCTTCCTTTAATGAAGAAGATTAAGGCAGATTTAGTTAAATGGAAAGATTTACCTTTGGGTTTATTAGGAAGAATTAATACTATAAAAATGAATATTTTTCCTCGTATAAAATATTTATTTCAATCAATTCCTTGTTGTTTACAAAAAAGATTTTTTAAGGATTTATATAAAGTAATTAGGGATTTTTTGTGTAAAGGAAAATTTCCTAGGGTGGCGTTGAAAAAATTGATGTGGGATTTTCAATTTGGAGGGTTACGGCTACCTAACTTTCAATTTTATTATGAAGCAGCTCAATTTAGATTTCTTAGCGCATTAATGGCCACACAAGATACGCCTAGTTGGGCACAGATAGAATTGAGTTATTTCTGAAAAATTCTCGAATGAATTTTTATTTCGATGGAATAAAAATTTGTTACGAACTTATGATGTACCAATATTGAAACATTTAATGAATTTATGGACAAGTAAATTACATTAAATGGGATTGAAAAATAAGTGGTCGGGAAGATTACCATTATATAATAATCAACTTATTCCTTTCACGGTATCTAATACTATTTTGAAACAATGGGAGGAGAAAGGAATACATAATTTATCTGACTGTTTTTTAGAAGGTCATTTTTGTTCTTTTGTAGAATTGCAAAAGAGATTTGATATAAGTGGTTATTCTATATTTGTGCATTATCAGTTAAGATCTTTTGTAAAACAGGTATGCGGTCATCAAATGAATTTACTGTCTGAAACTGATTTTGAGAAATATGTGATCTCATTTCCAAAAAAGGGTTATATATCAGGTTTGTATCGTATTTTGTTGGAAAGTGAAAGTAAAATAGATTGGGATAAAGATAAAATGAAATGGGAAAAAGATTTAAGTTTAACAATAACTGAAGAAGATTGGTCTGAAATCTGCCGTAATAGTGTTCGAAAATTGATTAATGCTATATTGGCGATGATTAATTATAGTTTTATACATCAAATATATTTAACACCCAAAAAATTTAAAAAATTTGGTTTTAGTAAGTCAGATCTTTGTTTTCGTTGTGATCAGGTTTCTGGTACTTTTTTACATGCTGTTTGGTTGTGTGATCGGTTACAACAATTTTGGAAAGGTATTCAATCTGTATTTAATAATCTATATAATCTTCATATTGTATTAGACCCTGATATATTTTTATTAGGGAATATGCAACCGTTGATTGATTTAGAATTAGATAATTACCAGATCTCTTTTATTTACTTAGCGCTGGCAGTGGCCAAGAAATGTATAGCGATTACTTGGAAGAATAGAAGTGTATTGTCTTTAGATAGGTGGTATTCAGAGATGAAGTTTTGTTTGGTTATGGAAAGAATATCTTTTTCTATACAAGATAAGATGTCTTTTTATGAGTTAAAGTCGACCCCATTTATTGATTATATACAATTTAAATAAGTTTGAATTAATCATTTTATTTTCTTTAAAAAAACTTTTTTTTTATTATATATTTTTTCTATATATATGTTTTCTTTTTTTTTCTTTTTTTTCTAGTGTTTTTATTAGTTAGTTTTTTTTTCATTTAAATTCTTTTTGTTTTTGTTTTTTCATATATATTCTTATATAATAAAAATTTTTTGGATTAATAAATACTTAATTAATATTTTTTTTGTTTTTTATATATATCGATTTTTTTTTAAGATACATATATTTTTTTATTATACTAATAGTATTAATTCTTCACTCTTTATCGTGGGGGTGGGGAAGGGGGGTTTAGGGGTTAAAAATAGTTTTTTTTTTAGACTTAGTTTTTAGTTGTTAGGGGGAGATGCCGAGATTGGTATTGTATTAACTATGTTACTTTGTACTTGTATTACTTTATTTTGTATTTTTTCTGTAGGTGAATTACTTACTTTCTTCATATGTTAAAATTAATAAATAAAGTTTTGAAAAAAAAAAAAGAAGTGGTGGAGACAGGGACAATTATAACATTTAAACGGCACTTAGATAAGATACACAAGTAGGAAAGGTTTAGGGGGATATGGCCAAACACAACTAGCTCAAAAAAAACTGATCGCCATGGACAAGTTGGGCCGAAGGGCCTGTATCATGCAATAAAACTTCCCAACCAAGACTCTTCCCAGTAGAAACTGTTTTTACATTATTCAGTAATTTTTACATTTTGAAATTTTATTGAAGTGTCTACAAATATTTTCTAATGAGAATAACTGTTCACCCAGCTCATGTATTCTGACAAATTCTGCCCATCCAACACTTTAAAATAAGCTTTATAATATCAATTCAAAATACTAAATGGCACAGAGGATTTGCACAGCTGCAAACAAAAATACCATGAAAGTGGAAGCATGCGATTCCTTTCAGGGAAAGTTAAATCCTGCCCGATTTCAGAAGCAAAGTTGAGTGGGGCCTTGTTCGTACTTGGATGGAGACAGGTGCAGTTAGCTTCAGCTCGGGAGGATTTGGGTGCCACCATCAGATGGTCCCATGCAAGCATCTTCTGTGACCTGACGTTTCCTGCAGCACCAAGTCGAGCCATGAGACTGACGAGATTCAACAACACAGGCCTTCCTCCAACAGAGAGCAGCTACCCCATAAGGAGAAGGCAGTGCAGGGGGAGAGATTACTGTACCCAGCAGAATGACGATTAGAAGAGCAGCAATCTCACTGCAGAAATCAAATTAATTGGGAATTGCTTGGGATGTGGATGCCTACATCCTACAATACTTAGGGTATCAATACCTCAAAATAGTTTTTCATGGGATGATGATTTTCTAACAGGTAGATATTTTAGGTTATTACCGATGAGCTCTGCACAGAGTTTTATAGCTATCTTTCGACAAATATCCCAGTGCATTACTCCAATTAAGATCCATAGCCATGGATTTTTGACCAACCCAACTAGCAGATCATCAGGAACATCAGCTTAGCAGATTTATATTTTTAGATTGACATTTTCTTTTTACTTGCATCTTCCCTGGACATGGCGAAAATGATTGGGGAATTGCACTATCAATTAAAACCTGGTGATCGCGTTGTGTACTAAATGTGTCCTTCAATTCCTACATGTCCTGATGAATTCAATCTGCTTTTTATCAGGGGAAGTTACTGTGGTTCCCATCTTAAATTCTCTACCTTCCACTATTAAATAGATTGCATCTTGAGAAAGTTGTCTCAGCTGCTCAATTCACTGTGAATTTGTCTCACCCTATAATAATAGTTATCAACAGAGACCCTGGTTCTTTTATTTTGAACAAGACCTCAACTCAATGGTCAATGATCTAACTGCATTGTGGAATATCACACTACAAGTAAGCAGACCATTCACCCCATCCTTTCCTTGCTAGTACTTCTCCACACTGATGTTACTGTTTGATCCCATATTGCTCTTTTAATTTTTTTTTCCTTTTTTTTAAATTCAGACTTACAACACAGTAACAGGCCATTTCAGTCCACGAGCCCATGCCGCCTAATTAACATACACTCTGGTTAATTTTGAACGGTGGGAAGAAACTGGAGCCGCCAGAGAAAACCCACCCAGACACAGAGAGAACGTACAAAGTCCTTACAGACAGTGTAGGATTCGAACCCTGGTTCCGTTCGCTAGCGCTGTGCTAACCACTATGGCAACCATGCGCACAATTGACAATTGCAGCTGTCCTGTTTCGTGCCAAAAGAATTTCTCAGGTGAGCTTCAGGACAAGCCTGCTAAAGAGAATTCCACATTACAACCGTGTAATTTCTTCTCTCCTCCCCTTTCATTCTGCTTATATTACTGTTTTCAAATTACCACCTCACTGACCAGAGGAAGTTCATCAGTTTACTAATCATTGCCTTCAAACAGATGATACACAAACATATCACAGATGTTGAGGACTTGATTGTTTTAATTATTATTTATTATGCATCTTGCAAAATTATGGATCTCCTTTCATTCAATTAGTTTTTTTTTAAAAAGATAAAGCATGGTAAGAGGTCCTTCTGGCCCAAGAACCCAAAATACACCAATTCACTGACAAACCTCATATTTTTTTTTGAATTTTTTTTATTTTTCACACCATAAATCACATTAGCCATGATATACACTATTTCTTTTTCACACATATACAGTGACTTTTTCTCCCCCCCCCTCCTCCCAAGCCACCCCCCCACCCCCCCCTCTCATCCATTTTAGGTATACAATCTAGGTTGCATTAAGCCAGTCAGACAATGTTGTCATTCAACAAAATTACACCAGAAATTCTACTGAGTCCATTCTTTTCTTTCCTTCTCCTTCCATCAACTTAGGTAATGTTTGTCCCCGGTAGGTTTTCGCTATTGTATTTAATGTAAGGCTCCTATACTTGTTCGAATATTTCAATATTATTTCTTAACCTACATATTATTTTTTCTAATGGAATACATTTATTCATTTAAATTTAGTAGTTTCTTCCTTTTTAATTTGGTTATGTATTCCATTAATATTTAAAGACATATAGTTCAGCGTAGCCCTTTTATATTTTGTTTATCTTCTCTTTCCGTTTTTCCATCATTACCTTTCCTCCTTTTCCATTTCTGTTTTCTTATTTTCAACTCTTTATAAGACAACATTTCTACAACATCCAACATTTTCCTTATTCTCCTATTTCTATCTTATTTATCCCCAATCTCCCCTTCACCTCCTGAGTTGTCCTTTATCCCTTGTCGGACAACCACATCTCCCCTCTCCATTTGGATTTGCGAATCCACTCGCAAGCGTCAACTGATTTTGCAGTGACCGCTATTTCCCCCCACCCCGCCTCCCCCAGAAAAGATTTCACTTTTCATATGTCACAAAGGTCACTCTTTTAATTCCCTCCTTATTCTCTCTATTCCATTACCTTCCCTTATTAATTCTTGTCTATACTATCTATATTTTCCTCTAAGTACAGATACATTCATGTATGCACATTGTCTCTATTCACTCTTATACCTCTTTACCCGCATACATATCAATCGTGATCATTTTTACTCTCATTACCCGTCTTCATCCCTCAGTCTATTTTTGTCTTTACCCACATACATATCAATCGTGATCATTTTTACTCTCATTACCCGTCTTCCTCCATCAGTCTATTTTTGTAATTGTTCTGCAAATTTTCGTGCTTCTTCTGGATCCGAGAATAGTCTGTTTTGTTGTCCTGGAATAAATATTTTCAATACCGCTGGATGCTTTAGTATAAATTTATACCCTTTCTTCCATAAAATTGCCTTTGCTGTATTGAACTCTTTTCTCTTCTTTAGGAGTTCAAAACTTATATCTGGATAAATGAAGATTTTTTGCCCTTTATACTTCAGTGGTTTGTTGCCCTCTCTTACTTTTTCCATTGTCTTCTCCAGTACCTTTTCTCTTGTAGTATATCTTAGGAATTTTACTACAATAGATCTTGGTTTTTGTTGTGGTTGTGGTTTAGAGGCCAATACTCTATGTGCCCTTTCTATTTCCATTTAATGCTGTAGTTCTGGACATCCTAGGGTCTTAGGGATCCACTCTTTTATAAACTCCCTCATATTCTTGCCTTCTTCATCTTCCTTAAGGCCCACTATCTTTATGTTATTTCTTCTGTTATGGTTTTCCATTGTATCTATTTTTTGAGCTAGTAGTTCTTGTGTCTCTTTAGTTTTTTTTATTAGATTTCTCCAATTTCTTTTTTAAGTCTTCTACCTCCATTTCTGCTGCTACTGCCCGCTCTTCCATCTTGTCCATTTTCTTTCCCATTTCTGTTAAGGTCATCTCCATTTTATTTATTTTCACTTCTGTGTTGTTTATTCTTTTTCTTAAATCCTTAAATTCCTGTGTTTGCCATTCTTTAAATGACTCCATGTATCCTTTAATAAGAGCAAGTATATCTTTTACCTTGCCTTTCTTTTCTTCTTCTATTTCCCTGTACTCTTCCTCTTCTTCCTCTTCTTCCTCTGGGTTGACCATCTGTTGTTTCTTTGGTGCCCTTTCCTCCTCCTCTTTCTTGTTTCTATTGTCTTCTGTGGTCTCTTCTTGCTGTAGGTGTTCTGCAGCTGTCGTTGCCGGCTGTGGAGATCGACTCCCCAGCTGGTCCCCCCTCCAGTCGGTGTGTTTTTTTTCATTCGCATCGCGCACGCGCGAAGTATCGCACATGCGCGGTTGCGCACTTTTACTCGGCTCTGCGAGCCATTTTTGTAGTCCATTATTTACCGACCTGAGGGAGCGGGTTTCTCTCTCCGCAGCGGGCCTCTTCGGACAGGTAAGGCCTTCACCTTTTTCCTCCTTTGTCTTCTCTTCCTCTCTTCTTACCGTTGCTTTCGATTTTTCTTTTTTGTCGCCATCTTCTTTCCACCTTTATACTCACTTTTCTGTAACTTTTATTTCTGTGCCTTTGTGTTTTCCTTTGTTTTTCCCGACTTTTCTGGAGAGGGCTGGAGTTCACCGTCCGGCCACTACTCCATCACGTGACTCCCTCCCAAACCTCATAGATTTTTGAAGGGTGGGAGGAAACTGGAGGAAATCCACATGGTCACGGGGGGTAAAGTACAAACTCCTTATAGGCTGCGTCAAATTTGAACCAGGTTTGTTGGCACTGTAATAAGGTTGCACTAAACGTGCCACTCTACGCTTACCTTGCTGCCCTACTACTTACAGTTTTATCATTTTTAGTATTATAGTTTTTCTTTATGAAGTACTTATTTGGCTACAGTAAGGAAGAATTTCAGGCACATAAATATTGTACCATAAACTATCATTGGTTCCCAGATCCGAAGGGACCAATTTCCTCTGACTAGACCAGAAAGTGGGAGAGTATCAACTCACCAGGAACGAGTTAAGATGGTCCTGGACAACATCCAACTCTTGAGGGACTGTCACTGACTGCAGTTTCCAGAACTCCAAACGCTCCATTGAAGAATGGAGCCACTGATTCAACTCTGCAAACTCTGATTGGTACCTGGGAACAAGGAAAGGAGTGAACAAGAGTTAAATCACTTGATGTGTGCAAGTACAGTTCCATCAGGCTGTGAGATGGCGCGTACTTGGAAAACGTTGTTCAAAAGCAACAAGCGATCAAAGTTTAGGGGCAAGACCTCGTGACTCATTGAGCTCTCCATCCTTAAGGAATAATTCCCTCGGATTAAAATCACAGAATTATAATTTTCCATGCAAACTATTTCTGCACAATGGAGTAGTTGCAAAATATGCATGAGGCATTGCCTACTTCCGTATTGGCCAAAACCAGCACTCTTCAATTCCCAGCCTGCTATCCCTCTCAATCTCCAAGCAAATGCAATCGGGTAATCATGTGAAGATGATTTGTTGCAACACATTGCCTGTTCTACAGATACCACTTGCTTTTTTTGGGAACAAAAAAACTGCATACGCTGGAATCTTGAGCAATCAAAGAATTGCTGAAGGAGCTCAGGTCAGTCAATGTTTTGGGTCGGGACCTTTAACAAAACCATGATAGAATTAGTGAAATTACATAAGTAAAGGGGGAATGAAGCAGGGGAAGAAGCCCAAAGGTGATATAGGATTTCATAGGGTGAGGAGAGACCATCAAGAAGGGAGTGGGGAAATAAATGACAGATGAAAAACAGGTACGGAGAGATGGAAACAGTGGGATCAAATGGAGATGGGAGTTATCTAAAATTAGAAAAATCATTGTTTATACAATGAGGTTGAAAGCTGTCCAGGAGGAATATGATGTGTTGTTCCTCAATTTACGTTTATCCCATTCTGACAATGGATGAGGCCGAGGACAGACATGACACCATACGAATGGTTGGGGTAGTCGAAATGGTCAGCTACGGGAAGCTCAAGTTTAGATGCAAAACAGTCACAATCTGGATTTGGGGCTCTCGCCAATGGAGAGGAGACCACACCAAGATTTTGGCTTTATGATCACTTTGTTGTGACATGATTCTTAAATTGAAATTTATGAACCCGTGAGGGCATCAATAGGGTGGACAGTCAGAGTATTTTCCCCAGGATAAAAGTGCCACACACTGGGGAAAATGCGGTGAGATGCGAGTGAATGAGGAGGGTTTGGGGAAAGATTTTAGGAGAGATGTGAGGCATTTTTAAAAATTTTCAATCATCATGGATGGAGTTGTAAAACAAACAAAATTAAAGAAACATCACAGAAATGTACAATAAATACCAAAACCAAACTACATGTTGATGTACAAAGAGGGAAGAATCAACATTATCCCAATTATTAAATTCTGCACTATTGTTTACAAAATTACCTAATTACACACCAAGTGAATCCTTAAAAGAAACAGAGAAAAAAAGAAAATAGAAAGACCCCCTCCCACAAAGGTGTGACAATTTCATCTGTTTTCCAAATGCATTAATTACATTCAGATGAAACATTACGTGATTCATCCAGAGCTTGCTTCCTCCCTTAACGGATACTGGAGATGGTGGCATTGGAGACTGGAAGGGTGGGGGGGGGAAATCATCAAAGGTACATTGTACATTGTAAATACGGGTTCTATATTCTTTTTTTTTAAATTGTAACAATTTCTGTGGCTGTAAGTAATCTTCTCCAGGGGAATACAATTATGCACTTCTGACTTCCAGTGGGTCAGACTTAGTTGGGAATCAGATTTCCAAGTAATGGCTATGCATTTCCTGGCAACCGCTAAGGCAAGTTTAACAAATTTCAATTGATGTTTCTACAGCCTCATTTTAGGTCTTATATCTGTTAATTTCCCCAATAAAAACAATTCTGGCACCTGAGGGTATCGAATTCCGGTAATTTATTCAGGAGATTCCCAAAATCTTCCCAGAGGGATCTCACCTTAAGCATGACCAGGTGAAATGCAAAAAGGTCTCTAATTCTTGACCACATTGAAAACATAAATTAGAGAATTCAGATTTCAATTTATTTAATTTTTGTGGAATAAGGTACAGCTGATACAAAAAATTAGATTGCACCAGTTGATACCTTACATTAATTGTATTGCTCATGCTGTCCCGACACAGATCAGACCAGCAAAATGCATCAATTTCTATACCCAAATCTGATTCCCATCTCTCGACTTATCTCGCCCTTGCTCTGATTTCAACTCCAGGAGAGGACCTTGTGGGTTTTTTCCCCTAGCTCATAGCTATTTGCTTAGATTTTGTTATCATTTTTTCCATTCTATATGTGTTTATCGTCTTGTACTTAAGCTTTTTACTAATTAGTCTTCTGTTTTCCCACAGAGCCTTTGTTGAGAGAGAGAGGGGAGAGAGAGAAAGGAAATTGCCCAACCAAATAACATTGACATCAACTTCTCCAATTTCTGCTCACACACTCCCCTAATTGCTTCCTTACCTCTGTCTCCTTTCCTCCAGCTCTGCACCCTCTCCCTTCTTTCTATCAAACAGCCATCCTTGACTCTCTCCCCCATCATTTCTTTCTCTTCTACCCTTCCACCTGCATCCAGCTATTACCACTTACCTGTTCACCTGTGCTCCTTCCCCTGCCTCATCCTCCCCCACCTTTTTAATTAAGGCTCCACTGGCTGGTTTTTGCTTATACCTGGTGAAGGGCCCAGGCCTGAAAAGTTTGTCACCCTTTATCTTCCTATGGATGCTGCGTGACCTGCCGTGTTTCTCCAAGCACGTCAATGTCAACTGTGATGATCCAATAGGCAGAAGAATGATCACAGTCAAGTCATCTGTGAGCAAGGGCCCAGGCAATCGACAAACAGAAACACACACTGATTCACTTTTGGTGCTCCCCCTCCATCTGCTCAAACATGATTCAACAGGTCACTGTCCCATCTCTGGGTGTAAAGATTGTACTTGAAGCCCCATTCCAGATTAATCTAAGCAACACAAAGAGAGTCCTGCAATGCTGGAGGTGTTATCTTTTGGAAAAGACAATAAATATCCCTCATTTTGAATATCTATTCAGAGCTTATTTGGAGACTTCCCTACTCTAGCAATTGTCGTTCAAACAACATCAAAAAATCAATAGTTGTTTGATGTCCCCTTGTTGCTTCTAGAAGCTTGTGGCATGCAAACCTCTGCAACAATGACTACACTTCCAAATTACCGAATAAGTTGTGAAATGCTTAGAAGTTCCAAATGAAAACAAAAACCAAAAGATGCTAGAAATGTTAAATAAAAAGAGAAACTGCACTCAGAAAGCCAATGGAGACATATACAGAGTTTTTGACAGAAGGTCCTCAATCCAGGCAAGATTTTCTTCCTTGGTTCTCCAAATCTCTTCAGTGACATTATCATTAAAGGAGCAATAGGTTCAGGTCAAGGCCGAACTGCAAAGATTGCATTTTTACCTTTTCCAGTGTTTAAGGACAGATTCAAGCCGATGTAACTCCTTGCTCACTCTGGCTGTGCTGGAGAGCCAGTGTTCACCCAGCTGGGCCATCTGAAGCTCCAGGTCAGCACAGCTGATGGTCATCAGGAGCCTCTTACCACCCTCCAGCACTTGGTACAACCGTGGCTGATGCTCTGTCAGGATGCCTTTCAACCGCTGGAACAGAGAGACACCAGAACGGTGAATGGTTTCACAGGAGTCTTTCCCCTTCAAGGGATCTCAACATTGATGCAATTCATCCATTATATTTTAAAGAATTATCCAACTCTTAAAAAGCGTTTCTGAGCCTATCATTTCTGCAGACTTCAGGAAAACACAATTCAGTTAATGATGGAAGAAACAAAATCTAAACGGCAGATGCTGGAAACCGGAAATAAAAAAAGAGGTCATCTGCAGGGGGGAAAAAAAACCAAAGTGAATGATTCAGGCCATGACCTGTCATCAGAACAGGGAAAGTGAGAGAGAAAGTGAGAGAGAAAAGGAGAGAGGACGAGTGAAAAAAGGATTTTATGTGACAGGGTGGTGAAAGAGTCAAGGAGACGATGGCTGTTGGTGCTTCTAAACTGATGAAGTAAGAAAGAGAGACAGAATCATGGCAGTTAAAAGAAGCTGGAAATAAAAGAGAATGCTGAAAATAGAACAGGAGGCATTTGTGGACATAAAAAAATAAGTAATAGTGCAACCCTCATTCATTTAGCCATTAGACAACAGCTAAAGCAATTGTATCTTCTGGATAACCACAGTCACCCGATCACAAACATTCCCATTCCCCTCCAACCCCGCTCTACATAATTTAAATGCAATTGTTTTTTCACTTTTATACATTGGTTTTTAGCATTAACGCTGATTCTCTCTCCACAGATACTGCTTGATCTGCTGAGTAGCTTCACCACTTCATAACTTTATTTCAGGTTACTTAGCAAATGGGCAGTAAAGAGGCAAGCGCTGCTAAGTGTGGGCATATGAATGGTGACATTCTTTGGACAACAAGAGTCAAATAAAGGACACTGAAGGATCTGGGTAACCAAAGAAACAAAGGATGCAAAAGTACAATTCCTTTGAGTGGGATTGTCAGATAATTTAGTCGATATACTGTCTGCAGTTTTGGCTTCACCTGAATTAAAGGATTTGGAACTCTAGAATAAAGTTCTAGATGTGGATTAAATCAGATAATACCAGGGATTAGATTTATAATACTACATCCAGAGAAGTTAGTTCAAGATCTACATGATGAGTTAGAATTATACTATACTGTAGTCATAGAATCATGCAACACAGAAACAGATTCTTTAGCCCACCATGACCATTCTAGGACTTTTTTTCCCATCAACTATCATCTCATTTGCCAGCATTAGATCTGTATTCTTTTTAATTGTCTGTCTAAATGATTCTTAAACGTAGTGATTGTATCCAATTCTACATCTTCCAGCAGCACAAATTAGATATCAATTATTCCTTCTGTTAAAATAAATTCTCAGATCCCATTTAAAGCCTTTCTCTCACCTTAACGCAATGCCCTCCTATTTTTGATATCCCTAAAAAAAACTGTGGGAAAAAGATTTTGACTATCTGTGCTAGGTCTGTGGTAACTTCAAATCCATCCATCAGGTCAGCCAGTCTCCTCCAATCAAGGCAACGTGCTGGGGAATCCTTGTTTACAGCCCATCCTAGATTTTCCCAAGCGATGTTGTCCTCAACACCACCATCCACTCAGTAGCTGATCAAGCTTCATTTTCTCCTTCCCAGTTCTGACAAAAGATCGCTAATCTGAAACACAAGCACTGACTTGGAGAATATTTCCAACATTTTCTGCTTTTATCCTGGAAAAATCTCCTTTGCACATCTACCACAATCACAACCTTCCTGCAGTGAGCAAATGTACTAATCCTGCAGAGTTGCAGCAGAAGATCAGAACTCTTGCATTCCATGCTGACTGATGAAGCTGAGCAAGCCATGTGTTCACTAAGGAAAGGAATATTGAACCAGATGAAGTAAAGAAATCTGGTAGTGAGGTCATTGATAATGCACAGATTAATGAGGTCGTAGTGCTGGCTATTTTAAACAGAATAAAGTGGATAAATCTTCGGGTCCTGACATGATATTCCCTCAGATCCTGAGGGAGGTTAGTGTGCAAACAGTGGGGGCTCTGACAGAAATATTTAAAATGTCACTGGCAGAGGATTTGAGGGTAGCTCATATTGTACCGCTGTGTAAAAAAAAAGGGCCCAAAAGTAAACCTGGTAATTATAGGCCTGTGAGTCTGATGTTGGTGGTTTGTCAATGAATGGAGAGTGTTCTGAGAGATGGTATATACAATTAATTAGATTATTTGAATAGAAAGGGATTGATTAGGAGTAGTCAACACGGTTTTATATGTGATAGATCACGTTTAACAAATCTTGTAGTTTTTCAATGAGGCTACTAAGAAAGTTGATGAAGGGAAGGCTGTGGATGTTGTCTATATGGAATTTAGTAAGGCCTTTGCCAAGGTTCCACATAAGAGGAAGATTCAATCGTTTGTAATTAATGTTGAAGTAGTGAAATGGATTCAACAATGGTTGGATGGGAGATGCCAGAGAGTAGTGGTGGAAAATTGTTTGTCAAATTGGAGGGTGGTGATCAGTGGAGTGCCTCAGGGATCGGTACTGGGTCCATTGTTGTTTGTCATATATATATTAATGATCTAGATGATAAGAGTGGTAAATTGGATTAGTAAGTATGCAGATGATATGAAGATTGGTGGTGTTGTGGACAGTGAATGTTTTCAAAGTTTGCAGTGGGATATTGGCCAGTTAAAAGAATGGCTGAAAGATGGGAGATGGAATTTAATACCGAGAAAAGTGAAGTGTTACATTTTGGTGGGACTAATCAGTAAATTGTTTACACATTAAATTGAATGCAGTAGAACAAAGGGATGTAGGAATTCTGGTACATAATTCCCTCAAAGTTGAGTCACATGTAGATTGGGTGGTGAAGAAAACATTTGGTATGCTGGCCTTCATAAATCAGAGTACTGAATACAGGAGTTTGGATGTCATGTTGAGGTTGTATACGGCATTGGTAAGGCCAAATTTGGAATATTGTGTGCAGTTTTTGTCACCAAATTATTGGAAAGACATCAACACAATAGAGAGAGTGCAGAGAAGATTTACAAGAATGTTGCCTGGGTTTGAGTTACAGGGGAAGGTTGAGCAGGCTAGAACTTCATTCCCTGGAGCATAGAAGATTGAGGGGTGATTTGCTAGAAGTATTTAAAATTATGAGGGGGGGACAGATAGAGTCAATGTGCACAGGCTTCCTCCATTGAGAGTGGGGGAGATTCAAACAAGAGGACATGGAGTGAGATTGAAGGGGGAAAAGTGTAGGGAAACACGAGGGGGAATTTCTTCACTCAGGGGATATTGGGAGTGTGGAATAACTTCCAGCCGAAGTGGGAGATGCCAGTTCAATTTTAATATTTATCAAAAAGTTGGATAGGTATATGGACGAGAGGGGTATGGAGGGTTATACACTGGGTGCAGATCAATGGGAGAAGGCATTCGGCATGGACCAGGAGGGATGAACTGGCCTGTTTCTGTACTGTAATTGTTATATGGTTTTAACAAAGATGACCAAAACCAGAGGGAATAGGTTTAAAGCGAGGAGCAAGAAGGGATCTGAAGAGAGAAAAAAAATAACCCAGTGGTTGGTTAGAAGTCACAGCCCAGAAAAGTGGTGGAGACAGGTACTTGGATGAGCACTTGAGTTATCTAGACAATGGAGCAAATGCCAGTAAATGGATTGTGGATGGGCATGGAAGGCCAAAGGCCCTGCTTCTATGACATATGACCATATTCCTTCAGGCTTGAATTTGATATGAAGAGTTGATCAGCCTGTATTATAATGGTGCAAAAATAACTGAATTGGATAAAGAGAAAAATTATTTCATCTGTTAGAGGGGAAAATCAAAAGAAAACAACATCATTAAGGTGATTGAATGTCTGCCTCAAAACTGGAGGAGAGACTGTGCAATGTGCTGGAGACACGTAGCAAGTCATGTAGCATCCACAGAAAGTAAAGGGTAACCAACTTTTCTGGCCTGAGCTCTTCGTCAGGTATGTGGAGTAGGCTGACCTGGATTTCAGTTTGATGCGTTTTGATGGGTTTCTTGATCAATTGATGCAGCAAAGTAAATCAAGTTGATTCACTCAAGCAAAAGGTGGAGTGGGATCATCAAGCACTTGGGGCCCCATTCCCACAATCCCATGAGCAGCAGGTCAAAGGTGACTAACCTGATAAAGAGCAATCCGCTCTGTGAGCCTCTCTTCCGTTTCCTCTACCAGTCCGGCTCCAGGGATGCTGCTCTCCACGCCTTCCAGCTGCTTGTACAAGGCCTCATTATCCTTTGCCAGTTTGGTCCAGGTCTAAAGGAAAGGGAGGAAAATTATTCAAATATCACTGCTCCAAATGGAAAAAAAAACTCAAGAGGTTTGCTTTTGGATGCAATGCACAAAGAGGCTGGAGAAACTCAGCAGGTCACGCAGCATCCACAGGAAGTAAAGGGGAGCCAATGTTTTGGGCCTGTGCTCTTCATCAGGTATAAGAATAAATAAAGACAACACATGAATAAAAAGGTGGGGGGAGCTTTCAGTCAAAACAACTCCAAAGATCTTACCTCGAAAATACTCTCCAGTTCCACGCCTCTCCTGTGCGCATCTTTTAGTAAGGCCGAGGACTTGTTCATCAGCTCTTCCTTGGAGCTCGTTTCTTTTTGGCAGAGGCAGCTGCTTACATTTTTATAAAGTGTTTCCGTTAGAATCCGGTGAGCCTCAAGCCCCTGGAAAAATTCCTGTTAAAATACAGATATGACTTAATCGTGAGTTGCCTGCACTGCATCCAGCTGGGGTCCTTTAGAATTTGCAGTGATTCAGGAACCCTCTAGGCATCTCTGAGACACCTCCCCTATTCCGAATGCTGCGCAGAGTGGGAAAGTACTCACACATGCTGCTTAAGAAAGCTGGTGGGGTATCAGGAAGGAGGCACTGGAAAGCAAGGATACGGATGTGCAGGAAGCCAACACATCACTTCAGTTGTCACCCTGACTCACACTCATTTAACCTTTCCCAATCCATCATGCTTCAAAATGTAGTCATAACACAGAGAAACTGAGTGGGAACACATTTTATTATCATTAGGAGGCTAATTTTCAGGATGGTAAAGTCAGGAATACAATCCATGCTACATTCTAGTGGTTCATGTTACAGCTCAGAGAATTTTGTACAGTGTTCTCAGTGCTGTTGGATGAACTGTATTTGGCCAACTTGTCTCCCACCAATAGGCTGCAGGCAACCACAACATCCCAGTAAACCAACCTTGTGTTTATCCAGGAGGTTCTTGACATCTTCTCTAGAGGTGACCAGGATCCTTTGGTCCAGTGCCATCTTCTCTTGGCCTGTGTCAGTCAAGTCAGCTAGATCCTGCAGGGCTTGTTCATACTGACCACTCAGTGCCAAGTTCTGGTTTAAAGAGCTGCGCCTGGAGCCAATAATCATTGTCAAATCTTCATACATATCCTTCATAAAAAAAAAGGAGAAAAAGAAAATGATTTATGGGAATGGTTAAATTTAACTTTGGGTAGAATATAATTTACTATGGCATAATGCAGAAACTGCTGTATTATTGCAAAATATTAATTATCTGTCAGTTCTATTACAATTGGACACATCCTTAATGCAGAAAGTGGCAAACTTAGTGAAGTCCGTCACGGGCACCCAGGTTCTGTCCATTGAAGACAACTATGTGAGGTGCTTTCTCTAAAAAGCACCCAATGTTATAAAAAGCCCCAATCACCCCGGTAACAACCTCTTCTCATTGCAATCTTCAAGCAGAAAGCACAGAAGCCTGAAGCCCAAAACTTCCAGGTTCAAGAACAGTTATTTTCCAACAGTTATCAGGCTTTTGAACCTCCCCATACTACTCCAGGAGCTCCAAAAGATCTGTCTGCACGATTGAAAAGTTAGGTATTTTTCTTGCACCAATGACAACTGTGAATATTTATTTATCCTTCCACTTTTATTGTCTCTTTTCCCATCTTGACGCATGACGATAATTTAAAGTAAGTTGCGTTTGTGCTTTGCACTGATGAAAATAACAATTAACTCTCATCTCAAAAAACAATACGAGGTCCGTTTTCAAACTTTCCTCTTCCTTTGAATCCTTATTAATTAAAAATAAATCTTTCCTGCTCCTTCCTGCTCTGCCAATTTAAAAAAAACACAGCAAGTGTTTTGAGAGGTTGGTTATGGCAGATTAACTCCAGCCCGCCAGCCATCCTCGATCTTCTCCGATTCACCTACTGCAACAAAAGGTCCATGGCTAATGCCATCCCTGAGCCCTATATGCAGTACTGGAATACCTGGACAACAAGAACACCTATAATCAGTCAACTATTAATTGGCAATAGCTTTGCCTTAACACAATAGAATGTAATAAACTCATCCCAAAACTCTTAATTTGGCCTCAGCACCCTGTCTGCAGGTTAAACTGTGGTAACCGGTGTATTTTAACATTTATGAAGTTCACCAGTCTTTGGTGCTTGAAAGGTAAAAATGGTTACCGCTCAGGACAGTTCTTGTCGGTTTTCAGAGAGATTTGTTGTTTGCTGGAAACCCACAACCGATTCCTTTTAATCATCCAATTCAGTGTCTTGCCAAAGAAACTTGCCCATCAGGGTTTTCCAGATGATAACCTCTTTCTTTAAGATCACCACAATTTCCTTTTTGTTTCTCCTATTTCAAGTGAAATATTAGACAGCTAGTCCTCTCCTCTTGCATGAATCACAAGGACTTTGACCAGACTGAACTAAGCACCCTGTCTTCAAATTGGGGTTTATCCACAAGCTTGCCAGCTTGTCCTGTTCCAGTCCCAGCTGTTGCTGTTGACTGTAAAACTGTAGAACTGATCTCTCTCTTTCTCAGAGAAAAGCCTATTTGACTCCCTCTCTGCTTGCAAAATCACATGACTCTCTTAGAACAGCAAGCAGCACTCCCAGACAGCCTGCGGCTCCGAACCTACTCCTCCCAGTTCTTTCATCTGTTGTTTTTCAAAACAACAATCTATTAGTGAAGTCCCTTGAGCGCTCTTCAAAGTTTGTGCAAAGGTTCTCAGATCCAGTCAGTCTAGCTTGAGCAGAGGTCCAGTATTTTTAATGAAATCTGTTTTGAAATGTTTGTTTGTGACCTACATTAAAAAAACTACCTCATTTTATCTCCTTTAAAACATATCTATAATCTGTCACAGGTGTATTTTATAGAACTGCAGTTTAAACTGTCGTAGTCTAGTTATGCTTCCTTTCCTAATTCTCGGAAGATCTTTCCTGGAACCAACACACCAATGGCATCATGAAGAAAGCCTCGACTTCCTCAGGAGTTTGCAGAGGAGCTAGTGGAGTTGTTCAAGTGAACCGGTACGGACTTGAAGGGCTGACATGGCCTGTTTCTGTGCTGTAAACGGTTATATGGTTATAATGTCAAGGTGCCTCCTCCAATTCTATTCCTATTACAGCCCTTGGAGAGCCAAAGATACTTAAAGCAACTCATCACCTCCTGTGAGTTCACATGAAGGTGGCAGAGAACCATCCAACAATTAATTCTGACGAGCAACATTCAGGAAATTCTCATTTAGCCCAAATTCAACTTCAATATAATTAAACATCAATAATATAAAATCACCCAGAGTCACACCCCATTTGGCATTAGCCCATACAGTCAGAGTCCTGCAGCACAGAAGAGCCTTTCGGTCCAGCTAGCCCATGCCGACCAAGTTGGCATTCTGGGCTCGTCCCACTTGCCTGCATTTGGACCATACCCTTCTAACCCCTTCCCATCCATAAATCTATACAAGTATCTTTTGAATGTTACTGTGCCCACTTCTACACTTTCCTCTGACAGCTCATTCCAGATATGGACCACCCTCTGAGTGAAATTGTTGTCTCTCCTAAATATTTTCCCTTTCATCTTAAATCCATGCCCTCTCATCAAGAATCATCTTTTCTGGGCATAAGACTGAGCATTCACTTTATCTATTCCCCCATATCTCTCAATAAGATCACCTCTCAGCCTCCTTCGCACCAGGAAATAAAGCCGATCCAACCTCTCCAGTTCCAGCAGTATTATGGTGAATCTCCTCTGCATCCTTCCAACATATCAATGTCCTTCCTATAGTTAGGCAACCAGAACTGCACACAGTACTCCAAGTGTGGTCTCACCAACACCCTGTACAGTTGAATTATTAATTCTAACTTTTACACTCAATGAAAAGTGTGCTAAACACCTTCACCACCTTACCCACCTGAGTTGCCACTTTCATGGAACTGTGCATCTGTATCTCAAGGTCTATCTGTTCTACAACACTCTCCAGGGCTCTATCATTCACCGTGCAACTTCTACTCTAGTTTGACTTACCAAAATGCAACACTTCACACTTCTCAGAGTTAAATTCCATTTGCCATTCCTTGGCCCACTATCCATAATGTTCCCCAGGCACTGTTGTAAATGTAGATATCCTTCCTTGCTCTCCACTAAATAACCTATTTTGTCGTTATCAAGTTAACAACATTGTTAATACAGATGACAAACAACAGTGGGCCCAGCACCAATCCCTATGACACATCAGTGAACACAGGATCCCAATCAGAAAAAATCCTTCCACCACTACCTCTGGTAATGCTGGTGAATCGTGTCCCTCAGAATCCCTTCCAGCAATTTTTCTATCACTGATGTCAAGCTTAGTGGCCTGTAGTTGTCTGGCCTGTTTTTGCTGGCATTTTAAATAATGGCCACCCTCCAGTCTTCTGGCATTTCACCCAAGGTCAAAGATGATGTAACTATCTCATTCGGCACCTCTGCAATTTCTTCCCCAGCTTCTCACTAGACCCTGGGGATTTGTCCACTTCAAAAGCTCCAAGAACCCAAACCCCTGCCCCATCTAGTCTCTCTTTCTCATCAGCATGCGACTCTGGAGTAACCCAGAGATTACTACCCTCAAGGTCCTGCTTTTTTATCTCCTTCCTAGCTCCCTGAATTCAGTCCGCAGAACCCCATCGCTTTTTCTACCTCTGTTATTGATGCCAATATGCACAACGACCTCTGACTGCTTTGCCTCGGTCTTGAAAATATTCTCTAACCACTCAGAGACATACAACCAAATTCAATATGGTCCACAGACATGTACACTGCTGTGTGAACACACTCTTGCCACAAAACAATTAGTTTAAACAGGTTGGTGGAGAATTATTGTTTCTGCCCAGGATAAAACACATCCCATCCTCATTTATTGGATGACAACGAGACGAGAGCCCAACAGCTAGGCTAAACTCAGCATGGGAATTTTGAGTATCGAGGCTCCAGACCTGCACTTTGGAAAGATCCAGCAGTTTAGTCGGATCTGGCTGCAGTTCCTCCACTCGCTCTTTTAAGCCGCAAATGCGCACCTCAAATTCCCTTAGGTCATCTTCTGCTTGCAAAATAGCCTGCAAAGAAGAAGTACAGACTTCAAATCCGATCAACAATCATCTCAGGTTGGGGCTCATTCACATTTGCTACTTTCACCTGAATAAAGAGAGCAAGCAGTCTGATTTGTAGTGGGCGAACCTTTGTAAACTGGATTGACTGAAGTACTTGTTGGTTAAAATGGGAGAACTTGACTAGACTTGGTGTTATGTCAGCATTATTTGGGTATTCCTGTTATGATCATCAATGAACTGGCTACAAAAGGCCAGTGAAGCAGATTCAAGATAATAAGCAAGGGTACAGTAGCCGAGGTAATAATTGAAGATGGGGAAAAGGATTGATTGGGTAGGGTCAACACAAGTAGAGAGAGTAGAAGGGTCTCTTGTACAGCAAAGCAAAAAATACCCAAGTTTCTTGCATTCCCATTCTCACCATGTGGTTTTATTTTACCAGTGAACAATACTTCACATGAACATGCAAAAGAGCAGTGAAGATTTTTTTTTTTACCTGCAGTTGCTCTGTAACAGGATGCTCCATAGCCTCAGTGAGCTTATGTAGAAATACATATTTACTATCAGCCATGGAGGTGGTCAGCAACTTCAATTCAGTCTATAAGCAAATATACAAAAAAAGTCAGATTTTGAAAGGAACTGGCTCACAATCAGTAAAGCAACACTTCCACTTGTGTATCTGCAGGGATCATTTACTGCAACCGGTGCTTCCAATGTGGCCTCCTCTACATCGATGAGACTGGAAGCAGACTGGGAGATCTCAATCACAACCCAGAACCCATGTGAAACATAAAGCAGGCATCCAACAAATGTTAATACATTTCCACCCACTCAAATCCTATTTGTATTAAAAACGACAGCATGTAACTACAGCTATAGTTTCCACATAGATAGCAGAGTGGGCCAACTAGATGACGCACTGCTTCACAGCTCCAGAGACCCCAGTTCAATCCTGACCCCTGAAGCAGTGTGAAGTTTGCAATGCTTTGTTTGGAATATCGTGGTTTCCTTCCGGATTAAATGGCCACTGCAAATTGCCCATGGTGTGGACCTAATGGGAAGGACCTGGGGATAGGAGTTTTTTTTATTAGAATTTTTTATTTTTCATACTATGAACTATATCAACCAAAATATGTACAAAAGTTTCTCATTAAATTTACACAGTGGTCTTTTCTCCCCTTTTATTTTTCCCTTTCCCTCCCTCCCCTCTACCCACCCCCCTCCAAAACCCATAAACATTCCACATATACAATACAATAAAACTATGAAGAATACAATAAACACAAGGTTATTCATGATACAGTATAATTGGTTATACAGGGTACATATTACTCCTCAAAAATGGGATTCAACATTATTGGATAGATGTTTTCGGTGTAAGAAGGAAATGGGAACAACATTACATGCTACTTGGGCATGTACGAAAGTAAATACATTTTGGGAAGAATTAAATCAGATACTAAATAAAATTACAAAAAATAACATACCAAAAAAACAAGATATATTTCTTTTAAGTAACATAAGTAGAGAATTAGGCCTCAAATTGGATAAAGTGTTAAAAAAATTCATTATGATAGCCTTAGCAATAGCAAAAAAATGTATAATGTCAACTTCGAAAATGGAAGAGCATGAGTATACAGCAATGGTACATGGAAATGAATAAATGTATTCCATTGGAAAAAATAACATATAATTTAAAAAATAAAGTCACAATGTTTGAACAAATTTGGGAACCATACATAGAACATATCAGAGAGAGCTTGCCTACGATCTTCATACAAAGGAAAATAAACAAGAAAAATGCATCATCTATTTATTACACAGTGAATCTAGTCGTTTTGTCTTCTTATCATTTTCATTTTAGGGGATGGAGGTCGTAGGCAACCTCTCTCTGATATGTTCCATGCATGGTTCCCGAATTTGTTCAAACATTATGACTTTATTTTTTAAATAATATGTTTTATTTTTTCCAATGGAATACAATTATTCATTTCCATGCACCATTGCTCTCTTCCATTTTCCAAGTTGACATTATTCATTTTTTTGCTATCGCTAAGGCTATCATAATGAATTTTTTTTACACTTTATCCAATTTGAGGCCTAATTCCCTACTTCTTATGTTACTTAAAAGAAATATCTGTTTTTTTTGGTATGTTATTTTTTGTAATTTTATTTAGTATCTGATTTAATTCTTCCCAAAATGTATTTACTTTTGTACATGCCCAAGTTACATGTAATGTTGTTCCCATTTCCTTCTTACACCGAAAACATCTATCTAATAATGTTCAATCCCATTTTTTTTTATTTTTGAGGAGTAAATATATACCCTGTGTAACCAATTATACTGTATCATGCGTAACCTTGTGTTTATTGTATTCTTTATAGTTCCAGAACATAAGTTTTCCCATATTTCATCTTTTATCTTTATGTTTAGATCCTTTTCCCACCTGCTTAGGTTTATAGTTCATTTCATTTTCCTTATCTTGCAACTTAATATACATGTTGGTTATAAATCTTTTAACTATCATTGTGTCTGTAATCACATATTCAAAGCTCTTCCTTCAGGTAATATCAAGCTGTTTCCCAATTTATCCTTTAAATAAGCTTTCTATTGATGATATGCAAACATTGTACCATGAGTTATTCCATATTTGTACTTCAACTGTTCAAATGTTAATAAATTATTTCCAAAGAAATAATTTTCTATTCTTTTAATTCCTTTTCTCTCCCATTCTCTAAAGGAAAGGTTGTCTATTGTAAAAGGGATTCGCGGATGTTACGTCAATAGTAATTTTGGTATTTGATCATTCATTTTTCTCCTTTCTAAGTGGATCTTCTTCCATGTATTAAGTAAATGATGTAGTACTGGTGAGTTTTTATATTGCACCAGCTTTTCATTCCACTTATAAAGTATATGTTCCGGTACCTTTTCCCCTATTTTATCTTATTCTATCTTAGTCCAGTCTGGTTTTTCACTTGTCTGGTAAAAATTTGATAAATAGCTTAATTGTGCAGCTCTATAATAATTTCTAAAATTTAGTAACTGCAAACCACCCTGATTATACCTCTCTGCTAACTTATCTAACGCTACCCTTGAATTCCTCCCTTTCCAAAAGAATTTCCTTATTATTCTCTTTAATTCCTTATTTTTCTGTTAAAGGAATTGGTAACATTTGAAATAAGTATTGTATCCTTGGGAACACATTTATTTTAATGCAGTTTACCCTCCCTATCAATGTTAGCAGTAATTATTTCCAATGTTCTAAGTCTTCCTGCAATTTCTTTATTAGTGGCTGATAATTTAGTTTGTACAAGTGGCTTAAGTTATTATCTAACCTGATCCCTAGGTATCGGATTGCTTGTGCTTGCCATTTAAATGGTGATTCTTTTTTAAATTCTGTAGAGTCTGCGTTACTCATTGGCATCACTTCACTTTTATTTGTGTTGATCTTGTACCCCGATATTTCTCCATATTCCTTCAATTTCTTATGTAATTCTTTTACTGATACCTCTGGTTCTGTTAGATATACTATGATGTCATCTGCAAATAAGCTGATTTTATACTCCTTCTCCTTTATTTTATTTTTATCCCTTTTATTTTATTTTCTATTCTTATCAGTTCTGCCAAAGGTTCTATTGCTAAGATTTAAAAAAATGAGGGGGATTGTGGACATCCCTGTCTAGATGACCTACTTAATTTAAAGTGATTCGATAGATATCCATTTACTGTTACCTTTGTCAACGGTCCATAATACAATGCTTTTATCCAATTTATGTATTTTTCTGGTAGATTGAACTTCTGTAATATTTTAAATAAGTAATTCCACTCTACTCTATCAAAAACTTTTTCTGCGTCTAGAGCAACTACCACTGTTAGTTTCTTATTTCCTTGAACTGCTTGGATTAGATGAATAAGTTTGCAGACATTGTCCGCTGTTCGTCTTTTCTTAATAAATCCAGTTTGATCTTGTTTTACTATTTTTGGTACACAATCGGCCAATGTGTTTGCTAATAATTTCGCTATTATCTTGTAGTCTGAATTAAGTGGAAATATTGGTCTAAATGATGCTGGTGTTAATGGATCCTTCCCAGTTTTTGGTATTACTGTAATTATTGCTGTCTTACTTGAATCTGGCAAGTTTTGTGTTTCTTCTATCTGGTTCATTACTTCCAGGAGAGGAGGAATTAATAACTCTTTAAATGTTTTATAAAATTCTACTGGAAATCCATACTCTCCTGGTGTGTTATTGTTCGGCAGCTTTTTTAATATATCCTGTACTTCCTCGATTTCGAATGGTTTTATCAGTTTGTTTTGTTCCTCTTCTTGCAATTTCAGCAGTTCAATTTTAGCTAAGAATTCCTCTTATTTTATCATCTTACCCCTCGTTCTCAGTTTGATACAATAGTTCATAAAATTCCTTAAAATTTTCATTAATATCTGTTGGATGATATGTAATTTGTTTGTCCTTTTTCCTTGATGCCAGTATCGTTCATTTAGCTTGTTCTGTTTTAAGTTGCCAGGCTAATATTTTATGTGTTTTTTCTCCCATTTCGTAATTCTTTTGCTTTGTTTTCATTATGTTCTTCTCCACCTTGTATGTTTGTAATGTTTCGTATTTAATTTTTTTATCTGCCAATTCTCTCCTTTTTGTTATATCATCCCTTTTTACTAATTCCTTTTCTGTACTTACTATCTCCCTTTCCAACTTCTCTATTTCCCGATTGTAATCCTTTTTCATCTTAGTCACATAACTTATTATCTGCCCTCTAATGAAGGCTTTCATTGTGTCCCATAATATAAATTTGTCTTTCACTGATCCTGTGTTTATTTCAAAATATGTTTTAATTTGGCATTCAATAAACTCTCTAAATTCCTGCCTTTTAAGTAGCATGGAGTTTAACGTCCATCTATATGTTCTTGGTGGGATGTACTCCACTTCTATTGCTAATAACAGGGGTGAATGATCAGATAGTAATCTAGCTTTATATTCAGTTTTCCTAACTCTCCCTTGAATATGGGCCGACAACAAAAACATATAAATTCTTGAGTAAATTTTGTGCCTACTCGAATAATATGAAAATTCCTTCTCTCTTTGGTGCTGCCTCCTCTATATATCCATAAGTTTCATTTCCTGCATTGATTTAACCATAAATTTGGCTACTTTATTCTTTTTACTTATCTTTTGTCCAGTTTTATCTAACATTGGGTCCAAATTAAGGTTAAAATCCCCTCCTATCAATATATTTCCTTGTGTGTCTGCAATCTTCAAAAAAATATCCTACATAAACTTTTGATCCTCCTCGTTAGGTGCATATATATTGAGCAAATTCCAAAATTCTGAGTATATCTGACACTTTATCATTACATTCCTCCCAGCTGCATCTATTATTTCCTCCTCTATTTTGATTGGTACATTTTTGTTAACTAGTACAGATACACCTCAAGCTTTTGAATTATAGGATGCTGCCGTTACGTTTCCTACCCAGTTTCTCTTTAGTTTGTTATGTTCCTCTTCAGTTAAATGCGTTTCCTGCACAAATCCTATATCTATTTTTTCCTTCTGCAATAAATTTAGTAGCCTCTTCCTTTTAATTTGGTTATGTATTCCATTAATGTTTATAGTCATTTAGTTCAACATGGCCATCTTATATCTTCCATACACCTCTTTTCCACCTCTTCGCCACCTCCATCCCTCTTTTCATCTTAGTTTTCTCTTATGACACAATGTACGACAAAACATTTAAGACATAAAGTACCCCCACAGTTCCCACATCCACTAATACCTTAACCCCAAAAGATCCCCCTTCCTCTGAGTTGCCCCATATCCCTTGCCAGGCAACCACAACTCCCCTTTTCATTTGGATTGAAATCTTGTTCACAGCGTCAACTGATTTTGCAGTGACGGTTATTCCTCTCTACCCAGCCCTCTCTAGAAAATACTTTTTTAAAAATCACATGTAACAAAGCTCTCTCTTTTTTCCCCCTTACTCCCTTCCTTCCCTTCTCTTTTCCTGCTTTAGTTCTTTACATATACATTGTTTTTACATCTTTATATATACTTTATCGCCGTTCTTCATTCTTGTTACACCTCTTCATCTCTTCTCCTGTCCTGTAAACGTTCTGCGGATTCTTGTGCTTCCTCCGGATCCAAGAACAGTCTGTTTTGCTCCCCGGGTAAAAATATTTTAAGCACGGCTGGATGTCTTAATATGAATTTGTAACCTTTTTTCCATAAAATTGATTTTGTTGTATTAAACTTCTTCCTCCTCTTTAAGAGTTCAAAACTTATGTCTGGGTAAAAAAATATTTTTGACCCCTGTATTCCAATGGTTTATTATCTTCTCTAACTTTATTCCTTGCCCATTCCAGTATATTTTCTCTTGTCATGTTATCTCAAAAATTTTACTAAGATGGATCTTGGATTTTGATGTGCCTGTGGTTTCGGAGCTAATGCTCTGTGTGCCCTTTCTATTTCCATTTCTTCCTGCATTTCTGACGTTCCCAGGATATTTGGGATACATCCTTTTATAAATTCCTTCATGTCTGTGCCTTCTTCACCCTCCTTCAGGCCCACTATTTTTATGTTGTTTCACCTACTATAATTTTCCAACATATCAATTTTCTGAGATAACAACTCTTGTCTCTTTAAATTTTTTGTCACTTTCTTCCAATTTTTCTCTTAAGTCATTCACTTCCATTTCTACAGCCGTTTCCCCCTCTTCCACATTCTCTACTCTTTTCCCTATTTCTGTCATGACCAGTTCTAACCTTTGCATTTTATCTTCTGTTCTTTTCATTTTCCTTTTAATTGCATTAAACTCTAATATAACCATTCTTTTAGTGATCTCATTTGTTCTTCAAAAAAGACTTTATCTATATTCTGTTCATCAGTTTTACCTTTTGTTTCTCTTTGTCCATCAGTTTTCCCTTCTATTTCTCTGTGAAGATCTTGGTCTTCTTCTTTCTCTTCTTCTGTGTCTGTGTTTGTGTCTTCTTCTCTTCTTTGTGTCTGTGTCTCTTCTGTTTTTCCTGATGAGCTGCTGGTATCTCTTCTTCCTAGTCCTTCCCTCCTGGGCTGCTCGCCTGTTGTGCTTCCTGACGTTGGTCTTCTTGTCGGTCATCCCTCCGTCTATTTCCCACATCTGCTTCATCGCTCTGTCTTCTGCTGCCTTCCTTGTCTTCCAGCTGAGCACCCTGGTGTCGGGCGTCTCTCAGCTGTTCACTCTGTGACAGCCTGCTTCTCTGCTGAGCCCCCCTCCCTCCGGTGTCCTCTTTCTCCTTTCATTGCGCAGTTGCACACTTTTGTTTGGCTCCAAGAGCCATTTTTGTAGAGCACCAGCTGGTGGGTCGCGACTCCGCAGAGTAGGCATTGATCTCGAGGGTCGGGTGCTCCTCGCCACCACAGCGTCCTGTTCCTTCATGCAGGTAAGGCCTTCTTCTTTCTTCTCCAGCGACTTTTCTACTTCTTTTTTTCCAGCTGTTTTTACTTTCTCCTTCTTGGAAACCATCTTCTTTCTCTTCTCTGTATCTTTATCTTCTATTTCTTATATTTTATTTTTGTTATGCTTTGCTTTTTCCTAACTTTTTTCCTATTTTCCTGGAGAGGGCTGGTTTTCCCAACCGGCCACTACTCCATCACGTGACTCCCTAGCAACCTGGGGATAGGAGTTGATGACAACGTGTAGGGGAATGGGCTACCCGAAAAGAAATAACGGGAGGTCTCTGCACTAAAACAGCTTCCACATCATGAGGAAATCTGAGAATTCCCCCAGAATCTGTTCACATTCCTATCTGTGCTCCAATCAATGTATTCCAACCATGCTGTAGAGAGAGCATCGACTTCAAATCAAATATTTTAATTTGCCTCATTTTTTGCTGGAATCTAGAAGTAATGCTGAGTTTGAGTAGCAGCAGTGACTTGCAGGTAGGTCTTTGCATGGTGCGTTTGAAACCCAGGAATAGGGATGGATATCACAGGCTAGGAACAGCACAGCACTCCAATGGAAGTGAGAGTGCAGCTCAGTAACACCAAAATGATGGCAAAGGCAGAGCTCCACTTACTTGGCATGCCGTCACCTGCTGAAGTCGATCTCTGAACTTCCTGCAACGCTGCTTCAAGGTCAACTCCAATGTACTGAGTCGCTCACGGAGGCACCTGACAGTTTCCTCAATAACATCCTGGTTCTCTTTTGTCTCAGGAGGAATACGAAGGAACTCGTCCATTTTTCTGCTTACTTCTTCATGCACCTCCTTGATATCTTTTATAAGACCCTGAGCCACAAAATGGAGAAGTAGCTGTCAGTAAAACATTTCTCTCTGCCCTGACATACTCTCAGACATCATGGTTTCCTGCACCAACTATGGACTAAATCGCCAGCCCATTTTCCAGTCTGCCACCTGCACACTCAATTGGGGAGAACTTCCACAGCTTTCCCAATTTTCAGTCTGGACAATGTGCCTTGAAACCCATTCCAGGTCAAATCTGACCCAAACACACTAAGCATAGAGCAACTGGAAATGCAGCTGCCTCACAACTCCAGTGACCTGGTTCAACCTCAACTTCTGGTGCTGTCTGAGTAGAATTTGCATGTTTTTCCTGTGACTGCACAGCTTTCACACTGGGGCTCTGCTTTCTTCACTCATTCTAAAGACATGGTAGGTTAACGACCACTGCAAGTTACCCCTTTCTGCAGTTTAATTTGGAAATCTCCAATTAATTCAGAAATGAGTACCCAGGAGGCAAAAGACTGAAGAAAGAGACAAACCTAACTAAATCCATCACGGGGACCGACCTCCCATCCATTGAAGATGCCAATGTGAGATCCTGACTCCAAGAGGCAGCCAACATCACAAAGGACCCCCATCATCCTGGTCACAACCTCTGCTCACTGTTACCTTTATGCAGAAGCCTGAAATCCAGCACCTCTAGGTTCAGGAATTTTTTTTAAAGAATCAAACAGTTATCAGCCTCTTGAAAATCTCCATAGTCCCAAACCCCAACCATAAACTATTCTGGGACGAACAAATGATCTGCCTATACTATTGAAATGTCACCTTTGTTCTTGGACTAACTGTAACTGGGAATATTTATTTATCTATCTTTTTTATTCCTATCCTATTTTTCTATCTTAGAATATTGTAGTAATTTAATGCTACCTATTGTGATTGGTATATTTAACCTACCTGTGTGGCTGCAGCAAGAAAATATTTCAGTGCATTTGTCCATTGTACTTGTGTGTATCGTAATAAAATCTCATCATAATGGCAAAAGGAACAAAAGGGAATTGGTACTAATGGAATGATTGCCCTAGGAGCCAGTGTGACTCCAACATCCTCCTCTGAGTTGATGCAAGAAAAATCAAGGGATGGATTCAAATCCATACATCCCTCAGATCACCGCATAGGTCGATAGGATAGTTAAGAAGGCCTATGGGATGCTGGGATTTATTAATAGGAAGATTAAATTCAGGAGTAGAGAGGTCATGTTGCAACTCTACAAATCTCTGGTAAGACCACACCTTGAGTATTGTGTTCAGTTCTGGTCACCTCATTAAAGGATGAATGTGGAAGCTATGGAGAGGAGATTCACTAGGTTGTTGCCTGGATTGGGAAACAAGACATGAGGGAAGGTCGGCAGAGCTGGGAGCGTAGAAGGATGAGAGGAGACTTGATAGAGGTCTACGATATTATGAGAGGCATAGATAGAATGGACAGCCAGCGCCTGTTTCCCAGGGCAGAAACCGCAAACACCAGAGGTCATATATACAAAGTTAAGGGAGGGAAATTTAAGGGAGACATCGGGGTTAGTTGTTTATACAGAGAGTTGTGGGTGCCAGGACATTGGGGGAATTTAAGAAACTTTTAGGCAGACACATCGATTAAAGAAAAAGAGAGTTATGAGGGAGGGATGGTTTAGTACTTTTTTAAAAAAAAGTAATATGTGGGTCAGCACAACATGGAGGGCCAAGGGGCCTGTTTTGTACTATAGTTTTCTATGTTTCTAGCTCCCAGGAGAAAGGGGATAAAAGGCCTTTAATAATGGCCTTTTAAACTTTATACAAAGAGGGAAAAAAAGTTTTAACGCCCTTATCTGAAAGATATTCCCAAATGTTCAATGTCTAGAAATGAGAAAGAGGGGCAAGTAATGGGAGTCCGTTCAGCTGCTAGGAGCTGTTTGCCGAGCTGCTGAAGCCATTGTGTGAGTGCTTCTGCTGAGTCAGCCTCTGTGCTGCAGTGAGCCTGGCTGAAGTGTTGGGAGACAGTCACCCCACAGGAGGCTGTGCTGCAACAACACGGCCTAGGGCTAGACAGCCAACAATTGGGGATGAGAGCTTATTCTTACAAGTACAACCTGCAGTCGCACCAATATTCTGTCTTTCTCGGCTACGCAGGTACGTAAGACAGTAATCACAAGAGTAGAGTATAAATTACCACAATATGCCAAGAGATTATCATTATTAAAGGACAGAAAAAAGCGATTTTTCAATAGTTCAGACAGATCTTTTGATGATCCTAGAGTAGTTTATGGTTAGGGTAGGGTAAGGGTCGGTTGGGGAGATTTAAGAGTTTTTAAAACTGTTCTTGAACCTAGAGGTGCTGGACTCTCAGGCTTCTGTACCTCTGCCAGAAGATGGCCTGAGTGATTGGGGGCCCTTCATGACCTTGTCTGCCTTCTTGAGGCAATGCCTCACATAGATGTCTGCAATGGAAGATTCTGCCCTGGTAACTTCCTTGCATACTAGGAAAACTGTTCCTAATCTTAAGCAAAACATGATCCACTGGAGAACCTCAGCACATCAAGCAGTTGTGGGTGGCCAGAACGGTTTATGATTCAGGCCGAAACCTTCAAGACTGAGAGAATGTGCTGCTGTTCCTCATTATGCTCATCTGCCAATGGTCTTCATTTCTCATCTCTCCCCAACAATTGTACAAAATGAAACAGCCCTACCTTACCTCTGCAAAATATCCATTGACCCTAAATGGCACTCAGTGATCAGATATATTCCATATTATGACATGAATCACACTGACAATTTCTTACCTCTTCATGGTTCAACTGTGCTTCAAGTTTTTCCAGGAGACAATCTGCTCTGGTCAATATGTGATCTTCAACACTGTTCAACCAATGGCAGGTAGCTGACACACCACCATACAACTTCTGCTCCAGGAGGAGGCTCCGGCCCTCTGCATCTTTACCCTTGACACAAATATGGACAATGATGGTGACCACCTTGGAGTTTCAATCAAAAATCCTTTTCAATTAAAATGAGGAGACCTGGCACTGTACCTGTGTGTAAATATCTCCAAAAGCTTCACCCAAGTCAGTCAACAGGGATTTGACTGCCTGTATGGATTTCTCCAATGTCTGAGATTCTCCTTTAAATAAAGATATTCCACTCGATACCTCATCGACCAGACCATACACCTGCTAATGTTACAGAAAGTAGAAAGGCAATAGTTATTTTCATATAAGAGTGTTCGATGCAGACTGCAGACAAGTAAGGGTGGCACAGTGTAGCAATCCATGAGTTAGTACTATTACTAATACACAGGCACACCTATTTCTATACATCTGTGGTAAGGTGTCTTTGATGCTAGCAATAGTCCCTCTTTGAAGACGAGCTTGCACCCATTGAACCCAACCTCCACCAAGGAGTGATCATCACAGAAACCAAGCATTTGAGGCAGGACTCATTGCTCTCAGTTGGCTCTAGCACTGTGCCATAACATAGATGGAACTTCACAGTACAGCTCCGGAGCCAGTGACGAACCTTTGGAGAAGCAGTATTTTGGATCCACACAGGAGAATGCAAAGGCTGGAAACTGGAGTAACAAACAATCCACTGGAAGAACTCAGCAGGTCAAGCAACATCAGTGAGAGAAAAAAATTTTTAAGCCAGAAATGTTGACCATTCTTTTTCTCTCACTGATGCTCCTTTGACAATAAGTTCCTCCAATAGATTGTCTTTGAGTCCCAACTACCTTCACATCCAGATACAAGAAATACCATGAGCAGGAAAGTATTCCTGTAAATTGGCCAATAATGAACATAAACAACATCACTAAAACAATTTAACCACACTTCCATGGGACTTAATTGTTGTCAAGTGCTTGCAATATTCTGGCATTTTTCCACAAACACAAATTCATTCATTTGCAAGCTCAACGCACTGGAGATACAGTTCAGATACTCCTGGTTACCTGGTGCTCCTGGTTTTGCTCCAGTGCATTTTTGAACATCTTCTGCTTATTAACAATCTCCTTCTGAAGATTCTGCCACTGTGTCCTTAGGTACTGTGACACAAAAACCTTCTCCCCCTCAAAATCAAGCTCCCGTGATAAAGATTCCAGCTGAGCAGGTTCACTGAAGAAAATGGTGAAAAAACAAAGTCAGTGGTTCCATCTCCTCAGTAACAGACAGTGAAAGTCTGCTGGTCAGTAAAACATCAAATTACTTGCTAGATTTTACCCATCCTTTCAAGGAACAGGAACAAATCAACTCCCTACATGGACCTAGTTTCAGGAGTTACTTCCTTAGACAGCTGATCTCAGAATGGCTGAGATTGTTTTGCACTGTAGTCCCTAGCAGTGAGCCTCATCTTGTCCATGCCAATATTGTGCACAGGTTTAACTTGCGGTGGGGTTTGGAAGTGGTCTGGGGTGAGGCAGTGATGACCATCAGGGCAATACCTATACTACTCACTACAGAGGACAATTCAAAGCATTCACAACAAAAAAAACTGCAGATGCTGGACGTCTGAAATAAAAACAGGAAATGCTGGAAACACATAGCAGGTCAAGCGGCATCTATGGAAAGAGAAACAAGTTAAATTCTAGGTCCAAGCCCATTGGTCAGAACTAGAAAAGACGTTCGCTTTCATTTGCAGAGAAGTGTGGGGTGGATGAGTAGAATCATGGGAATATGACAGATAGGGTGAGATCAAGTGGGTTAATGTGGCAATTAGAAGCATATTATGCTTTTTTGTCTGTGTTACACTTTGAAAACAGCAGAGGAGATAGACCTTGCTATTGGAAAGAGAAAAGCTGAAAAAAATTGTTACAGATGAATGACTTCTATAAGTGGCCAGTCCTGAGATATATATATATATATATTTTTTTTTTAATTTATATATATATATATATATATTTTTTTTTAAATTTATATATATATTATATATTTTTTAATTTATATATATTTATTTATTTATTTTATTTTTTTATATATATATATTTTTTTTAATTTATATATATTATATTTTTTTATTTATATATATTTTTATATTTTTTATTTATATATATTATATATTTTTTTATTTATATATATATATATATATATATATATATAAAGAATGTAAAAACGCTTTCTTTCTCCATTCAAAAAAGTCAACTCTGTTTCTCTTACCATAATGCTGACTGACCTCCTGAGGGTTTCCAGTATTCCATCTTTTTGTAGAGGCATCTCAAGGCTGCCCCAGTCCTGATCAATGTACTCAATGCAGACAGAGACAAGTCAGTCTGCAGACGTCCAGTCTACAACCACAGGGGGTATCAACAAGGGGTTCCTGGTATTTGATTAGGATATATGGTTCTGACAGATGACTGAGGACATCCACATTCACTTCTCAGCCACTGAGTTTCAGTGGTGATAAATAACACATTAAGTCACAAAGTACCCCGAGACCTGATGATAGGCCACACATATAGAAGCCTCAGGCTGGGGGGGCCCTGGGACTACAAGCCTCGAGAATAGAACTTCCTCTGGGCTTCTCCACATCCTCTTACTTCAAAAAGAACTATAGTTGCACAGACAGATGAACTGAAGAGTGAGAGCACTCTTCATGTGTTTACCACCAGTACCCTGAGGCAAACTTTAATTCTATCTCGAATCTTTACCTTAATAAATACAAATCAGCAAATAAAATGAGGGGTCATTTTCAGAGACCAGATACCAAGGTGAAATGGTCAATTAATTGTAATGTAATGATAATGAGTTTGTTACAGTTCTTACATTGTGCATCTGCACCAAAATTCTGACTTTCTACAGCTGAACAGGTACTTCATCATAGTTCAAGAAGAAAAATGTTACAGTATTAGTACAAAACTGCCAAGATTCAAGAATCCGATGCTTTGATCTCCTGAGCAATGTTCCCAGCAGTGAAGCCTTTTGTGCCTAGTCAGCTCAGTGGCTAATGTGCTCATATCCCACTCAATACTGTGGATTCTCACCCTCATTCTTTAAAATACCCTCAATGTCAGTACTCATTCTCCTTTATCATCTGATCTGCTTTAGCCCATCTTCACAGTCTTTTGTCTTGCACCTCACCCCTTTCTCCTGTTATGCTTTGAGAACTGTAACTGCTCCACACTTCTCGCAATGCGAGGGAGGATCCCTGACTCGAAACATTAACCAGCTGATCTTTCCACAGATGCTTCCTGCACTTCAGTTTCTTTTTGTTACAAATTCCAGCATCTTCAGTTTTATTTGCTATCCATTACTGGAGGTTCCAGTCTATGAGTATGTCTCCAACTGGCTTCCTCACTGAAACAGACAATCTGGTCATTCTGTGTACTTGTGTTTGTAGTAACCAATTTTATACACGTCAAGCTGCTATGTTTTCTATATTTCATTGGTGAAATACTTCCTTGAATGCCAGATGCTTTGGGATTATGATAGTCACTCAGTAAATAAAAAGTCAATTTTTATTAGAAACTACAAGATGTTAGAATATGGAGCCTAAAATGAAACTGCTGGAGGAACTCATCAGGTCAAGTGACATCCATGGAGGGGGAAGGAACAATCGGCATTTCAGGTTGAGACTTTGCATCAGGTCTCAACCCAAAATGGCAACAAGTTCTTTTCCTTCCACAGATGCAACTCAAACCAAAGTTTTCCAGTTTTCAGAGATTCTTTATGATATGACTGGGCATTTTTCAGCATTCGCAAATGAATTTCAAGTTTCAAGTGTACAGTAAATGGAACCTCAAACCAACATAAGGACACGGTCCACGCAATCAGCAAAAATGTTTTGGAACACAGTTTCATCTTGCAGTGTTAATTTACTGAGATTAGAACCTTCCTTCCTTCAAACAGGGATCGAGCCCTTAAGCAGACACTTGGGTTCTCACCTGATCTGCGATTTCTGCTCCTCACCCAGAGCTTCCCAGCTGCTTTGCTGCGTCAGGATTTTCTCCCCACTGCTCGCAACTGACCGCAGCAAGTTCTTCTGTTCTGCGAGCTGGTGCTCGAGCTCCTACAGACAGATTTAGATGCATTCAGTCTCCACTCTAGCAAAGCAAGAGCAAAAAGCACACAAGCTATCGTTCTGCCTGCAGAGCGCACTTCCAGTTTGGACAACAAATCCACCCATGCCATCTCTTCCAGGAGATCAACTTCTCAAGGATTTCAATCTGTGTTATGGTTTGGAAGCTAAACTTCTGGCCAACTGAATGACCAATAAAAATATTTTTATCATTAACAAGGTGCTGCTCATGGAGCTTTCCTGTAGACAAGTTGGCTACGTTACCCCCATTACAACAGTTGCCGCAGTTTCAAAAGGTATGGCGTGCAAACCTTATCTACTCTCTCTACTGAATGCATCACACGAGCCTGTCAGAAATCAGAGATGCCCATTCATTATGTCACACGGCCATATGACAAAATACCTTCACAGGAGTGCATAATCAACAAAATATGATCACAATAGGGTCTCAGTGACTCCATGTTGGAATCATATTCTTTGTTCTAACAACCTCCAGGTGATAACATTTCTTCGACCTTTCATTTTTATTTCTCCCATCACGTTGAGCACTGCCTCACCTCAGGGTTATGTGCTCAACCCGCTATTGTCCACGCTACTGTCTCATAACTGCACTGCCAGATCCAGCTCCAATGGAATTATCATATTTGTCGATAATGCAACAGCATTGGCCTCATTGACAACAGAGAGGAGGCTGGGAGACTCGCGAACTGGTGCAAGAAAAACCAGAGCCTCAACATGGACAGGAGAAAGGAGATGATTGTTGACTTCAGGAGGATGAAGGTCAACCACTCTCCATTACACATCAACGGTTCCAACATAAGCCATAGAGAGCACAAAATTGATGGTGCACCTAACAAACAATCTGGAATTACATCTGGTCATTAGTCAGGAAGGTGCAGAGGTACCTGCACTTCCTAAAGAAGTTGAGGATGGAAAGGCTACCAGCTCCCATCTTGACAACCTTTAACAGGAGCACAATTGACCTGGCTACATCATTGGGTGGTATAGCAGCTGCAAAGCATTGGACCAGAAGTCAATATAGAGGATCATCAAAACAGCCAAGGAGATCACTGGGGTCTCCCTTTCCTCTTATTGACGATATTCACTGAAAAAGATGCTTAAAGAGAGCTCAAAGAATTATTGAGGATCCTTTCCATTCAGCACAGAGTATCTTTCACTCACTACCATCAAGGAGGTGGTACAAGAGCATCAAAATCAGAACTGCAGGGCCAAGAAATACCTTCTTCCTGCAGGCTGAGAGATTGTGGGACAGTATCCTGTAACCAAATAAAATTGTTCCAAAATATTTACACATATTAATCTTAAATTATATCTGTACATGTTTCCCCGTATCTGAAGTTTAAAATACCTAAAGGATCATAAAACCAAACTTTTTTGTGGCACCGATATGACAAAAACCATTGTTAATGAGGCAGATGACACTGGAGGAAACATCTGAAAATGCCATCGAGGAGGATTTCTAGTGTTTGATGCTGCATTTACCTTATTTTATCAGCAGAGATCAAGTTGTTTTTTCGGTACACATTAAATATTTTATGCTCGAACAGTCTGCCGTTGTACTTTGCTGTTGTTTAACCGCTGATACAAGTACTCGGCTGACACTACTGAGCTGGTTAAAGCCATTGCTCCAAAAACCAAAAGAAAATGTCCAGTACCAAGCGTTTCAGATATGGGGAAACGTACTGAATCTATGTGATTATTATGTGTTGTGCATTCTGTATATATGTGTATGGAGGACCATCGCCTTCCCAAGATCGTGTTCTATGCCGAGCTCTCCACTGGCCACCGAGACAGAGGTGCACCAAAGAAGAGGTACAAGGACTGCTTATAGAAATCTCTTGGTGCCTGCCACATTGACCACCGCCAGTGGGCTGATATCGCCTCAAACCGTGCATCTTGGCGCCTCACAGTTCGGCGGGCAGCAACCTCCTTTGAAGAAGACCGCAGAGCCCACCTCACTGACAAAAGACAAAAGGAGGAAAAACCCAACACCCAACCCCGACCCACCAATTTTCCCTTGCAACCGCTGCAACCATGCCTGCCTGTCCCGCATCGGACTTGTCAGTCACCAACGAGCCTGCAGCAGACGTGGACATACCCCTCCATAAATCTTCGTCCGCGAAGCCAAACCAAAGCAAAAGCAAAGTAGTTCAGAGAAACACTGTTTCACCTGGTTGTGTATGCACAGTCAAAATGATAATTAACTTGAACATGAACTGATTTTACCTGGTGACAATTCTCATCCATACCTCCTTGTTAAATTGCCAGAAAAAGATTTCACCCTGAAAGTTATCCAACATTCTGAAAGCCTTAATGAAATTATTTTCCAGAAAAACGCAGCACCTTTCCTCTCTGTTATAAATGAAATGCTTTCTGCACTGACTTGCAAATTTCTGATAGCAATTGTTGACTGAGAAACGACTTACCTTCTGTCTCTGCAGACTGTTCTGCTGGTTTTGATAGCGAGTTGCCTGAGCTTGTACCAGCCATTCCTGGAAATTGGGGCTTGCGTAGGATGTCAAATCAGTTTCCATGTCCTCGTTCTCTTGAACCACACCATCCTTTATTAAAAAAGAAAACGTAGTCATTTAAATGGACTGCATCCACACATTCTCATCCGATACTTTTTTTTAAAATTTGAGATGTATTCATCTTGAAAAACTAACAACTATTGGCTTAACGAGTGACCCTCAACAGCTTTCAGGATCTCTTTGGAAAATCCACAACATTTGGTCACTTGTAGGCCATAACAGATCTCACATATAGCTAATAAATGAACTGATTTGATTTCTAAACAAGAATCTGGTAGTTGGTAACAAATCATGTGGCTTTTGAACATGAAAGTCCACAGACATGGTGATTATAGTGCAATCATAAAGCTTCTGTTTTGAGGTACACACACACACACACACACACACACACACACACACACACACACACACACACACACACACACACACACACCACACACACACACACACACACCACACACACACACACACACACACACAAAATCTGGGTTTCCTTCTAAAAGAAAGCAAAAAACAACAGATGCTAGAAATCTGAAATTTTAAAAACTACTGGAAACACTCAGCATGTCAGGGAGTATCTGTGGGATGAGAAACAATTCTGAAAACCTTCATTTAAATTGGGGAATAAAGTTTGTTTTTTATGTGAATGGGTAGGACAAAGGATAAGAACAGAGAACAGGCCCTTCATCCCACGTCTGTGCCCAAGATGATGACCAAACCAAACTAAAACTGCTGCTTGAGCTGATTAAATATCCTTCCACACACATTCCCGTCTATCCAAAAGTCTCTTAAATGCTACAATTGTCTCTTAAATCTATGTGGCCTATTCCTGGTCCCATTTCTTCTTCTCTTACTTCTAGAGTCTAAACCTGTATTTTGGTACTTAAACAGCCATCATGGGATCTGAATTCACTTTTTAATTATTACTGCAGATCCCTAGTTTTCAAACCTGCTAACACATCCAAAGTGTCCAAATTTTGGGTGAAATTGGGAGCAGACCAGACTTAGAAACGTTCTTCAACAAAAAAATAGAAAATTCCCATGAATATTTAATTGTAATAATAGATCAAACACAACAAGATCCTTTATTGCTTGACTGGGACAACACTGACTTCACTGAGATCCATTCAAAAGGAGGGCTCAGAACATGAACACATTTAGCATTACGATATTTTGTTGATTTATATTCAGTTAGTACAAGAGATCATTTGTTGCTTCAAACTCAAAGCAAGTAATAAATTAGAAAAAAAAAACAGAATTACAGATGCTGGAATCTTGAGCAAACACTGAGAAGCTGGAAGAACTCAGCAGGTTAGGCTGCAACTGGATTCTGGACTTCCTAACATAAGGATCACAGTCTGTCCAGGTCAACAGCAGAACATCGAGCACCGTCACATTGAGCACTGGAGCACCTTAGGGCTGTGTGCTCATGCCACTCCTGTTCATGCCACTGATCCATGACTGCATCGCCAGATCCAGCTCCAATAGACATCAGGTTTGCAGACGATATGACAGTAGTCGGCCTCATCAGCCACAACGAGTCACACTACAGAGAAGAGGTGGAAAATCTTGTGATATGGGTGACAATAACAATTTGAGTCTCAACATGGACAAGACAAAGGAGATAACTGAGGACTTCAAGGGAACCAGGAAAGACCACTCTCCATTACATAATAATAAATCGGTAGTGGAGAAGTAGAGAGCACCAAGTACCTCGGAGTCCACTAAACAACAGATCTATCCTCATGACTGCACTTCCTGAGATGGCCTGGCTATGGCCACCATCCTGTCATCTTTCCACAGAAGCTCAATCAAGAGTGTCCTGGCCGGCTGCATCACAGTGTGGTACGGTTGCTGTCAAACATTGGATCAGAGGTCAATCCACAAGAACGGAAGAGATGATCACTGGTGTCTCCTTCTCCCCACCATCAATGTGATCTACTCATTGAAGATCATCTCCACCCTGCACACAGCATCTCTCAGTTGCTTTGGTCGGGAGAGAGATGCAGGGGCATCAGAGTCAGCTCCACCAGCTGAGAAACAGCTTCTTCCCATGGGCAGTGAGATTGCTAAACCACTGATATGAACAGCTCAGACTAACCTGTGGAAGTATAGTTTATATTTAAATCCTAAAGCTTTTGCTTTTAAAATTTAGGGACAGAAAAGATGGCGGACAAACCTTTAGTGTGTCATAAGATGGCTGAAAACAGTTAAAGACAGCTGCAAATATAGCCTTGCAAACATGCTGTGAAAAACAGGACCCAATGTGCTCAATTAGCAGTTGAAATAAAGCTAGCAAAAACATCATTAATTTTCAAGGCAATGCTAGACCATAACACTATTTGTGAAAGGTAAACACCAAAAATCCAGGTGTCAGACATGGGAAACTAATATTTTTTATATAGAATGATATAATATTAAGAGTGAGGATTGTTTTGCTCCTGAGTCATTTGAAATTGTATATAGAAGCACACCTCTGTATTTTTGAAGTGAGATCTGAGACTTCAAAAAGATTCTTCTTAAGACCCTCTCCTGATTCGTCACCCTCACTTCCCGAATTTGAATTGATCATTTATAATAAAAATCTGTAGGCTTTGAAAAGATATTTTTGCTGTGTGTTTTTGTGCAGCCTGATTTCATTTCAGAGGCGTGAGCTTACTTCCAAGACTCTACTATGTATTAAACAATATTTTATTATTTTTATATTCAGTATGTATGTGTATCACTTGTCTGCATGTGTGTTCTGTCTGGTTGTGTGTTTGCATGTTTTTGCAACGAGGGCTGGAGAACACTGTTTTGTTGGGGTTGTACTTGTAAAATCGAATGATAAGTGAACTTGAACCGTGGTAGAAATGGTCAGTCAAATTTGGGGGGAGGGGGGAACCCTTCAGAACTAAAATGGGGCGGGGGGGGGGGGGGGAGACAGGGATGAGCCAAAAGGTGATAGGATACAGCATAAATAAAGACAAGAGAAGTGGAGAGGAGACATGGGAAGGCTGGACAGAAAAGTGAGAAAGGGAGCAGGTAATGATGGAAACTGAATTAGGTGAGGGGTGTAAATTTGGAAAATTTCATGTTCATGCTGTTGAGATTTAGGCTACCAAGGCGTAAAGTGATAATGTTGTCCCTAAACCTGAGGTTCAGACCTGAATATATATTTTTAATACATTAATTTATTTTAGGGTGGGATGGAAAACAAGGAATTTAGACATCACCACTATTGTTCTCTGAAGCTGCCTGACCCACTGAATCCCTCAGAATCTGCAGTGTGACTTGCTTAAAGTATATAGAATTGACCACCGCCAGTGGCCTCAAACCGTGCATCTTGGCACCTCACAGTTCGGCGGGCAGCAACCTCCTTCGAAGAAGACCGCAGAGCCCACCTCACTGACAAAAGGCAAAGGAGGAAAAACCCAACACCCAACCCCAACCAACCAATTTTCCCCTGCAGCCGCTGCAACCGTGTCTGCCTGTCCCGCATCGGACTTGTCAGCCACAAACGAGCCTGCGGCTGACGTGGACTTTTACCCCCTCCATAAATCTTCGTCCGCGAAGCCAAGCCAAAGAAAAAAAAATAGAAGTACAGTATATAGAATTCACAGCACAATCAAATCTCTCCACCCATCTTAATACAGCATAAAAATCTGGAGTTACATTGCAGATATCAACAGTCATGTTTTGAACATCATTGTTTTTAACAAGAGTACATTTAGTACACATTTCCTGAAGTTCACACATCCAACCCAAACACCAAATCAAGGAGTACTAGCATTACAATGATCAGAGTTAGTCCTTAGAACAGCGAGAGTTATCAACACTGGAGATTCTAAGTCAGCTGTGTATCGTAGCAAGGAAGTCTGGTCCAGTAAAAACTCATGGTGTCCGGCACTTATGGGGATGCCAGATAAGCGCATTTTCCGGTTATGTGCAATTGCATATTACATGATTAACAAACTAGCAGCGAGGTTCGCCAATTTTAAATTTCTGTATATTTTACCTATTTATTTTCTGCAATTTTTTTGCCAGTTACTTGAATTCCAGATAATAGGGGTTTTACTGTATTAAAGCATGTTGAAATGATCAAAACAACCTTTATTTGACCAGCTGGTTCCCACCTGATCATCTAATCACAGTAGCTTGGCTCCACCAGAAGGACATGTGGAAGGCAACTCACGCATGTGTTGCCTAGGCTACAACAGTTCTGACAGTCTGGGGAAGAATCCTCGAAAAACAGCGTAACATTGTGAAACAGTGCTCTGAAAATGCGGCTAGCGTGGGGGTGAGGGTGACAGCCTTACTTTGACCCTGATCCTCTTGTCCTGCAGTAATTTCTGCAGCTCCACCAAGCTTCCCTTCAGGTTCCGCAGCTTCTCCGTCAGGTGCTCAGCTTGTGCTCGGGTCTGGGGCTTCCCTTCCATCAACAGGTTCTCGCTGTTCACAGACAGCTCGGAAACAGAGGCGACCTTGCACTCAATCTCCATCAGTATGTTCTGCAATGGAAGACAGGCAACTTAAACTATTACACGCACAGAGCTAATCACCCTCCTGTAGCCCACATAATCATTATACTTCACAGTTGAACCGATGCATGGCTTTGAATCAGTCTGACAAAATTTTGTGGTGGCATCCTACTTCACAAAACAGGCATGCAGGTCATTGACTGGATGCCCTGGCCAACAGTCAGTCTATGGTCAAAAGAGATTACTTGGCTGTTACCGTATCACAGTTGTGAAGGCTTTTTTCTATTATTTTTTAACTTTATGAGCACAATTAGATCAAAATTAAATCAAATAAATTCAAAACATTAATTGCAAGACAATTATGCAACTATATTAAAATATTCACATCCCTATTGTAGAGTACGCCCTCACCCCCGCAGTGTCCAACATTCGCAGTATAGGCACCAACTGCTTGTTGCACTCCCCATCCTACAATACTTTGAAATGCTCATTAAGCAACAGGACATTCCATGGTACAATTCATGCAAGACCCTTCCTTCCTGGATTGACCAGACTGGGAAAGGCTCACTGCAACACTCATGGATTATACATTTTTTTTTCTCTTGGCCAATTCCAGCAACAGTGAAACAAATCTGCCCGAGTGCTCAGTTACAAACACGACTGGGGGAAATTGCTATCTTAGCTCATACATGCGCACACAGGTCTCATGAGATAGCACCAGGCCCTTGCAGCCATAAGACTGCCGAATCAAGCCCCTCTTCTGATGGGCGTGAAGAGGTACAAAACCTATTTTGAATTTTGCAGTGCTAAAGGAACACTGTACTGCCTGAGGTATGTCCGACATGAAATTTAAACCAAGGACCGCCCCCTCTTATCAGTAAACAAATGACTTCATGGAAAAGGAGGACAAATTTCCCGAGATTCTTCCACATTTCCACACTCCAATAGCAATGAGACTTCAAAAGTATTTATTTTCTCTGCACTGAGTATTAATCAATCCAAGTCTTTTCCTTTCAAAACAGACACTCCAAAACACAACCCAGTTGAAAGACCTTTAAACATTTATGATCTGGACCTCTCCCAAATGCAAGCCAATACCTGACAGTCAACAAGTTGCTCCTCCACGTCCATCTGTTCCGCCGGGACTTCCAGTGCTGCTTTAGTTGCCAGCAGCCACTCGTCCAGCTCGTCAGCTTCACTGCGATACATTTGGAGGGCTTGTATCTGCCGCTGCTCTTCCACCTGATCATTCAACCTCTCCTGAAGGAGCAGACGATTGAGCAATCACCAAATTAAGCAGATGCTATTAACCTTCCATTTAGTCTTCAAATTCCTGAGCTTACAGTCAGTTGCCACTAATTCTCGGTCCCACCCACACTTCTCCCTACCGATGATGCTGAAGTGAACCTCCGGGAACAGCATCTCCTGTCTTCAGCTTTCAAGCCTCAACATGTTCGACCAATCATCATGACCGTTCTCTCCCACTGCAGCTCCTGATCCACTTAACCATTCAGAAGACACCTCTGTTAGTTTCTTTACCCAAGACATGCAGCAGCATACCTACAGGAATTTAACTTCTAACCCAACTATCCTTGATTGATCTCCCCTTTTCTCCACAACCCCTCTTCAATTTTACCTAACCGTGCTAGTCCTGAGATAATCAGGTTGCATACCAGAATATATATTTTTAATACATTAATTTATTTTAGGGTGGGATGGAAAACAAGGAATTTAGACATCACCAGCAATGGATCTGTTAATCCCCAGGCAATGATGAGCTACCCCAGTTCTTCTGATAATGGTGCTTCACATTGTCATTAGGGAGGAGCTTGCAGGATTTAGATCCTACAGTGGTGAAGGAAGAGCCATATATTGCCAACTCTGACGTGGAGGGACCCCCACAAGTGACACCGTTCCTCAGTGTCTGCAACCATTTTCTTTCTGACTGGTAAGCATCAGAGGGTTGGGAAGCAATGTCAGAATAACCTAGGTGAGGAACTGCAGTGCATTTGTAGATGGAACACAGTTTACTAGTGGTGGAGTGCATCACTAGTGGATAACATCCCTATCCAGGACAATGGGCTGCTTTGTCCTGGATAGCACTGTGTTTCCAGAGTTTGATGGAGCTGTACTCACCCATATAATGGAGTGGATCCATCACACTCCTGACTTGGACCTGGCAGATGGTGGAAAAATTTTGAGGTTTAAGGAATCGAATCATTTGCAGAATATATCCAGTTTGTCCTGTGCTTAATGCAGTTGATCCACTTGAATCTGCGAGCACTCTGCGATGATTTTCCCAATGAATATCAAGGACAGACTCTCTCCTATTCTGACACTAATGGCAAAATGTTCTTTGTCACTATCAGTGCCTGCCTGAATATTGCCACAGTCTTTCTGCATGTAGGTATTCGCTGCAATGTATCTGTGCAAGAATTGAGAATGAAATCAAACTGTGCAATCTTCCCAACTTCAAATATTGTGGTGCAAGGAAGCCTAAGAAAAATGCAAAAGACATCTGGGCCTACGGAAACTGCCATGAGGAAGTCCAGTAGGCATGATTTACCTTCAGGACTCACAAAAACCTTCTTTTGGATGAGGGGTGACTCCATCTATTGATGCCACTGACTCTACTTTTTAAATCAAAGTTCCTTAATGCCAAACTCCATCATGTACTGAAAGATGTTCATATCCGGAATAAAAAGTAACCACTTTTGCAGCACCTTAGGCCTAAGCATTGACCATGTTGATCATGGGAGAATTTCAATCACCCAACATGGATGCTATCGCCAGGACCCTTGCTATCAACATCCTGGAGCCTTTGTTGACCAGAAACTTAGTTAAGGCCAGCAAAAAAAAAACCAAAACACTGCACCTTCAAGAAGTCTGATGCTGCACTTTCTGTGATTGAACTTGCCACCAGAATCCACAAACAGCAGCTTTCCACCACTTGCAAGGCATTTCAACAATATAATGAAATATTCTCTATTTATCAGGATGGGGTAGTTCTAACAATATTCAAAAGAGCTCAAAAGTCTCCAGGACAAAACAATAATGCTTAAATAGTCTCCTAAACTATCAAAAAATTACTCCCTCCATCAGCACACTGTAGCTGGTGTATAGCATCTACAAAATGTACTACAGAAATTCATCAAAGCTTCTTCAGTGGTGCACCTGATGAGAAAGGCAATGGAATCAGGTGCAGGGGAACACCACACATACCATTTTTACTTGGTAGGTTTCACTGATTGTCATCCCACAACTTCTTAATCTTACTGTGGACACATCTTTATTACAATGCTCACATCTCAGGAATTCCATCTGAAAAAGAAACTGCACCACTCCATAGTTCTTTGCCTCCCAGTAATCTTCCTGAATTCCTAGCTAAAAGTCTCTCTCTGCTTAACGTGTTGATGTCCTATCATTACGACTCAATTCAAACATTTATGACCCATCTTCAAAGCAACATCAGTTTCATTTCCCCTTCGCTTCTTCATTAAGGAGGACTACATACATATTCTTTCTTTTAAAAACTTATTTCCCACGTTTTATTCTCAAGTTCTCGCGTAATCATTAAGCCTTTATCATCACGGAGAGTTGCAAACTAGTCTCTGCAGATGCTGAACTTTGTTCATGAGACAGCCAGATAATTTTGCATTTGGATGTTATGATGCAGTCTGGATCTCAGCCTTTTATCTCTCACCACCACTTAGTCCACTATATCCTGAAGGAGCACTCTATTGAATCCTTTTAACAAGCCCTTTTCCCATTCTGTCCATTGCCTCCCACTGATCACTGCATCTATGAAGCAAACCCCCTCCCCCTTCACAAAAAGGTGGAAGTAAAAATAATTCAAAAGCTGCAAACCTCCAGGAGTTGTTTCTTCCCCAAAGCTTTCATCTGGATAGTGGCCATGCGTTCAGCCAGGACTGTCAAGGTCGTCTGCATGGCCAGCTGTTCAGCAGTATCAGCATCAACTGTGTCAGATACCAGCTCCTCTGCAAAGCAATTCTGCAGCTCGCTGATCTCATCCTGAAGTGTCACAATCTCCTCCATCAGTCCCTGGGAAATACAAACATCTTAAACATGAGTCTTAGAAATCCTTCGTGGCACCAGGTTTAACAGTGAAACACAGGGCAGTCCCTGCCCATGACCTGGAGATAAACCTGAGAGTCCACTGAAAGCTGATACACTAATCATTACCTGGTGTGCAGCCATCTGGAGGTCATGACTCTTGCCTGCATCAAGTGCCTCACTGAGCTTCCCCTCGATCAGCTCCATCTTGGTCGACACTGACTGGACAGAATCTTGATACTTCTGCTGCCGTTCGAGAGCTTCATAAAGGGTGCGCTGCTTCTCACTGATCTGCAACAGGGAGAGGATCATTTTCCCATCCACGCTGCCATTACAGGGCCTATGCACCCTAAACCATTTACTCGTCACCCCATGCAAACAGAATAACTTTCCCACTGGCCATCAGGGAAAACTAGGTGGCCAAAGAAAGACTTTCTTCTTGGAAGTCAGACAACATGGGAGCTCCCACATCAGCACTGTTTCACAGAGGCATGTTGAAAGATTGGTTTCTTCCAGCCTCAGCCAAGCTCAAAATTCAAAAATAGCTGAAACATATGAAAGATACTGTAGTCAGATAACTGCAGCATAAATAATGCTGAACCGAAAATTGACCAAAAGATTGACTGGCATTCCAATTGCAAGGTGCAATGGGGGCCAGATATCAAGAGCTGAACCTTTCAAACAGATTGAAAAGTAAATCCTGAAGTGCTGGTTTATTTAACATACAAACCTTTTCAATGGACCTGTGCTGTCTGATGACTTCACTAAAGTAACTAGCCACTACATAAATAACTGGATGATGCCTGTGTGCCTGGCACAGTGCTCAACAGGAATTTGCAGACAATATCATGGGACAAGTATTTAACTTTTTTACATTTGGTCAGGTCTTCATAAACAGAGATGGAGCAGCCTGGGACTGTAGTCAGTAAAGTTCAGAAGGATGAGAGGGGTAATCTTTGGGAGACAAAATTATGAAATAAATAGATCATTTTGCAGACAAAATGGGACAGGGAAAAGATGGGAGTTGATGATCTAGTCGAGAGGAAAAAAGAAGCATACATTAGATATAGGATGCAGGAAACAGGAAGAGCTCATGAGAAGCATGTTAGCCAGGAGGGAGCTTAAGAAAGGGCTTAGAAGAGCTCGAAGGGGGCATGAGAAGGCTTTGGCCTGTAGGATTAAAGAGAACCCAAGGCTTTCCATACAAATGTGAAGAACAGAAGGAATACTTTACTTCAGTATTCACAAAAGGACCTTGATCAGGATAAGATCGGAATAGAACAAGCCGGTGCGCTGAATAATGTGGAGATTAAGGAAGAGGAGGTGTTGGATCTTCTTAAAAACATTAAGATTGATAAGTCCCCGGAGCCGGATGCGATATTCTCCAGGCTGCTATGCGAAGTGATAGCTGGGGCAGTGGCGATGATCTTTGAGTCCTCATTGGCCAGAGGAGATGCCAGAGAATTGGAAAATGGCAAATGTAGTCCCCTTGTTTAAAAAAGGTAATGGAGAGAATCCTGGGAATTATAGACCGGTGAGTCTTACATCAGTGGTGTACAAACTATTGGAGAGGATTCTTAAGGATAAGATCTGACCTTTTGGAGAAGTAAAGGCTATTCAAGTATAGTCAGCACAGCTTTGTGAAGGGAAGGTCATGCCTCATGAGTCTCATGGAGATTTTGAGGTGGTAACAAAGGAAACTAATGAGGATAGGGTGGTAGATGTGATCTATATTTTTAGTAAGGCATTTGACAAGGACCTCATGAGAGACTTGGGATCAATAGAACCTTTGCTGTGTGGATTTAAAAAATTGACTTGCATGTAGAGAGTAGTAGTGGAAGGAAAGTATTCTGCCTGGAGGTCAGTGGCTAGTGGAGTGCCACAAGGATCTGTGGCTAGTGGAGTGCCACAGGGATCTGTTCTGGGATGCCTACTCTTTGAAATGACCTTGAAGAAGAAGTGGAAGGATGGGTCAGTAAGTTTGCGACTGACATGAAGGTTGGGGGAGTTGTGGATGGAGCTGAAGGTAGTCAAAGGTTACATGAGGATATAGACAAGATGCGGAGTTGGGCGGAAAAATGGCAGATGGAGTTCAATCTGGATAAGTGTGGGGTGATGCATTTTGGAAGAACAAACTATATAGCCCAAATCAAAACATCCCTCAAGGTCACCGTGCAGGTTGATAGGATAGTTAAGAAGGCCTATGGGATGTTGGGCTTCATTAATAGGGGGATTGCATTCAAGAGTTGAGAGGTTTCATTGCAACTGTACAAATTTCTGGTGCGACCACACTTGTATTATGTTCAATTCTGGTCACCTCATTATAGGAAGGATGTGGAAGCTATGTAGAGGATGTAAGTATTTTTTACACTGAGAGTTGTGGGTGCCTAGAATGCCTTGCTGGGGATGGTGGTGCAGGTTGAAACATTAGGAGCATTTAAGAGACTCTTGGACAGGCACAAGGATGGAAGAAAAATGGAGGGTTACAGGGTAGGAAGGATTTGGGTTTTTTTAAGGAATACACGAGTCGGCACAACATCAAGTGCTGAAGGGTATGCACTGTGCTGTAGTTTCTGTAAGATAGAAGCAGAGAGGTTGTTTCTACTGGGATGTGAAACAGGAACTAGGGGACAGAGCCTCAAAATTCAGGGGAATAGATTTAAGGAAGAGATGAGGAGGAACTGTTTCTCCCAGAGAGGAGAGTATCTGTGGAATTGTCTGCTTAAGAAATCAGGAGATTTCTGGATCTACTTGACACAAATTTATAAGATTTTTGATAAATCGGGGAAGCAAGAACTAGGGAACAGGTCTTACAATTTTTTTTATGATTTCTCTTTAAATTTAGACAAACAGCATGGTAACTGGCCATTTCAGCTCATGAGTCCATGCTGCCCAGTTATATCCAATTAACCTACAACCCCCAGTATGTTTCAAACAATGGGAGGAAACTGGAGCCCGCGGGGAAAACCCGTGCAGACGTGGGGAGAATGTACAAACTCCTTGAAGACATGGTGAGATTCTAACCCCGTTCCCGATCGCTGGCGCTGTAACAGTGTTGCGTTAACCGCTATGCCAATGTCCAGATTATTCTTGATCCTATTGAAGGACAGAGCAAGCTCGATGGGTCAGATGGCCGGCACCTGCTCCAATTTCTTATGTTTGTGGGTTCTTTGAAAGAGCTGAGTTGTGCTTATCCTATGTCCTTTTATGAATAGGTACAGAGTGAACTCAACAAAAGCATATGGCTGTAGGAAAAAATGCTACAAACTCCTCTCTCTGCCAGTGCACCTGCTGTATAACAAGCAACCTTGCTGTCTCCTCCAATTACCATACAGCCATTCTTCAGGAAAAGGCTTGCTTTCCTTGGGAGAGAGCAGGTCCCAAGGAGGGAGCAATTTCCTCTAAAGATTAAGATTTCATGTTCCAGTGAAGAGATCTGAGCACGCAGCTCAATCCAGCATACCAGTGCTGTCGTGGTGGAGCAATGATCAAGTGTTCCTGATATGAAACTGTATTCTTTAACTAAAGAATTTACTATTCATTGTCAAAAGCTATCTAACCAGCATTATAAATAATGGAACAAAATTCCATTGCCTACAGCATGCCCCCCACCCCGCGCCCCCCCTCCACCCCGTGGGATTTCACAGTATCGAACCTCATTGTTTGGACTGAATCCTGGATCCCAGACTGAGAGGGAAGGGGAATACGGGGGAGCAGGTTACTTGACATTGGAGAACTCAATGGTCATGCCATTGGGTTGTCCACTACACAGACACAAGTTATCCCTCTTCAAATTTGTGTATGGCTTCACCCTGGCAACAGAGTGAGAGGACAGACTGGTCAATGTGAGAATGGGCAGTGGAATTACAATGGCTGGTACAGGCAGCTCCAGCTGGCGAGCAAAGCAGCATACGGGTGCACTCTAGCAGTTCTGTCACTTTACTGATGCACCTGGCAAACCTCCAGTTGCACGAGAAAGCGGCAGTGCTCGATCGAGGCAGCACGTCCCCAACCCACAGCCTCTCAGGGCAGCGGCATGCACCGTCTCCTAGGATGGACCAGCCAGTCCCCAGTCCTGGTCAGAGATAAGCAAGAACAAGCAGCACAGAAAAAGGAAACTCTTCGCATCGCCCAGCTTACCACGTTCTTCAGCGTTTCCCAGGATCGCTGAAGGTCATCAAGCTTGGAAGAGGCCAGGTCTCCTGTCACGGACTCGGAGGATTCCTGCAAAGATGCAGCACTCTTCATGATCTCGGCATCAGGGGCTGCTGTCTGCAAATTTTCTGCAGACAATGTTGTGGAATAAGCGGTATCCTACAAACATAAATGCTTACAAATTGAGATGTGTACCCACTCTGCTCAGGGGAAAATGATTATACACCATAACCACACATACCTCAATGTTTGAACAGTCAGACTACCCCTACAGATAGCTAGCATCACCAATAACTTTTATGACACACACCATCTCCCCTCCCCCACCTCACCATTTTCCTCTTGCACCCAGCAGATCTCCCCTGGATCCCCTTACCCAACTTGCATCACAATAGAAAACACATCTCTTATTTTACCGCGATTGTCAACTTCTCCACTGATAAGATTCCAGCACGAACAGTCCTCGTCTCCACTGATAATCCCGCTGCACCCTATATGACCCACCTGTTCCCAAATTACCCCTCTTCTTTCTCTTACCTCTCCTCCCTCTTTTGTGCACTATCCACCAATCAACTGTGACTGTCATCCTTCACCCCTCCTTGGTTCACCAAACCTCACCGACTCTTGTACAACCACTCACACCCTGTCCTCATTCCACTGGTGATCGCCTCTGCACTCTCAGAGTTGATGAAGGGCTTGAGCCAGAACCGTTGACAATTATTTTTCTACCACTGATGCTGATTTCCTCCAGCAGATTGTGTTTTGACCCAACATCAACCTCCTGCTGCAATCCTTATTCCCTTAGTTACTAACAGCTCTCACTTAGGAACTGGTGGGGTAATGTTTCCTGATTAATTCAGCATCAGTGCACTATACAGCCTTGTCCAGACCTTCAACCTGGGCTTGAAGTGTGTCCTCAGCATCACAGGTGCAGTGTATGAACATGAATCTATCACTTCAAATTGTACAGACATTTTGTTTTGGACGTGGTGGCTGTTGGTCCTTTCTCCACACTCAGAAAATGAAAGGGTTTGTATTTTGACAAGATAGCATGGCTTCCCTTTACACATCACCATGTTCTCCCTTTGGAGAACAGTGTAAAGAAGCAGTGCAGGGAATGCTTCTGCTACATCATAAGGTGCTGTACCTTCACGTCTTTCATTTACCTGTGAAATTTCCTCAAAATAACCTAACCATGACTGGTTCACACAAAATGACAATGGCAACCATGCTGAATTAATGGGTCAGAGGACAAATGAGTTACCAGAGTGCAGTTTGTAACTTTGGTGACCCCTCTGTAACTGAGCTGTTTGGATAGAGGGGATGAACTGAGCTCACATGCAGAGGGGAAAATTTATCCTGTGGTCTTTAAGCTGCCACATTAATCTCAGTGGGTTACTGTCCTTTTCCCAAATTCATTCTTACTTACTGTCTGTAGTCAAACAACAGAACCAGCCACATGACTGCAAGCATCCAAGCAGATAAAGTAAATGTGGCAATCCCAGTGATCGGGAGGGCAACCGGACAGTCCTCGTTATCTGACCATCCCTCACAAAGACAACTCCACACCAGATTGGAGAAGACACCAACTTTGTCTCCAAGAGCTCTCTATTGGGAGTTGAAGCATTTGGACTTGAGATGAACCCATGCCCACTCCCTCACCACTCCCTCATCTGTGCCGCATCACTGATCTCCACCCTTGCCTCAGCTCAGTTGCTTCCAAATTGCTCAGCTAAGTCATTGCTACCTCTGAATTTGACTATTCCTATGCTCTCCAGATTAACTTTGCATCGTCAATGAAACTGAGTTCATCCACTACTCTTTTGCTATAACCTGTCTCCTCTGCTTCTGAACTTCAATACTCTTTAACAGGCAATGTCTCCCTCTTCCTTGTGCTCAAAACCCTCCATGTTCACAGCCCTTGTCACCTCTGTAATCTCCTCCATTCACATGGCCATCAACAGCTTTCATTCCTAACTCACTCTCCAGATCATAAGCTCTGAAGTTCCTTCCACAGAACATTCCACCACCAACTCTTCTTCCTGAAGTTCTGCATTCAACCAATCTTTTGCCCACCTGTGCCAATATCTCCTTTTCATGGTTCAGCATGTTTACAATGTCAAGGTGAGGCAGCTTGAAGCATTCACCAATGCTGAATGGTGCTATACAAACACGGGCTGTTCTAATGAGGCCGACAGCTGAAGACTCACACTTTCGGCCCAGTGTGGCTCTCAAGTGCCAGGTCTGTAAGGCCAGTAAGGGGAGAGGGGGTGGTGTGTGTATGTGTGCACGCGCGCGTGCGGTTATTCCTGAAACAAAGTGGGTTTGAGGAATTCTCTGGCAAAGATCTTGACATGGCTCAACACTCATGTCAACCACAGTCAAGATACCTGGCAACAGTAAATTTTAGCCCTCGTTTAAGGGTCTATGACTCCCATCAGATTCAGGTGGTAACAGTAGAAAAATGCTAGTTTAATTAGAAAAACTATAGAACATGAGAGATATAATGGAACAGTTAATGAAGTAGAATAGTTGATTCATAGACAGGAAAAATGCTTTTCAATCGAAAATGTTGATAAAAAGGCAGTATGCTGAAAGGATGGGTTCAATGTGCACATTAAGGCACTTGTGGAGGAATGGGCTTCAAAGGGAGCAGCAGAAGAGCAATAAAATAAGCCTTGACAAATAAATATATGGACACGAGTGACAGACATCACTAGGTGAGGATTTGATAGGTGGATCAAAAGGTAAATTATCAATAGCGTTCAACGTTAGAAAGAGGAGACTGGAAGTACCCAGCTTAGTAGGTAAAATAGGGGTCTGGAAGAATAGGCTTACAAGATGAGTTAGAGAACTGGACAATTGGTTGAATTGCCATTATTCTTGAAATTTTTGTCTTTTTTAATTCATTCGAGGGACATAGGCTTCAAAGGCTGAGCCAGCATTTAATTGCTCATCCCTCATTGCCCTTCAGAAAGTGGTAGGAAGCTCCTTTCAAGAACCAGTGCAGCCCCTGAAGCGTGGGTACACCCACTCTGCTGTTAAGGAGAGAGCCCAGGACATTCCCCCCCACCCCTAAGAGATGTGGAAAGATCGGCGATATATTTCTAGGTCAGGATGGTATGGGGCTTGGAGGGCAACTTCCAGATGGAAGTGTCCCCATGCTTTGGTCATCCAGGCCCTTTTTGCTGGTCAAGGTTGTGGGTTTGGAAGATGCTGTCTAAGGGATCTTGGTGCATCCTGTAGATGATACAAACTGCTGCCACTTGTATGTGGATGGTGGAGTGAGTGGCTGTGGATGGGGTGCTTATCCGGTAGGCTGCTGTGTACAGTTTTAAGTGGCTCGCATGTTGTTGAAGCTGCACTCACCAGGTATATGGATTTTCTCACAGCTATCGTCAAAGTCAGGCAAATATGGCACAAATATCATCAGGCCTTTCATTTAGCTGTGGACTGTTCTCTATAAGGAGTTTGTCCATTCCCCCCGTGACCTGTGTAATTTTTTCGACATGTTCTGGTTTCCTCCCACCCTCCAAACTATGCCAGGTTGGTAAGTTGATTGGCTGTAATTGGGCAGCACAGATTTCGTGTGCTGTAAGAACCTTCTATCTTGCTGTATCATTTTTTTTAAAATCTGAGGAGTTGCAAGTGATACTGAGCATTGCACAATCAGCAAACATTCAGACTTCTTAAATTACGATTAAAGGAAGTTGAGGAAAGTGCTTGGACCCAGAACACAACTTAGAGATACTCGAAGAGATATCTTGACTTACTATGCAACAATGACAATCAGCTCAGGATCCCACATAGACCCGTTATTAACCATCTCCTCCAAAAGAGGTGAAGGCCCAAACACACAGGCACCATTAGAAACAACAGGATTTCACCCTCCCAAGATAAAGAGGAATGAGATGTCAAATCACTGATCAAGCAAGTCATCCATCTGAAGGATTGAGCAGAAGATAGTACCTGATTAACAGACACATCAGCATTAGCCACAGGTGAGGGAGAGCGACAAGCTGTTGGAGAGGAAAACTCGCTGTTGGTCCCCTCTTCCCCAGACTCCTCTGTGACAGGTGAGAGGAGGGTGTGACAGCGACCGGCTGTCATCTGACAGAAGCCAGGTAGAAGCAAGATGTTTCATTGAGAGATAGAGAGAGAGAGAGAGAGAGATCAGGAAATAAGTTACAGGTAATCACACTGTGAAACACAAACCATTGAAAACATCACACCTCTCTTCATTGAGGGAGCAGTTCATTGTCGAAGTGGACTGAGTCAGTGTGGTAAGGCTTTGGCGCAACAAGCTTCAGTGAGAACAGGTAAGAGGAGAGGAATAGTTGAAGTAAGAAAGGGCCAGGGTATTTGAGGAACAAAAAGGATTCAGCAAGTAGGCACAGGTATTAGATGGCATATTTTTTCCTTGTCAAACAATAGGAATGGCAGCCAAGGCAGGGAAATGCTTCTCTTACAGAATGTGGGTCATCAGGGAAGCCAGCAGTATCCCTGACAACTTCATCTGCAAGAAGTGCCTCCAGCTGCAGCTCCTGTCGAGCCGAGTTAAGGAATTGGAGCTGGAGTTGAATGAACTCCAGATCATTCAGGAGGCAGACGAGGGAATAGACAGGAGTTACAAGGCCACCCTCACACCAAGAAAGCAGGGGGAAGGTAGATGGGTGACAGTCAGGAGAGGGAAAGGGAACAGACAGGCAGAGAAGGGTATCCCTGTGGCCATTCCCCTCAATAACAAGTATACCTTTTTCAATACTGTTGTTGGGGGGGCGGGAAGTGGGAAGAACCTACCAGGTACAAGCCATGGTGATCAGGTGCCTGGCACAGAGTCTGGTTCTGTTGCCAAGAAGGGAAGGGAGAAGAGGTGAGCTGTAGTGATAGGGGATTCCATAGTTAGGGGGACTGATAAGAGGTTCTATGGAAGAAATTGAGTATCCAGATGGAATGTTGTCTCCCTGGTACCAGGGTCTGAGATATCTCAGATCAAGTTCATGGCATTCTCAGGAGGGAGGGTGAGCAGCCAGATGTCGTGGTCCATGTAGGGATCAATGACATAGGTAGGAAAAGAGAGGAGGTCCAGCAAGGAGAGTTTAGGGAGTTAGGTGCTAGGTTGAAGGACAGGACCTCCAGGGTAGTGATCTCAGGATTGCTACCTGTGCCATGTGCTAGTGAGGTTAGAAATAGGAGGATAATGCAGCTTAACACGTGACTAAAGACATGGTGCAGGAGGGAGGGCTTCAGGTTTCTGGATCATTGGGCTCTCTTCTAGGGAAGGTGGGACCAGAGTGCCAGAGCAGATAGAGGAGTGGAGGAGGGAAAAGATGATGTGAAAATTACATGCCCTGTTAGAACTCAATGGGTTGTACGTGGTGGAAATTTTCTAAAGAGCATCTATTTCAACAAAAGAAGTATTATAGGAAAGCAGAATTATGACATTTTGGCCACTCGTGAAACTTGGTTGCAGGAGGGGCAGGACTGGCAGCTCAATGTTCTGGGATTCCATTGCTTTAGGCGCGATAGAACCAGAGTGATGAAAGGAAGAAGAGTGGGATTGCTCGTCAGGGAGCTGTGCTCAAGCAGGATAGTCCAGAGAGCTCATCTATCGAGGCTATATGGATGGAACTGAGGAAATAGGAAAGATGTGATCATACTCAGAGGGTTGCATTGTAGACCACCCAAAAGTCAACAAGAACTGGAGGATCAAATCTGTAGAGAGAAAGCAGGCAGCAGCAAAAAGCATAAGGTAGTGTTAGTAGGGGATTTTAATTTTCCACATATTGACTGGGACTCCCATACTGTAAAAGGGGTGGATGGCTTGGAGTTTGTCAAATGTGTTTAAGAAAGTTTTCTAAATCAATATATAGTTACCAACTAGAGAGAATACAATACTGGATCTCCTATCACGGAACTGGACAGGAGAGGTGATAGAAGTATATGTAAGGGAACATTTTGGGGCCAGTGATCATAATGTCATTAGTTTCAAGTTAATTATGGAGGATAGGTCTGGGCCTTGGAGTGAGAAAGGCTAACTTGAGGAATGGAAAGAATCTAGAATGTGTGGATTGGGTTATTGTTTTCAGGCAGCGATGTGTGAGGTAAGTGGAGGATCTTCAAAAGTGAAATTTTCAGAGCATGGAGTTTGTATGTTCCTGTCAGGATTTAAGACAAGGTTAGCAGACCTTGGTTTCTGAGGGATATTGGGGATTTGGTTTGGAAGGTGTATAACAGGTATAGGCAACATGGAAAAAAATTAGGTACTCGAGGAGTATAAAAAATTGGAAGAAAAATTTAAGAAAGAAATCAGGAAGGCAAAATAATAAAGACATGAGGTTGCGTTTGCAGACAATGTGAAAGAAAATCCTAAGGGTTTCTAAAGGTTTAATAAGAATAAGGGACAAAATTGATCCCCTTGAAGATCAGAGTGGTCGGCTTTGTATGGAACCAAAAGAGATGTTTAAAAATATTTCATCAGGAAACAGGCACAGAGTTGTGGGAAGTAAGGAAAACAAATAGTAAGGATATGGAACCTATACGGATTAGAAGAAGTGCTTGCTGTCTTAAAGGGTGGATAAATCCCCAGGTCCTGACAAGATATTTCCTTGGAACTTGAAGGAGACTCGTGTAGAAATTGAAGGGGCTCTGACAGAAATATTTAAAATGTCCTAAGCCTCAAGTTGTCCCATTGTTTAAAAAAGGCTCTAAAAGTAACCCTGAAAATTATAGGCCAATGAGCCTGATGTCAGTCGAAGGAAAATTTTTAGAAGGTGTTCGAAGAGATTAGATATGCAACTGATTAGGGATAGTCAACATGATTTTGTGTGTGGTACATCTTGTTTAACCAATCGTATACTGTAGATTTTTTTGAAGAGGTTACCGGAAAGTTGATGAAAAAGCTGTGGATGTTGTCTACATGTAGTTTATTAAGGCCTTTGTCAATGTCCCACATGGGAGATTAGTCAGGAAGGTTCAGATGCAAGGTATTCATGGTGAAGTAGTGAACTGGATTCAACAATGGATGGATGGGAGAAGTCAGAGAGTAGTGGTGAATGGTTGCTTCTCAGATTGGAGGCCTGTGACTAGTGGTGTGCTTCAGGGATTGGTGCTGGGACCATTGTTGTTTGTTATCTAAATCAATGATCTTGGTGACAATGTGGGGTAAATTGGATCAGCAAGTTTGCAGATGACACTAAGATTGGAGGCCTCGAGACAACGAAGAATGTTTTCAGACCTTGCAGAGGGATCTGGACCAGATAGGAAAATGGGCTGAAAAATGGCAGAAGGAATTTAATGCAGACAAGTGCAAGTGTTGCATTTTGGAAGGACAAACCAAGAAAGGTCATACATAGTGAATAGTAGGGCACCGAGGAGTGTGATAGAACAGTGGGACCTGGGAATACATATACATAATTCCCTGAAAGTAGCGTCACAAGTGGATAGGGTTGTAAAGAGAGCTTTTAGCATTTTGGCCTTTATAAATCAAAATATTGAGTATCGGAACTGGGATTTTTTGAATTTTTTTATAAATTTAGATCTACAGCACTGTAACAAGTCAATTCAACCCCACAACTTTGTGCCTGCCAAATTTACACCCCATTAACTTACACCCCAGTACTTTTTTTTTGAAGGGTGGGAGGAAACCGGAATCCCTGGAGAAAACCCACACAGACGTGGAGAAAACATACAAACTCCTTTCAGACAGCATAGAATTTGAACCCAGGTCCAATCCCAATTGATGGCACCGTAAAGGTGTTGCACTAATCACTACGCCAACCATGCCATCCTGATGTTATGGTAAAGTTGTATAAGACATTGGTGAGACCACGTTTGGAGCATTGTATGCAGTTTTGGTCACCTAACTACAGGAAAGATATCAATAAGATAGAAAGGTGCAAGGAAGAATTATCAGGGTGTTGCTGGACTTCAGGAACTGTGTTACTGGAAAAGGTTAAATAGGTTGGGACTTTATTCCCTGGAGCATAGAAGAATGAGGGGAGATTTGATCAAGGTATTTAAAATTATTAGGGGGATAGAGTAAATGTAGATTGGCTTTTTCCACTGAGGGCAGGTGAGACACAAACCAGAGGAGATGGGTTGAGTGAAAGAGGAAAAGTTTTGGGGATGGGTGTGAACATGAGAGGGAACTTCTTCACACAGAGAGTGGTGGGAGTGTGTAACGAGCTGCCAACTGAGGTGGTGAATGAGGGCTCAGTTTTAACTTTTAAGAAGAACTTGGACAGGTACATGAATGGGAGAGATATGGAGGGCTATGGACAGGGTGCAGGCCAGTGGGACTAGGTAACAAAAAAGGTTTCGCACAGACTAGATGGGGCCGGTTTCTGTGCTATAGTGTTCTATGGTTGAACATAAAGCAGATATTAACACAATAACACAAAGGTCAGTGGCCACTCACCCCTGATGATCAGAGTAAAATGACTCTACTGAAACCTGCATCCATGTGTGTAACCATTCCCAGACAAGAGGGAAAACTAGCAAGTGACAGATAGTGACAATGTGGGCGATAATTACATTTGAACATACAGCCAATGAGCTGATCATTTTGCTAAGGAATGAGTGGGCTTACCATGACAACGGAAGGGTGGGCTGAATGCGCGGGCAGGGAGTCTCCGTCCAGCTCTTCCGTGCCATCCGAAATACCCTCCACCTCAGTGACCGTCAGCAACATGGTAGTGTGTTTTGCTTTCAAGGTCAGCATCTTGCATTTGGTGTTCAACGCGGCTATCTGCTCTTGATAGCCCTTGATCTTCTGAGCGAAGTCCTACACAGGTTGAGGAGAGGAAAGCATGGGGAATGAAAGGGAACAATTATGGGATTTTGATTTGCCATTCAGGATATACAAACTGCTCAGCCCCTCCTCCCTTTCAGGGGGAGAGTGTAAGGGTAGAAGGGACAGAGCCGAGCGGCAGGGGTGAGGGGGGGGGGTGGGGGTAACAGAGTGAGCCGGTGTGATGGGGAGTGGGGAAGAGGACAATCTGGGGCGAAGGGAGAGAGAAGGGTTTTTGGGAGGGAGAGAGAAGGGTTTTTGGGAGGGAGAGAGAAGGGTTTTTGGGAGGGAGAGAGAAGGGTTTTTGGGAGGGAGAGAGAAGGGTTTTTGGGAGGGAGAGAGAAGGGTTTTTGGGAGGGAGAGAGAAGGGTTTTTGGGAGGGAGAGAGAAGGGTTTTTGGGAGGGAGAGAGAAGGGTGATGGGAGGGAGAGAGAAGGGTGATGGGAGGGAGAGAGAAGGGTGATGGGAGGGAGAGAGAAGGGTGATGGGAGGGAGAGAGAAGGGTGATGGGAGGGAGAGAGAAGGGTGATGGGAGGGAGAGAGAAGGGTGATGGGAGGGAGAGAGAAGGGTGATGGGAGGGAGAGAGAAGGGTGATGGGAGGGAGAGAGAAGGGTGATGGGAGGGAGAGAGAAGGGTGATGGGAGGGAGAGAGAAGGGTGATGGGAGGGAGAGAGAAGGGTGATGGGAGGGAGAGAGAAGGGTGATGGGAGGGAGAGAGAAGGGTGATGGGAGGGAGAGAGAAGGGTGATGGGAGGGAGAGAGAAGGGTGATGGGAGGGAGAGAGAAGGGTGAGAGAAGGGTGATGGGAGGGAGAGAGAAGGGTGATGGGAGGGAGAGAGAAGGGTGATGGGAGGGAGAGAGAAGGGTGATGGGAGGGAGAGAGAAGGGTGATGGGGGGGAGAGAGAAGGGTGATGGGGGGAGAGAGAAGGGTGATGGGGGGAGAGAGAAGGGAGATGGGGGGAGAGAGAAGGGTGATGGGGGGAGAGAGAAGGGTGATGGGGGGAGAGAGAAGGGTGATGGGGGGAGAGAGAAGGGTGATGGGGGGAGAGAGAAGGGTGATGGGGGGAGAGAGAAGGGTGATGGGGGGAGAGAGAAGGGTGATGGGGGGAGAGAGAAGGGTGATGGGGGAGAGAGAAGGGTGATGGGGGAGAGAGAAGGGTGATGGGAGGGAGAGAGAAGGGTGATGGGGGGAGAGAGAAGGGTGATGGGGGAGAGAGAAGGGTGATGGGGGAGAGAGAAGGGTGATGGGGGAGAGAGAAGGGTGATGGGGGGAGAGAGAAGGGTGATGGGGGAGAGAGAAGGGTGATGGGGGGGAGAGAGAAGGGTGATGGGGGGGAGAGAGAAGGGTGATGGGGGGAGAGAGAAGGGTGATGGGGGGGAGAGAGAAGGGTGATGGGGGGAGAGAGAAGGGTGATGGGGGGAGAGAGAAGGGTGATGGGGGGAGAGAGAAGGGTGATGGGGGGGAGAGAGAAGGGTGATGGGGGAGAGAGAAGAGTGATGGGGGGGAGAGAGAAGGGTGATGGGGGAGAGAGAAGGGTGATGGGGGAGAGAGAAGGGTGATGGGGGGAGAGAGAAGGGTGATGGGGGGAGAGAGAAGGGTGATGGGGGGAGAGGGAAGGGTTTTGGGGAGAGGGAAGGGTTTTGGGGGAGAGGGAAGGGTTTTGGGGGAGAGGGAAGGGTTTTGGGGGAGAGGGAAGGGTTTTGGGGGAGAGGGAAGGGTTTTGGGGGAGAGGGAAGGGTTTTGGGGGAGAGGGAAGGGTTTTGGGGGAGAGGGAAGGGTTTTGGGGGAGAGGGAAGGGTTTTGGGGGAGAGGGAAGGGTTTTGGGGGAGAGGGAAGGGTTTTGGGGGAGAGGGAAGGGTTTTGGGGGAGAGGGAAGGGTTTTGGGGGAGAGGGAAGGGTTTTGGGGGAGAGGGAAGGGTTTTGGGGGAGAGGGAAGGGTTTTGGGGGAGAGGGAAGGGTTTTGGGGGAGAGGGAAGGGTTTTGGGGGAGAGGGAAGGGTTTTGGGGGAGAGGGAAGGGTTTTGGGGGAGAGGGAAGGGTTTTGGGGGAGAGGGAAGGGTTTTGGGGGAGAGGGAAGGGTTTTGGGGGAGAGGGAAGGGTTTTGGGGGAGAGGGAAGGGTTTTGGGGGAGAGGGAAGGGTTTTGGGGGAGAGGGAAGGGTTTTGGGGGAGAGGGAAGGGTTTTGGGGGAGAGGGAAGGGTTTTGGGGGAGAGGGAAGGGTTTTGGGGGAGAGGGAAGGGTTTTGGGGGAGAGGGAAGGGTTTTGGGGGAGAGGGAAGGGTTTTGGGGGAGAGGGAAGGGTTTTGGGGGAGAGGGAAGGGTTTTGGGGGAGAGGGAAGGGTTTTGGGGGAGAGGGAAGGGTTTTGGGGAGAGGGAAGGGTTTTGGGGGAGAGGGAAGGGTTTTGGGGGTGAGGGAAGGGTTTTGGGGAGAGGGAAGGGTTTTGGGGGAGAGGGAAGGGTTTTGGGGGAGAGGGAAGGGTTTTGGGGGAGAGGGAAGGGTTTTGGGGGAGAGGGAAGGGTTTTGGGGGAGAGGGAAGGGTTTTGGGGGAGGGAAGGGTTTTGGGGGAGTGGGAAGGGTTTTGGGGAGAGGGAAGGGTTTTGGGGAGTGGAAGGGTTTTGGGGGAGTGGGAAGGGTTTTGGGGGAGTGGGAAGGGTTTTGGGGGAGTGGGAAGGGTTTTGGGGGGAGTGGGAAGGGTTTTGGGGAGTGGGAAGGGTTTTGGGGGAGTGGGAAGGGTTTTGGGGGAGTGGGAAGGGTTTTGGGGGAGTGGGAAGGGTTTTGGGGAGAGGGAAGGGTTTTGGCGGAGAGGGAAGGGTTTTGGGGGAGAGGGAAGGGTTTTGGGGGAGAGGGAAGGGTTTTGGGGGAGAGGGAAGGGTTTTGGGGGAGAGGGAAGGGTTTTGGGAGAGGGAAGGGTTTTGGGAGAGGGAAGGGTTTTGGGAGAGGGAAGGGTTTTGGGAGAGGGAAGGGTTTTGGGAGAGGGAAGGGTTTTGGGAGAGGGAAGGGTTTTGGGAGAGGGAAGGGTTTTGGGGGAGAGGGAAGGGTTTTGGGGGAGAGGGAAGGGTTTTGGGGGAGAGGGAAGGGTTTTGGGGGAGAGGGAGGGTTTTGGGGGAGAGGGAGGGTTTTGGGGGAGAGGGAAGGGTTTTGGGGGAGAGGGAAGGGTTTTGGGGGAGAGGGAAGGGTTTTGGGGGAGAGGGAAGGGTTTTGGGGGAGAGGGAAGGGTTTTGGGGGAGAGGGAAGGGTTTTGGGGGGAGGGAAGGGTTTTGGGGGAGAGGGAAGGGTTTTGGGGGAGAGGGAAGGGTTTTGGGGGAGAGGGAAGGGTTTTGGGGGAGAGGGATGGGTTTTGGGGGAGAGGGAAGGGTTTTGGGGGAGTGGGAAGGGTTTTGGGGGAGAGGGAAGGGTTTTGGGGGAGAGGGAAGGGTTTTGGGGGGAGGGAAGGGTTTTGGGGGAGAGGGAAGGGTTTTGGGGGAGAGGGAAGGGTTTTGGGGGAGAGGGAAGGGTTTTGGGGGAGAGGGAAGGGTTTTGGGGGAGAGGGAAGGGTTTTGGGGGAGAGAGAAGGGTTTTGGGGGAGAGGGAAGGGTTTTGGGGGAGAGGGGAGGGTTTTGGGGGAGAGGGGAGGGTTTTGGGGGAGAGGGGAGGGTTTTGGGGGAGAGGGGAGGGTTTTGGGGGAGAGGGGGGGTTTGGGGGAGAGGGGAGGGTTTTGGGGAGGGGGGAGGGTTTTGGGGGAGAGGGGAGGGTTTTGGGGGAGAGGGGGGGTTTGGGGGAGGGGGAGGGTTTTGGGGTGATGGGGGGGTTTGGGGTGAGGGGAGGGTTTTGGGGGAGGGGGAGGGGTTTGGGGTGAGGGGAGGGTTTTGGGGGGAGGGGGGAGGGTTTTGGGGGAGAGGGGAGGGGTTTGGGGGGAGGGGAGGGTTTTGGGGGGGAGGGGAGGGTTGGGGGGTGGGGGAGGGTTTTGGGGGAGAGGGGAGGGTTTTGGGGGAGAGGGGAGGGGTTTTGGGGGAGAGGGGAGGGGTTTGGGGGAGAGGGGGGGGTTTGGGGGGGAGAGGGGAGGGTTTGGGGGGTGAGGGGAGGGTTTGGGGGGAGGGGAGGGTTTTGGGGAGAGGGGAGGGTTTTGGGGGAGAGGGGAGGGTTTTGGGGGAGAGGGGAGGGTTTTGGGGGAGAGGGAAGGGTGGTGGGAGGGAGAGAGAAGGGTGATGGACGGGAGAGAGAAGGAAGGGTGATGGGGAGAGAAGGGTTTGGGGGAGAGGGAAGGGTTTTGGGGGAGAGGGAGGGTTTTGGGGGAGAGGGAAGGGTTTTGGGGGAGAGGGAAGGGTTTTGGGGGAGAGGGAAGGGTTTTGGGGGAGAGGGAAGGGTTTTGGGGGAGAGGGAAGGGTTTTGGGGGAGAGGGAGGGTTTTGGGGGAGAGGGAAGGGTTTTGGGGGAGAGGGAAGGGTTTTGGGGGAGAGGGAAGGGTTTTGGGGAGAGGGAAGGGTTTTGGGGGAGAGGGAAGGGTTTTGGGGGAGAGGGAAGGGTTTTGGGGGAGAGGGAAGGGTTTTGGGGGAGAGGGAAGGGTTTTGGGGGAGAGGGAAGGGTTTTGGGGGGGTGGGAAGGGTTTTGGGGGAGAGGGAAGGGTTTTGGGGGGGGGGATGGGTTTTGGGGGAGAGGGAAGGGTTTTGGGGGGAGGGGAAGGGTTTTGGGGGAGTGGGAAGGGTTTTGGGGAGAGGGAAGGGTTTTGGGGGAGAGGGAAGAGTTTTGGGGGAGAGGGAAGGGTTTTGGGGGAGAGGGAAGGGTTTTGGGGGAGAGGGAAGGGTTTTGGGGGGGAGGGAAGGGTTTTGGGGGAGAGAGAAGGGTTTTGGGGGAGAGGGAAGGGTTTTGGGGGAGAGGGGAGGGTTTTGGGGGAGAGGGAAGGGTTTCGGGGGAGAGGGGAGGGTTTTGGGGGAGAGGGGAGGGTTTTGGGGGAGAGGGAAGGGTGGTGGGAGGGAGAGAGAAGGGTGATGGACGGGAGAGAGAAGGAAGGGTGATGGGGAGAGAAGGGTTTGGGGAAGAGAGAGAGAAGGAAGGTTTTTGGGAAGAGAGGAAAGGGTGGTGGGGAGAGTGAGAAAAGGGCGGCGGGGGCAATGGGAGGAAAGGTTGGAGGTGGGAAGGAGGGGGATAACACGAAAATACGACCACAGGAGTTGAAACCCCACCACCTAGGGTGGCAGTCTGCACTGCACGGAACAGGAAACGGTTGAACTCAAACTCCGTCCACCTCCCTCCCTCCCTCTGGAACAGGGGCGGAGAGCCAGTTCAGTCACCCAGAGGCCGGTGAGAAAGGCCACGGCTCAGATCACCGTGTGGGCGCCGAGGTTTGCGGGGAATATCCACCATAGGAGTTAGCCGCGGAGAGACGCCGCGGTGCCCCTTGTTCTGCACAGCCCCGTCGCGCCTGCCGCCCACTTCCTTCCTTTGATTTTGACTCGACTGCAAGGTGCGCCTGTCCCTGGGCAAAGGTGGAAAGTTAACGGTGCAGTGGGCTGACCGCTCGCCCCCAGATGCGGGCAGGGGCAGAGCCGGCAGCGTGGAGTCCTCACCCCGCCTCCGTCCCTGGACCCGAGCTCGCACTGATTGGGAGGCCCGCACACAGCCCGGCTCGGGGCACAGAAGGCTGGCCCTCGCACTCCTCCCGCGACAGCCGCTCAGCGTCACTTCTCAGGCCACGGCTTCCCACGCCCGGCGTGCACCTCCCCTCGGCTCATTCACCCTCGTCCCCCGCTGATGTGCTCCGGGCGGTCGTGTCGGGCGACTTCCCCACTCAGGCCGGCGCAGCGCTCTCGCCAGGGGTCCGTGCAGCTGCGACGAGCTTTGCGCGGCTGAAATGGTCCATTGTTTTCAAACAGGGGAAGAGCGGAGAGATGAGGGAGCCGCCGTCAACTGTGGGCTTCGCCCCTCCTTCCAAAGAGGCCGTCTGATCTGCCCACTCCGGCCAGCGTTTTGATTCCCTGCTGCAGCAGGGTTTGGTTTTCAATTTGCTTGGAAGACAACCCAGGAAATATAAACGCCCAGGGATGGAGAATGAACCAATATAGTGGCAAAATCAAGCAACTTGGCACGTCCCAGGCTGCCAATCCACTGGGTCTGGCGGCATCGGATCCCGCAGAGAAAGAAGGGATGTCACTCCTGGGCAGCGTGGGGCTTGGTTGCCCAAGGACATCGGAGGAGGAGGTGGTGGGATCCACGATGTCTCCGAAGGGACTCCCTCTTGCTGCTCTTATTTCGACGTTGGCTAGTGGCGCCTCTGCGTGCGTCTTTACGGGCAAACGAGAGATTTGGTGCGTGGGAACAAAAAGGAACCTGGAACCTCCAGCCTTGGTTCACCAGTCCCCTGCGCTCCTTCCACCGGCCTGCCTCTCGGCCCCCGACACGATCTGGACGGTGTCAGCGCCCGAGGCCCCTCGGGAGCCCCGCTTCTCTTTCTCTCCCCCATCACCGGTCCCGAAATCCGCTGCACGGTGGGCTTTGATGGACGTTGGCCATTCTTTTTCTCCCACTGATGATGCTATTGGACCCAAGGACTTCCTCCAGCAGTATGTTCTTTTGCTCGAAATTGCAGTGTTTCCCCAAAATAAAATGCATTTCTTTTGATTCTCCTAAAATAAATCTCACTACAATTTGCAGCACGGAAGGACGCTTTGGCAACGACGAAACCCGGGCATTAAATGGCTATGGTGGAATGAGGAGGAACTCCTTGTGCTTATTGAGGGAGTCATTACAGCAACTTCCCAGTTTCCATGGTCCAGACTGTGCCACGTGGTTCACGGAGCACCCCGACTGCAGGGCTGTTTGAATAATCCAGGATAACTACAGGTGATCTAGGTCTTGTTTAACTGCACGTCTATTCAACCAGTGACATGGAGGAATCAATGTTGTGATATAGAAGTTAAAATAGGAAATAAATTAATAAGTAAGGAACTAAAAGTTATGACTTCAAACTGAACATGACCCTTAAATAACAAATATATATTTTTTGTGTAAAACAAGGATGTTTTGAGACAACATGTAATTAAATTAATTTCAATTGAAATGGACTTTCCCTCAATTGTTAGGAGTGTTAAGGTATCAATCACATCATGTCCATTCGTCGTGAATCTGGAGCAGTCTGCAAAATTGCACACAGATTGGCTGATTCCAACCTTTGCCCAGGCATGTTCCTGACCAGTGAAGCGACTTCAACCTGAAACATTAACTTTCCATGCTGTCTAGCCTGCTCAGTGTTTCCATTAAAGAACAGGGGAGCAATGGACCAACATAGGGCTCCAGAGAGAAGGACATGCCCTCCCCACCCTACCAAGAGGGAGAGGCATGGTTGAGAGGACTGTTTATGGTAGGAGGCCATGTCGGTGGGGCAGCGAGGGGCTTGACGGCTGAAGAACTCACATGTTGGCTGCTAGGGACTGGCTGCAGGGAACCAGGGACTGGGATTCGTGAGGGTGCTGATGCCAAGCAGGGCTTAAGGTTTACCACTGGAATGGACAGTGTTGTTGGTTACAAAGGTTATGGGAGCACAGGAGGCCAATCTACGGACGCTCTATGTCTCTGAAGGGACTCGCTTGCTTTCTCTTATTGATGGGAGCACCGAGCTGGCAGTGCCTCTTTGTGTGCCTTTACAGCAGGCAAAAGTTGACAAATGTTATGTATTTAGCTCTATGTGGATGAGACACAGTTAGCCTTGCAGCACAAGTAAGACAGGCCAAATGGCAGCATCTAGGGCTATAATTTTTCTTACTCCACCTGGACCTATGGTCATTAATATTTATGAAATTTTTCCATGCTTATATTTTCTGTAAATTTTCTAGAAAAATCAGTCGTGAAGCATTCTTGGACAGTCAGACAAACATGGCACCAGACATGCACTGGCTTAATTTGGTACACTTTGGGAGGTGCAAGTTTTGTAAACACTGTTGAACTGTCCTCTCAAGGTGTCTGCCAAATAGCATGCAGGTTTATCCTTGTATTTACCTCATGTCTAGAGATCTGGGCCTGCAGCTGCTGGATGTTGCTGGTAGACACGGGCCTCTCCTGGATATCACGGTGTGCCCTTTCAATCAGTTGCTGAAGGTGCCTCATCTCCTGTTCATACTGTTCATACTGAATCACTGCCTCCTGCAGTGCAACATTAAAAGCAAAATCATCACTTATTATGGGACAAACATTTCCCAGCAGCAAACATAAAGGATGTATTTTAAAATTCATTTCAGTTGTAGTCTCGTGGAAATCAAATCTTGCAAGACAATGATTGCAACTGAAGCAGTAATATTCGCTGCGAGAGTGGCATTTATTTAACCGATGACTCGCAGTCGTTTGCTTCCATTGCTGGGAGAGATCAATCTTTGACAGTGAAGAATCCCAGCTATTGGGGAGTTAAGTTGACCATTTCTTAAGTGATCGTCCTTGAGACATACTGTTGAAAAGTCCATAATTTCTTGTATATAACTAGCTAATTGTGTGGTATAGTTACTACAAAGCATCAGACAGGAAGTCATTGCAGAAGATCATCAAAACGGCCAAGTAGATCACTGGTATCTCCCTTTTCTCTATTGATTACATTCACCAAGAGCATTGTTTAAATAGGGCTCAAAGAATTATTGAGGACCCTCTTCGTTCATCACACAGTATCTTTCACCCACTACCATCAGGAGCATCAAAGCCAGGATGGCCAGGCTGGGAAATAGCTTCTTCCCGTTCCCTGTGTGATTGATGAATGGTGTCCTGTAACCCAGTAAATTATTCCAAAAAATATTTATTTTATATTCTATCTTTATATTCACTTGTGATTATTATGTACTCTATGTGTGCATATGGGTGCACTGTGGTGTGGAGAAATGCTATTTTGTCTGGTTGTATATGTACAGTCAGATGACAATAAACTTGAACTGTTCCTGAAGCAGTGGCACTGAGCCTGACTAAAACACTAAAAATAGATCTTTGTTCTTCCTTACCTCCACAATTACTGTGGCTTAGTGGAAGGACCACCAATGATGCTGATCCATTCCATCATCCATGGAGTAGCACAAAGATTAATTGGAGATGGTCCTATACTCAACTGTTGGCTGTCCTTGTGCAATGGATAATGGGCCATATGGGCTGTTGAGTGCTGCAGATGAGGTCATGGTGAGTAGCTGCAGAGCAGCCACTGTACCATGGAGGAGAAGGGGGTGGGTAACACAGCAGTAAACAAGCTGTGTCATCAGGTAGCATCACTCACCTAGCACTGCAGCCCACCTGTAGAATGTTGCAGTACAGACATGGACCACACCTCACCAAGGCCACCTTTAGGATGTTACACTGCAGATACACACCCACACCTGACTGAGCCCACCTGCAGAATGTTACCTACATTGCAGACATAGACCATGTCCTCCGAAGCCCACCTGTAAGATGTTACATTGCTGGATGGCAATGTGTTGCAGGCGACTGGCTTCTTCTTGCAGCCTCAGTGCAGTCTGGCAGATGGACAGGTTGGTGACTGTTTCTTCTGGAATTCGCAGGGCAGCCTGATGCTTCTGCACAACCTGTACTTTCTGCTTGAATCCCTCCATGTCAGCCAACAATCTCTAGTCAAACAAAAAAAAACATTGTCAGTCCAGATTGGTCAAAAAACGTAGAATGATGCCAAGTTTCTATTGGAATCCCAAACCTTTCACATTCAGAATACTGGGCCTTTATGTCCACTGACATCTTCACTCATTTTGGAAGACTGAATTTGGACAGTGCTGGGTTGGAACAGAGTTCCCAAGGAATCCCTGGACATCCTGCCATTTTACAGCACAACTGAGCGTGTCCTGACGGGCTGTATCTGTCTGGTATGGTAGCTGCAAAGCATTGGGCCAGAAGTGAAGAGAGATGACCATTAAAATGGCTCCATTTCATCCATTGATGTTAGTCATCAGGGGAATTGCTTAAATAGGACTTAAAAAATGATTGAGAACATTCCTTCCAACACACAGCATCTTTGACCCACTACCATCAAAGAGGGGAAATACAGGAGCATCAAAATCAGGACTACCAGGCTGGCAAATTGCTTCTTTCCGCAGGCTGTGAGATTGATGAACCTTGGGTCTCAAAATGAAATGAGTAAATTATTCAAAATATTTATATATATTAATTTTATATGATCTCGTTATGTACTGTATAGTGAGTATTATGAGCTGTGTATGTATGTGTGTGCACTGTGGCCTGGAGAAACACTTTCGTGTGGTGTATATGTACAGTCTCTTCAGGTGGTTGTTTTTCCAGACTCTTTTGTGTAGTATTCCAAAGGCACTATTTGCCTTGGTGAGTCTGTTGTCTATCTCGTTGTCGATCCTTGCATCCGATGAAATGGTGCAGCCGAGATAGGTAAACTGGTTGACCGTTTTGAGTTTTGTGTGCCCGATGGAGATGTGGGGGGGCTGGTAGTCATGGTGGGGAGCTGGCTGATGGAGGACCTCAGTTTTCTTCAGGTTGACTTCCAGGCCAAACATTTTGTCAGTTTCCGCAAAAACAGGACGTCATGCGCTGGAGAGCTGGCTCTGAATGGGCAACTAAAGCGGCATTGTCTACAAAGAGTAGTTCACGGACAAGTTGCTCTTGTGTCGTGGTGTGAGCTTGCAGGCGCCTCAGATTGAAGAGACTGCCATCCGTGCGGTACCGGATGTAAACAGCGTCTTCATTGTTGAGGTCTTTCATGGCTTGTTTCAGCATCATGCTGAAGAAGATAATAAAGAGGTTGGTGCAAGGACGCAGCCTTGCTTCACGCCGTTGTCAATGGAGAAGGATTCGGAGATCTCATTGCTGTATCTGACCCGACCTTGTTGGTTTTCGTGCAGTTGGATAACCATGTTGAGGAACTTGGGGGGGCATCCGAGGCGCTCTAGTATTTGCCAAAGCCCTTTCCTGCTCACGGTGTCGAAGGCTTTGGTGAGGTCAGCAAAGGTGATGTAGAGTCCTTTGTTTTGTTCTCTGCACTTTCCTTGGAGCTGTCTGAGGGCAAAGACCATGTCAGTAGTTCCTCTTTTTGCACGAAAGCCACACTGTGATTCTGGGAGGACATTTTCGGCGACACTAGGTATTAGTCTATTAAGGAGAATCCTAGCGAAGATTTTGCCTGCAATGGAGAGCAGCGTGATGCCCCTGTAGTTTCAGCAGTCTGATTTCTCACCTTTGTTTTTGTACAGGGTGATGATGATGGCATCACGAAGGTCCTGAGGCAGCTTTCCTTGGTCCCAGCAGAGACAAATATGTGACTCAAGGCAAATAGCGCCTTTGGAAGACTACACAAAAGAGTCTGGAAAAACAACCACCTGAAGAAACACACAAAGATCAGCGTGTACAGAGCCGTTGTCATACCCACGCTCCTGTTCGGCTACGCATCATCACCTACGACTCCTAGAACGCTTCCATCAGCGCTGTCTCTGCTCCATCCTCAACATTCATTGGAGTGACTTCATCACCAACATCGAAGTACTCGAGCTGGCAGAGTCTGCAAGCATCGAATCCACGCTGCTGAAGACCAAACTACCCTGGGTGGGTCACATCTCCAGAATGGAGGACCATCGCCTTCCCAAGATCGTGTTATATGGCGAGCTCTCTACTGGCCACCGAGACAGAGGCGCACCAAAGAAGAGGTACAAGGACTGCTTAAAGAAATCTCGGTACCTGCCACATTGACCACCGCCAGTGGGCTGATATCGCCTCCAACCGTACATCTTGGCACCTCACAGTTCGGCGGGCAGCAACCTTCTTTGAAGAAGACCGCAGAGCCCACCTCACTGACAAAAGACAAAGGAAGAAAAACCCAACCCCAACCAACCAATTTTCCCTTGCAACCGCTGCAACCGTGCCTGCCTGTCCCGCATCGGACTTGTCAGTCACCAACGAGCCTGCAGCAGACGTGGACATACCCCTCCATAAATCTTCGTCCGCGAAGCCAAGCCAAAGAAATATGTACAGTCAGATGATAATAAACTTGACTTGATTTAAATGCCTTAAAACCAGTGGAATTTGAAGTGGGCCCCTTGAAGGAAAAAGCAGTCAACGGCAGAATGGATCGATCTCCTACCCAAGTGTGATCTGCAGTGCACACTGACATTCTGGTTGGCAGGTCACAATAGCACACCTATGCCATGAATAGATCCTACTCATTGTGATATGAGGAGGTTCCATCTTAGGAGTTCCACCCAACCATGTGCACTGATGGGACCAAAGGCAAGGCGTGTTGTGTTTACATAGGTGGAAAATGGTCTGGTCCAGAAACATCATGTTTCATGCCAAAGAGGCAAGTCACATATCCATACCTCGCTTTGTTGATGGGTGCTGTAGCCATACAAATTGGTGAAAACCCCATCAACTGTCATGTCTACCAACTAGTTTTGATGATTGAGCAGTGGCATGTACAGAAAGGTCAATCTTACTCAGCTGGTAACAATATTGCCGTGAATCAAAATATTATGGATTCAAGTCTCAAAAGAGAGATTTCTTTGATATTTTTCTTTTGACAAGCAACCTCAGTCCTTCAGTGAAATGAAAGATTCAATGATTGTTGTCCTTAGAAAGGAAATCTTGGGAAGATTTCATGATAATTTAAAATCCAAAACTTGCAAACACTAGAAATCTGAAATAAAAACAGAAGACACAAGAATGACTGGAACAGTCAGAAAGAGAGACAAGATAATCCCTTCAAGTCGATGACTTCAAGATCTCCAACATGAAGCATTGACTCTGTTCCTCTTTCTGTAGATGTTGTCTGACCTGCTGGGTGTTTCCAAAGATGTCACAATGTCCATTATTATGGATGATTTGAATAAAGTAGATCAGAGGTTCTCAAGCTCTTTTCATCCACAGACCATCTTTTAAGTATATTCCTTCGTCCTGAGGACCGCCTGTAACAAACCCACGGACCATCAGCGGCAGAGTGAGAGAGGCAGAGCAGGACTGGCGAGCTCAATGTTCATTTTCTTTTGCTGAGATTTTTTTTTAAATTTTCACTGATTTCATCAAATTTACAACTTTGTTTTTACAGTAAAATGTGTCTGTCGCATCACTGCAGACCATCAAGAACAAACCCACAGACCCAGGTTAAGAAAGACTGGAATAGATTGTTTCCATTGGTAATAATGCCAGGAATGAAAGATCATGGAGAACCATCCATCAAAAAGCAATGGATACAAAGGTAATTTTTGTTTTTTAGGCAGTCATGATTGATCTGAAATGTCTAGATCAGTGGTTCTCAACCTTTTTCTTTCCACTCACATACCACTTTAAGTCATCCCTATGCCATCGGTGATTAGTAAGGGATTGCTTAAGGTGGTATGTGAGTGGGAAGGGAAGGTTGAGAATCACTGCCTTAGACCCAATTGTTACTGAAATATTTTGCTTGAGAAAAATTGTCATTGGAGTTATGAAACTGTGCACATAACGAGTCAATTAGGGATGATTAAAACTTTTCAAACTTTTTCTTTCCACCCACATACCACCTTAAGCAATCCCTTACTAATCATAGTGCACCAATAGCATAGGAAATACTTAAAGTGGTAGGTATGTGAGTGGAAAAAGGTTGAGAACCACTGGTTTAGATTCAATAATAATCAAATGGAGTTGAATAAATCCTTTCAGGAAGGACAATTTCCAGGGCGGTGGTGCAAGAGCGGGGCTATGTGACCAACAATGGCTCTTTTGAAGAACCTACACAAGCACAAGTGTGATGTCTTTCATCTGTGCTGTACTGTTGTTTTCTGTTACCTGTCTTTGGAAGAGTTGCTCCTTAAGGCACAGGCGAGCGAGCTCAGGAGAAGTTAAAGTAACATGGGCCTGCCTCACCACTACTTGCAGGCTTTTCACCTCGGTCTCAAACTGCTCCATATCCTGTGAGATGCACAAAGTTGGTTAATGCAAACGTCATAATAATGTCACTTTGCCATTGCTTCTCATTTTTCAGTGATAGGTTTGTACAATCAATCCTTCCCAACATGGACAGAAAGCTAGAACAAGGTTAGAACAGGTCAGGGAAAAAAAAAATCAGACCTGGAGATATAAAAAAATGGGACAAAACCAGAGTATTTTGGATTGCAATCTCCCATTGAAGCCTTCCAGCAGATTTTGATAGAATTGAGTGGACCAATTTTATAGGCATTCAATAATATTCTCCCCTACCCTCTCAGGATCAAGGTAGTGCACCTGGACTTCTGCCCACGTAACATCAACTGCCTCCATCCCTGATTCAGCTCATCATTTGCTTAAACTCTCAATCATGTCACTCTTTTCTCTATGGCCAACTACTCCAGTTCCCAGGAGATATGAGAGACTGCAGATGCTAGAAGAGGAACTAAAAATAACCATCTGCTGGAGGAACTCAGTAGGCCGAGCAGCATCTGTGGGAGAAAGAGATTGGTCGACATTTTGGGTCAGAGCCTTGGGTTTGAGATGGTAACCTCTTTTTGAGACCTGCAGTGTTCCGCTCGCAGTTTGTTTTCTTGTTCCAGTACTCAACTGGCTTTCTTCCCATCCTTCATAAATGGGAGCACTTCTGCTAGTATTCTAGCTCACACCAAGTCTATGCCCAAATTATTCATGAGCTATTCTTGGCTCAGTCGTGTCCCAACACTAAGTTTCTCATTCCTGTTTACAAATTCATCCACGACATCATTCTTCCCATTTCTTTCTGTTCTCTTATTGACCATTCTCCACAATGTCTGCACTTGTCTTACCCCAGTGTTAAATGCATCCACAGTATCCTCTGCCATCCCTCCCAACCCCATTCCACAGGCTATGCTGTTTTCAACGGTCTGAGTTAAACCTTAGAATTCCCCTAGCACCATCTCAAAGAGAAGCAGGGAACAATGGAAGACAATGAAGCCAATAACAATGTACCCAGACTATTCTGAACCATTCAGTAGCAAACCAATGTGGCAAGTCATCATGAAATGTAAGCTGCTGAAGTACATACAAGTGCTCGAAAAACTTAGTAGGTCTCACAGCATGCAAAGGAAACAAAAGGCAGTCGACATTTTGGGCCTGTCCTTCATCAAGTGTCAGGTGGTCTTCCCATTTTCTCACATGTACAATCAGCAAGTTATGATGAAAATTAACAATGGCCATATATTCAACTTGCTTTGCCCTCTTTCCCCCACAGCTCCACAGTCAATATCACTTCTATTAATCTCACATGTTGTTGTGGTTAACAGAGGTAACTTTGGGCATGGCATGGTTAGTGTGGTGGTTAGTGCAACATTATTATTGAGCCAGTGACCCAGGTTCAAATTTGGCGCATTCTGTAAGGAGCTTGAATATTCTCTGCATGTCTGCATGCGTTTCCTCCGGGTGCTTTGGTTTCCTCCCACATTCCAAAGATGTACGAGATTAGGAGTTTGATTGGTCACATGGGTGTAATTGGATGGCACAGGCTCATGAGATGGAAGGGCCTCTTACTTATAAATTAAGTAAATTTTAAAAATTAACGTAACTCAGATTCCATCATCCTTCCCACAAAATTATGTAATGCAGTGCTTCTCTATCTTGTAATTACTACAACAATCATTTTAATTTCCTCCCTCAATATCCCTTCAAACATCTATCTTCTTGGGTGGCAAGTCAAAATTAGTTTGTAAAGCTCCGTGTAATGTGTTGGGGAATTTTATTATTTAAAGGTACTCTATAAACAACTAATGACCAATTAACTGACTATGTCTGGATAAATGAGATATTATCGGGTCTTTATTAACACCAGTTTCATTCAAATATAATTCCACCCACCCCCCCACCCCCGCTCTCTTCCAACCTCCAAAACAACAAAAGCAAAACTAGATATGAGAGGGCTGATTATGATATTTCTAGGCATTCCTTTCCTCTCCATCACATTATGGCATCAAACTAGAGTGTGAAAAATTAATCTGTGCTGTGGATTTTTAATTGTATGATATTATTCTCAAAGATAAACTTAACTGAATGATGAACACATTGTAAGGTTACCTTATACTGGTCATAAATTGAAAGAAGTTAATACTCACTTCACTAAAGAGTTCAATACCTATACTGAAAGAGAGTATGATTGGAATGAACAGGAGGCCACCAATGGATTTCCCATACCCTTGGTATGTGATCAGGAAAATAGACATTTTAATCTTTAAAATCAGACTACATCTTAAATTTGAAGGATGAAAATCTACCACACTTTTCCTAATAAGGTATAATATTCCTGGACTGGAAAATAAAATTAATTACAAAATGATTAACTCTCAATCAAGAACAATATTGACTCAATGGAGGCAAATGGGACTAGTCCAGCAAGCCAGCTTGGTCAGCATGGACAAGATGGGCCAAAGGGGCTATTCCAACTTGTAAGACTTTATAATTCAGTATGATGTTTCCCAAAAATAAATCTAGATGGGAATCAAATCCAACATCCTTTCTCAAATGTGCATACTCAGCTTTCCTTTTGTGTTAATTTGTCACACTGCTGTGTTAGGTGGCTTTGCTGAATGAAGCAGTAATTTGATCTTGTTCCTGCTCATTCTCATTTTATCGAGCATCCTGGTAATAAATCAAAGGACCAGCTTACCTTGGCTGCATCTTGCAGGCTTTGCACACGGGTTCGTGCAAGTTGCTGGAGCTCTTCTGTCTGCTGGTGGAGATTGCTCACCCGCTGGGTCATGGCTGCTGTCTGATACACATCATTGATACTGTCCAACTTCTCACTCATGGCCTGCAGGTCACTCTGGATTTCCTCAGATTCTCGGAGAGTAGCCTGGAAAGAAGTGGTTGGGAGCGGGGGGGGTGATTGTTGAAGGGGGAAAAAAAAGACTTAGACTGATGCATGCTAAAATTATTGTGAGCTTCCCAAAACCAGGTCCAAATGCAATCAGCCATGGCTTGTAGAGAATAGCACATTCAGTAATAACTCATAAAAATTAAATGAGTTCCATCTGTGAAAGATAGGTTTGTATTTAAACACATTTTCCCCTGGCTTCAGTATGTCTAATATCCTTTACAGTCAATATATAACTTCTGGAAATGGTGTGAAATTTATTATGGACCTGTGTGGCTGAAGCAAGTAAAAATTTTGGTGCATTTCTACATTCCACTTACAGGTATGACAGTAAACTCACATACCTATGGCAGATGAGTCACAGCTTTATCTGTGCAAAGATCATTGCCAGATCATTCCTTAGATACTGCCTAGACCTCCTCTCACCTCCGAGCCTGCACCAGAGTGACGCCTGAAGTTGCCTCCATTTAGAATTTTTGCAATCTTGTCCCAAAGGGATGATAAAGTGGAAAGGCTGGGAATGGTTGCATGTTTCCCATCAGAAGGATCTCATGCATCGATACCTCTGTTGAAAGAAACTGGTGCTGAATGACTTCCTTCAATTGGTTCCAGGCCAAGGTAGCACTTCCAGTTCCAACTCCATCATGTTTACCTCTCAAGTCTTCCCCTGCCTCAGACAGGAGTCACATTTTCTTAGAAGTTTCCTCCATTCAAATATTACCTTTAATTGTCCTTTTCTCCTTCTTGCTCAATGCTATTTGTGTATCAGCATTTTCAGACAACAATGACTGTTTGAACGTAAAGAAATCCTGGGGTCAAATTGAGCAGACAAATGTGCTGGAGAAACTCAGCATGTCATGCAGCACCCATAGGAAGTAAAAGGCAGTTGACCTTATGGGACTCAGCCTTTTGTCAGCAATATGGAAAAACAGGTAGGTGGGGAAGGTGGAGGAGAGAAGGGAGGAAGAGGAAGGAAGAGGAGTAAAGGCCAACAAGTAAGAGGTCATATGTGGGAGGGTAGAAGAGAAAGAAGCTGATAATTGATAAGGAAAGGGGACAGAGTGTCAGGAAGGGTGGCTCTCTGATAGAAGGAAGGGAAGGGGGTGGGAAGCTGAAGGAAAGGAGAGAGAGGGGTAGGGAAAGAGTGAAACCAGTGGGGGGGAGCTAACGGAAATAGGAGGTTGATATTGATGCTGTCTGGATGAAGAGTGTTGAGATGGAATACAACCTGTTCCTCCAATTGCGAGTGTCCTCAATTTGCCAATGTTGAAACATTTGTTGGTTTGATCACACTCTTCTGTTCTCTCTCCAAATTTCTTTTTGTAATTATCAATCTAGTTTCCTTTTGAAAATCACTATGGCATCTGCTTCCACACACCTTTCATGCAGTTCAATCTAGGTCATGATTAAAAGTGGGGTGTGTGTGTGTGTGTGTGTGAGAGTGACTGTGTGTGTATCTGTATATGTGAGTGAGTGTGTGCGTATCTGTGTGTGTATGTCTGTGTATGTATCTGTGTGTAGATGTGTGTGTGTGTATCTGTGCATGCGAGTGTGCGCTTGTGTGAGTGCGTGTGTGTATATATGTGGGTATATGTGTGGGTATATGTGTGTGTGTTATGTATGTGTGTGTGTGTGTTGCATGAGTGGGGGGAATGGGGTTGAGGATCCTCTTCTCTGTTCTTGAATCCTTTGGTTACCAAACTCCTGCCAATTGAGATGGTTTATGTATTTCCTGCGAAAATCTCCTAATTTGGGACACCTCCCTTAACCTTCCTTCCTTTTATTTTTTTAATTTTTTTCGGGTGGGGGAAACGGACGACGCGAAGACATCGGGGGGGGGACGAGAAGACATAGGGGGGAGTAGAGATGAGGGAAGGAACCTCGAAGCTCCAGGGGGCGGAGTGCGTGGTATTGGAGGAGGAGCCAGGCATTGACGACGCCCCCAGGACCGCCCACCAGCCAACCTTCCCTCCTTTTAGAACAACATTTCAATGTTCTATCATCTCAGAACTGAAGACCCTCATCTCTGCATCACTTTAAAAGGCATCATTGTCTTGTCAAGATGTGTGAACATTTCAAAGGCATAAAGTGTGGTTTGCACCTGAATACAGTGACAATGACAACACTCCACTTATGCCATTAAGATAGAGGAAGGAAGATGCAACTGTCCAGACCTATCTCATGGCAAAAGAGGTCTACTTCGAGGACTGATATTAGCTACATAGTTTCAAGTGGTGCCACATGGATGGATGCAATGCCACTCGAGGTTTTCTTAATATAATGTTATGAACTGGAGCTGCATTGGCACCTGGACATATTTATGAATCAGGCAAAGTTACATAGCTATTACCAGCTGCATGTTGCTTGGTTGTATTTGACCCAGTATGACAGAGACAGAAAGATTTGCTGAAGTGTGGCTGTTGTCGTTCTTTTCACCCTTACTGGAAGTGAATTGGTTGGTAATGTCAGTCATCAAGACTGAGAGCAATGTTTAAAAACAAATTGGACGTATACATGGTTGGGATGGGTTTAGAGGGATATGGGCCAAATGCAGGCATATGGGACTAGTGTGGGTGGGATGTTTTGGTCAACGTTGGCAAGCTGGGCCAAAGGGCCTGCTTCCACACTATGTGACTCTGTGACAGCATAATTGGAGTGGCGCATCAGGTAAAGTCACTGTCAAAAATAGGGGTTACTACTCAAGAGAGATGAAGTATTTTTTTCTTTCAAATGTTTGGAAATCTCTTCTTTGAAAGCTGGTGAAAGCAGACTCTCTGGATATCTTTGAAGTAGGGGTGGCTAAATTTCTAGAAGCATCTCCTTACTGTGGAGAGACTGGAATGCAGGGTTGAGGTTATAATCAGAGGAGCTATAACCTTAATGAACGATGGAGCAGATTCAGGAGGCTCCACAATGTATTCCTGCTCCTAAATCTTGCATTTATAAAGCCAATGTGAATTGTATCAGGTGCGATTAACTGTGCGCTATCTTGGCTGGCCCCGATGTTACACCAAGAGGTGCTGGCAGATCTGCACGGGTCTTACTGCCCTGTGGCCATAATGATATAAACAACATGGAGGTGCGTAGGTCCAACCTGGTGGATCATCAGCTGGTCATTGAGCTGAACCGCAGATTCCCAGATGATGTCACTGTGGCCAAGGTTCCTTGCTTTCTCCACCCACTTCAGTACAAAGTCAAGCATCTCATGGAATTCCTCCAATTGGGAAGCTGCCTGCGGAGATCAATGGGAGAGGACAAGGAAGATTAGAAGGATGGGTTCACAAGAGATGAGTTCTATCACAGATGATAGAATCTGGAGCAATAAAAAACAAGCCACTGAAGGAACTCCATGAGACTGGCAGCATCTATGGAGGAAACAGGCAGTCATCATTTCAGGTCCAATCCCTGCTTCAGGCCTGACAAAGAAGAGGGAATAGCTTGGAACAATGGCCAGAATTCCACACAGTATCAACAGCCAAACTTTGTAAAACACAGGGTTCAGCTGACAAAGTTTTACATGAATTGGAATTTTTAGAGGATGTACATTAAAAGGAAGAATTGGGAAGATCAACCTCTCTGACACTGGAACCATTAACCAGACTGTCAAATTTCAAGACAAGAGAATTTTCTTTGGTGGTGACTTCCTGTCTGCCTTCTCTCCTTTGCTGAAGCCACTGACTGTGGTCTGGTTTTTAACACTGTGTCACCTTTGGGGTACGGACAGTGTTGAACTGAATGTTGGCACTGTACCCATTAACAGGAGTTGTGATTAGCACCTCGACGTCAGGACCCTCTGCATCTTGGACTTGCACCTCAGCTACAGACACCAAAACAATTGCTCAGCTTCTGTTGACTCCACACTTTATTCCTCCTTAGTTAAACTGCATCCTTTAAACATCCTGTTCCTTGTAACTAAAGTGCTCTCTGGAATGTTTCCCTCTCCAATTTTCATCCCATCATGAAAAACATATTAAGTTACATTTAAAATTATATTAACTTTTGCCACCACTCCCAACTCAGAATCTACTCATCTTTTCCCTTCAAGGTGCAACAATGGATCTCCAAAGATGATTAAAGAGTGAAACCTGGTAAGAGCTGCTTTCAAGTAACCCCCATCCCCCTGCAATCTTTTAAGAGGGGAGAGGGGTATCGACGTAGAGCACACCAAGGCCCAGAATGTCCCTGAACACTTCACCCTATTATTCTGAGCTACTGTATCGGGTTGAACACTAATATGGGGCTTAAGTATGCAGGTTTCAGGTATGTAGAACATTACAGTACAGGCCCTTCAGCCCACAATGTTCTGCCAACCTATGTAAACCTACTCAACAATCCTTTCCTACCTCACACCCATAACACATATTTTTCTTACATCTATGTGCCTTTCTAAGAGTCTTTTGAATGTCCCTATTGTACCAGCCTCCATCACCACTCCTAGCAATGAACAAATTTAATACAGAGAAGCCAGGTCGCAGGTGTTGTAATAGCATAGTGCTATCTGCTGTGTTAACCATGCCTCCCTTTGTCGACCCTCATTCTTCGAAACTAAGGAATACAGAGTTAAACAGTCTCGTCTTTCTTGATCAGACAACCTCCCATTCCAGGAATCTGGACTGTCTCCAATGCTACTATCCATTATCATGGTATTCCAGGTGTGTCCTTGCCAGCATTCTGTACAACCACAACAAAACATTCCTACCTTAAATTCTAATCCCTTCATAGTGAAGGCAAACATGTCATTTGCCTTCATAACTACCTGTTGAAGCTGTCTGAATGAACTGGGCCTCCTTGGTCCCTTTGAATTTCATTCACTTGTTAACTCTCTTCCCATTTCGATGGAAATTCTCCTTTTGTTTCCTCACATCGAAGTTCACAACCTGACATTTCCTACATTAAACTGCAATTACCAAGTTTTTAACCAATCTCTCAATCCATGTATAACCCATTGCAGAATTACAAATTTATAGCTCGACAAGGTTGGCTTAATGAAATGTTACTTTGCTAGTTTGTGTTGGTTCTCATCCTGATAATGGAGAAGACCAAGGTGGACAACAACTTGTCTTTATGTTTTACTCTTAACTAATCTTAATAATATCCCTTTAAGTGTCCATTAACAGTGTTTAAAGTTCAATGTTATCATACCTGATCTCACTATGCACCTAATGACAGCATTTTAGCTGAATTTTGTGAAGTAAATTTAAGTCTTGGCTTTCACCAATTTTATTTTATTAGGGATTTAGCACGGTAATAGGTCCTTCAAGCCCATGAGCCCAAGCCACCCAAATGGCCAATTAACATCTAACATGAAAACCAGAGCACCTGGAGGAAACCTACGCAGATCACAGGGAGAATGTACAAACACCATACAAACAGCAGCTGATTTGAACCCAGACACTGCTGCTGTAATAGCATTCCACTAATGATAGACTGTGGAACCTAGTCGGGAGTTGCATCACCTGCCAATTAAGGTTGGACTCCAGCCACCCTTTAGTGCTCACCTTACCAATGGCTCATTTGAATGATTTAGCATCTTCATTGGCCAGACGCCCAGCTCAGAACAATATAAACTCCAGCACTTGCGACAGTTCGCTCTCTCTGCTTCTTGGTCCAAGCCATGAACATTGCTCCATGCCAGGCCACTACTGTGGACACTGCAGATAGATCAGTGCTTGCAGAAAGCTGCACAGGAAATAGCGAGTGTGTTTGGAAGTCCCTGTCTGAATGTGTACATGTGCGGGAGAGTGTGGTACGGTAAGCAACCACTGGTATTGAGGACTCTTGCAGGCAATGTGCCTGTTTACACTGTTAATAGTTTTAGTCTCACACCGTGTAGAGCAGGGTTTCCAAACTAGGGGTGCGAGATAGCATTCCAGGGGGTGCGAGATAACATTTCAGTTTTTTTTTTAAATCCATACTCCTTCAATTTGGATAATATGTCGAATGAAGAAGAGCTGAAGGAAGATCTTATTGAACTGCGCACAAATCATGTTCTTGAAATGCAGTTTGAAAGCAAAACTTTGGAACAATATTGGTGTTTGGCAATGGACATGTTTCCAAGACTTTGTGAAAAAGCACAAACTGCTCATCCCATTCGCGACGACATACTTATGCGAGTCTGGATTGAGGGCCCTTTTGTCAATCAAAACAAAATCTGGAAATCGCTTGGGTGCACAGGCAGACGTGCGGATTGGTATCAGCAACAAAGTGCCACGTTTTGAAAAACTCAAGCAATAAACAGGAACAAAAAAGTAATTAAATTTAAATTGGCTTATGAACATTTGAACATTAATTTTTTTAAAGAAATTTCATGCATGGATGAAAATTTAATTTTTTTTGTTTATGCAACTTTTAATTTGTTGTGATATTTTGTCTTTTCCAAATGTCTCATTTTTGTTTATATATTATTAAAAATTAATTATACAAATTTGTTTTGGTCACCTTCACCTTTATTTTTAAATAAATTATTACTTTAAGGGGTGCGGGGCATAAAAATGGTTGGGAACCACTGGTGTAGAGGATAGGCGGGTCTGATATGAATGCCTATATAGTTATTAAGTAGTGAGAGCGATTACATATCATTTGCCGTCTTCCCCTGATTGATTCCCACGTGTTCAATAAAGTTATTTTTGATTGTGACACTTGTGTCCAGACTTGTCTTTCTGTGAACCCACCAAACCTGATACTGTTCCCCACACAACTTGTCACCTTTAATACTGGGTACATCTTTAATCACACTTTTCACCTTTGTAGTTATCTTTAGCCATCAACCAATTCTGTATATGATGGGAATCTACCACTGGGAACAAGGTCATACACTTGAGAAACGTTATTTTGTGAAGTTGATTCATTTTGCTGTTTCTTTCCCTACAAAAATATTACATTGACTGGATTACTTACAGACATATGACCTTAAATAAGCCTGAATGAATGAATACAAGGCCCCATCAGCATCACAGGAAACCCAGAAAATTGATGAGATGATGAGACACAATGACAGTTTGCAGGTTGAGTGTGGAGGGATGGGATGAAGCCATGGAGAGACACCATGAGAGACAAGGAATTGGGATCAAAGGAACACAGGAATGTGAATGGTCCCTGGAGCTGGTCAAACATATTCCACCATTCAATTCAACAATTCAGTCTCTATCCCAATTAATTCCCCTGGATCCAAAACCTTTAATATATATCTGTCGTCAAGTAGCAGTACTGCCATGGCTGCAGACCCGGGAGGAGCAGGGATGGGAAACATGGGCTTCCAGCTCTAATCCATGGGGGTCCTATTATCCAGCCATTCCACTCAAAGGTCCCATGCAAGTTTACATTGTAGAAATGGGGCTGGTGACAATTTACTTTTGATAATGAAGAGTCAAGGACCAAAATGGCAGTGCTTACAGCTATATCCCCAGACCTGAAAGTTGTAGACTCTGGGGTGGGGTGGCAGGGAGTGGACTGGCACATGACACTAGAGCCAAAGAGGAAAAGCCTGGCAGAAGACCTGCAAAGTAGGAGGCCTCAACAGTGGACCAGCAAGCAGCTTGGTGGCTGAAGGCCTCACACCAGTCTGCAACCTACTGGCTGCCAGAACTGGGATCTGAGAGGTTGCCGACGGCAAGTAGGACTCCCAAATGGCCTCGAGCACTGACAGCTTCCTGATTGTCTAGAGGGTGGAAACCAGGGGCCGAGGAGGGTGACTCAGATACCTGGAGTTCGAGTTCATCACCTGACCAGACAGGAGGCCATCCAGCATGTGGTGTCATCGGAGGAGGAAGTGGGATCCACGGGCGCTCAATGACTCCGAAGGGACTCTCTTTTGCTTCTCATCTTGAGAGTGGTGTTGGACAGATGGCCCCTCTTTACAGGCCAACAGAGGAAAATACATTTCCATGGAAACTTGCATTTACCACATCGACCTCAGTTTCGAAATTTCCATTTGACTCAACTTGAGAAGAAACATTGAGCAGATTTCTATGAAAAAGTGTTTGGTGTTATTACATAAAATGACCCATCCTTAACTTTAAGCTTTTGCCTCATTGTTTCTGAATTTGTCCCACATGAGAAATTTTCTTCATCTATCCTATTAATTCCTTTAATTTTCTCAAGCAAATGAACAAATCACCTTTTGAGCACCATAATTAGTGCCACACTATTACAGCGCCAGTTGTCTGTAAGGTGTTTGTTTGTTCTCCTGGCGACCTGTGGGTTTTCTCTGAGTTCTCCAGTTTACTCCCACGTTCCAAATCCATATAGGGTTGGTAAGTCAATTGGTCACATGGGTATATTTGGGAGGTGTGGGGTGGAAGTCTGTATCTCTGAATTAAAATTGTAATTTAAAATTTAATTTTCTGTTGCTATCGAAATACAAGTCTATTCAATTTTAGCAGGTTACGCTAGCTTTATAGGTATTTTGCAGGAAAAATGGAAATGGGTTGTTACAAAAATCTGAAACAACACTATGAAGCCTGATAAACCTCCCAGTGAACTATGTGCAGGACTAGCACTGCTTACCTTGTTGAGTTTGGAGGCTCTATAGTCGGTCTCGCGAAAGACCTGCTGATAGAGGCTGGACAGTTTTGTCATGTCATCTGTTAGGCGTTTGCTCTGCTGAGGGTTCTGCTCAGTGAAATCTTGGATTGTGGCATCAAGTTCCACAAGCTTCACATTGCAGCTGTCAAGCACGTCCCAAAGCCTCTGCAAAAGAAATATAACAAGCCCATCGGCACAGAACACTCAGAAAGAGGGCATTCAGCCATCTTGGCTGTGGCAAGCTATTATTCTGCCCTGTCCCATTGACCTGTACTGGACCATAGCCCTCCATACCCCTTCCATCCATGTACCTATCCAAATTTATTTTAAATGTCAAAATGGAGCCCACATTCACCACCTCTGCCTGCAACTCATTCTACACTCTTGCCACCCCCTACCTGATGAAATTCACTAAATGTTCCTTTTAAACATTTGAACTTTTACCCTTTACCCATGTCCTCCAATTCTTGTCTCACCCAACCTCAGTGGAAAACAAATTGCTTGCATTTACTCCATCCTTCATAATTTTGTACATCTTCATCACATCTCCCCTATTTCTTTGACACTTCAGGGAATAAAGGTCAAAACCTGTTTAACCTTTGCCCTGTAACTCAGCTCAGGCTGATCTTCTCTGGACTCTTTCAATTTTATTGATACCTTTCTTGTAGTAGGGTGACGGAACCTGCATACAATACTCCAAAATTTAGCCTCAGCAATGTCTAATACAAATTCACCATAAAATCCCAACTCCTATACTCAATACTTTAACCCCTGATAAACCACATTCTGTCTCTGTATCTTCAACAAATTCCTTTAAGTCTGAAATGGGAACATATTGTGCACAGCAAATTTATTTCTCAAACCTCATTTAGATTTAATCTCAGGTGTTGGTTCAGCGGTAGAAAACTCTGGATTAAAAGCTTTTGACCTAAAGCCACACAAGGGGGCTGGTTGTTTCCACTGGTAGGTGAGAATAGAACGAGGGACAAGAGAGTCAAGACTCAAGGGTGTAGATTTAAAACAGCTGAAAAGGAACAGCCTCTTCCAGGAAGTAGTGATTCTGTGGAATTCTCTGCCCAAAGAAGCCTCAATGAATGTATGTGAAACGCAGATGGGTAGATTTTTGATGAATAGGGGAATTAAGGGTTATGTAGGATGACTGGGGCGGAGATTCAGCCCATCTAAGCATGCAGTCGCTCGGTCCACTTCAATTTGATATTTTATAAAACTGAAACAATGATGGATTTATTAAAATGTATTAAATCTTTTCAAGGAGTGGCTTCTTGAACTGCTTGGGAAGTTCCAGGATTCGGATCCATCCAGTAATGAAAAGGAACAACAATGTGTTTGTCTGTCGACATGGTGTCAGACTCGCGGGGGGGGGGGGGGGGCCTGAAGGAGCTGGTGTTGCTGGGCCACCATTTCCTTCTTCGCAGAGGAGGTCTTGAGTTTGGGAGGTGCTGCCTGAAGCAAGTAACTGCAGTGGAGGACAATAATCTTCAGAGGAGTGGATGGGGTATCCACCAAATCAGCTGCTGCACACTATATCATATTGAGTTTCATGGGTGATATAGAGCATCATTCAGTCACTTTGCAGCTTTGGGGAGGGAGAGGGAACAGGAAGTAATTGCAGGATAGCCAACCTCTGATGTGGTCGTGTAGCACCAGTTTTATGTGGCTGGTCCAGTTTCTCCCTTAAGTGAGAAGATATTTCTTCACCTGGGCACCTGCAAATCTCTGTCATTTTTAGACAGGGCAGTGGGGAATCAGTTGTGACAGAGATATATATATGGAGAGAGAGAGAGATAGATATGTTTTTTGGAGATAAATTGGGAAAGGTTTGTTAGAGTAGGTCACTTACAAACACTTTAAAACAGATCTTACTTTAAATACTAGAGCTCTGCCCCATGTTAGACATATTGGCTACACAACTTTTGCAAGAACTTTGAAGAGTGCTCAAGAAACTTCACTAATGGATTGTTGTTTACAAAAGGCAACAAATGAAAGAGCATGCTGGAGCCTCTGCTGTCTGGAAGAGAGCTTGCTGTTGTCATGTGGTTTTGCAACCAGAGAGAGTCAAACAGGCTTTCTCTTTGAGAGAGAGCGAGAGATGACTTAGCAGTGTTACAACCAGCAGAATTAGCTGGGACTGGAACAGGACAAGCTGGCAAGCCTGTTTGGAAGACAGCCTTGTCAAAGCCCTTGTGGTTCATGCAAGAGGAGAGGACTGGCTGTCTAATGTTTCACTTGGAAAAAGAGAAATAAAAAGGAACTCATAGTAATCATAGTCTTTTTCCCAGGGGTAGAGAATCTAAAACTAGAGGGCATAGAGTTAAGGTGCAAGGGGAAAGATTTAAAAGGGACCTGAGGTGCATTTTCCCCCCACACAAATGGTAGTCAGAAGGTGGAACAAGCTGTCAGGGGAATTGATGGAGGCAGGTACAATCACAACATCGGAAAGACAGCTAGACAGGTGCATGGATAGGAAATGTTTAGAGGGATTATGGATCAAGTGCAGGGAAATGAAATTTCCAATCAATGTCTCCAATATTAAAATGTATTAGTACTAGATAGCACATTTCTCTCACCTTCTGCTCAATCTTGGCTTGTACAATATCAGTTCCTTTCTCTTTCAGTCTTCTGGAAATATCATGCAGTCCGTCAGAGATTTGCTGCATCCTGCAGTTAAAGTCCAGGGTCGCTGCTCTCATTTGCTGAGCCTCCCCTTCTTTTGCATTGACCTGAAGAGCAAGAGCATTGAGAATCACAAGTCAATTTCAAATTAGCCTGAACCAACCTTCCTATTTTACCTTCCCTTCCCCCACCCCGAGATGAGCAGTGGCTGATTGTGCCAAGGTGTGGCTGAGTAACAGGGGTAAATTGTGAGGCCAGCAGGAAACCTACAAATTCTGTTCAACCAAATCAAATGGATTTCAAGGAGGACCGTTTTCCCGTGTTGGAAGCACTGGGAGTTCCTTTCAGTCCAGTTCACCTGTATAAGCAATCTGATCTGATCATATCGGAGGGTCGGATCTAGAGCTCCGATTGCCAATGGACTGGAGTCTGAGAGGCTGCAGGAGCACTGGAGGTGAAGCTACAGACACTCAGTGTCTCTGAATGGATTCTCTTTTGCTTCTCTTTCTTTTTATTGTTGTTTATATTATATATTATAAATACTTAAACAGTACAGTTGTAATATTGTGCTATAAGATTCAAAAGAAATAAAAATTACAAAAATCTTTTCATGATAAAGAAAAATGCAGAGCCCAATCATATTAAGGAATATAATTAACTACACAAAAAAAACCCAAAATAAAAAAAATAATAAAATCAAAACCCCCCCTACCACTAAGCAAGGTTAAAAGTTAACCTATAGGAATGAAGTGACAACTAGTTGGAGGTGGACAGCGCAGCACCAAAGTTTCAAAACAACCCTCATTCTTAAGATTGTGATAATAGTCCATAAATGGGCCCTCTTTCTCTTATTATTAGGGCCCTGGCAATATTCAATGCGAATCTTTGCTTGGCTGGCAAAAGCTGAGGTAAATCATGCATATTACACAACAGTAAAAGGAACCTTTGAAGATGTGAAGGGATAGTCTTATTTCCCAGGTCTTTCCCCATAGCTCTCGTATTTGGTCTTGCTCATCAGCAATCCACTCAAATACTTTTGGAACCCACACCCTGAGAAATGTACTTTGGGGTGACACGGGCGGTGTTGCTGTCAGAGCAACACCTTTACAGCGCCAGTGATCAAGACCGGAGTTGAATCCCGTGCTGTCTGTAAGGAGCTTGTACGTTCTCCCTATGTCTGCATGGGTCTTCCCCAGTGGCTCTGCTCTCCTCCCACTGTTCAAAATTGAACCTTTGGTTGTAGGTCTATTGGGCGTAAATTGGCCGGCACGGGCTCATGGGCCAAAATGGTCTGTTACGCGTGCTGTATGTCTAAATTTAAATTGAAACATTCAAAACACGTGATTTTGTCTAGATGTTTTAATGGAGTTGTTTTGAAGAAGTAACATGATGTAGGTAGAAGGGAACCAATTTATGTTCTGTACTTAAACTTCCAGAGATATTTAGTAAGGTACTGCATCAAAGGCCATGGTGTAAAATAAACATCCATGATGGAAGAGGTAATAGATTGCCCCAGAGCAATAATTAACAGGAAACAAAGGGTGGGTATAAATGAGTCTTTCCTCTTTGGCGAGATGTAACAAGGAGTGCGTCACAGAGATTGGTACTGGGTTCTCAGCTTTTAAACAACTTCTGTAAATTACTGGGATGAAGGAAACTAAAATATGGTTACTAAATACACTGAATACAGTTTATGAAGGTAATAGGACACATGGGGATACGGATGTGTTACTGAGCGGGAAAATTATGAGACGATGTGAAATTATGTACTTTTCCAGGAATGAAAAGTCCACTTATCGATTTGGTGGAAGATTACAAAGCCCTGATACACAGGGAATCACAAAAGGCAGGTACAATAAGTAATTTGGAAAGTCAACAGAATCTTTTACTATGAAAGGAATTGAATGAAATGTTGGGAGGCTGGTGCTTCAGTTGTGTTGGGTAATGGTGAAACCATATCTGGAGCTCAATCTGCATGTTTGGTCACCTTGTTTGAAGACTAATGCAAATAGACTGGAAGCAACCCTGAGAAGGATTACATGGCTGATCCTTTACGTAAGTTTATGAGAAACGTTTGGACTTCTCTTCCTCAAAGGGTGGAAGCAGGGATTTTGAATAGTTTTAAAACAGGGGTAGATAAATTCAGAGGTACAGATCGCATAGTGATTACTGTCATGCTTTTACAGTGCCAACAGCCTGGGTTCAAATCCTCCGCTTTCTGTAAGGAGTTTATATGTCCTCCCCATGTCTGCGTGGGTCTCCTCCAGGTGCTCCAGTTTCCTCCCACCCTCCAAAACATACGGGGTTGTTGGTTAATTGAGGTGAAACTGGGCAGCACAGGTTTTAATGGCCGGAATCGGCCTTTACCGTGTTGAAAATCAAATTTTAAAATATTTTTAAAAATTAAAATTTAGAAGCACACAAACTGCAGATGCTGGAGTCCTGAGCTGGAGGGGCTCAGCGGGTCAGTCAGCGTCCCTGGGTAGAAATCGTCAGTCAATGTTTCGGGTTGGGACCCTTTGTCATGATAGATTCATAATAATTAAGGTGAAAAGTCATTGGAGCTATACAGGAACAGGGTACTATCATGTCAAGAATGTCCTATGGATGATTTTCAATGTCCTTTTTCAGAAATAAGGAATTACTGACGTAGGCAGCATTTACTGCCCATCCCTTACTCTCACAAAAAGAGAAGCTTCCAAGACCACTACAAAGGGCACCTTAAGAGTGAATTGCATTCCTCTAGGTTTGGAAGCACATGCAGGTTAGACTGGGTAGGAAAGGCAGATTTCCTTCTCTCAAGGGCATCAGTGAACTAATGGGTTTTTAAAACAACCTCGCTGTATTGTGGAAACACACAAGAGACTGCACATGCTGGAATCCAAACACAATCTGCTGGAGGAATTCAACAGGTCGAGCAGCATCAGTGGGAGGGAAAAAAAATTGGTTGTTTTCATCGGGACTGAAGAAAGTTAGTACAGAAGTACTTTAAAGAAGACAGGGTGGGAGAGGTGAGGCAAAGGCCTCGCAAGCGATTGCCTGGCCAAACAGAGCTGAAATATGATGAATACAGTCAGAGGAGTGGTTCCCATCCTGATAATATTTTACAGGAGCATAATTGAGTGCCCTGGTTGGCAGCATCATTGTGTGGTAATGGTAGCTGCAAAGCACTGGACCAAAAATCAATAGAGGATTGTCAATTGAGGACCTTCAAAATGAATGAGAAGATCACTGGGGTCTCCCTTCCCTCCATTGTGCAGGGTAATGGTGAAACCATATCTGGAGCTCAATCTGCAGATTAGGTCACCTTATTTGAGAAAGAATGCAAATAGATTGGAAGCAATTTTGAGAAGCATTACTTGACAGATAACAAGAAGCATTGCCGAAATAGGGCCCAAATAATTATTGACAACCCTTTCCATCCATTACACAGTATCTTTGACTCACTACTATCAGGAAGGGGGTGCAGGAGCATCAAAAGCAGGATCTACCAGGCTAGGAAATAACATCTTCCCTCAAGTTGTGAGATCAATGTATGGCATCCAAAACAGAGTGAAAATCATCTCAAAATATTTATACATATTTATTTTGTTATATCTTTATGTGTATACAGATATGCATTATATCTTTATGTATGTGATTATTAAGTACTGTGTATTGTGTTCATGTGTGTGCACTGTGATCTGGAGAAATGCTGTTTTGTCTTGTTGTACATGTACAGTCAGATGATAATAAGCTTGAATTTGAGATGTCGGACAAAGGGGGGAAAGAGAGCCAAAAAAACCAAAGGACAAGGGGAGGAAAATGTCCCAAAGGGGGAAAAAAATTGGCTTCTACAGTTTCTCCACAAAACTGAATCTTCAGGCCAGGGGAGATTCCCAGGATCGGACACAACAGCAAACTTCTGCTTGAACCAGTGCTGTACAGTTTGAAACCAGGAAGAGCTTTATTAGGTCCTCTCTGAGAAAGTGGACAGAAACCTGTCCATATAACCATTCAACCTCTCTCTGATTTCCCCAACATCCCTGAACTCCGTGCGAGTTTGTGTGGCTGTCACAAAAAGCGCTCTTTAATAGCACCGACCTACTTCTGAGCAAGCTGTGTGTGAATACGAAAGCAGTCGTCACCTCGCGAATGTACAAGTCAGCTTCTAACTGGGGAATTTTAAAAAATAGAACTGCTCCCCCTTAGAATGAGAATGTTCCAACTTGGCCACTAGTCCTCCTGAAAATAGAAGTGTCAGTTTATTCATCACATGGCTCACCTGGCAGTGAGAACGGTTCTTCTGTGAGCAGTCCAACAGGTTATCTCAAGCATTTATACAGCCGTATAAAATCAATGAAAAGATTAGGACTAAGCAAGGGCAGCATGAGAGCACTGTTGTGGGGTTCATTAAGGATTCTGATGGCTGAGGGGAAGAAATTGTCTTTAAGCCTGTTGGTGTGAGCTTTCACACTCAAACCTTATAGGAGGAGAGAGAAGAGAGTGTGTCCATGGAGTGATGGGTCTTTCAATATGTTGGCTGCCTTTTCCAGGCTGCGGGAAATATTGTGAATCCACAGAGGGGAGGGATGTCTATGGGAAGTGAGAGCATATCAGTTTAAATGGATGCCAAAGGGTTTGATCTCTGCAGATAGCTGAAAAATCACTGTTGATCATTTCTGGCCTGAGAAAAGCACTGGCGAGGCCAGCCTTTATCACCCAAGTTATTTCAGAGACAGGAATCTTGGATTTTTGCCATGTGCAATGTTTTGGTGGTGAAAGATCTTCCCAAAGGATTTTGATGCAACAGAAGAGGACTGGTGATGGACATCCAAACTGGTGTGTGAGGACAAGAAGGACACCACTCCCATCCCTTCCCATGCCACTACTGGGTTGAGGTGGGATGTTCAGCATGGGGTTGGGGAGGGATCTCAAAAAAAATTCTTGCTAAGTTGCTGCAGAACATCCTATAAGTGGTGAACATTGTAGGGAGAGAGATTGAGTGGTTCAGGGGAGAGTATTTCACAAGATGTAGAAGTTGCCTATGAGTTCTCTCCCCTACACCCCACCCCAAATTTCCCAGCAAGAGAAAGATGTCCAAAACCCTCTAATTAAAAAGTAGATCCACCAAAGGCATTGGAGAGAATGACCTATTGCAGAAAATATTATCTCCTTATGTCTGGGCCTTGAACCTTAATCTCTTTTCCTGTGCTGCTCTGAAAACTGACACATCTCACTCTTCCCTAGATCCTAAACATTTACCAGTTTCTCTCTCCACAGGTCAAGTTCAACTGGCTGAGCTCTTGCAGCCTTCGTAGTTAAGAAGAATGTTGTCCAAGGACTCAGAGCCAACCTTACCTGCTCCTCGATGGCTCCAAGGGCCAGCCTGACCTCGGCCAGTTGTTCAGAGAGCTCAGAGGGCAGGATGGTGTATAACTCCAGGTATTTATCACGCTGTTTATCACCCAGACGTTCCACCATCTGGTGTCGAGCAGCAACCTCACTGTGCAGTTCCTAAACACAAGATATTGTATTACAGCAGATGAAAGGCAAACCAACCTCTCTAAATTATAAAGTAATCATAAAAGGAGTGACCTGCTGCAGAAAATACTATTCAAACACATTCAAACTCCTCATGAATACAAAGACTTACCTTGTTCAGTTAAAGTCTACTGGAATCACACAGACAATACTAGGAGAGTATACTTACATGTTCGCAACATAAAATCCAGATCCACGAATGCCTCTGTGATGAAATTCTCAGCAACCTCCTGAAACCTTACACACCGCATCCTCATTCTCGAGGATTCCTGATCGTATTGGAGGTTTGGATCTGGAGTTCTGGTTGCCAATAGTTTGAAATGCAGTTGGTGCAGCTACAGAGGCTGTGGGAGCACTGGAGGTAAATTCGCGGGCACTCAGTCTCTCTGAAGGGACTTTCTTTTGTTTCCCTTTTTCTTAGGGATGTCGGGCAATATTCATGGAGACTCTTTGTTTGCATTACCCATTAACCGGAATTTAATCAAGAAGCTCAAGCAACTGGCAAAACCAAGTGAGGAAATAAATAAATAAATTATAATACATAAGAATGGGCAAATGAACCCCACCTGAGACTTAGTTGGACATGCACAGGTTTTCCCTTCAAAATGAACAATGCCCTTTAATGAGCGCAAATTCATTTAGCTGTGACCATTTGTGTGGAGGTGAGCCAGATTGTCAGCGCGAGGAAGGTGGTAGAGTGCACCTAGGGTCTGACTGGGACACTTGAGTCGGAGCTAGCAGGATGGGGATAGGATATGGAAGGGGAGGGGAAGATGGCAGCAGTGTTGAGACTTCACTGCCAAGGTTCAGAATTGGACCCAGCACATAAAATGAATGCTGACATTTGTACATTATTCAAGAAAGTAGCCGAAAAGGCTGCCAGTACATCCACTGATCCGCGGCCATCCACATCAACTGCTCCAGAACCACTGTCATCCGCATCATCTGCTGACATTCATGACCTTTTATTTGATGATCGTGATTTTCATTTTTATTCAAGTTAATTTTTTTTTTAATTTATTACGTTCAAGTAGCAAGTTTGTTCAGTTGTTTTGAATGTAAATTTTGTAAGTTATGGGAATTTCCTAAATAAAGTGAAAAGTTTTAAATAAATAAGAATAAATATAATTTTAAATTAAAGTTTTTCATTGTAAAAGTAAATGTTCTCCGAAGCAAAACACAACACTTTGGGAGCAAGTATTCAGCCAGCGGAGTGCCTCAGTCGTGTCTCACCCACACCAGCTATTTGAATAAAGTTGCACTGGAATTAAATGTCCGGCATGAACAGCCAGTCGATGCCACTCGGAGCTGGGGCAACTCTCCCAAAGCATCTCCCTATCCCGGCCTAGTAAGGGTCTTTATCTTTAATAGTAAGGCTTTATCTGTAAACTTGGGGGAGTGGGTTAATTATGACAGAGGCATAGTTAACGTCGCAGTTAGTGCAACACTATTACAAAATTTAAATTCGAACCCCAGTTACTGGTGCTGGAAGTTACAAGAATTACCTGATTAAAGTGAACTTAACATAATTAAAGACTACAGCACTGATTTTATTTTTTTCAAATTACATTTTGCACTGTATTTTGTCTTTTAAATGATGTATCCTTAATGCAGGTGTATTAGGCATTGGAAGAAACTGGAAAATTCACATATCCCCTAGGTGCCGGATAATGGAGATTTTATTGTACATCATGTACATTTTTATGTATTATTACATGATAATAAAATGAACCTTGAAACCTTTAACCTTTCTTTCTCTGCTTCTTTGTAAAGTATTCTATCACTGTAATTTCCTGCGATAGGTCATGTCAACTATCATTCCAACTCTCTGCTATCCTACTCACTGTGTCCTCTCCCCACTCTTAACACTGGAGTTTCCCGTAACACTCCACAACATTGAAAGTTCCTGCACTCCTGTGTCCTCTCCCCATCATTCTCTGCAATCCAATGCACCACTGTCCTCCCCTCTCTACCAATCATTGCATCTTCCTGCAGGATTGCACTCCCTGATATCTCAGTACTCTTCCATTCTTTTGGGCACTTGCTCATTTCACCTTTGCAGCAGTTCCATCACCTGTGTGTAGCATGTCCTCAGAACTTCCTTTCATGAAACACTCCATCTTTCCATTTTCTGCTCCTCCTTTAAGACTTCCCTTAAAACCTCCTTGCTGAAACAAGCTGTGGATTATTTGGCCCAATATATTCAAATTTTGTCTGACAAAATTTCTATGAAGCATCTTGGGTCATTTACTGAATTAAGAATCCCATGGGGCAGCACGGATGGCATAGCGGCTAGCACAATGTCTTTAAAGCGCCAGTGATCAGGACAGGGGTTTGAATCCCACACTGTCTCAAAAGAGTTTGTACGTTCTCCCTGTGTCTGCATAGGTTTTCCCCAGGGGCTCTGGTTTCCCCCCACCATTCAAAACGTACTGGGGGTGTAGGTTAATTGGGTGTAAATTGGGCAGCATGAACTAGTGGCCGAAATGGCCTGTTATCGTGTTGTATGTCTAAAAAAAAAACAATGTTATGGCTGTTTATTATTTCTGGCATTTATAACCACCTGGGCAAAGAGCTGACAACAAACCCATGGCAATATTGGTATTAAAATTAGGATGCCTCTGTGGGAATCATTCTAGGGGAAATGAGGTGCATGCTCACGATGTCCAACAAACAAGCAACACCAAAACTTCCCTAGCATGTGTTCCAACCCAACCAGTGGCACCTGCTAAACGCCTGCCATGTTAGTCTGGGGCTTGATGGTTGCAATTTCTTCTCTGACTCAGAAGGGCGTGGCCCCATTTCGGAGGCTTTGAATGCAAAATCCACGCTGACAGTCTGGCTCAAGAATGAGCAGTTGCTGCACTGCTGGACCAAAGATTAAAGTGAGGTCTCATCTGCCCCCATGGGTTGTTGAAAATATCCCATATCATTCCCTCAAAGTGAACAGTACTGCACAATGGACAACACTTTGTGGTCTTATAACCTATAATTCCTTAAAGGAAGCAGCCTCCAACTTCATCATGTGTCAACGGAACAACAGAAGATCACTGGAATCTCCCTTTCCACTATTGATGATATTTACCAGCTGCATTGTTCAAAATAGGGCTCAATGAATTATAGAGAACACTTTCCATCCAGTACATAGTACCTCTAACCTACTACTATCATGAAGGTGGTACAGGAGCATCAAAATCAGGACTGCCAGGTTTGGAAATAACTTCTTCCCCACAGGCTGTGAGATTGATGAACAATATCCTGCAACCAAGTAAATTATCCCAAAATATTTATATATTTTTAAAATTATATCTTCTGTGTGTGTGTGTGATTATAATGTACTCTGTGTGTGTGTGTGTGTGTGTGTGTGATTATAATGTACTATGTGTGTATGTGTGTGTGATTATAATGTATGTGTGTGTGTGAGATTATAATGTACTGTGTATTGTGTATGTGTGTGCACAGTAGTCTGGAGAAATGATAATAAATTTGAACATCATTATCCATAGAGAGTGGACTTTGTATTTTACCAAGTGTGCACAAGAGGGGATTTCATTCATGAAATATGAGCACTGCTGGGAAGCAGATGAGTGACACCTTTAATAGGCTAATATTTCAGGGCATGCTGAAGTTTTATATGTTTCTTTGTCTTTCAATAACCAGTGTCTAACTCTTATTGTTGATACCTGCAACTCCTGAAGTTCTGTAACAGCATCAGAGGTCGGGTTTAGCAGATACTCCTTTGTCTTGTTCAGCCACTGCTTGATAGCATTTAATTTGCTCTCCACCTCCTCCCGTTCTTTAAGTTCTTGTTGGACCATTTTCTTGCTTTTCCTTATCTTTTGTCGGACACTTTAATTAAAGCAGAAACTTAAATGAATGTCCACCTCAACCGCACCTTCTGTGACTAAATGAGGAAAGTGTGGTCATGAAACAAGTTTGTTCATTGTCACATTTATTAGGAATGCAGCGATGGAGGTTGTTTTCTGAGCTGTCCAGTAGACAACACATAGTACAAAAGTGCAGCTAGAGAGAGAGATCACTTGGTATGAAGTAAAATTGTGAGGTTTATTCAGGAGACTGATAAAGGTGGGAAAGAAACTGTCCTTGGAATGGGGTGTGTGATCTTGCACTCATTAGTTTCTTCTGGAGAGGAGGGTGGTGAAGAGAGTGTGGCCAGGGTGGGATGAGTCTTTTAATATGTTGGCTGATTTTCTGAGACAGCGAGAATTGTAGATGGGGTCAGTGGAGAGGATGGTGTGTGCAATGGCCTGAGCCATGGTCACAATCCTCTGCAGTTTCCTACAGTCATGAGCAGAGCAGTTCCTCTCCCTCACAGTGATGCACCCTGATAGAAGGCTCTCAATGATCATCCAAAGGGAAAGTTGATTTTCATGTTCAAAACTTTCACATTGAAATACAAGAATGTAACTGTCAGCAAGAAAATCGTCAGATTGTTGATTTATCCCACCCCGGCCACACTCTGTTCACCTCCCCTCCTATCAGGAAATGAGATTCATACCACCCGATTCAAGGACCGTGCCTTTCCCACCATTATCAGACTCCTGAATGAACCTCACAATGGTAAAATTACACTGTCTTTGCTCCATGACCATGCACTTCTGTATTGTGTTGTATTTGCTGCACTATGAATGAGATGTCCAAACCTCTCATTACTAAAAGATGATCTCACAAACACTACCTGTTCATGGCCATTGCCGCCATTTTAATTGAATGTTTCCCTGCAACATTCTTATTTATGCACCCGTTGTACTTGAGTGTAGGTTGACTTGCTTGGATAGCATGCAAAACAAAGTACCTCACTGTTTCTTGGTGCTCATGACAACAAAGGAAATAAATAAACAAAATAAATAATTATGTGGGTGTGCCTAATGAATGGATCAGGCCAATATTGCTACAAGAGAGTAAAATCTGAGGATAAGTTATTCTGAAGAAAAGCTCTCTTGGGATGCCACATTGTTCAAAAGGGAACGTGAAATGATGCAGATCAAAAGTTGGCAAAGTAGGTTTAGAGTGGGCAGCATTCGTTCAGGAGCTAGTAACAACCAGTTCAGGAGTTTGTACTGAAAATGATGCCTTGGATTATCTGATCATTTTGGATGTAATTTCTATAAAAGTCATGGAAATATAATTGAGTTTGAGAGCACATTGAAGGTTAGAAATTAAATCAATAGAGAGCTGGAATCTGAACCAAGTTATTATGTACAGTATGGGGTAGCCCCTGATGTATGATCAATGTAAGCACATATCTAACACATTGATTTTTTTTTATTGTTCAGGACCATCTGAAGGTGGATATCAGGTATCTCACCATAATCGATCAACATGTACTATAGTTTGCTTGTCATTTTAATTTCTGAAAACCCCCATTAAACTTCAATACAGTCCCTTCTCCGGTGAGGCACCAGTTGGTAAAACATCTGAGATAAGTGGCATGCAGTGTGCTGGGTAGCTGGTGTTAAATGCTCATTGTACGGAGCAATATGACAGATAAAAGGCACAAAGAACGAGGAATGAGCAGACTTAGTGAACCCCTGTCTACATCCTTCATTACACAACTCAGATGGCAGATTTATACCTGTAGAGTCACAGAGTTATACAGAGTGGAAACAGGCTCTTCGTCCCAACTTGCCCATGTCAACCAAAATGTCCCATCCGCATGACATGTAGCATTGGGACCATTCACACAGCTGCACTAGGTGGTGGTTTTAACTCTCAAGATATGAGCTATACATTGAAGAACGGGTCACATCATCAGTCCAGTTCCTTTGTTTAAGACCACAGAAGGAAATAAAATGTAAAAGAATACATGTAAACAACAGAATGACAAGGAGCTCAAATTAGTTATGGGAAAATTTCAGATCAAAACGGAATCTTCTTAACAAAATCCATGGAATGAACTTCCAGGCACATCAGTGGGAGGCAAAACCAATTGAAAGCAATTTCTCAGCATGAGTAAACTAATCTTACCTAGACAATGAAAATCCTGACCCGGGATAAATGTTCCTTGATCCATCCATATGCTGGATACCAGACACCCAAGGTCCCACTTACTTGTCATATCTGTCTTGCATGGCTTTGATCTCATGCATCACAGGTAGGTCCTCGACAGTGGTTGAAGGCATGACCACATCACGGAGCATGTTCAGCGCCTGTTGTCGTAGGACGGTGAGAGTGGACTGCTCCCGTTCCACTTCCTGTGCGAAGGCATCGTGATATTCAAGGAGTTCAAGCAGTTCAGCCTTCCTCGCCTTCTCAACCGAGCTGTCGGGGAGTCGATCCTGCAGCTGATCCACCACCACAGTGGTCGTCTCAATCTGAGGACCAAAGTAAAACCCACAAAATGGGGTCAGAGTAAGTAATGATAAATAAAGCTGCCTTGATGAATGAAAATAACCAATAGCATCCACTCGCCCAACCCCACTCAACCTGTGTCCTGCACATGCCCATTGAGAGTCAGCACTTCAAAGTGACCTGACCATTCATTTAGAATATGACTTGTCTGAGAATACCTTAGGGCCATCTCCCAGGCTTCGGTCTGTAAGTAGGGGCTACAGTTTTGGGGAATGGGATCATGAGGATTCCAAACCTTTCTTCAAAGTGTTAAGTTGTGACTCATACAAAATGGGGATACAACAGAGCAGAATGCTAAAGTATGATCTCAATTGAAGAACGTTGCAGGATCACCAGGCATGCATCCCATTAGAAAATTAGAGATGTGGCAACATTAACAACTCTTGTTATCCACTTGTAAAAGACCATTCCAATGCTAATGCACCTGTCCTCATCCATTGTCAGGGTGAAGTGAAACATAAACTTGAGGAATAACATATCATATTCCACCTGGGCAGCCTTAATCCTAACAGCATGAATATCGATTCTTCTAATTTTAACTAACTAATATAAAAAAGTAATAAATATTCATGGTAACTGTTAATGCACACACAGGACTCACTCAGGCTGTAGGCTGCTGGAGATGGGAAACAGGCATTGGGATCAGGATTTGAGGGGGTGTAGATGGCAAAAATCCTGAAGCGCATTGGGCGCTGAAAGCTTCGATTGTATCGGAGGTTCGATCTGGGAATTTAGGTTCACCAATGGATCGGACAGGAGGCTGTCCGGCTGCAGGAGTCCTGGAGGTGAATGCACAAACACTGTCTCTGAAGGTCTCTCTTTTGCTTCTCTTTCAGTTGGAAATTGCAGGCAATGCTCGTGGCAGGCAAAGGTTGTTGATTTTGTGTATTTATGTACACATCAACAAAGCATCTGGAATACTTATGATGAATCTATCTTTTGTATTTATTATCCCTTTTTAATTTAACGATGTATATTTTTGTAGTTGTTTACTTTTTCCTTTCAAAGTATCTGTTCGGCTGCAGCACGTAACAAGTATGTACATTGTACAATGCATATGACAATAAACATGAACCTATCCAGTTCCACCTCTTCTATTCCTACTGCTGATCTTATTTTTTCCCTCTAATTTCCATTCCCCTCCCCACCACCCATGGACTTTCCCTGTTCCTATCTCTCCACCTCTCCACCCTTCTATCCAATACCCTATCACCTTTTGACCCTCAGTAAAGGGACCCACCCCAAAACACTGACTGATCATTTCTCCCCATGAATGCTACTTGACCCGCTGAGTCACACCCCCACCCCCCAGCAGCTCATTGCATGCCTGCTGTTCACTTGCCTCATTCTCGTTCACTAGCTCGGGATCAGTTTGAAAGAGGGACACAACTATTAATGGAATTGGATTTAACCAATCCTATTGTTCCAGAGCAATTACCAAATACATCACACAGGGTGCGCTGTGCTCTACAACATTGGAAGGGCTGGGCTGAGAGCAAATTGAGATAAATCGGGAACAGTATATTGAATGGAATCTTAACAATATGACAAGGAAACATATGTTCTCATGGGTCAAGGGACAAAACTAGGGCTATAAATGGGAATGAATAATCTACATATAAAGGGGACTCAAATGGAGAGGTAGAAACTTCAGGATCACAGTGAAAGGGTTTGTCATTGGGCTTGTCAAGATGGATAAAGTGAACTGGGTCGTTCTGAAAGAGCTGTTATTATCCACAGTTGAATTTTCTTCCCAGACTTCTGTCCAGCCTCCCTTGGAACTCAGAACAAAGGTTTTACTACACTGGACTGTTTATTTCAATCCTACATTGGAAATGGGCAACAGTGCATTTCCTATGTTTCACCACTGGGACTTGTGTCTGAAAACAATGAACATACTGTGGAAAATGTGACAACTGATTAATGGTTGGATAAGCCTGATGTTTTTAAGTGTTCACTGGACTCTAGCCTTGTGGCAAATATATTCGGACCCTTTATTTGGAAAGAAGAATCCTTCAGCAAAACTCACGTTAGGGAGATCAAAGCAGAGATTTCTCAGCAGGTCAGGCAGCATCCATTCAGAAAGGCACAAGGTTAATCCTTCAGGTCAACAACAGTTTGTCAGAATTGGAAGATGAACAGCTTTTAAATAGCTGCAGTGCCAGTGAAAGGGGGTTGGAAGGAAAGGAAGAGAGGCTGTGACAGGATCAAGGCCTGCGCAATGGACTTTCATCCCTTCCCTCTCTCTTCTGCTGAAGTGATCCAATCATTCGTAGCTGCATCTACACTGGTTTTGCCTCACACCTCACTGATAATTTGATCATTCCACCCCTCCACCCTGCAATCAAACTTCCTTTTCTCTTTCCCTGTCTCTGCTCTTGCTTGAAACCTGTTTATTCTCTGCAAATCTGGAGGTCCAATGAAAGATCATCGACTTGAAATGATAGAATATAGAACTGAACATTACAGCCCAGTACAGGGTCTTTGGCCCATAACATTGTGCTGACCTATTTAAACCTACTCCACATTCATCTAATTCTTCCCTACCCAACACCCATAACCCTCTAATTTTCTTCCATCTGTGCACCTATCCAAGAGTCCTATAGTACCAGCCTCCACCACCGCCTCCAGCAATGGATTCCAGGCACACACCACTCTTTGTGTAAAAAAATACTTATCTTGGACATGCCCCCTAAACATTCCTCCACTCACTTTAAAGAGATGCCCTTTGGTATTTGCTATTATTGCCTCGGGGGGAAAAAAGTGCTGGCTGTCCACCCTATCTAATCCTCTTATAATCTTATATACCTCTATAATATCACCTCTCAAAGAAAAAAGATTTGCTCTGCCAATCTTGCTTCACATGGCAGGTTCTTCAATCCAGACAATATTCTGATAACCCTCTCCAAAGCATCCTTCCTGTAATGAGGTGACCAGAACTGAAAGCAATGCTCCAATTATGGTCGTACCAGAGTTTTATGAAGCTGCAACGTTTCCTCATGGCTCTTGATCTTTGTTATTCTCACCACAGAAGCCACCTGGCTTGCTGACTGTTTCTAGCAATTTTTAAGTCAATTCCAGCATATAGCATCTGCAGTGCCATGCCTTTGTTTGACTTCTCCCCCTTTGTACCTTGTCAGTCAGGTTCTTCCAGCCCCTTGCAGCTTCTTCCAGCATCCTTTCCTGTTCCCGGGCCACACTGCGCAGCCGCGTCCAGCGTTGCCATACAGTGGTCATTGACTTGCTAATGGTGGCCTTGCTGGCGTCGTTGCCCAAGTTCTCAAGCTGTGAGGCTTGTTCCTCCAAGGTTGTGATCTTTTCATGGAAGGAGTTCACCAAGGACAGCAATGACTGGGAGCAGAGATGTGAAATGTGTATTAGTCCCGAAACAACTGGTTTTACAAACACTTATCAATGACCTGGGGGTGGGGAGGATAAAGAGAGAGAAAAAGAGGTGTGAGAGCAAGAGAGATACAGAGAAAATAAATGATGAAATTGGTGTAAGAGGGTCAATATATCATCTAAAATGCCTTTGATTCAAAATCCTCATATCTTTTTCAAAGGTTAATCAATTTCTGGATAGTTGGTTTGTAAGGGGATTATCAATGTTGAAGATTGTTATTAAGGGGGTCAACTGATGTTATTTGAGCAATTGAGAAATAAATATGATAGCATTCATAACACTTTTTTTGTTATTTCCAACTGATAGCGTATGTGAGGGATAAGTTAGGATCATCCACTTTGTTGCCCAGTTGTACTGAAGTAGAACTCCTTATTAGAAGAGGAATTGTTAAAAAGTTTACTTCTATGATAAACTTTTTTTACAAGTCAGAACTTCTAAACGAGGAGTTCATAAGTCTAGACAATAGATCTGAGGAAAAACCCAACACCCAACCCCAACCAACCAATTTTCCCCTGCAACCGCTGCAACCGTGTCTGCCTGTCCCGCATCGGACTTGTCAGCCACAAACGAGCCTGCAGCTGACGTGGACTTTTTACCCCCTCCATAAATCTTCGTCCGCGAAGCCAAGCCAAAGAAGAGATCTGAGTATTGTAATTGATGAGCAAATATAGGCAGATTTATGTAGGGATTCTATAACCAATACTATCAATGTAAGATGTAGATTAGTTCAGTACAATTTTTACATCAGTTACACCTTAAACCACAGAAATTGAATAGAATAAAATCAGATTTATCAGATCAATGTTTTAGGTGTGGTGAAGATGTAGGAACTTTCTTTCAACTTGGTCTTTACAAAATCTTTACATACCATCATGTATGTAACTTTTGATTTGTATTCCATATTAATTTAGATTACTGCATGAATGGAAAAAAATTTAAATAAAACATTCAAAAAAAGAAAGAGAGAGAGAGGGAGGGAGAGCGAGAGAGAGGACAGAGGCGAGTGAGAGGGGAAAGAGAATGAAGCGTGAGTGAGAGAGAAAGGGGTATAGAGAAAGAGGGGAGGGAGAAGTTGTATGGGGAGGGAGAGAAAAAAACGGAGGCAGAGAGAAAGAAGGGGAAGGAGGATGGAGTGAGAAGAGAAAAATTGGGTGAGAGGGAAAGCAGAAGAGGGAATAAGAGGGAGAGAGATGGGGGGAGGCAAAAAGAGGACAGGAACAAAGAGAGATAATGGGAAAGTGCGTGCTGCAGGTAATTACTCACAGTGGGCTCATGATTGCGTCAACCATTTATTCCAAGGAGTTAAATAAAAATCCTCAGATCCAGATGTTAAACTGACCTTGTGTTGCATCAGCTTTTCTTCACTTTCATGGATAGTTGCGGCTTTAGCTGTGGAAAATTCTGACAACTTCTTTTCTGCTTGGTTCATCATAATAATTAACTGCTGCCTGGCCTCCTGGTAGCCATGCCACTGTGCTACACATCTAGGACAAACAATGCAGAAACCACACTCAAGATCATAACATCATCAGGTATTGGAGCACTCAGCCTATTAAGAGGGCTTGAGAGAATTGATCAATTCTCCCACTCAGCTCCACTCCCCTGCCTTCGTCCCATCACCCTTGATACCTTGAGTCACCTCGGAGTTTAAATGAAGCTTATAAAAAAGAAAACAGGTGTACCCCAAACCCAGAGCTCATTCAATACTGACTGAGTCAATACAACTTATTGTAAATGCTAATTGAAACATTGTCTCGAATGCCCCAGGGCAGAAGGGATTGGAAAGCACCTAACTCAATATCTCAGACTCGAACATCCAAGACCATTGTCCAAAGTTTTGAAGGTTAAATAATGAAACTAATGAAAATAATGAAACTATTCACTTAATATTGCACAGTATGCCCTCCCAAAGCAACGATCCCAACACCTTGGAATGACTTCATTGATGACTTCAATGGAGATAAATTCAAACCCAGGCAAATACCACCGAGTTCATCTGGAGCTAAACAAGAAAATCTTTAGATGCTGGGATCGAGTGCAACACATCAAAGTCCTAGAGAAACTCAGCAGGTCACACAGCATCCAAGGGATGCAAACAGGGGAGACCCTGGCCAAACGGTGGTAGCCAAGGGAGGGGCGAGCAAATGCAATATGGAGGCAACCCTTTTGCGGGAGCTGGAAACGGGCAACAGCCCTGTTTTTATTTCCAGCAGCCTAACCCATAGGGGGGGCCCGGAAGGAATGGTGGTACAGGCCGCCCTGCTCCAGCTGTCTTCCGACGAGATGGCACAACTCATGCTTAAAGTTAAAGTGGGTAACAAGGAGCATTATATGCTGGTGGATACCGGAGCCACCATGTCATCTGAACCACCTTCCGCGGGTTTAATCCCTAGTCAACAAACCGTAAACAGCATCGGAGTGTCCGGTATTCTGCTGACGGATTCCCTCTCCCAAACTACTCCACTCTCTGTGGAAGGCCGTGGAATTGACGACGCCATTATTATTTCACCAATGACCCCAATACCTATTCTAGGGCATCAAGCCCTCTGCAAATTGAACGCAACTCTCTACTGTACCTGGGATGGGATATTTATGCAGCTGCCCGCTGACAGAGGGTACAGTTTGATGCACACTGTGTTGTCTGCATCACAAGACACCTCCCAAAGCTCCACACACTTTGGCTGGAGGCTGAGTCAAGATTCCACAGTCCGCATAATGAGATTCCTCCATGTGCTTGTAGACGTAGTAAGATGGGCCAACCCCCAGTCGCCCCTAGGAGGGTTAGCAGTATTTATGCAGATAGTGACAGAGGTGCAGAACTTACACGTCACGGCAATGTATTTCAAGCCGGGTGAATCAGTTTCCCCACAGCAGGACATACCAGAAACGGATAAACTACTGGTGGGAAAAAGACTATTTTTTGGGCCAGAAGGGATAGGCTTTGAGGTAGAATTGAACACTCATCAGAGGGAGGCTTTCCTTTTGCCAGACGCAGCCCCCCATCTCACGTTAGCCATCCGAAAACCCCATCTGCCGGAAGAAATAGGGAGAATGGTAAAAATACTGATTGACAGAGACAATTGACTTAAGGATCCACTCCATCAAGCAGAAAGGGCCGGTGAAGGCTATGCTGACCTGTGCATGATGGACGGAGATCATTGTACAACTGTCTTTTTCCACACCCCAGACAGTGGAAGTATAGAATTAGAGGAGATAGAAGCGTACGTCCACTTTGAGAGATCGTGCCCACCGAGACAAATCACTTACTGCTGGCCCGCAGCCCTAGCGGCAGTACCCCAAGAAGCCTGGGCTAAACCTAGTTCCCATGTGGGACTAGTGAGGTCAGCAGTGCCTCATTCAGTGACACTGAAGAAGGAAGCTGTTCTACCAGCAGTTATGCAATATAAGCTAGCAAGTGTAGCTGCGGAAGGGGTGTGGGGCATCATAATGGATTTAGAAAAACAAGGAGTCCTGGTAAGGACAAGAAGCCCCTGTAATACACCCATACCAATAAAGGACAAAGGCACATGACGATTTGTGCAAGACTTGTGGGCAATTAATTCCATTGTAATACCCACAGCCCAAGTGTTCCCGGACATCAACAGCATACTGTGCACTATACCGGTTGGAGCCACCACTTTCTCGGTTATAGATCTCTGCTCTGCTTTTTTCTCCATACCCCTTGACCCTCAAGCCAATACCTGTTTGCATTTACTTATGAGGGACAGCAGTTCACTTGGACAAGACTTCCCCAGGGTTACATGAAAAGCCCCACGGTATATTCAGCAGCTGTTTGAAGAGACCTGTCTGAATGCGACTTACCAGGAGGGTCTACCCTCTTACAGTATGTGGATGACCTGCTAGTAGTGTCACCCAATGACACAGCCTGCCTGCAAGACACCTTTGCTCTGCTCGTCCTCCTCGCAAAGAGGGGACATCCTGCCTCATTGACTAAGATGCCGTTTTGCCAAAAGGAGGTAAAATATCTTGGGCATATTTTACAGGAGGGAGCGAGAAGAGTAGGCCCAGAGAACAGCAGCTATAAGACAGGTACCCCAACCGAAAACAAAGAGAGACATTCTCAGTTTCCTAGGCATGGTTGGATACTGTTGGCAATGGATACCCAAATACCATGAAATGGATGCCATATTAAGGGCAGCAACTGCAGTAAGAACCAGAAGAGATACCTAAGACTGTTCTCCAAGATGTCTTGAAAATAAAAACTCCTTCTGAAGCGACACCCTGGTGCCTCAGCCGAGTTATTTCATTATAAAACACTTTTCTCCGCAACAGGATCCCATGAACCCTCTGTTCCTCCAAAGAGAATACTCCCATTAACAACATACTTCGTCTTCATGTTTGACCTTCCAAAGTGGATCAGTTCACACTTATCTGGATTGAACGCCATTTGCCATTTCTTCTCCCAACTCTCAATCCTGCCTATATCCTATTGTAACCTATGACAACTTTGTACACTCTCTACAATACCTCCATGCTGTGTGACTTGCTGAGTTTCCTCTTGCGCTTTTGTTTTCTACACTAGTTTGACTGGACCATGTTTTGTAGATGTTTCAATAACATCATCGCTCCCTATAAAGATTTCCTTTTCTCTCTCAAGCTCTAATGCAGTTTCACCTTTAAGCAACCAACCTGTTTATTTCAGACACTCAATGTGTTTCACATTGTCTGGGTGTAGCGCTTTCTCTGGAATTTCCTGCAAGATTTATGAGTGCCCATCTTTTCTTTTCTTCTGCTAACGATGGCCTCATCATGAGTGGAAACTTCAAGATGGCAGTGGTGCCAGAGCTGCTGTAACAGCAGTGCTGTCCCTGGTGTGGACCCGGGAGAACAGGGCAGAGAAGATGCGGTCATCCAGAGCTCCTCCATGGGGTCCTACTGTCCAGCCATCCCATCTGACAGTCCCGTGGCTTTTTCTTACATTGAAGATTCATGGAGATCTATGCCTAAGATGGCAGCTCAGACAAGGAAGGTTGCAGGTTCTTGGAGAGCTGTGTCACCAGGGCAGAAGACTGCCCCTTCCCGAGAAGGATTGGCTGGGAGAGGACACCACAGGGTAGGAAACCACAGCAGAGGATGAGTGAGGGGATCAGTGACCAAAGGACTCACACGAGGCCATGGATTGCTGGTGAGCAGCTCGTGGGAACCAGGCTTTAGGATTAGCATCCGCAAGGGTGCCGATGGTGAGAGGGGTCCCAAAAGGCTTTGGGTGCTGACATCTTGCTGACCATATCAGGGGTTGAGAACTAAGGGCTGATGCGTGTGACTCGGATTCAGACGCCTAGAGCGGGTTCACAGACGTAACGGGGGCTCAGGATGGAATGACATCGGAGGAGGTGGTGGGATCCACGGACACACAACCTCTCTGAAGAGACTTAATTTTGCTTCTCTTTCTCATCTTTATACTGGTGCTGGACTAGTGATAAAAGCCCCTTTCACACTAGGTGCTTTCAAACTCCAGCACTCAGGTAGCCCTCCTGGGACCCAGGTGAGAATATTGGGTCATGAGGGCCTCCTGGAAACCTAACCTACCCATTAAATCAGCCACCCAGTGATTTAATTTTTCCCTTTGTCGGTGTAGACATAGGATTAATTATTATTTATAAATTCTCAATTTTTTTTGCTTTCCTTTCTTAGATTAGGTGGGGTTTTATACAATAACATTTATGAATATATGTAAAATTGCTGTGGCTTCTTTGATCCACATTTTGGTCTTTGCCCTAGTTTAGAAAACTTTTTGAAAGATTTTTTTCAAACATTATCGGTGATTCTTAAGGTTAAATTGGAACCTTGCCCTTTAATTGCTACTGCCGAATGCACATGGGTTGAACTGGGTAATTTATTGGGTCTGTACCCAATAATCGTGCAATGTGAAACATCCCAACCTGGCAGGGTGAGTTAAATTCAACCGGGCTTAGTGGGGTTAAGTGTCAGAGCCCGGCCAAGTTAACTCATTAATCGCCTCTGGTGGTGTGAAAGGACAACCTGCTCTCACATTGTCACTGCCGGAGGTGGGACCCCCTTTAAAATGCTGGGTTGCAGTGGGAAAGGCTGTGCAGCACGCCTGGTAAATTGACCCAATTCCTAGAAGCATTCGCAGGGTGAAAGAGGCTGTGTCTTTACAGGGCAAAGAAAATAAAAATTTGTATACGTTGTGCATGACATTAAGCAGAATCTTGAATCTTCTTTAGCATCTTCCCATCACCCACATTTGAAGAACTTAATCAGGTCAGTCTTCTTTTTCCTTCCAGATTCAGTCATGGCAGTGCACATAATTTATTTTAGCTTATACGTTCTCTCCATAATATGGAAACCTAAGGCTGTTGATCGCCGTACAGTTAGATGACTGGTTTGCAAATGCCAACCCATGTCACATCAACACCACATCGTCCTGACCTAATCAGCCCAATGGCCTTCAACCTGCCTGTGGTGAAACAGACAAGACGTTACCTGTGCAGAAGGTCCTGCTGGCCTTGAGTTTCTTGCTCGGTGCCCACTTTCCTTTGCCGCAACAAGGCCAGACTTTGCTCCACTTGCTCCCTGCCCGCTGTGTTGATCAACAGCTGCAGCTCTGGTACCAAGCTCTCCAAGTCTCCCAGCTGGCTTGCAAAAGTGGATTCGGTGGCGAAGAATTCGGTATGCCTTCTTAAAGTCTCCTCTGATGCCTCCACATCCAAACCATCACCCACCTGCTGCAAGAGGGCATGGGCATCCTCCAACCAGTCCGTGGCAGATTGTAATGCCCGCTGGTACTGGAGGATCATACTTTGTACCTTGTCTAGGAACACCTGGGGGGGGGGAAGAGAATATAGAGATGGGTATTACCATTATCACTTCGTTAAACCACTTTTCAGAACAATGGGGTTGGTGGGAGGGATGGAATCTTGTCCAACAAGATCTCCAGCATAAAGAACTGTGCAATGCACCACATGCTGGAGAAACTCAGCAAGTCACACAGGAAGAAAAGGGTAACCCAGGCCCAAAAACATGGGTCACCCTTTACTTCCTGTGGATACTGTGTGTCCTGCGGAGTTTCACCGGCATGGTTCTGCGTGGTGCTTGACCCCAGCGTCCACAGACTTTCTTGTTCAACTCCATTCAACAGAAAGAACCATCAGATCTCTTATCACTTGCTTGATATGATCAAAACATCCATCACATGATTCCTTATTGTCATATCCCTGCCAAAGAGGAGTCATCCTTCAGACTGCTGTGCTAAAGTAATATCAGGAAGAACAGGGAGCTTTAATACAGGAAAGGGAGATCATCAATACTGAGGAATTTACTCGATTTACTCATACTGGATAAAGAAGTGTTATTCCACAGAGGTGGCTGGGGAAATACTGCAAATAGTGTTCCTAATGCAAAGAGGAAGTTTGAGATAGTGGAGAATATATGCTAATACACCAGTAGAGGGAATCCAGCAAAGATTCACCAAGATGATGTCCAAGCTTCAAGGGTTAAAACAAATGAGGAAAAATTACACTAATTTTCTGAAATTTATCAGACCAAGGGGTGAAGCTTTAAAGAGTTTGGAGGGTCGTTAAGAAAAAGTATGCTACTGGTAGCTGTCAGACTCTTGTACAGATTTCCACCAACTCTTGTTGACAAATGCAGTCAAATAGGGAAAAGGCAGGTGTGTCAAGGGAGGAGACTGATGGTCTCTGCCATTCAAAAGCAGACCTTCCTTCCTACGATTCTCAAAGGTGGGGGGGGGGGGAAAACGAGAATGAAAGCAAGCGCAGAAATGCAGGAAGGGGCTCCGTGAGACAGGAAGGGATGAAAAGGAAAATCAATCATTTCAACTGAAGTCACACAGGAGACAGCAGACTGACGCTGGAATTCAGGGCAAAAATCCATCTGCTGGAGGAACTCAGCAGGTCCAGCAGCATCAGTGGGAGTGGGAGAGAAAGAATGGTCAATTTTCAGGTCAACAGAGCGATTTGTACTAATTGTTGACCCCAAAATGGCAAACATTCTTTTACTCCCATGGAGCTGCTCATTCTGCTGAACTCCTCCAGCAGAGGAGGAGTTTAAACCTTCAGCAACTGATTCCTAGTAGGACTAAGACTGAACAGCTTCTTTTGATTCCTCTCTGGCTCCGAGGTTGACCAGCAGCACACTAAAAGTTATTGCATCACTAAAGGCATACTTACGCTGTTGTGGTCCAGCCCAAGCATTCCACTGCCCATAATTACTGTTTGACGTGTAAATACATTAAATTCCTGAACAATGGCGAAATTGGGACCCTGTTGAGCGAGCAATAGATGAAAAGCCCTGGAGTCTCTGCAACTGACAGCACAGATCTGGACCCCTTCATAGATGGGGACTTTGCACATTAATGTCTAAAATGGCGCCAGGTCATGGCAGCATGTTGCCAGCAGGAAGGCAGAAAAACCGAAGACACCCAAATTTAAATCAGTATCATGAATCATTATTTATCTCTCTTTATTTTCCCATTAATCCTTTTATATTTATTATCTCTTTTTCTGTCTTGGCATATTGTGGAAACTTTTTGTAGTTGGTGTACCTGTGTGCATAAAAATTGAATATAATCATGTAAAAGTAGAATTTTGTGGACCAATTTTTAGGGTAAAATTTAAGGAGTATACGATGACATACCTACTACTTTTGACCACGGTACCTGCTTCGTTTGAGGAGTTGGGAGATAATGATGGGTGGGTGTGCGACCAGGACCAGGTGATAAGTTGACATTCAAAGCGTGCAGTGGGCAGATGGCCAGGGCCTGGCAAGAGTCAGTGGTCAGAATGTCAGGAGCTATGGGTGGGCAGGCGGCCAGGGCCTAGGCGAGAGTCAGCGGTCGGGGCATCGGGAGCTGCAATGGACAGGCGGCCAGGACCTGGGCGAGAGTCAGCAGTCGGGGCGCAGGGAGCTGCAATGGGCAGGTGGCCAGGGCCTGGGTGAGTGTGAGGAGCTAAGGATGGGCAGGCAGCCAGGTCCTAGGTGAGAGTTAGCAGTCAGGGCGTCAGGAGCTGCGGTGGGCAGGTGGCCAGGGCCATAAATGTGGGGTGGGGGGGTCGACTTTTACATGGTATCAATTATTACAAGAATATATACATTAAGAATTTTGTTGCACCTGTAGAATGTATTTATCCACATGACAATAAGCTCTCATTCATTTATGGGATTGTCATTACATTGACATTTTTTGGAAGAGAACGGTCAGGACAAAGGCAATAGAGAAAGATGTATCCTAATTGTTTTTACTTGATAAATTATGAATAAAGTATATTATTAAAAAGTAACAATGGCAGAGTTATCAACTTGTCAGCAAAATCATTTCCATTATTTCAGACAGCAATTGGTCAATCTTTGCATCAGAGCTCCCTGGATGAGGTTTCCCCCCCCCCCCCCCACCCCATTTATTTCTGGATTTTATGTCCACCTTATAGAAGGAGACATTGCTCTGATTGCACAACAGATAATTGTACCATGATGCTATCAATCTTTCCCACTCTGGCAACTCCTACAACCGACTAACCTTCTTGGTGCCCAACATCTCCTGGACTTCGACCTCGAGCTGCGAGAGTTCATTCAGGTTGCTCTCCACCTGTGGAGGTATTAGCTCCTTTGACTCCAGGTACTTCTCTTTCTCTTTGCTCCTCAATGCCGCCATTATGCGAAGAGTTGACTGTACTTCCTCCTCAAGGATCTGAGTCTTCCTTATCTCTTCCTGGATGCTCTGGAGCTTCATGTCCAAGTCTGCGGTGACACTGAGGTCTTCCTTCATCTTCCGCAGCCACTCGAGGGTGTGCTGAATTTCAGTCTGGAAGTCTATCGTCTGAATGAGTCTTCCCTCACACTCCATGATCCTTTCACTGATGGTTCCTTGGGCTGTCTGTAGGTCTTCTTTCCAGGCCTGGATCTGCAGACATCTGGCCTCATGAGATTCATTGTCTAGCTCAGGGGAAAACTGTTCCACCTGCTCGATCAGCCTTTTCAGCAAGTTGCTGGCAGCCTGTACACAGCCAGCCAAGGCATGGTAGTTCTTCAGCTTCTCCTCAACGGAGAGGGTCTCCTCATTTGTCTTGACCAGGCCCTCTCGCAGAGCCTGGAGCCGTGTCACCAGCTGCAGTGATGTGGCCTCATGGTCCTGGTAAGCTGCAACGGTGTCGTCCAGAGTGGCTACCCTTGACTCCGTCTGCCGTTTCAGCCGGTTGTAAAGGCTAGCCAGGCCTGCCATCTCCTCGGGGTACCATGGTTGGCCAGAACTCCGGAAGGTCTCTTTCCTCTGGTTCAGCTCGTCCACTGCTTTGCCAAGCCCCTCCACCTCTGCGAGAAGGGTTCTGCAGTCATCCTGCATCGAAGCCACCTCCTTCGAGGAAAGGTTCAACTTGGCCTTGCCCATTTGAACCAGTTGGTCCTCCAGTTCACTCAGAGCCTTGCTGGTTATGTCAATCAGGGAGGCGTATTCCTTGCGGCCTGCAATGTCCTCCTGGATCTTGCTCACCCTTTCCTTTGCCAGGGTTACAATGAGGTTGAATTGCTTGGGCAAGGCATTCAGCTTCTCATCCAAGAAGGAATGATCGGTCTCACCCAGTGATGGCAACAGTTCCCGGCCCGTCCTTTGCACCAAAAGGAGGAGATTTTCGTACTCGGGGGACTGCTCCAGGAGCAGCTGGTACTTGTTGAGCTGGGCACACAACTCTGAGTCGCTGCTCATGAGGTTGATCTGCGGGAAGGTCATGATGTCGGCCTGCTTCAGCCAGTAGCACACCTTGTCTAGATCGGCTTTGAAGTACTTCCTGGAGCCCAGTACCTTCTCCAGCTCCTGCAGCCTCTGGGTGCTTGTCTGCAGTGCCGAGTCGTAGGTACTCTGCAGCTCCTGAAGGTGCCTCATGATCTCCGCTGTCTCCTCTTCTGTGGCTTCCCGAGCCAGCTCCCGACCCTGAGCCCAGAGAGCTGTCACATGGGCCTGGTACTCCCGCAGGCTGCTGCCAGCGCTCCTGCAGCTGCGTATTTGCTTGGTGACGTCGTGTGGCGCGAGGGCCACATGCTGGGGACTCGTGGCTGCCCTCTCGCTTTGCTGGACCCAACTGATGGCGGGCCCAACAGCCAGGAGGAACTGCGCCCGGTCTGACAGGGCTTTGCTCAGGTACTTCCGCCGCTGGCCCACCGCCTCACTTAGTGAGCTCATCTTCTCTCGCAGCATGCCCAGCATCCTCTGCAGGCCCTGCCTCTCATTCAGGCCCAGGCGGGCCATGATCTTCTCTGCTTCCTCCGCCGCTGCCTCCTGGGCCTGTTGCTGGGCTTCCAGCTCGTTGCAGGCAGTTGCGTGGTCCAACAGCAGTGTCTGCGCCAGCCCTGACGGTGAGCCACACCGCAGGGCTTCGGTGAAGAGCTGGGTCTGACCCTCCACCCAATCCAACAGGTCCTCCAGCTTGGAATGGCACTGGCTCATTTCCTCCAAGGTTACCACAGAGACCTGGACTTTCCTTTCCAGCAGATCCTCCAGCTGGGCCCACTGCTTCTGCAAGTGACTGGTTTGCTCTTTAACCAGCTCCCTGTCTTCGGGGTTCAAGTGGTCGGTAAGTTTCTGTTTCTGCTCCCTCAGGTCATCCAGCACAAACCTCTGAGCCTGGACAATGCTCGCCAGCTTCTTCAGGGCTTCCAGATGTTCGGCTGTGCTCTCTGCATCAGTCCTGATGTAAATAAACCACAGTGGGAGAATGAACATTAAAGACACCAGCAACCTGCCCTAGTCCAGCCACAATGACTCTACGGCCAAGAAAGTTTAGACTTCCTTTAAAGCCTGAAGAAATCAGCACGTCCCAAGGGTCCCTTGTCATTTTTTTTATAGATGCACTATAGAAAGTGTCTGAATGGCTCATCGCGTGGTACAGAAACTGCTCAGCCCAGGGAGTCAAGAAACTGGAAGAAGTTGTGAATGCAGTTTGGGCCAAAGCACCAACCTCCACTCCCCTCTATCAATACTTCCAGCTGCCAGCCAGCTAGGACATGTCCCACCCCGGTCACGCTCTCTTCTCCTCCCTCCCTCCCTTTGGGCAGAAAGTATGTGAGAAACAAAGATGCTGGAAACCTAGGCAGCCAATGAAATGCTGGAGTGACTTAGTCAGTCAGTCAGTAGCATCCTTGGGAAAGAAATGGTCAATGTTTCAGGCCAGGATCCTTTATCTGCTGGAGGGAGATGAAGGAGACCATAAGACAATAAGCAGAATTAGCCCATCAAGCCTGCTCCACCATTCAAGTCATGGCTGATTCATTTTTGCTCTCAATCCCCCATACTCTTTGACGCCCTAACTAATCCACCTCTGCTTTAATGATTTGTCCTCCACTGCCACTTATGGCAACAAATCCCACAGATTCACCACCCTTTAGCTGAAGAAATTTCTCCTCATTTCTGTTCTAAACAGATGTTCTTTTTTCCTGAGGCTGTGCTCTCTGGTCCTGGTCCCTTCCACTGCTGGAAATATCTTCTCCATGTTCACATTAACCAACCCCTTCAATATTTAGCAGATTCCAATGACAAAGAAGGCAATGAACAACAAAACCCCACCATCGGCAAAGAGACAACAGATGGAATGATGCACAAAATCCAACTAACTGCACACTCACCTTCCCAGGTCATCCCATTCCTTTGTGAACTTGTCCAAATTTTCTTCCACAGTGCTCATCCTGTCGTGATAATCCCCCGCTCTTTGATAGTCCTCCTCCCTTGTGGAGAGGAGGATGTTGCTCTGATGGCACAGCTCCATCCACTGGTTGCTCAACTGGCCAACCTCAGAGTGCTCCGGGGACTCAAGGCCTTCTGTCAGGCTACTGATCTTCTCCGTGAGTGCCGTAATGTTTGCCTGCTTGGATTGGAGCTGATGACCCAGTTCCTGCACGTGACAAACAAACAGTGTTTACATTAGCGTGAAGTCCTGGGACCCATGCACAACGGCACTTTTGGGAGGACTACATTCATTCACAGTAATAGCTCACCACCACCTTTACATAGGGAGCATGGCCACATCCTGAGAAGAGAGTTCATGTTCCAAAAAAAAACCTTTTCAGTGCAAGAGAGACTGCAGATGCTGGAATAATCCCACAGGCAGAGAGAACGCAGAACAACCAAAGGAACTGCTCACTCTAAAGACTGTATTTCCACAAAACAATATATTTTTGTTTTTAGAGATAAAATACTTGCCCTGCATATGTATTATTTGTCTGTAGGTGTCTTATATCTGGTTGTGCGTCTGCATGTTTTGCACCGAGGACCGGAGAATGCTGTTTTGTCAGGTTGTACTTATACAATCAGATGACAATAAACTTGACTTGAAAATGGAACAAAAAAAGAATGCTAGAAAATCTCAACATGTAATGCAGCTTCTGCAGAGGCAGAAGATGTCCCCAACTGAAATTTCAGGTACAGACCCTCTATCAAAACAGCCGAGAAGGTCACTGGGCCTCCTTTTCCTCTGTTGACAACATTCACCAGGAACATTGCTCAAATAGGGCTTAAATAATTATTGTGGGTCACTTCCATCCAGCACACAGGATCTTTGACCTTCTACCATCAGGAAGGAGGTATAGGAGCATCAAAATCAGAAATGCCACGCTGGGAAGTAGCTTCCTCCCACAGACTGTAAGATTGATGAACGGTAACAGAGTAAATCATTCCAAGATATTTACGTACATTTATTTTAAATTTTATCTTAAAATATATTATGTGGACTATGGTCTGGAGAAACCCTGTTTCGTCTGGCTGTATATGTAGCCAGATGATAATAAACAAACTTGAATCAGGACTAAGAGGGGGAGAGGAAAATTTGCCAAAAGGTATCAGTAGGGAGGGGTGGGACAGAGGCTACAAAGTGATGGGTGGAACAAGATGAGGTGGGGATGATATACAGATAACACTTTGAGCTTGGCTACTAAATGACATTGTGCCCCAATCAGCAAAATGCCTCACTGATGGGAAAGATGTGAAATTATGTGGGCCAACTGCAGGTCAATGGGGCTTGTCCAGAATGGTCAACCTGGGAAAAGTGGGTTGAAGGGTCTGTTCCATGCTTCTTGCTCCACTTTCCATTAGTTCTAAGTGTTCATTTCCTTATGGTAAGAATGAACAAAGTCATTGTATCGAAATCCTGTCAATCAGTATCTACCAGGTGGTGGGATCATCATGGCGCATCTAGTTATGACTGAGGAAAATTTGTGGTGGTCATACCCTTTGGGTGGCAACCCATTCACCTGTAAAGTGTCATCAAAGGTAGAGTCAACAAAAGAGTGCAACGAGCCCCACACAGACCAGTCTCTTGGCTACCAAGTGAGTTCAGAAACTGAGCCCATTTTTTAGAAATCTTGAAAGAAAATAACAAGTAAACATAATTCCCAGTTGCAGGGAACCTTGGGCAAAACACATTTTAAGTATCACATTCAGTTTTTGATGTTGACACCCATTGGCATTTTTTCTCTAGCCCAGTGTGCTCCTGGTGCCTTGTTCCATGCTCCCAGCACACAGGGGTTACCTTGGCAGAGGCAGCCAGCTGCAATTGCACAATGGCTATGCCGGTGAGGCCTCACAACACCCAGCATCATGAGGTGTCAGAGCTTCATTTTTATCTCTTTGATAGTCTCGCACATTCAAAATCACTTGTGACAGATTTGAAAACAAAAATGTCAACAAAAATGTCAATATCCACACTGAAAAAATAATTCAACCAAATCAAAATTTTATTTTAAAATGATCTCCATTTGGGGTGGGTGTGTGTGTGTGTGTGTGTGTGTGTGTGTGTGTGTGTGTGTGTGTGTGTGTGTGTGTGTGTGTGTGTGTGTGTGTGTGTGTGTGTGTGTGTGTGTGTAAGTAAATGTGAGTAGAGGGAATGATGCACATCTTTTGGGTGTTTGAGGCAACAGTGTGTACTCAATGGGTTGGTAGCAACAAAGTCAAGGCTTCTGCTGCAGCACATTGGGGACACTGGGTTGGAAGATCGGTCCTATTACCCACATCGCATGGATGAAGGTACGAGAGAAAGTTGCACAAACGTGGGTTGTGTTTCCTTGGACGCTGCCAGTGAATGGAGATTTGGAGACGCAGACATTTTCCTGTGGGGAATCTATTACAAGGGAGCATAACCTTAAAGTTAGAGATAAGGCAGAAATTTGGAAACAGTTTCCATAAAGCTTTTCCACACAGGGTGCATGGAATATACTACCAACAATGGTGGTGGAGGCAGGTACAATCAGATCTTTTAAGAGACTATTAGATAGGTACATGGAATTGAGAAAAATGGAGGGTCATGTCATAGGGAAATTCTAGGCAGTTTGAGTAAGCCCACAACTCTCTGCTCGATGAGGTGAAAAGGATGAGCTCAAGTAAACCCAGTCACAGAGCAAAGAGGAATGCCCTGCATCTGTTGCTCTAAAATGGCAGCTGCTGTGTCCAATTGGTCATCGTTAATTTCTTACCTGCACTTGGGCCAACTGCTTCTCTGCAATCTTCAGCTCCAGTTCTGCAGGTCTTCTCTTCAGGCTTTGCAGCTGCTGCTCGGTGTCCAGAAAGTAATTGGAAAGCTCCGCTTTGTGTCGCTTTATTTCCTCCCAACCCAGGGCCAGTTCCTGCGACCTGACCAAGAGCTGCTCAATCTGAAATAGAGTGCAGCCTTGCTTCATTAGACAGGTACACCTCATCACACGTTCAGTGCAGTAACATGTAAAGGTGGAATATGGGGAGCTGGAAATGGTGCACATGTACGAACTGGCTGCCAGGGATAGAAATGGAGGCAGACATAATGGTGGCATTTAAGTGGATTCCATATGACCACATCAGCAGGATGGGGATGGATGGATATGTATCAGGTGCAAGCAGCACTGTTAGTTTCTTTGGACATCATGTTCTGCACAGACATGGGAGCCAAAGTGTGCTGCACTGTTCTTTGTTCTGTGTTCTACCAGTCAATTTCATCAGGATTTCTGTTCCCAATCCAGTGACATGGCACACATTTTTGGTTAAGACTCTGAAGCAAGATCTTCAGAGTTCTGAATACAGGGAGCCAACTTTTATGTGAGATCCCATGGTTCCAGGGAGAGAAAGGAACCAGTGCCCCAGTTGATATTCACCCCAAAACTCCACTTAAAGACTGATTTACTGCCATTATAACATTGCTCTTTATTACACATACCTATCTCTTTCATGCAAATTAAAGATTGCAATTCCTGTATTACAACAATATGACAATAAGAGACCAAAAGTTCTGGTTGGATATAAAGGTTAAGTGGTATATCCCAGGGACATAAGAAATAGGAGCAGGATGAGATCATTCGGCCCGTCGACCCTGCACTGCCCTTCAGCACGATCATGACTAATCTGGTTGTGGACTCAACTCCACTTACCCGACTGTTTCCCCAATAACCCTTAATTCCCCTACTCTTCAAAAATCAGGTGCTTGAAGAGAGAATTCACAGAATCACTTCTCTCTGGGAGAAGCAGTTCCTCTTTATCTCTGACTTAAATATACTCAGCTGAAATCTTGAGGCCCTGGTCCTACCTGCCAGTGGAAACAACCACCCTGCTTCCATTTTATCCATTTCTTTTATATAGCCCCCCTCAACCTGGTGAACCTTCTCTGCACTAGTCGTTAAGGGAATTGTAAATGTGCTGAGCATTCAGTCTCTTTTCGCCCATCTTTAAACTTGGTTTGCTGAACAAAATAATCAATTTATTTCCAGAATTTGCAGAGTGTTTAAACCTTATAAATGCTATTATCATTCAAGGTATCAAAGGAAGATACGATAGCTTTAAATGGTGAAAATAAGGACCAGAAAGAGGTAAATATAAATTTTGGGAGAATCAAGGATATGGGTATTTTTTTTTTGCAGAATAAAAAAACACTGAGGTAAAAGATCAGTCATGATGTCATCAAAGTGCAGGGCAAGGACGAGGGGCTGAATGGTCTGCTTCAATTTGTTCTGTTCCTTTGTGCTCCCTCAGCTGACATGGCATTGTTTTTGCAGGACATTGGTTTAACCTGGGTGGCTGGACTCCACACATTACTGGTTTGGTGACTGGCTTTTGTGGAGAGAAGGCTCCTGGGGATAAATGAGCTGGATATCTGGAAATACAGCCAGCCAAATTTATAATGGCTTCATCTGTACTCTTCAGTACTTTAAATAAATCTGAGGAATATTGTGTTTAATCACTCAGATCACCAGTGCTTCATACACAGCCAGCAGCTCTGGAAAACACATTCTGAAATGTAACTTCCTTTAGTTAATAAAAACAATTTTGATCAACATTAAGCAAAGCAGACTTAGAACATAGGTGAGAGCTGTTTGGAGTGAAGTGTCAGGTACGATTCTGCTTGTGTCTTTCCCATCTCCCATCAGGATCTCAGGAGTGCTCTGCACCCACCATGGGCAAATTTGGCAGGTGTGAAGAAACTATCATATGTATATAACACAGTCATTCAGCTCAACTGGTTTATGGAGGTGCCAGCCATACAGAGGAAGAGAGCATGGTAGCGGACCTGTGTGGGGCTCAGCATCCAAAGGATACACCCCAGGCTGCGGGCTGCCATTGACCGGCTAGTGGGATCAAGGTATTGGGTTCAGGATCCATGAGGGTGCCAACTGACAGCAGGGATTCCAAAGGGCCTCAGGCACTCAGAGTTTCCTGATCGTATTGGGGGGTTGGGGAGGCGACCCAGACACCTGGAGCTCAGATCACCGCTGGACCGGACAGGAGGCTGTGCGGCTACTGAGGTTACAGGGGAGCAGGAGGCGGCAGCATTGGACGAGGTGATGGGATCCTTGGACACTCAATGTCTCTTTTGCTTCCCTTTCTCACCTTAACAATGGTCCAGAACTAGTAGCTCCTCTTGGTGTGTCTTTACAGGGCAAACAAAGGAAAACAAATGTTGTGTCCATGCAAAAAAAATGACATCTTGAATCTAATGCACAAGCTCCCTACCATCTAAATTCATCTCAGCCTATCAGCAAATCCTATTATTCTTCCAAAGCTGTACATATTCAGGTTTGCCTTCGATGCATCTGCACAATATAACAATCATCTTTCCGTGTTGTACCAAGCTGCACCTTCTCAGTATTTCCTACTTGAACTTATTTGGAACAATATTCTATTTACAACTCCACTTTTGAACTCTGACTCTGCCGGGCAGGACACCCTGAACAAATCTGATGCCCAATTTACATGGTCAAGTGTCCCTTCTTTCTGCATTTTAAGGAGATCTGCAAAATAATGTCGAATCCAACTAGAAATGAAGGGCCAAGTGAACCTTCCTTCTTATTCTCTATTCTGTGGAGTGTAACATTTAAAGATGACGAATCAAGAAATTATTTTTTTTAAGTACAGCAGAAGCAATGAGCAACATTTGAATGCTTTATTAACTCCTGAAGTAAACAAACAGAAATTAATATTGTGGTCTTGTACCTTCCATTTCTGGGAAAGGGTGATGGAAATAGAGAAACACAAAAGCTGCAGATGCTCGAATGCTGCAGATTTGCTGGAGGAACTCAGGAGATCAGGCAGAATCCATGGTTAGAAATGCTCAGTCAACCCTTCATTTTTTTTTATTTTAAATTTAGACATACAACACTGTTACAGGCTATTTCAGCCCAGGAGTCTGTGCTGCCCAACTTACACCCAATGAACCTACCCCACCCCCCCCCCACCAATGCATTTCAAATGGTTGGAGGAAACAGGAGCTCCTGGGGAAATCCCACATAGAGAGAACATACAAACTCTTTGCAGACAGCGCGGGATTCGAACCCCAGTCCCGATCACTGGCACTGTAACAGCAATGCGCTAACTGCTACTCCCATCGTGCCGACCCATCTTAACAAAAAGTTCAAACCCGAAAGGTTGACCATTTCTATCCATGGGTTCTGTCTGACCTGCTGAGTTCCTCCTGCAACTCATTATGTGATAATGGACATAGCTCTTTTCATCCTAAAACGGGCATTGCACTTGGAATGAAGAGAGTGGTTTTATAAATAAATTAGTCAGTGTGCCTAGGTAAGGAGGTCAGCAGAGGTAAGATGCATCAAATTACCATTTGCTTGGTGTGTTGGATGTCTGCCGCTGCCTTCTTCACAGTGTCATCGGACAAGTCACACAGAGAACAAAGTAGCTCCAGGTACGTGCTTGCCTGCTCTTGCAGAGCCCGGTAGTGTTTTACCTGCAGGAAAGTGGAGTTCGCTGTTATTAATGGTACATCTTGAATTGAACAGCCTGCACATTGTAGTCACGAGCTGCAATGCTATCAATTTCACTCGATCACAAAAGAAATGGAGGAAATAGGTTGCTTAAATTAAATGAGCTGTTCATTTAAAAATCATATGAAATTACTGCTAATTCGCCCATGTCTCTGGTTTCAGTTTGTGTAGAATCTTACCATTCTCTAATTCTGTTAACTCCCCATGTCCTACAGTCATTTGGTCAGGTTGCCATGCATGTCACTAAGTATCAATTTAACTTTGAAACTTTGGGATTCCTTGGGTAGACAATTTATACAACAAAGGGATCAAAGGGCCTATTTCTGAGCTGTAAAATTTGATGACTAATCCAGTCCAATTTTGGATACATTTTGAAAAATAAAACGCAAGGCAGCCCTGACTCAGCTAGTTGTTGGCTCCAGAGGTGCAGTGGAGGTTACCACCCACTTCTAGCCAAGGGGGAGAAGCCTGGGAGAGGACCCTACTGGGTAGAGGGCCTCAGCAGCGGACCAGCGAGGGGCTCAGAGGCCAAAGGACTCACATCAGTCCGCTGGCTGCCGAAGACCAGCTTATCAAACCAGGTCCAGGATCCGTGAGAATGCCAACGGCAAGCAGGGCTCCTGATGGACCTCAGGCGCTGACAGCTTCCTGACTGTATCGAGGATTCGGAACCAGTGGCCCAAGGAGGGCGACATTAATGCCTTGAGCTCGGGTTCGCCGCTGGATCAGACAGGAGGCAACAGCGTTGAAGGAGATAGTGGGATCCACAGCCACTTGGTGTCTCTTTTACTTCTTTTTCTTGTCTTGACATCATTATTGTATTGCTGGCACCTGTCTGTATGTCTTCATAGGGCAAAGTTTTCTTTTTTTTTTGTAATTTTTTATTGATCACACTATGAACCATATCAACAAACATATGTACAAATGTTTCTCATTAAATATACACAGTGACATTTTCTCTCTTTTCTCCCCTTTCCCTCCCTCCCCCTTCCCACCCCCCTCCAAAACCAATAAATATTAAAACATATAAAATACAATAAAACAACGATAACCATATAACCACTTACAGCACAGAACAGGCCAGTTCGGCCCTACTAGTCCATGCTGTAGCAAATCCCCACCCTCCTAGTCCCACTGACCAGCACCCGGACCATACCCCTCTAGTCCTCTCCTATCCATGTATCTATCCAGTCTTCATCTTCACACAAAAGAAAAACAAAAAAAAGAAAGTCGTGGCATCTACTTTTACACATTAAATCTGATCATGTTTATCTTCTTATCACTTTAGGAGATGGAGGACCAAGGCCGGCATTTTCTGTTATATTTCATGTATGGTTCCCAAATTTGTTCGAACAATGTAAATTTGTCTTTTAAATTAGGGCAAAGCTTTCTTGAGCATTTAGTGAACATAACGACAAGTGGAATCCTGATCTTGAATAAATTAAAATTAATTTATTCAAGGTATCCACGCGACACTCCTTTCACATTGGTGGCAAACAAGTTAAAACTCCAGAATTCATTCACTAAACCTTACATGTTCTCTAACCCTCTCTCCCCCTTTTAGACTTCCATCAATATCAGTGTCTTGCCTCTCATTCAGATTCATGGGTTTGTTGTACACTGTGTTCAACAGAAACCATCACAAATTCTGTAAACAAAGTCCTTCATCCCTCAGCACCTCTGCGAGGTCGTCCCTTTCTTCCGCAAGTGGGTGATAGGAACTGCACCGCTCAGCCCCAACCAGCAATTTATACAGGTTTACCATAATTTTCTTTTTTTTTTAAAAACTCTCTACATCTATTGATAAAGCTGTATTCATTTATCCTTACATCTTTCATAAGCTGTCATTTGCAAGATTTATATTTGGAAAACAAGGTTACTTTAAGAGTACTACAGTTACGATTACAGGAGTATGATCAAATAGCATTAATCTCAACACATTATAAGCACCTCAATTATGTTAGAAAACTAAAGAAGTTCAGCATTTCTCATTTGTCCCTGAATAACTTTTATGGGTGCACTGTCAAAAGCAGACTTAATTGGTGCAGCATGGCATGAGAGCTGATCTGCTCAAGATCGGCAGCTGCAGAAGGTGGTGAATACAGCTCAGACGCATCACACAAACTTCCCTCCCCTCCAGCTACATCTCCCGCTGCCTAAGAAAAGCAAAGCAGCCAACACACTGAAGGACCCATCACACCATGGACATGCTCTTCTTCATTTTCACATCAGGGAAAAGGCTAAGGAGGGTGAAAGCGTGCATCAACACACTTGCCCGCAGCCATCAAGAGAAGCCCATAATAGAGCTCTCGCGCTGCCCTTGCTTGGCGCGAAGTGATCATCTTTTTCAGTGCATTCGTACGCTCTCTAAATTATGCTCGAAACACAGCTGTAAGAGATAACCTGCTGAAGAACCTTTATCACACTACTTGGTATTTTGGGACAAATAAACAAATGTAACTGAAGAATTGTATTTGTGATCAACAATAAATGTGAACAATCGCCTGCTTGATTCACATGCCATCTACCTCTCTAAATATTCACTCCCTCCCACTCATGGTGCACTGTGACTGTGGTGTGCCCCATGTACACGGATCATTGGATCATACTAGGACTTCTTCAACAATACTTTCCAAATCTGTGACCTCCACCCTTGTGCAAAAGAGGACAGTGACTGGCAGGGGTGGAGGGGGGCAGGCAACAACCCCTCCAAGTCAGACACATCCCAGGACATATATCGCTTCTCTCTCATTGTTTGTTGGGTCCAGAAACTCCCCATCAGCAGAACCTTTGGCATGAGTTCAGCAAATACTGGGGCCTCACTAAAAGCTCACAGGTTTGAAAATAAATTTAAAAGGAGAGCTTCTGATCTGCCGATGCATCAGTGCCTACATCTGCAGTTTTAACAGGGCACACTGTAATGCACAAATAATGCGGTGCTTGCAAGAGAGCAAAAAACAACCTATATAAAAGAAACTCAGTAAAAACTAGACACTGCATCTGGAGAAACACAAAAGCTGCAGATGCTGGAATCTTAAACAGACAGAAAAATTGCTGGAGGGACTCAGCAGGTCAGTACCTGTGGTCAATCAACGTTTCAGGTCAGGACCTTTTATCGAGACTGAAGGGTGCCGACCTGAAACACCGAGTGACCATTTATATCCACAGACGCTGCTTGCTAACGTTCCTCCAGCAATTCTTTGTTTACACAATGTCACTGGACATTCACTCCAGAGATGTGACAGGTCAGATTCGCTCAACCATCTCAGGATGTTTAATTTGGACACTTGCTTGGTTACCTGTTTGAATGACTTCTGGGGGCTGGTGGGTGGATGAGCTTGGGACTCCAGCTCATGTTGCACAGCACGGAGCCACGTCTGGCATTGTTGTAGGGTATCCTGGTGGCTGACGTGCTTCTGAAGCTCACGTTCCAGACTCTGGTACAGCTGAGATGGGACAGGGTAAACAAAGGTACAAGGTTAGCCAAATAGAGGTGTGATTACAACTTTCTGCCTGCCAGCACATTCACAAGGTGACTATTATTCTCCACCAAGGTGGAGGGGGTGAGTAAGATTTAATTCCTGGGGTTACTATCTCGGAGGACTTTTCTTGTATTCATCATATTAATTCCATCTTAAAGAAAGTACATTAGCGCCTCTACTTCCTCAAGAGTTTTGTAATGTCATCGAAAACCTTGGCAAACTTCTGCAAATATGTAGTGGAAGGTGCGCTTACTGGCTGCATCATGTCCTGGAATGGGGGCATCAACACCTCTCAGCAAGAAATCCTGCAAAAGTAGTGGTCTCGGCCCAGTACATCACAGGAAAAACTTTCCACACCATTGAGAACATCTACATGGAACATTGCTGTCTGAGAGCAGTAGTAATTATCAAGGATCTATACCGCCGAAGACACGCTCTGTTCTCACTGCTGCCAACAGGAAAGAGGTGAAGGTGCTGCAGGACTCACAACACCAGGTTCAAGAATAGTTACTACCCCTCAACTATCAGACTCCTGAACAATAGACTCATTCGGAGAGTCATTACATTTGTACTTCTGTATTTGCACAGTTAGTTTACAGTTCTTTCTTTCCTTGAGTTAAAATTACAGTTGCCAGTAATTAGAAATTCTATCTGGCCCACAGTAGAAGAATCTTAGGATGTGATGTCATGTATGTACTCTGACAATAAATTTTAACTCTGATGGAAATTAGCCTGGAGATAGGTCAAAGACTTACAATGAAGTCTCCCTTGCTCTGTAAACTCCATCATCCCCAAAAGGGAGGATCAGGGCAGAAAGATTATTCTTGAATGGGAAATAGTCACTTAAAGGAAGCAAGATGAACACAAACAAGAACAAATACAAGTGTGGATGATAAGGGTTTGGGTTTACCCTCTGTGCTGTGCTACAGATGGCAGAGTAACTGTCCCGAATCCCCTGTAGGTGAATTTGGACCTGGTGCTTAAACTTCCCTTGAAGTTCTTCTGTGCAGTTGGCAACCAGGTTGTCTCCTTTGCTTCTCAAGCTTGCTAAGGCGTGTTCAAAACCGGCAATTTCTTCCATGATTGGCTGTTGGAAAAGACCAAGATGGTACACAGAGTCACATATAAAGGATATCCATTTAAAATGAGGATGAGGGGAGGGAGCAGAGTTTAAAGGAGATGTATGGAATAAGTTGTTTTACACAGAGAGTGGTGGGTGCCTGCAATGGGCTGCCAGGAGCAGTGGTGGAAGCAGATACATTAGCATTGTTTAGGACACTTCGAGGTCGACAGATGAATATGCAGGGAATGGAAGGATATGGATCATGTGTATGCAGCAGGGTTTTACATTAACTTGTGCATCATGTTCGACACAGACAAGTGGGCCAAAGGACCTGTTCCTGTGCTTCTCTACTCCAAGTTTTGATATTTAAGAAAAATTTGGGCAGACACATGGATGATAGGGGTATGGAGAACTGTGGTCTGGGTGCAGGTCAATGGGACTAGGGAGTGTAATAGTTCAGCACAGAATTTATGGGCCGAAAGGCCTGTTTCTACGCTGTAGTATTCTGTGGTTCTTTAGAGGGCCAGAGGATTGGAGCGGTGAACGTGGACAAGGCAGAATATCAGAGATGTTTGCAGCATCTTTGAATGACAAAGGGAGATGATCAGAAATAGTTATTGCCTGGCATGTGTGTAGCATGTAGGACACATGATGCTTAACAGTCCAAGCCCAAAGGTTGTCCAGATCTAGTGGGTATTCTCACTTCCGCGTTCCCTTATTTCACTGCATCGATACTTCCCACTGCCTCGGGAAAGCTGCCAATGTATTAAAAGACTTAACCCACCCCAACCACTCTCTCTTCACTCCCCTCCCATCAGGAAGAAGATTCATGAGCATGAGATCACGTACCACCTAACTCAAGGACAGTTTCTTTCCCACTGTTATCAGACTCCTGAATAAACCTGAAACCTGTCACAATGCTTTTGCTCTGTTCTAACTGATCTCTCTCTCTCTCTGTGCTTTTAACCACTGTACAATGCATTGGTTGACAAGCTGGACTATTTGCAAAATAAACCTTCTCACTGCACCTTGGTACATGTGACAATAAACTTGAACTTGGAATTTGTATTTCCTCAGAGTCAACCTGGATCTATAAATTCATAACCTTCCTCACAATAATTAATAATTCTGAATTGTCAAATCCTTGCCAATCTTTTACAGAGCTGTTTCCAGATTTCCATCATTATTTGAGTGAAGAAGTGTCTCCAGAGATCAGATGTTTGGAGTGTCAGATCATTTGCTAATACAATTCCTTTAATTATCCCAAACCCTATAATTACCTTGCCCTTGATCTGCTGTACTCAAATAACCTCGGGATACAACAGACATACAGGTTAGCCATGCAGCCTCTCACGCCCACACCCAACACGCACCTTATGCCTGGCAAGGTGCTGCGTTGCCATCTCCAGGTCAGTGCTCTGGGTGGTGTCATGGGCCACCAGCCTGGTGGAGATCTGCAGCAGCCACTTTTCCACCTCTTGCAGGCTGCTGTTATAATCTTCATGCTCCTTCACCTTCTCTTCCAGATTTTGCATGCAGACCTTGAGAGGAGAAGAACAGAACAGAAGAAAGTTGACCACCAAACAAATAACTCAAAAATAGTTCTCCCTTGGCATTTGGGCAATGCTGACAAGGCTGTGATGAATAGAGGCTGGCTTAACTAAATATGGAAGTGGGTCCATTCACAGTGCAGTTAATATTCAATCACTGTGCTAAGGGAATTGAGTCTTGCAAAGATCCAAACCAATTGCTGTACTGTTCAGCCACCAAGCTGAAAGTGGTCTTGAGGACCAAGTCCTGAGGCTGTTATCCTGGGACCACTATGACTGACCTTACGGTCCTTCATCATAATAAAGAGGCCCTCATATTTATTCAGACTCCTCAACTTTAAACTGACCCCTGTAGCGGCAGCTACACTGCTACTGAAAGAGCACACAACCAGACGGGTTGAGCTCAGTGAGCAGAACTGATTTATTGCAGGCTGCTGGGCTGGACTTACACTCCCAGCCTGAACCTGGCTGAGAATCGCGCTGGGGGGCACTGATGTCACCCGGGCATCACGTGGTCTCCCAGTGCGGGATTCTGAGACCTGTGCTGAGAAGAAGGGGAAACCCCTGACGACGCCATTTTGGCCGGCTCCCTCGTCGCGTGGATTACAAGCAGGGCCGGTTCACCTGCCTAGTGGTGTGCTGCCACACCCCTATCATTTCCCGTCAAGAAGGCCCAGCCCTCTGGAGCCTTTTCCCTGAGGAACAGCTCTGGAAAGTGTGATACTGCACCCCATACTTTGATGTTACTTCAAATTTTAAATGTTTAAATTTTATTTTCATCATATACCAGACAATTCAGGTCATTTAAAGCTGTGCCTCCCAATTACACCAAAATTAGCTTACCAGTGAAAACCCATGCAGACATGGGGAGAACGTAGAAACTCCTACAGACAGCGCCAGGTTCGATGGCGAGAACAAAGAAACTACTTACAGACAGCGCCATATTCGATGGAGAGAGCATAGAAACTCCTACAGACAGGGCCAGGTGCGATGGGGAGAACAGAGAAACTCCTACAGACAGGGCCAGATTCAATGGGGAGAGCATAGAAACTCCTACAGACAGGGCCAGATTCAATGGGGAGAACATAGAAACTCCTACAGTCAGGGCCAGATTCGATGGGGAGAACATAGAAACTCCTACAGACAGGGCCAGATTCGATGGGGAGAGCATAGAAACTCCTACAGACAGGGCCAGATTCGACGGGGAGAACATAGAAACTCCTACAGACAGGGCCAGATTCGATGGGGAGAACATAGAAACTCCTACAGACATGGCCAGATTCGAACCTGCATCGCTGGCACTATAATAGCTTCACACTAAAATTTGCACTTCTACCCTGGGCTCCTCACCTTGACCCTGGGCTAATCTGTTTGATCACAGAATCCTTATCCTTCAGTCTCTACACCATATCCATCCCTCCAACCTCAGGAGGCCTGATGTCCTCACCCTTACCCTGTAATTTTGGCCTCATACCTGGAGTGCATTATCCAAGGTCCTGGGGTCCTTTCTTCAACTTCAGGATGGTTATCCCAAGTCTGCAGTACCAGTTCTCACCTGAAGTTAGAGTAAATGACCCATACCAGGCTGTGATGCAGCCAGACAACACACTTTCCTCTCTGACCCTGGTGCTTATACCCTGGCACTGGGCCCTTCTCTCCACGATGGGGCACATCTCTGATATTCTGCCTTGTCCACGTTCACCGCTCCAATCCTCTGGCCCTCTAAAGAACCACAGAATACTACAGCGTAGAAACAGGCCTTTCGGCCCATAAATTCTGTGCTGAACTATTACACTGCCTAGTCCCATTGACCTGCACCCAGACAACAGTTCTCCATACCCCTATCATCCATGTGTCTGCCCAAATTTTTCTTAAATATCAAAAGTGAGCCTGCTTTTACCACTTCAGCAAGCAGCTGGTTCCATGCTCTCTGTGCGAAGAAGTTTACCTCCAGTGTCCCCCTTGAACATTTCACCTTTCACCCATACCCTCTAGTTATTGTCTCACCTCGGTTCAGTGGGAAAAAGCCTGTTTGCATTTATCTCGATTTATCCCTCATAATTTTGTTTCCTTCTTTCAAATATCCCCTTAATCTTCTACACTCAAGCCAATGATCCAGAAAAAATGCCCTCTTGCCATGACCCTAAAAAATGACCCTAATATCCAGTGGCCCTTAAACTGACAATATGAGGCTGAATCAATGAGCTCTTATCCTGGTGGTTTGACCTTAGTGTTTTCATTGGAAACTTGGGACTGTTACTTCGATCCTGGAGTCCTTACCCTAACACTAAGGATCCTAATTCTGACCTTGGAGTCGATCCCCACACCTGGGAGCCTCACTTTGATCACAAGTCTGTCTCGCAGCCTCACACTGGACTCAAAGTGAGGTGCTTACTTCACTCTTTGACAAAGGAACTTTCACTCTGACTCCATTTCCCCAAACCTTGGCCCTGAGCCTCTCGTCCAGAGCCCTTGACTCTTACTGTGGCATCTGCATCCCAACCTTGTGGCCATCACTTACCGTCACCGTGGAGCACAGCTCCTGGTAGTCGGACAGCAGTCTCTTCAGATTGTCACTGACGGCGGGGTCGTGAATGTGCTCAAAAACAGCCTCACCTTTCTCAATCACCAACTTTATGCCCGGCTCATGAGACATAATTGTCTGCTGGACAGCCTGAAGCAAAAGAGGTTAATTCAGACAATTAGGTGGCTATGCTCTTTTTTGACACTGAAGCATCATTAGACTACAAGAACCATCTTCATGAAGAAAGGAAAAGGCATTGTTGGCTGTCATTGCCAGAGGTTTTGAATATAGCAGCAGGGAGATCTCAGTGCAATTGTACAGGGCCTCGGTGAGAATGGTGTTCAGTTCTGGTCTCGTGGTCTGAGGAAGGACATCATTGCTGCTCAGAGTGCAGCAAGGTTCACCAGACTGATCCCTGGGATGATGCAATGAAGAGAGACTGGAGAGATCAAGGTTATAATCATTAGAATTTAGAAGAATGAGAGGGGATCTCATTGAGACATAAAAATTCAGACAGGACTGGACAGATGCAGGAAGCATGTTCCCAATGTTGGGGATGTCCCACAAGGGGCCACTGTATAAGGATAAGAGGGAAGCCATTTTGGAGTGGGTTGAGGAGAAAAGTTATGAACTTGTGGAACTCCCTGCCATAGAAAGTTGTTGAGGCTGGTACATTTGAGATATTCAAAAGGGAGTTTGATGTGCTCCTAATAGCTAAAACGGTCAAGGGGTATGGAGAGAAAGCGGGAATAAGGCACTGTGAAGAGTCACTGTTGTATTGAATGGTGGAGCAGGAAGAGCTGAATGGCCTTCTCCTGCACCTATTTTCCATGTTTTGATGACGACAAGGCAAAATATGTGTACAAGGAGAAACATGAGAATCACAAGCTGCTGCTTTCTTGTCCGAACATCATCCCACGAGGGAAGTCAAACTTTCTAAAAGTGCTTCTGTGAAGGGGACTGTTAAACGTGATATATAATTGCACAGGTGTCAAGATCATGTGGAGACAAGAGACTGTCTTATTATCTTTGGAGCTCCTCACTTAGACATGATGGGGCATTCTCACTGAAATCTACAGATGAAATGCAGAAAGCACTTTCTGGCTGTGAGATGCTGAGTTACCAAGAAGAAACTGCAACCCATTCTTTATTTTTGTTATTTCTTGGAATGTGTGCATCACTTAAAGGTCTCATTTAATGATAATAAATTCATTGTCAAGTAAATTGTACAATGTATACATGCACCAAAATTCTTACTTGCTGCAACTGAGCAGGTACTTCATTTTAAAAAATGTACATTAAATTAGAAAGAGAAAAATACAAAAGATAGATAATAATTATTCACAGTTACAATATTGCAAGAAAATAATTGAGTTACAATAGTGCAGTCCTTTTACGTGATGTTGAACTAATTTCATTTGTGAAGTGAGGGGAGGCTTATTGGCTATCTCAAGATGGTGCTCAGAGCAAGTACATCTCCCAGTGACAGTTTTTGGGTCTCGATTGACACAACAAAATCTGTATTGCACCCTGAACAGCAGTGAGCTTTAGCTGCTGGGTACAGCACACTGACTGAGAGGTTGAGAATCCGCTCTGTGCAGCTAACTGGACATCAGTTCTCCAATAGGCAACTTGTCCTGAAGGCACACTGCTCAAAACAATCCCAAGCCCCTGTGAAATTCAGCCCGGCCTTTACTTTTCCATAAAGAGACAGGAAAGGGTGTCCAATCCTGGATGTCCCAATGGCAACTCTGCCAGAGTTGCTGTTAATGGCAGTGTTGCCACTGGGGTGGACCTGGGAGAGTGAAGATGCATAGCTCCTCTGAAGGGTTTATAGACAACAGATAATAGGTGCTAAAGTAGGCCAATTGGCCCTTCGAGCCAGCACCGCCATTTATCTGATCATGGCTGATCTTTCCCTTTCAATAACCAATCCTTGGGTTTAATTGCTCGGTCCTCATGCCAACAGCTCTGTACAGGTGTCAGAGGGGTTTTTTTTAATTTATTTTTTTATTTTTCACACTATAAACCACATTGATCAAGATACATACATTTCCCTTTTCAAATATATACAGTGTCGTTTTCTTCCCCCCCCCCACTCTTCCCATCCCACCCTCCCTACCTCCCCTCCCATTCATTTAAAATTCAGAATCTAAGATACATTAAACCCGTCAAACAATGCTGTCACTCAATAAAAATAAACAAGAAATTCCACTGAGTCAATTCTTTTCATTCCCTTCTCCTTCTGTCATTTTAGGTGGTAGATGTCCCCGGTAGGTTTTCTCTATTGTATTTCATGTAATGCTCCCATATTTGTTCAAATATTGTAATATTATTTCTTAAATTATATGCTATTTTTTCTAATGGAATACATTTATTCATTTCTATATACCATTGTTGTATTCTCAAGTTATCTTCTAATTTCCAGGCTGACATAATACATTTTTTTGCTACAGCTAGGGCTATCCTAACAAATCTTTTTTGTGCACCATCCAAATCAAGTCCAAATTCTTTGTTTTTTATGTTATTTAGGAGGAAGATCTCTGGGTTTTTTGGTATATTGCTTTTTGTGATTTTATTTAATATCTGGTTTAGATCTTCCCAAAATTTTTTCACTTTCTCACATGTCCAGATTGCACGAATTGTTGTTCCCATTTCCTTTTTACAGCAAAAACATCTGTCAGATACCGTTGGGTCCCATTTATTTAATTTTTGAGGTGTAATGTTTTACGTAATCTCGTATTTATTGTATTTCTCATAGTTCCTGAGCAAAACTTCTCCCGTTTCCTTCTTTATCTTTATGTTTAGATCTTGTTCCCATTTTTGTTTAGTTTTACCATTTGTTTCCTCATTCTCCTTTTCTTGCAGTCTAATGTACATGTTTGTTATAAATTTTTTGATTATCATTGTGTCTGTAATCACATATTCAAAATTACTTCCCTCTGGTAACCTCAGATTGCTTCCCAATTTGTCCTTCAAGTAGGATCTCAATTGGTAATATGCCAACACTGTATCATGAGTTATATTATATTTATCCGTCATTTGTTCAAAGGATAATAATTTATTTCCTGAAAAGCAATTTTCTATTTTTTTTAATCCCTTTTTTCTCCGATTCTCTTAAGGAAAGGTTATCTATTGTAAAAGGGATTAGCTGATTTTGCGTCAGTATTAGTTTTGGTAGTTGGTAATTTGTTTTATTCCTTTCTACATGAATCTTCTTCCAAATATTGAGCAGATGATGTAATACTGGAGAATTCCTATGTTGTACCAATTTTTCATCCCATTTATATAATATATGTTCGGGTATCTTCTCCCCTATTTTATCTAGTTCTAATCTAGTCCAATCTGACTTTTCGCTTGTTTGATAAAAATCTGATAGGTATCTTAACTGTGCGGCTCTATAATAATTTTTAAAGTTTGGCAGTTGTAAGCCTCCTTCTTTATACCATTCTGTTAATTTATCTAGTGCTATCCTTGGCTTCCCCCCTTTCCATAAAAATTTCCTTATTATTTTCTTTAACTCCTTGAAGAATTTCTCTGTCAAGTGTATTGGCAATGCCTGAAATAGGTATAATATCCTTGGGAAAATGTTCATTTTAATACAGTTTATCCTTCCTATTAGTGTTAGTGGTAAAACTTTCCAATGCTCTAAATCGTCCTGTAATTTTTTCATTAGTGGATAATAATTGAGTTTATATAGATGGCCGAGGTTTTTATTTATTTGTATACCTAGGTATCGTATTGCTTGCATTTGCCATCTGAATGGTGATTCTTTCTTAAATTTTGAGAAATCCGCATTATTCATTGGCATTGCTTCACTTTTATTTGCGTTAATCTTGTATCCCGACACTTCTCCATATTCCTTCAATTTCTTATATAATTCTATTATTGATATTTCTGGTTCTGTTAAGTATACTATAACGTCATCTGCAAATAAACTGATTTTATATTCCTTGTCTTTTATGTTTATCCCTTTTATTTTATTTTCTGTTCTTATCAATTCTGCTAGTGATTCTATGGCTAACACGAACAATAAGGGTGATAGTGGGCATCCCTGCCTTGTTGATCTGCTTAAGTTAAATTGTTTTGATATATATCCATTTACTGTCACTTTCGTCAATGGCCCCTTATATAATGCTTTAATCCAATTAATATATTTCTCTGGTAAGCTGAATTTTTGTAGTACTTTGAATAAATAATTCCATTCTACTCTGTCAAAGGCCTTCTCTGCGTCTAAAGCAACTGCTACTGTTGGAGCTTTATTTCCTTCTACTGCATGAATTAAGTTAATAAATTTACAAATATTGTCTGTTGTTCGTCTCTTTTTAATAAATCCAGTTTGGTCTAGATCTACTATTTTTGGTACATAGTCGGCTAATCTGTTTGCTAATAGTTTAGCTATTATCTTATAATCTGTGTTAAGTAAAGATATTGGTCTATATGACGCTGGTGCAAGTGGATCTTTCCCTGTCTTTGGTATTACTGTAATTATTGCTGTTTTGCATGAATCTGGTAAGCTTTGTGTTTTATCAATCTGATTGATTACTTCCAGGAGGGGAGGAATTAATAAATCTTTAAATGTTTTATCGAATTCTATTGGGAATCCATCCTCTCCTGGTGTTTTATTATTCGATAGTTTTTTTATTATCTCTTGTATTTCTACTATTTCAAATGGTTCTGTTAATTTATTTTGTTCCTCTATTTGTAATTTTGGTAGGTAGTTCAATTTTAGTTAAAAATTCAACTATTTTGTCTTCTTTCCCTTCGTTTTCAGTTTGGTATAATTGTTCGTAGAATTCTCTGAAGTTTTCATTAATCTCCGTTGGATATGTGATTTGTTTGTCTTTTTTCCTTGATGCCAATACCATTCTCTTAGTTTGTTCTGTCTTAAGCTGCCATGCTAGAATTTTGTGCGTTTTTTCTCCTAGTTCATAATATTTCTGTTTTGTCTTCATTATGTTCTTCTCCACCTTATATGTTTGTAGAGTTTCATATTTTATTTTTTTATCTGCCAATTCTCTTCTTTTAGTTGTGTCTTCCTTCATTGCTAATTCTTTTTCTATATTTGCTATTTCCCTTTCCAACTGCTCTGTTTCCTGATTGTAGTCCTTCTTCATCTTGGTTACATAACTTATTATTTGCCCTCTGATGAACGCTTTCATTGCGTCCCATAGTATAAACTTATCTTTCACTGATTCCGTATTTATTTCAAAGTACATTTTAATTTGTCTTTCAATTAATTCTCTAAAATCCTGCCTTTTAAGTAGCATGGAGTTTAATCTCCATCTATACATTCTTGGAGGGATGTCCTCTAACTCTATTGTCAATATCAGGGGTGAGTGGTCCGATAATATTCTAGCTTTATATTCTGTTTTTCTTACTCTGTCTTGCATGCAAGCTGATAACAGGAATAGGTCTATTCTTGAGTATGTTTTATGTCTACCCGAATAATATGAATATTCCTTTTCCTTTGGGTGATGTTTCCTCCATATATCCAAAAGTTGCATTTCTTGCATCGATTTAATTATAAATTTGGTTACTTTGTTCTTTCTGTTAATTTTTTTCCCATTTTTATCCATGTTTAAATCCAAATTAAGGTTGAAATCCCCTCCTATTAGTATGTTCCCTTGCGTGTCTGCTATCTTCAAAAAAATACCTTGCATAAATTTTTGATCTTCTTCGTTAGGTGAATATACATTGAGTAAATTCCAAAACTCCGAATATATACATATCTCCCTGCTGGATCTATTATTTCCTCTTCTATTTTAATTGGTACATTTTTACTGATTAATATAGCTACTCCTCTAGCTTTTGAATTATATGATGCTGCTGTTACATGTCCTATCCAATCTCTCTTTAATTTCTTGTGCTCCATTTCAGTTAAATGTGTTTCTTGCACAAATGCTATATCAATTTTTTCTTTTTTCAGTAAATTTAGCAGTTTCTTCCTTTTGATTTGCTTATGTATTCCGTTAATATTTAAAGTCATATATTTCAACATAGCCATTTCGTACTTTGTTTATCTTTCCTTTCCGTTTCCTCATCATCACCTTTCCTTCTTATCCATTTCTGCTTTCTTGTTTTGAACACTTTATAAGACAACATTTCTAAAACATCAAACATTTCCCTTATTCTCCTATCTAAAATTTCTTTAACCCCACTATCCCCTCCCCTTCCTGAGTTGCCCTTTATCCCTTGTCAGGCAACCACATCTCCCCTCTCCATTTGGATTTGCGGAATCACTCGCAAGCGTCAACTGATTTCGCAGTGACCGTAACTCCTCCCCACCCAGACCCCCAGAAAAGATTTTAATTTTCATATATAACAAAGGTCACTCTCTTAATTCCCTCCTTACTTCCTCTCTTCCCTTTCTTTCCCTTATTAATTCTTATCTATACTCTATATATTTTCTTTTAAATACATATATATACATATATATATATATATCTTTCTTTGGCTTGGCTTCGCGGACGAAGATTTATGGAGGGGGTAAAAAGTCCACGTCAGCTGCAGGCTCGTTTGTGGCTGACCAGTCCGATGCGGGACAGGCAGACACGATTGCAGCGGTTGCAAGGGAAAATTGGTTGGTTGGGGTTGGGTGTTGGGTTTTTCCTCCTTTGCCTTTTGTCAGTGAGGTGGGCTCTGCGGTCTTCTTCAAAGGAGGCTGCTGCCCGCCAAACTGTGAGGCGCCAAGATGCACGGTTTGAGGCGTTATCAGCCCACTGGCGGTGGTCAATGTGGCAGGCACCAAGAGATTTCTTTAGGCAGTCCTTGTACCTTTTCTTTGGTGCACCTCTGTCACGGTGGCCAGTGGAGAGCTCGCCATATAATACGATCTTGGGAAGGCGATGGTCCTCCATTCTGGAGACGTGACCCATCCAGCGCAGCTGGATCTTCAGCAGCGTGGACTCGATGCTGTCGACCTCTGCCATCTCGAGTACCTCGACGTTAGGGGTGTGAGCGCTCCAATGGATGTTGAGGATGGAGCGGAGACAACGCTGGTGGAAGCGTTCTAGGAGCCGTAGGTGGTGCCGGTAGAGGACCCATGATTCGGAGCCGAACAGGAGTGTGGGTATGACAACGGCTCTGTATACGCTTATCTTTGTGAGGTTTTTCAGTTGGTTGTTTTTCCAGACTCTTTTGTGTAGTCTTCCAAAGGCGCTATTTGCCTTGGCGAGTCTGTTGTCTATCTCATTGTCGATCCTTGCATCTGATGAAATGGTGCAGCCGAGATAGGTAAACTGGTTGACCGTTTTGAGTTTTGTGTGCCCGATGGAGATGTGGGGGGGCTGGTAGTCATGGTGGGGAGCTGGCTGATGGAGGACCTCAGTTTTCTTCAGGCTGACTTCCAGGCCAAACATTTTGGCAGTTTCCGCAAAGCAGGACGTCAAGCGCTGAAGAGCTGGCTCTGAATGGGCAACTAAAGCGGCATCATCTGCAAAGAGTAGTTCACGGACAAGTTTCTCTTGTGTCTTGGTGTGAGCTTGCAGGCGCCTCAGATTGAAGAGACTGCCATCCGTGCGGTACCGGATGTAAACAGCGTCTTCATTGTTGGGGTCTTTCATGGCTTGGTTCAGCATCATGCTGAAGAAGATTGAAAAGAGGGTTGGTGCGAGAACACAGCCTTGCTTCACGCCATTGTTAATGGAGAAGGGTTCAGAGAGCTCATTGCTGTATCTGACCCGACCTTGTTGGTTTTCGTGCAGTTGGATAATCATGTTGAGGAACTTTGGGGGACATCCGATGCGCTCTAGTATTTGCCAAAGCCCTTTCCTGCTCACGGTGTCGAAGACCTCATATATATATATATACTCATATACACACATACATATAGTTCGTGGTAATTTTTGCTCTCGTTACATGTCTTCATCTCTCTGTCTGTTTTGTAGTTGTTCTGCAAATTTTCGTGCTTCCTCCGGATCCGAGAATAGTCTGTTTTGCTGCCCTGGAATAACTATTTTAAGTACCGCTGGGTACTTTAGCATAAATTTATATCCTTTTTTCCATAGGATCACTTTTGCTATATTAAACTCCTTTCTCTTCTTCAGGAGTTCAAAACTTATGTCTGGATAGAAAAAAAATTTTTGACCTTTGTATTCCAGTGGCTTTTTGTCTTCTCTTATTTTCTTCATTGCTTTCTCCAACATATTTTCTCTTGTTGTATATCTTAGGAATTTTACTAAAATGGATCTTGGTTTTTGTTGTGGCTGTGGTTTAGGGGCTAATGTTCTGTGTGCCCTTTCTATTTCCATTTCTTCCTGTAATTCTGGTCTTCCTTGGACCCTGGGGATCCAATCTTTTATAAATTCTCTCATATTCTTGCCTTCTTCATCTTCCTTAAGGCCCACTATCTTTATATTATTTCTTCTATTATAATTTTCCATTATATCTATCTTCTGAGCTAACAGCTCTTGTGTCTCTTTAACTTTTTTATTAGATTCTAATTTCTTTTTTAAGTCCTCTACTTCCATTTCTACAGCTGTTTCTCGTTCTTCCACCTTGTCCACTTTTTTTCCTATATCTGACATGACCATCTCTAATCTATTCATTTTTTCTTCTGTACTTATAATTCTTTTTATTTCACTAAATTCTTGTAATTGCCATTCTTTTACTGATTCCATATATTGTTTAAAAAAAAATATATCCATTGTCTTGCCTTTTTCTTCTTCTTCCATTTCTCTATGTTCTTCTTCTTCTTCTTCCTCTGGGTTGGTCATCTGTTGTGTCCTTGATTTCTTTTTACTCTCTTCTTTCTTGTTCTCATTATTTTCTATGTTCTCTTCTTGTTGTTGTGCTGTAGCTGTCATTCTCAGCTGTGGAGATCGACTCCTCAGCTGGTCCCCCCTCCCGTCAGTGTTTTTTTTGTCATGCGCGGTTGCACACTTTTGCTTGGCTCCGCGAGCCATTTTTGTAGTCCCGAGCTCGGGACTTCGACTGACCTGAGGGAGCGGGCTTCTCTCTCCATGGCAGGCCTCCTCGGACAGGTAAGGCCTTCACCTTCCTCTTCTGATGTCTTTTCTTCTTCTCTTCTTCCGGTTGCTTTCGACTTTTATTTCTTCGCCACCATTTTCTTCCCACCTTTACTTTCACTTTATTTTAATTTTTTGTGTTTGTGCCTTTGTGTTTTCTGTGTTTTTTTTTTAAACCTTTCCAGAGAGGCCTGGAGTTCCCCGACCAGCCACTACTCCATCACGTGACTCCTCAGGTGTTAGAGGGGTTGACGGTGTTTTAAAACTAAAATCCTGCAACCAACCTGTCTGTGCCCAAGATGGCGGCGCCTCTGCTTGGCAGCAGCCACAAGGCTTTGCAGACTCCAGGGAGGTGGACCGGCGCAGAGCACCAGAAACGGGGAGAACATACCCCGCCTCCAGAAGGAGAGGCAGAGGAGACAACCTTACAGGATGGTGACCATGGCAGCAGACCCGTGAAGGGCTCAGTGGCTGAGGAACCTATACAGGTTGTGGGTGACACAGTCGGTGGACCTGCACAGACTGTGGGCTGCTGGAGAGTGGCTCGTGAGCCAAGTATCTGAGCCAGGATTTGAGAGGGTATAATATTACATGCCCTGCACATAACAACAAAGGAATCTTGAATTAGGGAGGCCACCGTAATTAGAACAAGAAGCTTTGGTTACCCAAGCATGCTGGAGATACTAGTGGTTCTTCTCAAGTCCGAGAACACTAAAGCACAGAAACAGGCCATCCAAACTATGATTGAGCACCATAATTATCAGGATTTCCATAGAATAGATCAGGAGAAGCTATTTATTTTATAGAATTACTACATCATAATTGAATGGTGGAATTGATTCCAAGATCTGAATAAAAGTACTTTATTAGTGAGTGCAGTTTTAACACAATTAATTAACGTTTAAAATTACTTCATTGTCAAGACTACTTCAATGTCAGAAGGTCCTGAAGGATTTACAACTTAATTTATTTTATATTACAAAGCAAACTTCCTGGGCTGGAAGCTGGGCCTTATTATTTACCCAATTTCTTCAACTTCCCTCACCTTGTATTTGGCCAGCTGGGCTTTTTTCTCATACAATTCCACTTTTGGTTCCACTGGGATCTGTAGGATCGCCTGATACTCTGCCAGCCACTTGGTTTGGCTCTGGTACTTGTCCGTGAACTCCTTTGTGAGGGACAGACATTTCTCAAGGTTTCCACGTTCCCTTCTGATGGAGCAGGTCAGCTCATTGAGTTGGCTAATGTGGCTGTCCATCGCTTCCGAAAGACGCTGAGCTCCAGGACCATCCAGGCACTCAATGGCTTTCTCACTCTTCTCCAATATCATCTTCAGCAAAGTATTCCCCATCTCGATGTCATTGTGCAGAGCCTGGAAATGAAAGAATATCTCTGAAAAAATCAAGTCTGCACAAGAGATCAAAGGGCCCACAATAAAAGACACTATTCTGGGATACACAGTTCACTTTGAAGGCTTTCAAATGCCCCGTGAAATGGGGTGAGAGTTTATTATCATATACACAAGTACAATGTACAGATGCACCAAAAATTTTACTCACTGCTGCCAAATAGGTCCACAAGATACACCAATTACAATAGTATTTAAAAAATTACCACAGATGCAAAGACAGAAGAGATAATTAAATCAAAAGGATAGATAACTAAATATTCACAGTTGCAGTGAATGCAAGAAATACAAAAGCAGCATTTTAGTCATGTAAACAGAATCTGCATAATTAGGGTAGTATGGGAGGTTCAAGAGCCAGATAACTGTTGAGAAAAAAAACTATTATTAAAACTAAAGGAGCTCATCTTCAGGCATCTGTATCTTCTGCCTGAAGGTAGCAGTGATAAGAGGTTGTGACCAGGGTGATAGAGGCCCTCGATGATCTTACATTGATGTCTTCAATGGATGGAAGGTTGGTGCCTGTGATGAGCTTGGCTAGGACACTATCATTTCAGATTGGATCAAAGGGTTCACACTCATCAACTGGTTTCACTACTGCCTTGTGCCTCATAATGAAACTGAGTACAGATATTTGGAGTACATGAACCAAACTTCACCCATCAGAATCCCTCCAACCACTGAGGTTACCAGACAGACTATATGATTTTAGGAGGGCTCCATCATATCCTCCAATGGTCCTGAGCCAATTTTCAAACTAATCTCACTGTCCTGATCTTTCTTCATATACATGAATCAATCTAAGACTAATGTTACCACTCAAGTATCCCTACTCATTTGTGTGTGAGTGAGTGAGTGAGTGAGTGAGTGAGTGAGTGAGTGAGTGAGAGAAAGAAAATGGTGCTGATTTACAATATGTATTGGTGCAACATAGAGACGTACACATTCATGTGTAACATCCACCTTGTGTGCAAGTCTACTTGTGGACATAATGTACAACTGCAAATTCTTACCTCAAACTTTTTGATCTTGCTTTCCATGACACCTTTGTCCACCACAGTCAAAGCCACGGCCAAGTTTTTGAAGTTTTTTTGTGCACCCCTGAGCCAGTCTGTGAAGGTGTTCAGAGCCGAGTCAGCTTCATCTAAGCTTCTTAATTCTTCTCTCACTAACTTGGTTTGGTCCTAGAAGAAGCAGATGTATCAATTTGGGAGATAACATCAGAGCTGGGTGTCACGCACAATCAACCTCCTTCTGCCAGACTCTAGGATTGTACCTTGCCTCTACTCAGGGTCAGCACCAAGGGGGGACATCCGTGGGAATTGCCCTCCCAAGTGAGGAGCTGTGCCCCTCCCATATGGTCACAGCCATCACTCACAATTAGACCTGCCCCACCCCATCCGGCATCACTAGCAGCTAATGACAATTGTTGCCATAAAAGCAGTGCTCTCAGCACCTACATCTGAAGGGTGAATGATGGTAACAGCACCTGCTCCACCCCGCTGAGCAAATTAATGGGCATTACATTGTGCCCCCCTCTAACACAATAATGCCCCCCCCAACATTTGTTCTGGTGCCGACGCTGGCTCCATGGTTGCAATGAGTTGGAAAGGCCTGGGCCCAAATCCCACTTGCAGAGACTTAAATTCTCAATCCACACACTACCCACAGGAGTTGTGATACCTTGGTGCATCATCGAGGAAAAAAGATGGAAGTTGTGCAAGGCAGGAAGAAGGAGGAGGGGGCAGGGGAGATCTGTGGAAAATAGAGGAGATACAGGTCAGGGCTGAGTTAATTGCAGTGGAGGGGAAGCCAGTTTTGAAGAACGAGGGCAACTCGGATATTCTGTTGTGGAATACTTTATCGTTTGGCAGCTTCTCCACACTTTGCGAATTCACTCGTACCAAAGTAGAAATGCCCCACTCCTGCGTGTTCTTTCAAAGGGATATTTGCACACCCCAAATCTGTTCCCTCAAGCTTTTGCTACTCGTACATTTAGATCCTATATTTTGCTTTTGTATCCTTACATTTGAATTCCCCTATCATTTGGGCACCTAATTTTAATTTACCCACCTTCCTTCCACACCTTAGTTTGATTTCCCCACTTTTGAAACCTCTTTACTTTGGTTGTTTCCCAATTTGGATCTCCCCAAATTTAAAGAGGCTTTGATTTGGTGAATTTCCAGTTTTGGTTTGACAGTTTTGGAACTAAGCAATTTATAACGAGGAGTCAGGGAGACCCACAGCCGAATGATCTCTTAGACTGCTATCACCTTGACTATAGTTGACTCAGAAAGAAGGTGTAATCAGACAAATCACCAGTGGAGAAAAAGGACATTCAGCCCATCAAACATGGTGGGACCGGTCCCACATGAAGCATGGAGTTTAATTCCATTCTCCATATCAACCTTCACATCTTTAGTATCCAAACGAGCCTTATCGCACTATCATGGGGAAAAATATAATCTGCTGGAGGAACTCAGCAGGACCGATCATCATCAGTGGAACAAAAAGAATGGTTGACATTTCAGGTCATAACCCTTCATCAAGTCTGAGTCTGAAGAGAGGAGATGGCCAGTGTATTGAGGACAGGGCAGGATGGATTAGGGAGGGTCCAATGGAAGATGGATGAATCAGGGAGGGATGAAGGATAGTGGATAGATGGGGAAGCAGATGATTGGCAGGTGTCAGGCAAAGATCATCCTACAGTGTCATCCTATACAGTATATAGTTCGTTTACACTTTATACTCTTCTTATTCAAGCCTCTATCAGTTTTAAGAGTATGGGTTCTGCTGCATTATACTTGTTACAAGAATTTCACTTTATATCCATGTTCTTGTGTATGATTAAAGGAACTAATTTCTTCCCTTTCTTTTTTTCTAACTAAACTCTGATGACCACCTCTCCATCCTGGGAAAGTGCACCCCTTTATTTTGTGCTGAAGTCTTTCTGTGTCTGCCTTGTTTGGCGCATGTGAAATCCCCTGTCGCCTCAAGCACCCAAGAATTTTAAAAAAGCAGTTATTCATGCTGTCCCCAGCTTCAGGATTTGGACTCTATCCTGACCGCAGATAGAGGTTTACTTGGAGTTCCCTCATTCTCCCTTCAACTGTGTGGGTTTCATCCGGGTGCCCGGGTTCCTCCTGTGTTCCAAGATGCTGCTGGTGGGTGAACTGGCCACAGTGATTGATGTCTGAGGGTAGGGCAATGTATGTGTGTGTTGTCTGTGTGTGTTGTCTGTGTGGTATATGTGTGCAAAATGAGTCAGAGGAAAGTTGATGGGCATGGTGAGAGAGAATGAGGATTCGAATAGGTAGATGGATGGGAGGGGTTAGGAGTTGCTATGGTCTGCTTCCAGATCAATAGTATGGGATGGAATAATAGTTTGGCACAGACCAGATGTTTCTGGACTGTAGTGTTCTATGGATCTATAGGAAGGGAATTTCCCCCTTGGAGCTAGCATGGACCTCGAGGGCCAAATGGCCTCCTTCTGCATTGTTTCAAGAAAACATATGCCGAAGTCTGGATCAGTTAACATTTGAGCAAAGAGCAGGATTCTTGAATGTTGAAGACTGACCACCACATGAAGCAGGATGCCCTGGTATCTGGTGGCCAGTTGAGTAGCTTGACTGCCCACTCTGCTGTTGATGTGACTCTCCTCCAGGACCTGATGAGCAAGCAGTCCAACCCTTTCCACTTCATCCTTCTGAGTTAAGATTTCTTCGTTCAATCTCTAGTTACACAGAAAAGAAATGATCCAAATTTTAGTCACTGAAAGAATTATTAAAATAGCTGACTGCAGGAAGTGAAGAAAAATTACAGTGATCAAACTTGGCCCTGTGCATGGAACAACTTTCCAACTTATATATAGATCGGATGTGTGCGCAGTCTGTGGGGTGCGCGCGCGGTCTGTGGGGTGTGTGTGGTGTGTAAGTGTGTGTGGTCTGTGTGGGGTGTGTGTGTGTGTGGTCTGTGTGGGGTGTGTGTGTGTGTGGTCTGTGTGGGGTGTGTGTGTGTGTGGTCTGTGTGGGGTGTGTGTGTGGTCTGTGTATGTGGTCTGTGTGGTCTATGTGTGTGTGGTGTATGTGTGTGTGGTGCATGTGTGTGTGGTCTGTGTGGTGCATGTGTGTGGTCTGTGTGTGGTCTGTGTGTGTGGTCTGTGTGTGTGGTCTGTGTGGTGTATGTGTGTGTGGTGCATGTGTGTGTGGTCTGTGTGGTGCATGTGTGCGGTCTGTGTGTGCGGTCTGTGTGTGTGGTCTGTGTGTGTGGTCTGTGTGTGTGGTCTGTGTGTGTGGTCTGTGTGTGTGGTCTGTGTGTGTGGTCTGTGTGTGTGGTCTGTGTGTGTAGTATGTGTGTGTAGTATGTGTGTTGTCTGTGTGTGTTGTCTGTGTGTTGTCTGTGTGTTGTCTGTGTGTTGTCTGTGTGGTTGTCTGTGTGGTTGTCTGTGTGGTTGTCTGTGTGGTTGTCTGTGTGTGTTGTCTGTGTGTGTTGTCTGTGTGGTATGTGTGTGTTGTCTGTGTGGTATGTGTGTGTTGTCTGTGTGGTATGTGTGTGTTGTCTGTGTGGTGTGTGTGTGCGTTGTCTGTGTGGTATGTGTGTGTTGTCTGTGTGGTGTGTGTGTGCTATCTGTGTGGTATGTGTGTGTTGTCTGTGTGTGTAAATACCATGATCTTTGTATGTGTACATGATTGCATGTATGTACAATTACACATCACTGTTGACTATATAGCAATATTAGTGCCAAATAATTGTAGGTAATTAAAAATGCAAGCAGCAAGTTGTCCTTAATCATGACTGGGCAAATGCCTGGAAAGGATGAATTCCCAATAGAATTCTATAAAACATTTAAAGAGTTATTAATTTCTCCTCTCTTGGAAGTAATGAACCAGATAGAAGAAACACAAAACTTGCCAGATTCATGTAAGACAGCAATAATTACAGTAATACCAAAGATGAGGAAGGATCCACTAACACCAGCATCATATAGACCAATATCTCCATTTAATTCAGATTATAAGATAATAGCAAAATTATTAGCAAACAGATTAGCTGATTGTGTACCAAAAATAGTAAAACAAGATCAAACTGGATTTATTAAGAAAAGATGAACAGCGAATAATGTTTGTAAATTTATTAATTTAATTCATGCAGTTCAAGGAAATAAGAAGCCAACTGTGGCTGTTGCTTTAGACGCATAAAAAGCCTTTGACAGGGTAGAATGGAATTATTTATTCAAAGTACTACAGAGGTTCAATCTACCAGAAAAATATATTAATTGGATTAAAGCATTATATAATGGACCATTGGCGAAGGTAACAGTAAATGGATATGTATCGAACCAATTTAAATTAAGTAGGTCAACTAGACAGGGATGTCCATTATCCCGCTCACTGTTCACTTTAGCAATAGAACCATCGGCAGAACTGATAAGAACAGAAAATAAAATAAAAGGGATAAAAATAAAGAAGGAGTATAAAATAAGTTTATTTACATCATAGTATACTTAACAGAACCAGAAATATTAATAGAAGGATTACATAAGAAATTGAAGGAGTATGGAGAAATATCGGGATACAAGATCAATGCAAATAAAAGTGAAGTGATGCCAATGAGTAATACAGATTATACAGAATTTAAAAAAGAATCACCATTTAAATGGCAATTTGATACCTAGGTATTAGATAATAATTTAAGCCACTTGTACAAATGATCAGCCACTAATAAAGAAATTGCAGGAAGACTTAGAACATTGGAAAGAATTACCACTAACGTTGATAGGGAGGGTAAATTGCATTAAAATGAATGTCTTCCCAAGGATACAATACTTATTTCAATCGTTACCAATTCCCTTAACAGAGAAATTCTTTAATGAACGAAAGAGAATAAGGAAATTTTTGTGGAAAGGGGGGAAACCGAGGATAGCGTTAGATAAATTAACAGAGAGGTACAACCAAGGTGGTTTGCAGTTACCAAACTTTAAAAATTATTTTAGACCAGCACAATTAAGGTATTTATCAGATTTTTATCAGACAAGGGAAAAACCAGATTAGACTAAGATAGAACTAGATAAAATAGGGGAGAAGGTACCGGAACATATACTTTATAAGTGGGATGAAAAGCTGGTACAATATAAAAGCTCACCAGTACTGCATCATTTACTCAATATATGGAAGAAGATTCACTTAGAAAGGAAAAAAACAAATGACCAAATACCAAAATTATTATTGACGCAAAATCAGCAAATCCCTTTTACAATAGATAACCTTTCCTTTAGAGAATGGGAGAGAAAAGGAATTAAAAGAATAAAAAATTGTTTTTTGGGAAATAATTTATTAACATTTGAACAAATGAAGCACAAATATGGAATAACTCAGGTACAATGTTTGCATACCATCAACTGAAAGCCTACTTAAAGGATAAATTGGGAAACAGACTGAGATTACCAGATGGAAGCAGCTTTGGATATGTGATTACAGACACAATGATAATTAAAAGATCTATAACAAACATGTACATAAAGCTGCAAGAGAAGGAAAATGATTAAATAAGCTGTAAACCCAAACAAAAGTGGGAAAAGGATTTAAACATAAAGATAAAAAATGAAACATGGGAAAAGTTATGTTCTGGAACTATGAAGAATATAATAAACACAAGATTATGCATGAAACAGTATAATTGGTTACACAGGGTATATATCACTCCTCAAAAGTTAAAAAAAAAATGGGATCCAACTTTATCAGATACACTTTTTCACTGTAAGAAGGAAATGGGAACAACAGTACATGCAATTTGGGCATGTACGAAAGTGAATATATTTTGGGAAGATCTAAATCAGATATTAAATAAAATCACAAAAAACATACCAAAAAGTCCAGAGATATTTCTTCCAAGTAATATAAGAAGTAAAGAATTAGCCCTCAAACTGGATGAAGCAGAAAAAAGATTTATTGTGATAGCCTTAGCTGTAGCAAAAAAAATGTATAATGTCAAACTGGAAATCAGAAGAGAGCCTGAGAGTACAGCAATGGTATATGGAAATGAATAAATGTATTCCATTGGAAAAAATAACATATAATTTAAAAAATAAAGTCACATTATTTGAAAAAATTTGGGAACCGTACATGGAACATAACAGAGAGGGCCTGCCTCAGACCTCCACCCCCTAAAATGATAAGACGACAAAATGACTTGACCCAGTGTGTAAAAGTAGATGACATATTTTTCTTGTTTATTTTTCATTGTGTGATGACATTGTTTAATGGTTTTATTGTATAGTATATGTTGAATGTTTATTGGATTTGGAGAGGGGTAGGAAGGGGGGAGGGAAGGTAGGGGGGGAAAAGGGAGAAAATGCCATTGTGTATATTTAAGAGGGAAATATTATGTATTTTGGATGATATGGTTCACAGTGTGAAAAATTTAAAAAAAATATGACTGGGCAAGGCTGCAAAAGGATAAAAGTTACCTTATAGTTAAACAAGGCCCTGATATCTGAATCAGTTCTGGCACCACATCTCAAGAAAGTATAACAGGAGTGGGTGGGGTTGCGAAGATCACAGGAGACGGTCTGAGTCGGAAAGGTGAAATGATGAGGACATTGGGCATACATGACATTGATATTCCATCAAATTGAGAAGCCAAGGAACAATCATTGATAATAACAGAGGAAGATGATTTGCACTGGAAAGGGCAGGAGAAAATTAGAAGAGGGTCAACTTTGAAACAGATTCAGGAAGTTCAGCAATATTGTCAGGAAATATTTCCTCATGTAAAGGGCCAGGGAAGTTGATGAGTGTCAACTGAAAATCTTAAAATTCTGAGCATCAAGGTGGACAAGACAAATGAGATGATTGTGGACTTCAGGAGGACAAAGGTCAACCATTCTCCACAGCACATCAATGGCTCCATCGTGAAAAGAGTGGAGAGCATAAAGTTCCTTGGTGTGCTCCAAACAGATGGCTTATCCTGAACCCACAACACCTCCTCATTAGTCAGGAAGGTGCAGCAGCACCTACACTTACCAAGGAGGTTGAGTAGGGCAAGGCTACTGGCTCCCATCTCGACAACATTCTGAGAGTGTCCTGTCTGGCTGCATCATTACATGGTATGGTGGCTGCAAAGCGTCAGACCACTCAACACAGAGGTCCATTAAAATGGCCAAGAAGATCACTGGGGTCTCCCTTTATTCTATTTACAACATTCACCAGGAGCTTTAAAGAATTATCGAGGAACCCTACCATCTAGCACATGGTATCTTTGACCTCCTATCATCAGGAAGGAGGGACAGGAGCATCAAAATCAGGACTACCAGGCTAGAAGATATCTCCACCTCAAAGGATGTGAGATTGAAGAACAGTCTCCTGTAACCTTGGGTCTCTGATAAATGAAACTAATTATTTATACATATATATATCTACAGATTATATATATCTATATATCTATATAGATATATATTTATCTATCTATATAGATATATATTTATCTATATATATATAGATAGATATATATCTATATCTATCTATATATCTATATCTATCTATATATCTATATCTATATATCTATATCTATATATCTATATCTATATATCTATATCTATATATCTATATCTATATATCTATATCTATATATCTATATCTATATATCTATATATCTATATCTATATATCTATATCTATATAGATATAGATATATAGATATTCATGCATGCTGGATTTGTGGCTCACTGTTTTCTCTCATTGTACAGGTATATGTACATTCAGATGGCAATAAACTTGAACTTGAGTGAAATGAAAAGAACCATCAATTAGCTCCAAGCAAGGGAATCATGATACCAATGGTCATGGGGTGCATTCAGGAGCCTGATGGCTGCAGAGAAGAAACTGTCTTTAAGCCTGCTGGAGCACACTTTCACATTTTGAGTCTTCTCACCAATGAGAGGAGAGAGAAGAACACGTGTCGGGGTGAGACGGGCCTTGTCTAGGCAGCGGGAGAGTCAGATGGAGTTCACAGAGAGGAGGGAAGTGGACGTGGTGTTCTGAGTTGCATTTATCACCTTCTGCAGCTTCTTCTGATCTTCAGCAGAGCAGCTGCCATCCCATGCTGTGATACATTCAGTAATTCTGCTTTTGAGTGTGCACCTGAGAGATTGTTGAGGGACAAGGGGGGATGTGCAGAACGTCCTTAGTCTTCTGAAAAAGTTGGTGCATTGATGTGCTTTCTTAATCTTTTCCCTGAACCGATCATTCAAGATATTTACTCATGAGAACTTGAAGCTGCCTATTCTTTCACTTCAGCACCATTATTTTGTACATTTCAATGAAATCATCTCTCACTCTACTTAGCTTGGGAGCAAAGGCCCAGTTTGCTTCATCTCTCCTAATCTGCTATCCCAGGGATCAATCTGGTAAATCTTGCCCATCCTTCTATTTGAGTCTGTCCTTCCTTGGGTAGAGAGATCGGAACTTAGAGAAATATTCCAGATTCAATTTCATCATCTATCTGATTGCTCAAGGGATTAAGTTAAGTGAACGTGTAGGTAAAGGTCAAGATACCTAGTTTAATTACAGAGGTGGCTGAATGGGCTGAAATTGTCTGCTATTGCTTGACAGCATCAAAGCAGGAAAACACCCCCACCACAAACTTCCAATCAAGGAGGAGAAGCCTGGGAGAAGACCCTTCAGGGTAGGAAACAGAGGACCAGTGCAGGGCATGGCAGGCGAAGGCCTGACACTAGGCCATTGGCTGCTGGAAACCAGCTTCTGGGAACCAGGCACCGTGACTGGGATCCATGAGGGTGCCAATGGCGAGCAGGGCTCCTGTAGGGCTTCGGGCATGGACAGCTTCCTTAACATATCAGGGGTTTGGAACCAGAGGCCAAGGAGGGTGCCTCAGACACTTGGAGCAGGGGTTCACTGCTGGACTGGATAGGAGGTTACGGGGGGTGCAGGAGGTGGCAGCATCGGAGGATGTGCCAGAATCCACAGATTTCATTCCAAAACTGATAGGTCTGTCCACGGCCAAACCAAGGCCGCATGTAAATTGGAGTTGGAAGAGGGGGCCTTTTTATAAGGAACAGCACTCACTAACTAAAGGGCATTATCATCGACTTCTGCAATTTCTGTTAACCTCCCTCCCTTGAGATTCCCTATCCTTCAATCTCCTTTCCCCCAATCACCTTCCCTTCCTTCTACTATCAGAGAGCTGCCCTCTCCTCCATCACTTTTCAACTTTCTGCCCTCCCATCTACATCCTCATCAGTTATCCTGTGTTCCACCACTGCCCCTTCTTCCCTCCTCTCCGCGCTCCCAGCCTTTTAATTCAGGTGCATGTGTGTCTTCCCTTCCACCTGACGAAGGGCCTAGGCTCTTTACTTCTTATGGATGTTGCATGAAAGACATTTACACACTCGATGCAGGCAAAAGGCAATAAACATTGTGAAGGATTCCACGCACCCCTCACGTAAACTGTTCTCCCTTCTGCCATCTGGTAGGAGGTACTGCAGCACTCGGGCCCTTATCTACAGATTGGGCAAGAGCTTTTCCCCCAAGCCATCAGACTCCTGAATTCCCAGAACATTTGGTAATTGGGTCCCAAGGATTGCTAATGCACAAGTTTTAATATTTTAAATGTGTTGAACTTCTATTCTCATTTATATTGATGTAAATATGCTCCGTGGTCCTGGAGAAATGCCATCTCATCTTTGCCATGTGAGCATGGCATAAACGATAAATAAAGGTGACTTGACCTGCTGAGTTTCTCCTGGAAGACAGAGTACCTTTTGATCTCTTTCTTGTCTTGATAGGATTACTGGCCAAACAAAGGAAAATCATTTTTGTGTATTATTTGTACATGACACTAAATGGAATCTTGAACTCTCTAATGTGCCCATGTATACAGTGCATCTGATGCCATTGCATAATTGATGGAGAGAGGATTTCAGTTAGTAGAGGCATGGCGCAGCTCAATGTTGCTGCATACACAGTGCTCACCTGCAGCTGCACCATCTCTGACTCCTTCGTGGCTCGGTCCAATTTCCTCCCCTTGTGGAGGTCGACCTTGCTCTCCATGTTGGAGAGCCACGTGTCCACCTGCTGGAACATCTTTTCCAGGCGTGTTAGCATGTTCAGGGTAGCATTGGCTTTCTCCTTTGCCTCGCAGAGCCTTCGCTGGTAGAGTTGCCAGTCGTGCTGAGCTGACTCAAGAAGGCGGTCCTCCACATATGTTGACCCGGACAGGGTCACCTTCTCCTGAGCCCGAAGGGCAGTACTCATTAGAGTCTGGCCCTCAGTGCATCGCCTCTCTAAGTCCTGTGGAACAATAGTGAAGGGTGTTAATCAGAGAACATAGGTGCAGGATGTAACTTCAGTAGTATAATTTTCTAGCCTTTGCTCCATATCACTTGACCCCTTTAGCCAAAAGGGCCACATCCAACACCCTTCTGAATATATTGAGTGAATCAACCGCAAAAACATTTGTGGTCGGTAGTTCCACAAGTACACAACTCTCTGAATGGAAAGTTTCTCCTCGTCTCAGTCCTAAGTGGCTTCTCCCTTCTCTTTAGACTGTGACTCCTTGTTCTGGATTTCCCCAACATTGGAAGCATTCTTCCTGCATCCAGCTTGTCCAGTCCTGTCAGAATTTTATATGTCTCTCATTCTTCCAATCAGTATAACCCTAGTCTATCCAGTCTTTCTTCATGCATCAGTCTTGCCATCCCATTGGGCTCCCTCAATAGCATGTATGTCCTTCCTCAGATTATGAGACAAAATCCGTAAAATTATACAAGACAGCAGAGGTCCTTAGGGTATTTCAAAAGAATGAACTGTGTTATTAATATTAAACAAGTTTTGAGACAGCCACGATACTTACTCCTCATCAGAATAATAAAAAACAAAAAAATGGTGGAAACACCAGCAGGGCCTACAGCATCTGTGGAGGGAGGAACAGGGTTAGCATCTCTGGGCAAAGACCTTTTGTTACAAGTGGGAAGGATGTTAATATCAAATTGTGGTGAATAGGACAAAAAGACTATCTCTGAAGAGTGAGACCAGAGATGACCTGGCCACTGGTCATTGGGGGCATTCAGGGAGAGGCATATTATGTTCACAGAAGCTACAAAATGTGGGGCTGTTAGAGAGAGCAAAAATGCAGATGATTTAATAGTTGCAAAATGCAGAGCTGTGGACACACCCCAGCCTGAGAAAATCGCCCAACTCAGACTACTGTTGATCCAGGTGCTGTGACCAAATAACCTGGGATGACACATCAGTCCAGTACCAGGGAAGGCTGGACAATCAGGAACAGAGTCATTCAGGTGAGGCACTAAACAAAGCCCTGCCTTCTTAGTCAGCCATGAAAGATGCAGATCAGATGACATACAAGAGACTGCAGATATGAGAGACTGTTAGGGTGGGGGGGGGGGGGGGGTGTGATGTGCAATGAGTGGAAACACAGGCTACCAACTACCAGTGCTGGAATCTGATCAGAAGAGAAGATGATCATGGTGATTAATGGAAGCTATTGGGATAGAGGAGATGGAGAAATTGGATCATATGTAATCCAATGGGCAGAAGAGGATAGGTGACAGAGCAGGGGGGTTGGTAAAGGGAACAAATATAGGAGGAGTGAGGGGACAGAGGAAAGAACAGAATAGCTTGGAAGAACAGAGAGGGGACTCATTATCCTGAAATTGGAATATTCTATGTTCACACCATTGCCTGTACGGTAGCCTGCCCAGGTGCTGTTCCACTAGTTTATGCTGGTCCTCACTCTGGCAGAGGGCGCAGCCCAAGATGAACCAAAAATCGAACATTAATCCATCGGGAGTAGTGCCCTCGATACTTCCCTGTTTCTGGGGCAATGCCTCAAGTTACATTGTAAGAGAACAGAGAACATTTGTGGGACCTTCCTGTGCATAATCTGGCTACTACTCAAAATGCTACCATTGTGTCAATAGAGAAAAAAAACTTCAATGGCTGTGAAATTAATTTCCTGAACTCAAGGGAACGAACTCTGTAAAGTCTACTTTTTACCTCCAGGTCCCGAAGTGTATTTTCAAGGGTCGCGACGTTGTTCCCCAGGTGTGAACAGCAACACAACTTCTCCTTCTCCTGCTCCAGCCACTCATCAAATGACTTCAGGCCCTGCTGGTACTCTTGGTGAAGTGCCACCAGTTCCTCTGCCCTTCTGGTGCCCTCCTGTAAGCCAAAGGGATGAGTTTCGGAAGTTCACTGGAAAGGACCACTACTCGGCAGGCTCATCAAATGAAGACCACGTCGGGGACCTGCCCTCCCCGCGATTGGAGCAGCAACACTCTGGGGAGGTGTGCTGAGATGGAGGCCCCAGGGATAGCTTGTGAAGGGAGGCATGTTGACGCAGTGGTTAGTGCTCTTGCCTCGTACCTCTATCTGTTGGCTGCGAATTGCCGCTTGCTCCTCTCCTCCAGTATGCTCAGTTCCATCCTTCACCTAAACACTCCCCCACTGACTTGACCCCAGCCCCTAAACATGACCACCAGCGTTGACCTTCCCTTACCCAAATTTACAGCCCCAGGTAGCACTGTTGTAAGGACAAAAATAAGCAGACTTCTTCTGGCAGCATCCAAGGCTGCAAAAATAAGTGGCAAGGGTGCGTGCAACTAGAGCAGTCATGTGAATTCACTGTAATTTCTAAATGTGTACAAACTCAAATTAGATCATCCATTAACCTCTTACATCCCCATTTGTTGAAGAGTCTGCAGTTCCCATTGTGGCCTCATTAATCATCTCAGAACTGACAACACTGGAATGGAAACAAGACCTTCCCAACCGTGAGATTCAGCTTAAGAACACTTCAGATACTAGATGCTGTCACCCCAAGTTTGCTCTTTTAACCAATGACTTTGCTTGATCTCTCTGGCCCCAATCCTCCTCCTTTATCCTCTCTCTACCTGTCAACCACTCCTTCCTTCCTCAAGCCTCTTTACTCTTCCATCCTCCTATTGGAGTGCATTTTTCTCAGCCCCTCCCCCAATCACCTCTTAGCCCCTCTTTTCTCTTCCCCCTCCCACCTGCATCCACCCCACCCTTTAATTGGGGTATCCAGTCCTAGTTGTTCTTGAGGAAGGATCTCGGGCAGAAATATTGCCTGCCTATTGCACCCTGGAAATCCCTCTCCACTCACTTAACCCATTGAAGTTTTTTGGGTAACTTTTTGCTTCCATCTATTTATTGTTCCACCTAACTCTTCCATGCACAGTTTGCATCAATAGCAATTTTGAATACAGTGTCTCAAACCTTGGTTTCCCCAAGAAAGGTCAAACATAACTAACATTTCAGGCTTGAGCCCTCCATCAAGGTCTCATCTTTGGGACCAAAAGCTCCTTCTCAGTTGGATGTGAGGATGGCACTTCTCTTTTCTGAAGAGGAGGAGGGGAGTTCTCTTTAATATCCTGATCAGTAGTTATGAGTGATAGAGTTCCACAGCATGGAACTAGGCTCACACGCGCAGCTTGTCCATGCTGAACAATATGCCTTTCTGCTTCAGACTTACTTGCCTGCATTAGGCCCATACCCTCCAACCCCTTCCCATCCATGTGGTTACCTAAGTGTTTCTTCAAGGAAGCTAATAAACCTGACCCCATCACTTTGTCTGGCATATCTCCACTATCATTCCATATCTCCACTATCCTCTGAATGAAGATATGTCCCCTCACATCCCTTCTAAATCTCACCCCTCCGCTCACCTTATAGTTATCCACTTTTTTCTTGTTCTCTCACTCTAGGAAACAAACTGCCATTTGTCTACACCCCTCATGATTTTAGACCTCAGTGTGTCTCCTCGCAACCTCCTATGCTAAAGAAAACAGGCCTAGTTTCTCTTATGATAACTCAACTCCTAATCCTTGCAACAACCTTATAAACCTCTTCTGCACAAGTTTAATATCCTTCCAATAGCTGGATGACTGGAACTGCACACAATATTCCAAGGGTCACTTCACCAATGTCTTGTAAAACTTCAACACTTAATTTCTCAACCAATGAAGGAAAGCATCCCAAACCATCTCTTTAATACTCTGCCTACCCGTGCAGTCATCTTTTCAGAATTAATGATTTAAGATTTAATGCACATTTAATTCCTACTTTGTACTGAGTTTGTTTTGTGCAGCATACCTTTGCCCTGTCTCGCAGATTGCTGAAGCGCTCTTGAAGTTCTTGGAGTTCCAAGCGTGTCACATAATGTTGGGCCATATTTCCCGCTTTGGCCTGGATTGTTTCCAGCAAATGGCTGTGACTCAGGGTGTCTTCATAGAGTAACTGGAAGAGCAGAATCCAGACCAGACTCAGCACACAAAAAGAATCTGTTTTTAGTTCATTCCTGGACAAGTAAAATTATAAAGCTCCCATGGCTTTCAAATACCTCAGGTCAGTGGGATGGAAACTGGCCTGAAGATAGCAGATCATCCAGTTGAATTGAACATTGGAAAATCAGGGTGCCATCTGTAAAGTATCAGCCCAGTTTCCTGATCTTCACCAGGATCAGATGGTCCAAATGGCCCACAAGGGAGGCACAACTCTTCCCTTAATGTACTTCACGATTTCAAAGGTTGCTTTCTGGACAGATGAATGATCAAATGAAATGGACCAGTAATCTAGATAGCTAGACTTGTAATCCACAGAACTAACTGAGTGATCTTGAGAACAGAGCTGGTTATCTCAAGAAAAGACCTGGCAATCTACAGAACAGACCCAGTGGTCTGGAGATCAAAAGATTTGATATAGAGGGAAGACATAATGATTTTTAGAACACTTCCAATAATCTAGAAAAGAAGCCTAGGGATCTAGAGGACAGACCTGGTGATTCAGTGGACAGAGGGAGAGTCATGGGGCTCTAAAGACACCATGTGACCTGGAAAACAGAAATGGTAATCTTCACAGCAGACCCAGTGAACTGGAGAAGAAACCCAGGGGATCTTGAGGATAAACCTAATGATCTAGTGAATAGTCCTGGTGATCTAAAGAAGCAAAAGATGCCTTCTCTGTCACTGTTTCAGTTATAGAATGGGAAAGGCACTAGTGGCTCTGTATTAGAATACTCAAGAAGTCCCTGATGGTTTAATGAGCATGTTGAATACGTCCAAACCAAGCCCATTAAGGTCCCCGATAGTTGGCTGGGTGTGTTGAGTGGACTGGAAAATATTATGTCTAGTAGTTCACCATATACCTGGGATGAAGAGAAAAATTGTGCTCTGTTTCTGCCCCACATCATTAGCTGGTGATCTCAAGTACAGATCCAAGGATCTAGAGAAGAAACCCAGGGATCTAGAGAAGAAACCCAGGTTTTGGAGAAAATAATGTCAATTGTACAATAAATAGATGAACCCATGGTACCAGTGAGGTGACCATGGTGCTGATGAGCTCTTGGAAAATTCTGAACGATTCACCATTCTTTTTGGTGAGGTAACGCTATCATTATGATCTTTATGTGATGCCAGTTCCAACAACTCCATGATTGACTTCTGAAGTGGCCTAGCAAGCCACCCAGGTGGATTATAACAGCCATACTAAAGTGGTCCACCACCATCTTCTCAAAACAACAGGAGATGGTGTTACTTCAGCAAGAAAAATGAATACATTAAAACACAAAACTACTCATCCAGTTTTACCCTCTTCCAATCATTCCCTCCCTTCCTCAAGCATCTTCTGTTTCTTTCTTCTCTCATGGTGAATGAAGGACAGTCCCCATTGGTCCTCACAAAACTTTGCCTTTGTCCCTATTGGTGCATTGGACACCCATGCCTGAAGTTCCAGCAGGCATTCAGAAGACAGCCAACATCAGAAAAGGCCCCCATCTCCTTGATCACAACCTTTTCTCACTTTTACCTTCAGACAAAAGTCCAGTACCTCTTGGTTCAAAACATTTTTTTCCCCACAGCCATCAAGCTCCCTGTGCTACTTTAACCAGAAACTGTCCTATAACCAACAAAAGACCTGCCTGCACTGTCAAAACCACTCTTTTTTTTCTTGCCCTACTGTAACTGGAAATATCTATTATTTATATATACATACCAGAGTAATTTAATATATACCATTTGAACTTTTATTTTACTACATTAGTTGTTTGGCTGCAGCAAGTTGGAATTTCGGTGCATTTGTACATTGTACTTATGTGTTTGACAATAAACTCATTGTCATTATCACCAGCTAATGATGAGGGGCAGAAACAGAGCACAATTTTTCTCTTCATCCCAGGTATATGGTGAACTACTAGACATAATGTTGTCCAGTCCACTCAACATATTCAGCCAACTATCAGGTACCTTAATGGGCTTGGTTTGGACATATTCAATGTGCTCATTAAACCATCAGGGACTTCTTGAGCATTCTAATACAGAGCCACTAGTGCCTGTTCATTTCTTCTTTATTCCTCCTTAAATTTGAATTTTAAAAATACTGCCTGAGAATCTGGAAAATCTGAAAATTCAGACTGACCCATTCCCCAAGCAGTCCAAATTTTTGTACTTCTACTGTAAATGTTTATAGACCCCCATGTCCTATTTGCTTCATCAGTTGGTTGGTAAACTTTCAAGCCACCTTCAGAGTTGCTCATTTACCCATCATTGGATGTGCTTTTCAGGGAACCACTGGGCACAGAGCAAATTGGCTTGATGGTAAATAGAAGCAAGTCCTTTCCATCACATTCTCAGACTCATGTTCTCTACTCTTCATCTGACTTCACCGCTGATATGTTCACCAGCTCACTAGTCTGAAGCATTAAAGTATCTGCAGGCTTCCTGGTTTAACTCTGCCAGGTGTTGATGCATTCCTGTCAGTGGAGCTTGGACCTGCCAAGCCCTGGATGAAAGGTATGCCTGTCTTTGACCTCCCACTCACCTTGGCTTTGCCCAGTCCTGTGGCCTTGTCTCTAATTTCTGCACATTGTCTTTCAGAAGCCTTCAGCTCTCCCTCCATGCGATCCATCCAGCTCAGGAACTGCCGCACATCATCCTGGTAACTGGTCCACTGAGATAATGCAGCTTCCAGTTGGCTAAGTGCAGAATGAAAGAACATATCGTTTAGATATGTTATTGGTACAAAATATCAGAAAGGTTAACAACTCATAAAATCCATCTTGAATTATAATGGATGCAAAGTGTTTTGACCATGTCTTGTAAATGTAGCTAGAGCCTGATTTACAGTCCCACACCTTCTTATGATAGCAAAGAAACTCAGAACACAACCCATCAGAGAAACAGGCTTGGCCCATCTAGTCTGTGCCAAACTATTCTGCCTAGCCCTATTGACTAGAACACAACCCAGCACAGAAACACGCTTGGCCCATCTAGTCTGTGCCAAACTATTTTGCCTAGCCCTATTGACTAGAACACAACCCAGCACAGAAACACGCTTGGCCCATCTAGTCTGTGCCAAACTATTCTGCCGAGCCCTATTGACTAGAACACAACCCAGCACAGAAACACGCTTGGCCCATCTAGTCTGTGCCACACTATTCTGCCGAGCCCTATTGACTAGAACACAACCCAGCACAGAAACACGCTTGGCCCATCTAGTCTGTGCCAAACTATTCTGCCGAGCCCTATTGACTAGAACACAACCCAGCACAGAAACAGGTTTGGCCCATCTAGTCTGTGCCAAACTATTCTGCCGAGCCCTATTGACTAGAACACAACCCAGCACAGAAACAGGTTTGGCCCATCTAGTCTGTGCCAAACTATTCTGCCGAGCCCTATTGACTAGAACACAACCCAGCACAGAAACAGGTTTGGCCCATCTAGTCTGTGCCAAACTATTCTGCCTAGCCCTATTGACTTGCACCTGGACCATAGACCTCCATAACTCTTCCATCCATGTACCAATCCAAATATTTCTTAAATAAAAAAATTGAGCTTGCATTGATCTCTCCAGTTGGCAGGTTGTTCCTCATTCTCATCACTCTCTATCTCCACCCAACCTCCGTGGAAAAAGCCTCTTGCATTGACTATCTGTATCCCTCATAATTTTGTACACCTCTATCAATTTCTGACCAGAGAATAAAGTCCTAACCTGTTTAACCTTTCCCTGTAACTCAACCCCCAGTAACATCCTTCGAACTCTTCTCTGCACTATTTCAATCTTATTGATGCATTTCCTCTAGTTAGGTGACCATAACAGAACACAATGACTCCAGATGAAAGTCATGGGATTCACCTGAGGATGATACTCAAGGCACCTTTTGAATGATTCCATCCTGAGGTGAGGGGACTTCAAAGTCAATCTCCACAGTAATTTTCTGGAATGAAATCCATCCACGGTCTGACAAATAGTCAGATCTGGAAACCTTTCTCCCTAAAACTCTCAGGCTCCAGGCCACATTCTCTGATTGATGCAAGTACACTCCTGATATCAAACACGCTTGCAGTTCCTGAACTCTGCATAATGCTCTGTGGATTAACTGTGTGTGTGCTTGTACTTATGCCTTGTATGCTAGTGTAGTCCTCACAGTGGACATGCATCACAAACTATTCTGCCGAGCCCTATTGACTAGAACACAACCCAGCACAGAAACACACTTGGCCCATCTAGTCTGTGCCAAACTATTCTGCCTAGCCCTATTGACTAGAACACAACCCAGCACAGAAACACGCTTGGCCCATCTGGTCTGTGCCAAACTATTCTGCCGAGCCCTATTGACTAGAACACAACCCAGCACAGAAACACGCTTGGCCCATCTAGTCTGTGCCACACTATTCTGCCGAGCCCTATTGACGAGAACACAACCCAGCACAGAAACACGCTTGGCCCATCTAGTCTGTGCCAAACTATTCTGCCGAGCCCTATTGACTAGAACACAACCCAGCACAGAAACACGCTTGGCCCATCTAGTCTGTGCCAAACTATTCTGCCGAGCCCTATTGACTAGAACACAACACAGCACAGAAACACGCTTGGCCCATCTAGTCTGTGCCAAACTATTCTGCCGAGCCCTATTGACTAGAACACAACCCAGCACAGAAACAGGCTTGGCCCATCTAGTCTGTGCCAAACTATTCTGCCGAGCCCTATTGACTAGAACACAACCCAGCACAGAAACACGCTTGGCCCATCTAGTCTGTGCCACACTATTCTGCCGAGCCCTATTGACTAGAACACAACCCAGCACAGAAACACGCTTGGCCCATCTAGTCTGTGCCAAACTATTCTGCCGAGCCCTATTGACTAGAACACAACCCAGCACAGAAACAGGTTTGGCCCATCTAGTCTGTGCTAAACTATTCTGCCGAGCCCTATTGACTAGAACACAACCCAGCACAGAAACAGATTTGGCCCATCTAGTCTGTGCCAAACTATTCTGCCTAGCCCTATTGACTAGAACACAACCCAGCACAGAAACAGGTTTGGCCCATCTAGTCTGTGCCAAACTATTCTGCCTAGCCCTATTGACTTGCACCTGGACCATAGACCTCCATAACTCTTCCATCCATGTACCAATCCAAATATTTCTTAAATAAAAAAATTGAGCTTGCATTGATCTCTCCAGTTGGCAGGTTGTTCCTCATTCTTATCACTCTCTATCTCCACCCAACCTACGTGGAAAAAGCCTCTTGCATTGACTATCTGTATCCCTCATAATTTTGTACACCTCTATCAATTTCTGACCAGAGAATAAAGTCCTAACCTGTTTAACCTTTCCCTGTAACTCAACCCCCAGTAACATCCTTCGAACTCTTCTCTGCACTATTTCAATCTTATTGATGCATTTCCTCTAGTTAGGTGACCATAACAGAACACAATGACTCCAGATGAAAGTCATGGGATTCACCTGAGGATGATACTCAAGGCACCTTTTGAATGATTCCATCCTGAGGTGAGGGGACTTCAAAGTCAATCTCCACAGTAATTTTCTGGAATGAAATCCATCCATGGTCTGACAAATAGTCAGATCTGGAAACCTTTCTCCCTAAAACTCTCAGGCTCCAGGCCACATTCTCTGATTGATGCAAGTACACTCCTGATATCAAACACGCTTGCAGTTCCTGAACTCTGCATCATGCTCTGTGGATTAACTGTGTGTGTGCTTGTACTTATGCCTTGTATGTTAGTGTAGTCCTCACAGTGGACATGCATCACAAACTATTCTGCCGAGCCCTATTGACTGGAACACAACCCAGCACAGAAACACACTTGGCCCATCTAGTCTGTGCCAAACTATTCTGCCTAGCCCTATTGACTAGAACACAACCCAGAACAGAAACACGCTTGGCCCATCTAGTCTGTGCCAAACTATTCTGCCGAGCCCTATTGACTAGAACACAACCCAGCACAGAAACAGGCTTGGCCCATCTAGTCTGTGCCAAACTATTCTGCCTAGCCCTATTGACTAGAACACAACCCAGCACAGAAACACGCTTGGCCCATCTAGTCTGTGCCAAACTATTCTGCCGAGCCCTATTGACGAGAACACAACCCAGCACAGAAACACGCTTGGCCCATCTAGTCTGTGCCAAACTATTCTGCCGAGCCCTATTGACTAGAACACAACCCAGCACAGAAACACGCTTGGCCCATCTAGTCTGTGCCAAACTATTCTGCCGAGCCCTATTGACTAGAACACAACCCAGCACAGAAACACGCTTGGCCCATCTAGTCTGTGCCAAACTATTCTGCCGAGCCCTATTGACTAGAACACAACCCAGCACAGAAACACGCTTGGCCCATCTAGTCTGTGCCAAACTATTCTGCCGAGCCCTATTGACTAGAACACAACCCAGCACAGAAACACGCTTGGCCCATCTAGTCTGTGCCAAACTATTCTGCCGAGCCCTATTGACTAGAACACAACCCAGCACAGAAACACGCTTGGCCCATCTAGTCTGTGCCAAACTATTCTGCCGAGCCCTATTGACTAGAACACAACCCAGCACAGAAACACGCTTGGCCCATCTAGTCTATGCCAAACTATTCTGCCGAGCCCTATTGACTAGAACACAACCCAGCACAGAAACACGCTTGGCCCATCTAGTCTGTGCCAAACTATTCTGCCGAGCCCTATTGACTAGAACACAACCCAGCACAGAAACACGCTTGGCCCATCTAGTCTGTGCCAAACTATTCTGCCGAGCCCTATTGACTAGAACACAACCCAGCACAGAAACAGGCTTGGCCCATCTAGTCTGTGCCAAACTATTCTGCCTAGCCCTATTGACTAGAACACAACCCAGCACAGAAACACGCTTGGCCCATCTAGTCTGTGCCAAACTATTCTGCCGAGCCCTGTTGACTAGAACACAACCCAGCACAGAAACACGCTTGGCCCATCTAGTCTGTGCCAAACTATTCTGCCGAGCCCTATTGACTAGAACACAACCCAGCACAGAAACACGCTTGGCCCATCTAGTCTGTGCCAAACTATTCTGCCGAGCCCTATTGACTAGAACACAACCCAGCACAGAAACACGCTTGGCCCATCTAGTCTGTGCCAAACTATTCTGCCGAGCCCTATTGACTAGAACACAACCCAGCACAGAAACACGCTTGGCCCATCTAGTCTGTGCCAAACTATTCTGCCGAGCCCTATTGACTAGAACACAACCCAGCACAGAAACACGCTTGGCCCATCTAGTCTGTGCCAAACTATTCTGCCGAGCCCTATTGACTAGAACACAACCCAGCACAGAAACACGCTTGGCCCATCTAGTCTGTGCCAAACTATTCTGCCGAGCCCTATTGACTAGAACACAACCCAGCACAGAAACACGCTTGGCCCATCTAGTCTGTGCCAAACTATTCTGCCGAGCCCTATTGACTAGAACACAACCCAGCACAGAAACAGGCTTGGGCCATCTAGTCTGTGCCACACTATTCTGCCTAGCCCTATTGACTAGAACACAACCCAGCACAGAAACAGGCTTGGCCCATCTAGTCTGTGCCAAACTATTCTGCCGAGCCCTATTGACTAGAACACAACCCAGCACAGAAACACGCTTGGCCCATCTAGTCTGTGCCAAACTATTCTGCCGAGCCCTATTGACTAGAACACAACCCAGCACAGAAACACGCTTGGCCCATCTAGTCTGTGCCAAACTATTCTGCCGAGCCCTATTGACTAGAACACAACCCAGCACAGAAACACGCTTGGCCCATCTAGTCTGTGCCAAACTATTCTGCCGAGCCCTATTGACTAGAACACAACCCAGCACAGAAACAGGCTTGGGCCATCTAGTCTGTGCCACACTATTCTGCCTAGCCCTATTGACTAGAACACAACCCAGCACAGAAACACGCTTGGCCCATCTAGTCTGTGCCAAACTATTCTGCCGAGCCCTATTGACTAGAACACAACCCAGCACAGAAACACGCTTGGCCCATCTAGTCTGTGCCAAACTATTCTGCCGAGCCCTGTTGACTAGAACACAACCCAGCACAGAAACACGCTTGGCCCATCTAGTCTGTGCCAAACTATTCTGCCGAGCCCTATTGACTAGAACACAACCCAGCACAGAAACACGCTTGGCCCATCTAGTCTGTGCCAAACTATTCTGCCGAGCCCTATTGACTAGAACACAACCCAGCACAGAAACACGCTTGGCCCATCTAGTCTGTGCCAAACTATTCTGCCGAGCCCTATTGACTAGAACACAACCCAGCACAGAAACACGCTTGGCCCATCTAGTCTGTGCCAAACTATTCTGCCGAGCCCTATTGACTAGAACACAACCCAGCACAGAAACACGCTTGGCCCATCTAGTCTGTGCCAAACTATTCTGCCGAGCCCTATTGACTAGAACACGACCCAGCACAGAAACAGGCTTGGGCCATCTAGTCTGTGCCACACTATTCTGCCTAGCCCTATTGACTAGAACACAACCCAGCACAGAAACAGGCTTGGCCCATCTAGTCTGTGCCAAACTATTCTGCCGAGCCCTATTGACTAGAACACAACCCAGCACAGAAACACGCTTGGCCCATCTAGTCTGTGCCAAACTATTCTGCCGAGCCCTATTGACTAGAACACAACCCAGCACAGAAACACGCTTGGCCCATCTAGTCTGTGCCAAACTATTCTGCCTAGCCCTATTGACTAGAACACAACCCAGCACAGAAACACGCTTGGCCCATCTAGTCTGTGCCAAACTGTTCTGCCTAGCCCTATTGACTAGAACACAACCCAGCACAGAAACACGCTTGGCCCATCTAGTCTGTGCCAAACTATTCTGCCGAGCCCTGTTGACTAGAACACAACCCAGCACAGAAACACGCTTGGCCCATCTAGTCTGTGCCAAACTATTCTGCCGAGCCCTATTGACTAGAACACAACCCAGCACAGAAACACGCTTGGCCCATCTAGTCTGTGCCACACTATTCTGCCGAGCCCTATTGACTAGAACACAACCCAGCACAGAAACAGGCTTGTGATGCATCACAAAGTCATCACAGGTACATGGATGGAAGAGTTATGGAGGTCAATGGTCCAGGTGCAAGTCAATAGGGCTAGGCAGAATAATAGTTGGTGTAACAATAACTAATTATCTATGAACCCATAATTTTCTAAGCCTTTAAAATGTTCTATCTCTTACCCCATTACCCTCAGTCTCCTATGCTCCTGGGAGCAAAGACCCAGCCAATCTAGCCTCTCCCCCAGTGAATTCTAATGAATCCTTTCTGCTCCCTTTCCAGCTTCATGTTATCTTTTCTCTAGCTGCATGACCAAAACTGCACACAATGCCCCAGGTGCAGCCTCACCAACATCATGTATGACCTCCCCGATCCATTCTCAATGCCCATACCAATGGAAGCAAGTACACCAAATGCCTTCTTCGCCACCTAGTCTACTTGGGCCACCACTTCCATGGAATTATGAATCTATACCTCCAAATCTCTGATCGACAATACTCCCCAGTGTCAACTTCACCAAGTAGGTCCTGTCCTGGTTTAACCTGCACCTCATACTTATTTGAGTTTTCCATCTTCCATCCCTTAGCCTACATTCCCAATTTATCCAGAGCCTTTGATAACCTTCTTCACTGTCCACCAATTTTTGACTCATCTACGAACTTATTAACCATGCTAATTACATTTTCATCCAAGCCAACCATGATGGTTCAACTGCAATAGTTATTTAGTTTTCCAGTTACCATTTTTTGCTGTTGCTTAGGCTGAGTTTCATGCTGATGTGATCTTCCACATCAATCCAGTGGCTTTGGCTGATTTAATGCAAGTTGCGATCGCCTACAACCCTACTGTGGCTTGGCTGAATTTAATGCATCCATCCTCATCCTATCGCAGCCATGAGGGACTGACCTTTTGCACTGAATGGAGAAGGAAAGAAGTGAGTCCCAGGAGTCTTTCAGATCTTCCATCTGTTTCCCGAGGGTGGGTGCACCCTCAGGAGAAGTGCTCCTCAGCACAGACTCCCCACGAGTCAGCAACATCTTCAGCTGTATCTCCTTCTCCTGTCTGAGTGCCAGGAGAGCCTGTTGAAAGAATGATTAAATTCCAATTAGCACACCTCACAATCTAAATCTGTCTGGAGGAAGTTTTCTAATTAAAGAAATTCAATCACAGAGGTGGTGTCAACAGTGACAAGGTGAGTGACTGTTTCCAATTCCTGGATGTCCTTCAGGAGTCAAGAAGATATAAGATTCCTTCATTTGACATACATAAACTTTGCTTTCATCTGTTTGCGCTGTAAGGATACACACAAAGGCTTCACTAGTCCAGAATGAGAAAGAGAATCCCTTCAGAGACATGGTATCCGTGGATCCCACCATCTCTTGTGCCTCTGTAACCTCCATAGCCACATGACCTTTCGTTTGGTACAGTGATGAACATGAGTACCAGGCATCCCAGTCACCCTCCTGGGCCCTGGTACCCAATATGATCAAGAAGCTGGCAGCACTTGAGGCCCTTTGGGAGTCCTGCTCTCCCTCAACATGCTCACCACTGCTTGGTGTGATCTTCAGCTGCCAAGCCCCTCACTATTCTGTTGCTGTGGTGTCCAACCCTTTGGATCCTCTCCCAGGCTTCTCAAGTATCCATATGGTGAAGTTTTTTTGTCACATTTTCAGATGCACAGATCGAGCGGCACAGAAACAGACGTTTTGGCCCACCGTGTCTGTGGGTAACATTTAATTACCCACTTGCCAGCATTGGGTCTGATAGTCATAGACATATGGCATTCCAGAAGTTTGACCCAGCAATAATGAAAAAATAGAGCCAAGGATATAAATCTGGATAATGTGGGACTTCAGAGAAATTTGGAGGGAAGGATGTTCCTATCCACCAGCTTTACACTTCACTCTTGAGGGTGGAGGTTGCATGTTTGAGAAGGCCTGTTGAGGAAGTCCAAGAGAATGGTGTCCACAGAACAGACTGCAGCCACAGAGCACCAGTGGTGGATTCCTTACCATTAGGAAGTCAATGCCAAAGAATAGTTCCTTTGTGCCCTCAAGCAATGAATATCTGTAGTCATGTTTTGGCCAGTCACATTTTGGGTTCAGTTAACAAGTGGAAGGGTGACAAAGTGAAGAAGGAGGACAGTGGAGCTGATGGGATGCTGTTGGGAATCATCAAGTAACCCATATAACAATTACAGAATAGAAGCAGACCAACTTGGCCCTTCTAGTCCATGCCAAACACTTTTTCCCACCTAACTCCACTGACCTACCCTCAACCCGTAACCCTCCATTCCTTTCCCATCCATATACATATCCAACTTATCCTCCGCCACTTCTTCTGGAAGCTCGATCCACACACCCACCACTCTCTGAGTAAAGAAGTCCCCCCTCATGTTTCCTCTAAACTTTTTCCCCCTAACTCTCAGCTCGTCCTCTTATTTGTATCTTCCCCTTTCTTAAAGGAAAATGCCTTGCCACATCAACTCTACGTATACCCCTAATAATTTTAAATACCTCAATCAAATCCCCTCCCAACTTTCTACACTCCAAAGAATTAAAACCTAACTTATTTAACCTTTCCTTATAACTTAGACCCTACAACCCTGGCAACATTCTAGTAGATCTACTCTGCACTCTCTCCAATTTGTTGATATCTTTCCTATACTTTGGAGACCTAAACTGTACACAATACTCCGTTTGACTTTACCAATGCTTTGTACAATTTTAACCAATGCTTTGTACAATTTTAACGTAACATCCCAGCTCCTATACTCAATGCTCTGATTTATAAAGGCTAACATACCATAAGCTTTCTTCATCACGCTATTCACATGTGACTTCACCATCAGGGAGCTATGTACCATTATTCCTGGATCCCTCTGTTCTACTGCATTCTTCAATGCCCATGTATATCCTATTTTGATTAGCCCTACCAAAATGTAACACCTCACATTTGTTGCATTAATCACCATCTGCCATCTTTCAGCCCACTCTTCTAACTGGCCTAAATCCCTCTGCAAGGTTTGAAACCCTTCCTCACTATCCACAGCTATTTTAGTATCATCTGCATACTTCCTAATCCAATTTACCACCCCATCATCCAGATCATTAATGTACATGACAAACAGTAATGGACCCAATACTGAACCCTGAGGCACACCACTAGTCACTGGCTTCCAATCTGACCAACATTTATCTACCACTACTCTCTGTCATCATCCATTCAACCACTGTTGAATCCATTTTACTACTTCAATGTTAATACCTAATGATTGAACCTTCCTAACTAACCTCGCCTGAGGAATCTTATGAAAGGCCTTACTAAAGTCCATATATACATCCACTGCCTTACCCTCACCAACTTTCCTAGTAATCTCCTTAAAAAAAATTCAATGTTTGTCAAATATGATCTTCCCTTCATAAATCCATGTTGAATGTTTCTAATCAAACCCTACCTATCCAAATATTTATATATACCATCTTTAAGAATAATTTCCATTAACTTACCCACCACTGATGTCAAACGTGGGCCTGAGATACTTTACTTGATACAGGAGGATGCCATTTAGTTGGCAGGACATTGTGCAAGGTAATGGGGACAGAGAAGTGGAGAGATTCAGGGAAACTGTGGAATACATTGCTAAAGACAGCTTCATGGGGATTTATTTCATGAGCATGGAAATTCAAAGCAACAAATTTATGTGAAATGGGGCTGGTGTTTTGTCAAAATACAGTCAGAAAAAGCACACAGTTCTGACCTCCCTGCTATTAAAAAGCATACTTCATATGCTACTGCTGAGTACACCAAATCATTTGAACCATTGATAGGGGAGGAGGGTGTAAAACGAGAAGGTGTTGGTTTAAGGTGAGAGGTGGGGGAAGACCTGAGGGGCAACATTGTCTCACCGAAGGTACTGAGTATGTGAAACAATCTGCCAGAGGAAGTGGCAGTGTCCCCCACTTGACTATCAGACAAAATGCTGGTAAATGGGATCAAAGACATGGCAGGTCAAAGCACCTGCTTCTGAGCAAGGCCTATCAATCAGTTAAGTGAATAAGGTGATTGTGAGAGCATGAGGAAGCACAAAGGGGAAATAGAGGCATGATTTCCCAGGCCGAGTTGGGAAGGTCGTAGATTGTGTAAGAGAACACAGACCATGATCTGTGTGGTGAAGGATAGTGCTGGGAGCTGGGGAAGGGAAAGGAACAATGAGTGTCTGGATGATGTCAGACAGAAGATTCTGTTTGTTCTGATTCAACTCGTTGATGTTTTTAAAAAGGGCTGATATCAGGGGGCTACAATTATCACGAGATCTTGATCAGAGGCTGAGGAATGGCAGACGAAGTTTAATCTGGATAAGTGCAAGCCATTGTAATTTGGTAAATTAAACCAGGGTGGGACTTGCACATTAAGTGGCAGAGACCTGAGGAAAACGCACCAGAGTGACACATGCCTCAAGTACATACTTCCTTGACAGTGGCACACAGGTAAACAAGGGAGCAATGACGGCATTTGACACAGTTGTATTCGTTGATCACTGCATTGCGTATATGAGCAGGGACATAACGTCATGGCTGTACAAGACTTTCATAACACTACATTTGGAATACTGTGTGCAGTTCTGATCATGGAGGAACAGAGAACATTACAGCATAGTACAGGCCCTTCAGCCCATCATATTGTATCAACCTATGGACACCTATTCAACAATTTTTCCTACCTCACACCCATAACCCTCTATTTTTTCTACATCCAGCATGCTAAATACTTAATTGAATTAAAAAGTCAATAAATAAACAACAAAATACAGATAATAAATATTCACAATAATATTTCTGCAAAAAAAATGACAGCAATCAGCAAAATATCCTTTGTGCAACAGAGACTGGTAGCTGTTGGAAAGAAACTATTCTTGAACGTAAGGGTGCTGGACTTCATACTTCTGTTAGACTGGAAATGGGGCCAAAAATTCATGAAATGTTACTGGAAATGGAAGTTTTCAGATATAAGTAGAGGCTAATTTTTTTTTAGAGATACAGAATGTTAACAAGACCTTCCAGCCCATGAGATCGTGCTTTCCAAATAAATCTTTGTGCCAACCTTTAGCCCTGTATGTCATTGGAGGGTGATGGAAACCGGAGCTACTGGAGAAAACACAGGAAGAATGTACAAACTTCCTACAGATAGCAGCAGATTTGAACTTGAGTTGCTGGCGCTGTGTAATAACCTTGTGCTGACCTCTACAATAACCATGCCAACCTACCTAGGATGGGCTGGGACTTTTTTCCATGGAGTTTAGGAGGCTGAGGAGTGACCTTATAGAGGTTTATAAAAATCATGAGGGGCATCGAGGGGCAGATCTCTTCCCAGGTAGGAGAGTCCAAGACAAAAGAGCATAGGTTTAATGTGAGATGGAGGAAACATTTAAAAGGGACCTGAGAGGCAACCTTTTCACGCTGAGAGTGGTACATGTATGGAACAAGCTGCTTTTTTTTAAATTTATTTTTCACACTATAAACCATACTGACCAAAATACATACAGACATTTTTCTCTTTAATATAGAGGGTCATTTTCTCCCCTTTTTCCCCCCTCCCTTCCCTCCCTCCCTCACCCCCACTTCCCATTTATTTAAAGTTCAATCTATAAGATACATTAAACCCGTTAAATAATGGCGTCACTTAATAAAAATAAACAAGAAATTTTTGTCTTTTACTTTTATATACGGAGTCAGTTCATTTCGTTGTCTTCTCCTTCTGTCATTTTAGGTGGTGGAGGTCCGTGGTAGGATTTCTCTATTGTATTTCATGTATGGTTCCCATATTTGTTCGAATATTGTGATGTTATTTCTTAAATTATTTGTCATTTTTTCTAATGGAATACATTCATTTATTTCGCTTGATGAAGTGGTTGAGGCGGGAACCATCATGACATTATGGATAATAGGCAAACCATTTAGGACCGAGATGAGGAGGAATTTCTTTACCCAGAGGGTGGTGAATCTGTGGAATTCATTGCCACAGAGGGCAGTAGAGGCAGGTTCATTAAATATATTTAAGAGGGAATTAGATATATTTCTTCAGTATAAGGGTATTAAAGGTTACTGAGAGAAGGCGGGGACGGGGTACTGAACTTTAAGATCAGCCATGATCTCGTTGAATGGCGGAACAGGCTCGAAGGGTCGAATGACCTACTCCTGCTCCTATCTTCTATGTTTCTATGACATTTAAAAAGCATTTAAACAGGGATAGGAAAGGGTTGGAGAGAGACGGGCCAAGCTCAGATGGGCAACTCGGTTGGCATGAACGATTTTGGCCAAAGGGGTTGCTCATGTGCCATATAGCTCCACAACTTCATGGTTACTTTAAAAGAAAGCAAACAGAAGATTTTCATTCCACGATGGAAATGGTTCCCTTGCATCCCACAACACCGCCTCATTTTCACTCCACTGAAAATTAATATTCTTTGAGTATTCTGTGACAGCTAAATAGGTCACCAGTAGTGAATAAAATACTGAAATAGAAAATAAGTTATCGGCCAGAACAAAAGTTGACATTCAGAATTCCTCTCACTTTTGATCCCAGCATATCAACTGGATCCCTTAGTACACACATACAGGTTGATTCTCTCCTGACAGACTTTTCCTTAAGTGAAACCCTCTGGACAGCGAACTCCAGTTACATTGAACAGATCCAATAACCCCAAATTGTGCAGGACGTGAATGTGTGATCTGGTCCGACACTCCAGATGGGAGAGACAGTCATCTTTTGACTATCTTGTACAGAGCAGGTTTACCAGATGTTGCTTGATTTAGAGGGTATGACCTTAAGCAAGAGATTGGACAAACTTGGTTTGCTTTCTCTGGCACGTACAAATCTGAGACCTGTTAGAGGTTTCTAAAATCATGAGGAGGTATTCATTGGGTGGATAATCAGAAACTTTACCCCAGGGTAAAAGCACACACTAGAGGACGAGCATTTAAAGTATAGTGGAGGAAGTTTAAGGGAGATGTATGGAGCAAATATTTTATACTGAGAGTGGTGGTTGCCTGGAATGGGCTGCCAGGAGCAGAGGTGAAAGCAGATACAATACCGTCTGCACAGTTAGCAAAGCCGTTAGCACAACGTTAACACAGCAGCCCAGGTTCAAATCCAGTGCTGTCTATATGGAATTTTATGTTCTCCCCGTGACCTGTGTGGGTATTTTCCTGGTGCTTTCGTTTCCTCTCACTTTCCAAAAACATATCGAATTGGTGCTAATTGGGCGTAATTTGGGCAGCACCCAGAAGGGCTTTTTACCATGCTGCATTGCTAAATTTTTAAAAAATCAAATTAATTTTAAAATAGTAGCATTTAAGAGGTTTTGAGACAGATACATGGATATGAAGATGATGGAGGTATACCTATCAGGTACAAGCAGCAGATATTTAATTGGATTTGGACATCAGGTTCAGCACAGACATGTGGATTGAAGGGCCTGTTCTTGTGTCTACTGCTCTAGATCCCTCTCTGCCACTCCAGAGGTTCTAAAATATCTCAAGATATTTACCATAAAAGGCGCGTTCTCCCTGTGCCATGGTAAACACATTGCACACAACACCCTCTCGATCTGCTAGCTCTTTGGTTGATTTCCAACCTGGGAACTTGCATTGGGAAAACAAGTCCTGTGCTGATAACAGAACCAATGGAACTCACCTCGACCTTTGCCATCCGGCTGTCGAGCATACTCTTCTCAGCAGTGGGGGTGCAGTAGGATTCGAGCATATGCCTGGCATCAGCCACCCAGTCCTGGAGTCCCTTCAGTCCCTGTGAGAACTGTTGGTGTTCAGTCACAGTCCTCTGAACCCTTAGTGCCTTCTCCTGAAATCCAATAGAAGGACAGAGGCAATCATTGCAAAATCATTTTTCAATTCCATTTAATGTTTTGTTTATGCACAAGCAAGTAGTAAATTCCACCCTGGAACTTTGCCCTCCATCTGAGCCCACAACACATTGTCTGCAATGGTATCCCAGAAGCCAGCTCATCTTCTCACACTGCTCCTTCTGAAAGTCATCCTTGAATCTGTTCCCACCACTCCTTCGAACATGTTTCTGTACCTGAAAACCTGCTGTGAAAAAAACCCTTCATTGTGTCTCTTAGCTTCGGAACAAAACAGATTCCTTTCCAGTCACATTAAACTACTCTAGTTACCAACTCAACTCCCAGGATTCTCATGATTTTCTCCTAGTGGAGTCTGTCATTTTGCAAACTCTGGTGAGCTGGGAAAATTGAGCCCCACTTTCTTCCCGTCTCACACCAACACCGTTGCTTACCTTCTACATGACTTTCTACGAAACCCCATTGGGGCAGTCAACAACAGGATGCAATAATTCCAAATTGTACAGGACACGAGCGCGTGATCTAGTCTGACCCTCCAGCATTGTTGCCAAATCTGATCATCCGTGGCTGATCTACCATCATTGTGAAACCTGAGCCACCTCTTGCTCTTGGGTGATCCCACATAACAGCAATGACAGCAGGGGTAGCCAGTGACTCAAACACTAAGAGCCCCCTAGCAGGTTTATGTATTCTATTTATAACTCATGGTGCCTTTGAAAAGCAGCCAACAAGTTAAAAGACTCATCTCACCCCTGGCCTCACTCTCGTCACACCTTCTCCCATCAGGAAGATTCACAAATGTGAGATCATGCACCACTGGATTCAAAGAGTTTTTCCTGCTGTTTCCAGACTCCTGAATGAACCTCACAATGGTACAAATTAATGTATCTTTGCTCCATACTAAATGATCTCATTGCAACTGTGCACTTCATACTATATCTGAACTGGTGGTCCTATGTATGAGATATCTCACTGGTCTGCTTGCAAAATAGCCACTATCACTGCATCACGGTACACGTGAGAATGAATGAACTTGGACTTGGATGGCTGACTGCAGATCTGATGCACTGTTGAATATCAGAAATGTATGGCAAAGAAGAGGGCCTGGCCTGGCCAAGTAAATCCCAGTTAAACTCTGCCTCACTTCAGATCTTCATGCATGGAGTGGTTCGTTACAAAACATCAAATGCTCATCCAGATGTTCTTCTAGGTGATTCAGCCACTGAGCTCCAGGTTTCTTTTTTTTTATTTTTTTAAATTTTTTTATTTTTCACACCATAAATCACATTAGCCATGATATACACTATTTCTTTTTCACACATATACAGTGACTTTTTCTCCCCCCCCCCCCTCCTCCCAAGCCACCCCCCCACCCCCCCCTCTCATCCATTTTAGGTATACAATCTAGGTTGCATTAAGCCAGTCAGACAATGTTGTCATTCAACAAAAATACACCAGAAATTCTACTGAGTCCATTCTTTTCTTTCCTTCTCCTTCCATCAACTTAGGTAATGTTTGTCCCCGGTAGGTTTTCGCTATTGTATTTAATGTAAGGCTCCTATACTTGTTCGAATATTTCAATATTATTTCTTAACCTATATGTTATTTTTTCTAATGGAATACATTTATTCATTTAAATTTAGTAGTTTCTTCCTTTTAATTTGGTTATGTATTCCATTAATATTTAAAGTCATATAGTTCAGCGTAGCCCTTTTATATTTTGTTTATCTTCTCTTTCCGTTTTTCCATCATTACCTTTCCTCCTTTTCTATTTCTGTTTTCTTATTTTCAACTCTTTATAAAACAACATTCCTACAACATCCAACATTTTCCTTATTCTCCTATTTCTATCTTATTTATCCCCAATCTCCCCTTCCCCTCCTGAGTTGTCCTTTATCCCTTGTCGGACAACCACATCTCCCCTCTCCATTTGGATTTGCGAATCCACTCGCAAGCGTCAACTGATTTTGCAGTGACCGCTATTTCCCCTCACCCCCCCCCCCAGAAAAGATTTCACTTTTCATATGTCACAAAGGTCACTCTTTTAGTTCCCTCCTTATTCTCTCTATTCCATTACCTTCCCTTATTAATTCTTGTCTATACTATCTATATTTTCCTCTAAGTACAGATGCATTCACGTATGCACATTGTCTCTATTCACTCTTATACCTCTTTACCCGCATACATATCAATCGTGATCATTTTTACTCTCATTACCCGTCTTCATCCCTCAGTCTATTTTTGTCTTTACCCACATACATATCAATCGTGATCATTTTAACTCTCATTACCCGTCTTCCTCCCTCAGTCTATTTTTGTAATTGTTCTGCAAATTTTCGTGCTTCTTCTGGATCCGAGAATAGTCTGTTTTGTTGTCCTGGAATAAATATTTTCAATACCGCTGGATGCTTTAGTATAAATTTATACCCTTTCTTCCATAAAATCGCCTTTGCTGTATTGAACTCTTTTCTCTTCTTTAGGAGTTCGAAACTTATATCTGGATAAATGAAGATTTTTTGCCCTTTATACTCCAGTGGTTTGTTGCCCTCTCTTACTTTTTCCATTGTCTTCTCCAGTACCTTTTCTCTTGTAGTATATCTTAGGAATTTTACTACAATAGATCTTGGTTTTTGTTGTGGTTGTGATTTAGAGGCCAAGTATACTCTTTGTGCCCTTTCTATTTCCATTTCTTGCTGTAGTTCTGGACATCCTAGGGTCTTAGGGATTCACTCTTTTATAAACTCCCTCATATTCTTGCCTTCTTCATCTTCCTTAAGGCCCACTATCTTTATGTTATTTCTTCTGTTATAATTTTCCATTGTATCTATTTTTTGAGCTAGTAGTTCTTGTGTCTCTTTAGTTTTTTTATTAGATTCCTCCAATTTCTTTTTTAAGTCTTCTACCTCCATTTCTGCTGCTACTGCCCGCTCTTCCATCTTGTCCATTTTCTTTCCCATTTCTGTTAAGGTCATCTCTATTTTATTCATTTTCTCTTCTGTGTTGTTTATTCTTTTTCTTAAATCCTTAAATTCCTGTGTTTGCCATTCTTTAAATGACTCCATGTATCCTTTAATAAGAGAAAGTATATCCTTTATCTTGCCTTTCTTTTCTTCTTCTATTTCACTGTACTCTTCCTCTTCCTCTTCTTCTTCCTCTGGGTTGGCCATCTGTTGTTTCTTTGGTGCCCTTTCCTTCTCTTCTGTCTTGTTTCTATTGTCTTCTGTGGTCTCTTCTTGCTGCAGGTGTTCTGCAGCTGTCGTTGCCGGCTGTGGAGATCGACTCCCCAGCTGGTCCCCCCTCCCGTCGGTGTGTTTTTTTTCATTCGCATCGCGCATGCGTGAGGAATCGCGCATGCGCGGTTGCGCGCTTTTACTCGGATCAGCGAGCCATTTTTGTAGTCCATTATTTACCGACTGAGGGAGCGGGTTTCTCTCTCCGCAGCGGGCCTCTTCGGACAGGTAAGGCCTTCACCTTTTTCCTCCTTTGTCTTCTCTTCCTCTCTTCTTACCGTTGCTTTCGATTTTTCTTTTTTGTCGCCATCTTCTTTCCACCTTTATACTCACTTTTCTGTAACTTTTATTTCTGTGCCTTTGTGTTTTCCTTTGTTTTTCCCGACTTTTCTGGAGAGGGCTGGAGTTCACCGTCCGGCCACTACTCCATCACGTGACTCCTGAGCTCCAGGTTTCTTGAAGTCAAATTTATTCTGCTCAAGCTTCTTATAATACAACAGCCACTCTAAACCTTTACCTCCTAGCTAGTTATTCTTCTGCTTGATGGAATAAGGAGAAAAAAAGGATGGAATGAATCTCAACCCAAAGGGGTCCAATATCCTGGCAGGTGGGTTTAATATGGCTGTTAAGGAGGATTAAACTAATTTTGCAGGGGGATGTGAACCAGAGAGTCAGAGCTGATGAAGGGTGAAATAGAAATAAACCAAGGATAGTGTGCAGCAAGGATAACAAGCAGGTGATGGGACAAAATTGCAACCGGAGGGATGACAGACACATAGTCCATTCAAAAACTGGTCTAAAGATATTATATTTAAATGAGCACAGCATTAGAAACAAGGTGGATGATCTTACAGTACAGCTACAGTTTGGACAAAATGATGTTTGTGGCCATTACTCAGCTGTAGCTGAAGGATGGGTGACTTGGGGAGCTGAATGTCCAAGGATACATGGTGTATCGGAGGAAAGGGAGGTAGGTAGAGAGGCAGTGTGGCACAGCTGGTGAGCAACAATATTAAATCATTGGAAAGAAGTAACATAGGATCAGAAGAGGTTGAATCCTTATGGATTGAGTTAAGGAATGGTAAAGGTAAAAGGACCTTCCCAAACAGCAATCGGGATGTGACACAAAATGCAACAGGAAATAAACATGGAATGACAGAAGGACAACGTTACAATAACCATGGGGATTTTAACATGAAAGTAGATTAGGAAAATCAGACTGGTACAGGATTCCAGAGGGAAAGTTTGTAGAATGCCTAAGGGATGCCTTTTTGGATCAGTTTGTCAGGTATTTGATAGGTCAGGGCATCAAGGCGTCTTGGGAGAAGGCTGGGAAGTGGGGCTGAGTGATAATGATCAGTTCATGATTAAATGGCAGAGCAGACCCAGCGGGCCAATTGGCCTACTTCTGCTCATATCTTGAGAAGTCCTTGCTGCTTCCCCTATCCCACCTTACATAGCCTTTGTACACTTCAATTAAGTCTCCCCTCGCCAACTAAAGAAAAGGTTGAATCAGGTTTAGCCAGACGTGGCCAGTGAGGTAATGGTTTGAATTGTCCTGCAAGGAAAAATTAAGCAGTAAATCTGTACTTTTTGATGAGGGCTGGCTCATTGAATTGTATATAAATCTTATGGGGCTTGATCGGGTAAATGCAGGGATGGGACATATGGAAAGAGAGGACAGAGTCTCAAAATAAGGGGTCAGCTATTCATGGAATTTTCCACTCATATATGACTTACTGGCTGAAGCTGAATACGTACAGTACAACTCCAATTATCCAAAATGGTCAGGACCGGGCCCATTTTGGATAAACATTTTTCAGAGAACTAATCATTTTTTTTTTTAAAACAGCCCAGTAGCAACAGCAAATCACTTGTAACAACAAATAAGGGAAGGCTTTTTAAGCATTAAAATAATACTTAATTCTCACCAAAAAAATGCTGGCCATGGCCAATCCCCAACACGTCCCCAATGAGGCCCCACTTATGCTGGGAGCCCAAGGGTCCTGCTCCTGCCTGGGAGCTTGAAGTCCCTGCTGCTGCCAGGTATCTGAGGTCCACTGCTGCCGCTGCTGGGAGCCCGAGGTCCTCGCTGCCGCCGGGAGCCCGACGTTCCCGTTTCTGCTGGGAGCCCAAGGTCCCCGCTGCCGCCAGGAGTGCGACATTTCCACTTCTGTCATGAGCCAGAGATTCCCACTTTCACCGGGAGCTCAACGTCCCCGATCAGTTCGGCTCCGAAAAAATTTTGGATAAATGAGGATTTCTGATTTGTTTCGGATGTCCTCATTTATCCAAAAAAAATTTCAAAATCTGGATAACTGAGGATTTCAGAGAATCCAATTTCAGATAATCAGAATTGTAGTGTACTTTGTATATAAATAAAATAGCATATATTTTTCAATCGAGTTCCCTCCAGAAGATCTAATCCCAGACCTTCCAATTTTCCTCTTTAGAAAACCAGCTCCTTTCATATGGAAAGAGGTAATAAATACCAAAGATTCACGAGAATTCAAGATATAGTGAGTGGGAATATTTGTGATTTCCACTCAGTGATTTTGATGGATTTTGTTGGTAAAAAGTAATATAGCCAGAGTTCTGTTCCAGCACGCTACCCCATAGGATTGGGTTCTGTGATTGAAGAGGAGAACAGCATCTTACAAATGGCTGTGACAGATAAACATTGAATAATAATCACCTCCAGCTGTGTAATCTAAATAGTTCTGGACAGCCCTGCTTGTCCAGGAAGCTACAAGTTCACTGCAGTAGCAGCTTGGTAGCTGTCCTTTTGCTAATCAGAAAGCTGTGGTCCAACTCCCACTGCACAGACATGTGTACATAATCTCCATTAATGTTCCCATTGCAAAACTGGCCAAGATGCCAACCTCTGGGTGAAAAGGGAAATTGAGGCCTTTGTACATCTCAGGAGAATACTGAAGACACTATGGTTCCACCTTGCAAATGAGTGAGGCAGCTTTCACCCCAGAGAAGACTTATGAGAATAACACATGAAGGAGCTGGTTTTCTAAGAAGGTTGGACCGTCTGGGCTTAGATCTTCTAGAGTTTTAATTAAGCAAGAACTTGATTAAAAGGTGCTGAGAGGTCTTGACAGTGACGGTATAGAAGGGTGTTTCCTCTTGTGGGAAACTCTAGAACAGTGTGGGAAGCTGCTGTTTAAAACTAATAGCAGCAAGAAAGTTGAAGTGAATCTTTTTTCTCAGAGGGTTTGTATTCATTGTATTTCCCTTCCTCAAGGAAGCAGTCTTCCAACATTTTGAAGGCAGAGGTAGATAGATCATTGGGAGTGAAGAAAAGGAAAGGTTACCACAAATATATAGGAAGGCAGAGCTGACATGATAAGCAGATCCAGCACGATCGTATGAAAGGGAAAAGCCACCTGTGGTGCTGACTGGCCTATTCTTGTCCTTGAATTTCACCCCTGAACGCACTGAGGTGATCGTAGCATTGTTGTTTGTGGGATACTTTGATGCAGAAATCCACAACCAGATGTTGCCACTTTAAAGAGTGACAACACTTTAAAAATTACTTGAAACACTATAAAGCACACAAAGCAAATTGGGACCGTGAAAGGTAAGAGGGAAATGCAAAGCTTTCCTCTCTGATGTCACTCCCTGGTCTGCATGTGTCTTGTTGTTGAGAAATTTTTTCTAAAGTTGACTGAGACGGCTACAGTTTATTCAGTACACTCTCCTGCTGGGTCACAAATGGCTGGCCAATTCAAGCATGGCACAACAGGTAGTGCGATGAATAGAAACTGAAATTAAATGACAGTAAAACAGCTTTTGGGGGGGGGGGGGTGGTAGTTACAAGCAACTGCAAATGCTCATTCTTTTTATTGTAACATAATAATGCATCAAAAGTGTAATATACTTCAACTTTTGTCTGCTGAACGACAAACAAAGTCACCATGAGTATTGGCCTGGCACCCATAACAATAAGAGAAAGAGAAGCGAAAGAGTCCCTTCAGAAACACTGAGTGTCTGTGGATTCACCTCCAGTGCAGGTGCACAGACTGCATCGCAACCCCGATCTTCAGATCCAGGATTTTTTTTAAAAACACTGTCAGCTCCTTTAATAGACCGTTTAAAGCCTGCATGGAGCCATTGGAATGAAGACTGGGCAGGAGGACCCAGCAGAGCAATGCTGTGTCTCTGTTCTTTGCTCTCTCAGTGCACTTGAGTTTCATTATTTCTTTTTGCGAAGATCATTCCCAGATTATTCAATGAAAAGATAATTAGCAGAGAGTAGTGGGGAGCACTATTAATATCTTGCGTGTACCACTGACCAGAAACTGAACTGGAATAGCCATATATACAACGTGGCTCTCTGACAGAGTATATAAAAATACTTTTGGGAGATAAATTGGGAAAGGTTAGAGTAGGTTACATACAAACACTTGAAAACAGATCTTATTTGAAATACTGGAGAATTCACATCCAGAGTGACTTTACAGAAACTTTGAAGAAGGCCTACGGAGACTTCACAAGTAGGTGATAATTGGAATAACATTGTGGAACGAATGGACTATTGTCTTTAAAGCAACAGCAGAGACATGATGGCTTTTCACAAGAGTGCTCAGAGAGGTCACTGATGGGTTCTTGTTGATCTAAAACCAACAGATGAACCAGAAGACTAACTCCTATTGTTTGATGGAGAAGGTCAGGTGATTTTTGCAAGTAAAGGGAGAAAGCAGTCTCTAACTGAGGGTCAGAGTGTGTGTGTGTGTGTGTGTGTGTGTGTGTGTGTGTGTGTGTGTGTGTGAGAGAGAGAGAGCTGGGACAAGCAGCAGAAGCTTGTTGGAACTGAAACAGAAGCTCCAGAGTGGAAGGTGGCTAAAAGTACTGGCTGTCTAGTGTTTCACTTGGAATAAGTGAAACAGAAAGGAACTTTGTGATGGCCTGAAAGAAAGAGGTTATCATCTGGTGTACCTTGATGGGGAAAGTTTCTTCAGCAAGACATTGAGGTGGCTAATGGTAGTACCTGGAACAACACATCTCTCTCTGCAAACCTACAAGAACCTTCCTGAGCAGTAACCATTTACCTTTTGAGCAACAAAGCCTGGGGAACTTTATAAATGTTAAATTCTGTGCACAGTATAAGAATTGCCTGCAACCAGTGAACTTGGAAGAATGAGAAGTGAGATTGGACTGTGAACCAAAGAACTTTTCTAAACTTACCACACATTACACACACATGCACTTAGAATTAGAAGGGGATTATGTTAGGTTAAGTTAAGTTAATAAGCAACTTTTGTTGAAGTAACCATTTGTCTTGGTGAATATCTATTGCTGCTGGGTTTTGGGATCCTTCGGGCTTGTAACAGCTCAAAGACAGGGTCAGAGATGAGGAATCCTGCAGCAAATAACTCCTCCCAATTCCCCCGAGGCCTGTCAATCATCCATGAGGCTCAAGTCAAGAGAGTCCACAGAAGTGGTGGAGACACTCAGGAGGCCACAGAGCCTCCATAGGAAGTAAAGGTTTTGAGCCTGAGACCTTCATCGGGAATCAGGAAAAAAAAACAGACACACTCTTGAATAAAAAGGTGGAGGTAAGAGGAGAGGAGGAGGGAATGGGGAGGAGGAGAGGATAACAGGCAAGAGGATAGAAGAAGCTGAGAAATTAGAGGGAGAGTCAGGGGTGTGATGGAACACTTTCCATTTACCTGGATCAGTGCAGCTTCAACAACACTCAAAAAGCTTGACACCATGCGGGACACAACAGCCGACCTGACAGACATCCCATCCCTAACCACTCACGTCACTCCACCACCCACGCACAGTAGCAGCAGTTTGTACTATCTATAAGATGCACTGCAGCAACTCACCAAAACTCCTGGGACAGCACCTTCCAAACCCACAACCGCTACCAGTGAGAAGGACCGGGGGACCAATGCATGGGGAAACTCCTACCTGAGATTTATTCTTCAAGCTACACATCATCTTGGCCTGGAACTATCTCACCGATCCTTCACCATTTCTGTGTAAAAATCCTGGAGCTCCCTCCCTAACAGCAGTGTGGTGTACCCACACCTCAGGGACTGCAATAGTTCAAGAAGGCAGCTCCCCACCAGCTTCTGAAGAGCAAATAAGGGATGGGCAATTAAATACTGGCTCAGCCTGTGAACTGTATGTCACTCGAATGAATAAAACAGCAGCGTCATTAACTGAGACACATGACACCATCCATGTTAAACAAGTATGGGAGAGTTACAATCACTCCATGGAATTTAGAAGAGGGGTTTAATAAAGAGATAGATAAGCAATTCCAGAGCATGAACCCACAAATCACAGAGGCAAACTAGAGAGTTTGTTGTGAATTTTTCTTTAAGTGTTACACTTGTTTTTTTGTGTTTGAGCACTGACTTTCAGTCCTTACCTTGGCTAAGTTACTCAAGGCTAAATACCAAGCGGACAGCTGAGACACTCTGTGCATAAAGCTTTTGTTAGAAGCTTGCTCTTCCCATAGGTGCTGAGCTCTCTCTCTCAGCTTATTCAGCTGTGATTCGCGGGAGGCTATATCCTCGAGGATAGACTGGAAGGCAGAAGCAGGTGTGCAAAAACAAAAGTACGTTACACAGGTGGCAGCGGCAAAGCATTCAGAGACTTTTCGACTCGTGTTACTGGAATAAAGTACAAGAAGAGCAGTTAGTGTGCAATGCTGTTTGTCAAAACAAGAGGATACTTTACAATGCTAAAGCAAGGCACAGGCTTACATAAGCATATCCGGCCCCTGAGTCATGAGTGGCATCAAAACATGATGAGATTTTGATCATCCAATATTACCCCCAATTCCATTATCTACCTCCATTATAGAAATCAAATGCAGTGATGAAAGGCAGTTTGCTCTTGGTCTGTTCCTTGCGAGAGGCTAGACTACCTGCAATTTGAACTGTTCATTTTTCTTGGCAAGAAGATCCGGCAGCTGGGCCCTGCTTCCTTGCACAGCCGCTTCCGTGGCGACCAGCCACTCCTGCACAGGCCCAACTCCGGCCTCGAACTCCTTCATTTGAGACTGCAGGTTCTGGGAGAAGGAAGAGGCAATGGGTTACTGGCCAGGATGGCCCTTTCACAGAGGAAAAAACACCAGCCCTGACCTTGACCAGCGGCCTTTTGAAAACGGCCCCGAAACGTAAACAGCAGTAGGACCGACTCTGCTGATCTGCAAGAATGCACAAGATAAATGGAAAAGATGTGGGAGAGGGAAACAGGAGAGGTTATACTTTCACATGGAAAATGATTCACAACTCACGCAGGCAGCAGGAAAATAGTGGGAGTTGATGTACATCAGGGGAGAGATAGTGTATAAGGAGTGGAGAAACAGGATTCAAGAGTGTGCAGCAGGATCCAGCAGAGACTAGATGGGCTGAATGGCCTTTTCTATGTTGTGAGGAATTAAATAATTTGATTAATTTATTCATGGAAAATGCAAGGTAGATTGGTCATACAATAGTATGAACTGTCAGAGAAAGTGGGAGAAGCAGCTGCAAGCACAGCGTTTAACAGACATGCAGATACATTAATAAAGATTAGAGGGATGTGGTCTGAAGATAGGCACATGGAACCAGCTCAGATAGGCAACGCGGTCTACATGGATGAGGAGCCTGCTTCCATCCACAGTGAGTGTGTTCCTGGATTTGTCAAACCAGGGAGAGCTGGACTAACAGACTGTGGCTGTAGGTTCAAAATGACACCATGCAGCAATGGAACCCAGACAGGCAGGCAGAACCTCCTGAGACACAGTTTTGATCCTGACCTTGGATGTTGTCTGTGCAGACTTAACTCATTGTTCGTCCAGGACCTCCAGTTTCCTCCCACATCTCAAAGATATGCTAGGAGGATAATGCAGTATATTCCCCAGAGTTTAGGAGGAAGTGGAATGGGGAGGTGGGGAGAACCAGTAGACTGTTGATAGCATGTGAGAGAGAATAGGTTGCAAGCTGCAAAGTGGGGAAATTAAAGTGGTTGGTGTTCTCCGCAATCCAGCCTAGACCTCCTTCAATGTTGTAAGAAAACTCAAAATGACATTTCTGGAATATGGACATTGTTGGCAAGACCAGCACATATTTTTTGTCTTTAATTGGAGAAGGTGATGAAGAGCTCCCTTCCTGATCTGCTGCAGTTGTTCAAGAGAACAAACTTCCCCTATGGTTGGGGAGGGAGTTCAAAGACTTAGATACAGCAATAATTAAGGTTTGGCAAGAGTCTTCCAATCAGGATGATGTGAGACTTGTAAGAAAACCTACAAGTGTTTGATAGTGGACTGGGAAAGTACCATGTTTGCAAAACTGCTACTTAATGTAACACTGTGCAAACACTGGATGATGGATGCTCTGGCAATTGTGATTAGTTGGTTCCATTCAATAAGCTATTTCATTCAAATTTCTATTCACTAACATCAGCTGCGAGGAGCTCACCCAGTCTATTTCCCTTCCCTCCCACATTCCAAGCAATGTTGTACAGGTAGGTTGTTTGGTGGCTGGTACGAGATTTGTTGGTTGCAGGGGCAGCAGTAGGAATTAATGGCATGGGTGGGGGGGGGGGGGGGGAGAGTTGATGACCACTTTGTACCTGCAAGGCTGTCTCCTTTTGGTGCAGGCTTGCCAGCAGATTCTTCCAGTCCTCTTTGGCAGTCGTCACCTTGGCCTTTATTGCCTCCGCCTTCTCTTTGCTGAGGATCCTGCTCAGGAGTTCACCTTTAGAAATCAAGGTGTTCAGTTTGCCCTGACATGCCTCACTTTCTGACAGGAAGTCCTGAAAGCAGACACAAAACCACGTTCAGAATTTTAAAACAAAAGCCTATACTTACATCTTCAGCATGTGCCAAAGTACTTCACAGTCAATGTGCCTTTCCCAGATCTGAAATTCCTTCCTAGTTCGTTAACCTTTCAACTTTGTATCCATAAACATTACCGCCCCCACTTATAAGAGATGGGAAAGGTAAATCACATAGCCCATCCCCATAATCAGAAGACCAAGGAAATCTTGGTCTTACGTCCATATTAGTGATGTTGATGATGACGTGGCCAGGATATCAGGAGAACCTGCCAGCTGTCAGGCCTCACCAGACCTGAGGGGATGAATGGAAACTTGGTTTAATGCTTTAAAAGGAAGGCGACATTCTCAACATCATTTCACTCCCTCAGTATTCCACCTGAGCATCAGGCTTGAATTCGTTCTCAGGACTCCAGAGGGAGAGTCGGACACGGAGGCAAGAGTCTCATCAGCAAACCCATCTCCATGATCTGATGCCCAGCTATCTGACTGCACAGGTCCTCAAAGCCCTAGTCTATCTGCCCCTTGAATAATTTGGCAGTTTAACTGTGGAAGTGAATCTCCTATCCCTGGTTAGATGGTTAGTTAGGTGGCAGGAATGCACCAAAATCATGGAAGACAGTGACACTGTGACTATGTAATAGTAGCATTAGATGTCCAAGAGAGTGTTATTATGTCACATTGTATTCGAAACAACTCAATTCAAGAGTTCACAATGCAAATTGAGCAAATGCACAATTGTTCAACTTCACCATCAACTTGTTCTTACACAACTTTCAAATCAAATGCAAACACAGCCTTGCAGAATTATCAATGCAACATGGGCCAATTTTAAATTTGTCACGTTCATCTTCTTTCATGTGACTAAAGAAGCATCAGCAGAAAGTGCATGCTTGTCACAGACGAGATGGGTCAAAGGGCCTGCTTCTGTGCTGTTCTCTGGTTCTATGACTGCAGTTCTAAAGTTGTGCATCAAGGTTCAAAGTGGACAACTGAATCGAAGGCACTGGGTCAGCAATGCCGACTACTTTAATCCCTTTTCGACACGCAACCTCAGGGCAGGTGTCCTGAAAGCTAGTAAGTGTGCTTTGCTCTATGTGTTCATTAAATAGGCAGACCCCCTGTGCCCCATGTGAGTACCATTCAATGTAGCCAATATTTACATTAGAGATAAATGCCAGGACAGAAACACTGGTAATATATCTTTGCTTTATAAAGTACACTGTGTGACCGGCTGAGTTCTCCAGCATTGTGTTTCTACTTCAATTACAGTGTCCCCAGACTTCCGTGTTTCACTCATGGTTCCAATTACCCAGCTTCAAAGTTCAGACTTCGGACACAAATCTCCACAAAGAGCACCAAACCTGTAGATGTCGATCTTTGCATCTCCAGTCAACTTCACATGATCATTCATGATCACCAAAGATGCAAACAACAACCAGGCATTTAAAGAGAAAACTATGATCAGCTGGAGGTTCCCAGCAGATGAGGCAGAGCAGTTGTAGGTAGAAATGGTCAGGTGTTTTGGGTCCGGTCCCTTTATTGCAGTGGTTCTCAACCTTTTCCTTTCCACTCACATACCACTTTAAGTATTCCCTATGCCATCAGTGCTCTGTGATTAGTAAGGGATTGTTTAAGGTGGTTTGTGGGTGGAAAGGGAAGGTTGAGAATCACTGCTCTAGACTCAATTGTCTGAAATATTTTGCTTGAGAAAAACTGTCATTGTCTTTGGAATTTTAAAATCTGTGCACATAACGAGTCAATTAGGGATGATTAAAACAGTGGTTTTCAAACTTTTTCTTTCCTCCCACATAACACCTTAAGCAATCACAAACTAATCACAGAGCACTGATGGCATAGGGAATACTTAAAGTGGTATGTGAGTGGAAAGAAAAAGGTTTTATTGAGACTGAAGTAAAGAGGGGATGATATTTCATAAACATGGGGGGAGGGGGAAAGAGCCATGAAGAGGCTAAAAAATGAGAGGGTATCAGACAGAAGGTGTGAAACAGGTAGAGGGAGAGACCACTTGGAAGTAGGTTGGGGTGGGAGGGGGGAATTAGAGAGAAAAATAAGAAGAGGATTGGATAAATAAGAGGTGGAAACAGTGGAACCAGTTAGAGGTGGAGGGGTTACCTAAAGTTAGAAACTTCAATATTCATGCCATTGGGTTTCAGGTTGGAATATGATGTGTTGTTCCTCAAGTTTACATGTGGCCTCAGCTTGACAATCGATGAGGTCAGAAACTGACAGAAGTGGTTGGGAGAGTTGAATTGGTTGGTACAGGAAGTTCAAGCTCAGACTCACTCACCCATCCCAACCACTCAATCTGTGTTTAGTCTCACCGATGTAAAGTAGGCCTCACCGGGTTCACTAAATGTAGTAGATCATGTTGAACAATGTGCATGTAAAGCTCTGCCTCACCTCAAGAATACATTCTTTATCCTGCTTTGACAGTAACCACTTCTGCTTAACGACAGTAACTGTTACTGTGACTCCTGTGTCCTGTGAACAATTTACCTGCAGCTTCTGTATGATAGCAGTGGCCTCATCAATGTTTTGAGGTGTATCGAAGCACGTGGTGATTTTCATGTTGATCATCCACTGCTGAAACTCCCTGAAAGTGGTACGGAAACGTTGCTCCAGCGCTTTCTCCTTGCTCTGACAGTACTTTGCTGTCCGCAAACAAAGGCTGCAGTGTACAAGAAACAAAAGAGGCAAAAGGTTATTTCCCAAGAATGTTAAGAGTCTGCCTTTGCCCACCCCGCACCGTGTTAACTGGCTGTGGACCCAACGCCCAATACGATGGCTGCTGTTGATGCAGTTGCACTGGCATCAAGATCACTCTGATTCCCAGGAAACACTGAAGACAAGACCATGAGAGGCAGGAGCAGGATTAGGCTATTTGGTCCATCAAGCCTGTTCCACCACTCAAATCATGGCTGATGTGTTTTCCCCATTCTCCTTTGACACCCTTAGTGAACAAGGATCTATCAATCTCTTTCAAATATACCCAACGATTTGGCCTCCACAGCTATCAGTTGCAATTAATTCTGCAGATTCAAAACCCTCTGCCTAAAAAAAATTCTTATCATCTCTATTCTAAAAGGTTCTGAGTCTCTGTCCCCTCTAGTTCCAGATTTTCCCACTGCTGGAAACATCTTCTCCATGTCCACTCTATCCAGCCCTTTTAATATTCTTTATGTTTCAATGAGATCCTCATGAACTCAGATGACGAGACAGAGCAACTACATGAGCCCCTTTGAAGTCAAAACATGCATGACAGGTTGGTGACAGAAAACTGCAGCAAAAAAAAAAATCTACTGGAGGAACTCGAGATGCACAGGTGACTGCAGATGTGAGAGGAAGAGTTTTGGCTCAAAGCGTCAACCATTCCTTGTCTCGCACTGATGCTGCTTCACCCACAGAGTGCCCCAGCAGATTGTGTTCAACTGCTGGAGAAACACAGTGGGTCGAGCAGCCTCAGTGGGAGAAAACAAATGGTTGGCGTTTCAGTCAGAGCTCTTCATCAAGGCACAGAGTGCAGAAGGCCAGTGAAATGAGCACAGGGGGCAAGTGGTTGGATAGGACCATGAAGGGATTAGTGCACCAGGGAGGGGTGAAGGATGACGGACAGATGGTGAGGGTGAGGGGTGGAGTTGGGAGACACTTGACTGGCAGGTGAAAAGGAGAGTCAGGTGGAGGAAGATGTGCAGATGGCTGGAGGGGTTATGTCACGAGAAAAGGACTATTAAAACAGTCAAGAAGATCACTTGCGTTTCCATTTCTTCTGTCAATGACATTCACCGGGAGCGTTCGTTAAATAGGACTCGAATTACTGATAATCCCTCCCATTCATTCATCACATAGGATCTATGACCCACTCACGACCACCAGGAAGTACAGGAGTTTCAGAACCAGGACTGGCAGGGTTCCAAGGGGCAACCAGGACTCCTTTGGACCCAACACCCAGCATAATGACTGCTGTTGATGCTGTGGTCCTGGCATCAAGATTGGTCCAACCAAAAAATAGCTTCTTCTCACAAGTGTGACATTGATGAACTGTGTCCTGTAAACTTAGGTCTCTGGTACATGAAATGAGTAAATTATTCTGAAATAGTTATACATATTTATTTTATATTTTTATGTTTACATGTGATTATTACGTGTGTGCATGGGGGTCCAAAGAAACACTGTTTTGTCTGGTTGTATATCTAGTCAGATGATAATAAACTTACACATGAATTATAAGAGGAAACAAATGCAACTAGAACTGGAATCTGATGAGTGGAGAAAGTGTGAATGGTGATAGAAATGAAGCTGTCAGGAGAAAGGTGAAGGACTGATGTCACAAGATGGAACTGAGGTGGGGAGTAGGGTGGAGGAGATGGAATCCATTACAGCAAATGCAAGTTGTCCACTCTTGATGAAAAGCACTTCTATGCAGAAAATGGAGTGAACATCAGGTGATTTCTAGTATGCGGCATTGAACAGGTCTTCAGCTAGTGCGATGTGCTCCACAAGAGCTCTCAGCCTCCAGGCTTCATCTCACCTGAGCGACCATCTTCCATTTCTTTCCCTCACCAGTTCCCACCTGGACTGTCCCCTCACCTGCTCTTTGAAAAACAAGTGGGGAGAACTCAAGTTGATTGAGGAAGATAGGGGAGATGAACTTTTGCCCAGCAAGGAGTTAGGGAGCAAAGATTTAGAGGGGACTGGAGGGGTAATCTTTTCCCACACATACAAGAAGCTGCCAGAGGTGGGGACAATAAGGTCACCCAACAGGATTGTGGAACCAGCTCCACACACTCATCTGTGCCCCATAACTCTTAGTTCCTCTATTCATCCAAAATGTATCTACCTCCATCTTAAATACATCTATTGAGGCAGCCTCTACTGCTATCTTGGACAGAGAATTCCATAGATTCATTGCTCTCTGAGAAAAGCAGTTTCTCCTCATCTCTTTCTTAAATCTGTGCCCTTGAAACTTGAGGCTTTGTCCCCTGACTCACCTGCCAGTGGCAACAACTTCCCAACTTCTATATTATCAATTTATTTCAATATTTTATGTTATTATAAGCCCCGCCCTCCAAAAAAATCCTTCCAAACTTTGGTGAGTATAGTCCCAGGCAACTCACTCTCTCCTCCCAGACTAACTTCATCATTTCCAGAAACAACCTGGGAAACCTCCTCTGCCCCATCACCAAAAGCTAGTAGATCCTTTCTCAACTAAGATCGAAACTGCATGTAGTACAGTTGCAGCAGAACCCCCTGCTCGTAACTTCAATTCCTTGCACAATGAAGGCTAACATCCTTTTTACCTTCTTGATTACCTTCACAATTGCATGTGCAAGCATTATAATCCTTCTGGCTGCCAGGGCCATCCTCCCCCTTCCGGTTTCTCTGAGTTCCAGAGTGATGCAGCAATGAAATGGACAAAGACATAAAGCAATCTCTAAAAATGAGGAAAAAGAGTACAGAAGAGAGGGTGAGGGAGTTGTGGCTTGATGCCAGGACAACAACTTCTCTTTCAATGCCACCAAGACCAAGGAGCTGGTGATAGACTTAGGAATGAGAGGCAAAACCCACTCCCTAATCCGCATTAACAGAGCTGAGGTGGAAATAGTAGACAGGTTTAAATTCCTCGGAGTGAGTGTCTCCAGTGACTCGTCCCACATCAAGGGAATAGCCAAGAAAGTGCATCAAACCCTCTTCTTGCTCAAAAACCTGAGGAAATATAGCACGTCAACAGCATCCCTTCACAACTTCGACAAATCCACCACTGAAAGCATCGAGGGACAGAAACTGCTCTGCCCAAAAGTGCAAAAAACTGCAGAGGGTCATCAATGTGGCTCAGGCCATTATGCGCACCTTCCTCCCTCCATCAGCTCCATCTATAACTCCCACTGTCTTGGAAAAGCAGCCAACATACTCTCTTCATCCCCCCCTCTGTCAGGAAGGAGATTCATGAGTGTAAGATGATGTACCAGCAGATTCAAGGACAGTTTATTTCCTACTCCAAGACCACTGAAGATCTGTCTGCACTATTTAAATGGCACTTTTTTAAAAAACACAACAGCAACTACTATATATCTATTTATCCTTTTATATTTATAATCTCTTCTGGCAAATTACATTAAATTATTCTTGCCATTGAGGGAATGCAGCAAAGGTTCACTGGATTGCTCCCTGGGACACCAGTACTGACAGATGAAGAAAGACTGAATAGACCAGGGTTATAATCACAGGAATTTCAAAGAATGAGAGGGATCTCATTGAGATGTATACAATTCTGACAGGATCAGACAGGGCAGATGCAGGAATAATGTTCCCAATGTTGGGGAACAAGGGGGTCACAGTCTAAGGAGAAGGGGAAAGCCATTTAGGACTGAGATGAGGAGAAACATCTTCACTCAGACAGTGGTGAACTTGTGGAACTCCCTGCCATAGAAAGTTGTTGAAATTGGTCCATTCGAGATATTCCAGAAGGGATATGGCCCTTATGGTTAGGTGTATGGAGAGAAAGCAGGAATAGGGCACTGAGGTTACATGATCAGTCGTGATCATATTGAATAGTGGGTGGTGCAGGCTTGAAGGGCTGAATGGCCTTCTCCTGCTGCAATTTTCTATGCTTTTGTGATTTAATTTTCACTTATAGTTTGTTAATGTGTTTTATGTACCAGTTTTGTGGCAGCAGGCTAGAATTTTGTTGCATCTGCACATTGTTCTTATATGTATGACAATAAACTCTCATTTTCCTTATCAAGAAGGCTGCAAGAATTATTAAGATCAAAACTGAAGCAGTTAAAGGTAAAAGATAAAATGGTAAAGGTTCCATTATTGTCACATTTTGAATCTAACATACATGAAATTCTTTAACTTTGTCCACCATAAGACAGATAGAGAGTCGTCACTTTGTCCACTGCCTTTCACAGAAACCTACAATGCCTGGCGTTCCAAGGCAGTCTCCCCTCCAACTACTGACCAGGCCTGAGCCTGCTTGGCTTCCAAGATCAGACAAGGTCAGCCATAAAACCATCAGGGATGATCCATCCAAGCTTCTGAAGACACTACTATCACAGAAGCCACTACTATCACAGAAGCCATTTGAGATAACTGCAGGTCCAACACCTTGGCGTCATCCGCGATCAAACCTGCCTTGTGGACTGACATCCACCATCACTTTAAATGCTCACTCCCACCTCTGCCAGCAACACGACTGCAGCACATGGCGTCGATGAAACACAGCGGAGAAGCTTGCGAAAGCTTCCTCATGAGCACTTTTCAAACCAGACATCTCCAAGGTTTGATGAAATGGACATCCACAATATCCTAAAAGCCAAGAGCAGCAGAACTATATTCAACCATCACGTGTAACCAATCCTTAACCAGTGAGAGGTGCAGGACAGCATGCCAGGAGGAGCTTCAAGTGCGCCTGGATCTGAGAGACCAACACAGCAAATTTATAATGCCAGGCAGCATGAATTGTAAACAGAAAAACAAGGGCAACAATAACATGGGATGTATCACTTGTAGGTTCTATTTCAAACCTCAAATCATTTAGATTGGGAAGTATATCACTGATCTTTGTCATCAATGGGTGGTGTCCTGAAACGGCACTATAGGAACGTTCTCATGAGGTGGACTGTTTAGGAAGAGACTCGCCACTGTCGTCCCAAGGTTGGTAATACATACTGGCCTTGCCTTTAATAGCCGTGTTTCACAAATGCCTCAGAGGAGTAGTTACCTATTGTACTCCTTGATTGAAGAAGAAACTTTTTCTGAATGTGAGCTCAAGTCCTTGGAAAATCTGCAGAGGTCATTCAGTTGACCCTTTAATAATTCACTGGTGCTTTCTACTTCCTTCAGAGCTTCCTCCGTTTCCTGCATGCAGAACAGTGATAGATTATACACCAAACGTCTGAGAAGCACAATGTTGTTGCTTGTTCATTCACAAAAAAAAGGTTACATGAATACAACATTCAAACAATCCTGCATGGAGAGAGTTTGATGATAATACAGTTTTTGAAGGAGTTCAATACTGCATTTGGCAGTGTTGTTATATGCTGTTACTTAACCCATGTGGGACTAACGATGAGTGCAGATACTGTACAATGGCAGAATGTTAGGCAATGAATAAGTGACATAATGTAATATTGCATCTACAGATTGTACTGTGCATAGGAGGGAATTGTGAGGAGCTGCAGCCTGTGCTGAGGTGTTATAGCATACAGAAATAATACTTAAAAGGCAGTTGCATGTGTTTGAGTAATGTGGTGTGAAGGCGAAGAAATGAAGCAAAGTCTGCAGAAGCAATGATATGAACAAGATTGATCCTTGCCGCAAGGCCAGCTTCGCAGCATAAACGTTTTGGACATTGCAAATTTCAATTGCATCAAAATGCAAACTGGTCAGACAAGCATGTAACATCACTGTGGTTTGAGCTCAGGACTCCAGTTCCTGATGCCTATTAACTGCAGACAGTTGAATGCATATTCAGCAAAAACATCACCAAACAAAGGGATCTCAGACTGTGTCCATCCCTTTTTAACTCTATCCTTGACTTTCCCATCAGCAGACCGCAATCTATGCTGATCAGCCAGATCACCTCCACCATGCTGAACATCAGCACAGGGACTCCACAAGGGTTGGTCCCCTTAGTCTAGTCCCTGTACTCTCATGAATGTATACACTCATTGCTGACAGCAATGGAAATCGGCAATCTGGTTGCATGGTACTAGAACAATTTTGCTCTCAATATCACCAGCTTACTGTTGATTTTGAGAAGTTAAGTCCAAGGGACACACACCTATCTGCATGGATGGAAAAGACATGGATAATGTCAGAACCTTCATGTTCTTGGTAGTCTTCTGGAGCCAGCACACCAAAACAACCATGAAGAAGCCACATCACTGTTTCTACTTTCTAAGGGGTCTGTAAAGATCTTGCATGTTGTAAAATACTATCAGACCTCTATAGATGGACTGTGGCAAATGTACTGATTGGGTACATCACAGACTGGTTTGGCAATAAAGTTCCCAGCAATGTGGAAGGCTGCAGAAAGTAGCAAATACAGTCAGGTCCATCACAGGCTCTGACCTCTCATCTATTACAGACATACAAGAAAGTAGTACCAATCATAAACTTTAGGAGCCTGGTCATAACCTCTTCTCACTGCCACCTTTAGGAAGAAGACACAGAAGCCCAGCCTCACCCCCAAACTTGGCTTCAGCTCCAAACCTCCAGCTTCAAGAACAGTTTCTTCCCCAATGGCTATTCGGCTCTTGAACCTCCCTTTATTACACTAATCTGGGACTGTTGACATGACAAGACGACTGTCTGCTCGATAGCTAATTTACTTTTTTTTGCATTAGTAGAACTATGAATATTTATTATTTATTTTTTATATTTAGTGGCTTTTTAATTCAAGTAGATATACTATTGTAGTTTTTCTTTAGTTGCTGTAGATTTTTTAACATGGATTCTGGCACACAAGATATAGCAGACGTAGGCCAATCAACCCAATGAGTGCTTTGCCATTCTATTATGAGTTGATCCATCCTCCCGCTCAGCCTCACTCCCTGGCCTTTTCCCTGAAACCCTTGATGCCCAGACTAATCAAATACGTGCCAATCTCTGCCTTAAGTACACCCAGCGACCTCGCTTTCACTGCAGCCTTTAGCAACAAGGTTCACAGACACACGACCCACAGACTGAATTTTTTTTCTGCATCTGTTTTAAATTGATGTACTTTTATCCTGAAGTTATGCCCTCTTGTCCCAGACTCCCATACCTTGGAAAACATCCTTGCTACATCTACTCTGTCCAGTCCTCTCAGCATTCAAAATGCCTCTAGAAGGACTCTTCTCATCTTCCTGCACTCCGAGTACAGTCCAAGAGCCGGCAAATTTTTCTCATGTGCTAACCCTTTTATTCGTGGTATCATTCAAGTAAATCCGTCAAATGGAAAGCATGAATATTGACTTCTCTGGTTTCCACCCCCCACCCACCCCCCCAATGTCTAACCTCTGACTCTTTTTCCCTCTGTGTCCTTTCCCCCAGCTCTGCTTCTACAGAGCTGACCACTCCTCCCCCAATCAATTCTCACCTTTCCCCTTTTGTGCCTTCTTCCCCATAACCAATTGACACCTTTTGTCTCATGGTCTGCACCAATTTTTATTTCTCCCCAATCTTTTAATTCAGGAGACTGCCTACTTTTTGATTAATCCCATCAAGAAGGCCTCAAGCCTGAAATGTCGGTTATTTGTCCTTATCTCCTATGAAAGCAGTGAGATCTGCAGAGTTCCTCCAGCATTTCTGTGTTTTTACTGCATGTTTAAGGATCCCAGTTGGAGTGTGGCATAACAGGGTCAATGAGGAGACTGCTTGGGCAGTCCACATGGATTCTGGATGACTTGTTTCCAACCCAGTATTGTGGGCACATAGTGGCTGACATGGTCATCATGAAGTAGTGGACTTTGCCCCAGTTGGGGCAGTGGGCACCTTCATCAGATGGGTAGTTTGGAAGGTTCTGAGTTCCTTCAGCTGGGCTCCGGTGTTCTTATGGCACAAACCGAGGTTGCACCGCCTTGAGAGTGACACAGATAGAAGAATGACAATTCTATGAAAGAGATGGATGTGGGGGTGAAGCCAGGTGGTGGGGTGAGGCTGGGTTGGGGGGGGGATGAGGACGGGTGGGGGGGGGGATGAGGATGGGCAGGGGAATGAGGGAGTGAGGATGGGCGAGGGCGGGGTGAGGACGGGTCAGGGCGAGGACGGGTGAGGGTGAGGATGGGGGTGAGGGTGAGGACGGGTGAGGGGGAGGACGGGTGAGGGCGAGGATGGGGGTGAGGGTGAGGATGGGGGTGAGGGCGAGGTTGGGGGTGAGGATGAGGATAGGGGTGAGGGGGGTGAGGGTGAAGACGGGTGAGGGCGAGGACGGGTGAGGGTGAGGATGGGGGTGGGGGTGAGGATGGGGGAGAGGGTGAAGACGGGTGAGGGCGAGGACAGGTGAGGGTGAGGATGGGGGTGAGGGCGAAGACGGGTGAGGGTGAGGACGGGTGAGGGTGAGGATGGGGGTGAGGGCGGGGGTGAGGGTGAAAACGAGGATGGGGGTGAGGGTGAGGACAGGGGTGAGGGCGGGGGTGAGGGTGAAGACTCGTTTTTATAAAACCAGCAATAGTTAATATTGTGAAACGACTTCCTTTCTGAACGAGATACATTAGTTATGTCACAGGATGTGAGGTTCCTTTTCAACCCCATTCTCCATCCTGCTACCTCAAACCTGTCTAGCTCCACCTTAAATACACGCAATGAATTGATCTCCACAGCTGTCTGCGGCAACTAAATGAGAACAGATAAGGTTTTCACAATGTGGGGCTACATTTAATTATCAACCATTGAATTAGTCATAACTCAGGAGCAATGTGAGATACCCAGGGAACATCTGGAAGCTCAGCTTTCGATGATAGAATTCCACTGACCGAGTTAGTATAAATTGCTCAAGTTATTTCACTTTTCTTTTACATAAATATATTGATGCGCATGATGTACTACTTTCTGCTAGGAAGGAATCTTTTTACTGCTTGTATTACCAAACCTGAAACAGCTTTTGCTAATTGTTTGCCAAATTGCCTTGCTGGATGCAAATTCCACAAAACCGTGAGAAGCTCCAAACAAACCTTTGCTTTCTGCCAACATTCCACGACTTCTTCATCTGTGGTTTTGTCCTGCAGTTGGGACAGGCTGTACGAGTGGGCCCCAAGACTGGCATTGAAGTCCTGCAGGTCCCTGTCCAGCTGAGTGATCTGTGCCTCAAACTCCTGCTCCGAACTGGTGGTCTGGCAGAGCATGGTCTCCAGGCAGCGCTGTGCTTCCAGGGTGCTCTCTTCCCACTGCTGCCAGTCTGCCCCCAGGGTCTCCAGCTCCCTGTCGATCGCCTCACACCCACTGGGTGCTGTGTGCTGCTGGAGTTCTCCAGCCAGAGCCTCCACTCTGTTTAAACGTTCTCTCCCATTGCGTCTGGAAATGATCAGCTCCTGACAATGGAAAATATTTACAGTTACCGGTACTGTCATAACTGTTTGCCAAAGTTCTCATGGAACTGTTTGAAAGTTCATGGCTGAGTTAATACTACGTAACATCCTGGAGAAAATATTAACCCTTGCTGTGCCTGGAAAGATTGCTGAATATCACAGACCATGACATTAGGAACTTTCCTCCCACAACTGGCATTTGCCCTCACAAACTAAATGAGATGAAATCTCTGATCCAGACAAATCTGAAGAGCACTCAGCAAATGAAGATTGGATTGATGTTGCAGAAATATGATCATTTGCCAATTATGGCAGAGGACAGAGAGACCTGATGGAATAATCAAAATTGAGAAAGACCAACATGAACAGCGATCTAATGCTGGGAGACTTTGGCATCTCTGCCAGAAAGATTTAGCATACTGGTGAGTATTCTGAAGTAGTAACAGTGAGGGTGAGGGTGAGGAAGGGTAATGGCACCGATATATTAAAATTTGGGTTTCAAGAGGTACTCAGGAGGGAGTCTGGACACTCTGGACAGAGTGTGAATGATCAGTGAACAAGTAACAGACAGTCACCAAAATGACTAAAGGTTATCTATTGAGACTGACAAATGACATGAATTGAAGTTTCACAGGAGCAGGTGGTGGGACCACTGTTGTTTATAACTTGCACTGCACTTAGGAATAATAAATCAGGCTTCAGTCTGCAGGTCACACCACTTTTACTGGTGTAGTGTGCTGGAATCTGGAGCAGCACACAGTCTGCTGGACGAACTCAGCAAGTCGAGCAGCACCCGTGGGAGTAAAAGAATGGGCGACGTTTTGCACCAGAACAGATGGGTTCTGGCCCTTAACCTTGACCTTTCTTTGTCTCCCACTGGTTTTGCCGAGTTCCTCCGGCAGATTGGTTTTCGATTTAAACTGAAACTCTGCCATTTTCATTGGCCTTTTATATCGTACGTGTGAAAGCAATTCGCCGATTGATTAAAAACTGGCCATGAAACCCAGTACAGCTTCAAAAGCATCCACATTAAGCAGGCAGCCTCAGCTTCTGGTTTTTGCAGCCGTCCCTGACTCCTGCACTGTAATGAGTCTCTGGATTCTGTGACATTTGCAGAATTGGAAGGCATGACTCCTATGGGATCCCATCTTTCCCTCTTTAGCCAGTCCCTGCCATGCAGTTTCTGTGGCCCAGTTAGGAGAAAGCTCCCACCGTGACTTTCTTCAGTTTCCGCTGCAGTGAAGTCGAGTCTCCCGATACATCCGACCAGCGGTGCAGCTCTTCCTTTGCACAGTTCAGCCAGTTGGACAGTTCTTGGACTGCGCCGTGATAGCTCTGATGGTCCTGCACTATGTCCTCCAGCTTCTTTACTTTGACCTGGAACCAAAACCAAATGAGCTGCAGTCATCAATCACAAAGAGAAAGGATCGCGATTGAAACACAGGGTCCCTCAACAAATCATTCCCACTCCTTTCCCCCTCCAGCTCTTCTCTCAATCACTGATGGTCTCCAGAACCACACACCTGCTTGAACTTCACATTTCTTAAGGGTCACAGAGGATCAGGAGAAGATAATGCCATCTGGCCCTTCAAGGGTGTCTACTGTTGAGATAATGACAGATCTCCTTCCTCCATGTCATTTCCATTGCTACCTCTACATCCCTTTATTACCAGAGATCTATAGGTAGCTATTTTGAATGAACACAATCCCCAAGACAGAGAAATCCAAAAGCTCACAACCTTCTGAATAAAGAAACTCCTCTTCAGCATAATCTTAAATCACCTGCATTATAGCCTCAAACTGTATCCCTGGTTCTGGACTCCTGTGCTTGGAGAAACATCCTCCCTCTCTGACCTGACACAACACTTTTGTATATTTTGATGAGATATTTCCTCATCCTTCTGAACTCCAGAGAAAATATTCCCAGGTTATTCAATCTTCCTTAATGCAACTGACCTCTGGGTAGTGGGTACCCAGTGGGTAGTGAATCTCTGGAACCAGTCTGATTTACCTTTGGTGCACTTCCCCTGAGGAAAGTACACAGTGGGTAGTGAATCTCTGGAACCAGTCAGGTTTACCTTTGGTGCACTTCCCCTGAGGAAAGTACCCAGTGGGTAGTGAATCTCTGGAACCAGTCTGGTTTACCTTTGGTGCACTTCCCCTGAGGAAAGTACTTCCTTTCTTTGGTGAAGAGACCAATACAATACCAAGAAGACCTCCTAACTTTACCCACATCTGTAGGATCATTACAATCTCATCAACGAGGGAGAGTTAGCCGATGGGATCTACTGTCATCCCTTGTGCTGAGACAAAATCTGCCATTGCAACCCTAACAGCATTATGTAGGCTTGTGACAGGGTTACCACTGCTGCATTATAGTAACCCTCCCACAAGAAGTCACACTGTATGGGATGATCACATCCCAGCATCACAACAATCATTAACACTTTCACTGTCAACTGTATTACAATTATCTCATCATAGGAAACATACCACTCTGTAACATACCACTATAGCTGCAACACCATAACAACAGCACTGTAATTGGTTGACGGCTGCCAGAACAACAATCTTGGACTCAACATTACCAAGACCCAGAAGCTTACAGTGAATTTTAGGAAGGGGAGACTGAGCGACCATGTATCTGGTCTTCATTGATGGAACAGTTACACCTTCCAGTTGCTGGGAGTCCACATATCAGACTTCCCCTGCAGCCAGCACATCAAAGCAACTGTGAAGAAGGTACACCACCACCTCTGCCTTCGGAGAATTGGCGTATCGCCGGATACACCGCCAAACTTCTATTGTTACTCCGCGGAAAGTACACTGGCGGGTTGCATCACTGCTTTGGAAATTCAAGTGAACAGGAATGCAGAAGACTGCAGAAAGTGGCAAGCCGAGCCATGTCCATTACACTCTCCAATCTCCCATTCACATCTACACAAGATGCTACCTTTTGAAGGCAGCCAATATCATAAAGAACTCCATCATCCTGGTCACAGCCTATTCTCACTGCTACCTTCAGGAAGAGGGCACAGAAGCCTGAAGTCCAGCACCTCCAAGTTCAAGGACAGTTTTTATCTAACAGCTCTTGAACCTCTTTGTACTACTTTAACCTTAACCAAAGTACTCCAGGACCACAAAAAGATCTGTCTGCATCATTGAAGCACCACTCTTTTCCCTTTTATTAACTGGAACTGTGAATATTTATTTATCTAACCTTTTGTACTTCTAATCTCTTTTTATGTCTTGGAATATTGTGGTAATTTAATCTACAGTATTATAATTGGTATATCTTTATAGACCTGTTTGGCTGCATGAAGTAAGAATTCCAGAGCATCTGTACATTGTACTTATGTGTAAGACAATAAATTTAATCATCATCAATCTAATTTTCTGTCTTAATTATTAGTTGGCTTGATGCAAACCTGCAAGGATGTTTTCATTGGGTCCCTCGTTCATCCCTTCCATTGTTGAAAGACAGTGATTCCCCACATTATGTGGTACAATTACTTAAGGGATAGACTACATTCAGGAAAGAGTTTTCTTCCCTGGAATGTATGATGCACCATCTGCCTTCCTGTTGAGGATTAGATTACTCAGATAGAAACTAAGCCATTAATGACAAGATCTTACATTCAACCACCTCATTATGTCCGTCCAAACTGATTCATTCAAGGAAATTGGACTTGAACAGAAAGGGCAGGTTACCTTGGCGACCACAACTACATCAGCGAACTGGGTCCTGATTTCCAGCAATGCATCTGAAGTGAAAGCTTCATCGTCAGTCCTTTCCAGCAGCTCCTGGCCTTTCTCGAGTAAGCGGCTAAGCACGACCGAGTGCTTCTCGACATCAGCCAGAACAGTCTGGTATCTCTCCAGCTGCAGGAGTTTGTCCTTCAGGTCTGGCTGCTGCTCCAGCCCTTGGCTTAGTTCCTGCTCCACACCTTCCATCCAGTCCTGCAGCTGCCTCTTACTTTCCAGGAAGTTGCTCCACTGAGCCACCACCCACTCCAGTCGGCTGAAAGGCACAAAGTGAGGCATCGCGTTTGATTACAGTTCAGGCACTGGGTCAGAATACGGGAAACTACGACAAAGGTTCTGCCGATTCACAAGGACCCTCCAATAACTGAGGGGGAACTTTTTAGGGTCAGGACTTTAAATAGATGCTTCACTGTTTCTTTTCTTATTTCCTAAAGAACTGACCTCGCTAGGAATTAGTTGTCAAATCAACTTCAGAGCTTTGAATTGGTAGTGAATTGATGCTCTTAAATGGTTAGCTCTATGAAGAGTTTTTAGCTCAATTAATCATGTCATCAAGTTTAGAGTATTGTGTTCAGTTTTTGTCATTATGCTGCAGGAAAGAGAGTGAGGGGGAGAGAGAGAGGGGAGAGAGAGAGAGAGGGGAGAGAGAGAGAGAGGGGAGAGAGAGAGAGGGGGAGAGAGAGAAAAAGAGACTCTAGAACTGGAGGGCACAGGTTTAAGATGAGATTGGAGAAATTTCAGGGATATCTGAGGAGCAAGTTTTTGCATGGAGAGCGCTGGTTAGAGGGAATAAATTGCCAGAGGAGGTTAGAGAGCTAGATACGATACCAATAGTTGAAAGCCATTTGGACAAGTACGATAAGGACCAAAAGGGGGAGAAAGGATGAATGTCAATAGGCATCACAATCAGGACAGAAGAGATGTGCCAAAAGGCCTGGGCCAATGTCTAACTGCAGACTAGCCTTCTACTAATTTCAAGATCATTTATTGTCAGGTGCACAATACACACAGAATTTGACTTTCTTTGCGATGTGAAGGTTCAAAGAAAGCAAACACCCTTTACCCCTCAGAATATCCCACCCTAGAGTGGCACGGTTGGCCTAGCAGTTAGCGCAACACCTTTACAGTGCCATCAATTGGGACCGAACCTGTGCTGTCTGTAAGGAGTTTGTACGTTCTCCCCATGTCTGTGTGGGTTTCCCTGGGAGCTCCAGTTTCCTCCCACCCATCAAAAACGTACCAGGGTGTAGGTTAATGGGGTTTGAATTGGATGAATTGGCCTGTTACCATGCTGTATGTCTAAATTTACAAAAAACAAACAACTGAACCTTTATTCACAATAATGTATTATCATTATCTCAGGGTGGCACAATACTCTCCACCAGTGTGTCCATACACCTTTCGAACTAAAGATTCAGCAGACATATTTAACATGTTTCCTTTCCTAGTATTTATCACGTTTTAAGTCTATTCTTCCATGCCAAATGTATGTAAAAAGCACCCATGATTTTCATGCAGTAAAATGCCTTGTAGCACTTCAGAGAGAAAGAATCAGACAGAATTTAGCACTATGGTGTGGTTGATCAAAAACTTTGGCCACACTATTAATGTTTGAAGAGGAGGGACAGAACAAGAAGCGGCAAGATTTCAGGATGGAATTCTAGGGTTTAAACACTCACCAGTCAACAGTTAACACCACCAATGGAAATTGGCCCAGTACCAGAAACCAGGACTGGAGCAGTACTGATATCCCAAGAAGTTACAGAGGAGAAGGGAAAGCTAAAACTGTAGAGGTGTTTGAACGCGAGGTTGAAAGTTTTTAAAATGAAGATGGAAGCTGGACCAGAAGCCAATGCTGGTGAGAAAGCACAGGGATGAAGCCAAACAAAACAGCCCAGGTATTTGAAGAACTAGAGCTTACACTGAATGCAATTCACAAACACGCTGGAGAAACTCAGCAGGCCATGCAGCATCCTAAAGGCAGGCAATGTTTTGTTCATTCATGCATCTATCTGTTTTTCTAGATTCCTGATGAAAGGCTCTGGCCTGAAACACTGGTTATCTTTTTACTTCCTGTGGATGCTGTGTGACCTGCAGAGTTTCTCCAATTTTTCTGCACTAGACCCCAGCATCTGCAGACTTTCTTGTTTCTTCATTTACATAGAGGGCATTGTCAGCCAGTCACAAAAGCCTCTGAACACAAGAGGCAAAGACTCAGTTGAGGGCTTCAATCGTGACCGAGTTGAGGGAGAGAAACAGATGGAACATATTATGGAGGTAAGAGCAGCGATTATGACAACTTATCCAAGTTTGGGCTCCAATAAAAGCAACCATCATCATGGACACAACCTCCACTCACTGTTACATTCAGTCAGAAGGTACAAAAGCTTGAAGTCCAGCATTTCCAGATTCAAGAACAGTTTTTATCCAGGCTCTTAAACCTTCCCGTACTACCCTTTTTTTTCAAACTTTATTTAATGATTAAAAAAAAACATAACATACAATCCAATAATCATCAAAAATTGATTTTACAAAGATAAACCTCAAACCCACCCTCCCACCCCTTCAGTCAGTTCCCTTAAGGGGAGCCAAAAATATAAATTATATACAAAAAAAATTATAAATGTTGAGAACAATTCAAAGTATATCTAAATGCATATATTTCAAATACGGAGACCATTTGCGAACAAAAAGGGTATAATAATCATGTAAATTATAAGTAACTTTTTCTATAACAATACAAGCTTTCAATTCATTATGCCAACGTAGAATATTAATCTCTGTATTATCTTTCCAAGTACTCGCAACAGATTTACGCGCTACTGATAACACCAAACGAACAAAGGCAATTTGAATTTTATCCAAACCTAATCCCCTCAACGAAATCAAATTACCTAACAAAAAAATCGTTAGGCCTAATGGGAATGTAAAGTTATACAATTTTTCCAAAACTACTTTAATTCCTTGCCAAAATGGTTGAACTTTAACACAAGTGCAAACAGCATGTAAAAAAAGTTCCAATACATGAATCACATCTAAAACATAAATCTAAATGACTAAACCCACATTTTTTCAGTTTCTCCGGATTATAATTAACCATTCTATATCTTACATTTGTCAATTTGATTGCATTGTCCTGACACATATCCGCCCAATTATCTTCAGGAAAAATAAACACTAAATCACTCTCTCATTTAGTTTAGATTTTTCCCAATCCGGTTTATCCATATTATCTTGTAACAAATTGTACATAACCAAAATATAACCCTTCTTTGGTACAGAGGAAATCAAAGACTCAAATCTCGACAAAGTAGGTAAATTCATCTCTCTACCATAATTATCCTTTACCAAGGCTCTAAGTTGGTAATACACAAAGAATTTGCAGGTATATCAAATCTCTCTCTCAATTGATTAAAAGAAAGAAATTGTCCCTCTTCAAAACAATCTGTATTGTCTTTATACCCTTAAAATCCTAACTCTTTAAATAATTATTAAACATTGAAAAATGAATAAGCTGATTATAATACAATGGAGTTAAAAAATAATAATTTATCTTTTGATCCCAAAGCCCTATTTTTTTAAAATCCAGATCTTTAACAAATGTTTCAATACCGGCATATTATATTCCTGTAGCAAATTCAAGTTCCAACAAAATATAAATTCATGTTCCACAACCTCAGAAATATATACCATTTCCATCTTAGCCCAGCTAGGAGGATAATCTAAATCCATCAACCTGCTAATAAACTTAAACTGGGTCGCTTCATAATAATTTTGAAAATGTGGTACCTGAAGTCCACCTAACGCATTATTTCCATGTAACTTTATACAATGCCACTAGAGCTAATTTACCTTTCCACAAAAACTCTCACACTACCTTATTTAAATCCCGAAAAAAACCTTTTGAAAGTAAACAAGGTATTGACTGAAATAAATATTGAATTCGGAGGGAGAATATTCATTTTAATACAATTGACCCTTCCCATCAAAGTTAATGGAAGATCTTTCCACTTAATCAAATCTGCTTTAATCCATTTTAATATAGGCACATAATTTAACTGATATAATGACTGAAAATTAATGTCTACCAACACACCTAAATATTTAATTTTATTTGTCCACTTTTATTTTGTAATAATTTTAAATTCTGAATAATCTCCTATTCCAACTGGTAAAATTTTACTTTTATCCCAATTAACTTTATATCCTGACAATTCTCCAAATTTTGACGAACACTCTTGTGACTGCTTTAATGATCATTCCAGTTCTGTCAAATATATCAATACATCATCTGCAAATAAACTAATCTTATATTCTTCATTCATAGCCTTCATCCCTCTAATTTCATCATTTTGCCTAATAGTCTGAGCTAATGGTTCTATAGCCAACACAAATAAGGCTGGTGACAATGGGCAGCCCTGCCAAGTTGAACGAGTCAACCTAAATGGTAAAGAAATCTGACCATTTATCACCACCCTAGCAATTGGGTTCATATATAAAGCTTTAACCCAACCAATAAAAAAAGGACAGAATTTAAACTTTTCTAACACCATAAATAAAAAAATCCCACTCAACCCTATCAAAAGCATTTTCTGGATCTAATGGTTAGGCTGCTTTCGGTATGCATTGACCAAAGTAATTAATCGAAGAATATTATCAGATGAATTTCTATTCTTAATAAAACCTGTTTGATCAATATGTATCAACTTAGGTAAGTGTGTAACAAGTCTATTAGCTTGTACCTTGGCTATAATTTTATAATCTACATTTAATAAAGAAGTATGAAGACGCTTTTAATGGATCTCTATCTTTTTTGGAATAACAATTATTAAAGCACTTGAGCAAGATTCTGGCAGCTTCTGTTCTTCAGTAACTTGTTTTAACACATCTCCAAATACACAAGATAAATCATCATTAAAAAATTTGTGAAATTCCACAGGAAATCGATCGTCCCCTGGGGACTTTCCATTTGGGATTTCCTGTATAGCTTCCTTGATTTCAAAATTTGTAAACTGAGATTCCAATTCCAAATATCTTTCTCATCTAATACCAGTAACCTCAATTTAGATAAATAAGATCCAATAGAACCATTATCCTGCTTCCCTTCAGAAGTATATAATTTTTGATAAAATGAATAAAACTGGTCATTAATTTCCTGAGGCTTATAGGTAATTATTGAATTCTTTTTAATGGCATTAATAGTCCGAGATGCCTGTTCAGTTTTCAATTGCCAAGCAAGTACCTTATGAGCTCTTTCTCCAAACTCATAATAACGTTGTTTAGTTTGATTAATTAAACGATCAAACTGATAAGTTTGTAAAGTATTATAGCATAATTTCAATTTTGCGAATGCAGCTTTTTTGTCTTCAGTCACATCCTTCTGAAATTTTTTCTCTAACTCAGCAATCTGATTTTCCAACATTAAACTTTCTGCCATAAATTGTTTAACTTTCGTAGAATAACTAATAACCTGTCTCTTCAAATAAGCTTTTAACACATCCCATACTACAAAATGACTATCCACAGAATTAATATTTTCATTCTAGAATAAAGAGATATGCTCTTTAACAAAAGTAACAAACTTTTTTTTCAATAACATTGTATTAAACCTCCATTTATACAATGAACATACCACTTCTGAACTTTCACAAGAAAAAAATAATGAAATGTCTGATAAAACTACTTTTATATTCAGCTTCCAATACTCTACTCTGTAGGTGTGCTGATACCAAAAAATAAATCCTAGAAAATGAATCATGTCGTGATGAATAAAAAGAAAAATCATTCTCTGTAGGATTAACCTTTCTCCAAATATCTACCAGATTTAAATCCTTCATCAACGCTTTATCTGTATTGCTGTCTTTGATTTCCTTATACTCTTCGGGATTCTATTCAATAAAGGTTCCAAAACACAATTAAAATCTGCCCCAACTAAAATAATTTCATTAGTTTGAGTTAACAATAAAAAAGCTTCTGAAATAAACTGCTCATCATCTACATTAGGTGCATAAAGATTAAGCAAAGTCCAAGATTCGGCAAAGATTTTACAATTCATCCGTAAAACTCTACCTACATTTCCCTCGGAAGATTCCAATTCAAATGATAAATTTTTATGAATCAAAATCACCACCCCTCTTGCCTTCGAATTAAAAGAAAAAAAACCACATATCCAACCCAATCTCTTTTCAATTTCAAATGTTCCTTTTTCGTCAAATGTGTTTCTTATAAAAAGGCAATAACAATTTTCATTTTTTTTAATGAGACAATATCCTTTTGCTAAATTGGATTATTTAATCCCTGAACATTAAAAGTTGCAAAATTCAAAGTAGACATTTTTACTAACTACTAATATATTTACGCTCTATAAAATAACGCTCCCCTTTATAATTCTTCAAAAGCACAAAAAAACCCACCCCTCAATAAACAAAAAAACCCCAAACAAAAAAAAAATTAAAACCATCCAAAGGTAGTAACACCCTAAAAATCTGGGTGTGATAAACCCACTAGTGGTAGATGACAGTCAAAGCTTTCAGTGTTATCCACCCCCCCCCCCCCAGCCAGATACATACTCATTATGTAATTAAGAATAATCAAATATAGTAAATATATTCAACCCAATGATTCCAAGTCCAATGATTGTTCCGGATCTTCAATGTCAAGAAGACTTCGTGCCAACTCTTCTTTATTTCCATTCTTACCATTCTTTCCAAACCCATTCCCGTTCCCATTTCCATTTCCGTTTACCTTCCTCTTAGGAGGCAATGGTGAAGACCACCCATTTCTTCTCAATTCTGGCAATTAGCAAAAATCAAGGCATCGTGATCGTTCTCAAAAAATAGAGATTGAAAATTTCCGTAAAAAACCTTCAAAATTGCAGGATAACGAAAAGCAAACTTATAGCCCTTTCGCCATAAGACATCTTTAGCCAAATTAAATTTCTGTCATCTTCTAATAACCTCTTCACTCAAATCAGCATAAAAAAAACTCTATTGTTTTGAATCATCAACGGGGATTGACTCTGCCACCCATTCTGTACCGCCATTCGTAAAATAATTTCCCTATCTTGATACTTCAAACAACGAATCAAGACCGCCCTCAGTGTTTGTCCAGGAAGTGTTTTCTTCCTCAATGTTCTATGGGCCCAATCCAGTTCCAATCCTTCAGGAAAAAACTCTTTACCCAGTACCTCTGGGATCCAATGTTTAAAAATTTTTATTGGATCAGAACCTTCAAAGTCCTCTGGAAGACCAACTACTTTCACATTATTTCTCCGGCTTTGATTTTCCAAAGAATCAATCTTCTTCAATAAATCCCTTCTTTGAATCCCCCAATCTACAAAAGAACCTTCCACTTTTTCCATTTTTTCTTTATTGTGTTCCATCTGATTTTGACATTCAGAAAAAGCGGTTTCAATTTTTAAAAAATTATCTTGTACAATATCAACAGATTTTGTACATCTGTTAATATCACTCAACTATAGTCATTTCTTGTTTCATAGTTGACATTTCTTCACACAAAATATTCATTTTTGTTTTCACATCCATAAATCCTTGGGTTATTTGAGTTGACATTTGTTTTGACATATTATCCATTTGGAAAGCAATCCCTTCCAAAACAGTGAACACTGAGTCCAATCCATATTCTATAGCCACTTTTTGAGGTCTACCTTCTTTAACAGCAGGCTCCTCCTCCTGGGCAAATTCCAGTAAGGTAAGTTCCTCTTCACCTTCAGTCACCATAAGTCCTCTGACTGTGTGGCTGTGGGTCTGGACACTTGACGCCGGCACCCCGGCCTTGTCGGAGTGCCGGCACTCGGGCTCCCCCACAATTCATACTTTCTCCAAAAGGCCCTGGACCCGGGATGCTCCGTGCATGCCCGGCAGAACTGCCAGACGTGCAGGGGTGTCCTCCGATGCTACACTGCGTGTCCCCGGGCCACCCAGCATTGTTGCAGGCTCACGGGCCCTTTTGTCGGTCGGGCCACCCGCGTGCACGTTTTCATGAGCACGTGGGTCAGCTACGACCGAACTCACCGAAGTGCCGGTGCCATCTTGCAACTGCAGGATCAGCGCCGAGGTCGAGCTTGAATGGGCAGGAGTCTTCTGAGGTTTGGAGACTCCCAACAACGACTCCATGGATTCCGCTGTGCAGGTAGGCTGTGCAGGTAATTTCTTCTGAAGTTGAGTTTTAGACATTGAGTCTTCACATTGGTAGCCATGATGGATCACTGTTATTCAAAGAGCTGTAAATATTATTTTTAACCACTTTTATACTTTTTTTAAATCAGGTATTTAATAATCCAGCTGGGGAAAGGTGGGACACCCATCTTTCTTCTACACCATCTTGCCACGTCCCCCTTCCCGTACTACCCTGACTGATCATAAACTGCTCTGAGAACACCAAAAGATCAGAATACACCACTGAAGCATCACTTTCTTTTTTTCTCCTTGCAGAAACTGCAACTGTGAATATTTATCTATCCTTTGATATTAATTATCTCTTTTTTTTCCCCGGGATTTGTGGTGATTTAATTTTTTTACTGTTATAATTGCTGTATCTTGTGTAACTGTTTGGCTGCAGCAAATCAGAATTTCATTCAAGTAAAAATGCAATGCTGGAGAATTTCACCAGGTCAAACAGTGTCATTTATGTAGCAAAGATAAAAACACATAACTGACATTTTGGGTTTGAGCCCCTCATCAAGGTAAGTAAAGTGCACAGTTTGACCTGCTGAGTGTTGTGTTGTGTTTTCAGCATTGTGTTTCACTTCAGCCATGGAGTTTGCAGACTTCTGTGTTTTAAGTCAGAATTTAAGTCCAATTGTACATTGTACTTATGTATGAGACAATAAACTCTCATTGAACATTGAATCATAGTCCCAGGTCAGATTGAACATCAGGGTGCCAAGCATCTAGTTCAGCATTGACAGTGACTCGTGAGGGAAGTGGATTTAAACCATATTGGAAATTTCACGAATAAATTTAACAGTTTGTGAATAGATTTGACCTTTGTTTCTTTCAGGTTTTTCAGAAATGGCCCAGGCCAGAAGCGTTAATTACTCTTTACTTCCTATGGCTGCAGCATGGCCTGTTGAGTTTCTCCAGTACTCCTGTGCATTGCACTGGACCTCAGCAGACTTTCTTGTTAACTCAGTGATGGTCTCAGCTCTTCGGGAATACGACCTCCGCTACTGACCTGTGACAGCTGATGGAGTTACTGACAACTTCTGCCCAGGTCTCCTTGACTGACTGAAGTTGGTCGTGGATGACCTTCCGTCCCTCTTGGTTGCTGCTCTTCAATGACTGTTCTCCTTTGCCAATGGTCATGTTCAGCTTCACCTCTCCTTCCCCCTTCATCAGCAGGATTTCCTGGAGAAGCCAAGGCAGTAAGTTTTAAAAAAAAACAAGAGCATCCGGTGTAGCTGAATCCTGCCCTTATTCTAACCGTGGGGTACATGGGACACTGGCTGTACCAAGACTATCTGCATTATAATTTGCCAGGTCTTCCACCAACTGTCAAAGAGCCTAGGCTCAAAATGTTGGTCACCCTTCATTTCCTATAGATGCTGCGTGACCTCCTGTGCTTCAGCCAGCACTTCTGTGCATTGAACTATAATACCAGCATCTGCAGACATTCCTGTTTTAACTTTTCTTCCACCAGCTGTGTTGGGGAGCACCAATATATTACTTACTGTTGCTAAAACACTAATTTCATGGATATTTTCATCTTGTAAACATCAGCTTGCTTAAACTATGTTTTGGAGCATCGTATAATTGATCAATAATTCCATCCAAATGTTCCCTTTAAACATTTAGCCTTTTATCTTAATCAATTTCCTCCAGTTCTTATCTCAGTAGAAAAGCCTGCTTGCATCTGTAGATTGGATGCAGCAAGAGAGAGGCAATGAAGTTATTCAGTTCTCCATCTGTAAACAGTGTTACAAGGCCAAAGAACCCCAAACCCCAGCAGCAATAGATATTCACCAAGACAAATGGTTCCTTCAACAAAAGTTGCTTTTAATTATCTTTAAACATGGAAACAGAATCACACTTAACCCCCTTCTAATTCTCAGCACATGTGTATGTAGTGTATGCAAGTTCAGAAAAGTTCTTTGGTTCACAGTCCAATCTCACTTCTCATTCCTCCAAGTTCACTGGCTGCAGGCAATTCTTATACTGTGCACAGAATTTAACATTTATAAAGTTTTGGTGTTTGAAAGGTAAATGTTTACCGCTCAGGTTCTTGTCGGTTTTCAGAGAGAGATTTGTTGCAGGTCACCCACAATTGATTCCTTTTTAATCAGCCACTTCAGTGTCTTGCTGATGAAATTTGCCCCCTCAGTGTTCTCCAGATGATAACCTCTTTCTTTCAGGTCACCACAGAGTTTCTTCTTGTTTCTCTTATTTCAAGTGAAACATTAGACAGCCAGTCCTCTCCTCTTACATGAATCACAAGGACTTTGACCAGGCTGAACTATGCACTCACAACTCGTCTTCCAAATGGGGTTTTCCACAAGCATGCCAGCTTGTCCTGTTCCAGTCTCAGCTCCTGTGCTGACTGTAACACTGTAGAAGTGATCTCTCTCTCTCTCTCTCTCTCTCTCTCTGAGAGAAAGCCTGTTTGATTCACTCTGCTTGCAAAACAACATGACCCTCTTAGAACAACAAGTTCTCTTCCAGACAATCTGTGGCTCCAACAAGATCTTTCATCCGTTGCCTTTTGTAAACAACAATCCATTACTGAAGTCATTTGGGCACTCTCCAAAGCTCTTGCAAAGGCTATGGGGCTGATATGTCCAGCATTAACAGAGCTCCAGTATTTCAAATAAGATATGTTTTAAAGTGTTTGTATGTGACCTACACTATCAAACCTTGCCCCAATTTATCTCCCAAAAACATTCTATATACTCTGTCACAAGGTCATCTAAATGAGTCTGCTATCTGCCCCAGAAACGCACCTGGACTTGAAGCAGCCTTTTCTCCAGCGTGGCTTTGTTGCCAACAGTGCTATCTGCAGCAGCTAATTTAGTTTGGACCTCTTTCAGCCAAGACCAGGTGTTCTGCAGGGTTTCCTCAAAAGCCTGGTGGTTCTGCAGACCCAACTGGCCAGCTCTCAACTTCTCCTTCACCATCTTGGCCAGGTGCTGGTGGCGGGACAAGAGCTGGGAGGCTGAACGAGTTGCGCCTCCATCTCCATAACCCAGCTCGCTCAGTGTCTGAGATTTCTGGCACAAGCTGTCAAAGGAATCCCTGGACAAGCAAACACATAGGACATATCAAGTTAACAACATAGTGCCTTCACATAGTGTCCCAATGCAAATCATCCTCATTGAAACTGCAGAGAGTTGTGATAGCAGTTCAGACCATCACACAAAACACCCTCCCCTCCATCAACTCCATCAACACTTCCCACTGCCTGGAAAATATAGCCAACATATAAACAGACTCACCTCTCCCCACCTCCCATCAGGAATGAATATCCTGAATGAACCTCATGCTCTGCTCTGATCTAACCAATCTCTCTTTCTGTAACTGCACTCTGTACTAGGTTTTTTTTGTTGCTGTACTATGTATAGGTTAACTAGCTGAATTGGAGGCAAATTAAATTTCTCATTGTATATCAATCTATGTGACAACAAACCTGAACTAAACTATTTCCTTTTCATGCCTCAAACAAAACTGACAGAGAAGAAAGATCCAGCATCTTCACTCAACTACATTCTCCCTGAAATACATTCATCTCAAAGCAACATTATCAACTGTCCTCTCCACCTCCCACTCCAACAGCCAAGTAATTACCTGTGGAGAGATCACTGAAAGGAAGCAGGATCCTTTCCATTCCCGAACATGACACCCAAACTAAACTCAAACTCTGCTGCCTGCACATGATCTGTATCCCTTTTTCTCCCACATTTTCATGTCTATTTAAAAGAGTCTTAAATAATATTCTTGGATCAGCTTTCACCATTACTCCTGATACCCCATTCTAGGCACCCACCACTCTCTGTATAAAACAACTTGCCCCTCACATCTCCCAAAAGCTCCACCCCCCACCAGCCCCCACACCCTCACTTTAAATACATGTCCTCTATTGTGTGATTTTTTTTATTCTGGGTAAAAGATTCTGACTGTTCACCCCATTAATGATTCTCATAATCCTGTAACTGGTCTATATCATTTTTATTCTGTGCTAATCCTCTGCACTGTCCATGGCCCCAGCAACATGAGTATCATCTGCAAGCTTACTCTCACAAACAGCAGGGATCCCAACCCTGATCCCGTTGGAACACCACTGGTCACGGGCCTCCAGCTACCACTACTACCCTCTGTCTTCAATGGGCCAGTCAATTCCCCATGGATCACATTCATCCTTGAGGGGAATTTTGGGACCTTTCTACTTTTACTTTTGAAGAATATTCACTTAATGTTCATTTAACATTGTTGTTCTCTTAGCACTAAGGTTCTTCTGATAATTTTCATCGACTATTCTTAACAGTGTGGAGAAACAGAGAGATGTCAGCGTCCAGGTCCACAGATCCCTCAAGGTTGCCATGGAAACTGATAGGGTGGTTAATGAAAGCATATGGTGTGTTAGCCTTCATTAGTCAGGGGACGAAGTTCAAGAGGTAATGTTTCAACACTTTGGTTAGACCACACTTGGAATATTGCATTCAGTCTGGTCACCTCATTACAAGAAGGATATAAATGCTTTGGATACGTTGCAGAGATTTAGCAGGATGTTGTCTGGAATGGAAAACAAGTCTTATGAAGCAAGGTTGACCGAACAAGGGTTTTTCACTTTGCACGATAGAGGACGAGAGGTGACTTAATAAGAGATTATGAGGGGCTTAGATAGGGTGATCAGCAGTCCCTCTTTCCTGGACAAAAATAGCAAATATCAGAGGACATCTTTTTAAGGTGAGTGGTGGAAAGTTTAGGAGAAAATATCAAAGATAAGTTTTTTTACTCAAGAGCGGTGGGTACGAGGAATGCATTGCCAAGGGTGGTGATGAAGGCTGATACAACAAGACCAGTCAAAAGACTCTTAGATAAGCACATGGATGCAAGAAAATTAAAAGGTTATGGATGCAAGGTAGGGAAGGATTAGACCATAGATTCTCAAGATGGAGCGTATGCCCCACCGGTGGAGCATGGGAATATTTTAGTGGGGCATAAGAATATTTTGGGAAATAATTAAAAAGTTGGTTTGAAAAAATAACCTCGTTATGTTGGTGTGAAAGATGTGACTTGGCAACACTGACAGTACAGCTCAATTGTGGTAACTTCCAAGTAAAATCACTTGGTTCTTTTTATTTTCATAACATGTGTTTTTGCTCTTCTGATGTTTCCCTGTTGTTAACTGTTGTTATCCTTGGTTAACATTATATTTTACTGACTGGTCTTATTATCATCTATTCCAAATTATCTCATTGGCGACAAGGATTCCAAATTATCTCAACAATCATGTCTCACTAATGTTCTTTTTAGGGTCAGTATTTTTCTTTTGATTCAACCAATGCTTTTATTACATTTTTCAATTCTAAGACATAATAAAATATTGATTAATCTGTTTCAGGGAGCTTACACTGTTGTATTAATCTGTTTCAATGAGTTCGCGCTGTTGTATATTCAAAAATACATTTGCAATAAATGATTTAATTAAAACTTCTTTAGAATATATAACTTTTTTCCACTAATGGTGGGGCGTACATTTTTTTGAAAGATTGAAGTGGGGCCTAGGGCAAAAAAGGTTGAGAACCACTGGATTAGACTGTTGTAGACTAGGTTTCCATAGGTCAGCACAACATTGTGGGCTGAAGGGCCTGCATTGCACTGTGATGTTCTATGTTCTATGCTTGGACCAAAACTTTAATTCTGTTTTTCCCTCACATATGGTTGTTGCCTGCTGATTATTTCCAGCTTTTATCTTTGTTTCCACTGTCAACAGCCATTATGTTGTTTCTTCACTCTTAACGAGATCTGAAGACTGATTCACTTTAGGTGGTTTGTTTCATATGTATGTTGCACGAATATAAACATAAAATATGGATCTATTTGTACTCCTTTCTCTTGATGTTCCTTCTCTAAGTGAGATAAAGGTACAAAAGCAAACGTCATTTCATCGTTAAAGTGAACAATAGATTGTCAGTGAAAATCCAAAAAAGTGTAGATGCTGGAAATCTTAAAAATACAAAATTTCGGAAATGTTATCTGGAACTCAAGCCACCCGACAAAAAAAATGCAGAAAATAAATAAGTAAAAAAAAAGAAAGTTTAAAATTCGCATGCCCCGCCATTAGTTCGCCAATCACACAACACACAATCTTAATCACTTATCCAATCCAATTCTACCAATCCCCATAAGTGCCAGATAGCAGGGGTTTTACTGTACTTGGTTATTCCAGCTGCATCTGTGTAAGAAAACAGAGCTAAAGGTTCAGGTCTGACTTACAAAATATTTCCCACATTTTCATGGCTTTTTTTTGTCTACCTTTGTGCTTGGATTTCAGCAAAGAAATCTTCCATCTTCTCCAATTCAACTTGCATCTCTGGGGTGTTTGTCATGAGCTCCCCGATAGGCTCAGTGATCAACTTTTCTTCTGCTTGCTGGAGCCACTGAATCAGCTTCTTCTGACAGCTTTCGAAGCTTTTATATAAAAGGCACTTTTAGTCAGGGGAATAGATGATGTGCATAGAAGACAGACACATGCAAGCCAATTGATCTGTGCAGGATACTCTATAAAGTCTTTAAATATCAGTTTAAGGTGAGTGAGAGGTAGGTGTTTTACCCAGATAGTGGTGGGTGCCTGGAACTCACTGCTGGGGGTGGTGGTGGAGACTGGTACTATAGGAACATTGGGCATATAGATGTAAGAAAAATAGTGGGGGGCTGGGGGTTTATGGGCTGTGAGGATGGGAAGGGTTAGGTTGATTATGGAGTTGGCACTGTGTTGTACTATTCTTTGTTCTATACCTTAGTACAGAGGTTCACCATATACTCCCAACAGCAATGTTGCTCATACAATTGTCAAATGTCATGGAGTTATTCAACACAGAAACAAGCCCTTCAGCCTATCATGGTTGAGCATGCCTCCGCTATTAAGTACCCATTTACTGTAATGCTAACCTTATTTCCACATTCCCAAAACTAACCTTATTTCCACATTCCCAAAACTAATAAAGCAATTCCATAGTCACTGAACTGAGCTCAAAAGGTTTGTATTTCTAAAGTACCTTTCACTACCTTTGAACATCAGAAGGAATTTTGTAGCCCTACTAAGAATTTATGAAGAGTGCTCGATGTTTTACTGCAGAGATCTATTGCTGCAAGCTCCCACCAACAGTAAAGTGCTAAGTGTGTTTTAATGTAGCAATTCAGGATAAATATTGATCAGGATTCTGCAATATCTTCCTTGGCTTTCTTCTAATATTAGATTTGACTGAGAAGTATATTACTTGAAAGGTGGCATATTTGACAGTGCACCACTCCCTCTGTATTAACAAGGTGAATTACAATATTTATGTTCAAATCTGAGGTATCTAAGACCCAGAGAACCATGGCGAGAATAAATGTTGGTTGAACATGTGCTTACCTATTCAATTCTTCAACAGAGACCTCCAAGGCCGCCTTATTCTGTTGGCACTGACATAAGAAGCTCTGCCACTCCTGTTGACTACTTGCCAGCTGCTGCTGAAGCTGGGAAGCGCTGGGTTTGGACAAGTGTGGCACTAGTTGGTCTCCTTCAGCCACAGCTGCATCCAGTTTGTCCTGTCCCGTGCCCACCCTGCTTAGGAGTCGCTGTGAAAAAGAGCACAAACCCCATCACAGGTTCAGTGCTGGTTTGGAGATCAATCTTAAAACACATCAACAGCAGAAGAGTGACTGACTGGCTGCATGTACCAATGGGCAATCACCTGTCCACAGCGGCAATCAACCATCATACAAGAACATAATAGCAGTGGTAATCCACATAGTACTAACTTGTCCTGTAATCCGCATAGTACTAACTTGTCCTGTAATCCGCATAGTACTAACTTGTCCTGTAATCCGCATAGTACTAACTTGTCCTGTAATCCGCATAGTACTAACTTGTCCTGTAATCCGCATAGTACTAACTTGTCCTGTAATCCGCATAGTACTAACTTGTCCTGTAATCCGCATAGTACTAACTTGTCCTGTAATCCGCATAGTACTAACTTGTCCTGTAATCCGCATAGTACTAACTTGTCCTGTAATCCGCATAGTACTAACTTGTCCTGTAATCCGCATAGTACTAACTTGTCCTGTAATCCGCATAGTACTATCTTGTCCTGTAATCCGCATAGTACTAACTTGTCCTGTAATCCGCATAGTACTAACTTGTCCTGTAATCCGCATAGTACTAACTTGTCCTGTAATCCGCATAGTACTAACTTGTCCTGTAATCCGCATAGTACTAACTTGTCCTGTAATCCGCATAGTACTAACTTGTTCTGTAATCCGCATAGTACTAACTTGTTCTGTAATCCGCATAGTACTAACTTGTTCTGTAATCTTGATTACAGAACAACACAAAAACTGCAATTCTGGAACCTTGAGGAAACAATGAGATGCTAGAGGGTTTCAGTGGGTCAGGCAGCATTTGTGGGGAGAAATGGACAGCCAACGTTTTGGGTCGGGACCCTTTATTGAGATGAAAGTGGGAAATTACCTTTCACATTTCAGCCTCTCCCTAGTTTCTACCCCCCGTCAGTGAAAGGGGAGAAAGATGGAGGGTGAGAACATTGCTGGGGGAGGGGGGGTGTAAAGTTAGAGAAAAAAGCAAGAATAGGAGGAGGCTTTCTGAAATTTAGGGGTGACCTCGTGACCTGTTGCCCTCCCCTCCCATAGGTTGCAGTAACATTAGAAGTAGGGGCACAATTCTACAAACAAGTAGATTTTAGTCTCTATTATAATTAGATTGAAGAAAGCAACAATGAGGGTACAACTGGAACAAGGCAAATTTTTCTGAAGCAGGGGTGGCAATAGAAGTTTTTAGAATCTCAGTTCTATAATTCCTGTGCAGAATCATTTCCTGAGGCAGGTCTCTTGAAATCCAAAACAAAAATGAGGATTGGGTGGGGGGGGGGGTGAGAATATGCTCCTCAGGTTAGGAAGCATCACTGGAAAGTGAAAGAGAGTCAATGTTTCAGGTGAAGGACCTTTCATTATCCCCACGAAACGGCGACTCTTGTTTCTCTCCCTGGGGATGCTGCCTGGGCATTTCCAGCATGGCTGGTTTCAGATTTCCAGCCTCTGCCATTATTTATTCCAAGCTTTGTCACACTACAGATGGCAGTCTGCTTGGTGGCAATCAGGGTCACAGCAGCCGACTTCAACAGACAGCACAGGTGTTCGAAGCAAGCTGCAGCCAGTCACACAGCCGCAATGATTTATACCTCGCAGAGTCAAACAGATGCTGAATTTACAGAAGCTTCAAGTGCCATTCATTCCAGGATTCTGCTGGCAAGGAAATATTTTCACAATAACTTGAAGCTGACTACCCATTTTGTGAAAGCCTGTATTAATTTATGATGAATGAAGGAATAAAAGCCTTCAGCTTTAATCTTCACTGGTTCAATGATTCTAGTTTTCACTGGTTATGTTAACACTGCAAGATTCAGCTGAGGGGTTCACACACCTTGAGTTGCTGTAGCTTCTCTTTGATGCTGAGCAAATCACCTGCCTGGTCACTACAGTCCTTCACGGAAGCCCTGGCACCGCACAGCCACAGTTGAAACTCCTGCAAAAGGCCTTCCACAAATGAAATCAAAAGAAAATTAGTAAAAGCTCACTGTTGATTCCATGACTATCACTCAGCAAACTGTTGCATCTACAATGTACGCAAGAGTCCAAAGATTCACCAACGTTTCAGCAGAAGGGCACCTGGTATCAACAGTAATATTCACAGGAGTCGTGCTGACAGAACATATGGTGGGTAATATCAAATCAAGACTCCAAGGGAAAGCAAGAGTGACATTTAGGGAGAATCAACATTAGTCACAAGAAAAAGAACTAACAAACTCATGTGCAAGGGGAGAGGCAGCTGAACACAGAGAGAAAGAGTACAAATCGTAAAAGATTGAGGCACAGGAACAGTTTGAAACTGCATTCAGGCAAGTTAAAAATCAATCAGTGGAAGGAACACAGAGGACAGTGTGAAGTAAGACTGGATAGACAAATTTAGACAAATGAGAAAGGGATCTCTTTCAAATCCTGACAGGGCTAGGCAGGTTAGATGCAGGAAGAATGTTCCCAAAGTTGGGGAAATTCAGAGCAGGAAGATGTGTTCCTGATATCCTGATATGTGTTCCTAAGAAGGTGGAAGACGTTTAGGACTGAGGTGAAGAGATTTTTTTTCCCCACTTCGAGAGTTGTGAACTTGTGGAACTCCCTCCAGTAAAATGTTAGTGAGGCCAATTCATTATATATTCAAAAGGGATCAAGGGGTTTGGAGAAAAAGAAGGAATAGGGTATTGAAGTCACATGATCCTACTGAATGGTGGTGCAGACTCAAAGGGCTGAATGGCCTTTTCATGCACCTATTTTCTATGAAGCTGTGACAAAAGAAATGAAGAGTTCTCCCCAATGCACTGGCTAGTATTTTTGTCTCAACCAGCAGCACCAATCAAAAAACAGAATCAGATGCAGCAAGTAGTTAAAAGGCCATGTTGGCCTTCACTGAAATGGGATAGGAGTTTAGAAATAGCAAGTTTGGATACAACTGTACAGGGTATTGGGAAGGCCACATCTGGAACACTGTGCACAATTTTGATCATCTGATGGAAGAAAGAAGGCTGACTGAAAGGGATTCACCAGGAATGAAAAGGTTGTCCTATCAAAGAAGACAAAACATGTTGGCTCTGTTTTCTGTGGTGTTTAGCCGAATAAGGGGGTGATCTGACTTCTTTCAAATTTTAACAGTGCAGTGCAGTCAAAGGCCCTTCCAGCCCATGAAACTGATGCCACCCAATTACACCACCAACCCCTATACATTTTGGAAGATGGGAGGAAACCAGAGCACTCGGAGAAAATCTACGCAGGACACGGAGAGAACGTACAAACTCCTTAGAGACAGCGGTTGAGTCAAACCAGGCCACTGGCACAGAAACAGACTTGCACTAACCATGCTGCCCATTTTCATTAAAAAGTACACATTCCGAATGAGGGTTGACGGGGTAAATGTCAGGATGGTTTCACTAGTCACAGAGTCATGAACAAGGGATATAGTTTCAAGGTAAGGGGCTGGGGAGGGGGACGGAAAGAGCTTGAACTATGCAGAAAAATTGTATAGAATTGATAATTGTAAATTGTTGTCAAGGCTGATACTGTTAAAACATTGACACTGATAATATTGATAACTGTTCAAGTTTAAGTTTGGAAAATTATAAATAAAATGCTCAAAAAAATATGGGGCTGATCGGTCAAAACCAAACCATATAGAAGTTTATTCACACGGCGGGTTGTGAATCCTTGGAAGTCTTTGCCTCAGAAGTTGTGGAGGATCTTTTTTAAAACAAGTTTTGAAGTGGAGATAGATACATTGAGGAATTGTGGACAATGGGGCAAAGGCCCAGAAGGGGAGTTAGGTCAGCAGAAATCAGCTATGGTCATACTAAACGAAGGGATAGGCTTGAGTGGCCTATTAGCCCATACTACTCTTATTCCTTGTGTTCTTGTTATGTGATATTGTTATTCACGGGAGACATCATGCAAGTTCATCGCTGCTTTTGAAATGATAATAGGATCTACATGTTCGATGTTCATATTTTCATGCATGAGCTTTTGAAGGTATACAGAACATGAAAGTTGATGTTAAACAGGAAAGTCTGTAGATGCTGTGGCTGAAGTGCAATTCATAAAAGTGCTGGAGAAACTCAACAGGTCACACAGCATCTATAGGAAGTAAAAGGGTCACTAATATTTAAGACCTGAGCTCTATGTCAAGGAAAGCTGGTGTTTCTTTATCTCAGTAAGGAATGAAAAATTTACCACCTCTAAATGTTATTTGAAACAAGAACAAATATAAATCTGCATCAAATTAACAGGACATGACCCTGTTCAGTAAACAGCTCAATTCTGCTCTGAACTAAATTGGAATATTTGCATTTCTGGAACCATCAAGGTTTATAGAAGAAAAGGTGGCCACACAGCCCAATGTGTTTATGTCAGTTCCTTGCTGAGGTTATCCTAAACCTGATTCTGTGTGTAGAATGTATACAGAACATGAAAGTTGGTAAATTGGTGTATATCTTCAAGGCTTCATCCGATGAGAAATCAAGGCCTGATCCCTAAACTTACCTCACTAAAAGGTTCTCTTCTACAGATTAATACAACTCCAAACTAAACCCAATGTTAATGAGTTTATTTCATATTCATTTTACATTGCACCAAAGTTCTCACTTGCTGCACCCAGAAGGTACTTGTTAAAAACACAATAATAGTAAACAATTGAATTAAAAAGACAATAAATACATAAGATGGATAATAAATATTCTCAGTAATCCAAATGAAAAGAAAGTGACTTGCAATGGTGCAGACAATCCTTTTGTGGCATCAGATCGATGGAAGTTGTTCTATCCTTTACTCAGAGAAAGAAATGCCAACTTTCATGTTCTGAATACATTCTCCTCAGAGAAAATAAGCACATTGGCCACGTTGCCCTAATGTCATTAAGAAAGTATCACCTTACATGCAATAGATATGTATCAAACCCTCTCCCACTCGAGTATAAGGTGCTTTTGTGGGTGCAGCAAACCATACATGGGTGAAGGACCCTTTATGTTAATTTCACAAAATGTCCGTGATGAAATCTACCCAGCTCTGAATGGAACAGGGGTAGAGTAGGAACCTGGGTTTTGCTCTCAACTGCTTAGTTTTGACAGGGTAATGACACTGGCGCTTGATTGGCCAAAGTTTTACAATGTAAATGTCACCTGCAATAAATGAAGTCGCCCAATCCAGCAACACTCAATTTAGACTGAGAGAAAAGACAATTTTCCCAACAAACTTAACAAAATCTGATAGGTTTACATTTAGCACCACATTTCCACTGAGGCCATGAATAATCATGAAGCGATCAGTGGGGAATTCAAAACATTATCAAGAAGGCAATTAGAATGGCAGCAGAGGGTGCTTGTCTGAAAGGAGAGATAAAATTCGGGGATGTTCAAGTTCAAGCTTATTGTCGCATTATATCTGGGACACTGAGAAGAGTTCTTCCCTCTGTAAGGTTTAGTAAGGCATTAGAAGGAATAAAAGGAGATGGGTAAAATCGGTGTGAAACTTCTGCACATGCAGTGCAAGAAATAGCAGAGGGTTGTGCATGTGGCTCAAACCATCACAGACACACACCTCCCCTTGTTCAGCTCCCTCTATATCTCCCTTGGAAAAGCAGCCAACATATTAAAGACTCATCCCACCTTGGCCACATTCTCTTCATCACCCCCCGCCCCCGTCAGAAAGAAGCTTCACACATGAGATCACACACCACCAGGTTCTTTCTCACTAACTGGTGTGCTCACAAAGCAACCTCTTTCACTGCATCTTGGTACTATCCAACTGACTTGAACTTGATGCGCATACACTGGCAATGGCCAGTTGAGCTGAGTGGCCTTTTTGCTCTGTAATTCTATGTAAATTCAGCTGTAGAATTCTGCTCACAGTTGAAACGCTGTTCCAGTGCCTCCTGGAGCCTGCCTCGTGTTTTGGAGGACAGTTGATTGACAGCTTCATACTGTTTGATCAGTACGGTGACCCGGCTGCCCAGCCCCTCCAGCTCCACGGAGTGGTACTTCCGACAGAGGCCACTGAGTTTCTCTCGAGCAGAGTCAATCCTGCCTTGCTGGTTGACCAGGTCCAATTCCAGTTCCTGCACAAACAAAACAGAAGACAACCCTAGAGGGACAGTAACCACGGCAGCAGATGAGTGAGGGACTCAGCGGCTGAAGAACCCACACAGGTGGATGGGTGCTGGAGACTGACTCTTGGGAATCAGAGGTTTGAGAGGGTGCTGAGGGCAAGAAGAGCTCCCGAACCGACTCAGGCTCTGAGGGCTTCATAATTCGATTGGAGATTTGGATCTGCAGCTCAGGTTGCCGATGACTTGAACTGGAATCTGTGCAGCTGCAGCTGGAACCGAATCCACAGACACTCAGTGTCTTTGAAGGGACACTTTTACTTCCCTTCTTCCTATTGTTAGGAGCGCTGGGCAATGCTCACAGTGATTCTTTGTTTGCCTTACGGCAGACAAAAGTTGAAGTACATTATGTACATTACATTTTTCTGTATTATTACATGACAATAAAAGGAATCTATGAACCTTTAAAAGAGTCAAAAGACCACATGTCCTGATGAATGGGGGTATTGCAAACAGTGAGGAAGGAACTAGATCAGGGTTTTCAAACTGCCCCCCTAAACTCATATACCACTTTAAGTAATCCCTATCCCATCAGTGCTCTGTGATTAGTAAGGGATTGCTTAAGGTGATATGTGAGTGAAAATAATACATTTTGAACCACTATTTTAATCATTCCTGATTGACTCGTTATATGCATGTTTCATAACTCCAAAGGAAATGGGCCAACCACAATTTTTCTCAAGCACAACATTTCAGTAACAATTGGGTCTCAAGCAGTGATTCTCAACATTTTTTTTCCCCCACTCACATACCACCTTAAGCAATCCCTCTCTAATCACAGAGCACTTATGGGATAGGGATTACTTAAAGTGGTATATGAGTTTAGGGGGGCAGTTTGAAAACCACTGAACTATATCAACTGGGAGGGTGAGTCAAGCAATGACAGGTGAAATTTAACTCTGAAGTGAGGCAGTTGGGAAGTCAAACCAGACCAGGACTTTCACAACAGTAAATGGCGAGGTCCTGGAGAACGTTATGGAACAGGGAGACTTGGGGTGCAGATATATAGTTTCCTGAAAATGGTTGTCAGGGTGGTGAAAGAGACATTCAGCAGACTGCCTTCATCTGTAAGGACATTTGGAGTATTGCTTGCAGTTCTGATTGCTCATTCAGGAAGGATGTCATTAAGCTGGAAAGGATGAAGGAATGAGGCCTTCAGTTAAAAGGGCAGACTGGATTAGATGGGACTTTTCTCTCTGGAATGTAGGAGGACTGAGGGTGACCTTTTAGAGTTAAGTAAAATTTAGAGGGGCATAGCCTCTTTCCCAGGGTTGGGGAGTCCAAACGAGAGAACAGAGATTTAAAGAGGGGAAGGGTCACACAGAGGGCATATGGAATGACTGCCAGAGGAAGTCAGACAGGCAGGCCCAATTCCAGTAATTAAAAGATATTAAGACAGGAGCATGGACAGGAAATGTTTAGAGGGGCCAATTGCAGACTAATAGGACTCTTGGGGAGACAACTTGGCTGGCATGGACAAGTTCCCCGAAAGAAAATTCTCGTCATCTGCTCTGTACCTTCACTTTCCTCAGGTTATTGAGATCCTGGCTGTTGGCACAGACAGACAGTGAGCACTCCACAGTGTGTAGCCAGTCAATGAGATCCTCGATGTAGATCTCCATCTGATTTTTCTGGACGCGAAAATCTTTCAAGGTCTCTTTCGCCACCTTGGATACTTCCTGCACGTGATCCAACTTCTTCTGGGAGTCGGCTTCCATTGCCTGCAAGCAGAGAGCGGTTGTCAATTGGAATAACAGCAGACTACTTACCCCCGGACACCCCAGGAGTCTGCAGATGCTGCAATCTGAAACCAAACACAAACTACTCAAAAAACTCAGCATGTCAAGCAGCATCAGTGAGAGAAAGGGAATAGTGGCTGCTTCGGGCCAGAGTCCTTTAGAATCAGAATTTATTGGCATGAACATGTCACAAAAATCTTTTGTTTTGCAGCAACATTACAGTGTAAATATTACTATAAAATTACATTTAAAAATAAATAAATTAGTGCAAAAAAATAAAGAATGTGAGGTAGTGTCTATGGTTCATTGCTCATTCAGAATCCGATGGCAGAGGGGAAGAAGCTGTCCTTGTGCCAATGGGTGTTCGTTTTCAGGCTCCTGTACCTCCTTCCTAATGGTAGCAGAGTGAAGAGGGCATGGCCTGGGTGGTTGAGGATACAGGCTACTTTCTTAAGACACTGCCTCTTGTAGATGTCCTTGATGGAGTGGATACTGATGCCCTTGATGTTGCAGGCTGGGTAAACAACTCTATAGTTTTTTCTTTTTGTAAAGGTATTGTGCATTGGCACCTCCATACCAGACAGTGATGCAACAATTCAGGATTCTCTCCAAGGCTCAACTGTAGAAATTTGCATGAGTCTTTGATGACGTACCAAATCTTCTGACGAAGTATAGCCACTGAAGAGCCTTCTTCATGTCGAAGGTTTGAATTGAAGTCTGTGTGCACATCCACCATTCCCTTTCTCCCACTGATGCTGCTCGACCCGTTGAGTTTCTCCAGTAGATTGTGTTTGGCTTCAGATTCACCGTTGCATCGACGTGGAGGCCCCAGGACAGATCCTCAGAGATGTTGATGCCCAGGAACTTGAAAATCTCAACACTTTCCACTGCTGACCCCTTGATGAGGATTTGTTCATGGTCTCCTGATTTCCCCTTCCAGAAGTTCTCAACCAGCTCATTGGCTTTGCTAATATTGAGTGCACGGTTGTTGTGGTAGCACCACTCAATGAGCTGATCTATCTCCCTCCTGTATGAGCTTCCTCATTGCCATCTGTGATTCTGATTGTGATGTTATTGGAAAAGTTCTAGATGACATTTGAATGGTGCCTAGCCAAACAGTCATGGGTATATGGCAACGGGCTAAGCACACATCCTTGAGGTCCGCCTGTGTTGATCGTCAGTGAGGAGGAACACTTCTAGCTTATACTGACTATGGTCTTCCGATGAGGAAGTCAAGGATCCCAGTTGCAGAGGTCCAGGGTTTGGAGCTTGTTGACCAGCACTGAGGGAATGTTGGTGTTGAAAGCTGAGCCAAGGCCAGACAACAGCTCTCAGACACCTCCTCCTACTTACCCCTTCCACAGGACCCCACCATAGCACATCAAGCCACTGTCTCCAACACCATCTCCAAACATCACTTCTGGTCACCTCCCTCCCACAGCCTCCAACTTCATTGTTTCCTATCACCCCGCACTGCCTGCTATCCCGGTAGATCCAATGTTTCTGCCTGCTCTTGTCCCACCAAACTAGTTTTGTCTTACCTTGTCTCTATCTTTTCTCTCATTGTCCAATTCCTCCCGACCGACATCCGTGATTCCACACATGCCCTCCATCTTTTCAATTACTTCAAATTCCCTGAATTGGACTGCATTATATTTACTACGGATGTCCAATCTCTACACATGCATCCCCTATACAAAAAGTCTCAAGCACTCCATTTCTTTCTGGACAAGAGACCTGACCAGTCACCCTCCACCATCACCCTCCTCTGCCTGGCAGAATTTGTCTTCACTCTTAATAACTTCTCCTTTGACTCATCTCACTTCCTTCAAACGACAGGAGTAGCCATGGGTACCCACGTGGGTCCCAGCTACGCCTGCATGTTTGTGGGCTTAGTGGAGCAATCCATGCTGCAAGCCTACACAGGCAAGGCCCCTCAACTCTTCTTCCATTATTGCTGCCTTGTTCACTCGTGATGAACTTTGTCAACTTCATTCACTTCGCTGCCAACTTCCACCCTAATCTCAAATTCACCTGACCCAGCTCTGACTAAACTCTCCTCTTCCTGGATCTCTGTCTCCATCTCGGGAGACGAGCTTTCCATCGACATATTTTACAAACCCACCAACTCCCACAACTACCTCGACTACATTTCCTAACACCCTGTCCCCTGCAAGAATTCTATTTCCTTCTCTCAATTTCTCCAACTCCGCCGGATCTGTTCCCAAGATGAGGTCTTTCAGTCCCGATCACCTGAAATGTCTGCCTTCTTCCACCCACGTGGCTTCCCCTCCGCCATCATCAACATAGCCCTCATCCGCATCTCCTTCATTTCCCGCTCTTCTGCCCTGGCTCCCTCCCCCCCCGACCTAAAAAACACAACATTCCCCTTGTCCTCACCTACACCCCACCAGCCTCTGCATCCAACACATTATTCTCTAGAATTTCCAGCACTTACAACAGGATCCCACTATCAGACAGATCTTCCCATCTCCTCCTTCATAGGGACCACCCCCTCCATGACTCCCTCGTGCATGCATCCCTCTCCACCAATCACACCCCACAGCACCTTTCCCTGTGGCCTCAGGAGGTTCCGCACTTGTGCCCACACCTCCTCCCTCACCACAGTCCAGGGCCCCAAACAGGCCTTTCAAGTGCAGCAACACTTCACTTGTGTATCCACAGTATTGATTTACTGCTTCCAGTGCTCCCTTTGTGGCCTTTTCTATACCGAAGAGACTGGGGGCAGACTGGATGATCACTTCGCTGAGCACCTTTGCTTTGTCTGCACCAGTGACAGAGACTTCCCAGTAGCCATCCATTTCAGTTCTGTGTCCCACTCCCATACTCACATGACTGTCCATGGCCTTGTGTACTATCCCACCAAGACTACCCGAAAATTGGAGGAAGAATGCACTCTCCAGCCAACTGGCATTAACATCAAATATTCCAGTTTCTGCTAACCTGCACTCTTCTCCCCCCCCCCTATTCACCTAGCCATCCCTCCTCCCCTTGATCACTGTTGTCCTCCCTTCTCCGCCTATTACCTCCTGCCTTTGCGATCTCACCTCCCCACTACTCTGTTGTTCAGACGCCTGCCAACATTTTTCCATACCTCGATTAAGGGCTCAAGCCCGAAATGTTGGTTAAATATCTTTATCTTTGCTATATCAAGTACAGTTTGATCGGCTCAGTTTCTCCAGCATTGTGTTTTTACTTCAACCACAGTGTTTCACCTCTTGAAAGCTAAGCTGTAGTTGATGAAGAGTATTGCAGTAGTGTAGGTGATCCAGAGTGGAGTGAAGAACTAGTGACATTGCATCTGCTGTGGAGCAATTGCAACAACAAGCAAATTGCAGTGGGTCCAGATTTTCATTTAGGTGCCAGTTAATTCTGGCCAACCTCTCAAAGCATTTCAACACTGTAGATGTGAGTGCTACTGGGTGATACGCATTGAGGCAGCTCAACCCGCTCTTCTTGGGCAGTGGGATAATCGATGCCCTTTTGAAGCAGGTGGGAACCTCAGACGGCAGCAATGAGAGACAAAATATCTATGAGCATCCTGGCTAGTTGGTTGGCACACATTTACAGTACCCTACCACACATGCCATCAGGGCCTGACGTTTTACGAGGGTTCACTATCTTGAAGGATAATCTGACATTAGCCTCAGAGACAGATATCACAGTGTTGTTAGCTTCAATAGGGATCAACAAGACAGTCCAAACAGAAACGAAGTAAATTATTGGAAAAAATTTATATAGTAAAATCTCTGTTATTCAAGCAACTGGCGAGAAAGAAATTGCAGAAAATAAATAGGTAAAAAATACAAAACTTTTAATTGGCGCTCCCTTGCGGTTAGTTTGCCAATCACGCAACCTCAAGCAACCAGAAAATTCACTTCTCTACCAATCCCCATAGGTGTCAGGCAATGGGGGGTTTATTGAATATATTTAATTTATATATCTTCATATATGCATGCAATTTGTAAGTGCTGTATATTGTTTGTTGGAGGACCGAGGCCGGGGCCGCCGCCTCCCCCTCGCTTTTGCCCGGATCAGGGCCGCCGCCGCCTACCTTCTGCTCGGACTGGGGCTGGGGCCGCCGTCGCCTTCCCTGTGCCCGGACCGGGGCCGCCGCCTCCTTCTTTCTGCCCGGACCGGGGCCTCCGCCTGCTTCACTCTGCCAAGGCCGGGGCCACCACCTCCCCCTCGCTTCTGCCCGGACCGGGGCCTCTGCCTGCCTCACTCTACCGAGGCCAGGGCCTCTGCCTCCCCCTCGCTTTTGCCCGGATTGGGGCCGCCGCCTCCTACCTTCTGCTCGGACTGGGGCTGGGGCCGCCGCTGCCTTCCCTGTGTCCAGACCGGGGCCGCCGCCTCCTTCTTTCTGCCCGGACCGAGGCCTCTGCCTGCTTCACTCTGCCAAGGCCGGGGCCACCGCCTCCCCCTCGCTTTTTACATTTTACACGCAGCAGTAAGAAAATGTGTGACTCGGTCAACCCCGTCAGAATCCAACCGGGTCCCTGACCTATCTCAGAGATAGTTAGACAACCCAATTAAACTTACCTAGGCCATGTCCACAGGTGATTTGCGACCAGGTATGGTCCGACCTAGGAGGAGGGGCAGGCCCCTCCAGCCCGGGTAAGAAGCCTGCATAGGAGAAGGCCACTCCGATATAAAACCTACGACCCAAGGACCTCGCTGCCACGTCCCAGCTTGCTTGGCCACGGCACACGAAACATGGGTGTAAAGGGTGGGGCCAGTACTGCGCACACTGCACTCCACCTAAAAGCTCCTTTGCGCAGGCCCGAGGACAGGTCCACGTCCTCCCCCTCCACGTCCTCCCCCTCCACGTCCACCCCCTCCACGTCCACCCCCTCCACGTCCACCCCCTCCACGTCCACCCCCTCCACGTCCACCCCCTCCACGTCCACCCCCTCCACGTCCACCCCCTCCACGTCCACCCCCTCCACGTCCACCCCCTCCACGTCCACCCCCTCCACGTCCACCCCCTCCACGTCCACCCCCTCCACGTCCACCCCCTCCACGTCCACCCCCTCCACGTCCACCCCCTCCACGTCCACCCCCTCCACGTCCACCCCCTCCACGTCCACCCCCTCCACGTCCACCCCCTCCACGTCCACCCCCTCAAAAGATGCTCACAAACTCAAGCTAGCATGCTGGAACATCAGAACCATGCTAGACAAGGCTGAGAGCCACCGACCTGAACGTCGGTCTGCCCTCATCGCACATGAACTCCTCAGACTTGACATCCACATAGCCGCTCTCAGTGAAGTCCGCCTTGCAGATGTAGGCAGCTTCCAAGAACGCGGCGCGGGCTACACACTCTACCGGTCTGGCAAGCCTATGGATGAACAACGCCTATCTGGTGTAGGCTTCATGGTCAAGAACTCCATTGCCTCCAAACTCGAAAACCTCCCGACAGGCCACTCAGACCGGATCATGTCCATGCGACTCCCCCTTCAAAACAAGCGTCGCATCACTCTCATCAGTGTCTATGCTCCAACCCTCCAGGCGGAACCAGCAGAAAAGGACAAGTTCTACACTGACCTGCGCAACCTCATTCAACGCACCCCTACAGCCGACAAGGTTGTCATCCTTGGCGACTTCAACGCTCGCGTCGGCAAAGACTCAGAAACCTGGCCAGGAATCCTGGGCAACCATGGGGTCGGCAAGTGCAACGACAACAGGTGCCTCCTGTTGGAGCTCTGCGCAGAACAGCGGCTTGTCATTACAAACACACTTTTTCAGCAGAGGGACAGCCTGAAGACTACCTGGATGCATCCCCGATCCAAACACTGGCACCTCCTGGACTACGTCCTGGTGCGAGAAAGAGACAAACGAGATATGCTCCACACCAAGGTCATGCCCAGCGCGGAATGCCACACTGACCACCGGCTGGTTCGCTGCAAGCTCAACCTTCACTTCAAGCCAAAGTCCAGGAACAGTAAAGCCCCCAGAAAGAAGTTCAATGTTGGAAACTTGCAGTCAGACGAAGTGAGAGGAAACTTCCAGGCAAACCTCAAAGCAAAGCTCGAGGATTCAATCCGCCTCACAGACTCGTCCCTTGAAACCCTTTGGGATCAGCTGAAGACTGCCATACTGTAATCCACTGAAGAGGTACTGGGCTTCTCATCCAGGAAAAACAAGGACTGGTTCGACGAAAACAACCAGGAAATCCAGGAGCTGCTGGCAAAGAAGCGAGCTGCCCACCAGGCTGATCTTGCAAAGCCGTCCTGGCCAGAGAAGAAATGAGCCTTCCATCACACATGCAGCCATCTTCAGCGCAAACTCCGGGAGATCCAAAATGAGTGGTGGACTAGCCTCGCCAAACGAACTTAGCTCAGCGCGGACATTGGCGACTTCAGGGGTTTTTATGAGGCTCTAAAGGCTGTGTACAGCCCCTCACCCCAAGTCCAAAGCCTGCTGCGCAGCTCAGATGGCAAAGTCCTCCTCAGCGACAAGATCTCCATCCTCAACCGATGGTCAGAACACTTCCAATCTCTTTTCAGTGCCAACTGCTCAGTCCAAGAATCCGCCCTGCTCCAACTCCCTCAACAGCCCTTAAGGCTAGAGCTGGATGAGGTCCTCACCCGGGAAGAGACATATAAGGCAATTGAACAACTGAAAAGTGGCGAAGCAGCAGGTATGGATGGAATCCCCCCAGAGGTCTGGAAGGCTGGTGGCAAAACTCTGCATGCCTAACTGCATGAGTTTTTCAAGCTCTGCTGGGAGCAAGGAAAGCTGCCTCAGGACCTTCGTGATGCCATCATCATCACCCTGTACAAAAACAAAGGCGAGAAATCAGACTGCTCAAACTACAGGGGAATCACGCTGCTCTCCATTGCAAGCAAAATCTTCGCTAGGATTCTCCTAAATAGAATAATACCTAGTGTTGCCGAAAATGTCCTCCCAGAATCACAGTGTGGCTTTCACGCAAACAGAGGAACTACTGACATGCTCTTTGCCCTCAGACAGCTCCAAGAAAAGTGCAGAGAACAAAACAAAGGACACTATATCACCTTTGTTGACCTCACCAAAGCTTTTGACACCGTGAGCAGGAAAGGGCTTTGGCAAATACTAGAGCGCCTCGGATGCCCCCCAAAGTTCCTCAACATGGTTATCCAACTGCACAAAAACCAACAAGGTCGGGTTAGATACAGCAATGAGCTCTCTGAACCCTTCTCCATTGACAACGGCGTGAAGCAAGGCTGCGTCCTCGCACCAACCCTCTTTACTATCTTCTTCAGCATGATGCTGAAACAAGCCATGAAAGACCTCAACAATGAAGATGCTGTTTACATCCGGTACCGCACGGATAGCAGTCTCTTCAATCTGAGGCACCTGCAAGCTCACACCAAGACACAAGAGCAACTTGTCCGTGAGCTACTCTTTGCAGATGATGCTGCTCTAGTTGCCCATTCAGAGCCAGCTCTTCAGCACTTGACATCCTGTTCAGCCTGAAGAAAACTGAGGTCCTCCATCAGCCAGCTCCCCACCATGACTACCAGCACCCCCACATCTCCATCGGGCACACAAAACTCAAAATGGTCAACCAGTTTACCTATCCCGGCTGCACCATTTCATCGGATGCAAGGATCGACAACGAGATAGACAACAGACTCACCAAGGCAAATAGTGCCTTTGGAAGACTACACAAAAGAGTCTGAAAAAACAACCAACTGAAAAACCTCACAAAGATTAGCATGTACAGAGCCATTGTCATACCCACACTCCTGTTCGGCTCCGAATCATGGGTCCTCTACCGGCATCACCTACAGCTCTTAGAACACATCCACCAGCGTTGTCTCCGCTCCATCCTCAACATTCATTGGAGCGACTTCATCTCGAACATCGAAGTACTCGAGATGGCAGAGGCCAACAGCATCGAATCCACGCTGCTGAAGATTCAACTGTGCTGGGTAGGTCACGTCTCCAGAATAGAGGACCATCGCCTTCCCAAGATCGTGTTATATGGCGAGCTCTCCACTGGCCACCGAGACAGAGGTGCCCCAAAGAAGAGGTACAAGGACTGCCTAAAGAAATCTCTTGGTGCCTGCCACATTGACCACCGCCAGTGGGCTGATATCGCCTCAAACTGTGCATCTTGGCGCCTCACAGTTTGGCGGGCAGCAACCTCCTTTGAAGAAGACCGCAGAGCCCACCTCACTGACAAAAGACAAGGAGGAAAAACCCAACACCCAACCCCAACCAACCAATTTTCCCTTGGAACCGCTGCAACCGTGTCTGCCTGTCCCGCATCGGACTTGTCAGCCACAAACGAGCCTGCAGCTGACGTGGACATTACCCCTCCATAAATCTTTGTCCGCGAAGCCAAGCCAAAGATATTGTGTGTGTGTATATATATATCTGTTTAATATATAAATTTAAATTTTTTAATTGAGAAATTTTAAATTTAGACATTCAGCACAGTAACAGACCCTCCAGCCCAAGAGCTCATGCCACCCAATTAGCCTACAACCCTGGTACATTTTGAAAGGTGGGAGTGCCCAGAGGAAACCCATGCACACACATGGAGAACTTACTGACAGTGCGGGATGCAAATCTGGGTCTCTGCCACTAACCACTACACTTGAACCCTTTCTCATACTGATAATGCTCAATCCAATGAGTTATAGGGTTATACAGTGAGGAAAGAAGCCCTTCGGCTTAACTTGCCAACCAAAAAAGTCTGACACACCCTAATCCCACCTGCCTGCATCTGGCCCATATCTATTTTGTAACTGTTTCTAAAACATTGCAAGAGTACCTGCCTCAACCACCTCCTCCGTCAGCTCGATCCATGCACCCATCACCCTCTGTAAAAAGAGTTATCCCTCAGGTTCATGTTAAATCTCTCCCCCTTCATCTTAAACCTGTGTCCTCCAGATACCAACTCCCCTACTATGGGCAAAAGACTCCGTGCCTCTATTCCTCTCGTGATTTTGTTCACCTCTGTTAAATCACATCTCACCCTCCTGCACACCAAGGAATAAAGCTCAGGCCCCAGAGTCATAGAGTTCCTCCAGCAGATCACATTCAACTGATTCTGGTCCAATTGTTGATCTTTTGTATCCTCCATCTTTTAAGAAATTAGAGGCATTGGTGTGCTTACTTGACCGTATATGGTTGGTCTATGTCAAGTCATTAGTTGCCACACAATCTACTGTGTTTCAGCAAGATATAGGGGAACAGAGGTGTGGCCTCCAACCTCTCTCCTGAAGTCTACGATCAGTTCCCTGCCCTACTGATGTTCAGAGGTCACCAAAGTAGATCTATCTTTAATAAAATGCCACTTGGAGAAAGCAGAAATAAGGGAAGGAAGAAGCAACCCCTTCTGCCATCTCTTCCAACTAATGAGAATACCAATAATTTGTTTATTACTTCTAATTGCCTACAAGGACTCCTTTTCTCTTGATTGCACCAACTGATAAAGATCGCAGATTATTCACAGACATCCCCTTCCCTTTGGGGATTCCAGATTTCCAAGATCCTTTGCATGATGCAGTGCTGTCCACATGACACAGTTTCAAGGGTGCTATGCCGTCTGCAGAGCTGTGGGAAGTTCTGAGGCCACATAAAATGTGTGGAAAATGGAGTGTTTCACCCCAACATCATCCTTTGTAACAGTCTTTTTATCTGAGATCCTGATGTTATCTCCCACACCAACACCCCCCCCCCCCCCCGCAATAGGATCATTATTCCTGGCTGGAACTTTGTTACAGCCTCTTGTTCTAAGATCACAGCGCCCAATGAAACCTATCCCTCCCCAGTCTATACCCACAGCAATCCCCCCCACTAATCCATCCCCAATCCTTCCTCTCCCTCCCCAAACCATCTCCAGAACCTCCCCTCCCTTCCAAACCCACAGCAGACCACAACCTCAGTCCTTCCCCAACCCACAACCCCAATTCTCCACTATCCCATCAATCCATCCCATCCCTCCCTGCCCAACCCACATCCCAAGTCCCTCCCCTCTGTCCCCAACCCATCCCCTGTCCTTCCCGTCCCTCCCCAACCCATCCCTTGTCCTTCCCATCCCTCCCCAACCCATCCCTTGTCCTTCCCATCCTTCCCCAACCCATGCCCTGTCCTTCCCATCCCTCCCCAACCCATCCCCAGTCTCTCCCCTCTCTCCCCAAACCACAGCAACCCAGTACCCCAGAGCCAAAGGGTTACGGATTCAAGCTAAGTCCAGCAGCTGCTCATAGCTGTCCTGTCCACACCCAGTTGTGTATCCTTGCAATTCCTAGCCTAATGCTTCAGCATAACGAATGAGAAGACCTTTGCTTACCTGGAGCACAGGTGGAGCCTCTTGCCATTTGATTACCTTGGCCAGTTCACTGACTTTTGAGCGTAGGCATTTTAGCTTCTCCCCCCTGTTTTTGGCCTCGCACTACAAGTCAATAACCAAGAACAAAAGTGTTAGTCAACCCACTACCTCACTGTGCATCCAGCTAAAATGCTATTGAAGGAATATTAAAGAACAGGAGTGTGATAGTAAGCCATTGAACTTGCAATTTTGGAAATATAACAACTTTGGAAAAAAGAGAATAGTGCTGAAGTTTCAGTCGACTCATCTTCACTAAACAAATTGAAGAAGAGGGTTTAGCAGAAGACAAACAGAAGGTCAATCCAAGAATAGTTTGTGACAAAGTGCAAAGAGAAGCAAAGCTATACGATAATAAGATAATAACTGGACTAATTGTACAACTGCACAGTAAATTTCTATTTGCCAGGAATATCAAATCAGGAACCCTAAATATGAAGCAGTTACCAATACATATAATAAAGTAGTTAGGAGAAATTTAACCCAGAATATAATGAATGTGCAGAGTTCTCTACCTCTAGGACTGGATTATATGGATTTACTTTAGGGGAAAATAGGTAATTATACAAGGGAGAAAGGAGCAGAAGGATATTCAGATAAGGTATAAAAAAAAAGGATAATTAAGTTCCACAAAAATCGTTTGGATGTTTAATTTCTCCTTTCTTTGCTGAATTTGTTTTTTTTTTAAATAACTCAAACATCTCTAGGACACAGGACGGGCCAACCATAAAAGAATAGAAAAATCTGTATGACCTGTTCATCATCAGCTTCAAATTCAGAATAGTGAGCACAGCCAGGTAAAGCCACATGTTGTGTGCACAGGAAACTAATCTGAGCAGATTCCATGCTAAGGGTCTCTGCTTCACCACATCAAGGCTATTAGTGACCCGAAATATAATAGTGGTGTCATGAAATGTTGATGCCGGTCTTCTAACCTTCGTTATTTCCAAAGGAGCCCAGTGCTAAGTGCCTAAAGAAGTTTGGCCATTTCATTATGCATAACCAATATTTAATACACTGCACAAAATGCACTGGGTGGCTGCTCTCAGAGGATCCTACAGCAATGATCCAACATTGCAAGGCCTCTTGCTCTGTGCAGACTGAACAACTCCACTCAACAAGACATTTGCTGTTGGCATCTTGGCTTCCCATTTGTATATCCAGCAAATTTCATCACTGACTTTGCATCACTTGAATGAATAGGTGTTGGTCAACATTGAAAATTTCATATAGCAGAACTTTGAGTTGTTCTAGAATTGTCTTTTGTGACCTACCTGGAATTCCTGCAATCGTATTTCCATTCTCTGGCTGTCATTCAAGTTGTTGATCATTTCATTCATTTCAGAGACACAACATTTGGACCAAATGTCTATCTCATCGCCAATGCTCAACACATCCTCCCATCGTGCAAGGCTCACCCTTAGCCTTTCAATGTTAGCGTCGAGTCTCTCAGATACCTGCAAAAGGAAGGTGTATTTTGTTTGCTGTTAATATATGTGGCTGCTCTGAATATGAACAAATGTTCCAGCCAAATCAATCAATTCAAATTTGATGATGATACCATGGTAGTGGGTTGTATATTAAAGGATGAATAGTTAGAGTACAGTAGGGAGATTAAAAATTAGGCTGAAAGATGTACAAACAAATTCCCACTCAATGACACCAAAGACATTAGGAAAGGAAAACCAGAGATGCACAATCCAGTGATCATTGTGGAATCAGAGGAGGATAAGGATGAGCAAATTTAAACCTTTCCAGGACCATCATACTAACATGATCAAAAATAAAGCACGTTAACACCTTTACTTCCTCAGAGTTTGCAGAGCTTCAGTATGTCATCATAAACCTTGACAAACTTCTACTGATGCGTAGTGGAAAGTGTGCTGACTGACTGCATCACAATATCTCTGAGTGGAAAGCCCTGTAAAAGGTACAGCTCAGTCCATCACAGGCAAACTCTCCCCACCATCAAGGAAATCTCATGGAACTCTAATGTCAGAGAGCAGCAGCAATCATCAAGGATCCGCATCACCCAGGACATGCTCTATTCTCCTGCTGCCAACAGAAAAGAGGTATAGGAACAGCTGCTACCTTCAACTATCAGATTCTTCAACAACAGACTAAATCAGAGATTCATTTAAGGAATCTTACTTTGGACATTATTTATTATTGAACATTCATTTTTTTATGTATTACAGTCAGTTTGTTTACAGTTATTTATTTGTTTACATCTTTATTCTTGAGTACATTTTGAGTACAATTTCCGACAAGTAGGAATTCTGCCTGGCCTGTAGGAAAAGGAATCTCAGGGTTATATGTTATGTCATGTATGTACACTGGCGATAAATTTGAACTTTTGAATCGATTCTTTGCATCTATGACCTAATCAGTTAAAGAATCTCTAACTTTGTGAGGGTTGAGGAATGATTACTTAATTTAAACTTCAAACTGTTTGAAGTTTATTTTCCAGCAATCCAGGGAATCCCACATGAATCTCACAGTGTAATAACAGAGCCACATACAAAATAGACATTAATAGGATCAGGTTGTGGATTTAAGATGTCCTCTACTATCTAGGACAGCTAATATGAAAGAAGGGCTGACATTATAACGGAGACCTTTTTACCACTGGATTCAACAACATTATCCCTCAAGACTCCCACATAAGTTGATGGAGTGGTTAAGAAGGCACATGGTGTGCTGATCTTCTTTAGTCAGGGAATTGAGTTCAAGAGCCATGAAGAAAGGTTGCTCTATAAAACTCTCATTAGACCACACAGAGAATTGCATTCAGTTCTGGACACCTCATGACAGGAAGAACGTAGATGCTTTGGAGAGGATGCAGAGAAGATTTACCTGTGGCCAGGATTTGAGAACATGGGCTTTTCTCTTTGGAGTAATGAAGGATGAGAGGTGACTTAATAGATGCATATAAGATTATGAGGGGCTTGGGTAGAGAGAACCCTTTTCCTGGGTGACGAAAGCAAATACCCGAGGGCATATGTTTTAGAGGAGTGGAGGAAAGTGGGGAGATATTCGAGGTAGGTTATTTACAGAGAGTGTTGGTGCCTGGAATGCATTTCCGGGGGTGGTGGTGGAGGCTGGTACATGGATGTAATAAAAATAAGAGGGTTATAGATGAGAGGTTGGGAAGATTGAGACTTTTGAGGAGTTTGTTTCCATAGATCAGCACAGCAGCATGGGCTGAAGAGCCTGTTCTGTGGTGAAGTATTATATATTGTAAAAGCAAAGAAAGGATTCAAATCACATCCTTACATCCAGCCACTGGTCTAAGATAGTGTCCAGATCCTCTTTGAGTGGTCCTGGGTCACAGCCATGAATTTTCTTCAGTTCAGCCAGCAGGTGCTTGCCTTTCAGTGTGAATCCATCCAGTTGCTCCTGGTTCACGCTTAACTCCGACTTCACCACCTCATGCTGTCCAACAAACAGAAGGAATCAGAGAAAGGCTTTACTTGGCATCTGTCCCTGCCCTTAATATTACCCAGCTGGATCTTCTGCAGGAATTCTCCGTAATGAGATTAGTGAAGTGCCAAAAGTGATGGACTCAACAGTTGAAACAGAACTTTCCCCGAAGACTTGCCTCAATCTCACTCCCATGTTTGACCAGGAGAAAGTACAAGATCCCAAAGAAATAAAATACTCCCAGATTTAGTCAAATTCTCATCTTTGCAGCATGTCTCAGGCTTATTCCTAAAGTGATCTGTGGTGTTGCTCAGATTTTCAAGTCTGCCACCCTTGTAAATGCAGCACGAGATGCCTAAACTAAACCTTGTAAAAGAAAGATTTACAAAGTTCAACAAGTCAGACAGTGTCACATTTGTGCAACAATGAGCTGCTGGTCAGACTCAATGGGTCAGGCAGCATCCATGGGGAGAAATGCTCAATCAGTGTTTCGGGTTGGGGCCCCATGTTATGAATAAATTATAAAGGGGCGCCATAATTTACGTGAAAAGGGAAATAAAAATATTCAGAAAAAAGGGAAAGAAATTGGGCAGTGGCCAAGAGGTGACAAGGTATTGGACAGATGGTAGGAGAAGTGAAGAGATAGGAAGAGAGAGAAACCATAGGTTGAGGAGGGAGGGAGTTAAAGAGAAAAGCAAGTACAGACAGGTAAAGAAGAGATGGAATCAGTGGGACCAGTTGTAAGAGGTTGGAGTTACCTCAGTCATGTTTCTATTTGTGTTCCAATACAATGAACTATTCACTTTGTTATCCAGAACCATAGGCCTCAATCTCAGACACTGAACAGAGGTTATAGGGAACAGATGGGTAAGTGGGCCAGACCAGCAGAGCAGGCTTGACAGCCCAGATGGCAAACTCCTGCTCTTTCATGCTAACAAATAATATTTCAGTTTTATCTTAAGGGAAGGAGCAAAGGTAGTTTCATGAAGTTGTTCTCAAATATAGGTGAGTAATTGAAAAAATCCCCAAATCATAGTTTAAATGCTCTGGCTAGGTTACATTATTTTCCAGTTCGATTTGGGTCACGACACACAGGGAAAAATGCTAAAAGGGTTAACAATGCTGAAGAGCACCTACCCGGGACAATGTTCTCTTTAAGTCCTCTTGGTCCAGCAGACTTGATTTGACCACTGCTGTAACTTCTGAATTTTCAACCACTTTGAGAAGAGAAGATCTGGTACTTTGATAATCCCTCATGAGGGCAATCAGACAGCTGCTTTGATCCTGACTGTCATGAGGAAACAATTAGTCCATGTGAACACTGAATTAATTTATTTTACATAAGCCGCAAAAAAATGAGAATCTTATTTTAAACATGAATTTCTTGCAACTTTCTTTTAAATCTGCAGTAATACTGGGAGAACCCTTGGAGAAAACAGCCCAATTGTTTGGCCAATTTCCCAGAGGAAGGCAGAGAGACATTGTTCATTGAAAATGAACCTTACAATCATACCAGTGGTGACAGATGAGTTAACCTCGAGGCCTCTGAATGGACGATGGGCAGTCAACACACACTCCTGTCAGAGCTTGCAACTGAAGGATTTTGCATTGATGTGCACACACAGGCCTCAGTATGGCTTTGTGGAAGGCCTTGTGATGAGAGCATCCACCACAGTGACCAATTAATATGGCACTTCCAAGAGCTCTTGCAGTTTTTATAAATTACCAGCCACTTCATCCAAATCCAAGGAAGGCCCAATGTGCAGAACACGGAACATTACAGTAGTGTGGGCCCTTCTACTCCACATCAAATCTAACCCCTCCCTCACAGTCCAAAACGGCCTATTTTTCATACATCTACCAGCAGGTGCCAATAATGTTTTTCTGCACATTATTTGAAACTACTGTGAACTTTTGAAATGCCCCATCTCTCTCACTGCTTTGCAAGTGCATGTCAAATACCATAAGTGTCATTGCCTTAAAAAAAAAGAAAAATACAAAATGCTGGAGAAGCTCAGCAGGTCAAAGAATGTCTTTTATGTAGCAAATGCAAAGATACATAGCTGACGTTTCAGGCTTGACCCCTTCATCAAAGTATGGGAAAATGCCGGCAAGCATCAGAACAAAATAGGAGGGGGGGGGGAGGCAGGAAATGATAGGTGGAGAAAGGAGGGAGTGGACAGCAGTAATGGTGGGGAGGAGGATATGGTAGGGCTGTGTGGGTGAAAGAACTGGAAGGACAGGAAAGAGGGAGTGGGAAGAAAAGGCGAGCAGGTTTAATGTAAAGCAGTAAAGTCGGTGTTCATGCTGTGTGGCTGGAGGGTGCGCAGCCAGAAAATAATGTGTTGTTCCTCAATCTGCAGGCAGTCAGGGTGGGACAGTACACAAGGTCATGGACAGATATGTGACCCGGAAATAAAATAGTTGCCTTAATAAAACAGCATATTGTTATCTTATTAATGGAAAGTGGGCTTCACTAGTAAGTAGGGCCAGCTTGTTATTGCCTATTCCTCATTGCCATTGAGAGCTGCCTTCATGAACTGCTCTTTATGTAATGTTATTACATGAAGCTCCTGAGCTTGGTGTCAAGTGTGGGTTATTCACTGCAAGATATGTAGCTGTGACCTGCACTTACAGCCACACTATTTATATGGTAGAGGAAATAACATTTCTGGTCTATGGTAAACCACAGGCTGTCAAGAGTGAGGGACCTGGTGATAGTAATGTTGATGAACATCTGTATCAGTGAATAGACCCTACACTGTTGGATTATTGTCCAGTACACTGTGATGTGAACACTACAGCTCACTGTCCAGATTTCAGACTTTACACAGCTAAAACGCTTGAGCATGTTGACATTAAGAAAGAAGGTGCGCTGGAGTTTTTGAAAGCATGAAGTTAGATCAGTCTTCAGACAAGACAGGATTTACCCAAGGCTATTATGGGAAGTGAGGGAGGAGATTGCTGAGCCACTAGCAATGATCTTCGGATCATCAGTGGTGTCAGGAGAAGTACCAGAGGTTTGGAGAACTTGAAATGTCCTATTGTACAAGAAAGGAAGTAGAGATAACATAGGAAATTACAGACCAGTGAGTCTTACTTCATAGAACACAGAACATTACAGCACAGTGCAGGCCCTTCAGTCCTCGATGTTGTGCTGACCTACATATTCCTACAAAAAAAAACCCTTCCTAGCATGCAACCCTCTACTTTTCATTCATCCATGTGCCTCTGTAAGAGACTACCATCCCTGGCAATGCATTCCAGACACCCACAACTCTCTGGCTTACCCCTGTTATCTTCTCTAAACTTTCCTCCCATCACTTTGTATAGACGTCCTCTGCTGTTTGCCATTCCTGCCATTTGTCAAAGGTGCTGCCTGTCCACCTTATTCCAGAATCTTGTAGGCCTCCATTAAGTCACCTCTCATCCTTTTCATTCCAAAGAGAAAAGTCAGCCTAAAAAGGCTTATTTTCCTGGTAAATCTCCCTTGTACCCTCTCCATAGCTTCCATATACTTCCTATAATGAGGTGACCAGAACTGAATGCAATACTCTTTTAAATTGTTGGAGAAGATCCTGAAAAAAAGGATTTACAAGAGAGGCATAATCTGATTAGGGATAGTCATCATGGCTTCATTGGGGGAAGGCTGTGTCTCATGAGCCAGATTGAATTCTTTGAGGATGTAACAAAGCACATTGATGCAGGTAGAGCATTGGAAATAGCATACATGGATTTCAGTAAGGCACTTGATAAGGTTCCCCATGCAAGGCTCATTCAGAAAGTAAGGAGGCATGGGATCCAAGGAAGCCTTGCTTTGTGGATACAGAATTTCCTTGCCCAGGGTGGTTGTAGATGGTTCATATTCTGAAAGAAGGTCAGTGGCCAGCGGTGTTTCACAGGGATCTGTTCTGGGACCCCTCTCTTTGTGATTTATAAAAATGACCAGGACCTTAATAGACTAATACCTAGTGTCGCCGAAAATGTCCTCCCAGAATCACAGTGTGGCTTTCGCGCAAACAGAGGAACTACTGACATGCTCTTTGCCCTCAGACAGCTCCAAGAAAAGTGCAGAGAACAAAACAAAGGACTCTACATCACCTTTGTTGACCTCACCAAAGCTTTTGACACCGTGAGCAGGAAAGGGCTTTGGCAAATACTAGAGCGCCTCGGATGCCCCCCAAAGTTCCTCAACATGGTTATCCAACTGCACGAAAACCAACAAGGTCGGGTCAGATACAACAATGAGCTCTCCGAACCCTTCTCCATTGACAACGGCGTGAAGCAAGGCTGCGTCCTCGCACCAAACCTCTTTACTATCTTCTTCAGCATGATGCTGAAACAAGCCATGAAAGACCTCAACAATGAAGATGCTGTTTACATCCGGTACCGCACGGATGGCAGTCTCTTCAATCTGAGGCGCCTGCAAGCTCACACCAAGACACAAGAGCAACTTATCCGTGAACTACTCTTTGCAGACAATGCCGCTTTAGTTGCCCATTCAGAGCCAGCTCTCCAGCGCATGACGTCCTGTTTTGCGGAAACTGCCAAAATGTTTGGCCTGGAAGTCAGCCTGAAGAAAACTGAGGTCCTCCATCAGCCAGCTCCCCACCATGACCACCTGTCCCCCCACATCTCCATCAGACACACAGAACTCAAAACGGTCAACCAGTTTACCTATCTCGGCTGCACCATTTCATCGGATGCAAGGATCGACAACGAGATAGACAACAGACTCACCAAGGCAAATAGCGCCTTTGGAAGATTACACAAAAGAGTCTGGAAAAACAACCACCTGAAGAAACACACAAAGATCAGTGCGTACAGAGCCGTTGTCATACCCACGCTCCTGTTCGGCTCCGAATCATGGGTCCTCTACCAGCATCACCTACGGCTCCTAGAACGCTTCCATCAGCGCTATCTCCGCTCCATCCTCAACATTCATTGGAATGACTTCATCACCAACATCGAAGTACTCGAACTGGCAGAGTCCACAAGCATCGAATCCATGCTGCTGAAGACCCAACTGCGCTGGATGGGTCACGTCTCCAGAATGGAGGACCATCGCCTTCCCAAGATCATGTTATATGGCGAGCTCTCCACTGGCCACCGAGACAGAGGTGCACCAAAGAAGAGGTACAAGGACTGCCTAAAGAAATCTCTTGGTGCCTGCCACATTGACCACCGCCAGTGGGCTGATATCGCCTCCAACCGTGCATCTTGGCGCCTCACAGTTCGGCGGGCAGCAACCTCCTTTGAAGAAGACTGCAGAGCCCACCTCACTGACAAAAGACAAAGGAGGAAAAACCCAACACCCAACCCCAACCAATTAATTTTCCCCTGCAACCGCTGCAACTGTGCCTGCCTGTCCCACATCGGACTTGTCAGTCACCAACAAACCTGCAGCAGGCGTGGACATACCCCTCCATAAATCTTCGTCCGCGAAGCCAAGCCAAAGAAGAAAAGAAGAAAGAGAAGAAATGACCAGGATGAGGAAGTGTAAGGCTGGGTTATGTAAATAGTCAGGAGAGTTGACAGAAATTACAAGGGATATTTAATCAGATGCAGAGCTGGACAGATGGAGTTTAACCCAGAAAATTGCAAAATTGTTCATTTGGGTAGGTCAAATTTGAAGCCAGAATGCAATGTTAATGGGAGGACTCTGAGCAGAGTGAACACACTAAGATATTCCCTCGAACCGTGATGGAGATTAGTGCAGAAATTGCAGGGGCCCTGGCAGAAATATTTAAAACGTCTTTAGCCATGGGTGTGGTGCCGCAGGATTGAAGGATAGCTCACGTTGTTCTGTTGTTTAAAAAAGGCTTCAAAAACAACCCTGGAAAAGGTTGAGAACCACTGTTCTAGCCAATTGTTAGAGTGAGGCCTGCACTGTGCTGAACATTTCTATTTTCTATAAATATTCCAATCTTGGATCTATCCAATTTTTTTGTCTCCTTCAGGAAAGGATATCTGCCATTCTGATCCAATCTAGCTGTGTGGTGATTCCTGAATACCACCCTTTGAATGAGCCCCAGAAAGCCTCTTGCTTACAACTGTGGATGGACAGCAAACACCATGCAACTTATATTCACAACAATGAATGAAGAAATACTAATATGTGACACACTCAGAAGAAATAAAAATAATCCACAGCTAATGTTAAATTCACTCTGAACATAATCAACTCAACTATAATTTTACATAATTGGATAATTCAATTGGTCTGAATATAAACGTAAATAAAGTTGGTCACGAATCGAAAAGGCAAGAATTCTGGGTCAATGCTATTTATTGGTTTTACCTTCTTCACGTCATTGATTTGTGTCACTAACCTCACCCCACTAATCATCTCTGGGTCACTGATCAGTTCCCTGTTCGTGAATTACTGATTAGTTTATTTGTCCTCTGTTCTACCATTGATTAAGTTTTGCAAGATTCGTCATTGATTAGTTTAACCATCCACATGCATCAATAAGCTATACTCACATCATCACTTGGGTTTACCAGTGTGTCATTGATTAGTTCAACAATCTGTGTGCCATTGATTAGAATTACAGTACAGGTGACTCCTACATTACAGTGGAGTTAGGCTCCTAGAAAGCCATTCTCTATACAATTTTCTATTTTCCATGGAATCTACGATAGAAGTGGAGATGGGTTTCTCTCAACAGTAAACATAGCTGCTGATTCATGGTCAGGAGACAATTTGCTTTGGAAACTAACAAAGCAATCTCTTCAGTGGCTAGTAGCTGCTTCTGCAGAGACAGGTAACTGCAGATTAATCTTCCAGCCTTCAGTTTGAATGGAAATACACATTTTTATATCCATACATGTATGAAATAGAGGTGGGATTTTTTTAATGCATCAGAATTTTGGGCAGTGAGTTTGAAAATTCTGTTGGGTAAATTTCTCTAATCTGAACGACCATAACATGAGGGGTCATCAGTACTTAAGACGCGGATTAATTTAACCATCTTCTGTCAATTAGTTCAAATGTCCTTGTGCAGATAATTGGATTTACAGTACTTCTGTCACTGATCAGATTAACCACCATCACATCATTTAATAGTCCTCCTTTTATTGATTAGTTTGACATTCTTGTATAATTTGATTTAGTCATGTCACGGATTAATTTTACCGTACTTACACATCATTGATCAGCTTTTTGGTGTCATTCCACATCACTGTCAGGAAATTAACTTCTTTCTCAGCTTCTGCAGCTAGCGACTTATCCTTCTCAGCAAGCTGCTTAGCTTTATCCATCAGCCAGTGCAACTCATGCTGCTGGGATTTGAGATCTTCCTCCAGGAGACTGAACCGTCTCAACCTATGGAAAAATATGGCAGTCTATGGTTAGTCTTAGGCAGCTCCTGGGCTTGACAGAACAAACCTCCAGATTCAAGGACAGGTTCTTTCCTACTGTTATCAAGACTCTTCACATGGATGAAAGATTACACCCTTGCTCTACTTTTCTTGACACTTCACTCTTTTACATTATACCTTTTGACACTCTCCTTTGACTCTGCACTTTTGTTTCTTATTGCATTACCTGCTGCAGTTAAATATGTGCTGACTTGCCTGGATAAGTTCTTCACTTAACCTCCACACATTTGGCAATAAACAATTCAAAGTCTTGCAGATCTACAAACATGTTTGACCTGATCATTCTCCTTTGGTTCTGGAACTCAGGCGAAGATTTGGTTTGGATCTTTTATGTCAATGAAGTATAATGAGTTCACAAAGCACAGGTCTTTGTGTCCCATCCAATATACTGGGCAGATTTCCTCCCCCCTCCCCAAAGACCCTCTGGCTGGAAGGTTGAATGTCAACAGTAAATGACCTCTAGGTGTGGGTAGGCGGTAAGAGAATTTGGTGGATATGATGGGTATATGAGAGTATTTCAGAAGGTGGGCAGTAAATATTTTACATTTAAATTTTAAATGTAAATTTAGACATACAGCATGGAAAAAGGCTCTTTCGGTCCACGAGCCCATGCTGCCCCATTAACTTACAACCCCAGTACATTTTCGAACAGTGAGGGAAAACTGGAGCTCCCAGAGTAAACCTATGCAGACATGGGGAGAATGTACAAACTCCTTACAGACAGTGCCGGATTGGAATCCCAATCCCAATTGCTGGCACTATAAGAGCGTTGCGCTGACCACTATGCCAACCATGCTGCTGGTATGCTGCTACATGCAGCTGTTCTGGTGTGCGATAAATTCACCAAAATCAATTCACCGACAGAAAATTCAATGTCGAGAATAATCAATAACGAAAAATAAATTACTGACCATCGAATTCACCGATGGAAAATTCACCAACTCCAAAACTCATACAAATATTCACCTGTTGTCTGTTCCACCCTCTCACCGACCCCTGACTTCAGAACTCTCTCTTGGGGATGGGGCGACTGGTGGGAGAGGGAATGGGGCGACTGGTGGGAGAGGGAATGGGGGTGGGGAGGGGGAGACCAGGACTGTGAGATTGGCGAACTAGCACTCCCTCTCATGTACCCCTGACTGCAAAGCTCTCTTGTGGGGTGACTGGTGGGAGAGGGAAACTCTGCATTTTGGTATATTGGCTTTCTTGCTGTAGAGCAGGTCCTCACTTAACATTGCTGATAAGTTCTTCAAAAGTGCTACTTTAAGTGAAATGACTTTAAATTTTACCATAGGCTTAATGATAAAAAAAAAGAGTTCCTACAGTTTATTTCTGGTCACAAAACATCACCAAACTTCTGAATAATGACTCAAAACACTTATAATATTAAATATTGAAATAAATGTGTGCTGTGCAGACATTTAAGAAAGATTAATAGGAACAAATAAAAATTAGGGTGAGGGTTAGGATTATATCTTGTCCATTAATCCGTCTTCATAAGTTAACTTTCTTTTACCCCATTTCATTTTTCATTTCAAGGTTCAAGGTTCCTTTAGTTGTTACATAATAATGCAGAAAAATGTATACATGATATACTTCAACTTTTGTCTGTCATAAGGCAAAAAGTCACTATGAACATGCCTGTTGCCCTTAACAATAAGAGAAAGATAAGCAAAAGGAAGTCCTATCAGAGACACTGAGTGCCTGTGGATTCTCCTCCAGTCTCTGCAGCTACACAGACTCTTGCTCAAACATTGGTAATCTGAGCTCCCAATCCAAATCTCCAATACGATCAGTGCCCGAGGCCCTTCGGGACCCTTCTTGCCCTCAGCACCCTCTCGAATCCTGGTTCCAATATCTGGTTCCCATGCTGCCCTCTCCCTCAGTCTATATACTTTTGTGCATTTTGCTCCCGGCATACAACTTATGCTCTTCAACAAAGAGGAATATGCATTATGCATTCCCAAAGAGCTGAGATCCCCAATCCAGTTAAGATCCTTGAGTGTCACACTCCAATACCCTACCAAACAAAGCACACTCCTTATCTTCTGATACTGACTCCAATGTCATACAGATTAAGTTGTTTCCTGGCCATAAAGTAAGCCTAATCCAAATACATCCACACTGGTAAATTGAAATGGTCTCAGGTTGGAAGTTGACTTCAATGAAACCAAATTTCAGATGTTAAATGCCACGTGGAGCTGTTACTATATTGCATCTTTGAGCTGTAGACAAGGAAGAAGTTTCTCCTTCTCTCACGTTTGTCGACAAGTTCAACAGAACCAAGTCACAGAAACAGGCAATCAACTGAATCTGATCTGGCTGAGAAATAAAATGAGCAAAACAGCATGTTCAAAATGTGCCTGAAAATCTTATGAAGAAACCTGGACATGTAGATAGTTTAACATCATCCAAAAGGGAGCATATTCTACAGTGTAAATGCCACTGGAGCATTCACACAGATTGTTTCCTCAATTCTTCAGAAGGAGATTGAGCCTACAGCCTCAATTCCTGAAGCTATTTGGAAGGTTGTAAACTTGTGGAAGATATTGTTTAAATGTAAACTCTTGTACACTTTATCTAGAACAAACCAATTAGCAACGAATACAATGATGTCTGGAAACTCCATCTATAAGGCAAAATGGGACACCCCTCACATGACCTAAATTATAAAGCAGCATTTGTCCGGGGCCATACACTGTTTCCACACAAACCTGCTTTGAAAGCATTCTTTCCAGGAAGTTAAAACAAAGGGACTCAATAGACATGTTTAAGAAATTAATTTGTCATCTTATTGAATTGAATGTTTAGGATTTGTCAATTTGTTTTTATTTTGTCCAAATGAAGTATTCCAATTTCACTTTATTTCAGATTAAATCAGCAAGCTCATTGATCATTTCAGGATCAATGCTGAATGCGTTATTCCAGATAGAACTGTGTTTGGCCATTTGTTTCCGTGACCTACATCCCACTCCCCATCCTTGTCCCCCACTTTAAAATTTAATCACCTGAGTTGTAAAGCTGGTACAGTCAGTTCTTTTAAACCCTCATTGTCTGCCTTTTCTTCAATGTCCTCAATTGTCTTCAGTAAATGCTCCTTGCGCTCTCTGAACGATCTCCACAGGGAGTTAAGTGCTTCGGCCTCACTTTGTTTGGTCCCCAGGAGTTTCTGAGCAGACTCCAGCTCTACTTCCAATTGTTCTGCCATTGCCCTACAAGAAGTCCTTGAGTCCGAGCCTACATCCTTCAGGTGACACTGGGCTTTACTGATAAGTGCATCAAGGGCTGTAGCCTGCACTTCCAACTGTTTAATATCTGGAGTCACATCACCCAACTCCTTATCCAACAACTCTGTCTTCACCCTGTCCCAGTTGCTTGCCATCTCAACTGTCTTTATGATGCGGTGAAGCACGTTCTCTGCAACTCTGCGGGTTTCCAGGAAGGAAGCTAGCTGCTGGAGGACCTCTTTCCTTCGCTCAACAACCTGATTAGCCTCCAGGAAGAGTTGAAAGCATTCCTCGGTCCTGCTGTGGGGACGCTGATCCTGGGGCTCAATCATGGAGCACAAAGAGCCCACCTGCTCCCTCAGACTTTGCTGCTCGGCATGTTGCTGCTCCACAGCTGCTGTCTGGTCCTGTATAGTAAGACAATGGGGAGAAGCTTACAAAGGGTTAATTCAAAGGGACAGGATGCAGAGGGATGGAAATTAGGCAATAGTTAACTATCAATCTAATATTTCCTCATGACATACAAAAGAGCTATTCAGCCCTTCAAACTTTTGCCAACTCCCAGTGTCATCACTCCAACATTCATTTCACTTTAACCTATTCTCTCTCCCACACCCACCACCAAAGTCCTCCACCCCCTCTTTCCAATTCCTCCTCCACTCAGCATGGGTAATTAAGTGTAGCCATTTAACCTGCCCTCTCCACTTCCTTGGAATGGAGCACTTGGGGATAGCCCACGTGTTCATGGAAAATTGTAATCCCCACACAAGCACCACCAGAGAAAAGGATCAAACCCAAGTCGCTGGGACACCTGCACTACCCGCATGTGCCCCCCTCCCCCCCAACTCCATGCAGGTTAGATCTCTGCGACAAGAGTTTGAAGCATGGGAGAATTTCATTCAACCCATTGTGTCCATTCTAATCCACCTGTACACCCAATTTCTGTGGCCTTGGGGGAGGGTGTTACCTGTTCCATGCTGGATTGGAACTCAAATGAGCCCTGCATCTGAAACACCCCAGGCCTGAATGGCAGTCAGGAAGCAGCAAGTGCCACAACATTCTGAGGCAAGGCATTGCCTTTGTGGAGTTTCTTCCTCTTCCTTGAACCATCTCTCATTGATTTTCCCTGCTCTGCAGACCTTTCAGGATGTGGGGATAAATTAACCCTGTTGTAAGATGGGTTGTCAGAGAATCAGGGAAGATTAGGTGGCAGGGAGATACCGGGTGAATGGAAATGAACAATGACATAAACTCAATGGATTTATTAGCTGGTTCACCGTTGTTACGGAAATGTTAAAAATATTGGTTTCTTCTAACGAGATCAAAATCAACAACAGGGTGTATGAGATATCCTATTGGTCTGTTTGCAGAACTTTTCTCATTGAACTAAAAATAATGTGACAACTAAATTTAAACAGAAACAATATCAACAGTGCCCGATTTCTTGAGGGATTCCAGCAGTTTTCACCTTTAATTTCAGATTTCTAGCCTCCACAATAGTTTGACTTTTCTTTTCTAATTACATGGCTCTGTAATTTGCATACCCAGATTCAGGAAAACAACATTATGAGGAGTTTTGATGACAGAACAAGGGAAAATACATTATATCTATTGTGGAAAAGAAAATGGGATGGAATGCACATCAAACTGCCAAAATTGTCATTGCCCAGAGTGTAATTGAAAAGTAATGAGTGCTGAGTTTTACCTTCAAGTGATTCAAGGCAGGCTGCAGATCAGTGGAACTGATCTCTGAGGTTGACTGTAGGCCACATAGAAAGCGTTCAACCCAGTAAGAGAATCTTAACAGAGACTCATCGAACTGCTGGTGCTTCTCAATTGCCTCTTCGAAGTTGCGAATCCTGTGGAAAAGAGGACCAGGAGAGGAGCATTTGTGCTCATTGAACAGCATCAGCTTGGGACTGAAGCCACATATACACTAAACAAAGCATGGACTTTGTAGAACCAGTCAGATTTTATACCTGAATACAGCTGAGATCAACATGACAACTTTATATATATTTGTAAATATTATGTGTAAGAGTGAGAATGTGTGCGTGCACGCACCTGTGAGTGTCTGTTCCTGTGAGTGTATGTGTGCCTGAGAGAGAGTGTGTGTGTTTGCTTGATGTGCGTGAGTGTATGCACGTGTGTGTATGTTTGTATGCCTGTGTGTATATGTCTGTGTGTGTATATTTGTGTGTATGTATGCCTCTGAGAGGGATAACGTGTGTGTGTGTGTCTGTGTGCGCCTGTGAGTGTGCGTGCATGTGCACAAGTGTGTGTGTGCTTGCGTGCATCCATCTATGTGTGCACGCACGTGCATGCGTGTGTTCACCATGGTGTCTGCAGTCTGATGATAACAAACTTGAGTGATGCACATTTGCCAGCCAGGTTTTATTTCCTCCAAAATGCCATCATTAAGTTTAAAAGCATGTTTTTGGGTAATGGGTTGAAGTCTCTCGTTTGATAATGGCTCCCACATATCTACTTCCCAGAATAACAAAGTAGAGACCATTGTACAAACCCTGAAGGCCCGCTAGATTAAAAAATGAGTAGAAAATCATTATTCTTGTGAGGAGGAGGTACTGAATAAAAATCTTTAATCCAAAAAATGTTATCAAAAGAATCTACACAGTAATATAAAATTACTTCGTTAGGAAAAGATGTGAAAAAATAGAATTGAAGTTTAATTTTTTTCTTCGACCGCATCATTAAAAAAAAATTAAAGATTCAACATATGAAAGCTGTGATAAAGTGTGTTGTGCAAGCAATGTGCTGCTGGAGGGACTCAGTGGGTTCAACAGCATCTGTGGGTAGAAATGCTCAGTCAACGTTTCAGGTCGGAACTCTTTATTGAGACAAAAGTGAGAAGGGGAGAGGATCAGCTTTATCAAGGGGTGGGAGAAGTTGGGGAGGGTGTGAGGTGAGTGTACTGATTGTACTGGGCAGAAGGTGGGAGAGGAGAAGAGACAAGTGGGTGGGAGAGTTAGAGAAAATGGGGGTATGTAAAGAAGAGATGGAAACAATGGACCAGATGGAAGTGAGGGTTACTTAAAATGTGTTTAGGTTGAAGGCTGTCCAGGAGGAATATAAAGTGTTGCTCCCCAAGTTTACGTTTGGCCTCACCCTGACAATGGATGTCTGTGTGAAGAGGGAATGGCAATGGTTGGCTGCCAGGAGTTCCAGCTTAGACCCAGTCTATGTTTGGTCTCACTAACGTGGAGGAGGCCACACCAAATTCAGTAGATCAGGTCGTACGATGTGCATGTAAAACTCTGCCTCACCTTGAGGGCCTGTATGTGGCTCTGGATGGAGGTGAGGGGGGAGATGAAGGGAAAAATGCTGCGATTCCAGCCCAAAGGCATGGCAGGGTGGGTGTATTGGGACTTAACTGTTAGAATAAGGGAATATTAATTTACATTTATTTCAGAAACTCATCAAGTAAATATTTACTCACAAGAAACTTCTTGACCTTTTTTTTTCAATTGAATATCGGATGCAAAGAAATAAAAGTTAAATAGAGATATAATTAAGCCTACCGTTTCTTGATGCAGTGGGACAGACTCTGCCATCTCTTATCCAGTTGTTGCAAACTTGCTTTCATTGCCTTCACACTCTCCTCTGCGGTGCCGGGGTACAAGGCCTTGCTCTGCATCACAAGAGCCCTATAGGCTGACTCTTGGGAGGTCACCTCAGCCTGAAAGTCCTGCAGAGATGATGAAACAGACGGGGTTTCACAGCATGGGCTTAACTGAGGTGGCACAGAGTGGAGAAGATAGATTGGCTGTTGTAAATCTTTTCCCCTTTTGTAACATCTCTGAGCAATTTGCAGTTTTTGCAGCTCTTCAGAAGAATCTGCTGGAGGAACTCAGCAGGTCGAGAAGCATCAGTGGGAAAAAAAATGGTCGGCATTTCATAAGGACTTAAGAAAAAGGAGTAGGAGGTCATGTGGCTCGTCAAGTCTGCTCCGCCATTAAATGAGATCATGGCTGATCTGGCAGTTGGCTCAGCTCCACTGACCTGTCTTTTCCCCATGACTATTAATTACCCCATTTGCAAAATGTTTCAGGTCATAATCATTCATTGTTCTTTCTACACTACAGATGCTATTCAACACAACTTGCTATTCCAGCAAGTTGACTGTCGCTCCAGATTGCAGTGACTGCAGTCAGTCATGTCTCCCCAGGTACTTCTGTAATCTCCTCGCCATTTTAATTTAGCAATGCTACAAACAAATTGCACAGAACAAGCTCCCACAAACAGCCAGACAATTTGTTCTTTAGAGATGTTGATTGAGATAAACATTGGTTCCAAGCAAACAATGAGCTGGTGGAGAGACACAACAGGCCAGACAGCATCTGTGGGGAGAAATAGTAGACTAAAGTGGGAAAAGGAGATACCAAATCTATCAAGGGGGAAAAGAAGGAGGGGTAAAGAGATGGGGAAGGGCTAAGAAGTGATCAACTATTGAACAGAAGGAGGGAATGGTGGAGAAACAAGGAGAGGGAGAGACCACTGGGAGGGAGGGCTGGTTAGAGAGAACAGTAAGAACAGGAGCAGATAAAGAAGAGATGGGAATTGTGGAACCAGAGAGAGGTGGTGGTTACATTTTTTTTATTTTTTAATTGATGTTTATCCCATTGGTTTTAAGGCTAACCTGGAGGAATATGATGTGTTGCACCTCGGGTTTATGTTTAGCCTCATGCTGGAAATGGACGAAGCTGAGGACAGATGTGTCTGTGTGGGAATAGTCATGAGAGGTTGGCTACTGAAAATGTTAGCTTAGTCCTACTGACAGAATGCAGGTGTTCTGCAAAGTAGTTACCCAATCTACTTTTGGCTTCACCGATATAGAGGAGGGTACACCAAATGCAGTAGTTTAGGTTGGTCGTTGTGCGTGTTAAAGCTCTGCCTCACCTGGATGGGTTGTTTGTGGCCCTGGATGGAGGTGAGGGTGGCCACAACAAGGGTAACTTGGCTGTTCTATCAATGCCATGAGGTCTTTGTTGGAGGAAAAGAGAAGGTGACTGATAGAGGTCCATGAGATTATAAGAGGCAGAGATAAGGTAGACTGCCAGCAGGACAGAAGTAGCTGAGTCCAGAGGACAACTGTATAAAGTGAAGGAAGGAATGTTTCGGGGAGACATCAGGGTTAAGTTTTTTTTTAAAAACAGAGTTGTGGGTGCCTTGAATACATTGCCAGGGTTTAGGGTTAGCCTAAGGGTGGTGGAAGCTGAAACAACTGGGGCATTTAAAAGACTCTTAGACAAGCACATGCATGAAGGAAAATAGGAAGTTATGAGGTAGGGAGAGTTTAGTTTATTTAGTTATATATAATTGGCACAACATCATGAGCTGAAGGGCCTGCACTGTGCTGTAATGTTCTATATTCTAAGCCACTTATGAGCCACTGTCTAGTCCAATGAGCAGCAAAGAACTACTTTGGATCTGGATCAGCTATTTGAAATGCCTATTAAATGAATTATGAGCAGGAAAAGGCCACTTGTCCACTATAACCTGCTCCACCATTTAGTAAGATCATGGCTGATCTGATTATAACCTCAACTTTGCATTCTCCTTGACAGAAGCAACTTTTAAGTTATTCCTTACCATGAAAATTATCTATCTCTTCCTTAATTATTATTTCAATGGTGCAAGATTGCAGCATGCTGTTATGCAGAGAGAATTGGGAGTGCTTGTGCATGAATTGCAAAGGGTGAGTTTGCAGGTACAACAGGTAATCGAGAAGGGATGTTGTCCTTCATGGCTGGAGGGATTGAATTTAAGAGCAGGGAGGTTCCTCTGCAACTGTACAGGGTATTGGTGAGGCCACAATTGGAGAAGTGCATGCAGTTCTGGTTTCCTTACTTGAGAAAGGATATACTAGGTTTGAAGTGTGGAGGAGAGTCACCAGGTTCATTTTAGAGATGAACAGGTTAGTCTGTGAGGAGAAATTAAAAAACTAGGGACAAAACTCACTGAAGTTGAGAAGAATAAGAGAAGATCTTATAGATCTTGTATAACATTATGAAAGGAATAGATGAGATAGAGGCAGAAAAGTGAGATTAGAACTAGGGAACATAGCTTCAAGATTCAGGGAAGTAGATTTAAGAAGATGAAGAGAAAGTTCATTTCCCAGAGGGTGGAAAATCTGTGGAAATCTCAGTAGAGGCTTCCCCATTTAATGTATTTAAGGCACGCAGATTTTTGCATCGTAAAGGAATTAAGGGTAATAGGGTCAGGCAGATTTGTGGAGCTGAGTCCACAACCAGACTTGCATGACCTTATTGAATGGTGAAGCAGGCTCACCAGGCCAGATAGCTGACTCCTGCTCCTATTTCTTAAGTTTAAAAATATTCAAAGAACCTGCTTCCACCACCTCTTGAGGAAAATAATTCCAAAGGAAAAGACTTCTGAGAAAAAAAAGCCCCATTTGTGCTTTAAATGGCAAAATGCTTATTTTTAAATAATGACTCTGAGATCAAGGGTTCTCCCAGAAAAGGAAACATCCACTTCACTTCCGTTCTGTGAAGTGTCTTCAGGATCCGATCTATTTCTCTCAAGACCATTCCCATTTTTCCAAGAATCATTAAACAGCAAAATAAAATGACAGAAACTCTCAGAAGCATTTCTGGAGGGAGAAACAATCATTCATTCACACTGCTATTATTGAAACAAATAATTTAATCTGTTGCTTGCAGGAGGTCATGGGTCCTGTGATATACAGAAGCACCAAAACTCATACTTATTGCAGCCAAACTGCAAGTTACTGGACATCAACTAGAGTAGTACACATTAAATTATCAGATCAGTAAAAGAGATAATAAATATTAAAGAAAATAGATAAATATTCACATTTGCAGCTGGTGAAAGAGGATAAAAAAGCAAAGTTTCAATAGTTCAGACATTCCTTTTAGTGGATCTGGAGTAGTTTATGGTTAGGGTAGCACAGGGGAGGTTCAACAGTCTGATAGCATTTGGATAAAAACTGTTCTTGAAACTAGAGGGGCTGGACTTCAGTCTTCTGCCTGAAGAAGGCAGTGAGAAGTTGGGACAGGGGTCCTTCATGATGTTGGGTGCCTTCTTGAGGCAGCACCCCACGTAGTCAAGGCAGTCTCTCATGTTGAGTTATACTCATCAAGATAGTGTTGAGAACTATGTCATCTATCTTAGCCATGTTTCTTCAAATATATGGTGACCTAGAGAGATGATTTAAATCAACACTCGATGGGTTCAAGTCTTGCCCAGGACCAGTGGTTTTCATATTTTTTTCTTTCCACTCGCATTCCACCTTAAGCAATCCCTATGCCATCAGTGCTCTGTGATTAGTAAGGGATTGCTTAAGGTGGGTGGAAAGAAAAAGTTGGAAACCACTGCTTTAATCATACCTAATCGAGGGTTTCGTAACTCCAAAGGAAATGACAATTTTTCTCAAGCAAAATATTTCAGTAACAATTGGGTCTAGAGCAGTGATTTTCAACCTCCCTTTCCCACTCACATCCCACCTTAAGCAATCCTTTACTGATCACAGAGCACCGATGGCATAGGGATGATTTAAAGTGGTAAGTGAGTGGGAAGGAAAAGGTTGAGAACCTCTGGTCTAGAGTCTCAAAGACAATATATGCTTACAATCTAAGAGAGGGCACGTTGTCCTAATAAGAACAATGACGTTACTTTAAAGGGGCAATTTGACTTGTAAAAGATCAATGGACATCCCAAGGTTATGAAATACTTGGGTGATCGTTAATATTCTAGTCTTTGAAGCAGTGAGCATTTGTTTTCTCCCACTGATGCTGCTCACTCCACTGAGATCCTCCAGCAGCTTGTGTTTAAATATGATTGATGACAACTCTCCCAGTGATAGCAAACAATGCTTCCTGCACTGCAATCGTGCATGTCCTTCAAAGCTACCTCACTGGGTACAATGTCCTTTTTAGGGATGCAAGTCTTTCTTAGTTGATTCTTCCTGGAGAGAATTAACCATGATCCCCTTGGAAACTACTGAGCGGAAATGACCCTTGCCTAGATGACAGGGTCCCTTCAGCATGTTGCTGGTTTGAGTGGCAATGATTGAGCTGTGGACCAGCGGTGATGGATACACTGGATTTGTGTGTTCCAATCCCCACTTTGTTGTTCAGCTCAAGGCCTCAGGACACCATCTGCTTTCCAAACACTGTGACAGCAGTTGAATTTTACCTTCAGAGAATGCACTCCATTTTGCAACTTGGCTTGGTCAGGGGAGAAGTACGGAGACCACGACCTTGTCGTTGCTTCATGGTTGTCAAGCCAGGAACTGAAATCAGATAGGTCCTTCTCATATCTGACAACAAAAAAAAATACACTCTATTTTACCGAGGCACAGCCACATAAATTGAAAAGTACTTCAATTACACAATCTCACAATGGAGAACATCACCTCCAGGTCCTTCCTCTCACCCCACGTGCAGCAGACAGTTAAACTGAGCCACTCACCCTAAGTATGCAAGGGTGCCATAGTTATGAATTATACTACACTTCAATTCTTTTGGAGCCAGTGGATCTGAATTTCACAGGCAGAATATAATATGCAGTCATTCCTACAGTGCACACACTCACTGCAAGGGTAAATCTTCCCCAAGGTTCTTACAGTGTAGAAAAAAAAACAATCTGCTGGAGGAACCCAGTGGGTCAAACAACATCATAGAACATAGAACAGTTCCTTTGGCCCACAATGTTGTGCTGACCAAGGTGAATGTACTCCAGTTCAATATAAACCTTTCCACCACCCCCCAACCCCCCAACAGTCCATAACTCTCCATGTTGCTTACTTCCATGTTCCTATCTAAGTCCTTTAAATGCTCCTATTTTACCAGCTCAGCAGTGAGCTCCAGGCACCCACCACTGGAGTGGTCAATGTTTCAGGTCAAACCCCTTCATGAAGATTGTTGATGACCCTTGATTTCAGATGAAGGGTTCCCACCCAAAATGTCAACCATTATTTTGCTCCCACTGATGCTGCTCGACCTGGTGAGTTCCTCCGGCAAATTGGTTTTTTTTTTGTTCCAGGTTTCAGCAGCTGGTGTCTCTCCGGTGTCCCCTCATACACTGCAGAATCTACCATTTAGCACTTCGAGCATCTGTTTGGCCTCTGAAAGAGCTACCCACCAAGTCCCTCTTTAGAACAGAAGAAATGGGAGGAGAATTTGGCCCATTGAATCTGTCCTGCCCTTCCATCATTGCTGATTTACTATCATTTTCACCCCATTGGCTTGCCTTCACCCGTAACCTTTGATTCCCTTTTTAAACAAAGCTTACCTACTTCTGTCTTAAATATACTCAATGACAGCCTGCACAGCCATTAAAGGCAATGAATTCCAAAGATTTACCACCCTCTGGATAATGAAATTCCTCCTCATCTGTTTTAAATGGACATTTCAGTATTCTGATGCTCCCCCACCATCCTCTCCATAATCCACTCTACTTTTCAGTATTTGATAGGTTTCAATGAGATCCCCCTTCATTCTTCCAAACTCCAGCAAATATAGTCCCAGAACTTTCAAATACTCCCTTTTGATTCCCTGGACCATTCTCGCGAACCACTTCTAGACCTCCTCCAATCCTAACACATCCTTCCTTAGCTAAGGAGCCCTAAACTGCTCACAATACCCCAAATATGGTCTCACCAATGTCTTATAAAGCTTCAATATTACATCCTGTCTTTTACAGTATATTCTATCCCTCTTGAAGTGAATTCTCACATTGCATTTGCCTTTCTACGTAAGTTTACCTTTAAGAACTCCCAAGTCCCTCTACACCTCTGATTTCTGAATGTTGTCAATTTAGAAAATAGTTTACACCTTTATTCCTTCCACCAAAGTTGATGATCATATACTTCTCTGCACTGCATTTTATCTGCCATTTCCTTGCCCAATCTCCTAATCTGTCCAAGTCCTTCTGCAGACTGAGTGCTTCCTCAACAGCAAATAGTGCTAAGTATAAGACTTTACTGTAGGCTTGCAAAGTCTTCAATTATTTACTCAATTTTCTTCTAAATATCCTCCCACCACCTTATTCGGAGCATTCTAAATCATAGCAACTTGCTACAGAAAAGAAAACTTTTGATTTCTCCTCCAGTTATTTGGTTTATTATCCTAGTTACTAATTTTCCTGTCTGTGAAAGCGCTTTCCCATTGTTCAACCAATCAAAATCTTCCAGTAGCGTCACTTGACCCTTCAGATCTATGCTAACCCTCCAGAAAATCTCATCAGTCTCATTCCCCCACTTACTTCCCTGTAATTCTTGCCCTCGCATGCTCATCAGCTCAGCCTGGTTCTCCGATCTTTCAAACTGAACGATAGTCATTTAATATATCAACCAGCGCGTCCTTTGGGATAGGGAAGAGAGTGGAACATCTGCGGAAAACCATCGCAGCCTGGACATGCAGCACCCATGGTCAGGTTCAAACCCAGTTCACTACATTAACTGCTAATTTATGAAATGTGTTAACATTGACCCACATCTATTGAGATTGGTTTCAAGTAATTTAATAATTTATTGACTTTTACAACTGTCACATTTTCCTTGAAATAAAACCTAGAGAGAAATAACCTGAACTGCCAGCAGGGTGTGGCACAAAATGTCCTTCAAATTCAATTGATTTCAAATTCTAATTAAAGGTTTAACACTTCAGATTATTTCCAGTCAGACAGCCGAGTATAAATATTTTTGTCTGCCCTTGAACCAGCTTTCCAGTATGAGGTCTCAAACCTTCACTGTTGCACTTTTTGATAAAATCACTTCAGCCTCTCTTCAACCCCAGAGCATGCAAGAGCCCTTCAAATGGTCAGCAAGAGAGCAATGCAAGGATGACATTGAATAAATGAATTGCTCAGTCGAACTTCTGCAGAACAGTTCAAACAGCTTTGTTTTGTTCCATCTACATATCAAGATGCTTCATCAATCAATCATTTGTTAGCTGTGTCTTAAGGAAGGAAATGTAAAAAAACTAAAAGCTGAAGCTCTTGACAGGTGGATAGCACAGCGGTAAAGCTACCACCTGCTCAATGAGTGTTGCAAGCTTGTGACATTTCAGTTATCCTTTAAGGGGAATGGTGGGTGTTGTCTGTTTGTGTGTTTGCATGTGTTTCTCTATCTTTGTCCATTTGTGTATATGTGCGTGTATGCACTTGTTTGTGCTTATGTGTGTAGCCAGATGCATTTTGTGCATCCAGACAGTTCTATGCATAATAAAAACTAAATCTTTTTTTCTTGTACTGAATATGTATCCTAATAGGATGACGTTTAATTATAAGAACAGGATAAGGTGACTTGCTCTGATGTGTGTTTTGTTTAAGACCCTGTGAAATCATGAAAATTAAGCCACACAACGTTCGCATATACCCAGCATTATAAAACTACTGACTTCTCCAAGTTACATACTTCTGCCAGAGAGACATCCTATTTTCCAGCTGTTCTTCTCTCTCCTTGGCACAGCCTTGCAAGTCCTCGAACCTTTCCCGTAAAGCGCTCAGCTGCTGAATAGCTTCGTCCATGTTGTTGACTTTCTGCACACTTGTTGAGAGGGACGCCATTTGATTTTTAATTTGATCCATGGTTTGACAGAACTTCTGCAGAGGAGAAACCAAGTTGGATCAAAAATAACAGTGCCTTCCTGTGTATGTCTCATGAAAACTTACCAGGATTCAGCACAGAATAACTTGTTTCAAAAGAAAAAATGGCAAATCTGAACAAACTTTGCAAGTGAAAAGATGGCTTACAGATGGATCCATTACAGTCACATGCCACATCTGAAAAATGTTAACAAAAGCATCTGGTCTGCAACTATGAGTGATAAGAATCGTACAGCGTTAAAATAGTTCCTTCAGCCCAACGCCCACACCGACCAAATCGTCCCACTCACACTCATCCCACCAGTCTGCCTTTGGCCCATATCCATCTAAATACATCATATCCATGTATCCACCTTTTTTCTTCTTAAATATTGCAATAGTACTTACCTTCACCACCTCCTCCAGCAGCCCATTTCATATATTCCCTCAGGTTCTTGTTAACTCTCCTCACCTTAAACCTACATCCTTGATTACTGATTCCCCTATAATGTGAAAATATTCCATGCATTCACCTGATCTATTACTCTCATGGTTTTGTACACCTCTGAGATTACCACTCATCCTCCTGTATGCCAAAGAATAAAGCCCGCACCTGCTCAACCTCCTCCTATAGCTCAAGCCCCCCCGATTCCTGGCAACATCCTTTTTGCATCCTCTCCAGCTTGTCAGCATCTTCCCTACAGCACAGAGACAAAAATTGAACACAATACGCCAAATTGGGCCTCATCAATTGTAATGGACAGGCACCTGGTGGCGCTGCTGTCCTCCTGTTCGGAGGACACACTACCTGCCAATCAAGGTCAAACACTCACCCCAAGCCATCAAGGTGACCCTTGCAATTGGCACATCTAAATCACCAGGTGCAGTAGTCCAAGCAGCCCGCCCAGACTTAGCCCTGACCTTCACCCAATTGGCCCAGGTGAATTACCTCGGCTGACCTCTGCTGAGCCCCTGCACTTGGATTCAAGCCATTGGCCACAGCAGCCAAAGGGGCTCAGCCTGCTCTGAGTGATTGGTTGCCCAGTACTGCCTGCAGAACTATAAAGGACCATGTACCCCTTTGTTCTGCCTCTTTTGGACTCCTCGTGGCACATAAGAAGCACCTTTCACACTGGGTTGGGGCGAGTCCAGAGGTCAGGTAGCAAGAGCCGTGTTTGTTCCGGTCAAGGGGCGGGGGCACTTAGTATCACCTTGATCCTGACTGTTGGATGTGTATGTTCATTAATTTCCCCCAGTCCTATGTTGGTTCATCCCTCATTATCCAAAGTGTACATTTACCCCTTGCATAGTGTGTGTGTGTGTGTATGTCTGTATAGGTTTGCCTGGCATATTGACCTTGTTGTCCCGTTTGCTGAAAGACCTGTTCTCTGCTGTTATTGTAAAGAAAGAAAAGTGTGAGAAAGTATAATTAAATTTTTTGTTTTGTACTGGCCTTCACCCTGGGGGGGGGGGGAAAAAAAATCAACATATAAAGAGCTGAGATCCCAGTAATTTGTGACATGGATGTCCATTTACTGTTTTACTTCCACTTCAGAAATCAATCAAGGAGACACTTGAGTCACTGTAATTTTTTTGAGATTCTGTCATTGAACACCCACATCCTTCCATCACTTGCAGTACTGCAAAAATGCAACCCCGGACTCACTTGTGAGCCATGTTAGAGAACGATCTGCAGAAAAAGCACCTGCATACCTGGTGGACCTGCAGGAGTTCTTTGGCCTCAGATGCTGATGAGGACCTGTTGGGTTTGCCCTTCGATGCAGTCTCCATGCTAGTCAGTGTCTGCTTGATCTACATGGATATAATAAAACATACCAGGTTCAATAACGAGCAAGACAAAGAATGAAGAACATGAGATGTGAAGGAAATATTTAGAAGCAGTGGAAATTGTACTGACCAGCTGCATCACAGCCTGGTGTCAGGGCACCAATATCTCTGAGCAGAAAGCCCCCTTCAAAAGGTAGTGGGCACAGCCAAGTACATTAAAGCCAAATCTCTCACCACTATTATCTGCAGCAATAATCAAGGATTCACAACACCAAGAACATGCTCTGTTCTCACTGCTGCTATCAGCAAAGAGGTGTAGGTGCCACCAGGTTCAGGAACAGTTGGCATCCCTCCACCATCATCCTCCTAAATAGCAGAATCAATCAGAGACTTGTTTAAGAACTCTTTGCTTATAATTTATTACTGAATATTATTTTCTGTATTTGCAGTCAGTATGTTTACATTTCTCTCTTTCTACACATATTTCTTCTTGACTGTAGTTTACGGTTACTGATCAGTAAAAATTCTGCCTGGATCAGAGTTTCAGGAATCTCAGGGCTGTATGTGATGTCATGCATGTTCAGTGACAACAAATTTAAACTCTGAAATTTCCTTTGCCCACCTATGCATTTAAAAACTGCAGATGAGAAACCTTCAATCAGTTCAACATTGTGATAAACTGAAGCAGCTTTGGTGTGTACAATAACACCGGTGTTCCTGAACAAATATTTGCAGGGGCAACATCAGGGGAACAAAAAGTCATTATAGTCATGAAGTCGTTCTGCACACCATCATCCTGTTGATCTGTTCTTTCACACACTAGTCGAGCAAGCAACAACTTGACTGTGCACGTACCTTTTTGAAGTCCTCCTCGTACTTCTGTTGCAATGAGGCTTGGTTCCCCAGTTTGCTGTCCACTTCGAAGGTGTGTTGATAGAGTTCCTCCCACTGCCTGGTTAATTGGGCCATTCTAACCTTCACGCGTGCAATCTCACCAGAGGTGATGGATGGGGCCAACTTCTGGGACTCTTCTTCCAAGCTTTTAAGTTCATTGGACTTGTCAATGATTGCGTCAAGAATATGCTGCAAGTTAAAAGTAACTGGTTGCCTGGTTCGTTTGCCCAGCATGAGAATCCACAACTTCATCATCGTCAAAGATAGATTGCAAAGCTAAAAAGTAGCAGTAGAGGAAGGCGGGAACCTACCTTAACTTTGGAGAGCTTTTCATCCAGTGGGATAGGCAGATCCTCCAAGTTGATCAGCTCTTTCTGTTCTTCTGTCATCCAGTGCCCCAATGACTCAAATCTTGTCAAAAGATCCTCCCACAAACTCTTGATCACTTCCAGATGCTTCACACTGAATGAAAGAGGACACTCGTGTAAATTAGGCAAAGTCAGTTGGCTTGGGGAGCTCAGCTTAACTCAATCCTCGACAGGGCAAAGGAGGGGGAAGTGGATATGGGGAACGCAAAAAGCTCAGTCTGTAACAGTGACTTTATCGACCCCAGTCGGGTCAGCTGTCATGGTGATGTAGGGAGGTTGGTGCTCACTAACCAGATCCCTGAGTACACTGATACTCGTTCTCTCAGCTTCATGTTCTGGTCTGTTCATGCCCTGCCTCTCCTTACCTCTGTGACCTTCTTCAACCTTAGAACCCTTTCAGAAACTTACTTTCTTCATCTCCATATGCTTGTGGCTGTGCCTCCAGTTGTTTGGATCTCAGGTTCAGCATTTCCTCTCGAATGGTCTATCTCTTTCCTCCTTAAATCACTTGTGCTAATGCCTCATTCTTTCCCTTATTTGCAGTTCATTGATTATGTGTGTCTGTGTGTGAGAGTGGCTCAGGACCTGTTACTTTATTACAGGTGCTAAATAAATGCAAGATGATGTTGTTAATTTAATTCCAAGACTGTTCAAAAGACTAATGTGTAACACTGACTTATGATAATAACCAAGACATAGTCTGATCAAACTTGTGTGTGAATGTGGAGAGGGGGAGAGAGGTGAATCAGAGGTATGTGTGAGAGAGAGAGGTGAGAGAGGCATGAAAGAGATAGGAAGGAAGACAGAGAGGAAAAGAGAAGTTTACATTATGGATTATCAGGTGGACAATTAACTGAATTGGCAGACAATTAATAAAAAGTGGGCTGAAAATGTACAACATCATTGTGCTTTAAAGCAGCAGGTTTCGATTATGGTGAATCAGAAAATCTCTAGTGATCTGTCATGACAGTAGATGGGAGGGTCCCAGAGAGTGTGGCAAAACAGAGAGACTGGAAGGTACAACTACATAATACCCTGAGGGATTATGGGTAGACAGGGTGATGAAGGCATTTTGCACACTTGTCTTAATCGGTCAAGACAATGAGTACAATCTCATTATAGCTAAGCAAGAAGTTGATAAGGCCACAATTATCCAATTGTGGCCAGTGTTAAGAGCCCAGAGGACCTCAAAACCCAGCAGCAATAGATATTCACTAAGACAAACGGATACTTAAACAAAGGTTGCTTTTAATTATCTTTAAACATGAACACAGGATCACATTTTAACTTATCACTATTAACTTAACTAACCTAGGTTAGTCCCATTCTAATTCTAAGTACACATGTATGTAAGTTCAGAAAAGTTCTTTGATTCACAGTCCCATTTTACTTCTCATTCCTCCAAGTTCACTGGTTACAGGCAATTATACTGTGCACAGAATTTAACATTTATGAAGTTCACCAGGCTTTGGCGCTTGAAAGCTAAATGGTTATCACTCTGGAAGGTTCTTGTCAATTTTCGGAGAGAGATTTGTTGTTCTTGGACACAAACTGATCCCTTGTAATCAGCCATGTCAGTGTCTTGCTGAAGAAACTTGCCCCATTAGGATTTTCCAGATGATAACCTCTTTCTTTCAGGTCAGCAGAGTTCCTTTTGTTTCTCTTATTTCAAGTGAAACATTAGGCAGCCAGTCCTCTCCTCTTGCATGAACCACAAGGGCTTTGACCAGGCTGAACTAAGCACTCACAACCCATCTTCCAAATGGGGTTTTTCCACAAGCTTGCCAGCTTGTCCTGTTCCAGTCCCAGCTGTTGCTGCTGACTGTAACACTACAAAACTGATCTCTCTCTCTCTCTCTCTTTCTCTCTGAGAAAAAGCTGTTCAATTCTCTCTGCTTGCAAAAACCACATGGCCCCCTTAGAACAGCAAGCTGCACTCCCAACTAACCTGTGGCTCCAAACTACTCCTCTGATTTCTTTCATCTGTTACTTTTCAACACAACAATCCATTAGTGAAGTCTCTTGGGCATTCCCCAAGGTTTTTGCAAAGGCCTCCAGAAGCTGCCCTGTCTGGCTTGAGCAGAGCTTCAGTATATTAAATGATATCTGTTTTGGTGTTTGTATGCATCCTACACTAAAAAGCCTGCCACAATGTAGCTCCCCAAAACAAATCTATATACAACACAAACACAACATAATCTGTCACACCAGTTATAGTTGCCCAGCTATATGAAGGGCATTGTTATGATGGTGCAAAAAACCTTCACTAGGATGCTACCAGGACTGAAAGGCTTGAGTTGCATGCTTCCCCCCCCCCCCCATGGAGCAGGGGGTGACCTGGCAGAGGTACATGAAATCATGAGGGGCATGGTAAGGTGTCATTTTCCCAGGGCAAGAGAGTCAAAAGCTTGGGGGCAGAGATTTAAAGAAAGATTCAACAAAGGCCTGAGGGGGAAACTTTTTCATACAGAGGCTGGTGGGGACTTGGAACAAGCTGCGAGGGAAGCTGTAAAAATGCATACAGCCATGATGTTTCAAAGACATTTAAACATGTACCTGGATGGGCAAGTTTTGGAGGGACATGGTTCGAATGCAGGTAAATGGGACGAGCTCTCGACCTCTGATAGAAAATCTGGTCAGCATGGACGAGTTGGGCCAAAAGGCTTGTTTCTATGGCTGTCCATTACTGTGGAGAACAGTCAGATACAGCAGAAATTCATCATAGTTCCTGTTGGAAACCTATTGATCTAAGTTTAAAGGACTCTCTAAACACAGTGACATCCTTCTCTGACCAAGTTGCAGAATGCAAACAATGAAACCAATCTCAAGTTTGCTCATCTTAAAACTTGCAGATTTATGGCAGAAGCATTTGGCTAAATGGGGCTTGTGGGGCTGTGGAATGCATTAGTGGAGTGAGTGACTGAAATGGAGGTCATATTAACATGTAAGTAATCAAAGGCAAAAGGAAATAAATGTCAGGGAAACCTGCTGCCTGTGTAGGAAATAATAATTTATTTAGCAAGAATTACCATTAAAAACTGAATGACTTACTGGTTCCTCAGGGACTCCTGTACATTTTTGGCTTTCTCTTCCATCTCTCTGGTTTGTTGCTGCAGGGCGGTTTTAGTCTGTGGACCTAGTCTTATGTCTTCAGATTTGTGCATCAGACTCTCAGCCTGAGCTGCCTTGGTTTCGCTGTCCCTACAAAGCACCTGCAGTGCAGACAGACATGCAAAGTAATGCAAGACCCGTCAGTAACCAGCACACTGGGGTTAATCATGAAAGTCTGCAAATGCTGGGGTCGAGTGCATCAGACAAGCATTCTGGAGAAACTCAGCAGGTCATGCAGAATCCATAGGAAGTAAGGGGTAACCAATGTTTCAGGCCTGGGCCCTTTGTCAGGTTTTAGCAAAAACAGGGAAAAAAATGTTGCATCCAACATATTTTCCACCTACCAGGGTAAAAGAACTGGGAAGTGATAGGAGAAAGGGGGATAGGGAAGGTAAGGGTGTGGAGAGCAAAGGAAAAGTGACACAGAGCTACCAATTCTTCCTATCACTTCTCAGTTTTTTTCTTATTCCACCCCCCCCCACCTTTGACCTCATTCCTGATGGCCTGTGCTCCTTCCCTTATCTCTCCCTCCTCTCATCCTCCTTACCTTTTGATTCAGGCTTACACATTAGAAGGGCCCAGGCCTGAAATGTTAGTTACCCTTCACTTACTAATAGGTACTACGTGACCTGCTGACTTTCTCCAGCATATTTGTTATTGCAGTAACCAATAGACACTGCTCATTGGGAAACATGGCTTGAAGCAGTGGGAACATCAGGACAAGTGTGAGGTGTTGCACTTTGGGAGGTCAAATGTATGGGGAATGTATACAGGACTCTTAAAAGCATTGATGTGCAGGGGGATCTGGGGGGTAGAGAGCAACAGCTCATTGAAAGAGTCCACGCAAGAAGACTGGGTGGTAAAGAAGGCTTTATTGAGTGGGCATTGAGCATTAAAAAAAAGAGGCCATGTGTAGCAATATAAAACATTGGTTAGGGCACACTTGGAATACTGTGCCCAATTACAGGAAGAAAGTAGAGGCTTTGGAAAGGATACACTGGAAGTTTACGAGAATATTGCGAAGTTTAGAGGTGGTGAGCTCAGGGAGAAAGAGATAGGAACAAATTTGGGTTGTTTTCTAAGAAGCATCGGAGGCTGAGGGGAGACCTGATAGAAGTTTATAAAATCATGAGAGACATTGATAGGGTGGACATCCAGTACATCTTCCCCAGGATAATAACATTGCACAGAAGGGAAGACGTGTTTAAGGTGAGGAAATTTAAGGGAGATGTATGGAGCAGATTTTTCACACTGAGAGGTGGATGACCAAACGGGCTGACTGGAGTAGTAGTGGAGGCAGATACAATCATAGTATTGACGAGGTTTCCAGACAGAGCCCCGATTGTGAAGAGGATGAACAGACAGGCAGCAAGTACAAGCAAGAGAGTTTTAGTTTGATTTAGATATCATGTTCAGCACAGACACATGGGCAGAAGGGCCTGTCCTTGTGCTGTACTGTTCTATTGTCTAAGGTCAAACAGTTCAACATAATTGCAATCACAATCTGAAATATTACTTAGAAATCATTCTGAGGCTTCTCATACTTGGAAAACTGTAACAAATTATTTTTACAGATTTTATTTTCCATTTGGAGCCCAGAGTTTCCATGGCATCTGCTAATTTATTTAAGTTGGGTCAATACCTCCCCGCTGTGGAGTTACTGAGGGGCCACAAACTTGCCTTCAATTGTTCCAGCTCTGAGCAGAGGCTTTCCAAGCTGCTGTAAAGATGATTCCAATCCACCGTTGTCCCAGCACGCCCCAGGAATTCCATCACTTCCTCCTTCTCCTCCTCAAAATGCTGCCAGTCAATTAAGGTCTCCTTTATCACAACAAAAGTCACTGTGACTGCCAGCAGACTTAATATCGAAACAGATAACTGTTTGCTTTCTTCTGCAAGCACTCTACAATGACAACCTCTGGCAACACAGATTTTAATCACCTCCCCTGAACTCAATAGTATTAGCATTGCCAAAATACCTACCTTCAACATCCTTGAGGGGAGGGGGAGGGTTTTGACTACCAATAACCCCCAGATGTTCAATTGTCCCAAATGTACATATGGTTTAGCAAACAATGAGCTGCTGGATAAACCGAGTGGGTAAAGCAGCTTCCGTGGGGAGAGATAGTCAGTTAACAGAGGTTAGTCGGTTCTCAGGTTATAAATTAAATCTGCATGCGAGTGATCTATTACCCCTAAAGGGATTTTTTTCAAGATATTCCAGGATTTCTCTTTTAAGTTAGTGAAAGACCAATTTAGATATCTGGGAATTATAAACCTAATGATAGAAAATTTGTTTATTTTTTCATTGATAGCTTTTCACTGTATCTTGGTACACATGACAATAAATAATTCATCCAGAACAAGGGAGATGCCTTGATATGTCTTCCTGGCCATATATAAGGCAACCTCGTATAAATAAGGCTCATTTTCAAAAGACTAAAAGGAATGGGGGATTACCATTACCCAATTTCAGATTTTATTACTGGGAGGTTAATATACGTCATCTACTCTTGTTGTAACATTTTGATAAATTAATGGCCTCTCTTGGGTAGAAACAGAATTGAATTTTTCTAAAAACTCAACTATGTTGAGTTCCTTTTTATCATTTTCCTTTTCCGATAATGAGACATAGGTTGAGAATCTGGGCACAATTTAGAATTTTTTTTTGTACATATTAGTTTTTCTTTTGTCAGCCCTATTATAGATAATCATCTTTTTCAACCGTCCTTGTTAGACACAGGTTTGAAGGAGTGGAACAGATTAGATATCAAAAGTTTTTGAAGATCTTTTTATTCAAGATAATTTTGCTTCTTTTGAATAATTGTCAGAAAAATTTAAATGTTCTTATAGGCATTTTTTTCAAATATTTACAAATTAGGCATTTTTTTTCAGTCCAAACTTTCTGACTTTCCTCTGATTTCCCAAACAATTGCTCTTGATTTACTTTTTGATTTGAAGTTTTCCCGTTGATATCAATTATTTACAATAATTTGATGGTCCTAAGAATACCCTCAGTGACTGGGATGAAGAATGAATGGGAACGAGATTTGAATATATCATTTTCAGACAAGGACTGGGACACCAATCTTAATTGGATTAATGAATCTTCATTTTGTGCTCAACATTGTCTGTAACAATTTAAAGTGGTGTACAGGATACACATGTCCAAAGTCAAATTATCTCATTTTTATTGTGATGTTGATCCACTATGATGCAAGTGTGAAATGTTTGAAGCTTCGTTGATTCATACGTTCTAGGAGTGCTCTAATTTAGGAAAAAAAATTGGAAAAAACATTTTCCAAACTCTATCAGTGATTCTTAAAATCAAATTAGAACCATGTCCTTTAATTGCTTAATTTGGCTTTTCTCAAGAAGTGGATTTCAACTCAAAAAAAATCCTAACTTGAAGATTTAAGAGGTACAGATGCTCCGGTGACTCCCTGTCCAGTATCTGAAAGTCGCTATTCGATCCATATCTATATAATTTATGCAACTTAACCTTGTTTAGAGGGAAGGGTTAGGTTAGTAGGGTTTTTTTTTGTTAGTAGAGATAATTAGATAAAGATGGGTTGAAGTGTAAATTATATTCGATCATATCACGGAATAAGACGAAGATCGTTTTTTTTATATATGGGGACTTTAATTGTACCTTATGTATTTCCTATTCAAATACTAATTTTGGATATATTATGAGAAATGGATAATTTGCTAACTCAATATAATTATAGAATTCGATGTTTTGAAGGAGATCAGTTAACAATAATGGGTATGCTTCTAATTTACAGTTTATGTGTGATATGTATATTATATGACCTGTTTTATGTTATTAACTAGAATATTATGTACATCTAGTTTTATCTATTAAACTCAATTAAAATATTTTAAAAAGAAAGAACAGTCAACAGAGGCTGCAGATTCCTTTGGCTGCACATCCCGAATCCGCAAAGCTTCTTCACCACCCATAACGCATATCAGACTGCGACCAAACAGCCATTCCCTGAAGGAATACATCCATATGGGATCTTGACTCTCGAATGAACCTCTCATTGGTAAAAGACTATGCACTTTCACTGTTTAGCTGTACTTTTCTCCTACACTTTCTTACTTACTGTTACATTATATCTCGCACTCTTGTTTCATTATTGTATTATTTGCTGTACTTACAGCAGGGTTGATTTTCCTGGATAGCATGCAAAACAAAGCTTTTCACTGTATCTTGGAACACATGACAATAAATAATTCATCCAGAACAAGGGAGATGCCTTGATCAGCAGCACATCAATTGACTGTAGTGCCTGCCACCGCAGCCACATTCGAAAGCTTCTTGGACTCCCTCAAATCCATGACAGGACCTGGGAATTTCAGATGAGGTCTCCCACATGCTATCGCAACTTTGTGTAAACCATAGGGGTAGATTTTACCTCCAGTTTCTTCTGCTGTTCATCCATTGCTTTCCCCACTGCATGGAGGGTAGCCTCCTGGCATTGTAGCTCTTGCAGGCTGGAGTCAGTCAGGTCAGCAGTTCTATGCAACTCCCTCGCACGAACAAACTGCTGCTGTACATCAAGCCTCTTCACTGCCCACTCTTTCACTTGTTGCTGTACATTCAGGGAGTCAAAACAGTTTTACTTTGATTGCAGAAACATCAATTACAACACAGTAGCAGAAATATATATGTTATAAAGGTCCTCAGCATGTTACCATGTTCCAACACATCAGAGGAGCATTGTCAAACAAAAATTGCACCTGAAAGAATGGAACTAGTGAGAAAAATAGTGGCCAAAAAAGTCGCTTTCAATGAACACCTTAAAGGAGAAAAAAAAGAGACAGATAATTTTAGAGAAGAAATTCCAGAGGTGAGGACCTTGGGAGGTTAAGGGCTAAAGGAAGTGGGAGATGGACAAAGGGCAGCAGTCAGAGGAATGAAGAGATTCCAGAAGGTGGCAGGTCTGGGTTCCATTCAGAGAGGGGAAAGGACTTTGAGAGATTTGAAATAAAGGATGAGACCCCCCCACCCCCCCCCCCCCCCGGATGCATGTGCAGTAAAGCAAAGGCAAGAGTGACATGTGAGATGAATGTGCCAGGATACACCCAGGAGGTACAGACAAATTGTGGATGGAACCATTGGAATGGTCATCAACATTAGCAAGGAAGGATATTTTCATAAGAGGTGAGTTGGCTGAGGTAGGGGCTAAGGTTTTAAAATGTTGGAAACTAGCAGGTTACACCAAGTTGAGGAAGGACCAGAAGCAGTTGTGGGATAATAAAAATGACCACAGAGAATTAACACAAACCTTCAGACTCATTTACTGCCAACAGCTGATAAAAGACGCAATGTCCTTATCTTCTGATACATAAAAGTGCTGAAGAAACTCTGCAGGTTGCAAAGGAAGTAAATGGCAATCACACGTTTCAGTGCTGAGCCCTTCATCGAAAACTTGCCGAGTTTCCCCAGCACGTGTTGTATTGCAAATCTGCAGATGTCCTTGTTGAATGTCCAAGCCAGAAATCGGTGGGTTGAGGCCTCACTCTGGGCCCTGTACACACACAAGAGAAAACTGCACTGACAGAGAGACACTACTGAGGGAGTATTCCAGTGTCAGAGGAAACGCTGCGGGATTAGAGGTGCAGTGCAAAGTGATGTTGAAACATGGTGGGGGGACAATACTGAAGGAACACTGGACAGTCAAAGAAGAGCACTAAATGCATGTTGTAGTCTGACCAGCATGTGTTGGTGTCAATCTGACAGAGAGCCAGTAGGGCTGGCCAATCAGAAGGGCATTAATGAGGGAATGCCTCCAGTCAGAAGGCCAGTGCTGATAAAGATAAACATCCAGCTTGTGTGTCGGACAATGTTGGATGGTTCAGTGACATGACTATGGTCTCTCTTCAGAGAGTCAGGAATGTGGGACTGCTGCAGTGTTAGGACCTAACCAGCTTTCAACTGAGATGTCAACATGTTGCCCCTTTTCCTCACTGGTGCCAAAGATTCAGTGGCACCTGACATCTTTGCTTAATTTTGGTTTGATTATTGAAGGAACAATTGTACTTCCAAAGCAGCTCATTGGTGACTCCTGACAATTCCATTTTTAATCATTGCAAAAATTGCAATTCAGTCACTTAATAACAGACAAAAGAAGGAACAGAGTTTGAAGACCGATGTAAACAAATTTGAATTGAGAGTTTGAATATCTGAGGCAGCATGGTTAGCACAACGCAATTACAATACCAGCGACCCAGCTGCTATCCTGTAAGGAATTTGTACATTCTCTTCATGTCCGCATGGGTTTCCTCTGGATATTCTGGTTTCCACACATGTTCCAAAAATGTACGGGGTTTGTAGGTTAATTGGTGTATTCGAGCAGCATGAGCTCATGGGCTGGAACACCTATTATTGCGCTGTATGCCTAAATTTTTTTTAAATTTTTTATTTTTCACACCATAAACCACACTGACCAAGATACATACATTTTCCTTTTCAAATACAGTGTCATTTTCTCCCCCCACCTCCTCCCATCCCACCCTCCCTACCTCCCCCCACCATTCATTTAAAGTACAAAATCTAAGACACATTAAACCAGTCAAACAATGTTGTCATTCAATAAAAATAAACAAGAAATTCCACTGAGTCAATTCTTTTCATTTCCTTCTCCTTTCGTTAATTTAGGTGGTAGATGTTCTCTATTGTGTTTCATGTATGGCTCCCATATTTGTTCAAATATTTCAATATTATTTCTTAAATTATATGTTATTTTTTCTAATGGAATACATTTATTCATTTCTACATACCATTGTTGTATTCTCAAATTATCTTCCAATTTCCAGGTTGACATAATACATTTTTTTGCTACGGCTAGAGCTATCTTAACAAATCTTTTTTGTGCACCATCCAAATCAAGTCCAAATTCTTTATTTTTTATGTTACTTAGGAGGAAGATCTCTGGGTTTTTTGGTATATTGTTTTCTGTAATTTTATTTAATATCTGGGTTTAGATCTTTGCAAAATTTTTCTACTTTCTCACATGTCCAGATTGCATGAATTGTTATTCCCATTTCTTTTTTACAACGAAAACATCTGTCCCATTTATTTAACTTTTGAGGTGTAATGTATAGCCGGTGTATCCAATTATATTGTATCATACGTAACCTCGTATTTATTGTATTTCTCATTGTTCCAGAGCATAACTTTTCCCATGTTTCCTTCTTTATCTTTATATTTAAATCTTGTTCCCATTTTTGTTTAGTTTTACCATTTGTTTCCTCATTCTCCTTTTCTTGCAGTTTAATATACATATTTGTTATAAATCTTTTGATTGTCATTGTATCTGTAATCACATATTCAAAGTTACTTCCCTCTGGTAACCTCAGACTACTTCCTAATTTGTTCTTCAAGTAGGATCTCAATTGGTAATATGCCAACACTATCTTGAGTTATATTATATTTATCCTTCATTTGTTCAAAGGATAATAATCTATTTCCTGAAAAACAATTTTCTATTCTTTTGATCCCTTTTTTCTCCCATTCTCTAAAGGAAAGGTTATCTATTGTAAAAGGGAGTAACTAATTTTGTGTCATTATTAGTTTTGGTAATTGGTAATTTGTTTTATTTCTTTCTACATGAATCTTCTTCCAAATATTGAGCAGATGATGTAATACTGGAGAATTCCTACATTGTACCAATTTTTCATCCCATTTATATAATATGTGTTCAGGTATCTTTTCCCCTATTTTATCTAGTTCGAATCTAGTCCAATCTGGCTTTTCCCTTCTTTGATAAAAATCTGATAGGTATCTTAATTGTGCGGCTCTATAATAATTTTTAAAGTTTGGCAATTGTAAGCCTCCTTGTTGATACCATTCTGTTAATTTATCTAGTGCTATCCTAGGTTTCCCCCCTTTCCATAAAAATTTCCTTATTATTTTCTTTAACTCCTTGAAGAATTTCTCTGTCGAGTGTATTGGCAATGCCTGAAATAGGTATAGTATCCTTGGGAAAATGTTCATTTTAATACAGTTTATACTTCCTATTAGTGTTAGTGGTAAATCTTTCCAATGCTCTAATAGCCCTGTAATTTATTCATTAGTGGATAATAATTGAATTTATATAGATGGCCAAGATTTTTATTTATTTGTATACCTAGGTATCGCATTGCTTGCATTTGCCATCTGAATGGTGATTCCTTCTTAAATTTTGAGAAATCCGCATTATTCATTGGCATTGCTTCACTTTTATTTACATTAATCTTGTAACCCGACACTTCTCCATATTCCTTCAATTTCTTATATAATTCTTTTATTGATAGTTCTGGTTCTGTTAAGTATACTATAATATCGTCCGCAAATAAACTGATTTTATATTCCTTGTCTTTTATTTTTATCCCTTTTATATTATTTTCTGTTCTTATCAATTCTGCTAGTGGTTCTATAGCTAACGCAAACAATAAGGGTGATAGTGGGCATCCCTGCCTTGTTGATCTGCTTAAATTAAATTGCTTTGATATATATCCATTTACTGTCACTTTCGTCAATTGCCCCTAATATAATGCTTTAATCCAATTAATATACTTCTCTGGTAAACTGAATTTTTGCAATACTTGAATAAATAATTCCATTCTACTCTGTCAAATTCCTTCTCTGCGTCTAAAGCAACTGCTACTGTTGGCGCTTTACTTCCTTCTACTGCATGAATTAAGTTAATAAATTTACAAATATTGTCTGTTGTCCGTCTTTTTTTAATAAATCCAGTTTGGTCTAGATTTACCATTTTAGGTACATAATCTGCTAATCTGTTTGCTAATAGTTTAGCTATTATCTTATAATCTGTGTTAAGTAATGATATTGGTCTATATGACGCTGGTGCGAGTGGATCTTTCCCTTGCTTTGGTATTACTGTAATTATTGCTGTTTTACATGAATCTGGTAAGCTTTGCGTTTTGTCAATCTGGTTGATTACTTCTAAGAGGGGAAGAATTAATAAATCTTTAAATGTTTTATAGAATTCTAAACCCAGGATTAGAGATAGTACTTATAAACATCTGGATAGACAAGGTCTGATCAGGAGCACTCAACATGGATTTGTGGGAGGAAGGTCATGTTTGACCAATCTGATTAAATTTTTTGAAGAGGTGACTAGGAATGTGGATGAGGGTAGCGCAGTGGATGTTGTCTATATGGACTTCAGTAAGGCCTTCGATAAGGTACCACATGGAAGGTTAGTTAGGAAGGTGCAGTCTTTAGGTATAAATTTTAAGATAGTCAAATGGATTGAACATTGGCTGAAAGGGAAGTGAGTGGTAGTGGATAATTATCTGTCAGGTTGGAGGCCGGTGACCAGTGGTGTGCCTCAAGGATCTGTATTGGGCCCATTGTTGTTCGTTATATACATTAATGATCTAGATGATGGGGTGGTGAATTGGATTAGTAAATATGCAGACGATACTAAGATAGGTGGAATAATAGATAATGAAGAAGGTTTTCAAGGATTGCAGAGGGATTTGGGCTGCTTAGAAAAGTGGGCTGAAAAATGGCAGATGGAATTTAATGCTGATAAGTGTGAGGTGCTTCATTTTGGTAAGAAGAATCAGAATAGGACATACGTGGTAAATGGGAGAGCATTGAGGAATACAGAAGAGCAGAAAGATTTAGTAGTAACGGTACATCGTTCCCTGAAGGTAGAAACTCACGTGAATAGGGTGGTGAAGAAGGCTTTTAGTATGCTGGCCTTTATCAATCATTGCATGGAATATAGGAGTTGGGAGGTGATGTTGAGATTGTATAAGACGTTGGTGCGGCCTAATTTGGAGTTCTGTGTGCAGTTCTGGTCGCCTAATTATAGGAAGGATATAAACAGAGTGGAGAGAGTGCAGAGAAGGTTTACCAGAATGTTACCTGGGTTTAAGCATCTAGAGTATAGGGAGAGATTGGACAGATTAGGTCTTTATTCTTTGGAGCGTAGAAGGTTGAGAGGGGATTTGATAGAAGTATTTAAGATTATGAAAGGGATAGACAGAGTGGATGTGGATAGACTATTTCCGTTAAGAGGAGGAAAGATTAAAACAAGAGGACATGAGTTAAGAATTAAGGGGCAGAGGTTTAGAGGTAACATGAGGGGGAACTTCTTTACTCAGAGAGTGGTAGCCGTGTGGAATGAGCTTCCGGGAGAAATAGTGGAGGCGGAGTCAATTGTATTATTTAAGAAAAGGTTGGACAGGTATATGGATGAGAAGAAGATGGAGGGTTATGGGCATTGTGCAGGGAGGTGGGACTAGACAGGGGTGTTTGGTTCGGTGCGGACTAGAAGGGCCTAATGGCCTGTTTCCGTGCTGTAATTGTTATGTTAATTGTTACGTTAATCCACCCTCTCCTGGTGTTTTATTATTTGGTAGTTTTTTTTATTATCTCTTGTATTTCTACTATTTCAAATGGTTCTGTTAATTTATTCTGTTCCTCTATTTGTAATTTTGGTAGTTCAATTTTAGTTAAAAATTCATCTATTTTGCCTTCTTTCCCTTCGTTTTCAGTTTGGTATAATTGTTCATAGAATTCTCTAAAGTTTTCATTAATCTCCGTTGGATTATATGTGATTCATTAGTGGATAATAATTGAGTTTATATAGTTGGCCGAGATTTTTGTTTATTTGTACACCTAGGTATCTTATTGCCTGCATTTGCCATCTAAATGGAGATTCCTTCTTAAATTTTGAGAAATCCGCATTATTCATAGGCATTGCTTCACTTTTATTTACGTTTATCTTGTAACCCGACACTTCTCCATATTCCTTCAATTTCTTATATAATTATTTTATTGATAGTTCTGGTTCTGTTAAGTACACTATAACATCATCCGCAAATAAACTGATTTTATATTCCTTGTCTTTTATTTTTATTCCTTTTATATTATTATCTGTTCTTATCAATTCTGCTAGTGGTTCTATAGCTAACACAAACAATAAAGGTGATAGTGGGCATCCCTGCCGTGTTGACCTGCTTAAGTTAAATTGCTTTTATACATGTCCATTTACTGTCACTTTCGCTAACGGTCCCTTATATAATGCTTTAATCCAATTAATATACTTCTCCGGTAAACTGAATTTTTGCAATACTTTGAACAAATAATTCCATTCTACTCTGTCAAAGGCCTTCTCTGCATCTAAAGCAACTGCTACTGTAGGTGCTTTATTCCCTTCTACTGCATGAATTAAGTTAATAAATTTACAAATATTGTTTGTTGTGCGTCTTTTTTTGATAAATCCAGTTTCGTCTAAATTTACCATTTTCGGTACATAATCTGCTAATCTGTTTGCTAATAGTTTAGCTATTATCTTATAATCTGTGTTAAGTAATGATATTGGTCTATATGACGCTGGTGCGAGTGGATCTTTCCCTTGCTTTGGTATTACTGTAATTATTGCTGTTTTACATGAATCTGGTAAGCTTTGTGTTTTGTCAATCTGGTTGATTACTTCCAAGAGGGGAGGAATTAATAAATCTTTAAATGTTTTATAGAATTCTATTGGGAATCCATCCTCTCCTGGTGTTTTATTATTTGGTAGTTTTTTTATTATCTCTTGTATTTCTACTATTTCAAATGGTTCTGTTAATTTATTTTGTTCCTCTATTTGTAATTTTGGTAGTTCAATTTTAGTTAAAAATTCATCTATTTTGCCTTCTTTCCCTTCGTTTTCAGTTTGGTATAATTGTTCATAGAATTCTCTAAAGTTTTCATTAATCTCCGTTGGATTATATGTGATTTGTTTGTCTTTTTTCCTTGATGCCAATATCATTTTCTTAGCTTGTTCTGTCTTAAGCTGCCATGCTAGAATTTTATGTGTTTTTTTTCCCCTGATTCATAATATTTCTGTTTTGTCTTCATTATATTCTTCTCCACCTTATATGTTTGTAGTGTTTCATATTTTATTTTTTTATCTGCCAATTCTCTTCTTTTAGTTCTATCTTCCTTCATTGCTAATTCTTTCTCTATATTTACTATTTCCCTTTCCAATTGCTCTGTTTCCTGATTGTAGTCCTTCTTCATCTTGGTTACATAACTTATTATTTGCCCTCTAATGAACGCTTTCATTGCATCCCATAGTATAAACTTATCTTTCACTGATTCTGTATTTATTTCAAAGTACATTTTAATTTGTCTTTCAATTAATTCTCTAAAATCCTGTCTTTTAAGTAGCATGGAGTTTAATCTCCATCTATACATTCTTGGAGGGATGTCCTCTAACTCTATTGTCAATATCAAGGGTGAATGGTCCAATAATATTCTAGCTTTATATTCTGTTTTTCTTTGCATACCAGCAGATAACAGAAATAGGTCTATTCTTGAGTATGTTTTATATCTACCCGAATAATATGAATATTCCTTTTCCTTTGGGTGTTGTTTCCTCCATATATCCAAAAGTTGCATTTCTTGCATCGATTTAATTATAAATTTGGTTACTTTGTTCTTTCTGTTAATTTTTTTCCCAGTTTTATCCATGTTTGAATCCAAATTAAGGTTGAAATCCCCTCCTATTAATATGTTCCCTTGCGTATCTGCTATCTTCAAAAAAATATCTTGCATAAACTTTTGATCTTCTTCATTAGGTGAATATACATTGAGTAGATTCCAAAACTCCGAATATATCTGACATTTTATCATTACATATCTCCCTGCTGGATCTATTATTTCCTCTTCTATTTTAATTGGTATATTTTTACTGATTAATATAGCTACTCCTCTTGCTTTTGAATTATACAACGCTGCTGTTACATGTCCTACCCAATCTCTCTTTAATTTCTTGTGCTCCAATTCAGTTAAATGTGTTTCTTGCACAAATGCTATATCAATTTTTTCTTTTTTCAGTAAATTTAGCAGTTTTTTCCTTTTGATTTGATTATGTATTCCATTAATATTTAAAGTCATATAGTTCAACGTAGCCATTTCATACTTTGTTTATCTTCCCTTTCCGTTTCTCCATCATCACCTTTACTTCTTATCCATTTCTGCTTTCTTGCTTTGAACACTTTATAAGACAACATTTCTAAAACATCAAACATTTTCCTTATTCTCCTATTTAAAACTTCTTTAACCCCATTCTCCCCTCCCCCTCCTGATTTGGCCTTTATCCCTTGCCAGGCAACCACATCTCCCCTCTCCATTTGGATTTGCGAATTCACTCGCAAGCGTCAACTGATTTTGCAGTGACCGTAACTCCTCCCCACCCAGCCCCCCCCCGGAAAAGATTTCAATTTTCATATATAACAAAGGTCACTCTTTTAATTCCCTCCTTATTCCCTCTATTCCCTTTCATTCCCTTATTAATTCTTATCTATACTCTATATATTTTCCTCTAAATATGGATACATTCATGTATACACACATATACATACACATCTACATATATATACCCATATACACACATACATATAGTTCGTGGTCATTTTTACTCTCATTACATGTCTTCATATCTCTGCTTGTTTTGTAGTTGTTCTGCAAATTTTCGTGCTTCCTCTGGATCCTAGAATAGTCTCTTTTGTTGCCCTGAAATAACTATTTTAAGTACCGCTGGGTACTTTAACATAAATTTATATCCTTTCTTCCATAAGATCGTTTTTGCTGTATTGAACTCCTTCCTCTTCTTCAGGTATTCAAAACTTATGTCTGGATAGAAAAAAAATTTTTGACCTTTGTATTCCAGTGGCTTTTTGTCTTCTCTTATTTTCTTCATTGCTTTCTCCAATATATTTTCTCTTGTTGTATATCTTAAAAATTTTACTAAAATGGATCTTGGTTTTTGCTGCGGTTGTGGTTTCGGGGCTAATGTTCTATGTGCCCTCTCTATTTCCATTTCTTCCTGTAATTCTGGTCTTCCTAGGACCCTAGGGATCCAATCTTTTATAAATTCTCTCATATTCTTGCCTTCTTCATCTTCCTTTAGGCCCACTATCTTTATATTATTTCTTCTATTATAGTTTTCCATTATATCTATCTTCTGAGCTAACAGCTCATGTGCCTCTTTAACTTTTTTATTAGATTCTTCTAATTTCTCTTTTAAGTCCTCTACTTCCATTTCTACGATTATTTCTCGTTCTTCCACATTATCCACTCTTTTTCCTATCTCTGATATGACCATTTCTATTTTATTCATTTTTTTCTTCTGCACTCTTAATTCTTTTTATCTCATTAAATTCTTGTAATTGCCATTCTTTCACTGATTCCATATATTCTTTAAAAAAAGATATATCTATTGTCTTACCTTTCTCTTCTTCTTCCATTTCTTTCTGTTCTTCTTCTTCTTCTTCCTCTGGATTGACCATCTGTTGTTTCCTTGTTTTCTTTTTACCCTCTTCTTTCTTGTTCTCGTTATTTTCTATGTTCTGCACCTGTTGCTGTGTTGCAGGTGTCTCTCTCAGCTGTGGAGATCGACTCCGCAGCTGTTCCCCCCCTCCCGTCAGTGTGTTTTTTTTTCATGCGCGGTTGCGCATTTTTACTCGGCTCTGCGAGCCATTTTTGTAGTCCTGAGCCCGGGACTTCCACTGACCTGAGGGAGCGGGCTTCTCTCTCCGCGGCGGGCCTCCTCGAACAGGTAAGGCCTTCACCTTCTTCTTCCGACGTTCTTTCATCTTCTCTTCTTCCCGTTGTTTTCGACTTTTCTCTCTTCGCTGCCATTTTCTTCTCACCTTTATTTTTACTTTGTTTTAATTTTTACTCTTGTACCTTTGTGTTTTGTGCGTTTTTTTTCAACTTTTCCGGAGAGGGCTGGAATTCCCTGACCGGCCACTACTCCATCACGTGACTCCTCCTCCTGTATGCCTAAATTGAAAAATAAACTAAACGTGTGAGCATTAATTTATTTTTGTGTTCTCAGCACTAATTATTCCTGTGTTTTGTCTTTGACTCCCTGTCCAATCTTCAAGTTGTGTTTTGTCTGGTTGACTATGAACAGTCAGATGATGACTTTACAGGCAGAACAACCTCTGCAACTGCATCTTGGCACATGTGACAATAAAGCTGAATCAAGTAATTGTAATGTGGCCACTGCCATCCTAATTGTACACACAGCTAGGCCCCACAAACAGCATCTTCTTTTGTGGCTCGATCCCCATAGAAGAGAGCTGGGCAGGACACAGGAGGAACTCTCCTGCCTTTCTTTTTGGATGGGCACTTGACCCGACAGGTAGAAGGCACAATATTTCTTGACAAACTAATCTGGCCATCTGGTGCTTTGTATCTTGCAATGTAGTCTCTGCATTTCTGTTCATGAAGTCTTCTGAATAGTGGTCAATGACACATCCATGCTGCCTCCTGAAGAGTGTTTTTGATCTGTTGGACAGGCATTCGGGGACTTTTCTTCATTATGACGAGAATTCTTCTGTCCTCAGCAGTGGGGGTCTTCCTTGGCCCACCAGTCCCTTTGCAACGACTGAGCTCATCAGTACTCTCTTTCTGCTTAATGATGTTCCAAACTGTTGATTTTGAAATTCATAAGGATTGGGCGATGACTCTTATTGTTTTATTCTTATTTTTCAGCCTCATAATGGCTTCTTTAACTTTAATTGGTATAATTCAAGTCCTCATGTTGAAAATTGGCAACTATAGACTCCAAAGGTGATCAAAAGCTTAGAAGCAAGTCTAGCCCTCTTCTACCTCCACCAGTGAAGCAATTAAACATACCTGAGTAATCACAAACATCTGTGAAGCCATATGTCCCAAACATTATGGTGCCCTGAAATTTGGTGACAATGTATAAAAAATGCTGTAATTTCTACACGGTCAAATCAAAATGTAAACAAATAACTTTGAATAAGATCTGGAATGTGCACTTTAATAATATATGAATTGTTTGATTACAAATTTAAAACTGTGGAGCATAGGGGTAATAAAGGAAAAAAGTGTCTTTGCCCCAAACATTATATAGGACACTGTAAATGCAGGCAGGAACTGGTTGGGCCAACTCTCCAGGAATCTCCAGAAATTTCCTGCAGCAGTTGCTAGCAACTTGAGAGACAAATGGCAGAGGTATAAATTTTTAAAACAACAATTATTATTTGGATGCTTTCATTTGCCAACTGGCACAGATTGTAAGTAAGAAGGGGGTTGGGAAAGAGACTGTTCTGACTGGTTGAGAGGGAGGATACAGAGGGTGGAATCGTGAAAATGCTGTCTGAGTGGGAGGGTAGAGGTAGGTCCTCTTAGATAATTGAAGAAATACTTGGACAAGCACTTGAAATGTCAAGGCACAGAAGGCCAAGTGATGTGATAGGCTCAGCATGGAGAGAACAGACGTGTTTTTATTCTGTAGGATGTTAATGCACTCCCTACTATTGGTCAACTCTGTGAGGTGGCAATAGCAAGGCACTCAGCTGTACAGGCCACTGACTGAAGAGCTTCTTCTCAGTCATCTAATGTCAGCTTGCTGAGAAAGGAGGATAAAAAAACAAGAGGGGTTGTTTGTTTTCACAACTAATTGCTTTGCAACTGGGTGTTCAGCAATGGATTGAGCCTGACTGCTGCAAATGGTTGGAAACTTTGTTGGCAATGTATGGGGCAGATGCCACAATAAAAGAAGATGGGATGAATGGGCCAGAGGTTTCTTTCTGTCGCACACTGCCCATCTTGTTCCTCCATTTCTACCCATGCTCTGGAATTAAGAGAATCTGGGGAGAGTTGATGAGGATGTGGGGAGAATAAAACAGAGGATCAATGATGGATTAGAGTAAATAGGTCGTTGATGATCAGCATGGACTCAGTACAACAAAAGACCTGTTTGTATAGCTATACCCTGAAAAAGTGAACCACTTGAACTTCTCTGTATTTTTACAACATTTTTAGACACACGGCACAGTAACATGCATTTCCAGCCCACAAGCCCAAGTCACCCAAATACACCAATTAGCCTACAAACCCCATATGTTTTTTGAAATGAGGAAAGAAACCGAAGTACCGGCAGAAACACACGCAATCATAGGGAGAACATTCATGTGGTGAAACACCACTATTGTGCATGTAAATGATATCACCTTATATGTTCAACCCTGCTCGCACTGGCTGGCTCCTGACTCCTTCCCTTTATCCCCCATAAAGGCTGTCATGACACAAGCATGCCCCCAGTTTGAGTCTGGGTCAGTGTGAGCCAGAACTCAGGGGATGCTCTTCATCTCTTGCTAATAAAAGCTGTCAGTTCCAGTAACTTCAGTCTTTGCATTATAATAGCATTGTGCTACGCTAATTATGCCACCCTGATCTCGAACCAATGTCTTAATAAGGTGAGGTCAGTACCTGATGGCGCAGATGGACTTGCTGAGCTTCCTCCAGGCTCTCCAAATTTAGCATCTTCTCCTTCTCGGCCTGCAGATCCTTTTGGGAGTCAATAAGTTGTCCCAAGGCCCTCTTTGTGTCATCTTTGTGTTGGATGCACTCATCAACAATGCAGAGCATTTTATCCGACTGTGGGATACAAGAGACTTGCACATCAAACCAAACAGCATTATACAACTCAGGAGTGCAAGAGGGAAGGGGTTTTTTAAACCATTCCATCTGCAAACATGCATCTTCACTTAAAAGATTCAAAACACAAAATGTGCTGAAGAAATTCAACAGGAAGTAAAGAACATTTCGGGCTTGAGCCCTTCATCAGATATGAGCAAAACGCAGGAAGGCACCAGAATAGTAAAGGGGAAGGGGAGAAGAGAATAAGGAGGAAGGGTCAAGAGGAGGAGCACAGGCTAACAGGTAAGAGGATACAAGTGAGATGGTAGAAGTGAAAAAAGCTGAGAAATGATGGAGGGAAGGGTTAGCTCTCTGAATGGAGAGGGAAGAGAAAGGGGTGGGGAACTGGAGAAAAGGAGACAGAGAGATAGAGAAAGGAAGAGACCCAGTGAAGGGATTTAACAGAAATTGGAGGTGGATGTTAACGTTGTCTGGTTGGAGCAGGCCCTGACAGAATATGAGATATTGTTCCTCCTATTTTCGGAGAGCCTCAGTTTGGCAGTTTGTGAGGTCGAGGACAGGCACGTCAAAGTGGGAATGGTGTGTGGAATTGAAATAATTGGCCACAGGGAGATTCTCGCTGATGCAGCAGACAGAGCAAAGGTGCTCAACCAAATGATCTCCGAGTCTGTGTTCAGTCTCACCAATGTAGAGGAGGCCACAACAGAAGCACAGAATGCAGCAGGTGCCTCCTGCAGATTCATGTGAAGTGTTGCGTTACTTGAAAGCACTGCTTGGGCCCTGAATGGTGTTGAGGGAGGAGGTGTGGGTGCAAATGTAGCACTTCCTGAGGTCATAGGGGTAGGTAATGAGGGGGCGATTAGTAGAAAGGCATGAATGGAATCACAGACGGAGTGGTCCCTGCAGAAAACAGAGAGAGGAGGAGGGCAGAAGATGTGCCTGGTAGTGGAATCATGTTGAAGGAAATTGTGGAGGACGATATTCGGAGGCTAGTAGGTGAGCACAACAGGAATTCTGTCCTTGATCCGTAACGGTGCAGAAGTAGCCAGGCCAGATGTGCAGGAAATAGAGGAGATGTGAGTAAGGACTGAGTTGATGGCTGTAGAGGCGAAACTAAACTTCTTGTAGGAGGTAGGATATCTCAGGCATCTGAATGAAACCCACATCAGTGCTCTCATATGCTGCCTTTGCTTGATACAAATTGATCTTCCTTTTCATTGCAATCTTTATTCTGTAAATTGTGCTCCATGCCCTTTTCACTGTACTCGGCATATTTTCTCAGATAAAATTTGAGTCAAACTTAAAAGTCTGTGGGTGCTTGGCAGCAATTAGAGGTACAGATACAGAAACATGGGGCCTTAGTGTGACTACACCAGCAGAATTGTGTTACAGGTATTACCTCCTTACCAGGAGGTATGTGCTTACAAAACAGAGGATAATTAATTCCAGGGATTACTCAGGCTAAGGAAAAGTGAGACAATACTGATGAGCAGTTAAGGCCTGAAAAGTTCACTCTCTGTTGTGTTTGTGGATCCTCTTGTGTGTTGCTCCAGCTTCTGCAGTCTCTTGTTGACCTGGGGCACCACTCTTGTGAGGGTATCTGAGTGACTGATATGGAGAGGTTAAGTGAATGGTCATCAGTCCGGAAAGTGGAGTACAATGTCAGTAAATGTGAAGCCATTTACTCTTTGGGAAGAAAAACAGTAGATAAGATGGCGAAAAATAATTGCATCATGTTGTGTAGAGAGACCCAAGAGTATGGAGGTTCTGCTACAGCCGTACAGGGTGTCGGTGAGGCCGCACATGGAATATCGTGTCTATTTAAGACACAGATAAACTTTTGAAGAATATGGGAATTAAGTGTTATGGGAAACAGGCGGGTAGTCGGAATTGAGTCCACGGACAGATCGAATGTCAGAACAGGCTCAAGGGTACAAATGGCCTCCGCCTGCTCGTATGTCTTATACTTTTAAGTTAACAGTCAGTGGGGAGGGGCGGGGGTGTGTGTGTGTATTGCTGCAGCCACATGGGTACGTCAGATACACCAACGACAATAGTATACATTAAATTACCCCAATGTACAAAGACAGAAAAGGAGATAATAAATATAAAAGGATAGCTAGATAAATATTTATAGTTGCAGTGAGTTCAAGAAAAAAAAAGTGACATTTCAATAGTGCAGACAGATCTTTCGGTGGTTCCAGAGTAGTTAATAGTTACAATTAGAATAGTACAGAGAAGATGAAGAGCCTGATCACTGATGGATAAAAAATCTTCTTGAACCAATGAAACTGATTTAATTTGAGTGATCATCACAACTGGACTTGTTATGAAGACACCACATAAATTAGATGAGTTCCACATCACGTTACTAGTCTTGGATAGTTCTCGTACCTCCACAATTTGTGTCAGGAGCCCCTTGAATTCTGCCGATAGCTTGGACAGTTCACCCTCTTTTCTTTGTGCTATGTTCTCAGAAGAGATCGGTGTCAGTGCAACAAGTCTGGATCGTAACCACGATAGGCTTGGCTCTTCTTTATTGGCCTCCTCTTTAATTTCCTGAATGGATAAAAAAACCATCCATGCACATTCCTATTTTTATCCGTGCTTTCTACTCCCTCCCGACCTGTCCCAACATGTGCGCCCTTGTCCAGTCAAACATCCTTCCTCAACACTCACATTCTTTTGGTGTTGTGCCCCTTTGTTGATTTCCTTTCTCCCACCATTGGCATCGGTTCAGATTGCAGACTCTGAAATCCCATCCCTCTGCCTCTCTCTCTTTTCCCCTTGCTAGTCCTGACAACCCACTTTTTGGGCCAATTGTAGTTACCCGCGCTGATATCCCCTTACATGGTCTGTTGTTCATTCAGGCAAAGAGCCTTTTCCCACATTAAGTTGTGGAGGAATTGTGAACAACCTACTATTTAGACAGGTATGCATATAGGCAAGGTTTAAATGGATTTGGAGATAGGCAAATGGGACTAATCGAGGTTGATAATGTAGCCAGTGTGGACAAGTTGGGCCAAAGGGCTTGTTTCTTTGCTGTGCTCCTCTATGACACCATGACTCTCTTCGTCCATGAACCCGAGGCAAGAGGCTGCCAGTGAGCCAAGACCCAGTGTAGGCTGTAACATCATTCCCCAACCAGGCCAACCTCGTGGATTATTCCTGAACCATCATCATTAGTCCAATGTCACTGGGCCAGACTAGCTTTCTACAGCTGACTTCCAGTGTGTGTCCTCAACTCTTTGATTGTTCACATCACATTCTTACACCAAATTAACATTGATTCTGCTTTTGTTTGGTATTTTGTGAGGCTTCATAAAGTTTTGCTGGGAATAAAGAGTATTATTAGCAATGTTGGACAAACTTGGATTGTTTTCTGAGGAGTGTCGGAGGCTGATAGACATGTATAAAGTTATGAGAGGCAGGGATAGGGCAGACAGCCTTCTTCCCAAGGCGGAAATGCCATATATTAAAGGCAAAGGTTTAGGAGAGAGCGGAAAGGTTTAGAGATTTGTGAGGCAACTTTCTGCACAGTGCTTGGTGCCTGGAACATGCGACCAGGAGAGGTGGTGAAAGCAGATACAATAGCAATGCTTAACAGGTATTTGGAGAGGCAGATAAACAGGCAGAGGATATGGAACCTGATATGGATCATGTGCAGGCAGGTGGGATAAACTGAAGTCATAGTCTGCATAGATATCGTGGAGCAAAGGGTCTGTCATATGCTGTATGATTCTCTGTTCAATGAACCAACCTCCAGTGCAGATTTCAAATCATTATACTTCATGGGATCGGTGGTTCCACCTTTCACCTCCTTTAGCTGCTTATTCTTTTTCAGAAGCCAGGCGGACAGATGGGAAGATCTAAAATAGAAAAAAAATAATTGAGAAAAATCTCAAGACCTTGTTTGCGAGAGGAGAACATATGAAGTGACATTGGGTTGCAGAATGTGATTAGGTTAACAACAGGATTGTGTAACTATTTAAAGAGTGGATAGGAGAATAGGATTTGGGCAGCATTTAGCAGACCAGATACCCTCATGTGGGGTTATTCCAGTTAAACCCAAACCTACCCAGTCCATCACCTCTTTTTCCACACCAATCCTCCAAGCACCTGTTCCATCAAAATTGTTTCACAGTCTCCTCACTTCACCTCCACCCCAGGCAACTCTGCAGACAAGCTGACTCCATCTCACCCTACAGTTCTGGTATACAATCTCTCCCATTCACCCTCACCCCACTCATCCTCCAACCAAGTTCCCTTAAACATCCACAACTTGCTCCATCTTGTAAAGCCTCGCCTCCATTTATAATCATTCGTAGTAGTCATTGCCAACCCTCACTTCGTTCCCTTTACTACAGGCAGGATTACCACAAGCACCTGAAGAAAGCACTGAAATAATGCAGCACCGCTCTCTGATATGGACAGCCACTGAGAACAACATCCGAACCTTTATGTATTGATCCACTGGATACGAAAGCCACTGGAAATGCCATCATTAATTGGCCCTGCCTATTTGCCTCTGGACTGAGGTATTTCCAGTTAACTATGAGTAGGGTCTGGAGTCACGTAGAGGACTGCTCTCTGTTAATGGTTTCTCCTTTGTAGGAGTCATTTTAAGAATTGGACCGAATACTTTCTTCCCCTGAAGAACGTGAGTGTGAACTAAATGGATAATTATGATGAAATGGTCATTTCAATGGTCACCTTTACCATGACTGGACTTTCTTTTGCTTAGTTGTTTGAATGTAATTCCCAGCTGCAATGTAGGATTTGAGCCGTCTCTGGATCAGTAATTCAGTACTCCAGCTGCCTGACTATTGATTTCACCATGATGCCACTAAAAATCGCTGGCCACCTCCCTGCTCCTGCTTTCTATCCTCTTCCAGTCTTGGTCCCACCCTTCACTGTGCCACTCCTCTTGACTTTCTTAGAGCAGTCTAATTTGGTGGCTTGACCCCAGAGCACCAGCGGCCACCTCAAGCAATATGTCATCACACCCCCCATATTTCAGGAACGTTCTGGAAGGCAAGAACATTTGTCTTCCCCAACACAGCCTGCACCTTTGGTCTTTCCCATCTCCCTCACCTCCTCCTTCACGTTCGGTTTGTGAAGATCCATGACAAACCCCCGAATGAGGTGAAACCACTGCTCCACCAGATCCTTCAAGCCCCACTGACTGTCAGAAGAGGGAAGGATGGCAGCAGGGGAGTTAGTTCCAGAACGAGGGCAGAAACCCTACACCTACACACCTGTACCCCATCTTTTATTTAACAAGTGTGTCTGGTCCAAAGGAAGCACAATGGAGAAAGGCAGCCATTCATATAGAAAATAAACTGCAGGAGGAAGTACCACCTTCAATATGACCATAGATGATCATTTGACCTCAGTATTTTACTTCCCTCCATCCCAGTTGATACCCTTTAACCAATATGGCCACATCAAATTCCTTTTTGAACATATCAAACAAACTGGCCTCAAAAGCACAAGGGTTAAGGAAACCAATACATCCATGTCTGAAATATTCTGGAGAAACTAAACAGGTCATGCCTGTGCTCCTCCCCTGCTCTTCCCTCCCCCAGTTCTCCCCACCTGTTTATTCGGGTGCCCATCTGCTTGACGAAAAGCTCAGACCCAAAATATTGCTCACCCTTTACTTCCTATGGATGCTACATGACCTGCTGAGCTTCTCCTGCACATTTGTGTATTGTACTACAATCCCAGCATTTGCAGACTTTCTTGTTCAACTACATCCATGACCGACCGATCCAGTTAGAAAGTCTTGCACATCTGGTTAAAGGAAGTGAATTCCCTTCTGACGCAGAAATATTAGTATGGACAATTTGGCCCCAATAACCTCTGCACGCTGGACGTTCAAGGTGAGCACACTGCACGTCACTGTTACCTTGTCTCAAACTCCTTCCATTTGTCTGGCTGATCCAGTAATTTCTGATAGGTGGCGTCAATCAGTCCTTTCAAGTCTCTCAGGGTCGTTTTGTCCATTTCGTGCTTTGCCCTGATTGCGTCATATTTCCGAGTTTCGGGAAGCTTCTGGCAGAGATCACCAATCACCTTGCCTCGTTTCCTGCACCACTCGTGCTTGCCTTTGTCTGAGAAAAATTCCTGAAAGAAGTTATTTGTAGGTCAATCTGATTAAGTCATTCTCTTGATTGAGGTTTAGCAGTTCTGGTCAGACACGCAGCGGTCTTCAAATCTGACTGATCACCCAGAGAATAGTCAATGTGCTCTGTGCCCAATGCCTCACTCCCCAAAGCCTCTCCACCACCAATGCAGACAAGGAGGGTGATGAATTGGCCTTCACCTGTGTGGATGGGTGCAACTACAACATCAAGGTACATCACCAAAACATCAACAAACAGCTATCAACCTCTGCCTTGAATACTACACTCAGAGACTGAGCCTCCACCACACTCAAAGATTCGCCATCCCTTTGGATGAAAAAAATTCCTCTCATCCAAGTCCTGAATGACCAACTCGTTATTTTGAGAACAGGATAATTCCAGACACCCCAACCAGGAGAAAGATAATTCCCGCATCTATTGCATCATGGACCATTAGAACTTTGCAAGATTCAATGAGGCCACTCCCACTCTTCCAAACTAACAAGCGTATAGGCCAGGTCACTTAATCTCCACTCGAGGCAAAACCCTACTCCCATCCACGAATCTGGTGAACGGACATTGCACCTTCTCATTAGCATGTGCATCATTCTTTAAGGGGGAAGGTCAGACCTCACCAGTACTCTACCTCATAGAATAAGGTGCCTCATACTCCTGCAATACAGCTCCACAGTCCTTTTGCATTCCTGATTGCCTGCAGTGCCTGCACAGTGATTTGTGTATATGGAGCAGCTCTGAACCTCACCATTTTTAAAAATGCACAATGTAAAAAGATTACTTTCACCCACTTTGTTCACATTATATTACGACCTCATGACCACCTCCTCACAGCTCACAGTGCTAACCAGCTCTGTATGATCAGTAAGCCTGGATATATAACGGTATTCATCCAAGTCCTCAAAATAGATTGTGCACAGCAGGAATCCACATTTTCATGGTCACAAACACCCAACATAATTGGCTTTGGACAGAAGAGGTTTACAAGGATGTTGCCTGGTTGTGAGGGAGTGATTGGACAACCGTGTGCAGTTTTCTCTGGAGCGTCGGAGGCTGGGATGGATAGAGGTTTATAAAACCACGAAAGGCATTGATCAGGTGAAATCCCATCCCCTTCCACCCATCGATGTGATCTACCGGGATCGTTGTTTGAGGGCACGCAAAATCATTGAAGACCCCTTCCACCCTGCACAGAGCATCTTTCAGCTGCTGCCTTTAGGGAAGAGACACAGGATTATCAGAGCCAGCGCCACCAGACTAAGGGACAGCTTCTTCCCACGTGCTGAACGACCAAAGGAACTGCTCATTCTAAACATCTGCGACTCTCATTTGTACTAAACAATATTTATTATTTATTGTCCTGCATAGATATTGTTTATCTGTATATGTGTTATGTGTCTGTGTTTTTGCACCAAGGACCGGAGAACGCTGTCACATCGGGCTGTACTTGTACAATCAGATGACAATAAACTTAACTTGAACAGCCAGATTCTTGTCCCCAGTTTAAGGGAGATGTACGGGGCAAATTTTTCACACAGAGAGAGGTGGATGCCGTGAACAGGCTGCCAGGAGTAGTGGTGGCATTTAAGAGGCTCCCAAATAGACACATTCATGAATATGAAGGGGAGGTAAGGATATCTGTCAAGGGCAAGCAGCAGAATTTTTGGTTTGATTTGGACATTGTGTTCAGCACAGACATGCAGCCAAAGTGCTGTGTTTTATGGTCTATAACAGTTTTCTTATTTATTCTTTCCCTATTTCATTTATTCTTTTATTTTTTCTGGCTATGAACTCATTCACAACCTACATCATTATATCACCCTCAATCCTCCGTCCTCTAATTTTACAATAGCCTTTTGTGTGGCATTTTACCAAGCTTTTCTGAGAGTCCAAACTCACCACAACCACCAGTTTTCCTTTTGGCTACTCACAAGTTAGTTAGTCTCAATAAACTAACAAATAAGTCAAACACAATTCTCCCCTTGGAAATCCTTGCAATTATTATTTTATGAAAGGCCTTTCTTAAATTATGAATTCAGCCCTCAACAGAGAGGCACAAAGGCGGAGATGCTGGGATCTTGAGTGACCAATGACCTGCTGGAGGGACTCAGCAGGTCAGACAGCATCCGTGGGGAGAAATGGACAGTCAATATTTTGAGTTGGGTCCCTAGATCGAGACACAATAAAGGGTTTTGACTCAAAATGCTGACTGACCATTTCTACCCACAAATGCTGCCTGACCCAGTGAGAACCACCAGCAGTTCATTGGTTGTATTCAGTCTTCAAGATAGCCTCACAATCTCAAAAGTTCAGGGCTGATCTGATTAGAACGTCAACTCCACAGTACACCCGACCTTTCACTGCACGTTTATTGAGAAGCCACCTACATCCACCTTAAGAACATTCAAAGACTCTGGTACAAAAACAGAGTTCCAAAGGGCAGCACGGTGGCGTAGCGATTAGCGCAACACTGTCACAGTGCCAGCGATTGGGTCCGGAGTTTGAATCCCGCACAGTCTGTAAGGAGTTTGTACATTCTCCCTGTGTGGGTTTTCCCGGGGGCTCAGGTTTCCTCCCACTGTTCAAAAACATACCGGGGATTGTAGGTTAATTGGGCAGCATGGGCTCGTAGGCTGTAATGGCCTGTTACAATGCTGTATGTCTAAATTTAAATTTAAAGATTTATTCATCTGAGAGAGAGAGAGAGAGAGAGAGAGAGAGAGAGAGAGAGAGAGAGAGAGAGAGAGAGAGAAATAAATCTACCTCATCTCTGTCTTAAAAGGACAAGCCCATATTTTTAAACAGTGACCCAGAGTTCTGGATTTTCCACAATGCTTTCATTTGTAGCTAAGCTGGCTTCAACATCCACTTATTGATAAAATCAACTTTAATTCTTTCTCTCTATTGAAATCCTATATGACTAATCTGGGATCCACAAAACTTCCTCATTAGTCAGGAAGGCGCAGCAGTGCGTGCACTTCCTAAGAAAGTTGAGGAGGGCACGGCTACGCGAGAACATTTTACAGGAACACAATTAGAATGTCTGCCTGGCTGCATCATTGTGTGGATGGTAGCCGTAAAGTATCGGAATGGAATTCAGCACAGAGCATCAGCAAAACAACCGAAGAGATCCCTTTCCTCTATTGATGATGTGTACTGGGATCGTTGCTTAAATATGGCTCAAAGAATTATTGAGGACACTTTTCATCAACACATAATATATTTGACCTACTACAACCAGGAGCATCAAAATCAGGACTGCATGGCTGGGAAATAGCTTCTTCCCACAGGTTGTGAGAGTGATGTAACCAAGTAAATCATCCCAAAATATTTTATACATTTATTTTAAATGATATATGTGACTCTGTACATGATTAGTATGTACTGTGCATTCTGTCAGCACTGTGGTCTGTAGAAATGCTGTTTCATCTGTGGATTTTGATACAATCAAGTGATGATAAACTTGAAAAGGTTCCAGTGGGTGAAGGAAGCTGCTCCAAAGCCAGTCACCCATTGAAGTCACCAGTGGTAGCTGGTGATGCTACCTTTTATGTCTTCCCCAGGCTTACCCTGTGTTGTACAATGAGCTCTTCACTGTTCATGCTGCCCAACAACTTGTTCTCCTGTGCCAGTTCCAACTTGCACTCTTCCACAACTTCTAACAGCTTATTTCTTGCTGTTTCGATCTGAAGCTGAAGCAAATGGTAAGGGGCTTCGGCCTGAAGATCCTGCAACAGTCCAAAGTATGTCATTAAAATGTGGATCTATACAAGGGATGATTCTCATCTTGCAAGCCATTTGGATCCATATCCCATCAAACATTTGGACATGTACTCACATTGGATCTAAGTATATGGGAAATAAAATTAAGATGACAGATTTCATGCAATATCAGAGATACCTCATCGACTTATTCACCAGACTCTTGGCCTCAGCATTACTAATGTGCACGGTGTGCTGTAGTCACAAAATATCAGCTCTCAACTCAAATTAAATTACAAACAAACTGCAGATGTTGGAAATCTGGAATAAAAATAAAAGATGCTGCAAAAACTCGGCCTGTCAGTTTGCAGAACGATATCTGACAAGTTCTGCCTGACCAACTGGGTCTTCTGGAGATACCCAGGATACTGCAAACACTGGAATCTGAAGCTTAACACAATCTGCGGGTCAAGCAGCATCCATGGAATAAAAAGAATGGTCGACATTTTCAGCCATTGAGACAGAGTGTTCCAGTCTGAAACATCGCCCATTCGTTTTCCCCCACGGATCCTGCTTGACCCAGCAGATTATATTGCATTTTTTTTTCAATTTTATTCACACCATGGTAAAAACCAATCTGCCAATTGAAACCCATGCCTCCGAATTACACTGAATTAATTTACTACTCCGAACATTTTGAAGAGTGAGAGGATACCGGAGCACCTGGAAAAAACCCACAGATGTCACGGGGAGAAAGTACAAAGCTGGATTCAAACCTGGGTCACTCGCATTAACCGCTAGGTTGGCCAAGCCACACCAACTGAGTTTTCTGGCACTGTTTCATCCCAAGGTGTTGGATTACAAAGATTAGAGAACAGAGGTTCAATGAGCAGAACTTCCCAGTCTGGAGCCCAATGTTCACACCTGGGTCATTTTCTTGAGAAAACATATGCTGGCCTTTGTGGAAAAATAATGTAGATTCACCATGACAACACCAGATATTAAATGTCACACTTTCAAGGCTTGTGTTCCTTTGGCTGGAGCTGATCAACAATGTGCAAACGGAGCTGTTTACAGATGGTATAAACTCATCCTCATATCTTTATATTGTTGGAAGATGAGGTGGAGAGTTGATAAAATCATGAACAGAATAGAGGGCGTGAATTGTCATCTCTTCCATAAAAAGTGGTAGAAGCGGGGACAACTGTTTAAACCATATTGAAACAGTTCACAGATTGGAAAGGGTTAGAGGGACAAGGGCCATTGGAACTGAATTGGACTGAAGGGCCTCCTTCCATGCTGTCGAACTCTAATTGAGCTGTTCAAACGTTAGGGTTTAAGAAGCTAAGTGGAGAAACACACTGTCCCCTACTGTAAATGTTCAGTCTACACAGATAAATGATGCTGGGGTTAAGTGCAACACACAAACGTGCTGGAGAAACTCAGCAGGTCATGCAGCATCCATAGGAAGTAAAAATAAACCTTGTCAAAGGGCTTAGACCCGAAACATTGGCTCCCCTTTACTTCCTATAGATGCTGTGTGACCTGCAGAGTTTCTCCAGCACATTGGTGTAATACTGTTAAATGTCACCCCCAGAGGCCATGGAAATCCAGAATTCTAACCCTCAAGGAGCCACAAATGCGAGGGCTCGTTTGAAAATATAAAGTTCTTTTTTACTATTGGGAAGGATTCTTTTACATTGATAATTCAAGGAGTTCATGGCACAAGATGGCAGCAATCGCGTTTCAGCATCCCAGATCTCAAAGGCTGCAGCCTCCAAGGCAGCGGCGGTCTGGTGCGGGCCATCAGAACGGGAGAGCACCACCACCACCCCCTCCACCACGCAGCATTCCATCACATTCATGTACGGTGACACTGCAGGTCCTGAAATGATTCCAGGTGCCTTTTTGACTTCAGACCTGTTAGTATTCTTGAATGTCATGCATATATACAACCTTGAAATCAAGCCAGTGAATCTGATCTGATCTCTGGAAATCAGCTCCTTTGCCTATTTGGGCCAAGTCTGTGACAAAGCCTGGTGCCAGATTGTTGCCAGAGAATCTTTAATGAACTTCAGGAAGTGGGTCATGAAGCCTTTGGAAACAAAGTGAGAATGTAGCGACCTGCCTGTAAGGAGTTTGTACATTTTCCCAGTAACCTGCATCGGTTTTCCTCTGGGTGCTCTGGCTTCCTCAACATTCCAAAGATGTACAGGATTAGTAGGTTAATTGGTCACATAGGTGTATTTGGGCAGCGTGGGCTCATGAGATACTGTGCTGTATCTCTGAATTAAAATTAAACCATGGTTATATGGCTGAGGTGGTTAAAGACCCGAATGGCCATTTCTTACTTCAATTTTATACCAAAAAAAAAGTCCCCTGTGGTTCGGTACCCAGTGCTGACCTTCCACTGTTTGTGCAGATTTCGGACCGTCTCCTGGAGATCTTGCTGATCCTGTTCGGGAAGGATGTCAGTCAATTCATCACAAGCCTTCAAAAAGGCATTGAGTATCTGCTGATCAAATTGGCTGAAGAAATCCTTGGAGGAAAAGGATTGTGAATAAGATTAATGTCATTTCATCAGCCTGCATCTCATCCCACACAGTACAAGTGGATTGATTGTTTTCTGAAATGTCTGAGCATACACTTCAATTTTGATCATTACTGTGATAGAATATTTGGCAATGTTTTTGGGAGATAAATTGGTAAAATTAGAGTAGGTTACATACATGCACACATTTTAAAAGAGATCTTATTTGAAATACTGGATAATTCATATTCAGTGGCTTTATAGAAACTACGGAGAAAGCTATGGACATTTCACAAGTAGGTGCTAATTGAAATGAAATTATGAAATGAATAGACTATTGTCTTGGAAGAACAACCAGAGCCAGGTTGTCAGTTTTGGACCTTTTTTCAAGGCTTTTGACCTTTCTGCAAAGTGCTCACTCAGAGGTCATTGAGAGGTTATTGTTTACCTAAAACAACAGATGGACCAAAAAGACGAACTCCTATTGTTTGCTGGAGAAGGAGAGGTTTTGCGATGGAGAGAGAGAAGGACATGCTGCTGAGAGTTTGAATCTCAGATAGAGTGAGAGACAGATAGAAGGGAGTCTTTGACTGTGTGTGACACAAAGCTGTAATAAGCCAGGAGAAGCTGGTTGGAACTGAAACAGAAGCTCCAGAGTGGTGGATGGCTGGAAGTACTACCCGTCTGATGTTTATCTTGGAATAAGAGGAATAGAAACTCTGTGGTAGCCTGAAAGAAAGAGGTTATCATCTGGAGAACCCTGATGGGGCAAGACATTGAGGTGACTAATGGTGGTATCTCAGTTGTGGAAATCCTGGAACAACAAATCTCTCTCTGCAAACCCTACAAGAACCTTCCTGAGCGGTAAACATTTACCTTTCAAGCAAAGCCTGGTGAACCTTATACATGTTAAATTTTCTGTGCACAGTATAAGAATTTCCTGCAACCAGTGAACTTGGAAGAATGAGAAGTGAGATTGAACTGTGAACCAAAGAACTTTTCTTAAATTTACACACACATTACACACAAATGCACTTAGAATTAGAAGGGGATTAAGTTGGTTTAGTTAATAGTGATAAGTTAAAGTGTGATTCTGTTTTCATGTTTAAAAATAATTAAAAACAACTTTTGTTTAAGCAACTACTTGTTGTGGTGAATACCTATTGCTGCTGGGTTTTGGGGTCCTTTAGGATCATAACATTACTTACCCATAATTTTAACAGAGAAGAATCTCACTTATAGTGAGTTCATGGTGCAGAGATTCAATGAGCAGTTGATGCTACATCCATAGCTGGGGGAGAGTTTGGCTTCTGAGGGTTTGGTTCCTTGACTCAGGTTGAGCACTGGTGGAACAGCCTCATACATCCTTCATGGCAATGTTTCAGTGGGAAGAGAGTACAGCTGAATTCACCTGAGCAAGTGAGCATGAGAGACAGAAAAAGAGAGAGAGAGAAGGGGAACCATGGGAGAGAGAGCAAAACTGATAGAAGAAAAAGAGAAAAGATAATCAGAGAAAAGGACAAAGATAAAAAGGAAGAGAAAAAAATAACATGACAGAAAGAAAGTGAGATTGAAAGAGAATAAAGCAGGTTTTAAGAGTAAGAGGGCAGGGAAAGTGATGGACAGAGAGAGAATGAGATGATGAGGCGAGAGAGACAGGGAGAAGGAAGAGAGCAGAGGTGGCATTGGGGAGTGGGACAAGCAGGCAGTTCATTGAAGAACTGTTGAATGCAACTTGCTGGTCTGTCCCAATTTAGCAGCTGTGCAAGTGTCAGGAATGGGCTGGAGGTCAGATGCCAGCACATCTGTGCTGAACTGAGGGGATGGATGCATTGTGTTTCTGGCCCCTCAGCTCTGTGCTCATTATTGCCAGCAAATATCGTGCGGCCCTTGAACATGTCTGCCAACTCAGGCTGTGAAAGTAGATGTGGGTTTGTGTCAAGAAATATATTCTTCGATTTTAATCACTCTTAAGTGTTTCCATTTCTGTGACCTGTTTGTAAATATTATTTTTCTCAATTCCTATTTTAATAATTTAAATTTGTTTAATCTATTCTAAATGACTGGTTCTTTTTATATTCATTATTAACAATGCCTTTTGACAGCAGCAAACAATCAGAGGACCAGAGATTCAAGATCCATAATTTGAAGCCTCGGTACTGATTAAGGGTCATTCCACTTCATGAGGTGACCCCACTAATGAGGCCACTGTTCTACTATCCCCATGGGACCACAGAAGGAGATTATAAGAGTTTATCGTCATATACATAGGGCAATGTACAGATATAACAGTCTCTTGTACTACCATAAACATGAATTACTCCAGGACAACCAAAAAAGACCTGTCTGCACCGCTGAAACATCACTTTCTCTTTTCTTGCAGTAACTATAACTGAATATTTATTTCTGTCTATCCATTAATTTTATTATCTCTTTCCACACTCGGGTAGGTTAAAGTATACTATTGTAAGTAGTGTATCTTAAATAGATGTGTGGTCACAGCAACTAAGAATTTTTGGTGCATCTGTACTTTGTACTTATACCTTTGATCTGGAAAATAAAAATAACTGCTTACACTAGAAATCTGAAATGTAGAGCTTCTCCCTGTGTCTGCATGGCTTTTCCCCGGGGACTTCAGTTTCCTCCCATCATTCAAAATGTACCAGGATGTAGGTTCATTGGGTGTAAATTGGGCGGCACGGACTTGTGGGCCAAAATGGCCTGTTGTGCAGAGTCAGAAAGTTGGGATTTTCTTGTGATCCCTGCTCTGTGACAGCTCTCAGAAGAACATAAGAAATATAAGCAGGAGGAGGCCATCCGGCTTATCAAGCCTGCTCTGCTATTCAGTAACATCATGGCTGATCTGGACACATATTTGCCTGTTCCCAATATCCCTCAATTCCCTCAATCTTCAAAAACCTATCAAACAGTATCTTAAATATGTTTAATGAAGCATCTACTGCTTTCTTGGGTAGAGAATTTCAGAGATTCCCTATTCCCTGGGAGAAACCGTTCCTCCTCATCTCTGTCCAAAATCTACTCCCCTGAATCTTGAGGCTGTGTCCCTGAGTTCTCGTCTCACCATCCAATGGAAACAACCTCCCTATTTCCATCTTATCCCATCTCTCCAGCTCTAGACTGCTTCTGGACTTGGGACTCCCTGCCTCTCCCTACGAAACAACCTTGGAAGGAACCATAAGTGCCACCTGGCCTCACCAGAACTTACGGCCCTCACCGTGTGCCTTGCCAGAAGACGCTCAGCATTGCCCTCTTCCATCAGGGCGCTCTGAGCTGAATGCAGGACTAGTTCTAACTCCTTTCTGCAGTCTTCAAATCGCTTCAGCAAACTGGAGTTTGCTTCCATGTGCTTCCTCCACTTGGCCCCTTGCTCCACCATGTCCTGTCAGGAAGCACCATAAAGGATGAAGATACAGAACAAAATGGTCCACAGTGTACCAAATCATTTAACTGTCATTTTCTAAAATAGCAGTCACTTTACAGTATCCAGTAATCAGGGGCCTGAGTCATTTGGGGCATAGTTAAGAGGATATCAGGCGTGTTATAGCAGCCTTGATTGGAGAACGTGTCTTATGAAACAAAGCTAACACAACTAAAGCTTAATAAAGGTCTAGAAGATTATGAGAGGCATAGATGGGAAACATACTGGGGGCGGAGGTTAATTGGGTGTCACAGATTCATGGGCCGAAATGGCCTGTTACTGTGCTGTATGTCTAAATTTAAAATTATAAACCTAAATAGGGTGGGCAGCAGTGTTCCCTCTAAGCTGTGCTAGCTCATTTGCACAAAAAGGACAGTGTGCATGCACACGCATGTACAAGTGTGAGCTCATTGAGTTCCTCTGTGCACGCACGCTCATAGACCGTTTTGTGCACACTCACAGTTAAGATGGGCCACTGGTGGGCAGCCAGCACCTTTTTCCCAGGAAAACTAGTACAGCCGTTCAAGGTGAGGAGAGAAAAGTTTAGGGGAGGTGTCAGGGATAAGTATTTTATTTACACGTAGAGAGTAGTTGATGCTTGGAATACATTGCCAGGGGTGGTGATGGAGGCTGCCACAATAGGGACATTTAAAAGACTTTTAGACAGGCACCTGGATGCATAAAAAATAGAGGGTTATGGATAGCGAGAAATTAGATTGTTGTGCAAGTTTACATAGTTCAGCACAGCGTCATGGGCCAAAGGGATTGTACCGTGCTGTGATGCTCAATGTTCTAGAAATTAACTTATATAAACACTAATAAACTTCTCCCCAGAACAGAGGTGTTTATAACTAACCTGCTTAAGTTTAAGGTCAGGTGTATGAGGAATGGAGGAGATCAAAGGAAGATTATTTTCACCCAAGAATAGTTGGAGATTGGAGAGGGTGGTATAAGCAGAAATGTTTATCTATCAGGACAAGGGTTTGAATTGTTTAGACACAGAGGACTGCAGACCATATGTTGTAAACGGGATCAGTGATGCTCAGCATGGCCGAGGCAGGCCACAGTGCTGGAGAGCTCTTTGCCTCTGTTATCTCTGTCTAGGAAATTATTTTTCACCTTTTACATCCACCTGAAGTGACTGGCTGAAAACCAGCTGAAGGGCTCATGCAAGAGCCCATGTCTCCAAGAGTGCAGCACCTTCTCAGTGCTTCATCAGAGTGTCAGCTTGGTCCTTGACCATGTTGCTCGTCTAGTTACTGCAGCTCTGCAGTTAACAGAAGGGGAGAGGTGTGTTTGCAAAAGTAACCAAGGCAATTGTAACTGGGCAAGTGATGAAAGATGCGCACTTATATAACAACTCTATTGTGATAAAACATCCCAAAGTATCGTTCAAGTTGATGATCAAATAAGAAGTGAAACCGACCCATTTAAAGAGGACGTTAACAGAGAAGATCAAATATTGGTCAAATTTAAGATAACAAGTGGGCATAATTAACATTCAAATGACATTAGAACAGATTCATGGATAAAAGGGGCTTGTAAGGATCTGGACCAAATGCAGGCAAAAGGGGTTATCCAGAATGCCAACTTGGATGACATGAACAAGTTGGGCCAAAGAGCCTGTTCTATGCGGTACAGCATAGAACAATACTGTGCTTTGTAGAATTTGACTTATCTGGAAAGCTCACATCTCTTTACATGTGATATTAAACAATTCAATTCAAACTCAAGCCCAATGACCCAGTCAGCAATACCAAGGGAGGAAGCTCTATGGACAAATAATATCAATTCATGGAAGTCTGATTCATATTCTGAAAGATTGGGTAATTATAAAATTGGCAGAGGGTGATCGAGGAGAGTTGCTTTTCATATTGGAGACCTGTGACCAGTGGTACCTCACAGGAGTTGAGGCCCAATGCAATACTGTTTGATACATATATTAATGATTTGTCAAAGAATAATTGACAAGTTTACAAAATTGGTGGTATAATGGACAGTGAAGAAGGTCGTCTGAAGTTTCATCAGCATCTAACGTTCCCCCAATAAAGTTTGGGACAAAGACACATTCTTTTCCTTTATTTGCTCCTTGCTCCATAGTTTTACATTTGGAATGAAACAATTCACATGATTGATGTACACATCCCAGATTTTATTCAGTGTTATTTGTATACATTTTGGTTTGACGATGTATAAATTACAGCACTTTTTAAACTCCTTTGTTCAGAGCACTGTGATATTTGGGACACAGGAATGGTGTGCATATTAGCCATGTTCAGAATGTGGTTGCATATCCCTTGCATGCAAAGATTACTTAAAGTCTGTGTTTCATAGACATCACCAAGTGCTGAGTATCTTCTCTGGTGATGCTCTGCCAGACCTTTACTGCAGCCATCTTCAGCTCCTGCTTTTTTCGGGCGTTGTCCCCTTGGGTTTTCTCTTCAGCGCATGGAAGGCATGCTCAATTGGATTTAGATCGGGTGACTGCCTTGACCATTCAAGAATTTTCCAGTTTTTAGTTTTGAAAAACTCCTTTGTTGCTTTAGCAGTATGTTTGGGATTATTGTCTGGCTATAGGATAGGATGAAGCACCATCCAAAGTGCTTGGAAGCATTTGCTCAAACTTGAGCAGATAAAATGCTTCTATACACCAATAAATTTTGCAACTGCCACCAGTAGTTACATCATCAAAGAAGATAAGGATGTCAGCACCTGTGGCAGCCATACATGCCCAGGCCATAACATCCCCACCACCATGTTTCATAGATGAGGTGGTATGCTTTGAATCTTGGGCAGTTCTTTTACACCTCCACTCTGCTTTGCTCTTGCCATCACTGATACAGGTTAATCTTAGTCTCATTTGTCCACAAGGCCATTTTCCAAATTCTGCAGGCTCATTGAAATACTTCTTGGCAAACTGTAATCTTGCCATCCTGTGTCTGTATCTAACTAGTGATTTGCATCTTGCAATGTCGCCTCTGTATTTCTGTTCAAAGTCTTCTGCAGAGAGTTGTCATTGAATCAACCATGCCTGCCTCCTGCAGAGTATTTCTGATCGGTCAGACAGGCATTTGGGGATTTTTCTTCATGATGAGAATTCCTCTGTCATCAGCAATGGAGGTCTTCCTTGGCCTACCAGTCCCTTTGTGATTACTGAGCTCACCAGTACGTCCTTTCTTAATGATGTTCCAAACAGTTGATATTGGTAATCCTATGGTTTGGGCAATGTCTCAAGTCGATTTTTGCTTTTTGGGTTTTATTTGTATTTTGGAACAATGGAACTAACCAGCATGATAGCATCAGTGGTTAAATAAGAACAACAGGCCTTTTGAGCACCAACATGATGCCACAAGTGGAAAACTCACAAGAAATAAAGTTTAATACTCATTACAAAAACTTGATTTCTGCTTAAAAAAGACCGCCTTCCCTGACACCTCCCTACTGCTGCCACTGCCGGTCCACAACACCTCCCCACTGCCACTGACAGTCACAAATACCTCCCCACTTCCACCGCCAGTCCTGACACTTCCTGACACTTCCCTACTGTTCCCTGACCTCTCAGCTGCCACTGCCAGTCGTCAACACCTCCCCACTGGTCCCCTACTGCAGTCCCTGCTCTTCCCCAGGAATCAGAGGCCAACTTCTTCGATGTAAACGGCACCGCACCCGATTTTGGGAATGGAGTTGCAATCACAGAGTCCGGCTGCAGCCGATGCTGAAGACTTGAACCCAGTTCCATTTTGCATCTTCCCAGCCAGATTTGGGTTTTTTTTTCCCACCGTTATTGTAGTAAAATTGGGACCAACAGTGCGTCAGTGGGCAAGTCAGGTGTTGAATTTTATCCCACTTCTGACATCATGTCGGTGCTAAATAAAATTGGTTTTTGGATCTTTTCAGTCTTTGGATAAGGGGCACTTGACCTGTATTCTTGTTTTTCAGCCTCATAGTGGATTCTTTGACCTTCATTGGCACAACTCTGGACCTCATGTTGAAAAATGGCAACTACAGACTCCAAAGGTGACCAGAAGCTTCGAAGCAAGTCTAGCTTTCTTCTACTTGCATCAATAAATGGTTATATGGTTATGAAGCAATTAAACAGACCCAAGTACTCACAGACACCTATGAAGCCAAATGTCCCAAACATTATGATGCCCTGACATGGGGGAACTATGTATATAAAGTGCTGTAATTTCTACGTAGTCAAAACAAAAATATATACGAATAACCTTGAATAAAATCTGAATGTGCACTTTAAGCACATGTGAATTGCTTGATTACAAATTTAAGACTGTGGAGTACAGGGGCAAATACAGGGGAAAAAATGTTTTTTTTTCCCTAAACATTATGCAGGGTGCTGAAGATCAACTGGGAAAGTGGGCAAAGGTTAGGGCAGATGAGATAATATCAATTGAGATAACAGTGAGTGATGAATTTTGGGAAGTTGTACTGGGCCAGGACTTACACCATGAATGGCAGAGCCCCGGAAGTCTTAGTGAACATGGAGACCTTGGAGTACAATAGCATGGCTTCCTGAAAGTGGCCACACAAATACACAGAATGATGAAGAAGCTGTGTGGCACACTTGCTTGCATCAACCAAGCCAATGACTGCAGGAGTTGGAATGTCACGTTACATTTGTTAGACCATAATTGGAGTTTACAGTTCCAGCCGCTGCTCTACAGAACATGATTAAGCTGGAGAGAGTGCAGAGAGGATACAATTGAATCTTGTCTGGACCGAAAGGCTTGCGTTACAGAGAGACTGGATAGGCAGGGACTGTTTTCCATGGAGTGACGAGGCTGCGGGGTTTATAAAGTTATGGGAGGACATGGATAGGGTGGATCATCAGAGTTGATCTAAAATTAGATCTAAAATTAGATCTAAAATTAGATCTAAAATTAGAGGGCATTGGAGAGAGGGGTGTGACAGAGTATTTTGAGGTGGCTTGGGAGGAATTGTTAGAATAGCTTGCACACACTCATTTTAAAACACAGAATATTTGCAGAATGCATTTTACAGAAGGCAACAAAGTATGGACAGTAGCTTGCCTGGGAGAGCATGTGATTTTTGCAGGCAGAGAAGAGTTTTGCTCTCAGAGAGGGAGGGTGTGAAACAGAGAGGAGAGAGACAGAAATCTGTTCCAGAAGGACAAGCTGGCAAACTTTGGAAGGCTGTCTGGTCAAAGGAGAAGACTGGCGGTGTGAAAGGTGACCTGAAAGAAAGAGGATCATCTGGAAAACCCTGAAGGGGGCAAGTTTTGTCAGCAAGACTGATTGAGAAGGAATCAGTTGCAGATGTCCTGGAAAAGGAATCTCTGAAAACCAGCAAGAACCCTCCTGAATGGTAACCATTTGCCTGTTAAGCACCAAAGACTGGTGAACTTTGTTAATGCTAACTTCTGTGCACAGCACAAGAATTGCCTGCAACTAGTGAGATTGGACTGTGATCCAAATAACTTTTCTAATCTTAAATATACATTACACACACCTGTGCTTAGTATTAGAGGGGGGATTAAGTAGTTAGGTAGATTAAGTGATAAGTTAAAGTTTAATTCTGTTTTCTTGTTCAAATGTAATTAAAACAACTTTTGTTTAAGTAACCCTGTGTTGTGGTGCTTATCTATTGCTGCAGGATTTTGGGGTCTTCTGGACTCCACAACAGGGGGAAAATCAAAAGGGAATCTGAGGGATAGGCTTTTCACACCGAGGGTAGGTGTATGGAATGGGCTGCCAGAGGAAGTCATAGAGGCAGATATAATTACAACATTTATTCGATACAATGGTCTGCAATGTTGGGTATATTGTTCAGAGCACTGAGGGATCATTGCACTACTCCTCTTCGAAGCAAGGCCATGGACTCTTCCAAGTAAGCAGGTGGGGCTCCATGCAGCACTTTCTCTGCACTAAGGAGGCTGTGGGCATGCAGGACACTCTATGAGAGGGAATGGTTGGGGGAGTGAAGGGACTGCTGGAGGAACTCAGTAGGTTGAGCAGCTTCAGTGATGATGAACAGAGAAGGAAGCACAAGATCATAAGACTTATAAGAGCAAAATTAGGCCATTCAGCCCATTGAGTCTGCTCTGCCATGCAAATTATGGCTGATGTATTTTTCCTTTCAACCATTTTTGCCTGCAATTTCCCTATGATCGTCAATGCCTTTATTAATCAAGAACCTATCAACCTCCACATTAAATAGGCACTTGACTTGACCCCCCAGAGCCATCTGTGGCAATGAATTCCGCAGATTCTCCACCCTCTGGCTGAAGAAACTTCTCCTCATCTCCATTCTAAAGGGACATCCTTTATTCTGAAGCTGTGCCCTCCTATCTCAAACTCACCTGGTCTATCTCCAATAACACTCTCCCTTTCCTGGATCTCTTGATTTCCATCTCGGGAGACAAGCTTTCCACTGATATATACTACAAACCCACCAACTCCAACAACTACCTGGACAACACTTCCTCACACCCTGTCCCCTGCAAAGATTCTATCCTCTTCTCTCAGTTTCTCCATCTCTGCCACATCTGTTCCCAAGACGAGGTCTTCCAGTCCAGATCTTCTGAAATGTCTGCCTTCTTCCACAAACATGGCTTCCCCTCCACCACCATCAACTCAGCTCTCACCCGCATCTCTTCCATTTCCCACTCATCTGCCTTGGCCCCCTCTGCCCCCAGATGCAGCAAACACAGAATCCCCTTCGTCCTCACTCTCCCACCAGCCTCTGCATCCGGCATTTACTACAGGATTCCACCACTAGACACATTTTTCTTTCTCCTCCCCTCTCAGCCTTCCGTGATTCCCTCACGCACTTATTCCTCCCCACCTATCACACCCTCAGTACCTTCCCTTGTACCCGCAGAAGGTGCAACACTTGAGCCCATACCTCCTCCCTCACCATGGTCTGAAGCCCCAACCAGGCCTTTCAAATGAAGCAACACTTCACTTGAACATCCACAGGACTGATTTGCTGCATCCGGTGCTCCCTTTTGGTATTCTCTACATTGGAGAGAGCGGTTGTAGATTTGTAGATCACTTCACTGAGCACCTCCTCTCCATCCGCAACAACAGAGACTCTCAGTAACCAACCATTTCAATTCCCAGTCACACTCCAACACTCACATGTCTGTCCATGGTCTTATGTACTATCCCACCCAGACCACCTGCAAATTGGAGGAACATCTTATTTTCCTTTTGGGTACTCCCCAGCCAGGTGCCATTAACACTGACTCTCTACTTTTGACAAAATCTGCTCACCTTTCCTTTCCCCTCCCCCTTTCCTGTCTTTCCAGTTCTCCCTCCTTTTCCCCTTACCCACCCCTCCTCCCCCTCATTGATACTGTCCCCTCTCTCCTTTCTCCACCTATCATCTCCAGCCTTTGCCACCCTCTCCCCCCATCCTTTTGTTCGGATGCCTGCCAACATTTTCTCATACCTTGATGAAGGGCTCAAGCTTGAAACGTTAGTTATGTATCTTTACTTTTGTTACATAAAGTAGGCTGTTTGACCTGCTGAGCTTCTCCGGCATTTTGTGTTTTTACTTCACCCACAGAGTCAACAGATTTTCAAGATTTACGTCTGTGTCCTCTGGTCCCAGACTCTACCAGTACTGGAATCATCTTCCCCACGTCCACTCTATTCAGCCTTTTCAATATTAGGAATGTTTTGATGAGATTCTCCCTTATCCTTCTCAACTCCTATGAGTACAGGCCCAGAACCATCAAATGCTTCTTGTACATTAACCCTCTCATCCAAAATATCTTACTCATAAACCTCCTCTGGACCTTCTCCAACCCCAGTATATCATTAGCTATGGGGTCCAATACTCCAAATGTGGTCTGACCAACACCTTGTAAAGCCTCAGCATTACATCCTTCTCTTTTTATACTAGTCATTTATATTCTTGATTCATTGATATTTCAGGTCACGATCCTGAATCAGAACAGGGATTGGAGAGGGACAATGGAGGAGAGGGGGAGAAGTGAGACCGGGTCCAGCAGACTGTAGAAAGGACTCCTCTCAGACCTGATTCAAGGCTGTGTCCTGAAAATCCCCCCCCACCACCCCCCACCCTGGTAGTTTGCTTTTCACTCCAAGTTCCAGCACCCGAAGTCTCTTGCATCTCCATCGTGAGAGAAAGATTTTCACATCTTTGAAGGGGAATTTGCGGAGCAATCTAAAGCCAAGAAAGAATCAGAGAAAACCTGAGGGACTTTGGGTTAATTTTGGATTGATGCTGGGCCACGGGTAGAAAGTCGATGACTGGAATTATCTCTACATAGATCTATTGCTTAATCCAGAGACCCACTTTCTCTACCAGGCCCTGTTTGAATCCAAAGCTGTCTGAAGAGAAGGGGGCTGAGCAATGAAGGCAATTGCTCGAGCAAGATGTCAGCAGAGTTACAATGAAATGAACAAGCAGCTCTGAGCCGCATTGTGTTATAATTCAAATATTCCACCAACCCCATATCCCTTTCAGAGTCAGGAACTTCAGCAGATACATGCCCCTGCTGTGTCCTCTATGCAGTCGATGAGAATTTGACTATGAGTGAGGCAATTATGTCGCAGCTACATAAAACTGGTTCGGCCTCACTTGGAATACCATTACAGGAAGGATGTGGAGGCTTTGGAAAAGATATGGAAGATGACCCTTTAATCTGGGATGTTGCCTGGATTACGGGATATGATCTATGGAGAGAGAATGGACAAAATGGATTGTTTTGTCTGGAGCATCAGAGGCTGAGGGTTGACCTAACACACAGTCTATATAAAATGACAAGAGGCATAGACAGAGAACCACAAAACTGCAGATGCTAGAAGTCTGAACAAGCATTGAGAAGCTGGAGGACCTTAACAGGATATTATCTATGGGATCAGGTCAGCATCCATAAGAGAAATGAACAGAGAAGGTTTTGAGTCTGGGACCTTTTATAGAGCCTCAGAAAAATAAACACTGACAGCACTTTCGAACCTACACAGCAGGAGAGAAAATAATTGACCATAGCCAGGAGACAAATAGGCAGGCAAAATCCTTTCTTCCTTGGGTTAAAGTTTCACATGCATTGAAGATGAAGGGGTGGGGTGGGGGGGATGGGTAGGGAGTTTAAAGCCAACGTGTGGGGAAGTTTATTTCTATCGAGAGCAGTAGGTTCTTGGAATGGACTGCAAGGGTAATAGTGGAAGCATAAATAAAAGCGTTTCTGGATAGACATGTGAACATGAAGGGTATGGAGGGATATGTATCAGATGCAAGTAGCAGAGCTTGAGTTTAATTTGGTCATCATGTTTGGTACAGAAGGGTCTTTTCCTGTATTAAACTGTTCTCTGTTCCATTATACATGGAGAGTTTAGAAGAAGGGGAGTTTCACCTGAGATACAGCTTGAATCTGCAGGAGCTTCTTCTGAAGCAGAGAAGAATCCAGGTGCATCATCACCTTGCTGGACTTTATTAGTCTCTGGACTACCTGTAAATTCCAATCAGCTGTCGCTACAGCTTTTTTGCAGTTCTCTTGGCAAATTGTCAGTTCCTGTAGAGGATCAAAGGGGAGACATTTCAGCTCCAACAACATGTTGCCTGAACGTACGGGCACAAACAGAACCTTACTAACCTGGTATTTCATCCTGAAGCTGTCGGCAGAGTGACCCTCAGCATCACCAGCTGAGGTGATCTGACTTGCTCGGTTTGCTGCCTCAAAGAAAGAAGTGATCTGCATCTCCAGCTCCTCCACGGGACTCAGCAACTGCTGAGCTTCCAAGAGTAGGGATTGACAGCGCTCTCGTACCTGCACAGCAATAAAAAAGATAGGAATGGAACACCACGCACAAATGTGCTGGAGAAACTCAGCAAGTCGCACAGAATCAAGTGGAAGTAAAGTGCAACCAATGTTTCAGGCCTGAGCTCTTTTTTTGGGTACAAATATAGTCATCAGCCAAGTGACAGATAGATTGCTGCTAGAAGAATTCCTTGTCCCTCCCCGACCATTACTGGCTTTGTATTAGTGTATACTTCAGTAACTGAGACCAACTTCCGAATTTCAAAGTTTCGAGCTTGGTTCAAATTCAGCATTATTTTCGGGTCCACTGAGGGAGAGTGAAAGGGTTTGTTTTGTCTGCTATCCAGTGAGTCAATTCACACACAAGCACAACAAATCACAGTCGAGTGCAATGTTACACAGGTGCTTTTAAGCTGCAGCACCTGGGTAACCCTCCTGGGACCCAGGAATGATTAGTGGGGCAAAGGTGCTTCCAGCATCTTTAAAGCTGCGGGGGGATCGACCCATTAAATCACCAATCTGGCGATTTAATAGGCATCCCGCCCCTGCAAAGATGCGGTAAGTGACGTGGCATGCACTCAGGGAAACTATTGGTAAGTCTCCCTGCTCCCCCACTGGCCGTCAATCATCCCCCCCCCACCCCTCTCCTCCCCGTGGCAGTGACCCCTCTCTTCTTCCCACCCTGCGGCAGTGACCCCGCTCCTCTCCCCACACCCCGCCACAGCAGCGACCCCCCCTTCTCTCCTCCCCACCAGCAGCTGGCCCCTCTCCTCTCCCCACCACGACAGCCGACCCTTCTCCTCTCCCCCCATGGCAACCGACCCCTTTCCTCCCCTCCCCCAACCACAGCACCGAACCCCTCTCCTCTCCCCCTTGTGGCATTGATCATGGCATTGCCTGTCCCCTATGGCAGCAACCCTCTCTCCTCCCGCGATCACGGCAGACCCCAGCTGGGGATCCCCTGTGACGCCAGCTTGCAAACGCTGACATCACAGGAATAATCGGATCAGCCATTTTAGTTTTCAAGTAGCCGGTGGATGAGACCTAGGTTAGTTTAACTAGGTTCCCTGACTACCTCTGAGGTAGGGCAGGGACCCAGTTGATTTTGGAGCCTGACCAGGTCGGATCCTTGCAAGCTTCCTTGAGAGTGGGGGTGCTAACCGGGCAAAATCCCCAGTTAACCCTATTTTCCAAGGCAGCTTGAAAGGGCCGAGAGAGAGAGAGAGAGAGAGAGAGAGAGAGAGAGAGAGAGAGAGAGAGAGAGAGATCAGTTAGAACAGAGCAGGGACATGGTTATTTTAGTGGTGTGAGATTTGTCCAAGAGCAGAGGGAAAGAAATCATCCTTGAATCTGGGGGCGTGTGATCTCACACTCATAAATCTTCTTCCCAATATGAGATATGGGGGGGCTGGGGTGTGGTGGGGGTAAAGAGAGTATGGGTGGGCTATGATGAGTCCTTTAATATGTTGGCTATTTTTCTGAGGCATGAGGAGATGTAGGTGGAGTGGAGGAAGGTTTGTGTGCCGGCCTGAGCTACATGCACCACTCTCTACAGTTTCCTACAGCCTTAGGTGGAACAGTTCCCATCCCATGCAGTAATTCACCCTGACAGGATGTTCTTGACGATACATCTGTGGAAGTTGATGAAGGATACAGGGGATGTGCCAAATTTCCTCAGCTTTTCAAGTAGAGGAACTGGTGCAGCTTCTCAGTCAGATCACCCCCATCCCCCATCCCCTCCAGATTCAAGCACAGTTCCTTTTGCTATGCTCTCAGAGTCTTAGACAAATCTCACGCCTGTAAAATAATGATTCCCCAGTTCTGTTCTAATTGATCTCTCTCTCTCTCTCTCTCTCTGAAATACTGCATTCAGTACTGTGTTTGATGTGGTGCACAGGACAGATTGTTGGAGATATTTATGCCTAAGGACTATCTCCACCTAAGAGCCATCAATGCGGACAGAGTGAGCTCCACGACTCTTCTGGAAATCCATGACTAGCTTTTTTGTCTTGCTGACATTAAGGAGGAAGTTAGTGTCAGGCCCTAAGCCACTAAACTCCCTATCTCCCTTCGATATTCTGGCTGAAACCCTTTTCAGAATACAGGGACTCAGCAGGTCAGACAGCATCCATAGGGTGAACTGAACAGTTAAAGCTTCATGTCAGAAATGGTCCGGATCTGAAAAGCTGACTGACAATTTCTCTCCATGGATGCTGCCTGATTTGTTCAGTCCTTCCAGCTTCTCATTGTTTGCCCAAGGATCCAACATTTGCAGTTTCTTCTGTTTCTCTAGGTAGATAATTCATGCTGATCCTCAAGTATGGTACTTGTCAGAGTTGTGCAGTGGCAGGTCCAATGCTGGGGGAGGGGGGATGACAGGATTGAGTATACACGTTGCCCTTTTGTGGTGGCATTACCGACAGCACAATGCAGAATGGTAATTGCCCTTTCGAGAGTGATTCTAAAACCAGTCCCATTTCCAGGTTGAAGAAGAGCAGAGAAGCTCTCTTGGTTTCTGTAGAGAGCTGCTACAATTGGCTGCTCTTGCCCTGTTAGATTCGCGTTGGGGCCAACGTACTTGGGCCTGTGCATTATGCAGGCGCAGGACCAGCAGTGACGCATGTTAATTGAATCTAGTGCTGGCTGAGAACAGGAGTTTCTCCATATTCGCAGTATATGGTGTTTGTATTTCTTTAATAAAGTTCTTGGTTGTTTTTAAAATTATTGGTTTCAAGTCTCTTCATTGCAAAGCATAATTGCAAACATGGTGTCAGAAGTGGAATTGACAAGAACCCAAGCTTGAAGCCATCAATCACAGCTGACGCAGTGAGCCACGTTTTTGGCCGCCATTTTAATTCAGACTCCCAGATCTGCTCATCTTCGATGGCAATGTAGCCAACCAGTGGCGAAGATTCGAGCAAAAATATGTTATTTTTATAGCTGCTGCGCATGGGGACAAGTCAACTCATAAAAGCATATTGTAATGTTATGGATTGTATATGCTAATTGGCTCAGGCTGGCCCGCCCCCTGATGATACTCTTACTTGAACTCCTCCCCTGGGACCCAGACCATAAAGATCGGGCCACCTTTCCTTTCCCTTCCCTGCACTTCTCTAGTTTGGATCTGAGTCAGCTCAAATGTTCTGTGCAATAAAGCCTATCATTCCCCTCAAGTCTTTGTCTTTGCAATTATTGGGGCAACTGATAGTGCCCAACACATATATTTTGCTGAATTTGGTCAGCCCAGAGGCCATTGAAAGGGAGAGGCCATTCATTTATGCCAGAGGTTTACGAGGGGACCATGCGATTTAACCTGCTGAGTCCAGGGAGGACCCTGAGCACTTTAAGCGCAAGTTCAGGGACATGTGTAGCCCTCAGATTAATGTGGCCAGGGAGAGGCACAGATTTAATATGTGCAACCAGAAGCCCTGGGAATCAATCCAATCGTATGTTAGCATTTTAAGGCTAAGGGCAAAAACTTGCAAATTCGGCACACTCACAGATGAACTCATCAAAGACCACATGGTGTGTGGCATTCTAAAGCTGTTTCAAAGTGCCTAGCCCACAAAAATACCGAGGATAATAGCAAATAGCTAATGAGTCCTCAACCACAGGCTACGAGCATTGACCCACTTCAAATTGCATCCAGTAGCAGTCATTGGTGTGAAGTCGTGTTGAGCAGTTATTGGCAGATGAGTACACCTAGCAATAGCCACCAGCGGGAATTCGGCAATAGGACCCAGGCGAGCACCCAAGACGGCCCGCGGAGTGGACACCCTACAACAACTGCACAACAGATCATGTTCCAAGGAGGGAACTGTGCCCAGCCTTTGGACAACAGTGCAGGAATTGCACCAAATGGAACCACTACAGAAAAATGTGTAGGGCCACATGGAGAGTGAAAGCACAGAGCAGACAACAAAGATCCACTGACCTTGTGGCTCCAGACCAGGGAAGGAACAGTTTGGGGGGGGGGGGGTGAAAACTATGTAGACAGTTTATCTACTAGAACAACAAGTAGTCCGTCACGCTCTAGTGTAAGAAGAAATGGCGAGGCATTTGTCTCAATGATGGTCAAAGCCGTAAGGACAGAAATTAAAATAGATATGGGGGCCAAGTGCAATGTGATGCCCCTTAGAGTCTTCAACCGGCTCAGGTATAAGGAAAAGCTCCAGTCAAATGGCAAGTCCACATGTCTCGTGGCCTATGAAGGGAGCAAGATCCATTCTTTGGGGACCATACAGCTGCTGTGTGTTATTCAAGGACACAAGCACATCCTCACATTCATCGTCATGAAGGAGAATTTAATCCCGTTACTTGGCATAAGTGCATGCATGGAACTTGGTCTTGTGTCGTTCAATGCAGAGGTCCACCAAATCAGAAGATTTTTCTGAGTTAATTCACTCCAAATACAAGGAGCTCTTCAGCGATGACCTGGGGAACCTACTGATCATCTATTGCACGTGACTTGACCCCAAAGTGCGACCAGTACTCCATCCAGCTCACAGGATTCCAGTTGCTATTGTTTCAAGTCCAGGCAACGCCAAAACCCAGCAACAATAGATATGCACCGTGACAAAGGGTAACTGAAACAAAAGTTGCTTTTAATTATCTTTGAACATGAAAATAGAATCAAACTTTAACTTATCTTTATTGACTCACTTAATCTACTTGACCCCTTTCTAATTCTAAACAGATGTGTGTGTGTAATTTCAGCAAAGTTCTTTGGTTCACAGTCCAGTCTCACTGGTTGCAAGTAATTCTTGTACTGTGCACAGAAGTTGACATTAATAAAGTTCACCAGGCTTTAGTGCTCAACAGGTAAATGATTTCCACTCAGAAAGGTTCTTGTTGGTTTTCAGAGAGAGAGTTTTTCTTGTTCCAGGACATCCACAACTGATTCCTTTATGATCAGCCTCTCCAGTGTCTTGCTGACAAACTTTGCCCCCTTCAGGGTTCTCCAGATGATAATCTCTTTATTTCAGGTCACCACAGAGTTCCTTTCTGTTTCTCCTATTCCAAGAGAAACATCGGACAGCCAGTTCTCTCCTTGACCAGGCCGTCTTTCAAAGCTTGCCAGCTTGACCCTCTGGAACCGACGTCTCTCTCTCTCTCTCTCTCTCTCTCACTCTTTCACTCCCTCCAACTCTGAGAGTAAAGTCTTTTTTTCTGCTCTCTGCCCTCAAAGATCACATGACCTTCCAGACAGTAAATTCTCTTTTCCAGACATAGCTGCTACTGCCTGTTGTTACATTTGTTGCCTTTTGAAAATAACAGTCCATCATGGGTTTCTGAGCACTCTTGCCAATGCTCCTGCAAAACCTCTGAGTTTTAAAGAGTTTGTGTGTGACCTGCTCTCGCAAACCTTTTCCAATTTATTTCCCAAACACCTCTATATACTCTGTCACACTATGAAGGACAAAGTCAATGCAGAACTAGACAGTATGGAAGGTCTAGGGGCGGTAGTTCCGGTGTCCGAACCAACCGAATAGGTGTCCTCAATGGTATTGGCAAAAATGGACACCAATGAAATCAGAATACACAACAACCTCAGAGATCTAAACTCGGCACTCAAAAGACCACACCATCCCATGCAAACTGTAGAGGAAGTACCAGCCCAAATGGCTGGCTCAATGATGTTTCCCATGCTGGATGCTAAGAACTCCTTTTGGCTGGTTCCCTTACACCATCACTCTTCTCTACTCACCACTTTCAGTATAGCTTTTGACCGTCACAAATTTCTATGAATGCCCTTTGGTACAAATTCAGCCAGTGAAGTCTTCCACTGCTTTATGGAGCAAATCTTTGCCAGTAATCCATGCACTATCATCATTGATAATATCCTGGTCGGTGGCAAGATGGTTATAGAGCACAATGCTAACTTAAAAAAGGTACTGAACAGAGCAAAGAAGGTGAATCTTAGACTCAACCCCAAGAAATGCAGGTTCTTCCTGCATCAGGTGGGGTACGCAGGGAATATCTTCACCAATCCTACCAAGACCATAAACGATATACTGATGTAGCAGTGTTACAGAGGTTCCTTGAAGTGGCAAACTACCTTGGAAAATGTATTCCTAATGCCAACGAGCTGACCACACCACTCAGGCATCTCACACACAAGGACACAGAGTAGGCTTGGGAGGATCACCAGCAGAAAGCATTTGATTCCCTCAAACAACATAAAACCAGCCCTCCAGTTCTTGCTTATTAGACATGTGATGCCTCGCAGCATGGGTTAGGAGCAGCATACCTCCAGGACGTATGCATTCAGAGCCTTAAAAGACACTGAAATAAGATATGCCCAAATAGAAGAGAAGTTGCCGGTCGTGCTGTTTTCATACCCCAAATTTAATTATTACATTTATGGTAGACGAATAACCATCAAAACAGACTATTATCAACAAGCCTATCCCTGTGAGACTCCAGCGCATGATGCAACAGCTACAGAAATATAACTTCCAGCAAGTCCACAAGGCAGGCAAGGAAATGCATTTGGCTGATGCCCTGTCGAGGGCCTCCAGTAAAATCACAGAGAAATTGGCTGAAGAAGCAGATTCATATGACTTGATGGCCATCTCCTACATCTCTTCATCTAGACAGGACGAACTCTGGACCCATACCGTCAAAGACAGCACTTTAGGTGCCCTAAGTGCTTACATCAGGACTGGCTGGTCACACAGGCAAAGGGGCCTCCCATTCAGGGACGAACTGGTTATCAATGATAGCATTGTTATGAAAGGCCAGAAGCCAGTCATTCCTAAGTGACCACAAGCCACACACATCATCATTCTCCACAGGGGTCACCCAGGCACTGAAGCGACAAAGCACAAAGCCAGAGATGTCATTTCCTGGCCAGGGATGACTGAAGACATCACTGACCATGTCCAGGACTGTGGCGTGTGCAACTGGACCAAGCTCCACCAGGCTAAAGAGCCCCTGTAGCTCCACCCTGTGCCGGATTTACCCTATTCAACTGTTGCCATGGACATTTTTGAGTGGAACCGGCAGCAGTACCTGGTGGTAGTCTACTCCTACTCCAGGTGGTTAGAGATTGATCTACTCAAGGAGGCTACCTTATAATGAAGCTTAAGCACCATTTTGCAGTGCACAGGGCCCCATATATGGTACTATTGGACAACAGCAACCAATGTTCTCACCAGAAATTCAGAGACTTTGTCGTCGAGTGGTACTTCCAGCACATAACCAGCAGCCCTGAGTATCCCAGTCCAACAGCCTGGCCAAGAGAGCAGTCTGCAGCTCCAAAGAGTTAATGGAGAGGTCGCACTGGACAAAATGGACGTGTTCCCGAACCTCAACTTAAGAAACGTACCCCGAGCCAATACACTGGGCTCGCCGGCACAACGGTTGATGTCGCAGCAGATTCGCACGACCATCCTGGTCTCCAGGAAATTATTAAAGACTGTACCCAAATGGCTGGAATCCATCCATCCAGGCACAGGTCCTCAAAAGTAGATCTGGACAAAAGAGGTATTATGATAGATCTAGCCAGTCTTTTTCTCCACTCCACCAGGTCAGGTTGTACGCATGCAGACCCCGCAGGGATATGACCGCCCTGCAGTGGTTGTGAAAACTTGCTAAGAGCCACAATCATACCTCATCTCGACCGAGGGGAAGGAGTACTGGATGAACTGGTGCCACATCCTTCCAGTATGTGAGCCGCCTCCGCTACAATCCAACTCAACCTTTACACCACTACCCGTTGACTTGGAGAGTTGCCCATGGGACAGAACACCTCAGAGACCACAAAAATCTGCTGTAACCAATCCAGACGACCTGGAAAGGAACCCCTAGGGTGAGCAACAGTCTCCAGCTAAAGCTGTAGAAACTGAGGACACTTATTCTGAGACCACAGCAGAGGAGAGTATTCAGGATATGGTGCTGCAGCTGGTCATGTTTGCAGGCCCAACCCCAAGTACATGGACTGACTGACCTCTGTGCCAAGTATGAAAGGACTTTGGTGTCTGTGGTATCCCATGTATGGGATGGGAATGTAAATAATCATTGCTACATGTTTTGAAACCTTTTTACTGCTGTTTTTACTGAGTTGAAATTTTTACTGCTGTTCCAGGACCCGCGAGGGTCAACTAACAAAATGGATGCAGACAGCCGCTACAATCGACTGTTCTTACCCCGTTAGAATTGTGTTGGGGCCACCGTACTTGGGCCCGCACATTGCACAGTTCTAGCAGTGACACCTGTAATTTGAATCTAGTGCTGGCCGGGAGTAGGAGCTCCTCCAGACTCTCCCACAGTATATGGCGTTTGTATTTCTTTAATGAAGTTCTTGGTTGTTTTTAAACTACTGGCTTCAAGTCTCTTCATTGCAAAACATAATTGCAAGCAGTTCCCTATTCAATACCCAGCCTACAAATGGACAAAATAATAGCTCATTCATTTTATTGGCTGTTTGCAGAGACTGGCTGACAGAATCATCTACTAAAGTATCAGTGCTTTCAGCACATCCTGCTGCCATGAAGGAGACCAGAGACGTCCACTCACTGCCCCGCACAATTAAAAACAAAATCAAGAACAATCTTCAAATCATAAAAGTTAAAGGACTGAAAATAAGTTGAAAGCAAATGATCTACAGCTGGAGAGTGAAAATGACTGAATGTTTTACCTTGCAATGTCTCATTCGGCTAAAAAATAAATTCATTAATCCTGAGAAGGAGTGGTTCAGAGGAGAGGTAACCTTAGCTTGGATTTCAGTCCCAGGCTCCACCTGATTCCCATTTCCTGCCATCAGTGTGCATTTGGTGAACTTATCACACCAGCCATTCATTAACCAGTTCTTCACTGAAGAATTGGCGATACACAGGTGACTACAGATGCTGGAATCTGGGCCAAAAGAACGATCTGATGGAGGAACTCAGTGGGTCGAGCAGTGGGAGAAGAAGAATAGTCGGCATTTCAGATCCCGATGAAGAGTTCTCCCCTGAAACATTGTTCTTCTTCTCCCACTGACGCTGGTCGATCCACTAAATTCTTCCAGTAGACTGTGTCTGACCCTGGTAAATGCAGATTGCATTTCTCATTACATCTTAAACTTTCGATCTCTGACGGCTGGGTTTGGAGGAGCACTCTTACCTTTATCAGCTGATCTTTAATGGTCGACATTGTGGCAAGCATCTGTGTCACTTCATCTTGGGGTGTATCCTTTGTCAACTGTTGAGCAGTCTTAGAAACCACTTTGTATTGTGCTTCCATGATTGGCACTTTTTGCTTTATTACCTAGAGACCAAAATAGCAATTCATGAAGGAAATTTAGCTCCTTAATAACAGTCAACAAAATAAAGCAGAGACCTCAAACAGAGGTTAAGCAAACGTGTCACATCATACCAAGTACGGTAAGAAGGGTTTGTGTTTTACTATGGTGAGAAGGGTTCATTAATGAGCAGCCGAACAGGTTATCTCTTTGCACAGCTGTGTAAAGAGCACAATTTACAGCATACAGAATGAAAAGGAAGATCAATCAATACCAATCAAGGGGGCAGCACAAAAGCACAGTTATGGAGTTCCTTCAGGAGTCTGATGGCTGCGGGGCAAAGAAGCTATCTTTAAGCCTGCTGGTGCGTGCTTTTACAGTCTTGTGTCTTCTCTCCGATGGGAAGAGAGTGGATCCGGGGTGTGATGTGGATGGAGTCCATGGAGGGGAGAGAAGTTTGCATGATGTTCTCAGCTGCATTCACTTCCTTCTGCAGCTTCTCCCAATTTTGAGCAGAGCAGCTTCACATACCAAATTGTGATTCATCCAGTAAGTGTGGTCTCCATGGTGCACCTGTAGAAGTTGTTGAGGTGCAACTTCCTTAGTCTTCAAAGAATGTGGAGACGTTGGAGAACAAGATCTCTCCTTGTACTCTAGTGTACTGATGTGGTTGACTTTATTGTATACTTTGATAAACAGCTACATTGCTATTGGGGCCAGTTAACAATGGTTTTGTGCCTACATATCCATACTTTTGACAGAAACATACGCTATCGTGGAGATTTAAACAGGAAAGTCTTCAGCTGCTGGAGAAACTCAGCATGTCATGCAGTATCTCTTGAAAGTAAAGGGATATGACCAACATTTTGGGCCTGACCCACTTCATCAAATCACCTACCTGCTTTCTGCACATACCCGACAAAGGGTTGAGGCCCAAACCATTGGTTATTTCAGTTTGCTTTCTAAGGACCCTGCATGATCTGCTGAGTTTTTCCTGCACATTGCACTACAATCATTGAGAACTAGACTGAATGCGCATGCAGTCTATTGGCATTGGGATATCCTTCACTGCTTCAACAGGTCATCTTCCTTTGTAATAACACACCTGGTGGTGGGGGAGCTCATCTTATGGCCTCCTCCCATGGAACGCATAGCAAAAACAAAGAGCAAACAACTCACTGCAGACAATTGACTTGTTACAGGAATTGTCTGTGTCACAATTTTCCGTGCAGCAGGACCACATCATCTGGCATGTATATTAAATCGAGAGTTGAAAAGTAAATTTTGTATTAATTTGCTTTTGTTGCTACATGTGTTCTGTGACATATAATCAAATCTTTTGGTGCTAATTTATGAATTCCTGAAGGGCAAATTTCAATGACCCCCAACTGGTGCAAGCAGGGAACGTCTGTTAGTAGTAGTTTCTCTCCCTCAAATTCATACTGCATTCCAGCCTGACCAGCACTGGAAATCTAGTCTTCAATGACCATTTGAAAAGACTTAGGTTTTAATATTGCCTGGGTATGAAAATATATGTTGCTGAAAACACGCAAGATCCCCCTCTAGTTTTACACCCAGGTGCCACATTGAAATTCTTTCTTTATCTTTATATAGAATGCTGTACCTCCATATCCTGGGTGTAGGTCTTGATGTTCATAAAAGAGACATCCACGGGGGAGACTTGTTTTTCATTTGCAGAGTCTACAAAGTACTTCAGAGCAGACACGCCAGCCAGATATTCCTTTTTGAGTTTGTCCAGTTCATCTGCTCGTGCATACTGCAAAAGAGGAACACATTGTCACGTGGCTGGGATTAACATTGCACTATAAACCATTGCCTTCTGACAGTCAGACAGGAGGCTCTGGGGCATTTCATCACATATCCCAAAAAAACTCATGGATTATTGAACTGCAGCGTGAATTCTTCCCCAGCGCTGAGGAGTAGAGCATGCTATTAGAATGGTCTCTAGAAAATGGGGAGAAATATTGAGGGGAGAAAGGTGGCTGTGATGACTGAAGACATGGCCTTGCTTCACATCAGGTTTTACATGGCAGCGGGAGTTTCTTTCCAACCAAGGCCATACCCTGCAGCTTCACACACCAATGATTTTATTGGATGATTAAATAGTTTGAAGAATAAATCTCGAGATATACTTAGCACTATTCCACAGAATGTTAGTTTGTGCTTTTGCCTGGGAGATATTAATATTTTTGAAAAATACGAAAAAAGGAATGAAACCTATAAAACATATCGGCTACACAGTTCAACAAATCAGTCCATTTGTCTGCTGAATGCAGCTATCTTGGTCAAGCTTGCTTGGGCCATTGAGGACACACTCCATTGTTGTTGTTCGGCCACTGAGAATCAGCGGCATATCTTTGTTTGAAGGGCGGTGACGGAGTTTGCTAAAGAACATCCACCCATAATCTGGAAGGCGAACAAGTGGGCTTGGGTAATAATCGCCACCTTCCAAGTGGGTTCACGTTGCCGACTTGCCCCAGAGATGTTACTGTGAGGAGACTGATCTTTGGAAAATATGATTGAATCTTGACGATGGTCCAGCCACCCACAGAACTGTGACAGCCTTCTCATTAACTTCCCCGTGCAGCTGGTGAACTTTCCACCAAACACAAGGTCATTTACCCAGCCAATGGACTGAGGCCCAAGCCAATTTTAAGCCTTAACATTCAAGGCACCTGCATATGGCTGGTGGAAACCTACTTCCACTGCTGCATGAGTTTCCATTTGTCAGCTTACATCATATTTTGCTTGATGTCCCATTCTATGTTTGCTGTTTAACAAATAATAATTTAATACCTGATGTTGAGTCTCAGTGAATCCCGCATCTATCATTCATAGAGAGAATAGTAACTTAGTGAGCGAGATTCCTTCAAATGTACAAAATTGTGCATTAACACCTTTTGGAGCCAACTTATTCAACACAAGTGTAGCAGGAATACATCCTGAGTAACTGGCGAGGTGCCTTTGCATTAAGAGTAAGTATGTAGAAGTGACTTGAGTTACATTATACACAAAAAGGGCAGTTGTGGTAAGTTCCCTTCCCAGAAGGCAGCGAATGAACCAGGTTGGTTTCGACATCAAAGAAACACAAAGACTGCAGGTGGTGAAATCTTGAGTGGACAGAGAATTGCTGGAGGAACACAGGGTCAGGCAGCATGTGTGGCTAGAAATGGGCAATCAGCATTTTAGGTAGGGTCCCCTTACCTGCTGGAGGGACTCAGAGAGTTAGCCAGCATCAGTGGGTTGAAATGGTTCGTCAACATTTCTGACAACTTCTCCAGTACTTGTCTGCTGCTGTACCAAAGCTATTGATTTAATTAATCTCACCATTCCCAACAATTGACACCCCACCCACCTTCTGGGAAATTGTGTCCTTGGTTTCATTATTTGAGAAGCTGCTCTCGGCTGTTTCTGATCCTAGAAGAGAATTGGTGCTGCGTTTCTCCCAGCAGAATGGAGCATCAATTCTTGACAGCTCCCTGTTTGTGGCAAAAATCCAACTAAATCTTCAAGGTAGGAAGACAGGCATCACTTCTAGGACTGGACATAGATAAATGCAGACCTATTTGCCTGCATTTGACTCTCATCCTTCTCAACCTTTCCCATCCATGCACTTGTCTAAATGACTTTCAAATGTTACAGTTGTCCCCACCCCTACCATTTCCTCTGGCTGTTTGTCCACACACCCACAACCCTCTGTGTGAAGAAGATGCCCCTCAGGTCCCTTTTAAATCTTTCCTCTCTACCCTTAAATCCTGCCCTCTTGCTTCTCTTCCCCTGGGAAAAGGACGGTGTCTGTTAACCTGATCCACTCTCTTCATGATTTTATTAATCTCCGTAAGACTCCCTCAATGCAGCAGGGAGAAAATTCCCGACCTACTGGGCCATCCATTATAATTCAAGCTGCTTGGCTTTTTATGGCCAGCTGAAGTGGTCCAGCAAGCTACTCGACACTGGGGGAAAAAAACGTGCAAAGAAGAAATGGTCATGGGAAAAGCAACAACTACTACCCTTACTGTTCATTGACTCACCATAGAATATGAGAACAAGTGGAGTGGTCCTGTCACTGGTGTGGCAGATGTTTATAGTGTGCCACAGTAACTGGCCAACTCCATGCACGCTGCTGAATAATTTCACAAACGAACACAAAACAGAGCCCAAACACCTACATGCTTCACTTTGACAAAGAGCTCCCTCCAGCGTCCGTTCAGTAAGAGCAACTGCTGCTTGAGATCGCGAGAGACCGCTTCATCGCACGTCTCAATGAGGAAGTTCCCTGCGTCATTCATGATGGAGTGCTGCTGAATCCAGTGCGGGAGGTGACGGAAGAAATCCTTCCAACGCAAACACATAGGAACGTGAGGAAACGAGAGTGCAACATTAGCTGCTGTAAACTATTTGACAGCTGATGGCAAAAATACAAAAACAAAGCATTGAGAAGGTGTTGCATTGTATCAACCATTAGAGTCTCAAAATGTTGCCTTGCTCAAGTGCATGACCCAATAGCTCAGTACTGAGTGACTGGGACAGAGTTAATGGCTCTGCCTTTCAGGGGAAAGGCATTGAGGATCTGTTTGCATGAAATGGAGGAGACACTTAAATCATAGAACTATGCAGTGAGACAGCATAGAAACACACCCTTCGGCCCAACTTGCCCCTGCTAACCAAGCTAGTGTTTGGTCCATATTTCTTTTAACCTTCACTCTCCATGTATCTGTCTAAATGTCTTTTAAACATTACAGTTGTCCTTGCCTCGACCCCTTCCTCTGGCAGCTCATTCCATATACCCGCTACCTTCTGTGTGAAGAAGGTGCACTTCAAGTGCCTTTTAAATCTTTCCCCTCTCACCTTAAATTCATGCCCTCTCATTTTAGATTCTCCGACTCAACGACTGTTGACCTTATCCATGCCGTCAGGATTTTATAAACGTGTGCGACATTCCCTCTTAGCCTCCTCCACTCCAGGGAATAAAGTCCCAACAAATCCAGCCTCTCTTTGTAATTCATGCTTCCCAGTTCTGGCAACATCCTCATTAATCTTTTCAGCACCCTTTCCAGCTAATGATGTCATTTCTATAAGCAAGGTGATGAGAACTGCACACAATACTCCAAGAGTCATCTCATCTGGTCTCCTTCAGGATCTTACAGTGGCAGAGTACCTACCAGAGTAGACTGTGAGTCAAGCCTTACCTTCTTTGCAAGTTCTGGTTGGTTGAGCATCTTCTCTGCATCTTCCAGCCAGGCCTGCAGGTCTGCCACTGTACTGCTGTATTTGTTCCAGTTGGTAATGACTTCTTCCAGCATGCTCCTGACACTGCGCACCTCCACAGACAGATTCCGCCACTGTATCAATGAATCACTCAAGAATTTGTTGACATCCTCTTTCTCTTCAACTGGAGGTAACAAAAGTAACAAAGGAGAAGAAAATACAGGAAGCAGTGGGCAACTGTGCCCATTGTCAGAGAGTTAAACTGACACGTGAATGAAGTTGGTCTTAATAACTGCCTTCATTTGGTTGGGAGACGTGGTTCGTATAGCGGTTAGCACAGCAGTTAGTATAGCGGTCCCAGCAATCTGGTTTCAAATCGGGCGCTCTGGTAAGGAGTTTGTGCATTCTTCCCATGACCTGCATGGGTTTCCTCCCACGTTCCAAAGATGGATGGTTTGTAGGTTCATTGGACACATGGGTGCATTTGGGTGGCGCAAGTTCGTGGGCTGAAAGGGCCTGTTACCATGCTGTATCTTTGTTTAAAAAAAAGTCTATTACCTGAATCCTCTACTTCCAAGTAAGCATCAACTGCCTGCTTCAGAGACTGGAAGGTGAATTCATAATGTTCAAAAAACTTGTTGCCCTCAACAAATGACTGAAATGAAAGATCAAGGAGATCAGAAAGAGAACATTCATCACCATCATTCAGAACAAAACTCACCAAAAACTGGCTGACATTCAAAACTAAAGTAGGCTAGTCAGCCCATCAATTCTGCCCTGCCATTGAATCATGAACTGATCCATTTTCCCAATCAGCCTCACTGCCTAGCCTTCTCACCATAATTGTTGATGCTCTAGTTAAACATGAACCTATCAAAAACACCCAGTGATTTGGCTTCCACAATCACCTGTGGCAACAAATTCCACAGATTCATTACCATCTGGCTTGAGAATTTCCTTCACATCTCTGTTCTAAGTGAACCCTCTTCAATCCTGAAGTTGTGCCTTCTTGTCCGAGACTCTCCCACCATGGGGAACAACCTTTCTACATCTACTCTGTCCATGCCTTTCAACATTTGAAATGTTTTGATGAGATTCCCCTTCATTCTGCTAAATTCCAATGAGTACAGGCCTAGAGTTGTCAAATGCTCCTCATATGATAAACCTTTCATTTCTGGAATCATCCTCCTCTGAACCCTCTCCAAGGTCAGCATATCTTTTCTTAAATGAGAAGTCCAAAACTACTCACAATACTCCAAATGTGTTAAAGTAATTTTAACAAATTCCAACAGCATGTTCGCCTTTATCTTAAGTGCTAGAATAGAAAGTGGAAGAACTAATTATTCAGAACAATCTAACCCTTTTCCCAAGATTATATCCTCTTGTTAAAGGAAATTGTTTTTAATCCACTCCATTAAAATATCTCAAGACCTGAATTAGAACAATCCTCAGCTTTTTGCAGTTCAGGGATCGGAAGTGAAATTCACGCAAAATGATTTTGTAATTTAACCCTTTGAAGTCCAGATAATAAATATAAAGGTTCAAATTTATTGTCAGAGTAAATACATGACATCACATACAACCCTGAGTCTATTTTGCCTGCAGGCCAGGCAGAATTTCTACTTATCAGTAACTGTAAACTGTACTCAAGATAAAAATACATATACAAAAGAGAAGAATGTAAACAAACTGTGCATTAGAGGAAAAATATTCAATAATAAATAACGTGCAAAGAGTCCTTAAATGAGTCCCTGATTTAGTCTGTTGTTCAGGAAACTGATGGATGAGGGGTAGCACCTGCTGGTGCGAGTCTTGTGGCATCTATACCTCTTTACTGATGGCAGCAGTGAAAATAGAGCATGTCCTGCGCGGTGTGAATCCTTGATGATTGTTGTTAGCGTTCCATGTAGATTTTCTCGATGGTGGGGAGAGTTTTGCCTGTGATGTTACTGGGCTACATCCACTACCTTTTGCGGGGCTTTCTGCTTGAAAGTAGTGTGCTCCCAACCCAGGCTGTGATGCAGCCGGTCAGCACACTTTCCACTGCATTTCTGTAGAAGTTTGCCAAGGTTTCCAATGTTGCACCGAACCCTCGCAAACTCCTGAGGAATTAGAGGCACTGACGTGCTTTCTTCACAATATTAGTATGTTGGATCCAGGAAAGAGATACTGACTCCCAGGAATTTAAATTTGGTCACCCTCTCCACCTCTGATCCCCAAAGATCACTAGATCGAACACCTCTGGTTTTCCCTTCCTAAAGCCTACAACTAGCTCCATAGTTTTTGAGTAGGAGGTTTTCAAATCTTCCTCCTGAATGCTGATTCACTGGCCCCTTTTATACAGCCCACTACCGTGGTATCATCGGCAATGTAGAAATAACTTTGTTGTTGCACCGAGCCACACACTCACTCTGGCTCTACATTTCCACTGGCATGTAATACAGTCACACAGATTGGATGAAACACACATTCAAGTGTCAATTGATGATCATTCTTCTTCTCCCACTGATGTTGCTCAACCCACTGAGTTCTTCCAGAAGAGCGTGTGCAGCTCCAGATTCCAACAACTGCAGTGCCTATTGCCTCCAGTTCAATATTACAGTCCGAATTTGAAGATTAGGATGGCATGGTTAGAACAGCAGTTAATGCACTATTCAACTCAGGTTCGAATGGTCCACCATCTGTAAGGAGTTTGTACATTCTCCTTGTAACTGCGTGGGTTTCTGCTGGGTGCATCGATTTCCTCCCACAAAAAGATGCAAGGGGTTAGTAGGATAATTAGTCACATGAGGGCGTTTAGGTGGCATGGGCTCGTGAGCTGGAAGAGACTGGTATCACGCTGTATCTCTAAATTTATAAAAATTACAGACGTGGTACCGAACTGATTGTTACCTTGGTAGCAGGGAGCCAGGCTCTCTGAGATCCCACTGAGACCCGGACACCCTTTAGCAGGCAGTGGTAAAATGCCACTGACAGTGTCTTTTTAAAATCCTCCCAATTCAATGGAAAGAAAAGCGAATCAGTATCAGTGCCCTTTCCCAGGAAAATATCTCTCGTTTTGAAGTAAAAAAATAAATAAAATGCTAGAACCACCCAGCAGGTCAGGCAAAATATGTGGAGAGAGAAAGCGAGTTCAAGTTTCAGGACGAAGATGAAGGGTCTCTCCTTCAACTGATACATCAGGGTGGCTAATTTAATTTCAGTGTTTTGACTTTCTCCCAAGGAGACATCTCACCATTTGTCCCCACCTACTCCATTGGTAGAAAAGTCTTCAAAGTCTTCACAGTCACCCCAGAATGCACAAACCTGCAGTGGAAACAACTAATCCTCGATCCTGATGGACTGCTCAAGAAGAAGAGGTTTTCTGAAGGGCATGGTAGGCTAAAAACATCAGAAATAGAAGCAGAAGATTGCTCTCTGGCCCATCGAGCCTCTTCCGCTATTCAATAGATCATGGCTGATCTGCCCGTGGGCTCAGCTCCACTAACCTACCCATTCCCCATCACCTTTACTTCCCTTAGTGGGCAAAAATCTAACTGTGTCTTGCATTCATTATTGCCTGTATTGCTTCCTTCGGCAGAGATTTCCACAGATTCAGTCCTCTCTAAGAGATTATATGTCTAGCTTTGAGACACCAATTTCAAAATATCAATTTATTCAACATGATTTCAAAACTTTCTGATGGAGAGTTTTGAATCCACAATTGATAATCCTGTAGCATAGATATTAATATAATGGAGATGCTGGAAATACTCAACAGGTCAGGGAGCATCTGTGGGAAATGAACCAGAGAGAACACTTCAGGCCAAAGAGGACCTTCATAAGAACCAGCCGAGTATTTCCTGCTTCTATTTTAAATTTATAGCATCTACATTTTAAAAATTTTTCACTTAAACACAACCATTCCGTCATGCTACAGAATATATGAACTACAGAACAATTCCACTGAAATGTCTCTTACAATATAATTCTGTAGGAGGAGTTGAACTGATTCTCTCCTGCCGTATTTGATGATCCACGATTTAAGTTTGGTTTCAGCGAGCACCAGGAATGCCAGAAGACGATACTTCAACTCGAGGAAATCCAGTCTTGTTAAGTGGAGCTTGGATGCGGATGTAATGAAATTGAAGCTGGAAGTCAAAAGGGAAATGTAAGGCAAACTCCCAAAACAAACCTAAAATAATGGTATTAAAAAAAACATAAAGACTACAGGTGCTGGAATCATGAGCAAAAAATGAGCTGGTGGAGGGACACATAGGGTCGGGCAGCATCCGTGGGGAGAAGTGGTCAGTCAACATTTCACGTAGGATAAAGGGTCCTGACTTGAAAGATTGACTGACCATTTCTGCCATGATCTGCTGAGTCCCTCCAACAATTCTTTGTTTGTTCAGATAATGGTGCACTGTATTGACATCATTACAAAATAAGAAAAAGAAAGAACTTGGATAAAATGCCATCCCAAGATGGAACAAATTTGCTCTGCCTCCAAAACTCATTAATTGTTGATGCTATCACAGCACATGTAGCACGACTCATTACTTTTAAGGTTATGGTACTTAAGTGACATTGAAATGTCCCAGAGGGTTTTTTCGTATTCTATAACATATAGTCACAGCTGCTATATTGAAAATGTGGCAGCCAATTTGCACACTGGTTGGTCCCATACCAACAGTAATATGACTAGATTATCCATGTGAAGATGTTATCTGAGATTTAAACATTGCTTTGATGCCTCAGCTCACTCAAGGAGTGGAATGAACTTCGTTTCTGAAACTGTATCTGAAACAGTCCCTCGGCCATACACTGATTTTTGAAACTGCATGATGTGCACATACCTCTGGAGTGAGATATTTTCCCACCACCCCCAACTCCACCACCATCTCACTCTCTTCTGACACAGAGACATAGAATTACGTCCGCAAAGTAGCTCTTCCCACAGAAGAAGATACAGTGCATCCTTGCAACACAGCAGCATGGGTAATGGAAATTTAAGTTTAAGGAATTCACAAATCACAATAAAAAGATATGAAAAAAAATTCTCTTACTGAATTTATGTGAGAAAAAATGGCTAAATAAACATATAATGTAATCAAAACATCAAATTTTAAGACCAGAAGATACAGTAGCAGAATTAGGCTATTCGGTCCATTGAGTCTTCTCTGTCATGCAAATTATGGGTGATGTATTTTTATGTTCATCCCAATTCTCCTGCCTTCTCCATGTAACCTTTGACACCCTTGCTAATCAAGAACCTATCAACCTCTGCTTTAAACCTACCTTCTTGGCCTCCACGCTTTCTGTGGCAACGAATTGCAGATTTCCTACCCTCAGGCTGAGATATTTGTCCATATCTCCATTCTCAGGAGACACCCTTTTATCCTAAGGCCGTGCCCTCTGGTTGCAGACTCTCCCATGACTGGGCACATCTTCTCCACATCCTCTCTAATCATCCCTTTCAATATTCGGTACATTTTGATGAGATTCTCCCTCATTCTTCAAAGTGCCCACAAACTCATCAATGACTCCCTCTAGTGGTCAGGAGGGTCACTAGCATTCTATCACCACACTTCTCATCCTAGTGATTAGTCTCACAAGGATCAAAGGTTCATGCTATAGCAAGCCCTGATAGGAATAGGTTAGAAAGAGCATAACAAATGCAGGGGTTTACAGAATCATGGGAAAACAGTATAAACAACCAGCCTATCTCAAAGTGGAGCACCTCCAATTTTCCATTGCTCTACATATGGTAAAATATAAATGATAACTAATATTTTGGCTTAACATTGTTTCTTGAGGCTATATTTATCCCTCAACATACCATCAGACTATAATGGCATTGTTCTTTATAGGATGGAGCAGTAGAACACAGGAACAGACCCTTCAGCTCACAATGTCTGTGCTGAACATGATGCCCAAGGTAAACTAAATCTCCGCGTGTCCCTCTGTTCCCTGCATGCTCATCTTTCATCTTTCTGCAAGCATACTGGCTGTTGCACCTGACAACGATGCCACAAGAATTATTCAGGGATGCAACATTTGGAAGATCTGAAGGGCACTCTTCAGAAGAAATCAGCTGGATATCTCCATGTGCTCCATCAGTATTCATTTGAAAATGAGCATCCATGGAGGGAGAAATGGTGTAAATGTATCAGCTCAATCGCTTTATCAGAACTGTTTCCATTTTCTTTTCGTGGCACAAGAGGACATTTAACCCATTACACCTATGCTAGCCCTTGATGAGCAATACCACCTGTCCCATTTCAGCTTTCCTTGTAAAGTTGTCTCTCTCACACATGTCCACCAACCACCTGTTGATAACCTACACTGAGGGGAACTCAGTTAACCAGCGTGTCTTGGGAGGTTAAAACATGTTCCGCCACATGTTTGTGGGTCCCAGCTTTTTCAATTGAGAATGATTCTGAATGGAAGTTAATCGAAGAATCAATATTGTGCATATTCTGGAAATGTGAAATAAAAACAGGAAATGGTGGGAATATTTAGCACGCCATTTCGCACAGGTGGAGTGGCAAACAGTGAACGGTTCAGGTCAATGATTCTTCATTCGGGGAGCACGATGCTGCAGCAGTTAGTACTGCTGTTTCACAGCTATTTTAAGCCAGCTCAATCCTGACATCTTATGTTGCCTGTGAGTTTGCAATGATCTTTTTGTGACTAAGCAGTGATTCATTTCCACCCATATCTCAAAGACACATTGCTGGGTTACTGTGAAGTATGCCTAGTGTAGGTGCCGGGGGGGGGGGGGGGGGGGTGGGGGGGGGGGTGGTGATAAGAGTTTCAATTAATGGAAATACAAGAAGAAGGACAGGGAAATGTGACATGATGGGAGTGAAGGCACTGATCTGAGACCATGATAAGAGTATCAGTTAATGGAAATACGAGAAGAAGGACAGGGAAATAAGTGACATGATGGGAGTGAAGGCATTGATCTGAGACCATTCCCTTTCTGCCATAAACTTAGACCTTTCCCACATCTCCTCTATTTCCTGCACATCTGCCCTGGTCCCCTCCACCCCAAGACACAACAAGGACAGGATTTCCCTCATCCTCACCTCACACCCCATTAACCTCTGCATCCAACCTCCGCAATTTCCACCACCTATAATAATCCCACCATCTTTCTAACCCCCCCCCCCCCTCACTTTCCACAAAGATCACTCCCTCGAGGTTTCTTGTCCACTCATCCCTTCCCCAATAATCGCCCCCCAACTCGGTACCTACACCTCTGACTGGAAAAAATGCTATACTTGTATCCACACCTCCTCCCTCACCACCATTCAATGCCCCAAACTGTCCTTCCAGGTGAAGTAATATGTGAAACTACAGGGTTCATTTACTGCATCTGGTACTCCCATTGTGACCACCTCTTCATTGGAGATACTGGGAAACAATTTCATTGAACATCATCACTCTGTCCACACAATGACAGGGATCTCCCAGTGGCCAACCTTTCAACTTCCACATACCATTCCCACACTGACATGTTTGACCATAGCCTTGTGCACTGCCAAACAAGGGAAACCACAAAATGGAGAAACAACACCTGATATTTCATTTGGGTATGATTCAACCAGATGGCATTAGCATAACTTCTCCAGCTTCTGTTAAACGTCTCCTCCAAGTCTCTCTCTTTTCCTATCCCTATGCTTTCTTTACTCCGACTCCCCACCCCCTCCCTTCTCTCTTCATTCAGAGAGCTAACCTTCCCCCTTCTCTACTTTTTAATCTTATATCCTCTCACCCATATCCAACTATGATCTGATGCCTGTTAACCTGTGCTCTTCCCCTGCCCCTTCCTCCCTGCTCTCTTCCTGTACCCACTGCATATCTCCCAGTCTGTATACTAAAAACATCCCTCTACTCAGTGCTCCTTCCCGCCTGACCATAGGCTGCTCCACCTGACCACCTCTCATTAAGGGCACGTCACGGGACATATACACATAACAGGGAGTCCACCCATATATGATGGTTACAGGGAAAAGTTAAATTGTTTAGGATTGCGCAAAAACATCGCAACCACACAGTCGAACCCCTGAACACTGCAGAAATAGGTTCAGCAGTTTCAAAAAGAATCATGGCTGGACCTGTGTTATTAACATACAGTGGTCTTTATTTACACACAGGGGAATTCACAAAAGAACACATAGTCACAGACTAACTCGGAAAAATATGCAAATAACTGCATATCAGGGGCAAATAAATTGCCACTAAACAGTCTCAACTCCTGATTGGGAACACAAAGGTTAAACACACAATGCCACCACCCCTCTCTATCTCTAGCAATCACAGCACACTAGTAAACAGTAAATTCATTGCAAGTAACAAGTATATCAAATGACCCTGGTCTCCAGCATTGCCCACGGCTCGATATCCATGATGGGCCCATTGCAGTCAGCCCACCAGAACTGCCTGTGGCCTGCAGCCTGGAATTCAGAAATGGTCTCCACAAAGCAACAAGAACAGAGACAAAGGGAGAAACTCCACATGCTGCTTCTTCAATTTAGGCCCCGTTCACGTGACCTGCGAGGAACAATCATGCGTCAGGCTCACCTGTGGCCAGATCTAACCATTGATTGGCGTCTGGAGGTTCAATCACACATCATCTTCAAGGGTCAATAACATCCCAGCAGATTGGTGGGCAGATATAACCCTTGATTGGCAGGTGAGGTGACTTTTGACTAGGTTCCAGCCGGAGAGGTCACATGACCCTCTGCAATCCACATTCCGACCAGGCTCCAGGCAGTGAGGTCATATCCCCTCCACAATTCACACTACACTTCAGGTACCTGCTCATATCTTGATGAAGGGCCCAGTCCCAAAATGTTGCCTACCTATTAGTTCCTATTGATGCCCCATGACCACCCATATTTACATATTGTAGGTAAAAACCTTGTGAAACCTCATGTCCTTGGAATAACTAAACTAATAAAAGTGAAAAAGGTTAGAATCAAGTGAAAGGCAGTGATCCCTTGACAACCAGGTCTGCTTCTTTTTTTATTTCTTAAACTAATTGTATTTTTTTTTCCCTTTCTTCTTTCTTCCTTTTCCATCCTTATTTGGGTTATTATCTGGGGGAGGGGGTTGGTGGGGTTTTTATTTTCTATTATTTTTTGAGGGGTTTTATAAAAATCATCATGTACAATGGAATTGATATAATTATACGATTATTATATAGTGAAACCTCGTTAGAACACGATTCATTAATCCGCGGAATCGCTTATGGCTCAGGTGTCTGTGGACCCCAAACTTTGCAAATAAGTTGATTAAAATTCAGATTACAGGTACACAATCCTTTATCCGGACATCTAAAATCCAGAAAGTTCCAAAATCCGGCAAGTGGGGAGAGAGACGGCAGCGCGAGTTGGGCGGGCGAGGGGGAGAGACCGACAGCGCAAATCGGCAGGCGAGGGGGAGAGAAACGGCAGCGTGAGTCGGGCGGGCGAGACTGGCAGTGCAAGTCGGGCGGGCGAGACCGGCAGCGCGAGTTCGGCGGGCGAGACCGGCAGCGCAAGTCGGGTGGGCGAGGTGGGGGGAGAACGGCAGCGCGAGTCGGGCGGGCGAGGGGGGGAGTGGAGAGACAGTAGGGTGACTGGAATGGGGTTGGGGTGGATACGGCAGCACAATTTGGTGGGCTTAAATCTGGCTTTTCAAAATCCAGAAAAATCCAAAATTCAGAACACACTGTCCCCCAAGGTTTCCAGATAAAGGACTGTGTACCTGTACCAATATTAAAAGAATGCGCTTGCTTTCTTGCATTAAAATTGTTAGTTCTAGATAGCGGATCCTTCGAATACTGGTAATATTTGGGGTTGATTATCCGTGGACCCTCTGATACATATCTGTTCCGTGACTCAGCTGGAACGCGGTATGAAACCTTGGACCCCAACTATCGCATTCTAATGAGGTTTTACTGTATTTTGACATGAATATATGTATGGAAAATTTAAATAAAATATTCCAAAAAAAATGCTGCGTGACCTGTTGAGTTTCTCCAGCACTTTTGTGCATTCCATGACAAATCACAGCCTCTGAGGGTTTGCACTGTTTTGATGGCCTAAATGGCCTGGCTTCATGCAGTCAATAGCGTCACATTATTGGTAACCACCCAACTAAGTTTGGTGAAACTCACACAAGAAAGACCAAGATCTTCGTTATTTTTAGTCATTGAGCTGACACAGAGGATAAGTGGCTCAAGCTGTAAACTACGTCACTGCGAACTGTTGGAAGAGTTCCAGTTCACTGTTACAAGTGTCAAGATGCCGTGATAAAGGTTAGTTTGCGAGCAGACCAGTCACACATCTCATGCACAGTACAAGTAAGACCCAGTACACCAGTGCAGATTTACAGAGAGATATCCATGGGTACAGAAAAAAGGTTTATAATTTACTACTTTGAGGTTGTGGTATGAACCTCACCCACTTGCTGTCTGGATGGATTTTCTTTCTTTTCTATTTTTTTTGCAAAATGGAGCAGAGGCATGGAAACTCTTTGCTAGCCTTTGAATGGCATGCAAAAGAAAGTGAAATCTCAGGACGTGAGAATAGGAAACCTCATTCATCATCATCACTGCTATAATCAAATTGAAAGAGGGCTCACCGTTCTGCCATATCTTCTAACTGATCAATCGGGATGGGAATTCCGTTCACACATCCTGCCCTGTAGATCTGGTGGAATATTTGCTGATGACTTTCCAAAGCTTTTATGACGTCCTGTGGAGGAATCCAAAGGAAATCTGTCAGTTATTGCTGGGTGGTGACGAAAGTGAATTTGGGAGAATCATTCAGCAAAATGGAGTGACCATCATTTGTTACCATTCACACAAAATCACAGAGAATTCACCACACTGATCGTGACCATTTGATACGTCCATGGTTATCAAGAAAGGAAACACGCATTCTAATCCTTTCCTTCACTGGATGATTAACCCAGCAGGTCGTGCTTCTTCATGAGCAGGCCCAGGTACTGTGGGAAATCTGACTGGCGTTTCTACCTTTGAAACCCAATGGAGTAAGGGGTTCTAAACACCACCAGCACCAAGTGATTCCCTTTCTATCTTCTTCCTTCTGAAATCTTTAAATCCATCCCCCCTTCTTGGTTTCTGACCCATCTACAGAGTCTCACAGGTACTTCCTATTTATCCAGGCCCTTTTTAATGTTTTACACGCCCATTAAGTTTGGCCCGGTCTCTATTGTTTCAAAGAAAACAACCTATGAGGATAGAAATCTATCCCCTTTGCTAGTTTCCCAGTCCTAGCTGACATCTTTATAAATCTATGCACCAAACTCCAGGGCACTAAGCCATTTCAGGGGTGACTGACCTTATTTGGGGGTAGGGCAGGTTTGGCCTAGATTCGTCCTGCTTTCTCACAGCACCCCCTCTGCAAACCATCAACAGTGACAGAATGTTTGCAACCATCCAAATAGAAAGCACAGGGCCAATAAAGTTCCACCATACCGAATTCAGGGCACCATGGGGAACAATATTCATGCCTCTGAGGATCGCTGGACTGATGTATACATCCTGGTGATCATTTCTCATGGCCACCATTGGCTCGGGCTTCCTCGAGGAAGGAGATGTGTGTGACAGCTGTGGCATCTTGCCTGCAATCAGCAGGCCACTGATTCTATGCAGGATCCAGAACTTGGATGCACGTCTTACCCTCACTATCAAAGACAGGTGCCCTCTGAATGACGCATTGATCTAAAGCTCTGTCTTCTGAAGTGCAATCCTAGGAGGCTCTTTGAGACGTTCTCCTTAATTACCAGCAGATTAACAGAGAACGGTACAGAACAGTACAGGGTCTTCAACCCACTGTGTTGTGTCAACCAGTAACCACCCTCACTCCAACCCTTCCCTACCTCCCAGCCCATAACACTCTATTTTTCTTCCATTCATGTGCCTATTTAAGGGTCCCTTGAATATCCCGATTATAGTAGCTTCTACCACCACCCCCAGCGATCCAGGCACCCATCACTCTCTGTGTAAAAAATATCTTCATCTCTGATGTCTCTGTTGATCTCTCCTCCATTCACCTTCAACAAATGTCCTCTGGTATTGGCCATTGCTGCCCTGGGGTAAAGGTACTGGCTCTCCACCCTATCCATTGCTCTCATAATCTTATAGACCTCATCCTCCATCTAACTAACCCTTCGTTTCACTGCTTCGCAGCCCTCATTAGACTACAAAATAACATCTTTTTGTAAATGATTAATTTGGGATAAACGATGTGGGGTCACACCGAGGAAATTGAAGTCTTTTTAATAACTAATGCCACTTCCTTCACCTTGACGACAGAGTCCAAAGGAACCTGCATTACTCACTTAAATAGTGAGGTGACTATATGTTCCCAGAATAAAATATGTGTTGATCCAGTTATGCATACTTATGTTGGTTGGTTATCACTGGGATAGATGTGTCTGGTCACATGGGCAGATTATGTTTTAAATGTTTTGAACTGAAAACCATACACGGTAAGATCATTTAACTCCGACCATACAATGACAATGCCTTGTTACAGTCTGCTGTAGATTACATCAGCATGCAATAAAAATACCTGGTGGGGCTGACTCCACACGAAACTCAATTCATAACAAAATTCATGTAACACCATACTTCCTGTGATGTTCCTCAGAGAGAAGAATACAATGACTAATGAAGTGAATTGCAATAGCTCTGCCTATTCACATTTTTAGCAGTGCAAATAATCTATGTAACCTAATCCATGTGGAGCCGCAGGAGATGGGCAAGGTTCTCAATGAGTATTTCTCCTCTGGTTTTACTGTGGAGAAATACCTGACAACAGCGTATGGTTGAGGAGGAGCTGAAGGTCCTAATACGTATGAAGGTAAACAAATCTCCTGGGCCTGATCAGTGGGAAAGTCGAAAGGAAATTGCAAGGGCCCTGGCTGAGGTTTATGAGTCGTCAATAAATCCAGTTGAGGTGGCAGAAGACTGGGGGGGGGGGGGGTGGGGTGACAACGTGTGCCTCTATTCAAGAAGGACTGCTGGGAACTACAGGCCAGAGAGCCGAACAACAGTAAGTTATTAGATTACATTCTGAGGGAGAAAATATACATGCACTTAGATGGACAATGCCTGACTGGGAATAGTCAGCATGGTTTTGGAAGGGGGGGGTGGGGTTCATGTCTCTCAAATCTGATTGTACTTTTTGAAGATATGACCAAGGAGGTGGACAAGGGCAGAACTGTAGAAGTTATATATATGGATTTCACCAAGGCATTCAGTAAGGTTCTGCATGGTAGACTACTTAGAAAGGCTTGATCACATGGAGTCCAAGGTGAGGGAGTAGAACAGATAGAAAATTGGCTTCATGAGAGAAAACAGAGGGTGACGGTGGAACGTTGTTTTTCATACTGGAGGCCTGTGACTACTGGTGTGTCTCTGGGAACATTGCTGGGCCCCATTTCTGTTTGACGTCGCTCTCAATTAATTAGATGAAAAAAAATACGGCATGGTTAGTAGATTGGCGGTGTCACTAAAGTGTTTGGGATTGGAGACAGCGAAGAATTTACCAGGATCTTCATCAGTTGGGCAGAGGAATGAATTTATGGAATTTAATACAGAGGCTTTGCATTTTGGGAGATCTAATATGAGTGCATGGTAAGGACGTGGGGAGTGCAGTAGAGCAGAGTTATTTAGTACAGATGCAGAGGTGTACAGCTACATAGTACCTTGAAAGTGGTGTCACAGGAAGGTCGAGGGGTTACAAAAGCTTTCAGCACATTGGTCTTCATTTGTAAAATATTGAGATGTTGGGGCCTAATAACCTGAATACATTTGGGATTGTCTGATCTTGGAAGCTAAGCAGGCACAGGACTGATCAGAACTTGGAGGGGAGATCGCCTCGGAACACCAGGTGCTGAAGGTTTCTGTGAGGGGCGCTGGACTAAGTGGGGAATCCCTGTCTGCCTCACGGTAGACAAAAGTCAAAGAATTTCATGTATGTTACATTCTAAACGTGGTATTACATGACAATAATGGAACCTTTACCTTTACACTTATGTTGGTGAAGCCTCATGTGGAATATTGTCTTCAGTTTTAGTCACTGCGTTAGGGGAAGTTATCATCAAGCTGGAAAAGGTGCAAAAAACATTTGCAGCACGGTTGGCGTAACCGTTAGTGCAACACCTTTACAGTAGCAGCAATCAGGACAGGGGTTCTAATCCCACACTGGCTGTAAGGAGTTTGGACAGGGTCGCACGGTTAGCGCAACGCCTTTACAGAACCAGTGATTGGAACCGGGGTTAAAACCCCGCGCTGTCTGTAAGGAGTTTGTACGTTCTCCCTGTGCCTGCATGAGTTTTCCCCAGGGGCTCCGGTTTCCTCCCACCATTTGAAACGTACTAGGCGTGTGGGTTAATTGGGTGTAAATTGGGCGGCATGGACTCGTGGGCCGAAATGGTCCGTTACCGTGCTGTATGCCTAAATTTTAAATTTAAATTTAAAGATTTACATGGCCAGTGTTCGGTGGCTTGAGCTACTGGGAGAGGTTGAGCAGGCTTTATTCCTTGGAGTGCAGGAGGATGAGGAGTGATTTCATAGCAGTATACAAAATCAAGGGAGGAATAGATTACATGAAAGCATCATCTTATGCCCAGAGTAGAGGAATCCAGAACCAGAGGACAGAGGTTTAAGGTGAGGGAGAAGAGATTTTTTACACAGTGGGTGTATAGAACAAGCTGGCAGAGGAAGTGGTTGAGGCAGAAGCTACTGCCATGTTTAAGAAACATGCATGGGTAGGATGGGTTCAAAGAGATTTGTGAGAAACACAGGTAGGTGGATCGAGTGTGGGTGGGACATTTTAGTCAGTGTGAGCATGTTAGGCTGAAAGGTCTGTTACCATGATGAATACCCTGGAACCTTTCTGATTGGAAAGTTTATTTTGTGTCCTTTTATCTTCATTACTGGATCTAGGGGGCATTGCCTGAAGATTCAGTGGAGTGGGTTTAACCCAGAAACAAGGAGGAACTCTCCCAGAGAATAGTGAATCTGTGGAATTATCTGCCCAGGGAAGCAGCAGATGCTGCCTCATTCAATGTTTTTAAGAGGAAGATGGATTTTGAAAAATAGTGGAATTAAGGGATCATGGGTAACAGCTGAGTCCACAGGCAGATCAGCCACATCTCATTGAATGGCACAGCTGGATCAATAGGCCAGACTGCCTCCTCCTGCTCCTCTTTCTTGTATTAGTTATTATCTCTTACTCTGCATTGGCATACTGTGGTAATTTGGTTTATACTACTGTGGCCGATGCATCTCATGTGTGGCAAGAATTTTTATTGTACTTGCATTTCTGGTGATAAGCTGCCATTCTTTCAAACGTATCTAATCCGGGGACTGGGATTTTGCAATGAATGCCAGTGAGCAACTAGATTCACTGTGTGATCACATTCAAGGTGGTTCTCCGACCAGGGCCTCCGAGGGGGAGGCCAACTTATTCAGCATTAAGTAAAACATGACATTCTGCAGACACCATGGATGAAGTGTGCTAGCCTACTCTCCATTTTCCCTCCCTTCCTTCCTTCCCTTTCTCTTTGTCATCTTTCCTCCAGCTCTCCACCCCCTTCCCTCTCCATTCACAGAGCCATCCCTCCTCCCCCTGCTTGCTGGTGTGCCCTCCCTCCCTTATCCACCTATTACCTCCTGCCTTTTGGACTGGGCTTCTCCCTCTGCCCTCCACGTGCATATCACCCCCCCCCCCACCCCACCATTAAGTTCAAATGCCTGCCTTCATTTTTTTCATCCCTTGATGAAGGGCTTAAGCCCGAAACATGAGTTCTCTTTCCTTTTTTTTTTGCTGTACTGCTTAACCTGCTGGGTTTCTCCAGCATTGCGCTTTTACATTTATTCAACATGCTCCCCCTGTCACAGCCTCACCTTGTGCTGCTCCAGCTTCCTGTGGATGATGTTGGCTGTTTCATCATGTGCCTGCTGAATTACGATTTCCTCTCCGAGGATAGCCTCCACTCTGTGCAGCCAGGCTCCGATGGCACCCAGGGAGCCAGGAAGTGATTTGTCCAAAATGATGTGCCAATCCATGAGCTAAGAAAGACAAGCCAGAGACCGTGTTACAATCAGCTGGTTGTCAGGGTCAAATTTATCCCCAACTGCCAAACACCATAATCTCACAACCACAGGGAAGACGTTTGATAACGCTGCAGTATCACTCTATCACGACTTACCCTGACTGTCACTCTGTCCCATAATTGTTTCACCGTGACCTGATCCAGAGACAGCTTTCCGTTCGTCTGCGGAGTCAGAATTAGCGCTTTGACGTGTTTCTTTTTCGTTTCATACTGATCTCGAAATGTTTTGAACAACTGAGGACACAGACATATGTATCCAATTAGAGGAAGTCATTGATATCATACCAGGACACGTACTGTACATCTCCCCTTCCCTCCATCTACATTCCCTGCTGTCTTGGAAAGGCAGCCAACAGGCCCAACACACTCCTCCCCCACCCCAATGCACTCCTCCCATCAGGCACAAAACCTTCAGAGTGCCACCAACAGGCTAACAGATAACTTTACTGCCCAGAGCTTTCAGACTCCTGAATGAACCACACAACAGTGCTCTCATGTTACCCTTAATCTTCCTTTTCATTGTAACTCAACACTGTGTAAAATGTGCTCTTTACACGTCTGTAAGAATGTTACAGATAACTCACTGATCTGTCTGCAGAATTCTTGTCATTATACTGGGTATTTAGTGACAAATAAACTTCAAATCAAGCTCAAAATTTTAAATCTTTGACATCTGTATATTTCTTGTAAATCAGATGCACAAGTTCTATATCGATTGGTTAGACAGGCTGCACCAGTACAGCACAGATGAATTGAAAAAGGATCTATATAATATATGACACTGTAGTGGCCCGTGGCCATTGCCACAGGCCGACACAGAAGACGCCAATCGAGCGGGCTGCACAAGGCATCAGCGACCTGTTCCCAGCAACCTGTTCTGCCAGCCAATCACCGGCAACAGATCGCGAAAGGGTCAATCAGCACCCAGGGTGGCAAAAACGACACCCGTCGATGATGCTGCAGCAAAATGGGCAGATCTAGTCAATCCACGAAGGCAGCTCGCAAAGACACCAATCAGAGCCTGAAGGAACACGGGTCATGTCTGTTGGTCACATGGCAGCCAGTGTTTACCTGACTATATAAAAGAGAGCAGCAGATCATTCAATCAGTGTCAACCGCACTCCTTGTGTGTGTCTTATTTCCAAGCTATGACCTCGAGACATGCCACAACATCTCTAAACCTTCTCTATCCTTTTCTCTGTTCACGTTTCCCTGAGTAATGAGTGGGAGAGCAGTTTGTAGGAATGGGAATTATTTTGAAATTCACTTTCAGGTAGTGGTTCTGTTGTAAAGACCAGTATTTATTGTCAAATGGTGCGTCAACTGCTTTATCAGCTGCTCCATGACCCAGAAGGGCAGCTTTCTTTAAGTAAGTACTGACACAGATTAGTCATCAAGTACTCCAGCATGGGTCTGCTGCTCTAAGAACATGTCACCTTCCTTATCCCTATTGACCCCCCAGCAGATCAGATGAATAATTGGGAGAAGGCAGATTACTCCCTTGAGTCTGCACTGCCATTTAGTAAGGTAGTGGCTAATGCCATCTCAGATTGCACACCACCTTCTCTCTCTCTCTCCCCCCACCCATAGCCTTCAACTCCCTTGTAAATATTTGTCATTCTCCACCTTGAATTATATGCCAATAAAAGGCTTCTGTTCCTTTATATCAACAACTATTTTATTCTCATTTTCTCTCTCTGACAATCTATTTTTAATTTTTTATTTTTCACACCATGAACCATATTAACCAAAATACACACAAACATTTCCCTCTTGAATATACACAGTGTCATTTCTCCCCTTTTCTCCCCTCCCTTCCCTCCCTACCCACTAAACATTCAACATTTACTATACAATAAACCCATTAAACAATGTCATCACACAATGAAAATAAACAAGAAAATTGTGTCATCTACTTTTACACACTGAGTCAGTTCATTTCATCTTCTTCTCATTCTGTCATTTTAGGGGGTGGAGGTCCGCGGTAGGCCCTCTCTGTTGCGTTCCATGTACGGTTCCCAAATTTGTTCGAATGCTGTGACATTATTTCTTAAATTATATATTTTTTCCAATGGAATACATTTATTCATTTATATGTACCATTGCTGTACTCTCAGGCTCTCTTCTGATTTCCAGGTTGACATTATATATTTTTTTGCTACAGCTAAGGCTATCATAATAAATCTTTTTTGTGCTTCATCCAAATCGAGGCCTAGTTCTTTACTTCTTATATTACTTAGAAGATCTCTGGATTTTTTGGTATGTTCCTTTTTGTGATTTTATTTAATACCAGATTTAGATCTTCCCAAAACTTTTCCACTTTCTCACATGCCCAAATTGCATGTACTGTTGTTCCCGTTTCCTTCTTACAGTGAAAACATCTATCTGATACTGTTGGGTCCCATTTATTTAACTTTTTGGGCGTGGTATATAGCTTGTGTAACCAACTATATTGTATAATGCGTAACCTCATGTTCATTATATTTCTCATAATTCCAGAGCATAGCTTTTCCCATTTTTTTATCTTTGTTTAGATCTTGTTCCCACTTTTGTTTGCGTTTACAGCTTATTTCATCGCTCTCTTTCTCTTGCAGCTTGATGTACATGTTTGTTATAAATCTTTTAATTATCATTCAAATATTCAATTAGAGGAAGTTATTTATATCATACCATTATCACATATTCAAAGCTGCTTCCTTCTGGTAACCTCAGCCTGCTTCCCAATTTGTCCTTCAAGTAGGTTTTCAGTTGGTGGTATGCAAACATTGTACCGTGGGTTATACCATATTTGTACTTCATTTGTTCAAAAGATAATAAATTATTTCCCAAAAAAAATTTCTATTCTTTTGATCCCTTTTCTCTCCCATTCTCTAAAGGAAAGGTTATCTATTGTGAAAGGGATTAGTTGATTTTGCATCAATAATAATTTTGGTTTTTTTCCTTTCTACATGAATCTTCTTCCAAATATTGAGCAGATGGTGCAGTACTGGTGAACTTCTATGTTGCACCAGCTTTTCATCCCACTTATAAAGTATATGTTCTGGTACCTTCTCCCCTATTTTATCTAGCTCTAATCTGGTTCAATCTGGTTTTTCACTTGTTTGATAAAAATCTGATAGATATCTTAATTGTGCTGCTCTATAATAATTCTTAAAGTTTGGTAGCTGTAAGCCCCCTTGTTTGGACCAATCTGTTAATTTATCTAGCGCTATCCTCGGTTTCCCCCCCTTTCCATAAGAATTTCCTTATTATTTTCTTTAGCTCATTGAAGAATTTCTCTGTTAAGGGAATTGGTAACGATTGAAATAGGTATTGTATCCTTGAGAAGATATTCATTTTAATGCAATTTACCCTTCCTATCAGTGTTAGTGGTAAATCTTTCCATTGTTATAAATCATCTTGTAATTTCTTCATGAATGGCTGATAATTTAATTTGTGTAGATGGCCTAGATTATTATCTAGTCGAATACCTAGGTATCAGATTGCTTGTGTTTGCCATTTAAATGGTGATTCTTTCTTAAACTTTGTGAAATCTGCATTATTCATTGGCATCGCTTCACTTTAATTTGCATTGATCTTGTACCCCGATACTTCTCCATATTCCTTCAATTTATTATGTAATTCTTTATTGATAATTCTGTTCTGTTAAGTTTATTATGACATCATCTGCAAATAGACAGATTTTATATTCCTTCTCTTTTATTTATTTTTTCTCTTCTTATCAGTTCTACCAAGGGTTCTATAGCTAACGCGAACAGTGAGGGAGATAGTGGATATCCCTGCCTAGTCGACCTGCTTAATTTAAATTGATTCGCTATATATCCATTTACTGCTACCTTTGCCAATGGTCCCTTATATAATGCTTTAATCCAATTAATATATTTCTCTGGTAGGTTGAACCTCTGCAGTACTTTGAATAAATAATTCCATTCTACCCTTTCAAAGGCTTTCTCTGCATCTAAAGCAACCGCCATTCTTGGCATCTTATTTCCTTGTACTGCATGGATTAAGTTAATGAACTTACAGATATTGTCCGTTGTTCGTCTTTTCTTAATAAATCCAGTTTGATCTAGTTTTACCATTTTTGGTACACAGTCGGCCAATCTGTTTGCTAATAGTTTTGCTATTATCTTATATGAGTTATACGATTGGTCGATACGATGCTGGTGTTAGTGGATCTTTCCCCATCTTTGGTATTACTGTAATTATTGCTGTTTTACATGATTCTGGCAAGTTTTGTGTTTCTTCAATCTGGTTCATTACTTCCAGGAGGGGAGGAATTAGTAACTCTTTAAATGTTTTATAGAATTCTATTGGGAGTCCGTCCTCTCCCGGTGTTTTATTGTTCGGTAGCTTTATTAATATATCCTGTATTTCCTCTATTTCAAATGTTTTTATCAGTTTGTTTTGTTCCCCTTCTTGCAATTTCGGTAGTTCAATTTTAGCTAGAAACTCATCTATTTTGTCTTCTTTCCCTTCGTTCTCAGTTCGATATAATTGCTCATAGAATTCCTTAAAGTTTTCATTGATCTCTGTTGGGTTATATGTAATTTGTTTGTCCTTTTTCCTTGATGCCAATACCATTCTTTTAGTTTGTTCTGTTTTAAGCTGCCAAGCTAGTATTTTGTGCATTTTTTTCTCCTAGCTGATAATACTTCTGCTTTGTTTTCATTATGTTCTTCTCCACCTTGTACATTTGTAGTGTTTCGTATTTTATCTTTTTGTCCGCCAATTCTCTTCTTTTTGTTGTATCTTCCCTTGTTGCTAGTTCTTTTTCTGTACTTACTATTTCCCTTTCCAGCTGTTCTATTTTCCAATTGTAGTCCTTCTTCATCTTAGTTACATAACTTATTATCTGCCCTCTGATGAAAGCTTTCATTGCATGCCATAATATAAATTTATCTTTCGCTGATTCCATATTTATTTCAAAGTACATTTTAATTTGGTGCTCAAAGAATTCTCTAAAATCCTGTCTTTTAAGTAGCATGGAGTTTAATCTACATCTATGCGTTCTTGGTGGGATGTCCTCCAGCTCTATTGCTAATAACAGGGGTGAGTGATCTGATAACAATCTAGCTTTTTATTCTGTTTTCCTAACTCTCCCTTGGATATGGGCTGACAACAGGAACAGGTCAATCCTTGAGTATGTTTTATGCCTACTCGAATAATGAGCATTCCTTCTCCTTTGGGTGTTGTCTCCTCCATATATCCATAAGATGCATTTCCTGCATTGATTTAACCATAAATTTGGCTACTTTGTTCGTTCTGCTAGTCTTTTATCCAGTTTTATCCATCTGAGTCCAAATCGAGGCCCCTCCTATCAGTATATTCCCCTGTGTATCTACAATCTTCAAAAAGATATCTTGCATAAACTTTTGATCCTCTTCATTAGGTGGATACACATTGAGCAAATTCCAAAATTCTGAAGAAGTCTGACACTTTATCATTACATACCTCCCTGCTGGATCTATTATTTCCTCCTCTATTTTGATTGGTACATTTTTATTGATTAATATAGCTACTCCTCTGGCTTTTGAGTTATATGATGCTGCTGTTACGTGCCCTACCCAGTCTCTCCTTAATTTCTTGTGTTCCAGTTCAGTTTGATGTGTTTCCTGCATGAATACTATATCAATTTTTTTTCTTTTTTCAGTAAATTTAATAGCCTCTTCCTTTTGATTTGGTTATGTATTACATTAATATTTATAATCATGTAGTTCAACATGGCCATCTCATATCCTGTTTACACCTCATTTCCGCTTCCTCACCACCACCTTTCCCCTTTTCCCCATTTCCATTTTTCAGTTTTCTTTTTTTGAATGCACTGTATGACAACACTTCTAAAACATAAAATATTTCCACCATTCCCACATCTATAATTTCTTGAACCTCAAATGTCCCCCACCCCCCCCCCACCCGAGTCACCCCTTACCGGGCAACCACATCTCCCCTCTTCCCCTCTCCATTTGGATTGCGAACCCGCTCGTAAGCGTCAACTGATTTTGCAGTGACTGTTATTCTCTCCCATCCAACCGCCTCCAGAAAAAACTTTTATCTTTACATATAACAAAGCTCACCCACTTTTTTCCCCCCATTACTTCCTTTCTTCCCTTTTTCTTTCCCTCCTTTAGTTCTTACTTATACATTATTTTTACTTCTTTATATGTCGTTTGTAGTCATTCTTTGTTCTTGTTACATCTCTTCATCTCTCTTTCTGTCCTGCAGGTGTTCTACAAATTCTCGTGCTTTCTCCGGATCCGAGAACAGTCTGTTTTGCTGCCCCGGAATAACTATTTTAAGCACCGCTGGATATCTTAACATAAATTTATAGCCTTTCTTCCATAGGATCGATTTTGCTGCGTTAAACTCCTTCCTCTTCTTCAGGAGCTTAAAACTTATATCTGGGTAGAAAAAAATTTTTTGACCTTTGTATTCCAATGGTTTTTTTTGTCTTCTCTAATTTTATTCATTGCCTTCTCCAATATATTTTCTCTTATCGTGTATCTCAGAAATTTTACTAAAACGGATCTTGGTTTTTGTTGTGACTGTGGTTTCGGGGCTAATGTTCTGTGTGCCCTTTCTATTTCTATTCCTTCCTGCATTTCTGGCATTCCCAGGACTTTTGGGATCCATTCTTTTATAAATTCTTTCATATCTTTGCTTTCTTCATCTTCCTTAAGGCCCACTATATAGTTTCGCCTACTATAGTTTTCCATTATATCCATCTTCTGAGCTAACAACTCCTGTGTTTCTTTAACTTTTTTATCACTTTCTTCCAATTTTCTTTTTAAGTCGTTCACTTCCATTTCTACCATCATTACACGTTCTTCCACATTTTCTAATCTTTTCCCTACATCTGTTATGACCAGCTCTATTCTACTCACTTTTTCTTCTGTACTTTTCATTTTTCTTTTTATGTCACTAAACTCTAGTGTCAGCCATTCTCGTAATACTTTCATATGTTCTTGAAAATTTTTTTTATCTATGTACTGTCCATTCATTTTACCTCCTATTCCTCTGTGCAGAGCTTGGTGTTCTCCTTCTTCTTCTTCTGTCTCTGCTCTTGGGTTTGTGTCTTCTATTTCTCTTCCTTGTATCTGTGTCTCTTCTGACTTTCTTGTTGAGCTGCTTGTCTCAGTTTATTGGGTATTTTTTTTTTCCATGGTGTCTTGATGTTGGTCCTCTTCTTCTGGGTTGGTTATCTGTTATCTCTCTAGTTTACTTTTTTCATTCTCACCCCTCCCATTCCCGTTGTTTTCTTTATCTTCCAGCTGGGAGCCCTGCTGTCGGGTCTCTCTCAGCTGTTTGTGCTGTGGAGTTTCATTCCACAGCTGGTCACCCCTCCTGTTGGTGTTGTCTTTGTCATGCGCGATTGCGCACCACTGTTTGGCTCCATGAGCCATCTTTGCAGTCCTGCGTTCGATGTGTCGCGACCCTGCAGGGTCTCCACTAACCTCGGGGAGCGGGCTTCTCTTTCCATGGCGGGTCCCTGCTTTTTTGTACAGGTAAGGCCTTCACCTTTCTCTTCTGGCGTTTTTCTTTCTTCTTTTCTTCCCGTTGTTTTTGGCTTTTCTTTCTTAGGTGCCATTTTTCTCCACACCTTTATTTTTTTATTTGTTTTGAATTGTGTGACTGGGGCTTTGTTTTTTCTTCATTTTTTTCCTTCTTTTCTGGAGAGGGCTGGTACTCTACCGGCAACTACTCCATCACATGACTCCTCCTCTCTCTGACAATCTTAAACTCTGCATTTACCCCATCAAGCACTGTAATAATTTTCTATATTGTGTATTATCAGTTAAGATCTTTTGTAAAACAGGTATGCGGTCGTCAAATGAATTTACTGTCTGAAACTGATTTTGAGAAATATGTGCTCTCATTTCCAAAAAAGGGTTATATATCAGGTTTGTATCGTATTTTGTTGGAAAGTGAAAGTAAAATAGATTGGGATAAAGATAAAATGAAATGGGAAAAAGATTAAAGTTTAACAATAACTGAAGAAGATTGGTCTGAAATCTGCTGTAATAGTGTTCAAAAATTGATTAATGCTAGATTGGCGATGATTAATTATAGTTTTATACATCAATTATATTTAACACCCGAAAAATTAAAAAAATTTGGTTTTAGTAAGTCAGATCTTTATTTTCGTTGTGATCAGGTTTCTGGTACTTTTTTACATGCTGTTTGGTTGTGTGATCGGTTACAACAATTTTGGAAAGGTATTCAATCTGTATTTAATAATCTATATAATCTTCATATTGTATTAGACCCTGATATATTTTTATTAGGGAATATGCAACCGTTGATTGATTTAGAATTAGATAATTACCAGATCTCTTTTATTTACTTAGCGCTGGCAGTGGCCAAGAAATGTATAGCGATTACTTGGAAGAATAGAAGTGTATTGTCTTTAGATAGGTGGTATTCAGAGATGAAGTTTTGTTTGGTTATGGAAAGAATATCTTTTTCTATTCAAGATAAGATGTCTTTTTATGAATTAAAGTCGACCCCATTTATTGATTAGATACAATTTAAATAAGTTTGAATTAATCATTTATTTCTTTAAAAAAACTTTTTTATTATATATTTTTTCTATATATGTTTTCTTTTTTTCTTTCTTTTTTTTCTTTCTTTTCCTTTTTTTTAGTTTTTTTTATTATTAGTTGGTTTTGTTTTCGTTTAAGTTCTTTTTGTTTTTGTTTTTTCATATATATTCTTATATAATAAAATTTTTTTGTATTAATAATTAATACTTAATTTTTTTTATATATATCGATCTTTTTTTAGGATATATATTTTTTATTTTTTTTATTATACTAATAGTATTAATTCTTCACTTTTTATCATGGGGGTGGGGAGGGGGGGTTTAGGGGTTAAAAATAGTTTTTTTTTAGTCTTAGTTTTTAGTTGTTAGGGGGAGATGCCGAGATTGGTATTGTATTAACTATGTTACTTTGTACTTGTATTACTTTATTTTGTATTTTTTCTGTACGTGAATTACTTACTTTCTTCATATGTTAAAATTAATAAATAAAGTTTTGAATGAAAAAAAAAATTTCTACATTTCAATGAGATTGCCTTCTGTTCTTTAAATATGGAGAGCAAAATGCCTTTTGGGGCTTGTCTTCTAAATTTCCTGTACCCTGACGTGTTCAAAGGCCAGTGATTTCATGACGGGTCTGCTCTGACCTTCCCAACAGAGAAAGTACTTTTACCTTCTGCACCCTTCAAAAAGGACAGTAGAGGGGGAATCAAGTCAACCCACCTGATATCGCTCCTGGAACCCTCCTTCCGCCACTTGAGCTCTTGTGAGTTCCCTTTCAAACTGCTCCAACCACGTTTTTGCATCTCTCAGCATCGGTTTACCCTCTCGCTGATGGTGCATGGAACAAAAAACAGTGGCACAGTGAACGAGTGGAAACAAGAGGGTGCTGAATTTGAGCCTGATCAACAATGGAAGGCCGCATCCATGGTTACAGGAACACTGACTGAAATTTGCAATGTTACATAACCTTTCTGTTTAGCCACTAGAAATTTCACAGCACGACGTGAATGGCAAGAGATGCAACTCCAGGGGGACTGGTTGGGGGGGGGGGGGTCATAGTTTGAGAAACATTTTACACTCAGAATTATCATGGAGATCAACCCACAAGCGGAGAGATAAAACAGTTTGTTTCACTCATTTGAGAAGTTACAATTAGTGCTTTCAAACTGTCAAACTTTTTAACAACAATACTTCTTGACAAAGTTATAAAAAGGATCAATTTGTAGTTTAAAGGTGACTGAAAATAGAGGAACTCACATAAACTGAAGAACGTCAAGTGCAGGTTGGCCCTGTTTTGCCGTAAGGTGTCTGCTGCCAAAAATGTTATTTCTATACGCCAATTAACATATTAAAGCATCACAACACCAACATTTGGAACTGAACAAAAAAAGTGGCCCAAAGCTTGATGCATTTGAGAAAGTGTCTCAACAGGGAGAGAGAGAAAGAGAAAGAGAAAGGTTTTGGGAAAGACTTTCAGAATGTGGAGACTGGGATGGGAAGAGAATCAGATTTAACATTTCAGTTGGAGACACTTCATCAGATCTAGAATGAGATGAAATGAGTTTATTGTCTTATTCATCAGTACAATGTACCGATGCACCAAAATTCTTACCTGCTGCAGCCGAGTGGGGTCTGCAACTGCGATGGTGGTGCCTATGATCAGCAGCAGGCCACAAGGGGTTGCAAACTCCAGGGAAGCAGAGGACTGGCACAGGGCACTAGAAAACAGGGAGACCATCCCCACTTCTCGGTCTGAGAAAGAGAAGCAGAGGAGACAACCCATGGCACGGCAACCATGGCAGTGGACCTGTGAGGGGTTCTGCGGTTGGAGGACACCCCACACAGGGGGCAGGCTGCTGGTGACTCAAGGCAAGGAACCGACGGAGGCTGTGGGTCACTGGAGACTGCGGTCAAGGGACTTACACCAGGCTGCGAACTGCTGAAGATTGACTCGAAGCTGGCTGAAAGGGTTCCATGTATCAGAACCCGGATGCGAGTGGGTACTGAGGGGTTCCTAATTATAATGGAGGTTCTAATGTGGAGCTTGGGTTACCAATAGTTTGGACTGGATTGGACTGTGTGTAGCTGTGGGGGCAGCACCTCCCATAGATGTCGGCAATGGATCGGAGGTCAGTGCCCGTGATGGACTTGACTAAGTTTACCAGTTTCTGTAGCCTCCTGTATTCTGGGCACTCGAGTTTCTAAACTCAACGACAACTAGGAGGACGAACTCTTCTGATAGAATGTGAAAGGACATGAGATCTTGAGTGATGTGGTGCAAGTCATCAAACTCATTATCACAATAAGGAAAGAGAAAATGCTCGCTTATGCAGTAATAAGAAACAAGAATGCAAGTCAAATGTATCTGTGGAAACTGAGATAAAGTTAACACCAAGTTGCTGACCTTTTGCAGGAACTGGGAACATTTAGAAAAGAAAAACTTTTTGGGAAGGAGGAAGGATGGGGTTTCCCTTCTCTCAATATTTACACCTTCTCCAGACAAATTAACTGCTGTTAAGAAGCCTTCCCACCCTCTCAGGCAACCCAATCCATCTTCCCAAATTTTAGTTTGGTCCACATCCAGTCACATGTTCTCACTTCCCTTGCCCACTCTGCAACTTAAAAACAGGCTTGTTATCTCAGTTCCGACGAAAGGTCAGTGTTTCTGTGTCCGTTTTCCGGTGTTAGCAGTTACTTGCTCACTCGACGCGAAGTAAATCAGCATGCATCTTTGGCTGCCTGTTAGCTCAAAGTTGAACCAATGGCAATGCTTCAGTTTCAAATTGACAAATAACAAGGACAGGCCATCTCAGGGTCAAGGGGAAGAGAAAGGGAGTGGGATTTGGCTGGTGCAGGCAAAACAGGGCACGTCTTCGCTCGACACTGCCTGGTCCAGAATCTCCAGGTCAAAGTACAGTTGTTTTTCCAAAAGCTATCAGGCTCTTAAACCTTCTGTTCTGACCCTAACCATAAACTAATCCAGGATTTCCAAAAGAACTGTCTGCATTTTGCTTTTCATGTAACTGCAATTGGAAATATTTATCTATCCTCTTATATTTATTACCTTTTTTCAGCGAAGGTCGTTTAATGGGTCCTTGTTTGTTCATGTTTGCAGCAGCATTTCAGTGTAAATCTACATTGTACTTTGTATATGATAATAAATTATCATTCATTACCACTAACATTATTTGAAGATTCTACAGAAATAGGAAGAATGGTGGAAATAGGAAGCAGGACTCACTTCTTCCTCTGGCGGTTCATTCTCAGTCTCCCGAGGATCTGGATGGTGCTTCAGAAACTGGGCCACATAGGTCATGATGGATTTTTCATCTGGTTTGTCAACATCAACATCTGTAAAGCATCATTCTGTTAGAAGCCATGCTTCTACTCCTTTTTTTGTTGTAATTCTTTATTTATCGCACTATAAACCATATCGACCAATATATTTACAGATGCATCTCTTTAAATATTCACAGTGACATTTTCTCTTTTTTCCCACTTCCCACCCCCCTCCAAAAACAGTAAATATTGAACATATAAAATACAATTAAACAATATCTTTAAACAAAAGGAATACAAACAAAAAAGACGTATCATCTACTTATACTCATTAAATCTGATCGTGTTTATCTTCTTATCATTTTGGGTGGTGGTGCTCCAAGGCCTGCTCTTTCTGTTCCATATATGGTTCCCAGGTTTTTTCAAACATTGTAACTTTGTCTTTTAAATTATATGTGATTTTTTTTTTCAATGGGATACACTTAAACTTGGTTATATATTCCGTCAATGTTTATAGTCATATAGTCCAACATGACCATCTTATATCTTTATTTTCACTTCTTTTCTGCCTCTTCACCACCTCCATCCCTTTTTTCCATTACTGTTTTTTAAGTTTTCCTTTTTAATCTCAATATGTTCAATGCACTTGACATGAAATACCCCAACAATCCCCACAAGCAATAACCCTTTAACTCCAAATGAACCTCCCTTCCTTGGATTTCCCCTTGTCCCTTGACGGCAAACACAACTCCCCTTTCCATTCGGTTTGCAAACTTACTCGCAAGCGTCAACTGATTTCGCAGTGACCATTATTGTCCCACCCCCAGTCCCCCCCAGAGAACACTATTTTCCTATACATAAAACAAAGCTCTTTTTTACCCCCTTCTTCCCCTTCTCTTATCCATCTTTAAATGTTTATATATACATTATCTTTACTTTATATTTTTACATATTTTTGTATATTTTCTTGCCGGTCATCCTTCTTGTCACTCCTCCTCCTCTCTTCTCCTGTCCTGCACATGTTCAGCAAATTCTTGGGCTTTCTTTGGGTCCGAGAACAGTCTATACTGTTCCCTAGGAATAAATACTTTGAGTACTGCTGGATGTCTTAATATAAAGTTATACCCTTTCTTCCATAAGATTGTTTTCGCCACGTTGAATTCTTTCCTCTTCTTTAAAAGTTTGAAGCTTATGTCCGGGTAAAAAAATATTTTTTGTCCCTTATTGTCTTATTGTTTTCTCTAACCTTCTTTCTTGCCTGCTCCAGTATGCTTTCTCTTGTCATATGTCTTAGAAATTCTACCAATATGGATCTCGGCTTTTGATGTGGTGGCGGTTTAGGTACTAGCGCACTATGCGCCCTTTTGATTTCTATTTCTTCATGTGAACCTGTCATTCCCAGCACCTTCGGGATCCATCTGTTTATAAATTCCTTAATATTTGACCCTTCTTTGCCTTCTTTCAGGCCCACTATTTTTATGTTGTTTCGCCTACTGTAGTTTTCCAATACATCAATTTTTTGTGACAATAAATCTTGTGTCTCTTTAATGTTTTTTTTGCTCTCTTCCAACTTCCATCTTAAATCATTTATCTTCATTTCTACAGCAGCTTCTCGTTCCTCCACATTTTCTACTCTATTCCCTATTTCAGTCATGACCAACTCTCAGCTTTGCATTCTGTCTTCAGCTCTTTTCATTTTTCTTTTGATTGAACTAAATTCTAATGATAGCCATTCTTTTAATGACCTCATTTGTTCTTCGAAAAAGGCTTTATCTAAACGTTGTCCTTCTATTTTACCTTCTTCTTTCCTTTGAAATTTTTGGGCCTCCCGCTGCAGGTCGTCCCATTGTTGGGCCTCCCGCTGCAGGTCGACCCATTGTTGGGCCTCCCGCTGCAGGTCGACCCATTGTTGGCCCTCCCGCTGCAGGTCGACCCATTGTTGGGCCTCCCGCTGCAGGTCGACCCATTGTTGGGCCTCCCGCTGCAGGTCGACCCATTGTTGGGCCTCCCGCTGCAGGTCGACCCATTGTTGGGCCTCCCGCTGCAGGTCGACCCATTGTTGGGCCTCCCGCTGCAGGTCGACCCATTGTTGGGCCTCCCGCTGCAGGTCGACCCATTGTGGGGCCTCCCGCTGCAGGTCGACCCATTGTGGGGCCTCCCGCTGCAGGTCGACCCATTGTGGGGCCTCCCGCTGCAGGTCGACCCATTGTGGGGCCTCCCGCTGCAGGTCGACCCATTGTGGGGCCTCCCGCTGCAGGTCGACCCATTGTTGGGCCTCCCGCTGCAGGTCGACCCATTGTTGGGCCTCCCGCTGCAGGTCGACCCATTGTTGGGCCTCCCGCTGCAGGTCGACCCATTGTTGGGCCTCCCGCTGCAGGTCGACCCATTGTTGGGCCTCCCGCTGCAGGTCGACCCATTGTTGGACCTCCCGCTGCAGGTCGACCCATTGTTGGGCCTCCCGCTGCAGGTCGACCCATTGTAGGGCCTCCCGCTGCAGGTCGACCCATTGTTGGTCCTCCCGCTGCAGGTCGAAACGCTGCTGGGCCCCCTGCTGCAGGCCGACCCACTGCTGGGCCTCCTGCCGCAGTTCGTCCCCCTACCTGTCACCCTATTGCCTCTTCTAGCCCTTCATTCTCTTTCTCACCACTCTTCTTTTCTTCTTTCTTGCTTACTTCTCCCAGCCGAACGCCCCGATACTGGGCATCTCTCAGCTGGCCACTCCTCACCTGAGTCCCCTTCCCGCCAGCGTTATCCTTTTCTTTTACTTGCGACTGTGCATGCGCAACTCTTCGCACATGCACAGTTGCGCACCTCTCCTTGGCTCTGAGAGCCATTTTTGAAGTCCGCTGATTGGGAGGACACCGCTCCTCTGGGGACTCACCAACACCAGAGATCGGCCGCTCCTCTTCACGGTGGCTCTCTGCTTCGATGTGCAGTTAAGGCCTTCTTTTTTCTTTTCCAGTGATTTTCCTTCTTCCCTTTTCTCTGTTATTCTTACTTTTTCTCTTTTGGGTGCTATCTTCTGTCTCTTCTCTGTAACTTTATCCTTCTCTTCCTGTATTTTATGTTTATTGAGCTCTGTTTTTTCACACTTTTTTTCCTTTCTCTGGAGAGGGCTGGTTCCACTCGACCAGCCATTACTCCATCACATGACTCCCCTTAGTTCTACTGTTCCTTGAAGATACTGAACAACATTGAGTCAGACAGTGAGGACAGGCCCTTTGGAATTCCAAACTAATGTTTTGGGCTGCTCAGGCTAATGGAGATGAGACGGCAACCTGGGCCGCCTAATCCGAGCAAAACCATTCCGGTGCTGCAGGTCCGAACTAAAAGCTGGTGCTACTCAGTCAGACAGGCAGCACTTGCACAAAGAGAAACAGAGGCAACATTTCAGATTTGAGCAGGATTTGACATACGGCAAGTTTTTAAGTTCCAGAGGTGTTGGGAAGAACGAAAGGGATCGTTGGTAACTGAGACCAGGAGAGATTGAAGGATATGACTGTTAATGGTGCTGACTTGAGAGAGGGTGGTTGTAGTGTGTCAAGAGGAAGCAAATAAAATTACTGGGTTCACTTTCATTCCCATTCAACTCCACCTGTGTCCTCACTACACCTTCTTGCGGGAACGTCTTTGCCCCAACTTCTTTGCTTTCTTTCTCTTCCTTCTCGCTTCTTCCCAAGTCCAAGCTAATTGTTCTGCTTCCCTGATAACTTTAGTACAGCCTTTACTTTCCATTGTAAACAAGAGAAAACCACAGATACTGGAAATCTTCAACGTCAGCAGTAAGTACTGCCGGCAGGCCACAGGTCAGGCATCAGCTTGTACAAAGTAAAACCTTTTCTTTCTTCACACATGCTACCTGACCTGATGAGCGTTTCCAGACTTTGCTGGATTTACTCCGTACTTGCCACATCTAGTCCCCACCACCCCTCCTCCCTCCCACCCCCGTGCTTTTGAGATTGCTGCCAGCTTTCTAACTGCTTCCAAACTGGCCTGAACCCTTCCAATAGCTGTCGCAAACCTCCCCACAAGGATGTTGGTCGTAAACCTTTTGAGATGTCCAGATCCCAGCTCCCCCTAGAATCACTGATGGATCGCCCTAGCAATCCAAATGATGCTTACACAGAGAGTTGTATGCCAGCCCAATAGTTGTGCCCCACTGGTATATCTTCTCACAGAGAAGGAAGCCATTCCATCAATTACGGCAATCCCTCCTCCAACAGGAGCAATTCCGCAAATGCCCATCCCTCCCTCCTTTAACTGTGCCCTGCAACATATTATCTCTTACACGTGTCCATAGAATGCAGAACATTATGGCACAGTTCAGGCCTTCTGCTCACAATGTTGTGCCAACCTATCAAAATCTTCTCAACAGTCTAAACCTTCTCTACCTCATTCCTATAAACCCTCTATTTTTCTTGCATCTATGTGCCTGCCTCAAAGTCTTTTTAATGTACCAACCTCCCCCGACCCCCCGGCAATACATGGGAGGTGCCTACAACCCTCTGCAAAAAAAAAAACAAATTCACCTGATGTCTCCTTTAAACTTCCTCCCCTAATCTTGTACAGATGTCCTCTAATGTTTGCTCTTGTCGCCCTGGGAAAGAGATGCCGCTGTCCATCCTGTCTTACAGATCTTGATTAAGTCACCTATCATCCTTCTTCACTCCAAGGAGAAAAACCCTAGCTTCCCCATCAACTCCAGTTTGCTTCCTTTTGCCATTCATCTTCACCAAGGGGTAACTAATCATCCTACCATCTTTACTATAGCTATCTTATCCAGCCGCATAACAGATGCATCTCAAACCAGAGGGCAGAGATTGAGGTCATGGGGATCTGAGGAAATGGCCAGAGGGCATTTACAAAGTATCACAACAAACACCTGAATTGCCAAGAAACTAAAACACTGGAGAAACTTAGCAGGTCACACAGCATCCACAGAAAGTAAAAAAAAAAATTCCAGTTGTCATTTGATTGCCATGGCATGGACAGGCACAGACCACGTACTGGTAAATGGGATTAGTATTCATAGATACTTGATGGATCTGCTTGCTCTTGGTAGGCGACAGGGTCTGTTTCTATCTGAGAGAGAAGTCCTTCTCGCCATCTTAACCATGCTATCTCCATGCTCTTTGAGTATCTGCAGGTGTCAGCCATTTACTTTCAGTTGCTGTGCTGAAGAGGCCATTGGACTACTATCAAGGCCCAGTGTTGTGGCTCCTGCTGCCTTTCCTCACCCACAGAGGGTAACTGGGGCATTAAGACCAGTCAGCGTCTTGCCTTCTGGTTGACTCCTGGTTTGCAAATGCACCACTTCACAATTCGCTCACCTTTGGTTTCAAAGGAGGATCATAAATGTTGAAAAGTGTGTGATTTAAAAGTGGGGAGGTTTTGATCCAACACTACAAGGTGCTGGATGAGGCAATACCAGGGGCAGGCAGTGTGTGGACATTTTGTCCAAGGAATGATAAATTTACATTGGAAGTGGTGCAGAAAAGGTTCATGGAATTTATTCCCAAGGTGAAGATGTTGATGTATGAAGGATGGGCCTTTACTCAATGGAGTTCAGAAAATGAGAGGTGGTCTTATTGAAATATTAGAGGAATTCTGAAGGGAATTGTAGGATAGCAGTTGGAAGGCTATTTCCCCCAGATGGGTATTTAGAATCACGGGGCATACTTTCAGAATAAGGAGTCACCATTTTGGTTTTTCTGCGAGGGAGTTATGAATCTTTGCAAATCTCTCCCCACCAGGGAGCTGTGGAGGAGTAGTCACTGGACATACTCGAGTCAGAGATTGACAGATGTTCTGACAATTAGTGTAGCATTAGTGCAATGCCATTACAGTGCCAGTTCAAATCCAACACTGTCTGCAAGGAGTTTGCACATTCTTCTCGTGTCTGCACGTTTTCCTCGGGTGTTCCCGTTTCCTCCCACTCTTCAGAGTGTATGAGGTTTTAGGTTAATTGGGTGTAATTGGGCGGCATGGGCTCGTGGACCAGATGTGCATGTTATAGTGCTGTAAGTCTATTTTAAACACGAGGGAGTCAAGGAATATGTGGAGATAGTGGTACAGTGGCGTTGAGATCAAGGTTAAATAATTCCTGAACGTTTTGAATGGTAGAGTAATCTCAGGGGCTCACAGAGCAGATTCAATGGGCTGAATGGATTGCTTCTGTTCCTTGATCTTGTGGCTGGCTTATTCCTGTTTCTTATGAATTTATTGCTCACCTCCTTCAAAACCATTGAGCTCCTCCAATTCAGGTTTCATTCACGCCCAATTTCCGTCAGTCCACCACTGGACGCAATGCTCAGTGTTACCTGACAGCCCCTCCCCAAATCTCATTGATCCTTCACCATTCTACATCATCCTTAAAGCTTCTTTGACCACGTTTCAGGTTGCCTGCCCTGATAATGTCACCATCTTCCCTGAAGCACTCTTGTGAAAAGCCTTGGGAGTTGGAAATATATAATAGAAGTGTCTTTATCCATGTCTCTCATGATTTGATAAGCAAGTGACCTTTTAGAAGTTTATAAAATCATGAGGGGGGATGGATCAAGTGAATTCTTACAGTCAGTTTCCCAGGGTAGGAGATTCTAGAACGAGAGCAGAAGTTTAAGGTGAGTGGGGAGAGATTTAAGAGGGACCTGAGGGGTAACTTTTTCACTCAAAGGATGGTCATCATCTGGAATGAGCTACCAGAAAAAACTGTTGACATGAGCACAATTACAACATTCAAACTACAATTGGACAGATTTAAGAACAGGGTTTAGAAGGATATGCACCACCGTCAAAGTGAAACAAGTTGACCCTCAGGCCACTCCTAAATCCTTCACCTTGAACAAAATGGAATTGACATCTTGGTCAGCAAGAACAAGGTGGGCAGAAGGGCCTGTTCTGTGCTGTATGACTCATGGAGAGTGTTTCTGGACTCCCACAATGGGAATGATCCACTGGCAAAAACCTTAAAATTTAATGAAATCTAAGCAATGGCCATTGATAGATACCTTCAGGGTCCAGGAGTCTTGGAATCCCAAGCTGTGTCTCAGCAATGGTGAAAGCACTCTCCAGGTTCTCCCTGTTTGACTGGTTTCTGACCCTCTCCAAGTCGGTCAAGTCGGGGCGGATGGCATGAATAACTGAATGAAAGGCGATGCCACTTCTCCAGCTCTGACCAAAATCCTTCACTTCAATGCCGATACGCCTACAAAAAAGAGCAGAGATGTTAAATGTGCTACAGTGAAACAGGAAGGAGGAACCCTGCAGAGATAGGGGCAATGAAGTGGGCATGGCAAGAAAGACGTGTGTTTCACCTTTCCCCAGCTAGATTATTAAATACCTGACTTTAAAAAGTATTAAAGTGGTTAAAAATAGCATTTATAGTTCTTTGAATAACAGTGATTCATCATGGCTACTAATGTGAAGAAATCTAAAACTCAACTTCAGAAGAAATTACCATATAAAAGTATAGACGATTTGAGGCCTACCTGCGCAGCTGAATCCAACACCTGGACAGCAAAGATGCATACATCAGGATGCCCTATATAGACTACAGTTTGGCATTCAACACCATCATCCCCTTAAGACTAATCAGCAAACTTCAAAACCTGGGCCTCAATAACCCATTGTGAAATTGGATATAAGATTTCCTCACCTCCAAGTCACAATCAATGAGAATTGGTAAGAATATTTCTTCCGCAATTTCCATCCGTACCAGAGCACCACAGGGCTGCATAGTTATCCGCCTGCTCTACTCACTTTACGCATATGACTGCCTGCTTCATTACAACAGCAGCACCATTTACAAATATCCTGACATACCATAGCAGTGGATTGTATCAAAAGGGTAGAAAACCACAGGGGATCAAATACTCTTGTACCTCTACTTTCTCAGGAGTTTGCGGAGGAGCTAGTGGAGTTGTTCAAGTGAACCAGTACGGACTTGAAGGGCCGACATGGCCTGTTTCCGTGCTGTAAACGGTTATATGGTTATATGGTTCAAGTATGACTTCGGCACCGATCCTGCAGTCGCAAGATGGCGCCGGCACTTAGGTGAGTTTGGCTGTAGCCGACCCCCGTGCACGTGAAGCCGTGCAAGCGGGTGGCCCAACAGACAAAGGGCTTGTGAGCCCGCGACATTGCTGGGTGGCCCGGGGACGCGCAGTGTAGCATCGGAGGAGCATCCCGGGTCCAGAACCTTTTGGAAAAAGTGTGGGCTGTGGGGGAACCCAGCACCGGCGCTCCGACAAGGCCAGGGTGCCAGCGTTGAGTGTCCAGATCCGCAGCTGCACAATCAGAGGACCTATGGTGACTGAAGGTGAAGAGGAACTTACCTTATTGGAATTTGCCCAGGAGGAGGAGCCTCTACTCCTGTACAGGAAAAGAAGAAGGTAGACCTCAAAAAGAGGCTATGGAATCTGGATTGGACTCAGTGTTCACCGTTTTGGAAGGAATTGCTTTTCAAATGGATGATGTCAAAACAAATGTCAACTCAAATAACCCAAGGATTTATGGATATGAAAATAAAAATGAATACTTTGTGTGAAGAAATGTCAACTATGAAACAAGAAATGACTGTAGTTAAGAGGGATATTAACAGATGTATAAAATCTGTTGATGTTGTACAAGATAATTTTTTTTTAATTGAAACAGCTTTTTCTGAATGTCAAAATCAAATGGAGTGCAATGAAGAAAAAATTGAAAAAGTGGAAGGTTCTTTTGTAGATTGGGGGATTCAAAGAAGGGATTTATTGAAGAAGAATGATTCTTTGGAAAATCAAAGCTGGAGAAATAATGTGAAACTAGTTGGCCTTCTGGAGGACTTTGACTTTGAAGGATCTGACGCAATAAAATTTTTTAAACATTGGATCCTAGATGTATTGGGTAAAGAGTTTTTTCCTGAAGGTTTGGAATTGGATCAGGCCCATAGAGCACTGAGGAAAAAAGCCACTTTCTGGACAAACACCAAGGGCGGTTTTGCTTCGTTGTTTGAAATATCAAGATAGAGAAATGATTTTACGAATGGCGGTACAGAAAGCGCAGCAGAGTCAATCCCCGTTGATGGTTCAAAACAATACAGTTTTTTTTAATGCTGATGTGAGTCAAGAGCTTATTAGAAGACAACGGGAATTTAATTTGGCTAAAGATGTCTTATGGCGAAAGGGCTATAAGTTTGCTTTTCGTTATCCTGCAATTTTGAAGGTTTTTTTATGGAAACTTTCAATTTCAATTTTTCGAGAATGATCACGATCCCTTGGTTTTTGCTAATTCATTGCGAAGAAATGGGCTGTCTTCACCATTCCCTCCTAAGAATGGGTTTGGAAATAATGGAAAGAAAGAAGAGCTGACATGAAGTCTTCTTGACATTGAAGATCCGGAACAATCATTGGGCTTGGAATCATTGGGTTGAATAATTTACTATATTTGATTGTTCTTAATTACATAATGAATATGTATCTGGCTGGGGGGGGGGGGGGTGGTTGACACCGAAAGTTTTGACTGTCATCTACCACTAGTGGGTTTACACATCCAGATATTTAGGGTGTTACTACCTTTAGATGGTTTTTATGTTTTTTTTGTTTGGGTTTTTTTTTTGTTTATTGAGGGGTGGGGTTTTTTTGTGTTTTTGAAGAATTATAAAGGGGAGCATTATTTTATAGAGTGTAAATATATTAGTAGTTAGTAAAAATGTCTACTTTGAATTTTGCAACTTTTAATGTTCAGGGATTTAAAAATCCAGTTAAGCGAAAGAGGGTATTGGCTTATATTAAAAAAATGAAAATTGATATTGCCTTTTTACAAGAAACACATTTGACCAAAAAGTTACATTTGAAATTGAAAAGAGATTGGGTAGGACATGTGTTTTTTTCTTCTTTTAATTCTAAGGCAAGAGGGGTGGTGATTTTGATACAAAAGAATTTATCATTTGAATTGGAATCTTCAGAGAGAAATGTAGGTAGAGTTTTACGGGTGAATTGTAAAATCTTTGCTGAATCTTGGACTTTGGTTAATATTTATGCACCTAATGTAGATGATGAGAGGTTTATTTCAGAAGGTTTTTTATTGTTAACTCAGGCTAATGAAAATATTTTAGTTGGGGGAGATTTTAATTCTGTTTTGGAACCTTTAATGGATAGAAACCCAAAGAGTATAAGGAAATCAAAGACAGCAAAACAGATCAAAGTGTTGATGAAGGATTTAAATCTGGTAGATATTTGGAGAAAGGTTAATCCTACAGAGAAAGATTTTTCTTTTTATTCATATGACATGATTCAGTTTCTAGGATTGATTTTTTTTGGTATCTGCACACCTACAGGGTAGAGTATTGCAAGCTGAATATAAAAGTAGAGTTCTATCTGACCATTCATTATTATTTTTTTCTTGTGAAAGTTCAGAAGTGGTACATTCGTCGTATAGATGGAGGTTTAATCCAATTTTATTAAAAAAAGAGTTTGTTACTTTTGTTAAAGAGCATATCTCTATTTTTGACTGAGAATATTAATTCTGTGGATAGACATTTTGTAGTATGGGATGCGTCAAAAGCTTATTTGAGGGGACAGGTTATTAGTTATTCTACGAAAGTTAAGAAACAATTTATGGCAGAAAGTTTAATGTTGGAAAATCAGATTGCTGAGTTAGAGAAAGACTTTTAGAAGGATGTGACTGAAGACAAAAAAGCTACATTAGTGAAATTGAAATTACGCTATAATACTTTACAAACTTATCAGTTTGAGCGTTTAATTAATCGAACTAAACAATGCTATTATGGGTTGGGAGAAAGAGCTCATAAGGTACTTGCTTGGCAATTGAAAGGTGAACAGGCATCTCGGACTATTAATGCCGTCAAAAAGAATTCAATAATTACCTATAAGCCTCAGGAAATTAATGACCAGTTTTACTCATTTTATCAAAAATTATATACTTCTGAAGGGAATAGAATGGTTCTATTGAATCTTATTTATCTAAATTGAGATTACCGGTATTAGATGAGAAAAATATCCAGAAATTGGAATCTCCATTTACAGATTTTGAAATTAAGGAAGCTATACAGGAAATCCCAAATGGAAAGTCCCAAGGGGACGTTGGATTTCCTGTGGAATTTTATAAATTTTTTTATGATGATTTATCTCGTGTATTTGGAGATGTGTTAAAACAAGTTACTGAAGAACAGAAGTTGCCGGAATCTTGTTCAAATGCTTTAATAACTGCTATTCCAAAACAAGATGGAGATCCATTAAAAGTGTCTTCATATAGACCTATTTCTTTATTAAATGTATATTATAAAATTATAGCCAAGGTACTAGCTAATAGACTTGCTACGTACTTACCTAAGTTGATACATATTGATCAAACAGGTTTTATTAAGAATAGAAATGCATCTGATAATATTCTTCGATTAATTACTTTGGTCAATGCATACCGAAAGCAGCCTAACGACTAGATGCAGAAAAGGCCTTTGATAGGGTTGAATGGGATTTTTTATTTAAGGTGTTAGAAAAGTTTAAATTCTGCCCTTTTTTTATTGGTTGGGTTAAAGCTTTATTTACGAACCCGATTGCTAGGGTGGTGACAAATGGTCAAATTTCTTTACCATTTAGGTTGACTCGTTCAACTCGGCAGGGCTGCCCATTATCACCTGCCTTATTTGCATTGGCTATTGAACCATTAGCCTAGACTATTAGACAAAATGATGAAATTAGAGGGATGAAGGCTATGAATGAAGAATACAAGATTAATTTATTTGCAGATAATGTATTGATATATTTGATGGAACTGGAAAGGTCATTGAAGCAGATACAAGAGTGTTTGTCAAAATTTGGAGAATTGTCAGGATATAAAGTTAATTGGGATAAAAGTTAAATTTTACCAGTTGGGATAGGAGATTATTCAGAATTTAAAATTATTACAAAATTAAAGTGGACAAATAAAATTAAATATTTAGGTGTGCTTGTAGACGTCAATTATCAGTCATTATATCAGTTAAATTATGTGCCTATATTAAAATGGATTAAAGCAGATTTGATTAAGTGGAAAGATCTTCCATTAACTTTGATTGGAAGGGTCAATTGTATTAAAATGAATATTTTTCCTTGAATTCAATATTTATTTCAGTCAATACCTTGTTTACTTTCAAAAGGTTTTTTTTTCCAGGATTTAAATAAGGTAGTGCGGGAGTTTTTAATTTAAAAAAATAAATAATAAATAAATTTTAAAAAGCAAAGAAAAAAAAGATAGAGGCAATGAAGACCTCAGACCTGCCTTTTGCAGCCAATAGCAGTTCAGGGCAGGCACTGTTGATGCCTCCCATGACTGACCCAGTCTCAACCTAGGATCCATTTGCAAGCTATGAGCTTGTCACGTTTGGGTGCCACGAGTTCTCGCAGCAGGGAAATGCAGCATTCAAGATCGCCATTGTTCCTTGACTCTGCACTCATATCCCTCTTGCCTGCAAATGAATTCACACATTAAGAAACTATTCCCTCTGAAGTATCAACCATCACAGTCCCTAGTCTTCACTTCATTACCTCTGTTAATGCATCAGAAGATCCACCTGCTTCATTCAAATATTTACTTACAGTATGTTAGCAATTGGGAAGAGCCATGTAATCATTAGTTTTCCAACCCACAAAAGCTGAGGTGGAACTCACTTTCCTGCAGTGTACTGCACCCACTTCAGAAGAGCCTTCTTGGCACTTCCCTTGAAGTCCTTGACAACCTTTCTCTTAGTTGGGGGGCTCCCAGTCTCAGAGTTGGCCACACTCTCCATTGATGAGACACTACCGGGCAATGACGAGAGCAGCGTCAGGTTACTGGTCAGCTCTTCAATCTGTATGTGAAAAGGATATGCCAATGAAACATAAGGTTGCAACAAGTTGCAAAGACTGCCATGCAACTGTAACATGTTAATGTTGAGGGTCACCTGGAAATATAAAACTATGGTCCAAATCAAACCAAGGACAATGGATGGTTTTCCATCAACGATATCCGTGGAATTAATGTTGACCAGTTTAATCTGCAAAGAAAGCACAATTTATTAGCAAAATACCATCACTAGTTTCTCTAATCCTATAGTTAGCAATACAGTTTATTTCTCAATTCTTTACCACCCAATCTTACTTCATGTCGCAGGCACTGTGAAAGCAGAAAGAACTTAAGAAAAGGATGAAAACAATGAGCTTGGGATGAAGCAGTAGAAGTCGCCTCATTGAATGTATATAAGATGCATAGATATTTTGAAGAAGAGGGCAATTTAAGGTTATGGAGAACATGAGGTAAGTGGAGCTGAGTCCACAGCCAGATTGGCCGTGATCTTATTGAACGGCAGAGCAGGCTCGACAGGGCACACGACTGACTCCTGTTCCTATATTTTATGTTATGTTCTTCTACAGCCCCTTTCACAACCACAGGACACCTGGACAACTTCATAGACTGGATGAAGGTGAAAGCAAAAAATCCCATGGCAAGATTCAATGTAGATGGGCGGCACAGTTGGTATAGTGGTTAGCTCAATGCCTTTACAGCGCTAGCAATCAGGACCAGACCAGGGTTCGAATCTCACGCTGTCTGTAAGGAGTTTGTACATTCTCCCCGTGTCAGCGTAGATTTTCCCGAGGGACTCCGGTTTCCACCCACTGTTCGAAACGTACCAGGGGTGTAGGTCAATTAGGGTAAATTGGGCAGCACGAACCCGTGGGCCGAAATGACCTGTTACCGTGCTGGATGTCTAAATTTTGAAAATTTAAATTTAAAAATTTAATTTAAATTAGGAGCAGATCAGGTGAACACATACAGTGTGGAAACAGGCTCTTTGGCCCAACTTGCTCACACCAAACAAAATGTCCCATTTACACTAGTCTCACCTGCCTGCTTTTGGCCCTTATCTAAACCCATCCTTATCCATGTATCCATCCAAGTTTTTTTCTTAAACACTGCAATAGTACCTGCCTCAACCACCTCCTCCTGCATCCCATTCCCTACACCCACCATTCTCTGTGTAAAACTGTTACCTCTCAGGTTCCTATCAAACCTCTCCCCCCTCTCGTTAAACCTATGTCCTCTGGTTACCCATCCCCAGCCTTTGGACAAAAGGCTCTCTGCATTCTCCCAATTTATTCCTCTCATCATTTTACACACCTCTATGAGATAATCCCAATCCTCCTGCGCTCCAAGGAATAAAAATCCCAGCCCGCTCAACCTTTCTCTATAACTCAGGTTCCCAAGTCCTGGCAATATCCTCATCAATCTTATCTGCACCCTCTCAAGCTTGACAACAACTTTCCCACGGCACAGTGACCAAAACTGAACACAACCCTCCAAATGGGGCCTCACCAACATCTTGTACAGCCACAACATGACCTCCCAATTCTCTTCTCAATACTCTGAGGAAGAACACAATTAAAATCATCAACTTGATTCAAACTATTTCTATGTATTTTGTATTCCAATTTACAAAAGAAGCTCCATAAATCAGTCAATGCAAACACCATTTACCGACTAAATTAAAATTGGTTCTAAAATTCTGCAGTTGATTTTATTCCAACCTCCAGGAAACTTAACAGGATTAAAATGTTTTTTTCAAAACAAAACAGAAAGATGAACTCAGAACACTGAGGAATGTTTAATGATGTCTGTCACATTAAAATAATGAGCAAGGTTTCAATGAGTGGGAAGGTTGAATCTGCTAATGGAAACTGCTGGCAGGGCTCCTACACTGGAGTGATATTGAAGGAAGTTGTCTTTCTTAATCACCCCATTCTAATGTAAATCCAACACAGAGAAAGATCCTGAGACACTTTGCTGAGCGGCTGTTGGAAATCTAAACGAGGAGATGGGAGCACAAGAGGCCAAATGATTGGTTCTCATTTAAGCAGGGCTTAAGAAAGATATTAGGTGGAAAATAGGAGAGGCAGAGGGGTTCAGGGAGGGAATTCCACAGTGTGAGGGGGAGGTGGTAAAGAATTCAAGTTGAATTTCTGGGGACGTATTAGTGCACTGATTAAAAACATTTCACCTGGGGGTCTGACTAATGATCTGAATTCACAAGTAGAGGGGGCCAAGAATGGCTGCCATTGATATGTGCAGGGACAGACGCCATATTTTAGGAATTTGAGGGACTGCACGCAGATGGAGATGGAAAGGAGTCAAAGACTGATCCTCGGGAATCACCAGGGCAAGGAAATGAACGGCACAGAGGCACAGACTGGAGACTCGCTGCCTCACGGTTTCCTGATCCCTGGCACTGTCTGTCTCAGCGAGGATTCTCCCTGTGACCTCACATGCATTCCCCCACATCCCAGAGTCAGAGGAGGTACGTGGCCCAATTGGCCACTGTAGCTTGGCCCAGAAGGTGTGTAGGTGCGCTCTAGAAGCTGAGCTGCTTGAAATGCGGTGAAAAATAGAGCAGGAATCATATCACAGGATCTGTGATTCAAAAGGCCGAAGGACTTGATTGCCTGCCACGTGACTCCGAGATTCCTGGTGAAAGGAGTGGGTGTGTTGGATGTGGTGCCACACATGCAGAGCATGCACAGCAGTAATCAAAATAACACCGTTAAGTCGAGACAGAGGGATCCATGGCACTGAAATCACTGACCGGTGATCCTCGGTACGTGGACTGGTTAATGGCAGCATGAGGAAGCAATTAAAGAGAATTTGCATTCAGTTAGCCACAATATCCACGCTCACACACAACATGGCAACTGCTCCATTCAATCCCGTACTATGTTCCATATCATGAGCGTAGGTTGCACTGGGATTGTTGAATTCCACAGCATCTGAGTTAGGTCACAAGTTAAGCCTTTCACTGCACAACTGTGTTCCTACACAAAAGTGGGGGAGAAACTCAGTAGGTCGTGCAGTATCCATGGGAAGTAAAGGTGAACCAAAGTTTTGGGCCTGATCTTTCGTCACGTGCAAACTTGACAAAGGTCTCAGGTGCGAAACATTTCATTTTTTTTATATTAACTTTAGAGATACAGAGTGGCAACAAGCCCTACCAGCCCACAACCCCATGAGTTCAAATACACCTATTAACCTATAAACCCTGCACATTTTGGAAATGTGGGAGGAAAATGGAGCACCTCACATATCAGCAAAATGACAGAAAAACTCAGCCCCATTCTGTGCCATGCTTCTGGCTCGCTTGAGAATTTGCCTGGTCCTTGGATGTGGCTGCAATAAATACAGCACCACCCCATAAGTTTCACAACAATATAAAGGTTCAAAAAGACATGGAGGAGATGTATGCACTTACCTGCCTGCCCTCCAGAAATTGCAATGCTTTTCCAATGTTGTTCAACCAGTGAATGCGCTTCAACTTACGGCCTTGTTCAACAGGCTGCCAAAATAGAGCAGAAGTTCACTTCAAGTACAATACTCGCTCCAAAGATGTTGAATCAAAACACTTCCATTGGTAATGGGGTATTTAAATATTTGAATAAATTAATTTCAGAGGCTTTCTCCATCTTTGCAGACAACAGAAGCAGCCCCAGAAAGCAGCTGTCCATCATGCAGCAGAAAGATTTACCAACTGCATCAATCAATATTATTGACATCACTGAAATTTCCACCAGCTGATTTTGCAAGTGTAATTGACCAGCAATTAAACCTAGCCTGCCACAAACACACCATAGCCAAAAGAGCAGAACAATTCAAGTTCAAATTTATTGTACCAAGATGCAGCGGAAGACGTTCCATTCTCGGCAGACCAGTTGACGTTCGGCATGGACCGGATGAGGTGCTGTAGTGCTGTTTCTGTGCTGTAGTGTTCTGTAATTATATGGTTCTAAAAATGAGGAAGTCATCCCTAAAGCTTTATAGATCACTTGTTAGGTCTGAGATGGAAGATTATCTTTTAATTCTGGGCATCACACTTTGAGAAGGATATCAAGGTCTGAGAGAGAGTGGATAGGATTGATTAAAATTGTGCCAAAATTGCAGGAATCCAGAAGGATAAGTGGAGAAGATTAAAGTGATGCAAGAGTACTGAGAGTTCCAACTCATCAGGAGCTCAGCAGGTTACAGACACGCATCTCAGATAATCGAGAAAAAGAACTGCACCATGAGTTATAACAGAGGGAATGTATTGCACGAAAGGCTGGAGGAAACAAATGAAATAATTTTCAAGAGTTGGATCAAGTCTATATGTTTATTTTTCTCTTCCTTTTATATTTATCATATTTTTCTCTTCTTTTCTGTTAATTAAATTTAAATTCCTGTTATATCCCTGGGAAGCTGCAGCAAGTAATGGAACATGATGTTTGTAGAAAGATTTGATACATGTTCTTGTAACCGTGGCCAGAAATGTTAAATGAGAACCAAACTCCCACTCTTGGTTACCCAGAGGAATGAAACGACAGACACAGAGGTTTCCCAAAACACCATGCTCTTTACTTCGATTTTCAAGACCTAGACTATTGACACAAAATGGCGTACTCTATTTATATTATTTACACAACCTTTTGACTTCAAGTCACAAGGCAATCTCGTGAGTCCTTTAGTTAATGGATGACTCCCATGGCAACACCCACTCCTGGTGACTGTGGGTCATTCTGATTAGGTCTCCAGAGCACCTCCCCCTTTGAGTTGTAACTCATACGAGTGTAGCCTTGGGTCCACTTGAAAGGGGTTTACTGGTTTGCGAACTCATTGTGAAGTTTGTACAGGTTCCTGTGATGCAGCAGGTAAAATCTCGTTTTCCTGTGATGGTTGTTCTTGGTTAGTCACTGGTTTCTGCAGTTCAAAAGTTTCCAACCGAGCATCCAAGTTGAGTTGCTCAAATGTCTCAGTGAGATTACATTCGGTTAGTCGCCACTGGTTGGCACGTCTAGTCCATCTGTCCAGTCCAACCTGCACATGATAAAGAACCTCCCCGATCTTCCTCAGGATTCTCCCCAGCTGCCACTCACCCGACTTCACCCTGTAGTCTCACACGAGCACATGTTGTCCATCCTGAAACGTTCTTTGTTTTGATCCATGCCGGCGGTTAAACTGTCTTTCTATATACAAATCTCTGCATCCAAGTTCTGACTTTTGTGGGAAAATAACGTCAAATGGTGCTCTAATTTTCCTACCAAAGATGTTTTCCGCAGGCGAAGTGCCACCAGGACTTTGTGGGTTTGAAGTGATCCTGTAATTTAACAAGAATGTCTGTAAGATCTCCTCCGTTGGACCCTCCCCCTTGGCTTTGTTTAGAGCCTATTTGAATGTATCCACAAAGCGGTCTACCTGACCATTGGACTGTGGATGATATGGAGGTGAGCGAATATGAGTGATGCCATATGGTTTACAGAATAAATCAAATTCGGCTGCTGTGAATTGCAGCCCATTGTCTGAAACTAATGTTGCAGGAACACCAAAACAATTGAACATGGACTTGAGTTCCATAATTGTAGCCGATGCAGTTGGTCAGGTAATCTTGATGATCTCCGGCCATTTTGATAGTACTCCCCATTAAATGGTCCTGCATAGTCTATATGGAGATGATTCCATGACCTGCTTGGTTGTGGCCGGGAACGTAAATTAGTCTTGACAGGGAATTTTGCAGCCAAGGCACATCTGATACATGACCATGTTAGATGTTCAATCTGGTCATCCATCAGAGGCCAATAAACATAGCTTCATGCAAGGGCTTTTCCGTGATTTGTTTCAGGATGTCCCCTGTGAAACTGTTTCAGGATTGCTGATTGCAGAATTTGTGGTTTCACAATCCTTTCTGCAAACAAAAGACAGCCATTAGAGATTGTTAATGATCCTTGTCTTTTAAAAAATGGTTGAATTTCTATTCTTGGACAAGTTTTTGGCCACCCTGTATGATGGTAACGCATTATCTCTTGAAGAATGTCATCTTCGCTCGTTGCTTGTCTGACTCTTTCTGCTGCAACAGGCTGTTGAGTTAATAACATCTTTAACTACTTGGTTGACTTCTGCCTCCACCGAGAGTTCCGCGACAAGAATATCCTTCAGCTCTGTTTCTTGTTCACTAATGAGTTGTGACAATGCATCAGCTTGTCCGATACTTGTAGTCAGCAGGTATTTAATTTTAAAATTATACCCAAGAAGCATGGTTGCCCATCTTTGCAGTCGGTTTGCCATGTAAATTGGAATTCCTTCCTTTGAACCAAATACTGCTAATAGCGGCTTGTGATCTGTCAGAAGAGTGAATTGCCATCCATAGAGCATTTTATGGAATTGCTTCACCGCAAAAAAAAACAAATGCTAGAGCCTCCTTTTTAATTTGTCCATAGTTACGCTCTGCAGCAGTTAGAGAGCAAGCTGCGTGTGCTGTGGCCTTTAGATTACCATCTGGAAATATATGTGAAATGACTGCACCCACCCCAGACTGTGATGCATCTGAAACTACAACAATCTCCAAGTTTGGATTGTAGTGCGTCAAAAGAAGGTTCGATTTTAACATTGTCTTAACTCGATTAAGCGACTCTTGACATTTTGAAGTCCAATTCCATTTACTACCCTGTGTAAGAAGCTTGTTGAGTGGATCACGGAGTTTATGCATCTCCGGCAGGAATGAACTAATAATGACTCATAGACCCAAAAATGAACGTAGCGTGATCACATCTGTGGGTGCAGGCATGCGCCTGATACCATCAGTTTTTTGTGGATCTGGCCGCCGTCCATCTTCGTCAATGAGGAAACCCAGATATTTCACTGATTTCATGACAAATATGCATTTTTCTGGATGCACTCGAAACCTATAGTCTCTGATGTGGGACAAAACGCAATCAAGACGATCAAACAATTCGAGAGCATGTGCTCCCATGACCAGGATATCATCTAGGTACACTGCAACTCCCGGAACACCATTCAGCATTATCTCTATAATCTGTTGAAAGATAGCTGAAGCAGTCTTCACTCCGAATAGTAGACGGGTGTATCTGAACAGTCCTCGATGCCTGTTGATGGTCAGCAATTCTCTGGATTCGGCATCAGCCTCCTGCTGTAGATATGCCTCTGCTAAGTCGATCTTCGCAAAGCGTTTGGACCCCATTCATTTTCGTGAAAAAAAAGGTCATCAGGCAATGGGAGTGGGTATTGATGGTCATCCAATGCTGCATTCAAACCAGTTGAAAAATCAGCACACAGTTGTATGGATCCATTAGATTTCTTCACCACCACAATAGGTGCAATCTATGATAAGTAGTTGACCAGTTCAATCACTCCTTCATGTTGCAGCCATTCCAATTCATGCTCCACTTCTTGCAGTCCTACATATGGGACAGGTCGTTTTGTTTTGAAAGTTGGTTTCACATTTGGCAAAAGACAGAATGTTCCCTTTGTTTTAGTATACTGTCTGAAGCCTTTGGAAAATACCTGTGCATGGCGTTGCTTCAACTGTATCAGCAACTCTTGTGCTGTATTTGCTGCTGTTGGGGTATGTGCCACTTCCAACTTTTTGGCAAATATAATTAAATGGACGGTCAAGTAGGTTCAACCTTTCGATCCAGTCGAGGCCCATGAGATCGAGGTTAGGACATTTTACCAAATAATATGATCCATTCCCTTCTGCGCCGTTTAAGCTGATGGAGGTCAACTGAACTCCAGGATCCCCCCAGAAGTGTTCCGTGCTGTGTTTTCGGTTGGAGTCACGTCTGTCTGACCAATCTGTTTCCACATTTTCTTTGATATTAGGGTTTTATCAGACCCTGTATCAATTTTCAGCCTCACTTGGAATGCCGTTAATGTGCACCTTCGCGTATTTCCTGCATTTGGCGGTTGCCACCTTAAAAGTTGCTTTGATTGGTTTCACTTTTGTGTGTGAAGCTAACTTAATGGGTGATGTCCCTCTGCAGCATTCTGGTTTATGTCCTTGTATTTACTGCAACACTGCCATCTGTACGGGCAGTCATGAGAGTAGTACCATTCATTGCAGTTCCAACAGGCACTGGGCGGTTTGGTTGGACGAGTCACATTTTTATTTGGTCTAGCAGGGTCTGCTGACTTGACTGTCTGTACACCGCTTGAAGATGAGTGCGCTGCTTCCACCATTTTGCTGTCGCGTTTCAAATTAATTAAGCGTTGGCATTCGGTGATTAAATTTTGAATGGTCGTGTCAGATTCCTGTTCAATCTTCACCAGCAACCGTGTTCTGGGGTCTTCATCTTGGTGCGACTGCATTCCTGCTACAAAGACTAGACACTTGAACTGGTCTTCAGTCAGCGTAGAGAGTTTAAAACATTCGCACTGTCGATTTACCATACTCGCGTATGCCACAAAATCTTCGGTATCTCTCTTGGTCATTTTTAAACACTGATACCGAATGTTGAACAGTGATATTTGTTCACCGAATATTTCTGCAATTACCTCAAGTGTTTCCCTGAAACTGAGCTCCAGGGAAAGTTTTGGCAGAATGAAGTTTATGTAGCGCTCGTGTTCTCAAGCGCCTAACTTCCTCAACAACAGCCTAATCTTCCATGCCTCATTGAACTTTGAAAAGTCTACTGAAAACAAGTCCTCATACTTTCTATACCAAGTTTCAAAAGTGCACGACTCTGAGTCATAACTAAACTCAGTGAGAGAGTTCATTAATGCATCTGTAGAATTTGTTTTAAGTGCAGGCTCACCTTCCTCCACGATTAAAGCTCCGACGGACATTTTTGCTGCCAACTGATCCATTAATTTTGATTGTATGAGCTCAAAGCTCTCTTGCTGCTGTTTGAGGACGGCCTTAAGCTGTCCCATTGTTACATTATCCAAGGACCTCGTCGCCAAAATATGATGTAACCGTGGCCAGAAATGTTAAATGAGGAACCAAACTCCCACTCTTGGTTACCCCGAGGAATGAAACGACAGACACAGAGGTTTCCCAAAACACCGTGGTCTTTACTTCAATTCTCAAGACATAGAGTATTTACATAAAATAGCGTAATCTACTTATAGTATTTACGCAAGCTTGTGACTTCAAGTCACAAGGCAATCTTGCGAGTCCTTTAGTTAATGGATGGCTCCCATGGCAACACCCACTCCTGGTGACTGTGGGTCACTCTGATTAGGACTACCTAGCAGTTCTATTGTTATATTCATTGGAAAGTAGAAGAACAAGTAGAGATCCCATAAAATTCTGACAGGATTGGACAGGTTACATGCAGGAAGAACATTCCTGATGTTGGGGAAGTCCAGAACAAGGGGTCACAGTCTAAAGTCAAAGGGGAAGCCACTTCAGATGCAAGCGAGGAGAAACATCTTCACTCAGATTTCCGCGAACTTGTGGAACTCCCTGCCACAGAAATTCTTTGATATAAAATCGCTGAGCTGCCGGAGCTGCCATAATGGCAGCACTGCCGATGATGTGGATCCCGGGAGAGTGGGGAGCAGAGACACAGCGTTCACCCGCAGGGTCCTACCACCCAGATCAACTGCTGACAGCTCTGTTAAAAGGAGCTGACACTGTTTCATTTAAAATTCTATGACCACAGGGTCTAGGCCCGAGATGGCGGTGTCTGTGTTCAGCAGCGGCCACAAGAGGTTGCAAACTCTAGGGAACAGCAGACCAGCACAGGGCACCAGTAATAGGGAGTACACTCCTCCCCCATTTAGAAGAAAAGCAGAGGGGACAACCCTAAGGATGTGCGACAGACCAGCAAGAGGCTCTGCGGGTGAAGGACACACACAAGCAGGGAGCTGTTGATGACTTGTGAGCGAGGAACTCACATAAGCTGGGGGCAGCTGGCAAGTTGAGGTCAAAGAGATCCCACCAGGCTCCAGGCTAATGGAGACAGGCTCATGAGTACCAAGTATCAGAAATGGAATTTGAGAGAGTGCCAAGAGCAAGGAGGGCTGCTGAAGGGCCCTGGGTGCTGAAGGCTACCTCACTGTGACAGAGATTTTGATCTGGACTTGGGTTGCCAATGGTTTGAATTCAACTCAAGTCTTGTGCAGCTGCAGAGGTTGCGGGAGCGCTGGAGATGAACCCGCAGGCAGTCAGTGGAACTCTTGTTTCCATTTCTCTCACTGTAAGGGGTGCCAGGCAATGCTGTGCTATTGCCTTATGACAGACTAAAGGCAATTTTGTGTAATATTACATTTCTGTTTTATTACATGACAATATGTGATCTGAAGGGGGGTTGGATGTGGCCCTGTGACTAAAGGAATCAAGGGGTATGGAGAGAAAGCAGGAATCGGGGACTAAGGTTGCATGCTTTTGTTGAATGATGGATCAGACTAGAAGGGCTGAATGGGTTCCTTCTGCATCCATTTTCCATGGTTCAATCTATACACTGTGCTTATTTTTTCTTTGGCTTGGCTTCGCGGACGAAGATTTATGGAGGGGGTAAAAAGTCCACATCAGCTGCAGGCTCGTTTGTGGCTGACAAGTCCGATGCAGGACAGGCAGACACGGTTGCAGCGGTTGCAGGGGAAAATTGGTTGGTTGGGGTTGGGTGTTGGGTTTTTCCTCCTTGATTTATTCGTTCATTTATTAAATATTCAAAAAAGGAAGGAAAACTAGTCATAGCCACAATGGAGCAGTGTTCTCCAACTGCACTCCACTGTCAGAAATTATTCCAAAAATGCTCTCTCCGTGTATTGATATGTCATGATCCACTGTAGTACCTGTACCACAATCTAGCCTTGCATCAACTCCTCCAGCAGTGTTTATAACCTGTACACAGGGGAGATCACAGGCTCCCACTGATCACTTTGATAATTTAACAAGATAAACTCACCAGCTTTTGTCCAGATAAAACCTCCAACAAAGCGAGTAGCATCTCTCCATCCTTGATATCTTCAAACAGATCATTAACTGTAATTGGGGGGTTACGCTGAAACAGAAAAGAGAGAAACACTTAACCATTCTGTAATTCAGACTCCAACCTTCCCAGCTGCTCTACACCCAAGATCGTATTTTAAAATAATCAGACCCTTGCAGCAATAAAAATCAGCTTACAAATGTAATTTTCATTTAGAAATTCCATTTCAGGATTTGAATGTTGAGATAGACTTGCTGGATTCTCTGCATGAGAAATTCATTAAAGTCATCCTGAATGTACAAGAGGCAGACAGCCCACTCATATATACTCATGCAACCAAGGAGAATTCTTTGAATGTTAACAGCATGCACAGTGGAAGTGTCTTGGACCACTACCTCAGCTTGTGAGCAATGGATAAAAGGGACATCATCTCAATGCACCTCTGCTGTCAGAGTACCTGAGGAAGTTAGGATGCGGTTAGCAGAGCAGTCAGAAAAATGATATTACAGCACTAGTGACCCGGATTCAAATCAGGCGCTGTCAGTAAGAAGTTTGCACAATCTCCCCATGTCTGCTTGGGTTTCCTCTCACGCTTCAAATCGTTGTAGGTTAATTGGTGTAATGGGCAGCATGGGCTTGTGGGCCAGAAGAGCCTGCTACCGTGCTGTAGGTCTCAATTTTAAATATTTAAATTTAAAAATGTAAGAGTCCAGTGAAGTGCAACAGTTCTAGTTAAAGAGGGATTAACAAGGGAGATGCTGGTGATCACAGTTACAGAGAACTGAAAGGGAATAAGCTCAGGATAAGACTTCCGTTACTTAGTACTGCAAGGAGGAGAAACTTCATTCCGCCCAAGGCTCAAAAAAGCAGAAAATGAAGAGTGCTCACCTTCCACACAGTCTGATCTGGTGTCTGACCATAAAGTTACAAGCAATAAGGAAAACTTGAAACCTTTTATCATTCCAAATGTTCGTGGGCCGATGAGGTTATGATGGAAGTGCAGTTACCAAGAAAAAATAAGGTAGACTGTATTCACGCAAACACACGCACTCAATAAACATCAGTAAATAATGACTGGATTGCCAACTTTGCCCTTTCGTATATTTGGTAGGGAGCAGAGCAGGAGACAAAGCTCACATGTTCTTCAAGTAATGTCATTTGATATTTACACCTGTCTGAGAGGGCAGATTTAATATCCAGTTGAAAGGCTGGCACGCCTGACAGTGCAGAAACCCCAGCGATGTGTTGCCCTGGGCTCTTTTCTCAAAGGTACAGAGTGTTATTTGAACCCATGAAGTCAGAGAGAAGCATGCTAACATTGAGCCATGGTTAACAATCACCTAAGGCTGCATAATCCGTGAGGTGACTAAGACGTTGAAAATTAGAAACAAGAGCCACAAGCTCAATCTATGCTGTTCTGTCATTCAAAAAGATCATGACCTAATCAGTGTACTTTCTTGCCTGATCCCAATTTTCCTATCTATTTATCTACATTTATCCTTCTGCATGCACAGCTTTGATTTTATTTATCTCTATCTATGACTGAACATCCAATGGTTGTTCAGATAACTATATCTGAGTAGACTCAGGTACAAAGATTGAAAACATTCTGCTGAATAAAATTTTCCTCCTCACAATTCTAGATGGTGAAAGTCTTCTCCTGAGCTAATATCTCCTTGTTCTGGTCTTCACAGTTGGAAGAAATTGTCAGTCAGCTTCACCTTGCCAATCTCTCTCAGAATCTCCTACACCCCAGTGAAAAGACTTTTCAATTTTTGACATTTCCACTACTGGGTATATATAATTCCCAAAAAACATGGTTATTGGGAGTAAATTCAGACTCAATTTTACTTACTGGCAGCAGGAGAATATATTGGTACGTAATCTCTTGCATCTTTTAAAATGCTTACCGTGACATAAACAGATTGTGAGTACAACAGTTAGAATCAACCACACCCTTAAGGTTTCCAGCAGATTACAATATCAGACTAGATGTGATACAACAGGAAGGATAAACTGGCATATCTTAATATAAAAAGAAAAATATCATCCTATCCCATGGTGCGAGCTCAAAGAGAATGTAATTCTCAACCCTTACCATCTGTTTCACAATGGCAAGAACTATAGCTCTACCAAATATCTGTGTGTTACCGACAGTTGGCAGCATGGTTCGCACAACACTATTCCAGCACCAGTGACCCAGGTTGGAATCGGGCGCTGTCTGTAAGCAGTTTGTACATTCTCCCCATGTCTGCATGGGCTTCCTCCAGGTTCTCCGGTTTCCTCCCACCCTTCAAAACATATGGGGGCTGTAGGTTCATTGGGCAGCATGGGCTCGTGGGCCGCGCTGTATCTCAAAATTTAAATTTAAAACAATTTTTTTTTGCACAATTATGAATATTTGTTATTTATTTTTCCTATCCTTTTATTTTTGTTTTTTTTTCTTGTTGTGGCATTTAATTTGTGTTTGCATTTTGTATGTAACGGAGGCTGCAGCCAGCAAGACATTCATGTTATATGTATATGGCTGTTCTTATGTGTTTGACTATAGATTCTCACTCACGAAACCCCAACTCACTATAAATTCATCTCCAGTCACAACAGCTCCATGACAAATGCTATTTCCCTGATTCAATCACACCAAGAATAGCTGGACAACAAGGACACCCATGCCACAGTCCCAACTCCATGCTCTGGGACCTGGTTCTCACCATACGCCTCTCTGCATCTGGATCCTCAACTTGCAGAATGCAATGAGGGAGGAATGTTCACAATACCTCTTCCTCATCAATCCTGAACACCAGTGCGCTGCAATGCTGCAAAATCAGCCCCTCACTATACTCCAAGGCTGTGCATCCTGGACCACTGTAGTAGACCAGACCTCAAACAATGATGAGAGGAAGGAGATAGAGAATCTGGTGGCACCGAGTAGGACAGCAACCTCTCGCTCAACTTCAACAAAGCAAGGGAACTCAATATCGGCTTCCGGAGGAAGCATGGAGCACACACTCTATCAAGGTCAACAAATGGTGATGGGAGAGAGTTTCAAGATTTTAGATCTCTCCTGGTCCAAACACGTTAATGATATGGCTAAGGCGGCTCATCAACATTTCAACTTCCTGAGAAATCTAAAGAAATTCAGCCTGACCCCAGTATCTGTTACTAATATTTATAGATGCACCACAGAAGGTATCACGTCTGGATCCATTACAGGAACTGCTTCACAAATGACCGCAAGTAATTGCAGAATTATGAACACAGCTCAGGCCATCACATAAACCAACCTCCCCTCCATCGGCTCTGACTACACTAACCGCTGGCTCAGGAAAAGCAGGCAACATATTAAAGGACCCAAATCACACTCTCTTTATTGTACCCCCACCCACTGGGCAGAGGATCTAGGAGTTTGAAAACTACCAGATGCAAGGCAGTTTCTTCCCCCTCTTATCAGACTATTGAATGGACCTTCCATCAGTAAAGTGCAGCATCCCCACATTGCTTTAACTGGATTTGTTCACTCTAACATTGTGCTCCGCACTTTTAATTTATTTTGCTTTTCTTGTTGCACTTCAGGACAGAGCCATAGGGTCACTCAGTGTGGAATCAACTTTCCCCACAATGACCAGTGATCCAACCGTATTTCTCCCACCTGCCTGCATTTATCTCATCTTATCAACGTATCTGCCCAATTTTTTTTCTAAATATTACAACATGAAAGCTGCCTCAACCACCTCCTCTGGCAGCCCATTCAATAAACTCACCACCCACTGTGTAAATTGTTACCCTACAGATTCCTGTTAAATATTCCCCCCCCCCCCACCCCCATGAACCTCTGTCCTCTGGTTACCAATTCCCCTACTGTGGGTAAAAAGACTCTACATTCACATGATCTATACCTCTCATGATTTTGTACAACTCTATGAGATCACCCCTCAACCTCCTGCACTCAAGGAATAAAACCCTTGCCTGCTCATCCTCTCCTGATAACTCAGCCCCCTAAATTCTGAGTAAATCTTCTCTGTGCCCTTTCCATCTTTCCTCCAGCATGGTGACCAAAATTCAGCACATGGAGCCTCACCAACGGAAGCCTCACCAACGGAAGCCTCACCAACGGAAGCCTCACCAACGGAAGCCTCACCAACGGAAGCCTCACCAACGGAAGCCTCACCAACGGAAGCCTCACCAACGGAAGCCTCACCAACGGAAGCCTCACCAACGGAAGCCTCACCAACGGAAGCCTCACCAACGGAAGCCTCACCAACGGAAGCCTCACCAACGGAAGCCTCACCAACGGAAGCCTCACCAACGGAAGCCTCACCAACGGAAGCCTCACCAACGGAAGCCTCACCAACGGAAGCCTCACCAATGTCTAACAGAGTTGCAATATGAGGCTCCAAACCTTTACACTCAAAAGTTTGACTGTTGAAAGTCAATGGGCCAAAAGCCTTTGTGACCACCCTATCTACCTGTGAAGCCACAATGCACCTATCTCCCTCTGTTCTACAACACTCCCCTGATCCCTACCATTCACTCTGTAGGTCCTACTCACATTAGACCCCTCCCCCCAAACTGGAACACCTCACATCTCTATTAAATTCCATCAACCATTCCTCTGCCCACCTGCCCCACTGATCAAGATCCTGCGGCAATTGTTGGCAACTGACTTTGTTACCTACAAAACCAGACACTTTAGTGCAATCCGCAAACTTGCTAAATCAAGCCATGTACATTTTCATCAAAATGATTGACATTGATGACAAACAGCTATGGGCCCAGCACCAAACCCTGTAGCACATCACTGGTCACAGGGTTAAAGTCTGAAAAACAACCTTCCTCCATCATCTTCTGCTTTCTTCCATTAAGTTAACTTTCTATCCATTCTGCTATCTCATCTTGAATACCATGTAATCTAGTCTTCCACAGTAACCTTGATGCTGAACTACAGACCCCCTTCTCCCACTTTAAACCTTCCTCCTCTTCCTGGAGACCTCATATCAACTTCACTATGTGATACTGCTGATGTCACAGTGGTGGTTGGAAATATAAAGGTCCAGAGCTGGCAGAAGACTAGAACGAGTCCGAACAGAAGACGGCAACACCATCCACGTACAGGGAGGCCTTGACTTGAGTGCCTCCATTACCTGGCACTTATGCCCTAGTCCTTCCTGATGGATTCAGCAAAGCAGTACAAAAATAAGACTGGAGAGTGCAAGCATTCTCCAAACTTTTTTCTTTCTTTGATACTTTATGGGAGGGTGGGAGGAATATGTATACATGGATGAGGTTTTAAAATTCTTTAAATTTTCAAGAAAAGAGCTTGCAGAATTCTGGGAAAAGGTCTTGTGGACAGATGAGACCCAAATTAACCTGCGTCAGAGAGAAGGCAAGAGCCAAGTGTGGAGGCTTAAAGGAACTGCCCAAGATCCAAAGCATACCACCTTTGCAATGGTTTGCATCTTGCAGTGTAGCCTCTGTATTTCTTTTCAAAGTTTTCTGTGGACGGCGGTCATTGACACATCCACGCCTGCCTCTTGAAAAGTGTTTCTGATCTGCCAGGCAGGCATTTGGGGATTTTTTTCTTCATTATGATGAGAATTCTTCTGTCATCAGCAATGGAGGCCTTGGCCTACCAGTCCCTTTGCGATTACTGAGCTCACCAGTACGTTGTTTCTTCTTAATGATGTTCCAAACAGTTGATTTTGGGAATCCTAAGGTTTGGGCAATGTCTCTTACTATTTTATTCTTGTTTTTCAGCCTCATAATGGCTTTTTTGACTTTCATTGACACAACTCTGGTCCTCATGTTGAAAAATGGCAACAACAGACTCCAAAGGTGATCAAAAGCTGAAAAGCAAGCCCAGCTCTCTTATACCTGCACCAATGAAGCAATTAAACATGCCTGACACAACCAACAGTGAAGCCAAATGTCCCAAAATGAAATGAGGGAACTATGTATAAAAAGTGCTGTAATTTCTACATGGTCAAACTAAGACATATACAAATAACCTTGAATAAAATCTGGAATGTGCACTTTAATCACAGGTGAATTGTTTGATTATAAATTTAAAATGAATAGAAGCTCATTCCAGCCATTTAAATCCATGCCAATTAACCTAGAACCCCATATGTTTTGAAGAATGGGAGAAAACGGGAGCATCTGGAGGAAACCCATGCAGACATGGGGAGAACGTAGAAACTCCTCACATACAGCTCCGGATTCAAACCCCAATCGCTGGCTAACCGTGACTGTGTATTTTCTCCTTTCAGAATCTTTTTCCCATGGTGACATTTTTCAATACCAGAGGACATCTGTTTCTAGTGAGTGAAGGAAAGTTCAGAGGAGACATCAGAGGGAGTTTCTTTTTTTTTATATAAACGCAGAGTAGTGGGTGCCTGGAATGCATTGCCAGGGGTGATAGTGGATCCTGGTACAACAGGGACATTTAAAAGACACTTTGATAGGCACATGGATGCAAGAAAAAAGGGTTATGGACTGAGGGAGGGAAGGATTAGATTGACTATGGAGTAGGTTTATAAATGTTGGCACATTTTGATCGGAAGGTTCTGTACTGTACGTTCCATACTTCATATCCTAAAGGGTCCAGCATAACTCCTGGAGGTCACAGTCGACCACTGGGCACTTTTGGAGGGGAAAACCAGTTTCAACTGCATCTCCAAGCCTGGGGCCAGCTGGAAGATGAAGAAAGAAGTGACGACCCCTGCGACACATTGATCCACAAGGGGGATATCAATCCACAATATATGACAGACCTTCAAAGAAGTATCAAATCATCAGTTGGGAGGAAGGAGTGGAGGTGGAAACAATCCCCCTTCAAACGTTCTTGTGAACAATAGCAAGGCCAGAACTATATTGGTCATTGAGAGGATGATGCTGCTAAGATACGAGCCAACAAACCTACTTCTTGATTTGTGTGGCCGAAGTTTAAAATTGTACTGTGCTGCATGGTGTTGTGGGAGTGATCTCCATGGTAACAGCAACCCTGTCAGAGACAACCATTTCCATGGCAACCCACGCCACATGCAAGAGGATGTGAAACCTTTATCAACATTAGCCTTGAAGTTAATTTATGCCCTGCCGTGAGTCTTGAATGAAGAAAATAAGTTCCTTTAAAGTAGTCACTTTCACACTTCAACTGCTGGTTCCCCTGATCAATTTTCAAACATCCAGGATTTTAGTAAAGATTCTGGGAATTCTAGACATCATACTTTGAAAGCAGGGCAATCTAGATTTGCCAATACAATAGCCAAATGTCAACATGAGTCATACTACTTAGAACATTGAATCTTGAAGCAATAGCTTAATGTGATCTACCAGCACAAGAGATAAAGAAAATCACTTTCACTGGAGTCAAGTAGTTGGAGAAATAATCTAAATATCCTACCAGCCTTTGGAATTGGAAAGTCTTGTGTCATACACTTCCACTGTGGTTGCTGCAATTCTTTCACAATGGGAATTAAAATCATATCAGTTGCCAATTAAAATGACCTAGTTCCCAGCCTGGCTTCTTAGGGAAGTCACATAAAAGCATTGTGAGGGACAGCCTCATTAAATTTATAAAGTGGAAGGGGTGCAAGCAGCCACCTTTCACTTGCCACAACCACCTCACCCCCTATTCCTCTATCTTTCTCCTGTCAAAGAGCCAGGAGCACAAGGTTGGCATGACGCTTTCAGCCAGCCCAGCCACCAACTGTGCTTAACTCAGCCATTACCTTCGAGACAGGTGCAATATGACATCCCGGGACTGAACGACTCGAGCCAGGTAAAGGGTGTCCACCAGTTCCCCAAGACACAAGGTTAAACACACAGGTTCTGAGGCAGAGGACTCTGTACCCAACAGAACAGCTGCAGAGGGCAGCTAATGAGATGTTTGCTGCATTAGGTGGCCTCCTGAAAACCTTGCTTGTTATATCAGGAATCACAAAGGAATCCAGCATCAACATTACATGGGGCATTTTCAACAGAGTGTAAAGCCTAGCCTCTCCACCAATACCATATACAAGTCACAAGAGCAAAGCAGCGTGGCATGTGCTTCATCTCAGATGCCCACACAGCATAGACAGAAGCTGCGCACTGCTGGGGGCTGTTATGGAAACTGCAACTGCTCTCCTGCAAGCTCAGCTTGGGGACAAGCCAGCCTCAATGGGTGCAATTATGGCTGCGGGTAGCAGTACTCCACTCTTCTAGCCAACAAACAACCAGCAATGGCCCAAGATGTTTCCAGTAGTGGGAGAATCGAGGACCGGAGGTGGGGGGGATGGGGGGGATGGGTACAGCTACAGAATAAAAGGACATCCCTTTGGAAAAGAGATCGGGAAACATTTTGTCAGCCAGAGGGTGGTGAATCTGCAGAATTATTTGCCACAGATGGCTGTGGAGATCATTAGGAACATTTAAATGTGCATTACACAAAAATACTGGAGAAACTCAGTGGATCACGCAGCATCTATGGGAAAGTAAAGGGTAACCAATGTTTCAGGTATGGGGCTGGAATGAGCAAAATGTGGCAGACACATGAATAAAATGGTGGGGGGGAAGAGGAGAGGAGACTGAGGGGGGGGTGGAGAAGCAGGGAGAGGAGCTTGATTAAGTAAGGGTATCAAAGGTGATGAGGAGAATGCAGTAAAACAGGATTGAGAGGTAAATTCATCCACCATGATTTGAATGATGGAGCACACTCAAGGGGCTGCATGGCCTAATTCTGTTTCCAAACCTTATGGTCTTAAGGGTAGCATGAAGGAGCAAAAACCTGGTGCATTCCCTCAGGCAGCAGGAACTGGAACTCAGAGCAACAAAATTTCCATTGGAAGATCTCAGAGGGTCGAGCAGCATCCATGGGAGATAAAAACAAAACAGTCGACATTCTGGGGCCGGAGTCCTTCATCGGAGCTTGCGACTCCCTCAGGACCTTGCTGGTGCACATGCTCCTCCCCTCCACAGTCCAGCATGGATGTTGCTGATGCCAATCAGATGCAAGCCAAGCCGAAGGTCATCACAACTGATCTGCAAAAGCCCCCCACCCCTGCAATCTCTGCCCCAGGGACAGTCAGCAGACCCAGCACCTACCAGACCCAGCACCTACCAGTCCAAGCACCAGGGCAAACCAAGACACAAGGACGATACACTTTTCCCAATGGTAATTTGGCAAATTAAGTGTTTTTGGACTGTTGTACACTGGATATAAAATCATGGCAGTCAATTTGCCCAAAGCTTGGTCCCATAAGCAGGAATCTGATGGGCCAGAAAATCTGTCCAGATCTTGTATCCACAAGCAGGAATGCAATTGGTCAGACAATGCATATTTAGAAACGTTGATTAATAGATAAACATTGACCACAACATTGCAAATAATTCCTCTGGTCTTCCCCATATGTGCAAGGGCTGACTTGAGAGAGCAGGTACCAATTTAATTCACTGATCTTTCCATGCAACTTGATAAACTTTGACCTGTCAGTGTTGATCAGAATCCTGGCTTTGCTTTAGATTTTATGGTTGTGGTTTGGGCTGTAACCTTTCACTAGGAAAGAGCAGACACCTGAATAAAAGGGTGGGGTGAAGAGGAGGATTCGGAGCACCAGTAGGTTGGGAGGTGATTGAAAGCTTCTTACCTTGGCCAAGTGAGAATTGATCCATTTGGTGAAAGTTCTCTTTTGGACAGACTCTTGCTCATCTGCAAAACATTGAAGGATCAAAAGTGAGACACAGAAGGATTTGTAAAGAAGTTGAGAAACAGCTTTTCTCAATGTTTGACCACCAGGCTTTAAAACAGTCACCGTTTATAATGGCAGGGTCAGTACGCAAGCAGGAAGAGTTGGAGCTGGAAGGAGATGCACATGGCAGGTGGTGAAAGTTTCAGTGATCGAACAGGACCCAATGCAGCCAAAGTAGCTGGGATCTCATCAGCATTAATCATGGATCCTTCAAGCCAGCTCTCTCTGGTAATGAGTTTCTGCCATCTTCATTCATCACAAGGAATCAATCTGGCCATCAGTTGGACATCAGTGGGAATATGAATAAATATGATTCAGCTGTACCAAGGCGATGCTGAGACAACACTGTTTTTTGATGGTCTAGTGTTGTTCAGTTTTGGTCATCCAGCTAGAGGAAAGACATCAATAAATTGGAAGGGGTGCAAGGGAGATTCACCAGGATGATGGTGGTACTGGAATGGTTGAGGTATAGGGAAGGGCTGGATCGGCTGCATCCTTATAAACCAGAGCGAAGGAGCCTGAGGGATGATCTGAGGTTTATAAAAATCATGAGAATCATTGATAAAGTGAATGTCCACAGTCTTTTTCCCCCAGAGTAGAGGACGTAGCTTTAAGGTGAGAGAGGAGAGATTTAAGTGGAACATAAGAGGAAACATTTTCACTCAGAGGGTGGTCCCTATCTGAAATGAGCTGCCAGAGGAAATTGTAGAAGCGGGCACGATAACAACGTTCAAAAAAAACATTTGGATAGCCCCAGAATGCCAACTTGATTGTCATGGACAGGTTAAGGAGAAGGGTCTGCTCTGTGCTGCCTAACTCTAAAACTCTATATCCGAAGATTTCTCTGGTGGGCCTCAGACAAAAAAAATCCCAAGATGCCAAGTTGAAAATATACCCAGAAGTCCACAGATGGCCAATCTCCGTGCAATCCCGCAGGAGTTCTGCATCATCATTCCATGCACATTGCATCAACCAAGACCCTTCCATCCATTCTGGTGGGCATGGAAGGCTGTCAAAGGCAAAACTTTGAGAGTGCAAAGTTTGCATGTTCCTGTCAGAATTAAAGGCAAAGCTAAAAGGCATGGAGAACCTTGGTTTTCAATGAATATTGGTGATCTGGTTGAGAAGAGAGAGGTGTATAGCAGGTATAGGCAAAAAGGTGCAAATGAGCCACTAGAAGAGTATAGAAAATGTAAGAAAATACTTAAGAAGGAAATCAGGAAGGCAAAAAGAAGGCATGACGTTGCTTTGGAAGATAATGTGAAGGTAAACCTGAAGGGTTGGTACAAACATGTTAAGAGTAAAAGGATAGTAAGGGACAAAATTGGTCGCCTAGAAGATTAGAGTGGTCGACTATGTGTGGAGCCTCATAATGGGGGAAATCTTAAATAGTTTTTTTGCATCCGTATTTACACAGCAAACTGGCATGGTGAAAAAGGAAGGAAGGGAAACAAGCAGTAGTTGCATGGAACAGATGGAGATTAAGGGGGGGGAAGGTGCTTGCTGCCTTACAGCAAATAAAGGTAGATAAATCCCTCAGACCTTGAGGGAGATGAGTGTAGAAATTGCAGGGCCCTGGAAGAAATATTTAAAACATCTTTATTCATGGGTGAGGTGCCTCAGAATTGGAGGGTAGCTCATGTTGTTCCTTTAAAAAAAAGATTCCAAAAGTAAACCATGAAATTACATGCTGGTGAGCTTGACATTAGTGGTAGGTAAATTATTGAAGGACGTTCTGAGAGATTGAGTATACAACAATTTGGACCGCCAAGGGCTGATTAAGGATAGTCAGCATGGCTTTGTGCACGGTTGGTCGTGTTTAATGAATCTTAAGAATTTTTTGAGGGGGTTACCAAGAAAGTAGATGAAGGAAAGGCTATGGATGTTGTCCACATAGACTTTAGTAAGGCCCACGTGGGAGGTTAATTCCGAAGGTTCAGACACTAGGTATCCATGGAGAGATTGTAAACTGGATTTGAAATTGGCTGAAAGGGAGAGGACAGAGAGTGCTAGTGGATGATTGCTTCACAGACTGGAGGCCTTTTGACTAGTGGTCCCAGGGATTGGGACTGGGACCATTGTTGTTTGTCATCTATGTCAATGATCTGAATGATAATGTGGTAAATTGGATCAACAAGTTTGCCGATGACCTGTTGTGGACAGTGAGGATAGCTTGCAGAGGAATAACTGGAATAATGGACCAGAAAATGACAGATGGAATTTAACACAGACAAAGTTGAGGTATTGCATTTTGAAAGGACAAACCAAGAAAGGACATGCAAGGTAAATGGTAGTGCACTGAGGAGTGTGGAGGAACAATGGGATTGGGGAATACAGACACATAATTCCCTGAAAGTGGTGTTACAGGTAGAATGGGTTGTGAAGAAAGCTTTAGGCATCAAAGTAATGAGTACAGGAGTTGGAATGTTATGGTGAGGTTGTATAAGACCTTGGTGAGGCCACATTTGGACTATTATGTGCGGTTCTAGGCACCAAACTACAAGAAGGATATCAGTAAGTTCGAAAGAGTTTGGAGAAGATTTACAAAGATATTGCCGGGTCTTCAGGAGTTGAGTTACAGGGAAAGATTAAACAGGTTAGGACTTTATTCCTTGGACTGAAGAAGAATGAGGGGAGATTTGATAGAGGTTTACAAAATTATGAGGGGCGTAGACAGAGTAAATGAGAGTTGGCTCTTTCCACAAGATGAGGAGAGATAAATATGAGAGGACATAGCTTTAGGGGGAAAGGGGAAAGGTTTAGGGGGAATTTCTTCACTCGGAGAGTGGTGGGAGTGTAGAACAAGCTGGATCACTCTTAAATTTTAAAAATAAACTGGATCGATACATAGAGGGTTATGGAATGGGTGCAGGTCAGTGGGACTAGTGGTATGATATTTTTGGCACAGACTAGAAGGGCCAAATAGCCTGTTTTATGTGCTGTAGTGTTCTATGGTTCTAATGTATTATATAAAGAGCAAAGAAGATCAAGGACAAAACTTGTCCCTCAAGCAAATTACAACAGATTTTCTTTCAGCTGAGCTGCATGGTTTATTTTGGCTTGTTTTATTTTGAGCTTAAAACCATCAAACCAGGGTGTTTACTTGGATACATTTAGTGTAAGTACAAAAGAAAGTTGTGAATTTATACAGTGCCTTAACACCAGCCCTAGAAATCAGATAATGCTTCTCATTGCACTCTCAGTTCTAACTTAGCTATTGTCACATTCAGTTTGCATGAAAATATTATGACACAACATCCCACACAAGGAAAATTCATTAAACAAAAAATTAATATGTTGGAATTGCTTGTGAAAAGAAAAAATAAAGAGCTGAAACTCGGTGTTAAATGAGTCTTGAACCTGCTCACAAGGGTCTTGCCTTTTGGGCACTTACTGCACTCACTTCTACTTCCCCTGAAGATTTACTAAATAGTTGGCATACAAAGAGTTAACAGTGCAGCATCCACATGACTAGGGCAAACGCAGTTGAAAGCAAACTGTTACTGTAACCAATAAAACTCCTGAAAGCAGATAATCAGGTTCAATGCAAAAGACTGCAATTTTCAAAGCCTTGCAGCGCCTTCAACAGGGAGCTGCTAGCCCTCTACCTTGCCATCTGACAAGGTATGGAATTTCTTGGAGAGTTGGAAGTTCTCGGCCTTCACGGACCACAAACCCTCACCTTCCCATTCACCACAGTGTTGGTCAGCACAGCAGCAATGCCACCTGTCATACATCTCAGAGTATACCACCACCGTCAAACACATCTCCAAGAAAAACAACTTAGTGGTCGAAGCACTGTGTCGCACCTCCATCCACTCGGTGCAATCCCTGTCCCCAGGGATGGACAATGCAGTGCTTGTCGATGCACAGCAACCAGACGAAGAAATGCCGGGCTATCGCACCACAGTCTCAAGCCTGCAACTTGAGAATATCCCTATCAGCCCAACAGACAGCAAGCTCCTCTGTGATATGTCCACCAGCCAAATCTGCCTCATCGGTCCAGCCACTTCGAGGCGTTGCATTTTCGACGCACTAAATGTTTGGCCCACCCATCCATTCGGGCAATCATCCAACTGGTGGCAGATAGATTTGTTTGGCACAGCCTACACAAGCAAGTCAGGCACTGGGCCAGGACATGCATACACTGCCAGACCGCCAAAGTCCAGAGACACGTCAAGCCCACTTCAACCCTTCCAGCCGACGCACAAGAAGTTTGAGGAAGTCCATGTGGACATTGTCAGTCCACTCCCAGTCTCCTGGGAGGGCAAGGTACCTGTTCACAATGGTCGACAGGTTCACCAGGTGGCCAGAAGCCGTACTGCTTGCTAACACATTCACAGAGTCCTGCGCAAGAACCCTTATTGCAAGCTGGGTTGCACATTTTGGTCTGCCTCCCTGCATCACATTCTATAGGGGATCACAGATCACACCCCCTAACTGCACCATGGCCTACCATCCACAATCCAACAGCCTGGAAGAGTGTTTCCACTGGCACCTAAAGTCAGCCCTGATGGCATGCCTCCAAGGCCCGCATTGGGTGGTGAGCTCCCATGGGTATTTCATGGAATCTGCACGGCTCCCAAAGAAGATTTAGTCACGTCTTCAGCAGAGATTGTTCCAGGCAAGTTTGTGCTAGCAGCCCGTGGCACAGAGACACCCATGGCAGTGCTCCCAAAACTCCGAGTGAAGGTCGGTACACTAGCTCCTGTCCCAACCTCGGGTCACGGCCTGACACCTTCCTTTGTCCCCAAAGGACTTCCGGGACCATGACTATGTCTTTGTCTGCAGGGGCATGTGCCAGACTCTACTGCAACGGCCTTACGAGGGATGTACAAGGTGGTGCATCAAAACAGAACTATGTGCATCCTCAACATGAGCAGCCAAGAGGAGACCTTCACCACTGACAACCTCAAGCCAGCGCACCTAGACCTGGAGCACTCCGTGACTGTGCCATTCTCACGCCAACGAGGTCGGCCATGCAAACAGACTAAAGAGGTGTTAGCCGTGGAATCCACACTACTAATGCCAGTTCAGGTGGGGGGGGGGTCATAGGCAAGTCTGCGGCAGATCTGACTGCGAGAGCTCCAGGTGTGGGGCAAGCCCAGGTGTGGTGCAAGCCCAGGTGTGGTGGTTGACATCATAAAAGTCCCGGGAGTTACAAATGTCATCAAGGTCTGAGTGATTTAAACGCGCGTGCAAGTTCTAATAAAGTCAATTGAGTCAACTTACTTTCGACTCTGCGTGGTTCTTTCGCTCACTGCTTGCCTAGTGCAACTACAGGATACAACAACCTGATATGTACTGCACAGCCATTAAACAGGAGAGGCCACAGGTGCTGTGCCATTGGTGCAATACACAAAAGTGCTGGAGGAGCTCAGCAGGTAATTCGGTCTCTATAGGAAGTAAAAGGTAACGAACATATTGGGACACAAAACCAAACAGGACTTAGAGATTTGAGTTTTGATCAAGCTCTCTGTGAAGAAAATCAAAAAGACAGTTAAAATTTTTAAATTAAGAATTTTTTTACTAAAAAATGGAAAAAACAAATACTAAGAAACCAAAGCAGCCAAGAACAAAATTTGAGGAAGTTTCTACTCAGCCAGGAACATTGAGTGAAAGCCTGAAAGGGAGCAACGCAAGAGGGGCCTCAGGACCGGCAGTCCTGGGGAGTTGGGATAAAAACATTATCCTGGGAGAAAATGGAAAACTTGACAACTGATTTGTCGCCATTGAAAATGTAATGAGAGACATGTCTGAAAAGATGAGTGAAATTAAATAAATTCTTGAAGACTTAATGGAAAGAATGACTCAAGAAGTAGAAGACTTGGTAAAAACACAAGATAAAACAAAAGCTTTGGAGAAAGATGTGAAAAAATGGGAGTCAGACAGACAAGGTCTGCTGGACAAGATCGATCACATGAATAATTTTAGCAGATGAAAGACTGTGAAGAATGTTTACAATGGGACTGAGTAAGGGTTTTTTTTAAATCTTGTATTTATTGTTGAAAAATAAATTTTATTAAAATCTTCATGTAGATCTCAGAAAAAATGAAAACTTGGGAAAAGTAGTAGCAGGGTAGTAAGGGGGAGAATGGTGCCCAGAGAGAAGTATCTATAAAAGATGGCACTAAAGGGAGGGGTTCTTCTTTCTTGAGAGATTCCGCAAGCTTTTGGGGTTTCCTGATTATGTCACCCTAGGGCAGGGACATTGTATGTGGGTTTTTTTAAAGCAGAAAGATCATCATTATTTAAACAATTGAAACAGTTTATTCTTAAACAATATTTGTTTAAAAATTGGTATGTATAGAATGCTAAAATTTATTAGTCTTAATGTTAGTGGGATAAATGGGATGATGAAGAGGAAGAAGGTCTTGATAGACCTAAAACAATTAAATTCAGATGTAGTCTTTCAACAAGAAACACATTTTAACAAATCGGAACATGCTAAATTAAAAAGAGGATGGGTGGGACAATCATCATCATTTGGCTCAAAAGCAAGAGAATTTTAATTAATAAAATTTTAATTAATAAAAATATACCAATAATAATAAGAGACACTGACTGACCAAGCCAGAAGATTTGTAATGGCACACTATAAGATTTATGCAGATTCAGACATTTATGAATATCTGGGCACCAAATTATGATGATGAAGCCTTTATGAAGGATATCTTTTTTTAAAAAACAGCAGAGGGAAAACCAAATATACTGGTTAAAGGAGATTTCAATTTTGTACCCAGTTCTAATCTTGGATAAATCAGCCAGAATAGTAACAAGGGCAAAAGCTGCAAAAATGACATCATTTATGAAGGATTTAAATTTGATTGATATATGGAGGTAGCTTAACCCCATAGAAAGAGACCATCATTCTACTCACGGGTACATGACTCACATCCAAGGATTTCCATTTTTACAATCTGCCCAGTTAAAAAATTGAGTGGTAAAAACAAAATATTTGGGAAGTCTTTTATCAGATCATTTGCCAAGAACTTTAACTATCGCGATAATGGAAAAACAAGGAAATATAGATGCCACACTGCTGAGGATGAAGGACTTTTGTGAGTTTATTAAAAGTCAGAATTATTTTGTGAAACTATTCTTCCTTCTGCTGATAATAGTTTTTTTTTAAATATGGGATACGTTTACACCTTATCTGAGAGGACAAATTATTTCTTATACAAAAAAATCTTAAGAGAGAATATACTACAGACTTGGATGGTTTAGAGAAAGACATAATGAAATTGGAAAAGGAATATCATAGAACAAAGTTACAAGAAAAATATAGATTATTAGAGAATAAAATCTGAAGTATAACATATTACAAATGTATAGAATAAAAAAACTACATTAAAAACCAAACCAAAATATTACTAGTTTTGAGAACAGGAACAAAAAGTTTTATCTTAGTAGGTAAAGGCAGAGAGGTCATCTAGAATGATAAATGCATTAAAAACAGAGGCTGATATAACATACATCAAAAATAAATAAATAATATTTTAGACAGTACTATATGAAACTGTACAAATCAGAATTATTAGGAGATGGATGAATTTTTAACAATTGTTGAACTTCCAAAATTAGAAAATAGAGAACAAGTTGAGTTAGATGCCCTTTTCACAAGAGAAAAATCGAGAAAGCTTTGAGTACTTTACAAGCTAACAAATCTCCAGGGGAGGATGGGTTTCCTCCCAAGTTCTATAGACAATTTAAAGATCTATTGATACCTCTTATGATGGATGTACTGGACTAGGAGGAATCTTTCTCAACTGCTATAATTACAGTGCTAACGAAGAAAAGTAGAGACCCATTAAAAACCTCACATTGACCTATATCACTTTCGAATGCTGATTATAAAATATTGGCAAAGGCACTAGCTAATAGATTAGGACAACATCTTCCAAAATTAATACATACAGACCAGGTGGGATTTGTCAAAAGAAGACATTCTTCAAATAGTCTAAGTAGACTATTTAATATAATATAAATGACAAAATCGAAGTATAACAATCTCCAAAGATGTAAAAAAAAGCATTCAATCGATTAGAATGGTAATTTCTATTTAAAACATTGGAAAAATTTGGTATGGGCAGAGAATTTATAAATTGGACAAGAATTCTTTATCATAAACCACAAGCCAAAATTATAAGTAATAAAGAGATGTCAGCAGTTTTTCCTTTGAGTTGATCAAGTAGACAGGGGTGTCCTTTGTCCCCTGTGCTTTTTGACCTAGATATCGACTCACTGGTGGAGGTTATAAGCAGAGATATGAATATTAAAGGCTTCAAAGTTGGACAGGAAGAACATACAATTAGTTTATTTGCTGATGATGTGCTATTATATATGTCTGACCTGGCAGAATCCTTGATTAAAATACAATGAACATTAGAAAATATGGAAGAGCATCAGGCTATACAATAAATATGGATAAGAGTGAAAAAATATAATTGAAGAATTTTACTATGAAAGATATCAAAAAGGTAGTAGATTTAAATGGAAAATAGATGGAATCAAATATTTAGAAGCAATGACAGATAATAATTTACAGAACATATAAATTTATTTACACTCCTCTTTTAGCAAAAATAGAGAAAAATGTACAGAAATGGCAAGACCTGCTGATTACTTTAGTGGGAAGAGTGCATTGTATTAAAATGAATGTGATGCCAAGATTACAGTACTTTTTCAATCGTTGTCTATTGCACTACCTAAAAATCTCCTTAAATTATTAAATAATTATATAAGGTGATTCCTATGGAATAACAAAGTGCCAAGAATTTCATTGGAAAAGATAAAATGGGATTATAATCTGGAAAGGTTTAGTCTTACGGATTTAAGAGGTATTATTTATCAGCACAAGCAAGATATTTATAATTCTTCTTTGAAGACACTCCACTTCTTGGATCTGAATGGGATGGAATTCAATAAAAGAGGAGAAGGTGAAGGACTTTATTTATGTGGAATGTTAAGTTAATAACAAAAAAGATGAATAAACCTATATTAATACATATGATTAGAATATGATAAGAAATAAATTAGTGTGTTGTTAAAAAAAAGCAGGTGTATCATTAAGAACACCATTATGTAAAAATGTATTGCTATGAATCGTAACAAAATATTGAATTCCTGGTATGACAAAGGAATAAGATATTGTTACAAGATCAAACCAGGAAACCATAAAAAAGGCATATCACAAAGGGATAAAGATGAACAATTATTTTATTAACAAAAATTCACCTTCAAACTTTAATTCAAAAACCCCCCTTTTATAACATATGTAAATTGCTATAACAGTGTAAAACTAATAAATTACCCAGCCTAAATATAACATATGTAATTAAAGTCTAAGTTATATTTCCAACCAGACCAACTTAAAGACAAAACAAACACAAAGCACACAAGACTCACAAAACTTCGATCTCAACTGAAGCAAAGATCATAAACAAAATTCAGTTTGTTTGGTAAACTGAAGCCAAAAGATCTTAGAGAGAGAGCACAAAATTCAAAGTTGTCTTCTTGTGTTGCTTGCAGAGAGAGGAACAACTGGCTTGGTCCGGATCCTTCTGGCTGCCTTCAGAATGTACACCCCTTTTTGAAATCCCAACATTCTAAACTGTCCTCCAGACCATGACTCATGCTCTGAGCCTTCTTCCACTCCACAGCACCCCCAGTGGTGGTTTATTGTCCAAGTCCAGAAATTTTTAGATCATTTTTCTGCCACTCTCTCAGCAGTCCACCTTCACTTTGGCTCTTAAAGGCAAACTGTCACTTTTTAGAATAAAGCCAAACACATAGGCCAATACACAACACAGAACTCTGTAACAATATATTGATGAGTGTTACGTGGAGGGATCTCTTATTTTTTTTGAATAAGAAATAAATATGGAGTAGCTAATAGGCTTTTCTTTTGTTTTCTCCAGCTAGGATCCTTCCTAAGAGAAAGGTGGGGGCCATGTTTGGCATCACTTGAAATTAGTGATTTGGCTGGGGAACAGACCTAAAATTTATAATCAAGATGCACTTTGTTCTCAAAAATGAAAGTACAAAATCAAGTTTACAGAGATCGAGAGAGGGATGGGAGTCAGATTTAGGTTTTGCAATAATGCAAATATGTTGGCCTGATTGGTGTTTGGATAACATGACGTCAATAATAAATGCAAGATACGGATTAGTTAAATATAATTTCCTACATCAATTATCCCTTACACTACAGAAGTTGCATAAATCAAAATCTGAAATATTGGAGACATGTTTTAGGTGGTGGACAGAAATAGGAACATTTTTACATGAGACCTTTCTGGCACGATATTACTGAAATACTAATAACAGGGATGGCCTTCACCAGCAACCCGGAGCTTTATCTTTTGGGCAATTTTATTTAAATAAGTGGTAAACTTACTAAATTGCAAATTTCATTTGTTAAAATAACCTTAGCAGTGGATAAGAAATGTACTGTGATTAATTGGAAATCCGACTATCCGATAGCATGACGGAAGAAAACAGAGATGAAGAGTTGTAAACTTATGGAAAAAAATTATATACAACTTAAAGAACAAATATGACATATTTATCAAGATATGGCAGCTGCATTTGGATCATAGGGGGCCCAATTATAATTATAACTAAAATTACAATAATAAAAATAACAATAATAGATCCTGTTATACCATAAATGCAAGTGACTTCCCCATTGAGAATTTTTTATGGTCAAGATAGATGTGAGTCCTGACAGTGTGTGAATTTATATTGTGAAAGGAAGAGGGGGTGGAGTGGAAGGGTTGTTTTGTTTGTTTTTTGTAAGTTCATTTATATATAAACATACATATATACACACACACACTTTGATATTGGTGAGTTTACTATGCATATTTATGGAAAAACAAAAATAAAATATTGAAAAAGTTATGAGCAAAAGGTATGGGCATCTGAGCGAAAAGATGAAAGTGGGTGGCACAAGATAGCAGAGGATGCAATTAGCTGGAAGCACAAGATGGTGTTTTATTCGAGCACTTGTCCATGTTTTGCTCACGCTTTGACGAAGGGCTCAAGCCTGAAGCTTTGGTTAATTTTCACTTCCTCGAGATGCTGTGGGACCTTCGGAGTTTCTCCGGCACTTTTGTACATTGCTTTGTAAAGCAGTGTTAATTCTTTCAGTGTTGGTCAATTTAACAGACCAAAGAATGAAAGAAGTGAGAAACAAACCAATCTGCTGGAGAAATTCAGTGGGTCAAGTGGCATCAACAGGAGAAAAAGAATGGACAATGTTGCGGCTCGGAGCGTGCAGAGGGGAATACCTGTATCATGAGGGCAGTCATGGTGGTGGGGTGGGGTGGGGGTTTGAACAAGGGCCAGTGGGGGCCATTCCTGCTTTTCCTGCCCAAAGCACAGTTCCACAAGAGTACTTTGCTCAGGGATTCAATCCTCCCTGTCTGCTTTCAGCTGATAGATTACTCCTAAGACCTGAGAAATCTAGTGGTTAAAAATAGAACAGCTATTACATTAAAAGCAGAAGGTTAGGTTATAATATTCAAATGACCAACCAAATTTCTACCAGCGATTGGCTGTCTCCCTTCATTCTACCTCCATCAAAACCGGAAAACCTGCAGAACTATTTGTCAGTATGGATTTTTTTCAACTCCGCCTACCTAACTCGATTCAACTCATTCTTTCCAGAGATGCTTTGAGAGTACACACCACATTCACAATAAATGACATGGAAACAGGAGATTAAAAACATTATTCAATCTGCATGGCTATTAAAGGCCAATCTCTGATTTGAAAAGAGGGTAAAGATAATTACAAGGAGGGACTGGAAGGAGCAACAGAAGATCTCACTGGATTCTCACAGCAAGCAGAAACTAATAAAAAATGCTAGCAAGTCCCTTGGTAATGAGACAGCAGTACAGCATGAGACAAACAAATAACAAGGCCATAATTCATTACCGTTCCAGAGCAGCTACGAATGCAGGAATGCGTCTTATTACAACAGTGAATAGGGACTTCGATAAAGGAGACAACGACGCAGTCATGATCTTAACATCCAAACATAATTCACACTGCAATTAGCAGACCCAGCATAACCGCAGCACACGAGTCTCCTTCAGCTTGTTAACTATCCGCTCTGAGGTGGTGCAGATGCCTAGCAACAGATCGCGAAATGACAGGGGACTCAAAGCACGTGACAAGTTATGAAAATCACACCAAAACTTGCAGGTGCTCAAAAGCTAAAGTCAGAAAATGGTCGGCAGGTCAGAGCTCAGGTTTCAGTTCCGAGACCCTGAGAGGCTTCATCCCATCATTTAAACTACAACGAAGGGAATGATGAATTTGAGAGTTCATTCTCATCCTCGTGTACAATGTACAGATACCCCAAAATTCTCACTTCCTGCAGCCACACGGGTATGCAGGATGCACCAACTACAATGGGATACAGAAGAAAATAAACATAAAAGAATGGATAAGTAAAAGTTCACAGTTGCAGTTAGTGCAGGAAATAAGTGGCATTTCAATTTTGCAGCCAGATCTTTTGGTCCCTTTGTTCCACCGACTGTCCTCCTTCACCTTCTCTGCTACCTTGGCCAACACATTTCTCCCTTTCTCAGGGTTTGGACCTGAAACTTTAGCTGCTTGTCTTTCCAACGTTCTCGGTTTTCACAGCTAGCAAAAAAACAATTCAGCGGGTCAGGAAGGATCTGTTGAGGCAGATGGATGGTGAACGTTTCGGGTTGAGACCCTGTACCAGGACTCGGCATCTCTGCGGGAAGGTGGCCTTCTGATTCAGCGAGGAAAAGGACAACCATTCGTCACTACTCCTGCTTATGTCAGCAGTGTCCTTTGCTCGCTGGGCACAGTTGAAGGCATTCTCGCTTGATCTGGCTGTCCCTGTCAACAAATAAAGGGCTCACACACAAAGATCCAACCAAGAATTAGTTTGGGAGGGCGGGCAGAGGAAAAATGGGGAGGAATGTGTGTGGGGGTGGAGCTGCCAGATTACTTCATCTAAACGCTTCATTGGGAACTGGAATAGGGATATTCAAAGCACTCTTAGATAGGCAAATGGATGTAAGAAAAAAGGGTTATGGGCGTGAGGTAGATAAAATTAGATTGCTGTGGAGTTAGGGTTTACATAGGTGAGAATAACATGAAGGAACTGTGATGTAATGTTCAATGAACTATTGAAGGTTGAGGGGTGATTTGATAGAGTTATTCAAAATTATAAGGGGGACGGATAGAGTCAATGTGGATAGGCTTTTTCCACTGAGAGTGGGGGAGACTCAAAACAAGGTGGCATGGATTGAGAGTAAAAGGGGAAAAGTTTTTAAAGGAAACATAGGGGGAATTTCTTCACGCAGAGGATGGTGGGGGTGTGGAATGAACTTCAGACAGTGGTAGTAGAAGAGAGACCAATGTTAATATTCAAGGAAAGGTTGAATAGGTATATGGATGGGAGAGGTGTGGAGGGTTATGGGCCAAATGCGGGTCAGTGGGACTAGGTGGGAGATGATGTTTGGCACGGACTAGTAGGGCCAAACTGGCCTGTTTCTGTGCTGTAAAAGGTTATAGGTTAAGTGAGTGAGAAAAAATTGAAAAGATGAGTATAATGTTAGCAAATGTGATACCATTCATTTTGCTCAGAAAAATAGATCCAATTTAAATATGGAAAAATTGCAACATGCTGTTGTGAAGAGTGTTCTGGGAGCGCTTGGGCATAAATGACAAAAGGTTGGTTTGCAGGTGATCAAAGCGGCAAATGGGATGTTGGCCATCATTACGCAAGTGATTGAATTTAGGAGCAGGGAGGTTCTGCTGCAACTACACAAGTGAGAGAGCGCCTGGAGGACTGCATGCAGTTATGGTCTTCTTACTTACAAAAGGATGTACTTACTGGCTTTGAAGGTGGTACAGAGGAGGTTCACCAGGTTGATTCTGGAAAGGAGGGGGGGTTAGCCTATGGAGAAAGACTATACTCAATGGAGTTTGGAAGGATAAGGGCAGATCTTATGGAGACATAAAATTATGAAAGGACTTGATAAGATGGAAACAGGATGATTGTTTCACCTGAACTAGTTGAGGCACTATCAATTAGACCTGACAGACCAGAAGTTGAGATGAATAGGCTTTAATCACGATAAACTTACAGGCAAATCTTACATGATGATGGTCCAATTCCAAGGCAGTACTGAGGAAGGGGATTAGATGCTACCACCTTTATTAGGGATCCTGAGGGAGGAGTAGTTACAGTATTGGGGCGGGCCAACCAGTACAATTCATGTATTACAGTGTTACTAGGGGACTGAACTAGTGCTTCACAATTCAGGGAAATCAATTAGGATGGAAATGAGGAGGAACTGCTTTCAAGGTTCCTTTTATTGTCATACAACAATACTTTAAAAAAGTTACACACATGATATACTTTAACTTTTGTCTGTTTTAAGGCAAACATAGTCCCCATGAGCATTGCGTGGTGCCACTAACAATAGGAGGAAGAAAAAGAGAATCCCTTCAGAGTTACTGAGTGGATTTGCCTTCAGGACTCTGCAGCCACATAGACTCCTGCTTGATTCATTTGCAACCTGATCATCAGATCCAAACTTCCAACCTGATCAGAAATCCTTCAGTGCCCAAGGCCCTTCAGGAACCCTTCTGGCTCTCAACACCTTCTCAAATTCCATCTCCCCATTTCTGATGCCGTGCATCGGTCCAGTTCTCCCCCGGAGTCTGCAACCCCGCATGGCTGCTGCGGAGTTCAGGGGCTGCCACCTTGGGCACAGACCTCGCGGTTGCAGAATTCTACTTACAAACACCATTGGCTCCTTTAACAGGCTGTTTAAAGGCTGCACAGAGCCGCTGGCATCACGACTGGGCGGTTGAAATCTTCAGTGTAGCATTGTGTCTCTGTTCTGCCAGGTCCGCACCAGTGGCGGCGCTGATGTTACAGCAGCTCTGGCAGCATCTCCTCACTCCCACCCTGCAAGAAGTAATGAATCTATGGAATCGCTGCTCAAAGAAGCAGCAGAGCCTGCCTCATTGAATGGATTGAAAACTCAATTCAATTTTTGCATAGTAGGTGAATAAAGGGAAGGGAGGTGAAGCTGAGTCCATGGTCAGATCACCCATTGAATGGCCAAATAGACTTGATGGGCCAAATGGCCTTCTCCTGCTCCTATGTTATGTTCTTATGATGGCTGAAGCTCACTGAGATTTTCCATTTGAAGGGGCAGGTAAGGGTACATCAAAGCACAAAGGTGGATGTGAGGTGTGCCCTAAGGGCTGAGCTGGAAATAAGTACGCATTTGTAGGCTAAAGAGAGCTGTGGATGAGTGACCAGCTTGCTGAGAGCAAGGTGGGAGAGGGCCCTCAAAATCCCTAAATGCCCAACTTCAGATGATTGCGAGGTTGTGGCCGCCTTCCGGACACGCCCCTGACTGACTCTGCAATTAAATGGGAAGCAGCAACAGACTGCATTTATGCAGCACCCTCAACTGCATCGCCGTACAAAATTTGAGCTGGTGTCCACAACTGGCCAGGGGATCAACAGCAGAGATACAAAGGAGAGACGGTTCAGAAATGCCAGCAGATCTGGGTTCATCATTTGGGCTGACTGTGGGGAGTTTGCACGATCTCCCCATGAATATGGTGCTTTCCCCTGGTATTGCAGTTTCCTTCCAGATTCCAAAGATTTTCTGGCAGTCAATTGGCTACTGTGGCTTAGCCCCCCAGCAGGGGTGGTGGCTGGGATTTGAGGTTTGAGGATTTGGGGGAGGGGCAGCATAGTTAAAGAGGATGGGGGAGAGGACAATTAGGAGAGAACAGGTGACTGATGGGAGCACTCAGAGTCCATAGGCGAAAGGCCTCCTTCAACATTGTCAGAAAAAATGAGAGAGAGGGGTGGCCAGAACTTGGCAACTGAAGGCACAGTCACCAATAGTTCAGCGAACGAAACTGTGGCAGTTTATGAATGAAGAACTATGGGTATCTGACATCAGTGAAGGCTCAGGGATGTTTATGGAAATAGACCATCAAGAGGTGAAGGAGAAATACTTTACAACTAAGGATCTTCTGGATCTGAAGCCAGTGTAACATGGGTCATAGAATGTAGGATTGAGCACAATATTTATACCGACACCTTGCATTGGACCAATAAATCAACTAAATCCAAAGGAATACTTTGACAGCACAGTGAAACAGTTCGTTTTGGAATAGGAGGCCGAGGGAGCACACCTCTGTCCCTATTAATAGGACGGAGTTGGAGAGGGCTGGTTCCTTCAAGTTGCTGGGAGTCCACATATCAGAGGACTTCTCCTGGAGCCAGCACATCAAAGCAACCATGAAAAAGGCACACCAACACCTCTATTTTCTAGTTCCCAAATATTCTATTGTACTTCCACAGGTGCTCTGCGCAAAGTATACTAAGAGGTTGTGTCATAGTCTGGTTTGGTAATTCAAGTGCCCAGCAATGCAGAAGGATTGAGAAAGTAGAAAGCATCGCAAGGTTCATCACACTTTGACCTCCCATCCATGCCAGAAATCTATGTGAGGCACTGGCTCAAGAAGGCAGCCAATATCATGAAGGACCCTCATCACCACCTCTTCTCACTGCTACCTATGGGCAGAAGGTACAGAAACCTGAAGCCCAGCACCTCCAGGCCAAAGAATAGGTTTTTCCCAACAGCTATAAGGCTCACGAACCTCCCCCAACTACCCTAACCATAAACTAACACAATATCAGAAAAAGTATCTGCTCTATTAAAACGTCTCATTTTATCCTACACTATTATAACTGTGACTATTTATTATCTAACTTTTTCGTTTGTTATATCTTTCTGTATGGTAATTTAACGCATATTATTAGTTTTCTTTTAACAAGGTACTACTTTGGCTGCAGCAAGTAAGAATTTCAGTGCATATGCACATCATACGATGTGACTGGCAATAAACTCCTTATTATCAGCAGATCTTCATAACCCAATCAATCGTTGCCCCTTCTCCTTCCCCCACCTGAGAAGGAGAGGCAGCACAATGGGCGATTTAAAACATCTTCATGCATGTTATAAGCATGTTCGTGCGGCTCCTGCTGTGATCATTCATATTGTGCCTCCTGCTATTGCCAGAAGTAACACATACTGCCATTCGGACACTCCTCCTGAATTCAGCAACCGATTCTTATTCCAGTTTGCACTGATCCATCTCTCAGATAGAGGCCAGCTATTGACAATGACTGCGCTTAACATCAATCAAAGCTTTCTGCCGCAGTTTAGTGGCCTGTTATCTTCGTCGCTACCAGATTTGGAGGGCAGTCAGAAAGCATTTCCAGTGCACAATTCTCTCAGGTGTTTTGCAGGAAATGGATTAAAACCATGGAACAAAAGAATGCAGTTCTGCTGAAGCACTGGCCACACAGACGGGCGCCAAGCATCCTCAGATTCAGGAACACAGCCCCTGCATCCAAGGTTCCTGTTCACAGTGCTATTTACTCAACCGCGGGACAAAACCCCGGTGCATTGACAACTCACCCTGCAGGTACTGAAAGAATCCTGTCTTCGAGCTTCATGTTGTCACCCTCAGCCTGGAGACTGTCTTGCAGCCAGCCACAGCATGCAGCACATCTTGTGGAAGGGATCAATTTCCTCTGAAAACTACTATTGCCAGACAGAGGGAGCCTTCTGTTGCCCAGGCTGGCAGGCAGATTCCGATTCCTCCTTCCCCCTGAGGGCGCGTGTCCCGTGACATCAAACCCACCACCCCCTCGTGGGTCACACACCCGTTCCAGGACGGCCACTGAACTCCTGTTCTTTACATGGTCTCAGCTGCATCTTCCGATGCAGCGCAACTTCAATCAGAAGGTGAGAGGAGCAGGGGACGGGGGTCAGTCACAGGCTCTCAGGGAGAGGCTTTCCTTGTGCTCTTGGCACTGGGAATGAAAAGCCACAGCAGCAATCAAGCAAGCTGGCAGGCCCATACAGAGCATGCGCTGCACAAAAAGACACACACACAATTGCACACCCAACAGTCGCAGGCACACACCACAGATATACACAAATAAATATGCACACACATGCAGAGACAGACATGCACACACTCACCCAGAGACTCACACAAAAAGGCACACAAGCACACACAGATGCAATGACAAACACATACACGCACACACATGCAGAAAGACATACACAGATGCGCATACATACACACAAGCACAAATGGACACACACATGCACACATATACACACATGCATGCACACACAGAACCATGTACACACACACATACGAGACACACAAATACACCACGTGCACACAGACACAAGACACAAACACGCAAACAGACACACACGCAGGGAACTGACAACAATCCGATTTCCTGCTGCAATTACAAGCATGTAGAGTATCTCAGGGAAGACCTGTGATGGATATCACCCTTTGTGTAGCTTTGCCAAGTGTCCATTTATGAGCTTTATGGATTAGAAATCTGTGCAGAGCTTTCCCAATAAAAGGTATTGCGTCAATTACATAAATGCTGGGGAAATGATCAAATCCTACAGCTTACGTCGTTGCGCAAAAGCAAGGTTTCAAGTGAATCTCATGGCAGGTCGATAAACCGAGACCCATGTCCTGGCAGGTAGGCTTGTAACCCAGGCGCAGTTCGCACAGATTGGAATGTAAATCTGCCCCACAAAATACTGGAGGAACTCAGTGGGTCAGACAGCATGCATGGAAGGAGATAGATAGTCAGTGTTTTGGTCCAAAACCCCTCCATCAGGAAGAGCAGAAAGAGGACAAAGGCCGGAATTAAAGTGGTGGATGTGAGGGGGTGGGTCACAGGCTGCCAGGTAACAGGTGGTGGAGGAGGAAAGGAGAGGGTCACAGGTGAATACAGGGGTTGGGGAAGGATGGGGAGGGTCATGGGTGAATGCAGGTGGGAGGATGATCATGGGCTGGCAGGTGATTAGTGAATATAGATGGATGAAGAAATAGGAGAAAAGTAAGGAGCTGAAAGATGATAGGAGGAAGAAGGCAAGAGCCAAGGAAGACAAGGAGACGACCATTCAACTCTCAGTTTGGGCAGTCATACCATGCTGAGAATGATTTATACTTCAACTGCATTTACACATCATGGTGACCATGTGCACAGAAAGTTGCAATTTTTAGTCAAGTTTTCAGATCAGGTTAAGGAGAGAAATGTGGGATTTATCCACACAAATTTATCACCAAAAAATGTACAGATTTCAAATTTATTGAAATTAGTTAACGCAAGACAGGGAGGTGGAAGCCAAAAACACTGTGATGTATCTTTACCTTTGCTACATAAAGGCACTGTTTGACCTGCTGTTTCTCCAACATTTGTGTATTTTTTTCACTTAACCACAGTGTCAACAGAATCCTGTGTTTTACCTCTGGTTCTGATACCTGGTTCAAGCAACCCACAGCCTGTGTGCATCCTTCAACCATAAGTCGCTGGCAGCTCACAGCCTATGTGAGTCCTTCAGCTGCTGAGCCTTTCGCTGGTCCTCTGCCGTCATCACCATCTTGTATGGTTGTCTCCTATGCTTCTCACTTTTGGGGGGGGTGGGTAGTGGGGTGCTTCTGGTGCCCTGTGCCAGTCCACTGCACCCCCGGGCAGTTGGATCCTACAGAGGAGCTGTGTGTCTCTGCTCCCTGTTCTTCCAAGATCTGCCCCAACGATGACAATGCTATTAAGTAGCACAGCAGCACCTCCATTCTCATTTTAAAAGGAATGATTTTATTCAAACCGAGGGTGACAGATATATGGAACAAGCAGCCAAAGAAAGTCATGGAGACAGGGTACAATTATGACTCAGCCGGGTACATGCATCAGGAAGGTTTAGAGACACAGGGGCTAAATAAAAGCAAATGGGACTAGCTTAGATGGGTAATTTATTCAGCATGGACAAGTTGAGCTGAAGGGCCTTTTTATGTGAAGTCACTCCAGTCAATGGGAATGTGGAGAAAATAGTTTATTTCAAAAAAGGATGAATGTAGGATGTGTGTAATTGGGTGACTGCTGCTCTACACTGCCTCAAAGGCCTGGTTCTGTGTTTTAAATTCTCCACGACTCAATGACATCTTGGAATCAGCCACAACTCCTGATCTCTTTTTGAAGATAATCCCTGTGCCAAACGTGGTGAACACCATTAGTGCACAATTTGTCCTGAAGGAATGCCTCAAATTTAAGGCGAAGGACATCGACTGCCTCCAGATGTCGTGGCCAGCAGTCACTTCGATGTGACATTTCCAACCCTGGGAGGATGGCACGTTGCTTCGTGAGTTCAAGGAGAAAGAGAATGTGGCTTCACTCTCGCTTTTCCAAGTGTAGCCAATATTCACCTTTCCGATGCAGAAGGAATGAATGATAGCGGTGCACATGTTCAACCCACATTATGTCCATTATGTCAAGGAGACAGGGACCTGCGTGGAAGAAAACAACACATCTGGAATCTAGACCAGCCAAGTGCAACTGAAGGTGAAACTGAGAGAGGACAGCAAAGGGACCATAGCCCACCCCCTCCCCTTGATGTTTGCACCGTGGGTACTTGGTCTACACCGGACATCCAGAGAGTGCAGGAATTGCAACAAGCCGCGACATGTGGCATCCCCATACACCGCAATCATCTGCAAAAACTGCAAGAAGGAAGGCCACGAGTCCAAGAACTACAGAGAGAGAGCAAGTGCTGCAACCTGTATGGGGAAGCAGGGCACCTCTACAGGGCCTGCCCAAAACGCGTAGCCACTTATGCACAGGCAATAAGAGGGGATATGGTCAATACCACCACCCCCAGCAAGGTCAACACTCCTCAACCTCCACTGTGACTGAAACTCAGAGATTTCTAGATCAGGAGCAGAGAGAAGACCCCAAGCACATCCACCTCAAACCCCAGCCATATCCGGAGCCCCCACCCCAGCTTTGGAGGGAAAATGGCAGACGGTGGGGTGAAGAAAAAAAACCCAAGAAGCACTAAGAAAGAAACCAGCAATGGACACCACAACCAGGGGATTAGAAAAGGGTCAAGACACAAGCAAAAGCCAGCAGCCTCTCGGCATCTGAGGAGAAGCCGACAAATGCACTGGACACAGACTGAGGAAAGAAAGCTAGAAAAAGTATTACAATTCAACCTGAAGGTGAGGGATACAGCACCCAGCAACCCCCTTAGTCCCGGGGGTAGGGGGAGGGTGCTGTCCCAGCTCCGGGAGACTGGAAACAGACCAGATGATGAGGCTCCCCAGCTATGGGGGCAGATTACAAACCAAGAGATGGAGGAGCAGGAGCAGTCAGATCTTCCACCAGCATCGCCCAAGGAGACTCCACTCCCAGAGGAAGATCACACCCTGTTCCTGAGCCCTCAAACAGTAATGAAGTTCACCAAAGCTATGTTGCCTCAGGCTAGTAGGCACTGACTGGACTGCAAGGATTGTGAACTGTGGACTCTTATGGAGGCTAAATTCCCATCTTTCAACGTGTGCAGTGTTAAACTCACTACACGATGTTAACATTTTACAATACCTTGGTAAAGACAAGGCAGATGTGACTTTCCTACCAGAGTGTGGATTGCCACACCTCCGAAACTATCACCTGTTCTGCCCCATGGGTTGTCGGTATGGTTGGAGAGGAACTATTGTCATCCTTACGGTCTGGGCATCTTGCTGCCTCACTGAGTTTAAGGAGGTAGTTCAGGGACAACGCCTCATCATGGGGCTGAAGTACCCGCTCTGGCCGATCAATCTGTGTGGAACAAGAGGCTGGCTGCCTTGCATCAGCTCCCACCATTGCTGCCGACGTCCAAGCCGGTCGATCTAGTCAGGGACTTCAACTGCATCATAGGTGTGGCTGGACGATCCGGCAGTGCCAACAGCAGACTGGACAGCTCCTCCGGACTCCTAATGGAGACAGTAAAGGACACACAGCTGTTCGACATCTTCAGCAACTCTCCAGGTGGAGCACAGCCACAGCCCACCAGGCCGAGATTGGACAGCTCAACCTGGTCCCGGACAGACTTTGTCTTCATGTCGAAGGCTGTCATATCAGAACCACCGACATTATACTGGTGTTTTTCTGTTACCACTGCCTCCTTTGCAGCTCCTGTCACCTACAGGAGGACCAGAAGGTGGGCAGGGGAACGTGGAAGCTGAACGTGAAGATGCTGACCCTAGAGAATGTAGAGGAACTAGAGAAGGAGTACGCTGGTTGGAGAATCGTGAAACCCTTCTTTGACTCCCCAGTGACCTGGTGGAAAGTGACCAAGGAAAACATCAAGAGATTCTTTATCTTCAGAGGGCAAGACTGAACCAACTGCAGACTGACCTGCAGCAACTCCTTCTGCAGTTGAGAGGGGTGGATGCCCTGGAGGAACTCAGAGAAGTGAAGAGCCAGCAAGACGGTGATCTATTCACCTCAGAGCCCTCCAAGGTAATCTTCTGATCCTGAGTCTGCACAGAGGGAGCTCTTTGATCCACAGCCTTAAGGAAGAGGACGGCTCAGTAACATCCTCACAGACGGACATTCAGAGGATCAGCAGATCAGCTACAGATTGAATGGCCTCCCAAAACTTCCTGTCCTCTATCATTGATGACAGCAAGCAGAATGTCTGGATCAGCCAATTAATCTGGGGGAGCTAACGGGCTCCGTCCATGCTTTTGGGTTGAGTAAGACTCCCAGAAACCATGGCCTACCAGCGGAGTTGTACACGCTTCTGTAGGGCCAGACCTGCTGGAAGTATACAAGGCTATGGTCCTGGCAGGAAGCATGTCAGACTCCATGAGGAAGGGCATTATAGCCCTTATTTTCAAACAGAAAAGGGAGGAGGAGGAGGATGTCAGGAATTGGAGATACATTTCATTGCTAAATGTGGACTACAAAAACCTGTCCAAGGCCATCGCCAATTAAGTCATCTGCCCCGGGGAAGGTGATCCACCCAGACCAAACCTGCACAGAATCAGGCAGGAAAAGTTCCAACAGTCTCACACTGCTCAGATCTACCATCGCCTACATGCTGGGCAGGGGGTGGACATCTGCCTGACCAGCTTAGACTAGAAGTCTCAACCGGATATCGCATTCATACATGATTGATGTACTCTCCAAAATGGGCTTTGGGGAAGGAATCCAGAATTGGATTAAACTCCTCTACTTCCACATCTGTAGTGCAGTCCAAATCAATGGGTGGGAAACAGATAGCTTCCCCATCAAGTCGAGCATTAGACAAGGTTCCACACTGTCTTCAGACTTAGTTGTGCGCTGTATACAACCCTTTGCTGAATCCATCAAAAAGGACAAGGGCATAAGAGCAGTGACGTTGCCAGGCAAAGGAGGCACTCAGGTCAATGCCTCCCTGTACATGGACGAAATTGCTGTCTTCTTTTTGGATATATGATCAGTCTGCAGAATGATCAGTTTATGGGGGCACGATGAGGCCACATCTGGCACCAGGGTAAACCAGAAGAGTGAGGTAATGCTCTTCAGTATCTGGCCTGACCAATCCACCATCCCCTTTATAGTCAGATCTAACAACCTGAAGGTGCTGGTTAAGAGGGGCTGAGGTGCACAACAAAAATTGGCCGAAGCGATCGCAAAGGTCCACCAAAAATTGGGTCCATGGGCACAGCATCCCTTCTCGATAACAGGGACGAACCTGGTCATCAAGTGCAGGTTGCTCTCAGTACTGCCATACATGGTGTAGGTATGGCCCATGTCCTGCATCTCTGCTCTGGCAGTTGTCAGAGCAGTTTTCAGATTTATATATGGATCCAAAATGGATAGGGACCAAAGGAACGCCAGAAAATGGGGGCAAGGGTGTACCCAATATGCTTCTCATCCTGATGAGCACCTTCGTGTGTGACTGCATCAGATTGTGCAGTACAAGGGCACCAAGTGCTGCTAAGTGCTGAGGCTTTACCTGTCCCAGGTGTTGCAAAAGATGGGCCTGGCCTCAGTGCCGTGCAATGTCCCAATTGGCTGAACTTTGTCACACAACCTATCCTTCGTGGAAGAGTTTTTTCCCATAACACCACCTTCAACCACAAGGCCATCAGGCAATGGTCAGCACAGAACATCCTGAAGAAACTATTCGGTGGGATAGTTCTCTGAGCAGACTGGCCAGGTCATCTGGTGGAATGCCTCATTGCCAGGACTCACAAACAAGCACCAGGACTTGGCCTGACTGGCAGTGAGAGGAGCCCTCCCAGTGAGATCCTTCATGTACAACTGGAGCATTACCCTCCACGCATGTTGTCCTCAGGACAGCTGCTGTGGAGTGGAGACTGTCGCCCACCGCTTTGCTGAATGCAGATTCACAAAGAGTGTGTTGAGAGAGATGCAGGTGTCTTCATCCATGATTCATCCCCAGCAGCTGTTATGGACTGTTCCTGGGGACACACACTGAGTCCAACATCCAGAAGACCATCATTTCGGTGAAAGACGCCCTGGTCTGCCTGAAACCTGTAGGTCTTTCAGCATACAGAGATGTCAGTCTGGAATGCTGCCAACTGGTGCATTCCAGGCTGCAGGAGGATGTGCTGAGGCTTGGTGCAGCCAATGCAAGGGTCCTGTGGAGAAGGACCACAGTCTAGAGTCCTCTGATTTCTTGGCAATGAGGACCCGAGACTGTGGGGAAGCCCCTCAACCAACGGGGGGGTGGGTGGAAGGGAGAAACGACAAGGTACCACGGTGGTGGTAACGGGGTATGGAGAGAACAAATGTAACAATGTACATTTTAAGAATATATGGCTATGACAGACATTCTGAGTGTAAAAAGACGAATCTCATTTAGAAAAATAATTTCTAGTAAGGTACATCTTTAACGACGATGTTTGGAATTACAAGGTGCCACAGTTTGGTGGTAATAATGTATGTAAAATGTACATTGATGAGAATGTATAAGTATGACTGTCATTATGAATGTAAAATGTTTTGAATGAACGGTTTTCTGGTTTTGTAAATAATTTGTGAAGAAAGTATATTTTGTGGAAAAACAGATCTACAAACCTCTTGAATAATAACTAGGGATGGTTGTGAGATAAATATTGAGCAAGACACCAAGAACTGGATGGCACAGTTAATGTCTGGCGTAATTAGTGCAGTGGCTGACACAAATGCCATCATCGCACTAGCAATCAGGGCTTGAATCTCCCATTTTCTCCAAGGAGCCTTTATTTAATTCCCGTGACCTGCGTGGGTTTTCCCCGGGTGCTCAGGTTCTCTCCCACTCTCCAAAACAGACAGGGTTGATAGGTTAATTGATTGTGAGAGGGGGACAAGGGTTTCATGGGCCAGAAGGGCCTTCTACAGCATCATTAAAATTTAAAAAAATAATCTTGCCTGCTCTTCATGGGACACCCACCAGTGCTGCCATGCGTCATCCATAACAGTGCAACCGGGGATTAGTCCAGGGTAATCCCCCGCCTCCCCCATCAGATAAACACTCATTTAAGTATTATCAGAGCAAGCCATTTTCATTCATGTGCTGAGCATTTTCACGTGTCATCATTTTCCCTGCACTTCGCTTCATTTCTGCCCTTTTAAGTGGAGAGCTGTACATTATGCATTGCCCCAAAGTAAAGCCCTCTGTGCCATCTCCCTGGATCCAATGAGAATAAATGGCAAGAGATTAAGTGTCATGTTTTGCATTCAGTTCCAGAATTACAAACCCTTTCTCCTTGCTGTGGAGGCACTCTCAATGGACTTTTGTTCCCATTACATAGATATCATTCAGCGCCAAAGTTCTGCACAGAACTACAGTATTAACAACTACCAAATGATCGTGCAGCATGTTGAACTGGTGGCTGCTGTTTCACTTTCTTAGCAAGAAGCTCCTTTGAATAAGGAGCTTCGCTATCAACACCACTTTTAAATGCTATCAACAATGGTGTTGACTTGGCAACAGCAGCTTCGGGTTAAGGCTATAGGTATGGGGAGTGTTGTAAATTAGGTTGAGCCAACCGTGTCTGAGTGGGAAGTGTTCTTGGCTTACCTTTTTGCAATAGTACTGGACCACACTTTCTGGAGCTATACTCCTTCTGGAGAACAAAGGAAGCGTGCAAACACTTCCTATTGTTCCCCTGGCCGCCATTCGTCCATTGTCCAATGCCATTTAAAAAGTATATATTTATCTCATTCACTGTTGGTGGGATTTTGTTGAGCAAAGACCCCCTGTAAATAACCACAGTGACTGACTTTCACTGACTGTGTGAAGGTGGTGAGGATAGGGGCAGCATTCAATATATATGAATAAAGCAGGTTGTCTCTTTATAATTCCAGCTGTCACATTGTATTTTCCAATCTGGATTCTGCAATCTGTTAAATCATTTCTGCAGCAGAAAATTCATCAAAGCCATTTCATAAGGAACAGCAGATCGCAGAAGAATGAATTAACAAAGAGGTGGCAACAGTCAGGGAATTAAAAAGTCATCAAATTACAGGAGCATCTTCCAAGCCCTTCAAGTTTGGGCTGCCATTCAATTAGATCGCAGCTGATCACCTCCATTTACTTGAAGTTAATGAACATAAATAGCCTTTGGAGAAGAGATATTGTAAAAGCTCTATTATCCACCATGTGTCAATCCCTTGGAATTGCTGGTTACTGTAGTGCGTAGGATAAGGGGTCAGGTAACCCAGTTTTTTATCTCTTTTTTTTAAATGTAATTTAGGTGTTTCCTCGCTTCATTGTGACTTGCCCAGCAACCTTGAGGGGCACATGGACAGACCCCAAGATCCCCCTGTTCCTCCACACTCCTAAGAATTCTGCCATTAACTTTGCACTCCACCATGGGATTCAATCTACCAATGCACATCACTTCACGCTTTTCCAGATTATTAGAGTGTAATAAGATGTTATTTCAGAATGTTTAACACAGCAATCATATCATTTGTTACCATTAACTTTTTCATCAAAAGCACGTCCAATTTACAATCAGTCCTTGTCACCCACTGCTTCCATCCCCAAAATCATGAGTATTGTTTTATCCTTTAAATGTAGTCATTTCTTTTTCCCAATCAAGAGTTAGAACTCAGAAAATTCTTAGTTGGTAAAAGATACAGAAATTTGTAAACCAAAACTATGTAGAGGTAGTCCCATCAGAATATGTAAAGTTGCTTTCTTCCCTACTTTGGAAGTTTCGTACAATGTTGAGTGTAATTGCAAGAGTATCAAAGGAACTCCTAGCTCCCTTTTGCATCTTCAACCTATTTAAATAAAAAATTGCTTTTTCATTCTTTCTTCCAAAGTGGAGAAGCTCACATTTTCTGACATAATATACGTCTACCTTGTTCTTGCTCTCACTTGATCTTCTCTTGTCCCTTTGCAGGCTTATTCTGGTGATTTCCTATAGCTACTATCACAATGAAGAGCAATCCCCAAAACTGACCGTCTTGTATCCAATCAGGTCTACCCATTTTAATGGGATTGAAACTACCTTTCTTCCCCATTGAGTTCCAACACCTCTCAGGGTAAAGTCCACAGCAGATGATGTACAATGAAACAATTAACTGTGCTCTGGAAATTTTAATTCTTTCAATTAGTGGTTCTCAACCTTTTCCCACTCACAGACCACTTTAAGTATTCCCTATGCCATCGGTGCTCTGTGATTAGTAAGGGATTGCTTAAGGAGGGATGTGAGTGGGAAGGGAAGGTTGAGAATCACTGCTCTAGACCCAATTGTTACTGAAGTATTTTGGTTGAAAAAAATTGTCATTGGCCCATTTCCTTTGGAGTTATGAAACCATGCACATAACAAGTCAATTAGGTACCATTAAAACAGTGGCTTTCCACCCACATATCACCTTAAGCAATCCCTTACTAATCACAGAGCGCCTATGGCACAGGGAATACTTAAAGTGGTACGTGAGTGGAATGAGAATCACTATCTATATTTAGACATCTCACCAAACACAAATCCTCCAACCTGGAGCTGGTCTCAACACAGAACAAAAGCCAATCCTTTTCATTCCACTATTAATGCTGCTCTTTGTACTTCTATCCCTCTTTGTTTCAACAACCAGAATTGCTTTCTACTTTATTACTCCCTCATGCAATAATCAATAAGATGCAGAAGATGATTTTAACTTAGGATAGAGGGAAGAGACCACACCCCTGTGCACATTAATGGCTTTAAAGTAGAAAGAATATAGCTTTTAAATTGTAAGAATAAACATCTCCAATGACTTCACCTCAGATGTTAATGCAACAATTAAGAAAGAAAGTAGAAGCATTTGTGCGCTAAAAAGGCTCAGGAAGTTCACCATGTTCCCCCCACACAATACCTTCTACAGGTGTGCCATCCAAATCAGCATGGGATGGGGAGCTGCTCTGCTCCCAATCAGAAGAAGCTACAGAAGGAAGTGGATTCAGCTCAGAACATCGCACAAACTTCACTCCCTTCCATGGATTCTATCTTTATCTCCCTCTGCTGAGGAAAGGCAGCCAATATACTGAACTGCCCATCACACCCTGGACACATTCTCTTCTCCCATCGGGGACAAGGCTCAAGATTGTGAATCCACACACAAACAGGCTTCAAAATAGTTACATCATTGCAGCTCTCAGTCTCCTGAATGAACCACCGAACAGTGCTCTCATGCTGGCTGTCTTGCTGGTGCTAATTCATCTTTCTTTTAATTGTAACTGCGTTCTGTAAATAGTGTTCTTTACAAGCTATATGAATGTTAGAATGAATACATCAGATCTCTCACAGAAAAAGCCTTCTCACTGTGACAGATAAATTTAAACTTTCAAACATCTTGCTTGTCCTTCCATTTCATTTGCCTTGTATATTCCAACACATAGCAAGATCTACGAGTATCATAAACATTATGACAGCTATTTTATTCAATAAACTTGAGAAAGTAACATATCTGGCTGGAGACAGAAATTTCTATCGCTGGCAACCTGGAAAAATGTTCTGGCATGAAACCCGGTCAAGGTAGACATCAGCGAATCCCTTTGCACCCTATTCAGATTCCTTGTATCCTTTACAGCATAGACAAGAATCACGCAGAGTTTTCGATGTGAGGTCCAACCAAGATATAAAGCAAATTTACTATATTGTTCCATTCCGCTTTCTGGAAAGTAAATGAATGCTTAAAAGAAAATTTTTTTTTAAAAATACATTAAGTAATAAAAGACCTCTCAACGCCTTCAAGAAAAATTAGCTTCTCTGACCTTCACTAGTACCCTACTTGCTATTAAGTGTGGTAGGTAGACAGGGGCAATCACGTTGGTGGGTTGGAAGTCACATTCGGGAAACAATGACATGTTTCTTTCCATCATGTGCATTCATGCATCACATGCGTTGACCAGTGACTGCTGCTGTTAGCAGACACAATCACTTGAACAGAATCTCACCAGCTGCCTTGGTCAAATTCAATCAGATGTCTGTGAATCAATAACCCCCTTTCCACCAGCATCCCAGTTGATTGGCTGTGCAGTGTTCCGGGTTAGGAAGTCTTTTGTACCGTTTCCACTGGGCCACCCTTAACTGGGACACTAATTGCTTTTCCATTGAACGCACTTATCCCCGGGGATTGGAGTGTTCTACCTTCAACTGGAAGCGGATGACTTTCTGCTGTCCCTTTTCCACTGGTTTTATAAGCACGTCAGCATTAGCAAATGCTGGGGAAATAAGTAGGGGTAGACACAGTTAATCCCCTAAGAGAAATTATCTCATTTGACACTGGTGTTCGGAGAGTGTTCCTTTTCCACTGAAACTGGTCCCAGTAAATTCCCAGTTAATCCCTGGAACAGGGTGCCAGTGGAAAAAGGACTAATGATCCTACTCCTCAACAATGCCCTTTCTCACTGGAGGTCCAACAGGAGAGACAATCAGCTCCAACAGAAAATATATACTGCAGGGTAAGTTACATTTTTTAAGATTAATGTCTTCATTAAACTTCTATAGAACTCTAATTGTATATAAACAATGTGCCTGAAAGAGGGGTTGATCAATAGATCGCTGCAGGCGATGGGGAAATGTTGGGAAATAAATCAGCCCCTTGCATCATTTCCTTTAACCAGCAATACTTAAAAGTGGCGGTGGTGGGGAATGCATTCTGTAACCTCAAGCATGCTCAGGGGACAGCCCGCAACAATATGCTTACTCAAAGGCAGATGGTTCAGAGAAACAAAGGTTATCCTCCCCATTGGTTAATGGTCACTCTTGAGAAATCTGCACACTCTGTACTGAACTGGGGACGGGTCAACTCCTAAGTCTTACTGAAACCATCAGGTTATTTTTATTGATGCAGTGTTTAGAGTCTGTGGCTTTGAGAAGACAAATCAGACATTGGGCACATTTTTTTCCATACTCCCTAGTCTTTCCGAAGCTAATTAATTATCACTTTTGTTTCCTCTCTCTGACACATTGGCTGCCTTTCAGGTGGTAACCATAGATTCCTGCCAGCTATTTGCCCTCAACAAATGCCTCTGATTCGTCAAAGAAACTCCCACCCAGGCTCTATTGTGCTTTTATCCTTTAACTTGTCACCACAGCAACAGGGCTTCAGAAAGCACATCCTGTCCTTATTCCTGACAGTTACCACCATCTTAGTAGCAGCATGGAAATTAAAGGAATAATGCTCTATTGATGCAGTGAGGGAATGCACTGTTAGAATTCACATTACCCATGAGAGTGGTTAAGCAGAGACAACACAAACATAGGTTCCAGAAGACAGCGCTGAACCTCCTTGGCAAAGAGAGACAGTAAAAGCGTCAGAAAGGAGTCTCCCCAACTGCACATTGAAGCTTTGCAGGCCTCAAGGCTGTTACAACCCGGGGCACATGAGAGACAACAGACACAGGAATCTGGAGCCAAGTACAATCTGCTGGAGGAACTCAGTGGGTCAAACAACACCAGTGAGAGAGAAAGAATGGTCAATAATTCAGAATAATGAAAGGTTCTGGCCCAAAACATTAACCATTCTTTTTAATCACCCTATATCTGTGTTTTGCCTTTGTATACAATGTGGAATGACAGAATATCAGATTTGAAGGCCATTCAGCCCTTTGAGTCTGCACCACCATTCAATAGAGCATGGCTGATCATGCAATCTCAGTATTCTATTACTGCTATCTCTTCATACCCCTTGATCCCTTTAGCCGTAAAGGTGACATCAACTTCCTTATGAATAAATCCAAGGACTGGTTAAAACAGTCATTTTCTGTGAACTCTGTGAGTTCTGTGAACTCATTTTCTGTGACAAGGAGTTGCACAAGTTCACAACTCTCTGGATGAAAAAGTTTCTCCTCATCTCAGTCCTTATTGACTTCCTTCTTATCCTTAGACCGTGACCCCCGGAGTTAAACAGGAAATTCTGCAAATGCTGTGATTGCACTGTAGAACACAAAAATGCTGGAGAAACTCAGCAGATTATGCAGCATCTATGGGAAGCAAAGTGGAACCAATGTTTTGGGCCTGAGCCATTCCTCAAGGTACGTTCTGGACTTTCCCAACTCCCCGAGCATTCTTCCTACAGCCAACCTGTCCAGTCCTGCCAGAATTTTACATGTCTCAATGAGATCCCCTCTCACTCTTCTATATTCCAATGTATAACCCTGGTCTATCCAGACTTTTTTTTCATAGGTCAGTCCTTACATTCCAGGATTCAGTCTGGTGAACCTTCACTGCACTCCCTCAATGGCAAAAACGTCCTTCCTCAAGTTAGGACACTATAACTATGCAATATACTCAAGGTGTGGCCTCACTAAGGCCTTATAGAACTATAATACCTCCCTGCTTCTATGTTCCAAAACCTTTTGCAATCAAGGCTAATATGCTGTTTCCTTTCTTCATCTCCTTCTGCAGCTGCATTCGAACCCTCAATGACTGCTACACCAAACAATACAAAAGAGTGACTTCAGCATCAAACAAAACTTCCTGCTGATTGAGGCAAGGGTTTTGAAGAAATAAATTACAACGGGGGGGGTCTCCAATAGACATGTGATAGTAGACAGAGGATGTGATGAGCTTGAGAGATGTGGGTTGAGCCATTCACACTGTACTTGGAACATGTCCTTGGTGGGAAATAAAATTATAGAGGTCCCAATAGCAGATCAAGATCAAACAATGCAGCAATACTTGAGACAGAGAAGATGATAGAGCTATAGAATATTACAGCTGAGAAAGCAGCCCCTTCTCCCCTTCTATCTAGCCTGTGCCGAACTATAATTCTGCCTAGTCCCGCTAACCTGCAGACAGTCTATAACCCTCCTATCCATGTACTCGTCCAAACTTTTCTTAAAAATGAAAATTCAGCCCAAGGCACACCACTAGTAACAGTATGAGAAGCAATCATCCACTACCACTCTCTGACTTATCCCGTCGAACCAATGTAGAATCAGTTTACTATATCACCATGAGAGTCTAAACCTTCCTTTCAATAAAATTGCCCAAAAGATAAAGCTCCGGGACATCCACGAAGGGCCCCCCCATTATCCTTGTTAATATTTCAGTTATATACTGCCAACGTAGCATTTACAAGCATTCCTATTTCTATTCCACATCGAAAATACATCTCCAATATTTCCAATTTTGATTTATGTAATATCTGTGGTGTGAGATATGATTGGTGTAAAAAATTATATTGCACTAATCTATATCTTGGATTTATAATTGAGATCATGCTATCAAAACACCACTACTCACCCCCTAATGTTCCTCCTAAACATTTCCCTTTTCACCCTTAATCACTGTCCTCTGGTTTGTATCTTACCTACCCTCAGTGGAAAAAGCCTTCTTTCATTCATTCTATCTACACCACTCATAATTTTATACACCTCTATCAAATCTCCCCTCATTCTTCGACGCTCCAGAGAATAAAGTCCTAACCTGTTTAACCTTTCTCTGTAACTCAGTTCCTGAGTCCAGGCAACATCCTAGTAAATCGTCTCTGCACTCTTTCTATTTATTGACATCTTTTTTGTAGTGAGGTGACCAAAACTGCACACAATTCTCCAAATTTGGCCTCACCAATGTCTTATACAACTTTACCATAACATCCCAACTCTGATACTCAGTACTTTGATTTATGAAGGCCAATATGCCAAAAGCTCTCTTTACAACCCTATCCACCTGTGATGCCACTTTCAGGGAATTATGTATATGTATTCCCAAATCTCTCTATTCTACCACACTCTTCGGTGGCCTACCATTTACTGTGTATCTCCTACTTTGGTTTGTCCTTCCAAAATGCAACATCTCACACTTGTCTGCATTAAATTCCATCTGCCATTTTTCAACCCATTCTTCCAGCTGGTCCAGATCCCTCATAAGCTTTGAAAGCCTTCTTTGCTGTCCACAACACCTCCAATATTCGTGCCATCTGCAAACCTGCTGATCTAATTTACCAATATTATCAACCAGATCATTGATATAACATCAATAGCCCCAGCACTGATCCCTGAGGCACACCACTAGTCACAGTATGAGAAGCAATCATCCACCACGACACTGACTTATCCGACAGAGCCAATGTAGAATCCAGTTTATCACCATGAGAGTCTGAACCTTCTTTTAAAATATTTTATTTTTATTTTTTCCATAAATATACATATCAAAAATTTCCATTTTCAAAATATAACTTTTTCTTACCAAACTAAACACAACAGCCCCTTACCCTACCCCACCCCCTTCACAGTATAAATCTGTACACCATCAGGCCTTTCAGTTGGGTAAAAAAGTCTTCATTGGGGAAGTCACATATTTTTATAATAGTAGCATCTTTTTTGTTAAACTTGTATTTGGGCCCCTATATAGTCCAAATATGATTTCCATATTTTTATAAATTCATCATATAATCTTTAGATAATATGTGATATTTTTCCCCATAGGTATACAACTGTTCATCTGTCTTCCATTGTGGTTTCTGTAGAGGGGAGTCAGATTTACAAGTAATCGCAATACATTTCTCAGCCATAGCTAAAACTATTTTAACAAATAAAATTGGAAATTTAGTTAGTTACTTATTTTAATAAAATCACCCAAAAGATAAAGCTCCAGGATGTCCATGTTAGTATTTCAGTAATATCTTGCCAAAAAGGACTCACCTTCACACACGACCATGAGCATTTGCAAATGTTCATATTTATATTCCACATCTAAAACACATCTCCGATATTTCAGATTTTGATTTATGTAATTTCTGTGGTGTGCGGTATAATTGGTGTAGGAAATTATATTGCACTAATCCGTATCTTGTGTTTATAATTGATGTTGTGCTATCCAAACACCAATCAGACCAATCTTTCTATTATTGCAACACCTAAATCCAACTCCCACCTCTCTCTGTAAACCTGGTTTTGCATTCTGGAAGGCAAAGTACATCCTAGATATAAATTTAAGTGTGTTTCCCAGTCAAATAGTTCATTTCATCTCACTAATTTCAGGTGGGACCAAATTTGGTTCCCATCTTTCTCTTAAAAACTATCTTAACTGAAGTGTGGCCATGCTAAGAAGCTGAGCAGATGTGCTTTGAAAGAGCTAGCCACAAAAAGTATTAAAAAGACTGTTAGAGAGCTGAAAACCAGAATTTTAGCATCAAAAATGAATAAAACTAGTGCAATCAAAAGCAAAAACTGAAGAAGCAACAGCTCAGCCAGGAACATCGAGTGAAAGCCTGATGAGGACCAACTCGGAAGGGGCCTTGGGACCGTCTGAACCCATCAGTGCTGGGGTGGGTAGGTTGTCCGGACCAAGAAATAACCAACGTTCTGAGCAAGATGGAAATTTTATGCACTCATTTTGCGAGTATGGAATCAGTGATGAGAGACAGATCGAAAAAGTTAACAGAAATCAAAGAAGTCATGGAAGACTTAATGGAATGAATGACTCGTTCGGAGGCTGACCTGGACAAAACAAAAGACAGGCTAAAGGCACTAGAAGAAAAAGCAAAAACATGGGATACAGAAAAGAAAGGACTGATGGACAAGATCGATCATATGGAAAATTTCAGCAGACATAACAATGTAAAAATCATTGGAGAGAAGGAATAGGGAAAAAGACCCAGTGAGTTTCTTTGAAACATGGATCTCACAAATGCTGGAACTAAACAAGTTAAGTGCAAAGCTGAAAATTCAAAGAGCTCACCAAACCCTCGGACCCAGAAAAATCGGCGAACAGTGACCATGACCAGCCTGGTAATAACTTTTAGTTACCGGGATAGAGCTGCGATCTTGGGAGCAGCATATGAATATTCAAAAAATAATAATGGCCCATTAATGGTTGACAATGCAAAATAATGTTTTTCCAGGAATTTAGCCCTGCCTTGGTCAAACAAAGAAAGGAATTTGAGGAGGTAAAGAGACAACTGTGATCTAAAAACTTCAAATATTCAATGATTTTACCCAGCAATGCTGACCGTGCATGTCTCAGAGGGTATGAATTTCTCAGAGTGGAAGAATTTTTAAGAAAGTTATGAAAAGATTAAAGTCACCAGCTTAAAGGACTGAAAAGACCATTTTAAAACAGGACTAACTGAAAGAAGTATCCTTTTATTTACATTTAGTAGTACTGAACCCTCTTGTTTTCACTGTGGTTTATATGAAGAGCTCTGAAAAGATAGAAAGGTGGTAAGGAAAGTAACAAGGTGAGAACTCCAATGGGAGGGGGGGGGGGAGAGATGGTGCCAGGAAAGGAGCGGTTTTAAAAGATGGCGCTAAAGGGAGGATTTCTTCTTCGGAAGAATCCGCGGACTTTTGTTGCAGGCTTCTGGGTACAATTTCAATGTTACCATCAGAGCTAGGGATGTGTGTATTTCTTAAAGGGGAAATGTACGTGTTGGAAATGTCTCTTAAAAGCAAAATGTTGCAACAGTATTTTTAAAAATGGAAAGGTTTTATTCTTATACAATATCTACTTGAAAAAAGGTATGGCTAGACATTAAAGTGAAGAGGAAGAAATTGAAAGTGAATATAATATTTTTGCAGGAAACACACCTTACCAAATTGAAGCATGATAAATTAAAAGAGGATGGGTAGGACAAATCATATTGTCTTCCTTTGGTTCAAAGGCAAGAGGGGTGGAGATTCTAATAAAAATACACCATAGAAGATACCTTGATTGATCAAGCTGGAAGATATGTAATGGCACACTGTAAAATTTATGGAGAAGCATGGACATTTATGAATATTTATGCTCCAAACTATGACAATGAAGCTTTTATGAAGGACATCTTAAAAACAGCAGAGGGAAGACAAAATATAGTAGTTGGAGGAGACTTTTATTTCTGCTTGGACCCGATACTAAATAAATCGGCAAGAACACTAACGAGGGCAAAAGAAGCAAAAACCACAATTTCATTTATGAAAGATCTAAATCTTATCAATGTTTGGAGGCAATTAAATCCCACAGAGAGAGACTACTCTTTTTATTCAAGGATGCATGACTCACATACAAGGATTGACTTTTTTTAATGTCTGCCCAGTTAAAAAGTAGAGTGATAAAAACAGAATACCTCACGAGGCTTCTCCATTAATATTAACTATAGCTACAATGGAAAAGCTAGAGAATGTATACAGATAATGTCTCAATACTACATTGCTTAAAAGAACAGACTTCTTCAAATTTATAAAGACATATAGGAATATTTTTGAAACAAATCTGCTGTCTACTAATAATAGTTTTCTGATATGGGACACACTCAAAGCATGTGTAAGGGGACAAATTAGATCCAATACAAAGAATCTTAAAAGGGAACATACGGCAAAAGTAAACAGTTTGGAGAAAGGTATTCAAGAATTAGAAAAAAAATCAAAGACCAGAACTATAAGAAGAATACAGATTACTGAAGAATAAAAAGCTAAGATATTTAGTGCCATGTTAAATTTTCCAGGGCAATTCTTGATACTTTGTTATTCCACAGGAATTGTCCTTTACAATTAAGTAATAATTTAAATAAATTTTTAGTTAGTACAATAGACAATGATTGAAACAGATACTGTAATCTTGGCATTACCTTCAATTTTATACAATTTACCCTACCTAATCAGCAGATATTTCCATTTCTGTAAATCTTTTTCTATTTTTCTATAAAGGGGTATAATTAAGCATATATATTCTGTAAATTATTATCTATCATTATTTCTAAGTGTTTAATTCCATCTTTCTTCCATTTAAATCTACCACCTTTTTGGTATCTCCCATAGTCAAAATTCTACAATGACATTATCTCACTATTATCCATATTTATTTTATATCTTGATATGCTTCCAAATTTTTCAAATATTGTTTGTAATCTTATCAGTGATTCAGCTGGGTCAGATGTATATAAAGTAGCACATCACCAGCAAATATGTTAATTTTATGTTTTTCCTGTCCAAATCTGAAGCCCTAAATATCTGTATCTTATAATATCTTATAATCTCCACCAGAGGTTCAGAGGCTAGGATGAATACTGCTGGTGAAAGAGGACTCCCCTGTTTACATGATCTACTCAAGGGAAAAATAGATGACATTTGGTTATTAGTTATAATTTTAGCTTGTGGCTTAAGATAGTTTTTATCCAATTCATAAATTTTCTACCTACCACCAAATTTTTAAAAACATTTTATATAAGAAAGTCCATTCTAGTCAGTCAAATGCCTTTTCTGCATCTAAAGAAATTGTTTTGCCATGTGTATTATATTGAATAATCTACATAGACTATTTGAAGAATGAACCTCTAACAAATCCCTCCTGATCTGGATGCATTAATTTTAGTTAATACTCACCCATTCTGTTGGCTGGTGCCTTTGCTAGAATTTTATAGTCTGCATTCAGAAGTGATAATGGTCTATATGATGAGATTTTTAATGGGTCTCTACCTTTCTTCAGTAGCACCGTAATTATAGCAGTTGAAAAGGTTTCTGGGAGGGTTTGGGTCTAACGCATCCATCAACAGACGCATCAACAAATCTTTAGATTGTCCATAAACCTCAGGAGGGAACCCATCTCCCCCCCCAGGAACTTATTAGCTTGTAAAGTACCCAGAACTTTTTCCACTTCTTCCCTTGTAAAAGGTGCATCAAAGTAGTCTTTTATTCTCTCTCCTAGTTTAGGAAGATCAGCATCTGTTAAAAATTCTTCCATCTCGTTTTCATCTCCTACCTATTCTGATTTATATCGTTTCATATAGTATTGCCTAAATGTACTATTTTTTTAATTTTTGATTATACGTTGTAGTATCAGCTTCTGTTTCTATTCCATTTATCATTCTGGATGACTCCTCTACTTTAACCTGCCAAGGTAACACTTTATGCACCCATTCTCCTAGTTCTTAATATTTTTGTTTAGTTTTTAAATATAATTTTTCCATTCTATATATATGTAGTGTATTGTAATTTTTTGTTGTCTAATATTCTATATTTTTCTTGTGTACCTGATATCGGATATTCTTTTTCCAATTTGGCGATATTCTTCTCTACTAAATTCTTACTCTTCTAAATCTCTTGCATAAGAAATAATTTGTCTCCTCAGATAAGCTTTAAGCGTATCCAATGTGAGAAAACTATTGTCAGTGGAAGGAAGATCGTTTTCACAAAATATTTATTCCTGTCTCTTAATAAATTCACAAAAATCTTTCTTCAGTAATGTAGCATTATGATGCCATCTATACTTACTTTCTTACTTTTTCATTATCGTAATAATTAATGTTAAAAGGGAGTGGTCTGATAAAAGTCTTGCCAAATACTCTGTTTTTACCACTCTACTTTGCAATTGGGCAGACATTAAAAATAGGTCAATCCTTGTATGTGAATCATGTACCCTTCCGCTACTTCAACCCTCAAAGTCGCGCGACATATAATTGAATATTTCAAGTTTTTAAACACATAGTTGTCCTTTCAGATCTTCAAATTATTTTCTTTGTTTAATCAAGATCGGGCTAAAGACTTGAAAAATAATAGTACCTATTCATGATCAACCTCAGGACAGTCATTATTCTGCTGAGCGTAATCATATGCTGCTCCCAGAATTATCTCCCATTCTCAGTAGCTTAAAAGTCTCACTAGAAATGGTTTTGGTCTCTGGTCGCCGGCTCTTCTGGGTCTGAGCATTCGGCGAGTCTCTAGATAGGCAGTTTTTGTCCTAATTTGTCTTTGTCCATTTTTGAAAAAAGTTCACCTGGTCTCTTCCCTCAATTCCTTCCTTTAGTCCAATAATTCGGACATTATTCCGTTGACTAAAATTCTCCATATGGTCAATTTTGTCGAGCAGTCCTTGTTTATCCGACTCCCATTCTTGTCTTTTTTTCCCAAAGCCTCATTTTTCATGTGTTTTCGCCTATTCAGTCTCTGCTTGACTCATTCTCTCCATCATGTCTTAAACAATCTCTTTTATTTTGGTAATTTTCTTTGTCATATTTCTCATCACCGTTTCAACACTTATGAATCGGTTAGTCAAATTCTCCATTTTTTTTCCAGGATGATGCTCAATTCTTGACCCGACTCCTCAGTTTTACCTGGTTCTGCCCATCCTGTCACCATTTTTGCATCGCTCCCTTTTGGGTTTTCACCCAATGTTCCTGGTTGAATAGGAGCTTCTTCCAAGTTTGTTCCTGGCTGCCTTGACTTCTTCGTGCTAGTTTTATCCATTTTTATTCAACAAATTTTGATTTTCAAGCTTTAACCATCTATTTAGTACTCTTTCCGGAGAGCTCAACCAAAACACATCTGACTAAGTCCTTTGTATGACCATGTCCCCTCAAGTTTGAACTTCCTGTCTAACCTCCCATGTGCAACCTTGTAGACAACATCTACAGTCTTTCCTTCATCAACTTTCCCAGTAACCTCCTTGAAAAATTCCATAAGATTGGTTAAACACGCACAAAGCCATGTTGACTATCCCTAATCAGTCCATGACTCTCCAAATAATTGTATATCTGATCTGTTAGGACACCTTCCAATAACTTACCTACTATTGACATCAGGCTCAGCTCAGCTCACTGACCTACAATTTCCAGTTACTTTTGGCGTTTTTTTTTTAAAACAACAGAACAACGCAAGCTAGTCTCCAATCCTCCAGCACCTCACCTGTGTCAAAGGACATTAAATATTTCTGCCAGAGCCCCTGGAATTTCTACACTAGCTTCCTTCAAGCTTCGTGAGAATATTTTGTCAGGCCCTGGGATTTATCTACCCTTATTTGCTTTAAGACAGCAAGCACTTCCTCCTCTTTAATCTGTATAGGTCCCATGACCTTACTGCTCATTTTTCTTATTTCACAAGACTCTGTGCCAGTTTCCTGAGTAAATAAAGATGAAAAAAAAATTAAGATCTCTCCCATCTCCAGACATGGCTGACCACTCTGATCTTCAATCGGACCACTTTTGTCCCTTCCTATCCTTTTGCTCTTAATATAGTTGTAGAGACCCTTGGGATTTTGCTTCACGTCTGACAAAGCAATCATGTGTCTTCTTTTTGCCTTCCTGATTTCCTTCTTAAGTTTTCTCTTGCATATTTTAAACTCCTTTAATACCTCATTTGCTCCGCGTTGCTGAGTTGACAAATAGATCAGCACATGATTAAATGGTAGGGCCAATTTTATCGGCTGAATAGCCCATTTCAGCTCCTATGATTTTTCCCCTCATGATTTTTTAAGATAGTTTCTGTAAGATCACCCCGCAGCCTCCTACACTCTAGTGAATAAAGACCCAGCCTCTCCCTATAACTCAACCCTTCCACTCCCGGCAAAATCCTGGTGAATCTCCTCTGCACCCCTTTCAATTTATTGATGTCTTTCCATAGCTGATTGACCAGAACTGCTCCCAGTACTCCAGGTGTCATCTCACTAACGCAAATAGCTGAACCAAGAGATCCCAACGTTTGCACTCAGTACGCCACCCAATGAAGGCAAGTGTGCCTAAGCCCTTCTTCACAATCCTGTCTGCCGGAACTGCCACCTTCAGGGAACTTTAGTTCTCACTCTTCTCTAAAACTCTCGACGGCCCCACAATTCACTGTGCAAGTTCTGTCCTGGTTTGACTTTCCAAAGATTCATTTGCCACTCCATGGCCCACCTTCCCAGCTGATCTAAATCTTGTGGCAAATTTGAATATCCTTCCTCACTATCCACTGCACCACTAATTTTCATGTAATCTGCAATTTTTTTTAATATTTATTTTTTATTTTTCAATGACTCCAATACACAAAATATTACATTCTCTTCCCACATAATATGATTTACAGAGCCCTCATTTTCCCCTCCTTGCACCCTCCCCTCCATATCCCTTAAATTATACAAATATCAAAATATAAAAACGCAAAAACCACCCAAATACCAACCAAGACAATGATCCTCCACGAGGATAGAGGACCTTAGATGTCAAATAAAAACAGGTAGGGGCTAAAACACATGCTGTCTGCGCCACATTCCTCATTTCATACTCTTAATCCTTTACTGCTGGGATGGATTGTTTCTTTTCTCTTATTCGGGAGGGAAAAGTGTGTGAATTATATCTGTCACCTTTGTGGTTCAGATACGGTTGCCACACTTCAACAAATGTGTCATATCTCTTCCATAAATTGTAAGTGATTTTCTCCAGGGGAATGCAACACTGTCTTTCCATATTCCATTGTGTGATATTTAGCTGGGAGTCGGACTTCCTCGTAACTGCTACTGACAAAGTCACCTTTACAAACTGAATTTGGTGTTTGGACAGTCTAAACTGTACTTCCCCAATGTCCCTAGAAGGTGCAACTCCAGATCCTGTGGAAAATCCACCTATAACTTTTTTTGGAATGTCCCCCAGGTCTTCCCAGAAGGGTCTCACCCTTGTACACAGCCAGGTGGAGTGGACAAAGGTTCCAACCTCCACATTGCACCTAAAGCACATTTCCTAAATTTCTGCCTTTGACTTGCGTAATATAATCTGACAATTCATCAATCATGTTGTAGTGTGGATTGTAGAGGTCCACGCGACCTCTCCATCGAGAACCTGGTCAGAATGTGGATTACGGAGGATTATGTGGCCTCTCTGGCAGGAACCTAGTCGGAAGAAACCTCACCTGCCAATCAAGGGCTTGATCTGCTCACCTGTTAGGCTGATGACTGATTGACCCTTGCACTCTTGTGGTTGTTCCCCCAGGAGCCAATCAATGGTTAAATCCGCTCACAGGTGAGAGTGATTTGCAATTTGTCCTCACAGGTCACGTGGACTGGCCCTGTATTGAAAAAGCCTCGCACATGGAGTCTTGATCTCTCTATTTTGCTGCAGCCTCGAGATCATCGCTGATCATCGAGATCATCAGGCAGGCACCAGAGTGCCAACCGTGATGGGTCCACCCAGATCCTGAGCCGTGGTTGATGTTGGAACCAGGTTCATTTGATATATAGTACTTTTCCCCATATCTGAAAAGCTTGAGACTGGACAGTTTTTGGTTATTTGGTTTTTTTGGTTAAATGGAAAACTGAAAAAACCCAAATCAGCACTGTAGCATATCAACCATCACCAAACCCCAACACGTCCACACAGAGGTCCCCACTCCCACCTGGGAGACTGCTCTCCTTTGATGATACCAAGACAGCAGAGAACCAAGAGAGGAGGGAGTTACCTGAAACGAGGACCATCTCGCCATGCGCTGCCGCACATGCCAACTTCCTGCAGTCACTCACTGATGGCTTGGGATTCCAGTCTGCTTTTCAGACCCAGCATCCAGCATCTGCTTTCCAAGCTGGTTCTGACTGTTGTTATCAAACTGGCACCAACAGAGATTCAGATCCCCACTTGGGCAAGTCAAGTGATAATTTTTTTAAAACTTGTAGCATCATGTCAGCGCCACGAAAGTTTGGTTAATGGAGTTTTGGATATGGGGAAATGTACTGTACTCGTAATTAATTTACTGTTCATTAGTGTGCTGTGCCTGTGAGTGGATGGGAATTGTGTGTTTAACCTTTGCATTCCCAATTGGGAGTTGAAAATGTTTAGCAGCAATTTATTTGCACCCGATGTGTAGTTATTTGTGTATTATTCCAGGTTAGTCTGTGAGTGTGTGCCCTTTTGAGAGTTCCCCTGTGCATAAATAAAGCCCACTGTTAGTTAACAACACATGTCAAGCCTTGATTCTTTTTGAACCTGTTGAACCTATTCTTGAACACAACACAGGTTAACAACATTTTTGCCATCCATACCGCCAGTAGAGATAACAAACAACATTGAGGCCAGTACTGACACTGTGGCACACCACTGGTCACAAGCCTCCAATTAGAAAAACATCTCTCCACTATTATTCTCTGACTTTTTCGACAAAGCCAATTTTGAATCCAATGAGACAGGCCCCCTTAGGTTACATATGATCTAACCTTTCAGATGAACCCTCCGTGTGAGAAATTTTCGAAGGCGTTCCTAATGTCCGTATCGAGAATATCACTGCCCTCATCCATCCTCTTCAAAAAACTCCATCAGATGCATGACCTCTCACGCATTAATCCATGATGACAACCTCCTGACTATCCAAATGCTCGTAGATCCTGTCCCTCAGAATCTTCTCCAGCAACGAGAGTCTCACTGGCCAGTAGTTCTCTGGCTTGCCCTTGCTGGCCTTTTATAACAGAAAAATATTAGTGAGAGCACCCAGAGCAAACCCATTTGGTCATAGAAACAAGGTGCAAGTTCCATGCAGACAGCGCTGAAGTTCAGGGTTGAATCTGGGTCTCTGGCTCAGAGGCTCTATTAAAGAGGAGATTGCAGTGGATTGAGCACAACACCAAACTCCACCTATCATCTCCCATTGGCAACCACATTGATAGAGCAGGTTAACTCACTTTCTTTTCTTCACAATTTTTACCCCTCCGCTGCTTCCAATGGGCCTCCATTGCCTCATGGCAGGGAGCACTCTTAATTGGCGGCACTCACTTTATTTGACCACAAGGTGCACTGTTGTCTCAACCAATGTTGACCTCCTTACAACTAAATGATACACACAAGTTCAATATACATATTTACCAAAAATTCTTCCTTGCTGCAGCTACAGAGTTAAATTTTATAATAAGTCAATTCTCATATTGTACATTAAACTGACCCAGAACAGAAAGAGATAGATAGATGATGAAAAGTTATTGTTAAAGTCAGTGCAAGAAAAATGTTCAGAAAATTAAATCATGCAATAGTGCAGACAGGTCTACTTGTCGTACCAGAGTTGTTCGTGATTAGGGTCATGAGGAGAGGTTCCAGAGCTGTTCTTGAACCCAGAGAGACCTTGAAGATATACAGACTTCTCGCAGGAGCTTCCGAGTCGTGTTCCACAGAATTTTCACCAATCCTTAAGATCCAAGGTGAAAGTGCAACAACACTCCTTCCACCTCCAGCTGAAGATGGCCAACAAGCTGCTTTCTCTTCAGGAAGATAACAATTTACAAACTGCATCTCTAGTTCACCACATCAGCTCCAGCTGGAGATTGTACCCCGCTCCTTTTTGAGTCAGGAGGTGATAGGCCTCAGTGCCACCACCAACAGCATCCAAAGGCCAGCTGCCAGGACCGCTGTCTCACACACTGCCAGAGGAATTGTAATGGGACTAAACATTCGAAGAGGAGCAAGAGAGTTCTGGTCTCCAGGCCTCGTGCAGTCTCATCTGGAATGGACTATCTAGTGTTTCTTTTGTTTGTTGTTTTGCAGGGCAATCCTGTGTGCTGAGTGGTAATTCTGACATTAAAGCAGTCACTGCACCTGACAATTCTTTGATTGTCAATCGTTAGAGCCATCAGCGCAGAGTGAAATGCGAGTTTTCTCCACTTTGTCAAGCTTGAGATTACGTTGGGAAGAAACATTTGTCCACAGTGGACACAACTGGATGCAATGGCCATAAACTACACTGCAGCCAATTCCAGGCACCCATTAGTTAATCTACGTTGTGTTCAATGTGCTTTAGAACAAAGATCAGAGAGCACCACAGTAGACCTTCAGCTCACATTTCATGGTGCCGACTTGCACTAAAATTTTGGCACTTGTGCAGAACCCATAATCTTCCATTTCTAGCATGTTGAAGTATCTATCTGGAAGCTTCCATCAGCACCCACCACTCTCTGTGTGTAAACAAAATAACCCCATGTCTCCCTTTAACATTTCCACCCCCCACCATCAAAAACACACCCCCTCCAGTACTTGACATTTTTAACCCTGGGAAAAAGATTATGACCGTGTACCTGATCAAAGCTTCTTGTAATTTGTATAAACTTTCTGCAAAGAGACAGCAACCCAACATGTTGGTTGACAGACACGCAGGCTACAACATCCACGAAGGTTTATCACAGCAGGAGACCTGCAAGGTTTCAGCCAACTGTTGAGAGCTGCTGGGACTGGCAGTAATTCAGATTTACTTTTACATCAGCCTCATGTCGTACACATGAGATAATCATGAGAGGGGGAGAGGGAGGGGGAGGAGAGAAGGGAGGGAGAGTGAGAGAGTGGGAGTGGGAGATAGGGAGTGAGGGAAAGAGGGAGAAGTGGGAGGAACACGAGTGCCCGTACTTGCTCCTCAGAGCACAGTCTTTGCCTCAGCTGAATGAAGGCAATGTGATTCAATATGTTGAGTGCGACATGTTACGAGAGGATAGCGGGTAGCACAGTGCATCCACAATTGAACAGCCCATACAGGCATTCAGTAACCAAGTATTGCAGTAGGCCCTCGCAGGAAAGCTATGTCAAGGAAGATGCCTAATGCCACAGAGGGGGAATAGATATGGGAAAATTTAACACTTCTTCAGAATCCTTGCCAGTGTTTGAAGTCCCATGAGGTATTTTTACCAGGAAAGAAAAATATAACTTATTTATTACAATGCTGAAGGCCATTCAGCCCATTGGGTCCATGCTGGCTCCAATCAGAGCAATCGCATCTATTGCATTCCTGTTCAAAAGACAAGACAGGTGCAGATCTGAAATGGTGGTGCAGTGACCAACTCGAGGAGTCTGATGGTGTGATAATTCTGCTCCAGAACAAATACATCCAGAAAATTGGAATTCCATCCCAAGAGGCAGTTTGATTCAGGAACAAAGTTACCAAAAAAGCAGAAAGATTGTCATAACCACCCCACCCCAGTTCCTTTAAGGAGAGGGGAGTGGATCAGTTGGTCTTGCCCTCCTGCTATAAATGAGGATTCAGACCCAACTTTAAACAATCGCTTGCACTTCCACAGTAGCATATTGAGGCACCTGGTTATGAACAATTGTTACCAGATTCAAACAATGTATTCATCCTCCTTGAAGATGGGTGGGAAGTAAATAAGGTCTTGCCCATGTTACCTGTATCAGAGTAGAACCTCTGATGGTGTCCAGACACAAATTCAGACTAGACACGATTTTTTTAAAACTTATTTTCAAGCTCACTGTGTGAACAGCAGCTGAACTCTCCCATTTGAGTCAGTAGGTCATGAGCCTCAGTCCCACCAGAACCTCAAGCATCTAGAAGCCAGGACTGCTACTGCACTCTCTGCCAGAGGCACCGTGCCAGGCACTAAATCTTTGAAGAGGAGCAGGGGGGTTCACCTGTTCCCCAGCCCAACAATTATCCCTCAAGCAGCATCACTAAGATGGATTATCTACTGTTTATCTCATTTATCGGAATGCCTTGTGCGCCACACATGGAGGAAGCTTTCCATACCACTGCTTTCATTTCTAGTCATTTCTTTTGAAGATCTCACTCTCCATCCCCAATCCCTCCCTTCTCTCCTCCCCCTCCCTCTCCCCCTCTCATGATTGATCAGCGACAAGGAACACCAAGTCAGGTACAGTGGCGCAAAAAGGGCTTCTCCCTCAACTGATGGTTTCCCTGCCTCTTTCAGTGAGCATTTTAGTTAAAACAAGAAAATGTGCAGAGGCTGGGGTCGAGTGCAATACACAAGTGCTGGAGAAACTCAGCAGGTCATGCAGCATCCAGAGGAAGTAAAGGGTAACCGACATTTCATGCCTGACCCCTTCATCGATATACGAGCAAAAAAAGCAGGCAGGCGCCTGAATAACAAGGTGGGGGGAGTAGAGGAAGCACGGGGGTTGGGAGAGGAGCATGGGCGAATGTGTGGGAATAGGTGTAAACAGGTAGGAGGGTGGAAGAGAAAGCAGCTGGGAGATGATAAGGGAAGAGGGCTAAAAAGGGAAGCTCTCTGATTGGAGAAGATTGGGCAGCTGGAAGAAGAGAGATAGAAGGGTATGGAAATATACCCATTTTTATTCAGATGTCTACCTGTTTTTTTTCCCAATTCCCAATGAAGGGCTCAGGTCCAAAATGTTGATTGCCTTTTACTTCCTAGGGGTGACCGACTGAGTTGCTGCAGCGCTTTTGTGCGTGGCAGTGAACATTTCTCTTGATTCTTGTCACACTGGGTGAGCTTCCAGGACAGGGATTCTGAAAGCTGCCTCCACTGAAGAGTAGAAGACCGAGGATCACTAACTTAGTTGGCAGGTGCCTTCCCAGTACAACAGGAAGCAAGTGAAACAAGTCATCAAGTCATGCAGCATGGAAGCAGGCCCTTCAGCCCAACTTATTCCATGCTGACCAAGATGAGTACTAGAGCTGGTCCCATTTGCCTGCATTTGACTCATATGAATGAATTAAGTTTATTTTCATATAGACAATTACAATGTACAGATGCAATTGAAACCCTACTTGCTCCAGTTTCCCAGGTACATTAAAAACAAATACAATGTAAAAACAGATAAGAAGTGAAAACATTTATAATAGGAAGAGAGAAATTTAAAAAAAATAACATTAAATGCAGATTTCTGATCATTGTGTGAAGAGCTTTGCAGCCAAATCTCTGGTGAAAGTAGTGTTATGAACAGAATCTTCAGGAATAATTTAGCCCAAATGATGTTTCTGGCAGTGTCCTTAAAACCTGTCCAAACCAGCTGGCTGGAGTTTTTTTTTTGAGGACAATTTCAACCTCTTGCTACAACAGTCAGAGGACCCATCTACTTCAAAAGGATGTCCATCATTCCAGTGCCCAAGGTGAGCAAGGTGACCTGGCTCAATGACTGTTGGCCTGTGGCTATAGTGATGAAGACCTTGAGAAGTTGCTGATGAAGCAAATCAACTCCTGCCTCAGGAGGGACCTGCACTTGCACCAACTCCCCCATCGTCACAAGGGATCAATAGCTGATGCCCCCTCACTGGCTCTCTGCTTGGTGTTACATCATCTGGACCAATAAGAACACCCATGTCAGGCCGTTGTTCGCTGACGACAGCTGGACATTCAACACTATCAGACCAGCAAAATCTATCACCAAACAAAGGGATCTGGGAATCTGTCCATCCCCCCCGCAACTGGATCCTCACCTTCCTCATCGGCGGAGCCCAGTCAGTGAGAATCAGCAACATCACCTCCTCCTCACTGACAATCCACACAGGGCAGCTCCAGTCTGTGTGCTTAGTTCTCTTCTCTACTCCATGTACATTCATGACTGTGTGGGCAAATTTGGCTCGAACTCTATCTACAAATGTGCTGGTAATACTCCCATTGTTGGCTGAATAACTGGAAGCGATGAGTCAGAACACAGGATGGAGATGGAGAACCTGGTTGAGTGGCGTCAGAACAATAATCTTGCTCCCAACATCACCAACACCAAGGAGCTTTTTGTTGATTTTAGGAAAGGGAGGCCAAGGGACCACAGACCTGTCTGCATTGATGGGACGGAGGTGAAGCAGGCTACAACTTTCAATTTGCTGGAACTCCATCTATCAGAAGACCTTTCCTGAAGCCAGGATTGCAGGGAAACCATGAAGGTGCACCAATGCCTCTACTTCCTAAGAAGTCTGAGAAAACCTGACACATCATGGAATACTCAATCAGACTTCAAAAGGTGCACGGTGAAAGTACACTGACTGGTCGCATCACAGCCTGGTTTGGTAATTTAAATGTCCAGAAATATAGATGGCTGTGGAAAATAACAGACACAGCCAGGTCCATCACAGGTTCCGATCTCCCATCCACTGCAGACATCTATGTGAAGCGCTGCCTCAAGAATGCAGCTAATATAAATGTACAGCGGTCACGTGGAAGTCTGACTCCCAACAAAATATTACGCGATGGAATACAGAAATGCAGAGCATTTTCCCCGAGAGAAAATCAGGTACAATTTAGGGAGAGAATATGACACATTTGTTGGGGTATGGCAGCCTTATCTGCTGCATATAGGAACGCAGATATAGTGACACCCCTTCTAACTAAAAGAAAGGTAAAAATCCGTACTAATCATGAAATGACTGAGATAAATGAAGTGGGTCGTGGCGCAGATGATTGCTCTGGTTTGTGTCTTTTCATTTTCCTTCACGTTACTTTGGGTGTATCTTGGTTTCCTTTAAGGGTCTGTGACTTTTTAAATTAAACAAACATTAAAAAAACAAAAATCTCTAATCTTTTCCTTGGGATTTTAGGGTATGGGAGGGAAGGGAGAGGGGTGGGTGGGGGAATGCGATCTGAATGTAATGAGAAATATTGCATTGTTGTTCTGGATTTGTGCAAATCTGGGAAAATCAAAAATAAAATATTTAAAAATCCAACCACTATCATGAAAGACCCTCATCGCCCTGGTCACAACCTCTTCTCACCGCTACCTTCGGGCAGAAGATACAGAAGCCTGACAAAGGCCTCAGGCCTGAAACAATGCTTCCCACTACATCCATTCGATGCTGCCTAACCTGCTGAGTTTCTGTCGCTCACTTATGTGCTGCACAACAGAACTGGTTGTCTGCTTTAGTCCTGTGCACTGCTCTTATCTTTTTACGGACGAAATAAATGATTGGAAGTGAAAGGGTGAAAGAGTAAATTTCCTTCACGTGGGGCTCGGTTGGTCTGGAGTCAGCTGGTTCTGAGGCAGAGCTCCCAGGACCAGGTGTTTAAAACTATAGCTGCTTTGTGTGGGTGACACAGATGAGGACCAGGAAAATGTGTGTGTGTTGGTTTGGGGGGGGGGGGGGCAGGTGGGGGGAGGGAGGAAGACAACTTGTTAATCACTGAATGGAGGACCATCGCCTTCCCAAGATCGTGTTATATGGCGAGCTCTCCACTGGCCACCGTGACAGAGGTGCACCAAAGAAAAGGTACAAGGACTGCCTAAAGAAATCTCTTGGTGCCTGCCACATTGACCACCGCCAGTGGGCTGATAACGCCTCAAACCGTGCATCTTGGCGCCTCACAGTTTGGCGGGCAGCAACCTCCTTTGAAGAAGACCGCAGAGCCCACCTCACTGACAAAAGGCAAAGGAGGAAAAACCCAACACCCAACCCCAACCAACCAATTTTCCCCTGCAACCGTGTCTGCCTGTCCCGCATCGGACTTGTCAGCCACAAACGAGCCTGCAGCTGACGTGGACTTTTTACCCCCTCCATAAATCTTCGTCCGCGAAGCCAAGCCAAAGAAAAAAAAAGAAAATCACTGAGAGGGGCCAAAGGAAGTGTGAGCTATTTGCCCATCCTGCACCAAACAAGGGAGGACCTTGCATTCCATCCTGAATACTCTCTGCTATCATGTAAACCCAGGTCGACCTTTGAACAGAGGCTCTTGGTAAATCTCAACACCAAGCCAGTGACAGATGGAAGAGGCCTACAGATCCACTGTTGCTATGGTTATGCTGTCAATTATTCACTTTAAACCTACCCAACACAACACAAGGAGGAAAACTGAGAGCGGTAAACTCAAAATGACAAGAAATTCAACCTTTGATTTACAAAATTGAAAAAACAAAGAATCAAGTTCACATTTACTGTCATCAAACTGTACATATATGGCCACAGTGCATACACATAATACACAGCACATAATAATCACATTTATTCATAAGTACACCATTTTAAATAAATACTTTTGAATATTTCAAAATCATTTTAAAAATGTGCTCTCTGAAATAACAAAGAGTACAAGGTCAGGTAGCATCTGAGGCAGGAACAGAATTATGGTTTCAGCATTAACCCTGGGATGCTGTGACTGGTTCTCCCACTCCATTTTTGCTTCAGACTTGCAGCACGTGCGGGCTTTTGCTTTTCATATCTTTCCCCCTGCACGTGCTTGGGAATCAGCCAAGATCTGGGAAACAGAATACAATTCACAGAGCAACCATCTGTGGTTTAAAAGAAAAAAAACTGCAGGTCCTAAAAATCAGAAATTAAAAACAAACAATTGATGGAAATATAAAGCTGTTCAGGGAGAATAACCATTGGTTTCTTCAAATGATTAACACTAATTCTCATTCCCCAGATGCTGTGTGACCTGCTGAGTGTTTCCAGCATTTCCTATTTTTAATAACAGATTTTCAGTGTCTGCAATTTCTTCCTCTTTGTCCTCAGATCTGGTGTGCCCATCTCCAACTTTGCTTCTTGCAATCACACTACCTCCAGAGCAGAAGAAAAAAACACCAATAGTATAAACTAAATTACCACCATGTGCAACTATAGAAAAATGGATAATAAATAAAAAGAACCAAAAGAAACAGAAGCAGGAGTCAGTCATCTGGCCCAACAAGCCTGCTCTGACTTCAATGAGATCACAGCTGATTGTACCATGGACTTAATTCCACCTGTTCCCCTGAACTCTTTATTCCCGCTGATGCAAAAATCTCTGCATCTTAAATGCATTCAATAAGGCAGACCCCACTGCTTCCTTTGACAAAGAATTCCACAGATTCACTCATCTGGCAAAAGCAGTTCCTGCTCATCACTGGTCTAAATCTATCTCCCAAATATTGAGGCGATGTCCCCCTAGTTCCAGACATCTGCCAGTGGAAGCAACCTCCCTACTTTGATCTTACCTGCTTCTTTCAAACTTGTACTTTTTTTTGAGATCTCTTCTTGTCCTACAGTCCCAAGCATCTCAATCTCTCCCCACAGATGAAGCCCTTCATCTCCAGAATCATCCTTGTGGACTTCCTCTGCACTGCCTCCTAGGCCAGTTTAAGTCCAATTACCATATACCATTTACAGCACAGAAACAGGCCAGTTTGGCCCTACTAGTCTGTGCCAAACATCATCTCCCACCTAGTCCCACTGATCCGCATTTGGCCCATAACCCTCCACACCTCTCCCATCCATATACCTATTCAACCTTTCCTTGAATATTAACATTGATCTCACTTCTACTACCACTGCCTGAAGTTCATTCCACACCCCCACCATCCTTTGTGTGAAGAAATTCCCCCTATGTTTCCTTTAAAAACTTTTCCCCTTTTACTCTCAATCCATGCCTTCTTGTTTTGAGTCTCCTCCACTCTCAGTGGAAAAAGCCTATCCACATTGACTCTATCCGTTCCCCTTATAATTTTGAATAACTCTATCAAATCACCCCTCAACCTTCTATACTCCAAGGAATAAAGTCCAAGCCTACTCAACCACTCCCTGTAACTCAAACCCTGAATCCCCAGCAACATTCCTGTAAACCTCCTCTTCACTCTCTCTATTCTGTTTATTTCCTTCCTGTAATTCAGCTCCTAGAACGCTTTTCCATCCTCAACATTCATTGGAGCGACTTCATCCCTAACATCGAAGTACTCGAGATGGCAGAGGCCGACAGCATCAAATCCACGCTGCTGAAGATCCAACTGCGCTGGGTAGGTCACGTCTCCAGAATGGAGGACCATCGCCTTCCCAAGATCGTGTTATATGGCGAGCTCTCCACTGGCCACCGAGACAGAGGTGCACCAAAGAAGAGGTACAAGAACTACCTAAAGAAATCTCTTGGTGCCTGCCACATTGACCACCGCCAGTGGGCTGATATCGCCTCAAACCGTGCATCTTGGCACCTCAAAGTTCGGTAGGCAGCAACCTCCTTTGAAGAAGACCGCAGAGCCCACCTCACTGACAAAAGACAAAGGAGGAAAAACCCAACACCCAACCAACCAATTTTCCCCTGCGACCACTGCAACCGTGTCTGCCTGTCCCGCATCGGACTTGTCAGCCACAAACGAGCCTGCAGCTGACGTGGACATTACACCTCCATAAATCTTCGTCCGCGAAGCCAAGCCAAAGAAGAAAGAATTCAGCACACAATATTCCAAATTTGGCCTCACCAATGCCTTATACAATTTCAACATAACAACCCAACTCCTGTGTTCTATACTCTGATTTATGAAAGCCTACTAAATACATTCTTCACTACTTTATCCAAGTGATTAAACTTTCAGAGAATTATGTACCATGAATCCTGAATTCCTTTGTTCCACTGCACTCCTCAATTGTCTACCATTTAACATCTATGTTCTATTTTGACTAGTCCTACCAAAATGTAGCACCTCACATTTATCAGTATTAAACTCCACCTGCCATTTTTCAGCCCACTCTTCTAACTGCCCTATTTCACCCTATGAGCTTTAATAATCTTCCTCGCTGTCCACAACACTGCCAACCTTTGTATCATCTGCAAATTTACTAATCCAACTTGCCACCCTATCATCTCCCAGTATCTATCCCAGAGAAAGCAAGAATTGGAATTGTTGGTGCTGGGATGAATTCCTCTGAAGGCCTACTCAGAGAAAAATTCAACCAGGAGAATCATGCAGTTATGAGTTATATCCCCTCCAGTGCTGTCCCATTACAGTGGAGCAGCAAGCAGCTGGCTCATTGGTTGACAAGCAGAGGGCTCTACCATGAAGAACTTAAGGAGCCTGCTTATCTTTCTTTCTGGCTTCACATCAAAGGAGGACAGCAGAAAACCAGCTCAAGGCGGATCCCAAAGATCAAATTTATTGTCAAAACTACATACAAGACCTACACATCATGTAGGTACATGACATGCAACCCAGAGATTCTTTTCCTTGAGGCCAGGCAGAAATACTAATTATCAGTAACTGCAAGCTGCACTCAAGAAGAAATGTCTGCAAAGAAAGGAATGTAACCGAGAAAAAATTTAAACACACTGTGCAACACAGAAAATAAATATTCACAAATAGATAATGAGCAGAGTCCTCAAATGAATTTCAGAAAGGGTATGTTCAATATTTCAATTTAAACATACAACAGGTCATTTTGGCTAGGAGTCCGTGCGGCCCAATTTACATCCAATTAAACTACCCCACCCGACCCCCCCATTCATTTTGAATGGTGAGAGGAAACAGGAGCCCCTGGGAAAACCTATGCAGACATGGGGAGAACGTACAAACTCCATAGGCAGTGTGGGATTTAAACACCAGTCCAAATTGTTGTTGGCATGGTAAAGGCGTTGCACTACCCACTACACCAAAGAGGAGGAAGTGCTTGCTGTCTTAAAGCAAATTGGGGTGGATAAATTCCCAGGGCTTGATAAGATATTCCCTTGGACCTTGAGGGAGGCTAGTGTAGAAATTGCAGGGGCTCTGTCAGAAATATTTAAAATGTCCTCAGCCACAGGTGTGGTGCTGGAGGACTGAAGGGTAACTCACATTGTTCCATTGTTTAAAAAAGGCTCCAAAAGTAACCCTGGAAATTGTAGGCCAGTGAACCTGATGTCATTAGTAGGTAGGTTATTGGAAGGTGTCCTAACAGATCAGATATATAATGAATTTGATAGCTGTGGACTGATAAGGGATAGTCAACATGGCTTAGTGAATGGTAGGTCAAGTTTAACCAATCTTAGAGTTTTTTGAGGAGGTTACCAGGAAAATTGACAAAGGAAAGGCTGTGGATGTTGTCAACATAGACTTTAATAAGACCTTTTACAATGTCCCAAATGGGAGGTTAGTCAGGAAGGTTCAGACTTAAGGTATTAATGGTGATGTAGTGAACTGGATTCCACAATGTCTGGATGGGAGAAGCCAAAGAGTAGTGGTGGATGGTTGCTTCTCAGACTGGAGGCTTGTGACTAGTAGTGTACCTCAAGGATCAGTGCTGGGACAATTGCTGTTTATCATCTATATCAATGATCTGGATGATCATGTGGAAAATTGGACCAACAAACCAAGAAAGGAGGTACACGGTAAATGTTAGGACACTGAGGAGTGCAGTAGAACAGAGGGATCTGGGCATACAGATATTCAATTCCCTGACAGTGGTGCCACAGGTGGATAGGGTTGTAAAGAGAGCTTTTGGAATATTGGCCTTTATAAATCCAAGTATTGAGCATAGGAGTTGGGAGGTGAGGTTAAAGTTGTAGAAGACATTGATGAGGCCAAATTTGGAGTATTGTGTGCAATTTCGGTCACCTAACTACAGGAAAGATATCAATAATAAAGAAAGATTGTAGAAAGATTTATGAGGATGTTGCCTGGATTTCAGGAATTGAGTTACATGGAAGTTTAAATAGGTTAATGAGGGGAGATTTAATAGAGGTTCTCAAAATTATGAAGGGGATAGAAAGAGTAAATATAGATAAGCTTTTTCCATTGAGGATAGGTGAGGTACAAACCAGAAGACATTGGTTAAGAGTGAAAGGGGAAACATTTAATTTAGACATACAGTATGGTAACAGGCCATTTCAGCCCACGGGTTTGTGCCGCCCAATTTACACCCCATTAACCTACACCCCAATACATTTTGAATTGTGGGAGGAAACCAGAGCCCCCAGAGAAAACCCATGCGAACACAAGGAGAATGTACAAACTCCTTACAGATGGTGTGGGATTAAAACCCCGGTCTGGTCCAATCGCTGGCACTGTGAAGGCATTGCACTAACTACTACACCAACTGCCCTTTAGGGGGAAACACAAGGCAGAACATCTTTACACAGAGAGTGGTGGGAGTGTGGAACAAGCTGCCAGCTGAAGTGGTAAATGTGGGCTCAATTTTAACATTTAAGAAGAATTTGGACAGGTACATGGTTGGGAGAGGTATGGAGGGCTATGGACTGGGTGCAGGTTAGTGGGACTGGGCAAAAAAAACTCAGCATAGACTAGAAGGGCTGAAGGTGCTTGTTTCTGTGCTGTACTATTCTATGGTTCTATTCATCATTTTTCTGGATTCTCTGGAAACAGACCAACAGTTTATCTCTGGCATTACAACTGTCAAGGCACCATTTACAGAGATGGAATATTGAGTCGACTAAGAATAGCTGGAGGAACTTAATGGGTCAGACAGAATCCATGGGTAGAAATTGTCAGTCAACATTTTGTTTGGACTCTTTACCAAGTCTAAGACAGAAGTGGTGAAGCTACATACAGTATATGGAAGGGGAAAGAGGCTGAGTAAGGGTCCAGATGTGATTGAATACAAGACAGAAAACATGGAAGGTGGAAGGACAGGTAGAGAGAAAGATCATTTGGAAGGGGAAAGTAAAGTGAGAGATACGTAGGGTGAGATTTCACTAAAAAAGGAGAATTAGCACTGAGCAAGGGCAACGTGAATACATTATAGATTTCAGATTTATTGTCAGAGTACATACATAACATCACATACAACACTAAGATTCCTTTTTCCTGAAAGTACAGTAGAATTACCACTGATTGGTAGTGCAAAAATAAACTACATGTAATCAAAAGAATTGTAAATAGATAATGATTGTAAACAAACTGACTGCAACACAGAGAGAATAACAAAGAAAACCAATAAAGTGCACAAGTCAAGAGTTGTTAAATGAGTCTCTGATTGAGTTTGTCATTGAGGAGTCTGATGGTGGAGGGGTAGCAGCTGTTCTTGAATCTGCTGGTGCCAGTTTTGTAGCACCTATACCTCTTTCCTGATGGCAGCAGCAAGAACAGACCATGTGCTGGGTGGTGTGCTTCTCCGACAGCAGCATTCCCTGTAGACGCACACAGGGTTTTGCCTGTAATGTCCTGGGCTGTGTCCACTACATTTTGGAAGGCTTTATACTCAAGGGTATTGGTGACCCCATACAGGTCCATGATGCAGCCAGTCAGCACAATTTCCACCACACATTTGTAGAAATTTGCCAGAGTTTCTGGTGCCATATCAAATCTCCGCAAACTCCTGAGGAAGAAGAGGCAGTGTTGTGCTTTCTTCACGATGCCATTGGGATGTTGGGTCCATGAGAGATCTTCTGGGAAAGTGACTCCCAAGAGCCTACACTCTCTCCACCTCCGATTCCCACAATGATCAATGGATTGCATACCACCTTTCCTTTCCTGAAGTCTGCAATCATCTCTTTGGTAACATTGGGTGCAAGGTTGTAATTGATGCACTATTCTGCCAAGTTCACAATCTCCATCCTGTGTGCTGACTCACCCCCTTCCTTTATACAACCCACTACCACGGTATCATCAGGAAATTTGTAGAAGGTGCTGATGTCATAATGGGCTACACAGTCATAGGTGTAAAGTGAGTAGAGCAGGGGGCTAAGAACACAGCCCTGTGGTGCTCTGGTACTGATGGAGATTGTGGAGAAGTTCTTACCAATCTTCTCTGATTGAGGACTAGAAGTGAGGAAATTCATGATCCAATTATGCAGTTGGGTGTTAACTCCTAGGTCTTAGAGAGCCTATAGGGTTCATTCAGGAGTCTGGCAGCTGCAGGGAAGGAACTGTTGTTAAACCTACTGGTGCGCACTTTCACACTATTGAGCCTTCTCCCCGATGGAAGGAGGGAAATTAAATTATATCCAGGGATGTGATGGGCCCTTCAATGCATTGACTGCCTTTCCAAGGTAGAGTTCATGGAGGCCTCTGATGTGTGTATGGCAGGGTGTGGGAGAGCCTGTTGATAGGATTCTGAAATTTGGGGGCATGTAGTATAGCACAGACTTGGTAGGCTGAAGGGCCTGCTTCCATGTTGCCTGACTGAGAATTGGACCAAGGTTGAATCTATTGAAGTAAATTCCATGAGGTAGATCCTGAGTATTTTGTGTACATTCCCTGGTTAATCAAGGGCTTTTTGGTCAGCAGCAAGGTCTCTCAATACACCGTGAAAGGATTCTCAAAATAACTGTGTGATGCGACTCAAAACATGCTGCAATTATCTCGCTTGAAGAGTAGTTATCGTTCCCGCCTACACATCACAGAGGCCCAAAAGTGTATCCGCTAACAGCAGGGCACATCCTCCAACATCTGCTTGGCTGCCAAGGTGGTAAACATGAGTGGAGTCATCTCCTCCAGCACAAAGCAAGGTGAGAGAAAGCACATCTCCCTTCCCCACCACCCAGCCTCAGCAGGTCAGAAAGTGGGAACACGCAAGCAGGAGACACACACTCTGGCCAGGGAGCCTGAAACACCATGGATAATCTAGCTCTAGCTCAGCTCCATTCACCCATGTTATCGTCGAACATTATGAGCGCAGCACTCCCACTTTGGCCCACAATGTTGTGCCGACCTTTGTAAAGCTACCCCACAACTCTTCCCTACCTTACACCCATAACTCCCTATTTTTCTTACATCCATGTACTTATTGAAGGTTCTTTTGAATATCTCTATTGTACCAGCCTCCACCACTGCCCTGGCAATGCATTCCGGCAACCATTGCTCTGTGTGGAAAAAAAACTTACCTCTGACATCTCACCTACCCCATTGAACCTGTTGTGCAATTTAACAAGATCATGGCTGATTTGGTTGTGGACTCAGTTCCACCTACCTGCCTGCTCACTGTGACCCTTAATTCCCCTATTATTCAAAAATCTATATACCCCTGTCTTAAATACATTTAATGAGATAACCCCTACTGCTTCTTTGGACAGAGGGCTCCGCAGATTCCCTATTCTCAGGGAGAAGCAGTTCCTCCCCAAATCTTGAGGTTACATCCCTTAGTTCTGCCCCATCTCCCCGCTTCCATTTTATCCATTTATTTCATCATTTTATGTGTATTCAGAAGATCCTCCCTCATCCTTCTAAACTGCAATGAGTATAATCTCATCTTACTAAATCTCTCCTCAACCTGGTGAACCACCTCTGCACCACCTCCAAAGCCAGTACATGCTTTCTCCAGTAAGGAGACCAGAACTGTACTCAGTCCTCCAGGTGTAGCCTCACAAATTCCCTATACTGTTCCAGCAAAGGATCTCTGCTCTTGTTACAGAATTATGCTATTATTAATCTTTAGTTTATAATATTTTCATATATATTTTTTGTAAAGACTTTGTGGGTTTGGAAACAGGGAAACACAAAGACACACAGAGAACATTACATAATTTTAAACCAGACACAGAGGCTCTGTCAAGTAGGAGATGAAGGACCTTATCATTGTTCAGTAGAAAGCTGTAAACATTGTCATAAAAGTCTTATGATTGTTCTCCATTGAAAACGTAAGACAATGAATGTTTGCTTAGGAGAAGCACCTGTGTAAACAGAAGAGCATTTGCTTGTTGACACATCTTTCTCAAGAAAATAAAACCTAAGAGCCAGCAGTGATGTCAGGTCATGCGATTATGACACTCCAAGAAGGCATCTTTAATATTGAACCATTCTTCATTTGAAGTCAGAGATTCAGTAATCTTCAGTGAGAAAAGTACTGTTGTGCAGTCTCCCTTTGAAAGGGAAGGAACATAGAATCAGTAGCTTTGAAGGGCTACTTTAACTGTTTCTTTGTCAAGAGAGGACAGTTCTGCTTTTCCATTTATAGTGGTCTCTTCATTTATCCCTTGCCTGGGTTTGTGAAGTGGAAATCACAAAAATCAGTATCCTCCATGGAAGGGGAATTGTGGAAAAAAATTCACACATATGAAGAAACATTTCTCAAAGTAACTATACAAGAATTTGTTAGCTTTGAGAAATCTGATGACTTGGTGCCTCACACACTCCATAATTACTTTTGAACATCAATTTAAAGACTAAGTTTCAACACAAGATGTTTAAGATTGAACTTAAATTTGAACTTTGAAAAAGACTTCAGAATCGTGCCTGAGCTGCAAAGGTTTGGGATCTGCCACATTCCGTTAAGAAAGATTTTATATTATTAAATAGTTATTAATAAAAATTATTGTTTTTAAGATACCATTGTCTTGGTAAATTTCTATTGCTGCTGGTCTATGTTGCAACAGCTCTGAAATTTAATTCTCATGCAATAAAGACGAATATCCCACCTGCTGTGTCTCCAAACCTCATAAGGAAACCAGACCCTACTGTCATGTGGGTGAAAAATATTTTTTTTCCCCTCATCTCCATTCTAGCCCCTCCATCAATGACTTTAAAACGTTGATTTTGGCACTCTGCTATGAGAAATAGATCCTCCCTATTTACTCTACCCAGACACATTGTAAATTTAAAGACTATTTAATTATCGCCCCACCTTCTTCTGTTCCAAAGAAAATTACCCTTGGTTATCTGATTTATTCAAGTTTTCCAGTCCTGGCATTGTCCTTATAAATTTCCTTCACTCTCCCAAGTCTAGCACATTCGTGCATTTTCTGCAACGTGATGACCAGAACCGTCAGCAATATTCACGCTGGAGTCCACAATGGAGAAACATGCCCTTTGATCCATTTTATCCATGCTGACGAATCTAATGGTAATTGCCTATATTTGGCCCATATTTCTCTAAACCTTCCCTGTCCAAGTCTGAATCTCTTTTAAAAGGTAAAAGTTATGCCCATATCTTCCACTTCCTCTGGTGGCTCTTTCCATTTACCCACCACCCTCTGCCCCGAGAGGGTGCTTCCCCTCAGGTCTCCTTTAAATCTTTCCCCATTTCAATCTATGCCCTCAAGTTTGAGATTCACTGACACCTAGGAGGGGTGTGGGAGGGAGCAAATGATGATTATTTACCTTACAAAGTCCCTCGTGAATCTACAGGGCTCCCCCCTCTTGCCTCCTTCACTCAAGGGAGAAAAGTCAGGTTTAGGTCCTTTTATTATACACAAAATTATGTTTCCTTTTATTTGTCCATAAAGGCATACAAAGAGACCCACTAGTCCAATGCCCCAACCAAGAAGAGAGGCAAAAGACAGTTCCTTCAGAGACATCAAGTGTCTGTGGATCCCTCCACCTCTCCCAATCTATCCTTATAATTCAGTCCCAGCAACATTCCCAGACTCTAATTAGGATTGTATGCAGCTCAACAGTGACCTCTTGGCTCTTCTATACCTCAATCAATTAAGGAAAATACCACGTTGCCTTTCCAACCAGCTTTAAGACCGAAAGTTTGCTCTCTCTACTCCTCTTCCACATCATCATTTTTGGGGGCACAGCAGCATAGCAAGTTAGGCTATTGCCCTCGCAGGTCCAGATTCAATCCTGACCACTGGTGTCACCTCCCTGGGAAATTGCTCGCTCCCCCTGTGATCACATGGGTCCCGCTCCAGGTGCTCCAGTTTCCTCCCACATCCTAAAAATGTTCAGGGTGGGTGGATTAAATGGTCATTGTAAGTTGCCCTGAGTGCGTGGAAGGTTGGTAAAATCTGGGGCAAGTTGCTGGGAATGTGGGGAAAAGAAAATGGGATCAGTGCACGTGGCTGCTTAGTGGACAGCGTGGACATGGTGGGCAAAGGGCCCGTTTCTTTGCTCGCTGATACTGTGGCTGATTCTGGGACTGAGCTCAGGTTTAAGCTTTCCTCTTTACCATCAACTCCTTGGCCAAATTTTGCATTACCAGCAAGTGTCTTCATTGTGTCTCCTACAGTCTCGTCTGAAATCATTAACATAAAAATGACAAGAAGCAAGAAATGGAACCAAATCCTACAGACTCACATTAGCAACAATCTTCCAATCAGCAATATGCTATCACTATCTTTGCCGGTGCCAAGGAGCCAATTTTAGATCCCATTTGCCTCTCTTCCTTGGATCTTCTGGGCCTTCACCTCTGGCCAGCCTGCCACAAGGGACTGAACCAAAAACATTGCTAGCCCCAGAGTAGATTACATCGAAAGCACTGCCCCCATTGACCCTCTTGGTTACTCCCACCAAAAAAAATCAGGTTATAGTTTAAGATTCCTTTGTTGCCATATACTATACACAAAATGCAATAATACAGAAAATTCATCAACTTTTGCCTGCCTTAAAGGCACACAAAGAGCTACCACTAGCTTAGCCCGTACACCCACCAATAAGGAAAGAGAAGGCAAAGATAGTTCCCTCAGGGATAGTGTGTCCATGGATTCACTTCCAGTGTTCCCACAACCTGTGCAGCTGCATCATCTCCTGTCCATTCCAAAGGTGAACCTGAGCTACTGGATCAAACCTCTAATACAATCAGGAAACCTTCATTGCCTGAGGTCCCTTCAAGTGCCCCCATTGTCCTCAGCAACCCACTCGAATCCCAGTCTTGTTTCCTGGTTCCCACAGGCCAGGATTCAACAACCTGCAGCTTGTGTGGGTCCTTTAGTTGTCAAAGTTCAGATTTATTGTCAGAGTACATACATATCACATAAAACCTGGAGATTCTCTTTTCTTGCAGCCCAGGCAGAATTTCTACTCATCAGTAGTGCAACAAAAAAAAACTGCATCCAAGAAAGAGAACGTGAGAAAGAGAGAAATGTAAACAAAGAAAGAATGTAAACAAACTGACTGTGCAAATACAGAAAATAAATATTCAATAATAAATAATGTGCAAACTAAGAGTCCTGAAATGAGCCTTGGAGTTTGCTGTTGAGGAGTCTAAAGGTGGAGGGTAGCAACTGTTCGTGCGAGTTTGATGGTACCTACGCCCCTTCCCTGATAGCAGCAGTGAGAACAGAAGATGCCCTGAATGTGAATCTTTGAAGGTTGCTACTGCTCTCTGACAGCAGCATTCCCTGTACATTTTCTCAATGGTGGGGAGAGATTTTCCTGTGACTGTACTGAGCTGTTTCTATCACCTTATGCAGGGCTTTCTGCTCAGAGATATTGGTGATCCCACACCAGGCCACGATGCAGTCAGTCAGCATGCTTTCCACCGTACATCTGCAGGAATGTGCCAGGGTTTCCGACGTCATAGCAAACCTCTGCAAACTTCTGAGGAAGTAGAGGCGCTGATGTGCTTTCTTCACAATGACATCCTTGCGATGGGTCCAGGAAAGGTCCTCCGAAATAGTGACTACTAAGAATTTAAATTAGCTCACCCTCTCTACCTCTGATCCCCCAATGGCCACTGGATCGTATACCTCTGGTTTTCCCTTCCCAAAGTCCATAATCAGCTTTTTTAGTTTTGGCAACATTGAGTGTGAGGTTGTTGTTAGTACACCATTCAGCCAAATTTTCAATCTCACTGTCATATGCCAATATATCTCCCTTTTTATATAAACCACTACTGTGGTTTCATCAGCAAATTTGTAGATGGTGTCATCGTCATATTGAGCCACACAGTCGTAGGTGTAAATTGAGTAGACCATGGGCCTAAGAATGTAACCCTAGAGTGCTCCAGTACTAAAGGAGATTGTGGAAGAGACGTTCTCACAAATGCTCACTGATTGTGGTCTGGAGGTGAAGAAACCAAAGATCCAATTAAACCATGGGGTATTAAGGCCCAAGTCTTGGTGCTTGCTGATCAGTTTTGAGGGGACAATGGTGTTAAATGCCGAACTACAGTCAATAAGGAGCATCTTGATGTATGCATCTTTGCTGCCCAAATGTTCTAGGGTTTTACCCAGAGCTACTGAGACCAGTTGTGCAAATTTGCTCAAGCTGATGGGCCTCTGAAACATTTCATCCCTGTGGATGTGAGTGTCACTGGTCAGTAGTCATTTAGGCAAGTTACCACACTCTTCTTGAACCAGTACGATGGAGGCCAGGTACCATGTCCTCTCTGAGTGAGACATTGGCAAGTTGGTAAGCACAGGTTTTCAGTCGTCAGCTTGGTACTCCATCTGGTCTGGATGCTTTTCTTTGATTCACTGTCCTGAAGGCAGCCCCCACATCATTTTCAGATACTGAAGTAGAGGACAATCAGGGGTCATGGGGATGTGCAGCGGTTCATCCTTGTTCTGGGAATTAAGCCAGATGTAGAAAGCATTCAGCTCATTTGAGAGTGAAGTTTTGTTGTCTCCATTGCAAAAGATTTGTTTTTGTAGTGGTTTTTTTTTAAATTTTTTTATTTTTCACACTATAAACCACATTGATCAAGATACATACATTTTCCCTCTTGAACATATACAGTGTCGTTTTCTCCCCCCCCCCTCCTCCCCTCCCATTCATTTAAAGTTCAGAAAATAAAATACATTAAACCCGTTGTTTTTGTAGTGGTTCATGTCATTTAGGCCCTGCCACAGCTGTCAGGTATCCCTCATTGTTTCCATTCTCATTCGGAATTTCCATTTCACTTTGGAGATGGATTTCCATAGATTGTACCTTCATCTTCTATAGTGATCTAGCTCTTAGCAAGTTCCAAATTTCAATGTTCATCCAAGGCTTCCATTAGGAAAAAAGCCAGAAGGATTGGGTGGGGACACACTTGTCCATAGCAGTCACAGGTCTCTAGCAGTTCACAGCCTGCATGAGTTCTCCAGTCTCCTGCAGTCCATGGTCTGTGTGGGTCCTTCAGTTTATTATTGGCTCCAAATTTCAGCATCTGCAGTCACTGTGTGCCCAAAGTAATAATAGGTGTTGAGTGGATGGGTTGATGTGAAGTGGGAGCATTAGTTCATCACTTTGGGGCTGAAAGGTCTTCTTCGGTGCAATAATTGTCAAAGTTTTACTATGCAATTCTGTATAAGCCAGCCCCTCAGTCAATTCTTTTGTAACCCATCCAAAAATCAGTAACAGACCAAGTTTAAGTTTGTCACATGTACAAGTTGCAGGGATGGAATTGTTTTGCAAGCAGTCCAGCTGGTCTTCATATTAATCATACAACAATGAAGACACAGTGTAGAATTACAGAGAGCGATCAGTTGGGATAAAGGCAGTGTGATTTTACTATTGTGGACTTCAGTCAGGGGTGCGATGATGGCAGAAAAGAAATTGTCATTGAATCTGGTGGTGCATTATCCAACACTCATGAAGCTTTTTCCTAATGGGAGGCAGGTGAAGGGAGGGTGGGATGAGTCTTTTAATGTTAGCTGATTTTCCAAGGCAATGTGAGTTACAATGGAAGGGGGGTGGTGATAGACTGAGCCACATTCCCAACCCTTTTCATTTCTTGTAGTCTTGGGTGGAGCACTTCCAGTCCTATGCATTGATGCTCCCTGACAGGATGCTTTCAACAGTTCACCTGTCCAAGTTGTTATGGGATGCTGGCAACATGCCAAATTTCCTCAGGCTTCCAAGGACGTAGAGGTGCTGGTGTGCTTTCTTACCCATTGCTTCAACGTGAGTGGACTAGGACAAGTCATTGTTTATCCTCAGCATTTAAAACTGCAAGGCTTCAGGTACCTTCCCGTGCTCGCCACTGCTGCGTGACACGGTTGCCACCTTACACTTGCTAACTGGCCCTTGGAGAGAGAACATGCCGAACACATTGATGGGCTCATTGAGCAGATGGGAGGAGCCAATTTAGCACCAGTAGCCCACATCCTGTTCAAAGCTCCTCTGCGTGACACTTAACCACAGGCAGTCATTGGCATAACTGCCACATCATTACTGAGAATTAAAGAAGTTTTTCAGAGGTGGGAGCAGGAAATAGACACTGCACTGCCTTGTTAACCAGTCAAATCGATTCTGCCCAGTTTTAGCTCTGTCTGAGGAAACAGCTTTGGTGACAGACACTGCTTCTGCAGGCAAGATTGCTACACAGAACCTTAGCATCTGCTGCCATTTCTGAATTGAGGAAGAGTCAAGAAATACCACAAGCCAATTAAGATCACAAGATATGGAGTAGAATTAGGGGTGAAGCACCATCCTTTTTAACCCCATTTCCCTGCAGGTATTCAGTTGACATATACACACCTCCATCTCAACAGGTTACCATTACAGGTGCCCAACTTTTTAAATCCAGGATCATTGGGACCAGACACCTGCTGTTGTTCGGAATCTTCCAGATTTTGGAATAATTTTAAAATGGCAGTCCCTTTAAGCAAATGTGATGTTTCAAAATTGCACAAAAATCACACAAAACAGGGGATATGGAGAGTTAAATAAATTTAGATAAATAAAGACCATAATATCAGTAGCATGTTTTTTCTTATTTTAAAGTAAAACTTCAAAATAAAACTGGCTCAGACCTCCATCCCCTCTGTCCCCATCTCCGCCCCCATGGGCGTTCTCTCTTACCTTCGGTGGAAAGAGCACCCTCGGCCCCAAGCACCACCAGGCGGCAACTGACGGCTGCCTTACTGCGGGATAAATGGCCATCTTCCTTCCCCATAATCCCTCACACATGTTAATTCCTTTTTTTTTATTATTCCCACACACTCTGGGGCTGGCAGAGCGGTTCCAACTGCATGGAGGATTGGGGGTGACAAAGACGGCCATTGCTCCCACATTGAGCCATTGCCGCAAGCCAGTGCAGTGCTCCAGTGAACTCCGGGCTCAGCAGCACTGCACCCTTGCTGCCACATTGGGAGTTAGATGGACGGTCGAGGGAGGGGGGGGCCAATGGATGGCCGGGGGTTGGCTCCCAAACAGACGGTTGGTGTGGGGGATGGACAGCGGGGGGTTGGAGCAAGGCAGTCGGGTGTATTCATTAGCGTATTGCTGCAGACAACCTACAGTTCAGTTTAGACTGCAGGCTGGCTGCACAAATGTCTAGGGCTGCTGCAGGAAAAATTCTGGACAGGAATTAGTTTTTAATTCCCGTCTGGAACTTTTTACTCAACCAGCATTGTGGGAATTTTCCAAGAAATTCCAATTATGTAGCGGCAGTGTAAAAAGCATACTTGATGAGGAATTGTCATCTTCTGAAAAAAGTGTAAATTTTTGGAGGCTACCAGTGTTCGGTATCCGGATAAAAAGTTAGGCGCCTGTGGTCTGGACGAGAACAATTCCAGGAGGAAATGTTCTGGGACAACAACACCTTCCCTCCCTTTCTCTGAGGGAAAGCTGTTTCTGAATTACAGTGAAATTATTCCTCAGCACAATTAATAATGCATTGATGGCAGAATCAGCAGAAGGCTCTGTCTTCAGGCTTATTATAGCACAGCACCATCATAGGTGATTTGCTATTCTAGTCTCATTTACGTTTGGTGTAATCCTGCAAACAACTGATTAAGGGCACTGCAGGCAGCATTTGTAGCACTTGGCCTCTGTTGGATAGCCAATAACGGCAGCTGTTTGACAGAGAACCCCCTGCATCCCGAGCAACTTGCTGAGACTGAATGCTGTGTCACTATCTTTGCCTCTGGATTAGAAGGCTGCACGTTCAAAAACACCAGTCAGAACGCAGGAACATACATCTAGGCTGAAAGCAAGCAAAACTGGAAGTCGAAGGGATTTGGGTTACCATGTTTCAAGCCCCTCTGACTACAAGATCGTGTAGTAGCAGGAAGAATTGCCTATTTTGCCCCTCGAGTCCACTCTGCTCATATTTTTCTTAAGAAGCTCCTCTGGATCAAGAATAACTTGCTCCCAGATGGAGTTGTCAGCATAAATACAGGACCTCTGACTTACAGAATCCATGCTGACCATCAACCCCATCCACATCATACTGGCCCAAGTCACCCCGAAACCATGTTAATTCCTTTTTTTTTTATTATTCCCATATCCTCATCAGAGCATGTGGAAGAAACCCAGGAGATCACAGTGAGGGCGTACATACTCCAGCCTGACAACACCCAAGATCAGGATTGAACCCAATTCTCTTTCACTGTGAGGCAATGGCTCTACCTGTTGCACACTCTGCTCCCAAATGTGTACACTTTCAAAAGAATTGTAGAATCTAAACTTCTTTTGAAGTGGCTCTGGCACTACTTCACAGAGGAATGGGTAAAAGACAACACCACACCCTGATCTCAATTTACCCCAAAATGCAACTGACCACAGCAGATTAATTTTCTATTTTTCACGTTGCTTGTTTGGAATTGTGACGTGCAGATTGCTGGGCTTCTGAGATGAGAACCATGCAGGTACACAGAGGGGTTACTAGCTGTGAAACTCTTCGAAAAATCTTGGGTAACATGCAAAACATATACTGTGGAAATCCATGTTCTACCCCATGAGGAAATTCTGCAGGCAGGTCACGTCATTCCTGAGAGCAGAAAGCTTGGCTCCAAAACTGGTTATAAAACAGCAAAAAAAAAGTGTCTGTTTTTGATGTCGGGTTCCGGCCCCAAACGTGGACCATGTCTCAATGTGCGGTTCTGGCTGAAATGTCGACAATTCTTTTTCTCCTACGGGATGTGGCTCGACCTCAAATACAAAACAAAGAACAAAGGTAGGAAGGAAGGCTTTGAACCCAAAACTTTGACCATTCTTTTTCCCTCACTGGTGCTACTCAACCCGCTGAGCTCCTCCAGCAGATTGTTGATGGCTCCAGGTTTCGACATCCACTGCTTCCTTGTGTACCCTGGTTGTAAAAGGGTTGCCTCCCTCTCAAAGTTTGCTGCAAAAAAAAACCCAAAGATCTTCCATCTGGAGACTCAGGAATGTCATGTGCTGATTCCAAATGAACAAAGTGTTCCTTTGACATGCACATTATTACTTACTGTTTTACCAATTTCCGTTCATACAGCATGAATTTACTTTCTTCCTGTGATACAGGTTTTACAGAGAGGTCCTGGTGTGTATAAAACAGAACCCATTGTGAACCATGTGCCTTTTCCACCTTTCTAGCTGCCCCTTCTGTCGCACTCCTCCGCATTTCTCTCAGACCTCCCCAATGCCTTTCCTTTCCTCTAAATATTTCATTCCTTGTTAAAACTTGCAATTGAATCAGTCTTTTCAAGCAATGCATCATCGACGGGCTCAACTCTCTTCATCTCATGACTTGTCATTAAACCGAAACTCGTGCTCAATTCTGCACAGTTTCTCTCAGAATTTCTGGTAAAGCAGAAAAAAGCAAAACAAGTTTCCAATGGTTGTCTGCTTTGAATCATTGGTGACTCAAAGGGATAAAGGACCAAATTTGACTGCCTTCAGGCCTCAACTGCTCCATGCTGACGAGAGATAATAGCTCCCTAAAGGGGCAGCAGTTGACTTACTCCCATTGGCATGAGAAACACTAAGCTTTTGAAGTCGACAGCCAACGTGTTGTTTTATAAAGAACAACTGAAAGTGAGATTTAACTTCAATATTCGAACAAGTATGGGAGCCTTACATTAAATACAATAGCGAAAACCTACCGGGGACAAACATTACCTAAGTTGATGGAAGGAGAAGGAAAGAAAAGAATGGACTCAGTAGAATTTCTGGTGTATTTTTGTTGAATGACAACATTGTCTGACTGGCTTAATGCAACCTAGATTGTAGACCTAAAATGGATGAGAGGGGGGGGTGGGAGGGTGGCTTGGGAGGGGGGGGGGAGAAAAAGTCACTGTATATGTGTGAAAAAGAAATAGTGTATATCATGGCTAATGTGATTTATGGTGTGAAAAATAAAAAAATTTAAAAAAAAAAGGTGAATTAAGGATTTTCTCAGCATTTATGTTTTTACTTCATCCCTGCCCAGCACCTCCAGGTTCAAGGACAGTTTTTAATCCAATGGCAATCAGGGACTTCCTGTAGTTTATCCCAAGCCAAACCAGAAACTACTCAGGGACCACCATAAAGATTTGTCTGCACCATTGAAATTAGATATTGAAATGAGTGAACGTATCAGGTCTGAGCCTCCTTTGTTGGAATTGCATTCAATCTTTTCATTTATCTTTGGAACCAAGAGGATTAAAACTGAGGTTAAAAAAAAATTAATTCTGACCTTTCTTCTCTGACAGAATATGTGGTGTTTTATATTGTATATAGATATGATTTTGGGAGATAAAGTGCGGCAGGTTTTTTTTAGTATAGATCACATACAAACTCTTTAAAACAGATCTAATTTAAAATACTGGAGCTCTGCTCAAGCTAGACAGGCCCGGCTCCAAATGCCTTTGCAAAAACTTTGGAGAGTGCTCAAGGGACTTCACTAATGGATAATTGTTTACAAAAAGGCAACAGATGAAAGAGATCGGAGGAGTAGTTTGGAGCCGCAGGCTGTCTGGAATGCAGCTTGATGTTCTAAGAGGGTCATATGGTTTTGCAAGCAGAGAGAGAGTCAAGCAGGCTTAGAGAGAGAGAGAGAGAGAGAGAGAGAGGAGGACAGAGAGAATTCAATTCAGCAGCAGCAGATGGGACTGGAACAGGACAAGCTGGCAAGCTTGTGGAAAAACCCAATCTTGAAGATGGGTTGTGAATGCTTAGCTCAGCCTGGTCAAAGCCCTTATGGTTCATACACGAGGAGACGACTAGCTGCCTAATGTTTCATTTGAACTAAGAGAAACAAAAATGAACTCTGTGGTGACCTGAAAGAAAGAGGTTATCATCTGGAAAACCCTGATGGGGCAAGTTTCTTCAGCAAGACACTGAAGTGGCTGATTAAAAGGGATCAGTTTGTGTCCAGGAACAACAAATTTCTCTCTGAAAACCAACAAGAACATTCCTGAGCGGTAACCATTTACTTTTCAAGCACCAAAGCCTGGTGAACTTTATAAATTTTAAATTCTGTGCACAGTATAAGAATTGCCTGCAACCAGTGAACTTGGAGGAATGAGAAGCGAAATTGGACTGTGAATCAAATAACTTTTCTGAACTTGCATAAACGTGCGCTTAGAATTAAAAGGGGGGTTGTTAGGTTAGTTAATAGTGATAAGTTAAAGTTTGATCTTGTTTTCATGTTTAAATAATTAAAAGCAACTTTTATTTAAGTAACTACTGGTCTTGGTGAATATCTATTGCTGCTGGGTTTTGGGGTCCTCTGGGCTCGTAACACTTCCTACTATTGCCAAGCTTTGCACAAAACAAATATATTCCCAGAGTAGTACTTTAAATAAATAATTCCATTCTACCCTGTCAACGGCTTTCTCTGCGTCAAAAGCAACTGCCACTGTTGGAGTCTTCTTTCCTTGTAGTGCATGGATTAAGTTAATGAACTTAGAGATATTGTCCATTGTTTGTCTTTTCTTAATAAATCCAGTTTTGTCAAGTTTTACTATTTTTGGTACATAGACAGCCAATCTGTTTGCTCATAGTTCTGCTATTATCTGATTCCACCTGCATTGAATTTGTCCATTGTTATTGAATGAAGATCTACCGGGACCAATGCCTGAAGAGGGTGCACAAAATCAGTGAACCGGTGCGGACTCGAAAGGCCAACGTGGCCTGTTTCCGCTCCGTAAATGGTTATATGGTTATGGTTATATTGCCTTCCCATAAAAAATGAAAAATGAAAGAATGCATTGGTGTTTGTATTAGCTTTCAATTATAAAGTTATTTGGGTCTCCTAGCAATTGTAATTAAAGCACATGAAAAATGTCTTGTTAAATAAACTTGCCTCCACATGCCCTTGCAAATAGGACCCTATTTGACATGGCTTGGAGCTGGTTTTGCTTCTGTGAGTCACTCTGCAATGACTGGTGCCTCTCAGGAGGAAAATGTCACCTTAGCTGACACGGAGACAGGCCAAAGAGGGGATAGAATTGCTAGAATTGCCAAGAATTGCTAACATTGAAATCCAGCAATGAAGTTCCATTTATGGGTGGGCCTACAGCAAAACCCTTTCTACAACTGATGCAAGGAACCAAATAGCCCAAACAACATGGACATCATGATATTAAAAGGGAGGAAGTAAATACAACCCACAACCTGTAAGTGATCTCTTCCTAAAATCAGAGACCTGACAGAAGGGCCCAGGCCCGAAGTGTTGGTTACCTTTCACTTCCTGCAAATGCTGCGTGATCTACTGAGTTTCTCCAACATGTTTGTGCATTACACCTTTCGAAAGGGATTCTATCCTCAAGGTCTCTGCTGAATTTATAGCAACATTGCCTTCCTGCATCAATGCCATATCTGGCAGACAACCTTTCTTACTGATATGGGAAGTCCCAATTTTTCCAGTGCTGGAATTCAAGGGATTGTCTGTACTCCAGCAGCACCCCATCTCACCTTAAAGGCTTCTCCAGATTCAAGATTACATTGACTGTGGCTGACAATGCCATTCAACAGATAGGTGGATGATATGTTGCAGGGTTAATGCAAGTCAGCTGATGGTCAGAATGGAACAGCTCCAGTATATTTCACATCTGCCACATCCAGCAGGGCTCAGTCCTCAAAACCTCAAGAAATAAGGACATCAGAAATAAGAGGAGGAGGAGGAGTTTATCTGGCTCGTCGAGACTGCTCTGCCATTCAACCAGATCATTGCTGATCTGACTGTGGACTAAACCATGGGGTGGAGATTCCAGAAATTGATTGCCAAATATTCATTACAAGCAACATCAGATTTGAATTAGATGCAATGTTCCCAAGCCCCTCATTTCCATTAATAACCTTTGTTTTTAAATACATTCAAAATGAGAAAGAAAGTTGTTGAAAGACAAAAGCTGGGGAGCAATGAATGTCCTCTCATTTACCTAGTGATGGGAAGGAAGGACCTTCTGGGCAAGCAATGGTGGTGTGTATCAAGTTAAAATTCACTTGCACAAGGACGGTTAATGAAAAAGGTTTCATGTGCAATGAGGTAGTGTTAATAAAAGGCATCGTTCTTAAGAAGTAACCACAACATAGTAAAATTCTGCATACTCTGAGGGCTATGGAAGCATTAGCCTTCAAAGTATTATACTTAAATTTTAGACATACAGCACAGTAACAGGCTCTTTCGGCCCACGAGCCCATGCTGCCCAATAACACCCAATTGACCTAAGCCCCCTTAAATTTTGAACGATGGGAGGAAACAAAAGCCCCCAGGGGAAACCCATGCAGTCATGGAGAGAATGTACAAACTCCTTATAGACAGCGCTGAATTCGAACCCGAGTCGCTGGCACTGTTGCGCTTTTAAACTGTCACACCGAGGTAGCTCTCCTGCTACCCAGGTGCATTTAATGGGTCAACGGTTCTCCCAGCACCTTTTAACCTACAGGGGGAAATCACCCCATTAAAATCGCCAACCCGGCAAATTATGGGAGATCCTGCCCCCATGGTGAGTGACACATCATGCACTCACCAGATGAAATAAAGTAAAAGATTTTAACCTTCCTCTTCCTGGGAAGCACATTTAAACCATGTTATAATATCCCCTTTCCTGACCTGCACTGAGTTCCTCCTCGACATTTGAACTTGGCGCCAACATGCTGCCCGGTGACGCACACGGGCAAGCGCTGATGTCACCAGAATAATGAGGTTGGCCATTTTAGTTTTCAAGCCGCCGGTGGACGGGACCTAGGTTAATTTAACTGGGTTCCCTGACTACCTCTGAGATAGGGCAGGGACCTGGTTGATTTTGAAGCCCGCTGATGGGGTCGGATCCTTTCAAACTGCCTTGTGAGTGGGGCACTAACCAGGGAAATTGCCCAGTTAACCACATTTTACAAGGAAGCTTGAAAGCACCTAGTGCTGCACGAACCGATACGTCAACCGTGCCACCCCACTTAATAATACTTGAATTTATTGCATAAATACAAGCCTAATATATAATAAATTATATATTCTAATAAGACATTATTAGAATAATAAAATATGACAATGTTTTTATAATAATAATGATAATATATTATGCCTATGATGCATTTATTTCCTTTTTTAATTCAATCAAGTTTACTATTCAGTTTTTTTTATACAAATACTTATTTGGCTGTAGCACGGCAAGAATTTTGGTGCATATGCATATTGCACAATGTGTATGACAATCAACTCATTAACAATTCATCATTATGCTAGGGTCTAAAACAACATAAATAGGGTCATTTATAATGCTAGGAAGGTGGAGTTATCCAGAGTGGACTGGCTGCAGAGGTCAAGGGATAAGTCAGTGGATGAGCTGAGGTAGATTTTTAAACAGCTTGTTGGTGATGCTCAAAAGAAAATCCAAATAGAAAGAGGCATCCTCAAAGAAAGACAAGCCATCTATGGTTAACAAAGGGGATCCGGGAAAATAGTAAAGCAATGACTAGAGCAGTGGTTCTCAACCATTTTCTTTCCACCCATATACCTCCTTAAGCAATCCCTTACTGATCACAGAGCACTTATGGCATAGGGAATACTTGAAGTGGCATGTGAGTGGAAAGAAAAAGGTTGAGAACCACTGGACTAGACTATGTAAAGTGGCAAGGTCTGGCAGTGGACTGGTGGATTGGGAATTTTGCAATAACTAGTTGTGAGAGTCTAAAAGGTAGAGAGTGCAAATTGATGAAAGGGCCTCCAACGTGCGAGACTGGGAATTAATACAAGTCATGGAGCTCTATAGCAGGGGACCACAGTTAGTAAAAAAGTTATTATGGCACCAGTGACCAGGGTTTGAATCCACTGCTGTCTTTAAGGAGTTTGTACATTCTCGCCATGACCCACATGGGTTTTATCCGGCTGCCCCAGGTTCCCTCTAACCTCCAAAAGATACAGGGTTGGAACAAGTTTCATGGGCCGAAAGGGCCTTCTGCAGTGCTGTATCGTTAAAAATAAATTAAAATGTTTGGCCTGGAAATGCATTGAATTCGCCCATCGTTATTAAATGAAGATCTACCGGGACCAATGCCTGAAGAGGGCGCACAAAATCAGTGAACCGGTGCGGACTCAAAAGGCCAACATGGCCTGTTTCCGTTCCGTACATGGTTATATGGTTAAAATTTACAAAAATAAAAGCAGGCTCTTCAGCCCAACCAAAATAGTCCATTGCCTGTGATTACGCTGATTCCCTTTAAACCTTTTCAGCACATTTGTGCAATTCCTCACACTTTAAATTTAAATTCCATCTGCCATTCCTGGTCCACTTTACCATTTCATCTAGATCTTGGTAATGTTACGAGCCCAAAGGACCCCAAAATCCAGCAGCAACAGACATTCACCAAGCAAGTGGCTTTCAAAAGTTATTTTTAATCAACTTTATAAACATGAAAATAAAATCAAATTTTAACTTAACTCTATAACTAACCCAAATAACCCCCTTCTAATTCTAAGTGCATGTGCATGTAATGTGTGTGTAAATTCAAGAAAAGTTCTTTGGTTCACATTTCAATCTCACTTCTCATTCCTCCAAGTTCTCTGGTTGCAGGCAACCACCATACTGTGCACAGAATTTAACATGTATAAAGTTCACCAGGCATGGTGCTTGAAAGGTAAAGGTTTACCGCTCAGGAAGGTTCTTGTAGGGATTGCAGAGAGAGAGATATTTGTTGCTCCAGGATCTCTACAACTGAGGCCACCACTATTCACCTCAGGGTCTCGCTGATGAAACTTGCCCCATCAGGGTCTTCCAGATGGTAACCTCTTTCTTCAAGCTACCACAGAGTTCCATTCCTTCCTCTATTTCAAGAGAAACATCAGACAGATAGCACTTCCAGCCATCTTCTGCTCTGGAACTTGCTTTCATCAGTTTCAAACAGTTTTCCCTAGATTGCACTTTTCAGTTACTTGTCAATGTCCCACACACTGACTGACTGACTGAGCTGTTAACTCTCTCTCTCTTCCAACTCCCAAAAGAGCATGTGACTCATGTCTTGCAAAACCCTCACCTTCCTGAGCAAAACAACAGGAATTCTTTCTGCTGCTCCCATTTGTTATTAGATAAAAATCGAGGAGTGACCTTTCTATGAGCACTTTGCAGAAAGGATACTGATAGACAGCATGACTCCAGAAAGATAATGGTCAAGCATTTTATGCCCTCATTTCAATTAACATCTACTTGTGAAAGGTGCTTACATTCTCCAGAGATCTTGCAATGTGAATTCTTCAGTCTTTCAAATAAGATCTGTTTTAAAATGTGTGAATGTATGTGACCTACTCTAAATCTTATAAATTCTCCCCAAATATTAATATTGTTACAGTAAGCTGAGGTAACCTTCTGCACCATCCACTATACAACCAATTTTGGTATCATCCGTACACTTACTAACCAAGTTAACCAGTCACCAAGTTGTTAAGATAGATGACAAACAATGGATGTTGGCAAGACTCCAGCATCTACAATGAAGGAAGAAATGGTTAGTGATAGAGAGAAGCTTTAACTAGAATTATACCTCATCAATGTGGTTTTCTGAAAATCAAATTTTGTTTGACAAATTTGCTGGAGCTCCATGATGATGTAATAACAGGGAAACGTGGCTGAAGTGTATTTGGAATTTAGGTTTTTTGCAGCTTGAGCCTTGGTTCCTTTCATTTTGACTGTAAAAAACTTCTTAAACATTTTCAGAACAGATTTTAAGTATTTAACTGTCTCTAAATTTCGGGTATTAAATATTCAGCTGGGGAGAGGTGGAATTACACGTCCTCTTCCTACGCCATCTCGCCACGCCCCCCGTGTATTTGGATTTTAAGAAGTCTTTAGGCAAGGTGCCATCTATAAGGCTGGTGCCATGGCATTACAGGAAGTTTGTTAGCATGGATTCAGGATTAGTTGTTGCAAAAAGAGAGTCGGAATAAATTCAAGCTGGAAGGATTTCACTAGTTGAAGAGACATGTCCTCCAGCATAGAACTTGGTGGTGTGTGGGCTCGCTCTGTCCATCATGACCAATTTCATTTTACCAGTGTTATGATCAAAACCCCAGCAGCAATAAAAATTCACAAAGACAAATGGCTACTTAAACAAAAGTTACTTTTAATTATCTTTAAACAGGAAAACAGAATCACACTAACTTATCACTATCGACTTAACTAACCTAACTTAACCCACTTCTAATTCGAAGATTACATATATGTAACGTGTGTTTAAGTTCAGAAAAGTTCTTTGATTCACAGTCCAATCTCACTTCTCGTTCATCCAAGTTCACTTGTTGCGGTCAATTCTTATACTGTGTACAGAATTTAACATTTATAAAGTTCACCAGGCTTTGGTGCTTGAAAGGTAAATGGTTACTGCTCAGGAAGGTTCTTATTGGTTTTGTTGTTTGCTGGACACCCACAACTGATTCCTTGTAACCAGTCACTTCAGTGTCTTGCTGAAGAAACCTGCCCCCTCAGGGTTCTCCAGATGATAACCTCTTTCTTTCAGGTCACTACAGAGTTCCTTTTTTTTCCTCTTCTTTCAAGAGAAACATTAGGCAGGCAGCCCTCTCCTCTAGTATGAACCACAAGGGCTTTGACCAGGCTGAACTAAGCAGACACAACCCATCTTCCAAATGGAGTTTTTCTACAAGCTTGCCAGCTTGTCCTGTTCCAGTCCCAGCTGATGCTACTGAACGACAGAAATGAATTCTCTCTTTCTCTCTGAGAAAAAGCCTGTTTTACTCTCTCTGCTTGCAAAACCACACAACCCTCTTAGAACTGAAAGTTCCTCTCCAGACAGCCTGCAGTTCCGACAAGTTCTTTCATCTGTTGTCTTTTGTAAACAACAATCCATTAGTGAAGTCTCTTAGCCCTCTCCAAAGTTTTTGCAAATGCTCTGGGGCTGATCTGTCTAGCATGAACAGAGCTCCAGTATTTTAAATAAGATCGGTTTTAAAGTGTTTGCATGTGACCTACACTAAAAAAACCAGTCCCAATTTATCTACCAAAAACATCTATAATCTTTCACAGCCAGCACCTGGTCCAGATCTTCAAAGCCTTGGCAGTTCTAGTGATGAGAGTGTGGAATGAGAGACCATCTGAAGTGGTGAATGCATCTGTATTTTGACATTAAGAAAACTTTGGAAGGGTAGGAATGATTGCCATTGCAGCCCGCCACTGTCGGTACTGCGGGTCCCACTGTGGGTCAGACAGGCGCTCCCAAAAAGGCTGTCTGGTGAGGAACTCGCATTGCTCTTGATGTGGTAAGAAAGACCACTTCACTAAGATGTGCCTTTGCAGATCCACCAGGAGTGCTGCTACCCTCCACTACCAGCCAGGAGCCCTCTTGTACACCGCCACATGCAAGGACCAGGCAATGCCATTACTCAGCACACCACTTTCGCCTGCAATGCTGACATCACTTCCGGTCCGAACACCCGCCCACACCACCGCAGTGTGCTCAGTTTAGATGCCACCATCTTCCTCTGCTCGATTTCTGCCCGCACCGAAGCCATCACCTCTGGCTTCACTTCTGGTCGGGTTGCCCAACCACACAGAGGTCATGTGCATTTGCTGGGCGCAGCCATCATGGGCCAGCCTGCCCCAGATCGCCGCAACTCACTCACCTTGGAGATGGGACAACGTGGTCAACATGTGCACGTACACAATCGCGCACCCCATGCCCCAGAAGAAAGCTGCTGGCCGCTACTCGCCACATCAATCGGGAAGCAGCGACTTGGACCCAGAGATGATCCTAGCATCCACCATGATAAAGACGGGCATTCCCCATGTACTCTGGTGCTGTTTGATAGCAGTAGTACTGAGAGCTTTGTGCACCCGAACATAGCCCAGACACTGAAATTAAAGGTATACCTCACAAACTTCTGTATCGCCTTTGGTGCTCAGGACCACTATCAGAGCACTTGGGCGCTCCCCAGCAGATCTGACCATGGTTGAGGAAATATATCAAGGCTTCAGGCTCCTAGTCATGCCCAAGATCTGTGCCCCAGTATTCTTAGGGCTGGACTTACAGTGCCACCTACAAAGCCTCACCCTTACATTCAGTGGCCCCTTTCCCCGCTCACACTCTACAGCACAAAGCTCAGTGACTGCCCCCAGTCCACCTATGGCCTCTCCACCCTACAGGTGCCCCCTCCATCCTTCTTCAACTACCTGACTCCAGACTGCAAGCCCATATCTCCCAAAAGCAACTGCTGGTGGAAAGTATCATAGAGCCCAGCACCGGCCCTGGAGAGCCAGGTCCTGGTGGTAAAAGGGGGCAGTAAACCAAGAAAGGTGACAACTATAGCCAGACCATCAACCGGTACACCCAGCTGGATGTCTATCCCCTACCTAGAATAGCCAACATGGTCAACAAGATAGCCTGCCATAAGGACTTCTCAACTATTGACCTGAAGTTGGCTTACCAACAGCTCCGCATCCACGCCCGAGATAATCCGTATACTGCCTTTGAGGCAGACAGGCACCTCTACCAGTTCCACCAGGTTCCCTTTAGGGATACTAATGGATCTCTGTCTTTCAACCACATGGTAGACTGGCACAACCCAAGAGTAACCTTCCCATATTTGGACATTGTCACCATCTGTGGCCACGACCAGCAGGACCACAATGCCAACCTGGAGAGATTTCTCCGATGGCCAAGGAGCTGAACCTCACTTACAACCGCCATCCTATGGTACATCGTGGAACATGGTGTCATTGGTCCTGACCCAGAACACATGCATCCACTAATGGAACTGCCCCTCTCCCACACGTCCAAGGCCCTCCGCAGGGGCCTAGGGCTCTTCTCCTATTACTCTCAGTGGGTCCCCTGCTTTTCAGACAAGGTCCGCCCACTGACCCAAGCCACCATTTCTCCCCTTCCCCCCCGGGGCGCAAGCAGCTTTCACTCATATCAGACAGGACATCGCCATTGCCACGATGCATGCCATGGACGAGGACGTCACATTCCAGGTGGAGTGTGATGCCTCTGGTGTTGCCCTCGTGGCTATGACATCCAGTATGGACTGGGGAAGTTCAACAACTCCCCCAACCCCCTGTCCCGGATCTGCACTAGCGTGCAGTCCGACCAATTGCAGACACTGTATCACCCGGGCATCAGGTGCCTGTATCACTTCATTAAGTCCCAGAACCTCCCCCTCACCATCCAAGTCCGGACATATCTGAGTCATGCAGGGTCTGTGCAGAGTGCAAACCGCACTTCTTCTAGCCGCCACAAGCCCATGTCATCAAGGCCACTTGGCCCTTCGAGCAGCTCAGTATCGACTTCAAGGGCCCCCTGCCTTCCACAAACAAGAACTTCTACTTCCTTGAGGCCGTAGACAAATACTCCCATTTTCCCTTCACTGTCCTTTGCCCCAACACCTCCACAACCACCATTATCAAGGCACTGACACAGATCTTTACCATATTCAGATACGCAGCATTGATCCACAGTGATCGTGGGTCCAGCTCCATGAGTGAAGAGCTGCACCAGTACCTGATAGCTCGATAACGGTGTGATCTGGAAGGCAGTCCTCCTGGCCCTGAGGTCCAAAGACTGGTCCATCGATTAATGGCAAAAGGCCCTCCCCGCCATACGGTCACTCGTGTATAGCTATCAATCAGACCCCTCACGAGCACCTTTTCTCCTTTCTTAGGAAATCGACCACTGGTGTCTCCCTCCCAACACATGCAGACCCATAGGTCTGACCCCCTGGTCAAGGAGGTGCTCCTTCTCCATTCAGACCCAAACTACTCCTACATCAGGTACCCCAATGGCGGTGAGGACACAGTCTCAACCAGGGTCCTGGCACCAGCAGGGCCCCACCCCCCCAAATACCACTAGTACCCCACCCAATCTCCCCACCACGGGTACCCTTGCCCACACAGTATTCACCAGGAGCTGACCTCCTTCCTCTGCCTTTCCAGAGGGCCCCACTCCTTGCGAACCAGACCTCCCCAGCCACAGCCAACCCCGCCCTCAGTGACCTTTGACCAGAAGCTGACCCTGTGACAGTCTCAGAGGCACAGACGGCCGCCGGAATTTGTAAGATACAACCCACCACCGTTCCATACTCCCACTCCCGCCCCAGACTTATTTTAAGGGGGTGAATGTGGTGATACAACCACCAGCCTACAGCAGGGGGCGACCTTTGTACCTGCAGGAAAACCACCTGTGAGACTGACTCCACCTGGCCAGGTGCCAATCAACCACCTGGATATAGACCTTCAGCCAGCCCCTCCTGGGCCAGTCACATGGGGAACCATCAAGACGGAAACTGGTGTACAAGACTAAGTGGATTAAAGCCTGTAGTCTTTGTGTTTTGTGACTGCTTGCTGAACCACAACACATGGATGGGAGGGATATGGCCCAGGTACAGGTCGATTGGACGAGGCAAAGTAATAGCGCGGCACTGAATGGATGGGCTGAAGGGCCTGTTTCAGTGCTATAGTGTTCAATTAGTCCAAGAATTGGTTCTTTGCCTCCAGTTATATACAATTTATATGAATAAGCTAAAAGAGGGGGCAGAGTTCAAGGTATCCAAGTTTGCCCACATGCAAAAACAGGTGCAAGGGAATGTTATGATGAAGATATGAGGGTTCTTCAACTGGCTTTAGATAGGTTGAAGTGACTGGGTGAAAACAGTAAATGGAGCTAAATGTGGGGTTGAAGAAGAAAGACTGCAGATGCTGGGGAAACCCAGATCACGCAGCATACATAAGAAGTATTCGGGTATCCAACATTTTGGACCTGGCCCCTTCATCAGGTACAAGCAAAAACAGGCAGACCTGGTTACCCTTCACTTCCTGTGAATGCTGTGTGATACGCTAAGTTTCTCCAGCACGAATCTGATTTTTCATTTTGATTTTCAAAGACTTGTACAAATCCAAATAAACAAAACACTTTTTCCAACAGTAGTATACAACATATTTTTCCCCTCCCACTCTCCCCTGTACCCTAATACAACAAAGATGATACAAATTAAACAAATGCAACAACCAAATATTGGAAAAGTCACAAACCCTTAAGGGAACTTAAGAAAAATCCAAAGAAACCTAAAATAAAAAAGGATAAGGAACAAAACACAAGAGCATGTCAGCCACTTCACTGATCTCAATCATTTCACGACTGGCTAAAATTGTGGTCTTTCCTTTATTCAGAAGTGGTATAATTATAACTGTGCGTCAATGTTGCCACACTCTAAAAGAGTGTCATATTTCCTCCTCAAACTGTATATGATTCAGACTCTCCATATTCAAGGAAGAGTTAGAAAAACTGAATATAAAGCTAGACTACTATCTGACCATTCACCCCTGTTATTACCAATACAACTGGAGGACATCCCACCAAGAACATATAAGATGGAGGTAAACTCCATGCTACTTAAAAGACAGGAATTTAGAGAGTTTATTGAACGCCAAATTAAAACACATTTTGAAATGAATACAGAGTCAGTGAAAGACAAATTTATATTATGAGATCCAATGAAAGCCTTCATTAGAGGGCAGATAATAAATTATGTAACCAAGATGAAAAAGGACGACAATCGGGAAATAGAGCAGTTGGAAAGGGAGATAGTAAGTACAGAAAAGAAACTAGTAAAAAGGGATGATATAACAAAAAGGAGAGAATTGGTGGACAAAAATATAAAAAAACAAAAAACATTACGAACGTACAAGGTGGAGAAGAACATAATGAAAACAAAGCAAAAGTATTACGAACTAGGAGAAAAAACACAAAACAACCAGCTGGCAACTTAAAACAGAACAAGCTAAAAGAACTGTATTGGCATCAAGTAAAAAGGACAAAAAAATTACATACAACCTAATAGGGATTAATGAGAACTTTAAGGAATTTTATGAACAATTATACCAAACTGAGAACGAGGTGAAAGATGATAAAATAGAAGAGTTTTTAGCTAAAATTGAACTGCCGAAATTGCAAGAAGAGGAACAAAACAAACTGATAAAACCATTTGAAATAGAGGAAGTACAGGATATATTAAAAAAGCTGCCGAACAATAAAATGCTGGAGAGGATGGATTCCCAATAGAATTCTATAAAACATTTAACGACTTATTAATTCCTCCTCTCCTGGAAGTAATGAACAGGATAGAAGAAACACAAAACTTGCCAGATTCATGTAAGACAGGAATACAATAATACGAAAGACGGGGTTGGATCCACTAACACCAGCATCATATAGACCAAAATCTCTACTTAATTCAGATTATAATAGCGAAATTATTAGCAAACTATTTGGCCGATTGCGTACCAAAAATAGTAAAACAAGATCAAACTGGATTTATTAAAAGACGAACAGCGGATAATGTCTGAAAATAAGAAGCCAAGGGTGGCTGTTGCTTTAGACGCAGAAAAAGCCTTTGACAGAATAGAATGGAATTATTTATTCAAAGTACTACAGTGGTTCAATCTACCAGAAATATATATTAATTGGATTAAAGCATTATATAATGAACCATTGGCGAAGGTAACAGTAAATAGATATGTAGCGAACCAATTTAAATTAAGCAGGTCAACTAGACGGGGATGTCCATTATCCCCCTCACTGTTCACTTCAGCAATCTAACCATTGGCAGAACTGATAAGAACAGAAAATAAAATAATGGGGATAAAAATAAAGAAGTAGAAAATCAGTTTATTTGCAGATGACATCATAGTATACTTAAAAGAACCAGAAATATCAATAAAAGAATTACATAAGAAATTGAAGGAGTATGGACAAATATCGGGGTACAAGATCAATGCAAATAAAAGTGAAGTGATGCCAATGAGTAACGCGGATTATACAGAATTAAAAAAGAATCACCATTTAAATGGCAAACACAAGCAATCCGATACATAGGTATTAGGTTAGATAATAACTTAAGCCACCTGTACAAATTAAATTATCAGCCACTAATAAAGAAATTGCAGGAAGATTTAGAACATTGGAAAGAATTACCACCAACATTGATAGGGAGGGTAAATTGCATTAAATTGAATGTCTTCCCAAGGATACAATATTTATTTCAATCGTTTCCAATTCCCTTAACAGAGAAATTCTTTAATGAACTAAAGAAAATAATTGTGGAAAGGGGGAAACTGAGGATACCATTAGATGATTTAACAGAGAGGTACAACCAACGTGGTTTGCAGTTACCAAACTTTAAAAATTATTATAGAGCAGCACAATTAAGGTATTTATCAGATTTTTACCAGACAAGGGAAAAACCAGACTGGACTAAGATAGAACTAGATAAAATAGAGGAGAAGGTACCGGAACATATACTTTATAAGTGGGATGAAAAGTTAGTGCAATATAAAAGCTCACCAGTACTGCATCATTTACTCAATATATGGAAGAAGATCCACTTAGAAAGGAAAAAAAAACGAATTACCAAATACCAAAATTACTATTGACGCAAAATCCGCTAATCCCTTTTACAATAGATAACCTTTCCTTTAAAGAATGGGAGACAAAAGGAATCAAAAGAATAGAAAATTGTTTTTTGGGAAATAATTTATTAGCATTTGAACAGTTGAAGTACAAATATGGAATAACTCATGGTACAGACTGGAAGACAGCAAATGTCATGCCACTTTTTAAGAAGGGATGTAGGCAGAAGATTGGAAATTATCGGCCAATTAGCTTGACGTCTGTAGTTGGAATAATTTTTGAAGCCGTCATTAAAGATGAAATAGTGAAACTTTTGGAACATAAGGGTTCAATCAGCCAGACGCAACATGGTTTTAGAAAGGGAAGATCTTGTTTGACAAACTTGTTAAGATTCTTTGAGGATATAATGGGTGCGGTGGATGGAGGGGAAGAGGTTGATGTTGTATATTTGGATTTCCAGAAAGCGTTTGATAAGGTGCCGCACAAGAGTCTTATCAGTAAGTTACAGGAAAGTGGAGTCCGGGGAAGTATATTGGTCTGGATTGAAAATTGGTTGTCTGACAGGAGGCAGAGAGTTGGGAGAAGTGGGAGTTTTTCAGGTTGGCAGAGAGTGGTAAGTGGGGTGCCACAGGGGTCAGTGTTAGGCCCACAACTGTTCATCATTTACATTGATGACTTGGAGGAGGGGACAAAATGTGGTGTAGCCAAGTTTGCGGATGACACCAAATTGAGAGGAAGAGCAAATTGGATTGAGGATGTGGAGAGTCTGCAGAGGGATATAGTTAAGCTGGATGAATGGGCAAAGGTCTGGCAGATGGAGTACAATGTTAGTAAGTGTGAGGTTATCCACTTTGGCAAGAAAAATAAAAGAGCTGATTATTATTTAAAGGGTGAAAAACTACAGCATGCTGTAGTGCAGAGGGACTTGGGAGTGCTTGTGCATGAATCACAAAAAGTTAGGTTGCAGGTGCAGCAGGTTATTAAGAAGGCAAATGGAATGTTGGCCTTCATCGCTAGATGAATTGAATTCAGGAGTAGGGAGGTAATGTTGCAACTGTATAAGGTGAGACCACACCTGGAGTACTGTGTCCAGTTCTGCTCTCCATATTTGAGGAAGGATTTTCTGGCTTTGGAGACGGTCCAGAGGAGGTTTACTAGGTTGATCCCTGGGATGAAGGGGTTGACTTATGATGAAAGATTAAATCGTCTAGGATTGTATTCGCTCGAGTTCAGAAGAATGAGAGGAGATCTTATAGAAACATATAGGATTATGAAGGGTATGGATAGGATAGATGTGGGAAGGTTTTTTGAGCTGGCCGGGGAAACTAAAACGAGAGGACACAGTGTCAAGATTCGGGGGAATAGATTTAGGACAGAGATGAGGAAAATTGGTTTTTCCCAGAGAGTAGTGAATGTTTGGAGTTCTCTAACCAGGGAAGTGGTTGAGGCTGCCTCATTAAACATATTTAAAATTCAGTTAGATAAATTTTTACATGATAGAGGAATTAGGGGATATGGGGAGAAGGCAGGGAGGTGGAGTTAGGTCATAAATTAGATCAGCCATGATCGTATTGAATGGCGGAGCAGGCTCAATGGGCCATTTTTGGCCTACTCCTGTTCCTACTTCCTATGTTCCTATGTTCCTATGTTTGCACATCATCAACTGAAAGCTTATTTAAAGGATAAATTGGGAAACAGACAGATTACCAGAAGGAAGCAGCTTTGAACGTGTGATTACAGACACAATGATAATTAAAAGATTTATAGCGAACATGTACATTAAGCTGCAAGACAAGGAAAAAATGAAACAAGCTATAAACCCAAACAAAAGTGGGAAAAGGATTTTAAAATAAAGATAAAAAATGAAACATGGGAAAAGTTATGTTCTGGAACTATGAAGAATATAATAAACACAAGGTTACACATGATACAGTATAATTGGTTACACAGGTTATATATCATGCCTCAAAAGTTTTTTAAAAAATGGGATCCAACATTATCAGATAGATGTTTTTGCTGTAAGAAGTAAATGGGAACAATAAATCATAGCATTTGGGCATGTGAGAAAGTGAAAATGTTTTGGGAAGATCTAAATCAGATATTAAATAAAATCACAAAAAATAACATACCAAAAAATCCAGAGATCTTTCTTATAAGTAATATAAGAAATAAGGAATTAGGCCTCAAATTGGATAAAGCGCAAAAAAGATTTATTATGATAGCCTTAGCAGTAGCAAAAAAATGTATAATGTCAACTTGGAAAATGGAAAGAGAGCCTGAGAATACAGCAATGGTACATGGAAATGAATAAATGTATTCCATTGGAAAAAATAACATATAATTTAAATAAAGTCACATTACTTGAACAAATTTGAGAACCATACATGGAACATAACAGAGAGAGGGCTTGCCTCGGACCTCCACCCCCTAAAATGATAAGAAGACAAAACGACTTGATCCAGTGTGTAAAAGTAGATGACACATTTTTATTGTTTATTTTTCATTGTGTGATGACATTGTTTAATGGTTTTATTGTATATGTTGAATATATTGGATTTGGAGGGGAGTGGGAAGGGGGGAGGGAAGGTAGGGGGGAAAAAAGGGAGAAAATGCCACTCTGTATATTTAATAAGAAGCATTTGCATATATTTTGGTTGATATGGTTCACAGTATGAAAATTTTTTAAAAATTTTTTTTAAATTGTACGTGATTTTCTCCAGGGGAAAACAACTCTGTATTTTCATATTCCATAATGTAATGTTTCATTGGGAGTCAGACTTCCACGTGACCACTATAGATTTCCTGGCTGCTAATAAGGCGACCTTTACAAACTGAATTTAGTATCCAGACAGTTTTAAACCCATGTCCATAACGTTTCCCAGAAGGTACAATTCCAGATCCCGTGGAAAATCCACCTTTGTAATTTTTTTTCAGAATTCCCCCATGTCCTCCCAGAAGGATCTCATCTTTGTACATGGCCAGGTTGAATTGATAAAGGTTCCATCTTCACACTGGACCTAAAGCACATTTCAAAGATTTCTGGTTTGGATTTATGTAATTTTTGTGGTATGAGGTACAGTTCATGCAGGAAATTGTTTTGCACCAACCTGTACCTGGCATTAATAACTAGCTGACATGCTGTCCAGACACAGGTCTGACCAGCACCGCTCGTGGATTGTCTGTCCCTCACCTTCCCCTCAACTTGTATTAGCCCTGCTTTTCAGGCCTTCACTTTGGAATAGGTGATACATCATAGAGATGAACAGCACAAATCTGTCTTGAGCTAAACAAGTGAAAGTGTGAGGATGTATGCTTTGAGAGGAATTTAGACAAGGATTGAAATGGCAAAAGACTTCAGTGAAGTGTAGAGGGATCAAGGTGTTCTTGTGCATAAATCACATAAGGTGTATCAGGCAGGCACAGCTGCCAATTAGGACGGAAAAGGGCACATTGGCGCCTACTTTGCAAGAGGAGTTTAGAAATTGGGAAGTTTTGTCACAATTGTATAGGGTGTTGGCAAGGCCATGCATAGAGGACTGTGGACAGCTTTGGTCCCCTCATTGAAGAAAGAATATATAGGTTTTGTAGGCAGTCCTAAGGAGATTCTCCAGGATAATTCCTGGGATTAGTGGGTTGTCCTGGTTCATGCAGCACAAGTTAGATAGGTGTTCTTTTGCATACAGAAGAACGAGGAGTGATTGTATTGAAACATGGAGATCCTCAGGGGATTTGGCATGATAGATGTCAACATGGTTCCATGAATGGGAGAATCTTGAACAAGGGGACAATGATAAGAACAGGAGGCTGAGGGCCACAAGAACTTCTTCCTGGAGATGGAGAAGAATCTTTGGAGTTTCATCTCCTGGAGGGTTGTGGAGGCTGGATCATTGAGGAGAGGAGAGCATTGAAAGAAAATGGATCGGCTTTTGGAAAAAAATCAGAGAATTGGCAATGTGGAGATGATAAAGAGGAGGAGGGCTGGGCAGATCAAGAAAGGCCACACTGAGTGGCAGGGATGAAGGCCCACATCCTTATGTCTGTCACTGTGGTGAGGTCCAGGAGAAGGTAGCGAGTGAATGCAGTGAGAAAGGAGGGTTGCAGTATTGAGGCTAAGAGGGAGGCTCCTGCAGCCCAGGAATAAACTATGCCCTTTATGTAGCTACTCCTGAGAGCCTGTCGCTGAGGGGAAAAAAATAGAATATGGCAAAAGAAAAGTGCATCTTGCTGCATCTTTCACCCTTCTCCACTTACACAGTTTGTCACACATCCTGCTGCAACTTGGCACCTATCTCATACACTTCCACATTTCAGGTCAAACCCTATAGCAGAAAGATCAGAAAAACCATGACCTTTGTTCCCGTGAAGACTGAATGTCCCCTCCACTTATGGACAATGTCTCACAGCCATAAAAATTCCAACATGCCCACCAACATACCTCCCACAGCCTTGCACAATTAAATGCCCCCTTCATTATTGCTGTATGATGTTTGGTCATGATCATAGCAAATTGAAAGGAAGTAAAACAGAAGCCAACAAACATTGTGGTTGAAGTTAAAAAAAATGTTGTTAAAATGAATTATGGTCCAAAGCACAACTACTCCCCCCAACCCCATCTGTCCATCTTGCCATTGCAGGAGGAACTGGAAAATTTAGGCCAATCAGTGCAGGGAGTGTGTAGGACCTTTCCAAGTTTCCCAACAGGGAAGGTCCAATGAGCACAGGGCAATGCAGGTGCAGAGCTTTACTTTGAGAAGACAGTGCAGATTACAGCTAGTGGGAATCAGAGTTTTGTTTATTGTCACAGGCACTAAAAAACGGTGAAAAATCTTAGATTAGTTTGTCATCTGGGGGGAAAAAAACGTCGTCACACCCCAATACCACTTTGGATTTAAGAAATGCAGAAAATGTGGTAAAAGCTAAGTAGCAAGAAGTAACCATGGCAATGTCAAATTGGGTTCCGAGCCTTTTATACATTCACAGCCATTTCCTACCATTTCCTCCTAATTGCTGAATGCAATAAGACCCTTTTAATTTTGTTTCAGAATATATTCTGTTACACTGGAGGTCATGACACCAATCATAATTACACCAACAGAAAGTGAGCTGGATTTGTCACCTTATATCAGGATATAGAACCAAAAATTAAAGTGGGATCAAGGTTGCCTCTTGACCCAGCCAAACCCAAACTACCCCCAAGGTCTAACAGCCAAGCACACAACTTGCAAACCCAATCAACGTGATATAGGAATTAAAGCATCATGTCCAACAACTGGGTAGCAACAAAACAAAGAGAACTGCTGAGCCAACAATGAGGTGCTGGAGGAACGCAGCAGGTCAGGCAGATCCATGGGGAGAAATTATTATTATAGATTTCAGGTTGGGACCCTTGCTCAAGATGAAAGAAAAAGGTGGGTGATAAATACATCACCCTCTTTCCATGTTGATCTCAAACTTCCCTGCTCTTAAATTCAATCCCTCCAGCAATGAAGGCCAATGGGCGCTGCTGGTAATGGTGATCAAGGGTCTCACGTTAGGCTGCTGACTGCTGGAGACTGGCTGAAAGGTACCACGGGTGTCAGAACCAAGATACGAGGGTGCCAAAGGTGCTGGAGGCTTCCTGATTGTGTCAGAGGTTTGCATCTGGAGCAGTGGTTCTCAACCCTTTTCTTCCCACTCACATATCACTTTAAGTCATCCCCAAGCCATCAGTGCTGTGATTAGTAAGGAATGCTTAACGTGGTATGTGAGTGGGAAGGGAAGATTGAGAATCACTGCTCTAGACCCAATTGTTACTGAAATATTTTGCTTGAAAAAAAATGGTCACTGGCCCATTTCCTTTGGAGTTATGAAACCATGCACATAACAAGTCAATTAGGTACAACTAAAACAGTGGTTTTCAAACTTTTTCTTCCCACCCACATTCCTTAATACTTAGCATTGTGTGAGTGGAAAGAAACAGGTTGAGAACCACTGATCTTGAGTTTCAGTTGCTGATGGTTGGACAGAAGGCTGCGGGAATGCTGGAGGCAAATCCATGGACACTCAATGACTCTGGTGGGGGGGGGGGGGGGGCTCTCTTTTGCTTCTCTTTCTTTTATTGTAAGGTGCACTGGGCAATTTCTGCTGATGGCAAATCTTTGTCTGCCTTACATTAATATCATATTTTCTGTTTTATTACATGACAGTAAAATAATCTTGATTACCTGCTGCACGTGAAATCTAACTCTCTCTCTGGATCCCGATTTTGACTATGGTTTCCCGCAAGAAGCATTACATTTAATTCTGTTGCTTGACACAGCCTCCGAGGTTTGAATATGAAGATGTGCTCCTCATTGCTGACAGCAATCCTCAATGGCTAAGGAGTCCTTCAGTGTAAAAATCAATAGCCCCTCAACAGTCTGAAAATTATGTTAATCTCTTTTTTGCATTTTATACAATGCAAGTCCCTAACTTTCAGATTCTTTGTGTCTGGAATAAATTCCTCCCAAAACAATATCACTAGATTTAAGATGATGTTCATACCCGGCTGTTTAAGAGCATGAGGCAAGATTCAGGTGGAAAGGAGTCTGCTAAAACTGAAGAAAACATTTCGATAGGCTGCTAATACCCATTATTGACTCATTCACTTTGTTACTTTTAATTGACTTGGCATCTGTTATTTTTAAATAGGTTGATTGGCTAATTAAATAGGGACAGAGATGTGATTGGATTATGGCTGTATTTCCTGGGATGAGTGGGTTGTCCTGTCTCGTGCAGCTAAAGTTTTATCCATATTCTTCTGAATTCAAAAGAATGAGGGGGTGACTGTTTTGAAACAAAGATCTTCAGGGGACGGGGCAGGGTAGATATCAAAATGGTGCCATGAGTGGAAGAATCTTGAATCTTGAACAAGAGCACAGAGATCAGAACAGGAGGCTCTCATTTAAAACTGGGGTCCAATTCCCGAGACCTCTTCATGGAGACGGAAGAGAATATTGGGAATTCTCTAAGAGGAGGTGATGCCTGGGATAGATCAAGCGTGGCCACACTGAGTGGCGGGGAGGCTTGCGGGCCTCAGCAAGCTCCCTTCAAGATGTGTAACGGTGGATCAGAGGAGACAAATCCCAAAGACTGCTTGCACATGGCATATTTTGAAGGAGAGCATTTAGTGATTCTGCACAAAACCACCCAAGTGGAAAGAGCTTTTCTTTTACCTACGATACCTGGAAAGTTCAACCTTTGTTTCTGAGCCACACAAACCCATTGATTATGAGGCCAATGACAGTTACTGGTCTGAGCAAAGGCAGAAGAAAAATAACCATACTTATTTTAATGAATGGACAAAGGAATGATGGCCTGTCTTATTGTCTAATTATAGGTCTTGCTTATAGTCTACCTCCTTCTGTTACTTTGAACTTTACATTAATGGCCCTTTGAAGTTCTGGGAGCTGCACGTCAGAGGTGAATATCACATTTTTGAGCCTGCATGTCATCCCCCCCTTGTCAGCAGGGGCTCAGTGGTGCTGTTGGCAAAGCTGAGGCCTCACAGCTCCTGTGATTCAGGTTCAATCCCAGCCTCGGGCACTGACTACATCACGTTCGTATTCTCCTGCCCATGACCTTGTGGGCTTCTTCCAGGAGTGTAGGCTTCCTTTCCACATTGCAGACACGTAGGTGAATTGGCCACTGTAAACTGGTCTAGGTGTATCAGTGAGTGGTCTAATCTGGGGGAGTTGACGGGGATTTGAGGAGAATAAAACCGAACAAGTGCAGGCTTGATGCAAATGAGTGCTCGATAATCAGTAGACACAAAACTATTTCTGTGCTCTTTCTTTAATGGGTGTTACCCTGTGGACAATTCGGCAGTCAGCTGTTTATCTTTGAATCTTTCAAAATGTTGTTAAAAATTCTCATCATAACCGTCTTAAACCTCCTCAGATTCCTCAAAACACAGCCACTGTGCTTCACATCTCTGGCCTGTCATAGGGTTCACAACTATACCCTCTCATGTTGGCGAAAGTAGACACTGTTCTTTCCACCTTGTTCACACCCCTCCCACCTCACTCCACCTGTCCCACTTTCATCCCTCTTGCCTCACTCTCACCTCTCTCCCACCACACCTGTCTCACTCCCTCCCCTTCCCCCTCGCTCTCATCCCACCCGCCTTGCTCTCTCATGCCTCCTGCCTCAATCTCACTTCCGCCCCACTCACCCTTGTCCTGCCCACCTAACTCACTCGCCACATCCACCTCACTCTTGCCCTTGTCCCGTCCATCTTACCCCGCCTGCCTCATCCTTGTCCCGCCCACCTCTCCCTCACCCTGCCCGCCTCTCTCCAGTCCTGTACATAAAAGGCAACAAACATGTTTCTGCAGTCGGAGTAAGTCAGTTCAAGCAGTTGGCCCTTACAGAGAAGAGGTCCTTTGGGAATACCATGACCTACGTCTTACCATCCATGATTTCCCTACCCTCTGATTATTCTGTTGAAGTTCCCCATCACCCCTCCATTAATGCACACCGCACACATTCACTCGAGTAGATAATAAAGATACAGCCTTACTAGAGGCATGTTAACATAGGAACATAGGAAGTAGGAACAGGAGTAGGCCAAAAATGGCCCATCGAGCCTGCTCCGCCATTCAATACAATCATGGCTGATCTAATTTATGACCTAACTCCACCTACCTGCCTTCTCCCCATATCCCCCAATTCCTCCATCATGTAAAAATTTATCTAACCGAATTTTAAATATGTTTAATGAGGCAGCCTCAACCACTTCCCTGGTCAGAGAATTCCAAACATTCACTACTCTCTGGGGAAAAACTATTTTTCCTCATCTCTGTCCTAAATCTACTCCCCCGAATCTTGACACTGTGTCCTCTCGTTTTAGTTTCCCCAGCCATCAGTACATGTAAAAATATAATGGTAAAATTTCCATACTGAAACTATCTGTAAAATTCCAGCAAACATTTGGTTACTTCATTGCTGATCTCTTCAAAATCCAGACTGATGGCCATTAGGTTTGTAATTAATTGTGGCAATTTCTCTTCACCCCATTAAACAGTAATTTTTTACTATTTATACCAACAGCAGATGTTTTCTTTCCCCCACGCTTTCTCGAACACACACACACACACAGACAGACAGACAGACAGATTGCACTTAGCTCCCCAACACTGATACTGGTTTGTTTCTCCTTCCAGTAGATTTGGAGGCCTTTTGTAAATAGTATGTGGTTCAAGAATGTAGGGGAACATTGATCACTGTTTCCCAGTAAACCTGGAGCATTGTGCCAAATTTAAGACCTTGATCTTCAAGTTTTGTACGTTTTGCAAAAGGAGACTCTTGGAGTTTGCCAAGGTGGAATAACGGAAGAATTCAGACACTGAAGTTGGAATTCGAGGGCCAAACCCATCGGGACCATTGCCTGAAGAGGGCGCACAAAATCAGTGAACCGGTGCGGACTCGAAAGGCCAACATGGCCTGTTTCCACTCCATAAATGGTTATATGGATGTTGAACTCACACACTTAAAGATGCAGGATCAAATCCCACATGAGGACCTTGAGTAAATAGTCCTGCCTGACAATGGAGGATGCTGTCCAGGGTGATGTAGGACAATGCTGTTCATTTAACGTGGGAGAATAGTGTCTGCGTGACACAGAAGGATGCTGTCCGACCTCCTGTGTCTGCTCTGTCGTTAAATGGCTGAACTTCACTGACACTCACCTAATGTCCCTCAATTCCCTGCAGATCCAGAAATTGATCGATTTTTTTTTGTCTTGCATATTTTCTCTCTCTGACAACTCCCATTCACTCATTGACCAGATAACTTTGTTGAAGCGACTTATCCTCATAACCTGACCAGTTTGACTCCATACCCCCTCTCCCTGCAGTTGAGCAAGCTTGCTCCATCTCCTTCCGGGATTGTCACAGGATCTCAACTTGAAATGTTGACCTGGTTTCTTTTTGCACAGATTGGCCTGAACTGCCTGGCGATTTTCAGCATCCCCTGTTTTTCCAGTTTGGGTTTCCAGCATGGGCAGGTTTTTTGTGGCTTTGTCTCTTTCCTCCAGTTTCCTGTCTCTCACCTCCCCAGCTGGGAAGCGGGGGGGGGGGGTGAGATTGGGGAAGTGAGTGGAAAGAGCTGAAGAGAAAGAAGAAGGTAGAGTTCAGAGAGAAGCAGTAGAACAGGAGACTTCAGCAGATGTCCAGTGAGGGGCTTGGAGGCAGAAGGACACAATCCAGACCACCATGGGCTGCTCGTGGGAACCAGGTATTGGGACGAGGATCCATGAGGGGGCCAGTGGCAAAAAAGGCTCACAAAGGGCCTCAGGCACTGATAGGATCCTGATCGTAATGGGGGGGGGGGGGGGGGGGCGGGGAAAAGAGTCGTGAACCGGGGCCGAGGAGAGTAACCTCTGGGTTCACCGCTGCACTGGAGAGGAGGCCATGTCGCTACTGAGGTTATGGGGCCACATGAGGCAGAAGCATCGTAGGTGGCGGCGGGATCCACGGACACGAGGTCTCTGAAGGGACTTTCTTTGTTCTCATTCTTGTCTTGCTCAGGGCACTGGACTAGTGGTGCCTCTGTGGGTCTTTACAGGGCAAACCAAGTTCAAATACATTATCGCGGGAGGGGGGGGGCGGAGAGGGGTTGTGAGTGTGAAACCAGTCAAAACTGCATTTCTCCAGACCACGCTGACACACAATCATTAATAATATTCTCTAAAATACAGATGAATAAATATTCTGGAATAATTTACTCTATATTCATTTCTAGAGACCCAGATTTACAAGATACTGCTCATCAATCTCACAGCCTGCACAAAACCATTTCATTGTTTAGCAGTCCTGCTTTTGATACTCCTGTACCTCCTTCCTAATGGGAGTAGGTCAAAGATACCGTGTGCTGGATGGAAAGAATCCTCAATAATTCTTTGAACTCGATTTAAACAACGCTCCTGGAGAATGGCATCAATAGAGGAAGGGAGACCCTCGTGATCTTCTTGGCTGTTTTAATGATCCGTATTGACTTCTGGTCCAATTTCACCTACAGTTTCACACAGTGATGAAACCAGATAGGACACTCCCAATTGTGATCCTGTAAAAAGGTTATCAAGTTGGGGACTGGTAGGGCCCTCCTCAGCTTCCTTTGCAATTGTAGGTGCTGCTGTGACTTCTTGACTAATGAGGAGCTGTTGTGGGTCCAGGATAGGTCATCTGCTATATGTACTCAAAGGAACTTTGTGTTCTCCATTCTCTCCTTGATCACGTGTAGTGGAAAATGGTTGACCTTCATCCTCCTGAATTCAACAATAACCTCTTTTGTCTTGTCCACATTGAGACACAGGTTGTTGTACCATTTAACAAGCCTCCCAACCTCCTCTCTGTAAGCTGATGAAAATCTGCAGACGTCATGGTTGAGGTGAAAACACAAAGCTGGAGAAACTCAGCAGGTCAAACAGCATTCTTTATACAGCAAAGATAAAAATACATAACATTTAGGGCTTGAGTCCTTTATCAAGGTATGGAAAATGTCAGCAGGCATTCGAACAAAAGAGACGGGGCAGGGGAGGTGTGGTCGCAAAGGCAGGAGGTGATAGTTGGAGAAGGGAAGGAGGGGATCAAGGGGAGGAAGAAATGCTAGGTGAAGGGAGGGAAAGAGAATTGGAAAGGGGAAGGGAAGGGGAGGGAGGAGAGCAGGTTAGCAGAAAATAGTAAAATCGATGTTAATATCATGTGGCTGGAGAATGCTCAGACAGCAAATCAGATGTTGTTCCTCCAATTTGCAGGTAGTCTTGGTGGGAATAGTACACAAGGCCATGGACAGTCATGGGAGTATGGGAGTGGGACACCAAAATGAAATAGTTGGCTACAGGAAGGTCCCTGTCACTGGTGTGGACCAGTGAACTGGAAGGTGCTCAGCAAAGTGATCTTCCAATCTGCGCCCCTTCTCTCCAAAGTAGAGAAGGCTACAAAGGGAGCACCGGATGCAGTAAATCAGTCCTGCGGATACACAAGAGTTGCTTCACTTGAAAGGGCTATTTGGGGCCCCGTGCAGTGGTGAGGAAGGAGGTGTGAGTGGAAGTATGGCACCTCTTGCAGCTACAGGGGAAAGTGCCACATGCCGGGGGGGGGGAAGGGCCAAGGGCCCAAGGGAGTCACAGAGAGAGTAGTCCCTATGGAAGGCAGAGAGGGGAGATGAGGGGACGACATGTCTGGTAGTGGAATCTGGAAATTCCAGAGGATAATGTATTGGATGCAGAAGCTAGTGGGGTGGTAGGTGAGGATAAGGGGGATTCTACATGTGTTTCAACTGGGGGCAGAGGAACGTGAAATGGAGGTGGTGTGGGTGAGGGCTGAGTTGATAATGGTGGAGAGGAAGCCACGCTTGTGGAAGAAGGCAGACATTTCAGAAGCTCTGGACTGAAAGGCCTCATCTTGGGAACAGATGCAGCGGAGATGGAGAAATTGAGAGAAGGGGATGGAATCTTTGCAGGGGACAGGGTGTGAGGAAATGTAATCATGGTAGTTGTGGGAGTTGGAGGGTTTGTAGTACGTCAGTGGAAAGCTGGTCTCCCAAGATGGAAACAGAAAGATACAGGAAGGGGAGTGTTGTTGGAGATCCCAGATGAGGTGATGATTCTGCTGCAAAACACCAAACTCCACGGCTTGTTCATGAAAATAAATTCTGATTCTACTGTTGAATTATCCACAAACGGTCATTCTTTTTGAACTGAATCTGGCAGTGCAGTTGTGAATCAGCCGGACAATCAGTAGCAGGCTGCGCACACAGGCCTGAGATGCGCCAGTGATCAACGAGATGGGACTGAAGGTTTTGCTATTATCCTAGACTTGTCTAGTCTTTCAGTCATGAAGTCCAGTAGCCAGTTGCAGAGAGGGGTGTTGTGTCTCAGCGAAGATATTTTATCTGGCGTACAATCATGTTTAATGATAAGCTGATGCCAATGAACAACAGCCTGGCGTGTGAGGCATCATACATACTGAAAGCCAGCTGACATACTGAAAGCCAGCTGACATACTGAAAGCCAGCTGACATACTGAAAGCCAGCTGACATACTGAAAGCCAGCTGACATACTGAAAGCCAGCTGACATACTGAAAGCCAGCTGACATACTGAAAGCCAGCTGACATACTGAAAGCCAGCTGACATACTGAAAGCCAGCTGACATACTGAAGGAGCCATCACACCATGGACACATTGGAGAGAAGGCACAAGACTATGAAGGCATGCACCAACAGATTAAAGAGTTTCTTCCCTGCAGCCATCAGATTCCCAAATGAACCCCAAAAGTGTGCTATCATGTGGTCCTTTCTTGGTGCCAATTGATCTTGCTTTTCATTGCAATCCTGCTCTGTAATTGTGCTCTTTACATGGCTGTATGAATGTTAGAGATAACCTGTTACGCTGTTCGCAGTGGAACCCTTCTCATTGTACAAAGTATTTTTATGACAAATGAACTTAAATTGCTGAGTCAGATGAAATATCCCACTATTCTGAAGAATAACAGGGAATAGATACCCTGACAAAATTTGCCTGAAAAGAGATCATTGGTTCACAGTTATGACTGTAATGCTTGTGTGAATAAATGGTTGTCCCACTGTCTGCAAACAGCAGTGGCTATATTCCAAAAATACTCGGTGGCTGCCAAGGGTCTCGAGAGACATGGAGGTCGTGAAAGGTGATCATCTATCTTTTTACCTCTCCACTGTACAATTGGCATCTTGTTCCACAGCAGCCCTGCCCTTCCCCACAATGGACTCAGAATGCAGGCTGATTATGCACATTCTTGCGGAGCCCAGGTCGACTCTATCCATCAGCGTTAGATTGATCAGCAGCCAAAGGCACGGTATGTTGCATAAACTGGAATGTTCTTGCAGCACTGTGAGCCAAGTTGCTGCAGGGACGTTTCATGCCGTCATTGGTCAGAGAATCTGTTGAAACTGACTCTGGTTGAACTGTACAAAGTCCTCAGAACAGAGCGATTGTTAACTTCATGCCAAAAGAAGGAAAAGCAAATGACAAAACGGGGATTGGGCAATAAAGTTACTTCTGCAAATCACCAATGCCCAGAGGCAGCTGTGTTATTGCACAGCAAACAGGAAAATAATTTCTATGCAAATAAAATAGTTGGGGAGAGGTAGGCCTTGATCACCTTGGTGTCCTCTCATTGGGACATCAGGAGGGATGGAGAAATATTTTCACCCAACTCTGAAATTTTTAATCAGGGGATGAAGGTTTATTGAACTAGTTACCATTATCTGATGCAAATTTGCAACTCATTGAGAGGAAGTTTACATTTCCAACTACAACAACAATTAATAAAGTAATTAGCAGGGGTGGGGGGGGGGGTGGGAGAGAGCTTGCAGCTGAAGTTAAACCAAATGGTTTCTGCAATTAAAATGACATTGTACTCCAGTTTCAAAGACAAAGGGTAAAACTAAATAATCCATTTTGCATCTCTTCACACCTCGGAGGTCCAACCGGCCACTGCAGACACCTGTTTCACATTGCCAAATAACAAGAGTTGAACTGGGCAATTTAATGGATATTGAGCAGGTCACCTGGCAGTGTGAATGCTCCCAACCGGTTGGGGCAGGTGCAAAATCAACCAGGTTCGGATTCTTGAGAGGGGGGGTTGTATCAGAGTCTGGCCTAGTGGACCTCCTACTGGCACAACATTAGGGATGGAGAAATATTTTCACCCAACTCTGAAATTTTTAATCAGGGGAGGAAACTTTGTTGAACTCCAGTTACCAGTGCCATTTATCGGATGCCATTTTGCATCTCTGAGGAGCTCCCTAAAGAAGGTAGCCACCATCATAAAGGGCCCCCATCATCCTGGTCACATTTCAAATCTGCAACCTTTGGGCAGAAGGTATAGAAACCAGAGGTCCAGAACCTCCAGGTTCAAGAACAGTTTCCAAAAGCTATCAGGCTCTTGAGCATTCCCATGTTACACTAAATGTAGACTTCTCAAACACCACAAAAGGACTGTCTGCACGATTGCTCAGTCACCTTTTTAAATTTTCTTGCACCATAATTGTGAATATTTATTATCCATCTTTGGTACTTATTATCTCTTTAATGTATACAATTGTAGTTCTCTTTTTTTTAAAATGAAGTACCTGTTTGGCTGCAGCAAGAATTTTGTGCATGTGCACATTGTATAATGTATATGACAATAAACTCATTAACCACGGCAAATGAATTTCCATTTTGGATCTGAGCCAGGAGGATTTATTCCAAAAGCTAGCCTCCTGGTTCAATGAGAAACGAGTACAGTGAATTTGCAGAGATGTAGAATGGAATGAGGACACTGACTGGTGAGCTCAGTGATGGTGCCCGATGTAATCAAACAGCCCACCAGCACAACAAAGAGGAATGGAGTATGCTTTGGAACTCAGGTGTCCTTCAGGGGGGAAAATGAAAAGTAGAACGGGAGAGCAGATGCTGTGGTGTTGTGACAGAACAAAGCTCATGCACCAGAACAAGGGCTGAAGGTTGGACACCTACCTTTAAAGCTGCATCATTGAAACTAAGCAGGTAATTGACCAAACATGGAAAGAAACAAGATGCTGAAAGTAGTGTGTGGTTAGTCACACAATGTTCACGGCATTGACACAGTGGCTGGCTCGTTGAACACTACTTTGGGCAGTTCACTTCCAAGGCTGGACTTTAATACTGTTGGGCCATATAGCACCAAGTTAAAAAGGGAGCATTGGCTGTCATAATTTGGTCCAGATTCCAGCATCTGCAGCCTCTTGTGTGGCAATGTTTCACATCAAGACTCCTGCATCAGGACGCAGCATGCAGAGGGAAAAGAGGGGTGGTGGTGAGAGGAGGCAGAAGGGTGATGGGTGGACGATGGAAATAATCCCCCTCCCCTTTTAGTCCCAGTGCAGAATCTCAACTAGAAATGTGGACAATAGCACCCCAAATTCTCTCTCTCTCTCTCTCTCCCTCCCCTACCCCCACCCCCAACATGGTGGTCAACCTGTGGAGTTAAGATCTATTCTCCCACAGCACCACTGCCTGGCCTTCTTGAACCTCCTGGGTGGCAGACACTAGCAGGAAGGGTAGACCTATAGCTCTGCCTTAAATACACCCAATGGCACGGCCTCACAGCCACCTGTGGCAACAAATTCCACCCTCTGCCTGAAGAAATTCCCCCACATCTCTGTTCTAAGCCTGAAATTCCCCCCCCCCCCCCCCCCCCCCGTTAGTTCTTTGCTCCCCGAAAAAGAGTCAGGGGATTGCATTCACCCCCGTGCAAGGTGTAGGGGTTTGCATGGTTCACCGTCACTGGAGAAAGAGAACTTCTGAACACCATCAGGGAAACAGAAAAGTCTGCAGAGGCTGGGGTGAATGCAACACACAAATAAATAGGCTTTTCATGCTGCCTCGTGAGCTGCTGGGCTTCTCCACCACTTTTGTGCATGGTTCGAAACACTATTAGTTCATTGGCCGCGAAAGGAATTCTCCCAGCAAAGCTTTCGAAGTTTCAGGAGCTCAGCTCCCGTTTGAGTCAGCCGACGGTATTCGGCGTCGTTTGAAATGACCCGCTTCCTTGGAAACAAGGGTAAACAATTTTTTTTAATCCTTCTAAACTCGCTGATGGTTTGAGTCCAGCCGCTCTTGCACGGTTCTCCCAGGCAGTTCCGGGGGGGGGGGGGGGGGGGAAGAGAGAGCCGGTTACCCAACCATGCCGAGCCCTTGGACTGAGACCGTGGGTCAATGCCGCCGGAGGCTGCGTCCCGCTGAGCGGCGGACACGAGCAGGAAGGACAGACCTGTAGCTGCATCTGGTGGGGAGGGAGGGGGTCTAGAGGGTAAAAGGATTCACCTGGCTGTGGATTCGCGCTGCATCTGGTGGGGAGGGAGGGGGGTTAGAGGGTAAAAGGATTCACCTGGCTGTGGATTCGCGCTGCATCTGGTGGGGAAGGAGGGGGGTTAGAGGGTAAAAGGATTCACCTGGCTGTGGATTCGCGCTGCATCTGGTGGGGAGGGAGGGGGGTTAGAGGGTAAAAGGATTCACCTGGCTGTGGATTCGCGCTGCATCTGGTGGGGAGGGAGGGGGGTTAGAGGGTAAAAGGATTCACCTGGCTGTGGATTCGCGCTGCATCTGGTGGGGAGGGAGGGGGGTTAGAGGGTAAAAGGATTCACCTGGCTGTGGATTCGCGCTGCATCTGGTGGGGAGGGAGGGGGGTTAGAGGGTAAAAGGATTCACCTGGCTGTGGATTCGCGCTGCATCTGGTGGGGAGGGAGGGGGGTTAGAGGGTAAAAGGATTCACCTGGCTGTGGATTCGCGCTGCATCTGGTGGGGAGGGAGGGGGGTTAGAGGGTAAAAGGATTCACCTGGCTGTGGATTCGCGCTGCATCTGGTGGGGAGGGAGGGGGGTTAGAGGGTAAAAGGATTCACCTGGCTGTGGATTCGCGCTGCATCTGGTGGGGAAGGAGGGGGGTTAGAGGGTAAAAGGATTCACCTGGCTGTGGATTCGCGCTGCATCTGGTGGGGAGGGAGGGGGGTTAGAGGGTAAAAGGATTCACCTGGCTGTGGATTCGCGCTGCATCTGGTGGGGAGGGAGGGGGGTTAGAGGGTAAAAGGATTCACCTGGCTGTGGATTCGCGCTGCATCTGGTGGGGAGGGAGGGGGGTTAGAGGGTAAAAGGATTCACCTGGCTGTGGATTCGCGCTGCATCTGGTGGGGAGGGAGGGGGTTAGAGGGTAAAAGGATTCACCTGGCTCTGACCACTGTCCGCTCAGGTGCGCCCATAAGGTTCCAGCCCGCCGCAATATTTGCACAAGCCGTCGGCACGATTCGCCGTTTAAAATGCAACACGCAAACTGGAACAATTGCCACGACACCAGCAAATCTTTCCCCAAAACATTCACGCCACCCGGCTGACTTTTCGCCGCCAGGGCGTCGGAAGTAGGCGTAGAAACGGCAGAGAAGAAGCGGACCCACCTTGCAATTTCTGCATGACGTTGGCTATGTCCTTCGGAGATCTCCCGTAGTGGCGGGGGACAGCCATCCTCTCGGCAGGCTTCGCGGGGTGCAATGATGTGCCCGTCGGCGGAGGCAGGTCACCGAGCCTCTCTCGGCATCACTGGAGCAGCTTCACAGCAAGGGCTGAGTCACGGCGTCCCACGCACAATGACAGGCTGGGCTTCCAACTTCCTCTCCGTGGAAGGGGAGCTTTCCGAGTGACCTCGCCCGCCCCGCAAAGGAAGTTGGGGGGGGGGGTGGGGGGAAGAGATGCAAATCATGGCCTTCTTAGAGCGATTAAAACCAACGGCCGGCTGTTGATCCGCTGTGATAGATGGACGAGGACAAGGCGAGGCGGTGGCAAACATCCACCGCTTCCCCGGTCGAGATGGTCCCGGGTGTTGTCGGCAGAAAACTCTCCATCTGCATTCAGTGAGAGCGCCCGGTACTTGGCAGTACATTCTCCAATGCAAGTGTGCACCGAAATTCTTGCTGCAGATGAACAGATACGTTCGCAACTCCAACTAAAAAAAAACAACTTTAATGGTAGACTTAATTGAATTAAAAAGGTTAAAAGTGCCATTATTGTCACGTAATTCTACATTTAGGAAGTAACATGCATAAAATTCTTTAACTTTTGTCTACAGTAAAGGCGGACAGAGTCACACTTTGTCCAGTGCCCCGTGCTGAGACCCCTTTTCCACTGGCATCCCAGTTAATTGGCTGTGCAGCGTCCCGGGGGAGGAAGCCCTTTGGGCTGTTTCCACTGGGACATTAATTGCTTTTCCATTGAACACGTTAAACTCGGGGATCGGAGTGTTCTCTCTTCAACTGGAAACAGGTGACTTTCTGCTCTCCCTTTTTCACTTGTTTTATCAGCACACCGGCTCAGCAAACGCTGGGGATATGAGTTGGGGTAGGGGTGGAAAATCTCTGGTGTGAAATTATGTCATTTGGCACTGGCGTTCAGACTGTGTTCCTTTTCCACTGGACCCTGTCCCAGTAAATTCCTAGGACAGGGTGTCAGTGGAAAAGGCCCTATTAATACAAAAACGATGTATTCACAATGATTCTGGTCAAAAAAAAAGTTACTTTGTAAAATTGTTGCAATCTTTATGTGTCCCTGATAAATGTAACAAGGGGAGGTTCAATAATGGAAGGAAACTGTTTTTGAACCCGGAGGTGCTGAACTTCAGGCTTCTGCCTGAAGGTAGCAGCGAGAAGAGGCTGTGTTCAAGGTGATAGGGTTCTTCATAATGTTGGTTGCCTTCTTGAGGCCGCATCTCGTGTAGCTATATTCAGTGGACGGGAATCAGGGCCTGTGATGGTTCACCTTCGACAGCCTTCTGCAATCCTGGGCTCTCAAGTTTTACAAACATGGCTGTGATGCATCCAGTCCACAGTGCTTTTAAGATTAACTCTGTTTCTCTCTCCACAGATGGTGCCTGACTCTGGTCACAGAGTAGGTCAGCACAGACTCTTTAACCTACTATATCCATGCCACCCATTGTACCAGTTTAACCCCATTTTACCCCAGATTTTTAATCCTTTCCTGCATTGGGGCTCATTTGTCAATTCAAATACTCATCTTTGTTATTCCAATGTAAGCAAGAACACAAGAAAATAGGGGCAGGAATAAACCTCTTCAAGCTTGCCCACCATTCAATATGACCATGGCTGATGTGCCCCAGGACTCACCCAGTATCATTACACCATTTAAAGGACACCATATAACAGACAGAGTAGCAGTTGTCTGCAAACTGACCTGTTGATCCTCCTCTGCCATTCAACAAGATTGGGGCTGATCTGGCTGTAGACTTTGCTCCACCTACCTCTGTGTTCACCAAACCCTTAATTCCCCAACCCCTTAATTCCCCAACTATTCACAAATCTATCCATCTGTGTCTTAAATATTCTTCCTTGGGCATAGAAATTTCATAGATTCACTACTCTTTGGGAGAAGCAGTTCCTTCTCATATCTATCCTAAATCTAATCCCTCAAATCTTGAGACATTGTTTCTTAGTTCTGGTCTCACCTGCTAGTGGAAAAAACCTCCCTACTTCTATCATCATTCTGAGAGTCATGTAGATGGGGAAGATTGAGTGGGATATGGGCCCAAGAGCCCATATGGGCAACTAGGTTAGCATGGATGAGTTGGGTCAATGGGCTTGCTTCTGTGCTGTTTAGCTCTATGATTCTATTCTCCTCTGCCAATTCACCAATCTCAAAAATAATTTCCATCTCCATATTAAGTACTTCCAATGATCCAGCTTCCACAACAGGGGCAAAGGCTTTCATGATTCACAGCACTATGCAAGAAGAATGTTTTATATACTTTGGTTTTAAGTCACCGTATCCTCATCAGATATTAATCAATTATTGTGATGCATTAATTTCCCATTAAATCAGACTCATAAGGGACAATAGTGTCCCTTATCACAAATAAGTCCCCTCACTGAACAGAATGAATTATAGTAATGAGATCGAGTCACTGTATTTGCACCTATCTGCAGTCAGCACTATGAATGAGACTCTCAACTTCAGCTCTCATTCCTTTCTCACTTCTACCCCAAGATCTGGCATCAATAACACACAATGAACTTGCTGCTGACATTCATTTCAATATTTTGATATTCAAGAGTAAAGGTTGGATTTACAAAACGCTGTTCATTTGAGTTAAGTTTGATTTTTGACTTCTGGAATTCATTTTCCTGTGGTAGTGAACCTTAGCTCTGTGAGTCCCCAGTCAGGTCTGAGTTGGAAAGTTACAAGTTGAAAGTCAACTCCAGAGGCTTCAAGCACTTGATAGGGTGATGTTTTGTCAAGAGATGATTGATCAATGGTACCAAGGAAATTCATGCAGGATCCCAGTAAACACGCAATTCTCAATCAGTTCAGGACACACTCTTTTCTCCTTCCTCCCATCGGGGAGCAGGCTTAAGGCTGTGAAAGAACACATCAGCAGGCTTACAGCCATCAGAGTCCTGAATGAACCCCACAATGGTGCTATCATGCTGGCTTTGCTTGGTCCTAATTGATCTCCCTTTTCATTATACTCTGGAAATATGCTCTTTACACGGCTGTATGAAAGTTAGAAATAACTTGTTTGTCTCCTCACAGAAGAACCCTCTCACTGCACTCTATTTTTGCAAAATAATCTTCAAACTAAAACTGAAAAATAAGAGTCATTAAGACATATTTGGATTTCACTGTGCATTAAGCAATTGCCACATCTCCTAGAGCACAACTGTAACTCAAATGCTTCAGCTCATTGTGGGGTGCAAGTTATTTATATAACCAGGAGTTGGGAGTAGTAACCATTGGAGATAAATGTGCAAGATGGCTTGGTCAGTAGAGCTCCTTGCCTCTCATTGAGTTTGACAATTCTCTAGGAAGTTGGGTCTCCACCCATGCCACTGTTGGCCAAGAAGCCCCTGGCTTTTACTAAGGTGGGAATCTAGAGTTATGGACTTGTACAGCATGGAAACAGGCTCTTCAGCCCAACACATCCTTGCTGGCCAAGATGCCTAGCTGAGCTGAACCAACATCTACATTTGGTCCATATCCCTCCAAGCCTTTTGTATCTTTATACCAGTATAAACGTCTTTTAGATGTCATAATTGTACCAACGTCTGCAGCTTCTTTTGGTAGTTCATTCCATGTGCCCATCACCCTCTATAGGAAGAAGGTGACCTTCTCCCTTCTCACCTTAAATCTATGCCTTCTAGTTTTCATCACCCCTGGGAAAATTCAGTCTCCATTCACCTTATATATTTACCTCTCTTGATTTCATAAACTACAGTCCCCTCCTCAGCCTCCTTTGTTTCAGGGAAGATAGTCCCAATCTGTGCAGCCTCTCATTACAATGACTTGCTTTATTTAAGGAGGACACATGACGAAGCCAAACAGACTTTGTTTATTTAGGGTAAGGGGTTCAACCTAAACTGGAGAAATTCTGAAACAAATTTCAGTAAATCATCCCCTTGGGGCATCTGACTTTGTCCTCCTGTAACTTCATTGACTTGGGCATCATGATGTGATGGGTTCAAAGAGTAAGCAATTTATTTGTTATTGCAAGAGGTTTGGTATACATGCATAAGGAGAGAGGGATGGAAACTTGAGTGCCCTGGAATGCAGAAGACTGCAGAAAGTGCCAAAGCTGGCCAAGTCCATCATATCCAATGGAGAGATTCAAGAAGGCAGTCATAAAGGACTCCCATCACCTGCTACCTTCATACGGAAGGTACAGAATCCAAAAGCCCAGCACCTCTTGGTTCAAGAACAGGTTTTTTTTTAATTTTTTCCTAACGCTGACTGGTTCTGAACCTCCCTTTACTCCCCTCATCCGGGACCACCAAAAGGCCTGTTTGCACTATTGAAATGTCACTTTTTCTCTTGCACTGTGCCACCGTGCATATTTATTTAATATATCCTTTTATATTTATCATCTCTTTTTCAGTTGGCACATTGTGTTTCTCTGATTTACACTATTGTATCTTATGTACCTGTGTGGCTGCAGCAAGAGTTTCAATGCATTTGTATAGGACGATAAACCCTCATCTAAGACACCATGCAGGTGAGCATTTGTGCAGTTTGATTCCAAGTTTAAGTTCAGGTTTCTTGTCGCATGTAACAAGATTGAGTGATGGAGATTGTTTTGTGACAATCCCATATAGAGCACAACAAGTTAAACGGTACAAGAGTGCAGGGTTACAGAGAGATGAGTTGATACAGAGCATACACAACATAGGTTCACTCAGTCATCTCATAATGGCGGGAAAGACACGTTCCTTGAATCTGCTTCCATGTGCTCTCACCCTTGTGAATCTCCTTCATAATGCAGGGAGGGTGAAGGGAGTGTAAATGGGGTGGGGTGAGTCTTTTAATTTGTTAGCTGGCTTTCCAAGGCAGTGGGAGTTGTCGATGGAGGGGAGAGGAGTGTGTGTGAAGATTTGAGCTGCTGTCTCAATACTTAGGAATGCATATACTTCCAACTTAGATTGACTGGATTGATTTCTGGAATAAGGTTAAAGCTGAATTTGCAAAGAATTGGTGTAAACAGTCGAGATTATAAGAATGGAAGTGATTTCATTGAAGTGTGCAAAAGGGAATGAGAAGATTCTGAGAAACATTTATCTCATGATAAATATCTAGAACTAGGAGGCAATCACAAAATAAGGTATCAAATAAGTGGATAGTTCTTAAATTAGATTGTTTTAAATCTTTGGATTTTTCTATTTCAAGGATATCAAATACTTAGTCATGGCATACGTACATGCAAGTCTGAAATCAATTAATTTATGCATTCTTGGGGAATCGTCTTTTGCTTTCACATGATTATACCTCAGGATTGATTTGGAAAGTCAATCTGGCCAGCAACAGAGGATATACCCCCACTGATCGACTCATTGATCAAAGTCCTCAGGACCTTCAGTAAAAACAAAGAAATGCTGGAGGAACTCAGTAATACTCGCAGAGTCCATAGGAGGTAAAGATGAATAACTTTCGGGCCTGATCCCTTCTTCAAGGTGCTAGTAAAAAGCAGCCAGGCACCCAAAAAAGGCTGGGGAGAAAAAAAGGAATGGGCATGGTGAGGAGTACGGACCAACAGACAAAAAGTTATTGTTGGACAAGGAGAGGAAAGGTTAGAATTGATCGGGAATGGGGTGGCTCTGTGAATGCAGAGTTGGAGGATTGGAGACAGAAGGAAAAGGAAAGAGAGATAGACAGAGCTAGAGGAAAGGGGAAATAGGGATAGAAGGGAAGGGGGACACTAATGGAAACTGAAGGTTGATATTCATGCCATCCAGTTAAGAGACTGCCCAAATGGAATAGGAGGTGTTGTTCCTCCAACCAGTCCTTCCAAGTGAAGCAACACTTCACTTCTGAATCTGCAGGAATATTTACTGCATCCATTGCTCTTGTTGTGGTCTGCTCTACATTGGAGAGACTGGGCTGAGATTGGGAGATTGCTTTGTTCAGCACCTCAGCTCTGTATGCCGCAATAGCAGCGATTTCCCCAAAAAATGAAATCACCTCAAGACCTTCACACCAGTTTATCTCAGACAAAAACAGTGCACAGATATCGCCATCTCCAGGTATTCTAATGTAATTTCACTTCATGAACACAGCTTCCCTGTATCTGAAATTTCAGAATCAGAATTTATTGTCATAAACGTGTCCGAAATTCATTGTTCACAATGCAAACATTTATATTAACCACATTTAAAAATAAATAAAAATAGTGTAAGAAAAAGATAAGGTGAGGTATTGTCTGTTCATTCATGAACCTGGTGGCAACAGGGAAGAAGCTGTCCTTGTGCCACTGAGTGCTTGTCTTCCCTGATGTACATTTTTCCCCCATGGTAGCAGTATGAAGAAGGCATGATCTCTGGTGGTAGGGGTCCTTGAGAATAGAGGCTGCTTTCTTAAAACACTGCCTCTTGTGGATGTCCGTAATGGAGTTAAGACTGGTTCCCATGAAGTCTCTGGCCAAGTTAACAAGCCACTGGAGTTTTTTCTTATCTTAAGATTTGGCACCTCCATACCAGGCAGTGATGCAACCAGCTAGAATGCTCTCCACAGTACACCTGTAGAAGTTTTTGAGAGTCTTTGGTGACGTACTGAATCTCCTCATGCTCCTCACTAAGTATAACTGCTGGCTAGACTTGTTTGTGATTGCATCAACATGGAGGCTCCAGGACAGATCCTCAGAGATATTAACACCCAGGAATTTGAAGTTCAAATTCCCCACTGCTGACCCCTCAATGAAGATTAGTTCATGTTCTCCTGATTTCCTCCTGAAGTCCATAATCATCTCCTTGGTTTTGCTAACATTGAGCACAAGGTTATTATTGTGACACCACTCAATGAGCTGATCTATCTCCCTCCTGTACACTTCCTCATTGCCATCTGTGATTTTATCAACAAACATTGTGTCATCTGCAAATTTGCAGATAACATTTTAATTTTGCCTGGCCACGCAGACATGGGTGAAGAGTGAGTAGAGCAGTGGGCTACGCACGCATCTTTGAGATGTGCCTGTGTTGATTGTCAGTGAGGAGGAGATGTTTCCGATTTATACTGACTGGGGTCATCTGATGTGAAGTCAAAGGTCCAGTTGCAAAGGCCCAGGGCTTGGAACTTGCTTACCAGCCTTGAGGAAATAATGGTGCTGAAGGCTGAGCTGTAGTCGATGAAGAGTCTTCCCCGTATGAGTAACATACATATGTATGAGTTGCTGTTGTCTAGGTGATGCACAGCTGAGTGGAGAGCCAATGATATTGCTTCTGCTTGTGATAGTACAGATCTATCACCAATGTACATAGTGTATATAGTTACTGTATCTAGACTGTGCTTACAGCGATTGGCTGAGAGCTAAGCCACACCTATTGTTTGGGCCTTAAAGGGTTGTGTCCCTAGCTAGGTCAGATCATTCCGGACTGGTCGGCCATCTGTGAAGAGCTCCGGTCTTTTGCTAATAAAAGCCTTGGTTTGGATCAACAAGTCTTTGGTTCTTTCGACGAGCTCTACAATTTTATTAGCAAAAAGAATTTTTTTTGAAAGGGATGGAGCGTTTAACTCGGCCAGAAAAACTTGATATCGACCCACAGTCAGCTACAGCCTTCAAAGCCTTTAACTTCTGGCTGCTGAACTTTGAAAACTTCCTGAGATTCATTCAGGTAGAGGAGGATAACCAGCGTCTAACAGCATTGCTGTCTATGGTGTCCTTGAGAGTCTACGAGAACATCCAGGATGAGACCACTTACAGCGCAGCCATAAAGGTACTGAAAGGACTGTATGATCAACCGGTGAACAGAGTTCATGCCCGGCTCGTGCTTGCGTCGAGGAAGCAACAGCCCGGTGAGTCCAGCAGGGCATATTTACAAGTATTAAAGGCATTGGGCAAGGACTGTAACTGTGTGGACAAAACTGCTGCCGAGATCACAAATGATCTCGTCCGGGATGCCTATGTGGCCGGGCTCCGATCGAACGAAGTGAGGCTGCGCTTGCTCGAACAAGGGGTAGAAAAACTAGAGGACGTGGCCCGGATTGCAATCACAATGGAGGATGCAGCCTTAAAGTCCACCGAGCTCTCTAGGGACTGGACCCCACGTTCTGATGTGAGTAGAGTGCCCTTCTACCCTACCACTGACGGCTGCTGCTACCCTGCCCCGTGCGAACCCGAAATGTTATTTCTGCGGGAGAGACAAGCACAGCAGATCCCAGTGCCCAGCAAGAAAAGCCAGGTGCCAGAAGTGCCTTAAAAAGGGCCACTTTGCTGCAGTCTGTAGGTCTAAAATGGCCACCAGCAAACACAGTGCCTCGTGTGAAGCCCAATCGCCGCTTTCCCATTCAAACTCTTCTTCCCCAGAGCTCTCGTCCAATGAGAGCGAGGGCTCCCCTGCACGGCAACGCCTGACGTCACGGAGACGCCGAACCCGGAAGGGGCAACCCACCGTCGCAACCATGGTGATGGCCTGCCTCTCGCCCCCGTGCGGAACACTTGACACTACCGCCGCTGCTGCCACCGCCACGGACACCCCCGGGGCCGACGCTACCGCCACGGACACCCCCGGGGCCGACGCTACCGCCGCTGCTGCCGCCGCCACGGACACCCCCGGGGCCGACGCTACCGCCGCTGCTGCCGCCACCACAGCCACCCTCGGGGCCGACGCTACCGCCGCTGCCGCCGCCACGGACACCCCTGGGGCCAACGCTACCGCCGCCGCAGCCACCCCCGCGGCCAACCAGGTGCTCACCCTAGCGTCCATCGCTGACGACCGCCAGGGCCCGACCGCCAATCGCGAGCAACTACAAACCCCCCAACTCCTTATGCTCCAGGCCCCGTGCCGCAACAGAAGGACCAACAGCACCCCAATGACCCGGGCCACCCTGCCGACAAAACGACTGGGGAATTGAGCGACGGAGCAGTCGCACCCGATGAGCCCGCTGGCGACACCACTCCAGCGACCCCAATCCCGGCACCACGGCGGTCACGCCGGATGGTCAGACCCCCTGACCGCTACAGTCCTTGACCTACCCCTTCCTTTTCATTCTCTCCCTCGTTTTTGTTTTTTTTCCCAGGGTCAATTCTCCAAGAAGGGGTGAATGTGATAGTACAGATCTATCACCAATGTACATAGTGTATATAGTTACTGTATCTAGACTGTGCTTACAGCGATTGGCTGAGAGCTAAGCCACACCTATTGTTTGGGCCTTAAAGGGTTGTGTCCCTAGCCAGGTCGGATCATTCCGGACTGGTCGGCCACCTGTGAAGAGCTCCGGTCTTTTGCTAATAAAAGCCTTGGTTTGGATCAACAAGTCTTTGGTTCTTTCGACGAGCTCTACACTGCTGTGGAGCGATTGTGATGGTAGACAAATTGCAGTGGGTCCAGACCTTTACTTAGGTACGTGTTAATTCTGATCATGACCACCTCTCAAAGCATTTAATCACAATACATGTGTGTGCTGAAATGCACTTACAACCCTTTTAATTACATTTGGGACTGAAGAGTTTTTGTTAGCATTACCTACAATGGGAAATTCACCAGTCAGTGGCAAATTCAAAATAATAGATTTTATTAAACTGTTAATAACTTGAAACTTACTAATCTCTAAACTTACTCAATGCTAAACTTACTGTGTGTGTGTCAATTTATAAATAATTATAATTATATCTTCAGGCCTCTTTTACTCACAATTATCTTTTCCATACGAAGAATCTGCCTTCTTCTCAAAGACAGCGACTGTGGCTATTTTCTTCCACAATGAATTCACAAACCCAGACAGGAGTGAAGCAACTGTTAACTTCTTCCACGATGAAGTCACAAACCAGACAATGGTTAAACGAAGAGGCCAAACACAAAAATAGACCCAGTAGAATTCTGTCCTCTTTTCCAAAGAGACAGCAAAGTGGTCTTCATTGATTGAAAAGCCACAGATTCTGTGTTTCCTTTCTTCTAGGAGTAACATACAACAAACAGCACCAATTTTGGTTACTGTAACTCAACCCTGTCTTTCACAAGGTTTCAACCCCTGTACGTCACAGGATTTTGACTTCTGTGAACTCCAAGCTGAACTGTTCCAAAACTGAAACAAAATGTCTGAATTAGGTAATATATTTCTCCAAGTCATGTGTCAGTTACAGAGTCACCGAGGTGAGTCCCAATCCTTGGAAACCACATGACCATCAGTTTTATTTCTACCAAAAATTCTGTTCCCTTTTCAAAACCATTCCATATCCATAACAACCTCTGACCTTATCTCTGTTCAAGAGGCTTTGATTGAAAACAGATAGCTTCCTCAGCAGTTCTTGAATAATTAAGACTCACTTGAAATCCATTAGCTCTTTCTGTCCAAGAATGACCCTGTACCAACCCACAGCGAACTTACTATAATACAGATAAAATATTTTAACTCTATAATTTAGTAAGACATTTTTATAAAATAAATATAATTGAACATTAAATTAAAGGTTAACACAAATCCATTACTGTGGTACAGCTCACCCTACTCTTCTTGGGCCCTGGGATGATTGATGCCCTTTAGAAGGAGGTGGGAACCTCCTCCTGCAGCAATGGATAGTTGGTTGGCTCAGATTTTTCAGTACGTCATCAGCACCTTGTAAGGGTTCACCCTCTTGAATTATGTTCTGACGTTGGTCTCAGAGACAGATAATACAGGTCATTAGCCTTTGCAGGGATTCTCATAGGCACTGATGAGTTCTTCTCAAAGCGGTCATAGGTGTTCAGCTCATCAGGTAGTGAGGCATCAGAGCCATTCATAGTGTTTGACCTTGCTTTGTAGCATGTAATGGCCTGCATTCCCTGCCATAGCTGGTGAGTATCTGCCTTTGTCTCCAGCTTTCTCTGGAATTGCTTTATTTTGTTGCTGAGACCATATCTGGACTCCTTGTAGAGATCTAGATTATTGGCTTTAAACATTCTTGATCTCGTCTTCAGCAGGTTGTGAACCTTCTGATTCATTCAAGGCTTCTGGTTGGGGAACTCCTGGTACATGCACAGGAATGCTTCTGGTATTTCCACATTCCAATACACACTTCCAATCAAACGAAGATATAAAACACATCAGGCAAATCTTTTAATGTTTATATTACTTCTTTAACAAATATCTGAAGGAACAATGACAGTCTTGACTGTTTTGAAGACCTCATGTGTTGTGATGTCGGGACAAAAGTTTTTTAATTTTTTTTTTTTAAAAACAACACAACTATGCCTTTACCCCAAAAGCAATAAAATGACAAGCAAAAAGTATTCCATTCTTCAAACTGCTGTAGAACCTTGTCTCACTATCCAAAAGGGTGGATGAAGGAAAATACACCCTCCATGCCATGCTCAACCATGCAATATAGAACATTACAGCACAGTACAGGCCTTTCAGCCCAACAATGGGTGCTGAACTATGTAAACCTGCTCCATAACCCTGTGCTACCTCACATATATAACCTATTTTTCTTACATCCATGTGCCTATGTAAAAGGCTTTCAAATGTCCTGTTACACCAAACTCCATCACCACCCCTGGCAATGCATCTCAGGCACCCACCATTTTCTGAGTGAATAAACATGCCTCTGACATCTCCCCAAAACCTTCCTCCACTCATCTCAAACTAATGTCAGAATCAGAATTGATTGTCATGAGCAAGTCATAAAATTCGCTGTTTTGTGGCATCGTAGTGAAAACATTTATATTATAACCATCTTACAACATTACTATACAAAATAAATAAATAATAGTGCACGAAAAGTTAGGCCGTGTCTTTGGTTCATTGATTATTCAGGAATCTGATGGCAGCAGGGAAGAAGCTGTCCTTGTGCGGCCCTGTGCTTGATGGTAGTAGAGGGAAGAGGATGTGGCCTGGATGGTGGAGGTCTTTGAGGATAGAGCCTGCTTTTTTAAAGATACTGCCTTATGTAGACAGTATCTACATCTAGCCATCTTCTTGACGAAGTGAAGTCTGGTGCCTGTGATGCCACAGGCCAAGATAACAACCCTGAGTTTATTTTTATCCTGAAAGTTGGCACCGCCATACCAGACAGTGATGTAACCAGCCAGAATTCTCTCCACGGTACACCTGTAGTTTGAAAGTTTTGGGTGACGTACCAAATCTCCTCAATTACCTCACAAAGTATAGCTATTGGCTAGCCTTCTTTTTGATTCGATCAACATGGAGGCTCCAGGACAGATCCTCAGATATATTGACACCCAGGATTTTGAAGTTCTGGACTCTCTCCACTACTGAGATCTTAATGAGGACTGGGTAAAGTTCCCCTGACTTCCTCCCGAGTCCACAATCATCTCCTTGGTTTTGCTGACATTGTGTGCAAGGTTGTTGGCTTTACACCATTCAACGAGCTGATCAGTCTCCCTCCTGTACGCTTCCTCATTACTGTTTATGATTCTGCTGACAACTGTGAGGTCATCGACAAACTTGTAGATAGCAATGAAATTGTGCCTGGCCACAGAGTCATGGGTGTAATAATGAGTAGAGCAGTGGGCTAAGCACACATCCTTGTGGTGCACCTGTGTCGATGATCGGTGAGGAGGAGACGTTGTTTCTAATTTGTATTGACTATGGTCTTCCAATGAGAAAGCCAATGATCCAGTTGTACAGGGGGTACAAAGGCCTAGTGCTTGTAGCTTCTTGAATAGAATTGAAGGAATTGTGGTGTTGAAGGCTGAGCTGCAGTCGATGAAGAGTATTAATTTCTGTTTCGAGGTGATCCAGGACTGAGTGGAAAGCCAGTGATATTGCATCTGCTGTGGAGCAATTGTGACAATAGGCGAATTGCAGCAGGTCCAGATCTTAGGTACATATTAATTCAGGCCATGACCAGCCTCTCAACATTTCGTCACAGTAGAAGTTAGTGCTACTGGGCGGTAGTCGTCTTAGATACCGGGATGATTGATGCCCTTTTGAAGCAGGTGAGAACCTCTGACCGCCAGAATCAAAGGTTGAAAATGTCCATGAACACTCTGGCTAATTGGTTGCCACAGATTTTAAGTACCCTGCCAGGTATGCCATCAGGGCATGATGCCTTGGGAAGGTTTACCCTCTGAATAATATTCTGATGTTGCCCTCAGAGACAGATATCACAGGGTCCTCAGCCTTTTCAGGGATTCTAGTAGGCACTGTTTGGTTCTTCTTCCCAAAGTGGGCATAGAAGGTGTTCACCTTGTTGGGTAGTGAAGCATCACAGCCATCTATAATGTTTGCCCTCGCTTTGTAGGCTCCCTGCTATAGCTGCCATATATCTGACTCTAGCTTCCTCCTGAATTACCACTTTGCTTTGGAGATGGCCTTCTGAAGGTCATACCAGGACTTCTTGTAAAGATCCTGATCCCCAGTCTTAAACACCCTTGTTCTCGCCCTCAGCAGTTTGCGAATTCTCTGATTTATCCAGGGCTTCTGGTTGCAGGCACACACTTTTCTATGCAAGTCTTGAAGTCGGTGACACCTGTGGCATATTCATTCAAGTCTCTGGATGTGATGGAGTAGTGGCCGGTAGGGTAAAACCAGACCTCTCCAAAAAAGAAGAAAAAAATTTAAGAAAAGACAAAGTTCAATAAATGTAAAATATAAGAAATAAAAGTTGCAGAGAAGAGAAAGAAGATGGCACCTGAGAAGGAAAAAGTAAAAACAATGGGAAAAAAAGAAGACACCGGAAAAGAAAGGAGAAGGCCTTACCTGCATGAAGGAACAGAGCGCCATGGTTGAGAAGAGAGCCCGATCTCCGAGGTTGGTGTCGGCGCTGCGGAGTCGCGACCCCCACCACCCCTGGACCGGTGAACTGCAAAAATGGCTCTCTGAGCCAAACAAAAGCGCGCAACTGCACAATCTAAGGTAAAGGAAAACACCAATGGGAGGGGGGGCTGAGCTGAGGAGCAGGCAACCACGGCACGACAGCTGAGAGACGCCCGACACCAGAGCTCTCAGCTGGAAGATGAGGAAAGTGACAGAAGAGAGAGTGAAGTACCAGGTGAGAAAGAAAGTCAACGGGGTGAACAGCAAGAGGAGCAGCAGCAGGAGGCCCGACAGATGAGCAGCCCAGAAGGGGAGGACAAACAGCAAGAGGCCCAGCAAGAAGAGACCCGACAAAGTGAGACAAGCAACTCATCAGAAAAATCAGAAGAGACACAGATACAAAAAAGAAGACACAAACACAGGTACAGACACAGAGGAAGAGGAAGAAGAAGACCAAGATCTTCACAGAGAAATAGAAGGTAAAACAGATGGACAGAATATAGATAAAGCTTTTTTTGAAGACAAATGAGCATTAAAAGAATGGTTGTCATTAGAATTTAGTGCAATTAAAAGAAAAATGAAAAGAACAGAAGATAAAATGCAAAGATTAGAACTAGTCATGACAGAAATAGGGAAAAGAGTAGAAAAAGTGGAAGGAGAAACGGCTGTAGAATTAGGAGTAAACGACTTAAGAGGAAAATTGGAAGAAAGTGATTAAAAAAATTAAAGAGACACAAGAGTTGTTAGCTCAGAAAATTGATATGTTGGAAAATTATAGTAGGCAAAACAACATAAAAATAGTGGGTCTAAAGGAGGGTGAAGAAGGCACAGATATGAAGGAATTTATAAAAGGATGGATCCCGAAGGTCCTGAGAAATGCAGGAAGGAATGGAAATAGAAAGGGCACACAGAACACTAGCTCCAAAACCACAGATACATCAAAAACCAAGATCCATTTCAGTAAAATTCTTGAGATATATGACAAGAGAAAATTTACTGGAGCTGGCAAGGAATAAAATTAGAGAAGACAATAAACCATTGGAATACAAGGGTCAGAAATTTTTTTTTAAAGTTTTGAACTCTTAAAGAAGAGGAAAGAGTTTAATGCAGCAAAATCGATCCTATGGAAAAACTCATGTTAAGACATCCAGCTGTGCTTAAAATATTTATCCCCGGGGAGCAAAACAGACTGTTCTCGGATCCGGAAGAAGCACAAGAATATGCAGAATGCTTGCAGGACAGAAGGAGAGATGAAGAGATGTAATAAGAATGAAGAACAGCGAAAATATATATAAAGATGTAAAAACAATGTATATGTAAAGAACTAAAAAAGGGAAAGAGAAGGGAAGGAAGGAAGGAGGAAGGGGAAAAAAGGGAGAACTTTGTTATATGTGTACAAAAAGTGTTTTCTGGGGGGGAGAGAATAAACATCCATGTGAAATCAGTTGACGCTTGCGAGCAGGATCGCAATCCAAATGGAAAGGGGAGTTGTGGATGCCCGACAAGGGATAAGGGGCAAATCAGAGAGGGGGGATATTTGGGGTTAAGGTAATGTTGGATGTGGGAGTTATTGTTGGAGTATTTTATGTTTTAAATGTGGTGTCATACATTGAGTTTAAAAAGGGAACAGAGATGAAAATGGGGAAAGGGGATGGTGGTGGTGAGGAAGCGAAAATGAGGTGTAAACAGGATATGAGATGGCCACGTTGAACTATATGACTATAAACATTAATGGAATACATAACCAATTTAAAAGGAAGAGACTATTAAATTTACTGAAAAAAAAAGATATAGCATTTGTGCAGGAAACGCATCTAACTGAAGTGGAACATAAATTAAAGAGAGACTGGGTTGGACACATAGCGGCAGCATCATATAATTCAAAAGCCAGAGGTGTAGCTATATTCATTAATAAAAATGTACCAATCAAAATAGAGGAGGTAATAATAGATCCAGCAGTGAGGTATGTAATGATAAAGTGTCAGATATACTCAGAATTTTGGAATTTGCTCAATACATATCCACCTAATGAGGATCAAAAGTTTATGCAGGATTTTTTTTGAAGATTGTAGATACACAAGGAAATATATTGATAGGAGGGGATTTTAACCTTAATTTGGATCCAATGTTGGATAAAACTGGACAAAAGATAAGTAAAAAGAATAAAGTGGCCAAATTTATGGTTAAATCAATGCAGGAAATGAAACTTATGGATACATGAGGAGGCAGCACCCAAGAAAGAAGAAATACTCATATTGTTCAAGTAGGCATAAAACATACTCAACGAATGATATGTTTTTGTTGTCGGCCTATATTCAAGGGAGAGTTAGGAAAACTAAATATAAAGCTAGATTACTATCTGATCATTCACCCCTGTTATTACCAATACAACTGGAGGACATCCCACCAAGAACATATAGATGGAGGTTAAACTCCATGCTACTTAAAAGGCAGGAATTTAGAGAGTTTATTGAACGACAAATTAAAACATTTTTTGAAATGAATACAGAATCAGTGAAAGACAAATTTATATTATGGAATGCAATGAAAGCCTTCATTAGAGGGCAGATAATAAATTATGTAACTAAGATGAAAAAGGACTACAATCAGGAAATAGAGCAGTTGGAAAGGGAGATGGTAAGTACAGAAAAGGAACTAGTAAAAAGGGATGATATAACAAAAAGGAGAGAATTGTTGGACAAAAAAATTAAATACGAAACATTACAAACGTACAAAGTGGAGAAAAATATAGTGAAAACAAAGCAAAAATATTATGAACTGGGAGAAAAAACACATAACCCTGGCAACTTAAAGCAGAACATGCTAAAAGAACTGTGTTGGCAGCAAGGAAAAAAGAACAAACAAATTACATATAACCCAATAGAGATTAATGAGAACTTTAAGGAATTCCATGAACAATTATAGCAAACTGAGAACAAGGGGAAAGATGATAAAATAGAAGAGTTTTTAGCTAAAATTGAACTGCCAAAATTGCAAAAAGAGGAACAAAACAAACTGATAAAACCATTTGAAATAGAGGAAGTACAGGATATATTAAAAAAGCTGCCGAACAATAAAATGCTGGAGAGGATGGATTCCCAATAGAATTCTATAAAACATTTAAAGAGTTCTTAATTTCTCCTCTCCTAGAAGTAATGAACCAGATAGAAGAAACACAAAACTTGCCAGATTCATGTAAGACAGAAATACAATAATACCAAAGGTGGGGAAGGATCCACTAACACCAGCATCATATAGACCAATATCTCTACTTAAATTCAGTTTATAATAACAAAATTATTAGCAGTTTGTGTACCAAAAATAGTAAAACAAGATCAAACTGGATTTATTAAAAGATGAACAGCGGATAATGTCTGTAAACTTATTAATCTAATTCATGCAGTTCAAAGAAATAAGAAGCCAAAAGTGGCTGTTGCTTTTGACGCAGAAAAAGCTTTTGACAGAGTAGAATGGAATTACTTATTTAAAGTATTAGAGAGGTTCAATCTACCAGAAAAATATATTAATTGGATTAAAGCATTATATAATGGACCATTGGCAAAGGCAACAGTAAATGAATATGTATCAAACCAATTTAAATTAAGTAGGTCAACTCGACAGGGACGTCCATTATCCCCCTCACTGTTCGCTTTAGCAATAGAACCATTGGCAGAACCGATAAGAACAGAAAATAAAATAAAAGGGATAAAAATAAAGGAGGAGTATAAAATCAGTTTATTTGCAGATGACATCATAGTATACTTAACAGAACTAGAAATATCAATTAAAGAATTACATAAGAAATTGAAGGAGTATGGAGAAATATCGGGGTACAAGATCAACGCAAATAAAAGTGAAGTGATGCCAATGAGTAATGCAGATTATACAGAATTTAAAAAAGAATCACCATTTAAATGGCAACCACAAGCAATCCGATACCTAGGTATTAGGTTAGATAATAACTTAAGCCACCTGTACAAACTGAATTATCAGCCACTAATAAAGAAATTGCATGAAGATTTAGAACATTGGAAAGAATTACCACTAACGTTGATAGAGAGGGTAAATTGCATTAAAATGAATGTGTTCCCAAGGATACAATACTTACTTCAATCATTGCCAATTCCCTTAACAGAGAAATTCTTTAATGAACTAAAGAGAATAATAAGGAAATTCTTGTGGAAAGGGGGGAATCCGAGGATAGCGTTAGATAAATTAACAGAGAGGTACAACCAAGGTGGTTTGCAGTTACCAAACTTTAAAAATTATTATAGAGCAGCACAATTAAGGTATTTATCAGGTTTTTTTTAACCAGACAAGGGAAAAACCAGACTGGACTAAGATAGAACTAGATAAAATAGGGGAGAAGGTACCGGAACATATACTTTATAAGTGGGATGAAAAGTTGGGCCAATATAAAAGCTCACCAGTATTGCATTATTCACTTAAAGTATGGAAGAAGATCCACTTAGAAAGGAAAAAAAAAGAATTATCAAATACCAAAATTGTTATTGACACAAAACCGGCTAATCCCTTTTACAATAGATAACCTTTCCTTTAGAGAATGGGAGAGAAATGGAATCAAGAGAATAGAAAATTGTTTTTTTTGGGAAATAATTTATTAACATTTGAACAGTTAAAGTACAAATATGGAAAAACTCATGGTACAATGTTTGCATATCATCAACTGAAATCTTATTTAAAGGAAAAATTGGGAAACAGACAGATTACCAGAAGGAAGCAGCTCTGAATATGTGATTACAGACACAATGATAATTAAAAGATTTATAACAAACATGTACATTAAGCTGCAAGATAAGTAAAATGATGAAATAAGCTATAAAAAAATAAAGATAAAAAATGAAACATGGGAAAAGTTATGTTCTGGAACTATGAAGAATATAATAAACACAAGGTTATGCATGATACAGTATAATTGGTTACACAGGTTATATATCTCACCCCAAAAGTTTTAAAAAATGGGATCCAACATTATCAGATAAATGTTTTCGCTGTAAGAAGGAAACAGGAACAACAGTACATGCAATTTAGGTATGTGAGAAAGTGAAAATGTTTTGGGAAGATCTAAATCACATATTAAATAAAATCACAAAAAATAACATACCAAAAAATCCAGAGATCTTTCTTATAAGTAATACAAGTAAGGAATTAGGCCTTAATTTGGATAAAGTGCAAAAATGATTTATTATGATAGCCTTAGCAGTAGAAAAAAAATGTATAATGTCAACTTGGAAAATGGAAGAGAGCCTGAGAATACAGCAATGGTACATGGAAATGAATAAATGCATTCCATTGGAAAAAATAACATATAATTAAAAAATTAAAGTCACATTATTTGAACAAATTTGGGAACCATACATGGAACATAACAGAGAGGGCTTTCCTCAGACCTCCACCCCCTAAAATGATAAGAAGACAAAACGACTTGATCCAGTGTGTAAAAGTAGATGACACATTTTTCTTGTTTATTTTTCATTGTGTGATGACATTTTTTCATGGTTTTATTGTATATGTTAAATATTTATTGGTTTTGGAGGGGGGTGGGTATGGGAGGGGAAAAAAGGTAGAAAATGCCACTGTATATATTTAATGAGAAAGATTTGTATACATTTTGGTTGATATGGTTCAGTGTGAAAAATTTAAAAATTATAAAAAGTCTATGGATGAGTTCTTGAATATGTTCCAGTCCACCTATTCAAGGCAGTACACCTCCACCTCCCTTAACCATACCTTCACCGTCTTCACCACTGGTGGGTGCTGTGGTCTTCAGTTTCTATTTGTACACCAGGAGTAGAAGTACAGCCAGGTGATCAGACTTGCCAAAGTCCAGTCATGGTATGGCTTGGTATGCATTTTTCATGCAAGTGTAGCAGTGGTTGAATGTGTTGGTTCCCCTGGTCTCGCATATGACGTGTTGGTGGAATTTTGTCAGAGACTTCTTCAGGTTGGCCTGATTGAAATCTCCCACAGTGATCGGGAAGGCATCAGGATGTGCTTCTCATGGCTGTTTAATCAGTGCTCAGTCCCTCCAGTGCCAGCCTGATGTTAGCCTGGGGCAGTATGTACAATTAAAGATGTCTTTCTGATATTTGCTCATGTCACCCAGGGGGGGAAAAAATTGCTGGCATCCATCCTATCTCAGCCCTCATAATCTTATATACCTCTATTCAAGTTACCTCTCATCCTCCATCAGTCCAAAGAGAAAAGCCCTAGCTCGGTCAATCTTGCTTCATGTGACATGTTCTCCAATGTAGGCAGCATCCTAGTAAATCTCATCTGCACCCTCTCTAAGGCTTCCACATCCTTCCTATAATGATGCAACCAGAACTGAACACAACACTCTAAGTGTAGTCTAACCAGAGGTTTGTAGAACTGCAACACAACCTTGTGGCTCTTTAACTCAATCCCCAACTAATGAAGTCCAGCACACCATATGCCTTATCAACTTGCATAGCAACCTTGAGGGATCCATGAACTTAAACCTCAAGATTCCTCTGTTCCTCCAAACTGTTAAGAATCCTGCCATTAACTATGAAATCTGCCTTCAGGTTCAAGCTTCCAAAGTTCACACTTGTACAGATTGAACTCAATTTGCCACTTCTCTGCCCAACTCTGCATCCTGTTTATGTCCTGTTATAACCTACAACATTCTGGACTATTCACACCACCTCCAAACTTTATGTAATCTACAGAGACTCACTTCTCTACTTCTTCACACAAATCATCTATAAAAATCACAAAGAGTAAGAGTCACAGAACAGATCCCGATGGAACACCACTGGTACTGACCTCCAGGCAGGATATCTTCCTTCCACTACTACACTTTGATTTCTGCCAGCAGGCCAATTCTGAATCCAAGCAGCTAATGATCCTTGGATACTATGCCTCAAGACTTTCTGAATGATCCTACAATGGGGGGCCTTGTCAAACACTTAACTAAAATTCACATTCACCATATCCACCTCCCTTCCTTCATCAACTTCTTTTGGAACCTCCGCTCAAATCTCAGTTAAACTCTTGAGATATGACCATGCTGACTATCCCTGAGAAAACTATGCCTCTCTAAATGCTTGTACATCCTGGCGCTAACCACCCTCTCCAATAGTTTGTCCATCCCCGACCACTTGTCTATAATTTCCAGGATTCTTTCTCTTACCTTTCCTTAACAATAGAACTACATTTGCTATCAACAACCATACAAAGAACAAAACATCAAGAAAACCCATCCCTCCACCTCCTCCCCTCTCCGCAAGTCCAATTAAACAAAAAAAAACAAAAGGAAAAGAAAAAGAAAAATCCCATTTGTCAATGCCTACATTAAAATACAAAGACATGATAGTACCACAGTGTTATAATCTTTACAGAAGTTTATGTCAGGGAAGTTTGTTGGCTACTAATAATGCCAGCTATAGACTAGTTCACTAATTATCTCCATCAGCTGTACCTCACCCCTCAAAAATTACTCCAATGTAAACCAGTTATCAGAGATCTGCTTTAGTTGAGATTGGTTCCTTCTTACACTCTACCTGGCTCTGTGCAAAGGTGAGATCCTTCTGGTATGACCTGGTGACACCCTAACTCTGATCACAGAAGTTAACTTCCTTGTGGACCCAGAGCTTTGTCTTCTGGAGAACCTTTGAGAGTTGGTAGATTGCTAACTCATTTCCAAATTAAATTCACAAACATTGCCTCGTGTGGAAATGTATAGCAGTAACGTGGAAGTCTGATTCCCTCATTGATAGGTGGTCTTCAGAAAAGAACAGCTGCATTCCTCTTGAAAAGCTAACAAATAATCTTAGGAAACGATTCAACACCTTTGTAAAAATCTGGCAGCCTTTAGAACATATTGGCACCTCACTGACACCACCATAGGGTTTCAATTCTTATGAGCCATTCCTGATTTTTGCTTCCTGAACCATAGATTCTCAAGGTGGTGCGTGGAACTTAAGAATATTTTAGTGGGACATAGGAATATTTGGGGAAATAATTAAAAAGATGGTTTGGAAAAAATAAACTCGTTATGTTGGTGTGAAAGACGTGACTTGGCAACACTGTTAGTACAACATAATTGTGGTAACTTCCAAGTAAAATCACGTTGTTCTTTTTATTTTCATAATGTGAGTGAGACCTCTATCTGTATGCATCTTTGTGCACCAGCGTATTGATGGGGAAGTGGGGGGGTGGGTCCGCTCCAGGTGCCAGCCTGAGGGGGAAGCCAAATCGAAAAAAAAGACCCCAGAAAGCACAAGGTTAGCACAGTTTTGATGCATTCTCTGCGAGAAAAAATGTCAGAAACTGCACTAGTGGTGTTTTTTTTTTAAAGGGTCAGTATTCTTCCTTTGATTCGATCATTACTTTTATTACACTTTTCAATTCTGTGACATTATAAAATATTGATTAATCTGTTTCAGGGAGCTCACGCTGTTGTATATTCAAAATGAGCAGACCAAGCAAGCAAAAGGTTTGTCAATATTCAGTGGAGTTCTTGAAGTTTGGGTTTATACCTGCTGCACACAATGAACGTGCACCTTTTTGCCTATGACGCCAACACTTTCACAAATGAATCAATGAAAGCAGGTCATCTTGAAGCTCATTTGAGGGTAAAACATCCTAACCATGTCAATTTGAAATCGGAATATTTTAAATCACTGAAAGAGAAGTTTGAAAATAAATCAAATATCACTTCATTTTTCATTATTCACTGTGGAAACTGCAGCCCTGAATCATAACCTTTGGAAGAATCATACGATTGGGGAGGAACTGAACGTATGTTTAAGTTTTGTGTCAATAAAAATGCAGAACGTGAGATTATTGCTTCACACTGAAGTAAAGTGCTTGTCAAAGGGAAACTGCTTCAAAAGATTTATGGAATTGTTGGATCTCCTTAGCGAATTTTTGAAGGACAAACCTGAAATGAAGCTTGTGTGAGTTACTTGATGGGCATTTCTGAAAAACTAAGTACATTGAACAAGCAACTCCAAGCAGCAAATATGATTCTTGTTGATGCAAAAACAAACATTTTTGGATCCATGACACTTCTAGAATTATGCCAAAGGAATATTTCTGCAAGAAATTTCAGTCAATTCTATTGGTTGAATAAGTCTGAGGTAACTAACATCATTGTTGACCATTTGAAAATATTGGTTACCAACTTCAATTATAGATTTTGTGATTTAAAGGCAATGGTCAATTCAGCCATTGCTGGTCGACTTACCTGAAGTTCCAGTGCAATACCAAGAGGAGTTTTCTGAGTTGCAACATGATAAATCTGTGAAAACGCTGTTCAAAGTGAAAGGAACTATGATGTGGCTGTCTAACGAGATCAAAAAGAAATACCCAAACTCGACTACTTTAGCAAGGGGACTATTGATACATTTTTCATCATTGTATTTAGTAGAATCTGGCTTTAGTACTATTAGTGATTTGGTAGTAGTTAAATATGAAATATGTTCCAGTGTATTCCCAACCCTAATTGCATTGAAATACACTTGTAGTAAATGATTTCATTAAAACTTCTTTTGAATATATAACTTTTTTCTGCTAATGGTGGAACATACTTTTTTGAAAATTTAAAATGGAGCCTTGGGGAAAAAAGGTTGAGAACTACGGTCCTAAACTTTATGCATGCTTCCTTCTTCTTCGTCACCAGCTATTCCACCTTACTCTACCATCTTTATCCAGAACCCCACTCGTGCAGCTCTATAACCTCCACATTTCTGTTTGTGCGTTTCCCTGTTGCCAATTTAATCTCCCAAATTCCTGCCTAATATCATTGCAATGAGCCATTCCCCAATTAAACACTGTCCCATATTGTCTGTTCCTATCCTTGTCCAGAGCTACGCTGAAGGTCAAGTGACAGTCATTGCCTCTAGCCCCTTTCAAATTGCAGCACCTCGATAATCCAGATCCGATTACTGGGGCAAAGGTGCTAAAAGCACCTTTCAAATTGCAGGGAATCTACCCATTAAATAATCAACCCAGCAATTTAAGGGGGAATCCCACCCCCCCCCCCCCCCCCCGTAATGATGCAGTAAGTGATGTGTCGCACACACAAAGGAACTATTGGCAGTCAATCTCTCCCCAACCCCTCCCGCCCCCATCAATTGCCATCCCCACTGCCAATTGCCACATTGCGACCCCCCCTCCCCACCACAGCAGCATCCTCTCCCCCCCCCCCGATTGTGCCCCCCCTCTCCCCCCGCCCTGAGGCAACAATCTCTCTCCCCACCGTGGCAGTGGCACCTCAGTCGAGGTTTCCCTGTGACGCCAGCACGCAAATGCTGGCATCACCAGATAGGCTATTTCCCCTTTCCAACCGCCGGAGCAGGATGCCCGGATAAGTTACCGAGTTCCCTGACCACTTCTGAGGTAGGTCAGGGACCCAGTTGGACCCTTTCAAATCACCATGTAACTGGGTCACTAACTGTACAAATTACCCGGTTAACCCCATTTACATGGCACTTAGAAAGGGCTCAGCCACCAGGTCACTTGACCAGATTTGTTCTCCAGTACAAGATCTGGTCGGACCTCTCCTCTCGTCAACTTATCTACATATGGTGTTGGGAATCCTTGTTGGGCACACCTGACAAATTCTCCCCCATCAAATCCTTTTACATTCAGGAGGTGTCAGTCAATATCAGCAAAGCTAAAGTTTTCCATAATAATAACCCTGTTATTTTTACAGCTTGCCAAAACCTGCCTCCTTATGTGTTCCTCAGATTCAAATTTTTTGCCAGAGTACATACAACCCTGAGCTTCCTTTTTCCTGAGGGTGCGGCAGAATTACCCCTAATTGGTGGTGGAAAAAATAAACTGTTCACAAAAGAAATGTAAACAGATTAACAAATGTAAACAAATTGCGATAAAGAGAGAACAAAAGAAAATCAATAAAGTGCACACGCAAGAGTCCTCAAAGAAGTCTCTGGTCGACTTTGTTTGTTGGAGGGGTAACTGTCGTTTCTGAACTTGGTAATGTGATTCTTGTGGCACCTGTACCTTTCCTCAAGAAGGGAGTTGAAGCAGAATGAACAAAGATTGCAGAAATACCCCCTTGCAAATTGACAAATACCCGAGGCCAAAAAAGATAGAATTCTGGAGGAAACTGAAGTTTGAGAATCTGCCTCTGGAACTGACCTAGGCCCCTGAGAATTCCAAGATTTTGGGGGTTGGAGTTTATGTAAGTTTGAGTGGTGGTGGATTATGGGAACAGGGGCATGGATTTGCCCTTCAACTTTGCTCTGCCATTCAATTGGACCATGGCTAATAGTTTCTTGACCTTTGCTGCGCTCTCCTGCCTCTTCCTCAGAGCTGTCACCTCCCCTCTAGACTAAATCTATCTCAGTTTGGAACATGTTAAATCAATCAATTTCCACACCACTTAAACTGAGAGAAATACAAAGAATCAAGATTCTCCAAGAGGAGAAATTCCTCCACATGCATAATGCTTTATGAAACTGACCACCATTCGGGGCTCCAAACAGCCCTTCTTTCTGAAGCAACACTTGAGAATCTGCAGGAATCATCTAATGCATCCAGTGCTCCATTGTGGCCTCTTCTACAGAGAGACTGGACGCAGATCAGGAGACCTTTTCGTTGAGCTCATTCACTCTGTCCACTGCAATTACATGGGCCTCCCAGTAGTCAACCATTTTAATTCCACACACCATTCCCATACCAGCATGTCTGTCCATGGCCTCATGCACTGCAAACTAAAGCTACCCTCATTTTGGAGGAACAATTAATTCTTTATCTGGACACTCTTCAACCAAGTGACATTAACATTGGCCTCTCCAGTTTCCTTTAAACCCGTCCCCCCAAGTCTCTTTTCATATCCATCTCACCTTTTCTCCTGCTCCCCACCCCTCTCTCTCGAGAGCTACACCCTCCCCATCACCTTTTTTCTTCTACCCTCCCAGCTGTTAGCCCGTGCTCCCCTTTCCTTCCTCCTCTCCTCTCCCTTCTTATACAGGTGCCGGCCTTCATTTTGCTCAAACCTTGACGAAGGGCTCAGGTCCAAAACGTTGGTTACCCTCAACTTTTTATTGATGCTGCGTTACCTGTTCAGTTTCTCCAGCACTTTCGTGTTTTGCTATGAAATTCTTCTCTCTGGCTATAAATTTGCCCACTATGGAAAAAAATGTATTCACCCTTTCTTAATCGAGCCTCCACAGAACCTCTCATTCTTATGAACTAGAATGAATAGAGATCCATCCTTTTCAACTTTGTCTCTACAATGAACCCTCTAACACAAGAGCTGATCTTGTGAACCTTCTCTGAACTGCCTTCAATGCAAACATATCTTCTCAATTAAAACCAAAACTGTACAGAATATTCTAGGCACTCCCTAATTATTTATAGTTATAGTAAAACCTCTAATTTTATCCCTCATCCTCTTTGCAATGACCTGTATGTTCACTTTGTTTTCACGCTTGAGGATCACAGCACACCATTATGTACACCAGCTTAGTTTTCTCTTCAACAGATCCAGGTCACCTCATTTACTCACATAACGTAATTTTCCAATTTTGTTGCTTATTTGCACAGCTATCTGTTTCTTTGCACACTGACTTCCCCATTTATTTTTAAAATCATAAAATTTAACTCACTTCTTTCATCTGAATCATTAATAATTGCAGCAACCTGCTGACAAGTTCCCATTTATCCCACGTTGTGCTGATTACCCGAACCACACTAAACATTCTCCCAAGGCCTTGCATTGTGCAGCAACTTATGGAAACCCAAATACACTACATCATCTGGTTCCCCATTATTCACTCTGCTTCTATATCCTCAAAGAATTAAGTTGTCAAATATTTTTTTTTATATATAAATCACACTGCATTTGGTTGATTTTATTAATATCCTCCTACTTCCTCAAGCATTTTCCCCAAAATCTGGCTTTTGTTACTTGCTTGGGCTCCCTCCTTTCTTGGAGATTTTATATTTGATAAGAAGCTTCTTGTCATATACATTGAAACTCAGAAACATTGGAAGATCACAACCAATGTGGCTCCAATGTTCATTCTTGCTTCATTTCATGCTTGCTGCAGATCTAATCCTAAATGCCCAAGCCACTTTCCCATCAAAAAGATTCATTTAAATCCACCACTTCTTTGACCAGTCGCCACCCCAATTTCTTCCTCGGTTGCATCAATTCTGTCTAGTTGCATCACTGTCTGGGGTGGAGGTGCCAATGAACAGAGGAGAAAAAAAACTCCTGGGAACTCAGCCAGTGACATCACGGGCACCGGCCTGCACTCCATCAAGGACATCTTCAATAAGTGATGTCTTAAGAAAATAGCCTCTATCGTCTATGACCCCCACCACCCAAGCTAGCATCAAGAAAAAGGTACAAGAGCCTGAAGACTAGCATCCAGCACAAGGATAACTTCTTCCACTCTGCCATCAGATTTCTGAATGGACAGTAAACCAGAGACTACCTCACTTTCTCCTAGTTCTATGCACCATTTTTGAAATGTATTTTATAGCAAATTTTGTGACGTGTTCATGATAATAAACTCTAATTAAATTTTACTTGCCAGCATTTCAGCGAAGATCGAGAGTATTTGTATTTTCAGACACCATTCAGATACTGGTAAATGGGTCATGCAGGTTTCATTGTTTACCTTGCAACTTGAAAGCGAGTGAAATTGTTGGTTGCAATGAAATGGAGGGGATCGTGGCTTGGTGTCGGGTCAACAATCTATCACTCAATGTCAGCAAGCCCAAGGAGCTGGTTCTAGACTTGGAGAGGGGCCGAGCTGCATTCACGGTGCTGAGGTGGAGATGGCAGGCAGTTTTTTCCTTGGAGGAAACCTCTCCAGTGACATCCACCATATCAATGCAGTGGCCAGAAAGGTGCATCTCTACCTGCTGTGGCGTCTAAGGAAATTTTGCATGTCACCTGCACCCTTCAACTATTTCTCCAGGTGCACCCCTGACCGCATCCTGTCAGGATGCATCACTGTGTGGGTCAGGAATTCCTCTGTCAAGACTGCAAAAAAAAAAGATTGTGAATGTTGCTCAAGCCATCACACACCATCCTCTTCACCGCACCCCCCATCTACAACTCCTGCTGCCTTGGAAAAGACTCATTCCACCCTGGCCGGATTCAATTCAACTCCACTCCGTCAGGAAGTGTGAGATCGTGCACCACCAGATTCAAGGACAGTTTCTTTTTCCTGCTGTTATCAGATAGCCGAGTAAACCTCAAAATAGTAAAACGATGCTGTATTTGCTCTGTCCCAACTCACCCCTTTCTATAACTCTCCACTCCTGGGCTGTGTATTTGCTCTGTCCCAACTAACCCCTTTCTATAACTCTCCTCTCCTGGGCTGTGTATTTGCTCTGTCCCAACTAACCCCTTTCTATAACTCTCCACTCCTGGGCTGTGTATTTGCTCTGTCCCAACTAACCCCTTTCTATAACTCTCCACTCCTCGGCTCTGTATGAGACATAGAACTGTTCATATGACAATCAATGTAACGTATATTCACCAACCTCAAATTTTCTGCTATGAAGAGAAAAAGCAGGAGAGAATGAATTTAGTTCAAAGAAATAGCCTAAAACACAATGATACTTTGTGAAATCCATTGATTGTGTGGATAGTTCGATTACATTGTGGCATTAAGTAATGTTGTATTCCATTTCTAATTAATTCCTTAATTCTGAAAATTGCTTTAACAGTAAATTATTTGGATTTTACAGTATGGATGGTCACAAGTTCAAGACTCTGAAGGAGTTCACAACCCAGCCATCCCTTGTGCAATCTGTGCTGGAGTGAAGGGATTGCTTTCCCTTTGGGCAAGTTTAATAAGCAAGAGGCCACACTCCCAGATAGAAGCATGCCCCACAAGTGAATAAAAAGGAATAATTTTGAATGTGATGCTATGAGCAGGGCTTACAGCACTGGTGCATTAGCTTCAAGAGCTAAACCCAACTAGATCGATGCCACTAGAGTGATTTAGAAAGATTTTTAAAAGTTCAAATAAAGTTTTGAAAAATGTGTGTTAAATCACTTTAATTATTAGTTACATAAGCCTGGTCTAATGAGTTATTGTTTCCATAAACCATCAACAGTCATTTATAAGATCAGATCCCCTGAAGAGCTACTGTTTAGTTAGACAGGGCTGTGTAATAAAACAGTTACAGACGTGGCGTGAACAGTCATTACTTCTTTTGAGGAAAGGCGATGTTGACGAGCTGGTAGAGAACATAAACAGTACCTGAAATAAGTGGATTAAAGATTATATTAGTATTTGCTATCGAGACAAAATGATCATAATGAACGTACCATAGACAATCTACTGTCACATTTTGAAGATTTAACCCCATCCACCACTTTCCCTCCTACCCACTAGATCATTGCTCCCATCTCACAACTGGTCCAGCTTCTGGAAATGGGTACCAAATTCTCTGGATGACTTAAGAAGAGAACAGCATCTGACCCTCCTCCCTCCAATCAACCATCAGTCCCCATGAGGTGAGAATCCACCAACAGTGGGCAAGAGCAACCAGAGACAATGCCAACCCAATTCTCAGGATCTAAGGTTAAGGAGGGAAGCCACTGAGGACAGAGATGAGGAGAAACTTCAGAGAGTCATGAACTTGTGGAACTCCCTACCACAGAAAGGTGTTGAGATGGGTTCATTAGATACATTTCATACAAAGTTGGGTGTGGCCGTAATAGCTAAAGGGATCAAGGGGTATGGAGAGAAAACGCTAAGGCGGCACTAAAGTCAGATGATCAGCCACGATCATATTGAATGATGATGCAGACTCAAAGGGTTGAATGGCCTCTCAGTCGACTTTCTATCAATACAATGAACCCAATACACCAAATTCCTTAATCTTGTTTCTCACTTCCACGCTCTGGTTCCATAAGCAACTAACCCAACTGCATCTCTCCAATGGAGATTGCCTCCAATGGAGATGCATCTCTGAAGGCTATATTAGAGAGTAAGTTGTAATTGATCCTGGGCCGCATCAGGTAGAGTTATTTCCTTATTCTTCCCTTGGGACTAATTTTACTCTGGCTTTTGACAAGCAGGCAATAGTTAAAAACATTTCCCATCTCTTCTCCCCCACACCAATCATTTGTGATTTCACCTCCTCCCCCAAGATACTAATTATTATTGGGCCACAGAGCTCTCAAGAGCAGTAGGAAGTCAGTTGTTCATCCTTGAATGAAACAAAGTTCCCCAGCCACTTCCAGCAACATTAGAGTTTGGTTACCATCCAAACCTGTCCATAGATGATGCAATAGCCTTGGCCGTCCACTCCATCCTCACCCAACTAGAAAAAACCATGCTGTTGTTCATTGACTCTAGCTTGAAGTTCAATATAATTGTATTTCAGAGGAAAAACTATTCTCACTGGGACGCAACAACCCTCTCTGGATTCAGGACTTCTCGACAGAAAGTTCACACAGTCCAAGTTCGTAGCAAAACCTAAAGTCCCATCACATTGAACAATGGTGCACCTCAGGGCTGTGTGTGCAACCTGCGACTGCTCACGCTGATTTGCAACTGCACTGACAGATTCAGTGCTAATGGGATCATTAAGTTTGAGTGGCTCATTAAATGGTGCAAAACAACCCAAGTCTCAACAAGGACAAAAGAGATGATTGTGGACTTCAGGAAGATGGTCAACTATTCTCCTTTCCACATCAATGGTTCCATTGTGGAGAGCATATAAAGGACAACCTATCCTGGACATACACTACCTCCTCATTAGTCAGGAAGGCACAGCAGCATTTGCACTTCCTATGGAGATTGAGGAGAGCAAGGCTGCTGACCCCATCTTAACATTTCACAGGAGCACAATTGAGAGTGCCCTGTCTGAGTGCAGCATTGGTCAGCATGGTAGCTGCAAGCCATCGGGCTGGAAGTCAACACAGAAGATCACTCAGGTCTCCCTTTCCTCTACTGATGACATTTTCAGGGAACATTGCTTAAATAGGACTCAAAATATTATAGAAGACCCTTTCTATCTATCAAATAAATCTGACCCACTACCAACAGGATGGAGGTACACGAGCATCAAAATCAGGACTGCCAGGATGGGAAATAGCTTGTGAGATTGATGAACAGTATCCTTATAATCAAGTAAATCATCCCAAAATATTTATTTTAAGTTATATATTTACGTATATATGTGATTATTTTGTACTGTGTATTGTATGTATATATCCTGTGGTCCAGAGAAAAGCTGTTTTGTTGGGTGGTACAAGTACAGCCAGATGATAATAAGTGAATATGAATTGGGGTACAAACCTACATCTTAACAGCTAAACAATTCCCCACATTCTTGTCATCATGATTGCCTTTAGGTTGATAGGTAACATAAGAACCTGTTGAGAATCTAGAGTTACAAAAGCCTTACCCCCAGCTGTGAGTGCCATAGTTAGCCTGTAGAGCACAGCATCTCCAAACCCTCCTTTCAAGTGAACTGGTATCCCATTGTCTTCCTGTAACAACAAAAGTAGGAATTAAAGATCCTGTGCAAGTTACACAAGGGGAAAACGCCAAACATCCAAAGCCTGGTACTATCATTTGCTGTTTTTAACAGAAATGAGACATCAACTCAAATACCTTTCGTTTGGCTATAAATGATGTGTTAATGATGAGAGGTTATTGTAATATACACTAGTACAATGTACATACAGAAGCACTGAAATTCTTACTTGCTGTGGACAACTGGACAAAAAATACACCGACTAAAAGCATAAAGTTAAATTACCACAAAATGCAAAGACAGAAAAAAGATAATAAATATCAGTGGATAAATAAGTATTCAGTTGTAGTTAGCGTAAGAAAGAAATGTTTCAGTTGTGCACAGACCTTTTAATGATCCTGGGGAAGTTTGGTTAGATAAATAAGAAATATACAGATTCTGGGGTCTAGTGCAGTCCACAGAAGTGCTGGAGAAATTTAGAAGGCCACGCAGTATCCGTGAGAGGCAGGATATTCCAGTGGCCTGCTTCAATTCCACATCCCATTGCCACACTGAAATGTCAGTCAATGGCCTCTTAAGTTGAGGCCAATTGTAAATTGGACACAAAGTGCACAACTTCCTTCAATTACTGTTCATATTAATCCAAACCCTGCTTGCCAAAGTATTCCCAAATGAATTCTGTTTGCAAAGGAGTTTGAGGCACACCTTGTAGGAAATGCTTTGTCTTTTTAATCCTCTGTCGAGCAGGATTAGGGGTAAGACTACATCTCAGTATTTGCACAAAACTTTGTTGCAGTTCCGCATGGTCCAAAGGCAGACAAATATGCTGAGCCCAGAAAGCCACCTGGTCAGCATGAAAGAATTGGGCTTCAGAGCCTGTTATGTACTGTATGACTATTTTGCACCTGATCACTGTCCCAGAGATCACCCAACTGTTCTTGTTGGAATAGAACAAACCTGAGCAGTCTTTAGGAATGGTAGTGATGTCCCATTGTCTTGTACCATTCCACAACCAGTTAAAGACAGTAACAAGTCTTTGACCAAGCTTTTTGTCACCTGCCCCAGTGACAAGGAGCCAATTACATCCAAAGGTGCTTACATAAGGCAATTTGGTGGTTCCCCATATTAAAGGCACCAAGTAAATTAAAGCCACTGTTAAGCTGCAGACGGTAGCAGCACATGTGCTATGACTCTTTTTTTGGAGCTAGTACTTACTCTATGTATGGCTTTCCATCCAAAGCCATATTTCTTTGCAGTAAAGGACACAAGTCAACATTAAAATGGTCCCAGCAACATCCTGCTCTATTTAGGGGCCTTCATTGAGCAGCTGGGAGATCAAGCATGGTCTAGCATTAATTACAAGATTTGCCCAAGTCTACCACATATTTGAGATCTGTGGTTCCTTAAGAGAGTGGATTCATTAAACAGCAATACTCACATTTTAATGTTTGAAGACTAATGAATATCATCTATTCTGCTTCATCTAAGATTTCTGAATGTATCATTAGCTGCTCAGAAAGCTTTTGAAAAGAGTTGAATGGAGCTGCTTGTTTGAAATTTTGGAAAGATTCAATTTTGGTTCTGCATTTATTTCTTGGATTAAGTTACTTTATTTTACATCATTATTATCACTAATAATCAGACATCTTCCCCACTCAAATTGTTTTGAGGTACTAGACAAGGCTGTCCCTTCAGCCCTTTACTTTTTAATCTGGTGTTAGAACCCTTTGCAATTGCACTCTGTCATTCAAATGAGATACAAGTTATTAGTAAAGGTGATGGAAGTACATAAAGTCTCTCTACAAGCAAGTGATCAATTTAGTCTATATTTCAGATCCTGATAATTCTATCCCTGCGATGCTTTCTTTACTATCAGATTTTGGGAGGAGTCTTTCTGGATATAAACTAAATTTTCCTAAAAGTGAATTATTCCCAATAAACTCACACAATCCCACTTCTGATAATATGCCATTTAAGACTTTACTTATTTAGGTGTTAAAATTTAATGTTTAATTTTTTTTTCCTTTATTAGATTTTGTGAAACAATCTTTGACTAGATGATCCCCATTAACTTTGTCTTTGGTTATTCGTATTAATGCGGATAAGATGATAATATTACCTAAACTTTTATACCCATTTCAGGCTATCCCAATTTTTATTCCAAAATCTTATTTTAATATTGATTCTAAGATTTCATCTTCTACTTGGAATGGTAAGGTAGCCAGACTGAATAAGCTTCACTTACAGAAACCTAAGAAGGATGGTATTGGGCAGTTAATATTTGCTATATTATTTTTTGGATTCATGACTGTGATAAATTTGATAGTATATTTGGGAGTTGAAACCTGTGCAGAATGATTCCTTAGCATCTTTTTTAGGACCAGCATTACCTTTTAGACTATCTAATACCAGTAAGCATATTTCCAATCCAATTATTAAATATTCGTTAAGTATTTGGTTTCAATTTTGAAGTTTTTTTTGGACTGAAAATTTTTGCCTTGGCTAATATTATACATCTTAATTTTTTTTTTTTAAAAACATCTACTCTTGATCAAACCTTTTATTTGGAAGATTGAAGGAATTATCTCTTTTGTAGATTTATTCATTGAAGGTGGTTTGATGTCTTTTGAACAACCTACCAAATATAATTGTCTATGCATGCATTTTTTAAGATATCTACAGATTAGAAATTTCCTGAAAAAGGTAATGTCTAATTATCTAACATTACACAACCAGATTAACTTGACACTTTGGTCCAATCAAACCCTTTCAGAAGGGTCTAATTGGTATTATTTATATTCTATATTAGAGACTGGTCCCATGGATAAGATTCGAACAACATGGGAATCAGAACTTCAACTAACATTATCTCTTGAAACATGGGGAAGAATTACTAGTCTAGTTAATACCTCTTCACTTTGGGCACATCATTCTTTAATACCGTTTAAAATAGTTCATAGAGCTTATATGTCTAAAGATCAACTAGCTCGCATCTTTCCTAATTCAAGCTCTACCTGTGATAGATGCAATACTGAGGTGGCTTCATTGGCTCAAGTCACGTGTTAGAACAATTTTAGAAAGATATTTAAAACTATCAAATGATGTTGGTTATTCAATTACAGCCTAATCCCTTAACTGCTCTTTTTGAAATTACAGATGTAGATTGTTTATCCACTTAAGAAAAAATCAAGTTTACAGCTTTTTGTACATTATTAGCTAGAAGAGACATTTTACTTAAATGGAAAGACTCTGATTCTCCAACATTATTTCAATGGTTTTCTCATGTTAGGTGTTTCTTAAATCTAGCAAAAAAATCAGAAGTTGTACTTTAGATATCTCTACTAAATTTGAAGAAACATGGAAACCATTCATTGATGACTTTCATGGGATATAACTGGCATTATTTTATGAATTAACTCTTTCTTTCCAGACATAATATAATTCTAGCCTTTTTTTGTTATCTGTAGGTGTGCACCAGAGCTATGTTTTAAATTATTCAACAGATCCTCGGGATAGGCCCCTCAATTGTTTTTTTTTAATTATAGACTTTTTTTTTAATTATTTCTTCATCTCTGTTTTCTTTGTTAGGAGAATTATTTCTAATATGTCATATTTTAATTCTTTGAAACTTATATGATACTTATACTATGTAGACTTGGACATAACATTTTAATTGTGTTATTTCTGTTCTCCTTATGCTGTGTATATTGTGAAATGTTAATAAAAAGATTGAAAGAGTTTTGAATTAGGATTAGTAACCTGTCTCACAAAGACCAATAGAGCCTCATATATGAAAGCAAAGGTTAATTAGGAAGATATCTGCACAAAAGGAGTTAGGAATGGACATGCAGTATTAAAGTGCTCAAGTAAAGAAACAAGATTCTGTTTTAGTAACTCTTTGAAGTGTTTAAGCAATTAGCTGATCAATGCAACAAGACCTTGCAAGGTACAGACAGAGAATACAGTCCAGAAAATTAAACTTTTTTGGACATTTAGCAGAGCGACAGGCTTTCTGGCCCACGAGCCCATGCTGCCCAATTACACCCTATTAACTTTCAACCCCAATATGTTTTGAAGGGTGGGAGGAAACCAGAGAAAATAAGCAGACACTGGGAGAGTGTACAAACTCCTTACAGACAGCACAAGATTCGAACCCCATGTAGATGGGGATGACCGGTGCTGGTTTATTGAAAGAGACCAAATAATGGAAGTATTCAGTCCTTTTATGAGGAACCCAGCAATCTCCGAAGTGTATATCAATGCCTTCGGTTAGTCAGCTAACTACACCATTTATGGCCATGCACCAAAAAGCCAAGCTTGTTCACAAACAAGTTCACACCTTAACTACTGACCGTACTTCCAGTCAACAAAGCGTCTATTGGAAACTCAAAAACCAATTCATTTCTTCAAAAAAAGGAAGAAACAAGAATTCACTTTGGCAGAAGAAATAGTTTGTATACAATACATGGAAGCTCTTAAAGCTGCAATATTTCTGTACAATAATAGTGGTTTAATTTTTGAAGTTTAATTCATGACAAGTTTCTGTTTGCATGACCCATTAAAGAAACTGGGCATAAACCAGTTCTTCCTTAGTCAACATAATTGGCATCTGGTTCCTGTGGAGGACAAGTGACGAGAAACACTTTTTCTTATAACATTTCTTAACTACCTGAAAATGAAATTTAATTAAACCCTCAGATTGGGAACTGTTTGACGATACAAAGGTTTAAAACTGCAACTATACTGGCGCATAGGACAACTCGGGTATAGAACGACCCCCAGATTTTCCACCTAAATGTAGGTTCTGAGTACACCCTTTGTATAGGATGACCTCAAGTCTGGCACTTAACACTGTCCAGTGGAGTGATGCTGTCACAATATTTTAATACCAAACATTATAATTTTATTAGCATACAGGTATCCACCGCTTAACATCTGTTTGGACAACTTCTGACCACATATATTGTGTGTCCATGGTCCCATAATTATTCAGTTACTGGAAGCAAGTCCGGAGCAATTTAGAAAAAGCTATCAATCGCTATAGGAAATTGTATACTGTATACTCAAAATGACCAAACTGCCCCACTCTCTCACCACAGCCCTGCATCAGTCCCAACTAATCCCACTGTCCCACTCTCTCCCTACAGCTCCGTATCGTTCCCCACACTGATCCTACTGCCCCACACTCTCCCCACAGCCCTCTGTCAGTCCACAAACTGGTCCCATTATCTCGCTCTCTCACCACAGCTCCGTGTCAGTCCCTAACCCTACTTACAAATAAAAAGTTTATAGGTACTCTAGTGTCCCATAAAGCTTTGCTAATTACATAATATGGTGTTTGCACAACGTCCAATTTCATAGAACCCATCGTGGATGTAAAGAAGTGCATACCCATTTTTTTTTTAAATAAACATCAGCTCTTGTAACAGGTCATTTAAAGTCTGTTCAGGGCCGACAGCAGTCAGATTGGGCAGATGGACCCTGCAGGACATGTACAGATTTGCCCCCTGAGCTAGCAATGCCCCTCAATGCACATGCATTAATTTCACTGTCACTATTTGCATAGAAGTGAGCCAGGTTGTCAGCATAAGGAAGGTGCGCCGAGGACTTGACCAGGACACTTGCATGGAGGTGAATCGGGTTGTCAGCGCACAAGGAAGGCGCGTCAAATGCACCTAGGGCCTGATCGGACATGGAGGGGGAAGATGGCAGCGGTGTTGAGATTTCGCTTTCAAGGTTCAGATTTTAGACCCAGCAGACAAAACAACCAGATTTTGAGGCAACATTTTTAAGCTTCAGATCATCCCATATGCTGGCACAAATAGTATATTTGATGCAAGCACCAAATCTCTACAAATCTTGGTTGTAATCTTTTTGTTCCATTGGCTAATCTAACTGTAAGTGGCTAAATTGAACACTGATCTCATCCTGGTAAAATGTGAGGTCATTATGTAACCAAAGACTAATTTCAATCTGCAGGGCTATTCTATTGGCTGTTGCTTTTCAGATTGAAGGTCTGTGTTGCAAAGGTGTGTGCTGGATCCATTGTTGTTTGTTAAATTTATTAATAAATTGAACAGCAGTGTTATTACCATATTTGGTAAATTTACAGATGACACCAAAAATCACTGTGGTAGACAGTAAGGAACAATATTGAAGATTATAAAAGATCTAGATCAATTGAAAAGGTGGAAAATGGAATTTAACCGACTAAAGTGCTGTGTGCAGTTCTAGTCACCCAGCTATAGGAAGGATATCAATAAGTTGAGAGGGAGTGGAGAGGAGATTCACCAGGATATTGCTGGACAGAAAGGCTTGAGTTATAGGGAGAGCTAAGGGGTGATCATCAGGAGCAGAAATAAAGCTCACAGGCTTTTTCCCCAGGTATTCTAGAAATAGAGGGCACAGTCTAAAGGCGACGGGGAAGATTTAAGAGAGACCTGAATGGAAGCTTTTTGGTCATGGTTCTTAACAAGAGCAACTTTTCAGATGAAAAGTGTTTAAAGGACATTTTGTCAGATCTATAGATAAAGGCCTTAAAAATATATGGACCAAATGCAGGCAAATGGGACTAGACCAGAATGCCAACATGGTCAGCATGGATGAGTTAGACAGAAGGGCTTGTTCTGTACCATATGTCTCCATAATCTCAGCCATTGTGTAGGTACACCAAAGGAGATCACATCACAGAAATGCCTGCAACTCCACGAGTTGCTGGTAGAAATGGACTATTCATCATTTAAAGTACAACTCCTTTAAAATAAAGTGAGGCAACCATGCAAGAATCAGGTGAATTTAGAAAGTATTTGGAACCATGGGTCTATTCTTGGGATTTACCTTACCTCCTGCCTATAGTTATCAGTCATTACCAGTTAATCAATAGCTCATTGAGGATTGTAACATGTGACCTCCAGGAGAATGAAAGTGAAAGACATTTCTTTTCTTGCTTCAGAATTTTATTTGCTGGTAAGAGCATCAAAAAATAAATTCAGTTACTATTCCTGCATAGAGTTTTGAACAATAATGTTAAATCCTTGCTGGTTCAATTATATAGCAGTCCGCTAACCTTCATGATACACTCCCAGACAATGTTCAATAATGTGCCATAAACCAGTTAAAATCTGATGATGCAGAGAATGAGCAAAACAAGTGCAAGTTATAAGTAGGGCTCAGATTGCCCAAATAGCTCAACCTTGCATCTCTTACACACAGCTTACCTGAAAAATCTTCTGCTTCTCAGGAACCCTATTCACCACTCTTCTGCGGGATGCAGTGCTGAAGCTTCGCTGTGAAAGCTGCTGGAAAGCCTAAAGGGAAACAAGTGCAAGTATAAAGTCCACCGGGATGACTTCATGGCCCTCAATTATTTATCATCAACACAAATGACTGGGAGGGGTGGAGTGAAAGTTGACTAAGTTCATTAATGCTACAAATATAAACTGAAACATAATGATATTTGGATTCTGTGAATGGACATAGATAGAGTGAGCGAGTACGCCAAAATTCAGCAGAAAGAGGTGGCAAACAACTACAGATGGATCTAGGTGTCACTGTGCATGAATCACAAAATGTTGGTCCACATGCAGTTTGGTTGGGAAGCCAAATAGCACTTCTGCAATTATTGCCAATAATTATGGAGATTAGAAATAGGGAAATGCCGTTACAACTGTACATTGCATTGGCGAGGCTGCAGCTGGAATACTTCATCACACTTACATCCCCTATTTAAGAAAGGATATATTGGCATTGGCTATAATTCAAAAGAGATTCAGGAAGCTATTTCCTTTGATGAGAGGATAGTGCTATCACAAGCAGCTAAAATTGAATCTATGTTCTTTGGAGACATAAGAATGAGGGGTGAGCTTATTGAAAGTTGAAGATAAGTACACAGGAAATTCTCCTCACAGATGGTGGTCAATCTCTGGAATTCTCTGCCCCAAAGATGTGTGGAAGCTAGATCAATGGAGAAGGTAAATACATTTCCCCTCCCACACTCCACCAAGGACCAGGGTATTTTGTGTTCTGGACTCGGTACTGGTGAACACTTTGTAAGTCAGAATGGTGAATGCCTTCATAGGTAGTGCTATTTTTCTTTGTTGTGGCAAAGGATGCAAGGTTCAGATATTGTTAGAACAGCCTTGGTGAATAAATTTTGTCGATGATATATACAGTATTGCTGATGTGCTAGTGGCAAAAATGCATTTAGGATGGCTTAGTGTACTAATCAGGCAAGATGGAATATCCTGTGTCTCCTGTATTTTCTTTGTATTGCATTGGAGGCTATTCACACCAGGCTTGAAAGCATGTTATCCTACCTGTATAATTCTTTTTCACATACCCAACAACCTCACTCAGCTGTTCCAGAAGGTACTTCCAGTAACCAAATTAGCCTGGGTCGTGGGAAGGAAGCTGAGCACCATGAAGGATAAACATGCAAATGATGCACAGACAGCAGTAGAGGTCATGACTTGGTTACTAGAGCTCTCAGACAGCAACAGCATTGATTGCTGCCCCACTGTGACACCTCAGAGTTTAAACACAGAAAGCTGAACAAATTAATCTCCATGATTCAGGTATCTGGGGAATGATCCCACACAGCATTAACATGATTGCCGAGACAACTCCCTTCAATTCAGCTGTGAGAAAATACTTAACTTTAATGTGTTTTGAAGAGCTTTAATTGAATATACACCTAAAAACAGGGTACAATCTGTCATAATGACCAAACTACTTGATTTGCCAATTGCCATAGTGATCACTACAATGCTACAGACAAAATTTGAAACAAAGGAAAACACTAGAAATAGGAAGTCATGCAAGGAGGGGGATGAGGCTCTGGAGCCCACATCTATCAAGACCCCAAAATTCTTATTTTTCACCTGATCAGGTATGGTTGGGAATAAGGGAAGAAAATAAAGTGAAAGAAATACAAGTTGACATCCACAGTTTGCAAACATATAAAATTATAAACACGTTTTATGTAACAGTGCATTGGTATTGAGGATCCTGAGGTAATATCAAAAACCATGTAAAATAGCAATGATATATCAAATTTCAGTATGTGTATAGTTTTGGTTCCAGCTCATGTAGATATTGAATCTATATTAATGCCATGTACATCAACATTTCAAGATGAGTCTCCAAATATAATAAATGTCAACAGAAAAGACTGCTTCACCACTGACTGGATAAGTCAGGTAAAATTCAAAATTCACAGATTAATTTGGGTCTTGTGGAAGAAACAAGACACCAACAAAATATACAAATTCTTGACATCAGCTTGTATATGGAGGAATCTTGACTTTTATAAACAAGCATCAAATAACAAGGAAGCCATGCTGAACATTAACAAACCACTGGCTTGGGCCGAGCTGGAGAAATGGCCTGGTTTGCAGATGTAATGATGGCAAATTCGCTTGAAAGTGGATGAAGACATCAGGAGCATGTGCATCACAATTAAAGCACAAATCTAGAAACTAATTTCAGTGTCATCTTTCTCTTCTGCTGTACAATTCTAACCACTGAAAACATTACAAGGCTCAAATGAGTTTCAAACGTCAATCTTTTCCAACATTATAAACCATGAGGTTTTACTTGACACGACTATGGACTTCAAAATTCTTATGCATTTTAAATATTTCTTAAACTGTTAGCTTCCATCTTAAATCTTCATGTCTACATCGATGTATCAATCTATTGCAAACAAAATACATTAAAACATTAGACTTCCTGTTTAACTGCTGCTGAAAGAATTTGGGAACTTGGTTTGTTTAGGGAGGTTTGAAAAAGGGCAACCCACAGCACAAGACTGACTGCGAAGTTTTTTCCCCCCATCAAGGCACTCACAAATCCCATCCATTTACCGCAAACCAGAAAACACAGGCCACCGTGCTCAATTATTGCCACAGCATCATGCATGGGCAGAGCATCAAGGTTCTGGACCAGGTGTAGAGATCTATTAAATTCTTACCAGAGCTGCGTTATTTTTTCCAGAAAAGCTTGAGATTGTTCCCCTTAAGGAAAATTTGAAATCTGAGAAGGATATTGAGTGCTGGGATAGAATAATTTATGGTGAGCAAGAAGGTTTGCAGCTAGAAGTCATGATCAAAACAACAAAAATAGTCAAAGTCAAGATGAGAAGGTGAACTATAAGTTGATTCAGAAATGCCATGTCATAAAAACTTGCTGAACAACTTGGAAGAAAGTGCTGGCTGGGGGCAAAGAAGAAGAACATTTGCAAGCCTTTTTTTTTTAAAAACAGCGGAACAAGCCGATTTCCAGGACCCAAAGGGCATGACGTGAACACATCAGTTACTCCAAGACCTCAGCTCACCTCTAGGTCTGGGCATCACTTGGGACAAACAGCGGCTGCACCCTGCTCTCCACAAGGCCACCTTCAATGCAGGCGCCCTTGCCCCATCCCTCTATTCCTCATCCCGCACACCTCCAGCCCCTAACCCGCTCCTCCCCGCCGAGGCCTGCACCACCGCCACCTCCTCCGGACGCCCTTATTCCCTCCACCGCTCACCCGAAGGCCGCGAGTCGCCAGGCCGCTCATATCGCTGCCGCTCCTTCCTCAAGGACACCCGAAGGACCAGAATGCACCGCGACAAGACAGCCGAGCGACGGTCACATGAGCCCCGCGTCGATCCAATCATGTGATCTCAGCAGCCATCGAAGGAGACGTGACGTGACATCATCCCGCCCGCAGTCCCCATTGGTGGAAATGCTGAATCGGGCAATGGATACATCGGGCGGAGGAGGAAGTGGGTTCGACCTTGTCCATGGTGTTGGGAGGTCGGTGTCTGATCTCACTCTCCCCAAGTTCCAGCAAGTGACCAAAGTCTGCCCAAAACGAGCTGCTCCTCTTGCACACCGAGATGTCAATGAGGGAATGCTGCTGATTGGCACATTCCCGACTGCAGGAGCTCTGAGGCTTGGTACAGCCAACGCGAGGTCTGTAGGGAAGGAAAGCCATTCCCAACGGATTACACAATACAAAGCTTTTTACTGTGAGATGGTTGGATGCTGGAGGGGCTCAGCAGATCAGTAGAAATGGTCAGTCAATGTTTGAGGTTGTGAAGTGGGATTGGAAGGGAGTTATCAAGTACATCAAGAGGAATGAGGCAATAGGGTATTGGACAGAAGTGGAGAGACAGGGAAATGGAAAGATGATAGAAGAGGAAGGTTAGAGAGTAAAGTGAGAACAGGAATAGGTAAAGAAAAGATGGAATCAATAGAGCCAGATAGAAGTGGGGAGTTACTTTAAATTAGAAGTATTGATACTCATGCTTTGGGTTTAAGATTGTCCAGAAGGAATACGATGAATTTTTCTTCAAGATTTCATTTGGCCTTGCCTTTCACTGGTATGGGAATTATGAATGGAATTGAAACATTGGCTTTGACCCACAGAGCACTGGGACTCAACAAATGGCCTCACAAATGTAGAGGGAGCCACACCAAACAGCAAGTATAGCCCTGTCTCACCTGGTAGCTTGTTTGTGGGCCTGAATGGAAGTGAGATGGAAGATGTAGGGACAGATTTTGCACTTTCTGCAGTGATAGTGCAAGGTAGGATAGGATGAGCAAATGAGGGAGTCTGAGAAAGACTGATCCCTGAAAGAAGCAGATGGGATTGAGAGTGTTGTGTTGAATGAAGAGGCTGAGGTCTGAACTGCTATTTAAAAAAGGCTGCAACTTCCCCCTAACCTTGCTGCCCCATAGGCAGAACAAGGACAGAGTCCCTTTGATCCTCATATGGGGAAGCAAGGTTAAGGGGAAGTTGCAGCCTTAATTAGCTCAGAGCCAGGGTTCAGGCCTCAGCCTCTCAGCAAGCATTCCAACTGATTAAATGAGAATGGGTTGACATGCCTGGGAAGGACATAAAACAAAGCTTTTTTACTATACCTCAGTACAGGTGACAACAAACAATTCAATGACCAGGCATTCCCATGTCCACAACACCTGCCCTTTCGCCACTATCCAGGGAACCAAACGGTTCTTCCATGGGTGTTGGACAAAATGGCCACTCTCTGTCTGCCTTACAGCAGACAAAAGAATTTTATGCATGTTACATTCTAAATGTAGTATTACCTGACAATAATGACAATCTCATGCAACTGTGAATATTTATTTTTCAATCCTTTTACTTTTATCATAAACTTTTCCTTCTATTGCAGCAATTTAATCTGTTATTGAATCTGTGTGGCTACAGTAACTCAGAATTTCAGAGCATCTGTACACTGTACTTAAAAATCTCACACTCATGGTGCCCTGAGCTCAGGGTTCACAACGTGGTCTCCACTGCACTGCCAAAAAAACGTTTGGACACTTTACGGAGCCCAAGGGTGATTCCGAGTTTTCTGCCTTGATCCCATTCCTACCTCTCCATCCCAGTTACAACAGCGTTCAAAGTCAGCTGACGACTCAGTGCCACATCTTTACGAGCAGAATACTGGATTGCAGACTTCAGGGACCAACTTCTTTTTATTTCAGAGTTCTCATGCCAGTCGTTAATTCAAGAAGTGGTTCTCTTATTTTCATTTCTTGCCATCTCAATAGACAGTATTTCTTTCAATAAAAACGAGCGACAGGAAGTATCCAGTGGGTCAGGAGAAGAAAGGTTGGGGCCAAACCCTGCATCATTCCTGTTCCAGACTGCGGTCTCTTGTGTTTCAAGGGTAGCTCTTCCTTTCATTTTCGAAGAGTTTGAACGGACAACCCCTCTCACAAATCTGTGCCTCTCGGAGTCCCAAGGAGCATCAGCTGGGGTTACCGGTAGAACCTTACCTGGGCCATTCGCTCGGGTGTCCGTCCCTCCCACTGCTCTCCTCATCCGAGACGTTCGGAGCTCCTCCCTCGGACACCCAGACGCAGCTGCTTTGGGTTGAGACCGGACGTAAGGAACCGAGTCCCCTGTCAACCGCGGAGTCTCGCCAGGATTAGAGTGAGTTCGGTGGGGATGGGCGCTAAGATTGCACCATCATTTATGGAGGGGGGGGGGGAGCGGAGTGTGAGGTACAAGAGCGGGACTGGAGTGGAGTGAGGGATCCCAGAGTGGGGTGGGAGCGGAGTGAGGGATCTCGGAGTGGGGTGAGAGCGGAGTGAGGGATCTCGGAGTGGGGTGAGGGATCTGGGAGCGGGGCTGGAGCGGAGTGAGGGATCTGAGAGCAGTACTGGGATGATCCTGCAGTGTGTTTGGATCAGAGTTAGAGATCCCAGAGCAGGGCTGGAGCAGAGTGAGGGATCCAGGAACAGAATGCAGAATATTAAAAACTGATCTCAACGAACCAGCGAGACCTGGACCTTGCCAGTTGAAATGGAGTTCCAGATATGATGCCTTAATCCAAAGTTAACACCAGGCAGAGTCGTTGGACACAGAACCCAGAGGGGGAGGAACTATGAGGTGGCTGTGAAGCCATAAGAGATTGAACTTCTAGGTTGGTGAGAGGGCTGGACACAGCTCCATCACACCATATTTCCAGCCTTAATGGGAGATGGGCTTCATAATTTAAATAAGCTTTCACATCAAATTCTGAGTCTGAACTAATGTTTGGTGTGTGGGAGGTGGGGTTAACTGTAGATGATAAAGATCTGATATGAAAACAAAATGCTGGAATGGTTAGTGGTCAGACAGCATCTGTGGAGAGTGAAAAAGACATTTTTTTTTAATGTTCACTGACATTTCTATCCCAGGAATGTTAAACCTGTGCCAGCTGTCAGGATTTCTGACATTTGCAGCATTTTCCCTTCATGTCTTTAATAAGGATTTGACCAATGATTGTTTCCACAGCCACGTCCTTCCTTGAGAAATATCTCCAGCTCCAAATAACTCTGTGGCAACCCTCCCTATCACAGATATTCCCTTCACCCCATCCGTCTCTCACTTTCTAAAACTCATTTGTTTTTCTATTTTTTTTCACAATTCTGATGAAGAGTCTTGGACCTGAAATGTTGACTCTTTCTCTCACCACGGACCTGCTGAGCATTGAATAACACAAATGATGCTGATGTCTCAAGGAACCAATGATCTGCTGGAGGAACTCAGCAGGACAGGCAGCATCCATGGGGAGAAATGGTCAGTCAACATTTCAGGTCAGGATCCCTTTTCAAGGCTAAACAAAAGGTTCCAACTCAAAGTGTTGACTAGCCATTTCTATCTCTGGGTGTAAAATACAAAAGTCTGCAGATGCCATGATTGAAGCAAAGACACAATGCTGGAGAAACTCAGCAGGTCAAACACCCTTGGGAGATTCCTGTCATTGATATGGAGAGAACAAAGGTGCTTATCAAAGTAATCTCCCAGCCTCTCCAATGTAGAGAAGGCCACAACAGGAGGACTGGATTCAGTAAATGACTCCCGCAGATTCATAAGTGAAATGTTGCTTCACTTGGAAGGACTGTTTGGGGCCCCGAATGGTGCTGAGGGAGGAGGCACAGGAGAAGGTGCCAAGGAAGGTCCCTTGTCCACTTATCCCTACCCACTAATCGGCCCCTTGGCACCTTTCCCTGCATCTGTAGGAAGTGCCACAACTTCTGCCCTCTCCTCCTCCCTCACCACCATTTGGGGCCGCAAACCGACCTTCCAAGTGGAGCAAGACTTCACTTGTGGATCTGCGGGAGTCATCTCCTGCATCCTGTGCTCCTGTTGTGGCTTTTTCTATATCAAAGAGACTGGACGCAGACTGGAAGATTGCTTCACTGAGCACCTTAGCTCTGTCCGCAACAATGACAGGAATCTCCCAGTGGCCAACTATTTCAATTCTGTGCCCCACTCCATTCCAACATGTCTGTCCATAGCCTCATGCACCGCCAAACCAGGGCCATCCATAAATTGGAGGAGCAACGCCTAATCTCTAACCAGATGAGATTAACATCGACTTCTCCGAATTCTGCTAGCCTACTCTTTCCTGTCTCTCTGTCTTCTTTCCTCCAGCTCTCCACTTCCTTCCCTTTCCATTCCCTGAATCATCTGCCCTCTGACCCCCCCCTCCCAATTGCCCTATTTGCTGCTGTGCCCTCCCTTCCTTGTTCATCTATTACCTCCTGCCTGTGGGATTGTCCTCCTCCCCATCACCATTTTGTTTGGGCATCTGCCTACATTTTGCTCATACCTATCTCTAGGTGTTGCCTGATCTGCTAGGTTGCTCCAGCATAATGAGGGATATAGGTGGACCAATTGTTTTCAATCAGTTTGTTTTGAGGAGATGTGATTTTCTTTGGGGAAGTATTGGTTTCTATTTTGGTCAGTACAATGCCATGTTCAACTCGACCATTTGAATATGTACTCATTTGCTGCAATTCTTGATGTCACATGAGTTTCTGTTGAAATTTCCTGTGTCAGCTTAATTTATTTTTTTTTTAAATCCCAGGGTTGTTTTATCTACAAGTGTGAACTAGGTTTTGAACTTATTTTTTTTTAATTCATTTAGATGCACAGCATGGTAACAGTCCTTTCTGGCTCATGAGCCTGTGTTGTACAAATACACCAATTAGCCTACAAACTCCCGACATTTTTGGAGGGTGGGAGGAAATCTGAGTACCTGGAGTAAACCCATGCAGTCATGGGGAGAGCATACAAACTCCGTACAGTGAGCGCCAGATTTAACCCGTGTCCCATAATAATGTTGGACTAACCGTTACACTAACTCTGCCACCAGATTGTATACTATTGTGGCCAGCATTTATTGTCTGTTGTTAAAGGCCCTTGAGATGCGGTCCTTCTGCTGATCGGAGCAGGGGTCCAGGCTTTGTGGCAATGTAGGAAAAAAGCTAAGTTTCCCATTCAGGATGTTGTTGGGGAAGCTGGTTGGATAAAGATCATGGATTTGGGAGTTGTCCAAGTAGCTGGTGAGTGACAGCAGTGCCTATTGTAGATGGCATGCATCAGTGCAATGGTGTTCTGGCAGAGGAGGGAGGGAATGAATAGGGCGAATGTGGTTTGCCAAATCTAGTGGAACTTCTTGTATGTTATGGGGCTACACTTGTCCAAGCAAGTAGAGAACATTCAAACATACACCTTGTAGATGGTGGAATGGCTTTTGGGTGTCAGGAGTTGAAGCGATCACTGCTCAATCCCAGCCCTATGGATTGATGTGGGTATCCAGACAGTGGTTGTTCTCAGGGAATGTAGATCAGTGTTGGATCATTGTTTCTTTCCTTTCTCTCTATGATCTTTTGGGGACTTGACAATGATTATGCTTTTGATCACCAAGAGTAGCAGGTCAAGTAGGTTAATGATCCAAATAGCATTGGAAAAAAAAGCAAATGAATGTGGGAAGAGGGTAGAATCAACAGACAATAGCTTCAAGAGTTTATTATCTTGTCCTTGTCCATAATACATCCTACAACAAACAAGATGGATGATATAGGTATTTAGCTCTGCTGTTTGAGCGATATTAAAACATGTAAGGTGACTTCATCGAAGTATATAAGATAGTGTGGGCAGCCAGCACCTTTTACCTGGGGTGGCCATAGCAAGTTACAGAGGAGCTCAGTTTAAGGTGAATGGAGGTAAAATTAGGGAAGATGTTAGAGGTAATTTTTTTACCCAGACAATTTTGGGTGCCTAGAATCTCAGATAACTATATGGATGGAAGAAAAATGGAGGGTTGTGGATGTGAGGTATGGAAGGAATATATTATTGTGGAGTAGGTTTACATAGGTCAGCACAAAATTGTGGGCTGGAGGGCTTGTACAGTGCTGCAATGTTTCATGTAACATGATGGAAGTTCTTGCTCATGTAACGACATTGGTGTGTGGTGTTTTCAGGCACAATATGAGTTGTTCTCATGGAACTGATTTGATAAAGGTCTGTATTCATTCAACAATGTTATATTTGATGTTGAATGAAACAGATCTCTAGATCAATTAACTTTTACATTCAGTTCTTTAGTATGTCGGTCAATTAATGAGTTGAAATAGCAAATGCTCCTGTTCCTGTTAGTGAAAAGAGGATGGAACACAAAAGTAGAGAAGACTTGCCCCAACTATATAGGACATTGTTGAATCCATCCATGCCTGGACTATTGCAGATTGGGCTGAAACATGCTGGAGCTCAAAAGAATTCAAAGGGAATATTAGGAGAACTTCTTCCCGCAGTGAGTGGTGAGAGTGTGAAACAAGCTGACAGCTGAAGTGGTGAGTGTGGGATCAATTTCGACATTTAAGAAAAATTTGTATAGATACATAGATGGGAGGGACATGGAGGGCTATGGTCCACGTGCAGGACAAGGCAGAATAACAGTTTGGCACAGACTAGATGGGCTGAAGGACCTGTTCCTGTGCTGTAGCATTCTGGCTAGTGAAATAATCAGATTGGGCAGTATAGAAGCAAGATGACCAACATGCCAAGCCCTGCTAATTTCATTTACCTGCAATGATTCCATATCTCACTGTGTCCTGTTAATTTAAGTGCCTCTCCAGATACCTCTTGAATGTTCATTTTATCTTTTTGGGTTCAAATTTATCCCTTCAAATTATTTTAAACCTTCTCCCCCTCATCTATAGCCCATTACCTCTAGTTTTAGACACCCCTGCCATGGTTTCAGTGGGACCTTAGCAGGGTCAAGTACTGTGAGGGTATTTTCTCTGTCAGAGAATCAAAAATTAGGTTCAGAATGAAGGGTCACTCATTTAAGGGAACTTTCTACCCACAAGAGCCATGGAGGCTTTCTTTGCGTTGAATTAAGGTTTGTCCTCTCAGGGTATTGAGGTTTTGGGACAGACATATTCTGAGTTCTCTATCCCCTCTTGACTGCACCATTCAGTCTGGTCCAGCAGGGAGGGCAGTGCTGATGAAGAGCTGCACTGTTGTTGGTGCCACCTTTCAGATGAGAAATTAAAGATCATTTCCCTTTCTGACCAGAGGAGCAAGATCTCAGGATGCAATTTCAAAAAAGGTAGAAAGTATTCTGGAGATTACCACGGTAATTTTGATGGGAAAAATGGATCAGTCAAGAAGGTCGGATGTGAGGATCAAAGTCAGTTGCCAGTTCTCATGTTTGAGGCTCTAATTAGTGAAGTGATTGTCTGATATCGCTCATAAAATATAGGAGCAGAAGTAGGCCATTCGGCCTGTCAATTGTAGCATCAGTTACACAGAAGAAAGATGGTCAGGCATTTACCAACAAAAATGTGTTGGCATATCAAAACATTCAATAACCAATGAAATTTTTTTCTATTTCCCGATTGTAGTCCTTTTTCATCTTGGTTACATGAGTTTTTCAAGCTTTGTTGGGACCAAGGTAAACTGCCTCAGGATCTTCGTGATGCCACCATCATCACCCTGTACAAAAACAAAGGCGAGAAATCAGACTGCTCAAACTACAGGGGAATCACGTTGCTCTCCATTGCAGGCAAAATCTTCGCTAGGATTCTACTAAATAGAATAATACCTAGTGTCGCCGAGAATATTCTCCCAGAATCACAGTGCGGCTTTCGCGCAAACAGAGGAACCACTGACATGGTCTTTGCCCTCAGACAGCTCCAAGAAAAGTGCAGAGAACAAAACAAAGGACTCTACATCACCTTTGTTGACCTCACCAAAGCCTTCGACACCGTGAGCAGGAAAGGGCTTTGGCAAATACTAGAGCGCATCGGATGTCCCCCAAAGTTCCTCAACATGATTATCCAACTGCACGAAAACCAACAAGGTCGGGTCAGATACAGCAATGAGCTCTCTGAACCCTTCTCCATTAACAATGGCGTGAAGCAAGGCTGTGTTCTCGCACCAACCCTCTTTTCAATCTTCTTCAGCATGATGCTGAACCAAGCCATGAAAGACCCCAACAATGAAGACGCTGTTTACATCCGGTACCGCACGGATGGCAGTCTCTTCAATCTGAGGCGCCTGCAAGCTCACACCAAGACACAAGAGAAACTTGTCTGTGAACTACTCTTTGCAGATGATGCCGCTTTAGTTGCCCATACAGAGCCAGCTCTTCAGCGCTTGACGTCCTGCTTTGCGGAAACTGCCAAAATGTTTGGCCTGGAAGTCAGCCTGAAGAAAACTGAGGTCCTCCATCAGCCAGCTCCCCACCATGACTACCAGCCCCCCCACATCTCCATCGGGCACACAAAACTCAAAACGGTCAACCAGTTTACCTATCTCGGCTGCACCATTTCATCAGATGCAAGGATCGACAATGAGATAGACAACAGACTCGCCAAGGCAAATAGCGCCTTTGGAAGACTACACAAAAGAGTCTGGAAAAACAACCAACTGAAAAACCTCACAAAGATAAGCGTATACAGAGCCTTTGTCATACCCACACTCCTGTTCGGCTCCGAATCATGGGTCCTCTACCGGCACCACCTACGGCTCCTAGAACGCTTCCACCAGCGTTGTCTCCGCTCCATCCTCAACATCCATTGGAGCGCTTACACCCCTAACGTCGAAGTACTCGAGATGGCAGAGGTCGACAGCATCGAGTCCACGCTGCTGAAGATCCAGCTGGCTGGATGGGTCACGTCTCCAGAATGGAGGACCATCGCCTTCCCAAGATCGTGTTATATGGCGAGCTCTCCACTGGCCACCGTGACAGAGGTGCACCAAAGAAAAGGTACAAGGACTGCCTAAAGAAATCTCTTGGTGCCTGCCACATTGACCACCGCCAGTGGGCTGATAACGCCTCAAACCGTGCATCTTGGCGCCTCACAGTTTGGCGGGCAGCAACCTCCTTTGAAGAAGACCGCAGAGCCCACCTCACTGACAAAAGGCAAAGGAGGAAAAACCCAACACCCAACCCCAACCAACCAATTTTCCCTTGCAACCGCTGCAATCGTGTCTGCCTGTCCCGCATCGGACTTGTCAGCCACAAACGAGCCTGCAGCTGACGTGGACTTTTTACCCCCTCCATAAATCTTCGTCCGCGAAGCCAAGCCAAAGAAAGAAGACATAACTTATTATCTGCCCTCTAATGAAGGCTTTCATTACATCCCATAATATAAATTTGTCTGTCACTGATTCTGTACTTATTTCAAAGTACATTTTAATTTGGCTTTCAATAAATTCTCTAAATTCCTGTCTTTTAAGTAGCATGGAGTTTAACCTCCATCTATATGTTCTTGGTGGGATATCCTCCAGTTCTATTGCTAATAACAGGGGTGAGTGATCAGATAGTCTAGCTTTATACTCGGTTTTCCTAACTCTCCCTTGAATATGGGCTGACAACAAAAACATATCAATCCTTGAGTATGTTTTATGCCTACTTGAATAATATGAATATTCCTTCTCCCTTGGGTGCTGCCCTCTCCATATATCCATAAGTTTCATTTCCTGCATTGATTTAACCATAAATTTGGCCACTTTATTCTTTTTGCTAGTCTTTCATCCAGTTTTATCCAACATTGGATCCAAATTAAGGTTAAAATCCCTTCCTATCAATATATTTTCCTGGGTATCTACAATCTTCAAAAAAATATCTTGCATAAACTTTTGATCCTCTTCGTTAGGTGCATATATATTGATCAAATTCCAGAATTCTGAATATATCTGACACTTTATCATTACATACCTCCCTGCTGGATCTATTATTTCCTCCTCTATTTTGATTGGTACATTTTTATTAATTAATATAGCTACACCTCTGGCTTTTGTATTATATGATGCTGCCGTTACGTGTCCTACCCAATCTCTCTTTAATTTATTATGTTCCACTTCAGTTAGATGTGTTTCCTGCACAAATGCTATGTCTATTTTTTATTTTTTCAGTAAATTTAAGTCTTTTTCGTTTAATTTGTTTATGTATTTATATTAATATTTATAGTCATATAGTTCAACATGGCCATCTCATATCCTGTTTACACCTCATTTCCCCTTCTCAACACCACCATCCCCCTTTTCCCCATTTTCATCTCTCAGTTTTCCCTTTTTGAACTCAATGTATGACAACACTTTTAAAATATAAAATACTTCAACAACTCCCACATCTAAAATTCCCTTAACCCCAAATGTTCCCCCCCCCCCCCTGAGTTGCCCCTTATCCCTTGCCGGGCAACCATAACTTCCCTCTCCATTTGGTTTGCCAAACCGCTCGCAAGCATCAACTGATTTCGCAGTTACGAAATAACCAATGAATTTTTTTTCTGAAGTGTCTTTAATCTTATAGTATCAGAGATTTGCAAACAGTAGAATGATAATGATAATGGTCATCTGCATTAATGGAAGTGCTTGGAACTTCAGGGTAACCTCTCTGATCGCGTCAATATAATGCCTCCTGTAGAATACCATCTCTGATAACACAGCTCACCGTCGGTGTTGGCTTTAATTTCTGACCAGAGACGCGTCTATTTGAGTGTGTCTTTTGACTTGGATGCAGTAGTCATTGAACTGGGTAATATGTAACAAGGCTAACATTATTGTGAATCAAACATATGGTTGATGCACAATTAAATTTAAATTTAATTTAAAATATTTTAAAATTTAAATTTGGATGTACAGAATGTTAACAGGCTATTTTGGCCCACGAGTCTGTGCCTCCCAATTTACACCCAATTAACCTACACCCCCGGTACGTTTCAAATGGGGGGAAGAAAGGGGAGTCCTGGGGGAAAACTCATGTAGACCACAGGGAGAACGTACAAACTCTTTACAGACAGTGCAAGATTCGAACCCAAGTTCTAATCGCTGGCGCTGTAAATGCATTGTGCTAACTGTTAAGCCAACTATGTTGTCCAAACTGTTTGAATTGCCAACTGTAAAATGACAGATAATTCATCTTTCCTCAAGGGTTTGATGAGCCAAATTTAGTTTTTTGCCAGTCCTTATAGTCTAGAATTATATTAATTTCAATTTTGTAACCTATGCTTGTGAATGTTGAGCACATAATTTCTGAGCTGGTCATTGAGGACTAGAATACCACAGTGGACCCATGTTCCATGAAAACACAGAGGACATTGGAGAGGGAGTTAAATTATCTCTGCACTTAACCCTGTATTAACATCCCCATTGTACCCTCTTCTTGCAGGTCCAGTTGGTGTGAGATGGCTTTTCGTAGAAACTCAAGAAACCCGGGGGACACGATATTTGCCTGGATATTTCTGCCTCTACTTCTTGTCCTTGCTCTTCCTGAATCTTCTGATTGGTAGGTGACTCTGGGGAAGTGTGAGGGACTTGGTCAAAAATACTGATATGTCATGCTTTGAAGTTACAAGAAATGACTGGTGTCGGCTGCCTCACAGGCCCAATGACCCAGATTCAATCTTGACCTTAGTGCTGTCTGTGTGGAGTTTACACATTCTTTCTGTGACGGTTCCATCTCCCATCCCAGAGGTGTGTAGTTTGGAAAGTTAACTGGTTGTTAATAAAATCACCCGTAATGTATAGGAGAGTGATAGAAAAGGGAAGAGATTGATAGGAATATAATACAAAATTAGATTCATGTAGGATTAACTGGTCAGAAAAGGAACTGGATGCCTGAAAGAATGTACATTATATATTTTTTAATTAGACATACAGCACAGTTATAGATCCATAAGCCTGTGTCACCCAAATATACCAATGAAAAAAGTCCTGTATATTTTTGAAGCTAAGTGTGAAGTTTTAAAAGAAATGCTGGAAAATGGAATCCTACAGTATGTGGCAAGTGATATTGGCTGGACAAGTTTATTGGTGACAGGATCTGGATGCTTTAGAAAGGGCACAGAAAAGATTTACATGGATTATGCCTAAAATATACTTGCGTTGAATGAGTGAACCAACTAATTTTTGTGCTGTCATTGACAATTTCTCTCTTTTTGATAGATAAGTAAGTATTCACAATTGCAGTTCGTGCAAAGTGATGTTTCAGTAGTAAAAGTTGAAATGTTGAATGTTAAGCTATGAAATTAAGCATTAATGTTGTGTGTGGTGTGATCTCTTGTAGTTCCAAGCATGAATGGCACAGCCTGATCTTGTCCCAGCAGTGGCCTCAGACCGTATGCCTGGTGAGTTTGCAAGTGTTTGCGATGTGGATACTTACGTCTCTGTAAACGTACTCACACTGAAATTAAAAGATGCAGAATCAAATACACAAACTTTGATTGATAATGTTGTTTTCTTTAATCTGAACTTGTTGATTTATTTTAACGACCCCACATGTGAGTCCACGTCTTTTATGCGTGTTTGATTCGAAGATGTTTATTGAGTCAACTTTCTCGTGTTAAAATTCATTTCAAGTTTGTAACAGTGTTTGGTCCTGAAGTTAAAACATTAAAACGGGTGCCACTGATGTTCAGTGGCTTTATATTCTGTGGCTGGCAGAGGATTAGATGCCAAAGTGTGTCGGGTGCCCATCCTATTTGGGTTGGGTTGAAGTTGGTATTGGTGAGACCTCCTCATGAGAAGCAGGCATCAGAACCAGAACAGAGAACAATAAGGGCTCCCGAAGGGCCCTGGGTCCAAAAGGCTTCCTCATCATGTGGGAGGTTTGTTCTGGGCTCAGGTTTGAACTGATTTGGAGTCTTGTGCAGCTGCAGAGGCTGGGGAAACTCTGGAAGTGAATCCACAGACACTCAGTGACTCTGGGAACTCTCTTCTGCATCTTTCTGTGACTCTGAGGGGCCCCAGGCAATACTAATGCTAAATCCTTGTCTGCCTTATGGCTGCCTAAAGGCAATTCCATGTAATAATTCTTTTCTGCTTTATTACATAATAATAAACAGTATCTTATCTGTTTTGGGGTTTAAAATTTGAAGAGAGGAGGTGGTGCCTGATAGGGTTCTTGTTCTAGTCTATTATCCAGTGGCTGAATCTAACTGGACATTTTTCAATTTCTTGTTTTAGAGATACAGCAAGGTAACAGGCCCTTCCAGCCCACATACCTGTGCCCCCCAAATACATGAATTAACCTGTAAATCCTGTACGTCTTCAGGATGTGTGAGGAAGCTAGAGCACCTGAAGAAAACCCACACATACACGGGGAGAACATACAAACTCCTTACAGGCACCACCGAGGTCGCTGGTGCTGTAATAGCATTGTGCTAACTGTAATGCCCATGGGATGGAGGCACGGCTAGTGGACTTGCTGCCTCACAGGCCCAATGACCCAGATTCAATCTTGACCTTAGTGCTGTCTGTGTGGAGTTTACACATTCTTTCTGTGACGGTTCCATCTCCCATCCCAGAGGTGTGTAGGTTGGAAAGTTAACTGGTTGTTAATAAAATCACTCGTAATGTATAGGAGAGTGATAGAAAAGGGAAGAGATTGATAGGAATATAATACAAAATGAGATTCATGTAGGATTAACTGGTCAGCACAGACTCAGTGGACCGAGTGGTCTGTTTCAATGCTGTATGGGTCAATGAGTTCACATCAAGGTACAAAGAGTCAGTTGGAACCAAGGAGAGAAAGGAAAAGTGAATTATAAGGGAAACTATATTAATCACGATTAGTGTAGCGGTTAGCGCAACGCCTTTACAGTACCAGTGATCAGGACCGAGGTTTGAATCCCGCACTGTCTGTAAGGAGTTTGTACGATCTCCCTGTGTCCGTGTGGGTTTTCCTTGGGGGCTCTGGTTTCCTCCTACTGTTCAAAATGTACTGAGAGTGTAGATCAATTGGGTGTAAATTAGGCAGCCAGATTCATGGGCCTGTTACCGTGCTGTATGTCTCAATAAGAATGATAGAGAGACATTATTAGGAATAAACAATTGTTTGAGTTTTCATTTTGGGGCATTTTTTTGAGAGGCAGGTATTGTTCAGAATCTCATTCATGCTCTCTGTGATAAACAAGATGAAGTGGTTGTCAGAGTGAAGTCATAGAACCGTACAGCACAGAATCAGGCCCTTTGGCCCACTATGCCCATGCTAATCCTTTAACACTTCCACACTAATCCCACTTGCTCAGATTAATACTGTAAAGTAAGGAAGAAGTGGGCAAAGAGTTGAGAAGTGAAAGAAAGAGAAATGGATATTTTGAAGAGGAGAAAACAACCTGATAGTGAATATTCTGAAGAGTCTTTTGTCCTTGTCAGAGTAGCTCAGAAAGTTTGTGAAATGATGCTCCTGCTTTCAGAACTCATCAAGAGAAGCTAAAAACTCTCAAAGGCCCATCTGACTTGGGTAAAGTGAAGATGCCATAGCTTGTTATCTGTTCCACTTTGCCTTGTCCCTTGTTTCCTGTTTAAGGATTGCAAGGGTCGTGTGTCGATTATGTGAAAGGACATAAAGGGCATGATAATGTCACCACTGAGAGGAGAGTGGGGTTATGAGGGCTATGGTCTGGGTGCAGGTCATTGGGAACTAGGTAGAGTCATAGTTTGGCACAGACTGGAAGGGCTGAACAGCCTGTTTCACTGCTGTAGTGTTCTGTGGTTCTATGTAGTGATGGGACATCACATCACACAAGGTCTAAACTGCCTGTAAATCATTAAAAGTTTCACTGTTCTAGATGGCAAATGAAACATGCAAAGTTCCTCTACCCATTGACTACTGGACTATTCATGGACTCTGGTGAGTAGATACTTTCATTCACAGTCTCACATCAATACTCTGATGTGTCTCATCTCTAGTTCAATATGATATTTCAAAGCAATTCCCAGCCAATGACTTTTGGAGACTAACGGTGGTTGATTTATGGGTTGATCAGATGACGGACAAGATGAACGAGCAGTAAAAACTGCCTGTTCTTTACTCTGTTATGCTGGGAGTTACTTCAACTATCCGAGAACTTGGCTTGCTGATTGGCTGAAGGACAGCTTCCCAGCAACTCTGTAAAGATTCAAGGTTGCTGAGACCAGCGTGGATTACATGCTCCTACCTTGGAACATAAAGTGTAAGACCATCAAGCACCCCTCTGTAGTTAAAAAGGAAAATCTGCAGCAGCTGGAGTTGTAGTGCAATTCACACAAAAGTGCTGAAGAAACTCAGCAGATCATGCAGGATCCATAAGAAGTAAAGGGCAACTAACTTTTCAGGCCAGAAACATTGGTCACCCCTTACTTCTTTTGGCTGCTTCATGACCTGCTAGGTTTTTTCCAATGCATTTGTGTATTGCAGGCAGCCCTTTGTACCTTCTCTTGCATGTAATTAGATCATAGTAATCTTTCACTTCAATTATACTTTCCTGCACTTACTCCCTATCCCCTAACATCCAAAAAAACCCTCCTTAGCATCCAAATAAATCCTTCATTGTCTTGAGACAGTGTTCAGAGATGCGTTACGATAGACATTTCTTCTTTCTTTTATCTTCATTTTTCAATCCTCTCCTCTTCTCCCACCCGTTTGCTAACTTTTCATTCCTCTCCACCCAGTCTCCAATCACCCTCTCTTGAACAGGAAGAAAAATAACTGCTGGAAACACAGACTTTGAATGGAAACCCTTTGGTCGAGAGTAAAATTTTAAAAGACTTCACATAGATTATGTGACCTATTTGTTGATTTTTTTTTGAATCATCTTAATTTTTTCTTGCATTGTAAACAATCTCAAAATAAAATGCGTCACAGAATAAAATGTTTTTTTTTACAAATAGGCCCAAAAAAAATCTGATGTGCAATAAAACCTGGCACTTTGACATCAAAAATGTGGAGGTGAGTGTCCATCTTCAATCACAGAGGGATTGGTTTTTGGGCCCTTAATTAGTGTGAGGCAGTATTCTGTAACTCGATGTGTTGAAATAACGAGGGGTTCACTCTTTTGATGAAAGTTGATTTAACAGGTGGTGTATCAGAATCAGTATTATGGAATTCATTGCAGGAATTTACATCCATTTAATTCTAATGAACTGTGGACTTAAAAGGTTTGGAATAAAGGACTGATGTGCAAAGGTGAAACATTAAACTGATATTCTCCCAAATTCTTCTACTTATTATTTTTAAGGTTGCATCTTCCATTCACAGTGGAATTGATCAGCAATGATTTTGGAATTGATTGATGCTGCAATTATTGGTTTAAGAGTAGCCTGAACCTCATGCATTAAGAACCCCTATTGCCGAGGGGCTTTCTTTGCTACTTTTCATGCAGTTCTATCTCTGATTTTACAATCCAAGTGAAACACTATCTCACTGATGCTGAACATGTGGTGTTGATCAGGTCTGAGTTTTGTGAGATCAAATTAGTTGAGATTTAGTGAAGTTAAATACTTCCAATGGCTGTGCTTGTTCTCAATCTGTTTGCCACGGAAATGACTGGATTTAATATTTATGCTGAGTTCCATTGACACAGTGTCCTTATCAAAAAATCTAAGGCACTGCAGAGAAATAATTAGAGGTTATGAGGAGAAGATTAGTCACAATAAACAAGTAAAATAAATGCGCAAAAGCATCGTGACTTGAAAATGATTTAATGAGGTTATAAGAAAATAGAAGTTCCTAAAACATGAGAGGCATTGATAGGGTGGACAGAATTATTTCCCCGGGATAAAAGCATTGCACACAAGAGGACAAGCATTTAACATGAGGAGGGGAGGAAGTTTAAAGGAGATGTGCGGGGCATTTTCTTTTTATGCAGAGAGTGGTGGGTGCCTGGGATAGGTTGCCAGAAATAGATCTCTTTAAAAACTCTGGGTAGAATGAAACAACGATCTTCCCAATTAATACTCATTTGGTAAATTGTAGTTTTGTTGCAACTGGTTCTATGCAGATCAGATTAGAGGGTTTAATCCACATCTTGGAAAGTTTAGAGGATATAGAACAAACAGGCAAATTGGACAAGCTTAGGTAGACAACTTAGTCATCAATGGATGAGTTGGGCAAAAGGGCCTGTTTCCATGCTGTACAACTCTGTGACTGGCATTCTGGCCTATAAATCCAAAGCTTCAGAGGATTTAGCAATTTAAAGGGTGCATTAAAATTGCACTGGTTGGACTTTGAGGCTGTTCTACTGTCTCTCATTGATCATCTAAGTGCCTGCTGTTTTTATTTGTTGCAGGACATTTTAAATGACTTGGAGCACTGGTGGCCTGATCTGATCCATCTCAATAGTACTCGGCTCTGGTAGGTCTTCTGTAAATCACCTGGTTTTCAATGCAACCATTGTTCGCAGTTGAGAAATGCAAAGACTGTGGATACTGGAAGTGAGCAAGCACTGAGTCAGTCGCTGGAGGGACTCAGCGGGTCAGGCAACATCTGTGCGGAGAAGTGTTCAGTTGATGATTCAGATCAGGACCCTTTATGGAGACTGACATAAAAAGGGGGTGATATTACATATCTAAAGGGGGGGAAGCAAGGGGTAAGAGGTGACAGGATTGGGGAGGTGGAGAGGCAGGTGGAAAGAGAGACTATGGTGGTGGGGTGGGAGAGTTCAAGAGAAAAGGAAAGAGGAAAAACAAGATGGGAACAATGGAACCAGATGGGTGGGGTGGAACCTAAAATAAGAAAAATCAGTGTTCATGCCATTGGATTTAAGGCTGTCCAGGAGGAATATAATGTGTTGTTCCTCAAGTTTACATTTGATCTCACCCTGACAATGGATGAGGCCATCTGGTCAAGCGGAACAAATGAGACTGTGGTAGTGAGCCTCAATGAGAATGTGGTCATAGGGCCAGAGAACAACTGAAATTGCAGAAAGTGAGCTTCGCACCACTCCATTCAGAAGTGGGAAGAAGTAGGTTATCATTCAAAGTTCAAATGTATTGTTAGAGTTCATACATGACATCACATACAACCCTGAGATTCTTTTTCCTGTGGCCTGGCATAATTTCTACTTATCGGTAAAGCAAAAAACTGTGCTCAACACGAGATATGTATACAAAAGAGAGAAATATAAACAAACTGACTGTGCAATGCAAAAGAAAATAATAAATATTCAGTAATAAATAATGTGTAAAGTAAAAGTCCTTCAATAAGTCTGTTGTTGAGGAGTCTGATGGTAGATGGGTAGGAACTGTTCCTGAACCTGCTGGTGCGAGTCTTGTGGCACCTAGACCTCTTTCCTGATGGCAGCAGAGAGAACAGAGTGTGTGCTGTGTGGTATGGATTATTGACTACAGCTTCTCAGTGTACACAAACCCTGCTCCAAGCCTCGTGCTGTGATGCAGAACAGAAGATTGCTCCACTCTGGAGGCATCACCTTTCAGATTCCAAGATCAGTAACCATTTCTAAGTGTTATCAGCCTGGTGGAAGGTAAATTAAGTCCAAGTGGCTCAGGCTTAAGTGCTTTGTGAATTTCTAGCTTATCTCAGAGCCCCAAAAAAACATCATTCACCCACCTCCTGTTGAATCAGACACAAAATCAAGAACCCAGTCAGCATCATGTCTCTTGGAGCCCAAGTGGTTTGGCCCAGAAACAGGTGCTTCGGCCCATCCAGTAGGCACCACCAATCAAGCATTCATTAATGCTAATCCCACTTTATTTTCCTCACATTCCCACCAACGTTCTTCCCCCTCCTCTGCCCCACCACCCAACTACACATGGGGTGAATTGACAATTTACAGTAGACAATTAACTCATCAACCAGCAGTTGGGGAGTGGGAGGAAAACTGACCAGCCAGAGGAAACCCACGTGGGCATGGAGAGAACATGCAAACTCCACAAAGACAGCATTCCAAGCTATCCTTTACCATCTAATGGGCTATTGTCCTATTTCAGTATTGATTTTGATCACGAGAAGGAAATGAGCCCTTAGCTGGCCAAAGCTGGATAAGTACACAGCATGTAAATGTTACAAGCCCAAAGGACTCCAAAACCCAGCAGCAATAGACATTCACCAAGACAAGTGGTTTTTAAAACAAAAGTTATTTTTAATCAACTTTAAACATGAAAATAAAATAAAATTTTAACTTAACTCTATAACTAACCCAAATAACCCCCTTCTAATTCTAAGCGCACGTGTATGTAATGTGTGTGTAAATTCAAGAAAAGTTATTTGGTTCACATTTCAATCTCACTTCTCATTCTTCCAAGTTCTCTGGTTGCAGGCAATCACCATACTGTGCACAGAATTTAACATGTATAAAGTTCACCAGGCTTGGTGCTTGCAAGGTAAATCTTTACTGCTCAGGAAGGTTCTTGTAGGTTTGCAGAGAGAGATGTGTAGTTCCAGGATTTCCACAACTGAGGTACCACCATTGATCACCTCAATGTCTTGCTGATGAAACTTGCTCCATCAGGGTTCTCCAGATGGTAACCTCTTTCTTCAAGCTACCACAGAGTTCCATTCCTTCCTCTATTTCAAGAGAAACATCAGACAGATAGCACTTCCAGCCATCTTCTGCTCTGGAACTTGCTTTCATCAGTTTCAAACAGTTTTCCCTGGATTGCACCTTTCAGTTACTCGTCAGTGTCCCACACACTGACCGACTGAGAGCTGTTAACTCAACTCGCTCTTCCAACACCAACTCCCAAGAGAGCATGTGACTCATGTCTTGCAAAGCCCCCACCTTCTCCAACAAGCAACAGGAGTTCCTTCTTCTTCTCAAGTTGTTATCTTAGGTAAACAGTCTAGAATTGACCTTCCTTTCTGTGAGCACTTTGCAGAAAGGGTACTGATAGACAGCATGACTTCGTAAGACAATGGTCAAGCATTTTATGAAGGCAGTTCAATTAACATCTACTTGTGAAAGGTGCTTACATTCTCCAAGAAATCCTGCAATGTGAATTCTTCAGTCTTTCAAATAAGATCTGTTAAAATGTGTGTATGGATGTGACCTACTCTAAATCTTATAAATTCTCCCCAAATATTCATATTGTTACACAAACAAGTAATGCAGATATACCTCTGCTGCCCACAGTGTGTGTTGCAGCAGCTTGTGCTCTATTGTCAGGAAGGTCGTCCTGTTTCTGATCTGCCCTCCATGCAAAGTTGGTAGAGTGATGAAGTTGGGGTAGGAATTGTAATTTGGTGCAACAGGCTCATGTGGGGGTATTTGGCAGGGGCCACTGCTAATTGCTCCTTGGGTGCAGCCAGCTCCCCACCATGACTACCAGCCCCCCCACATCTCCATCGGGCACACAAAACTCAAAACGGTCAACCAGTTTACCTATCTCGGCTACACCATTTCATCAGATGCAAGGATCGACAACGAGATAGACAACAGACTCGCCAAGGCAAATAGCGCCTTTAGAAGACTACACAAAAGAGTCTGGAAAAACAACCAACTGAAAAACCTCACAAAGATAAGCGTATACAGAGCCGTTGTCATACCCACACTCCTGTTCGGCTCTGAATCATGGGTCCTCTACAGGCATCACCTACGGCTCCTAGAACGCTTCCACCAGCGTTGTCTCCGCTCCATCCTCAACATTCATTGGAGCGCTTTCATTCCTAACGTCGAAGTACTCGAGATGGCAGAGGTCGACAGCATCGAGTCCACGCTGCTGAAGATCCAGCTGCGCTGTGTGGGTCACGTCTCCAGAATGCAGGACCATCGCCTTCCCAAGATCGTGTTATATGACGAGCTCTCCACTGGCCACCGTGACAGAGGTGCACCAAAGAAAAGGTACAAGGACTGCCTAAAGAAATCTCTTGGTGCCTGCCACATTGACCACCGCCAGTGGGCTGATATCGCCTCAAACCGTGCATCTTGGCGCCTCACAGTTTGGCGGGCAGCAACCTCCTTTGAAGAAGACCACAGAGCCCACCTCACTGACAAAAGGCAAAGGAGGAAAAACCCAACACCCAACCCCAACCAACCGCTGCAACCGTGTCTGCCTGTCCCGCAACGGACTTGTCAGCCACAAACGAGCCTGCAGCTGACGTGGACATTTACCCCCTCCACAAATCTTGGTCCGCGAAGCCAAGCCAAAGAAAGTAGGTGACTGATGGGAATGAACAAAAGAGTCATAAAGTTTGGGAACAGGCCCTTCATCCAACTTGCCTATGCTGACCAAAATGTCCCAGCTGTACTCATCCCATCTGTCTGTTTTTGGCCCACATCTCTCTAAACCCATCCTATCTATCCTTGTGTCTGTCCAATTACTTATAAAACATTGCAAGAGTACCTGCCTCAACCACCTCCTTGGACTGGCCACTCCATAGACCCATCACCCTCTATGTAAAAAAAATTACCCCTCAGGTTCCAGTTAAATCTCTCTTACCCCACCAACCGATCATCTATGTCCTCTGGTGACTGATTTTCCTGCTCTAGGCTAAATAAACCGTTCAACTGATCTATACCTCTCATGATTGTGTACACCGAGATGAGATCACCCCTAATCTTCTTCCTGCACTCCAAGGAATAAAGCCCTAGCCTGCTCAACCTGTCCCAATAGCTCAAGCCCGGAAGTCCTGGCCACATCCTCATAAATCCTCCCTGCATGCTCTCTAGCTGGACAATTTCTTCCCTGTAGCACGGCGACCAAAACTGAACAAATGTGGCCTCACCTATATCTTGTATAACTGCAATGTGACCTCCCAACATAGAGTATATTTTGATTAATGAAGGTCTATGTAGTGAAGCCTTTTTGACCACCTTATCAACCTGCGGCTCAACTATGTAAAAAAACTGGGACTGGCAATAAACAGATGCTTGATAGTTGACATGAAGTTTGTAGACTAAAGGGTCCATTTTTGTCCTATACAATTTATGAATTAAATATATGATGGAGAATCATTGGTCTAAAAATGTTAACTGTTCCTCTCTCCACAGATGCTGCCTGACTTGATAATTTCTAGTATTTTCAGTTAAATTTTCTGATTCCGCACAATGTTAAAAAGAACCATGCAAGGGATTTGTGATTCACGTCTAGATACATGGACACAATGTATCATGGAAATTCAAGGGACTACAGAGGAATAATTTGTGGTCACAAGGAGAAGGTTTGGACCAGGTGCCAATTGGCTAAATTGTAATAAAAACACACACATCTATTAAAGAGGTCAGGAAATATAGAAGTTTATAAAACTGTGAGAGGCATTGATAGGGAGAGCATTCAGAATCTTTTCCCCAGGGGAAAAAACATCACAAACTCGAGCACATGCATTTAACGTGAGGAGAGAGGAAGTTTAAAGGAGATGTGTGGGGCAAATTTCTTTACACAGACTGTGGTGGGTACCTGGAATGGGCTGCCAGGAGTAGTGCTGGAAGCAGATACAGCAGTCGTGTTTAAGAGGCTTCTAGATAGACACATGAATACGAAGGGGTCGGAGGGATATCTATCAGGTGGAAGCAGCAGAGTTTTAGTTTGAATTGGACCTCGTGTCAGGCACGTGTCAGGCACAGGCACGTGGGCCAAAAGGCCTGTCTGTTCCTTCTCTGTATTATTGTGTTCTAAAAATATTTTGGGAGAAAGAACATGAGATTTTCCTCCACACATTTTCCTAAGAAAGAAGGAAATCAAGGGATATGTAGTTCGTGTAGGAAAGTGACACAGAGGTAAAAGACTAGCTATGATCTCATTTGAATGACAGCAGGCAGGATGGGCTGAATGGCCTTCTGCTTCTTTGCTTCAGTTTGTTAAAGGGAAGGGGGAATTGTTAGGAGGGTCTGGGATCCAGACTAAGAGGCAGGCTTTGACAAGAAGTAGCCACATGGTCAAAGTTTGAGGCTGAGAACTCTGGAGCACAATGAAGATACAGCCTGTGAATTTGGAGTTCACCGGGGTGGTCTCCAGTCTGTGGCATCAGCTGATGTTCTGAGTCTCACTTTCTCAGGAAGCACGAGTGGCAGAAACATGGAACCTGTGCGGCAACGTTGGAGTCCTTGAACTCCCAGAAAAAGTACTTCAGCAAAGCACTGGAACTGTTCAAAAACATTAACCTAAACAGGTAACTGGTCTCCTATCTTAGAGAAGTCCTGAGTGGAATACCTCTGCTATTCTGCATGTAATCTGATGCTTTTTGTTCACACATCCAAAGCTGAAGGTGGACCAGTCGAGGTGTGTACCAGGAAAATACTGAGTTTGTCATATACATTGTACAATGCACATAAGCACTAAAATTCTTACTCTCTGCAGCCAACTCAGTACTTTGCAAATAAAAAAAAGATACAATAGAAAACATTAAAGTAAAAAGAGATAGATAATAAATATGCACAGTTACTAAAGCATAAGGAAAATAAAGTGATGTTCCAATCGTGCAGAATGGCCTTTTTGCAGTGTCAGAGTTGTTTGTGATTAGGGTCGGATTGGGAGATTAAAGAATCTGATAGCTATTGGGGAAAAAAACTATTCTTGAACCGAGAAATGTTAGACTACAGACTACTGTACTTTCTTCCCAAAGATAGCAGTGAGAAAAGGTTATGACCTGGGCATTGGAGGTCCTTTATGATGTTGGCTGCCTTCTTGAGACCTACTACCATCAATATTAATTTGGATTTTTTTATTTCTATTCAATGCAGCCATCTTCCTTTATTCCCCATTTCTTTCACTGACTTTCCCCTTGTTTCCCACTGTGAGCTGTGTGATATATTTGTTGAACATAGCCAATGCGAGTTCTTGGTGCAAATCCATTCATCCAAAATGCATTTAACCAAAGCATCTCTCGAGGTCAGGGTTCAATCTGGGTCCCTGCTTCACCACTTCACCTCCCAATTTTATTCATCAGCTTAGGACCAAAACATCCATTATCAGTTACTGTCCCATGTTGTACCACAAAAACTTTTTTTTAAAATTTTTTTATTTTTCACACTATAAACCACACTGATCATGATACACACATTTTCCTTCTTGAATATATAGTGTCGTTTTCTCCCCCCATTTCCCTTCTCCCCTCCCTCCCTCCCTACCTCCCCTCCCATTTATTCAAAGTTCAAAAAACAAGATACATTAAACCCGTCAAACAATGCTGTCACTCAATAAAAATAAACAAGAAATTCCACTGAGTCAGTTCTTTTCATTCTCTTCTCCTTCTGTCATTTTAGGTGGTAGATGTCCCCGGTAGGTTTTCTCTATTATGTTTCATGTATGGCTCCCATATTTGTTCAAATATTGTAATGTTATTTCTTAAATTATATGTTATTTTTTCTAATGGAATACATTTATTCATTTCTATATACCATTGTTGTATTCTCAAGTTATCTTCTAATTTCCAGGCTGACATAATACATTTTTTTGCTACAGCTAGGGCTATCATAACAAATCTTTTTTGTGCACCATCCAAATCAAGTCCAAATTCTTTGTTTTTTATGTTACTTAGGAGGAAGATCTCTGGGTTTTTTGGTATATTGCTTTTTGTGATTTTATTTAATATCTGGTTTAGATCTTCCCAAAACTTTTTCACTTTCTCACATGTCCAAATTGCATGAATTGTTGTTCCCATTTCCTTTTTACAGCGAAAACATCTGTCAGATAGTGTTGGGTCCCATATATTTAACTTTTGAGGTGTAATTATATAGCCTGTGTATCCAGTTATATTGTATCATACGTAACTTCGTATTTATTGTATTTCTCATAGTTCCTGAGCATAACTTCTCCCATGTTTCCTTCTTTATCTTTATGTTTAAATCTTGTTCCCATTTTTGTTTAGTTTTACCATTTGTTTCCTCATTCTCCTTTTCTTGAAGGTTAATATAAATGTTTGTTACAAATCTTTTGATTATCATTGTGTCTGTAATCACATATTCAAAATTACTTCCTCAGACTGCTTCCCAATTTGTCCTTCAAGTAGGATTTCAGTTGGTAGTATGCCAACACTGTATCGTGAGTTATATTTATCCTTCATTTGTTCAAAGGATAATAATTTATTTCTCGAAAAGCAATTTTCTATTCTTTTGATCCCCTTTTTCTCCCATTCTCTAAAGGAAAGGTTATCTATTGTAAAAGGGATTAGCTGATTTTGCGTCAGCATTAGTTTCATTTTAATACAGTTTATCCTTCCTATTAGTGTTAGTGGTAAGTCTTTCCAATGCTCTAAGTCGTCTTGTAATTTTTTCATTAGTGGATAATAATTGAGTTTATATAGATGGCCGAGGTTTTTATTTATTTGTATACCTAGGTATCGCATTGCTTGCATTTGCCATCTGAATGGTGATTCTTTCTTAAATTTTGAGAAATCCGCATTATTCATTGGCATTGCTTTACTTTTATTTGCGTTAATCTTGTACCCCGTCACTTCTCCATATTCCTTCAATTTCTTATGTAATTCTTTTATTGATATTTCTGGTTCTGTTAAGTATGCTATAACGTCATCTGCAAATAAACTGATTTTATATTCCTTGTCTTTTATTTTTATCCCTTTTATTTTATTTTTTGTTCTTATCAGTTCTGCCAGTGGTTCTATGGCTAACGCGAACAATAAGGGCGATAGTGGGCATCCCTGCCTTGTTGATCTGCTTAAGTTAAATTGTTTTGATATATATCCATTTACTGTCACTTTCGTCAATGGCCCCTTTTATAATGCTTTAATCCAATTAATATATTTCTCTGGTAAGCTGAATTTTTGTAGTACTTTGAATAAATAATTCCATTCTACTCTGTCAAAGGCCTTCTCTGCGTCTAAAACAACTGCTACTGTTGGAGCTTTATTTCCTTCTACTGCATGAATTAAGTTAATAAATTTACAAATATTGTCTGTTGTTCGTCTTTTTTTTAATAAATCCAGTTTGGTCTAGATCTAATATTTTTGTTACATAGTCAGCTAATCTGTTTGCTAATAGTTTAGCTATTATCTTATAATCTGTGTTAAGTAAAGATATTGGTCTATGCGACGCTGGTGCGAGTGGATCTTTCCCTGTCTTTGGTATTACTGTAATTATTGCTGTTTTGCATGAATCTGGTAAGATTTGTGTTTTATCAATCTGGTTGATTACTTCCAGGAGGGGAGGAATTAATAAATCTTTAAATGTTTTATAGAATTCTATTGGGAATCCATCCTCTCCTGGTGTTTTATTATTCGGTAGTTTTTTTATGATCTCTTGTATTTCTACTATTTCAAATGGTTCTGTTAATTTATTTTGTTCCTCTGTTTGTAATTTCGGTAGTTCAATTTTAGTTAAAAATTCATCTATTTTGTCTTCTTTCCCTTCGTTTTCAGTTTGATATAATTGTTCATAGAATTCTCTGAAGTTTTCATTAATCTCCGTTGGATTATATGTGATTTGCTTGTCTTTTTTCCTTGATGCCAATACCATTCTCTTAGTTTGTTCTGTCTTAAGCTGCCACGTTAGAATTTTGTACGTTTTTTCTCCTAGATCATAATATTTCTGTTTTGTATTCATTATGTTCTTCTCCACCTTATATGTTTGTAGTGTTTCATATTTTTTTTAATCTGCCAATTCTCTTCTTTTAGTTGTGTCTTCCTTCATTGCTAATTCTTTTTCTATATTTGCTACTTCCCTTTCCAACTGCTCTGTTTCCTGATTGTAGTCCTTCTTCATCTTGGTTATTTGCCCTCTGATGAACGCTTTCATTGCGTCCCATAGTATAAACTTATCTTTCACTGATTCCGTATTTATTTCAAAGTACCTTTTAATTTGTCGTTCAATGAATTCTCTAAAATCCTGCCTTTTAAGTAGCATGGAGTTTAATCTCCATCTATACATTCTTGGAGGGATGTCCTCTAACTCTATTGTCAATATCAGGGGTGAGTATCCGATAATAGTCTAGCTTTATATTCTGTTTTCCTAACTCTGTCTTGCATGTGAGCTGATAACAGGAATAGGTCTATTCTTGAGTATGTTTTATGTCTACCCGAATAATATGAATATTCCTTTTCCTTTGGGTGTTGTTTCCTCCATATATCCAAAAGTTGCATTTCTTGCATCGATTTAATTATAAATTTGGTTACTTTGTTCTTTCTGTTAATTTTTTTCCCAGTTTTATCCATGTTTGAATCCAAATTAAGGTTGAAATCCCCTCCTATTAGTATGTTCCCTTGCGTGTCTGCTATCTTCAAAAAAATACCTTGCATAAATTTTTGATCTTCTTCGTTAGGTGAATATACATTGAGTAAATTCCAAAACTCCGAATATATCTGACATTTTATCATTACATATCTCCCTGCTGGATCTATTATTTCCTCTTCTATTTTGATTGGTACATTTTTACTGATTAATATAGCTACTCCTCTAGCTTTTGAATTATATGACGCTGCTGTTACATGTCCTATCCAATCTCTCTTTAATTTCTTGTGCTCCACTTCAGTTAAGTGTGTTTCTTGTATGAATGCTATATCAATTTTTTCTTTTTTTCAGTAAATTTAGTAGTTTCTTCCTTTTGATTTAGTTATGTATTCCATTAATATTTAAAGTCATATAGTTCAACCTAGCCATTTCATACTTTGTTCATCTTTCCTTTCTGTTTCCTCATCATCACCTTTCCTTCTTATCCATTTCTGCTTTTTTTTTAACACTTTATAAGACAACATTTCTAAAACATCAAACATTTCCCTTATTCTCCTATCTAAAATTCCTTTAACCCCACTATCCCCTCCCCTTCCTGAGTTGCCCTTTATCCCTTGTCGGGCAACCACATCTCCCCTCTCCATTTGGATTTGCGAATTCTCTCGCAAGCATCAACTGATTTTGCAGTGACCGTAACTCCTCCCCACCCAGCCCCCCCAGAAAAGATTTTAATTTTCATATACAACAAAGGTCTCTCTCTTAATTCCCCCCCATACTTCCTTTCTTCCCTTTCTTTCCCTTCTTAGTTCTTACCTATATTCTATTTTGTATATATATACATACACACATACAGATATATATATATATATATATATACCTACAGACACACATACATATAGTTTGTGGTCATTTTTGTTCTTGTTACATATCTTCCTCCCTCTGTCTGTTTTTTAGTTATTCTGCAAATTTTCTTGCTTCCTCCGGATCCAAGAATAGTCTCTTTTGCTGCCCTGGAATAACTATTTTAAGTACCGCTGGATACTTTAGCATAAATTTATATCCTTTTTTCCATAGGATCGTTTTTGCTGCATTAAACTCCTTCCTCTTCTTCAGGAGTTCAAAACTTATATCTGGATAGAAAAATGTTTTTTGACCTTTTTTTGTCTTCTCTTATTTTCCTCATTGCTTTCTCCAATATATTTTCTCTTGTTGTATATCTTAAGAATTTTACTAGAATGGATCTTGGTTTTTGTTGTGGTTGTGGTGTAGAGGCTAATGTTCTGTGTGCCCTTTTTATTTCCATTTCTTCCTGTAGTTCTGGTCTTCCTAGGACCCTGGGGATCCACTCTTTTATAAATTCTCTCATATTCTTGTCTTCTTCATCTTCCTTAAGGCCCACTATCTTTATATTGTTTCTTCTATTATAATTTTCCATTATATCTATCTTCTGAGCTAACTGCTCCTGTGTTTCTTTAACTTTTTTATCAGATTCTTCTAATTTCTTTTTTAAGTCCTCTTCTTCCATTTCTATGGGTGTTTCTCATTCTTTCACCTTGTCCACTCTTTTTCCTATATCTGACATGATCATCTCTAATCTATTCATTTTTTCTTCTGTACTTTTTACTCTTCTTTTTATTTCACTGAATTCTTGTGACTGCCATTCTTTTACTGTTTCCATATATTCTTTAAAAAAAAATATATCCATGTACTTGCCCTTCCCTTCATCTTCCATTTCTCTGTGTTCTTCCTCTTCTTCTTCTGAGTCCACTCCAGGATCTGTGTCCTTTACCTCTGTCTCTTCTGGTTTTCTTGTTGGGTTGTTTGTTTTATTTTGTTGGGTATTTTTGGTCTTCTTATTTTTATTAGAAGTGTCTTGGTGTTGGTCTTCCTCTGGGTTGGTCATCTGTTGTTTCCTTGATTTCTTTTTACTCTCTTCTTTCTTGCTCTCGTTATTTTCTGTGTTTTCCTCTTGCTGCTTTGTTGTAGCTGTCATTCTCAGCTGTGGAGATCGACTCCTCAGCTGGTCCCCCCTCCTGTCAGTGTTATTTTTGTCTTGCGCATGCGCGGTTGCACACTTTTGTTTGGCTCCGTGAGCCATTTTTGTAGTCCCGAGTTCGGGGCTTCAACTGACCTTAGGGAGCGGGATTCTCTCTCCACGGCGGGCCTCCTCGGACAGGTAAGGCCTTCACCTTCTTCTAACGACGTCCTTTCTTCTTCTCTTCTTCCCGTTGCTTTTGGCTTTTCTTTTTTCGCTGCCATTTTCTCCACACCTTTATTTTGGTTTTTGTGTTTGTGCCTTTGTTTTTTCACTGTCTTTTTTTAACTTTTCTGGAGAGGGCTGGAGTTCCCCGACCGGCCACTACTCCATCACGTGACTCCTCGTACCACAAAAACTTGATGTCTATTTCAATTCAGGAATTTATTTCCAACTAATTTTTCTTTCAAACTTTATTTAGTGTTCTTGAGAAATTTAATATATTACCATCGACCAAGTATTACAAGGTAAGACTTCAGTGCTTTTAAAATTGTTTTTCTTCTGTGCTATGCACATTAACCCATTAATTCTCATTGTAAAATTCTCATATTTAGGTGGAAGACATAGAAAATGCCCTTGTGTCAGTCTACAGGGTAACACCAAAGATTCAGTGCCTGTTTCCCACCCAGGTAATAAATATATTCCTCTAACATGGTGATCTGTCTGGTTTTAAACAAAACCTGGTTTGGTTAAGAGTCATAGAGTCATTCAGCATAACAGGGATTCAGTCCAACTTATTCATGCCAGCCAAGTTGACATTCTGATCTAGTTCTATTTACATGCATTTGGTCTGAATTCCTTATAAACCTTCCTATCCTTAGATCTGTTCAAATGTCTCCTGAATCTTGTAATTGTGGCCAGTTCTAGTTTCCTCTTGAAGATCATTCCAGATATTGACCACCCTCTGAGGGAATTATATTTGACTTACTTTGGTAAATTATAAATTAAATCCAAGATTTCAATTCAAAGCATTTTACTTTTCATACATTTTACTCTTGTTGCTAGTTAAAAGAACACACACCTGTGTTTTATACCTTGTCCACCCAGACTGAATGTGGATATTATGCAAAATAAAAATCAGTTTGTCTTGAGATTTATTTGGCTACTGTAGATAATAAGATTATTCTAATTACAGGGTTGCAGGAAGATTATGCTGGAATCAATAGTACTTACCAGACTTTATGTCTGGGAATTGGGGTTAAATAGAGATTTACAATCTAAAAATTTGAAGATGCAGTTTCTTGTTTGCAAAAATTGTGATTAAAAATGACAAAGTTCTGATTTAAAAGCTCTCCTATGGAGAGATAACAATCAGTGGTCAAGCAGCATCAGTGTGGGCCAATGTTTTGAACTGGAGCCCTTCATCAAGACCTGGAGTACAGAGGGGTCCCACTGAGTTCCTCTCATGTATCATTTGTCATCCTGATTCCAGCACCTGCAACCTCCTTTGTGTCTTCAGATGATTTTATTTTCTTTTATACTCAGGCAAGAGATGAGATAGTAAATCAAGTTTAACTTTGTTTTCTCGTTCTCCTCCATCCCCCAACCACAGGGAGTATCAGAGCAAACACTGGGCCAGATTGAACTCTGTTTCACCAAACAATTTCAGCTACTGAATTGCAGAGAGGCTCCACCCAATATAATTGTTTCCAAGGATGACAGACAGCGCAATACTTATCCAGTCCTTTCTGTGTGTGACCGGAACAAGCCAGTCAGTTATCCTCCAATACAACACCTGTATTGAGTGTTTCTGGAAAGTTGCCCACCTTAGTGCCAGTAAAGTTAATCTCGTCACCTGAGGAAATATTACACTGTCTTTAATATATCTCTAATGCATTAAAATTTATCAAATTTTGAACACTCAGCTAGTTGATTGGTGTCATTTTTTTAAGAAAGCATCTCCAACTTGAATTTTCAGCCTATCTACAAACAACAGTTCTTTCTATTTTTAAAGACCTTAATAGAGTGTGGCTTAAACCTCCACTGCTCAGACCCGAAGATGCTGCAAGACCTGCTGAGTTTCTCCAGCCCTTTTGTGTGTTGCACAACTGTCAAAATATTTCTTTCTTCTCTGTTCCTGTTCAATCGCCAGGTACCAGTGTAACTGTGAATTAGAGGCTCCAATTTATTTGGTCATGACATTTGTTCTGGACTTGATAGATTTGATCATTTGCACAGCATTGCATTTATAAAACGTTTGGTGTATTACACTGCATCTAATTTTGCTTATGCTTCAGGAAGTTCTTGTAGATATTATTGAAGGGGCCACTGGAATAGTTTCAAGGACCATCAATAAAGTTAAAGTGGATAACATACAGGGTTGCTAAGTTAATTGGGTGAAATTAGCCAGCACGGGTTTCAAAGGCTGTATTGTAAATATATTTCAATTTGAAATGTTCAATACAGTTGGAATTGACATTGAAGAAAAATAGATTTAGAGGCTGATAAAGGTTTCATAGTGGGTTTAGACAGGGTAAATGAGAAGTAGCTGTTTGCATGAGCTGAGGCTTCGAAGGCCAGGGGTTACAGATTTAAAGAATAAAAATTAGAAGGGAGATGCGAGGAAGGACCCACGTCGTGGATGTTCCTGCAAGGATGGCTCAAAAACAGTTTGTGTCCTTATCATGGGCACAAATGCTCGACACAGCAAGATGGCAACATTTCCATGATAAGTCATCGGTTGGTTTGAGCTTTTATTCATTTTGCAAGAAACAATGGATTGGAACATGAAATATTTCCTCCTGATTGTGTACTTTACTCAGTCTCATTGGCTACATAAAGTTCTGATTAATGGAGTGGGGATTTACTCCTTGATAGCTGAACTCAAGATTTTCCACCATTTAAGGTTTGCACCAAATCTTTCAATCAATTCCAAAGGCCAGAAGAAATTGTGAGAATTGTTGTGTCAGCTATTGCAATTTTTAGCAATTTTGTTGTGAATAAATTTCATAAAATTGTTGATAATGTAACTGAGTAAATGATTAAAGAGTTACAATCAAAGTTTAATTTGAGATCAGTCATTTGTTAATGGACAGGACCTTAACATCAGAAAACAGCCCAAAAAAAAATCAATAGCAGCAAGATGAGAAAAGGTTTTCACCCAAGGCTTAGCAGTCTGTTTAATGAAGAATAAATATCCCTTCATCTTAAGCATCTTACTACTTGGGTAACCTGTGGGCACATACAGCTAGATCATAGTATTCCTTTGCCCTGATTCACCTCCTGTATGCCCTTTCTCAAGAGATTTGCCTTTTTCCCCGCCCCCCCATCAAATTCCATGTCATTTTACTGCCCACCACTGTTGCTATTCATGTCTTCCTACAATCAATTTTCTTGTCAGCTACAATCCCAATTTTTATACAGATTTAAATTTAGACATACAGTAGTTACAGGCCATTTAGGCCCACGAGTCCATGCCGCACAATTTACACCCCTGGTACATTTTGAACGAAATATTAAATAAAAACATCCCGTAATTTTTAATCACCTTGTCAAAAAATTCAATCAAGTTAGTTTGACATGACCATCCTTCAAGTCCACATTTAATTTGTAAAAACAGAAATTAATGAAAAACGTTTAATTTGCTTCCCAGAAATTTTTACACAAACCCAGCATGGGGGAAACAGGTTGACCTGTCGTTACTTGTTCTATCCTTTTCATCCCTTTAAAAGATTCTAATCTTATCAGTTGCCCGGGATCAGAGAGGATTGAAAAATAATGCTCACACTCTCATTTCCTTCCTTACAGCTATTAAGAGCCTGGGATAAATGTTATACACAAAAAATGGCAATCAAATTGCTTTCAAAGCTGACAACAGTAAGAAGCTGCGAGGACACGACAGGTCAGGCAGCATCCATGGAGAGAAATGATCAGCCACTGTTTCGGATTGTATTTTTATCCAGCTAATATTCCACACAATTATGTCTGCAGGAAATTCCACGAATATGTTAAACACACACCCAGAGCACTTTTCTAGTCCCCATTTAGTATTCCTCTATTCATAGCATAGTGTGAGAGTATTTCGAGGTGGTTTGGGAGGAATTGCTGGAGCAGCTTGCACACACATTTCAAAACACAGGACTTTTACAGAGTGCTTTTTGCTGAAAGAGCAACCAAGGTGCAGGATACAGCTGGCCTGGGAGAGCTGGGGATCTTTGCAGGGAGACTCAGAACAGTCTGGCACTCAGAGAGGGAGGGGAGTGAAACAAAAGCTGCTTTCAGGTGTTCTGATAGAAGGAGTTCAGCTCACACGTTTAGGTGGCCATGGAATGGACGGCTTTCTGGCATCTAAATGTGCCAGCTGACTGCTAGCCGTCTAGCAGAGAAAGCCAGCTACAGGTGCCTAGTCCCACCTATGCTGACCTCACGTCATAGCAGCGCGTCAAGGCATGCCTGACAAACAACTCAGGCATGACTTGACTCCTGCTCACTCACCCAACTCCCGCTGCCAGTCTCCCTTCCCCCCCCCCCCCATGCGGCAGGAGTCGGGTGGGCGAGGGTGGGGAAATTGGCAGCGGCAGTCGAGGGTTGGGTGGGGTGGGGGGAACCGACAGTGGGAGTCGGGTGAGCTTGAGGGGGGGGGGGGGAGACTGGCAGCGGGAGTCGGGCGGGCAAGGGAGAAACCAGCAGTGGGAGTCGGGCAGGTGGGGGGGGGGGGGGGAAGGCCTGCAGTGGGAGTCAGGCGGGCAAGGTCGGGGGGGGGGGAGAACCGGCAGCGGCAGTCGGGTGGGGGACCAGCAGCGGGAGTCGGGCGGGCAAGGGTGGGAGGGGGGGAACCGGCAGCGGGAGAGGGTGCAAAATAAAATTTGAAGAAGTCTACCTTAGTCTGGCTACCTTGTCTCAGGAGTCAATGGCTGACGACATCACCGTGACGTCATCAGCCTGCCCCCTGGCAGCCCGGGCCGCTTTCAGCTGCCACAGTCAATACTCCGAGCAGGATAGTTATACCTCTCAGACAAGGGTTAGGTGAGTAACCCTCCTGGCCAGCTTTTCTGGTTTCAGATGGCCACCCGACAGCCGCACAGGAGTATTCTGTGCGGCTTTAGTCAGGCTTTGTGGCCATCTGAAAGCAGCTAGAGAGACACCTAAATCAGTTCCAGAAGGACAAAACTGGCAAACTTTTGGAAGGCTGTTGAGTCAAAAGAAAAAGCTGGCGGTCTGAAAGGTGCCCCCTGAAAGGGGCAAGTTTCATCAGCAAGATTGATTGAGGAGGAATCAGTTGCGGATGTCCTGGAAAAGGAATCTCTCTTTGAAAACCAGCAAGAACCCTCCTGAGTGGTAACCATTTGCCTGTTAAGCACCAAAGACTGGTGAACTTTGTTAATGCTAACTTCTGGGCACAGTACAAGAATTCTCTGCAACCAGTGAGATTGGACTGTGATCCAAATAACTTTTCTAATCTTAAATATACATTACACACACCTGTGCTTAGTATTGGGGGGTGGATTAAGTAGGTTAAGTAATAAGTTAAAGTTTAATTGTTTTCTTGCTCAATTATAATTAAAAACTACTCATGTTGAAGTAACCCTGTGTTGTGGTGCATATCTAATGCTGCTGGTTTTTGGGGTCCTCTGGACTCTGTTGTAGCGTCACCGTCAGTTCACAGACTTACCTGACACATCGCGGGTTAGCAGTGCTGGGAGCCAAAGTACAGCGAGTGGATCAGATGAAGCCCCTGGCTAATGGCTCATAGCCTGTGGCCCTGCAGCTGTTCACTAACGAGCTCATTAACAGGCAGGGAATAAAAGGTCTGTGTATGTCTGCAATAAACCAATCTTGAGTTGACTACGTTTGTGTGTGCTTGCCTTTATTTAGTGGCATCTACCGTAGTAGCTGCTACACTGTAACATTTTCTTCTTAACATTTTGAGTTATTGTAATATATTATGATCACAACTGTCAGATATGTTCCAGCTTCCTTCTCTAAAATTAAACCCAGAACCACTCCTCTTGTTGTGACATGCTATGCACTCACTAAAATATTTTCCTGAATGCGTTAAGAATTTTACACTCTGATAACATTAGAAAACATTAAATGCTTTTTTTTATTTTTTGTCTTTAGTTTTCAGAAATGTCCTTGCCTATTTACCATCTTATTCCCTGTTCAGGGATAAAACAGCAAGTGCAATCCATTTGAGGCTCATTTGATAATCTACATCTTTTAGGATTTCTCAATGCTATAACTTAACCATGCTCTTTATGCAAATTGAGAACTACAAACAGCAGTGGTAAGCTGTTATTTCTACTCTTGAAACCCAGTCTCATTAACAGGAATATCACATATCCACACATCAGCATTAAAAAAAAATGGCCATACTATGTAAGGAAAATTAAGTATAGGGCAATTAAAAGGTAGCCAAAATTTAAACCAGTAGAGACTTCATAAATCACCAGATTAAAATGTTCAACTTATAACTTAGAGGCAATCAATATATAAACTTTCCTGTTTAACTTTAATGTTGACCCACATCTGATCACTGAAGTAGCAGAGAATTTTGTTAACTGCTAAGTAACAGCTGTTTTTAAAGTGATGAGTTGGAAGAAAGTGACACGTTCTTGTGCAAGGTCAGGATCTTTTCATCAATTATGTGATTTTTGCCGGCTTCACTGTGCTCGACCTTTAGATGTTTTACCAAGAAATGGACAGCTTCAACAATGCTGCGAACCACTCCATCAAAATGCATTGAGGTGGCAGCATATAAGCAATCTGCTTATTAGTCACAAAACTTAGTAAGTCGCTTTTAAAGATCCTGAAGAATGAAAATCTCAGTTCAGATAAATGGGCTGCCATGTTTATTCACCACTGGAGGTCCAGTCAGAGGGAACATCGTATATTACAAAAAGCTGCAACCAAATGAAACTTTCTACCACTTCCTAAAATCGAACCTTCCTCTTCCTTCCAGTGTATTTTGTGTCAAGTCGAACAGTCCTGGGGAGGGAGAAGAAAATATGGGTTAAAATTCACCGCGCATTAAAACTGTACAATCTTTACGGGGGGGGGGGGGGTGGGGGGGGGGAAGAGTGTCTCTGTACAATCACTAACTTTATTTGTAAACTAAAACCAAGTGCAACTAAGAAGAATTGGCAATGGGAACTATATTACCTATACTTGCTTGATCTTAATTTTCTAAGAGAAACCAAGCCAGGCTGGGAGTTCAGAACTACTTCCATGGTTCTTCAGAGCTTTCTGCTTCAAACAGCACAAGCATCTTTTCTGAGGAAAAGATGATCCCAGCCCATCCTCCTGACAGTAATCGCTGAGATCCAATAACTTTCTCAAAAGGGATTCCAGATGCTTGTGGTTTATTAGGAAAGATTTTTTTTTAAACTTTCCTTTTATTTGTCATATACATTGTACAATGTACATGTGCACCCAAGATTCTTATAGGTACCAAGATTCTTATTTGCAGCAGTTACACAGGTACTTTGTAAAAAAGCAACTTTAACAGTATACATTAAATTATCCCAGAACAAAGAGATAAAAGATGTATGAAAAATATTCGTAAAGTTAGTTAGTGCAAAAAGAAATGGCTCAGTAAATGTAGTGGTGCAATAGTACAGACAGTTTATTTGTGGTCTCAGAGTAATTTATGATTAAGGTAGTACAGGGTGGTTCCAGGCCTGATAGCTGTTAGCTTCTCAAACCCAGAATTATTGCACTTCAGGTTTCTGAACCTTCTTCCAATGCATATCAGAGGAGACAAACAATGCTGCAATACATACACCGGCAGCGTTCAATGTAGAAATGCAAATCAAGGAAGTGGTATTTAATTTCTTTAGGTCCAGTATACAAATCAATGAGCAACTGTACAAAAACGAGTTTGAAGCAGTCCAAGTTGAAGATGGAGCAAGCTGATTCTATTAACAAAATTAACCATGTGTATGCATCCAGAAGTGTGCAAGGAGGTGCAAAGTTTCTAGTGAATTACTTTTCAGTTCAGCACACTGAGCAGACTAGGGTGTTCGTTACAAGCAGTGAATGGCATAGCCCAACATCCCTCACCTTCCTTGGCGCCTCCGCCGTTCCTTCTTCTGCAAGATCCAGTCCCTGCTGCCCTTCGCAGATTTCCCCTTCATGTCTTTAAATCTTAACCTGTGGAAGAAGACTTTGTTTGAAATAGGCATACCTACTGTCCCTTCTGCTTACTTTCTCTTCACTGACCAAGTTTCCATCTCCACTGACCCAGTATTCCCTCCGATCAAGAAATACCGTGAACTGGTCTGTAAATTCTCTCGGAAATGGGAACTGAACACGAGAGCTTGCCACACGTTCTCTGAATGACAAGGTGACAAATTGTTCCCCATCTTCCGTCCCTCCTCCAGTAATAGTAACAGTGGTTGGCCCTGGTTCCACAGACCCTGTCAGATGTCATCCATGTTGGTGCACATTAAAATTTAGGGTTCTGATCTGAAACATTGACAGTTTCTTCTCATCAAACGTTACGTTTCTCCCAGCAGATTTTTAAAAAACTGAACACGAGATTGTTATGGAGAAACTCAATACTCTTTGAAAATAGATCCAAGAGGATTGATAGATAATCAATCTTTCAAACCATACTCAGTTTAGAAAGGATTTTATCATTGGATGTAACCACTATCTAATCCATATTCAGATCCAATCAAAGTGAATATCTTTTCCAATGATCTCTATGTTTCCAAGACTTTTCCTCCCATTCACTCCGAAAAACATTTAATTTTACTATTTCAAGGGAGAAGATGCTCAGAATGCTGAATGGTCTAAGGATATACAAGTCTCATCGGGTTCTGAAAGAATTAGTGGGAGAGATTGTGGACACATTGGTAATGATCTTTCAGGAATCAATAGATTCTGGTATGGCTCCAGAGGACTGGAAAATTGCAAATATCACCCCACTATTCAAGAAAGGAGAGAGGCAGCAGAAAGGAAATTATAGACTGGTTAGCCTGACATCAATGGTTGGGAAGATGTTGGAGTAGATTGTCAAGGATGAGGTTATGGAGTGCTTGGAAACACATGACATGATAGGCCAAAGACCACATGATTTCCTTAAGGGAAAATCTTGCTTGACAAACCTATTGGAATTCTTTGAAGGGAGATGCAATGGATGCTGCGTATTTGGATTTTCAGAAGGCCTTTGACAAGGTGCTGCACGCGACTCTACTTAAAAAGAGCCCATTGTATAACAGGAAGCATAATGGGTTATGTAGATGATTGGCTGATTGGCAGGAAGCAGACAGTTGGAATACAAGGATCATACTCTATTTGGTTGCCAGTTGCTAGTGGTGTTCCACAGGGGTCTGTGTTGGGCCGCTTCTTTTTATGTTGTATATTAAATGATTTGAAATGTGGAATGAATGGCTTTGTGGCCAAGTTTGCAGATGATCCAAAGGTAGGTGGAGAAGCAGGCAGTGTGAAGGAAACAGGAGGCTAGAGAAGGACTTGGACAGATCAGGAGAATGGGCAGAGAAGTGGCAATTGAAATACAATATCAGAAAGTGTAGACATGCCCTTTGGAAGAAATATAAACAGGCAATGTTTTTTTAAATAAGGAAAAAATTGAAAATACCCAGATGCAAAGGGACCTAGGAGTCCTTGTGCAGGATAGATAGCCTGAAGGTAAACTTGCATGTTGAATTGGTGGTGAAAAAGGCAAATGAAATGCTGGCATACATTTCAAGAGGAATAGAATACAAGAGCAGGGATGTGATGTTGAGGCTTTATAAGGCACTGATGAAACCTCACGGAGTATGGTGAGCAGTTTTGGGCTCTTCACTTAAAAAAGGATGTGCTGTCATTGGAGAGGTTCAGAGAAGGTTCACAAAGATGACTCTGGAAAGAAAAGTGTTATCATCTGAGGAGCGTATGAAGCTCTTGCCCTGTACTCATTGGAATTTAGAACAAGGGAGGATCTCATTGAAACATTTTGAACATTGGAAGGTGTGGACAGAGAAGATGTAGAAAGGTGGTTTCCCATGGGAGAGTCCAGACAAGAGACTACAAGTTCAGGATTGAAGGGTGTCTGCTCAGGACATATATGCGTTGGAATTTCTTCAGCCAGATGGTGGTAGATCTATGGAATTTGTTGCCACAGGCAGTTGTGGAGGCCAGGTCATTGGGTGTATTTAAGGGAGTTTGGTAGGTTCTTGATTAGCCAGGGCAACAAAGGTTAAAGAAAGAAGGCTGGACAATGGGGCTGAGTGGGAAAATTGATCAGCTCATGATTAAATGACAGGGCACTCGATGGGCTGAATAGCCTATTCCTGCTCCTCTGTTTTATGGACTTATTCTCCACATAGCTTGTGCATTGATGATTTCCTCCCAGAGGTGCCAACTTGGGAATTTGAACCAAACAACCAAAGGGAGTTTCACACAGATTTTCATCTCAGCAACATTGAACTCACAAATTGTCGGAGGCAGGAAAAAGTGGCAAACAGCAGCTTGTGGCTGCCACAACGATACTCCTCAATTATTATTGGTTTCTCCACAAAAGACAGGTAGAGACTGCAACCCTACCTGCTTTACTGTGAGATACCTACAAGCAGCAATCACTGTGTCCATGCATCCACAACATCATGCATTTTAAATACAATTGTCTATCACAGTCTCAACTTATCATGTGCAATCCACCAATAGTCCATGGGTTATTGTGGGTGGCCTGCTGTGGTTATGTGCAGGTGACGTAATGAATGAGTAATGTGCCAATCAAGGTTTTGAATTAGGCAACAACAAAACACAAAAATTCTGAAAAAAATATTTCCCACTGGAACAAAACAAATAAATCGACTGAGAAGGGGTTCCATTTCAGCATCCCCCTCCACTGATGGACTGTTGCTTTGTTATAGGTGGTCCGTGGAATACTGTGGGTAAAAAAAAATGTTGAGAAAGGAAAAAAAACCTTTCTACATCTTCTCTGTCCACTCCTTTCAACATTCAACGTGTTTCAATGAGATCCTCCCTCATTCTCCAAGAGTTCCTCATAACTCTTTCATTCCCAGAGTCATCCCTGTGAACCTTCTCCGATGCCAGCACATTCTTTCTTAAATGCGGAGCCCACAACTACTCACAATTCTCCAAGTGAGGTCTCATCGTGCCTTATGGTCTCAACATCACACCCCTGCTTTTGTTTTCCATTATAGGCCATATAAAAGATAGCCTTGATATTGACGAAAGGAAGAGAGGGAAGGTGAGAGGGCTAAACATTTTCTTCCACAGTAACTCAGATTATTAGTTATTCATTTCTGGACTGTGAAAACTGAGCATTTAAAGCAGGCATGTGAGGGAGGTCAAAAAGAGCTGAGCGCTTGCGTGAGGTGTACAGTGGGGTTTAAGGAGGCACAGCGCCCCTTGTGGGGCGTGGGCAGGATCCCCATATTTTGAAAATGTACACAAAATTTCCAGTTTAAAGCCATTAAAGACTTGTCATTTTAAACAAAATCAATTTTTTTTTTTTTTTTTTTACAGTGAGCACAGTATATCAGACAGAAAATACCATCTGTACCCAGACTCCAAACCCCTTCCACATCACCTCTTTTCAAAGCAGACACTCTGGTTCTCCTGAGTTTGCCATAACTAGCAACCAGAATGCCAAGTAGTGTCCTTGCCCAAATTACATCCAATCCCCAAGTAGTAACCAAAGGTGCAGTCCTGCTGAAGCCTCATTGGAGCGTCATTCCGACACCTCTGTAAAATAAGAGCCTAAAGGCAAAATAAACAAATGGGGAATTTTAACTAGTAGGGAATTTAACTGCGGCCACATATTGAATACAGGGGATTTTACGGAAGTGGGTGTTGGGGTGGGGATGGGTAGAGGAGTTACGACGAGATTGCGGGTGAACAGGGGATTTAATCTGCTATGGGATTTTAACGTGGATTTTGCACATTGTCTAATAGACTGTGTCAGTACAAAGACGACGAGTCCACACAGACCGGTGCGAGGGACTGGGATTAAAAATATACAACCCAGTGTTGGGGGGGGGGGGGGGCGGGGAAAAATCGAGAACAATACTATTCAAACCTGTTCTGAACCCTCAAATATGGAATTTAGGAAGACTTTTATAATATAAACATGTCCTACATCACATTCGGCCTGAAGGCTTTCTTCCATCCCTTAGCCCAATGTCCAGAGGAATCAATTGTTTCTCTGAGCAACAAAAAATCTCCAAATCCCACTTCAATCTACTGTAGGTTCTGCTTATTTCAACCCCGTGCATACATAACGATAAGCAGGGCTGCCAGGCGAACACGTTATTTATTTTGTTAAATTACAATCATCGTCTCCAATGTGCAAGATTCTGGTAAAATTATTCAGTCATTAATTGACTTTGTCTTAAAAACTAAAGAGGACAAGATAACAGTATTGCAATTTGTGTTTCAGTTAGCATCAAAATCTTTTGTTTACTTTCTGCACCCCCATCCAAATGGGAAAAGTCTGGCCGAGTGAGCCCTCTTACTAAGTGACTCTTATTTTTCTCTGGGTTACCGACCACGTTGCTGGGCTATTTGACAGGCAGGATATTATTGAGTTGCTGTGAATTCTGAGGCTGGCTGCCCCTGTGGGGAAGGGGGGAGGCATCTTTTTCTCAGGTAGAGAACATGGTTGGGAACACACAGATTTGTAACTGTAACACTGTGCACAAAGAATAAACACCGTGGGCCACTGACGAGGGGTAGAAATGTCAGGCTCTTCTTTTAAAATTTAGTTTCAGCGGGAACAGAACTTCCATGTGGATAACATTTAACGTTGCAATTCAGAGTGCCCGTGCTAATGCCGTTGCTTTGAGTCCAGTGCCGTGCTATTGTCTGTTGTCAGTTGTATACACAGCACCATCCTCTCACCTCTACTCAAAACTTACTCCCTACAATACTTACGGAGCTGATCTCACATTACTGGCAAGCAGGTAAAAACAACGGCAATCATTTTAAAAACGCAGAAAAACGTGGAAATGTGGAAAATTCACATACCCGTTAAAGAGCCACACATCAGTCAAATTAATTCCATATTACATGCAGCACCATATTTAATTGAACTGAAACTCATATAGGATGGTGTGATTTCTGCTCATTACTTCACCGATTTGTGTTCAGTGCCCAAAAGGGAAGCAGTTTTTCCATTGGAAAATCAGGATTTGTTTTTGATTCAGTCAAATGACTGATTCAGAACCAGTCATAAACCCATAAATCTGGAACTTTGGAGTTGTGTTTTTTTCCCCCCAGGTGCATTGGTTAGAGAGCACTACAGTGAGTTGCAAAAAAGCTGGAAAACCTGTTCAAGAGTATGCTCCTCAACCTTGAAATGACAGCAGTGCAACCTCTCTTCCACCTGCTACCTGCAAATGCTCTCCTTCTAATAATTTTAAATGCTCTTTCCCTTTGAGCTTGGATAGCAACCAAGTTTGTGAGCTAACATCCCTTCACTCAATAATCTCTCTCCATTCCATTCATTATTGGCTGCGTTCCTGCTTTCTCTGAACTATCCATGCTCTGGAACTTCCATACAACCAGTCTTCTACTCTGTCACAAACCCTTTGCTCCAGTGAGAAGGCTTTAATTTCTCTCTCCTCTCCATCTCCTAATGTCGTCGGTTTTATTACCCTTCTCCATTAGTTCACTCCTTGCACTTCTGCAGCTGGCTATTTGCATCTTTCAAATGCCAGAGCATTCTCCTAAATTGAAATGAATAGTTTATGGTCACATGTGCTGAGGTACAGCAAGAAACTTTGTTTTGTGCACTATCCAGGCAATTCAACTTTTAAATAGTACAAATAATGCAAGATGGAGCATCGAAGCAAAATAGTAGAACAATTATAAATGTAAAGAAAGGAACTGCTCGCAAAAGGTCATCGTGCCCCAGTGCTGTTTTGATTTTGTTTTAAACATTAGCAAGCTTTAAATGTTAAAAAAAATTAAGCAGGAAAATTTGCAGACATCATGATGGTAGTTTACACAAAAATGCTGGAGAAACTCAGCAAGTCATGAAGCTTTCTTTATGTACGAGAGATAAAGATATATAACCAATTTTTCCGGCCTGAGCCCTTCATAAGGTATGAGCAAATAGCAGGCAGAAGCCTGGATGAAATGGTGCACGGGGTGGGGGTACAAAGGAAGTGATTATTGAGAACGGATCAGTGAACAAGGGAGTCATGGAGGGAGTGGTCCATGCAGAAGGAGGTGAAGTGGGGGGGGGAGTTGTGTCTGGTGATGGGATCACGTTGTGACCGCAGTAAATGCTTGACCTGTACCCACACCCCCTTCCACATCACCACTTGCGTTCCAGTCAGTCCTTCCAAGAGAAGCAGCACTTCACTTGTTAATCTGCAGGGATCATCTACTGCATTCCGTGCTTCCCTTATGGCCTTCTCTAATCGAAGAGACTGAATGCAGACTGGGAGATTGTTTCACTGAGTACCTCGCTCAGACCACAATAGCAGAGACTTCCTAGTTGCCAACCATTTCAATTCAACGCCCCACTCCCTCGCCAACATGTTTGTCCATGGTCTCGTACATTGCCAAACTAAGGCTACCCATAAAGTGGAGGGGCAACACCTAATATTCTGTCTGGTCATTCTCCAACCAGATGGCATTAACATGGACTTCTCTGGTTTTCTTGTCTCACTTACTTCCCCTTCCCCCTCTCTCCTTTCCTCCAGCTCTCCACTCCATTCCTTTTCTATTCCGAGAGCTATCCCCTCCTACTATCACTTCTCAGCTTTTTACTCTTGTTCCTTCCATCCCATATCCACCTGTTACCTCTTGTCTGTGACTCTGTGCTCCTCCCCACCAACATTTTATTCAGACGCCCATCTGCTTTTTGCTCATACCTTAATGAAGGGCTTATGCCCAAAAAGCTGATCATGTATCGGTATCTTTGCAGCTTAAAGAATGCTGTGCGACTTGCTGAGTCTCTCCAGCATTTTTGTGCAAACAGCAAACTCTAATGTTTTCCTGTTACAGTATTACCTTTGCAGTTAACATGATTTGTGGCTCAACTGTCTCGTTTTGCTTCAAACCTAATGACATGTTAACACTTATTGTAGTTGTGTTAACAACACCCTCAGTGCTGATTAAGCCATCAATAAACATTTCTACTCAAGCTTGTGTATTAAGAAAAAATTATTTATTAAATCTACAACTTGCAACCCTCCACATCATGTGATGATCTGGTCCCTCATCACTATTCATCCCACTCTCTGTGTGGCAGCAAGCTCCACATTAGCATCCCTCCCAGAGTAATAATTTCTCCCAACTAGATTTGATGATCCCACAAGTGTAAATATTATACCTGGCATTTGTGAACTGAACTTGGTTCTTTGATTCCTCTTCCTGCTGTACTCCAAGGCCCTGGCAGAAAGAAGAAAACAAGCTTAAATTCTAAGATCAAGTTCATTTGTCACAAAATACCTCGTACAGTAAAGGGCGTTCTTCTGCAACCAAACCTACAGGTCATCTCTAACATTCATCAGAGTGTGGTATTACACTAACCTACCGGGGACAAACATTACCTAAGTTGATGGAAGGAGAAGGAAAGAAAAGAATGGACTCTGTAGAATTTCTGGTGTATTTTTGTTGAATGACAACATTGTCTGACTGAATTAATGCAACCTAGATTGTATACCTAAAATGGATGAGGGGGGGGGGGTGGGGGGGTGGCTTGGGAGGAGGGGGGGGGGGGAGAAAAAGTCACTGTAAATGTGTGAAAAAGAAAAAGTGTATATCATGGCTATTGTGATTTATGGTGTGAAAAATAAAAAATTTAATAAAAAAAAAGAGTGTGGTATTACACTGAAAAGAAAGATCAATTAGCACCAAGCAAGGGCGGCATGAGAGCACTGTAGTGGAGTTCATTCAGGAGCCCAATGGCTGCGGGGAAGAAACTATCTTTAAGACTATTGGTGCGTGCTTTCACACTCCTGAGCCTTCTCCCTGACAAAAGAAGAGAGAAGAGTGTGGTCTGGGGTGTGATGGGCCCTTCAGTGCTTTGGTTGCCTTTCCTAGGCAGCGGGAGATGAAGTCCATTCAACACTAATTGTCATCGATGCCTTCTAATCTTTGCAAGAAACAGGCAAACTGGAAACCATGGACTTCAAAGAACAAAGGGAGCATAACAGGAGCAAGGATGTGAATTAAATCAAGGTAAGAGCTCAGTTGGGAAAAGAAGGGAACAGAGTAAAAATGCAAAAATCAAAAATGCCCTTTAAAATAATTTATATTTGCCACACATTTTACAAACGAATTTCAGGCACTGCACCTACAAGTAGGTGTATGACCTTACCTGCACTAAAAAGAGCTCACTGAACTCAGGATTTACCAGACAAGCTTTAGTCAAAAAATGTCAACGCTTCTAAACAAAGCACTCACAAAGTGCAGAGAACTGTTGGAAAGGTCAACACACAGCAGGAATAAACAAGTGATTAACATGTTAGATACAGACTGTCTGTAATCAGAACATTATACCCATCTTGCCCTTCACAAAGAGTGACATGCTGTGTGCTTCTAACAGTTTGCTTTCTTTCCAGAATCCCAAAAGTGTTTGTTCCCTTTTTAAGGCCCCCCTTTTCAAGATTGTAAAGCAGTTCAACCATTGTAAGAAACTACTTGTTAGAACAATATTGATGAAAGATCGCTATTATTTCACTATGTCTTAAATGGCCAATGAACAGCTTTGCAAACCTGCTCTGAGGGAAGAACCATTTCCTTTTTTTTAAATATTAGCAATTAAACCAAGGATCCTCCAAACCAATAGGTTCTTTTTACAATCTTGAAAAACAAACATGGCACATAGAGAAGGAAAACCTGTTGCTGGTTGTGAGAGAAGGAAAGAGTCCAACTGACCTACAACCAGTCCGGGTCCCTCCGTTCTTCTCCCATCCATGTGCCTGTCCAAAGTTTTCTTAAATGTTAACATTGATGGTGCCAATATAGAGTTACATTGCTACTGGCGAGCCAGTAGACCTCAGTAAAGATTTTAACAATGTGGTATTATTGTGTCTCCATATGTTTTATTGTACACACTGATAATGAGATGATCTTTCTTTCTCTTTTTCTTCTTCCTTTCTCTATTAAATAGGACATAAAGAGGGGAAGGGGCTGAAGGTTTTCTTGATGTTTTATATTTTTGGTATAATTGTTGATTGTTAAATATATTAAAATGATCAATAAAATATTACAAAAAAAGAGAAGGAAAACCTGTCAAAACCTTTGGTCGAGACCCAGAGTATTCTTTGTGAGGTGGTCATTGTTCACCACCAAGAGTAGCTTGGTACCACCAGTATATATTCCCCTCTTAGACATTCACCATTTTGGTGTGAAAACTAGATCGATTTCAAGTGTACATGTAATTAACAGGGCTCTGCATCTCCAGGATTAGAAAAAAAAACAGCAGTTCTTACAGGAAGGTACACAGGCATCAGCAAAGCAGGAAAAAATGCTCTCTGTTGTGTGGAGCAGAACTATCAATAATGCAAGAGGTTCAAGCAGGAATCAGTTCCCATGAACTTGAAAGGATTGGGTTTCAGAACAGGCAGTGTTGAATATCGTCTCATAGAAAGGGAGATTGGAAATACAGTCACAGGGAAGAAGATCTGTGCTAATTTAGCTGTAGATAGAGAAGTGGAACCTTTTTTGCCTGACAAACTTTGAAACCAGCTCGCAAGGCTGAACAGCAGCTTTTCAACCTAAATACAACTTCCAATTCTGCTTTGGGCATTAATTTTAGATAAGCTTTATGCAACCATTCAAGAACAGCTAAAAATAATGGTATTTCTTGCAACGGTACTTCCACAAATATTTCATAATACCCCAGTGAAATCACATAAGAATTACCTCTGGCAGCTTCCCAGATACTCCTGCAAAGAGACACAAGAAGAATCTAAGAAAGAGAAATAGTTAGCGATTAGAACGGTCACAAACAGTACAGAAAGAATATTTCATCTTTCTGATTTTATCGCATTCTTGTGTCATTACAAAGTACTGCAAGGAGAAAACAAGATACTTTTCGAAGTGCAGTAACTGATCAGAAAATGACCACAAGGGTTTCCCCAATTCCCACCCATGCAATTGGTGGTCCTTCTGGTGAGGCTGGCTCAGTCGAGGGATCAGATTTAGAGCCCACCTGTCCATGTAGCACAGCCTTTTGCTTAAAACCTGATGAAGCAGAAGACCAGGAAAACACAGCAATTTCCAAAAGATCCAAAAAGGCATCAGACAATCAGCTGGCCATTTTCATTGCTGGCAAGTGACAATTACAGAATGTCCGCCATCAAGTACTCTACACCAAACCTAAAATTTAGCCTAATCCAATGGTTTCTCTGAATATTAGTGTTGCACTGGGAAACATGCTTACTTTGATACTCACTTTTTTGCTTTATTGCTGTTGGGGTAATCAACCACCACGCCACCTGTGAATCCAGCTTTCATTGCCTGTGTGGAGATCAACTCCAGCTGGGGATTTAAATAAAAGACATTTGCTGTTTTGAATCATGCCTTACTTTCGGAAACTTCTTTTCCACACAAGACTGGCCTCTTACGTGGAATACACCTCCCACATGACAAGGTGGGACATCAACACATAATCCCAACACACCTCTATATTGACTACAGTACTGCCAAACCTGGCAGCCTTTGCCAGAGATACAGAACCAAGAGTCAGATTGCTGGTTCAGCAGCACATTAAAGTTCCTACAGCACAAGGAATATTTTTGTCTTTAACAAAACCACAAGTATTTTGACATGCATTATGAATCTTTGGAGAAATAATTAACAGGCTACAATTTTTTAAAAAAATTTCTACATTAGGCCCAGCAGTGAGTGATTTGAGGCATGTCCACTGCAGGGGTTAATTACTACAGAATGCAATTCAAGTCAGGCAGGCAGCAACTATGAAAAGAAAAACAGTTAAAGCTTCTGATTTCATACAGAGCGTTCCAAACCTGAAAATTTAACAGTTCTCTTCATCCAGATGCTGCCTGACTTGGTGAGTGTCTACAAAATTTTACATTTTATTTTTGATTTTCAGAACTTGCAGTTAAATTTTCTCGACAACCACCACATACTTTTATATTGGGAGTTTCTAGATGGCAGTTTGAAGTGGGAATGTGTTATATTTTCTCCTCTACTCATTCAAATCAGGTCAGGTAACTCAGAACACTCATCAGACCTGAGACTGACTCGTTCAATAATTGCATAAACTTGGGTGGTACAGTGATGCAGCAACACCAGAGGCCTAGGTTCAATCCTGATCTTGGATGCTAACTGCACGAGGTCTGCATTTTCTCCACCACACGTGGTTTTCCTCTGGGTGCTCAGGTTTCCAAGGACATGTGGCGAGGTTAACCGACCTAGTGTGTTGGTGAAATGATGATAAGGTGGGAAGAATAAAATGGGATTAGTAGAGACGGGTGGTTAATGGTCAGCAATGACTCAGCAGACTGAAGGGCCTGTTTCATGCCATCTCTGCGAAGCAACAGAAAAGAAAACTCTCTCAGCAACTATTGACAGACTCAAGTAAAAGGCATCACAGATTCAACATGATTTAATATTCTGTTAGTGAGAAATGTTGCTCATAACATTTACAAACACCAGGAGGGCACAGCTAAAGATAGGAGCAAAACTAAACGACAATTAAATTGTGATGATGTCCAGAAAATTCACCCCAAGTATTCTGGATTCAAAGCTATGAGAAGTCATTAAACTCTTCCACTGCAGATAGATAGACAAACCAATTTGCAATTTGCCAGTGCAAGTTTTGGGTTGTGGTGTGGCAGCCTGCCACAGCAGCAATCAAGCTGGCGCTCCGGGCAGTGAGCGCAACCAAAGGCCAGCAGCCTGCGCAGTGGCACTGGTCCCAATCAGCAAACTGGCGGGTGAATCGCAAGGGCAGCTTAAAGGTCAACAACCCACAAAATGGTGCTGGCCTTGCTGCGCAGCCAACAGACAGGGACACCACATGGGGAAGAAGGGCACTGTTATGCAGCCAAGTACCTGCACGTGGGAAACCCGCTTTTGTTATGCATGTTGTGACGTTAGCCAAGGGGGGCCATGGCAGGAACAGAGCAAGTATAAAAGTTGGGCCTGAGCCCTAATAAAACTCAGACCTTAACCTGACTAGACTATGTGTGTGTCTTCTTTTAAGTAGTGCGCGGCTACAGTGGTCCATTTCTTTCTCAAGCTGAGGACGAGCAATGAGAAGCCTCAGCAAACAAGGTAAAATGAAGGGCTCAAGCCCAAAATATTGGATAAATATCTTTACCTTTACTATATAAAGTACACTGTTTGACCTGGTGAGTTTCTCCAGCATTGTGTTTTTACTTCAATCACAGGGCCTGCATACACACACAATATCAAGTCAGAGTAATATAGTGTGGAAAAAGGCCCTTCTGCCAAACTTGCCCATGCTTGCCAAAATGTCCCATCCACACTAGCCCCACTTGCCTGCATTTGACCATATCCTTCCAAACCCATCCCATCCATTTATTTGTCCATTTTTTGTTAAACATTGCAATAGTAACCACCTCCTCAGGCAGCCCATTCCATACACCCACTACCCTCTGTGTAAAAAAAAGTGACCCCTCAGGTTCATCTGTAAAGGTAATGCAGGAGCCTTTTGAAGTATTGATGGAGAGGGCTTGGGTACATTCATTTCTGCCTGAAAGTAGCAACCAAGTAGATAAGATGGTAAAGGAGGTTTATGGCATGCTTGCCTTCATTGAATATTATAACCAGGAAGTCATGTGGCAGCTGCATTGAAGCCTAGATATCAGAAATTTCCCATAGAGGGAAAGAGAAGCTAGAAAAATTACACGAACTCAAGTGAGGCCTCATCAGAAAGGTCATACAATATTCTGAGTCAAAAATGAGAAGCTGGAGGGACTCAGCAGTTTGAGAGGATGTTTATTTTAATCCTGTAATAACCAACCTGCTCAGAGTTCTCAGGATACAACTGAAACACAGCTCTAGCTCCTCGCACCTGTTCAACAAAGACATGAATTTAGAAAATCTTCCATCTAACCATGAAATATATCATAATTGTTCCTCAGTTCCACCAGAGTCAACAATAAAAGCAACTTCAGGGGCTAATAAGGCAAATACTCCAAAATGCTGCACACCAAAGCCTAAACAGGGGTCCTCATGAAGAATTATAGTACTCAAGTAGTTAATTGCACTCTTCTTCACTTATCCTCGCTTCATTTAGTTGCCATAAACTACTCTGGGACCACCTAATGATCTGTCTGCACCATTGAAATGTCACTTTCTTTCTTGCACTAACCACAACTGTGGGTATTTATCGATCTTTCTTTTTCTATTCATGATTTATTTTTGTCTTGGAACATTGTGGTAAGATGCAGTTGCTGTACCTGTGTGTGGCTGATGGAAGTAAAAATTTTGGTGCATCTGTACATTGTACTCATGTATATGATAATAAACTCACATCTCATCCATGCCAAAATAAATGTATCAAACATCATACCCTTTTGAGCTATTGCCCGTGCACAATTTACAATTCTTCATCGTCCAAAATCCCAGAATACCTCTGCTCGTAGAGAATTTTGAAGGTGACGTAGAAATAAATTGCATAACATGCACACAAAACTATCCATGTCTGTTCTGCTGAGGTGACACTGAAATTGCCCTGTCTTGAAGCTTACCAGAGAGGCATAGAGTGAGCTGAAGAATCTGTGCAGCCGCTTCGAAGGACTGTGACTCTTCTTATCAGCGTTACACAACCACTGAAGTGCAGAAATACTAAAGAAAGAAAATGCACATCATCAAATTCCACCTTTGGTTGCCTTTTAGATTCACCAGTTCTGGTCTATGCAGTCAGGTATTTAAGATTCAGTGATCAGCTACCAATTAAATGAGTGCTTACCAACGCCCACTATCATTTAGATGTGACTTGGATAGAAATCTGATTTACTGATAATTGATTTGAAGGTGAAGGTTTAAAAAAAGTTAGAACAACAGATTTAACATAATTACGATTAATTTGATTTTAGAATTGCTGCCTTACAAATAAACTAAGAGTTTTCTTCATGTCTGGGCGGTGGCTAAAAAAAAGAGGTAACAAGTAGCGGCTGCATCATAGAAAATTATGGTTAGCACAGTTAGCATTCATATCCTGTGCTGTCTGTGAGGAGTTTGTACATTCTCCTCCTGTCTGCATGGGCTTCAACTGGGTGCTCCAGTTTCTACCCATCCTTCAAAATTTACCAGGGTTGTAGGTTAATTGGGCGTAATTAGGTAGCACGGGCTCATGGGCTTGTTACCTTGCTTTATGTCTAACTTTAATTTTTTTTTTAAATCCCAAACAGTTAGGAGGTAGAAAGGTACCTCATAGCAGCATATCAAATCAGGAGGAGCAGGGATATAGTGAATACTCAGTCTTTTTCCACCAGGGTAGGCAATTTTAGAACCAGAGGACATACCATATATGCCAGCGTAGAAGACGGTCCTTGAATGTTAAAAATGTCACCCTAAAGCCAGGGGCCATCTTGTATGCCATATATAAATTCTAACTTTAACAGCAAAGTCTCAGCGATCCACTGTGGGGCCCATCTGCTCATTGGCTCTGTACAGGCTTTAAAATATGCTAATAAAACCTAAACATTTTTGGGGAAATTTGCTTTTAAAAATAAGCCTGCGTTTTAGAGGCGGTGGGACCTCTAATGAGCGAGTGGTCATGACCAGGTGGCAATCCACATTTGGGGTGTCAGGAGCTCAGATGGGAGGGTGGCTGGGGCGAGGTTCCCAAGTGCCAGACTTGGGGTAGTCTTGTACAACAAGTACACCTCAAAAGCTAATTTTAGGTGGAAATTCAGAGGGTTGCCTTGCATGTAGTCTTATTCACCAGCATATACGTTAGGTTTAAGGTTAGAGGGGAAGAGATTAAAGAGGGTCCACTTACCCAATCACCAAAATATCCCCAAAATTCTCTGCCAGTCCAGACAGCTGATCCTACATCACAATTTTTTCACAGCTCTTCCAATGTGAGCCATGTCAACTGCCTGAGCCTTTAAATTCCTGAAATGCTTCCTGATTTGTCCACATCTCCTTCTCTTGCGTTTAATATTTTTTTTTTAAAGCCACATTTTTGATCAGTTTTTGGTCACATCTGAACATCAAATGTTCCAATATTGCAAATGTGAAATTCCTTTAAACATCATAGCAGATTAAAAGTCTTAGAATGACACAAGTTTTTACCATTCACATAGGTAGTGACAAATGAAAACCTGCTGATTTCACTTCACATGCAACTCAAATATGCTGACAGAGGTAATGTTATAATGGCACTGATTTACCACAGCTTACAAACATTTGTTGGAAGTATCTGAGATTTGGTGCTGCTGCCTGGTCCTATCAACCACCTTGTGACTTCTATAAATCGCACCAGGAAATGACCTGGCCTGGCAGTAGAAGCAACTGCTGTCCATGAGCATATCAGCCATCATCTTTTGCTCAAAGACTGTCTCTTGGGTGTTCAATTTCTTGCTGGGGCAGAGATTTCTGTGGTCTCTCCAACCAAGGAGGAATGCAGACACCCCAATATGTCATGTGTTCTTTCAGCCGTGAATGATTCTCATATTCAAACATACGGCCAGAGATATCCATGTTGGTTTTCAGTCTCAAGAAACCTTTTTGGTGGGTTTTCATGGTTGAAATGTGGCAAATTCCATTTTGGGTGAAGATTTCTTGTCATATTTTTCTTTGTTGGTGGATTTGAAAAATTGTTGTGTTGTAGCCCACAGCTCTTGTATGCAAGTGAGCTGCATCTGTCATCCCTCCAATATCATCAGTGCCCGACAAGCCTTCAACCTGGCTCCTGCCCTTTCTGAGCCTTGCTCAAGTGTTTCCCCTCACCTAGTGACCTCATCGAATCATCACACAGACATTAAACATAGAGTAACCCACCATATAGAGACCCAGGGTCCTAGCACAGTTTTGTAGATTACCTCAGGACCATCTTAAAATCCCAAGAAAAGAATTCGACCACATGCAAGAGTTGGGCATATTTCGCAGATATGACAGCTGCTGGGCTTCACTGTTGCATATGTTGCCAATCTAATGGGGATTGGCAGCCTCGTGTCCTTAACAATTCTACCCTGCCTGACCAAGACAACATCCCCAATTTACAACTTTTCAGCAAACCTTCATGGCAAACATGTATTTGCAAAAATAGGTCTAGTACGTGCTGTCTATCAGATTCCAGTTGAGCCTTCTGATGGTGGGAAGACGGCAGTAATTACCCCTTTCGGCATGTTTGAGTTTCTCCGAATGCCATTCGGCCTACGGAATGCAGCTCAGACATTCCAGTGGCTCATGGACCATGTACTCGCCAGCATAGATTTTGTGTTTGTTTACACGACGATATTCTGGTTGCAAATGTGGATGAAACGGGGCACAAGCACCACCTTATCTCCTTGTTTCAGAGGCTTAATGAGTTTGGCATGTGATCAATCCCAGTAAATGCATTTTGGGGATGATCTTGTATTTTTTGGACGTAGATTACGCAAAATGGTATTTGGCAGATGAATAGAAAGTCTGAGAGGTTCGAGAATTTTTTACACCTGTTACATTTGGTCAGTTAGCATTTTTTTTAGGCATTAATTTTTATTGCCAATTTCTGCAGCATCTCTATTACCCCTTACTGACTGAACTACTAAAATGATCTGGTAAGTCCGTGTCCAAAAGACCATTAACTTGGGGAGACTATGCCGTGAATGTTTTCAACGACATTAAGACTGTGCTTGCAAATGCCACGATGCTTATACATCAAAAGCCTGACACCTTGCTTTCTCTTACCACAGATGCATCTATCAGTGATGTGGGGAGCAGCGTTAGAACAATGAGTACGTGGGCAATTGGAATCTCTAGCGTTTTTTTCAGCCAAGTTTTCACCAACTCAGGCAAAATACAGAACGTTTAGTCAAGAACTCTTGGCCATCTATCTTGCAGTGAAACATTTCTGCTTTTTATTGGAATGTCGTCCTTTCACTATTTATACAGACCACCGGCCTTTTACGCATACTGCAAGTACAAGTGAACATCTCTACTCACTTAGAGAAATTTGGGTTTTGAACTTCATCCAAAATGGGAGATTTTGTTGTTCCAGATTCCCATTTCCAGCACATGCACCTATACTTGTAGGCCTGCCTCCGCCATCTCAGGGATATACTTATATGCTCATGTGTAAAGACCAGGTGGCAGGAGGCCATTCTTATCACTGACATCTCTGAGAAGACCGTTGCTATTCCATCTTTCAGCGTTCTGGTCGCTATTACAATGGATTGAGGGTCGCAGTTCGAGTTGGTGTTGTTCCAAGCTCTCGCTGATCTTCTGGGCACTACCTGCATTTGGCTTACCATCTGCAGGCCAAAGGCCTCATTGAGCGTTTCCAATGATAATTGAAGGCAGCATTCACAGCAGGTGGTGATACATCTATGTGGAACGAGCGTTTGTCCATGGTTCTCCTTGGATTGCGTACTGCCGCTAAGGCAAATCTTGGATGCTTAGTGGCAGAGGATGTATGTGCACTTTGTTAACCTTGCCAGGCAAGTTTGTGAATCCAAGTCCAAGCACATTGCTCTATGATCTGGCTAGTTATGTTGACCATCTTTGGGGGAAAAAATGAGATTACTCCAATTTACACCTAAACAGCAGGCATCACCTGCTGCGAATTTGCTGAATGATTTACACTGCTGTACTCATGACTGTTCCTCTGACTTGATGCTGTTCGAAAACCACTTCAGCTCGATAACGATGGTCCTTTTCAGGTCTTAGGACGTCAGCTGAACACTTTTGTGATCAACAGGAATGGAAAAGCTGACGCAGTTTTGATTGACAGGTTGATGCTGGTGTATATTGACGGTCCGTGTTCTGCGTCGGAGCCAGAGTCAGAGGACCAGTCCCTCCCCTGGCAGTCGGACCGTGCATCGCCTGTCTTCCACTATCATACTGTCAGGCTTCCAGACCATTTCGTAGTGGGACAGTTCCAATCTCCCTTGCATGGCTCGGAAATGAGGAGCGGGCTGTCGCAGTCACATTGTTAGCTTCGTCGGGAGCCATTACTGATGACATAAGTGATGCGACGTGCAGGGGTAATAGCATGCATGCGGGAATGTGCTAAGCGTCAGATGCAAGAGAAGGAGAGTGAGAATGTTAGGATCACCCATGTGATAGTGAACCTATGAGGAGTTTAGCTGGGTGGTGTTTGGGGAGTTGAAGAATGCAATGTTGGGTCTAGTGAATAATAAAAGAAAGACAACTTCATGGTGTGCTGAAAGAAACGAGTGAGTGTATTCTTTATTTGTTTGTAAGCTGTGTTAAATTAGAGCTGTTGCAGTGTCAATCCCCCACCAGTTTCCCCATTACCTAATGCAGCCATCAAAGGTGCCAGGCCGGAATGGCATACCTTCACCCATGTCTCCCAGAATAAGATCACCTTCAACTTCTCTCTCCAATGCAACATCTATCAGGAAAGTAAAAACAAACTTAGGCTCACATTAATGTGGAAGCAGCAAGTCAAAATTTAAAAATAGCATGTCCTGTCACTTCAGCAAATTTTCATGCATGTGATTGACAAAAGTAACACCTGAAATGCTTTGTATTATATTTCCTTCTAGTTCCTCAGCCCTTTCAAAATGCATTTCTTTGTCTAAAAATCAAATGTTCTTAAACATGCCCTATATAATAATTCAAGTTACAAAGTATGTAAACATCACAAAACTACAACGGGATTCAAGAAGGTACTGAGGGCAAGGGCTCTCGAAGAGTCTAGGGTGCTGAAAGCTTCCTGATCGTATCGGACATTTGGACCTGGGGGCTCAGGTGGAAAAGTTGGAAAAATTGCTGAAGTTGAATCCATGGATGTTCAGCATTTCTGAACATTTCTCTTTTGCTTCTTTTCCTATTATTAGGGGTGCCAGACAACGCTCATTTTGACTTTTTGTTTGCCTTGACAGCAATATTGTGTATATTAGATTTTATTTGTATTATTACATGACAATAAAAGGAACCGTGAAAAAGGGTAATTCGGTTATTGGAAACTAAGCTCATTTTTTGTTTCATCCAGTAACTGTTCATTTCTCATTCCTCCTGCCTAATTCTACTCCCCTTTAACATGACCCAGCTCAACATCCCATCCAATCAAATCAACATGTGCTCAATTTTTCTCAAGCAAAATATTTCAGTAACAATTGGGTTCAGAGCAGTGATTCTCAGCCTTCCCCTCCCACTCCCATACCACCTTAAGCAATCCCTTACTAATCGCAATGTACCTATGGCATAGGAATGACTTAAAGTGGTATGGGAGTGGACAGCAAAAGGCCTGAGAACCACTGAGTTAAGAGAGTGGAAAAAAAAGAAAAGAATTTAGGAGTTACAGAATGCAGAACATGAAGGACCTACCTTGTATGTCAAGGCAGAGATAAAAACAAAAGGAAGAAATAAACACAAACAACCCGAGTTATTATCATTGTCGGACAACTGATTCAAACAAAGGAATCAAGTCACCCAAAGTTGCAAACTTCAGTTGTACAATCTAATCCATCGCTTGGGATACATCCATCGCTTGGGCACCCTGGTGGACTCTACAACTTCAGGTGATGTGATTTCTCAGTCCATGACAGTCATCCATCTATATTGGCTCACCTTTTTGTTTTCTCCCCCCCCTCTGGAGTAGAGGACATACCCACCCTGATCTGCCAGGCACATCTTCCTGCTCTACATTTTCCATTCTGACATTACCTTTCCAACTGCTCCCATTTTCACTCATTGACCAGATAAACCTTGTTTGCAGCTTAAACTCTGAGTCAGAGATATCCTTCCCTCTTCCCTCAGTTTCTTTGCTTACCTTCTAGTTCTAACAAAGGACCTTTGACCTGAAATTGAGACTCAGTTTTTCTTCCCATAGATGCAGGCTGACCTGGTGAGTATTTTCAGCATTTTCTATTTTTATTACAGAACTCAGGCAATCAGCTGAACTGCCCATCAATACTCTCGAGGGTCTAGTTTTCTTCTTGAAACTTCCTATCGGTAACAACTCATAATCCCAACTCCTTTCAAACAATGAGACCGTTTTCAGAGAAGTCTACAAGTTTAAAAGGAACCAACAGCAAAACCTAAAGGGATTAGGACATCTGGACATCTTCAGTTGAAGCCTCTTTAGGACTTCCTTACTTCACAGCAAGTCACAAGTAAAAGAGGACTTAATACAACTGGTAAGCCCCAAACATGCCACTCATCCAAGAATCAAGGGGAAAAAAGGAAAAGGCACTTGAAGAGGAAAAAATGCTTGTTATAAAGAAGAGGCTAAAATGGTGTCACATGGTTGAGGGAATGAAAAACTGCATTTAAGAAGAAACTAAGAGTAAACGAATAGGATATGTTGAAGGAGGTGGTTGCAATAAAGTTAGAGGTGAACATTTTCAGCAAAATCAGAGTTATCCACCTATTAGTCTGTGCTTCCTCCCTTCTCTCTGCCTTTTTATTCAGATGGATGCCTGTTTTTTTTCCATATTCTTGACCAAGGACTCAGGCCCAAAATGTTGACTCCCTTTTACTTCCCATGGATGTTGCATATCCTGTTCAGTATCTCCAGCACTTTTGTGTACTGCACTGGACCACAGAATCTGCAGATTTTCTTATTTAACTCCATCTGGCTGAATGGGCTGCTTCTGGGGTGCAATACTATCCTTGCTCTGCACCCAACTGATTTCTCTTTAATACCCTGCACTTGAATTGTATCATGTGTACTGGTCTGCTCACAAAACAACCTCAATCACTGCAACTTGAACAGAGGTGAATATCCAGACAGTTGCACTCCTCTGAGAAGTGAAACAATCTGAATTTGAAGTTTGTTTATTTTTAAGGCAAATGCACATGCAAGTAGTCTCACAGATGCACTTTGGACTAAACATCAGGGATCTCAATACCAGCGTGGTAGTGTGAACTTCACGTAACATGAATAAAACCCCTAGCCCAACTTTGTACAGGTGTCTTCCATGTCTGATTGAGGTAATATTGTTTTGTCACCTCCCAAACATGGCTGGGCTGCTGCCCACACTAACGCAGAGAGGAAAAAATGTGAATGTTTTTGGTCAGAACCCTACAGCACAAAACGCTAAAGGGTTCTGAATTGAAACATCAAACATTCTTTCACTCCCACTGAGACAGCACGATTTGCTGAGTCCTTCCAGCAGAATGCTTCTTCTTGCAGCAGCTGCAATCTCCTATCTAGTGTCTCAAACCTTGCAATGTCCTCCTTCAGAGTGGCAATTCCCATATTGCCCCAGCCATCTCCGTGCTCTGTATGCAAATGTATGGAAATGGAAGTAGAGTAAATGTGAATAGGCTCTTTCCACTTAGATTAGGAGAGACAAATACAAGAGGACATGCACTTAGGGTGAAAGGAGAAAGGTTTAAGGGGAACCTTTTCACTCAGAAAGTGATGGGAGTGTGGAATGAATTCCCATCTGACTTGGTAAATGTGGGCTCACTCTTGTTTTAAAAATAAACTGGAGGGTTACAGAATGGGTGCAGGTCAGTGGGACGACTGGTATGGTGTTTTTGGTACAGACTAGAAGAGCCAAATGGTCTGTTTTCTGTGCTGTAGTGTTCTATGGAAGAATAACAAACAAGGAGAGCCCAGCGAAGGGTGGCACAGGACAATGTTGTCTTTTCACTTACCAAGCATCGCTGGACTGATATCCACACCAACCCAATGATGTCCTTCTTCAGAGAGATAATCTCCACTGAGCCCTGATCCACACCTGGTGAACAAACAGAATGCCATATTAACCCCATCCTAGACATAGAAAGCTCTGTGCTTGGATAAGACATGGAAGTCTTAAAATATAGAACAGTACAGGCCCTTCAGCCCTCTATGTTGTCCGACCCATATATTCCTAAAAGCACTAACCCCTCCCTACCATACCTCCACTTTCCTCCATCCATATGCCTGTCTGGGTCTCTCAAATGCCCCTAATTTTCAGCTCCACCACCATCTCTGGCAAAGCATTCCAAATTTGTGTAAAAAACTTACCCCTGATGTCTTCCTGAAACTTCCCTCCCTTAACTTTGTACACATGTCCTCTGGTTTCCTGCCCTGGGAAAAAGGTGCTGGCTGTCCACCCTATCTATGCCACTCATAATCTTGTAGATCTCTATTAAATCTCCCCTCATCCTTCTACCCTCCAAAGAGAAAAGTCCGAGCTCTGCTAACCTTGCCTCATAAGACTTGTTTTCCAATCCAGGTCACATCCTAGTAAATGTTCTCTGCACCCTCTCCATAGCCTCCACATCCTTCCTATAATGAGGTGACCAGAACTGAACACAATATTTTAAGTGTGGTCTCATCACAGATTTGTAGGGTTGCAACATGACCTCTGCACTCCTAAACTCAATCCCCCTATTAATGAAACCCACAATCACATAGGCCTTCTTAACTATCCTATCAACCTGCACTGTAACCTTGAGTGATGTGTGGATTTAAACCCCAAGGTCCGTCTGGTCATCTATACTCTTAAGTAACTGACCATTAACCCTGACTTATCCTTCTTGTCTGTCCTTCAAAAATGCATCGCCTCACATTTATCTGGATGGCTTCAAAAATGCATCACCTCACATTTATCCGGATGGAACGCCATCTGCTACTTTTCCGCCTATCTCTGCATCTTGTAACCTTCGACAACCTTCAGCTTCATCCACAACTCCTCCAGCCTTCGTGTCATCCATAAACTTACTGACCCATCCTTCCACCTCTTCATTCAGGTCATTTGCAAAAATCACAAAGAGCAGGGGTCCCAGAACAGATCCTTGTGGTACTCCACTAATCACCAACCTCCAGGCAGAATATTTCCTCCACTACTACTCTCTGCTTTCTTCCTAGAAGCCAATTTTTAAGCCACACAACTAAGGTTCCATTTATCCCATGACTCATGACTTTCTGGATGGGTCTCTCATGGCGGACCTTGTCAAATGCCTTAATAAAATCCATGTAGACCACATCTACCATCCTACCCTTATCTATTTTTTAAAAACCACCTCAAAAAACTCATATAGGCTCGTGAGGCATGACCTTCCCTTCACAAAGACATGCTGATTATCCTTGAGTAGACTGTACTTCTCCAAATGCTCATAGATCCTGTCCTTAAGAATTCTCTCCAATAGTTTGAACAACAAATTTCAAGGACTTTCCCTATTACCTTTTTTAAAATAAGAAGACTACATTTTCCCCTTCGGCACCTCCCCTGCAGCCAAAGAGGACTCAAAGATCATAGCCACTGACCCAGCTACCTCTTCCCTCACTTCCCACAGCAACCTGGGGTATATCACATCCTGTGCCAGGGACATATAAATCTTGATGTTTCCAAGATCCATCACTTTCTCTTTCTTAATCTCCACATTGTCCCAGCAAACAGGCCTGTTCTATTCCATCTTCATCCTGATCAAGGTCCTTTTCTTTCGTGAATACTGATGCAAATAATTCATTTACGAACTCCCCAACCTCCTCCACCTCCAGGTACATGTTGCCTCCTTTATCCTTTAGTGGCCCCATCTTCATTCTCACCATCCTTCTGTTCTTCACATACAAATAGAACTGCTTGAGGTTCTCCTTAATCCTACATGTCAAGTCTTTCTCATGCCCCCTTCATGCTCTCCTGTCCTTTCTTAAGCTCCTTTGTGGCTACATATACTTCTCATGTGCCTTTCCTGCTTCCTATATCTAATATATGCTTTCTTCTTTCTTTTGACTAGTTTCTCCCGTTATGACAACCATGGTTCCATTTTCCAATCATCTTTTTCTTGTACAAACCTATCCTGAACACAGAACAAGTGGTCCCTAAATTTCCTCCACATTACTTCCGTGGTTTCACCCTTGAACATCTGTTTCCAATTTACTCCTATTTCCTACCTCATCCCTTCGTAATTAGCCCTTCCCCAATTAGGCATTTTCCCATTTTGTCTGTTGCTATCCTTGTCTAAAGTTATGCTGAAGCTAAGGGAGTTGTGATCCCTCTCACTAAAACGACCCCCCACCGAGAGGTCCGCCATCTGACCAGGTTCATTCCCCAGAACCAGATCCAGTTTGACCTCTCCTCTCATCAGCTGGTCCACATACTGTGTCAGGAATCCTTCTTGGACACACCTGACAAATTCAGCTCCATCTATCCCTCTTGCAGTCAGGAGGTGCTTGTCAATATGAGGGAAGTTGAAATCACCCATAACTACAACCCTGTATTTCTAGCACCATTCCAAAATCTGCCTGCTTATCTGATCTTCGGTGTCCCGACGGCTATTTGGGAGCCTACAGATTATTCCCAGCACAGTGATAGCTCCCTTCCTATTTCTGACTTCCAACCACACCAACTCAGTGGACACTCCCTCTGCAGCATCCTCCCTTCCTATCTGTGATACTATCCCTGATCAGTAATGCTATTTCCCCTCCCATCCTATTCCTTTTAAAACACCTAAAGCCCCGGTACCTGCATCAGCCAATCCTGCCCTTTCTCCAGCCAAGTTTCTGTAACAGCCCCACATCATAGTTTCATGTACTGATCCATGCTCCAAGTTTATCCCCTTTATTTCAAAAACTCCTAGTATTGAACTAGATACATTTCAACCCCTCTAACTGGCTACATTTATGTTTTGACCCCTGCCTGTCCTTCATCACAAATTTAGAACATATGGTATCATGCTTTTGACCTTTTGCCCTAATCTCCGGGGTCGCGTAACTATTTAGCATGTGGGAGTCTCGTTCGTTATCGGAATTAACCAGACAAATCGCTCCACCAACTAAGAACGGCCATGCACCACCACCCACAGAATCGAGAAAGAGCTATCAATCTGTCAATCCTTTCTGTGTCCGGGATGGGTGATGTTTCCCGTGTTGAGTCAAATTAAGCCGCAGGCTCCACTCCTGGTGGTGCCCTTCCGTCAATTCCTTTAAGTTTCAGCTTTGCAACCATACTCCCCCCGGAACCCAAAGACTTTGGTTTCCCGGTAGCTCCCTGGCAGGTCATGGGAATAACGCCGCCGGATCACTGGTCGGCATCGTTTATGGTCGGAACTACGACGGTATCTGACCGTCTTCGAACCTCCGACTTTCGTTCTTGATTAATGAAAACATTCTTGGCAAATGCTTTCGCTTTTGTCCGTCTTGTGCCGGTCCCAGAATTTCAATACGAACTCAGCGGCACAATACGAATGCCCCCGGCTGTCCCTTTTAATCATGGCCTCAGTTCCGAAAACCAACAAAATAGAACTGTGGTCCTATTCCATTATTCCTAGCTGCAGTATTCAGACGGCCTGGCCTGCTTTGAACACTCTAATTTTTTCAAAGTAAACACTTTGGACCCCGCAAGACACTCAGTCAAGAGCATCAAGGGAATGCCGTGAGGCAGGGGCTGGGACAGGCGGTAGCTCGCCTCGCGGCGGACCGCCAGCCCGATCCCAAGATCCAACTACGAGCTTTTTAACTGCAGCAGCTTTAATATACGCTATTGGAGCTGGAATTACCGCGGCTGCTGGCACCAGACTTGCCCTCCAATGGATCCTCCGTAAAGGATTTAAAGTGTACCCATTCCAATTACAGGGCCTCGAAAGAGTCCTGTATTGTTATTTTTCGTCACTACCTCCCCGAGTCGGGAGTGGGTAAGTTTCGCGCCTGCTGACTTCCTTGGATGTGGTAGCTGTTTCTCAGGCTCCCTCTCCGGAATCGAACCCTGATTCCCCGTTACCCGTGGTAACCATGGTGGATACGAGCCGTACCATCGACAGTTGATAGTTGCCCTAATCTCTGCGCTAGTTTAAACCCTCCCCAACAGCTCTAGCTTCTGACTGAATTCATGACATCGCTGTCTTGATGATTCCCTTATCCCTCCCCACCTACCTCTCTGTAACTCCTGGTACTTTCCTGTCACTGTAGAAGGTGGAACAATTGCTTACACCTCCTCTCTCACCACCATCGAGGATCCCGAACACTTCTTCCATGTGCGCAAAGATTCACGTGCACCTCATCCAACCTCATCAGCTGCACTCGCTGCTCCTTGCAGTAATGGTTACCTTCTCAAAGCATCAACACTCTGCTGCAATGACCATCCTGAGCACCCAGTTGCTGCCATTTCAACTTCCCATTCCCAAACTAACCTATTTGTCCTGGGCCTTCTCCACTGTCACTGATGCTTAACATGCACAAGAGGAACAAAATTTCATATTCCACCGGGGCAATCTGCAGCCCAATGGTGCAAACACAGAAATTCCTAATTTCAGGAAATGAGCCCCCTTCTTCTTTACCAATCTCTCCTCTGCTTTTTTTTGTCTCCTTTCCCACCCAATCCCACCTCCATCACACCTTTTCTCACACCCCCCCCCCCCAATTCTTTCCCCCTCCAGCCCCATCTCCCCATTGCATTCTTCCGCTCACATCCCCACCCTCTTCAGTTCCATCTGGTCTCTCTTTATACCTCCATTGTCACCCCTTCTTCTCACATTCCAGCACTGGCAGCCTTTGTCTCTCATCACCCACTCCACCTTGTGAGACACATCTTGCTCACCTGACCACTTGCCTTTCCTTACTTCCCTCTCTCTTTTATCTGGCACTTGTCAATCTCCTTCCTCTGTTCATCATGCGTCACCTCTCCCTTGTTCATTTACTTAAGGTTTCAGCGTGAAACGTTGACTATTCTTTTTCTCCCACTGACACTGGAGTTCCTCCAGTAAATTAGATTTCCCCTCATCATAATTGGATTAGGTTTATTCAAGTACCTTGGGTTGACAACAAACCTAATCTGACCAGAGGCAAATGCAGCATCTGAAATATTGCATCATTGACGCCAGTTGAAACATTTTAATTTACCACCAAGAAAAACTCCCAACCATTTTATTGAACACAAATCTCCATTTTGTCTCTCGTTCACAGAAAGTGAAACAGCTATTACCCAACTATATTATGCAACTCATCCACCACTACTCCTGGATGTCACGTGAAGATTAATTTCTGGATGTAGATTCTGTGGAAAATGTGTGATGTAAAACTAACAAAAGAGAAAAAAAAAACAATGGCTGCTCTATGCTCAAGATTCAGAAGATTCATACCCAACGTCTAAGAGGAAGCAAGGCTGATCCTGTGGTAAATTAAGTAGTTCAACAGCTCTCTCCGACATCTGTGCCTGGATTTCAATCATACGCGTGCTGTGAAAAGGAAGAAAACTGTCTTGTAACTGGCTGGCTCATAATTGGTAATGCAAAAATCACATGGCAACAAGACTGGCAGATTTGCTTCTATGATGGATTTAAAAACAAAAAAAAAAACACCCTGTTGGGATTTTGCAAAGCAGCAATCATAACACTCTCTAATTCCCATCCACACAAGATGACAAGCTGGAATCTAAACACTGATCAGCTCTCCGATACCAGACCCACCACATGATATCAATTCTAATTTCACACTCTTTATTTGTTTTGCAATTACCACCCTGCCTCCCACCCTTCCTGAAAATACACATCTGAGAGGCCTTGACTACTACAACTGACTGGTCAGGGGCTCCAAGACTGACAGCATGAACATAACATGCTAAATTGGATCAGCAAGTTTGCAGATCTCACAAAGGTTGAAGGTGTTGTGGTCAGCGAGGAAGACTTTCAAAGCTCACACAGGGATCCGGACCAGGTGGAAAAATAGGCTGAAAAATGGCAGATCTAATTTAATCTAGACAAGTGAGAGATGCTGCATTTTGGAAGGACAAACTAAGGCAGAACTTACACGGTAAACGGTAGGGCACTGAGGAGTGCAGGTAGAACAGAGGGATCTACAATATAGATACATAATTCCCTGAAAGTAACCTCACCGTTAGTGCCGTAAAGAGAGCTTTTGTCACACTGGCCTTCATAAATTAAAGTATTGAGTAAAGGAGTTGGGATGTCATGGTAAAGCTGTAAAAGACATCGATGAGGCCAAATTTGGAGTTTGGAAGGTTACCGCACGGATGGCAGTCTCTTCAATCTGAGGCGCCTGCAAGCTCACACCAAGACACAAGAGAAACTTGTCCATGAACTACTCTTTGCAGACGATGCCGCTTTAGTTGCCCATTCAGAGACAGCTCTTCAGCGCTTGACGTCCTGCTTTGCGGAAACTGCCAAAGAGTTTGGCCTGGAAGTCAGCCTGAAGAAAACTGAGGTCCTCCATCAGCCACATCTCCATCGGGCACACAAAACTCAAAACAGTCAACCAGTTTACCTATTTCGGCTGCACCATTCCATCAGATGCAAGGATCGACAATGAGATAGACAACAGACTCGCCAAGGCAAATAGCGCCTTTGGAAGACTACACAAAAGAGTCTGAAAAAACAACCAACTGAAAAACCTCACAAAGATAAGCGTATACAGAGCCGTTGTCATACCCACACTCCTGTTCGGCTCCGAATCATGGGTCCTCTACCGGCATCACCTACGGCTCCTAGAACGCTTCCACTAGCATTGTCTCCGCTCCATCCTCAACATCCATTGGAGCGCTTTCATCCCTAACGTCGAAGTACTCGAGATGGCAGAGGTCGACAGCATCGAGTCCACGCTGCTGAAGATCCAGCTGCGCTGGGTGGGTCACGTCTCCAGAATGGAGGACCATCGCCTTCCCAAGATCGTGTTATATGGCGAGCTCTCCACTGGCCACCGTGACAGAGGTGCACCAAAGAAAAGGTACAAGGACTGCCTAAAGAAATCTCTTGGTGCCTGCCACATTGACCACCGCCAGTGGGCTGATATCGCCTCAAACCGTGCATCTTGGCGCCTCACAGTTTGGCGGGAAGCAACCTCCTTTGAAGAAGACCGCAGAGCCCACCTCACTGACAAAAGGCAAAGGAGGAAAAACCCAACACCCAACCCCAACCAACCAATTTTCCCCTGCAGCCGCTGCAACCGTGTCTGCCTGTCCCTCATCGGACTTGTCAGCCACAAACGAGCCTGCAGCTGACGTGGACTTTTACCCCCTCCATAAATCTTCGTCCACAAAGCCAAGCCAAAGAAAGAAAGGAAGGTTAACAATAAAATTGAAAGAGTGCAGAGATGATTAACAGCAGATTGTCAGAACTTGAGGAACTGAGTTACAGGGAAAGATTAAACAGGTTAGGATATTATTCCTTGGAGCATAGAAGAAAGGGAGATTTGATAGAGGGAAACAAAATTATGATGGGTATAGAGAGAATAAAGGCAAGTAGATTTTTTTCACTTAAGTTAGGTGAGATACAAACCAACAGACATGGGTTAAAGGTGAAGTTTTGAGAGGAACATTTAGTTTCTTCACACAGAGAGTGATGGGTACATGGAACGAGCTGCCAGCTGAAGTGGTGAAGCTGGGCTCAATTTCAGCATTGAAGAAAAATTTGGACAGGAACATGGGAGGGGTGTGGAGGGATATGGAATGGTGCAGGTCAGCAGGATGACAGAATAGTTTGGCAAAGACTAGAGGGCCAAAAAGTTCTAATCAATAGGTGTAATGCAGTCAAATAGCTTTCCAATGGCTATCAGGCTCTTGAATTTCCCCTTGGTAGACTGACACAGGCTGAGAGTGACTTGAGGTCAAAGGACTCACACCAGGCTGTGGGAGACTCATGAGAACCAGGTATCAGAACCTTGATTTGAGAGGATGTTAAGGGCAAGAAGGGCTTGCAAAGGACCTCAGATGCTGAAGCTTCCTGTTCGAATCGGAGATTTGGACCTGGAGTTCAGGCTGCCAATGGTTTGAACAGGAGTTTGTGCGGCTGCAGAGGCTGAGGGAGTGCTGGAGGTGATTCCATGAAGACTGTCTCTCTGAAGGGGCTCTTGTTTGCTTGCTTTTCTCTTATTGTTAGGGGCATCAGACCAAAGTTAAATTATATCAGTATTTTACATTTTTACATAACGTGACAATGAAAAGAACATGGTCTGCTCCAAAAACACAGAAGGGCTGCCTGCACTATTGAAAGTCACTTCTTTTAAAAACTTGAATTACTGTGAATATTTATAATCGATCTTGCATATTTTAATTTTAAAAATTCTATTTAGTGTGCTATATTCTTTAAACCAACAGCTGTTTGACTGCAGCAAGTGAGAATTTTGGTGGATATGTACATCATACAATGGCAATGAACTCAGTGTTATCCTCATTATTCTCAAACCTTTATCATACACATGCTTCAGCTCGAAGCAGAATCCAGACCTTCCCTTTCCCATAGCAGATGTGGTACCATCTGCAACATTCTGCTAGTTCAGTTTACACTGAGAATAAGGCAAAGGGATCAGCCAGACTTCCATAGCTCAGAACCAGATTCCATGATTTACTATGCTGCATATCATTTTGTTGGTATTTGACGAGAATCAAACTTAATGTCATCCCATAATACAGTAAAACCCCTGGTACCCGATACCTATGGGATTTGGAAGATGCCGGATAAGTGTATTTTCCGGTTGCTTGAGACTTACTATTACAATGCCTAATACACCTGCATCAAGAAGAAACAGTTTAAAGGACAAAAAAAATTACTGTACCAACACTGAACAAACTTGAATACATGAACCTTTAAGCATTTTACTTTATTTTCAGTCACATTTTTTGAAAACATTTAACTGTCACTGCATCTGCAGGTTGAACCCCCTCCGAAGAGCTGCCCGAAAGATAAACAATGTTATAGATCATAAACTCCCCCTCCCACAAGTTTACAGATAAAGCCTCTGACTGGGGCAACTCTTAAAAAGCAGGGATAAGGAGACACTTTAAGAGAGTAACCCAACAGCAAGCAGCTCTTCACCCTGGGCAATGCTATTGCTGCTTCACACAACTTTATTCGAACAGCTGCTCTGAGCAAAGCATGACCAAGGCCCTCTGCTGACTGAATATTTGCTCCCATCTTCAGCATTGGTTTGTGTTCAAACAAAAAATATTTACTTTCACAACTTTAACTTCCGTATTTTTTACTTATTTTATTCTTATTCATTTTAATTAAAAATATTTTCTTCATTTTTTTTGCCAGTTGTTTGAGGCTATCGGTTGTTTGAATTCAGGATACCAGGGGTTTTATTCTATTAATGTCCATTAAACTCACTGCAAGGGACACAAAATTTATATGAATTTTATTACTGTACAACTTCAGAGACAAGTAAAAACACAATCCTGGAGAAACTCAAAAGGTCAAGTGGGCAAAGGAGTTAAGGGTTATGGGGATAAGGCTGGAAAGGGGTACTGATAGTAATGATCAGCCATGATCTGTAAAATGGCGGTGCTGGCTCGACGGGCCGAAGGGCCTACTCCAGCTCCTATTGTCTATTAACATTTCAGGCTTCAGCCCTTCATCAAGGTATGAGCAAAATGTAGGCAGGTGGCTGAACAAAATGGTGGGGGGAGGGGAGGGGAAGGAGTACAGGCCCACAGACAAGAGTTAATAGGTGGAAAAGGGAGGGAAGGCACAAGAGAACATGGGAGGAGGGGGGAGGATAGCTCTGAATGGAGAGTGAAATAGGTAGAGAGCTGGAGGAAAGAAAACAGAGAGAGAGAGAGAGAGAGAGAGAGAGAGAGGTGACTGGTCTAGCAGAAACCAGAGAAGTCCACGTTAATGCCATCTTGAGTAGATAACTCCTACAGATTCACAAGTGAAATGTTGCTTCACTTTGAAGAACTGTTTGGGGCCCTGAATGGTGGTGAGGAAGGTGGTGTGGGTACAAGTATGGCAGTTCCTGCACTCACAGGGGAAAGTGCCAAGGGGTTGATTAATGGGAAGGGATGCACAGAGGTAGCAGTCCCAAAGGAAGGTGAGGGGAACATGTGTCTGGTGGTGGGATCAAAGGTAAATGCGGATAAAAAGTTGGATCGGGATTCTGGTTGGGTGGTAGGTGAGGACAAGGGGAATTCTGTTCTTATTGAGTCTAGGGGCAGAAGGAGCCAAGGCAGACATGTGAGAAATGGAGGACACGGGGGTAAGAGCTGAGCTGATGGTGAAAGAGGGGAAGCCTCATTTATCTGAAGGAGGAGGACATCTCGGATGATGTGGAAGACCTCATCCATGGAGCACGTGCGACGGAGTTAAATGAATTAAGAGAAACAAAAAGAATCCTTACAGGAGACTGGATGTGTAGAAGAGCAGTTGAGGTAGCTGTGGGAGTTGGTAGGTTTGTAGAAAATGTCTGTAGACCCAAGTTGGAGACATATCAAGAAAGAGGAGAGCGTCACTGGAGAAGAACCAAGTGAATTTGAGGTCGGGGTGAAAGTTAGCAGCAAAGTGAATAAAGTTGATGAGCTTATTACGGGTACGTGAGGCAGCACCAATGTTGGCGTCCCTATCCTTCGGTCTCCATTCCCTCTCCATTCAAAGAGCTAACCCCCCCCCCTCCACCCCCCATTTTCTCTTGTACCCTCCCTCCCTTTTCCATTCTTGCCTGTGGGCCTATACTCTTCCCCCCACCATTTTATTCAGATGCCTACCTACATTTTGCTTATACCTTGGGCTCAAGCCCAAAACGTTAGTCATGTATCTTTATCTTTGCTACATAAAGTGCATTGTTTCACCTGCTGAGCTTTTCCAGCATTGTGTTTTAACTTTAATCACAGCATCTGCAGACTTTTGTGCTTTGCACTGAGAAATAGAAATGGCTAGTCAACACTGAGTTGGAACCCTTTATTTAGTCTTGATGAGGGATCCAAACCTCAAACATTGACTGACCACTTCGCCCCTTGGATGCTGCCCTGTCCTGCTGAGTTTCTCCAGCAGATCATGGTTTCCTTCAGATTTCAGCATCATTTGTTTGTGCTTTTCAATGCTCAGCAGGTTCATGGTGAGAGATACAGAGTCAGCATTTCAGACTTTCATGTTTCACTTCATTAGAGACAAGTATGGTTTTGGTTTCGGTCGATTGGACTCCATTTAATAATTAGTTCAGTAATGGCTAGATAGATTGAAGGGCCTGTTTCTGTGTTGTAGCATTCTATTGTTCTATAATTAAAGAGCACAAAGGCAGCAGCAATACTTACTTTTGTGTATACTTCCGTGCTTCCTCCACACTGTAAAACTGAAAGAAAAAAAAACTTTAAACATCTCCTCTTTAACCTGCAAAATTTGGACACGTATAGCAGGTTGAGCAACCACAGTTAGACGGGCCAAATCGCCGCCCCAGTTGCCCGACTCAAAATGGCGCGGGTCCCCCTTCACTCAAGAGAAGCCCGCGGGTGGCACCACTTGTTGTCCAGAACTCCCCGCTTCCGTGTGGCGCACTGCCAGCCAGGGAGCGATGCCGCAACGTGCTGATATCATTTCTGGAAGCCGGTCCACACGTCAAAGGAACCGGGTGTTCCCCTGTGCGCAGCATGAGGAATTCAAATAAGAGTCAGTTACTAGTTCACCCTCGCACCATGTGCACGTCTCTTTATTCCTTAGCGCTGCCACAGCAGATGCTACAGTGGTTACCCTGACGGTTCCAACATTTTTGGAACTCACCTCAAATGCAACAGGATGCAGCTACCACTACAGTCGCAACGGCTGTGACAAACGCTTGCATTTGCCATCCTTCTGGGCAAATCAGCCCAGGAATTGGCTGCAACTGGCCGAGTCACAGTTCCACAGAGGCAATGTCTCAGAGGAAGTTCTGGCAAGTCATCAGCGCCTTGGACACTGCCACCACAGCCAAAATAAGCTCCTTCATGGAAAATCCTTTCAGGGAGCGCAAATACGAGCAATTCTGCGATTTTCTCCTCGATTCCCTGGAACTCAGCCAGCACAAATGCCCGTTCAAGCCTAAATATGCAGGGCCTGGGCGAAAGGAACCCTTCTGAGCTCATGCACAAAATGGTGACCCTAGCGGACGGATACACAGACTGCTTCCTCTTTGAGGCCCTGTTCCACTCCAAGCTGCCGGAATACGTTTCCTCGGCAGTTTCCAACATGGATTTCAACGTTCCATACCTGGTAGACAAGGGGGCAGACTGACTTTTCCATACCCAACAACAGAGCTCCATCCATGCTGTCATCTCAGCAACTCCGTCAGGCCCCCAGCAGTAGTGGCCACTCAACCACAGCGCAATGGGTGCCCAAACAGAACAAATACAGTTTCTATCACTGCAAAGATGGGGCAGAAATGCCTGGCAGTGCACCGCCACCCCCCACCATGCTCCTACCCCATCACCAAACACGTCAATGGGAAACGATAGTGGCCTCGGAGGTTGGCACTCATAAAGGCCAGCTCTACCTCAGGGACAGCAGACAAAGAGGGACTTCCTTTCATGGGCGCAGAGATAAGCCTCGTCCCACTGACATTTTGAGACCAAACACAACCCCAAGGGCCTTCCACTGCAAGTGGCCAATGGCTCCTCCATCCCGAGCTACGGAACCCGTCTGGTCACAATCTATGCAACGGACACGGTTTTCTAATGGAAGTGCACAATCCCAGCCATGGGACAGGCCTTACTCGAAGAAGACTTCATCCAGGCACATGAACTTTTGGTGGTCATGACGAGATGCTGGTTGGTGAATGCTATTATTTTTCAGTCGTACCCCTTCACTTCACCCTGAAGCAGCGCCCTTTCCTGCCATTTTGAATCCACGCTTTGGACCAAAATGACTATGCCTCCTGGTCAAGTACCCAGCTTTACTGGTGTCCAATTTCCATGACGTCAAACTGCCACATGGTGTGGAGCACCACATCAAGATCACTGGACCTCCAGTGCATGCACGGGCTCACACCTACCACAAGACAAACTTCAACAAGCCAAGACCAAATTCACCGCCATGGAGGAGCTGGGGATCGACTGCTGTTCAAACAGGCCATGGGCCTCCCCAATCGACATGGTACAAAAGAGCTCCAGTGGCTGGTGCCCATGTGGCGACTACAGGCGGCTGAACAACATTACAGTCCCAGACAGGTACCCAATCCCACACATCCAGAACTTCACCATGAGGCTCCAAGGTAGACCTCATCAAAGGGTACCACCAGATCCTGGTGCATCCCTGCGACGTCCCGAAAACGGCCATCATCACACCCTTCAGCCTTTTAGAGTTCATGTGGATGCTGTTCAGACTGAAGAACGCAGCCCAGACATTCAAGCGGCTGATGGACGTGGTCGGTAAGGACCTCAACTTCATCTTCATCTACCTGGACAACATCCTCATCGCCAGCCCCAAGGACAATACACACAGGAAGTACCTGACTCGCCTTTTCGACAGGCTGCAGCAATTCAGACCCACGGTGAACCCAGCCAGTGCCAGTTTGGCCCAGAGACAATCGATTTCCTGGGACACCATGTCACACCAGAGGGAGCTACACCACTGCCTGACAAGGTAGAGGCCATCCAGAACTTTCCCAAGTTGAGCACGATTAAAGGGCTGCAGGAACTCCTGGGGATAGTGAACTTTTATCATCGCTTCCTGCCGGGAGCAGCCACCCTCACGCAGCCCGTTTGACCTCATCAAGCTCAGTGACAAGATGCTCCACTGGACGCCAAACACCACAGAAGCATTCCAGACTACGAAAGCATCAGTAGCATAGGCCACAGTCCTGGCCCACCCAGACTCAACCTCTCCTCTGGCCCTTACAACAGAGGACAGAGCAGTGGGCGCAGCGTTGGGGCAATGGGGTGACGAGCAATGGCGCTCTTTGGCCTTCTTCAGCAAACACCTCTGGACGCTTGAGCTCAAATACAGCGCGCTTAACCGTGAGTCGTTGGCTCTGTACCTGGAGATAATAATTCTGGTACATGTTAGAAGGAAGGCTTTTCACTTCCTACACAGACCACAAACCACTCACCTACGCACTCAGCAAGTCCTTGAGGCAACAGTGTCACCTCTCCTAAATCTCAGAGTACCCAACGGACATTCACCACATCGCAGGAAAGTCCAATATGGTGGCCAATGCGTTATCCAGACCCATAATCGCAGCCACCTCAGTGGGGCTCAACTTCGCCCAGCTGGCCAAGGACCAGAGGGAGAATGCAGACATCCAGGCCTACTGGACGGTCATCACCAGCCTGAAGATCAGCGATTTCTGCCCCTCACCAGGTGCCTTGTCTCTTCTTCGACATATCCACAGGTTTCCCCACACCCATCCTACCCATGACCTGGCGACAGTTGGCGTTCGACCAGGTCCATGGCCTGTCCTTCCCCTCCACAAGGTCCATGGCCTGTCCCTCCCCTCCACAAGGTCCATGGCCTGTCCCTCCCCTCCACAAGGTCCATGGCCTGTCCCTCCCCTCCACAAGGTCCATGGCCTGTCCCTCCCCTCCACAAGGTCCATGGCCTGTCCCTCCCCTCCACAAGGTCCATGGCCTGTCCCTCCCCTCCACAAGGTCCATGGCCTGTCCCTCCCCTCCACAAGGTCCATGGCCTGTCCCTCCCCTCCACAAGGTCCATGGCCTGTCCCTCCCCTCCATAAGGTCCACGGTCTGTTTGTTGTCCGACAAGTTCGTGTGGCACGGCCTCTACCGCGACATGACCCTGTGAGCTAAAACCTGTTTGCAGTGCCAACATGCCAAGCTGCACAGACACACCAAAGCCCCACTCCAGACTTTTGAGCAGGCACAGCGCCAATTTGAGCACGTGCCTACTCCCCATGAGCGTATGCGGTATCTGTTCACAACAATCGACCGTTTTACCAGTTGGCTGGAAGTCATATCCCTACCCACATGCAACACAGAGACTTGCATCGAAGCTTTTTTATCCACTTGGGTCATATGTTTCAGAGTCCCAACCCACATTACCTTGAGCTGAGGGGCACAGTTCACTTCTTTGCTCTGGGCTAACCTAACTAAGTTCTGCTGCAGCCAGTTGCACCACAAGACAGCCTACCATCCTCAGGCAAATGGCCTGGTTGAGTGTTTCCACTGCCATCTGAAGGCAGCCCTGAAAGCTCAACTGCAAGGACCAAATTGGATGGACAAACTTCCATGGGTGCTCCAAGTCATACATACAGCACTAAAGGAAGACCTACCAGCCTCGTCCACTGATATGGTGAATTGTCCCTGGGGACAATTCACTTCAACCTCCCCAGCCCGCAAGAGGGTGAGGATGCAAGTGGGTAAATAGGCACCCCCACCACCTTCCCGACACAGCTCTCCACCCTGCCACATCCCTGTGGACATACAGTTCACTGATTACATCTTTGGGTGGAGAGGACAACAAGGAACACCTCTACAGTGCTCCTATGAAGGCCCATTCAAAATGTTGCAGCAGGATGGCATAGTTTTTGCACTGGGCATTGGTGGATGACAGGACAGGTTCACTATCGATCGCTTCAAGGCAGCGCACCTGGACTTAGGCCTGCTAACCCCACAGGGCCCACCCAGAGACTGTATGGTAATCTGCTCAGAGGGCCGCAGCAATTCTGTGGGGGGGGGGGGGGGGGGGGGGGGGTGGGGGGTTGGCGTAGTGGACCGAGCGACCGCGCAGTTACACAGACCAAATCGCCACTCCAGTTGTCCGACTCAAAATGGCGCAGGTCCCCCTTCATTCCCAAGGTCAACATGGTTGACTCCACATGTTGGCCCAGGGGAACTCTGGGCATTTTACACCCCATCCATCCCCTTTAGTCTTGTCTCAGAACTTTCTTTAATTGCCCTATCTACCTTCTTTCTTTTCCACCCACTCACATCCACCTATAACCTCACCTGTTAACCTGTGCTCCTCTCATTTCCACTCTCGCCCACTCCCTTCCACCACGTTGCCCTTCACCTACACCACCATCCCCATTCTCTCCGTTCCGCCCACCCCCACAACCCTCCACCCATCCCCCTCCACACCCACCACCACACTCTTCCCCTCCTCCACAGTTCCCTCCCCCTCCCCCACACTGCTCTCCTCCTCCACTGTTCCCTCACTCTCCTCCCCTCCCCACACTGCTCTCCTCCTCCCTTCCCCCACACTGCTCTCCTCCTCCCCCCACACCACTCTCCTCCTCCCCTCCCCCACACCACTCTCCTCCTCCCCTCCCCCACACCACACTCCTCCTCCCCTCCCCCACACCACTCTCCTCCTCCCCTCCCCCACACCACTCCCCTCTTCCCCTCCACTGCTCCTTCCCCACCACACTCCCCCTCTACTGCTCCCTCATCCTCCTCCCCTCCCCCACATCGCTCTCCTACTCCTCTCCACTGCTCCCTCCCCCCCACCGCTCCCTCTGCACCGCACTGCTCCCTCCCACCCACCGCTCCCTCCGCACCGCACTCCTCCTCCCCCCACCGCTCCCTCCGCACCGCACTCCTCCTCCACCGCGCTCCCTCTGCACCGCACTCCCCTCCCTGCGCTCCCCGCGCTCCCCCGCACTCCCCTTGCTCCCCCGCACTCCCCTCCACTCCCCTCCCCCCACACTCCCCCTCCTTCTTCTCTCCACTGTTCGCTCTCCCGCACTCCCCTCCCCCCGCACTCCCCTCCCCCCGCACTCCCCTCCCCCCGCACTCCCCTCCCCCCGCACTCCCCTCCCCCCGCACTCCCCTCCCCCCGCACTCCCCTCCCCCCGCACTCCCCTCCCCCCGCACTCCCCTCCCCCCGCACTCCCCTCCCCCCGCACTCCCCTCCCCCCGCACTCCCCTCCCCCCGCACTCCCCTCCCCCCGCACTCCCCTCCCCCCGCACTCCCCTCCCCCCGCACTCCCCTCCCCCCGCACTCCCCTCCCCCCGCACTCCCCTCCCCCCCGCACTCCCCTCCCCCCCGCACTCCCCTCCCCCCCGCACTCCCCTCCCCCCCGCACTCCCCTCCCCCCCGCACTCCCCTCCCCCCCGCACTCCCCTCCCCCCCGCACTCCCCTCCCCCCCGCACTCCCCTCCCCCCCGCACTCCCCTCCCCCCCGCACTCCCCTCCCCCCCGCACTCCCCTCCCCCCCGCACTCCCCTCCCCCCCGCACTCCCCTCCCCCCTGCACTCCCCCTCCTTCTTCTCTCCACTGTTCGCTCCCCCGCATTCCCCTCCCCCGCACACCCCCTCCTTCTTCTCTCCACTGTTCGCTCCCCCGCACTCCCCTCCCCCGCACACCCCCTCCTTCTTCTCTCCACTGTTCCCCCCCCCCGCATTCCCCTCCCCCGCACACCCCCTCCTTCTTCTCTCCACTGTTCCCCCCCGCATTCCCCTCCCCCGCACACCCCCTCCTTCTTCTCTCCACTGTTCCCCCCCCGCATTCCCCTCCCCCGCACACCCCCTCCTTCTTCTCTCCACTGTTCCCCCCCGCATTCCCCTCCCCCGCACACCCCCTCCTTCTTCTCTCCACTGTTCCCCCACTCCCCACCCCCCACCCTCCCCCTCCCCACCCTCCCCCTCCCCACCCTCCCCCTCCCCACCCTCCCCCTCCCCTCCCCACTCTCCCCCTCCCCTCCACTGCTCCCTTCCCACAGCACTCCCCCTCCTCCCCACCACATTACCCCCTCCCCCACTCTCTGCCCCCTCTTCCCTGTCTCTCCAGCCCTCTCTGCCCCTTCTTCCCCCTCCCTGCCCCCAAACACCTTCTGCCTATTCATTACCACTTCAGGAGGTGCCCGGTGTTCTGGTCTACCGACGCGACACGCCATTACTGCATGTGATCCCCACTAGGTGACATCATCACAACGTGCCCAGTCAGTTACATCATCATTATGCGCGATTCCGCGCCACAGGGAAAGGTGATAACTGCTTTAATTGTCTTTTTAACCCATCACTCTCGCAAAGAATGGAGTTATAAATTCTTCCTTCTCTAAAGAATGATGTATAAACGTTGATATAATTGTTGCTTCTCCGAGTTTTCCTGTTCCTACTCTGGTTTGGTAATACTAGTTGACTCCGTTTGAACCAATCTTCTCCAGTACTTTTGTGACTTAAACATTTTCAACAAAAAAATGTATTTTTAAAAAAATACTTTCCTGCTTTTCTGCAAGAACGAGCTGTAAGAAATTCCAAGACAATTTTGGACAATCCAAAATTCCAGACCAGGTAGTCTTTTTTTTAGTTTGATTTATGGAAGACTGGCTGCTTCGAAATGTTTTTGTCAAGAGCAGTGTTGGCAATTCTCTTTGATAAAAACCCACCACACAGAGGAAATGAATTAAGTTCTAAATTTGTCAGATTATACCACGTACAATGAGATGAGTTCTGAAAACAGGCTCACAGCTCAACTCAACTCTCATAGAGCCAGAAGTACAATTACGGAGAATAGGGTTGCAAAGATCAATTAGTGCAAAGCAAGGGCAACAGGAGAGCACTGTTAATTCAAGAGCCTGATAGTTGCAGGGAGGAAACTGTCTTAGAGTTGCTGATAAGCCTGTTGCAGCCTTTTTTTAAATTTTTTTAAAATTTTTCACACTGTAAACCATATTGACCAAGATACATACAGACATTTTTCTTCTTAAATACATACAGTGTCGTTTTTTCCCCCTTTTTCCCCCCTCCCTCCCTCACTCCCTCCCACACTCCCTTCCCCATTTTTTTGAAGTTCAATCTATGAGATACATTAAACCCATTAAACAATGTTGTCACTTAATAAAAATAAACAAGAAATTTTATTGAGTCAGTTCTTTTCGTTAACTTCTCCTTCTGTCATTTTAGGTGGAGGAAGTCCATGGTAGGATTTCTCTATTGTGTTTCATGTTCGAATATTGTGATGTTATTTCTTAAATTATATGTTATTTTTTCTAATGGAATACATTTATTCATTTCTATGTACCATTGTTGTATTCTCAAGTTCTAATTTCCAGGTTGACATAATATATTTTTTTGCTACAGCTAGGGCTATCATAACAAATCTTTTTTGTGCTCCATCCAAATCAAATCCAAATTCTTTGTTTCTTATATGACTTAGGAGGAAGATCTTTGGATTTTTTGGTATATGGGTTTTTGTGATTTTATTTAATATCTGGTTTAGATCTTCCCAAAATTTTTCCACTTTCTCACACGTCCAAATTGCAGGAATTGTTGTTCCCGTTTCCTTTTTACAGCGAAAACATCTGTCTGATACTGTTGGGTCCCATTTATTTAACTTTTGAGGTGTGATGTGTACCCAGTTATATTGTATCATGCGTAACCTTGTGTTTATTGTATTTCTCATCGTTCTGGAGCATAGCTTTTCCCATGTTTCATTCTTTATCTTTATGTTTAGATCTTGTTCCCATTTTTGTTTAGGTTTACTATTTGTTTCCTCGTTCTCCTTTTCTTGCGGTTTGATGTACATGTTTGTTACAAATTTTTTAGTTATTATTGTTTCTGGAATCACATATTCAAAATTGCTTCCTTCTGGTTTCCCAATTTGTCCTTCAAGTAGGTTTTCAGTTGGTGGTATGCAAACATTGTATCAGTTGAAGACTACCATACTGCAATCCACTGAAGAGGTACTGGGCTTCTCCTCCAGGAAAAACAAGGACTGGTTTGACGAAAACAGCCAGGAAATCCAGGAGCTGCTGGCAAAGAAGCGAGCTGCCCACCAGGCTCACCTTACAAAGCCGTCCTGTCCAGAGAAGAAACAAGCCTTCCGTCGCGCATGCAGCCATCTTCAGCGCAAACTCCGGGAGATCCAAAATGAGTGGTGGACTAGCCTCGCCAAACGAACACAGCTCAGCGCGGACATTGGCGACTTCAGGGGTTTCTACGAGGCTCTAAAGGCTGTGTACGGCCCCTCACCCCAAGTCCAAAGCCCGCTGCGCAGCTCAGACGGCAAAGTCCTCCTCAGCGACAAGATCTCCATCCTCAACCGATGGTCAGAACACTTCCAATCTCTTTTCAGTACCAACCGCTCAGTCCAAGATTCCGCCCTGCTCCAGCTCCCTCAACAGCCCCTAAGGCTAGAGCTGGATGAGGTTCCCACCCTGGATGAGACATATAAGGCAATCGAACAACTGAAAAGTGGCAAAGCAGCAGGTATGGATGGAATCCCCCCAGAAGTCTGGAAGGCTGGCGGCAAAACTCTGCATGCCAAACTGCATGAGTTTTTCAAGCTTTGTTGGGACCAAGGTAAACTGCCTCAGGATCTTCGTGATGCCACCATCATCACCCTGTACAAAAACAAAGGCGAGAAATCAGACTGCTCAAACTACAGGGGAATCACGTTGCTCTCCATTGCAGGCAAAATCTTCGCTAGGATTCTACTAAATAGAATAATACCTAGTGTCGCTGAGAATATTCTCCCAGAATCACAGTGTGGCTTTCGCGCAAACAGAGGAACCACTGACATGGTCTTTGCCCTCAGACAGCTCCAAGAAAAGTGCAGAGAACAAAACAAAGGACTCTACATCACCTTTGTTGACCTCACCAAAGCCTTCGACACCGTGAGCAGGAAAGGGCTTTGGCAAATACTAGAGCGCATCGGATGTCCCCTAAAGTTCCTCAACATGATTATCCAACTGCACGAAAACCAACAAGGTCGGGTCAGATACAGCAATGAGCTCTCTGAACCCTTCTCCATTAACAATGGCGTGAAGCAAGGCTGTGTTCTCGCACCAACCCTCTTTTCAATCTTCTTCAGCATGATGCTGAACCAAGCCATGAAAGACCCCAACAATGAAGACGCTGTTTACATCCGGTACCGCACGGATGGCAGTCTCTTCAATCTGAGGCGCCTGCAAGCTCACACCAAGACACAAGAGAAACTTGTCCGTGAACTACTCTTTGCAGATGATGCCGCTTTAGTTGCCCATTCAGAGCCAGCTCTTCAGCGCTTGACGTCCTGCTTTGCGGAAACTGCCAAAATGTTTGGCCTGGAAGTCAGCCTGAAGAAAACTGAGGTCCTCCATCAGCCAGCTCCCCACCATGACTACCAGCCCCCCCACATCTCCATCGGGCACACAAAACTCAAAACGGTCAACCAGTTTACCTATCTCGGCTGCACCATTTCATCAGATGCAAGGATCGACAATGAGATAGACAACAGACTCGCCAAGGCAAATAGCGCCTTTGGAAGACTACACAAAAGAGTCTGGAAAAACAACCAACTGAAAAACCTCACAAAGATAAGCGTATACAGAGCCGTTGTCATACCCACACTCCTGTTCGGCTCCGAATCATGGGTCCTCTACCGGCACCACCTACGGCTCCTAGAACGCTTCCACCAGCGTTGTCTCCGCTCCATCCTCAACATCCATTGGAGCGCTCACACCCCTAACGTCGAGGTACTCGAGATGGCAGAGGTCGACAGCATCGAGTCCACGCTGCTGAAGATCCAGCTGCGCTGGATGGGTCACGTCTCCAGAATGGAGGACCATCGCCTTCCCAAGATCGTATTATATGGCGAGCTCTCCACTGGCCACCGTGACAGAGGTGCACCAAAGAAAAGGTACAAGGACTGCCTAAAGAAATCTCTTGGTGCCTGCCACATTGACCACCGCCAGTGGGCTGATAACGCCTCAAACCGTGCATCTTGGCGCCTCACAGTTTGGCGGGCAGCAGCCTCCTTTGAAGAAGACCGCAGAGCCCACCTCACTGACAAAAGGCAAAGGAGGAAAAACCCAACACCCAACCCCAACCAACCAATTTTCCCTTGCAACCGCTGCAATCGTGTCTGCCTGTCCCGCATCGGACTGGTCAGCCACAAACGAGCCTGCAGCTGACGTGGACTTTTTACCCCCTCCATAAATCTTCGTCCGCGAAGCCAAGCCAAAGAAAAAGATTATTGAGTTATATTATATTTATCCTTCATTTGTTCCAAGGATAATAATTTATTTCCCGAAAAACAATTTTCTATTCTTTTGATCCCTTTTCTCTCCCATTCTCTAAAGAAAAGGTTATCTATTAAGGGATTAGTTGATTTTGCGTCAATATTAGTTTTGGTAGTTGGTAATTTGTTTTATTCCATTCTACATGAATCTTCTTCCAAATGTTGAGCAGATGATGCAATACTGGTGAATTCCTACGTTGCACCAATTTTTCATCCCATTTATATAGTATATGTTCAGGTATCTTCTCCCCTATTTTATCTAGTTCTAATCTGGTTTTTCCCTTGTTTGCTAAAAATCTGATAGGTATCTTAATTGTGCAGCTCTATAATAATTCTTAAAGTTTGGTAGTTGTTAGCCTCCTTGTTTGTACCATTCTGTTAATTTATCTAGTGCTATCCTCGGTTTCCCCCCTTTCCATAAGAATTTCCTTATTATTTTCTTTAGCTCCTTGAAGAATTTCTCTGTTAGGTGTTTTGATAATGACTGAAATAGGTATTGCATGCTTGGGAAAATGTTCATTTTAATACAGTTTATCCTTCCTATCAGTGTTAGTGGTAAGTCTTTCCAATGCTCTAAGTCGTCTTGTAATTTTTTCATTAATGGATGGTAATTGAGTTTATATAGATGGCCGAGGTTTTTATTTAGTTGTATACCTAGGTATCGCATTGCTTGTGTTTGCCATCTAAATGGCGATTCTTTCTTAAACTTTGTGAAATCCGCATTGTTCATTGGCATTGCTTCACTTTTATTTGCGTTGATCTTGTACCCTGATACTTCTCCATATTCCTTCAATTTCCTATGTAATTCTTTTATTGATATTTCTGGTTCTGTTAAGTATATTATAACGTCATCTGCAAATAGACTGATTTTATATTCCTTCTCTTTTATTTTTATCCCTCTTATTTTATTTTCTGTTCTTATCAGTTCTGCTAGTGGTTCTATAGCTAACGCGAACAGTGAGGGAGATAGTGGACATCCCTGCCTTGGTGATCTGCTTAAGTTAAATTGTTTTGATATATATCCATTTACTGTCACTTTCGCCAATGGCCCCTTATATAATGTTTTAATCCAATTAATATATTTCTCTGGTAGGCTGAATTTTTGTAGTACTTTGAATAAATAATTCCATTCTACTCTGTCAAAGGCCTTCTCTGCGTCTAAAGCAACCGCTACTGTTGGAGTTTTATTTCCTTCTACTGCATGAATTAAGTTAATAAATTTACAGATATTGTCCGTGGTTCGTCTTTTTTTTAATAAATCCAGTTTGGTCTAGATTTACTATTTTTGGTACATAGTCGGCCAATCTGTTTACTAATAGTTTAGCTATTATCTTATAATCTGTGTTAAGTAGAGATATTGGTCTATATAACGCTGGTGCTAGTTGATCTTTCCCTGTCTTTGGTATTGCTGTAATTATTGCTGTTTTGCTTGAATCTGGTATGCTTTGTGTTTTATCAATCTGGTTGATTACTTCCAGGAGGGGAGGAATAAATAAGTCTTTAAATGTTTTATAGAATTCTTTTGGAAATCCATCCTCTCCTGGTTTTTTATTGTTCGGTAGTTTTTTTAATATCTCCTGTAATTCTTCTATTTCAAATGGTTTTATTAATTTATTTTGCTCCTCTGTTTGTAATTTCGGTCGTTCAATTTTAGTTAGAAATTCATCTATTTTGTCTTCTTTCCCTTCGTTTTCAGTTTGATATAGTTACCCGTAGAATTCCCTGAAGTTTTCATTGATCTCCATTGGATTATATGTAATTTGTTTGTCCTTTTTCCTTAATGCCAATACCATTCTTTTAGTTTGTTCTGTCTTAAGCTGCCACGCTAGAATTTTGTGTGTTTTTTCTCCTAGCTCATAATATTTCTGTTTTGTCTTCATTATGTTCTTTTCCACCTTATATGTTTGTAGTGTTTCATATTTTATTTTTTTATCTGCCAATTCTCTTTTAGTTTTATTTTCCTTTATTGCTAATTCTTTTTCTATATTTGTTATTTCCCTTTCCAACTGTTCTGTTTCCCGATTGTAGTCCTTCTTTATCTTAGTTACATAACTTATTATTTGCCCTCTGATGAACGCTTTCATTGCGTCCCATAGTATAAACTTAACTTTCACTGATTCCGTATTTATTTCAGAGTACATTTTAATTTGTTGTTCAATGAATTCTCTAAAATCCTGTCTTTTAAGTAGCATGGAGTTTAATCTCCATCTATACATTCATGTTGGGATGTCCTCTAACTCTATTGTCAATATCAGGGGTGAGTGGTCCGATAATAGTCTAGCTTTATATTCCGTTTTCCTAACTCTCCCTTGAATGTGGGCTGATAACAGGAATAGGTCTATCCTTGAGTATGTTTTATGTCTACCCGAATAATATGAATATTCCTTTTCCTTTGGGTGTTGTTTCCTCCATATATCCAAAAGTTGCATTTCTTGCATCGATTTAATTATAAATTTGGTTAATTCGTTCTTTCTGTTCGTTTTTTTCCAGTTTTATCCATGTTTGATTCCAAAGGTTAAAATCCCCTCCTATTAGTATGTTCCCTTGCGTATCTGCTATCTTCAAAAAGGTATCTTGCATAAATTTTTGATCTTCTTCATTAGGTGAATATACATTGAGTAAATTCCAAAATTCTGAATATATCTGACATTTTATCATTACATATCTCCCTGCTGGATCTATTATTTCCTCTTCTATTTTGATTGGTACATTTTTATTGATTAATATAGCTACTCCTCTGGCTTTTGAATTATATGATGCTGCTGTTACATGTCCTATCCAATCTCTCTTTAATTTCTTGTGTTCCACTTCAGTTATTTGTGTTTCTTGAACGAATGGTATATCAATTTTTTCTTTTTTCAGTAAATTTAACAGTTTCTTCCTTTTGATTTGGTTATGTATTCCATTAATATTTAAAGTCATATAGTTTAACATAATCATTTCATACTTTGTTTATCTTTCCTTTCCGTTTCGTCATCACCACCTTCCCTTCTTATCCATTTCTTTCTTTTTTTGAACACATTATAAGACAACATTTCTGAAACATAAAATATTTCCACTCTTCTCATATCTAAAATTCCTTTAACCCCAATAGTCCCTCCCCTTTCTGAGTTGCCCTTTATCCCTTGTCGGGCAACCACATCTCCCCTCTCCATTTGGATTTGCGAATCCGCTCGCAAGCGTCAACTGATTTCGCAGTGACTGTAATTCTTCCCCACCCAGCCCCCCCAGAAAAGATTTTAATCTTCATATATAACAAAGGTCACTCTCTTAATTCCCTCCTTACTTCCTTTCTTCCCTTTCGTTCCCTTCTTAGTTCTTAACTATACTCTATTTTTTATATATATATATATATATACATATATATATATATATATATATATATATATACGTATATAGTTTGTTGTCATTTTGTTCTTGTTACATCTCCTCATCTCTGTCTGTTTTGTAATTGTTCTGAAAATTTTCGTGCTTCTTCCGGATCCGAGAAAAGTTTGCTTTGCTGCCCCGGAATAACTATTTTAAGTACCGCTGGGTATTTTAACATAAATTTATAACTTTTTTTCCATAGGGTCGTTTTTGCTGCATTGAACTCCTTCCTCTTCTTCAGGAGTTCAAAACTTATATCTAGATAGAAAAAAAATTTTTGACCCTTGTATTCCAGTGGTTTTTTGTCTTCTCTTATTTTTTTCATTGCCTTCTCCAATATATTTTCTCTTGTTGTATATCTTAAGAATTTTATTAGAATGGATCTTGGTTTTTGTTGTGGTTGTGGTGTAGAGGCTAATGTTCTGTGTGCCCTTTTTATTTCCATTTCTTCCTGTAGTTCTGGTCTTCCTAGGACCCTGGGGATCCATTCTTTTATAAATTCTCTCATATTCTTGCCTTCTTCATCTTCCTTAAGGCCCACTATCTTTATATTGTTTCTTCTATTATAATTTTCCATTATATCTATCTTCTGAGCTAACAGCTCCTGTGTTTCTTTAACTTTTTAATCAGATTCTTCTAATTTCTTTTTTAAGTAATCTACTTCCATTTCTATGGCTGTTTATCGTTCTTCCACCTTGTCTACTCTTTTTCCTATTTCTGTCATGATCATCTCAAATCTATTCACTTTTTCTTCTGTACTTTTTATTCTTCTTTTTATTTCACTGAATTCTTGTGACTGCCATTCTTTTACTGTTTCCATATATTCTTTAAAAAAAAATATATCCATGTACTTGCCCTTCCCTTCATCTTCCATTTCTCTGTGTTCTTCCTCCTCTTCTTCTGAGTCCACTCCAGGATCTGTGTCCTTTACCTCTGTCTCTTCTGGTTTTCTTGTTGGGTTGTTTGTTTTATTTTGTTGGGTATTTTTGTTCTTCTTATTTTTATTAAAAATGTCTTGGTATTGATCTTCTTCCTCTGGGTTGGTCATCTGTTGTTTCTTTGATTTCCTATTTTTATTTTCTTCCTTCTTGTTCTCGTTATTTTCTATGTTTTCCTGTTGAGAATCTTGCTGTTGTGTTGGAGTTGTCTGTTTCAGCTGTGGAGATTTACTCCTCAGCTGGTCCCCCCTCCTGTCAGTGTTGTTTTTGTCTTGCGCATCCGCGTATGCGCGAATCCTCGCGCATGCGCGGTTGCGCACTTTTGTTTGGCTCTGTGAGCCATTTTTGTAGTCCCAAGTTCGGGGTTTCTACTGACCTCAGGGAGCGGGCTTCTCTCTCCACGGCGGGCCTCCTCCGATGTCCTTCACCTTCCTCCTCCGATGTCCTTCACCTTCCTCCTCCGATGTCCTTCCTTCTTCTTTTCTTCCTGTTGTTTTTGGTTTTTCTTTCTTCGCTGCCATTTTCTCCACACTTTCACTTTGACTTTGTTGTGGTTTCTATGTTTGTGCCTTTGTTTTTTCGCTACCTTTGTTTTACTTTTCTGGAGAGGGCTGGAGTTCCCCTACTGGCCACTACTCCATCACGTGACTCCTCACCTGTTGCAGCCTTCAGGAAATAATGTTTAGTACAACTAGGTGGCTGGCATTTTACTAAAATGTTTTGTCGATTATTTTTAAAGGGAGATGCCATTTTTGTGGTTACAAAGGAGTTAAATGGATTTTTCTTTTGGCGGGCAGGTCAGACTCTATCGAAGTTCTAGGAACCTGGATTTGTGGTCCTTTGTGTAGATTGCACATTCTCCCTGTGGCTTCATGGGTACACCAGATGATCAGGTTTTCTCCCACATCCCAAAGATGAGCTGCTTGTTGAGTTAATTGGCCACTGTACATGACCCCTCGTGGGGGAACCTGAAAAGGGCATGCGTAGGTTACAGTGAAATAAGTGGGGTTAGTCTGAGACTGCATAGACTTGATAACCAGATTGAGCTCTATCTCTGATGGGAAATATGTAAATGATTTGAGGCTTATTTTGTATAAGCTATCAAATGTCAAATCACTTAAAGCTGAATCAGCTGTTAGAAGCTGTATTCTTATTATGTAGTGTCCACATTTGTCATGAGCAAGATGGATCTATTTACTTCTGAGTTTTGAGGCAACCAGCTTGACATTTAAGAGCTTGTTCTCCACCTCAGAACTAAGGATTTTCTTCAGCCAATTAGAAACTAGTGAGAATTTATCAGCTAGAGCTGATGGGCTCTATAGATTTTAAACCAAAATCAAAACTTAAGCAAATGTAATATGTGGTGAATCCTTAGAAATGAAACCTCAGACAAATGGACTGGTTATATTCTCATAAAGATGACAAAATATCTGTGGTTGTGTACTGTGAAAAGTATAATGACCAGTTACACCATGGCCTGGTTTGGTAAATCGAGTGCCCAGGAATGCAGAAAGTAGCAAATGTAGCCAAGTCCATCATGGGCTCTGACCTCCCATCCTTTGAAGACATCTATGTGAGATGCTATGTCAAGAAGGCAACATCATAATGGACCCCCATCACCTTGGTCACAAACTTTTCTCAGTGCTATCTTCAGGCAGATGGTACAGAAGCCTGAAGTCCAGTTCCCCCCACCACCCCCAACAGCAATCAGGCTCTTCAATCTCCCCTTACAATCCTAACCATAAACTACTCTGAAATCAGAAAAAAGACATGTCTACATTATTGAAACACCACTTTTTATTCTTGCACTGACTGTAAATGTAAATATCTTTTTTCTTTTTCTACTGGGATAATTTAATGTATACTATCATAGTTGATGTATCTTATATACCTGCTTTGGATGTACAATGTGTATGACCATAAACTCAAACTATCCAAAGTAACTTACAGGAGCAATGGGTGGCAATAGCCAAAAGTTTGGTGAAAGAAGGAAAATGTTTGCTTATAGAAGATGAGAGAGATGGAAAATAGACCAAGCATTTATATCCAGGGATGACCAAGAGGATGAGCGTGAGCATCTCAAAAATTTAGCTGGAGGAGATTGCAGAAATAGGGCTGAAGTCATGGAAAAATGTCAGAACAACAATGCAAAGCAATGCAATTCTGAGTTCTGAGTACAGGGAGATGAATGATTTTTTTCAGGCCTGCAATACCTCTGACCTGATGTATGATGTGTTCATTAACAGGTTCAGTATGGATGAGATGTTGAATGGCAAAATTAAAGCTGACAGAGATGATCATTTTTATCAGAGTGAAGAAAACTTCCCTTTCCTCATGGAATTCCCATCTCCTGCTGCCTCAGAAAGGCAGCAAACATACTGATGGACCCATCACACTCTGTGGACACATTCCCTTCTCCCTCCTCCCATTGGGGAGAAGACTCTAGAGCAGGGGTGTCAAACTCAAATTCACGGAGGGCCAAAATTAAAAACTTGGACTAAGTCGAGGGCCGAACTAAATATTTATTGAAAATTTTCAACATCTGCATGTTTTCTCTTCTTTCAACATATGTAATGTTAAACTTTAGGATATAACTTTTGGAGGATAATGTTACAGGTCAGGAGTAGGTAGCTCAAGTTCACCCTTTGCTTGACCTGAGGGAAACATATTTGGTCCCTGTGGAGATGTAGTCAGCATTCACAGGCTGTGTCCATTTTGGCCTGCATCAGGACTCAGCATTTCCTGCTCACTCCTCAGGCTCTAGGCCTCTATTCACCCTCGACCCACCATCCCTCTACCTGACCAATCCTTTACCCAACCTCTACTCACCCCTCACTCCACTCGCTCTGCCTCTACCCACCCCATCCTATACATGCCCCTCTACTGCCTCTCCCCTCAACCTGTTCCTCCCTCTACCCGTCACTCACCCTCTAATCACCCCTCCCCTACTCTCCCTGCCCCTCCCCTTTTACCTCTTCCCTATCCACCCCTCCTTCTACTCATCCCTCCCTCTAACTGCCCCTCGCACCACCATAACTTCCCCTGCCCATTACTCCTCACCTACACCCTCTGCCCACCCCTGCTTACCCACCCACTCAGGCCCAGCGCGCTGCCGATCAGCCTTTGCGGACAGCCACCATCTCTCTCTTCACGTGCAGGGCCGAACCAGCCGTCCCTGGGGTCCGCGCGGGTGTAAGCGCTGAAGGCCGTGGCGACCGGGAGAAGTGCGCTCGTGCTGTGGAAGGGCCGTCCGGTGCCAGTCGCGTGGGGCTCGCGCTGCCCGGGGGCCGTGCGCAGCCTGCCATGCCCGTCGCGCTGACAGGAAATCACAGGCGCTCGCCCATCCGCCGCACCGCTCGACAGGTGGGAGAAGTGACTGGTTGTGCGGGGAGCCTTCCAACTGGCTTGCCGGCTGATGACATCGACAGACTTCTCGTGTTACAATTTCTCGTGTTACAATGGGGAAGGATGTGCAATGAAGGGGGAGGATGGTGGGGGTGACATTACCAAAAAACAGCATCGGCTCTCGCTGCAGGGCAGGCCACCTCTAATACATTTTTGAAATGATCTTGCGGGCCAAATTTGGCCTGCGGGCCAGAGTTTGACATGTGAGTTCTAGAGTGTGAGAGCTTGCACCAATAGGCCTTGTAGATAGTTCCTTCCCCGCACCCTTCAGCCTCCTGAATCAACCTTCATGCTGCCCTTGTTTGGTACTAATTGATTGTCCATTTCATTGTAAAGTTCAAAAATCCGCACTGTTTGGGATTGTGTCGGTCCAGATTTTTGGATTTTCTAGATCAGTACTATTAAAATTCAAATTCTCATTTTTACTCAGATATAAATTCTCGTTGTGATCAATGCAAATTAGTTGATACTTCTTTAATCCATATGTTCTGGATGTCCCCCAGTTTGGAAAAATATTTGAAAGAAATTGTTCAAACATTATCAGTGAATCTCAATTTAAAATTTGAACCATATCCCTTAGTTGCTTTGTTTGGAACTTTTGGAGAAGACAGTAGACCCTTTTCCACTGGCACCCTGTCCCAGGAATTAACTGGGAATTTACTGGGACAGGGTCCAGTGGAAAAGGAACACTGTCCATACAGTGGCATCAAATGACATCATTTCATGATCGGGAATAACTGCCTCTACCCCTACTCACATCCCCAGCATTTGTTGACACTGACGTGCTGATAAAACCAGTGGAAAAGGGACAGCAGAAAGTCACCCATTTCCAGTTGAAGGTAGAACATTCCAATCCTCAAGGATGAGTATGTTCAGTGCAAAAAGCAATTTGTGGCCCAGTTAAGGGTGGCGCAGTGGAAACAGTACAAAGGGCTTCTTATCCCAGGACATTGCACAGTCAATTAACTGGGATGCCAGTGGAAAAGGGGCCAACTCCAATTGAATGTCACATTTTATATATTCTTTCACTGTTGTTTTGATTAAGTGGAACGGTAATACCCCACCTATACATGCACATTGGCTAAGGGATATAATGTCCTGCTTAAATTTGGAAAAAATTAGATATTGTAGCGGAGTGAACGAAAGAATCCTGCAGTCGGTGGGCTCATCTTCATTCGAAAGTTGATTTTACTTTTGTGCTCTGCATTTTAATGTCACTGGAAATCCCACGCCTATGTCAGAAGCTGTGTCCATGTGACACCACCGCACAGTCCATGTGTATGTGGGCCCAGAGCCTCCACTGGAGGAGACAAATATGCAGTGCCATTCTTGATGCGGTTGCTCCTCTGACTCACGTGGGACACACAGAACCAGTTTGCCTGTCTATCAATTATGTGCATCGCCACGCAACCCCTCCCCCCCAGAACCAGCATTAGTGTCCGTACTTTGAGGGCCTTTAATTTGGAGGGTCTACCCCTGCGCTTGGCCGGTTGGGGTGAAACTGGTTGGCTTAGGTCCAGGTGGACTGGTTTGAAATGGTCAATGGTGAAAAGTTCTTCCCTACCTCTGATGTCCATAGGGAATGTAGATTACCTTGTAAGGGCCCTCATAAGGTCATTGTCCGGTGGGAGATGGGCACCACTGCAGATGAACACAAATTCAGTGTGTTTTCAGTCTTTGGGTACCGAGGAGGGCCTTTGACCATGGTGGGGGTGGGGGTGCCTAACCTATTGCGGAACTGTTTGAGCACGGCAGCGCTCTCTGGCTCCTGGTTGCCTGTTGCTGGCAGGAATTCTGGAAGTATTGAGGGGGAACCATACACCATCTTAGCTGATGACACCTGGAGGTCCTCCTTCCTATGTGGATCCCAAGCAGGAATCAAGGTAGTTTGTCCACCCAGTTGGGGTCAGTCAACTGGGTATGCTTTGGGAATTCATATGTATGATTATTCTCATAATGGTTTTCTTTATCTTCTCTTTTCTGTAGCACATTCCATAATTGTACTGTGCAAACTTATTATTACTGAAAATCAATAAAAATATTTTAAAAAGAAAAGAACATTTATGTAGGAATAAAGAAGAGATGAACAGGTAAATTTTGATAGTTTATTCATTTGCATATACTGTATGCTTTATTTCTCAAAACGAGCAGATTGAAAGAAAATAAAGTCAACACTTGACAAAAAGCATGGTCACTTGCTGCCTCTGTGGTGCTTACGCATTTACACATGCACACAAAAGCCTGCTAAATGTATAAAGTTTGAGAGTTTTTGAAAAGTCCAGATTCTTAGGTGGTCAGATTTCTGGCATCTGGATTTTGGGACTTTTTGTGTAACTCCATGCTCTGTAAATTGTGCTCTTTACACAGATGTGTGAACGTTAGAGTAAACTTGGTGGAATGTTCACAGAAGAAATAAACTTAATCCTGCGATCAACCGAGCCTGTCTAGACTCATTGCTGATATTGCTATAATGTACCTAATTTATGTCATTATCCTCCCCCTCTGCTGCATTTTTTCTGTAAAGATTACCATTGGGAAATTGGATTGCTTCAGTTTTTGCCATTAGTAATCAGGGAAATCCCTGACACACTGGGAATAACAGATGGCAGTGGACCCACGAGACATTGCAGATGCTCGAACCTGGAGCAGTGGAGACGGCAGGAATTGTCGGTCATGACATGAACGATTCTTCATATAGCCTCATAGTGGTAGGCCCGTTGGACTCTCAAAGCATCTTTGTGATGAAAAAGGATCATGCCCCATCTAAATCTTGGGCCCCACAACACTTACCTGCTCTCTCCCTATTCATTTTTAAGCTTCAATGTCTGTCAATCTCTACTTTGAATACAATGTATTTGCCTCCTCAGTTATCGAGAGCAAAGAATTTCAATGATTCAGGATCCTTGACAAAAAAAAACTTACTCATCTCCATCTGGTGTGTGATCTCTTATTCTCCACAAAATGCTGGAGGAAATCAGCAAATCAGGCAGCATCCATGGGAAACAGTCAACATTTCAGGGCAAAAAGCCTTCATCAAGAATAGCAAAATAAGGAATAGCAAGGATGGCAGATTGCCCCAACCTTTCATTAGGGCAGCCCCCTGTTCTTCCTATTCCTGATGAAGGGTTTTCAGTCTGACACGCCAACTTTGTACTACCACCCGGGTCCCTAGGCTGAGTTTTCGTAAGGCTCCCCCTGACCTTACCCCCCTGCCCTACCCTTCGTTGAATAGAATAAAGTAGGGGGTCTCCAAAGCAGACGATATTGATCCCTGGGGATCGATGGAACTATCCAAGGGATCAAAAAATCCAAGGGAATCGAAAGGAGGTTGATAAACACTGGGGTGGGGGTGGGGGTGGGGGGGCTGTTGATTGAATTTTGGGGTTGAAAGAATTGTAGAGCCCGAGGTCCCCACTCCTGCTCAGGAGTACAATGTCCCCATTCCTGCCAGGAGCCTAATGTCCCAGCTCCATTTTTTTTTTGCTCTTGGGGGTCCCCTCCTTTCTGGGCCCCTATGCTTAAGCCTACTCAGCCTAACAGTTAATCCACCGCTGTTTGTATTGCTTTCTATTGATGCTGACACACCCGCTGAGTTCCTCCACTACTTTGCTACCTCAAATCTGGATCCACTGTTTCCATCTGTTCTTCACCTATTCCTGTACTTTCTTTTCTCTCTAACCTTTTCCTCCCCAGTGGTCTCTCCTTCATTATATGTCCCTCTACCTCTCCCCTTTCTGGACAAAACCCCAATACCTCTCAGTCCCTTCAGATTTCTTCTACCCTTGATATCATCCCTTCCTATATCAATCTTGATAAAGGATCCTGACCCAAAATGCTGACTGACCATCTCTCTGCATGGCTGCTGCCTGACCCTCCAGTTGATAAAGTGTCATGACCTGAAACATAAGACCAGATGACATAGGAGAAGAAATAGGCTATTCAGCTCATCAAGTCTTAGAATAAGATAGGACTTTCTCAGTCAACATGAGCAAATTTTAATCCTCCTCTGCTTCCCTTTCTTGTGGGGTCCCATTCTCTTCTCCTTATACATGCTTCCCGTTGGCCATATCATCCAAAAACAGGGCATCTCCTTCCACTGCTATGCTGTTGATACCCAGCTCTATCTCCCCCTGAAGCCCAACAATCAAGCCTCAATGACTGTCTGAAGGACATTAAGTGCTGGATGGCTCAAAATCTCCTCCAGCCAAATGAAGGCAAATCTGAGATCATCTTATTTGGCCCCACCCCCAACACCACCAAAATTATCTCCAATACTCTTGGTAATTTAACCACCCTCCAAACCACACATCAAATCCCTTGGTGTGATATTTGATTCCACCTTCAAGTTTGACAAATAAGTCAATGCAGTGGTAAAAACTCGCTTTTTCCAGCTCCACACTATTGCCAAAATCAAATAATTCCTGTCACTGAGAGACCTCAAGAAAGTTATCCATGGCCTCATTTTCTCCCATTTGGACTTCTCTAACTCTCTATATACAGGAATTAATCAGTCATCATTATCCTATCTGCTACTTGTGCAAAATGCTGCAGCAAGGCTCCTGACAGGAGCCAAGAAAAGGGACCATATCACCTCTATTCTCACCTCCCTCCACTGGGTGCCAGTACGGCTCAGAATAGATTTTAAAGTTCTCCAGTTTGTTTACAAAAGCCATCAATGGACTTGCCCCCACCAACATCACCGATCTCCTACTGCCCTACTCCACTTCAAGACCCCTCAGATCAGCCAATTTAGGGTGCTTGGTTGTTCTGCGCTCAAATCACAAACTCAGGGGAGATTGCGCCTTCGCTACAGCATCCCCCAAACTGGAACCACATTCCTCCTTCCATCAAATCAGCCCCTTCCTTCAACTCTTTTAAATCCAGGTTGAAGTTGTATTTTTATTCACAAGCATTTTGAGGTGATTGTTGATTGTTACCATGATGTATGTACAATTCTAAACCTTGGCTACCTGTTTTATATTGCACTTTAAATAGCTGTCTCAGTTAAGATGTAATTTATGATCTGTACAGCACTTTGGTCAACATGAATTGTTTTAAATATGCTATATAAATAAACTAAACTAAGTCTGCCCACCATTCAATCATGAGCTGATCCATTTTCCCACTCAGCCCCAATCCCCAGACTTTTCCCCATAACCTTTGATGCGCTGAGTTATCAAGAACCCCTCAATCTGCCTTAAATACACCCAATGACAGCCTCCACAAGTTCCTGTGGCAACAAATTCCACAAATTCACCATGTTCTGGCTCAGTGATGTCACTGGGGTTGATGTCATCCAATGGGGTAACTCATGGTGTCACCAGCTCTCACCCTCCCCAACCAAATGGACCTCCCCCTGTACCAGACCATACAAAATCCTTACTAATGTTTTTTTTGTACCTGTGTTACTCATAAATTATAATTCTCATATATCACTGAATGTAATGGCAATAGAGATAAACAAACTAACAAAACTAAAATTACACCTTTAAGTTACAATAACATACGCACAGCAGAAACAAAAACAGCGTGTGGTTGCAGCACGAGCAGACGAAACCCCATGATTCGAAGTGTTATTGTAATTGGGTAATAATGACAGCTTTGACCAGAGTATATTAGCAAGTTCAAAAAGTGAATTAGCATGGTGTTTTAGCCTTGTAGGTCTATTGATACATGTACGATGGGCTTACGAAAAATACTTTTGTTGTTATAACTAACTGCAGGGATTTCTGCTGAAACTCTGCACAAAAATTTCATAGACATCCCCTCTGATGGTGTCATTCGGTGCGATCCGCACCCCCTAGTGATACCAGTGCTTTGGCTATAGAAATTCCTCTGCCTCTCTTTTCTAAGTGGACACCCTTTTATCCTGAAGTTGTGCCCTCTTGTCCTAGGCTCTCCCGCCATGGGAAACAACCTTTCTACAATCTTTCAGGCCCAGAATCATCCTTGTGAACCTCCTCTGAACCCTCTCCAGTCAGCACATCCTTTCTTAAATGGGGACTCCAAAACTGCTCACTAACACTGACTGACAACTGCACCCACGGATGCTGCCTGACCCGTTTATTGAGTCTCTTCAGCATCTCGTTGTCTGCTCGCGTTTCTAGCACCCGCAGTCCTCGCGCTTGCCACTGGTTACTGATTGACAACCCGGTTCAGACGCTCCACGCTGTTCCGGGATGCACTGTGCGCGCTGACGTCATTAGACGTCTGAACGCTGACGGAGTGACGCCGACGCTCGGATGCCCGAGGGAACTCTCGGCTCGGCTCGGCTGCTGCTTTGTTCTCGGGCTCTCGCTGGCCGGGTAGAGCCGGTGACTGGCGGCCTGTCTGAGTTGGTGTCACCAGCCCTCGGGTGCCGCTGAGTCCAGGCTGTCTCCGCAGACCCGCCGCGATCCCATCATAGGAAGCTCCGGCTCTAAGATGTCCAGCCGAGCCGTCTGCCGAGAGGCCAGTCACGCCGGGAGCTGGTACACGGCTTCAGGTAGGACCGGCCAGGGGCGGGCAGCGAAGGCCGCCCAGGGGCATGGCTGAATGACGGGCAGGGACCTGGGAGGTGATTGGGGCTCAGGATAGGGATAGGAGGGATACTGAAGAGACGTGGATGGGGATTGGATGACAGGGTAAGGCCAATGGGTTATGAGTTGGCAGGGTAGGCACAAGGATTATTGAGTGGGCATATAGGTGGTGGAGTTGGCATGTGTGTAGGTAATTGGGTGGTGAGGTTGGCAGACAGGAAGCATATTGAATGGTGAGGTCAGCATATGAATGGGTTATTGGATGGTATGGTCAGTATAGAGGAAGTTTATTTGGTGTGAGGTATGGATTGATTTTTGGGTGACTGGATAGGGTGCAAATGGGTTATTGAGTGGAAGGGGAGATCAAAAGATCAGTTACAGGTGATGGAGTTGGGGGATTGTTGGATAATTTGGTTGACAGTAGGGATAACTGGGCTGACAGAATGCATATGTTTACTTGATGACTGGGTAAATGCATAGATGGGCTAATTGGGTTATAGTGTGGCAGATTAACAGTATAATTGAGTTGCAGGAGCAGGATTATTGGTGGACTCTAGAGGATTGTTTGGGAACCTGGATGTTAATTAGAGTTATAGAATTGAGATATGGATGAGTTGGGTGACAGAACAGGAGCTATCATAGATGACTATGAGATCAACTTTTTTGGGGGTGATGAGTTTAGGATGTGGATTGGTGGTTGGGATGTTGGTTGATAGGGTGGAAGGACTTGATTGGATTATTGAGGTGACATGTTTGTCAATAGGTGTGGTTTTAGATTATAGAAGTTTTAGTGCAGAAAAGGAGACCATTCAGCCATCATGTCTCTGCTTGTTAAAAAAAAAATTGCCCAACCTTATTACCTACTTCCCAGCACAAAATCCATAATCCTCTTCAAGTACACATCCAAAGTACTTTTTGAATGCATTGGTCTCTCAGTCTTCATTTTGACTTTAACCCCTCTACCAATTACTTTTAATCTGCTGAGGGGAAATGGGTCTGGTCTGTTAATTCTGTCCAGGCAGGCTCCTTCTGATTTCAAACATCCACATTGCCTCTTTTATCCTCCACTGTTAGAAGGAAAGCAACACATGCCAATCTATTTTTTTCCACTCTTGGCAACCTCTCCCTTAAATCTCCTCTGCCCCATCTTGAATGTCACCATGTCATGATTTAATGTGATCAGAAGGATACATAGTACCAGACTGTATTCTCAGCAGTTATTGTACATAGTTCTTGCATTATCTGTCTACTTTTACACTCTGTATCAACTAATAAAGAAAAGCACTTTTAACCATGTTGACCCATCTTCCTACCTTTCCTGATCAATGGCCATAGTCTACATTTCCATTTCCTTCCAGTTTTTGTATATTCCCCTGGCTTGTTGCTTCTCCCCCAAATCCATTACTTCTGAGAATTCAATTACATTTGCCACTCTTCTGGCCAATGAAGACAGAACTGTACACCCTATAGTTTATTGCTTTTCTCCTCATTTTCAACCACAGTGCTAATTTTTGTATCAAAAGCAAAAAAAAAGAAATCCTGCTTCAAGACCTCAGTGAGCAAAGGAAGTAGGGATGAAGAATGACAGATATATGAGGAGTGTGACAGATGGACTTCAGCAACAGAAGCAGGTGGTTGGTAGGTGCCAAACAGTCCTCCAATGTGATCATTTGAGACATATTCAAAATCCTTGCCAAAATCCCTGTCTACAACATCAACTACACTGCCCTAGAGACTTGCACTACCTTGTCTAAAAAAAATCAATCTGGTTAATCAGACATGATCTTTTAACAAATTAATTCCAACTGTTCTTACCAATTGTGTATCTTTCAAGGTGAAGCTTTATAGTCTCCCTTGATAATAATAATGAGTTTGTTGTCACATACTTTGTATAACATACATATGCACTAAAATTCTGACTTGCTGCAGCTGAACAGGTGCTTTATTTAAAAAAGTCCACTACTAAAGCCACAAAAAAGACAACTGCTATAGTATACTTAATTGAATTAAAAAGTGACAATAAATACCAAAAAAAACCTACTCAGTTACACTTGTGCAAATAAAGTCACTTAGCAAGATTGCAGACTCTCCTTTTGTGGTGTTGGAGCAATCCCTGATTAGTGTAACAAGAGGAGGGTTCAAGAAACTGATTGCCATTGGAAAGAAACTTCTTGAACAGAGGTGAACTTAAAACTAAAACCTTAAAACTGATTCCAATAATTTGGCCATCATTGGTTGCCTAAATTAACTCATTTGTAATTGCTTGGTTTATCCCTATTCCATATCCATTTTAAAACAGTATTATGCCTTCAGGAATCCCTTCATCAAAAGAACATAAAGAAATGCAAGCAGATGTTCCCAATTTAGCTGCACATGCCTGTTTTGCACTGAATAAAATCATAGCTCATGTTTATCTCTGCACAACACTCTTGCATTAATCGCATATCCAAAAATCTATTGATGCGTTGACTGAATCTTTATAGTACTGTTTGGGTTGACAGTTCTATAGGTTTACCATCTGGTTGGAGATATTTCTTCTCATCTCAATTTTGAAATGTTGATCCTTAATTTGAGAGTCTAACCTTTGTATCTGGGCAAAGGTTCTAACCTTTGTATCAGCCTCTGCTGTTGCTCTTAGAGGGAGGGCTTGAAAAACTTGAGCCAGAGGCTCTGCAATCTCCTCCCTTGTTTCTCTGAACAGCTTAAGATGTACTTTACCTGGAATTTGCGACTTTGCCACCTCAAAGGTGCTGAATTCCTCAAGACTAGCTCTTTTATTAAGCTTATTCTGCCAAGTATTTCATATGTCCTTCTTATTTGGCATCATGCCTTCTATTGTGAAGAGATCTCCAACTTCATTCAGAGATTACCTTTTAAGATGCCAAATGGCCCTTTATTAATTGCTTGCCATTTGTATTTTAGAAAAGATCTGTGGATTTTCTTTTACTTTAATCGTCAGTATTTCATAATTTCTCCCTTTTTAGCTAATGCTTTTAATTTCACTTCTATGCTCACCCAGGGTTTCTACTATTTTAAATTCATTGTGATTTACAAAGTTTTTTTGCCTCGCACACCTTAATATCCGCATGAGGCTCCCCAGTCTTGGGGTGATACACTAATTGTATGGGTGAGCTTTAGAAGAGCAGGGTAGGGGATGGATAGGTTACTGGAATGACAGAATTGAGCTATGGTGAGTTATTGTATTGGTATGGGAGGAGTATAGGTGTGTTACTGGGCAATTACGTTTTGGATATGGTAGTTTATTCAGATGATGAATAACAGGATAGGGGAATTAGAATGGCAATCTGGTAGCATCTATGGGAATTAAGGGTGAATGGATGTGTTGCTGTGATAACAATAGAAATATGGGTGGTTTAAGGTGACAGAGTAGGAAAAAAGCACTTTGTGATCTTGAAGGTCAGTGCCACTGGGCAGTAGTCATTTAGTCTTAATACTCTTGCTCTCTTGGGCACTGGTATAATTCTGGGTGGGTTGAATCCTCTGTGGACAGTGTACTACTGCAATCAATCCTCCTCACCTCAGTCATGGTTATGTAGGGTCCTTGTTCTTCATGGGGAATGGGGCTTTCTTTGTTGTCAAATTGTTTTTCTCAACAAACTGTGTGTAGAAAGCACTCAATCTGTTAGGAAGAGAGGTATAATTGTCGCTAACCTGCAGGGCTGACTTGTAGTCAGTTATGGTTAAATACTCTAGCATATGCGCCTTGTGTCACTGGTATCACATAGGTGTCTGTAGATTCTCTGTGCATACCCCTGCTTTTCCTTCCTCATCTATCTGTGAACTGGTTTGACTCCTTCCACCTATGGTCTGCATGCAGGGATTAGCAGAATGGATATGTGGCCTGAGTATCCAGATAAGGGTAGCCTTGTTTTCTCCATAGGCATTTGTGCAGACCAGATCTCAGCTAGATAGTCTCTCCTCTGGTTGCAAAGTTGACTTGTTGGAACTTTGGCAGAACTATTTTGAAGTTGATGCGATTCAAGTCACCAGGAACAATCATACAACCATCAGGGTGAGTTGTCTGGGCTTCATAGATGGCTCTGCAAAGCTCTTTCAAATGCTTCTCCTGTATTTGCAGAACGAGGAACAAAATAATTTTCTGATAAAAGTGGCTGTGAATTCCCTGGGTGAGCAAAAGGGCCTGGACTTCGCCAATTAAAAATCATATCGCCTTTACTTCTGAGACATTTGTACTCCAGTCATTTTTGATGTAGATCCACAAACTCCCTTTCCTAATCTTACCAGAAGCTGCAGCATTTTGGTCTGCTCAAAAAGAGATAAGACCTTCTAGCTGGCTGGCTGAATCCTGTAAGGTAAAACATCATGAGATGGGAATGTGTAAGGAGTTACCCTGTGCAGGGCTGTAACAAGAAGGGGAGGTGTCCTTGTACTCCTGTTAGGTAAAACATCATGAGATGGGAATGTGTAAGGAGTTACCCTGTGCAGGGCTGTAACAAGATGTGAATGCATCCTTGTACTTACAAGATAAGAGAGACATTGATGGATTGAGAGGCAGGAAGCTAGCAGGGAAAGGATAGCAACAGTTTTAGTCATTGGACAAGTAATGATATGATGATGTTCTAAGCACGTATCCAAGGGTATAAAAAATCATCATTTTGCTGATAACGGCAGAATGCATTCTCCGACTAACATCGTTAGTTGCAAGTGTTACAATCCGGCAATAAAGAACAAAGAACCCTGATTTCGACTCAGTCTGGTGTTTGTCTCACTCATTCATGAACAAAGCAGACCTAACAATCCGGAGTGGAGTTCTGGAGCCATGATTCTGTAATTATCAAGGTGCAGCAATCTCTCATTTCCTTCTGGTTCAGATGCAGCCATGGGTAATCCAATTTATTTTCAAGAGATCCTATATTTCCAAGTAAAATTGTCAGGAGGGTGGGTCCGGATGGATTTGTTTTGAGTCTGACACAAATGCCGGACGCTTCCTGCACTTCTTCCTTGCACACTGTTTCTGATCACCTCGTCCCTAAGTTTCTGTAGTTGGTTACTGTTTGGTGTTTGGGCTTGCTGCCTTCGTTAAGTCCTATTTGCGCAGTACTTTCATGATCTGGTCCTTTATCTTGGTAGACCTGTCAATTTTAGTGTTCTTTGCATTTTGCAATGTTTTCTGATCATAGGTTGGAAACCACGTACATAAATACAGTATTTGGATTGAGAGGGAAGATTAGGGACAGTCAACTTAGCTTTGTCCATGATAGGTCATGTTGAACAAATCTTAGAGTCTTTTGAGGAGGTTATCAGAAAAGTTGACAAAGAAATGGCAGTGGATATTGCCTGAATGGCCTTTGACAAGGTCTTCCATGGGAGGTTGGTCAAAATTGTTCAGGCATTCGGTAGTCAGGCTGAGGTAGTAAATTGGATTAAACATTGGCTTTATGGGAGGAAACAAGGTGGTAGATGATTGCCTCTACAAGGATCGGAGCCGGTCCGTTGTTTGTCATCTGTATGAAAAATCTGGATGATAATGTGGTAAACTGAGTCAGCAAATTTGCAGATGATATGAAGTTTGAAGGTGCTGTGAACAGTAAGGAAGGATTTCAAAGCTTGCAGTGGGATCTGGACCAGCTGGAACAATGGGCTGCAAAATGGCAGATGGAATTTGATGCAGGCAAATGTGAGGTGTTGCACTTTAGGAAAATACACCAGGGTAGAACTTGAGGATGACGTGCATGCTTCCTTCAGGAGAGTGAATCCGAGGAAAGGATCCGGTCTAGTCGGAGTACCCAGCCGAGTATTAAGACTCTGTGCTGACAAAACTTACCAATGTATTCACAGATGTCCTCATCATCTCACTCTGGCAGGGCGTGGTACCCACCTGTTTCAACAAGTATCAATCATACTGGTGCCCACGAAGAGTGTTGTAATCTGCCTAAATGACTATAGACCAGTGGCACTCACATCAACAGTGATGAAATGTTTTGAAAGGCTGGTGTTGAAGCATATCAGCTCCTCTACCTATCATAGCAACAGGTCAATGGAGGATACCATCTCACTGGCTCTACACAAAACTCTGGAACACCTGGACAGCAAAAGATGCATACATCAGGATGCTCTTTATCGACTACAGTTTGGTATTTAACACCATCATCCTCTCAAAACTGATCAGAAAACTACAAGATCAGGATCTCAACACCCCACTGTGTAATTGGATCATGGATTTGCTCGTCTGCACACCACAAACAGTGAGGATTGCTCAGAACATCTCCTCCACGATCCCCATCAGTACTGGTGCATCATGGGGCTGTATTTTTACACCCCTTTTCTACTCACTTTCCATCTATGACTGTGTGGGTCGGTATGACAGTAACACCATCTACAAATTTGTCAATGATGCAACAGTGGTGGGTTGTATAAAGAAAGGTGATGAGTCAGCATACAGGAGGTAGAGTGGAAAACTTGGCTGAATGGTGCACCAACAATAACTTCAAACTCATTATCTCCAAAAACAAGGAGATGATTGTTGACTTCAGGAAGGGAAAACCAGAGGTGTATGATCCAGTGATCATTGGGGGATCAGAGGTGGAAAGGATGAGCAAATTTAAGTTCTTAGGAGTCATTATCTTGCAGGATCTTTCCTGGAGTCAACACACCAATTTACTTCCTCAAGAGTTTGCAGAGGTTTGGTATGACATCGAAACTGTGCAAATTTCTACAGATGCGTGGTGGAAAGTGTGCTGACTGGCTATATCACGATCTGGTATGGAGACACCATTACCCCTGAGCCTAAAGCACTTCAAAAGATAGTGGACACAATCCAGGACATCACAGACAAATCCCTTCTTATCATCGAGAACATCTACGGAAAATGCTGCTATCAGAGAGCAGCAGCAGTCATCAAGGATCTACACCATCCAGCACATGATCTGTTCTTGCTGGTGCCATCAGGAAAGAGGCATTGATGCCACTAGACTTGCACCAGCAGGTTCAGGAACAGCTGCTACCCCTCCACCATCAGAATCCTCAACACAAACTCAATCAGAGACTCATTTAAGGACTGACTTTGCACTTTCTTGTTTGTTTTTTTTTCTCTTCTCTGTATTGCACAGTAGGTTGTTTACATTTGTTTACCTGTGGACATTTGTGCACAGTATATTTTTTGCATTACCAATAAGTGGTAATTTTGCCTGGCCCGCAGGAAAAAGCATCTAAGGTTGTATGTGATGCCATGTATGTTCTTTGACAATAAATATGAAATGGTAAGGCACTTTGGAGTGTGGTAGAACAGAGAGATCTTGGAATGCAAGTACACAATTCCCTGAAAGTGTCATCACAGGTAGATTGGATTGTAAAGAGAGCTTTAGACACTCTGGCCATCAAAAATTAATGACAAGAGTTGGAATGTTATGGTGAAGTTGTTTTAAACATTGATGAGACAAATTTGGAGTATTATGTACAGTTTTACAGAAAGATATCAATGAGATTGGAAAAATTGCAGAGAAAATTTATAAGAATTTTGAAGAGCTGAGTTATAGGGAAATGGTAATAGGAGTATTAGAGCCTGCACCACCAGGCTGAGGAACAGCTTCTTCCCAGGGGCAGTGAGAATGCTGAATGACCAAAGGAACTGCTCACACTAATCATTCGAGACTCTCATTCATGAAACAAAATCTATTTATTTATGTGTATAGATAAAATACTAGTCCTGCACATGTATTGTTTGTCTGTATGTGTGTTATGTTTGGTCGTGTGTCCGCATGTTTTGCACTGAGGGCCAGAGAACACTGTTTTGTCAGGTTGTACTTGTACAATCAGATGGCAATAAACTTGACTTCAATAGGTTTGAACTTTATTCCCTGGAGCATCAGAGAATGAGAGGAGATTTGATTAAGGTATACAAAACTATGAGGGGAAAAGCTAGAGTAAATGCAAGCATGGTTTTCCCAGAGGTTAGGATAGACAAGAACCATAGGACATGGGATCAAGGTGAAAGGTTAACTGTTTAAGTGGACATGTTCAAGTATTTATTTTGGGCTATGGATAGATTACTTGTGTTTATGTTGTCGAGAGGAGACAGTATGGGTGTACATTATTGTACAAATGGTGTGTTTTGTGTTTATTTGCCAGGGTTGTTAGTTGTTATGAGTTACTCCAAAGATTTGGGTTGATTAATTAATGATGTCACAAGAAGATTATGAATAAAATACTTAAGTAAGATAATAGGTTATGGTTGCATTTACTGAGATTTAACAAGGAGAACATAAAGTCAGATGTGTCAGTATTTGAGTAGAGTAAAGGAAATTACACTGTCATGAGAGAGGAACTGGCCAAAGTAGATTGGAAGGGGGTACTAGGAGGGAAGGCGGCAGTGCAGCAATGCATGGAATTTCTGCAAGTAATGGGGAAGATGAAAGATAAATACAAACTAAAGCAGAGGAAATATTTGAATGGAAAAATGTCACAACTGTGCCTGACTATGGAAGTCAAAGGCAGCTTGAAAACAAAAGGGAGGACACTCAAGGCAGCAAAAATTAGTGTGAAGATAGAGGATTGGGAAGTTTTTAAAAACTTATAGAAGGTAACTAAAAAACTCATAAGGAGGGTAAAGATGAAGTTTGAAACTAAGTTAGCAAATAATATCAAAGAGAATTCAAAAAGCTTCTTCAAATGTTAAAAGAATAAAAGAGAGGTGAGTGTAGATATTGGAACACTAGAAAATAATGCCAGAGAAACAATAATGGAATTCAAAGAGATAGGAACTAAATGAGTATTTTGCATCAGTCTTCACTGTGGAAGGGACCAGCATTGTGCCAGATGTCGAAGTGAGTGCAGTGACTATTTCAAAAGAGAAGGTGCTCGGAAAGCTGAATAGTCTAAGGATGGATAAATCTCCCAAAACAGATGGATTGTGCTCTCGGGTCTGAAAAGAAGTCATGGTAGAGATTATGGAGTCATTGGTAATGATCTTTCAGGAATTAATAGATTTTGGCATGGTTCTGGAGGACTAAAAATAAATCCCAAATTACACTACTATTTAAGAAGGGAAGAAGGCAGTTGAAAGGAAATTATAGGCCGGTTTGCCTGACATCAGTGCTTGGGAAGATGTTAGAGTTGATTGTCAAGGATGAGGTTGTGGAGTACTTAAGAGGGGGAGAGAGAGAGACTCCAGTGATCCTCTCTGCCACTCTTATGGTCCTGTGAATTGACCTCCAATTCATTTCTCTGCACACTGATGCAGTTGATCAGGACGTACTTGAGAGAACTCCTGCAGAAAGTTGACATATTGGTGGCTTACCTGCTTCAAATTTCTCAGCGAGTGCCATCTCCTGACAAGCGAAGAGATGTAGATGATGATAGGACTCTAGTTAAGTGAACTCACCACACTGATGCAGTTGATCAGGCTGTATTTGATAGAAGGTTGATAGTATGGTGGCCAGTAGCCTTACTTGCTTTCGTCTTCTCAGGAAGTGCAATATACTTACAAATGAGGAAATATTGTGTGTCATTGATAGGCCACTAGTTTAGTGAACTCCAAGGAACTTGGTGTTCTCCATTCTCTCCACTACAGAGTTGTTGATGTGTAGTGGAGGATGGTCTTTCCTGTTCCTCATGAAGTCCACAATCACCTCCATCGTCTTGTCCATGTTGAGACTCAGGTAGTTACTCTTGCACCATATCATGAGAATTTCCACCTCTTTCACGGTTAGCACAGCAGTTAGCTGTTGCAGCACCAGCTATCAGGGCCAGGGTTCGAATCTCTCTGTAAGGAGTTTGTACGTTTTCCCCATGTCTGCGTGGGTTTTCCCTGGGGGCTCCGGTTTCCTCCCACTGTTCAAATTGTACCAGGGTTGTAGGACAGGAGTGGGCTGAGCACACAGCACCTGAGGCGAGCCTGTGCTCAGCGTGATGGTGCTCAACTTCTGCTATCGACCCAGACAGACTATGGTCTTTCTATTAGGAAGTCCAGGATCCAGTTGCAGAGATTCGGAAAATTGACAGAGAAGTGACAAATGATGCACACTGATGCAGTTGATCAGGACGTACTTGATACATCCCCAACTTGCGACCTGTGCGACTTGTGTCTATCTTCAACACATGACAGAATTTAAAAAAAAAGAAAAAATTTAAAAATTTTTGTTGTATTTGTCAAACTATAAAGGGATACAGGGCATGTAAGAGCCAAAATGTGCGTACTTGTTAATTGGTGTCCCGGGGTCCTTAGGCTGGGCCATCTTGATTCCTATGACTGTGCGCGAGTCTTTGGTTGGCACATTTGCGGTGAGTTCGCATATTGGCGTTCAGTTGATGCATGCATGAGAGTTAAGGGCAAGAATTCAATATCGTCAGGGCACTTAACTTGCACATGTAATACCCACCGCGCATGCGCCAACCGAAGACTCATGCATACGGACAGGAATCAAGATGCCTATGGTCCCCAGGATGTTGACTCACAAAACAAATTTGGACCAGAATGTGGAAAGATTCGCCAAGGTTGATTGACAAATTCAGGCTTTAAGTTGTTATCATCAAATTTACAATGAAAAAATTATTTGATTAAAAAGTTTGCTATAAGACTTCGGTACTCCACGCATGTGGGCAAAATTCTGATTTTTGTCCATTTTGAGATACGACCGATCCTTTGGCCCCAATTATGGTCATAAGGCAGGGAGTACCTGTATATAATGTCGGGAAGTGTACAGTTACGCACTTTGGTAGAAAAAATAAACAGACAGACTACTTCTTAAATGGAGAGAAAAATTGAAAACACCCAGATGCAAAGGATGCTGGGAGTCCTCGTGCAGGATTACCGTAAAGTAAACTTGCATGTTGAGAGAGTGCTAAAGAAGGCAAGAATGAATGCAATTCTTGCATTCATTTTGAAAGGAATAGAATACAAGAGCAGGGATGTTAAGGCTTTATAAGACACTGGTGAGACCTCACTTTGAGTATTGTGAGCAGTTTTTGGCTCCTCATTTAAGAAAAGATGTGCTGAAATTCAAGAGGGTTCAAAGGAGGTTCACTTGGATGATTCTGGGAATGAAACCGTTATATGAAGAGTGGTGACAGCTCATGTCCTTAATTTGATGGAATTTAGGAAAATGAGGGGGTATTTAATTGAAGGATTTCAAATGTTGAAAGGGGTGAACAGAGTTGACGTAGTCAAGTGGTTTCCCATGGTGGGAGAGTCGAGGACAAGAGGGCACAGCTATGATGAGTATTTTCTGGGTTGTAACCATTTGAATCAGAGTTCAGGGGATTGGGGGAATAACTAGGATTGTGATGACTTGGTGCCTGGAAAGTGGTTGCTTCTCAGATTTGAAAGAATTAAATACAATTTAAACCTTTGCAGAATCATTGTCAAGAGGGAAATAAAATGTAAAATACTCTTTGCTGGGGCATTCATCGTGATGCTTTTGCTCTATTTTCAAAACCAGAGTGGCGTGTGGCTTTACTTCCAAAACATGTCTCCAAAATTATGTGTTAATTTTAAGCTTTTCATTTCCATTTTTACTGAAGTTTCTGATGTTCTTTTGTTCGGGTCCAGGTGAGGCTGCAGAAGAGCAGTAAATGCCATTTTGGCAACTTGTGATAAGTAAAGCCATATGTTATACTGTGAGATGTGCAATATATAGGATAGCATGGTGAGTGTTGCGGTTAGCACAATACTATTACAGTTCCAGCGGCCTGGGTTCGAACCTGGCACTTTTTGTAGGGAGTTTATACGTTCTCTCCATGATGTGTGTGGATTTTCTCAGAGTGCTCCTATTTCCTTCCACCCTCCAAAAAATGTACAGGGTTTGTAGGTTAATTGGTGTATTTGGGCGGCATGTGAGTTGTGGGCCATGCTGTATGACTAAATTAAAAAGAATGCATGTGAGCTAGGTGTGTTCAGGCAATTGGCATGGCAGTATGTGTAGAATACAAACTAAAAGGTGATTCTTATTGTTGGGGGGGGTGGGGTGGATGGGAGTCAAAGGAAACTGGGAGTAAATTATTTTTAAATCTATCTTAAAATGCCTGAGTCGTTTGCATGCTTTCTTTTCTTTATTGTAGCTCTGCTGAGTGATTCCTTTCTTTGCCTCTTTGTAATTGTAAGAGCTTGTTGGAGGGATAGCAGAGGATTTAAGCTCTTGTGATACTTTGTTACGGTTATGTGGATTTTTACCAGGTTGTCTTGTGTTGTTGCTGCAATTAACTGTCCAACTACCTCAACACCAGGATATTGGCAGGTGTTTTTAGGTTTACAGTTGGTCACTTCTGCCAACCAGCTGCTCTATTTCATTGCTACTCGCTGTTATTTAAAACAGGAGATTGTTGTTTTTTCTAATTACAGGAAAGCCCCACCTCAAACTAGTTTCCACTGTTTCCATCTCTCCTTCACCTACTTCTGTACTTTTCTCTCTTACCCACCGCCTTTCACAGTGGTCTCTCTCTGTCTAATACCATATCACTCTTGACTCCTCCTCAGCTTCCTTCACAAACAAAATATCACCCCCTTTTTACTTTCGTCTTGATAAAGTGTCCCGACCCAAGACGTTGACTGACCATTTCTACACACAGATTCTGCCTAACCTGCTGAGTTTGTCCAGCAGCTCATTGCTCAAGATTCCAAAATACAACTCTTCTGAGTCCTGCATTTAGCATCAAGGGCCTATGCTTTTGTCTTTTCATCCTTTTTGAATTTAATGGGCCAGGAATTTTTTCAAAAGTCTCTTCTCAGTGTTGCATCAATTAGCAAATTAATATTGAATCAAAATGTACCCAGATTTCAAATTTCAGATTTATTGCCAGAGTACAACCTGACATGACATACAACATTGGATTTCAAACTGGCCCCCCTAAACTCGCATTCCACTTTTAAGTAATCCCTATTCCATCAGTGCTCTGTGATTAGTAAGGGATTGCTTAAGGTGGTATGTGAATGGGAAGGGAAAGCTGAGAACCACTGCTCGAGACTTAATTGTTACTGAAATATTTAACTTGAGAAAAATTGTCATTGGCCCATTTCCTTTGGAGTTATGAAACTGTGAACATAATGTTAGGTACGATTAAAACAGAGGTTTTCAAACCTTTTTCTTTCCACTCACATACCAACTTAAGCAATTCCTTAATAATCATGGAGTACCTATGGCATAGGAATTGCTTAAGATGGAATGTGAGGTGAGGGGGCAGTTTGACAACCACTGACCTGTAATAAAGAGGTTCTTCTTTGCTGCAGGCAAAGCAGAATTACCACTTATTGGTAGTGCTAAAGAAACTGTACACAGCATATGCATGTAAAGAAATAAAGAACTGAACAGATTACAAATGTAAACAAACTGCAATATAGAGAATAAAAAAATAAATAAAGTGCACAATTAAGAGTCCTTAAATGAGTCCCTGAGGAGTCTGTTCCTGAACCTGGTGGTGCAAGTCTTGTGCCACCTCTACCTCTTTCCTGATGGCAGCAGCAAGAACGTTCTGGGTAGGGTGGATCCTTGATGGTTGGTGCTGCTCTCTAACGATAGTGTTCCCTGTAGATGTTCTCAATAGTGGGGAGGGTTTTGTGTGTGAAGTCCTGGGCTGTGTCCACCACATTTTGGAGGGCTTTATGCTCAGGGTTATTGGTGTCCCCATACCAGATCGTGATGCAGCCAGTCAGCATACTTTCTAACACACATTTGTAGAAATTGGCAGGAGTTTTGGCGTCAAACCGAACTTCTGCAAACTCCTGAGGAAGTAGAGGTGCTGACATGCTTTCTTTACGATGCCATTAGTGTGTTGAGTCCTGGAAAGATCCTCCAAGATAGTGACTCCCAAGAACTCAAATTTGCTCACCCCTTCCACCTCTGATCCCGCAATCATCACTGGATTGTACATCTTTGGCTTTCCCTTCCTGAAGTCAACAATCAGCTCCTTAGTTTTGGTGACATTGAGTGCAAGGTTGTTGTTGGTGCACTATTCAGCTAAGTTTTCAATCTCACTCCTTTATTCTGACTCTCACCTTTCTACAGACAACCCACTACCGTGGTATCTTTGGCAAATTTATAGGTGGTATTATTGTTGTACCAAGCCACATAGTCATAGGTATATAAGCGAGTAGAGCAGAGGGCTCAAAACGCACCCCTGAGGTTCTCCAGTACTGTTGGAGATTGTAGACCAGATGTTCTTACCAATCCTCACTGATTGTGGTCTGGAAATGAGGAAATCCATGATCCAATTATACAGTGGGGTGTTGAGTACCTGATCTTGTAGTTAGCTGATCAGTTTTGTGGCAATGATGATGTTAAATGCCAAACTGTAGTCGATAAGGGCATTCAAATGAATGCACCTTTACTGTCCAGGTGCTCCAGAGCTTTGTGTAGAGTCAGTGAGATGGGATCCTCTGTAGACCTGTTGCTATGAAAGGCAGATTGGAATGGATCGTGTCACCGCTTAGTCAGGAGCTGATATCCTTCAACACCCGCCTTTCAGAACACTTCATCACTGTTGATGTAAATGCTGCTGGTTGATACTCATTGAGTCAGGTTCCTGCACTTTTCTTGGGCTCCTATATGAAACTGGTATTTGCTATTGGTAATTTGAGATCAGGTTTTACTTGAGACTTCTGGTAAACTTGCGAGGTTATTCAAAACAAGATACATGCCATTTGGGACTGAGATGAACAGAAATATATTCATTCATATAGTGTTGAATCTTTGGAGCTCTGCCTCACTCTGAATCTTGAGTTCAAGATAGTGGTATTGCTGCAGCTACTGTAATGCAGCCCTGTCATTGGTGTGGACCTGGGAAGAGTAGGAAGTGGGGCTCAGTCTTCCAGTGCATCTCCACGGGTTTTACTGCCTGGCTGTCCCACCTAATGGCCCGATGCAGGTTTAAATTGCCCATAAAATGGGGCCAGTGGTGGCTTTTAGAATTAAGATTCTCAGAGGTCTATGTCCAAGATTTAAGTGTCCATGTTTGGTAGGCCACACCTTGACAATTGCCCCTACCTCCTCCTACCAAGGGAGAGAAGCCTGGGAGAGGACCACACAGAGGAGGGAACCACAGTAGCAGACCAGACTCCAGTGAGAGGCTCAGTGCCTGAAGGCCTCTCTCCAGTCTGTGGGCATCTGGAGTCTGGCCTCTGGGGGCCATGTTCTGAGAGGGTGCTGATGGTGAGCAGGGCTCCTGAAGGGCCTTGGGCACTGACAGATTCTTAATAGTTTCAGAGGTTTGGAACCAGGGGTGGAAGAGGATTACTTGGGTGCCTGGAGTTCTTGTTGTCTGCTGGACCAGACAGGAGAGCCTGTGTGGTCACAGAGGAGGTGGTGGGATTCATGGACACTGACTTGAAGGGACTCTCTTTTGCTTCTCCTTACCTTCTTGGTGGGGGTGCTGGACTAGTGGTGTCTCTCTGTGTGCCTTTATGGGCAAATGAAAGTGAACAAATTTTATTGTGTAATGTACATAATAATAACAGAATTTTGAATCTTAAATATACGGAATATGGTAAGCAACAAAAAGAAAAATCTTGCTGGTACTTAATTGAAATTGAGGAGATTAATCCTGAGCACTGTTTCAAATTCAAGACTAATAAACACCTGAGATTTCTGAGCCCTCACCCACTCCTCCCCCTCAACCCAAGACACTCCTTCCAAATAAGCTATTCTGCCTTGATAATGAAAGAATTTGATTTGAACATTAGCACAGGTGCTGATCTAATTTAATCTAATCTAAAAGAATTGAAGAACCGAATGACATCCTCTGACAAGCGATGGCTTAAAGGAACAAGATGCAAACCTCTCTTGGAGATGTTTAAGATTTAGTCAACCATTCATAGCTGGAATGATGCTTGGGGTAGAAGGAAAAACCTTTTATCCACAGGAAATGCCTACAGGTGAAGAACTTTTGATTTTGATGTGTGGAATGAGCTGAATGGGCTGAACACTTCATAAACTGTGATTTTCTTTTTTGAGATATGCCAGTTTTTCTTAGATTTTCCATTGATATAGATCAATGGATCAACTTTTCCCAGAGATTAGTGAATCTGTGCAATTTCCTGCTCAAGCAAGGACTAGAGGCTACATCATTAAATATTATTTAAACAGATAGATTTTTGCACAGCAGGGAAATTGAAGGCTATGGAGAAAAGGAGGATAAGTGGAGCTGGCAGCTTGTTCCAAATTCCAACTCTCTGTGTGAAGAAGTTCCCTCTCACATTTCCCCTAAACTTTTCCCCTTTCATGTCCTGTGGTTTGTATTTCACCTACCCTCAGTAGAAGAATCTTATCAACATTTACTCTGTCTATCCCCTCATAATTTTAAATACCTCGATCAAATTTCCCCTCATTCTTCTATGCTCCTGTTTAACCTTTCCCTTTAACTAAGTTCTTGGGCAACATCCTAGAAAATATTTTCTGTACTCTTTCTGTCTTATTGATATCCTTTCTGTAGCTAGGTGTCCAAAACTGCACACAATACTCCAAATTTTGCCTCACCAATATTTTACTATAACTTTACCATAACATCCCAACTTCTAAACTCAATATTTTGATTTATGAAGACCAACTTGCCAAAAACTCTTTTTACAATCCTATCCACTTCTGACACCACTTTCACGGAATTATGTATCTGTATTCCTAGATCCCTCTGTTCTACCACACTTGTTTATGCCCTACCATTTAACGTGTATATCCTTTCTTGGTTTGCCCTTCCAAAATGCAACATCTCACAACTGTATGCACTAAATTCCATTTGCCATTTTTCCGTCCATTTTCCAGCTGTTGCTGATCCCTCTGCAAGCTTCGAAAACCTTCTTCGCTGTCCACAACACCTCCAATCTTAGTGTCACATGCAAGCTTGCTGATCCAATTTACCACATTATCATCCAGATCATTAATATAGATGACAAACAACTATGAATCCCAGCACTGATTCCTGAGGCACACCACTAATCATAGGCCTCCATTCTGAGAAGAAATCATCCACAATTACTCTCTGGCTTTTCCTGTCCACCATTATCGAATGCAGTTCATTATTTCATGAATACTAGTGTCTGAACCTTCATGACTAACATGTGTGGGTCCTTATTAAAGGCTTTACTGTAGTCCATGTGGACAACATCCAGAGCCTTTCCTTTGTCAACTTTCCTGGTAACCTCCTTGAAAAACTGTAAGATTGGTTAATCACAACCTAACATGCACAAAACAACAGAACAATATGAACTACCCTCCAATCCAACAGCACCACACCTGTGACTAAGTATATTTTAAATATTTCTGTCAGAGCTCCTGCAATTTTTACATTAGCCTCCCTCAAGGTCTGAGGGAATATCTTGTCATGTCCTGGTGTTTTATCCAACCTTATTTGCTTTAAGACAACAAGCACCCTGTAGCATTAACCTCTACTGTAATGAAATGCTTTGAGAGGCTGGTCATGGCCAGAATTAACATGCACCTAAGCAAAGATCTGGACCCACTGCAATTCGCCTATTCTCACAAATGCTGCACAGCAGATGCAATATCACTGGCTCTCCACTCAGACCTGGATCACCTCGAAACTAGTAATTTATACATACGGATGCTCTTCATCGATGGCAGCTCAGCCTTCAATACCATTATTCCCTCAGTGCTGGTCAACAAGCTACAAACTCTAAACCTCTGTACCTCCCCTCTGCAACTGGATTCTTGACATTTTTCATCAGAAGACCACAGTCAGTACGAAATAGAAATAAAGTCTCCTCCTCACTGATCATCGTCACAGTTGCATCCCAAGGATGCGTGCTTAGCCCACTGCTCAACTCATTATACACCCTTGACTGTGTGGCCAGGCACAATTCCAATGCTATCTACAAGTTTTCCGATGACACCACAGTTGTTGACAGAATCACAAATGGCAACGAGGAAGTGTACAGGAGGGAGAGAGATCAGCTCATTGAATGGTGTAACAACAACAACCTTGTGCTCAATGATAGCAAAACCAAGGAGAGGATTGTAGACAGAAGAAAGTCGCGAACACGACCCAGTCCTCATCGAGTGCTCAGTTGTGCAGAGGGTCAAGAACTTCAAATTCCTGGGTGTAAACATCTCCAAGGATCTGTCCTGGTGGCTCCATGTTGATGCAGTAACAAAGACTCACCAGTGGCTATACTTTGTGAGATGTCTCAGGAGCTTCAGTATGTCACCAAAAACTCTCGAAAACTTGTACAGGTGTACCATGGAGAGCATTCTGGCTGGTTGTATCACTCCTTGGTATGAAGGCACCAACTCTCAGGACAAGAATAAACTCCAGAGGGTTGTTAACTCGGCCTGCAACATCATAGGCACCAGACTTCAGTCCATCAAGGACATCTACCGTAAATATTTGTGTATAATGCGACCTGTGTATAATGCGACCCCTCCATTTTTGAGGGGAAAAAGAGGTAAAATTTTACCCCCATGTATAATACGACCCCCCCCTCACCTGCTTGAGTCGCGTTGCCATCTCTCACGACCCCCCTTCCCTCACTTGCCCGATTCGCAATGTTGTCTCTCACGACCTCCCCTCCCCTCGGCTGCCCGGGTCGTGCTGCCGCTCACCTGCTCGTCTGCCCGAGTTGCGCTGCCACTCGCCCGCTCGCCTGCAGAAATTTTTTTTTAAATGTTACTCTCAAGTATAATGCGACCACCCCCCTATTTTTGAGGAAAAGAGGAAAATTTTTTTCGCATTATACACGAATATTTACGGTATATGAGACAGTGTCTTAAAAAAGCAGCCTCTATCTTCAAAGACCCCTATCACCCGGTCCATGCCCTCTTCACTCTGCTACCTTCGAGAAAAAGGTACAGGAGCCTAAAGATGAGAACTCAACAGCACAAGGACAGTTTCTTCCCCGCTGCTATCAGATTCCTGAATTGTCAATAAACCAAAGATACTGTCTTACTTTTTGTTCATTAATATCTTTTATTTTTTAAATTTATAATAATATTGTTATATGGTTATAATTTGCACTATGAGGCTGCCACAAAACACTGAATTTCTTGATTGTTCATGACAATAAATTTCTTGACTTGTTCACAACCTCACTCCTTAATTTCCTTACTTCCCGCGACTCTAAGCCTGTTTTCGAAGTCAATACTGATGAAAAAAAAATTTAAAATCTCTCCCATCTCTTCTGCTTCCATACTCTGATCTTCAAGGGGCTCCCTGTGATCTTCTTGGACATTTTGATGATCCTCTATATTGACTTGCGGTCTGATGCTTTGCAGCTACCATACCACACAAAGATGCAGACAAGACACTCTCATTTGTGCTTCTCTAAAATCTGTAATGTCTTTTCTGAAAGCTTCCAAATTCTTACTGATATCAAGATCAAATGCTGACCAGTTCGTGTTTGTTTTCCTTCTTCCTTTCACCTTGCCAACTAACCTTAACCCTAACCTTCCACTGCTATGTGTGTCTGGTCCACTGGTTTTACATTTTTAGTGATCATCCTGGCTGCTATTTCCATGGTCCTAGGCCAAGATACTGTAGCTTATGGACTTTATTCTCTGTCACCCTGATCCTTAAAGAAGCAGTCCACCCTCCGATACTCCAACCTTTAAACAGTGCTAGCCTTGCTGACCACTGGTCTTTTCCAAACTTGGAAAACAGTCAGTAATCCATTTCCATTCCACCCTACCTATCTCATCTATAATTCCGATGCCGGACACATGAATGTAACTCTGGGATATCTCCTTCTATTCACGTCAGCATAATATGAATTCTGCTCACTATTTCAGGATTTTCATGCATTGTAAGAGTACCTGGCTGAGTATTGAAAACTCGCCAATGTTTTATAGGATATCTTCAACATTTCACTCTAGCAGGGCATGGTATCCACCTGTTTCAAACAAGCCTCTATCGTACCGGCCAAGAAGAGATGACTACTGACTTTTGCCACTCACATCCATCGTAATAAGGTGTTTTGAAAGGCTGATGTTGAAACATATGTCTTGTCTGAGTGGTGACATGGATATGTTCTCATTTGCTTTCTGCAGCAACAGGTCTATGGCAGATGCTATCTCATCAGCTCTTCACCAAACCCTGGAATACCTGGACAACAAAGATGCACGCATCAGGATGTTCTTTATTGACTATAGTTTGGCATTCAACACCATCATCCCCTCAAAATAATCAGCAAACTCCAAGACCTGGGTCTCAATACCCCATGTGTAATTGGATCTTGGATTTCCTCACCTCCAAACCCCAAGAACATCTCTACAATGTCCATCAGCATCAGAGTAGCACAGGGCTGCGTACTTAGCCCCCTGCTCTACTTACTTTACACCTACAACTATGTGGCTCGAAGCAACAATACCATTTACAAATTTGCTGACAATATTACAGTAGTGGGCTGTCTAAAAAGGGATGATGAGTCAGTATACAGGAGGGAGATTGGAAACTTGGCTGAATGGTGTACGAACAGCAACAATGCACTCAATGTCATGAAAACTGAGGAGTTAATTGTAAACTTTATGAAGGGAAAACCAGAGGGTTGTCGATCCAGTGATCATTGGGGTATCAGAGGTAGAGAGGGAAGCATATTTAAATTCCTGAGAGGCACTATCTCAGAGGAATTTTCCTGACCCCAACACACTAATGTCATTGTGAAGCAAACACGTCAGCGTCTACTTTCTCAGGTGTTTGCGGAAGTTTGGTACGACATCGAAAAGTTTGGCAAACTTCTACGGATATGTAGTGGAAAGTGTGCTGTCCTGCTGAGTCACCTCCTGGTATGGGGGGGCGACAATATCTAAGTGAAAAGACATGTAAATGGTTGGGGACAATGCCAGTACATCACAGGAACAACTCTCACACCAATGAGAAAATCTACATGGAATGCTGCCATCGGAGAGCAACAACAATCATCAAGACATGTTCTGTCTTGCTGTTGCCATCAGGAAAAAATGTATACATGCCACAAGACTTGTACCACCAGGTTCAGGAACAGTTGCTACCCCTTTACCATCAGTCTCCCAAACAACAAACTCAAAAACTCATTTAAGGACTTCTACTTTGTACATTATTTGTTATTAACTATTTATTTTCTATATTACACAGTTTGTTTGCACTTCCTTCTTGTTTAAATTTCTCCCTTTTGAGTACAGGATTTTTGCGCTTCTGATAAGTTGAAATTCTTGCTGGCCCGTAAGAAAAGAAACTCAGAGATGTATGTGATATCATGTATGTACTCTGACAATAAATCTGAACTTTGACTTTTTTCTTCCCTTCCTTTCATCTTCCTTGGCCTGACTTCCAGGGGTTTACCCTGACCTGGTTTATTTCATTAAACTCATTTCATGGTTTCTCTCCTTGCTGACAATCAAACTTTGTGGCTTAATTTTTTTCATATGGCCAAAGGAAATTTCATGTGAATTTTGCAAGCTTGTGAATATTTCTATACTTTTGATCTCTGCCATAGTCTTAAACTCTGAAATTCCGAACCTTCGTTCAGACTTGATGAAGGGCTTTGGCCTGAAATGTTGACCATTCCTTTCGATGATATTTGAGCCGCTGAGTTGCAACAGCAGATTGTGTTTCGTTTCAGCTTCCAGTATCTGCAGTCTCCTTTCATTTTTTTCTTTAGGAGTTCCTTAAACCAAGTCTTTGATCGCACATATAAATATATTGGGTGACTGGGTGTTCACATTCCTGTGAAGCACCTTGGAATGTTTAATCACATTAACTCCATTTGGTAAATAAATACTGTTCTTATAGTCGTGATGTGGTTACAATGTTTAGTGTTTCAGTGTTACCGAATTATGCATTAATACAGCAGTCACCAGTTTTATGTCACTCATTTGTTTCTGATGCAAAATAGGTCAATGTTACATTTTTAAAGTTTGAACAGGACCAAGAGGACATAAACCATTTAAGCTAATGTCACCATTTCTGCTTGTACGAAACCATGTGTTTTTGCTGTTCTTTTCAATTTGTGATGTTTTGCAGGAAATTTTTAAGTGTCATTGGTCATTGAAAATTTTCCATGCTGTTTGAAAACCTGGTGTCCTAATCCCTTCTGATCCTCTTGTACCAGCTTAAGTACAAAGATAATAGCTTTTTTTTCCCCCTTTGGCATTGTGCTGTTTATGGGGACAAAATTGGGTCAGGCTGTCACTGGAATGTGGACATTGTTTTCTTTTCCATCTTGGTGTGTATTTACCCGCAGTTTTGCAATTCGCTGAATGTTCCTGCACGTTTCCTTTTTGTCATTGCTCCACCCTTGATTACTTCATTGTGGATGTTGTTATTTGGTCAGTAAAAAATAGCTGACAGGTTGAAGATAAATCTGATTTGGTAAAGTAGGATGGTTGAGGCAGAGTTGTATGGAGAAGTAAACTTGAATCATGGACCTCTCTCCCTCAATGACAGTGGGGTAAAGGGAATGGGGAATATACAAGAGTTGAGGAAGCAGAATTTTATTTTGCATCATGGTTGGTTGCTTTTAAGCTGAAGGTTGCAGAGGGTTGAAGAATCCTGGCAGATTTGACTTGAAATGTCCAAAACTGCAGCGGTTAAAAACAGAAAATTTTAAATCCTTTTCTTTCTTTTTTTTAGGTCCTCAACTCAATGCACAATTAGAAAGTTGGCTTGCCCAAGCACAACCCACTGGGAGACCAGCTAGAGCTATCATTGCACCGTAAGTCCTCTGTTAAAGTGATCAGCAGATTTTCAATTATGGCTGTTTTCTCAGTTATATCCTGTGTCCATTTTGTTCCAGTTTGTTTGACTCAGTGGCCTTGGTTGTCTTTCGAACAACCTTTATTTGACCAGCATCTTATTGCATACTGTGAGTAACCTTACCAAGATGACACCAACGGTTTCTTGACTTGGAGAAGAGTTGTTCAGGAGGACTCCATCTTCGAAAGGTGCACTCACTACAAAAAGATGTTGCATCTCATATTAAAGGAAGAACCTCTGTCAGTGCAACATTCATGCAGTGCTATATGTGTAACTTCAGCATCTATTTTGAGCTCAAGTCCTTGGAGCTGAAGATGAAACCAACCTATTTATTATAGCAATAGTACCTCCTTGTAATTAAACTGGCCTTTTTTCCTTGATGCCATGACTCTGCCTTAATCTTCATATTATTAATGCTTTGATTTTGAACTATAAGCCTTCATCTTCATTTATGTTTTGTTTTTAAGCAAGGCTTACTTTCATTTATCTTGGTTCAACATTGGCATTTTTGCTTCCTGGTTTGGGGAACACAGTTCAAAGCCTCTACAGAGAGCTGAGCTCATAATCCAGACTGAAAATCTGCTGCAGAGTCATCCGGAGGAGACATTAAACCAAAGCCCCATCTGTCCTCTTGGGTAGGCTTAGAAGATCACATGACTCTCTGTATTCAAAAAGAAACAAAGAGGTTATCCAATTTTTTTGGTTGAATTTACCCCTCCAACTAAAACCCCTAAATAGACCATCTGATAGTGCATTTGATTGGCATTTCTGGGACATTGACATGTGCAAATTGAATGCCTCTTTTCTGACTTCAAAATAAGAGCCACCTTTTTATGTATTTAATTGGTTGCAAAATGCTTTGTATATTGTTTGATATGCTTTTGCACCATCTGTTTTGGTTTCAGTCATCAGTCAAGTAAAAGTCCACACCATTGACTATTCTTGGCCAATGAATAATACTTTAGGTTAGCTTAAAACATTTCTGCATTGTTCAGAGAAATGCAAGTGTTTCCATACAGACATAATATTACAACAGATAGCGATTAAAAATAGTCTCTGTCTGTTGTGAGAGAATGTTGTTTGAGGCGATGAAAGGGTCACCCTCAGGAATATTTCCATGTATTTATGCGTGGATCTTAATTTGATATCTTTCTGAAGGGCCCTGGAACCTGATTATCTGGATATTCCCTGATCATGGGAATCAAGCTTAACGCCAATGCCTGAGGAGTTTTTGCTTTTGCATTTCTGTACCAATCTGTTCTCTCTCTGTCCTAAATGGTCAACAGCTGACCTTCTTAGCCTCTTAGTGTGGTTCAGTAACTGCTGCCTATAGGTAGAATAATGTGGGCCCAATGACCTGCCTGATATCATGCTGGCAATTGCTTGGCTTTATCTTGGACCATTGAGTTGGAACTGTGCCCTTCACTTGCCATCTGGCTCAAGGCAATGTCCCACCATGTTCTGGAACCAGAACTTGTGTTGCCTGTGGACATTTTGTTCAGGTCTGGGCTCATACAAACCTCTTCTTCTTTTGTCTTTACAGTCATGCAGGGTACACATACTGTGGATCTTGTGCTGCTCATGCTTATAAACAAGTGGACCCATCCATCACGTAAGTAAATCTCAATTGCTAGCAGACATTGTCAAAAGCAATGTAAATTTTGAAGAGATAACAGCTAGATGGGGATAGGAACACTTCAGTCAATGAAACAATAGAGTTAGCAAAACTGAAGCTGAAGGAATTAATGAGGTGGTGAGAGCACAGATGTGAAATTGATGTGATACACAGCAATTTTTACGTTAAGCATGGTGTATAGTGGTATTCCCAGGAATCATCATTAAAACAAATTTTCCTTTTGTTACATATATATGTCCTTCACTTGCATAAAGAGAATATAATGTCAAAGATTCCTGGTGGTACAAAGCTCAGCTGAGATGAACTTCAGAAGGCATCACTTGGTATATTGATTAAATAAATATACAGTGTAGAATGAGGACATCTATTAAATGTTCACTGTTTGTAATGCAGGTTCATAAAATGCTCTTCGTTTATTTTGAAGGTGATAGATCCAGTTGAGAAATTCTTTAAAAGCATAGGTGGAAATAGGGTTTTAATCATTTGGTTTTCAAACCAGATTTTGCTCCATCTAATTGTTTATCACGTATGCTTGACTGCATTTCTTGGAGTTCAAGTGAAGTTCAGGTTGTGCAGGAGAAGCAACTGCTTGAGAGAGAGTACTGCTTTTATCAGGGATGAAGGCATCAAAGGTGCAAATAAAGGAATGAGTAATGACTCGTGGCAAAAACAGAAAAGTGCAAGTCTTTCAGTTCCTCAAGCCTGATGCACCATCTTACATGATCATGGCTGATCCTCTCTGGTCCAACCATCTTCAATAGCCTCGATCAATGATTTTCCTTCATTTGTAAGTTCAGAAGTAGGGAAGTTCGCTGATAATTGTATGATGTTCAGTACCATCTGAGACTCCTCAGACAATGAAGCAGACTTCATTCAGATGCAAGATCTGGATCATCCAGATCTGGACTGACAGATGGCTAATGCACTTATGCCACACAAGTGCCAGGCAATGATGAAATACAACAGGAGAAAATACATCTATTACCCCCTGACATTGAATGGCATGACCATCACTGAATCCCCCACTATCAATATTCCTGGGTGCTACTGTTGACCAGAAACTGAACTGGAGGAGCCATATATACATATTGAACAGGCAAGGTCTTTATTCCTTAGACCACAGGGCGATGAAGGGTGATCTCATATCATCATTCAGGTGCCTTGCTGTTTGGCATGGGAGATCATGTCTCTCCATTCATCTCGATTTCTATCCCTAAGAATTATATTTGTTACCTCCCCTATTCTCCTTCAGTGAAGGCTCCATCTTTGATCTGAGATATTAGTCGATGTTCAGTTTGTGATTAAACAAGGGAAAAATACTCATACTGGATGGATAACCCTGGTCATTGATCTGCAGATTCATCTACCCAGCGTTTTTAGTTTTACAACAGTATATTCCAATTTGTAGAATCTGCTTGTAAAAACCATCCACCGTATGCAATCCAAGGCTTCACGTGACCCTGATTCGGAGGCTAAACAGGTACTGCACCTTGCCCAAGGGTGATCTGCCGGCTTTCAGACAGAAGGAGCACCCTTTTGCTGACCATTGCGCAGCACCGACACCGATCTTATATAGAGATGTATAAAATCATGAAAGGAATACATCTGGTAAATTAAGTCTTTTGCCCAGAGCAGAGGAATCGGTAACCAGAGGACACCAGTTTAAGGTGGGGGATTTAATAGGAACCTGAGTGATAACCTTTATACACAAAGGTTGGTGGATGTATGGAACAGTCTGCCGGAGGGGTAGCTGAGATATTATTGCAGCACTTAATAAAAAAAAAGGATGGACACATAGAAAAGATGGGTTTAGAGGGATATAGGCTAATGGAGGCAGGTGGGATTAGTGTGGATGGGACATTTTGGTCAATGTGGCATTAGGCCGAAAGGCCTGTTTCCATGCTCTATAACTCTATGGCTGAAATAGATTCAGTGATGCCTCCATCACCTTCAGCCACAAAGAATTCCACTCTCTGAGTGGAAAGATATGTGCAGAGTGGAAGGGGTCCTCAATCCCAGTAGATGACGTCGATGGGAGGGAAGGAGACTCCAAAGTTCCTCTCTGCTACTCTTACGGTCCTGTGGATTGTGCTCTCATCCATTTCTCTCCAGCAACCATACCACACTGTGATGTAGCTGGCCAGGATGCTCTTGATAGAGCTCTTATTAGAAGGTTGACATAAGGATGGCCGGTAACCTTGCCTGCTTCAGTCTTCTCAGGAAGTGCTCCTTTCTGACAAGTGAGATGTTGAGTGTCCATGAGAGGTCACTAGTTAAGTGAACATCAAGGAACTTGGTGCTCTCTACTCTCTCAACTACGGAGTTGTTGATGTGTAGTGGAGGGTGGTCATTGCTGGTCCTCCTGAAGACCACAATCATCTCCTTCGTCTCGTCCAAGTTGAGACTTGAATTGTTATTCTCGCACCATATCACAAGATTTTCCACCTCTTCTCTATAGTGCGACTCATCGTTGTTGCTGATGAGGCCGACGATTGTTGTGTCACCTGCAAACTTGATGACACTGTTGAACCTCGATCTGGCAATGCAGTCGTGGGATAGAAGTGTGAACAGCAGCAGAGAGCACACACCCTGAGGTGCGCCAGTGCTAAGTGTGACAGTGCTCAATATTCTGCAACTGACCTGGACAGACTGTGGCCTTCTTGTTACGTGTTTTGATCACGTAAGGAGATCACATCAGGGACAACACTCACAAGTATTCTCAATCACACTGTACAGTGCAGCCGGTCACATCAGATGGATACCAGTAACTGCTTACCCTCACAAGCTCAGTATAACCCAGTCACATTGGATTTAATACTACCGATACTAGCAACTATTTATACAGACATCACAATCACAGATTACAGTATGCTACCCACCATTCCTTGCCTAATATGGGCATGGCTCAGATGCTATCTATAACAGTATACAACAGCCCTGTGGGTGAAAGTTGGCAGCAAAGAGGATAAAGATGGTGAGCTCAACATGGGTGCTTAGAATCATAGAATAGTAGAGCACAGAAACAGGCCTTTTGGCCCATCTAGTCTGTGCCAATCTATTACCCAAAAACTGCTTACCCAAGCACCTATTCCCAGCACAAAAAAATAACCGAGCAGCCTAGGCTTCTATCAAATACCACAACTTTCTAGCTTATCACTTAGAATACAATGATCTACTTAGCTGCGAGGTCTCGCTTGACAGTCTGCGACCAACCAAACCCCATCAAGCTCAAACAGCAACCAGCTAATGAGGAGGAAGATTAAACGTTCTTGGTACCAGACGTCTTTTTGTCAGATAACTGCATCTCTGGGCCCCATGGTGGAATTTAGCTTATGTCCACTGAGTCTCAAGCAGGTTATTGATTCTCAGCCTTGCAGGAGCAAAAAACATGGTTTAAATCCTCCATTACAATAAGGTGAGGAGCACCAATGTTGTCATCAGTGTAGCACAGGAAGAGTTGAGGAGCCTTGCCATGGATTTCTCCACATAGCCAACAAAAAGGCAGGCATAGCTGTGACCTATGCGGGTACCCATGGCTATCCCTTTGACTTGGAGAAAATGGGAAGAGTCTTTGGAGAAGTTATTGAGGGTGAAAAAAGTTATGCTTCAAGTTTGACTCCTGTAAGAGAGAGTCACATGATGGAGTAGTGGCCGGTCGGGTAAAACCAGCCCTCTCCAGAAAAAAAGTCAGGAAAAGACAAAGCTTAACAAATATAAAATACAAGAAAAAGAAGATAAAGTTACAGAGAAGAGAAAGAAGATGGCACCCAAGAAGAAGAAAGTAAAAACAACCGGAAAAAATGAAAAGTCACCGGAGAAGAAAGAAGAAGGCCTTACTTGCATGAAGGAACAGGGAGCTGTGGTGGCGAGGAGTGCCCGATCTCCAAGGTTGGTGCCTGCCCTGCGGAGTCGCAACCCCCCCGACCGGTGGACTTCAAAAATGGCTCTCGGAGCAAAATAAAAGTGTGCAACTGCGCAATCAAAGGAAAAAGAAAACACCGACAGGAGGGGGGCTCAGCAGAGGAGCGGGCAGCCACAGCGCAACCGCTGTGTCGCCTGACACCAGGACGCTCAGCTGGAGGATGAAGATGGGGGCAGGGGAGGGAGCTAGGAAACAGACGAGGGAAAATGATGGCGGGGTGACCGACAAGAGGATCAATGGCAAGAGGCCCGACAGGCCCAGGAGGGGAGGACCAACAGCAAAAGGAGGCGCGACAAAGAGATATAAGCAACTCATCAGGAAAAACAGAAGAGACACAGACACAAAGAAGAGACGAAGAAGACACAAACACAGGTACAGACACAGAAGAAGAGGAAGAAGAAGACCAAGATCTTCACAGAAAAATAGAAGGTATATAGATAAAGCCTTTTTTGAAGAACAAATGAGATCATTAAAAGAATGGTTATCATTAGAATTTAGTGCAATTAAAAGAAAAATGAAAAGAGCAGAAGATAAAAAGCAAAGTTTAGAACTGGTCATGACAGAAATAGGGAAAAGAGTAGAGAATGTGGAAGAGTGGGAAACGGCTGTAGAAATGGAAGTAAATGACTTATGAGAAAAATTGGAAGAAAGTGACAAAAAAATTAAAGAGACACAAGAGTTGTTATCTCAAAAAATTGATATGTTGGAAAATTATAGTAGGCGAAACAACATAAAAATAGTGGGTCTAAAGGAGGGTGAAGAAGGTACAGACATGAAGGAATTTATGGATCCCGAAAGTCCTGGGAACAACAGAAACGCAGGAAGAAATGGAAATAGAAAGGGAACACAGAACACTAGCTCCGAAACCGCAGGCACATCAAAAACCAAGATCCATCTTAGTAAAATTTTTGAGATATACAACAAGGGAAAATATACTGGAGCGGGCAAGGAATAAAGTTAGAGAAGATAATAAGCCATTGGAATACAAGGGTCAAAAAATATTTTTTTACCCAGACATATGTTTTGAACTCTTCAAGAGCAGGAAGGAGTTTAATACAGCAAAAACAATTTTATGGAAAAAAGGTTATAAATTCATGTTAAGACATCCAGCCGTGCTTAAAATATGAATACCTGGGGAGCAAAACAAACTGTTCTCGGATCTGGAGAAAGCACAAGAATTTGCAGAACGTTTGCAGGACAGAAGGAGAGATGAAGAGATGTAATAAGAATGAAGAATGGCGATAAAGTATATATAAAGATGTAAAAACAATGTATATGTAAAGAAGTAAAGAGGGAAAAGAGAAGGGAAGGAAGGAGGTAAGGGGGGAAAAAGAGAGCTTTGTTATATGTGTAAAAAAATGTTTTTTTGGGGGCTGGGGGGGAGAGGGAATAACTGTCACTGTAAAATCACTTGACGCTTGCGAGCAAGATCGCAATCCAAATGGAAAGGGGAGTTGTGGTTGCCCGGCAAAGGATAAGGGGCAACTCAGAGAGGGGGGGAGCATTTGGGGTTAAGGTATTATTGGGTGTGTGAATTGTTGGAGTATTTTATGTTTTATATATGTGGTCGTACATTGAGTTTAAAAAGGGAAAACTAAGATGAAAATGGGAAAAGGGGGGATGGAGGTGGCGAGGAAACATAAAAGAGGTGTAAGCAAGATATAAGATGGCCACGTTGAACTATATGACTATAAACATTAATGGAATACATAACCAAATTAAAAGAAAGAGGCTACTAAATTTACTGAAGAAAGAAAAAATAGATATAGCATTTGTGCAGGAAACACATCTAACTGAAGTGAAACATAAATTAAAGAGAGACTGGGTAGGACACGTAGCGGCAGCATCATATAATTCAAAGTCCAGAGGTGTAGCCATATTAGTTAACAAAAATGTACCAATCAAAACAGAGGAGGAAATAATAGATCCAGCAGGGAGGTATGTAATGATAAAGTGTTAGATATACTCAGAATTTTGGAATTTGCTCAATATATATGCACCTAACGAGGAGGATCAAAAGTTTATGCAGGATATTGTTTTGAAGATTGCAAACACACAGGGAAATATATTGATAGGAGGGGATTTTAACCTTAATTTGGATCCAATGTTGGATAAAACTGGACAAAAGATAAGCAAAAAGAATAAAATAGCCAAATTTATGGTTAAATCAATGCAGGAAATGAAACATGGATATATGGAGGAGGTAACACCCAAGAGGGAAGGAATATTCATATTATTTGAGTAGGCATAAAACATACTCAAGGATTGATATGTCTTTGTTGTCAGCCCATATTCAAGGGAGAGTTAGGAAAACTGAGTATAAAGCTAGACTACTATCAGATCATTTACCCTTGTTATTAGCAATAGAACTGGAAGACATCCCATCAAGAACATATAGATGGAGGTTAAACTCCATGCTACTTAAAAGACAGGAATTTAGAGAGTTTATTGAACTCCAAATTAAAGCATATTTTGAAATAAACACAGAATCAGTGAAAGACAAATTTATATTATGGGATGCAATGAAAGCCTTCATTAGAGGGCAGATAATAAGTTATGTAACTAAGATGAAAAAGGATTACAATTGGGAAATAGAGCAGTTGGAAAGGGAGATAGAAAGTATAGAAAAGGAACTAGTAAAAAGGGATGATATGAAAAAGAGAATTGGCAGACAAAAAAATAAAATACGAAACATTACAAACATGCAAGGTGGAGAAGAACATAATGAAAACAAAGCAAAAGTATTACAAACTGGGAGAAAAAACACATAAAATATTAGCCTGGCAACTTAAACAGAACAAGCTAAAAGAACTGTATTGGCATCAAGGAAAAAGGACAAACAAATTACATATAACCCAGCAGAGATTAATGAAAACTTTTTAAAAATTTTTAAAAAATTCATATTTATTTTGTTCTGCATTTGCAGTCATTTTTTACATTTGTTCCTTGTTTACATTTCTCCCTTTTGTCCTCGTATCTTTTTCTTGAGTGCAGTTTACACCACCGATAAGTGGAAATTCTACCTGGCTAGCAGTAAAAAGAATATCAGGGTTATATGTAATGTCATGTTTGCATGTTGACAATAAACTTGAACTTGCAAAAAAAATTCAAAGAATTTTTGAACACATCATAAAACCATAGAACACTGCACCACAAAAACAGGCCCCTTCAAGTCTGAGCTGAACCATTTTTTTCCTGCCTAGTCCCACTGACCTGCACCTCGTCCATAGCCCTCCATACCTCTCCCATCCATGTACCTCTCCAAATTCTTCTTAAATGTTAGTTTCAGCTGGCAGCTCGTTCCACATTCTCACCACTCTCTGTACGAAGAAGTTCCTCCTCATGCTTCCCCCACCCCCCCAAACTTTTCCCCTTTCACCCATAACCCATGTCCTCTGGTTTGTAGCTCACCTACACTCAGTGGAAAAAGCCTATCTACATCTACTCTGTGTGGTGATACACAACTAGCCTACTTCAGGGGGCGATCTCTGTACCTGCAGGAAGATAACCACACCTGGCCAGCTGTCAGTCAGCTGACCTGAATAGACCTAACTCCACCAGGCCGGCTGTCAATCAACCGCCCGAGATATAATCCTGAGCCAGCCCCTCCCGAGCAGTCATTCCTGAGTTACCAGTACAGCTACCACTGTAGCAGAGACTTTTAACTGAATAAAGCCTGTTGTACAGTCTTTCTCGGGTTTTGTGTCTGCTTACAGCTGTAGCCGTGCATCACACTCTGTCTATCCCCCTCATAATTTTAAATACTTCTATGCTGCAGGGAATAATGTCCTAATCTGTTTAGGCTTTGCCTGTAACTCAGATCCTGAAGTCCCAGTAACATCCTAGTAAATCTCTGCATTCTTTCTATCTTATTGATCTCTTTCCTGTGGTTAGGTGACCAAAACTGCACACAATCCTCCAAATTTGGCCTTACAAATGTCTTATACAACTTTACAATAACGTCCCAACTCCTACACTCAGTACTTTGATTTTTGAAGGCCAATATGCCAAAAGCTCTCTTTACAACCCTATGGATCTGTGATATGAGAGAATTGTATATCTGTATTCTCAGATCCCTCTGTTCTATCGTACTCCTCAGTGCCCTACCATTTACTGTGTACTTCATTTATTGGTTTGATCCTTCCAAAATGCAACACTTCACACTTGACTGCATTAAATTCCATCTGCTATTTTTCCTGTTGGTCCAGATCCCTCTGCAAGCTTTGAAAATTTTCTTTGCTATCCACAATGCTTCCAATCATAGTGTTATCTGCAAACTTGCTGTACAGCTCTCTCGTCTTCTGAACCAGATCCCCAATATTCTTCAAAAATCAAGGTTCTCTATGCCTTTTAACCTAACAGGAGCAGATAAACTCTGTACACGCAAAATTTCACCTTTGAAAGTCCTCCATTTATCTCGCACGTCCTGCCCGAAAACAACATCCCAATCCATGCATTCTAGATACTTTCTCATTTCCTCAATATTGGCTTTTCTCCAATTTAGAATCTCACCACAATGCCCAGACCTATTCTCCATAATTAACTTGAAACTAATGGCATTATGATCACTGGACCCAAAATGTTCCCCTACACATACTTCTGTCACCTGTCTTGTCTTGTTCCCTAATAGGAGATCCAGCATTGCACTCTCTATATGTTGATTTAGAAAACTTTCCTGACTACATTTGACAAACTCCAAGCCATCCAGCCCTTTATAGTGTGGGAGTCCCAGTCAACATATGGAAAATTAAAATCTTCTACTATCACATCCTTGTGTTTCCTGCAGCTGTCTGCTATTTCTCTACAGATTTGCTCCTCCAATTCTAGATGACTATTTGGCGGTCTGTAATGCAACCCCACAAGTGTGGTCATACCTTTCGCAGCTGCACCCATATAGCCTCAGTAGACGAGTTCTCTGGTCTGTCCTGCCTGAGCACGGGCTGTGATATTTTTTCCGGGCGAACAATGCCACTTCTTCCCCCTTTCATCCCCACCCCCCACCACATCTAAAGCAACAGATCCCAGAACATTAGCTGCCAGTCCTGCCCCTTCTAGTTTTTAAAAATTTTTATTTTTCACACTATGAACCATACTGATCAAAATACACACAAACATTTCCCTCTTGAATATACACAGTGTCATTTGATTAATGAAAACTTTAAGGAATTTTATGAACAATTATACCAAACTGAGAACGAGAGGAAAGATGATAAAATAGAGGAGTTTTTAGATAAAATTGAACTGCCGAAATTGCAAGAAGAGGATCATAACAAACTAATAAACCATTTGAAATAGAGGAAGTACAGGATATATTAAAAAAGCTGCTGAACCTAGGTATCAGGTTAGATAATAACTTAAGCCACCTGTACAAACTAAATTATCAGCCACTAATGAAGAAATTGGAGGAAAACTTAGAACATTGGAAAGAATTACCACTAACGTTGATAGGGAGGGTAAACTGCATTGAATGTGTTCTCAAGGATACAATACTTATTTCAAAGGTTACCAATTCCCTTAACAGAGAAATTCTTTAATGAACTAAAGAGTTAAAATAAGATAATTCTTGTGGAAAGGGAGAAAACCGAGGCTAGCATTAGATAAATTAAAAGAGTGGTATAACCAAGGTGGTTTGCAGTTACCAAACTTTAGAAATTATTATCGAGCCGCACAATTAAGGTATTTATCAGATTTTTACCAGACAAGGGAAAAACCAGACTGGACTAAGATAGAACTAGATAAAATAGGGGAGAAGGTACCGACTGGAACATATACTTTATAAGTGGGATGAAAAATTGGTGCAATATAAAAGCTCATCATTACTGCATCACTAACTTAATAAATGGAAGAAGATCCACTTAGAAAAGAAAAAAATGAATTACCAAATACCAGAATTGTTATTGACACAAAACCCACTAATTCCCTTTACAATAGACAACCTTTCCTTTAGAGAATGGGAGAGAAAAGGAATCAAAAGAATAGAAAATTGTTTTTTGGGAAATAATTTATTAACATTTGAACAGTTGAAGTACAAATATGGAATAACTCATGGTACAATGTTTGCATATCATCAACTGAAAGCTTATTTAAGGGATAAATTGGGAACCAGACTGAGATTACCAGAAGGAAGCAGCTTTGAATATGTGATTACAGACACAATGATAATTAAAAGATTTATAACAAACATGTACATTAAGCTGCAAGAGAAGGAAAATGATGAAATAAGCTATAAATCTAAACAAAAGTGGGAAAAGGATTTAAACATAAAGATAAAAAATGAAGCATGGGAAAAGTTATGTTCTGGAACTATGAAGAATACTATAAACACAAGGTTACGCATGATACAGTATAATTGGTTACACAGGGTAAATATCACTCCTCAAAAATTTTGAAAATGGGATCCAACATTATCAGGTAGATGTTTTCGCTGTAAGAAGGAAATGGGAACAACAATACATCCAATTTGGGCATACACGAAAGTGAATACGTTTTGGGAAGATCTAAATCAGATATTAAATAAAATCACAAAAAATCACAGACCAAAAAATCCAGAGATCTCTCTTTTAAGTAACACAAGAAGTAAAGAATTAGGCCTCAAATTGGTAAAGCGCAAAAAAGATTCATTATGATAGTCTTAGCTGTAGCAAAAAAATGTATAATGTCAACTTGGAAAATGGAAGAAAGCATGGGAATACAGCAATGGTACATGGAAATGAATAAATGTATTCCATTGGAAAAAATAACATAATTTAAAAAATAAGGTCACATTGTTTGAACAAATTTGGGAGCCATACATGGAACATAATAGAGAGGGCTTGCCTCGGACCTCCACCCCCTAAAATGATAATAAGACAAAACAATTTGGTTCAGTGTGTAAAAGTAGATGACACATTTTTCTTGTTCATTTTCCTTTGTGTGAAGATATTGTTTTATAGTTTTATTGTGTTGTATATGTTGAATATTTATGGGTTTTGGAGGGGCGTGTGAAGTGGGGAGGGAGTGGAAGTGGGTGAAAATGCCACTGTATATTTAATGAGAAACGCTTGTACATATTTTGGTTGATATGGTTCACAGTGTGAAAAATAAAAAATTGTTTAAAAAAAAAAGTTTGACTCCTGTTACTCTGTGGTGCTTACAGAGTTAAGTAATCACAAGTCTCCCTTCTTTTTGGCTGGCTGATTCCTCCCCTGCACCTCCATTCCAGCTGTCCCCCATCTGACTACCATTCTCCCTCCTCTTCCTTGTCATCCCTCCTCCTCCACATCTGCAGCCCTCCTTCCACCTCCCCACTCAATGTTCAGCTGCCTTACTTCTCCACCTCATTCCTTTCCTCCACCACTCCTCCTGAAATCACAGGTGTGGGATTTAGCTCCTGTAGTTTCAGTCACTTTGCTCCCTCTTTATTTGTGTGTGAACCAATGTGGTCATCACAACGGTATGCAATCCTGTTACAATCAGATATCTACACCTGGACTCCTTCAACCAGTAACAATAATATGAGCACGGGGCAGAATGTTCTTTCTCACCTTTTTTTCTGCTTTGCTACCCACAAAATATCATTGCCCCATCAATTGTACTAACGTAACTCCATGATGATCAGAATCAGCTAAGGACAAACTGGGAGATTAATCTGGTTCGATCAAACACTTCGTAGATAAACCCATTGTGTCAATTAGACAGTAACCTTATCTACTGATCAATGGTGTATCCTCGATAATGTCTAGTTAGTTTATTGCTTTAATTATTGATTGAAAAGGGACTTTATTTATTGTTTAAAAATCAAAATTCTATTTTTGGAAGCATTTTTTTTACAGGGCCACATTACTGCATGCGATAGTATAATGCAGTGGTTCTCAACCAGTGGGCTTCAGCATGTTTCGATGTGAGTCTTTAAAAATGTTAAACTAAATACATTAAATTAGATAAAGATGTGTTTCTCATAGAGCTGCCTTTGACTAAAAAATATTGCTCTGTTATTGTCACAAGTGGGTCATGGCATGTTAGGCCAGAAGCCAGGTGGGCCTTCGACCGAAAAAGGTTGAGATCTACTGTTATACTATAATGGTATTGCCATCAAGGAGTTCCCCTACCATCCACCATCCTGGGAGGTGGGGTCAGTGGTAGTGGGGTGGGGTAGTGTGTGGGTATTATTGATGTGCTACAACAGCATCGGCCACACAAGTACTATGGTTTCAAGAGCAGATTAGAGGCTGGTACCCTGTGGTGGGCAACTCCTCCAATGCTCCAAAGCTTTTCCATTACTTCGAAACCATAATGGATCACACTGTATTTGCATGGATAATTAGAGCTCCAACTGCACTTGAGAAGATCAACATCATCCAGTTGACACCTTAAACATTCATTCCTTTCCCCATCTGAACATCATGGCTACAATATATACTGACTCTAAAATGTGTGTACATAGGTAGGCGATTCCAAAACTGCCTGCTTGCCTCAACCAGCAAGAAAACAGTCCTGCCAACACAGAAATATAGGTTCCTCTCTCAACCCACACCCACCAAATTTGATAGTGCATTGCTGTTCCTCCATCATCATTTGGGTGTGAGCCCTGGTACATTTTGTAACAGTGCAGAAAGCACCATCACCAGATGCACAGCAGAGAATCAATGAAATAGCTCTTGATCACCCGCTTGAGGATAATTGGGGATGACCAGTTAAAGCACTTCCTGCCAAAGATGGGCAGGTTCTGGAAAACTAATTTTTAAATAAAAACTTGGTCAAGAAAGGTGCATTGTTCATACTTACTGCTTGTGTTTCAAAAAAAAGGTGCATGAATCAGGGTCTCACTGATGGAAAGTGAACAATGGTTGCCATTAGTAGCCCAATTCCTTTGGTTCATAGAACAGAGAACATTGCAGTCTATTCAACCCACAATGTTTTACTGACATATCTAAACCTGTTCCACAAGAATCTACTTTTTCCTTTCCTCATGCTCATAACTCTTTTTTCTAACACCCATGTGCCTATCTAAGAGTCTTATTGTACCAATCTCCATCATCACCCCTGGCAATGCATTCCAGACACCTACCACATTCTGAGTTTTAAAAAAACTTCCTTCTGATGTCTCCTCTAAATATGTCTCCTCTCTCCTTAAACTAATATCCTGCGGTTTAATGACTGTCTTCAGGGATTGCATTGTAAGAGTTGAAGATAGGAATCATTCCATTAAAAAATATTACAAGATCATATAGCGTCCTCTCCAGTTTCAAATACACATGGAACTATTTTTGCTTTCATAGATTGTCCTGTACAAATATTGAAAGTGCAATTCCTTTCAAATGCTTGAACAGTCATGTTCACTATTGTTTGCAAGGTGTAGAGAGAAGTACAATGGGAAAATCTAGATGTGTTGTGGTAACTTCATCCTTGTCGACACTGACATTCCACCACTTTTACTTTTGAAGGTGGTTGAGGACAGTTGAGTGCTTCAGAAGAGCACGATCCATTGTCAATTAATGAAAGGCCACTTGATTGTGGAGTGTGACAATGGAAGTGTCCCATCAATTTTTGTTAGCGCACACATGGATGCTCTGTTTCTATAATTGCTTGTTGGGGAGTTTTAAAAAATGTGTTCATCTGAGGGTTGCATGGAACATTTCATGTGACATGAATTTGTGAAGAAAGAATGGATACATCTATTTTTCTCTCTCCGTCAACATTATCGTCAAGATTTAAATTTTGCAGAAACAATTTCTGAAGCTCTAAACAGTTCTTTGCTTTCAGGTTGTGAATATTAATTGCACTTTGGCATTCACCAATGATCAGAGATTGAACAGAAGCTCCAGGTTAGGATAGAATTGGACTCTGTTGTTATTTGGAATTGAGGTGCTATATAATATAATCTGCTGTTCAACTATTTGAATTGACGTGTAGGGAGTGGAGATGCAATAAATCTAATTGTGCAAGGTGTAGAGAGAAGTACAATGGGAAAAAAAATGCAAGGGCATTATCTTTTACCAAAGGAGAAATCATTTAAGAGTCTGATGACAGCAGGAAAGAAACTGTCCTTGAATCTGGAGGCTCGTGTGTTCAAACTCGTGTTTTCTGATCGAATGAAAGAGGGAGAAGAATAGTGTGATGTGAGTATGAAAGATGCAGCATATGAAGTACTGGGTGATTTTTGCCCAACTCCCAAGCTCCCTTGAAACTTCAAATTGAAGTTTATTATCATCTGACAACATATACAACCAGATGAAACAGCTTTTTTTTACAGACTATGGACATACACATGCATACACAATACTTCTTTGGCTTGGCTTCGCGGACAAAGATTTATGGAGGGGTATGTCCATGTCTGCTGCAGGCTCGTTGGTGACTGACAAGTCTGATGCGGGACAGGCAGGCACGGTTGTAGCGGTTGCAAGGGAAAATTGGTGGGTTGGGGTTGGGTGTTGGGTTTTTCCTCCTTTGTCTTTTGTCAGTGAGGTGGGCTCTGCGGTCTTCTTCAAAGGAGGTTGCTGCCCGCCGAACAATTGTGAGGCGCCAAGATGCACTGTTGGAGGCGAGATCAGTCCACTGGCGGTGGTCAATGTGGCAGGCACCAAGAGATTTCTTTAAGCAGTCTTTGTACCTCTTCTTTGGTGCACCTCTGTCTCAGTGGCCAGTGGAGAGCTCACCATAGAACACGATCTTGGGAAGGCGATGGTCCTCCATTCTGGAGACGTGACCCACCCAGCGCAGTTGGGTCTTCAGCAGCATGGATTCAATGCTTGCGGACTCTGCCACTTCGAGTACTTCGATGTTGGTGATGAAGTCATTCCAATGAATGTTGAGGATGGAGCAGAGACAGCGCTGATGGAAGCGTTCTAGGAGCCGTAGGTGATGCCGCTAGAGGACCCATGATTCGGAGCCGAAAAGGAGCATGGGTATGACAACGGCTCTGTACACGCTGATCTTTGTGTGTTTCTTCAGGTGGTTGTTTTTCAAAGACTCTTTTGTGTAGTCTTCCTCAACATGGTTATCAAACTGCGCGAAAACCAACAAGGCTGGGTCAGATACAGCAATGAGCTCTCCGAACCCTTCTCCATTGACAATGGCGTGAAGCAAGGCTGCGTCCTCGCACCAACCCTCTTTACTATCTTCAGCATGATGCTGAAACAAGCCATGAAAAATCTCAACAATGAAGACGCTGTTTACATCCGGTACCGCACGGATGGCAGTCTCTTCAATCTGAGGCGCCTGCAAGCTCACACCAAGACACGAGTAACTTGTCCGTGAACTACTCTTTGCAGACGATGCCGCTTTAGTTGCCCATTCGGAGCCAGCTCTCCAGCACATGACATCCTGCTTTGCGGAAACTGCCAAAATGTTTGGCCTGAAAGTCAGCCTGAAGAAAACTGAGGTCCTCCATCAGCCAGCTCCCCACCAGCCCCTCCACATCTCCATCGGGCACACAGAACTCAAAACGGTCAACCAGGTGCTACCTTGGCTGCACCATTTCATCTGATGCAAGGATCGACAAAAAGATAGAGAAAAGATAGACTCGCCAAGGCAAATAACACACAATACACAGCACATAATAATCACATATGTACATAACGATATGTCTCACAGCCTGCTGAAAAAAGCCATTTCCCAGCCTGGCAGTCCTGATTTAGATGCTCCTGTACCCCCTTCTTGATGATAGTGGGTCAGAGATACTGTGCGTTGGATGGAAAGAACCCTCAATAATTTTTTTGGCCTTATTTAATCACACTCCAGGTGAATGTTGTCAATAAATGAAAGTGACACCCCAGTGATCTCGGCCATTTGATAATCCTCTATTGACCCAGTCTGATGCTTTCCAGCTACCATACCATGCAATGATGCAGCCAGACAGGACACTCTTAGTCGTGCTCCTGTAAAGTGTTTGTCAAGATGGGGATTGGTAGCCATACCAACTTGATATATTGGAATATTTATTATTCTATTGCGCATCATCAAAATATGTTTGAGTATTACTATTAATAATGGCCCAGAAAATATGCTACTCCAGCACCACCAAAGTCCTGAGTATGTTATTTTCCAGTATAGAAACTGGCACATCAAGTTCATGCTGACCATCAATCACCATTTACACTAATCCTACATTAATCTCACTCTTGCCACCCCAATTCTACCATTTGCCTACACACTGAGGGCAATTTACAATGGCGGTGGGAGTGAACAGGAGTACCCTGAGGAAACCCACATCGACATGGGGAAAACATACAAACTCCACACATGCAGCACCCAAGGTCAGGTTAAACCTGAGTTTCTGGCACAACTAGTTGTGTACCTTTTAAAGCTTTCTGCCATTACTCAGCCCTGATCACCACACATTGATATCACCTTCCTTCTGCAGAATCCGTAATTTCACCAATCATTGTGTCGTGTGAATTTACTGATCACGCCTCCCACATTCACTTAAAAAAATCAGTCATGGGTACTACAAGCAGTAGGTTTTGAGCGTCGATCCCTGTGGCACACCACAAGTCACAGACAGCTGATTGCAAAACAAGCCTCCACCATTACATTTTATTGCCAAGCCACTTTATAGATGGAGAAGGTTTCAAGGTTTCAAAGTTAAAATTATTGTCAGAATGCATACCTGACATCACATACAACCCTGAGATTCTTATTTCTGCGGGTCAGGCTTTGCAAATTCTATACCAGTAACTGTAAAATGTACATATCAGGAACTATAAACAAACTATGAAAATGCAGATGTAAATACAGTATACATTAATAATAGTCCTTAAATGAGTCTCTAGATTAATATAGTTAATTCCCTGTTGGTTAAGAGGTCGACAGCATCGAGTCCACGCTGCTGAAGATCCAGCTGCGCTGGGTGGGTCACGTCTCCAGAATGGAGGACCATCGCCTTCCCAAGATCGTGTTATATGGCGAGCTCTCCACTGGCCACCGTGACAGAGGTGCACCAAAGAAAAGGTACAAGGACTGCCTAAAGAAATCTCTTGGTGCCTGCCCCATTGACCACCGCCAGTGGGCTGATATCGCCTCAAACCGTGCATCTTGGCGCCTCACAGTTTGGCGGGCAGCAACCTCCTTTGAAGAAGACCGCAGAGCCCACCTCACTGACAAAAGGCAAAGGAGGAAAAACCCAACACCCAACCCCAATCAACCAATTTTCCCCTGCAACCGCTGCAACCGTGTCTGCCTGTCCCGCATCGGACTTGTCAGCCACAAACGAGCCTGCAGCTGACGTGGACATTTACCCCCTCCTTAAACCTTCGTCCGCAAAGCCAAGCCAAAGAAAGAAAGAAAGAAAGAAAAAAAAAAGAGTCTGATAGTTGAGGGGTAGTAACTATTCTTGAACCTGGTATACCTTCTTTTTGATGGCAGTAGCAAAAACACAGCATGTCCTGGGTTGGGCAGATACTTGGTAATTGATACTGCAACATTTCTTATAGTAGGTAATATGTGGCCTTTGTCCATTCTTGTTTTGTAATATAATTTGATTTATTAGAACCAAAATAGAAGCAGAAGCCAGAATAATCTCTTGAGTTAACTCTGCTGGATGCTGAGTGATTCCCTCTCTTGACTGCACCTTTCCAGTTGGTTCCTACATTGCTCGATTTCCTAATCAGTCAATTGCAGCTTTAAATATATTTACCAACTTTGAGCATCAATACCCTGTTGGAATAGAAAGTTTCAGCCTTCAGCATGCTGGGTACAGAAACTTCTAACGGATATATATGGTTATATGGATAGTGAAGCTAAGTTAAAAATTCAGGTGTGAAGCTCAACATGAAAACTGAGAAAGCTGCAGATGTTGACTGACCTGCTGAGAACCTCCAACAGTTTCTATTTTAGATTTCCAGCTTTTTCAAGCTATTTCTTACATACCTAATTTAAAGCCACTCTTCCTCATTCCAAGTTCTCCAGACTGAAGAAACTCTCAGTATTTATTGTCAGATCTTCCTACAAGGTTGCTTGTCTTAACACAGGAAATTATTTGGCTGAAGAGTCCATGAAGGTAATCCCAACAACCTCATGCTTCCCCACTTTATTTTCCTCTTCCCCCTGAATTTATTTTCTCTCATATGTCTGTCAAATTCCCTTTGATTCCTTGTGCCTTTTCCCATATTAAGTGGTAATTTGCCAATTAATCTTACAACACATCTTTTGACATGTGGGAGGAAACCTGACCGTTGAGACTAACCTTGCAGAGACAATGTGCAAACTTCACGCAGACAGCACCTAAGGTCAAGATTGAACACAATTTCACAAGCTGTGACACACAATGTTAACCACGAAGGAGGGCATTCAAATACAAGTCAACACTGTACAGAACAATCCCAATACCTCTATCTCTCTCTGTTGCCCTTTAGTCCTGCTATGAATTCTCTTTTACTTTTGATTCTTTTTACACTGAGGAGTAATTTAATAAGAGACAATTAACCTACAAGTAGATTTGGGATGTGGGAGGAAAGAGGAGAAACCAAAAGTCACCTCTCATTCTTCTGATTTACAGTGAATCCAGCCATTCCTATTTCATCTCTTCTCAATGCCATCCCCAAGCTCAAGAAACCGTCTTGTGAATCTATAATGTACGGCCGCCTTTAATTCAAGAATCTTCCTCGTTGGGTGGGGAAACTCCAAACTGCATACAGACCACTGCACTTGAGAATTTTGAACGTTGGAGTGTGGCTTTAGAATTAGGGATGTCAGAAATATTTGAAGAACAAAGAACATTGCAGATGCTGGAAATTTAAAGTAAAGACAGAACTGTTTGAGGCTCTCAGCAAGGCAGGCCGTATCTGACCCTTTATCTGTTCTGCCTGAAATTTGTTTTAACTCTGTTTCACTGTTCATTTGAAATTTCTGTATCCAGCAAGCTGCACACTAACATTTTCTATTTCAAAAGGGTATCAATGCTCAAAATTGTTGAATTGTAGTTAAATTAAAACTATTCTTCCTTACTCTTTGGAATTTTATATTCCAGATACTCGGACCCCTCTGAACACAACCATTTACAATCGATTATTGCACTTGCCAAAATATATCAACTTGTATTCCATTCAACTCACAATACCTGCAACTTCTTGTCCATTCATGTAACCTGTTTCTATCCCTTTGCAGACTTGTATGTCCTCCTCATCAGTAAACTTATTGAGGTTATACTTTCACCTTGGTCATGAACATGAATTTTAACAAATTGGGAACCCAGTCTTGGAGGCAGTAACTTGGCAACCTGAAATAGCCCATTTATTTCCATTTTCTTTTGCACTTTAACCAATCCATTGCCCATACCAAGTTATTATCCTTTGTCATGTGAGTATTTTTTAAATATAGAAACCTATTGTGAGGGATCTTTTTTTTTGAATATTTTATTTATATTTTCACACAAGCTTGTACAGCCATATACAGTGTCATGTTAAAAAATGGCAGTTCACATTCAAATGTACAAATATTCATTTTCTTTATGACTATATATACAAGCCCGTGTCTCTACCAACCCCCCTCCACCACACATAAAACAAGACGACTCACTCACACTTCGACCAACAACAACAAAACTTTTTTAACACTAGGAAAATAGGTAATAAGTAAGGGGCAGGGATTGTCGCAGCTCAATGGGCGGCCTCTGGGCCGATACTCATTCCTGACTTTCCTTGATCAGGATCAGTGCGAGGGAGAGGAAGCCACAGCAAGGAAAGTGGAAACCAATCACCGCCACATGCCTATGTAGTGCATGTATGGCTGCTAGATCTTATGAAAGGTATTGTATTTATTTGTCAGGTTGTTAGTTATTTTCTCCAGGGGAATGCAGCTCTGCATTTCCATATTCCATCGTTCAATACTAAGACTAGAGTTGGACTCCCAAGTCACCGCAATGCATTTCCTGGCTACTGCCAGTACGATTAACACAAATTGAATTTGAAATTTGGACAGCTTCATTGTAAGCCTTTTGTCCATTGTATTTCCCAGCAGGAACAACTCTGGGTCCTGTGGGAATCGTTTATCTATGATTTTCTCAAGCACTTGGTCTAGTTCTTCCCAATAGGGCCTCACCTTGGCACATGACCAGGTTGTGTGCACGAACGTCCCAGTCGTCATATCGAATCTGAAGCATTGTTCCGAGAGTTCTGGTTTTTACCTGTTCATTTTCTGTGGTGTTAGATACAGCGGGTGCAAGAAATTATATTGCACTAACCTGCACCCTTCATTAATGACCTGGCATAAATTGGACCAGCATCCCTCATCAGTTACCACACCTATGTCCGACTCCCATCTTTCTCTTGATCTATGGAGTCCCGGTTTGGGTCCACCTGACTGGAGCAGGAAATACATTGTAGAAATGAATTTCTTTCCACACCCCCCCTTCAAATCATGGTCTCTATGGCACTGCACCAAGGAAGGGCCATACTTGGACCCAATACGACCTGTAAAAATGATTTTATTTGAAGATAGCAGTGGAATGTCTGATTTGACAAATCATATTTATTTTTGAATTGCTCAAACGACATTAATTGCCCCTGCATGTAACAGAACAATTTGTACCTGATGCCCTCCAGGATCTTGTTACCTACTATTAATGGTAATAATTTATTAGGAGTCGGGGCGTTTTGGGGGACCGTCCCACTTTGAAGTTCAAATATTGGTTAATTTTGTTCCAGATATTAATCACTTGTTTTAATGTGGGGCTGCCCTTCTTTCCTGACAGCAAGTTAGTGTCCCATTTATAAATAATGTCCTCTGCTGTCCTCTCACCCAGGATGGTACACCTCCTCCCTGGAAGAGAGAGGTGATGTATCTCAACTGGGCTGCCCAATAATATTTTTTAAGGTCTGGCATCCTCAATCCGCCTAGACTGTAATCCCATGTTAATTTTTCATAGAGACCCTTGCCACCTTACAATTCCAGAGAAACATCCTGACCTTGTGTAGCAGCTGTTTGAAGAAACCCTGGGGTAATGGCACAGGCAATGTCTGGAAAAATACTGGAATATTAGCAATACATTCATTTTGATGCAGTTAACCCTGCCCACTAATGTTATGGGCAGGGACATCCATCTATTTAAATCCTATTCAGCTCTCTCCAGTAAGGGGGCGTAATTTAATGTATAAATTGTTCAAGTTGCCATCAATATTAACTCCTAGGTATTTAATCCCCTCCTATGACAACTTTAAATTACTATTTTCTTTAAGTTGGCTATAATTCTCCTCTGTGAGTGGCATCACCTCACTTTTTCCCCAATTGATCTTATACCCTGAGAGTTTCCCATAGCCCTCCAATACCACGTGCAACTGAGGCAAAGAAGTCACAAGGTCTGTCAGATATATCAGAACGTCATCAGCAAATAAGTTGATTTTGTGCTCCTCCTAGCCCACTCTGTCACCTTAAATGTCTGGATTCTGGTGAATGGCCTCAGTCAGTGGATTGATTGCTAGCACAAAGAAAGCCAGTGACAGCGGGCATCATTGTCTACTAGATCTGGTAACCATTGCCTTGGGCACATGGTATAGCATCCTAATGCAATTTTGAAAAATTGGCCCTAACCCCACCTTCTTCAGCACTTTAAATAAAAATTTCCACTCCAGTCTATCAAAAGCCTTTTCTGCATCCAAGGAAACAGCCAATCCCTTCTCATTTCTAGTTTGTGCCAGATGCATTACACTCAACAGTCTGCCAATGTTATCCGCTACTTGCCTCTCCTGCACAAAGCTTGCATGATCTTTGTTTATTAATTTTGGTAAATGCAACACCAATCTGTTTGCCAGGGCCTTGGCAAGGATCTTATAATCGATATTCAGCAGGGAAATTGGTCAATAAGATGTCAAAAGTGGATCTTTCCCCTTCCTTAAGATTGTCGTAACAATCATCGTTGTGAAAGATTCTGGGAGGGTCTGTGTTTCCTTTGCCTAGTCCATCACCTCCATATATAGAGGCATTAGTAACTCAGGTGGGAATCTGTCTTCCCCTAGAGACTTGCCAGCTTGTAGCGCACTCAGTGCTTTTCCCAGCTCTTCCTCTGTAAGAGGAAGGTCTAGTCCCTCCTGCTCCTCCGGGTTTAAGTTTGGGAGATCTAATCTGGCCAGAATCTCGTCCATTCAATTAGAATTCCCCAGTCAATTCAGATTTCTACAGTCCTTCATAAAATTCTCCGAAGGTCTCATTAATTTCTTTTGGTATATATGGGATCTGGCCATTCCCTGTTTGTATTGCATTGATCTAGAGGCTTGTCCTGCCCTTAACTGCCAGGCGAGAACTAATGAGCTCTTTCCCCCAACTCATAATTTTGCCGCGACCTCGAAAGGGCCTTCTCCATACTATATGTCTGAAGTGTATTATATTCCAATTTCTTGTTTGTAAGAGTTCTATAGTGATCATCTAAGCCTGATTTCTGAAAATCTTTCTCTAATTGGGTAATGTCCTTTTCCAATTCCTCCACCTCTCTCTTATAATTTTTCTTGACCACTTTTGTGTACACAATTATCTGGCTCCTAAAGTATGCCTTAAGGGTGTCCCACAGAAGGAATTTATATGTAGTAGATGTGCAGTTGGTCTCACAAAACAAGGCTATTTCAGCTCTTATGAAACTACAAAACTCCGGCTTTTTCAACAACAGTGTTAAGATGCTACTGGTATGCTGTGTCCTGCTTATCTGGCATTTCTGTAGTCAAAACCAGGGGTGAGTTGTCCAAGAGAAGCCTTGCTCCGGACTCAGCTTCCATGATCCTACACTCTATATGGGCTGAAGCCAGAAAAAAGTCTATTCTAGAGTAGGAATCACGTTGCCTTGAGTAAAATGAGTAATCTCTCTCTCTTGGATGCTTTTTCCACCTCTCATCTATCAAATTCAGCTCTCTCATGCAGTCAGTGGTGGCTTTTGCCGCTCTAGTCCTAGTTATTCGTTTTGTGGATTTATCGAGCACCAGATCCAGAAGTAGATTAAAGTTGCGCCCCCCCCACCCATTAGAATATTTTCATTTGCCTCCGCCAATTGTAGGGAAATGGCCTGTATAAATTTTTCATCATCATAATTGGGGTCCAAGATTTTGAATCTATCTGACCGTGCACCATAACGAATCTTCCCATTTTATCTGTAATCACCCTCTGCACCTGCAATGGAACACTCCTTCCCACCAGAATTGCTACCCCCCCTTGCCTTTGAGCCAAACAAGGAGGATATGACCTGACCCATCTCCTTTTTAGCTTCTGATGCTCCCATCTGTTAAATGCATCTCTTGGAGGAAGGCCAAATCTATCCCCATCTTTTTTATGTGTGCCAAGACCCTTTTTCATTTTACCTGTCCATTTAAAGTAGCATACTTTACACTTTTAGTCATTACACCAGGGCTCCCTCCCTAAATGTTTACCCTCCATCTCCACCGCCAAACCCCCGCAGACCCAATCTCTTACCATCTGCCCATTGCTCCACTCCATCCGAGCTGTAACAGGCTCTGGGGAAAAAAAAGGACGCCACAAACCCATTTGTCCACAACACCACAACATACATACCCACTCACATCCATACCCCTCCGAATAATAAAAGGGAACACATACCCCATACACATCCTACGTGAGTCTCAGCCACCCTTCGCTCACACCTTTGGTGGTCACCCTCCTCTCACCGCCATTACCCCTTACCATGCGATCACCATGACTCTCCATTCTCACCCTCAGCAACCTCCACCCGTCCAGACCCAGAACCCACAAGACCCTTACATATAACATTTTATCAGTGGTTTTTCTAAAATCAGAAAACAGCCAAAAGCCCATTCTTTATATAACACAGAAATCCAAGTCCTCCCAGTCTACCAGCTTTAATAATTTTTTTTAAAGTCTTGTTGCCCCTTTTATTCTTTTCCACTTGTTCCACCATTTAGTGCCAGCAGAATATTTATAAATTGACACGCTTTTTCCTTTTCTGTAAAAAAAATTTCCTTTCTCCCTTACAGCAATATCATTTTCAGGGTAGCGGCATGCCATAGATCGGCTTTGCCGATCACTTAACCAGTTCAAAGTCTTTCTACTTGTTGAGCAGAGCTGCACTAATATCTGGATAAAAGAACACTGTCGACCCCCTGTACTCCAAGGCGGTTCCCCTCTGAATTGCCCCTTTTGCCGCTGCCCCTAATATTTTCTCACGATCTTGAAAATATTTTAACTTTATAAGGATTGATCGAGGTCTTTGTCCCAGTTCTGGCTTCAGGATTGGGGCTCTAAAGGCTCTTTCCTAGTACTTCGGGGATCCATTTAGTTAGGAATCCTGTAAGATTCCTACCCGCCTCGGAGTCTTCTTTCAATCCCACTATTTTAATGTTGCAGTGTTTTGTGAAGTTCTCCAGGAAGTCCAGCTTCCCCCATACCTCATCTCTTTCTTTAAGGAGTCCATTAATTTCTTGCTCCATTGTGGCAATTCTATCCTCACCTGCCCCCAATCTCTCCTCTCCCTCTGTCACCTTGCCTGTTATATTCACCAGGGCCCCCTCCATCCTGTCTAATTTTTCTGACATGTCTCTGGCCCTTCTGTCCACTACCTTCTCGAACCTATTTTCCATTTGGGTCAGAGTCTGTAAAATGTCTCTTAAGGAGGGCACCGGGCCCTCCTCCTCCCTTTTCTGTTCCAGCTGCTCGTGGCCTCGTGGATGGATCCCTCACACACCTGATTGCCACCATCGCCTTCGCCCCGCCAAGCCTCATATCTGACTCGACAACCCTTGCTGTCGCTGTCCCGGTCGACCTCCTCCGCATCCTCGTCGGAGCTCGCTATTTCCAAGCTCACGCTGGCTCCACTCGAGCCCACCACTCCCTGACTCAACGCACTGCCAGTGGACCCCCAACCGCTGCTTGGCATGCGAGGGAGAATCAGCTGTTCCCCCTTGCTCCTGCTCACTGCTGCTCGGGACCATTCCTCCTCTCTGGGCATTGCCTGCCTGCAGAACTCCCATTGATGCTGAGGTCGGGGTGGGAGAGAGTTGTGTTCTCGATGGCTCTCAGGTCAACACTGCCATTTCTCCCGATACAAAGCTCCTCCACTTACTTCGGATCCTTGTCGGGTCACCCATTTCCTCACTGTATTTTCGGTTTTGTTTGTTGATTGAAGCTTCCTCATCCTCTTGTATTCAGAGAGGATTTTTTTCCCCATTTTTTGTCCTGGATTTTAAATTTTTAATGCTGTTTTCTGGTCTAGGTCTGGGAGATTTTAGGATCTGCAGCCTCCTAGATTCTCACCATCTCATGACTTCCCTATTGTGAGGAATCTTAATAAACCCCTTTTCAAAGTCTTCTGATGCTCCCTTATATAATTTGCTGGTTACATTCTCAAAGTAACCTGTACAAACATTATTTCCTTTTCATAGAACTATATATTGGCCATATCTGTCTGTATTTTTATTGTATGATTTATTATGATTATTAAATAAAATTTTCAAAAAAATTAGCACATTTATGGAACTCAGAACTCCACCTTAAAAAGACATGCAAAATGTGCTAATTTAATATTTTTTTAACGATACAGGACAGTAGAAGGCCCTTCCAGCCCATGAAACTCGTGCCGCCCAATTACACCTAATTAACCTACCAAGCCCAGGTGTTAATTTATTATCTTTGTTCATTTGTCATCAATCAACAACATTTCTAAAATACACTTCCATTGCAAGTTATTCAAACTAAATTATATTTGATAATTTATTTTGACAACTAGTTTGGACTCAGCCAGCCCTATTATATATTTCCAAACAACATATAGTTGACTCATTTGTACAAATAGGTTTTGATGGCCAGTATAATGCGGCTATGGTAGATACTGATTGCAACATCAGTATTTTCTTAATGCTGGCTCAGATTTACAAAATATATTTGAGGAGTTATTCTGCAGCCATTTGGCCAAAGAAAGGCTTGAGGAGTTCGCATCACACCATCATTATATGTTCTAATTCAGATTCTGTTGACACCATGTGACTGCACAGATTGGAGATTGAGAGGAAGAGCCAAGGTGAGGAAGGTGTATTTCTCTACAACTACAAAATAATAAATCATTATTTCACTTCAGTCTGAAAAGTTGATAAATCAGTTACATGAATAAAACACGTTAAAGACTGGCAGTCATCCCTTAACATAGATTATAAAATGGAGCTAAAATGTATCACCACAGAAGATTGACAACAAGCATTTCAAAGAGCAGTAGATCTGGGATCAGGAGAGGTTAAGGGTTATTGATGTGTGATCAGACTTTAACATGTTGCCACCAGCTCTTAACTGTTGAAAATATGATTTAAGAGTCACTTTTAAAATTGCAAATGGCAAATAGTTAATATTTCCCCAGTTTTAGGGGTAAGTGAAGATTCTGTAACTTGTGGAGATTATACATATAATCCTATCAGTTTAACTAAAATTTCTCTAATAATCAATGAGCATAGCACTGCAAGAACCAACAATTATAATCATAAAGATGATTATGTCCTTTAGACTTCAATATCGATTGCATTTTGAAAATGAATCTAAATGGATGTGCACACTAGCAGCAAGTTGGATGTAAACAAGATAGACTACAGATGCTGGAAACCTCGAGCCACACAAAAAATGCGGGGTGAACTCAGTGGGTCAGGCAGTATCTGAGGAAGGTAATAAATAGTCCTGATGAAGTGTCTTCAACCTGAAATATTGACCATCTATTGAACCACTGAGTTCCTCCAGCATTTTGTGTGCAGCACCACACATTAGTAGTTTCTTAATTAAACTCTTGTCAACAAAATCAGCATTGTTTTAACAGCAGTTCAACTTTGTGGAGTTTATTGGCTTCTCACCTTACAAGGGGAACATCATATTTTGAAAGCTGTTTATGTCTTGAGAGGCTGCGAGTTTAAAGAGAAGGCATTATGTAACTTATAACCATATAGCCAAATAACAATTACAGCACGGAAACAGGCCAATTTGGCCCTTCTAGTCCGCACTGATTCAAGTACCTTTCTCTAATCCCACTTACCAGCATTCTGCCCATATCCCTCCATCCCCCTCCCATCCATATACTTATCCAACTCTTTCTTAAATGACAAAATTGACCCTGCCTCCACCATCTTTCCCGGAAGCCCATTCCACACAGTAACCATTCTCATGTTACTCCTAAACTTTTGCCCGTCAACTCTCAACCCATGACCTCTTGTATCCATCTCTCCTACTCTCAATGGGAAAAGCCTTTTCACATCAACTCTGTCTATCCCTCTCATTATTTTAAACACCTCTATCAAATCCCCTCTCAGCCTTCTACGTTCCAAGGAATAAAGACCTAATTTGTTCAATCTTTCCTTGTATTCCAGATGGTGAAACCCAGGCAACATTTCTGTAAATCTTCTCTGCACTCTCTTTATCTTGTTGATATCCTTCCTATAAATTGGTGACCAGAACTGCACACAGTACTCTAAATTTGGCTTTACCAATGCCTTGTACAGTTTCATCAGTACTTTCCAACTTCTATATTCTATGCACTGATTTATATAGGCAAGCATACTAAAGGCGTTCTTCGCCACCCTATCCACATGCGCTCCTACCTTCAGGGAACAGTGCACCGTTATTCCTAGATCTTTCTGCTCCACTGCATTCTTCAATGCCCTTCCATTTACCACATATGTCTTGCTTTGATTATTCTTTCCAAAATGAAGCACCTCACACTTATCAGCATTAAACTCCATCTGCCATCTTTCTGCCCACTCCTCTAAGCAGTTTAAGTCCCTCTGCAATCTTTGAAAACCCTCTTCATCATCCACAAGTCCCCCTATTTTAGTATCATCTGCATATTTACTAATCTAATTTACCGCCCCATCCTCCAGATCATTAATATATATGACAAACAGCAACGGTCCCAATACCGAACCCTGAGGTACACCGCTTGTCACCAGCACTATACCTGTCTCTAATGACATTTGAAAAATCACTGCCAGAGCCTCCACGATTTCCTCACTAACTTCTCTCAAGGTCCTGGGGAAAATCCTGTCAGGACCTGGAGACTTATCCACCTTTATATGTTTCAAAAGCTCCAGTACTACCTCTTTCTTAATCACTATAGTCTCCATAGGAGACAAAAGTTAAACAACCCACCCCTTTCGATTCAATCTGGACTCTATACAATTCTTATCTCTTTTTAGCAGATTCCACTGACAGCCTTTAATCACCCACTCCACTCTGTGTGACTTACCTTCTTCCAGCTGACCCCTTGTTTTTTATTTGCCCCTCTCCCTTTCCCTGACATCTGCTAATCCTCTGCCCCTGTCCATCAAGTTTCACCTCTGCCTGCTTCACCAATCCTATCCAGGGCCCCTGTTCCACCCCTCCTACTTTTCCTTTATTAGACTGGCTTTTCCACTACATTTAACCAGTCTTGATAAAGAGCTTTGGCTAGAAACATCGATCATTCTTTTTCTCCTAGTGATGCTGCTTGACCTGTTGAATTCCTCCAGCAGATTATGTAACTTACTGAGAATGGTTGTGTAGTTGACAATTTCAATGCAGGTAAATGAGGGGTGATGAATTTTGGCCAGAAAAAGCTATTCTAAATGGGATAACTGAGAAACTATCCACAGGTATATAGTGATTACTATAAGTCATTTAAATAAAAATCTTATCAGTTAGGTTTGCTTCTTGAGCAGGGAAACCGAAAAGCAAGACTGTTTAGATTAAACATGTAACCTGTTTGAAATATCATATGTCGTCTGGTCTTGAATCTGCAAGAAATAAAGGTACTGGAAAAGAGAAAAACAATTTATAAGGATGACTCAAGAACTGAGAGGTGACTTTTCTGAGAAAAGCCCTGGGAAGCTTTTCTTGATAACAGACTTTAAAAGTCTAACTCTTGGAGCTTCTGATTTGATGGGAAATGCGTAGTCATGTTCCAAATGACCAGAGTCCTTCATGTGAGCTGTCAATATAAAATTGTTATTCATAAATTCACAGAGAATGGAGTAACATATTCACTCAGAACAGTTTAAGTGTGAAGCTACTACTATGAGATTGTAAGGCAAATAGCACAAGTGCACAAAAGGAACAAAAAGGTCTGGCATATTTGGAATGAATTGTCTCTTCTGTGCTGTGCATTCTTTCCAGGTGATTCCTTGAAACATTGTGTTTACAGGGAATATTTATGCTCTCTGGCAGTATGGGACTATTTCTGCTGTCTGGCAATATGGGTGAGAAGTACTGAACATCAGTTGGAAACAAACTCTAACAAGGCCTGGAGGTAAACAAGAAGTCTGTAGATGCTGTAAACTGGAGCAACACACAAAAGAAGTGCTGGGGGAGCTCAATAGATCAGGCAACATCTGTGGAAAGCGATAGACATTGGATGTTTTGGACTGGAGACCTTTCATCAAGAAAGCCTTTCATTCCCCATGAAGGGTCTTCACCCAGGAACATTGCCTGTTCATTTGATTTCCACAGATGCTGCCTGACCCACTGAGCATTGTCTTTGTGTGTGGCTCTAACTAGTCGCTACCTACTTTTCCAGATTGAGAACAAGCATGGTGCTTGTTTACTTGCTCGATGTTGACGGTGCTTGTTTCCATCTTGTACTTGGCTGAGATTTTGAAGTGCGGATCCATGTCATACATTAACCAGATCTATAGTCTTGTAAGAAGGTTTCCAATAAGATAATCTTCTTCATGTGTCTACTTCCATTATTGGCTACAATAGCCACTGGAGAGCTGCGCGTGGAATGGCCGTTATTTAAAGGTGTACATTTTTGCATTAATTTCCTATCCCAGTTATCAGAGCTCAGGAGCTGAAACAAGCTAACAATTATCTTCTTCATTCAAAATCCTCTTAAGTCATGCTTAATGTGCCAATAATGTCAGTTTCCTGCATCTCTCTGGTCAGTTTGACAGACACCTTGACAGATCCTGGACCCATCACAGCTGTGCATTAAATGTTCTCATACTAATCCACACTGACCAAACTCTTGTGATTCTATTCTATGCCCAAAATCAACCTCCTTCAGTGCATTTTAAACACTGTATTCTGAAATCCATAAAATTCAGGTTGCTCAAGAGCAGAGCCCTGCAAACCTCTAGCAAATACCTGAATTAGTGCGTAAAATCATCAGAGCTGGTTCGTCTTCCAGGATGAGACTATTGCAATAGTTTAAAGATTGTGCAGGCATGAGAGTGTGGCTCATATTCTGAACTGGCTCTGAGATTAAATAATACAACATTATATAAGCAGAACTCACTGTGTTGTACCAAACACATTTTTGTTCCTGAATGTTACTTTCTCTTTGTTCATTTTTTTTTTTTGTTGATACCTTGGTTTGATATGTTCCTATTTACAGGTTGGGAATTTTTTGAACTCTTTATCTTTGAGAGTGCCACAGGACTTGAATTTTAATGTTATTGGGAAGATGTATAGTTTTCAGCCGGACCATAAACAGTTGTTATATGCCCTGTATGAACTATTTTTGATATCAAGGGATAATTCCCTGGATGGAATTAAAAAACTATGGGAACAAAATTTCCAACAAATGTTTTCTGAGACTACATGGGATTCTTCTCTGAAATATATTCATTCATCTTCTCTTTGTTCTAGACATTCACTATTGCAATTTAAAGTAGTACATGGTGCCCACTATTCCAAAACCCGACTAGCTAAATTCTATTCCAACTTATCTTCTAAATGCAAACAATGTAAAACTGAAGATGGTTCATAGTATATTATATTTCAGCTTTGTATTCTCTTCTATTGGGAAGGTGTATTTCGTATACTATCTTTAGTTCTTCATATTAATCTCTTTTTATTGCCTTGTTTGGAATATGTGGGCCCAATGATGCGATGTTGAATTCTCCACAATCCCATGGAGTAGCTTTTACTTCCCTGATTCCCAGAAGGGCCATACTAATGAAATGGAAAAATACTGACCCTCCCTCTCACACTCAATGGCCGTCTGATACAATGGCTTGTTTGTCTTTAGAAAAAAATAGATATTCTGCTACTGTAATGAATGAAAACTTTATTTCTCGATGGGGTTCTTTTATTAATTATTTCCCAAATTTGTAAGCTTAACTATTTTTTGATTTTTTTTAATGGTCTATGTATTTTGCCAACTGCCTCTGTAGGTAGGGGGTCAATTTTGTAGAATCGCAAGTTTCTTTTTTTTAAAATGTAATGTAGGTTTTGTCATTACTGTCACTAGTATTATATGTTTGATTATTGTTCTATTCATGTTTATTTACCTAGTAGCATTTGCTAAGTGAAATTAATAAAAATATTGAAAAAAGTTATGTTCTTGATTAGCCAGGGCATCAAAGGTTATGGGGAGAAAGCCGAGCATTGGGGCTGAATGGGAAAATGGATCAGCTCATGGTGGGGCAGACTGAATAAACCTATTTCTGATCCTATGTTTTAATGATTGTAAAATGTGTATTAGCAATTCTCATTTAGTGCTGCTGTGTCAACTGTCATGAGGTAGTTGCAAGCCACACAAGGTTGGTTACTCCTCCCAAGTCTGTCACCATTTTATAACTAAATGAGAGATACATCATGGGTGATCTTCTGGTAATTCATGCATTTATGAAAGCAGTTGTACACAAGCATTCCAGAGGATTGAAAACGAATGTACAATTGGGGTATCAAAGTTCATTAGCAAAGGGGAACCCTGCATCATGTTCAAGTATGCAAAGCAAAGTCATTATAATGTTGTAGACGATGTACTTGTATTATTTATTATCTTTGAGTAACATACAGAAGCTGTGAACAAAGTAGTCAAATTCCATATTTTGTCATGTACACAAAATGCACAACAATCTTTTCCTGCGTTTACCCTGTAAAGGTATGCTCGATTCCAGGTGAAAGACAGCTCAGGAATAACAGACAGATTGGATACTGAGTAGACTGAGGGAGAAACTTGTGAAAAATTTAAGACAAACATTGAGAACTATTATACTGGATAATAAGTTGAACTTCAAAACAGACCCAAAAAAACTTCCAAAAGAAACTTTGCAGAAGCAATTGTGTACTGCTTTGAAATGGATAAATTAACTAAGATGAACCATATTGCCTTTCTCAGCTAAAATTCCCTTGAGTTTCTTGAGTAGGTTATAGAGTTATACTGCAAAGAAACAGGACTTGCAATCCAACTTGCCCACACTGAACAAAACGTCCCACCCACACTAGTCCCATCTGACTGAGTTTGGCCCTTATCTGTCTAAACTTATCCCATCCATGTATCTGCCAAGTTTTTCTCAAAGTTGCAATACCACCTGCTTTTACTACCTCCTCCAACAGGCTGTTCCATATGACACTACCACCCTCAACCCCTCAGGTTCCTGTTAAATCTCTTCCCCCTCACCTTAAACATATGACCTCTGGCTGTTGATTCCCCTACTCTGGGCAAAAGATTCTCTGCATTCGCCCAATATATTCCTCATGATTTTGAACATCTATGAGATCACCCCCTCATCCTCCAGCACCTCAAGGAATAAATCCTTAGCTTGCTCAACCTCTCCCAATAGCTCAGTCCTGCGAGTCCTGGCAACATCCTTATAAATCTTCACTGTACCCTCTCTGCCTTGATATATTTTCTTTAGCACAGTGACCAAATCTGAGCACAATGCACCAAATATGGCATTGCCAGCATCTTATACAGCTGTGACTTGAGTTCCAATTTCTGCACTCAACACTCTTCCAGTGTGCCAAAAGTCTTTGTGACCACCCTATCTACTTGTGATGCCACTTTCAAGGTACCACATACCTGTACTCCTTGATGTCTCTGCTCTACAACACTTCCCAAGACCTTTCCATTGACTGTTTAAGACCTACCCATGTCACACTTCCCAAAATACAACACCTCATATTTCTCTGTATTAAACTCCATCAACCATTCGTCTGCTCACCTGCCCAACCGATCAAGATCTTGTTGCAATTTTTGGTAACTATCTACATTATCAGACACTTTAGCATCATCCACAACTTGTTAACACCATGTATGTTTTCATCAAAATCATTGATGTTTTACAGCATTGGACCCAGAACTGAGGTTGAGATTGTGGGATTCACCTATGTCATCATCTAACTGCTCACAGGGGAGGCACTTTTGTTGTCACTTGTGTAACCCACCTTAAATATTTTGTAATCACTTGTGTTAAAATAGAAGGAAGGTGATTTGAAAAATTTACCTGTGAACTTAATTTGCACACAGACGCAGAGTTTTTATCTTGGGACCATCGCACCATGCACCTCTTTCTCGCTGTGCTCTATCCACTGCAGATATTTATAGGACGCCTTTGTATGATCTACGCATCGATCAAAAGAGTAAGTGTCAATACTTGGTTCTTAATTCTGATATGAAGCAAAGGCAGAAATGCGGTTTCCTTAACATGGCTCAAGCAATGGATGTCAGGATCAACTGATGCCCTTCTCACGGTGGATGTTTGGGGAGAAATAATCCGTATAAAAGATGGGGAAATACAGTGGTTGTGATGAACATGGATTTAGAAAAGCATTGCACAAATGCCCTGAATGCTTAATGCAGTGATTTGACGTTTCAAGCTCACAAGATGTGAAGTGCAGAGCTTCGAGAAGTTGGTATTAATATTAGAAAAAAGGATAATTGGTTCACTAGATCCATGCTGGTGTTCCTTCTTTTTCCTATGTAATCTATCTAACCTCAGGACAACTTTCTCATTCCATTTCCACCCACCCCCCCCCCCCCACCCCTTTGTCTTATTCTCTTGAATACTCCATGCAGCAGGATCAACATTCTGAAGAAGGTTCTCCTAAATTCCTTTCAGAATTTATTAACAGTTCAGCAACTTGGCTCTGTTCTCCTCTCATGTAGAAATTTCTCCCCTTTCGTTATTTTCAAGTCCTCTTATGATATCAATGTTCTTTTCTGAAGTGGAAAGAAATAATTGTAATGACACAAAATTGCACAAAAATTATAACAAGCAATTGGTTCATGTTTTATGATAAGCTGTTTGCAAGTGGAATGTATTCCAAGATATCACATAAATCAATCAATCAATCAATCAGAATTTATGGTCATGAACAAGTCATGAAATTCGGTGTTTTGCAGCAGCATCAAAATGTAAACATTCATATTATATAATCATCTTACAACATTATATTAAAAAATGCACAAAAAGTAAGGTAGTGTCTTTGGTTAATTGATTATTCATGAATCTGATGGCAGCGGGGAAGAAGTTGTCCTTGTGCCATTGAGGCTCCTGTACCTTTTTCCCCAATGGTAGCAGAGTGAAGAGCCTTTGATGAGGACTGGGTTGTGTTCCCCTGACTTCTCTCTGAAGTCCACCATCATCTCCTTGGTTTTGCTGACATTGAGCGCAAGGTTGTTGTCGTTACACCATTCAATGAGCTGATCTCTCTCCCTCCTGTACGCTTCCTCATTGCCGTTTGTATTCTGCCGACCACTGTGGTAGCATCGGCAAACTTGTAGATAGCATTGGAATTGTGCCTGGCCACACAGTTGTGGGTGTATAATGAGTAGAGCAGTGGGCTAAGCACACATCCTTGTGGTGCGCCTTTGTTGATGATCAGTGAGGAGGAGACTCTGTTTCCATTTCGTACTGACGGGGGAGGGGGGAGGGCACAGAGGCCCAGAATTTGTAGCTTTTTGACCAGCACGGAGGGAATAATGGTATTGAAGGCCAAGCTGTAGTCTATGAAGAGCAGCCGTATGTATGAATTGCTGTTTTCGAAGTGATCCACAGCTAGGTGGACAGCCAGCGATATTGCATCTGCTTTGGAGCATTTGTGATGATAGACAAATTGCAGTGGGTCCGGATCTTTACTTAGGTTAATTCAGGCCATGACCAGCCTCTCAAAGCATTTCATCACAGTAGAAGTTAGTGCTACTGGGCGATAGGTGTTGAGGCAGCTCACTCTACTCTTCTTGGGCACCGGGATGATTGATGCCCTTTTGAAGCAGGTGGGAACCTCGGACTGCTACAATGAGAGGTTGAAAATGTCCGTGAAACTCTGGCAGGTTGGTTGGCAGAGATATTCAGTACCCTGCCAGGTACGCCATCAGGGCCTGACACCTTGCAAGGGTTCACCCTCTTGAATGATGTTCTGATGTTGCCCTCAGAGACAGATATCACAGGGTCCTCAGCCTTTTCACGGATTCTAGTAGGTAGTGTTTGGTTCTTCTTCTCAAAGCGGGCATAGAAGGTGCTCCGCTCATCAGATAATGAAGCATCACAGCCATCTATAGTGTTCGCCCTCACATTGTAGGCTGTAATGGCCTGCACTCCCTTCCATTGCTGGCGTGTATCTATTTCTGTCTCTAGCTTCCTCCAGAGTTGCCATGTTGCTTCAGAGATGGCCTTCTGCAGGTCGTACCTGGACTTCTTGTAAAGATCCCGATACCCAGCCTTAATCACCCTTGTTCTCGTCCTCAGCAGGTTGCAAATTCTCTGATTCATCCAGGGCTTCTGGTTGGGGAACACACAGTATGTGCGTGTGGTCTTGATGAAATCAGTGGCATCTGTTGCATATTCATTCAAGCTTATGGATGAGTTCTTGAACATGAGGAAGTGAACATATAATATATAAAAGCAAGAGGAAATAATGAATTCCTTTGAATCTTGGTTCTTTGGCTTGGCTTCGCGGATGAAGATTTATGGAGGGGTAATGTCCACGTCAGCTGCAGGCTCGTTTGTGGCTGACAAGTCCGATGCGGAACTGGCAGACACGGTTGCAGTGGTTGCAAGGGAAAATTGGTTGATTGGGGTTGGGTGTTGGGTTTTTCCTCCTTTTACTTTTGTCAGTGAGGTGGGCTCTGCGGTCTTCTTCAAAGGAGGTTGCTGCCCGCCGAACTGTGAGGCGCCAAGATGCACGGTTTGAGGCGATATCAGCCCACTGGCGGTGGTCAATGTGGCAGGCACCAAGAGATTTCTTTAGGCAGTTCTTGTACCTCATCTTTGGTGCACCTCTGTCTCGGTGGCCAGTGGAGAGCTCGCCAAATAACACGATCTTGGGAAGGCGATGGTCCTCCATTCTGGAGACATGACCTACCCAGCGCAGTTTGATCTTGGTTAAGAACCTGGGTAAAAGCTCATAGCCCACATTGCCTCCTAGCTTTGCATCATGAGCAAATTTGAATATATTGCAAATCATCTAAATTATTTATATAGGGAATAGTTGGTGCTCCAGCACCTACCGCTACTTCCCAGTTGGAAAATTATCCATTTATTCCTGCCATCTGTTTCCTGATGAGCCTCAATACACACAAATAAATTGCCTCCAATTTTGCTTAATAATCTATTGTGTGACATCATCTGAATGTCTAAATACACCAAATTAATTGTAGACCCTTGCATATTCTACAGCTATATCCTCAAAAAAAATTACAACAGATTTGCCATATATATTTTTCCTATCATAAATCTATGTTGGCTATGCTCAAATCTATTAACATTTCCCCAATATCATGTTACCTTTTCAATTCAGGTCCTTATCCCTTTATCTGTGATTCTGAAAACTGAACATTTTTTTTACTGCATGAACAGTATAAGTTCAGGCATTATAGAGAGAGCAAGGAGAGAACGCAGCTCAGCCGGCGAGCAGGAAGAGAGCAAGGAGCAAACGCGGCTCAGCCAGCGAGCAGGAAGAGAGCAAGGAGAAAACGCGACTTGGGCAGAGAAGGGTAGAGAGCAGCAGCACAATGCGGGAGCTTTGGCCATGTTCATTACCCATAATTCTCCATTCAGCTGGAACCGCTCTGCGTGTCCAAGAGTGGTTCCAGCTGTGTGGGGGAATTATGGGTAACGAAGACGGCCGTTGCTCGTTGAGCCAGCTTTTCCCTCAATAAAAAAAGGGATTATGTTTTGTGTGAAACTGTACCGCTGCCATTTTAATTCCATAATCCTGAATAATCTGAAAACTGAGGCAAGTCCGGTCCCAAGGATCTCGGATAAAAGGATAATCACCTGAAATAGATTCCAGTTTTTTCCTTCCTACTGATATAAGACTAATTGGTTTGTGGTTTCCTGTTTTCTCTCTCTTTCCATTATTAAATGGCAGAGTTAAATTTACTACTTTCAAATATGTGGATACTTATTTCAGGATCTATGGGGTATCTGAAGATAACAACCAACAACTTACCAACCTCCAAAGCATGCACCTTCATATCCCAAGGATGCAAAAGATCAGTCTTGGGGATTGTTATAAAGTGTTCTATACCATTAATTACTTCAGTAGTAGTTCTTTACTTATCCTCATTTCTTTGAGCTCTTGGCTGTCTCTAGATCTTGTCATAGAAATCTACAGCACAGTGCCGGCCCTTTGGCCCACATTGTGCCGACATAATAGCCTACTCTTAACAACTGCCTAGAATCTCCCTACTGCATAAACCTCTACTTTTCTCTGTTCCTTTTACTATCTAATAGTCTCTTAAAGATCCTATTGTACCTGTCTCAACCACCATTACTGCAGTGCCATCCACACACCCACCACAATCTGTGTGGAAAAACATACCTCTTGCATTCCCCCCTGTTTTACTCCCAAGCACCTTAACGCCAGAGACCTGACCAGTCACCACCGTCCTCATCTGCTAGAACCTGTCCTCACTCCAAACAACTTTTCCTCTGACTCATCTCATTTCCTCCAAATCAAAGGAGTAGCCGTGGGTACCCACATGGGTGCCAGCCATGCCTGTCTGTTTGTGGGCTTTGTGGAGCAATCTATGCTGCAAGCCTACATGGCAAGCCCCCTAACTTTTCCTCCGTTATATTGTTTACATAGGGGCTGCCTCATGCACCTGCAATGAGCTTGTCAACTTCAGTCACTTCGCGGACAACTTCCACTCCAATCTCAAACTCACCTGGTCCATCTCCGACACACTCTCCCCTTTCTGGATCTCTCTGTCTCCATCTCTGGAAAAAAGCTTTCCACCAACATATTACAAACCCACTAATTCCCACAACAACCTTGACTACACTTCCTTACACCCTGTCCCCTGTAAGGATTCTAGTCCCTTCTCTCAATCTCTCTGTCTCTGCCACATCTGTTCCCAAGATGGGTCTTCCAGTCCAGATCTTCTGAAATGTCTGCCTTCTTCCACAAACATGACTTCCCCTCCACCACCATCAACTCAGCCCTCACCATCATCTCCTCCATTTCCCACTCATCTGCCCTGGCCTTTTCTGTCCCCAGATGCAACAAGCTCAGGATTACCCTCATTCTCACCTACCACCCCATCAGCCTCCACATCCAACCATTATCCTCCAAAATTTTCAGCACTTACAACAGGATCCCTCTCTTCCCCTCTCGGCCTTCCGTAGGGACTGCTCCCTCCATGACTCCCTTGTGCACTCATCCCTTACCATCTACTGTCCCCTCAGCACCTTCCCCTGTGACTGCAGGAGGTGCCACCCTTGTGCCCACATCTCCTCCTTCACCATAGTGCGGGGCCCCAAACAGGCCTTTTAAGTGAAGCAAGATTTCACTTGTATATCCTCAGGACTGATTTACTGCATCTGGTGCTGCCTTTGTGACATTCTCTACATTGGAGAGACTGGGCACAGAATGGGAGATTGCTTTGCTGAGCATCTTCGCTCTGTCCACACCAATGGCAGAGTCTCCTAGTAGCCAACCATTTCAGTTCTGCATTCCACTCCCATACTCACATGTCTGTCCATGGCCTTATGTACTATTCCACCAGACTACCCACAAATCGGAGGAACAACACCTTATTTTCTGGCTGGGCCCTCTCCAGCCGGATGGTATTCACATCAATTTTTCTGGTTTCTGCTAACTTGCTTACCTTTCCCTCTTCTTCCCCTTCCCTCTCTATTCACCTCACCATCCCTCTTCCCCTTGATTGCTGCTGTGCCCTCTCTCCCTTCTCCACCTATTACCTCCTGCCTTTGAAACCAAGCCTCCCCCCTTATCTTTTTATTCAGTTGCCTGCCCACATTTTTCCATTCCTTGATGAAGGGCTCACACTATATAAAGAACACTGTTTGATTGCTGAGTTTCTTCACCATTGTGTCTTTACTTTAACCACTGTGCCTTCAAACTTGCGTGTTTTACTTTTCACCTTAAAACTATGCCCTTTCATGTTGGCCATTTCAGTCCTGGGAAAAACCCTTTGGCCATCCACATGATGAATGCCTCTCCACAAATTATACACCTCTATCAGGTCACCCTTAATCTTCTGTCACTCCATGAAAAGACCAAGTTCATTCAGCCTGTCCTCATAAAGCATGCTCTCCAATCCAGGCAACATCTTTCCTGTAGTGAAGTAACCAGAACTGAATACAATATTCCAAGTGGGATTGAACGTAGGTCTTGCAACATTACCTCACGGCTCTTGAACTTGATCCCACAGTTAATAAAGGCCAACACATCCTATGTCTTCTTAATAACACCATCAATCTCTGCAACAGCTTTGAGTGCCCTATGGTCACGGACCCCAAGATCTCTCAGTTCATACGCGCTGTTCCAAGTACTCTCATTAATACATATTCTGCCTTCAAATTTGACTGACTGAAATGAACTATTTCATTTTTTTTGGTTAAACTTATCTGCCACTTCTCAGCCCCACTCTGCATCCTATCAATATCCATTTGTAACCTCTGGCAACCTTCAGACTATCCACAACATCACCAACCTCCATGTCATCTGCAAACTTCTACTTGCTCATCCAGATCATTGTAAAAATCACAATGAGGTGGGGTCCCAGAACAGATCCCTGCTTTAGAGCATCTTGGTTGGCATAATGGTTAGCGCAACATTCTCCCCATGTCTGTGTTGGCTTTCCCCGGGGGCTCTGGTTCCTCCCAGCATTCAAAACATACTGGGGGTTTTAGGTTAATTAGGTAGCACAGCCTTGCAGGCCAAAATTTTTAAAATCATTTTTTTAAATTTAGAACATCACTGACCACCAATGCAGAATACGAATAATCTACAACCATGCTTTGTTTTCACTGGGCAAGCCAATTCTGAATCCATAAAACAAGGGCTCCTTAGTTTTCATGCCTTCTTACTTTCTGAATGAACCTTATCAAATGCCTCATGGAAATCCATGTACACTATGTCCTCCGCTCTACCTTCATCAATATTATTTGTTACATTCTCAAGGAATTCAATCAGGCTCATGAGATACGACCTTCCCCTGATGAAGCCATGCTGACTATCCTTCAGATTGGGTTCGCACAAGATCGAGGGTTGGAACGCCTTTACTGTGCTACATTGTTCAATGTTTTTTGACTCTCTAAATGCTTGTAAATCCTGTATCTCAGGATCTTCTCCAACAGCCTGCCAACCACTGAAATAAGACTCAATGGTCTATAATTTCTTGAACAGGGGAACCTTTGCAACCCTCCAATTCTCCGATACATTTCCTGTCCCCAGTAACAATACAATAGTCGCCAGTGGCTCAGCAACTCCTCCCTTGCTTCTCAAAGTAGCCTTGGCTAAATCTCATCTTGTCCTGGCCACTTATCTAACTTCATGCTTTTCAAAAGCTCCAAGACATCTCTTTTTTAATGTCATCATGCTCAAGCATTTCTGTCCACTTTACGTCATCCTCACAATTGCTAGGTCCTTTACTCTGGTGAATACTGTTTGCTAAAAGTTTTGCTATTATCTTATTATAATCTGAGTTAAGTAGAGATATTGGTCTATATGATGCTGGTGTTAGTGGATCTTTCCCCGTCTTTGGTATTACTGTAATTATTGCTGTTTTACATGAATTTGGCAAGTTTTGTGTTTCTTCTATCTGGTTCATTACTTCCAGGAGAGGAGGAATTAGTAACTCTTTAAATGTTTTATAGAATTCTATTGGGAGTCCATCCTCCCCAGGCGTTTTATTGTTCGGTAGCTTTTTTAATTTATCTTGTATTTCCTCTATTTCATATGGTTTTATCAATTTGTTTTGCTCCTCTTCTTGCAATTTCGGTAGTTCAATTTTAGCTAGAAACTCATCTATTTTGTCTTCTTTCCCTTCGTTCTCAGTTCGGTATAATTGCTCGTAGAATTCCTTAAAATTTTCATTGATCTCTGTTGGGTTATATGTAATTTGTTTGTCCTTTTTCCTTGATGCCAATACCGTTCTTTTAGTTTGTTCTGTTTTAAGCTGCCAAGCTAATATTTTGTGCGTTTTTTCTCCTAGATCATAATACTTCTGCTTTATTTTCATTATGTTCTTCTCCACCTTGTACGTTTGTAGTGTTTCGTATTTTATTTTTTTGTATGCCAATTCTCTTCTTTTTGTTGTATCTTCCCTTGTTGCTAGTTCTTTTTCTGTACTTACTATTTCCCTTTCCAGCTGTTCTATTTCCCGATTGTAGTTCTTTTTCATCTTAGTTACATAACTTATTATCTGCCCTCTGATGAAGGCTTTCATTGCATCCCATAATATAAATTTGTCTTTCACTAATTCCGTATCTATTTCAAAGTACATTTTAATTTGGGGTTCAATAAATTCTCTAAAATCCTGTCTTTTAAGTAGCATGGAGTTTAATCTCCATCTATATGTTCTTGGTGGGATATCCTCCAGTTCTATTGCTAATAACAGGGGTGAGTGATCAGATAATAATCGAGCTTTATATTCCGTTTTCCTAACTCTCCCTTGGATATGGGCTGACAACAGGAACAGGTCAATCCTTGAGTATGTTTTATGTCTACTCGAATAATATAAGTATTCCTTCTCCTTTGGGTGTCGTCTCCTCCATATATCCAAAAATTTCATTTCCTGCATTGATTTAACCATAAATTTGGCTACTTTGTTCTTTCTGCTGGTCTTTTGTCCAGTTTTATCTATCTTTGAATCCAAATTAAGGTTAAAGTCCCCTCCTATCAATATATTCCCATGCGTATCTACAATCTTCAAAAAAATATCTTGCATAAACTTTTGATCCTCCTCATTAAGTGCATATATATTGATCAAATTCCTGAGTTCTGAATATATCAGACACTTTATCATTACATACCTCCCTGCTGGATCTATTATTTCCTCCTCTATTTTGATTGGTACATTTTTATTGATTAATATAGCTACACCTCTGGCTTTTGAATTATATGATGCTGCCGCTACGTGTCCTACCCAGTCTCTGCTTAATTTATTATGTTCCACTTCAGTTTGATGCCTTTCCTGCATGAATGCGATATCTATTTTTTCTTTTTTCAGTAAATTTAATAACCTTTTCCTTTTGATTTGGTTATGTATTCCTTTAATATTTATAGTCATATAGTTCAACATGGCCATTTCATACTCTCTTTACATCTCATTTCCGCTTCCTCACCACCACCTTTCCCCTTTTCCCCATTTTCATTTCTCATTTTTCTTTTTTTGAATGCACTGTATGACAACACCTTTAAAACATAAAATACTTCAACCACTCCCACATCTAAAATTCCCTTAACCCCCAGTGCCCCCCCCCCCTCTCTGAGTCACCCCTTGACCCTTGCCGGGCAACCACAACTCCCCTCTCCATTCGGATTGTGTCCTGGGTAAACTTGTACCTCTCACTTTGTTCGTTTTAGATTGGTAACAGTGTTTGAGCTTCCGAAAGAAAATAGACACACATGCCAAGAGCACTTCAGTTTATACAAATCTTAATTACAAATTCTAAAGCTGATATCAAACTACAATATGCAAGCCCTTCCCAATTATACTTATCAACGCCCGGACTGGTCCCAACTGCTGAAGTGAGGCAACGACTGCACACTTGTCGTAGGTTGTCGGGGCGCCGGTAGCATCTTCTCCACCTCCTCCGACTGGGACGTTGGCTGGACTCTAGAAGTTCTTCTTCTTGCTGAGAGATGTTGCCACCTCTCGGAGAGTCTCAAACTTCAACAGCGGGACTATGGCTTATATTACCCAAAAACTGCTTACTCAGGCACCTATTCCCAGCACAGCAAGAAAGATAAGTGAGCAAGCTAGCATGCCTAGGCTTCTATCGAATAATGTAATTTTCAGCTTATCACTTTAAATACAGTGGTTTATTTTGCGTCAAGGCTAGGCCTCTGTCAGTCTGTGACCAAAACAAGTAGGAAGATTAAATGTTCTTGGTACACAGATGTCCTTTTGTCAGATAACTGCATCTCTGGGCCCCATGGTGGAATTTAGCTTATGTCTGTTGATTCTTAAAAAAAAGAAGGTTCTCAGCCTTGCAGAAGCAAAGGCTGAAAAAGTAAAAAACACGGTTCAAATCTTCCATTACAGACTGCGAACCCGTTCGCAAGTGTCAACTGATTTCGCAGTGACTGTTATTCTCTCTCACTCAACCCCCTCCAGAAAAGACTTTTATCTTCACAATACAACAAAGCTCCCCCTCTTTTCTTCTCTTTTTCTTTTTTTAACCCCTCCTCTTCCCCCCCCCTTCTCCCTTACTTCCCTTTTCTTCCCTCCTTTAGTTTTTACTTATACATTATTTTTACTTCTTTATATGTAGTTTGTACTCATTCTTTGTTCTTGTTACATCTCTTCACCTCTCTTTCTGTCTTGCAGGCGTTCTGCAAATTCTCGAGCTTTCTCCGGATCCGAGAACAGTCTGTTTTGCTCCCCTGGGATAACTATATAACCATATAACCACTTACAGCACAGAACAGGCCAGTTTGGCCCTACTAGTCCATGCTGTAATAAATCCCCACCCTCCTAGTCCCACTGACCAGCACCCAGTCCATACCTCTCCAGTCCTCTCCCCTCCATGTAACTATCCAGTCTTTCCTTAAATGTAACCAATGATCCCGCCTCAACCACGTCTGCCGGAAGCTCATTCCACATCCCTACCACCCTTTGCGTAAAGAAATTTCCCCTCATGTTCCCCTTATAATTTTCCCCCTTCAATCTTAAACCATGCTCTCTAGTTTGAACCTCCCCCACTCTTAATTCAAAAAGCCTATCCACATTTACTCACTCTGTCCCTTTTAAAATCTTAAACACCTCTATCAAGTCCCCCCTCAATCTTCTACGCTCCAGAGAAAAAAAGCCCTAGTCTGCACAACCTTTCCCTGTAACTCAAACCTTGAAATCATGTCAACGTTCTCGTGAACTTTCTCTGTACTCTCTCTATTTTGTTTATATCTTTCCTATAATTTGGTGACCAAAACTCTACACAGTACTCCAAATTTGGCCTCACCAATGCCTTGTACAATTTCATCATAACCTCCCTACTCTTGAATTCAATACTCCGATTTATGAAGGCCAACATTCCAAATGCCTTCTTCACCACACCATCGACCTGAGTATCAGCCTTGAGGGTACTATTTACCATCACTCCTAAATCCCTTTGTTGCTCTGCACATCTCAATAGCCTACCATTTAATGCATATGACCTATTTAGATTTGCCTTTCCAAAATGTAACACCTCACACTTATCTGTATTAAATTCCATCAGCCATTTCTCAGCCCACACCTCCACCCTTCCTAAATCACCTTTTAATCTATGGTAATCTTCCTCATTGTCCACAACACCACCAATCTTTGTATCATCCGCAAACTTGCTTATCCAATTCTCCACCCCTACATCCAGATCGTTAATATATATAACAAACAATAGTGGACCCAGGACCGATCCCTGAGGAACTCCACTAGTCACCGGCCTCCAATTGGACAAACAATTTTCTACCACTACTCTCTGACACCTCCCATCCAACCATTGCTGAATCCATTTCACTACTTCTTTATTTATACTTAATGCCTCCACCTTTTTTTCCTAACCTCCTGTGGGGAACTTTGTCAAAAGCTTTAATAAAGTCTAAATAGACAACATCCACAGCTTTCCCTTTATCAACCTTTTTTGTAACCCCCTCGAAAAACTCAATCAGGTTTGTCAAGCATGATCTACCCCTGACAAAACCATGCTGATTACTCCCTATCAATCCCTGTACCTCCAAATATTTGTAAATACCATCCCTCAGAACACTATCCATCAACTTACCCACCACAGACGTCAGACTCACGGGCCTATAATTCCCAGGTTTACATTTGGACCCTTCCTTAAACAGCGGAACCACATGCACCACCCTCCAATCCTTTGGCACTACCCCCGTGACCAGTGACATCCTAAATATCTCTGTTAATGGCCCCACTATCTGTCCACAAGCCTCCCTGAGAGTTCTTAAATATCTTAAGAACCGCCAGATATCTTAACATAAATTTATAGCCTTTTTTCCATAGGATTGATTTTGCTGCGTTAAACTCCTTCCTCTTCTTTAGGAGCTCAAAACCTATGTCTGGGTAGAAAATTTTTTTTGACCTTTGTATTCCAGTGTTTTTTTTGTCTCCTCTAATTTTATTTATTGCCTTCTCCAATATATTTTCACTCGTCGTGTATCTCAAATTTTACTAAAACGGATCTTGGTTTTTGTTGTGACTGTGGTTTCGGGGCTAATGTTCTGTGTGCCCTTTCTATTTCCATTCCTTCCTGCATTTCTGGCATTCCCAGGACTTTTGGGATCCATTCTTTTATAAATTCTTTCATATCTTTGCCTTCTTCATCTTCCTTAAGGCCCACTATCTTCATATTGTTTCGCCTACTATAGTTTTCCTTTATATCCATCTTCTGAGCTAACAACTCTTGTGTTTCTTTAACTTTTTTGTCACTTTCTTGCAATTTTCTTTTTAAGTCGTTCACTTCCATTTCTACCGCCATTACACGTTCTTCCACATTTTCTAATCCTTTCCGTACATCTGTTATGACCAGTTCTATTCTACCCACTTTTTCTTCTGTACTTTTCATTTTTCTTTTCACTTCACTAAATTCTAGTGTCAACCATTCTTTTAATGCTTTCATTTGTTCTTGAAAATATTTTTTATCTATGTACTGTCCATTCATTTTACCTCCTATTCCTCTGTGCAGAGCTTGGTCTTCTTCTTCTTCTTCTTCTTCTTCTGTGACTGCTCTTGGGTTTGTGTCTTCTATTTCTCTTCCTTGTATCTGTGTCTCTTCTGACTTTCTTGTTGAGCTGCTTGTCTCAGTTTGTTGGATATTTTTTTTTCATGGTTTCTTGATGTTGGTCCTCTTCTTCTGGGCTGGTTATCTGTTGTGTCTCTTGCTTCCTTTTTTCTTTCTCACCCCTGCCGTTTCCGATGCTTTCTTTATCTTCCAGCTGGGAGCCCTGCTGTCGGGCATCTCTCAGCTCTTCGTGCTGAGGATTTTTACTCCACAACTGGTCCCCCCTCCCGTCTGTGTTCTCCTTGTCGTGTGCAATTGCGCACTTCTGTTTCGCTCTATGAGCCATTTTTGGAGTCCTGCGGTCGGTGGGTCACGACCCTGCGGGGTCTCCACTAACCTCGGGGAGTGGGCTCCTCTTTCAGTGGTGGGTCCCTGCTTTTTCGTGCAGATAAGACCTTTACCTTTCTCTTCCGGCGTCTTTCCTTTTTTTCCCGTTTTTGGTTTTTCTTTCTTAGGTGCCATTTTCTCCACACCTTTATCTTTTATTTGTTGTGTTTTGTTTATCTGGGGCTTTGCTTTTTCTTCACTTTTTTTCTTCTTTTCTAGAGAAGGCTGGTATTCTCCTACCGGCCACAACTCCATCACGTGACTCCTCTACTCTGGTGAATACTGACACAACTATTCATTAAGGACTTCTGCTACCTCTTCCAAATCCATGCACATGTTTTACTATCATCCCTAATGAATCCCATCACTATTTTGGAGAGATCATCTGTGTTCGCTGATGGAGCTGCAGTAATGGCAGTGCTGCCTCTGGTGTGGACCCAAGAAAATGGAGAGACAGCGCTGCTCTGAAGGTTTCAACTGCCCAGTCTGAATGCGTTTCTAATATTTTGTTCCTAGGTTCAAGGTTCCTTTTATTGACACGTAATAATACATTAAAAAATGTAATATACATGTTATAACAAGAATCACCATTAGTGTTGTCTGGTGCTCCTTACAGTATGAGAGAAAGATGCAGAAGAGAGTCCTTTCACAATCACCGAGTGCTTGCAGATTTGCCTCCAGTGCTCCTGCAGCCGCACAGACTCCTGTTCAATCGATTGGAAACCCGAGCTCCATATCCGAACCTCCAACATGATAAGGAAGCCTTTAGTGCTCGCGAAGCTTCAGGAGCCCTTCTTGCCCTCAGCACCCTCTTGAATCCCAGTTCCTGTCCCTGGTTTACACCTACGACAGTGTGGCTCGGTATGACAAAAACACCATCTTCAAATTTGCTGGCAATACTACGGTAGTGGGTTAATAAAGGAAGGGAATGAGTCAGCCTACAGGATGGAGATTGAAAATTTGTCTGGATGGTGCACCAATAACAACTTTGCACTCAATGGTACCAAAAGTAAGGAGCTGATTGTTCACAACAGGAAAGGAAAGCCAGAGGTATACAATGCAGTGATCATTGGGGATCAGAGATGGAGAGGGTAAGCAGATTTTGGTCCTTGGGAGTCACTATCTCGCAGGATCTTTCCTGGTCCAAACACACCAATGGCATCATGAAGAAAGCACGTCAGTGCCTCTACTTCCTCAGGAGTTTGCGAAGTTTGGTATGACATCAGAAAGCCTGGCAAATTTCTACAGAGGTGTGGTGGAAAGTGTGGTGACCAGCCACATCATGGTCCAGGATGGGGACATCAATACCCCTGAGCATAAATCCCTCCAAAATGTAGTGGACACTGCTCAGTACATCATGGGCAAAACCCTCACCACTATTGAGTCCATCTACAGGGAATCATCAAAGACCCTCACCACCCAGCACACGCTCTGTTCTTGCTGCTGCCATCAGGAAAGAAGTAGAGGTGCCACAAGACTCTCACCACCAGGTTCAGGAACAGCTGCTACCCCTCCATCATCAGTCTCCTCAATGACAAACCCAATCAGAGACTCATTTAAGGACTTACTTGTGCACTTTACTGATTTTCTTTGTTATTCTCTCTTTATTTCACAGTCAGTTTGTTTACATTTGTTATCTGTTTACAGTTCTTTTTTTACATGTTTACGCTGTGTACAGTTTTTTTTTTGCACTACCAATTGGTGATTCTGCTGCGCTGCAGGAAGAAGAATCTCAGAGTTGTATGTGATGTCATGTATGTACTCTGCTAACAAATCTGAATCTGGTTCCCATGAGCCAATCTTCACCATCCTGCAGCCTGTATGGGTCTCTCAGCCACTGAACCCCTCGATGGTCCATCACTGTGGACCCAGGAAAGGCACAAGATGAAATATTGTTAGAGGGGATGGGAGTTTTTTTCTGGTTTAGTCATCTGACATTTCTATGAGGGTCAGCAATTTAAAATCGCATTATTTGCTAATATAGATGTTTTTTGTGATGACACCCATGTTCAGATTGTTCATTTAGACCTTTGTTCTTATTGTAATTGCTTTTTGGATGATAATTCCTGAATCTAAACACCACTAACATCAAAGTTATTATGAAGAGTAATTTTGAAAAAAAAATTTCAAATACTATTCAGAGTGTTAGACTTCATTTTATAAATGACATCTGAAAACTGAAAGCTTTGATCCAAAGCTGAATTTTCAGTAGTCCAAGAATAGTTTGTTGGACTGTTGTCAGACATTGTTCCTTGTCAGGTAGCCTCCAAACCATTCCAAAAGAAACAGCAAGTCTTTATTGATGAAAAGGTTCAGAACTAAACTTGTGAGGATTCTGTCTGCCTTGATCAAGAAGCTCCTGCTTTACTCTCTTGTGTAACTCCAAGTATCACTGACGCATGTACACTATCATTGTTCCACTGCTGCACTCTACACAAACCATCACTAAGTATAAGGCGCATGGCCATCTTTTTGCAATGTTTAATAAAAAAAACTGCATGTGACTTAAAATGTACAATCCCTAAATCATTCTAAAAATCATGCAATTGAAGTCTTCAGTGAGCGAGGGCTAATTTCAGTCTTACCAAGCAAAATAGTGACAGTGTGCAGAGTATCAGGCTGTGATTCAATAACTTTTGTTTTAAAGCTCCTTGCTTGATTGTGTAACAGAGTAAAGCATGGAGGTCATTCACTTGAATTCTCAGAATGATGAATGTAAAATATGAAAGGATAATGTTTGAGGCTCAGATCATCTCAAATTAGTAGAAAAATGATTTGTCAATGAAAATTGGGTTGAGGCTGTTTCTGCTTGCATATTGACCTGTTTTTTTTTATATAACGCTCAGTTTACGGAGAGCTGTGGAAGACAGGAATGTTTGAGAGGATGACCATTCAAATAGATGAAGATGAACACAGTATTGAGATGCATTTGCCTTACACAGCTAAAACCATGGAAAGGTAAGGCTATTTGCCGACTGCTATGCATCATAAATAAGCATGCATTTATTGGGTAGAATAGGCTTGAATTGCATTGAGTATAACTATCTATTTAGAAATCAAATTGAGCTTATCTTAGATGACTAATGGAATTTGTGTGGTAAATCTGAGATGATTTCTTTCCTCTGGCAGGTAAAGTGAATGTGGGATGGAATGGGTATGAAAATTGGGAACAAGATAGAATAATTAAATTTGGAGCTACATTCTTTGGGAATGATATTAGGAAGCACTTCTTCACATGTAGGGTAGTGAAGATCTGAAATTCCTGAGACCTGCTACTGAGGTCGTGGGTTGCTCACACACAGAGAACCTTTGTATCTTGCTGTTTGCAGGGTTAATTCTCTTGTCCAATCATCCCTTGATACCTACACCTTTGACCACAAGAAGTGCTACACTGGCATCTACACCTCCCCCATCATCATTCAGGACTCCAAAAACTCCTTCCAAGTGAAGCAACACTTCATTGAGAATCTTCAGGGGTCATTCTCTGCATCTGGTGCTCCCGATGTGGTCTCCTCTACATCAGTGAAACTGGTCACAGACTGGAAGATTGTTTCATTGAGCACCTCTGCTCTATCCGCTGCAACAGCAAGGACCTTCCGGTGGCTAACAATTTCAATTCCACAGGCCATTGCCACTCCGACATCTGTCCACGGCCTCATGTATTGCCAAATTAAGGTCAGCTGCAAATTGCATGAACAACACCTTATATTCCTTCTCAGCACTCTCCAACCAGATGGCATCAATATCAACCTCCAGTTTCCCCTGGTCATTTCCCTATCTCTCTGTCTCCTTTCCTCCAGCTCCCAACCTCCTTCCCCTTCCTTCTACCCCTTCTTTGTCCTCCCTCCCCCCCATCACTTCTCAGCTTCTAACCTCCCACCTGCATCCACTTATTATCTCTTACCTATTATCCTGAGCTCATCTTCCTCCTTCCCTTTCTTCCTATCCCTCCTCCTCCCCCCACCTTTTAATTCAGGTGTCTCCCTGTTTTTCCACATTCCCTTCAAAGGGCTCAGGTCCGAAACATTGATTGCCTTTGACTTCCTATGGATGCTGTGTGGCCTGCTGAGTTTCTCCAGCACATTTGTGTACTATATACTCAACCCTCACAGCTGCAGATTTTCTTACTCTTTGTATCACCATCTCTCTTCACTCCTACACTATCTCTCGATTGTACTCTCACCCATTCTCATCTTAACTATTGCAGCATACAGCCCCGTTCAATTTCTTCATTTTATATCAAATAAATCTTTGATCATCTAAAACTCTGAGATCTCTATCCATACAAGTCCTGTTCACCTCTCTCCCAGTGCCTAACTTATTTCAGCTCCCAAATTGAGAAAACAGCTGTCTTTTTATGACCTGCTTATTTAAAAATCATTGTCTCCAGTCACTTCCAGTTCCACAACATTTGATGTCCCATTGAATTTAAATACCCAACAGCTGTTAAACCCAGAAACATCTATGAATACCTGTACTTCTCCTTTTCTTCAAACCTCCCTCTATGAAAAAGATTTGAACATGAGTGTTATGTAGCTTGCTGTCAAATATGGATTAACAGAGTTCATGTGAAATGTCTTGGGACGTTCGACTGTTATAAAGGGATGTAACCACAAATTGTTATTGCTCAAGCTTTACTGCTTTTTTCATGCACCTTGGCAGAATTAGTGCAAAGGAACTTTTGACAGGATAATTAACAAACAAGGTATATTGTGTTGAGTGAGAAATGTGAAGACTGCAGATGCTGGAATCTTGAGCAAATAATGAGCTGCTGGGGGAACTCAGCAAGTCAGGCACCATCTGTAGGTAGAAATGGTCAACATTTTGGTTTGGGATTAAATTAAAAAGGAGTGATATTGCATATAGAAGAGAATAGGAAGCTGAGGAGGGGCCAAGAGGTGATAGAGTATTGGACAAAAGGTGGGAGAGGTGGAGAGATAGGAAGAGGGAGAGGCCACTGGAGGGGGACAGGGGGAAGAGTTCAAGAGAAAAATAACAGCAGGAGAAGGAAAAAGAGATGAAAACTGGAACCGGATGTGGCTGGGGGTTACTTAAAATGATTAAAAAAAATGTTCATACCGTTTTGTTTAAGGGTGTCCAGGAGGAATATGATGTTTTGTTTCTTACCCTGACAATGGATGAGGTCGAGGACATGAATGGTTGGGGAGATGCAATGGTTGGCTACAGGAAACTCAAGCCTAGACCCACAGTCATTAATTGAACAGGGTTTCTAATTTTAGAATAGACTATACTCACCTTGACTTTTAAGAAGACGGATGAATAACATTTGTCACGAACAACTAATCATATTTACACAACATAATTTAATAAAAATGGCACAAGTGCTTAACAGAAGCACATTTGCATAAAATTTGAAACAAAATAGGAAGATGCTTAAGCAAGTGCTTGGACAAAAAGGTACGTTTTAAAGAACAACCAAAAGGAGAGAGTGGCAGAGTTGCATCAGGGGAGATTGGACCAAATCTAGAGCATCAGAGGATGAGAGGAGAAACATTGATAAATCAATCAGAATCTGCTGTTCTCAAGCTCGAGGACCATGTACTCACCCACCCTGCTGTTCTCAATCCCAATCTTTTCCCTATGGTAAAAATGTCACATTCCAGAGGACATGCATTTAAGGCAAGAGGGAAGAAGTGCTGTGCATGTTTTTTTACAGCGTGCTAAGTATCTGGAACAGGCTGCCAGGAGTAGTGGTGGAGGCAGATATAACAGTAATGTTTAAGAGGCTTTTAGATGGGCAAGGGAATAGACGGATATGTATCATATAGTAGGTCAACAAATGCAGATGAGATACATTGCTTTGTTCAATTACTTTTGAGTATATGACCCTTCTTAATGATGAACTGAAAATTGGAGCAGTTGGAGTGGTAAACTAGGAGTCAATGTTTATCTTGAGAACTTGAACTGGCTCCAGTCCTTTTAGAAATGATGTTCCAGTCTTGTGAAAATTGTGCCTCTTCAGGGGCAGACTTTTATCCACACCAAGGTTTGTTGAATTGGGTTTCGTAACACTCACAAGAGTCATAGCAGGGTTATATAATGGCCTTTAGTTATGACGTTTAGGATTTTTATTTCTTTAAGTTTATGATATCAGCAGTTTATTCATTTAGACAGGAAGCACAAAACAATAGTACAAAAGTGCCTGACAATTATTTGAAAAGAACCCTCATGCTATTTAACATTTTGCAGATTTTATGTTATTAATCTCAGACTGTGCAAGAGCTCCACTGGCACTTAATGGATATACATTTTCTAATATAAACATGAGATAATTCTGTGAAGTATTGGGCCAATACTGTGGTGTTGGAATATGGAATTATGGCTCCATTTATCCATCCACCTGAAGATAATGATATGGGCATCAAATATTTATCAATGACTATAAAATAATTTAAAAAATGGCAGCACACAAGGTTGTGTAGCGGCCACTTCGTCTCCATGCAATGGTGAAATCCTCTACCCTACACATATTATCTATGATCAGGAAACACAAGAGAAAATAATAAATATGACCTGGACTTTCAAACTGGAGGATCGGACTGGTAAGTTATTGAGCGATTTTAACTTTCTGAAGGAAATCACCAGATTGTAGTAAACCGTAGATTGGATCACTAGAGATGCATGCGTGGCCGTTGGAATTGCTGTGTGAGATGACAAAAGCAGGGTAGTGCAGGCTGGCATCAGGGTTAGATTGATAATTAACCCATTCAGACCCGCGCTCCAGATGATCTTACTCACAAATGTAAGATTGCTCGAGAAGAAGATGAATTACCTGAGACAGCATCTGAACCAAAAAGAACAGTAGGGCTGCTATGCTCTGGTGATGACAGAAATGTGGCTCCAGGAAAATTTCAGTTTCAATGATCCAGCTGGATTGCTTTATTTCCTGCAGGGCAGTCAGAGATGCTGCTGCTTCTGGCAGGACTCGAGGATTGGGGGGGGTCAGTGCATTTACATCAGTGAGAACGAGTGCGCAAATGTCTCTGTTATAAAGACGCTCTGCTCAGCAGAGATGGTGAAATTCAGACAGGGAAATCATGGCCACGCTGATTGTCACATTTTACGTTCCACTTTCGGCAAATGAGGGTGAAGGAAAGAAGGAGCTTTATGGTGCCATGTGCAAAGCCCAAACATCTCGCCTTGACAGTTGCATGATTGTAGCTGGTGACTTCAATTATTCCAACAGGAAAACTGTTCGACTGCGGTTTCAACTTCGCCACCAGAGGAGAGTACACCCTAAATCGAGTGTACACCAACATCCCTGGTGTGAACAAGGCTGCACTTTTCCCCCACCTTGGATACTTGGACCACATATCCATCCTTCTAACCCCATTATACAGACCGCTGGACAAATTAACAAAGTCAGTTTGTAGGGAGATAAGGACGTGGCTGGCAGGGGCCACAGCCACGCCAAAGGACTGCTTTGAGACAATGGACTGGAGATGTTTCAGGAAGGCGACCACCGACAGTGACCACGCAAACATCCAGGAGTACACAAGCTCAGTGATTGGCTACATTAGCAAGGATGTCAAGGAGATCAAATGCTACACACCCAGGGGTAACCGGAAACCATGGTTGGACGCAGAGGTCCATGTACTTCTCACAGATCAGATGCAGCCTTCAGATCAAGAGACAAATTGGCACTAAAATTAGCCAGGGCTGAACTTTCCCATGAAATCTGGAAGGCAAAGAGTGGGTATGCACAGAATATCCATAGTCAGCTGTGTGACACCGGTGACACGAGCCGCAAGTGGCAAGGTATCAAAACAATAACAGATTCCGAGTCAACAACAATGATGCCATTCTTCTGCACAGACTGAACATTTTCTTGGCACAGTTCAACGAGAAGAACAGGCTGATGCCAAAAAAAAACACCATCTCCCCCTGAAGAACAGGTCCCTTGAGTAGCTGCGGCTAAGTTAAGGAGAATCCTATCCAGGGTGACCCCACACAAGGCAGCGGGCCCAGACAACATACCTGACAGGGTACTGAAGGATTGTGTGCAGACCAACCGACAGAGGGCCGTACAGATATCTTCAATATGTCATTGCAGCAGTCCATCGTCCCCATGGATTTCCAGGCAGCCTGGTACCAAATAGGGTGATAGTAATAGGCCTCCACAACAACAACATGGTGGCATTGACCTCCACCATTATGAAATGCTTTGAGTGTCTGGAAAGTATCAAAGCTAACCTACCAGAGACACTAGATCTATTTCAATTCAGACTGAACCATTTCATTGACAATAACATAGCCTTGTCCTTCCACTCCGTCTTGACCCACTTTGAGAACAATGCCTCACACACCAGGCTGCTGTTCATTGTCTTTAGCTTTACCCAAAAGACTGGTTGAGAAGCTGCCCTCACTGGCACTCAACACCCCTCTGTGTATCTGGATTCTGGACTTCCTGACAGAAAGACCACAGTCTGTCTGGGTTGACAGAATGTTGAGCATCATCATGCTGAACAGTGGTACATCTCAGGGCTGTGTGCTCATGCTACTGACCTACAACTGAAACATCAGATCTAGCTCCAACAGATTAATCAAGTGTGCAGATGACATGACAATTGTTGGCCTCATCAGCAACAACGATGAGTTGAAATACAGAGAAGAGGTGGAACATCTCATGAAATGATGTGAGAATATAACCTGAATCTCAGCATGGACAAGACAAAGGAAATGATTGTGGACTTCAGGAGGACCAGGGACATCCACCCTCCACTGCACATTAATAACTTGGTAGTGGAGAGAGAGTACCAAGTTTTTCAGAGTCAACTAAACAAAACTAAACAAGTGACTTCTGAATGCAGTTCCTTAGAAGGCTGAGGCAGTCAAGGTTTCTGGCCACCATTCTGTCAACCTTCTCTAGGAGCTCCTGGCTGGTTGCATCACAGTATGGTACAGTTGCTGTAGAGTATTGGATGGGAGGTCAATTCTCAGGACTATAAAAGCAGCAGAGAGGATCACTGGGCTCATTCTCCCCCTCATCAATCTGATTTACCAGGATCATTGTTTCAAGAAGTAAAACACAATGCTGGAGAAACTCAGCAGGTCAAACAGTGTCCTTTTAAGAGCAAAACTAAAGATATATAACCAACTTTTCAGGCTGAGCCTTTCATCAGGGTATGGAACAATGGCGGCAAAAGATGTGTTGTTTCCTCTATGAGAAGTAAACACTGCCATCCAATTCAAGTTGTATTGAATATCTCCATAGATGGCCCGGGTCGCTTTCTTAAGTTCAAGCTTGAAGGGTATTGACACCATAACATACCATGAAATGCAAGATAAAACAAACCCGTGCAGAAATAATTTTCAGTGCATGCTAAAACAGTTGGCAACTAAAGTACCATGTAGTAATGTAGGAAACGAAGCCACACAGCAAGTCTTCCAAGCAGCAGTGAGATTTGTGTCTCCATTGTCTCCTCTGTTGATATCAGTTGAGGAATAAATGTTACCCATAGAGGAACTTTGGGAGATCCCATTCCCTTCACCTGAGAAAGCAGATGAAGCCGTTACTTAACCTTTCATCAGTCAGTACCATAGAGACACGATAGCTCAGTCAGTGAGCTCAAGTCTCCAGAATGAGGTGAAGCACATAACTGTCTGAATCAGAGAGCTGTCCTAGTGAACAACTGGCCATTGAAGAAGAAAGTGTACAATCCACGGCTATGTGCCATTATGTGCAAGGAGTTTGTACGTTTTCCCCTTGTTCATGTGTGGGCTTCCTCCACGTGCTACAGTTTCCTCCCACATTCCAAAGGTGTATGGGGTTAGTTGGTTAATTGGTCTCATTCGTGTATTTGGGGAGCATGGGCTTGTGGGCCAGAAGGAGTTGTTAATGTGCAGTATCTCTAAATTTAAAACATTCCATTAAAATAATCAGAATCACAATTTATTGTCATGAACAAGTCATGAAATTCGATGTTTTGTGGCAGCCTCATAGTGCAAACATTCATGTGGTAACAACCATAAAGTTTAACTTCAAACTTCTATCAATTTTGCTTCTTAATTGCAGTTTAATTTACATATTTTTTGGAAATGACTTTTTTTTTTCTCTGTGTTCTTAACCAGCCAAAAAGATGAGTTAACTATTGTTCCTGTTTTGGTTGGAGCATTGAGTGATTCCAAAGAACAGATGTACGGGGAACTCTTTAGTAAATACCTTGCAGATCCTCTAAATCTCTTTGTGATATCATCAGATTTCTGTCATTGGGGTACGTACCTGTTTAAATCACATTATCGCTCTGTTGTTGGAAACATTCTGAGAGAAGAACTTCTAAGTTGAATTTGATTGAGATAATAAACGACCCTTTGTCCCTGAACATTTTTGATTATTTTCTACTCACACTCTCTTACTTGCCACAATTTCACACAGTAGGCATGCAACTTAAATCTGTGTACACTCTGTGTAAACTTGTGCATTTCCCTCCTCTCCTTTCTCATCTCTCACCTCTCTCCCTCCTACCCTCACCTCTCACACACGCCAATCTCTCCATCTCACATATATTGAAATGACAGCAAACTGCACATACAAAAGAGGACACTATATACATGTGCATGCATGTCCACATGGGTACACCCATAGATACAAGCCACATTGGCATTTGTCTTAAATGGGCACCAATAGCAGTCTTGGTGTTGCACATTTGTGTGTTCCAATGCACCCACTTTCCATGAATAGATGGAATACTTCCAAGCTACACGTTTACACTGTGTTCCTATTTTAGAGGAAAATGCTCAAAATACACTAAATCTGTCCACAGATTTAAGTTGGGTCTGGAAATGTGGCTCAATTTCAATAATTTTTAGTTCATTTCTGTAAACCGTTTCATCCAGTGGCTTATTCCAGGACATATTATAAGTGTTTTATGTACTTGCCTGTCTGTTAGTAAATGTTCTGCACATTTTAATGCCTTTGCATCGTTGTATTATTTGCAAGATACCATAAGAGCTATTTGTCCACTATCTTGATTAATTCAAAAGCAGGGATTAAAATTATCTTCTTATCAGAGTTCATATGTTTTGCTACTCACTTGTTGCTTGGGTATATTGGGTCATCACTGATGCAGCTTTTCTTCTTATCTGCTGCCCAGCTTCTAAAGAATATTACCTTTCCAGCACCAGTGAACCATTTGGATAAAAATTTGGGGTCAAGGGAGTAAAATGGTAGAATAAGTTACCTTTTTACCTCTGGGACTTGGGTTGAACTCCAGAACATAATCCAAGATGAATTTATCAGGTCACACCTGAGTCCTTTGTGGCCAGAGATCTAAATACACCACTGTCTTTATCACATTCTCATTCAGGAGTTTGCCCAACATCTGGCTGAGCTGGAAGTCCATGGGCTGTCCATTGAAGCTTGATATAGAAAGAGGTCATTTTCCTTGTATGAACATCTATCATCTTGAAGTCCAAACGATTGAGTGACGTAGGATGAGAGGAGACTTAATAGAGGTGCATAAGATTAGGAGAGACATCGATAGGGTGGGCAGCCAGCACCTTTGTTCCAGAGTGGCAATAGCCAATACCAGAGGTGTGTGGAGGTAAGTTTAGGGAGATTTTTTTTTAATGGAGATTGGTGGATGCATGGAATGGATAGAAATTTGGGATCAAGGGAGAAAAAATGGTAGAATGGATGGTGGTGGATTCTGGTACAATAGGGGCATTTAAAATAGATAGGCACATGGGAGCAAGATAAAGAGGGTTAAGGGTGTAAGGTTGGGATTAGATTGTTGTCGTGTAGGTTTATTTAGATTGGCACAACATCGTGGGTTGAAGGGCTATACTGTGCTGTAATGTTCTGTATTCAAATTCACGTAATAACAAAATGCATTTGTTCATGCTGGTTATGAATTATATTTGATATATATTTAATAGTTTTAATGAGAAAAGTACAAGTGAATGCATTTTCCTGAAGTGTAGAATATTAGCTATCTGAAATCACTGGAGGTCCACACCATAATGCACGGAACTCTGGTCATTTACAGCCTGGCAGGAGATCACTTGGATTACCATGCTACAGAATACTGCTGTGGTTAGACATGTTATGTTTCTGGCTGGAATGAAGCATGCCCCTCCATCTCTGCCTTCGATTTCTGACCTTTGTTATTTTTCAGGGCAACGTTTCCGTTATACGCATTATGATGAGAGCCAAGGGGAGATCTACAGATCAATTCAGCACTTGGATAAAATGGTATGGGAAACAATGGAACGCTTTGAGGAATGTACCCCTTTCTGCCTCCCCCATGTAGACAGAAGAGACTGCAGGAGCTTGTCACGTGTAGCCTGCCAGCTCCTGTCTCACCATTCTCCTTCACCCTTTTAGACTGGCTATCTCTCCTTTAAACTCTCACTCCTGATGTAAGGTCTCAATCTGAAAGGTTGGCAATCACTTACCCTCTGCATATGGATGACCCACTGATTTCCTGCAGATGTTTGTGTTATTCCCTGTCCATAATTCTGTTGTTCCAGCTTCATTTGCTACTGGTATCAATAAACTATACCAGCCAATCTCAACCTTTTTTTTTGGCTATGACCTCTTTAGGACTCTGTTCAAAGTTATGGGCCCCCTTCCTTGAGAAGCAGTCAAGTTTAGTTGGTTTCATCCGTAACTTTCTCCTACCAACTTCAGAAAAACATTTTATGATTTCAGTCTATGCATCCCCCCCCCCCCCCCCTTAACTGTGCTGCGACTCCTGGGGTGGGGTGGAGGGGGGTGTTGTATGGCCCATGTTGAGAATGGCTTAACTTTACACTTCAGTGCCCATAGCACTTCTGCTTTTATTGAACCCATGATTCCTGTACAGAATGTACATCTCAGAAACAACCATTTGACCCAACTCTACATTGCGTTTTGCTCATTTTCAGGATATGGATATGCTAGAGAGCCCATTATTTATTGCCCATACCTAATTTCCATTTAAGAATTAGTGGGTAAGTTGTTACCCGAGACTTCTGCAGTCCTTCTGGTGAAAGTACTCCAACAGTGCTGTTGAGTATGGAGTCTCCAGACTTTGACCCAACGATGAGGGAGATGTTGTTTTCATGTTGCCCTGCATTATGGTGGTAGAGGCTTTGCATTTGGGGAAGACTGGGTGAAAAATATAGAAAGGATACACTAGTCTTGGAGACAGTACAAGAAGGTTCTCCAGGTTGATTCTGTAGATAAAGGGATTAACCTATGAGGAGAGATTGAGCCATCTGGGACTATACTCGCTGGAATTCAGAAAGAAAGGGGATCTTACAGAAATGTACAAAATTATGTAAGGGATAGATAAAGAAAGTTGTTTCCACTGACAGATGAGACCAGAACCCTTTAAAAAGGGTTCAAGGAGGAAGCCTGGCAACTATCGGCCTGTAAGTTTGACGTCTGTGGTAGGTAAATTAATGGAGAAAATTCTTAGAGATAGTACTTATAAACATCTGGATAGACAGGGTCTGATCAGGAGCACTCAACATGGATTTGTGGGAGGAAGGTCATGTTTGACCAATCTGATTGAATTTTTTGAAGAGGTGACTAGGAATGTGGATGAGGGTAGCGCAGTGGATGTTGTCTATATGGACTTCAGTAAGGCCTTCGATAAGGTACCACATGGAAGGTTAGTTAGGAAGGTGCAGTCTTTAGGTATAAATTTTAAGATAGTCAAATGGATTGAACATTGGCTGAAAGGGAGAGGCCAGAGAGTGGTAGTGGATAATTGTCTGTCAGGTTGGAGGCCGGTGACCAGTGGTGTGCCTCAAGGATCTGTATTGGGCCCATTGTTGTTCGTTATATACATTAATGATCTAGATGATGGGGTGGTGAATTGGATTAGTAAATATGCAGACGATACTAAGATAGGTGGAATAGTGGATAATGAAGAAGGTTTTCAAGGATTGCAGAGGGATTTGGGCTGCTTAGAAAAGTGGGCTGAAAAATGGCAGATGGAATTTAATGCTGATAAGTGTGAGGTGCTTCATTTTCGTAAGAAGAATCAGAATAGGACATATGTGGTAAATGGGAGAGCATTGAGGAATACAGAAGAGCAGAAAGATTTAGGAGTAACGGTACATCGTTCCCTGAAGGTAGAAACTCACGTGAATAGGGTGGTGAAGAAGGCTTTTAGTATGCTGGCCTTTATCAATCATTGCATGGAATATAGGAGTTGGGAGGTGATGTTGAGATTGTATAAGACGTTGGTGCGGCCTAATTTGGAGTTCTGTGTGCAGTTCTGGTCGCCTAATTATAGGAAGGATATAAACAGAGTGGAGAGAGTGCAGAGAAGGTTTACCAGAATGTTGCCTGGGTTTAAGCATCTGGAGTATGGGGAGAGATTGGACAGATTGGGTCTTTATTCTTTGGAGCGTAGAAGGTTGAGAGGGGATTTGATAGAAGTATTTAAGATTATGAAAGGGATAGACAGAATGGATGTGGATAGACTATTTCCGTTAAGAGGAGGAAAGATTAAAACAAGAGGACATGAGTTAAGAATTAAGGGGCAGAGGTTTAGAGGTAACATGAGGGGGAACTTCTTTACTCAGAGAGTGGTAGCTGTGTGGAATCATCTTCCGGGAGAAATAGTGGCGGCGGAGTCAATTGTATTATTTAAGAAAAGGTTGGACAGGTATATGGATGAGGAGAAGATGGAGGGTTATGGGCATTGTGCAGGGAGGTGGGACTAGAAAGGGGTGTTTGGTTCGGTGCGGACTAGAAGGGCCTAATGGCCTGTTTCCGTGCTGTAATTGTTATGTTATGTTATGTTAACTAGGGGTCAGAGCCTCAAAATTTGTGGGAGAAGATTTCAAGCAGAGATGAGGAGGAACTGCTTCTACCAGAGTCATGAATCTGTGGAATTCTTTGCCCATAGAGGCAGTAGAGGCTGACTCATTGAATATTTAAGACACAGTTTGATAACAGGGTAATTAAGGCCATGAGAAAAAGGCAGGTAAGTGGAGCCGAGCATATGGCCAGATCAGCCAAGATCTTATCAAGTGGAGGGGCAGGCTCAACAGGCCAGCTGGCTGACCCCTGCTCCTATTTTTTTGTTTTATAATGCAGATAGTACATTCAATGTGCTGCTGTTGAAAGGAATGCATGGTTAGGATGATGGAGTAGGCTTTGTCCTGCTGGTGATGAAAAGCTTAGATGCTGTTACTGGAGTGTATTCCATCAAGCCAGTGTAAATCCTCCACACACCCATGGAACATTACAGCACAGAAACAGGCCCCTTTGGCCCTTCTAGTCTGTGCCGAACCATTTTGTTTTTTGCTGCTTCATCTAACTTTTATTCTACCTCATGCTTAACCAAATTTCTTTTATAAGGCTTTATGCTATTTGTCTCAGTTAACCTTTGTAGTCGAAAGCTCAGCATTGTAACAGGATAAAGGTCTACAGAATTCAAACTAGAATTATTGGTGACCATATATTCATGTTTACTATTTTCAGACTCACTTTTGCATTCATTTCCCTTTTGTGTAAAAAAAAAACCTTAAAATTAAGACTAAGACCACCATCAGCCATTGAGATAACCCATTAGACTGTTCACAGAAGAACCTTTCTCATTTTACTTGGTAAAATGTAACATATACACACAGGATATCCTGTGTGTAGACTTAAAAACTTGAATCTTTGAACTTGCTCTGCCACTGAACCAGGAGTGATTTCTCCAGACTATTTGCCTTTGATAAAATATTGGATCTAAATTCATGAAGTTAATTGCAGTTGATTGATAGATAGCACACCTCTCTGTTGCCCTTCAGCCCTTTGAAGCAGAATCTATGTTATGTTTGGTCACACATGGATTCCTGCTACTTGTATCATTAGTTGTATGTTATTGTTGGTTTTCTCTCCTCACCAAGTGAATTATTCAGACTTCAACTGCAAACAAACAAGAGAATCTGTAGATGCTGGATTTTAGTGTAGTAGTTTCTCCAGCACTTTTATATTCCGCATTGAATTAGAAAACTGCTATGCATATCAAATGTTGTTCTCAGTTGTTTTTTTTTCCCCCCTCCCACCTCTCCAAGCTCTGAAATAACATGCCCTCCCTTAAAACTATTGAACTCCTTTCAGAAACATCCTTGGGATCAAAAATGTTTCAATATTTCCTTTTGTGCAGCATTACATTTGATGACGCTCTTCTGTGTTTTTGGGATGTTTTACCTGTTAAATGTGTTGTAGAAATACAGCCACTTAATGTACATTCTAACAAATGCAGTCAGATATTTTGTTTCAGTAACTTTATTTGAATTTTCTAAATAACCTGTCAGTTTCATTGTACCTTTCCTCCTGTCAAGCCTTTTGCCCACTTTGCGCTGCTTTAGAAATATATCAGAGCAAGGGCTGGCATTTAGAAATTAAATGGATTGTGCTTTTGTGGGCTCACATGGATTGATTAAAGCTTTGGAGCCATTGTTGATGAGGCATTGTATAAGAGTATAGCTGGATTTATTGAAAGATAACTGGCAAATTGGGAAAGGGTGATTTGTGGAAATGTCTGCTCAAAGGCAGAAGTTTGAAGGAAATATGGCAATTATGACAAGGATAATGTGTTGCGAATAATGAGGGAAAGAATGATTGAAGCAATTACAGTATGCAAGTGTTTATCAGATTTGTCTTATTAAACTTTGGCCTTTTCTTGATGATTCAAAACAAATGTTTCAGATGTACAGAACTTGGACAGAGGCCTGGATAACAGAGTCCTGTATTTAATTTTTAATTAGGCAATTTCGTGCAGCAGATCCTTATGACAAGTGTCAATAATTTTCTCAAAGTGTTATTGAAGTAATTGGGTGTTGATATCAGACTACATTCTGCACAACAAGGAGTTTGCTTTATTCAGTTCAGTCACTCCCCGAGCAACTGGTGTCATGAAGATGAAATGAAACCCATTCTGGTCCAGTTCTGTGTGCCACTGGAATGCTGGCAACCCTAGTTTGATATTTAGCCTTCCCTGTTGGGAGTGATTCCTGGCATTGATAAAAAAGTGCAGTCACTTTTAATCTTGGTATAATCTGCAGTAGAAGTATCATTTTCCATACTATTCAAAATTATAGAATAATTGGTTGCCTTCAATTTTTTAAATACATCCATGTAATTTTAAAAACACAACTAGAAACAAGTTTGGGTTTGGATAGAAATCTGAAAAAAATCAGAATTCAACTGAGCCAGGGATGAGTTAATATTCTGACAAAAGGCAACATTCTTCTCTCTCTGATGGCAGTCTGTGTGAAGAGTTTTGTGCCTTTTATACCTGTCAGCTATTGATCATTGTACTTTGCACTGGAGTCAACTCTCACACAGGGTGAATTTAGATTTCCAAAGGAGGCCATTGGTAGACTATCCGTAACTTGAATACCGTAGATGTGCAACGAATCATTGAATGGATTACTTTGCAGTACAACTGTATCGCTTAATCTGTTTATTTCAGGGTATGGATATTATAGAGCAACTAGATGCTGTATCATTTAACAACTACTTGAAGAAATATCACAACACAATCTGTGGTCGCCACCCAATTGGGGTTCTGCTCAATGTAAGTTATTCAAGTGTTGTTTTTTTACCTATTCATCCACTTTAGTTTTTCTCAAGACACACAGGAGACTGCCCAATGCTGGAGGAATTCAGTGGATCAAGCATCAACAGTGAGAAGGAAAAAAAAAGACTGACGTTTCAAGCCAAACCCATTTATCAAGACTTGACAAAGAGCTTCGGCTCAAAACATCAACCATTCTTTCTCTCCTACAGTTACTGCTCAATTCACTGACCTCCTCCAGCAGATTGTACTTGGCTTGTAGTTACAAATATTTACACTTTGAATGTATCTTTTAATGTCTTACATCAGGCCTATTCAACATTTGATATTACATGTCCTGGAGGGTGTAGATGCATCCAGAGTTAAATGTTTGGGTAGGGGAGAAGCCTGGATAAAACAAGTGTAACACTTCCTTTTTTTCAGAAAAGCTTTCAAAGTCATTGCAAGATCTGAATGTGTTAGCCAGGCCTTGTTTGATGCTCCCCATTTGTGTTTTTTTTAAAAGCTCTAGTTCAAACAAAAGACCAATCAAATTCCAGTCGATACACATGAGAGGTTGCAGACGCTAGATGCTGAAGATAAAAATAACCTGCAGGAGGAACTCATTGGGTTGACCAATGTCAGTGGGACAGTGCTTTAGGTTGAACTTTTCAACAGGACACTTGATGAAGGTTTTCTGACTGGAAATGATTGCCAGTCTTTTTCATCTCACAGATGCTGTCGACCCACTAAGTTCTTCCCTGAAGGATTCCAATGACTGAAACCCAGATCTGTGAATCTGACTAGTTCCCAGATACACAAAAAATCTTCACCATACAATTAAAAATCATGTTCCCATGTATTTGGAGAAATTACTCCATTAGTTCCTCATTTACTGGTCATTGTCAAAATGTCCAGCGGTCACACAATGACCCAGTGATCTAAGAATCGAGAAAATTAAGCTCCCAGAGTAGGCTGTGGTGCTGGTATGTTAAGAGCTGTTCTGATTTCTTCTTTTAGGCAGTGACAGAATTGAGGAAGAGTGGAATGAACATGGCTTTCTCATTCCTGAATTACGCTCAATCAAGTCAATGCAAAAACTGGGAGGATAGCTCCGTTAGCTATGCTGCAGGTACTCTGATGGTCCATTGAACCACTCCTACTCAGGAAAGCCACTGCATTTCTCCATCTCCTGATCTCAGCCTTCCATCAAAACATGCCTCCTTCACTTGGAGCTTTCAGAGGTTGAACATTTGAACTCTTCTCCGACGTGTAGTCCCTCATAGTTTTTGATTGACATGTGCTCTGTTTAATTTTCCTTCTCGATGGAAATGAGGTACAGGATGACATAAACTAGCAATTAAGTTGGCCAGAGCTGGCAGTATAAAACAATAGATGTGTACTTGCTTACAGATAGTTCAGCAGGATGTGGGTAAGAGTGTACCATTTATATCCAAAGTCAGTTGCAGTTATAATCTCATACCCTAGTTACTCAATATGAGCTGCAGTGCAAACAGCTGCTGCCAACATTGTACAAGATTTTTTTTTTTCTGTTTAGTTGCTAATAAAGGGCTACACACACCAAAATGGTCTTATGATATAGATTTCCTGCTATCTGACGTGTAATCTGAATGTTACTAACTGTAGTGTTTCTTTTTAATACTTATTTCTAAAAACAATTAAAGTTTTATTCTTGATTATTTTCCTTACTTTTGACATACTTTTAACAGTTTAATATTTTTTACCCAAACAGTTCACCTAGCAGGTGGAGCTCAATCATTCTCCCCTCTCCCACCCATCCGTCCGACCTGTCACTTCATTTTCTTTTCTGTAGGATTAGCTCAGCAAGTAAAACTGGTATTCTGTGGTGCAAAGCAGTGAGAAGGCAGGAAACTAAATGCTGACTCAAACAAAGCATATTAACTCAAGTATTAACCATCTCAGCAGCTCCCACACTCCTCCCCAAGTGGCAGTCAGTCTCATTATTTATTCAAAAATTCAGCTGAGCCTGGCTTCTTATTCTCTGTTGCTCAATCCAGGCTCCCTCCTTTGCTATCTAACCAAATTTGAGAAGGTATAACCTGAGGTCAGGTTCTTGGAGATATTCAGAAGGCATGACAACCAAGCGCACGAGGCATCAAAAAGTAAAACCTCTATATTAAGATCATCATAATGTGAAAATGGCTTTAAAAACAATTGCCTGCAAAACAAAAAACTGCAAGTAGCTAAAGGCTTCAATTATGAAGATGAGGGTGATACTTCTTTTATTAGGAACTAAGATTATTTAGTTGTGGCGGAGAGAGTGACATTCCTCCAAGAGGATAGACAATTGAGAGGTGCTGATAGAAACCTATAGCTATGGAAACTCTCCATCCAGCAATGAAAATCGATTAAAGAAATTGTAAAATTGGGACTTCCGGCTGGCTACTGCATATCAGCAGTAATTAGGTGCTCCTGTTCATTTTGAAACTTTTCCCATTCATGCACCTTTAATTTTTAACCAGTCTTTCATATTTTGCTTGTCATTAATTAATATTGCTGTTTTTCAAAATGGCTGCTCCTCGAAGTGCTAAATCTGCAAAAAAAAATGGTAAAAGCAGCAAAAAGGAGGAAGAGACGTCATCCTTTACTGCAGACTCCATTTCTGACACGTTGAACAAACGTGCATGGGAAATAACTACATGATTATAATAAACTCAACGAGAAATTAAATCTGCACTTTCAAAGGGTGCAGTCGATATCAGCAATTGACAATCGCTTGGGAGTTGTGGAGGCTGGTTTGGAGTCAGTTAATGAATGTTTTAACAAGCTTGAAACTCTGTTCTGAATTGTCTGCTAACAACAAGTTAGCTTTGAAAGTGGTTGATTTGGAGAATAGAAGCAGGCAGATCTTGGGCTTAAAAGAGAACACAGAAAGTGGCCAGCTGACCGACTTCTTTTCAAATTTACTCATGGAGGTTTTTGGAAGGGAGTTTTTTTTTTAAAAGAAGCCTGAGCTTGGGAGAGCTCATTGATCCTTAGCTCCTGAGCCAATTTCGGGACACCGCTCAGGTTTGAGAATCCTCTGGATTCATTATTATCAAATAAAGGATCATGTTAACCATGAGGCTCATCAGAGAAGAAATCTGAAATACAATTAGAATTGTTGACTACTACTGTCATGAAGTTATGGATATGCAAAAAGAATATAAAGTCATGTCTGAGCTGTTCAAGAAAGGATTCAAACCCACCTTGTTATATCCAGCTTGTCTGCAATTACTTTTGAAGAGGGTCACAAGGAACTTCTGAAATTGGTGGAAGAGGCACGCAGTTTTGAATAAATCTCCTTCAACTTCATGTCTGATATGAGCTTTCAGATGGTGTCCAGGGTTTCTTTTTTTCTATTCTGAAGGGTTTTCTTTGTTTTGAGTGCGGGATGTTTGATTGAAGGCATGATGTTTTGTTTGCTACATAGTTTAACAGTTTTGTTTTTAATTTTTTTTATTTTAGCTTATTTTGTTTTTCTTTTGATAGTAAAGATTTAAATGCAATATATTAATTTTACTTTAATGTTGACAGTAATTACCTATTTTGGTTATTCATTTATCAATAGCGCAAGACATAAATACAATGAGTGTAGTTTGTTATTCGACTGTGGGAAAATAGGGTTGCTCGCTTAGTTTATTAAGCGATTGTGAAAAAATTGGGCCAACCCTAGAATAATGTACATGCGCATAGTCTATTTTAAATACAGAAAATCTTATATTAATCAAGAATAGGCTTTAGATAATTGTTTTATTGAGCTTCAAAAGTAATAAGTGGATCTTTGTATTCTTTGGGATTTTTCTTTAACTATTAACGATATGGTATTATTTTGAACGCTTGCTGACTAGATGTTTTGGTGAATTTAATGCGTCATCTTAGATTTGTTTTTTATGCTGATGGTGTGAAGGGAACACAAATTTATTATAGATGTACTTCTATTGTGTTTCTTTGCTGCAAACTTTTTAATTTTCACTTTGGTTATATTTTTTATATAATTTTTCATTGGGAAAAATTATTAATTACTTGTTTTAAAATAAGGGGCTATATTAAAATTCTTCAGAAGCATAAGGATTTAAAATGTATTTTTTTTGAGCTTGTTGCTGTGCTGTTTAGCAACTTTCAGTGCTGGGAGGTTTGGAGAGGGGGAGTTTGGGTTTAAAGAGCAGAGTTAGCAAGGTTGTTTTGGTTCATGGTTTATACAAACTGCACTAGTGCATGGATTCAAGGTGACTGCTTGGAGAATGATGACAAACTGTGCTGGATTATTTCATACCATTAATTAAGACTCATGATTAATCTAACCAGACTTTTCTCTTGAAACATTAAAGGGTTAAATAGTCCAATTAAACACAGAAGAGTGTTTGCTCATGTCAGGCATCTAAGGGCAGAAATTGTTTTTCTTCAAGAAACTCATATCAGAAATTGTAATAATGCCAGACTTTTCAAAATGCAAAGGAACATTTTTTCATTCTTCTTCTAATGCTAACGTCAGGGGAGTTTCTATTTTAATTAACAAGATCATCCCTTTTGTACATCATATCACTAGATCAGATAAATATCATCGTTATATTATTCTTACAGGTAAACTATATAATAAGATGATGTGGAATTTTTTTGAAAGAATTTTTTCTCAGTCCTACCGGATTTAAGTCTTTACTCTCTGGTGTTGGGGTGAGATTTTAACTGTTGGCTAAATACTGTTCTGGATCATTTATCCCATAAATCTGCCACTTTGAATAAATCCGCTGCTGTAATTCATTCTATTTTAACAAATTTTGGTATTTCAAGAGTTTGCCATTTTTTTCATCCTAACAGTAGAGAGTATTCATTTATCTCTAGTGTTCACTGTTCTTCTCAGATTGATTATTTTTTAATTGATAATCAATTGCCTCGACCAAATCTTGTGAATATCAAGGAATAATAACATCTGACCATGCTCCTGTTATTTTGTCTTTGAATTTTCCTGACTCTCCTTCTATAAAGAGGAACTGGTGTTTTAATTCGATCTTTCTACAGTATCAGATAATTTTTTTGAAATTTATGGAAGACCCAATTAAAATTTTCTTTAATACAAATTCTTCAACAGTTTCTAACTTGATTGTCTGGAACACTGTGAAAGCATATCTTCAAGAAGAAAGACTAATAAAGAAAGATTAGATTTAATTAATCAGATTAAATAAATTGACTTACAGTATGCTCGTTAAATTGAATTATATAAAAAGAGTTGAACTTGAGATTAAATTTGATCTTCTTTCTACTTATCTCATTGAACAGCAACTTCTGAAGAGTAAAAGTCAATTTTACATTCATGGTGAAAAATCCGGTAAGCTTTTGGCCAATCAATTGAAAGGAATGGCTGCTGAGAGACAAATTACTAAGATTCGGATGGATGACGGAATGGACACTACAGATATTCTAAAAATAGCTTGAGAATTTTACTCCAGACTGAATCTAATAATAACAGCTTAATGATTAACTCTTTCGACTGCCTAAATTTTCCTACACTTTCTCAGAATAAATGTATAAGTCTGGAGACACCCATTTCCCAAAATACTTTTTGCTATTTTTTTTTTACAATCAGGTAAATTTCCAGGACCTGATGGGTACCCTGTTGAATTTTTAAAATCTTTTCTTTAAATTGCACATGCTCCAACTAAGATCTGTGCTTAATGGCTTATTTAAATAAGGGATTCTTCCGTCATCCTTTAGTGAAGCTTGTATTTCTCTTATTCTGTAAAAGGGGAAGGATACACTTGAATGTGCTTCTTATCAGCCTATTTTGTTACTTAATGTTGTATGAAGATTTTGGCTAAAGTATTGGCCCACAGATTGGAGAATATTTTACCATCAATCATTTTGAAGATCAAAAGATAAAAATTGTTATTCCTATTTTTAATATACGCTGTTTATTGAATATTTTATATTTATCCCCCCACTGCTGTCTTTGAATGTGTTCTTTCTTTAGGTGCAGAGAAAGCTTTTGACCCCACTCAGATGGAGTGGGGTTATTTTTTTGTGACCCTGAAAAAATTTAATTTTAGACCTTGTTTTATTAATGGATCAAATTATCCTTTTGCTACAATTTGATATTAGTATTGACTGCCCAACATGGGTAGAAATGGAATTTAATATTGTTAAGAATACTTCCTTGTTGGCAATTCTCAGGTCTTTCTTATCTTCTTTATGTAAACGAACTGATAACTCAATAATTAAACATAGTTGGAGAATATGGCCACAATTTAGAAGGGTTTTTGGATTTCAGAGTTGTTCTCTTGCCAACCCTATTATATCCAGTCACATTTTCCTACCTTCTTTACAAGACACTCTCTTCAATGATTGGCACAGATTGGGTATAAAAAAATTTTAAGACCTTTTTATTGGCAACAATTTAGCATCTTTCAAATAATTGGTGGTAAAATTTAATTTTCCCAAAACTCACTTTTTTTGGATATTTACAAATTAGACACTGTTCAATCTCAGAATTTTCCTAGAATCCCTGAAGCGACTATTCTTGAAGACTAGACCCCCCCCCCCACCCCCACCTCCACAGTTAAAATAAAAAATGCCTCGGAGCAGGATTTGAATCTGTCATTGTCCAATCAAGTTAGGGACTCCATTTTTAATTTGATTAACATTGTTTACTGCAATTTAAAGTGGTCCTTAGAGCACATAGATCTAAAGTTATATTGTCTCATTTCTACTCAGATATAAATCCTCTCTGTGACAATTGTAAAATAGATGATTCTTCTTTCGTTCATATGTTCTGGACCTGCCTAACTTGGAAGAATTTTGGAAGATGTTTTTCAAACAGTATCAGCAAGTCTTAAGTTAACATTGGAACCTTGCCCTTTAATTACCCTACACTATTACTGACTTCAATTCAAAGCAAAATTTTATCTTTTATATCATTGATAGCCAGACATGCAATTTTGATAAAATGGGAAGATAATAGTCCACTTACACATGCACAATGGCTGAAAGTTATTATGGCTTGTTAAACTCTAGAAAAAAGACATGCTATCAAGGATTCAAATGTTAAGTTCCAAAAGACATGTGGTCCATTTATGGACTATTCTCATTTTGTTCTGGAATTTTGCCACTGTGTTGTCCCTCTCCAGGTTGGTGTCACTTGATTCATACATGTCAACTTTCAACCTTGCTTAGGAGAGGTTTTGAAAATTTTCTTTTTGGGTTTTTTTTGTGCTCTGTGCTCTGGATTTCCTTATTTTGAGAATATTGTATAATTTTTAAAAAATTCTTTTTTTCAAAATCTTGCAGTACATTGCTTAATTGTACTGTTCAATTGTTTATATTGTAAAACATCAATAAAGATATTTTAAAAAGAAAGAAATGGTAAAGTTGAGAGTGATAAGTTTGCAAATCCAAGGGTCTCACAGATGTTTAAATAGTGGAGTGAATGTTGGTAATACAGTATCTGTTCAATCTTTTCTCAAATAACAGTCTCTCATTCTCTGTAAACATTCCACACCTTGTTTGGGATATTTGTAGTTCTATTAACACCAATCAGCTTACTGCAAAATATTGTCCCATCATTCTCACCTGTTGTGAAATGTACAGACCCTTTTACCTATGTGTACAGGTAAATTCTCAGTTTTTATTACAAAGTAAACAATATACAAATATAATAAGGCAAACTACTAACCAATACAGTTACAAGAGTTAACTTTAAATGCCCAAAAAGTAACTTCTTCTGTTCACTCAATTTCTTTTGAACCAAACTGGCTACCTTTCTCTTGTCCTAGAGTATGAGGTTTAAAATATTGATATAAAGTAACTACTTCTGTTCGGACAGGACAAAAGTGAAGTATGCTTGAGCTAGAAATCTGAAATTTTAAAAAAAGTTAAAACTACTCAGCAAATCAAGTAGCATCTGTGGTGAAAAGAATCAATTCATATTTGAGGTTGATGACCTGAGCACACATAATGTTAATGTGAGCATTTCAGAGTTGCTTCTAGTTCCTAGAGTATTCAAGAACTGAAAACCAGTTATGGTTTCACTTACTCACGGGCTGTGGTCAAAGCACTATTTACAGTATTCACTTTGAATCAAGAGGCATAAATTCCTATCAAGGATTTGGATGTTGAGTTGCCCAATGCAACAATGGGAGGAAGCCACTGTTCCTTCCTGAATGAATATTAGTAAAGAAAATCTGGTATTCTTGCAAACAATGGCCTGTAGGACCCAAGTTGCTGCATATATTTAACCATATAACAATTACAGTACGGAAATAGGCCATAATCGGCCCTTCTAGTCCGCACCGATTTAAGCACAACGTTCTGCAAGTGCTGTGATTGTAGTAAAAACACAGAAGTGCTGGAGGAGCCCAGTAGGTCTCGTCCATCGGAGGTAAAGATATTATATATTACCAGCATTTTGGGTAAACAGGAAGGTGTCAGAAAAAAGTTAAAGGAAGTCTGCACATGCTGAGGTCAAGTGCAATACATAAATATACTGGAGATCACAATAGGTAGTTGGACTATGCAGTGAGATACACAATCTGTCAAAATACTGAGTAGCCCTTTTACAGATATCAGTCCTTTTTTCCAGCTCATTTAGATGCCTGTAAACATCTCAGCTTTGACTAAATTAAACATCAAGATTTACATTGGTATTACAGGATTGGTCTGCTCTTATCCTAAAGTACAATTGACCTCAACTAGACCAGGTATGTTCATCGCTGATGTTTTGATGCAAGACATCTTTCCAGAAAATGTCAAACAATACATTTAAGATGACCATGAATGAGTAGAATGCTTGAACTAATTTTTGTTACCACTTGTATTGGCTCACAGAAGCTGTCACGTTGCACCTTGTGATGCGTTCCACATTGCGTCAATACTTCATATTATCCACTGGCAAGAAAGCAGAATCCATCTTGCATCCCAGCTATTTTTTCCAGAGTTTCTTCAATATGATGGTCTTAGTTTGGACAGTGGAAGTTGGTGACAGTACCTTCTCCTTTACCACAAGGAGAGTATGCAGATATCACAAACATTCCGGCTCACTGGTTATGAATTAGATACGGGATGAATTCAGTGGATGATGTTCTGATAATGATGGAGCTCACCAATACCAGACTCCTTTGATCCATAGTGGGTAATGAGTGCGAAAATAGCCTGAGGCAATAGAAATGAAGGGTACAAGGTGCTTGGTCCATGTTAAGCCACGTACTTCTCTTCACCTTGTCTTTTATTCTTATGATAACGTACGTAGTTACAGTGCAAGTCCTTAAATACCTCCCTCATTCCCACTTGCAACAAAGTGTTCAAAAAGTGGAGATCACCTTCTGAGACCAGATCCAGGAGGTGGTACACTCCCTCGGTCAAGTGTTTTTTCACATCTGCATTGAGAGTGACCTGTACATAAAGAAGAGACGGGTATGACAAAATATTCCATTGTGGTCTTCCACAATTTCAAAGGACTTTAGTTCATCTGATACTGATATTTTATTGATAACTGAAACACTTGGTGCTTTTTATGAGAAAAGCACACTGTGCTGGTAATATGACCAAGGAGCAAATGTACATCAATCACTCTACTTGTGAGGCTGGTGGGTAGCTTGGTTCAGTAGGCACCCCTCCCATCCAACTCAAAAGATTCTGAGTTCAAATCTTAATCCAGTGAATTGAGCACACAATATAGGCTGATGTTGCCAACACATTTAATGAGGGAGTTGTCAAAAGCTTGGAGGGGCATCTTTCAAAGACATTAAATCAAGGCGAGGATTTGTCATCTTGGTGTACTGAAAAGATCTTGGAGCTCAATTCTAATTTCCTGGGAGGTTAACCCAAATGTCCAGACCAATAATTATACATCATCCAAGACAACTGAAATAGATCACATTAATTTGTAGGGGTTTTTTATTTTCATATTAGCTGTTAATGTCAGGAGGATGGTGCACTTAATTCTTAAGAGTGCATTTGAAACCCATTACTCTGGCACAGACTGAAAAGTGCTATCACAGAGTGCTAGCTGAACTTTACAATCCTACTGATCTCTTGCAGTTGCAGGTGTAATTGTTTTTGTGGGTGCAATTACCTTTTGAAGTTCATTGATGTACTCTGCCACCATGAAAGCAGAAAACATTGCAAATTCCTCTGGTTTTGAAGCCACACGAGCATACATCCTCTCTACCTGGCGTGCACAATCCAGGACCCTGTCGTTTTCCGCTGTCATACCTGTAACAAAACAATTCTTCAGCAAAACCACACAAGGCATGTTTTATTGAAGTGCATGCTGCCTGAATTTAGTATGATACTAGCTCATAAAAATATTGCAGCTACACACTGTCAGTCCAGCTTGATAGCATCTCATGGACACATCCTGATTTTCTGCACATTATGACCAACTCAGCAACACAAAACATCACTAAACTGTCAGATACTCATACATCATTGCAGAGTACCAGCATTCTACTCTCCTGCTTCATCTGAGATCATTTGGTTTTTTTTCTTGGATGGATATCCTGCACTTAGCTGAAGGATGATGAGGAACAACTTCTCTCATCTGGGTACTCCATCAGATAAAGCTGATTTATTCTCTTAGCCCCAGGGCAACAGTTGATAATGCAGCACAGTGAATAGTTTTGTGTGTGGCCCTTAAGTCGATGAATTGGGCCAAAAGTCAATGAATTGGGCCAAGAAAACAAATTTATTTCACACTGCACTTCTAAAATCAACCAGAAGGCAGCTTCTTTCAGGTGAAACCAAAGATAGTATAGAGAAAATTTACCAGAGTTCAAACATCTGACAGTAATATTTCTGAAAACGAAACACCACTTCAACATTGTCACCACCCCCACCATCTCTTGTGTTTAATCTACCCCTCCAAATGCACAATTTCTTGAATGGTCCAATTCTGGCCTCATGCATCCCTGATTTTTAAACTCTGCTGTTGGTCCTCTGAGCTGGCTTGGCTGTATTCTGTAAACCTCTCACCCTTCTTCCTTTATGATCCCCTCCAGAAGTTATCTGTTTTAACCAGGATTTTGGTCACTTATCTCAGTGTCTTCTTCCAAGGCATGGTGTTAAAGTTGACACTTAAATTTGTCACATTGTATCTAGTGTAGCGAGAAGGGTTCTTCTGTGAGCAGTCTTAACATTTTATAACATTCTCCAATAAAATGCTTTTGGACATTTCACTGCATAAAACATTAATGATTGATGTTGACACCAGATTTTAAATCCACACATTATAAATGTGCATGAAGTGTAAATGCATGCCACTGTTCAGTAGTTTGTGGGTCAGGCAAGATTCGACTGTAATCCCATTATCTGAGTGTATTTGCTCTCTACGTACCTTTCTCTCCTGCACCTTTTTGACGACCTTTATGCATAACAGAAAGGACAAGGCGGTTAAAACACTTGAGGAAAGTGGGTGCAGCATTGAGCAAGACCTGTGTGCCAACATTTAGAAAAAGGCATCAGTGAATAGGCTTCAAGAAAGTATTCAAGTTAGAGTTTCATAGCTTCCAAATTAGTCAATTAAAAAAAAACTTCTCTTTGCAATCATTCTGCAGTCCTTTCAAGACATAATTCACCCCATCCCCAAAATGCGATCATTTGTAAGATAGTAGGTTCTGTAAGGTAAAACATCATGAGATGGGAATGTGTAAGGAGTTACCCTGTACAGGGCTGTAACAAGATGTGAATGCATCCTTGTACTTACAAGATAAGAGAGACATTGATGGATTGAGAGGCAGGAAGCTAGCAGGGAAAGGATAGCAACAGTTTTAGTCATTGGACAAGTAATGATATGATGATGTTCTAAGCACGTATCCAAGGGTATAAAAAATCACCATTTTGCTGATAACGGCAGAATGCATTCTCCGACTAACATGGTTAGTTGCAAGTGTTACAATCCGGTAATAAAGAACAAAGAACCCTGATTTCGACTCAGTCTGGTGTTTGTCTCACTCATTCATGAACAAAGCATACCTAACAGTTCATAGGTTTTAGGGTTCCCCCTGACATTCCATTTAGAGCTATAGAAGCATGAAAAGAGGTCCTTCAGCCTATCATGACTTCGCTAACCATTTCGCGCCATTTACACTAATCCTCCCCACATTTTCATTGACTTGCACCATATTCTATCACTCTCCTGCAGAGGAGCAGCAATTTACAATGGCTAATGTGAGAATTATCCAAAGTGCTGTTTCAGAAAAATGTAATAATCAGTGTTAACAATGGCTATACAGAGATGAGACGTGAGAGAAGAAAAGGGGACGGGGGGGGGGGGGGGGGGTGTCTGCTAGAATACAAAGGAAGGACAGATCCTCCAAGAGATTGCAGGCAAGGACAACTTGATATATTTAAAAAACTGCAAAAGAACAGGAACATGTGACAAAGCATCATGCCAAATAAGGATAAGAATAAATAAGAGTTGGGGTCGCAAAAATCATGCGAATGGGAGAAGTAAGACGAGGAGCGGAACAGCTTTAGATAGGTTAAAGGGAAGGGAGTCACATGATGGAGTAGTGGCCAGTAGGAGAATAACAGCCTTCTCCAGAAAAGAAATAAAGTGAAGAAAATACAAAGTTCAAGAAACACAAAACAAATAAAAGATAAAGTTGTAGAGAAAAGAAAGAAAATGGCACCCAAGAAGGAAAAAGTAAAAAGTAAAAATAACGGGAAAAAAAATAAAAGATGCCGGAAGAGAAAGGAGAAGGCCTTACCTGCATGAAGAAACAGGGAGCCACCGTGGAGAAGAGAGCCCGTTCTCCAAGGTTGGTGACGACCCTGCAGAGTCGTGACCTCCTGACCAGTGGACTGCAAAAATGGCTTTCTGAACCAAACAAAAGCGCGCAGTGCACTTACTAAGAAGGAGAGCACCGACGGGAGGGGGGCCCAGCTGAGGAGAGAGCAAACACAGCGCAACCAGCTGAGGGATGCCCGACACCAGGGCTCTCAGCTGGAAGAAGAGGAAAGCGACAGGAAAGGGAGTGATAGGAAAGAAGAGCAGCGACAGAAAGCCTAACAGGTGACTAGCCCAGAAGAAGAGGACCAACAGCAAGAAGCCAAGCAAGAAGCCCAGCAAAGTGAGGCAAGCAACTCAACAGGAAAGTCAGAAGAGACACAGATACCAGGAAGAGAAGTAGAAGACACAAGCACAGGTGCAGACACAGAAGAAGAGGAAGCAGAAAACCAAGATCAGCACAGAGAAATAGAAGGTAAAATAGATGGACAGAATATAGATAAAAAATTTTCAAAAACAAATGAGAGCATTAAAAGAATAGTTGACATTAGAATTTAGTGATATGAAAAGAAAAATTAAAAGTGCAGAAGAAAAAGTGAGTAGAATAGAGCTGGTCATGACAGAAATAGGGAAAAGATGTGGAAGAACGAGAAATGGCTGTAGAAATGGAAGTGAATGACTTAAGAAGAAAATTGGAAGAAAATGACAAAAAAGTTAAAGAGTTACAAGAGTTGTTAGCTCAGAAGATTGATATGATGGAAAATTATAGTAGGCGGAACAACATAAAGATAGAGGCCCTAAAGGAAGATGAAGAAGGCACAAATATGAAATCATTTATAAAAGAATGGATCCCAAATGTCATGGGAATGACAGAAATACAGGCAGGAATGGAAATAGAAAGGGCACACAGAACACTAGCTCCGAAACGACAGACACAGCAAAAACCAAGATCTGTTTTAGTAAAATTTCTGAGATATACGACAAGAAAAAATATACTGGAGAGGGCAAGGAATAAAATTAGAGAAGATAAAAAAACCATTGGAATACAAGAGTCAAAAATATTTTTTTACCCAGACATAAGTTGTGATATAGAGAATTTAGGTTAAAAAGACTTAAGTTAAAATGTGATGATTAATCATAAACAGGGAAGCCAGAACGGACAGAGAGTTTACTAGCAGTCAAGGACAGAAGGAGCTGCTGAATATGTTTTTTTTTAAACCTATCTTTTCATGGTCATAGTGAGAGACATGCAGGAGACAAAGGATTGATAAGAAGTGTGAGAAACAGAATTCAGTGAATGTAGAGTTCACAGCGTACGTAACGAACGTGATAATTAATAATGCAGTTATACTTAGAATGTTTTTGTAATACTAACCAATTAAAACAGTATTAATAAGAAGGGGAAGGGCAAATAATAAAGGTATAAAAATCAATGCACTGTATGTATCGGGGCTTAACTGGTGAGAAACCAGTTGAGTCCAACTCTGCAGACTTGTAAATAAAGCTTGTCGTGTCATCAGTTTTAAAGAGACTCATGTGTGAGAAGTTTTATTTCTGACAAATGGGGGCTCGTCCGGGATCTACACTCCGGCCGTGAGGGGAGGCGAGAAGAGGGACATCGGAGGCGGTGCACCCCGCTGAGTTCAGCGGCTCCTAGTCCCTTGCTCGTCGCTTCGGGCGGCTTGAGCGAGTGGTATCCGGACAGGGTGACACGACAAGACGGAGAGGAGAAGGGTGACGGTTCAATCCCCGGGAAGACACCGGTAAGTGACGACTTACGATTGTGGTGTGGGGATTGGGTAACAGGTGTAACGGGATACACCTGTTTGGATAAAAACCTAACGGAATAGATTAAGTATAGATCTTTTGTCGTTGTGTGAGAACCCTGTCACGGGACTCTAGGATAGACCCCAGGGAAACCTCGGCGGTAACCGAAGGAGGGACAGCACCTCCGACGAAGTGCCGAGAAGAGAGGGGTCAACCCCAGGAAAACCTCAGCGGTAACCGAAGGAGGGACAGCACCTCCGACGAGGCGTCTGAGAGGAAGGGAGTAGGGTCCAGAGCGAGAGGGTCCTCAGCAACGATAAACAGATCTAGGTGGGAAAATGGGAGGATCAAAATCTAAGGGCTCGTCTGAAAATTCAGGACAATTCCTGGGAGTACCCCTTGACAGCCCTTTGGGGAGAATGTTTGAAAATTGGGATAGTAAAAGATATCGGGACAAAAACAAGAAAAAGATGGTCCAATATTGTCTCCTTTGGTCAAAACAACCTATTAAAGGTTCCTCGGTCTGGTGGCCGAAATTTGGATCTGATGAGGATTGGGTTAGACAAGCATTAAACATATATGTAAATTCGAGACCAAAGGTGAATCAAGAAGAGTCAGCATATGCATTTTGTTGGGTTCCCTGGCCAGGATCCTTAACAGAATGTTTTAAATTGAGAGTGGCAGGAGAAAAGAAATGGGAACCTCTGGACAACCTTCCCCCTCCTTATATTCCCCCGGTGCCTACTGCGCCCGAGGAAAGCTTATTACCGGCGGGGAAAGGTGATGAATCTGATTGCCCCGAAGGGGGCCGGGATAAAAAGGATGAATTAAGGGAGTCGGACCCTAAACTTCCACCGGTAAACCGACCCTGGACAAGATCCCAGACTGGTCCAGGACCATCAAAGTTTTCAATAAACCTAAATCCCCTGAGAGAAGTTCCTATGGGAGGACCGGGAGGGGGAACGGGATATGTGAATGTTCCCCTAACTAGTACAGAGGTGCGGGGATTTAAGAAAGAAATGAAAAAGTTATTGGAAGATCCTATAGGACTGGCTGAACAGCTTGACCAATTCTTGGGACCAAACACATATACGTGGGAAGAGATGCAGGCAATAATGGGAACATTATTTTCACCCCAGGAGAGGCAGATGATTCGACGGGCTGCCCTCCTCATGTGGGAATATGAACAACCTGGGGACCCTAGACCCCATGAACAAAAATATCCCTTAAATGAACCCAGGTGGGACAAACGAACACCCGAGGGATTGGCAAGTATGAGACAATATAGAGAGTGGACAATTAAAGGGATACGGGAGGCTGTGCCAAAGGGTCACAATTTTACCAAGGCATTTGGGAACCACCAGGGGAAAGACGAGTCCCCTACTGATTTTTTGGAGAGGGTGAGAAAGAATGTCCAACAGTATGCTGGTGTGGACCCTAGTACACCAATGGGTGAACAGCTTATTCGAATTGAATTTGTTTCCAAATCATGGCAAGACATTAGAAAGAAACTAGAAAAGGAGGAGGACTGGAGTGAAAAACCCCTAAGTGAACTGTTAAAAAAGGCACAAAAAGTATATGTGCAGAGAGAAGAAGAAGATCAAAAGAAGGCGACAAAGGTTATGGTACAGACTATCCGACAGATGAATGCTGAATCCAGAGGGGAAAGAAAACAAAACCTTCCTCTAAACAATCCAAAATATCCAAGAGAGGGAAGACCCCGGAGATTCGTTAAGTGCTATTACTGCAATGAGGAAGGACACTTTAAGAGGGAATGCCCCCGATACAAGAGGGAATTGCGTGCCCTCGAACTTATGGAAGATTAGGGGTGTCAGGGGTTCCAAATGTTAGGGACCAAATATAAGAGGGAACCCCTGGTAAAACTAAAAATTGGTCCCAAGGGAGAAGAGGTGGTGTTTATGGTGGACACAGGAGCGGAACGAAGTAGTGTAATAACTGTGCCAATCGGAACTGAGCCTATAAAAAGTAATTTGACAATTTCTGGGATAGAAGGAGCTCCCAGAATGGTATCAATAATTCCCCAAGTAACAGTGAAACTGGAAGAAAGAGAAGGGGTACAAGACCTCTTGTTATTACCTTCGGCTGGATTTAACCTCCTAGGAAGGGACTTACAGGCTCTCCTAGGTTTGGGTGCTCTCCCTGTGGACGGAGAAGTGCGAGTCCACCTCTGCGCTTTAAAGGAAGAGGATGAACGGCAGATTGACGAGAGAGTCTGGTATAAGGAGGGAAATCGAGGAGGTCTGGACATCCCACCTTTACATGTCACATTAATACCAGGTCATCAGCCGGTAAGGAAACGTCAGTATCCTATTTCTTTGGAAGGGAGAAAAGGGCTACAGCCGGTAATTGAGACTTTAATACGAGACGGACTATTAGAAGAATGCATGTCACCTTATAACACCCCTATACTCCCAGTAAAAAAGTCAGATGGATCCTATCGCCTAGTTCAGGATCTAAGAAGTTTGAATGCTATTGTTCAGACCCGCCACCCAGTGGTGCCTAATCCCTATACTATTATGAGTCGGATTCCCCCAGACCATGAGTGGTTTAGTGTTATCGACTTGAAGGATGCCTTCTGGACTTGTCCGTTAGAAGAGGAAAGTAGAGATATGTTTGCGTTTGAATGGGAAAATCCATGGACAGGTAGACGGAGACAGTTTCGGTGGACTGTATTGCCCCAAGGGTTCACTGAATCTCCAAACCTGTTTGGACAAATGCTAGAACAAATCCTGATGGACTATCCACAATCTGATGATTCCCAACTAATGCAGTATGTGGATGATTTACTATTATCAGGACCCAAGGAACAAGAAATGAGGAGAGAGACCATTAGACTCTTGAATTATCTGGGGAAAAAGGGTCTACGAGTGTCCAGAAACAAGTTACAGTTTGTTGAGAAAACTGTGATATATCTGGGACACCAGATAAGTAAAGGACAGAAACGGATTACCCCTGAACGAATTGCGGGAATCACTAGAATGCCTTTACCCCGTAATAAGAAGGAAATAAGACAATTCCTGGGACTCTTAGGATACTGTAGGTTATGGATAGAGGACTACTCAGTTTTGGTGAAGTTTATGTATGATAAACTGACAAATGAAAATGACTATCCATTGAAATGGACCCAGGAGGAGGAGGGATGGTTCGAGGACTTGAAACATCGCCTAACACGAGCCCCAGTGCTCACTCTGCCCTCTTTAAAACAGCCCTTCCAGCTATTTGTCACTCATAACCAAGGAACAGCTGTGGGAGTTTTAACACAAGAAAAAGGCGGTCAGCGACACCCAGTAGCTTTCCTTTCCAAAATGATGGACCCAGTGTCTCGCGGATGGCCGACGTGTATCCAGGGAGTAGCGGCTGCTGCTCTGTTGGTAGAGGAAGCACGTAAACTTACTTTTGGAGGAAAGATGACTGTGTACACCTCCCATTCTGTGAGTGTTTTATTAACACAAACTGCCCATCGATGGCTGACTGATTCTCGTATATTAAAGTATGAAACCATTTTAATGGTTGGAGAAGATTTACAGTTTGCAAAAATTAATAGCTGCAACCCAGCTCAGTTTTTATACGGCAGTGAAACAGAGAAAGAGGTGGAGCATGACTGTGTCGAGTTGACAGATCTTCAGACCAAGACCCGAGAAGACCTTTGCGATACTCCGCTGGGAGAAGGATATGAATTCTACATTGATGGCTCTTAAGGAAGAGGAAGGAGTTTAATATAGCAAACTCGATCCTATGTTAAGATATCCAGCTGTGCTTAAAATATTTATCCCTGGGGAGCAAAACAGACTGTTCTCGGATCCGGAGGAAGCACGAGAATTTGCAGAACGCCAAAGAAGGGAAAGAAAAGGGAAGAAAGGAAGTAAGGGGGGTAAAAAAAGATGGTGAGCTTTGTTATATGTGAAGAAAAAAGTCTTTTCTGGAGGGGGTTGGGTGGGAGAGAATAACCATCGCTGCAAAATCAGTTGACACTTGTGAGCGGGTTCGCAATCCAAACTGTGAGGAGAGGTGTGGTTGCCCGGCAAGGGATAAGGGGCAACTCGGGGGGGGGGGGGGAATTTGGGGTTAAGGGAATATTATATGTGGGAGTTGTTGAAGTATTTTATGTTTTAAAGGTGGTGTCATACATTGAGTTCAAAAAGGGAAAACTGAGAGATGAAAATGGGGAAAAGGGGGATGGTGGTGGTGAGGAAGCGGAAATGAGGTGTAATCAGGATATGAGATGGCCATGTTGAACTATATGACTATAAATATTAATGGAATACATAACCAAATTAAACGAAAAAGGCTATTAAATTTCCTGTAAAAAGAAAAAATAGACATAGTATTTATGTAGGAAACCCATCTAACTGAAGTGGAATATAATAAATTAAGGAGAGACTGGGTAGGGCACGTAACGGCAGCATCATGTAATTCAAAAGCCAGAGGTGTAGCTATATTAATTAATAAAAATGTACCAATCAAAATAAAGGAGGAAATAATAGATCCAGCAGGGAGGTATGTAATGATAAAGTAGCAGATATATTGAGAATTTTGGAATTTGATAAATATATATGCACCTAATGAAGTGGATCAAAAGTTTATGCAAAATATTTTTTTGTAGATTGTAGATACGCAGAGGAATATATTGATAGGAGGGGATTTTAACCTTAATTTGGATCAAATGTTGGATAAAACTGGACAAAAGACTAGCAAAAAGAATAAAGTGGCCAAATTTATGGTTAAATCAATGCAGGAAATGAAACTTATGGATATATGGAGGAGGCAGCACCCAAGGGAGAAGGAATATTCATATTATTTGAGTAGGCATAAAACATACTCAAGGATTGATATGTTTTTGTTGTCGGTGGGATGTCCTCCAGTTCTATTGCTAATAACAGGGGTGAATGATCAGATAGCAATCTAGTTTTATATTCACTTATCCTAACTCTCCCTTGAATATTGGCCAACAACAAAAACATATCAATCCTTGAGTATGTTTTATGCCTACTCGAATAGAATACTATAAAACATTTAAAGAGTTATTAATTCCTCCTCTCCTGGAAGTAATGAACCAGATAGAAGAAACACAAAACATGCCAGAATCATGTAAGACAGCAATAATTACAGTAATACTAAAGATGGTGAAAGATCCACTAACACCAGCATCGTATAGACCAATATCTCTACTTAATTCAGATTAAGATAATAGCAAAATTATTAGCCATCAGATTGGCTGACTGTGTACCAAAAATAGTAAACAAGATCAAACTGGATTCATTCAGAAAAGACGAACAGTGGATAATGTCTGTAAATGTATTAATGTAATTCATGCAGTTCAAGGAAATAAGAAAACAACTGTGGCTGTAGCTTTAGACACAGAAAAAGCCTTTGACAGGGTAGAAAGAAATTATTTATTCAAAGTACTACAGAGGTTCAATCTACCAGAAAAATATATTAATTGGATTAAAACATTATATAAGGGACCATTGGCGAAGGTAACAGTAAATGGATATGTATCGAACCAATTTAAATTAAGTAGGTCAACTAGGCAGGGATCTCCACTATCCCGCTCACAGTTCGCTTTAGCAATAGAACCATTGGCAGAACTGATAAGAAAAGAAAAGGGATAAAAATAAAGGAGAAGGAGTACAAAATCAGTTTATTTGCAGATGACATCATAGTATACTTAACAGAACCCAGAAATATCAATAAAAGAACTACATAAGAAATATGGAGAAGTATCGGAGTATAAGATCAACGCAAATCAAAGTGAAGCGATGCCAATGAGTAAAGCAGATTATATAGAATTAAAAAAGAATCACCATTTAAATGGCAAACACAAGCAATCCGAGACCTTGGTATTAGATTAGATAATAATTTAAGCCACCTGTACAAATTAAATTATCAGCCACTAATAAAGAAATTGCAGGAAGACTTAGAACATTGGAAAGAATTACCACTGATGTTGATAGGGAGGGTAAATTGGATTAAAATGAATATTTTCCCAAGGATACAATACCTATTTCAATCATTACCAATTCACCTAACAGAGAAAATCTTCAAGGAGCTAAAGAAAAGGGAGGAGTCACGTGATGGAGTAGTGGCCGGACGGTGAACTCCAGCCCTCTCCAGAAAAGTCGGGAAAAACAAAGGAAAACACAAAGGCACAGAAATAAAAGTTACAGAAAAGTGAGTATAAAGGTGGAAAGAAGATGGCGACAAAAAAAGAAAAATCGAAAGCAACGGTAAGAAGAGAGGAAGAGAAGACAAAGGAGGAAAAAGGTGAAGGCCTTACCTGTCCGAAGAGGCCCGCTGCAGAGAGAGAAACCCGCTCCCTCAGGTCGGTAAATAATGGACTACAAAAATGGCTCGCAGAGCCGAGTAAAAGTGCGCAACTGCGCATGCGCGATGCGAATGAAAAAAACACACCGACGGGAGGGGGGACCAGCTGGGGAGTCGATCTCCACAGCCGGCAACGACAGCTGCAGAACACCTGCAGCAAGAAGAGACCACAGAAGACAATAGAAACAAGATAGAAGAGGAGGAAAGGGCAACAAAGAAACAACAGATGGTCAACTCAGAGGAAGAAGAAGAGGAAGAGTATGGTGAAATAGAAGAAGAAAAGAGAGGCAAGGTAAAGGATATACTTGCTCTTATTAGAGGATACATGGAATCATTTAAAGAATGGCAAACACAGGAATTTAAGGATTTAAGAAAAAGAATAAACAACACAGAGGAGAAAATAATTAAAATGGAGATGACCTTAACAGAAATGGGAAAAAAAATGGACAAGATGGAAGAGCGGGCAGTAGCAGCAGAAATGGAGGTAGAAGACTTAAAAAAGAAATTGGAGAAATCTAATAAAAAAACTAAAGAGACACAAGAACTACTAGCTCAAAAAATAGATACAATGGAAAACCATAACAGAAGAAATAACATAAAGATAGTGGGCCTTAAGGAAGATGAAGAAGGCAAGAATATGAGGGAGTTTATAAAAGAGTGGATCCCTAAGACCCTAGGATGTCCAGAACTACAGCATGAAATGGAAATAGAAAGGGCACATAGAGTATTGACCTCTAAACCACAACCACAACAAAAACCAAGATCTATTGTAGTAAAATTCCTAAGATATACTACAAGAGAAAAGGTACTGGAGAAGACAATGGAAAAAGTAAGAGAGGGCAACAAACCACTGGAGTATAAAGGGCAAAAAATCTTCATTTATCCAGATATAAGTTTTGAACTCCTAAAGAAGAGAAAAGAGTTCAATACAGCAAAGGCGATTTTATGGAAGAAAGGGTATAAATTTATACTAAAGCATCCAGCGGTATTGAAAATATTTATTCCAGGACAGCAAAACAGACTATTCTCGGATCCAGAAGAAGCACGAAAATTTGCAGAACAATTACAAAATAGACTGAGGGAGGAAGACGGGTAATGAGAGTTAAAATGATCACGACTGATATGTATGTGGGTAAAGACAAAAATAGACTGAGGGAAGAAGACGGGTAATGAGAGTAAAAATGATCACGATTGATATGTATGCAGGTAAAGAGGTATAAGAGTGAATAGAGACAATGAGCATACATGAATGTATCTGTACTTAGAGGAAAATATAGATAGTATAGACAAGAATTAATAAGGGAAGGTAATGGAATAGAGAGAATAAGGAGGGAATTAAAAGAGGGACCTTTGTGACATATGAAAAGTGAAATCTTTTCTGGGGGAGGCGGGGTGGGGGGAAATAGCGGTCACTGCACAATCAGTTGACGCTTGCGAGTGGATTCGCAAATCCAAATGGAGAGGGGAGATGTGGTTGTCCGACAAGGGATAAAGGACAACTCAGGAGGTGAAGGGGAGATTGGGGATAAATAAGATAGAAATAGGAGAATAAGGAAAATGTTAGATGTTGTAGGAATGTTGTCTTATGAAGAGTTGAAAATAAGAAAACAGAAATGGAAAAGGAGGAAAGGTAATGATGGAAAAACGGAAAGAGAAGATAAACAAAATATAAAAGGGCTACGCTGAACTATATGTCTTTAAATATTAATGGAATACATAACCAAATTAAAAGGAAGAAACTACCAAATTTAAATGAATAAATGTATTCCATTAGAAAAAAAAAATAACATATTGGTTAAGAAATAATATTGAAATATTCGAACAAGTATAGGAGCCTTACATTAAATACAATAGCGAAAACCTACCGGGGACAAACATTACCTAAGTTGATAGAAGGAGAAGGAAAGAAAAGAATGGACTCAGTAGAATTTCTGGTGTAATTTTGTTGAATGACAACATTGTCTGACTGGATTAATGCAACCTAGATTGTATACCTAAAATGGATGAGAGGGGGGGGTGGGGGGGTGGTTTGGGAGGAAAGGGGGGGGGGGAGAAAAAGTCACTGTATATGTGTGAAAAGAAATAGTGTATATCATGGCTAATGTGATTTATGGTGTGAAAAATAAAAAAATTTAAAAAAAAAAAAAAAAAAAAGATAGTGGGCCTTAAGGAAGATGAAGAAGGCAAGAATATGAGGGAGTTTATAAAAGTGTGGATCCCTAAGACCCTAGGATGTCCAGAACTACAGCAAGAAATGGAAATAGAAAGGGCACATAGAGTATTGGCCTCTAAACCACAACCACAACAAAAACCAAGATCTATTGTAGTAAAATTCCTAAGATATACTACAAGAGAAAAGGTACTGGAGAAGACAATGGAAAAAGTAAGAGAGGGCAACAAACCACTGGAGTATAAAGGGCAAAAAATCTTCATTTATCCAGATATAAGTTTTGAACTCCTAAAGAAGAGAAAAGAGTTCAATACAGCAAAGGCGATTTTATGGAAGAAAGGGTATAAATTTATACTAAAGCATCCAGCGGTATTGAAAATATTTATTCCAGGACAACAAAACAGACTATTCTCGGATCCAGAAGAAGCACGAAAATTTGCAGAACAATTACAAAAATAGACTGAGGGAGGAAGACGGGTAATGAGAGTTAAAATGATCACGATTGATATGTATGTGGGTAAAGACAAAAATAGACTGAGGGATGAAGACGGGTAATGAGAGTAAAAATGATCACGATTGATATGTATGCGGGTAAAGAGGTATAAGAGTGAATAGAGACAATGTGCATACGTGAATGTATCTGTACTTAGAGGAAAATATAGATAGTATAGACAAGAATTAATAAGGGAAGGTAATGCAATAGAGAGAATAAGGAGGGAATTAAAAGAGTGACCTTTGTGACATATGAAAAGTGAAATCTTTTCTGGGGGGGGCGGGGTGAGGGGAAATAGCGGTCACTGCAAAATCAGTTGACGCTTGCGAGTGGATTCGCAAATCCAAATGGAGAGGGGAGATGTGGTTGTCCGACAAGGGATAAAGGACAACTCAGGAGGGGAAGGGGAGATTGGGGATAAATAAGATAGAAATAGGAGAATAAGGAAAATGTTGGATGTTGTAGGAATGTTGTCTTATAAAGAGTTGAAAATAAGAAAACAGAAATAGAAAAGGAGGAAAGGTAATGATGGAAAAACGGAAAGAGAAGATAAACAAAATATAAAAGGGCTACGCTGAACTATATGACTTTAAATATTAATGGAATACATAACCAAATTAAAAGGAAGAAACTACTAAATTTAAATGAATAAATGTATTCCATTAGAAAAAATAACATATAGGTTAAGAAATAATATTGAAATATTCGAACAAGTATGGGAGCCTTACATTAAATACAATAGCGAAAACCTACCGGGGACAAACATTACCTAAGTTGATGGAAGGAGAAGGAAAGAAAAGAATGGACTCAGTAGAATTTCTGGTGTATTTTTGTTGAATGACAACATTGTCTGACTGGCTTAATGCAACCTAGATTGTATACCTAAAATGGATGAGGGGGGGGTTGGGGGGGTGGCTTGGGAGGAAGGGGGGGGGAGAAAAAGTCACTGTATATGTGTGAAAAAGAAATAGTGTATATCATGGCTAATGTGATTTATGGTGTGAAAAATTAAAAATTAAAAAAAAAAGGAGCTAAAGAAAATAAGAAGGAAATTCTTATGGAAAGGGGGGGGGGGGGAACCGAGGATAGCGCTAGATAAATTAACAGAATGGTACAAACCAGGGGGGGGGGGGGTTACAGCTACCAAACTTTAAGAATTATTATAGAGCAGCACAATTAATATATCTATCAGATTTTTATCAAACAAGGGAAAAACCTGACTGAACCAGATTAGAGCTAGATAAAATTGCGGAAAAGGTACCTGAACATTTACAATATAAGTGGGATGAAAAGCTGATACGATATAAAAGCTCACGAGTTACTCAATATACGGAAGAAGATTCACTTAGAAAGAAAAAAAACAAATTACCAACTACCAAAATTAATATTGACGCAAAATCAACTAATCCCTTTCACAATAGATAACCTTTCCTTTAGAGAATGGGAGAGGAAAGGGATCGAAAGAATAGAAAACTGTTTTTCGGGAAATAAATTATTATCTTTTGAACAAATGAAGTGCAAATATGGTATAACTCATGGGACAAGGTTTGCATACCACCAACTGAAAACCTACTTGAAGGACAAATTGGGAAGCAGAATGAGGTTACCAGAAGGAAGCAATTTTGAATATGTGATTACAGACACAATGATAATTAAAAGATTTATTACAAACATGTACAGGTACATCAAACTGCAAGAGAAGGAGAATGAGGACACAAGCTGTAAACCCAAACAAAAATGGGAACCAGATCTAAACATAAAGTTAAAGAATGAAACATGGGAAAAGCTATGCTCCGGAACTATGAAAAATACAATAAACACGAGGTTACGCATGATACAATATAATTGGTTACACAGGCTATACACCACACCCAAAAGTTAAATAAATGGGACCCAACAGTATCAGACAGATGTTTTCGTTGTTAGAAGGAAACAGGAACAACAGTACATACAATTTGGGCATGTGAGAAAGTGGAAAAGTTTTGGGAAGATCTAAACCAGGTATTAAATAAAATCACAAAAAGCAACATACCAAAAAATCCAGAGATCTTTCTTCTAAGTAATATAAGAAGTAAAGAACTTGGACTCGATTTGGATGGAGCACAAAAAAGATTTATTAGGATAGCCTTAGCTGTAGCAAAAAAACGTATTATGTCAACCTGGAGATTAGAAGATAGCCTGAGAAAATAGCAATGGTACACAGAAATGAATAAATGTAGTCTATTGGAAAAAATAACATAATTTAAGAAATAACATCACAGTATTCGAACAAATTTGGGAACCGTACATGGAACACAACAGAAAAGTCCTACCGCGGACCTCCACCGCCTAAAATGACAGAAGGAGAAGAAGACGAAATGAACTGACCCAGTATGTAAAAGTAGAAGACACAAATTTCTTGTTTATTTTCATTGTGTGATGACATTGTTTAATGGTTTTATTGTATTGTATATGTTGAACGTTTAATGGGTTTGGAGGGGGGTGGGAAGTGGAGAGGGAAGGTATGGGGGAAAGAAGGGGAGAAAATGCCACTGTGTATATTTAAGAGGGAAATATTTGCATGTAATTTGATTGATATGGTTCACAGTGTGAAAAATAAAAAAAAATTAAAAGAACATAATAATTACTCAGTTAACTAACCAATTAAATTAACAAAGGAGTGGTTATTAACACAAAGAAATGTATATAAAAGGTTGTTGAGTATCAGTGACTGTGCCTTCTCTGAAGGACACCCGCTTTTGAAAGAACGTTGAATAAAAGGTTGTATCCGAGAAATTATTTAATCAGTGAGCTGGGTTTCTCACAGCTAATTAAGTGACCAAGCTGCAGATCTTTGTTATGTGAGACTAAAAGAATAGGTAAGTTAGAAGCAAGGAGATTGTTTCCACTGGTAAATGAGACCATAACTAGGGGAGAGATCCTCAAAATTCAGGGAAGTAGTTTTAAGACTGATGAGGAGGAATGCAAGCGGAGCAGCAATTCTGATAGGGAAGAGTGTTCTAGTGAGAGTGCAGAATGTGATCAGACAGAACAGGAAGATTTGTAATGATGGAGACTCAGAGAAACTTGGACCTTAACAAACATTTAAGTCCCCAACTTTGATGATGAAAAGTTCATCCAGAAAATTTTCCTAAGATTGGCAGAGGGAAAGGAAAACATTCTGATTGGGGGGAGATTTTAATTTTTGTCTTAGATAAGTCAACAAAGAAAATAACCAAAACAAAGGTAGCAAGCGCTACCATTGATGGTATGAGGGGGCTGAACGTGATAGCTGTGCAGAGGCGGAAGCATCTGAGGGAGAGGGACTATTTCTTCCATTCAAAACAACGTGCCTCCCTCTATAGAATATTTTCCTGGCTTCAGCCCATGTAGAAGGTAGGATTATGGAGGCTGAGTACACAGCTAGACTTCTCTCAGGTCATTCACCCCTGACATTAACAACAGAAATGCCAGATAACCATACAGATGGCATCTTAATGCTGAGTTTTCTAGTTTCATAAGAGTGCAAATAGATATGTTCTGCAGGGCCAACTGTGACCTATACTCCAGAGAAATTCCTTCTATGGAACATATAAAGCATATTTGAGAGTTAAAATAATTGGATGTACCAAAACGGTAAAAAAAAATATGAGGGAGGTGGATGAATTAGAACAGGAAATTATTCATCTAGAAAAAGATTTCCAAAAATCAGGTTCAGAGGACTATTACAGGGATTTAATAAATTAAAAAATGTATATATAATACACACCAAACACATAGTATGGAAAAGGCCATAATACAGTCAAAACAAAAATACTATGAATTGGGAGAGGGAGCCCATAAAATCCTTTCCTGGCAGTTGAGGACAGAACAGGCCTCAAGGACGATCAATACAGTACAAACTGGGAATGGCAGGATCATACATAAACCAAAAGTGATCAATGAGACTTTCTTGGAATTCTATGAGGATTTATATAAATCAGAACTGACAGGGAAGTCCGATAGAGCTAGTGAGTGCCTGCCTAAATTAGTTACCAAATACAGACCCAGAAAAACAGCAAGGCCTAGATCTTCCCCTTATGGAAGAAGAGGAAGGAAAAAGAATTGAATTCACTGCAAACTAACAAGTATCCAGGGGAGGATGGGTTTCCACCTGAATTTTATACGAAATTTAAGGATTTATTGATGCCTTGCTATATGGTGGTGATAGACCAGGCAATGGAGACCCATATCTTCCCGGAATCTTTTTCGACAGCAATTATTATGATGATCTTCAAAAAAGACAAAGATCTGCTAATGCCAACTCCTTATAGACCCATTTCACTGTTAAACACAGACTATAAGATAACTGGCCAAAGCCATGGCAAATAGATTGGCAAAATATCTGCCAAAGCTAATAAAGACCAAGCAGGCTTTGTGCAAAAAAGACAGGCAGTGGATAACATTGGCAGACTGTTGAGTATAATGCATCTGGCACAAAGCAGAAACAAGAGAGATTTTGCTGTGGCCCTGGATGCAGAAAAGGCATTTGACAGACTGAAGTGGGATTTCTTATTCAAAGTGCTGAAAAAGTTGGGGTTAGGCTCAACTTTTATAAATTGGATAAGGGCACTGTACCATGTGCCCAAGGCTAAAATTATGACCAATGGACACATTTCTCCAGCTTTCCCACTGACAATAACAAGTAGACAAGGGTGCCCTCTATCTCTAGCCCTGTATGTACAAGCCATGGAGCTACTAGTCAAAGCCATTCAACAGGATCCAGACATCAAAGGTTTTAGGAGTAGGTCAGGAAGAAAATAAAATCTAATTATTTGCAAAATGATGCACTGATATATCTGACAGACCCAACAAACTCGCTATCCAAGCTACGTTCCAATCTGGAGGACAATGGGTAGATCTCTAGCTGTAAGATCAATTGGGACAAGAGCAAAATTATGCCACTTACTAAAGGAGATTACAGTCAATACCAAGATAACAGTTATTTAAATTGGGCACAAAATTAGATTAACCATCTAGGAGTCAGAATAGATATTAACTTGAATAATTTATACAAACTAAATTATACTCCCCTGCTTGAGAGAATTGAGGAAGACTTAAATAGATGGATGTCCCTGCCCATAACCTTAGTGGCCAGGGTCAACCATGTCAAAATGAATGCGTTGCCGAGACTTCAGTACCCCAGGGATTCTTCCAAAATTTACTCTCACAAATAAGAACATTTTTATGGAATGGAAAGGTAGCCAGGGTCTCTTATGGAAAAATTGACCGAGGATTACAGATTACAAATGCCAGACTTCAAGAAATACTGTTGGGGAGCGCAGTCAAGATACATCGCCCCACTCTTTGAAGGGGGAGATGTACCATCCTGGGTGCAAATTGACCTGCACAGGGTAGGTGAGAAGGTAGCAGAGAACTTCATTTATAAATGGAACACTAAATTGTTATCTGGGAAAACAGGCAGCCCTATACTAAAATAAATGATCTTCATTTGGGATAAAGTTAACCAATATCTTAGAATCAAAGGGGAACTGTCCCCAAAAACACCCTGACTCCAAATAGTTTAATACCTTTGATGGTAAGTAACAAGATCCTAGACACCTGGCATTGTAATGGCATCAGGTGCAAAAAGAACTGTTATGAGCAGGGGCAACTAATATCGTTTGAACAACTCAGGCATAAATATGATTTATCAAATAAGACATTCCACTGCTACCTTCAGATAAGATCTTTCTGCAGGACAAATTAGGTCCAACTATGGCCCTACCAGCATGCATTGACAAAGAGACCCTGATTTGAAGGGGGAACATATGGAAATTCATCTCGGCAATGTATTTCTTGTTCCAAGCGGGACGACCCACACCAGGTCTTCACAAATCAAGGCAGATATTGGAGTCGTACCGAGGAATATCAATTGATAAGCGGAGCTGTTCCGACCTGTGATAGACCAGCATGACTGCAATCATTAATGCGCGGTACAGGCTGGTACAATACATCTTTCTACACCAGTTGAACCTGACGCTGCAAAAATTGAACAAATCTAAACCAGAAATGTCAGACCAGTGCTTTAGATGTGGCATTGAGATAGGAACCTTTGTGCATGCAACGTGGGCATGTAGCAAGGTGAGACCCTTCTGGGTAGAACTAGGCCAAGTCCTACAAAACAAAATCATAGGTGAAGAATTTCCACCCAGAGTTGTTCCTATTGGGAAACATAATGGACATAAGACTTACAACAAATCTGTCCAATTTTCTTTTTTTTTGGAGGGGTTATTTATTTTTTTATTTTTCACACTATAAACCACATTGATCAAGATACATACATTTTCCTTTTCAAATATATAGTGTCGTTTTCTCCGCCCCCCCCTCTTCCCATCCCACCCTCCCTACCTCCCCTCCCATTCATTTAAAGTTCAGAATCTAAGATACATTAAACCCGTCAAACAATGTTGTCACTCAATAAAAACAAACAAGAATTTCCACTGAGTCAATTCTTTTCATTCCCTTCTCCTTCTGTCATTTTAGGTGGTAGATGTCCCCGGTAGGTTTTCTCTATTATGTTTCATGTATGGCTCCCATATTTGTTCAAACATTGTAATATTATTTCTTAAATTATATGTTATTTTTTTCTAATGGAATACATTTATTCATTTCTATATACCATTGTTGTATTCTCAAGTTATCTTCTAATTTCCAGGCTGACATAATACATTTTTTTGCCACAGCCTTTGTATTCCAGTGGCTTTTTGTCTTCTCTTATTTTCTTCATTGCTTTCTCCAATATATTTTCTCTCGTTGTATATCTTAGGAATTTTACTAGAATGGATCTTGGTTTTTGTTGTGGCTGTGGTTTAGGGGCTAATGCTCTATGTGCCCTTTCTATTTCCATTTCTTCCTGTAATTCTGGTCTTCCTAGGACCCTGGGGATCCAATCTTTTATAAATTCTCTCATATTCTTGCTTTCTTCATCTTCCTTAAGGCCCACTATCTTTATATTATTTCTTCTATTATAATTTTCCATTATATCTATCTTCTGAGCTAACAGCTCTTGTGTCTCTTTAACTTTTTTATTAGATTCTTCTAATTTCTCTTTTAAGTCCTCTACTTCCATTTCTACGGCTGTTTCTCGTTCTTCCACCTTGTCCACTCTTTTTCCTATATCTGACATGACCATCTCTAATCTATTCATTTTTTCTTCTGTACTTTTAATTCTTCTTTTTATTTCACTAAATTCTTGTGATTGCCATTCTTTTACTGATTCCATATATTCTTTAAAAAAAATATCCATTGTCTTGCCTTTCCCTTCTTCTTCCATTTCTCTGTGTTCTTCTTCCTCTGGGTTGGTCATCTGTTGTTTCCTTGATTTCTTTTTATTCTCTTCTTTCTTGTTCTCGTTGTTTTCTATGTTCTCTTGTTGTGCTGTAGCTGTCATTCTCAGCTGTGGAGATCGACTCCTCAGCTGGTCCCCCCTCCCGTCAGTGTTTTTTTGTCATGTGCATCGTGCATGTGCGACTCCTCACGCATGCGCGGTTGCGCACTTTTGCTTGGCTCCGCGAGCCATTTTTGTAGTCCCGAGCTCGGAACTTCGACTGACCTGAGGGAGCGGGCTTCTCTCTCCACAGCGGGCCTCCTCGGACAGGTAAGGCCTTCACCTTCTTCTTCCAATGTCTTTTCTTCTTCTCTTCTTCCCGTTGCTTTCGACTTTTCTTTCTTCGCTGCCATTTTCTTCCCACCTTTACTTTCACTTTATTTTAATTTTTGTGTTTGTGCCTTTGTGTTTTCTGTGTTTTTTAAAAACTTTTCCGGAGAGGGCTGGAGTTCCCCGACCGGCCACTACTCCATCACGTGACTCCTATCTGTCCAATTTTCAAATCCAGTTCGTAATGATCGCATTGGCAGTGGTCAGGAAATGCATAGCAGTTACCTGGAAATTAGTCTCCTTCCCGACCATTACTTGCTGGAACAGAAATGCAAAGCTGTGTTCTCCTGGAGAAAATTTTACTTTCAACTTAAGAAAAAAGTATAACACTTTATTGAAAATTTGGCAACCATATTTAAATTCCATAGGAGCACGATTATAGTGTGGACCATCGTGCCTCGCCACCCTACCTTCCCCGTCTATCCCTCAATCGATTGAGGAGGAGTGGGGGGAAGGGGGGGGGGGGTTTCCATCCCATCCCAATCAGGGAAAGACAAAAGAAGAAAACAGCATGAGCACTGGCCACCGTGTTGTGATAAACCCATAAAACCCTGATATATGTCTTATACCTCTGTGGTGACACACAGTTGTAGTGGTGAACTTGGCAGCCGTGGCAAAGATGGCATCGTGGGACCTTCTGTTCTGGTCCAGACAGGAAGAGGGTGTCCGTGCTTATGTCAGTGTGATGTCAGTTCTGCGAGGGACAAGGACAGCCTTAAAGGCTGCAGAGCAAACTTCAAAGTAAATCAGTTGTGCTATTAAAGGCTGCAGAGCAAACTTCAAAGTAAATCAGTTGTGCTAGACAAGCTCACAGCCTGCTGTCTCAGTCATTTCGCTGCTCGCGCACAACACGTCACACCATTATTGGGAGTGACTTGAATGTCGTGTGTAATTGAGGTTAGTTAAGTGTTAAATGTGGGGGTTAGGGAGGGAAGGTGATGAAAAGAGCTTGAACTCTAAAGAAATGGATAATTGTAAATTGTAGTCAAGGATTGACACTGTTAATGCTGATAACTGTTTAAGTTTGGAAAATCATAAAATATTCAAAAAAGAGACCAATGAGGAGGATGACTTTCCAAGATGGTGGTGTATGATGTTGAAGCAGCTACTTCTGCGATCAAGAAACTCTCGTCAAAATACAAAATGCAAACTGGACTTTCAAATTGGTGGATCAGATCAGTAAGATTCTGTGAGGTTTAAACCTACTGAAGCAGGGAACGTAGACTGCTGCAGAAGACACATGGGAGGCTATCAGAAGCACTGCTGGGGAAGGCAAAGCATAGAGTTAATCACTTCAGATCAATGCTCCTGATGACCTTACTCTCAAATGTAAGATCACTGGAGAAGTAAATGAATTACCTGAGGTTCCATCTGAACCAGAAACAACTATATGGCTGCTGTGCTCTGGTGTTTACCGAAACGTGGCTCCAGGACACCTTTCCACACTCAGCGATCAAGCTGGATAGCCTTATTTCCTTCAGGACAGACAGAGACATTGCTGCTTCTCGCAAGACTCAAAGAGTAGTCTGTGCATTTACATCAAGAGAGCTGGTGTCTCTGTTGTGAAGGCCTTCTGCTCAGCAGAGATAGAGTACATCCTGGCGAAATGTAGACCCTCCTGCCTTCCCAGGGAATTCTTGGCCACACTGATTGTCACAATCTACGTTCTGCCTTCAGGTAATGAGGGTGAAGCCACAAAGGAGCCATCTGTGAAACCCAGACTTCCCACCCTGACAGTGTCATGAACTTCGCCACCAGAGGAGAACACCCTGGATCATATAGGATGTAAATCAACATCCCTGTTGTTTACAATGTGGCCCCCCCCCCCCCCCCCAACTTTGGTTACTCAGATCACATATCTGTCCTGCTTACCCAGGCATACAGACTGCTGGCAAAGCAAACGAGGTCAGTTCACAGGGAAATCAGGATGTGGCTTGGGTTGGGGGCGAGGGGAAGGGGGCCAGAGCAACGCTGCAAGACTGCTTTGAGATCATGCACTGGAGCTGTTTCAGGGAGGCAGTCACCTACAATGGTCATAGATGAGTACATGAACCCAGTGACTGGCTACATCAGCAAAGGCATTGAGGATGTCACCAAGATCAAATGCTTCACAACCAGGGCTAACCAGAAAGCATGGTTGGATGCAGAGGTCTGGGCCCTTCTCAGAATTCATGATGCTGCCTTCAGGACAGGGGATAGGATAGCACTAAGATCAGCCAGGGCTGAACTCTCCTGTGCAATCCAGAAGGCAAAGCAGGGTATGGACAGAAGATCCACAGATAGCTGTGCGACACTAGCGACATGTGGCAAGGGATCCAGACTATAATGGATCACAAGTCAACCTTGCAAATTAAAGACAATGACGACTCCCTTCCTAACAGACTAAACACATTCTATGCACAGGTTTGAAAAGGACAGGATGATGCCAAAGAAAGACCTGTGTCTCCCTGATGAACAGGCACCTTGCATAGCTGAGGTGAGAACCTTATCCAGGGTGAGCCCACACAAGGCAGCAGTACCAGACGACATAACCACATGGGTTCTGAAGGGCTGCTCAGCCCTATTGACGGAGGTTTTCATGGACATCTTCAACACTGCAGCAGTCCATTGTTCCCACAGAGTTCAAGACAGCCAACATTATCGCAGTACCCAAGAGGGTGACAAATAACAAGCCTCAATAACTACTGCAATGTGGCTCAGACTTCCACCATTATGAAATGCTTCGAGTGTATTTGTGATGGAGCGCATCAAAACACATGTCCAAGGGATGCTGGACCTATTTTAATTTGCCCATAGATGAAACCATTCCAAACGATACTATAGCCTTGTAGCTTCACCCCCAACCTGGCTCACCTGGAGAACGATGCCTCATACACCAGGCTGCTGTTCATTGACTTCAGCTCTGTGGTTAAAACGATAATTCCCAGAGGCTGGTGGAGAAGTTGTCTTTGCTGGGACTCAACACTCCTCTCTGTAACTGGATCCTAGACTTCCTAATGGAAAGACCACAGTCTGTCTGGGTCAGTAGCAGAATATCGATCACTGGCACACCTCAGGGCTGTGTGCTCAGCCCGGTCTTGTTCCTGTTAATGACCCATGACTACATCACCAGGTCCAACAGTGTCATCAAGTTTGCAGATGACAGTAGTTGGCCTTATCAGCAACAATGAGTTGCACTAAAGAAGTGGAAAACATCGTGAAATGGTGCAAGAGTAACAACCTGTCAATGTGGACAAGACAATGAAGATGATTGTGGACTTCAGGAGGACCAGGAATGACCTCCTTCCACTACACATTAACAACTCTGTAGTAGAGAGTGTGGAGAGCCATTGTGGACACTCAACATCTCCTCCCTTGTCAGGAAGGCACAACAGTCACTGCATTTCCTGAGAATATTGAATCAGTCAAGGCTACTGGCCACCATTATGTCAACCTTCTAGAGGAGCTCTTGGATGGCTGCATCACAGTGTAGAACAGTTGCTGCCAGGAAATGGATTGGAGATCAATCCACAGGACCATAAAAGTAGCAGAGAGGATCTCTGGAATCTCCTCCCCCCCACCCATCAATGGGATCTACTGGGATCGTTGTCTGAAGAGGGCACTCAAAATCATTAAAGACACCTTCCACCCTGCATTCATTGGGAAAGAGATACAGAAGTATCAGGCCAGCACCAGCAAGCTGAGGAACAGCAACTTCACATGGGCAGTGAGAATGCTGAACCACCAAAGGAACTGCTCACACTGACCATCCAAGAATCTCAATTATACAAAGCAACATTTATTTATTTATTTCTATAGCTATCATATGTGTCCTGCATATGTATCGTTTGTCAGTATGTGTACTCTGTCTGGTTGTGTCTGCATGTTTTTGCACCAAGGAACGGAAATCGCTGTTTCGTTGGGTTATACTTGTAGAATCAGATGACAATGACTTGACTCTTCTCCCAGTGAGTGGGGATCTTTGACATTCTCTGCCCAAGGCAGTAAAGCAGTGGTTCTCAACCTTTTTCTTTCCACTCACATACCACTTTAAGTAATCCCTATGCCACAAATGCTCTGTGATTAGTAAGGGATTGCTTAAGGTGGTATGTGAGTAGAAAGGGAAGGTTGAGAATCATTGCTCTAGACTCAATTGTTACTGAAATATTTTGCTTGAGAAAAATTGTCGTTGGCCCATTTCTTTTGGAGTTATGAAACCGTGCACATAACAAATCAATTAGATACGATTAAAACAATGGTTTTCAAACTTTTTCTTTCTACCCATGTACCATCTTAAGCAATCCCTTAGAGCACCTATGGCAGAGGGAATAATTAAGGTGGCAATATGAGTGGAAAGAAAAAGGTTGAGAATCACTGCAGTAGAGGCTGGCTCATTAAATACACCAAAAACACAGGCAGATAGATTTTTGCATGGGAGGGGAATTGAGTATAGGGAAAAGGCAGGTAGTGGAACTGAGTTCATGGACAAATCAACCATGATTTTATTGAATGGCAGAGCAGGCTCAACAGGCCAAATGGCCAACACCTGTTCCTATTCGTGTTCGGATGTAAACTGGAGCAGGTCAGAAACTGGAGCAGCAAGAACATGTGCTCACTGAGAGAATGTGCAAACTCCACATGGACACCCCTAGTCAGGACTGAAGTCAGTTCGTTCGATCTGCAAGGTGGCAGCAGCTTTTTAGGTGTTTTAATTGTTACCAATTGACAGACTGGTTGCCAAGCAAGACCTGATATGCAGGCAATGATGCTCTTATGTCCACTCCAACCTCTTCCTTTGCCAGTGCTACAAAAGTTCCACTAGACTGACTCGTGATCAGAAAGAAGGGAGGACGTCTGAAACTTGACCCTTTCTTCAAATGAAGCTCTGTCCAGCCAAGACTGTGATAATCACTACAACCAATCAGGCCTCAGAGACAGGTAAGACCTTTGGTGCTGTGAATTTGACAGGTTTGAGGTGTAGAAAGGCTGTACCATAGTAGAAATGAACACTGAGATGTCAGTGTGGGAATTCTGCCACTGGCACATTCCACACTGCAGGTATACATACAGAGGGACACACTGAGACTTAGTGCAGCCAACGGGAGGGCTCTTTGGAGAAGGACCACTGTCCAGGGTCCTTCTGGTAATGGGCATCGAGGGGCTGAGACTGATGTGGAATGCCCCTCAAAAAGAAAGGCGTTTCACCTCTGGCCACAAGTGGAAATGGTGCTTATGTACAAAAAATGTGCTGTCACTACCATATTCAGAACCAATACCAATGTCAACGTGAGTTTTTTGTCACATATGTACAGATGCACCAAAATTCTTGCTTGCTGAAGCCAAACAAGAAAACAAGATTCAACAATAGTATAAATTCCAATATACCAAGACAAAAAAAAGAGATAATACATATAAAATGATAAATATTCAGAGTTGCAGTTGTGCAAGAAAAAATGATATTTCAGTAGTGCACAGACCGTTTGGTGATCTCGAGTAGTTTATGGTGAGGGTTTATGCAGTGCAGAGAGTTTTAAGCCCTGATAGCTTTTAGATAATAACTGTTCTTGAACATAAAGGTCCTGGACTTTAAGTTTCTCTATCTTCTGCCTGAAGGTAACAGCAAGAAGAGGTTGTGACCACAGTGCTGGGGGTTTCTTTATGATATTGGCCTCTTTTTTGAGGTTGCATCTCACTTAGATGTTAACAATGGTCAGGAGATCAGTGCCTGCAATAGAACTAATTAGGTTTGCCATTTTCTGCAAACATCTGCATTCCTGGGCACTGAGTTTCCAATCCAGGCTGTGCTGCAACCAGTCAGTATAGTTTTGCAGTGCACCTGTGAAGTTTGATAAAGTATTTAATGACACGTCAAATCTCCTCAAACCTCTTTGGAAGTACAGACGTTGATATCATTGAGCATATGGACTGAATAACACTAAGAATTACTTTGCACTTTTCTTCCTTAATGTACACATTTTGTTTAATCATGAATAAAGTGTACTTCTGAAATTTAAAAAAAAAGAAATGGCAGACCCAAATTAAATTGCAAACCTGCTAAATGATTGCTTATTAAGTATACTGCAAGAGAAGTCAAAAATGTTCAAGATACTACTCTGTGTCCAGGAGAATTGGTCTTTGCCTATTATCCCCAGTTTCAACAAGGAACAGGAAAGGCATTTGAGAAAGGCTTCTGCAAAGGCAAGCGCAAGAAAAGATGAGCTTAGTGGGGCTGGGCTTACCTTAGGCTGAGACTGTATTATAGAAAACAGCACCTCATGGATAGCCTGAAAAACTCTTGCATATTCATCCAATTTCAGCTGGTCGAGTGGAATGCACAAGAGAGCATCGAATGCAAGCGTCACGTGATATGGATTGGACAGTATACCCTCTCCTTTCTGGATCAGAACTGCTAAGGCCTCCAAGCTCAGCAAAGTGATCTTGCAGCCCAAAGGTTCATCTGAGGCTGTTTTCTTGCATAAAACCTGAAAAGCCAAAGGTTAGAAAGTGACCCACTGTGACTGCTCCTCCATTGGCCAGTGGGGTGTGCCATCACAGGGTAGATGCTGGGATGGCTCCACTCAACAGAGAAACGAACAAAGGGGCAATCATTTAAAAGTGAGGTTCATAGAAACTTCTCACAGTAGGTGGTGAATCTCTAGAAGTCTCTACACTGGAACAGTAGTGGAGGTTAGATAATCAGAGGTATTTCAAAGGAACCAGAGAACATTACAGAACAGAAAGAGGCAATTTGGCCCATCAAGTATGTGCCAAACTATTACTCTGTCTTGTTTCCATTGTCCTGCACCCAGTCCATCACCCTCCATACCCTTCATATTCAGGTACCTGTCAAAATTTTTCTTACATGTCAAAACTAAATCCACATTCACTTCATATGGCAGATCGTTCCACAATGTCAACATTCTGCATGAAAAGTTCCCCCTTTCACCCCTTAGCCCATGTTTTCTAGTTCTTGTTGCACCCCACCTCAGTGGAAAAAGCCAGGGAAGTGAGGCACGTGGGTATCTGATACAGGAAATGAGGCCTGGGGGAGATCACTTTGAATGGCAAGGACAGGTTTGAAGGGTGGTCTACTCATATTATGGGACTTACCAGGAGCGCTGTGATAATCTGGGGAGCTGTAAGCCGCACAATTTTTTCTGTGTTTTTCCTGAACAAACATTTCATGAGGAGAGTGGTCAGGATCAGAGAGGACACGACGCCCTGAATCAAAGTAAAAACAAACCAGATCAGAGTTTCATGAGAATGTGAACCAGATCAATGGTAATCATGTTGTTTTGGTCTCCAGGCCCGAGGTCCACTTACCAGTTGCTGTCCTTTCGAGAGGTGGACGACCTCAATGCCCTGTGCGATTGACTTCACAAGAAGGTAAAACTGATGGTCAGTGCACCTTTCTGACATGGAGGTGAGCAGCCCAATGAGCTCAGTCTCCAACAACCGAATGAACTGTGATGTCATCCATGGGGCTACAGGAGCACAGAGCACAATTACTGTCAAAAGTGAAGAACAGTTTCAGAACACAACACAGGGCTGACTTTGTGGTACCATAAACCAGCACGGCAAAAAAGAGGCTCAGTTCTCCAACCATGTCTGCATCTCTTCTATTAGACAACATCAGAAACAGAAGCAGGAGGAGGCTAACTGGCCTGCACTGCCATTTAATAAGCTAATGACTCAGTTCCACCTACCTGCAAAATCTACTATCCAAAATCAATCTGTCTCTCAGCAATACTTAATATGCCAGCCTCTTGAGCAGAGAATTCCACAGATTCACATCTTGCTGAGTTACTCATCTCAGCCTTAAATCCATGCCCTAAATCTTAATGCTATGTCACCTAGTTCTACAACATCAGTGGAGAACATATTTTCTGCTTCTCTTTTATCTGTTCCTTTTATAATTTAATACGCTTCCACAAGATCTCCTCTCTTCTAAATTCCGATGTGTATAGTTCCAGGTGGTTTTTTTTGTCCTCCTCATAGGCTCATTTCCAGAATCAACTTAGTGAACCTCCTCTGCACTGTCTCAAATGTCCATACATCCTTTCTCAATCAAGGAGAGCAGAACTTCATGCAGTACTCCTCGTGTGGCTTCACCAGTACGCTGTCCATCTACAGCAGAACCTCCCTGCTCTTATATTCAATCCCTCTAGCAATGAGGGCCAACATCACCTTATCTTCTTGATTATATGTTGCTTCTGCAAACCAACAGCCTGTGATTCATGCACAAGTACTCCCAAATCAATCTGCAATCTTTCACCATTACAGGTAACACAACTCTACAGTTGTTAAGATGTGGACACCATATATGAAGATTATGAATTTAGTAATATTGTAAATTACTGAATGTTTTTGTTTATTTTTAATGCTTCCCTTTAGGGATCTGTTGTGGGAGGGGGAGGGGATGGGTTTGTTTTACTGTTTTATTATTAGACTACTTATTATGTAAAAGTCTGTTTATTTTTATTGAAAAAATACTAAATAAATTTTTAAAAAAAGAGAGACCCTGTGGTTCAAATCCATACATGGCTCAAGGTTGCTGTGCAGGTTTATAGGATAATTAAAAAGTTCCATGGGATACTCGGCTTCATTAGGAGGGAGACTGAGTTCAAGAATCGAGAAGTCATGTTGAAACTCTACAAATCTCTGGTGAGACCACATTTAAGAGTATTGTGTTCAGTTCTGGTCCTCTCATGAAAGGAAGGATGTGGAAGCTATGGAGAGGGTAAAGACATTTACCAAGATGTTGCCTGGATTGGAAAATAAGTCTTATGAGACAAGGTTAGCAGAGTTAGGATTTTTCTCTGAGGAAACTTCTTGTAGAAATCTACAAGAATGAGAGGCATAGATAAGGTGGACAGTCAGCGACTATTTTTCCAGGGCAGGAATGGCAAACACCAGAGGACATCTGAATAAAGTTAAGAAAGGAAAGTTATGGGGAGCATCACAAATGTTGTGGTTGCCTGGAATGTCTTGTCAGGGATGGTGATGGAGGCTGAAACATGAGAAGCATTGAAGAGAATCCTTCAGAGCCACACAGAGTAAAATAGAGGGTTACGGGGTAGGAAGGATTTAGTTTTTTTTGTCAGAATATATACAGTAGGTCTGTACAACATTGAGGGCCGAAGGCCCTGTACTGTGTCATAACATTGTATGTTCTAAACTGATGTTGTCTCAGGAACAACAACATAAATTGACGATATGCTAACTATGTGTTATCCATCAGAGATAAGTGGATGCATTTGCTTCAGTTAACAAAACATGGATACAATTAAGGCTCTCTGTTGAATCCAATACATCTCCCAATACATGAGCCCCAGAAAGCTCCAAAAATATTAACATACACTAATATATAAAAATGTTTAAATTCTCAAAAAGGCAATGATATTAGTGAATAAACTATTTTCAGTGAATGTACTGCTACCCACAAACAGGGATGGATTTTGAAAGCCCAAAGTTTAACTGTGTAAATCAAAACACTCTCGATGTAGAGCTGGGAGCTACTTGACTCAAGTGGCCTGGATATTAATTATCAGATTTATACAGAAATGATTTTGTTCTTCAACATGTACTTGCATATATTTGTTTCAAAACAATTCGAGGTAATGTTTGGGACGAATCTCACATGCAAGCTGATCGCAAATCACTGGATAATGCGCATGGTTTGATAAAAGAAATTGTTATGAATTTACCTGCGAGTAGAGCTTTAACTGCACATAGCATGGAGGGGATTGCTGTCTTAACATTATGATCAGAGCAAAGCTCTGAGGATGAACAGAACACTCGTAAAAAGTCAAGTTGTGTACGTAGTGGTTCCAGCTCATGAATGGAGGCAAGTTGGTGCAGAACTTGGGAACAAACACTCTGATACAGGTTTGCGTGCTCCAGCCCTGTCTTGTCCTCATTCCTTCCCTCACTGATGGCGTCACTTTGCTCCTCTCTCAGCCAAAGCTCTGTCTCCAGAAGGGTAGTGACACAAGGCACAGTGAAAGTCTGAACCAACCCACTTCTGTGGAAGTGTGACTGGAGTACAGGTCCCAAGAGGCTAGAGAGCTGAGTTCGCAGAGCCAGTAGGGTGCTGCCCTTGTACCTATTCTTTTCAGATTGCTGCAGTTTCATTCCGATGACATGACTCACTGTCAACAGAGCAACCATGAGCAACTGTTCAGCCGTGAGCTGCCATTTCTCTTTGCCCTCTGCATTCACCCAGGTCTTTGAGAGGAAAGCAATGAATTGCTCCAAGTTAAGGCACACACTCTGTCTCCTTTCGACAATCTTCTGGACAAAGTAATTTAGAAAGCACTGGAGGGTGTGGAGAAGTTCTGACCAGGCTGGACATTCCAGGGAGGACAGCTCACTGCCAACAAGAAACAAAGGAGCCACAATCTTCTCCAGAATATCTCCAGCATGTGCCAATTTGAAGACTGCCTTCATCTTGGCACCTGTCAGCAAGACAGTGAGGAGGGAGTAGCATTTGCTTAGAATTAGCAGGTACCTGGAAGTGTTACTCTTTTCCGGACCAGGTTTGAGGGTGGTGACTAGGGACACCAGCAAGAGAAAGCAGTGGAGATGATCAGAGTATGATAGGCTGTCCAGACTCAGTGCAGAAAGCAGGTCCAGAAGGCGCAAAATTATATCCAACTGTTCCGTCGACAAGGGGAGAAGGCGGGGCCTTTCAGTTGATAAGTGAGTGCTCTGGGGGGATGTCAATTGAGAGAAGAGCAGTTCCCAACTCTGGCTGTTACTATGACCCTCAGCCTGAGAGGCATGGCCACTCATTGTCAACTGTTCTGATAACTCTGAGGGCCACTCCATTCCAGTGGCAGCCATCAGATCCATTACCCTCTGGGTCAGACAGAGTAAAACAGCTTGGTGCAAAGGCCTGATTTCAGGGAGGAGGGTGCTGTGGAGCAGGCTCTCACACAAGGCCGGAACGGAAAGTACTGTTCCTGTCTCCTGTCCCACCTCCTGAGGGCCTTTCTCCAACAGGTTGGCGACCACAGCCTCCGCTATGTAGGTGACCTCTTCCGGCGGGAGGTGGGGAACCAGTAGGGCAAGGTTGGTGATGAGTAGGTGCCAGTGCGCCACCAGGCTGGTCTCCCTGTCCAGCGTGCTGAGCTCTCCATCCCACCCTTGGGAGCACGTGCTGCCACCGGCTCTCCCTGAGGAGACGACAAAGATGGCAGCGCTCCTCAGGGAATGCAACTCTGCCTCTGTGAGAGTTCCAGTCTGCATCATGGTCCACTTCATCCTTTGCAGTGAGAACAGCTGGACCAAGTGGCAGCTCAGCTCACATCCCCCTCCTGCCAGCTCCCACTCCTCTGCCTGCAGGAGAGGCTGGAAGTTCCACACGCCAGCCTCTGCCCCGTCGTGCTGAGTCACTGGAGAAACGTAGCCACTGCAGTTCAGTCGCAGCATGTGATCCACTTCCACCCAGGTACAGCCGAGAACCAGGCCAGCGGTCCGTGCAGATGTGGCCCACGAGGGAGGGTCCTTGCCATTGCTGGCCTTGTCTATGCGCAGCAGGGGCACCACTGCTGCTCCAGCCATCTCATCCATTAGGGCCTGAGCACGCCGAATGACCGGCACCGGTGCCTTGCTGTCCAGGCTCCTCATGTTAAAGAGGACAGCATACAACATGGTACTCATCGTGAGAACCTTCAGCGAGATGTCATAACTCTCTGCCAAATCAGGTATCAGCAATTCCAACCTCTTCAAAATTAGGTCCCAAATGTCCAAGACTTGACTGCTCGACACTTCCAGGAGGCATTCGTGCAGCTTCTTGGTGAGGGCAGTGGAGAGGATGGACTGCCTCAACTCATCAGCAGCTGGACGAGAGACGATGTCCCGCAACTCCTTGAACACCCTGGGCAATTGCCGCAGCTTGGTATAGGTCTCCAGCAGGGTGGCCAGCAGTGAGTCTTGGGCCTTTTTCACTCTCGGCTCAGTGACTTCGGCATCAACCCAGGCCAGCGACACCAATTCGTCCAGATCCGGCTCCACAATCAGGTGGTTCAACAGGATCAAGGTCCTCAAGCACCTAAACCAAGCCGCCATATCCGGGCAGGGCTGGGTCAGCAGCACCTCCGCCACCGCCCTGTAGCGGGCAAATTGCACTCCCTCACACCGGATCTTGTCCACTGAGACGTTATAGATGTTGTTGCTGAGGATTAAGTTCAGAAGCTGGTCCAGAGCCAGCAGCCCAGGATTCCGTTCTACAGATCCATTGTCTGGGAACCAGACAGAGTCGAGGAATCTGGAAAAGATGTGGAAGCAGAGGAGCTGATTTCCGTCCTTGCAGTAGGACTCAACAGCGAGCCTGTAGAGCATTGGAATGGAGTTGGCCGCAACAGCGAGGTGTAGGTCTGATCCAAAGAAGTCAGAATCGGCTATCTTTAGAAGTATTGATTCAGTGGGTGCTGTCAGACCCTTAGGAAAACTCGTCTTCTTACCCTGAGAGGCATTTCTCTGCAAGAGCTCCTCCTTGTATGAGATCAGGAAGTCAGGATGGAACAGGCCATTCTGAAGGGCTGTCTGGATTTTATTACACGTCTCCTTACTGAGATGCTGCCGCACCGACACCTCATCTTCACCCAGCCAACTCCTTGAGAACAGTAGGTGCCGCAGGAGGAGGAAAGGCTGAAGGAGAGAGCTGCAGACCTGCAGAAATACCCGGGATTGGTTGGTCTGTTGCCTTTGTATCACAAGGTACTGATTCAACACCATCACCAGAACATTAAAGAGCTGTACAGAGCGCAAGGCTTCCAACGATTTCAACCTCCTGCAGGCCAGCAAGCAGAGCTTGCTGAGCAGGTTGATCAGCAGCTCGCACTTGCTGGTGTAGATTATGGAAAAGGCAGGAGTCATGAGAATTCCTTGACAGCAACTCAGCACCATCGGCAGACTTGACATGTCAACATGATGGGGCACTCCACTGGAGCATGCGGCGATCCTCTCGTTTATGATCTAAAACAAAGATTTCAGGAAATATGGATTATCTATCTTGCAAATTCCAATACTGTTAATACTTTTGCCCACACCTCCTCCCTTACCACCATTCAGGGCCCCAAGCAGTCCTTCCAAGTGATGCAACGTTTCACTTGTGAATCGGCGGGGGTCATCCATAGCATTTGGAGCTCCCGTTGTGTTCTCTACATCAGAGACTGGCCACAGACTGGGAGATCGCTTTGTTGAACACCTCGACTCGTTCATATATTATAGCTCCCGGTGGGCACCATTTCAATTCCCCATCCCATTCTATTGCCGACATGTCCGTCCACGGTCTCATGAACTGCCAGTCTGAGACCATCCGTATATAGGAGGAACAACACCTCAGCTTTTGACTGGGCACCCTCCAACTTCTCAGGATTTAATTAAAAACCACCCCCTCACTTACCAATGCTCTTCCTTTTCCCGGTCTCCTTTCTCCCATACATCATCAATTCTCACCTTTCCCCTTATCATATCCAATTAACACCTTTCTTTGGTCTGGGCTCCTCCCCCAGCCGGCACTGTCTTCTGAGATTTCCTGTTTTTGCTCGATTCTGCGAAAAATGGCTCAGGCCTGAAATGTCGGCAATATATCTTTGTCTCCTATGGATACTCCCAAAGACTGGCTGAGCTCCTCCAGAGTTCTGGTGTTTTTACTGCTAATGAAATACCAAAGTACCAATTCTTCAAGTCCCTTCTCAAAGCGCACCACTCTGGCTAAATCCCTTTGCCTAAATCTGCTTTATGTGGCACCATCAAATTTTGTTTGATATTGTGAATCATGTTGGAATATATTTAAACATAAAATGTGCCATGTAAATTCATGTCTGTTGTTTGGAAGCCCAATTCAAGACAAAGTATTATAGAAGAACAGAAGATTTATCCCTTCAGGTCTACACTGGAGTTTATATGTTCCACACCAGCTTTATCCCAACCTCCTCACACATCATCTATGTATTTCCCTCTATCTGAGCTCCACATCGGTGCATGGATGCCAAGTCTCAGCCATCCACATGGGAGCAAGTTCATCACTTTTCACATTTCTTCCAAGTGAGGCAACACCACCCTTGCGAACCTACAGGAGTCATCTAGTGCATTTAGTGCTCCCATCATCTATGTATTTCCCTCTATCTGAGCTCCACATCAGTGCATGCATGCCAAGTCTCAGCCACCCACATGGGAGCAAGTTCATCACTTTTCACATTTCTTCCAAGTGAGGCAACACCACCCTTGCGAACCTACAGGAGTCATCTACTGCATTTAGTGCTCCCATCATCTATGTATTTCCCTCTAACTGAGCTCCACATCAGTGCATGCATGCCAAGTCTCAGCCACCCACATGGGAGCAAGTTCATCACTTTTCACATTTCTTCCAAGTGAGGCAACACCACCCTTGCGAACCTACAGGAGTCATCTACTGCATTTAGTGCTCCCATTGCGGCCTTCTCTACATCGGAGAAACTAGGCAGTCTGGGAAATCATTTCGTTGAGCATCTTCGCTCTGTCTGCTGCAATAATGGGGAGCTCCAAGTGGCCAACTACTTTAATTCCATCCACCATCCCACCCTGACATTTCTCACAAACGGAACAAACAAAAACAAATTAGTCCGTCCCTCCCTTCCCCCCTTCCATGCATTCAGATCCGTTCACCATCAGAGCTTGCATATATTTTAAGTATATAGAGCACAATTGGGGAAACTACTTTTTAATTTTTCTAATAGTTACTTTTATACCCTTTTTTGTTCCTTTTTATTACGGTATCTGGGCCCCTATGTGGTCCAGGTCTGGCTGCCAGACTTTTACAGATGTGTCATATTTGTTCTTTAAGTTATATGTGATTTTTCCATAGGTATACAGCTGTTCATTTCCTCATCCATCTTGCTATGAGTAGAGGACAGTTGGATTTCCAAGTGATCACGATACATTTTCTTTGCTACTGCCAGTGCTATTTTGCAAAGATGCTTCTTAATCTCCAAATCGATTTCTGGGCAAATATTTTATAAATTGGCCTCAGCTTGTGGAATCAACTCCGGATAAGCTGTAAATTTAAATTCCTCAATCAAATTCCCAAGAACCCAAACTTTTCAGCCTAGTGTATAAAGATCTCCTAAATGGTTGTCTGAATTTATTTATTTTTTTTCTTTGGCTTGGCTTCGCGGACGAAGATTTATGGAGGGGGTAAAAAGTCCACGTCAGCTGCAGGCTCGTTTGTGGCTGACAAGTCCGATGCGGGACAGGTAGACACGATTGCAGCGGTTGCAGGGGAAAATTGGTTGGTTGGGGTTGGGTGTTGGGTTTTTCCTCCTTTGCCTTTTGTCAGTGAGGTAGGCTCTGCGGTCTTCTTCAAAGGAGGTTGCTGCCCGCCAAACTGTGAGGCGCCAAGATGCACAGTTTGAGGCGTTATCAGCCCACTGGCGGTGGTCAATGTGGCAGGCACCAAGAGATTTCTTTAGGCAGTCCTTGTACCTTTACTTTGGTGCACCTCTGTCACGGTGGCCAGTGGAGAGCTCGCCATATATTAAACTTTCACTAAATTAGGTCTAATGTATTGCCATCATTATTGTTGAATCCCTTACCTTGCAGAGCCTGCCCCAAGTGCAATCAAAGTCTGCAATGTTAGTAGACTGACCTGTTTTTCAGAACACCTCCTTAGTTTCCCCTCCCCCCTCCAATGTCTATGAAACAGGTTCTAGGCTCCTTGTTTTGGAATATCAGGAAAAGGAGGCTTCCATTCAGCCCCTTGAACTTGCCCTGACTTCAGTCAAGGAGATGCAACTCAAGTATTATCAGTTGACCAATGACATTTGTCAACTTGTCGGTCTGTACCTATGTTCAGAGAAAAGGGCACATAGGAGGACTGCACAGATGAGACTTTATCAAAGTATGCCCCCCTCGCCTACAGAGATTTGAAAGATGTCACAGTGCTACTGTGAAGTACTGGGATGGAATGCCGACCCCACCAATTTTGTCACTTGACCAACACCATTGAAACATGTGGTCATCACCACCTTTGTGGAACCTAGCAGTAAGCAAATCAGCCTTTCAAATTGCTTAACGTTACAAATGGCCACAATTAATGCAAAACACTTTGGGAAAGTGTAGTCTTCCTTCCTTTTACATCCACCAGTTCCTTCCACTCCTGCTCATACTGAAATGATCACTGGCAGCGACTTGCTTGCATTGCTGAGATGCAAGCATGGATCTGAGCCACCTTACCTGAACCATTGTGAAGCGAATGGTGATGATCTTCCCCTTCTCCAGTAACTTTCGTAGCTTTTTGCTGTGAAGAACATCATCCAAGTAGGACCACAGTCCTTCCACAATCTCAGCCCCAAACTGGAGCTTCTTGCTGTAATATCCAGTTAATGCATGACTCACCCAATCCAGCAAAACCTTCACATTTGGAGAAAGAGAGAGATCACAATGAGAAATTCTAACCATTGCACACAATCTGATGCCATTCAAGTGAGTTAAAGGGAACATCATTTCACCCATTTGTTTAATATGCATGGAATGCAAGGCTTTTGTTGTTGGATTTATTTTGACATCTTCATCTCTGGTCTTGATATCTGGGCTTTTGTGTTGCTTCTTGATTCCCATCCTTGCTTCAACACAGCAGGTGGGAGGGACAAAACAGACCTGCCACCCAGAAAAGGCTGCCAGGCCCAGCAGTTCAATGACTGGCAATCAAAGTTGGGGTGCAGACGATCCTATTTGAATTGTATTCAAAAAGTTGGCGAAGCAACATTTTCACTCAGAAATTCACGTGTGTTTTACCTTGGAAAGTTCAGCCAAATGTTAAAATACATGAATCAATGAAGAACAAGCAAGAGAGGGCTATCATCACATCTGCTCAATTCATCCCATCCCTGACTCTGATCCCTGCAGATCATCCAGCATGACAACAGAATCACTCATTTCACCTATTCATCTGGCTTTAGTCTCTCAAAGCACTCATTCCTTCGTCCCACGCTCAAGCATTGAGAATTTGATCATTAATCACTCAAATTGATGCAGCTCTTGGTGGATTTCTCTTTAGAAAATGTTAACTTAAAAAGTCCCATACTACAGACTTAAAGTTACCGATGAAAGATCTGGGAGGTTGTGGGTTGTGGTGGAAAAGGAGAAGGGAAATTAAGAATTTTTTTGCAAAAAAATTCTGATGCAGCAGATAAATTTGCAATAAAAATAAAATAAATAAATCCTTAAAAGGGAGACAATACAGAGCCAAGGGGATGGAAGAGATGTGTTAAAATGGATGCTTCTCCAAAGAACCATCACTACTGCTGGGTTTCATGCATTCCTGAAGCTCCTTCTTGAGATTTCTTCTCCTTCCATCCATGCACCAGTTCCCATTCTGACTGGAAGCAGTGTCAGTTCTATTGCAGTCAGCCCAAGTACCTCACTCCTTTCAAATTCTCCCTTTCTTTTAGAAAATATTATTTTTATTGAGGAGTCTGAACAACAAAATTCTAGCAAGTGCTTTTAAAAGCAAGTGCAAACATACAAAAGTAAACTCGGACAAAAAGGTGAGTCACTTGAGACTATACTTGCTGGAATTTAGAAAGTGAAGGGATCTTTTGGAAACATTTTTAAAAAATGAAACGTATAGATAAGACAGGAATGTTGTTACAGGTGAGACCAGAACTGGGGGATATTGCCTTAAGATTCAGGGGAGTAGATTTAAGACAGAGATGAGAAGAAACGGCTTCTTCCAGAGAGTGGTAAATCTGTGGAATTCTCTGATCAAGCAAGAAGTAGAAGCCATCTCAGTAAATAAACAAGACACAGTTAGATAAATATTTGTAGAGTGGGGTAATTAAGGGTTATGGGGAAAAGGCAGGTCGGTGGAGCCGAATCCAAGTCACGTTAGCTATGATGAATGGCAAAGCAGACTCAACAGGACAGATACCTGACTCCTGCTTCTATTTCTTATGTCTTCAGAATATGGAGGTGATATTCTCAGGGCAGCCGAACAAGGGTTTGGCCAAGAAAGTAGAAAATGTCAATGCAATAATGTAAAGAGACAAAGGAGGTTAAAGTTCAGTGAGAAAAATCTAGCCCATGGAGCTGAAGATCTGACTTAATATTGGGACTATAGGAGAAGAGGATGAGCAAGTGGCTGGAATTGGAGGAGCACAGAAAGGGTGAATGAGGTTACAGAGGTAAGGAGAAGCAAGGCCAGGCAGGGATTTGAAAACAAACATTTTAACAATCATTTGGGCGGAACAGTGAGAACTGCTGTGTTCTGGATTTTAAAGGTGAAACTTTGTTGCTTATCAGATAATCATTTGGGTGGCATTGTTGCAAAACTAATGATCAAGACCAGGGTTCGAACCCTGCGCTGTCTGTAAGGAGACTGTACGTTCTCCCTGTGACCGCAGGGGCTTGTCTTCCTCCCTCCATTCAAAATGTACCAGGGGTGTAGGTTAATTGGTGTAAATTGGGCAGCACAGACTCGTGGGCCGAAATAGCCTATTACCATGCTGTATGTACGTTTAAGTTGAAATAAATTTAAATTTAAAACCAAACCAAAAAGAGACTTGAAGAGTTCAAAGTACATACCTGTTCTTTGTTGGGCAAAAAACACTGATGTGAAATCCATGCAAATCGAGCCAATTTCAGTTTATCTTCCCATGGCGTCTTTGCACTTTTAAGCTTCAGGTGAATCCCAGAATAAATTGCAGCCATGATCTGTAACTGAGTGGACAGAAATAATCCTGACTTGATCTTTGCTGGTGATACTCTACACTACCACATGAATTCTAGAAGTGATTTCGAGTCTGAAAGCAGGTGATCACAGCACTAAGGAAGTTCAACTTTATCAGAGAAATCGTATTCAGACACAAGAGTTGTTCTGTCAAAGTCACTGAAAATAACTACCAGTGCCTTGGAAAAGCCGCAGACATGTTAAAAGATTCATCCCTCCGTGCCCACACAGTCTTCACCTTCCTCCTATTATGAAGAAAATTACAAGATCATGCACTAACAGTTTCAAGGACAGTTTCCTTCCTTCCATTATCAGAATACACCCCAGAATAGTAAAATTACGCTGCCTTTGCTCTGTACCAACTGATATCTGTAACTCTGTACTTTTGTACGGTCTTGCTTGTTGTTCTATGTATGATGACTACTGGTCTGCTCACAAAACAACCTCCATCACTACATCTTGGTAAATGTGACAATAAACTTGAAGTCCTTGATGTAGGTGGGTGGATAAAATGGCACCTCCAAACACACCACCTACACACATGCTCCACCAAGCACCTCCTGCTCTATCTGTTACATTCTGAAAGATCCAAACAAAAATACAAGAGAAAGCAGCAGAAGGCCACCTCAAACCTCAAGTCTGCTCTGCCCTTCAATAAACCACAGCAGACCCAGCCTTGGCCTCAACAGCACTTTCTCACTCTCTCCTCATCCCCGCGACTCACTAATACATATATTCAGTCAATGTATTGAACAGATGTGATAACATTTCTCCATCTGAAATGGTTGATCCTTTATTCTGAAAATTTAACCCCAGTTCGCAATACCCCATATGAAACAACTGCTTTATTTCCATCATATCAACACCAGCCCCCCACTACACGCCTCCCACCACCACCCTCCCCCCCCACCCACAGCAGAATTTTGTGTTTCAATCAACTTTTGTTCTTCAAAAGCTAATTTTACCTTCATGTATCAACTCAATCCTGCCAGGAATTAACCTCTTCAACCTTCTCTGCAAAGCCTCCAACGTAAGCACATTCTCTCATAAATACAGAATCCACATTAGCACATGGACTTCAAGTACTCATGAGTGCCTGGCAGCATCAAATTCTCCATGCTACTTGCAATTAAATCCAACAAACATTGTCCTTCCTCGTTACTTATGGTAGCTGCACACCAATCCTTTGTACTATAACCTCAGACCACAACAGTTTATCGTCTCACTCCAGTTAACCACCTTCCTTCCAAAGAGGATAAGCTCATATTTTTCCACATTATACTCAATCCACCAACTTCTGACCCCTCACTTAATCTCGCTAAATCCTTCTACAGGCAGTGTCCTCTTTGAAACATGCTAACATCATGTCTTGGTCGATGAAAAATGGAACTTATGCAGTAGGGATATTCTAGGCAGTTGTTGGAGTAGGTTATTAGGTTGGCACAACACTCTATGCCCAACAACCTCAACCCTGCTTTAGATTTTGATGTTCTATGTATAAGCCTGTGTTTCCATATAGTAATCCCATTTCCTTACAGTGTCCTGCCTTCCCCACAATTTAACACTGTTACTTTGTAAGAATGTGTCATTGGGCAGCATGGTTAGCACAACACTGTTATAGTACCAGCAACCTGGACTGGGGTTCAAATCCCATGCTGTCGGGAAGGAGTTTGTACGTTCTCCCCATGTCTTCATGGGTTTTCTCTGGGGACTCCAGTTTCCTCCCACTATTTGGTACAGGGTCGTGGGCCAAAATGACCTGTTAACGTGTGGTATGTCCAAATTTAAACTTAAATAATAATGCCTTGTATCATTAACCAAATGTTCTGATGCAAAGTCATCAACCACAAACATTAATTGTTTCACTCCTCAAAGATGCTGCCAGACCTGCTGAGTATTTCTTTAAATGTCAGATTTCCAGCATTAAATTTTATGTTTCTTGAAGTGTCAGATTTTCTTTGCTTTTCATTGACTGTCTTCACATAATTTGATGCGCTCAGAGACATTCAGTAATATAGATCCTCAGCCCAACTCGTACACACCAACCAATCTTGGTCCTAACTGCCAGCATTTGGCTGATATCACTCTCGACCTTTCCTATCCATGTACCTACCCAGATGTCTTTTATACATTGTTACTGCACCCAGCTCTACCACTTTCTCTGACAGTTCATTCCATTTACCTTCCACTCCTCTGTGAAAAATTGTTCCTCGTATCCCATTTAAATCCTCTCCCTCTCACCTTTCAGTCTACGCCCTCTAGTTTTAGACTCCTCCATCTTGAGAAAAGCTAACAGTCTACCTCATCTTTAACCTTCATGATCTTACAACCTTCACAAGGCTCCCATGCTCCGGGATAAATAGATCCAGCCTATCCAAACTCCCCTAATAAATCAAGTCCTCGAGTCCAGGTAATATCTTCTCTGCACCCTATCTCACCTATCAAAACTTTCCAAAGAACTGCTACAACACTCCAGGTATGAAATCACTGATGTCTTATTTAGCAGTAACAAATTCCCAACACCGTGACTAAAAGCAAACCCACCCAACACTTTATTTCCTACCTTGTCTAATTATGTTGCCATTTTCATGGAACTCTGTACTTGTTCCCCTAGGTCTCTGTTTAACCACACCCACACCCCCCTACCCCCAGCCTTGGGTGTGTGCAGTCCTTGCTGAATTCTGTTTGCCATTCCTTTGTTAACTTTCTACATTGACTGAGATCCTGTTGTAACTTCCAACAAACTTCTTCACTGTCCACTACAATACCAATTTTGGAAACATAAGAAAATGTACTCATCTTGGCAATATGATTATTATCCGTGTAATTAATATAGATGACAAATAGGGAACCCAGCACCAATCTTTGCAGCACATGACTGGTAACAGGCTTCCAATACTCCACTACCACTCCCTGCCTACCACCAAGCCAATTTTACATCCAATTGGTTAGCTCATCCATATGTTCCAACCTTTCAAACAATCCAACCTTGCCGGATGTTGTCTCAGGCCTTGTTGTCCATAGGGACAACATTTGGCTATCCCCCACCTTTGTCCAGCTTCTTGATCATCTCTTCAAAAATAAATTATGAGTTATAATTTCCCAAGCACAAGCCTCATTGAATATCCATAATCAAATGTGGTGTTTCTCAGTACAGATAGATTCTGTTTCTTAGAATCCTCTCCAGCAATCTGACGACACATGCTCACCAGCATGTAATTCCCAGGCTAGTCCCTTCACCAATAAAAGGAATAATACTAGCTAGACTTCAATCTTTCAGTACATCACCCAAAGCTATAAAAAAACTCTGCCAGGGCCCCAGCAATTTCTTCCCTTGCTTCCCTCAATGTTTCCCTCAAACGCCTGGTCAGGACCTGAGGACTAGTCCACATTTTAGTACCTCAAGACTACCATCACCTCCTCTTCCATAATGTGGATATGTTTCAAGATAATTATGAAACTCACAAGCTTCCATATCCTTCTACACATTAAATACAGACAAGAAGTATTCATTCAAGATCTAATCATGACAATGATCCTTAAGAGGATCTACTTTATCCCTGGTCATACTTTTGAGTATGTTTCAAGAATCTTTTACGATCCTCTCTTATCTGTCAAGTTATCTTTGCCCCTGTTTGCCTTCTAATTTCCCTAACTATTCACCTGTATTCATTATACTCTTCAAAGGACTCAATCCCAGTTACAGAATCCTGACACATGCCTCTCTTGTCACGACCAAGGTTCATCAACAGATTCCCTAAACCTGCTGCTTTGCTTTTTAACAAGATCACATTGGCCCTAACTCACTTTTACAAGGTCCTCTTCACCTATTAACAGCTTCCCCTGATCAATTTTTGCACATTCCTGTCCAACACCATCAAAATTACCCTTGCCCCAATTCAGGTCTTTTACTTGTGGAGCAGTCTGATCTTTTTCCATACTATTTTAAAACTAATAGTATTATGATCATCAATCCAAAAAGTGCTGCCCACTGACACATCAAGCACAGGCTCAGCCTCATTTCCTCAAACTGTGTGTCATCATCCCTCAAGTCGGGTCATTGACATATGTATTGCTTCAGAAAATGTTCCTACGTACTCAAAACAAATGCTGCTCCATCTAACTAATCGAACCTGTCCCAGTTAATATCAGTGACCTATCATTTCTACACTTATCTATAACTCCTCTAATTCATGCTATTTTTTGTGGGGGGGGGGGGAAGGAAAGGGCTGAATATGAAAAGAAATAGTGGCGTTGTTGTATCGGCAGAGATGTCACTGGTGCAGACCCAGGAAAGTGGGGATACAGCGCTGATCTGCAGGGTCCTACGGCTTAGTACTAATGCTGACGGCTCTGTAAGGGGATTTGTTTAAAAAAATCTTGCAACCATGGAGTCTCCCCAAGATGGCGGCGCCTGTCCTGGGCAGTGTATCACGAGGGATTGCAAGACTCCGGCGGGAGCACCGAATCAGTGGAGGGCACCAGAAAAGTGGATTTGAAGGGTGCTGAGGACAGGATTGTATCAGAGGTTTGGATTTGGAGCTCAGGTTGTGGATGGATTGATCTGGAGTCCGTGCTGCTGCAGATGCTGCAGGACTGCTAGAAGAGAATCCATAAACACTTGGGTAGGAAGATGAAAATGAGCCTACCATCAGATCAGCAATGATCTCATTTAATGGCCGAGCAGGCTCAATGGGCCGCAAGGCCTGTACCTATTTCTTATGTTCATTGTGTCTTTGAAGGGACTTTCTTTTATTTCTTTTTCTTCTATTGGTAGGGGTATTGGGAAATGCTCATGGCGACTTTTTGTTTGCCTTCTGCCAAACAAAAGTTAAAGTAGATCATGTATATTACATTTTTAATATATCAATACGTGGGTTTTGTCTCTCCTGTCCTGGACAAAAGTAACAAATGCTATTCTGCTTAACTAACTTGTTAATTGTATTTTATTACAAGAAAACAAACTTTAACAATACAGCAGCCTGACACCAGCAACTCTAGGATCAAGAACAGTTTTTTCCCCAACATAGAAGGTCAAGAACAGTTTCTCACCCACCAGGGCTGTCCTTATGAGCTGAGAGGCCCAATTGGAAACATTTTTTTGCAGGTCTGTAGAACTTTAGAGATGTAAATAAAGTTTATTATAGACTTTATATCTCTTTGGTAAAATGGAAAACCAAAAAATAAATCAAAATATTAAAAGTATGTTCAGTGCGAAATCACAGCTGAAAATGGCACCACAGTGCTTGTTGTCACCAATTTAGTATTATTCGCGCACACGTTCAAAATTTGGGCATCAGTGGCACTAAACCTAAATTTCAACTGAGTTTTTATAAATTTGTTCTCTTGGGCAATCCGATTTTTTGGAGGTTGTTATTTTGGAGTTCTACTGTACTGTTTTAAAACTCAAAATATAAACAAACACTACTGAATTTTTAAGAATTCTAAGAAAATTAAAATCGTTGCTGTTTTCTGAAATCTGAAATGTGGTATTAAGGTTTATGTTGCAATGTGTTGTGTGTATTTAACAAGACTAGAGTAGATATTACCCTAACATGGGAGCAATTGGTCCAATTAGCTTGAAACCAGCCCTGTTTCCCCTATCCTATCAACTATTCCAGCACCACCAAAAGATCTACCTGTCCGAAAAAGCATCAATTTTTTTTATGCACCAACTGCAAATGCATGTATTTTTATATTTATTATTTTTTGTCTGGGCATATCGCAACATTTTAATTTATATTATATGACAATAAACTCTCATTCTCCCCTTCCTCTGTCTTGCTTTCCCTACTCTCCCTCTCCCCGTCTCTCCGCACTCTGTCCAACTTTCTTCCCCGATTATCTTTACCCCCTTCCTGTGTGTTTGATGTCACCGCTTCCTCCTTCAGTCCCGCCCTGAAACGGACAGTCTCTCACTGTAGATGCTGCCTGACTCGATGAGCCGCTTCAGCTTACAATCTCTAAGGGTCAGCCGGTGTCCTGGATTTGACCTTCTGGTCGAGCATGCATCCTCACCGCCGTGGGACCCAACGACACTTGCAAACGTCGCCCTTACCACGATCGAAAGTTTAACCCAGAATGTCTTCCCCGTCTCTTCACACGTGCGATTCCAGCCGACTCCTGCGGTCACGTGCCTCCCCGCGACCTTTCACCCCGCGCGCGCAGCCAATGGGCGTGAAGGCCAACCGCTCGAGACGAGGCGCCAAAGCGACGGGAGGGTGAGCGCAGCGGTTCCTACATCCCGCCCACCCGCACCAGAGCCGAGGTCGGCGTTGCTGTCGCCGCCGCTTCGGGCCTCGGGCCTGCTTGGCGACAGTCTGCGGCGTTTAGCTTTCGTGCTGTGCAGTGAAGGGTGCAGCCGTCATGCAGTAAGTCAGCGGGCCCTCTGTTGACCGATTCCGGAGAGTGTTAGCGGAAGCGGTGGGCCTGCGGGGAGTACAGAATTATGTTCCCGTCCGCCTTCTCTCCTCCATCCCTTCTTTGCTATCGTTGCAATTTCTTTGCTATCTTCCCCTCTTTCACCTCGACCTTCTGACCAATTGATCCGTTCTTCTTCCTCCTCCCCCCCACTTGCCCCTGCCTCCCCCCCACTTGCCCCTGCCTCCCCCCCACTTGCCCCTGCCTCCCCCCCACTTGCCCCTGCCTCCCCCCCACTTGCCCCTGCCTCCCCCCCACTTGCCCCTGCCTCCCCCCCACTTGCCCCTGCCTCCCCCCCACTTGCCCCTGCCTCCCCCCACTTGCCCCTGCCTCCCCCCCACTTGCCCCTGCCTCCCCCCCACTTGCCCCTGCCTCCCCCCCACTTGCCCCTGCCTCCCCCCCACTTGCCCCTGCCTCCCCCCCACTTGCCCCTGCCTCCCCCCCACTTGCCCCTGCCTCCCCCCCACTTGCCCCTGCCTCCCCCCCACTTGCCCCTGCCTCCCCCCCACTTGCCCCTGCCTCCCCCCCACTTGCCCCTGCCTCCCCCCCACTTGCCCCTGCCTCCCCCCCACTTGCCCCTGCCTCCCCCCCACTTGCCCCTGCCTCCCCCCCACTTGCCCCTGCCTCCCCCCCACTTGCCCCTGCCTCCCCCCCACTTGCCCCTGCCTCCCCCCCACTTGCCCCTGCCTCCCCCCCACTTGCCCCTGCCTCCCCCCCACTTGCCCCTGCCTCCCCCCCACTTGCCCCTGCCTCCCCCCCACTTGCCCCTGCCTCCCCCCCACTTGCCCCTGCCTCCCCCCCACTTGCCCCTGCCTCCCCCCCACTTGCCCCTGCCTCCCCCCCACTTGCCCCTGCCTCCCCCCCACTTGCCCCTGCCTCCCCCCCACTTGCCCCTGCCTCCCCCCCACTTGCCCCTGCCTCCCCCCCACTTGCCCCTGCCTCCCCCCCACTTGCCCCTGCCTCCCCCCCACTTGCCCCTGCCTCCCCCCCACTTGCCCCTGCCTCCCCCCCACTTGCCCCTGCCTCCCCCCCACTTGCCCCTGCCTCCCCCCCACTTGCCCCTGCCTCCCCCCCACTTGCCCCTGCCTCCCCCCCACTTGCCCCTGCCTCCCCCCCACTTGCCCCTGCCTCCCCCCCACTTGCCCCTGCCTCCCCCCCACTTGCCCCTGCCTCCCCCCCACTTGCCCCTGCCTCCCCCCCACTTGCCCCTGCCTCCCCCCCACTTGCCCCTGCCTCCCCCCCACTTGCCCCTGCCTCCCCCCCACTTGCCCCTGCCTCCCCCCCACTTGCCCCTGCCTCCCCCCCACTTGCCCCTGCCTCCCCCCCACTTGCCCCTGCCTCCCCCCCACTTGCCCCTGCCTCCCCCCCACTTGCCCCTGCCTCCCCCCCACTTGCCCCTGCCTCCCCCCCACTTGCCCCTGCCTCCCCCCCACTTGCCCCTGCCTCCCCCCCACTTGCCCCTGCCTCCCCCCCACTTGCCCCTGCCTCCCCCCCACTTGCCCCTGCCTCCCCCCCACTTGCCCCTGCCTCCCCCCCACTTGCCCCTGCCTCCCCCCCACTTGCCCCTGCCTCCCCCCCACTTGCCCCTGCCTCCCCCCCACTTGCCCCTGCCTCCCCCCCACTTGCCCCTGCCTCCCCCCCACTTGCCCCTGCCTCCCCCCCACTTGCCCCTGCCTCCCCCCCACTTGCCCCTGCCTCCCCCCCACTTGCCCCTGCCTCCCCCCCACTTGCCCCTGCCTCCCCCCCACTTGCCCCTGCCTCCCCCCCACTTGCCCCTGCCTCCCCCCCACTTGCCCCTGCCTCCCCCCCACTTGCCCCTGCCTCCCCCCCACTTGCCCCTGCCTCCCCCCCACTTGCCCCTGCCTCCCCCCCACTTGCCCCTGCCTCCCCCCCACTTGCCCCTGCCTCCCCCCCACTTGCCCCTGCCTCCCCCCCACTTGCCCCTGCCTCCCCCCCACTTGCCCCTGCCTCCCCCCCACTTGCCCCTGCCTCCCCCCCACTTGCCCCTGCCTCCCCCCCACTTGCCCCTGCCTCCCCCCCACTTGCCCCTGCCTCCCCCCCACTTGCCCCTGCCTCCCCCCCACTTGCCCCTGCCTCCCCCCCACTTGCCCCTGCCTCCCCCCCACTTGCCCCTGCCTCCCCCCCACTTGCCCCTGCCTCCCCCCCACTTGCCCCTGCCTCCCCCCCACTTGCCCCTGCCTCCCCCCCACTTGCCCCTGCCTCCCCCCCACTTGCCCCTGCCTCCCCCCCACTTGCCCCTGCCTCCCCCCCACTTGCCCCTGCCTCCCCCCCACTTGCCCCTGCCTCCCCCCCACTTGCCCCTGCCTCCCCCCCACTTGCCCCTGCCTCCCCCCCACTTGCCCCTGCCTCCCCCCCACTTGCCCCTGCCTCCCCCCCACTTGCCCCTGCCTCCCCCCCACTTGCCCCTGCCTCCCCCCCACTTGCCCCTGCCTCCCCCCCACTTGCCCCTGCCTCCCCCCCACTTGCCCCTGCCTCCCCCCCACTTGCCCCTGCCTCCCCCCCACTTGCCCCTGCCTCCCCCCCACTTGCCCCTGCCTCCCCCCCACTTGCCCCTGCCTCCCCCCCACTTGCCCCTGCCTCCCCCCCACTTGCCCCTGCCTCCCCCCCACTTGCCCCTGCCTCCCCCCCACTTGCCCCTGCCTCCCCCCCACTTGCCCCTGCCTCCCCCCCACTTGCCCCTGCCTCCCCCCCACTTGCCCCTGCCTCCCCCCCACTTGCCCCTGCCTCCCCCCCACTTGCCCCTGCCTCCCCCCCACTTGCCCCTGCCTCCCCCCCACTTGCCCCTGCCTCCCCCCACTTGCCCCTGCCTCCCCCCCACTTGCCCCTGCCTCCCCCCCACTTGCCCCTGCCTCCCCCCCACTTGCCCCTGCCTCCCCCCCACTTGCCCCTGCCTCCCCCCACTTGCCCCTGCCTCCCCCCCACTTGCCCCTGCCTCCCCCCCACTTGCCCCTGCCTCCCCCCCACTTGCCCCTGCCTCCCCCCCACTTGCCCCTGCCTCCCCCCCACTTGCCCCTGCCTCCCCCCCACTTGCCCCTGCCTCCCCCCCACTTGCCCTGCCTCCCCCCCACTTGCCCCTGCCTCCCCCCCACTTGCCCCTGCCTCCCCCCCACTTGCCCCTGCCTCCCCCCCACTTGCCCCTTGCCTCCCCCCCACTTGCCCCTGCCTCCCCCCCACTTGCCCCTGCCTCCCCCCCACTTGCCCCTGCCTCCCCCCCACTTGCCCCTGCCTCCCCCCCACTTGCCCCTGCCTCCCCCCCACTTGCCCCTGCCTCCCCCCCACTTGCCCCTGCCTCCCCCCCACTTGCCCCTGCCTCCCCCCACTTGCCCCTGCCTCCCCCCACTTGCCCTGCCTCCCCCCACTTGCCCCTGCCTCCCCCCACTTGCCCCTGCCTCCCCCCCACTTGCCCCTGCCTCCCCCCCACTTGCCCCTGCCTCCCCCCCACTTGCCCCTGCCTCCCCCCCACTTGCCCCTGCCTCCCCCCCACTTGCCCCTGCCTCCCCCCCACTTGCCCCTGCCTCCCCCCCACTTGCCCCTGCCTCCCCCCCACTTGCCCCTGCCTCCCCCCCCACTTGCCCCTGCCTCCCCCCCACTTGCCCCTGCCTCCCCCCCACTTGCCCCTGCCTCCCCCCACTTGCCCCTGCCTCCCCCCCACTTGCCCCTGCCTCCCCCCACTTGCCCCTGCCTCCCCCCCACTTGCCCCTGCCTCCCCCCCACTTGCCCCTGCCTCCCCCCCACTTGCCCCTGCCTCCCCCCCACTTGCCCCTGCCTCCCCCCCACTTGCCCCTGCCTCCCCCCCACTTGCCCCTGCCTCCCCCCCACTTGCCCCTGCCTCCCCCCCACTTGCCCCTGCCTCCCCCCCACTTGCCCCTGCCTCCCCCCCACTTGCCCCTGCCTCCCCCCACTTGCCCCTGCCTCCCCCCACTTGCCCCTGCCTCCCCCCCACTTGCCCCTGCCTCCCCCCCACTTGCCCCTGCCTCCCCCCCACTTGCCCCTGCCTCCCCCCACTTGCCCCTGCCTCCCCCCCACTTGCCCCTGCCTCCCCCCCACTTGCCCCTGCCTCCCCCCCACTTGCCCCTGCCTCCCCCCCACTTGCCCCTGCCTCCCCCCCACTTGCCCCTGCCTCCCCCCACTTGCCCCTGCCTCCCCCCCACTTGCCCCTGCCTCCCCCCCACTTGCCCCTGCCTCCCCCCCACTTGCCCCTGCCTCCCCCCCACTTGCCCCTGCCTCCCCCCCACTTGCCCCTGCCTCCCCCCCACTTGCCCCTGCCTCCCCCCCACTTGCCCTGCCTCCCCCCCACTTGCCCCTGCCTCCCCCCCACTTGCCCCTGCCTCCCCCCCACTTGCCCCTGCCTCCCCCCACTTGCCCCTGCCTCCCCCCCACTTGCCCCTGCCTCCCCCCCACTTGCCCCTGCCTCCCCCCCACTTGCCCCTGCCTCCCCCCCACTTGCCCCTGCCTCCCCCCCACTTGCCCCTGCCTCCCCCCCACTTGCCCTGCCCCCCTGCCCGCCCCCCCACTTGCCCCTGCCTCCCCCCCACTTGCCCTGCCTCCCCCCCCACTTGCCCCTGCCTCCCCCCCACTTGCCCCTGCCTCCCCCCCACTTGCCCCTGCCTCCCCCCCACTTGCCCCTGCCTCCCCCCCACTTGCCCCTGCCTCCCCCCCACTTGCCCCTGCCTCCCCCCCACTTGCCCCTGCCTCCCCCCCACTTGCCCCTGCCTCCCCCCCACTTGCCCCTGCCTCCCCCCCACTTGCCCCTGCCTCCCCCCACTTGCCCCTGCCTCCCCCCCACTTGCCCCTGCCTCCCCCCCACTTGCCCCTGCCTCCCCCCCACTTGCCCCTGCCTCCCCCCCACTTGCCCTGCCTCCCCCCCACTTGCCCCTGCCTCCCCCCCACTTGCCCCTGCCTCCCCCCCACTTGCCCCTGCCTCCCCCCCACTTGCCCTGCCTCCCCCCCACTTGCCCCTGCCTCCCCCCCCCACTTGCCCTGCCTCCCCCCCACTTGCCCCTGCCTCCCCCCCACTTGCCCCTGCCTCCCCCCCACTTGCCCCTGCCTCCCCCCCACTTGCCCCTGCCTCCCCCCCACTTGCCCCTGCCTCCCCCCCACTTGCCCCTGCCTCCCCCCCACTTGCCCCTGCCTCCCCCCCACTTGCCCCTGCCTCCCCCCCACTTGCCCCTGCCTCCCCCCCACTTGCCCCTGCCTCCCCCCCACTTGCCCCTGCCTCCCCCCCACTTGCCCCTGCCTCCCCCCCACTTGCCCCTGCCTCCCCCCCACTTGCCCCTGCCTCCCCCCCACTTGCCCCTGCCTCCCCCCCACTTGCCCCTGCCTCCCCCCCACTTGCCCCTGCCTCCCCCCCACTTGCCCCTGCCTCCCCCCCACTTGCCCCTGCCTCCCCCCCACTTGCCCCTGCCTCCCCCCCACTTGCCCCTGCCTCCCCCCCACTTGCCCCTGCCTCCCCCCCACTTGCCCCTGCCTCCCCCCCACTTGCCCCTGCCTCCCCCCCACTTGCCCCTGCCTCCCCCCCCCACTTGCCCTGCCTCCCCCCCCACTTGCCCCTGCCTCCCCCCCCACTTGCCCCTGCCTCCCCCCCCACTTGCCCCTGCCTCCCCCCCCCCTCCCCACTTGCCCCTGCCTCCCCCCCCACTTGCCCCTGCCTCCCCCCCCACTTGCCCCTGCCTCCCCCCCCACTTGCCCCTGCCTCCCCCCCCACTTGCCCCTGCCTCCCCCCCACTTGCCCCTGCCTCCCCCCCCACTTGCCCCTGCCTCCCCCCCACTTGCTGTCCATTCTTTCTAACTTCAAATTTATTGACATTTTTTCTTTTAAATGGTGTTGATGAGCTGGATGTATATATTTGTCAAATTGATTCTTATTGTCCATCATGTTAATTTCTACTTTCATTGTAATTTTTAGATCATGAAGCGTGTACGCACAGAACAGATTCAAGCTGCTGTGGCTCATTACCTCAGAAGAAGGCAATTTGTGGAATCGGATGGTGCCATGAAACAAGGGCTGAAGTTTTCTCAGACTGCTGAAGAAATGGCAACCAACTTGACAGGTGCAGCAATGTAAAAATTGTGCCTACCTGAAATGAGGTTACTTTGGAGACCAAACATTAAGTATATCTAAATTCAGCAAATTCCAGTTCGTTGGTGGAAATTATACAAAGTTACAAAAAAGGATAGTATAGTTTTGCTGCTATAAGATGCCCTGTTCAGAACTGCCACCTTTCTTGTTTTCTTACATTTACAATATGATAATTTTATTGTCAAATATTGTAAATGCTCATTGGCACTAAAAGACATTGTTCAGTGTATATGGGAATAAACTCAGTAAACTACCAGCAATGCAGAACTCTTTTGAGTAGATTTCAAGTAAATCATAAAATAAGAATTGCTTGCTTAGTAATGAAATTCTCAAAGGTCTGTTTGATATTGGGGAGATGTTCTTCTGGTTATCCATCTCAAAAGATTATGATGATGGTTCCTTTCAGTCAGTCTGTGAGGTTTGATATGAGGATAACCCACTCCTCAGGAAGGAACAGTGCGGATATGAATGGATTTAGGTGAGTGGGTGTTTGCACAGGTCTCGACCCACTCTCTCAAAGTCCTCCCAGATGCAGCAGAATGGTGAGGTCCAAAATGGCTGCAGGAATTTTTGTTGAAGTGAATGGCCAGACCAACCTTCGATGCAAGGGATGCCCTTTCTCGCTTCATGGCACGTGTTTGCTAGATGGCCATTGACCCTATGAGAGGGTTAATCTGCCATTTAGAGGGGAGATGTAGGTAATGATTAACATGGTATCTTGCATCAAAAGCTGTCTGAACTATTAGCTTGTACTTGAGGCAGTTTTCATCAGGTCGTGAGTGGGAAATGCAACAAAAACTGCAGGTGCTCGAAATCTAAGGCAAACACAGAAAATTTCAGTAATGTACAACAGGTCACATCTGAAGTAAGAATAACTGAAACAAAGTTGGAAACGTTTAGTAATTTTGGAAACATTGACTTGATTTCTATTTCCAGAGATGTGGCCTGACCTGCTGCATATTTCTGATGTTTTCTGCTTTAATTTTGCATTCTGGTGAGATTTTATCATTTCTAAACCAAACTCAGTAATGGATTCTGAGGCATTGGCTCCACAGTAGAAACAAATATTAATTGTAAATAATACATCAATAGCATTATACTTGTAAGAAGCTGCTTGCTTATTACCAGAAAGGAGCATGATTTAGGATGGTTGCAGTATTTGGCTGCAAATGTAATGACACTGCTGCCATACAATCTCATTGAAAAGTTTAAATCTAACTTCCATTTCATATGCATCCCACATGAAATGAAATGACCTTGCCTGTACAGTTATTTTAAAATGACTAAAATGTGATTTTATTTTTTTTTGTTTGTCAATATTCCATCTTTTTTTCAAACAGTTCAGGCAGAATCTGGGTCTCCTAATGTGGTGTCTGCAGCTCCCTGTCAAGCTGATCCTAATCAATATGAGATACAGTTTGGGAGGCTTAAAATATTCCTTCTTGGTAAGTTGGAATGAAGATGGTAACGTGTTTGGAGGTAAAATATGTAAATGCTGCATCATCTAAGCACTCTGTGTATGACTGTAATATATTACAGAGCGATGTTGATTCTGTGATACAAGTTCAACTTATATATGGTTCATTTTTTGATTTTTAAAAAACTCGAGAAAAGCTACTGAGAGATACAAGAAACAAAAAACTTGCCACCTTGACATGATATGATTGTTCTGTTGTACACACTAAGACTGCATCCCAGTTCAGATCAAGTTCCATGTTTGGGCAAAAAAAATCAGCTGTTTCAAATCTGAGTGACATTGGGCCATGAGTAAATTTTTTAATGCAATAATTAAAAGTTTAAAAATTGAAAGAAACAAATGATTTTTCCCAGAGTTTTGATAGTTAGAAGGGGATGCGAAGGTTAAGGGTATGTGTGTACAATTAAATACAGTACAACTCCAATTCTCTGAAATCCTCATTCATCCTAAATTTTTTCGGAGCCAAACTGACCTTACAGGTTGAACAAAAATTCACTGGACATTAAATTAGAATGAGGATTGTACTCATTTTAGGTAACTACCTTCTTTCCTTTTCTTCTTTACTTTCCCCTATTGACTTTTCTCTCCAACTCTCTGTCTCAAATGGTTTGCCAATGTCTTCCAGGTGCAAGCATTCAAAAGAATCCCTTGTCCTGATGTCATCAAAGAGAGCGGCCTCTCAGGCAGGAGTGGGATCCCTGGCTCAGAGGTGTTCCCCTCTTCTCTCCTTCCCATCCTCGATGCTTATTCCAAACCCTCCTCTCAACCTACTACCGCACATCCACACCGAACTCCCCAGTGTGTGTGGTAGTCCTTGGGGAGGATTTGGAGCCAGGACTCTTGCATGGGAGCCCAGGTGACCTGGGAGACAATGAGTGTTCCACTGGGCTGGGAAGCCTCCCTGGGGATCAGTGGCAGCAGTGGGAATGTGTCGGATCGGTGGCATGGTTGGGAAGTCTCGGTGATCAGTGATCAGTTATCCAAAAAGTTTATCTGACGTAGACCTGGTCTCAACCATTCAGATAATCTGAGTTGTATGTTGAAACTGCAGTTTCATTCACTGCTATTCAAATAACAGAAAACAGATGCATTTATAAAAACGACAAAAATGGAATCCATCTTAATAGAAACAAAGGGTTATTCTTGCTACTCGAAGAAATTAACAGACTGGTGGCCTGCAATCAAGGAGATTGGGCCGGCAAAATGCATGGTAATAAACAATGGCATACCTTCATAACACGACCCCAAGCATAGTGAACCGGTGCAGTTGGAAGCTGGGGCTGTACAAGATCAGCAGCCCTAAAATGGTGTTGACCAGGCATTTTTGTTATTCACACGAGTGATGTCAGCCAATCAACCAAATGGTGGGAACTCCAAGTGTATAAAAGCATTTCCAGCCTCAATAAAGTCAGAACTTAACCTCCCACACCCCGAGTGTGTGTTTCTTCGTAGCAGATGGCTATAATTGGTGACCCTGATGGTTTAGACAGAATCTAAACCCAATGATGGATAATGAAGCAGCAATCAGGCTGAGGTTCAGTTCCAGATTCTGGGTATCACATCTGAGACCACACGGTAGTACCAGCTGGTCAGTGCCCTGGATCCAGAGATTGCAGACAGTGGCCAACTTCATCCACAGGCCACCATTGGAAAGCACTTACACTGCCTTCAAAGACCTATTGACTGAGACCTTTGGACTCTTGTGGTGAAAGAGAGGGGCATGGCTACTCCACCTGGATGGGCTAGGGGACAGATTCCCATCAGCGCTCCTGAACAAAATGCTTGCCCTCCTGGGAGACCACAAACTCGTCATCATTTTCAAGCAGGCATTCTTGGAGCAGCTGCCCAAGGACAAACAACTGCTCCTGGCTGACGCGGACTTCAGCTACCCCCGGAAAGTCGCAGCATGGGCAGACGTTCTGAGGAAGCAGAAACAGAAGTTCTTGACTCCCGTGGGATTAGTCAAGAAGTCTCTCAACCAGACCAAGGTAGGCCCAGGAAAGGAGCAGCAGGCAAGAGGCAGGGATGAGTCTAAGGAGAGATAGTGCTTCCACCACCAAAGATGGGGCACCAAGGCCCACCAATGCCAGTCGCCCTGCGAGTTTCAGGGTAACGACAAAGCCAGTCGTCGCTGATGCCCACGGTAACGAGCCATCGAGGGATCTTCCTGAATGTATGGGACCGCTGATCCGGAAGATGTTTCTTGGTGGATTGAGGAGCGGAGGTCAGTGTGATGCCCCCAACAGGGTTGGATACTGGACGAAGGCAAGCGGTACCTGTGTTGAGGGCTGTCAACAACAGCAGCTTATGGACCTATAGCATTTGTAGGGTCGAGCTGCAGTTTGGAGGCAGTCACTTCTCGTGGGACTTCATGCTGACCGCAGTGGAACAACCACTCCTCGGAGCGGTCTTCCTATGGGCCCACAACCTCCTAGTGGACCTTAGGGCAAGAGTCTAGTACACACGGAGACCTTCCAGACCTTTGCACTGCACCTGAACTCAGTCCACAGCTCGGATGAAGAGTTCTCCAAGGTGCTAACTGAGTTCCCGGCAATCCTTTCCCCTCAGTTCATGGTGGAGATGCCCTGACAACAGTGTCAGGAATCACGTCCTTAAGGGACCATTGCTCCACACAAGGGCGAGACTACTTCCTCCAGAGAAGCTCTGTGAGCTCGAGGAGTTGGGCATTATTTGGCAGTCGGACAGTCCATGGGCTTCTCCCCTGCACGTGGTGTGTAAAGCATTTTGGGGCTGGAGACCGCGTGGCGACTACCGCCGGCTCAACGAGGCCACCACTCTGGATCGTTACTACGAGTAGCTTATTCAGGACTCTGCAGCAAACCTGCACAAAGTGACAATCTTCTCGAAAGTGGATCTGGTGTGAGGGTACTACCAAATCTCGATGTTCCCTGATGATATCCCAAGATGGCCATCATCACTCCATTCAGGCTTTTTGAATTCCTGAATATACCATTTGGGCTCAAGAACACGGCATAGACCTTCCAGTGACTGATGGATGTGGTGGGCTGAGACCTGGGCGGCACCTTTGTCTACTTGGATGACATCCTGGTGGAGAGCAGAACCTAGCAGGAACATCTACAACACCTCTGAAACCTCAACAATCGTCCAGTTCAGACTAAGCACACTTGATTTTCTGGGACACAGGATTACCAAAGACAGGCCATGCCATGACCCAGCAAGGTGGAGGCCATCCGCAACTTCCTGAGGACCAGTATGACCAAAGGATTACAGGAGTTTGTGGGGGTGATCAACTTTTATTCCAGGTACATCACCGCAGCTGCGCTCCCCCCCACTGGAACTAAAGTACACTGCTTTCGACAGAGAGCTACTACCATTTCTGGTACTTCCTTGAGGGAAAGGCTTTCATGTCTTTCACAGACCACAAGCCACTGATGTTTTCCCTGACTAAGATCTCCAATCCCTGGTCAGCCCGCCAGCAGAGATGCTTGTCTTACCTTTTGGAGTATACCACCGACATGAGGCACATCTTGGGAAAGACAATGTGGTCGCGTCTGCTTTGTCAAGGTAGAGCATTCACTCCCTGGCCAATGGACTGGACTTCGTGGAACTGGTGGAGGCACAGCAGCAGGACGATGAGATACCTCAGTACGGGACCGCTGTCATGGGGCTGCAGCTTCAGGATATCCTAGTCGGCACAGGTAATGCTACCCTCCTGTGCAACGTGGCTACCAGACAGGTTTGACCTATCGTCCCAATGGCATGGAGGCAACGAGTTGGCACATCCATCGATCAGGCCAATGCTTCGGTTGGTGGCCAGCAAGTACACGTGGCATGGATTGCGAAATAAGTTAGCGGGTGGGCCAAGTCGTGCACGCAGTGCCAAGCAGCCAAGGTACAACAGTACACCAAGGTCCCCCCACAGCCTTTCAAGCCAACAGAATTAAGGTTTGACCACATTCACATGGACATAGTGGGGCTCTTACCAGTCTCAGGGTTTCCACTACCTGTTCACAGTGGTCGACCATTTCACCTGGTGGCCAGAAGCAACCCCCTGGCCGACACCCACCAGGTCCTGCGCCAAGGCACTCCTCTCATCGTGGGCTGCAAGGTTCGGACTACCACACCGCATAACCTCTGACAGGCGCACAATTTACCTCCATTCTGTGGACTGATGTTGCCAACCTGTGAGGCGCTCAGCTACACCACACGACAGCATACACCTGCAGTCCAACGGGATGGTAGAGTGCTTCCACTGGCATCTCAAGGCCACCCTTATGACCAGACTCAAGGGCCCCAACTGGGTGGAGGAACGGCCATGGACACTGCTGGGTATTCGTACGGCACCAAAGGAAGACCTCCATACATCCTCCGCTGTGTTCATCTACAGAGCTCCACTCGTGGTCCCGGGGATTTAATTCCACCAGCCAGAGGTCAACCAGGAGGACACAACCACCTTCCTGGTCAGGCTACATGAAAAGGTGGGTAACCTGGCTCCGACCCCACCCTCAAGCCACGTTCATCTCCAAAGACCTCGAAGACTGTGAGTACGTTTGTGTGTAGAGGGCCACACTGTCCACTGCTACAGAAGCTCTACGAAGTCATCCAGAACAACGGGACCACCTTCGAATTGGACATCAGTGGCAAATCAGAGGTTTTCACTGCAGACAGGCTCAAGCCGGCACACACAAACCCGACATAACCAGAGGAGACACCAGCACCTCGACGCAGAGGCGGACCACCAAAGACATTGGGACTGCATCCATTGACACTGAACTGTAGCAGCAGTTCTGGGGTGGGGGGAGGGGGGGGTCATGTGGCAGCCCACAACTGCAGAGATTAGGCTGACACAACGTCCAGTAATAAACAATGGCGTAACTCACTATCCCTAGCATAGCAAACCAGAGCAGTGGAAGCTGGGGCAGTACAAGACCAGCAGCCCTAAAATGGCTAACAGAGCAACACCAGGCTAGGGAAGAAGGGTATTCATATGCAAGAATGTACCCACAGGCGGGAACTCCGTTTTCATTATTTATGCGAGTGATGTCAGCCAATCAACCAAATAGTGGGAACTCCAAATGTATAAAAGGAACATTTCCAGCCTCAATACAATCAGAGCTTAACCTCCCACACTGTGTTTCTTTGTAGCAGACGGCTACAAGACAATCAAATGGCACAGAGAGGTGGATGCATTGGAGAATTTTTTTTAATTGCAAATGAACCTCTTATTAAACAGAAAATAAGGGATTTAGTCCATACAATGTATATAGGGCTCTTGTATTATTTTCCAGATCCCAAAAGAGGAGGGTTCTTATTAGATCTAGAAGTGGGGAATGAACCTGAGTAGCAAATAAAGGGGCATTCAAGCAAAAAATGGCTGTGATCTTATAAAGAAGGGCATGAGCATGTATTTGGTGGGGGAAGAAGCTAATTTTGAATGACTAAATGTCGTAATCCTCGATTAAAATGTGCATTGGTAACTTTCAAAAGGGTGGAGTGCAGGAAGGATATATTTTAAAATAAAAACAAATTGTGACTACAGATAATGGAAGAAAAGTAAATAGCGATATATTAAGTGCATAGATAACTGAGGAGTGCATGGTCCTGAATATAAAGTGATTGGGAAAGGTTGAAAACAATTAGGAAGGAAGGCAGAAAGGAACTGAAGTAATCAAGCAACATAAAATAAAGTTTTAACATCTTAAATAGATGTGGTTGGAAGTTGGGGCCAAAGAGGGACAGTCAAGTCGTAAGGAGATGGCAGAAATCATGACTTTGTTCTGAATTCACAAAGATCAACTGCCGCATGTTTTTTTTTCAGTTATAATTAACCTCAGTGATTCAGTCCTCCACGAAGAGATTTTTTAAAATTACCCAGTTCCAATCTCAAGACTACAAAAGTCTTAGAGAAGTAACGATTCATTTTCTGAGTTTTCATTTCAAATGGGCTTTAGTAATGTAACTGCAGATCCTGTACTGGTGACATCAAAGGATGTGCTTATTTAGTTAATCAAGAGCTTTGTTTAGGGGGAAAAAATCTTTGTGGAAAATTTGTTCAATAATTAACATTTTGCATTTTGAAATATCCTTTGGGAATTCAGTCTTCTGTTTAAATTGAAACTGCTCTCCTGGCTGCCCTTCTAAATAGATGAACTAACTTGCTTTCAGATGTTCAGATGCAAGAATGAATGTGAGCTGAACATATCCCTTTTCTAACAATGCAGAGAAGCTGTATAATCTCCCAAGTTGTCTACCCAAGCTCATCACACTTGCCCTTCAGTCTATCTCTCCAAACCTTTTCCTACCACATGCAGCATGTGAGTAAGTTAGCCCTGTGTCCATTCCAAAGGCAGCACAGCAAATATCAAAACCCAAGTTCCTGGAACAATGCTAATCTGAGGTGCAACCATGCAGAATTTACATGTTTGTGACTGCCTAATCTTCTATTGGGTTTTCTGGGGTTTCTTCCCACATAACTGAGAAATGCTGCTTAGTTAATTAACTAAATTAGCCCTTGCATGTAGGTTAGTGGTGGAAAAGATCAAAGGAGAGTTGAGGGGCTTGTGTGATGAAGAACAAATTTCGGGGTGATGGGGCATGGGACTAATGGTACTATTCCCTTAGAGCTCGCACAAAAAAGGATAAGAATTTATCTTTTGCTTGAAAACTTTGACTTGTGATCCAGGAAATAAATCCATCAGTTGTCTTGCGTGAACTACAAATAAATTTAAATATCTGTTTTGTAACTTCCCCTTCTAACTATCCAAGACTCATTTTCACGAAACAATATTTATTTGTATATATGAATACTTGTCCTGCAAATGTATGCCTGTACTGGATGTATAATATGTCTGGTTGTGTCTGCGTGTTTGCACTGAGTATGGGAAAATGCTGTTTTGTTAGCTTGTATTTGTGCAATTAGATGATAATAAACTTGACATCTGTTCCACATTGCCATGTGAAACTTTAATGAATATAGAGCAGAATGCTTAGCATAGCGGTTAGCGCAATGCTGTTATAGCGGGAGTGACCCAGGTTCTAATACAGTGCTGACTGTAAGGAGTTTTAAATTCTTCATGTGTCTGCGTGGGATTCCATTGGGCGCTCCAGTTTCCTCCCATCTTTAAAAACAGGTTAGTTGGGTAGCATAGGGTCATGGGCTGGAAGGGCCTGTTAATCTGCTGTATATCTAAATAATTAAATATATGGAATTTGTCTCAGTTGTATTTTCCACAATTTTGGGAATATCTGTAGGTGATTACCATTTCCTTGCATTGTTCATGCTTTGTGCACTGAGCAATGGGTTTTAGTTCATGACTTGTGACACGACCTGCCTATGAGCAGAGATGTGCAGTATAGAGGAGAGTGGTTGTTCTTTGGGCTCATTCCCTCACCATCACATTTCTAATTCCAGATACAGAATCAAAGTACTGCCGAGAAGTAAAACAACTACTCTACCCTTTATTTGTTTACCTCCATCTTGACATGGTACACAGTGGTTTGAAGAGTGCAGCAGACGGCTTCTACAGTCGCTTCCATGGAATGTTCCAACAGCACGCAGATCAAAAGGACATCATGGAACAGCTGCGGAGTACTCTGAACAGCCAGGATATTTATTCAAACTCCAAGCTGCGGACTCTGATGGAAAACAAGTATGTAGTTAGCCTTACTGAAGAAAGTTACAACTATCTACTCCGCTTCCTCCAGAGTGACAACAACAGTACTTTATGCAAGGTTTTGGCCTTGCGCATTCATTTGGATGTGCAGTGTTCTCAACAGACTGGCTACCAACTGTACAGTGTCGGAGCCCTATCTCGAAGCGAGGGGGTGGGCTTGGAGCCTTCAGAGATACCCTCTGCTATGTTGCAGAATGAAGCAGCACTGGAGATGTTGCAAGACAGTATAAAACGAGTGAAGGATGGGCCACCCTCTCTCACAACTATTTGTTTCTATGCTTTCTACAACACAGATCAGTTGCTCAATACTACAGAAATTTCACCCAACAATAAATTGCTCAGTGCTGGCTTTGACAATTCTTGTATTAAACTCTGGAGCTTGCGGCCAAAGAAACTTAAATTCGGGCCACAGCATGTGGATGTTTCTCGAATCAACCTTGCGTGTGATATCTTCGATAATGAGGTACAAATTTGTCCTATCTAGATTATGTGGTGACAGCAGAAAGCTAAATCCAACATTTCACATGAATCACTTTGGTAATCAATATACTGGTTATCAAGTTGATAAATATGTTGGGCATAGCAATTTATCAGGCTTGTCACCTGGTCTGTCTTGACCCATCTCCACGTGGTCTTGACTCCTCCATCTGGTTTGCTTTTAAAACTGACACCCCCTTCACTGTTCTTTCTCACAGCCCTAACCTGGAATGTTAACTGATTTTTCTTTTCACAGATGCTGGTCTCCTTGTTTTGTATTCACATATATTCTGCCCTGCTGAGCACATCCCAGTGGGCCAGACTCTGCAACATTACCTAGACCTCAATATTTGTAACACATGACTTGGTGGAGGTTTATAAAATCATATGGGGTGTTGGTAGGGTGAACGGTCATGATCCTTTCCCATGGTATGAGTGTCACACGCTGGAGGACGTAGGCATGGGATGAGGTGGAGGAAGTTTACGGGAGATGTGCAGAGCAAATATTTTATGTGGTGGTTACCTGGAATGAGCTGTCAGGAATAGTGCTGGAAACAATTCAGTCGTAGCATTCAAGAGACTTTATGACAGACATGAATGTGAAGGGAATAGAATATTCTGGATAATCTACAAGCAGCAGAGCTTTGGTTTCATTTGATGCCAAGTTGTGCAGACCACCTCTAACAGACCCATTGTCTACCAGATTGATAAATGCTGATCCAGATTGTTCAACTGAATGGCCTGTTAGACCACATCAGAGGTCATTAATTTTTTCTAGGTGATCAGACAGGGTAATGTCGATAGTTTCCCTCCTAGGAGGAAATTAATGAATCAGTTTGGAAATGCCTTTTTAAATTTTTATTTTGATCTTCCTAATTCCAACATGCTGTCGAGCAGCTTATTGCCATTTTGCTATAATAAAGTTATGGTAGTGTTTTGCTTTCTCACTCCAGTTCAACATGTTATCCAAAGCAACACCTTCAGTCAAAGTTGGTTTGGTGAAGTTCATATTCTTTAAAGACTTGGATAGAATTAATAGTCAACAGTTTTATTAAACAGTTGGCCTGCGATCTCACGTGTACAGGATGAGGAGATATTGATAAGCGTCTCGGTGACATCTTGTCCATTTGGCGTGGACCATAGGGCACAGGACGCCCTTGTTGGGAATTAAGTAGCTCAACACGAATAGTCAATAAAGCCCACGTTGGTTTTAACAAGCACTGGGACTTGTAGAGGGGAGGCAACTTGGGAGTTTCCTCTCAACGGCCAGTGCCCTCGATCCAAGGCGTGCATGGTGCATCTGTCAACAGAGGTGTAGGTTCAGGGCACTCCAGCCTCTGGGAAACCTCATGGGAAGCATGGCCGTGAACTGTTGCAAGAAGAAAGGGGGGATGAAGAGGAATAAGCGGCGCATGTTGCATCTGATTATCCTGGTAGGTGGATGTTATCGCTGCTGCTGCCTCCTGAGCAGGGAGGCAGAGTGGATGTGAGCTCCCCTTAATATGAGGAAGTTGATGTGGGGGGAGGGAAGAGATGAACACGCCAAAACCAATTCATCCTTAAAGTCATCTTTACCGGAGCGAATTAAAGGCTAGGGAAACTGCTTGACATCAAATATCGACAGCTCAAACCCCCAACTAATTAGTTTTATTAGAGTTAAATGTAGTGTGAGGTCATCTTATAAGAGCAAGATCAGTGTGCAAAGTAGTCTCCAAGGAATGACACCATTCAAACTGAGATATGGGGCTTGCCTCAAGATTGAGGGATAAGTGACAAGTAGTAGTTGTGGGAAAGTCAAACAGTTGAAAAGAAAAAACTCATGAAGTTCAGCAAGTGATGTTTGAGGATAAAATTATTGTTTTAATTTTCTTTCACAAAAATGCAGCTAAATGTAGTTTTAATTCTTGCAAAGTACTGTATCAGGAAAAAACTGGAGAATTAGAAGGTCATTTTGCTATAAATGCAAATCCGTCTGGAACAGTGGTTTTCAACCTTTTTCTTTCTGCTCACATACCACCTTAAACAATCCCTATGCCATCAGTGCTCTGTGATTAGTAAGGGATTGCTTAAGGTAGTATGTGAGTGGGAAGGGAAGGTTGAGAATCACTGCTCTAGACCCAATTGTTACTGAAATATTTTGCTTGAGAAAAATTGTCATTGGCTCATTTCCTTTGGAGTTATGAAACTGTGCACATAACGAGTCAATTAGGTACAATTATGGTTTTCAAACTTTTTCTTTCTTAAGCAATCCCTTATTAATCACAGAGCACCTATGGCATAGGGAATACTTAAAGTGGTATGTGAGTGTGGTATGCTCTGGAGTAACACAGCCCGTTTTGTCGTGTGCAAGGCTTGATGATGATATGTGAGTGGGGGAAGCTTATCAATTCGAGTTTTCACTGGAACACCAGAAATGCATTACTGTTTTTTTGGAAGGAATACGGTTGATCTTGTTGCTTGAACTTTTTCTGTGGATTGTTCTTTAATAAATTATCATCAGTTATATTCATACATTACATACTTCAAGCAGAGATAATCGAAAACTTAAATTACATAATGTCTATGTTTCAGTATTTCATTTATGGTAGCATCAGTGCTGCTCACTGTTCAACAACTGACACACCATCTGGCCCACGCATGGTAAAAGATTGCTCATTCCTGGTTTAGCATGTTGGAGAGTTGATAGTTGACCAACTTTGCATCTTGAAGCAACTGGTTTTCACTTGTATGCATGATGTTTTCTAACCATTGTAACTTGTCTAATAAGAAAAATGTGACAATAGCATTAAGCTAAAGTTATTTATAACAGCTTTAGAAGCAAGGATAGTAAAAATGAAGCAATCAAAGTAGATTGGTAGAAACATCCAATTTTTTTTAGACCTGTGGGTCCACAGAGAACCAGCAATCTGTGGGTGGTCCGTAGTGGGAAATTTTCCCACTAAAACAAAAAAATACCATTGAGGTCTGTGAAGAGGCTTGAGATTGCCAGTTCACTCCCCACAACTCCATTGGTGGTCCCAAGGTTTGTTATAGGTGACCAATGATAAATAATTAAGGAGGTCTGAAAATGAATAAAATTGGACATTCGCCTCTGTAGTGCATGGGTCACCTTTTTCTGACTGGATTGCATCTAACCTATTTCACCACTGGATACTTAAGTGGAAGGGCACAAATTGAAGGACAGATGCACTGAGGGATGGCTGGTTTGTGTAGAATAACCCTTTATACTTAAATAGGATTCCAACTTTGAAAAAAAACCCGCAGGAAATGGTTTGTACTTTGTTCTATCACTGAAAAATGTTGACATGAATTGATAAAATATTATTTTAAGTACTTTAAATATCTGATGAGAGACACTTCAAAAGCAAGTTGTCAGGGGAGGAGTCAGGTGATGGAGTAGTGGCCGGACGGAGAACTCCAGCCCTCTCCAGAAAAGTCAGGAAAAGCAAGAGAAAATACAAAGGCACAGAAATAAAAGTTAAAGAAAAGTGAGTATAAAGGTGGAAAGAAGATGGAGACAAAAGAAGAAAAATCAAAATCAACGGTAAGAAGAGAGGAAGAGAAGACAACGGAGGAAAAAGGTGAAGGCCTAACCTGTCCGAAGAGGCCCGCTGTGGAGAGAGGAGCCCGCTACCTCAGGTCGGTAGAAAAAGAACTACAACAATGGCTCACAGAGCCGAGTAAAGGTGCGCAACCGCGCATGCGCGATGCGCATGAAAAAAAACACACCGACGGGAGGGGGGACCAGCTGGGGAGTCGATCTCCACAGCCGGCAACGACAGCTGCAGAACACCTGCAGCAAGAAGAGACCACAGAAGACAATAGAAACAAGAAAGAAGAGAAGGAAAGGGCAACAAAGAAACAACAGATGGCCAACCCAGAGGAAGAATGCAGTGAAATAGATGAAGGGAAAGGCAAGGTAAAGGATATACTTGCTCTTGTTAGAGGATACATGGAGTCATTTAAAGAATGGCAAACACAGGAAATCAATGATTTAAGAAGAAGAATAAACAACACAGAAGAGAAAGTGAATAAAATAGATATGACCTTAACAGAAATGGGGAAAAAAATGGACAAGATGGAAGAACGGGCAGTAGCAGCAGAAATGGAGGTAGAAGACTTAAAAAAGAAATTGGAGGAATCTAATAAAAAAGTGATAGAGACACAAGAACTGTTAGCTCAGAAAATAGATATAATGGAAAATTATAACAGAAGAAATAACATAAAGATAGTGGGCCTTAAGGAAGATGAAGAAGGCAAGAATATGAGGGAGTTTATAAAAGAGTGGATCCCTAAGACCCTAGGATGTCCAGAACTACAGCAAGAAATGGAAATAGAAAGGGCACATAGAGCATTGGCCTCTAAACCACAACCACAACAAAAAACAAGATCTATTGTAGTAAAATTCCTAAGATATACTACAAGGGAAAAGGTACTGGAGAAGACGATGGAAAAAGTAAGAGAGGGCAACAAACCACTGGAGTATAAAGGGCAAAAAATCTTCATTTATCCAGATATAAGTTTTGAACTCCTAAAGAAGAGAAAAGAGTTCAATACAGCAAAGGCGATTTTATGGAAGAAAGGGTATAAATTTATACTGAAGCATCCTGCGGTATTGAAAATATTTATTCCAGGACAACAAAACAGACTGTTCTCTGATCCAGAAGAAGCACGAAAATTTGCAGAACAATTACAAAAATAGACTGAGGGATGAAGACGGGTAATGAGGGTAAAAATGACCACGATTGATATGTATGCGGGTAAAGAGGTATAAGAGTGAATAGAGACGATGGGCATACGTGAAAGTATCTGTAATTAGAGGAAAACATAGATAGTATAGACAAGAATTAATAAGGGAAGGTAATGGAATAGAGAGAATAAGGAGGGAATTAAAAGAGTGACCTTTGTGACATATGAAAAGTGAAATCTTTTCTGGGGGGGCTGGGTGGGGGAAAAGAGCGGTCACTGCAAAATCAGTTGACGCTTGCGAGTGGATTCGCAAATCCAAATGGAGAGGGGAGATGTGGTTGTCCGACAAGGGATAAAGGACAACTCAGGAGGGGAAGGGGAGATTGGGGATAAATAAGATAGAAATAGGAGAATAAGGAAAATGTTGGATGTTGTAGGAATGTTGTCTGGTAAAGAGTTGAAAATAAGAAAACAGAAATGGAAAAGGAGGAAAGGTAATGATGGAAAAACGGAAAGAGAAGATAAACAAAATATAAAATGGCTACGCTGAACTATATGACTTTAAATATTAATGGAATACATAACCAAATTAAAAGGAAGAAACTACTAAATTTACTGAAAAAGGAAAAAATAGATATAGCATTTGTCCAAGAAACACACTTAACTAAATTGGAGCACAAGAAATTAAAGAGAGATTGGGTAGGACATGTAACAGCAGCATCGTATAATTCAAAAGCAAGAGGAGTGGCTATATTAATTAGCAAAAATGTGCCATTTAAAATAGAAGAGGAAATAATAGATCCAGCAGGGAGGTATGTTATGATAAAATGTCAGATGTATTCGGAGCTTTGGAATCTACTTAATATATATTCACCTAACGAAGAAGAGCAAAAGTTGATGCAAGATATCTTTTTGAAGGTAGCTAATACGCAAGGGAACATACTAATAGGAGGGGATTTCAATCTGAATTTGGATCCAAATATGGATAAAACGGGGAAAAAAATTAACAGGAAGAACAAAGTAACCAAATTTATAATTAAATCAATGCAAGAAATGAAACTTGTGGACATATGGAGGAAACAAAACCCAAAAGAAAAGGAATACTCATACTACTCGACTAGACATAAAACATACTCAAGAATAGACCTATTTTTGTTATCAGCTAGTATGCAGGATAGAGTAAGAAAAACAGAATATAAAGCGAGAATGCTATCGGACCATTCACCCTTAATACTGACAGTAAAGCTAGAGGACATCCCTCCAAGAATGTATAGATGGAGATTAAACCCCATGCTACTTAAAAGACAGGATTTTAGAGAATTTATTGAAAAACAATTAAAAATGTATTTTGAAGTAAATACGTAATCAGTGGAAGATAAGTTTATACTATGGGACGCAATGAAAGCATTCATTAGAGGACAAATAATAAGTTATGCAACCAAGATGAAGAAGGACTATAATCAGGAAACAGCAGTTGGAAAGGGAAATAGTAAACATAGAAAAAAAATTAGCAATAAAGGAAGATACAACCAAAAGAAGAGAATTGGCGGATAAAAAAATAAAATATGAAGCATTACAAACATATAAGGTGGAGAAGAATATAATGAAGACAAAACAGAAATATTATGAACTAGGTGAAAAAACACAAAATCTTAGCATGGCAGCTTAAGACAGAGCAAACTAAGAAAATGGTATTGGCAACAAGGAAAAAAGACAAACAAATTACATATAATCCAAAAGAAATTAAGGAAAATTTCAGAATTCTATGAACAATTATACCAAACTGAAAACGAAGGGATAGAAGGGAAAATAGATGAATTTTTGACTAAAATTGAACTACCAAAACTACAAATAGAGGAACAAAATAAATTAACAGAACCATTTGGAACAGTAGAAATACAAGAGATAATAAAAAAATTACCAAATAATAAGACACCAGGAGAGGATGGACTCCCAATAGAATTCTACAAACCATTTCTTTCTTTGGCTTGGCTTCGCGGACGAAGATTTATGGAGGGGGTAAAAAGTCCACGTCAGCTGCAGGCTCGTTTGTGGCTGACAAGTCCGATGCGGGACAGGCAGACACGATTGCAGCGGTTGCAAGGGAAAATTGGTTGGTTGGGGTTGGGTGTTGGGTTTTTCCTCTTTTGCCTTTTGTCAGTGAGGTGGGCTCTGCGGTCTTCTTCAAAGGAGGTTGCTGCCCGCCAAACTGTGAGGCGCCAAGATGCACGGTTTGAGGTGTTATCAGCCCACTGGCGGTGGTCAATGTGGCAGGCACCAAGAGATTTCTTTCGGCAGTCCTTGTACCTTTTCTTTGGTGCACCTCTGTCACGGTGGCCAGTGGAGAGCTCGCCATATAACACGATCTTGGGAAGGCGATGGTCCTCCATTCTGGAGACGTGACCCATCCATCGCAGCTGGATCTTCAGCAGCGTGGACTCGATGCTGTCGACCTCTGCCATCTCGAGTACTTCGACGTTAGGGATGAAAGCGCTCCAATGGATGTTGAGGATGGAGCGGAGACAACGCTGGTGGACAAAACATTTAAAGACCTATTAATACCGCCCCTCCTGGATGTAATTAACCAGATTGATGAGACACAAAACTTACCAGATTCATGTAAAACAGCAATAATTACAGTGATACTAAAACAAGGGAAAGATCCACTCTCACCAGCGTCATATAGACCAATATCTTTGCTAAACACAGATTATAAGATAATAGCTAAACTATTAGCAAACAGATTAGCAGAACAGGTACCGAAAATGGTAAATTTAGACCAAACTGGATTTATCAAAAAAAGACGCACAACAGTCAATATTTGTAAATTTATTAACTTAATTCATGCAGTAGAAGGAAATAAAGCACCTGCAGTAGCAGTTGCTTTAGACGCAGAGAAGGCCTTCGACAGAGTAGAATGGAATTATTTGTTCAAAGTATTGCAAAAATTCAGTTTACCGGAGAAGTATATTAATTGGATTAAAGCATTATATAAGGGACCGTTAGCAAAAGTGACAGTAAATGGACATGTATCAAAGCAATTTAACTTAAGCAGGTCAACGCGGCAGGGATGCCCACTATCACCATTATTGTTTGCGCTAGCTATAGAACCACTAGCAGAATCGATAAGAATAGATAATAATATAAAAGGAATAAAAATAAAAGACAGGGAATATAAAATCAGTCTATTTGCGGATGATGTGATAGTGTACTTAACAGAACCAGAACTATCAATAAAAGAACTATATAAGAAATTGAAGGAATATGGAGAAGTGTCGGGATACAAGATAAACGTAAATAAAAGTGAAGCAATGCCTATGAATAATGCGGATTTCTCAAAATTTAAGAAGGAATCCCCATTCAGATGGCAAATGCAGGCAATAAGATACCGAGGTGTACAAATAAACAAAAATCTAGGCCAATTATATAAACTCAATTACAATCCACTAATGAAAAAATTACAGGACGATTTAGAGCATTGGAAAGAGCTACCACTAACACTGATAGGAAGGATAAACTGTATTAAAATGAACATTTTTCCAAAGATACTATACTTATTTCAGGCATTGCCAATACAACTGACAGAAAAATTCTTCAAAGAGTTAAAGAAAATAATAAGGAAATTTTTATGGAGAGGGGGGAAACCGAGGATAGCACTAGATAAATTAACAGAATGGTATAAACAAGGAGGCTTACAATTGCCAAACTTCAAAAATTATTATAGAGCCGCACAATTAAGGTACCTATCAGATTTTTATCAAACAAGGGAAAAACCAGACTGGATGAGATTAGAATTAGATAAAATAGGGGAAAAGATACCTGAACACATATTATATAAATGGGACGAAAAATTGGTACAACATAGAACTTCTCCAGTATTACACCATCTCCTCAATATATGGAAGAAGATTCATGTAGAAAGAAATAAAACAAATTATCAATTACCAAAACTAATACTGACGCAAAATAAGCTTCTCCCTTTTACAATAGACAACCTTTCCTTTAGAAAATGGGGAAAAAAAGGGATTAAAAGAATAGAAAATTGTTTTTCAGGAAGTAGATTCTTATCCTTTGAACAAATGAGAGATAAGTACAATATAACTGGAGATACAGCGCTGGCATATTACCAACTGAGATCCTACTTGAAAGATAAATTAGGAAGCAATTTGAGTTTACCAGAGGGAAGTAACCTTGAATATGTGATTACAGATACAATGTTAATCAAAAGATTTATAACAAATATTTATATTAAACTGCAAGAAAAGGAGAATGAGGAAACAAATGGTAAAACTAAACAAAAATGGGAACAAGATTTAAATATAAAGATAGAAAAGGAAACATGGGAGAAATTATGTTCTGGAACGATGAGAAATACAATAAATACGAGGCTGCGTATGATACAATATAATTGGTTACACAGACTATACATTACACTGCAAAAGTTAAATAAATGGGACCCAACAGTATCTGATAGATGTTTTCGATGTAAAAAAGAAAGGGGAACAACAATTCATGGAATCTGGACATGTGAGAGAGTAGAAAAATTTTGGGATGATCTCAATCAGATATTAAATAAAATAACAGAAAACAATATACCAAAGAATCCAGAGATCTTTCTCCTAAGTAACATAAAAAACAAAGAATTTGGAATTGACTTGGAAGATACACAAAAAAGATTTGTTAAGATAGCCCTAGCCGTAGCAAAAAAATGTATTATGTCAACCTGGAAATTGGAAGATAATTTGAAAATACAACAATGGTATATAGAAATGAATAAATGTATTCCATTAGAAAAAATAACATATAGTTTAAGAAATAATATTGAAATATTCGAACAAGTATGCGAGCCTTACATTAAATACAATAGCGAAAACCTACCGGGAACAAACATTACCTAAGTTGATGGAAGGAGAAGAAAAGAAAAGAATGGACTCAGTAGAATTTCTGGTGTATTTTTGTTGAATGACAACATTGTCTGACTGACTTAATGCAACCTAGATTGTATACCTAAAATGGATGAGAGGGGGGGGGTGGCTTGGGAGGAGGGAGGGGGGGGGGGAGAAAAAGTCACTGTATATGTGTGAAAATGAAAAAGTGTATATCATGGCTAACGTGTTTTATGGTGTGAAAAATAAAAAAATTTTAAAAAATTTAAAAGCAAGTTGTCAGAAAGCCATCAGCAGTTGGGAATGGATCAGAAAATCTTCCAGTTGAGAACTGATCATTATCTGCAACCTGCTGCTCTTCCTCTCAACCTTTGAGGCCTCCTGTAAAGTGTGGCCATAGAAATAAAAATAGTTGCCCTCCAGTGCCTTTAAAAAAAACTTTCATAAGCCTATGCCATCTATACTCCCCTACCTTGGGAAAACAATTGTGACTATTCACTTTCTTTTCCCCTCAGTATTTTATATACCTCTATACCCTGTAATATCCTTCAGCTTACTGCACTCGAGAGAAAAAATTCCAAGCCTATCCAGCCTCTCTATGAAATTTGAGCTTTGAGCTTTCTAGTTCCAGTAATAGCATCATGAATTTTTTTTTTTTTTTTTTTTTTTTTTTTTTTTTTGCACCCTTTTCAACTTAATATCATTCTGTAACTGGGTGATCACAACTACACACTAGTCTCACCAGCATCTTGTACAGCTGTAACATGACATCCCAACTCCTCCACTCAATGCCGACCGTTAAAGGCACCTTCCTGCCTACCTGTCTTGTCACTTTCAGGGAATTGTGATTCTGTACCCTTAAGACTCTTTGTTCCACAACACTGTCCTGGGCCATAGCATTCACCATGCAAGTCTTGCCCTGGTTTAATTTGACAAAATACAATACTTTGCCCTTGTCTGAGTTAGATTTGATCTGCCAATCATTTGCCCACATCCGCAGTTAATCTAGATCTTGTTGTAATCTTCGATAACTTTTCTGACCATCAGTCATGGTGTCATCTGCAAGCTTAATAACCATGTTAACATCCAAATATCAGTGACATCAATGGACCAGCCCGAATCCCTGCAGCACACCATTTTTTCACAGGCCTCCAATCTGAAAAACAGCCCTCTACATCCACTCTTTCCATTGAGGCAATGTTGACTCCAGTGGGCTATTTCATCCTGGATTCCATGCAATCTAACATTCCAGAGCAGCCTACCATGTGTGATTTTTGTCAAAAGCCATATTCACTACCATACTCTCATCAATCCTCTTCAAATAAAACTCAAATCAAATTTGTGAGACACTATTTCCCCACAAATAAAGCGATGCTGACTATTCCTGATCACGTTTTACAAATGCTGATAAATCCTGTCCATCTGCGTCCACTTCAGTAACTTTCCCACTACTAATGTTAGGCTTACTGGCCTGGAGTTTCCTGGCTCAACCTTCCAGCCCTTGAATAAAGGTGCAACATTGGCATTTTCCAATCATCCAGTACTTGGCTAAAGATGACACAAATATCTCTCCAGGGCCCCTGTAATTTTTTTCCTTGGTTCTCAATGTATTGTGATATACGGTCAGGCCTTTGGAGTAATTAAGCCTAATATTTTTTGAGACATCCAGTGGATTCTCTTGTAATGTGGTTATATTCATTATTTCTCTTAATTCTAGAACTCCCATGATCTTCATGGTAAATACAGATAATTAGTATTAATTCAGGACCTTGCTGGTCTCTTGCTCCACTTCCAGATGATCACGTCTCCCAAGATGCCTTTAATGAACCAGATGAGGCCTCAGGGGAAAAAAAAATACAGTCACGTTCATCGCGATGACTATTGCTCATCACTCCAGTTAACAGATTGTCTCTGAATCCGTGGCCTTGGAATACTAATCCAGCCATTTTTGTATGGTTGCATAGCCCAGTTGTGCATTGCTCAATTGCATGTAAAGATTAACAAAGTCTTGGAGCTTTCCAAAGTAAACAGATTACGATATTTAAAGGAGTAAAGTTTTCAGAAATGTTTTCATAGGAGTTAAAGTGGACACCTCTTTGAACAGGATGCAGAGTTGGATTGCGATGTAGCAGATAGAGTTCATTCCAGATCAGTGTAAAGTGATGCATTTTGGAAGGTTGAAGTTGAAGGCGGGGGACACTGAACAGTGTGGAAGAATGGAGAGATCTTGGGGTAGAGGTTCACAAATCCCTCAAGATTGCCACATCAGTTGATAGGGGGTGTTGGCCTTCATTATTTGGGGGATTGAGTTCAAGAGCCATGAGGCTATGGTGCAGTTCAAAAACTGGTTAGACCTTACTTGAGTATTGCTTTTTTGGAGATCATGCAAAGGAGACTGACCAGAATGTTGCTTGGATTGAAGAACATGTCACGTGAAGCAAAGTTAAAAGAACTAGGGCTTTTTTCTTTAGAATGACGAAGAATGAGAGGTGACTTAATGGAGGTATAAAAGAATATGAATGAACACGACATGGTGGACAGTTAGCACCTTTTTCCTGAGGTGAGAATAGCAATACCAGATGGTTTAGGGCAAATGCAAGTTTTTTTTAAAACTCAGACCCTGGTGGGTGCCTGGAATGCATTACTATGGTTGGTGGAGGCTGGTGCAATAGGGATATTGAAAAGTCTCTTAGATGAGCACATAGTTGCAAGAAAAATAGAGGGTTATGCATATGAGGTAGGGAAACTCAAATTGTCATGGAGTAGGTTTGCATAGATTGGCACAACCACATGGGCTGAAGAACCTGTATGGTGCTGTCATGTTCTATTAAGTTGTTTCACCCCACATCCTTGTATGCAGATTGTATTCCAAATGTCACATTTCAAAGCCTCTTGTGCTTACTTAGTGCCTGAGCCACATGATGAATTTGTTAAAATATAAGTGTCTTGAACAAAGATACAATTGAGAGTGCAAACTCATTTCCTGCAGTGAGCATTCCCAATGTTACTTCAAGTGATGTTCAAGGGCCAACATGCATGAGTTTTAAATTTTGCTAAACAATATGTGGGGTGGGAATGTGCACATTAACAATTTTTACTCAGTGGTTAAGCTTTGTAATTTGTTGATGTAGGGGTGGTGGAAAGAGTGGGATGGGGAATGGGACTGAAGGGCTTGCTCGGCTAGGAGCAGGCCTAATCTTGATGGGCTGAATAGCTATTCCATGATAGGATTCTAATTCCTGACACCTATTCATATGAAATTCCAGGCCTTTTGTTTTAAGTGAACACCACAATGCTTAACCTGATTTCTTGAAGCAGTGACTAATTCACAAATGCTGGACTTGCTGTGTGACACACGCTAACTCAATTTCAGCTTTAATGTTCCTTCCTGAGTCCTGCAATTTCGTGAGATGATGAAATCTGGTTTCACCCTTGAAAACCTGAAGTCTGCAAAGATGATGTGTGGAAAATGTTTCTTTGCAATGCTTCAGCATTTTTTAAATCAAAGACTGTTTTCCCTTGTCCTTATTTTCTTCTATTTCACCAGGGCCATCTAATAGTGGCAGCAGATTTAATTGTACAAAATATAGTCTCGTGCAACTAATTTATGCTGGTGAGATGCACTGTCACCAGAATGATCCATCATACCTTCCCCATTCCACATATGCTAAGTATTTGAAATAGTTTATGTACATTTTCCCATATTTGCAAAGGGTTTAGTGATAAAATTGTGGGAGCTTTACCAAACCTTGTTCTCCAGTGAAATGAGAGCATTAGGGGTAGTTTGAGAGTGGTATACCGATGTTGTAGGCTCCAATCTCTGTGAGTCGTCTACGCATTGAAGATTTCTATTTGAAATCCATGATACAAGAGCTGCATTTTCACATTTGTGCCTTGAATGCTGAAATATAAATAGGGCTCACCCATCTTCTGGATGTATATTTGTGTCTGAGAGTAAGAGACCACACTTGTGCAGTGTTGCTGCTCAAAGCTTATTGGGTTGAGTCCTAAAAAGGATGAGGGAGTTTTCATTGAACCAAACCAAATGTTGAAAGTACCAGATAGTATGGATGCGGGGAAGATGGTTCAAGTAGTGGTAGTCTTGAACCAGAGAGCACAGCCTCAGAATTAAAGGACATCCCTTTGGCTGAAGACACTTCTCCTTTGTTCTAGAGGGTAGGGAATCTGGAATTCATTGTCACAGACAGCTGTGAAGGCTAAGTCACTGGGGAGATTTAAAGCAGAAATTGGTAGTTTCTTGATTTATAAAGATGTCAAAGGTTGTGGTGAGGAGGCAGGAGAGTGGGGTTGAGAGGAAAGATGCATCAGCCATGATTTGAATGGTGGAGCAGAATTGATGAGAGTGACATGAATCATTCAGTCACTTGAAAATACTTTTCTAAAACATACTTTTTTTGAAATGGACAGGAATGAGTTCGCTTAATTTTTGTCACATTTCCAATCATCCTTTGTTATCTCTGCATGGACCACTCTTTCCCCCCCCCCCCCCCCCCCCTCCCTGGTATGTTCATCCCAACTTGATTTCTGCTTTCTGTTCCCTTACCACTGTAAGAGGGTCCCCTGATCCTCCTGTCCTATTCCCCAACAAGTTCCAGCTGCTCATCATCCCTTCATTTATCTGGTTCCACTCACACCTTTCTTATCTGTTTCCAACATCTGGCACCTTTTGTGTCTCCACGAATCACATTCCAGGTTCTGTCCCTCCCTCGACTCCACTCTTCTACCTGGTTTCATCTGCCAATCATATCCCTCCTCATGTGGTCCCACCAATTGCCTGACAGCCCCTTTCTCACCTCTCACTCTCCCCTCAACACCTTTGGTTCTGATGCAGGATCTTGATTCAACATTGACCATCCATTTGCCTCCACGGATGCTTCCTGACCTGTTGAGTTCCTCCAGAAAGTTATTTTTGCTTTCGACTTCTATCAGTTTTGGCTTTGCAGTTGGGAGACTTGTACTTCTGCACTAGGAATTGTGCTTCTGACTGTTCACTCCTTGGAGGCTGTACTGGCTTGTTTATCTTGGTCCTTGCCCCTGATACATCAGCATTATGAGAGTATGGTGAGCAAGACTGGTGTTGGGTTCATATCATTTCAATGCCTGACTGCACACAATTTGCAGGGCAATCAAAAGGAAGATGTAGAGGCTTTGGATATGGTGCAGATGAGATTTACCAGGATGTTGCCTGGATTGGAGAACATTGTCATTTGAAGCAAAGTTGACAGAGTTCACCCTTTTCAGTGACAAAGGATGAGAGATGACTTAATAGATGTTCTGTATATAATCGATCCCTTATAATAGTTGACCCTTTTTTTGGTCCAAAATTTGTGGTTTTTTGTATGACCTGTGTAAAGGTTGGCCCTTTCTTTCTCACCCCACCCCCTTATTTTTGGCCCTGCCCAACCAAGCTACGGCACCATGGACTTGCCACCTGGTCTTGGCTATCCAAGCTCCCTATGCCTTGAATGACGCACGCAGGTACTTGTCACTGTCAAAACCATGACTTGTGTAATAGTTGCTCTCTGTCCCCCAAATTTGTCCTGAAAAATTGGTCCCAAAAAATTTGACTATTGTGCAAGTATATTACAGTGTACAAAATTATGAAGATGCTTAATTATGGGGGAGCGATAGCAAATAGCAGAGGACATGTGTTGAATGTGTAAGCTTTGGGGAGATGACACCAGTAACTTTTTTTTACTGCACAGTGGTGGGTGTTTTGGAAACTATTGCTGGAGGTAGTGATGGAGATGTACAACAAGGAGGTTCAGAAGACTCAGATGGACACATGGATGAAAGATAAATGGAGGGTAATGGGTGCGAGCTGGGGAAAAATTAAATTGTTGTGGAGTCGGTCAACATCATAGGCTGAAGGCCCTGTACTGTGCTGTAATGTTATGTTCTAAAATACATCTTAATGAGCTTGTTAAGCCAAAGATTGGTTTGAATTAGATGCATGATCTTAATCATTTTCCATCCTTAACAGTTGTTAGGATGATTTAAAGACTATCTACATCATTGTGAAGTTAAATCCTTCACTGGATTATTTGAAAAGAACTTTGAATGCATGCATGAGTAATTGACGGGCAGTGTTAAATTTGGTTTTTGTGATCCTGTTATTTGTTTTTGTCTGTTTTTACTGCAGGTTGTAGATGATATGGGCAGCGAAATGAAGATCCTGAGAGGGCACTGTGGTCCTGTCTATGGTACCAAGTTTCTCTCTGATAATTCTGGACTTTTGTCATGTTCAGAAGACACGTCAATTCGATACTGGGATTTGTGCAGTTTTAAAAACACTGCTTTATATCGAGGTCATGCTTATCCAGTCTGGGACATTGATGTTAGTCCCTTGAGCCTTTACTTTGTCAGTGGATCACATGATCGGACTGCAAGACTTTGGGCACTTGACAGAACGTACCCACTACGCATTTACGCAGGTCACTTAGCAGATGTAGACTGTGTAAAGTTTCATCCAAACTCGAATTATTTGGCCACAGGCTCGATAGATAAAACTGTGCGGCTGTGGAGTACTCAGCAAGGAAACACAGTTCGGCTCTTCACAGGACATCGTGGCCCTGTGCTATCACTGGCCTTTTCTCCGAATGGGAAGTACTTGGCTTCAGCAGGTGAAGATCAGCGACTGAAGTTGTGGGACTTAGCATCAGGTACTTTATTCAAAGAGCTGAGGGGGCATACTGACAACATAATTAGCCTTGCATTTAGTCCAGATAGCAGCCTGATTGTTTCTGCATCAGTTGACAATTCTGTCCGAGTCTGGGATATTCGTAACACTTACTCCAGTTCGTCAGTGGATGGTTCTTCCAATGAGCTGGTGGGTGTATATACAGGACAAAGCAGTAATCTTTTGAGTGTTCAGTTCATGTCCTGTAATCTGGTGTTGGTTACTGGTGTTGCACAGGAGAAAAAAGAAACATAAACATAAGTGATCAATTCTAGTGGAAATAAATTACTAGAAAAATAAGTCACATGTGGACCACATGTTTCAAGTGCATTGTTCTGGCTTGCCTTGGTCACATATGATATGTGTATCCTCCTGGCTTGCATGGACAACATCCTGTGGCAGCCTAAAACATAAACTGTAGCACAATTTTCCCAGTATTTAGATAGGAAGGAGCATAGTGGGGCCAGTGCACATGGTTATCCTCTTGCCAGCCTGTATCTGTTTCGGCTGAGTGCCCTGTGAAATTTCTGGATCACTCAGTTTGTAGCCCTGTGCAGGTCCACTAGGCAAATAAGTGAAGGTCAATGCAAGGCTAGGTGATGATGCAGATTTGTATTACTGTCTTGCTATGACATTCAAAATGTGAATCGGACACTTTCCAGTGTTGGTGATTGTATGTACATCTGTAGAATGGATGACACCACTTGTGTACAATCAGCCAAAAGGTGACTAGAATGTTCTTGTTGTAATTTATTTTGTTTGATCTTGTTAGATCAGTCAGAATCCCAGTTTTCTTCTGTTACACTAGCCTAGATGTTTAACTATGAATTTTCTGGTTAATACACTTGTATGACAGAGTTCAGTTGTGATTAATCCACAAATGTTGTAATCTGTGAAATGTTCTTGTATTTGAAATCAGTTATTTGAAAATAATCCAGTTCTTCAATAAACAGCCATGGGTCTTTTGGAGATTACATGAACCTTTCTATCTTCAGAAAAACATTACATTATTGTCAAACTACAAATTAAAGTCTGTTTTGCACACAGATAAATGTTTTCTGCCTTGTAATACAACTTGTTTTCAGTAAATGACCTCGACATGATCAACGTTTCAAGATCTAGGCAACATTCAGTATGGGTTGAATGGTGGCAAGTAACATTCATGCCATAGATCCTCAGCAATGACCATCTGCAAAGAGACATTATAACCACTTCCCCATGATATTTATAACATTACCAACAGAATTCCCCCATCAATATAGGTTCACTACTGACCTGAAATCCAACTGAACTAGCCTCTGTGATTACATGAACAGATCAGTCTGAGTATCCCTTGATACATGCCTGCTGCTGCTCCAAAGCTTTTCTATCCCTAGCAAGGCACATGTCAATAATGAAATGGAATATTCTCTCACCTGAACATGTGCATTTTGATTAAGCAACTGACTTCATTATTACTCTTTCCACCACCTTAAACATCTATTCTTTTCACCACTGGCAGATCAAAGGCTCAAGGTGCCTGGAAACACTATTTGCAGAATATCCTCCCAATTTGCTCACTGATCTGAATCGAGAATGTATTGCTGGTCCTTAATTGTCATGGAGTCTAAATCCTGGTCTTTACAGGATTATTGGAATGAAATCAGAAATATTGCAGCAGCTGGAGAAAGTGGCATGCTTTTGATGGCATTGACTTGGCAGGAGTGCAGCTGCCTCACAGTTCCATTGACCAAGTTTCAATTCTCTGGTACTGATTGCAGGTTGCATGTTTTCCTTGTGACCACATTGGTTTTCTAGACTCTTGCTTTCCTCTAGCATTCCAGAGACATGCAGTAATTGGCTAGCCTGAGTACAGATGGATGAAATAAATATTGGAATAGGATTGTCATGAGTGCTGGTTTCAGCCAAAATGGTGAGGAAATTGAATAAAAAAATAACCCCCACCTTATCGAGGACTATTAAGGGTTGGGCGATTAAATACTGCCCTTCCAGCATTGCCTATGTCCTGTTTTTTATGTTGCCATGGTTGGGAACTAAATATTGTGGGATACATTTTGGTATTATAGGCAGTAAAGAAAATAAGTAGGTTGTGAAATAACAAGGAATTTAAGTAATTGCTCGTGGTTGTCTGGTTGCAACCAGCCTGCAAGATGGAACATAAGAAAATTAAGAAAGACAGTTCAAGAAAGGTGTTGCAAACAAGCTACTGAAGTTTAGCAGTTAGTGCAATGCTACTACAGAACCAGCAACCTAGGTTTGAATCTGGTGCTTTCTGTAAAGAGTTTGTATGTTCTCCCCATGGTCTGCATGGATTTCCTTCCACCCTCCCAAAAATAATGTATGGGGTTTGTCAGTTAATTTGGGGGGGATTGATCTCATGGCCCTGAAGGGTGTTTTACCATGCTGTTGAGAAAGAAAGAAAAAGAAAATGGAAGTTAATGAGTGTGGTTGTGAGGACAAGGTTTTAGGACAATATTTTGTGGAAGGAAACAGGGGTCAACTGTCATGGGATGGGATTAATCTTTTACCCCCTCCATAAATCTTCGTCCGCGAAGCCAAGCCAAAGAAGACATGATCCTCAGAGAAGATGAAATCTCAGTGTTCATTTTAAGGATTAAAATGTGACTAAAGCTATCTTAAATTTGAAGCTAATTACAAAGGTGAACAGAGTTGGCCAATATGGTTCAGGGAAAATAGTTTGAAAAGATGGTAGATAAGCAGCAGCAGGGATTTGAAGAGATTTCAAAATTAACATATATTCGATTGAGAGGAAGTCTGCAGGAGGAATTATCTTTGTGGCTAACTGAAGAACTTCAAGGTAATGTGCATTTTTTCAGATACTATCACAAAAGTGAGTGAAAGGCAAGAAGGGTGGGGTGGCACGGTTGGCATAGCAGTTAGCGCAATGCCTATACAACGACAGTGCTCAAGACAAGTTTGAATTTTGTGCTGTCTCTAAGGAATTTGTACTTTCTCCCCATGTCGGCATGGGTTTTCTCCAGGGGCTCCAGTTTCCTACCATCGTTCTAAACTTTCGGGGGGAGGGCAGGGGGTGTAGGTTAATTGGGTATAAATTGGGCATCTTGGACTTGTGGGTTGAAATAACCTGTCACCATGGTGTATGTCTAAATTTAAGGGTGGGTAAAGTTTAGAAAACAAAGGGCAATATATGCTGTGTCTAGTTGGTTAAATAGAAACAATAAGAATAAATATTGTATAAAAAAGAAAATAGTTCAGGGAAGTGTTGGTCCAGAGAAGGAGAAATTAGGGTATTAATGGAAAATAAGGAAATGGCAGAGATGTTGAAGAATTCCTTCAAGAAGAAAGGTAATAAGAGAATCTGCATAACTGGAAAATCTTGTAGCAAAAGGAAGAAGCTTGAAGCAGTTGTGATTACAAAGGGAAAACATAGCAAGCTTATGGGAATAAATATTTATGGATCCCCTGAACTTGTTAGCTCCATATGCAGAGTTAAATTTGGGTGCTGGGGTAGTGCAGGCATTGGTTGAGTTCTTCCAAAGTTCTAGGTAATTCAGTTGATTGGAAAATTGAAAATGTAATCCCTTGTTCAAAAAGGAGCTAGAAAGCAGGGCAATTTGCATGTACTGGAATCTATTGTGAAAGTAGCAGGACATGCAGAAAAGCAGCATTCTATCAAGCAGAGAGAGGATGGTTTCATGAAAAAGAAATAGTGTCTGAAGATGTGATGGGTAGATTAAAGAGAAGCATTAGATAGCATGCACTTGGTTTTCCAAAAGGCAATTGACGTGGTTTCGTATATTAAAAAAAATTAATTGAGGACAATAAATTAGTCTGGGTTTTCTTTGGCTTGGCTTCGCGGACGAAGATTTATGGAGGGGGTAAAAGTCCACGTCAGCTGCAGGCTTGTTTGTGGCTGACAAGTCCGATGCGGGACAGGCAGACACGGTTGCAGCGGCTGCAGGGGAAAAATAGTTGGTTGGGGTTGGGTGTTGGGTTTTTCCTCCTTTGCCTTTTGTCAGTGAGGTGGGCTCTGCGGTCTTCTTCAAAGGAGGTTGCTGCCCGCCAAACTGTGAGGCGCCAAGATGCACGGTTTGAGGCGATATCAGCCCACTGGCGGTGGTCAATGTGGCAGGCACCAAGAGATTTCTTTAGGCAGTCCTTGTACCTTTTCTTTGGTGCACCTCTGTCACGGTGGCCAGTGGAGAGCTCGCCATATAACACGATCTTGGGAAGGCGATGGTCCTCCATTCTGGAGACGTGACCCACCCAGTGCAGCTGGATCTTCAGCAGCGTGGACTCGATGCTGTCGACCTCTGCCATCTCGAGTACATCGACGTTAGGGATGAAAGCGCTCCAATGGATGTTGAGGATGGAGCGGAGACAACGCTGGTGGAAGCGTTCTAGGAGCCGTAGGTGATGCCGGTAGAGGACCCATGATTCGGAGCCGAACAGGAGTGTGGGTATGACAACGGCTCTGTATACGCTTATCTTTGTGAGGTTTTTCAGTTGGTTGTTTTTCCAGACTCTTTTGTGTAGTCTTCCAAAGGCGCTATTTGCCTTGGCGAGTCTGTTGTCTATCTCATTGTCGATCCTTGCATCTGATGATATGGTATTAGTCTGGGTATAGACAAGCTAAAAGGAAGGCAGTTGGAATTGATCACTTCCAATTCATGCAGTGATCAAAGCGAGGTCCACAATTATTCACGTTTTATGTTAATGACTCAGGTGAAGAGATGATGTGTATTGTGACCAAATTTGCTGACAATTTAAAGATAGGAAAGCATGTTGTGAGGGAGAGATGAAGTCTGAAGAGGGATATTGATGGGTTAAGTCAATGAGCAAAACTTTGGCTGGAAGTATTAATGAGGTTTTCAACCTTGGAGGATTTGAAAAAACAATTATATTCAAATGAAGAGAAGCAATAGGGTCATGTTGTGCGGGGAGATTTGGCTGAATGACAAAGTGGGTGTGCCGGTACAGCAAGTGTTAAATGGAACACTGATAATTATTGCAAAGGGAATGGAATATAAAAGTAGAAAGTCTTGATAGAACTGTCAGGGTATTGTTGAGACCGCAACCATACATTGCATTCATTCAGTTTTATCACCATACTTGAGAGATGTGCTTGCATTGGAGAATGTTCAGAGAAGGTTGATTAAGAATAATTCCTGGGATGAAAAGGCTGCTTTTAAGTTTGATCTTAAACTCAAGAAAGCTTCACAAATTCTGAGAGGGTATTTGGTGTTTGGATATTTTCTGACATCTTGTAATTGAGAATTTCAGAATGTTTTTCATTGAAGATAAATATGGAAAATCTTCTCTCAGAAGGTTGTGAATCATTGGAATTGTCCAGACCTCTGGAAGATGTGAAGGCAGAGTCAATGAGGCTGAAATAGGGATAGAGAGTGATAGGCAGAAAACAAGTCAAGTTGAGAGTCAGATTAGCTATGATCCTATTGATTGGAGAGCAGGCTCAATGGATGGTGTGGCCTGTTTCTCAGGTCTTGTATGTTTCTGAATCTTTCCATCTCTGATTTACTCCATTATGAATATGAAGAAATAACTTATTGCCATCTGGTTAGAAGTATTTTCCAACATGAGCAAATTAAGGTTGAATTTTTAATTGGAGACACGAGATTGCAGATGCTGGGATCTGGAGGACAAAAATGATATGCTTCAGCATCGGGGTGAGGGGAATGGTTTAATCATCGATCAGTCTTTTTCTCCCACTGATGCTGCTCGATCCACTGAATTTCTCCAGAAGAATTTTTTTTAATTTCAAGTTCCTCTAACTCTTAATTGGTGAAAGGTTTTTCAACTTCGTGACGGAAAATGGTGAAAAGTTCCCACTTCTGGCCAGACCACGTCATCCAAAATAATGAATGAGAGTTTTTGTCATTTACACAAAATCAATGTTCAGATGTAATTAAAGTCTATTAGGTGTCTCATGCTTCTGAGCTGAAAAGTTTGTTGATATTCTCAGCAAATAAGAGAAATGCTTTCAAAGTAAGAACACTGGGGAGTTGAACCATGCTTGCTCTCCATTGAATGAGGGAATAGGAAGAAGAATGTGTTTGGAGGTCAAAGTGTGAACTACCAAACACCCAATTACAGGAAAGGAAGTGATCATGTAAAACTGAAACCAAAGTATCCTAATCTCAAATGCAATCTGGTATGATATGGCATTGAGCCAGGAGTATGGAAGTCATTTTGAAAAATTATCTGATTCAACTTTACAAGGAGCAGGAGTTTCTCAAACTTCACAATTTCTATTTTGTTTTGATGTACAATGTTTGGATTAGGGACTGATCATGGTAATATATTGTTCACAGTTTGCTTAGGCCGTGGTTAGAAAGAAACCCTGTGCTGGGATCCATTCTATCTGGTTTCCAGATAAGGGAAAGGGAAACCCTGACTTCATTACATTCAGGCAGGCAATTAAAGTGATTCCATTGCCATTAAAGTGTCCTGGGTAAACAGGACATCCCAAGATCACTTGAATAAGGCAAGAGGTGAAGTAAGATCATTACTGCATTGTCCAATCAGGAAGAAATCATTGATAGTAACATCTACCTCTTTATTAATGGGGTGATTGATTAGAATAGTAAAGGATAGAGAGCACCTCCCCTCCCCTCCAAAAATGGAGTATTAAATACTCCAAGTTCATGCATTGAGGATGAAGGAGATGGGTGGCCAAGTCTTTGCATTGACCAACATTGGGGATTCACCACATCTGCTGTGTATCCTATTGTCTGTTTTGAATGAATGTATGATTTGCCTAATGAACCAATAAACTACTCCCTAACTCTTTGGGTAACTCTGGTACTATAAATCCTCCAAATCTATTGGAGGACACCAGCATCACTTTTGTACACTTAGCCAACATCCCATCGTGGAGGCCATAATTGGATAGGCCACATTGCTCGCACACCACGAGGACTCTTGAAACAGATGCCGTTGACCAATCTCTGCCTCGTTGATGGGAAAGTCTGCAGGTCCCATATCTGCTTCATCAGCCACATGATCATTAAAGAAATGGCCGAGAAGAAGATTCTTCTTATGCATTACTGATAAAACAGCTCCAGGTAGGGTCTCTTTCAGACTTTATGTAGGGGCAGCATTAGCTTTGGATGCAGGATTACTGCATTAGGTGCCGCATTACTTCAGATTTTCAGACATAAAAGACCATATCCTTTCATCTTTTAAATTATTCCTTGAAAATGGTGACACGGGTGGACAGGCAGATGAAGATGTTTGTCTTCATCAGTCAGGATATTGTGCACAGAAGTTGGTTGGGATGTCATTTTACAACAATGAAGACGTTGATGAGGTAACATTTAGAGTATTGATCCATTTTGGTCACCCAGTGAAGGAATGCTGCAAAGGGTGTAGAAAATGTTAGTAAAAATACATCAAAATGCTGGAGGAACTCAGCTGGTCTTTTCAGCGTCCATAGGAGACAAAGCTATATTGCGGATGTTTTGGGTCTGAGCCAGAAAAATGGAAATCTCAAACTCTCAGAATTCAGACAGTGTTGGCTGGGGGAGGAATCCAGACCAACAGAAGGTGTTAATTAGCAATGATAAGGTAAGAATTTATCATGTCGTACAGAATGGAGAGAGAGCTGGAGGAAGGTGACAGAGGAAGAAATGGAAGGTAACAAAAGCCAGAGAAGTTGATATTAATGCCATTCGGTTGGAGGGTGCCCAGTCAGATGAGATGTTTGCTCCAGATCCAGAACTTACCCTCAATAACTTTTCCTTTGACACATACCACTTTATCCAGGTTAAAGAGGTAGCTTTTTTGTTGGCTCCATGAAGCAATCCATGTACAAGCCTACACAGGCAAAGACCCTCAACTCTTCCTCCACTGCATCAATAACTACCTTGGTGTTGCTTCATGTACCAATAATGAGCTCATTGACTTCATCAGCTTTGCTGTCAACTTCCATCCTGACCTCAAATTCACTGGGTCCATCTCTAGTAGCACTTTCCCTTTCTTCATCTCTCTCTGTCATCATTTTGGGAGACAAACTCTCAACAGACATCTTCTACAAGCCGACCAACTCCTACAGCTACCTCAATTACACCTCTTCCCACCCTGTCCCCTGTAAGGATTCCATCAATCTCTGTTGCCTCTGCACCCTGGATGAGGACAATGCCAGATCATCAGAGATGTCCTCCTTCAAACAATGTGGCTACCACCATCAATTTAGCATTCACCTCTATATTCTCCATTATCCACACATCTGCCCTGGCCCCCTCCGCCCCCATGTGCAATAAGGACAGGATTCCCCGTCCTCACCTACCACCCCATCAGCCTCCACATCCAACACATCTCCATTTCCGCCACCTTCCACGTAATCCCACCACAAGACATATTCCCCTCTCCACCTCCCTCCACAATTGCCTTGTCCACTCCTCCCTCCCCACTAATTGTCCTCTTGTGACCTACCCCTGTGACCGCAGGAAATTCTCCATTTGCGCAAACCCCCCCCACAACCACATTTCGGGACCCCAAACAGTAGTTCCAAGTGAAGCAACATTTCACTTGTGAATCTGCAAGGGTCATCGACTTTGTCGTCTCCTCTTCATTGAAGAGGTTGATGCAGAGTGGGTGATTGCTTTGTTGAGCACCTTGGGCTCTGTCTGCCACAATAGCGTCCATCTCTCAGTGGCCAACCATTTCAATGCCCCATCCCATTCCCTTGTTGACATGTCTGTCCACGGTCTCTTCTGAGACCACCTGCAAATGAAGGAACACACCTCATTGTCCAATTGGGCACCGCCAACCAGATGGCATTAATATTGACTTCTCCGGCTTTCATTAAACACCTCCCCCCCCCAACTTCTTTCCTGTCTCTTTCCCCCAACCCTAGCTCTCCCGTCTCCTTTCGCACAAACATGATAAATTCTTACTTTGTCCATTATTGTACCAAATTAACACCTTTGATTGATCTGATTCCTCCCACACCTAACATTGCCTGAATTCTTGAGACTCTGAGATTTGAAGGCACATTCTGCTTATTCCTTGAACAAGAGCTCAGGCTTGAAATGTTGACAATATATCTGTCGCCGATGGATGCCGTAAGATTGACTGAGTTCCTCCAGCATTTTGGTGTCTTTTTACTACAATCACAGGATCTGAAAACTTTTTTGCTTCACTCAAGAAAATATTTTACTGGGACAGAAGGGCTTGAATTATAACGAGAGACTGGATAGGTTGGGACTTTGCTCCTTGCAATGTAGAAGGCTAAGGGATGGCCTCATAGAGGTTTATACAATTATAAGAGGCAATAGTCAATAGCTCAATAGTTGGTCTTTTTTTCTACCAGGGAATGGTAACTAAAACTGGAGGCCTTAGATTTAAAGTGAGAAAAGAAAAATTTAAAAGGGGCCTGAGGGTCAACTATTTTCCTGACAGGGTGATGTGTGTGGAAGTAACTGACATATTGGAGTTGGGTACAATTGCACTGCTCAAAAGACATTATGTCCATGGATAGGAGACATTTAGAGGGATGCAGGCTAAATGCATGCAAATGGGACGAACTTGGGTAAACATGGTGGGAAAGGACAAGTTGGACAAATGGATGTGTTTCCATGCTCTTATGACTTGATTTTTAATTTCTGCACTTATCTGTGATATTTTAATTTTCTTTAATCATAGACATTTTCATTCACCATTGTTTCTAGCTTTTCACCATTAGTACTCTGTTGATAAAAATGAAGTCCAAAGTGGAGCCCCAGACTCTGTGAGTTCGTATAATTATGGAGGGTGTGACAGAGTATAAAGATATGATTTTGGGAGATAAATTGAGAAAGGTTTGTTCGAGTAGGTCACATACAAACACTTTAAAACAGATCTTATTTGAAATACTGGAGCTCTGCTAATGCTACACATATCAGCCCCACAGCCTTTGCAAGAGCTTTGGAGACTGCCCAAGAGACTTCACTAATGGATTGTTGGAGCTGCAGATGGTCTGGAGCTGTCCTAAGAGGATCATGTGGTTTGCATGCAGAGAGTGAAACAGGATTTTTCCCATACACCCCACCCCACACACATCACCCCACTGTGCCCCCCCCCCCGTGCACCACCCCCCCCATATACAGTGTTACAGCCAGCAACAGCAGCAGGGACTGGAACAGGACAAGCTGGCAAGCTTGTGGAACACCCCATTTGGAAGACAGGTTGTAAGTGCTTAGTTCACCCTGGTCAAAGCCCTTGTGGTTCATACAAGAGGAGAGGACTGGCTATCTAATGTTTCACTTGGAATAAGAGAAACAAAAAGGCACTCTCTGTTGACCTGAAAGAAAGAGGTTATCATCTGGAGAACCCTGAAGGGGGCAAGTTTCGTCAGCCAGACACTGGAGTGGCTGATTTAAAAGGAATCAGTTGTGGATGTCCTGAAACAACAAATTTCTCTGCAAACTGACAAGAACCTTTCTGAGTGGTAACCATGTACCTTTCAAGCACCAAAGTCTGGTGAACTTTATAAATGTTAAATTCTGTGCACGGTATAAAAATTGTCTGCAACCAGTGAACTTGGAGGAATGAGAAGTGAGATTGGACTATGAATCGAATAACTTTTCAGAACTTGCACACACGTTACATACACATGTGCTTAGAATTAGAAGGGGGTTAAGTTAGGCTAGTTAAGTCAATAGTAATTTATTAAAATGTGATTAGAATTTTTGTTTTGTAGTTTTAACGTCTTTATAGTTTAGTAAGCTTTGATTTTTTTTAGCACTCAAATTCTAAAATGTAACATGTCAGTATGGCTCATAACAAGGGAAGGAGGAAACATAAAAGGGTAAAAAAAAATCAGCTGTTCATTCAGCAAATGAAAAAAACTTTTATAGTGGAAAATGGTCTTTTGACAATATAGATATGATTCCTAGTTTGGAGAAAAGAGACTACCAATAAGTAGAAATATAAAATAAATGCAGAAAATACTGGAAATATTCAGAAGACCCAGCAGCATTATACAGTATACATAAATACAATGTACAGGTGCATTGAAATTCTTACTTGCTGCAGCCAAACAGGTATGGAGGATGCACCAACTACAAAAATATAAACTACAGATGTGTTGTGGAAAGCATCAGAGCTTGGGTATTTGTATTGGGAGAGATCATGGCTGTCACATGATGGCATTCTTTCCTATCTTGTCAGAGGACACACCAGTTGCCAATCAAGCCTATCAGCACATACCCACCTATCAGCACATACCTTGCTGTTGGCCCATGTTAATTACCCGCTCTGCACCCTCCAGCCTGCCTGTACTTGATCTCCGGTCATTGGCTGCCATAATTAGACTAGTCTGCTTGGCACTGAGCCATTGCCATTGCCCCCCCCCCCCCACCCCCTGTTAATCACCTCAGTTGGACTCTCCAGCACTATAAAGGTGCATGCACCCTTTGTTCTCTCTCTTGCCATCTTCAAGGGACACCCAGCTCAACCTTGGGCTGAGAAACTTGGACCTGGAGAAGCTGGTGGTGAGATGAGAGTACCATTTAATAGGGGTTGGGAGTACCGATCAGTGTCTTTAGATTAGCACAGAGCTGTGTTCGTCCAGAGCCAAGGGGTGGCAGGTCAAAAATTTACCTTTCCCTTGATTGTATGCATGCATGTATCTTTTTTCTACATGCCCATTTATTAGCTGTGTGTGTGTTTTATGCCACTTATTTTTTCCCATGCTGTCAAATTCTTATTGCCAACCAAATGCGGTTCCCACGCTGAGTAATAAACTGTATGATTTGTTTATCGTTATTCCGTCCTTCCCAGTTGTTGCAGAAATTGCGCATGTGTGTGTGCTGTGTATAACCTCGTTTTCACACAGCTTTGCCACTAGCAAATAGTTTTTTGCTATCGAAACCTGTGTCCAGAGCATTGCATTAGAGACCTCCCAAACCTGTTGCCTCACTCTCAACGGTATGGGAGCACAAAGCCTTGCAAAAGGTAGTGGACTCAACCAATGACATCACAGGCAAAACACTCCCACCATCGAGAAAATCGACATGAGATGCTGCCATTGGAGAGCAGCAACAATCATAAAGGATCCACACTACACATGGCATTCTCTGTTCTTGCATCTGCCATCAGGAAAAAGGAATAGATACCACAAAGCTTGTACCATCAGATTCAGGAACAGATGACACCCCTCCACCATTAGACCTCCTAAACAAAAAACTCAGACTCATTTCAGGCCTCTTACTTTGCACATTTATTATTGATTTTTTTTTTCTGTATTCACAGTTTACATTTCTTTCTTTGCTTAAGGTTCTCTCTTTTGTATATGCATCTTTTCTAGAGGACAGCTTTTTTGCACTACCAATAAGTAGAAATTCTGTCTGACCTTCAGGAAAAAGAATCTCGGTAGTATGTGATTTCATATATTTCTTCTTTGGCTTGGCTTCGCGGATGAAGATTTATGGAGGGGTAAATGTCCACATCAGCTGCAGGCTCATTTGTGGCTGACAAGTCCGATGTGGGACAGGCAGACACGGTTGCAGCGGTTGCAGGGGAAAATTGGTTGGTTGGGGTTGGGTGTTGGGTTTTTCCTCCTTTGTCTTTTGTCGGTGAGGTGGGCTCTGCGGTCTTCTTCAAAGGAGGTTTCTGCCCGCCGAACTGTGAGGCGCCAAGATGCACGGTTTGAGGCGATATCAGCCCACTGGCGGTAGTCAATGTGGCAGGCACCAAGAGATTTCTTTAGGCAGTCCTTGTACCTCTTCTTTGGTGCACCTCTGTCAAGGTGGCCAGTGGAGAGCTCGCCATATAACACGATCTTGGGAAGGCGATGGTCCTCCATTCTGGAGACGTGACCTACCCAGCACAGTTGGATCTTCAACAGCGTGGATTCGATGCTGTCGGCCTCTGCCATCTCGAGTACTTCGATGTTAGGGATGAAGCCACTCCAATGAATGTTGAGGATGGAGCGGAGACAACGCTGGTGGAAGCATTCTAGGAGCCGTAGGTGATGCACTTTGACAATAAATCTGAACTTTGACAAGACAAAAAAAGGAAGTAAAAATAAAACATGCATGTGCACACACACACTACCACCCACCCACCCACCCACCCCCCCCCCCCCAAATATTTGGGACAAAGACACTTTATTTGCCCCCATTTTCCAGTTTTACATTTGTTATCAAACAATTCACATGTGATTCAAGTGCACATTCCAGATTTTATTAAAGGGTATTTGTGTACATTTTAGTTTGACCATGTAGAAATCACAGCAGTTTTGAAGCATAGTCTCCTCATTTCAGGGCACCATAATATTTGGGACATAACAGTGGTATATTATAATAGTCATGTAAGTAAAGTACTTTGTTGCATATCCCTTGCATGCAATGACTGCTTGAAGTCTGATTCATAGACATCACCAGGTGCTGAGTATCTTCTCTGGTGATGCTGTGTCAGGACTCTCCTGCAGCCATCTTCAGCTCCTGCTTATTTTGGGGGCTTGTTCCCTTAGGTTTTCTCTTTGGCATATGGAAGGCATGATCAGTTGGGTGACTGACTTGGCCATTCAAGAATTTTCCAGTTTTTAGCTTTGTTGATTTGGCAGTATGTTCGGAATCATTGTCTTGCCATAAAATGAAGTGCTGTGCAATGAATTTGGAGGCATTTCTTCAAGCTTGAGCAGATAAGATGTTTCTATACACCTTATTTTACTACTGCCATCAGCAGTTACATCATCATTGAAGATAAGAGTGCCAGTACCTGTGGCAGACATACATGCACAGGCCATGTTTCATTAATGAGGTGGTATGATTTGGATCTTGGGCTGTTCCTTTACTCCTCCACATTTGGCTCTTGCCATCATCTGATACAGGTCAATCTTGCTCTCATCTATCCACAAGACTTTTTTTCCAGAATTCTGCAGGCTCTTTTAAGTACTTCTTGGCAAACTAATGTGGCCATCCTGTTTCTGTGGCTAACACCTGGTCTGAAGGTCTGTATGGCCTAGCTGACAGAGGTTGCCACCGACTATATCTCACCCTCCCCACAGGTTTCAAGGCAGCCACCGTCATCCCGGTGCCTAGGAAAGTGACGGTAACTAATAAATGACTACTGCTCAATGGCATTGATTTCCATGATCATGGAAATGCTATGAGTGCCCAGTGATAGAACACATCAAAGCACACCTGCATGTAATAATGGCCTCATTGTTCTGCCAGATTTAGTTCCAGCAGAATCATCTAAATTTGTATATGATACAACAGTGGTTGGCCTCATCAGCAACAATGATGAATGGCACTATAGAGAGGAAAGTGAAAGACTCATAAATTCAACAAGATAAACGGTTACTTTAATAAAAGTTGCTTTTAATTATCTTTAAACATGAAAACAGGATCAAACTTTAACTTATTAATATTAACAACCTAACTTAATCCTCTTCTTTATTCTGAAGCACACATGTATGTAATGTGTATATAAGTTCAAAAAAATTCTTTGATTCACAGTCCAATCTCACTTCTCACTCCTCCAAGTTCACTGGTATCAGGCAATTCTTATACTGTGCACAGAATTTGACATTTATGAATTTCACCAGCTTTGGTGCTTGAAAGGTAAATGGTTACTGCTCAGGAAGGTTCTTGTCGGTTTTCAGAGAGAGATTTGTTGCTTGTTGGACACCCATAACTAATCCCTTTCGATCAGCCACTTCAGTGTCTTGCGAGCAAAACCCCCGGGTTTTCCAGGTGATAACCTCTTTCTTTCAGGTCACCAGAGTTCCTCTTCTGTTTCCCTTGTTTCAAGTTGTGGTGCAGAGGGCGATCTCTGTACCTGCAGGAAGACCACTTATGGGCTGACTTCACCTGGCTGGCTGTCAATCAGCTGACCTGAATATAAACCTGAGCTGGCCCCTCCTGAGCCAGTCACATGGGGAGCCATCAAGGCTTGAACTGGTGTTCAGACTTTTACTGGAATAAAGCCTGTTGTACAGTCTTTTGAGTTTTGTGCTTGCTTGCTGCTACCTTAAGAGAGACCATGGAGAAGTTTCTGATGATCAGGAGCCTGGAGATCAACCCCAACATCTGAATGCCCAATCACGCTTCGAGATCTGGAAGCACGCGATTGAGGCGATCATCCTAACACAGGCTAAGGTGATCAACACCAACCTGAAATGGCTCATGGTGCTCCTCATCAAGCTGGACCTACGAGTTTTCCAGGCCATCAAGGACTTCTCGGACTACGAACCTGCGATGGCCAACCTGGAGAGCATGTACAAGCCTCCAACAAATGTGGTCTATGCCTGGTACCTGCTCAGCATCAGGTCCCAGCACCAAGTGAGATGGCAGATGCCTATCTGGAGGCCCTGCGTGAGCTAGCCCGCCCACACCTGGCCAAGACCAGGGTGACCGAAGGGGAAGTGAGCGACTGATCTGGGACATCTGCGTGTGAGGGCTGTGCTCGAGGAGCATCCGACAGAAGCTGCTGGAGGAAAACATTGCCTCACTTATCAGGACAATGGCGGTAGTTTGCTCCCTGGAGGATCCAGCTCTTCATGCAGAGGTATTCAATGTCCGACTCCCCCAGCCTGGCAGATGCAAATAACTGCCATTATCGAAGGGCCCTACGTGGAGAAGACTATCGCAGCCACCGGCGCAGCCACCGGCGCAGCTCACCCCTGTAAGCATTGCGGGTCCCGGTGTGGGTCAGACAGGTGATCCCGCAAAGGCTGGCCAGCAAGGAACTCGCATTGCTCCCGGTGCAGGAAGAAAAGCCCTTTCGCAAAGGTGTGCCTTTCCAGGCCCTTCGGGAGCACTGCAGCCCTCCGCGACCAGCTGTGAGTCCTTCCGAACGCCGCCACCTGCAAGGACCGGGCGATGCCATTACTCGCCCTGCCACTTCCACCCTCACGGCTGATGTCACTTCCGCCCCAGCCACCGACCCACACCGCTGCAGTGTGCTCACTCTGGGTGATGTCATCTTCCTCGGGATGACTTTCGCCCGGACTGAAGACGTCACTTCTGCTCGCTTGGATGACATCACCTCCAACTTCACTGCTGGTTAGGTCACCTGGTCGCACCGACGCCACGTGCGTTCACCGGGCCCCGACTGCACATCGACAGGACGACGTGGTCAACATGGGAGCATACCTGATTGCCCACCCAACGACCTGGAAGGAAGCTGCTGACCGCTACTCGCTTCATCCCTGAGATGGTCCTAGCATCCACCACTTTAAAAAGGGACATTCCCCATGGACTCAAAGATGGACATCACTGTCAATGGGAAAGTAACAGTGGTTGCACTGAGAGCTTTGTGGACCTGAACGTGGCCTTGACACGAAAACTCAAAATCTCTCCCACAAACTTTTCCATCGCCTTTGTCCTGTTCCAGTCCCAGCTGCTGCTGAACTGTAGAACTGAATTCTCTCTCTCTCTCTCAGAGATGATGATAAACTTGAACTTAATGTACATATTTACAAGCACACACACGTTCACATATACACATACATATTTTAACATATTAAACTCACTATTATAGAAACAATTACATAGGTAACATTCTTTGACTAAGATTAATATTGCGTGCAGGTGACTCCCCTTCACCCCACACCCCCAGTAATTTTCTTTGCTTGTTTGATGAAAAGATTGGCCTTATTTCTGTTTTCTTTGGAAAACAAATAAAATTTCAGATGCTGGACTCTGGAACCACAGAACTGCTGGAAGAACTCAGTCATCAAACAACATCAGGTGCAAAGACAACGCGCTTAGCGTTTGGAATCAGCGAGCCTTCCGTCTTGTGGAGCAAGGATTGCTGGAGCAAGGGGCTTTTTCCCGATTCCGGGGACGTTCAGATGCTGCTTGGTTCTCCCTGTCTCTCGTTCCAGCATTTCTCACCTTCCCCTCCGCGGCTCGTTGGTTCTGCAGGTACCCTGCTCTCCTGTGGGAGGCGCAGCCGTGGGAGTGTCGGGCACGGAGCGGCCGGCCGACGCCGCGAAGGTGAGACTGTCCTTTCACCCGCGCGACACGGCCACTCGAAGTTGGGTCGTGCGGAGCCTGGGTCGGCGAGGGTGCGGATAATTAACCCGGAAAGGAAGAGGGCCGTGTGGGTGTTGATCCTGAGGGAAAAGGCTGGCGGCGAGAGAAAGAGGGGAGCGAGTATTCATCCCAGGAGGGGAGGCCGGTATTATCTTGAGAGGGAAGGAGATGTGCGGGGTATTTATAGCAGGAGTTGGGGGTGGGAACATTTATCCCCAGATGGAAGGAGGGGGTGGGTGGTGGTGTGGGCACTTAACCCCCAGAGAAGGTGTGGACATTTATCCTCAGAGGAATGTAGGTATTCATCTCCAGAGGGAAGGAGGGGTGTGGATATTTATTCCCAGAAAGAAGGAAGGGAGTGGTTATTTATCTCAGGAGGAAATGAAAGGTGGGTGTATTATCCTGGGAGGATAGAAGGGGTGTGGGTATTTATCCTCAGAGGGATGGGGGGGGGGTTGGTGGTGGTATGAATATTTATCTCCAGATGGATGGAAATATACCGGTATTTATCCCAGAATTGTCTGGCAGGTTTCAAAAATGAAGTTGAAGGACCTAATAAGCTGGAACATGCATGTGTCAATGGTCTATGCAATTGGCATCTGGACAATGTTCGGTACCTACACCTTCCTTCAATTCAAGAAGAAGCGCGAGAGTAACATTGAGATCTCTGCAGGTAAAAGTAACCAATGTGGAATAAATGGCCTCTGGTGCAATAAGATGCCACTGTAGTATAAAATCCCTTTTACATTATCCCAGTGTTGCGTACACCTCCATTCCTCTTGGTGCCCACAGTTTGCACCATCCTTGTTTTTCAGCTAATAGCAACATCATGGAAAAAAGCTATTTCTCATCCAAGCCAATTTAAAATTTGTTCCTTTAAAACATGATAAGTGTGGCTACTATGGTGCACAGAACATCGCGAACACCCACCCATTAAGCCAGAAGCTCTCTATATAGGACAGCAATAAATGGAGTTGAACAGGAAAATCTGCAAGTGCTGAGGTTGAGCGCAGTACCCCAAAGTGCTGGAGAAACTGACCTGTTGAGTTTCACCAGCACTCTTGTGAATTGCATGCAACAAATGAAACAATTTTATTCCATTGTGGTGCTTTGCACTTTATGTGCCCTTGTGCAAATGTGAAAGGATTCACCAATAGAGTGAAAGAGCTTTGTTTATTCTTCAAAGTTTCCTTCATTGCACTAATGTGAACATATGTCAATTTCTATTTTTATTCTGACTGTACACAGCTTTATTTTGCTGGATCTCTTGATTCTTTCATGGCATGGGACTACTTGTAGCATTTATAAGTTACAATGCCTCCATTTATGATTCTCACTCTTGTTTTCAGCAGCTTCATGATCTCTCCCTTTCCCCATCTCAGTAAAGTCTTACAATCTTCTAAGTTCTTGGGTAAGAGGCAGAAGCTTAGGGAGAATGTGATGGGAACCATGTTCACCCAGAATGGGATAGGTGGCTGGAATGCACTGCTGGAGAGAGTGGTGGAAGCAGAGTTGCTGACCGTATGAAAGAAGTATCGAGATGAGCACTTTAAAGGCTGGCTATTCAGGTTACGGGCTAAGGGTTAAAAGATGGGATTGATACGAATGGGTGCCCACCAGTCCTGCCTCAGCTCTGATGACCTGAATGTGCTGTCTGTGGAATTAGCATATTTTTTGTGGGGCCACGTGAAAGCTTTCCTCTCCCATCCCAGGTTGACATGTTAATTGGCTGTTGGTATTGTGAAGGTGTGCAAGTTAATGGGAATGCAGAAGAGTAAAATTGGAGTGAAACAAGAAAGACACTGTGATTGTAGTAAATGCACAAAAGTTCTTGGTGAAGGGCTCAGGCCTGAAATGTTGATTATATTTCTTTGCCTTCTCTGGACACTGCAGGACTTGCTGAGTTTCTCCAGCATTTTTGTGCATTTAAAGTAAAATTAGAGTATAATTTGTGTCCATGGGTGGTTTCATTGAGTTAAATGGCATGCTTCCTCAGCTCTATGAAACTGAGAAGAAATTTCTTTATCCAGAAGATGGTGGATCTTGGAAATTCACGACCCAGGCCGGTTATGGAGACCTAGTTGTGGAGTATACTGAAAACTTTTTGGATATTGAGGGAGTCAAGTGATATGAGATTATTGTGGGGAAGTAGTGGTGAGGTAAATGGTCAGCCATGTTCTAACTGAAGCATGGAACAGAATGAGGGGCTGACTGGCCCTCTGCTTGTAATTCTTATTTTCTTCTTATGTTCTTATCACTTTACTGAGAGTATTTTATTTAAAACCAGTCCCTTACACTATATTTTTGACCTTTATTTGTTGTGAATCCCACCGCCCCCCAACCCCTGCACTTCAACTATTCAAATTCTATTAATTTAGGAACAATCACCATTCTGGGGTTAATAGCTTTAGCATTTCTTCTGTACTGAATTAAATTATTGATGAGTTCTTTTGCTGTCTTTTCTTCAGAAGACGCTCTGCAGAATGAACACCAATTGCCAGATGAGCCTGAAAAGAAAACTAAGAAAGCTTTTGTGGAGACACATATTGTTGTCAAAGAAGGTTTTGTTCCCTTTTCATCCAGGATCTACAACTATGGAAAGTCTTTCTTTGATGGTTCATCTGATAATTCAACAGGGAAATAAATTCATGAAGGTGACTTATTCCAATAGTATTGTTCAAGGTCCATGCATTGGTCTTCCTTGATGCCCTGAGGACTTTTCCAAGCATGTGCCCTCAGTCTGTAAAATTGCCATGCAATGCGCAGACTTCATCTGACTGCTTGCTATCTGTGATAGGTGTACCTCTGTAACAGTTGATCTGTTATCCTGTACAGAAAATGCCTGTTCATAATGAATAACCTACACTATGTCGACACAGTGCTGACATTTGCAGGACTGTCACGTGGCGATATTTACGACAAGATGTCGAAGAGATGTTTCTGCAAACATTGCAACATGATGGCTTAACCACTGTATTCTTGTGGACAGTCAATCTGCAGAACACCATTTGATCAATGTAAGCCCATTTCCCTCCTTTCTCTCAGGATTGGGTTGATCTGCTGTTGGGGCTCTCCACTGTTGTCCAGAAATTAGTCATTTGGAGTGGCTGATCCTTCAACTTTGCCAAGGAGAACATTGCATTTTTAAAGCATGATTGAAACCAAATTTAGATGGAAGCATTTCATGAAAAACATCACTACCTCGAGGTTGCAAATGTTTCATATTTTGCAGAATCATAACAATTCATTTTTCGATGGACATTCGTGATTTCTATTTGGCATAAGCAAGATGAGCAGAAATATTAAGGCCCTGACTACACTTGACAACAATTTTTTTCAAAAGGTTTGTTTCCTGAAAGAAAATTGGGAATTATGATAGATAATTTCAAGCTGAACACAAGGATAACTTCAGATTTGTTGTATCACGTAGGAAGTAAGCCTGTTTAATAGCATAATGATCCTGACAGTGTGTTAGTTCAACTGATCTAACATGTTTTGCCGTTAATTTTCATTTGTACTCAGCATCTGATGTCAATGCCCAACAATAGTCAGCCAACATTGATGGATTCCATTGCTCTAATACTGCTTTTCCATGGTCGCAATGTCCTGGTGAAACCTTTCACCATGATCATCACTGCACCAAGATCAGCAGGAAGACATCCAAGTGCGAATGCGAAAAAATAATTTTTAATGATGTTGCATGAAGTCGACTTAAAATATGACAGGAAATCACAAAAATGGGCTATATCTAAATAAAGGCACAAGATAAGAAAATTGTCTGGTGGTTTTCATGATCAGCAGTCCATAATCCATAAAATACACCCAAAAGTATTTAGGAAGCAACATCTTCAAGATATCGGAGCAGAAGAAGGCCCATTGAGTCCGCTCTGCCATTCCATCATGAGCTGATCCATTCTTCCACTCAGCCCCATTCCCCTGTCTTCTCCCCATAACCTTTGATACCCTGACTATTCAGATAGCTATCAATTTCTTCCTTAAATACACCCAATGACCTGGCCTCCACAGCTGACCTTGGCAGCAAATTCCAGTGGTTCATCACTCTAAAATGGCTAAAATAAATACCTCTGCATCTGTTTTAAATGGGCACCTTTCAATCATGAAGTTGTGGTCTCTTGTCCTTGACTCCTCAACCATGGGAAAAAAACTTTGCCACATCTCTGTTCAGGCCTTTCAACATTCAAAATACTTCTATGAGGTCCCCCCTCATTTTTCTGAACTCCAAGGTGTACACTCCAAGAGTTATCAAGTGTTCCTCATATGCTAATCCCTTCATTCCAGGAATCACATTTGTGAACCTTTTCTGAAGCCTATCCAATGTAGCACATCCTTTCTTAAATAAGGAGGCTCAAACTATCCCATACTCTGTTATAAAGACTCAAAATCACATTCCTGCTCTTTTATCCTTTTCCTCTCAATAGGAAGAGAGAAGAGTACAAAGGTATTGGCAACAAGGAGCAAATGAGGTACTTGAGTATAAAAAATGCAAGAAAAATCTTAAGAAGGAAATTAGGAGGGCTCAAAGAAGACATGAGGATCTTTGGCAGATAATGTGAAGGAAAACCCTAAGGATTTCTACAAGGATATTAAGAGCAAAAGGATAGTAAGGGACAAAATTGGTCCATTTGAAGATCAGAATGGTAGGCTATGTATGGAGCCAGAAGAGATGGGGGAGATCTTAAATGGTTTTTTTCTGTCAGTATTTACTTAGGAAACTGACATAGAGTCTCGGGAAGTAAGGAAAAGAAGTGGTGAGGTCATGGAGCCTATAAAGATTAACGAGGAGGAGGTGCTTTTTTTATATTTATAAGTTTTATGGAACTACAGAATAAGGACTTAATTAATAAAATAACAATAATACATTGACTATAAAATCAGAAAAACATTCATAAGTCTGAAAAAATAAAAAGGAAAGGAGAATCCCTCTTCTCTCAGTGTCCCTCTCCCCAGATTCGAAAGAAAAGGGGACAGAGAGCAGGAAATAGAGGGAGATAAAAAGAAAGAAAATAGAAAAGAAAAAGCAACAGGAACAAGGTTCAACATCTCAGAGTCACATCATTTTAAAAGTATTAAATTTCTAATAAGGAGTAAACTGACAAATATCAAAATAAATTGTTCAATCTGGGCATTTAATCTAAATAAGGTTGCCACATATTGACAACCATATCTATTCCTAAGACTAAGTGATCTTCTCAGGGGGATACAACTTTGCATTTCCATGTTCCAACGATCAATGTGAAGTAGGGAATCGGATTTCCATGTTACCGCTGTACATTTCCTGGCTATTGCCAACACAATTTTAATAAATCTAAAATAACTTTTATAACTGTCAAATTCCTGGTCGAGAGGGAAGTTCACCCCACAATTTTTTGTTAACACTTCCCCCAATTCTATCCAAAAGGATCTTAATTTCGTGGTGGATAACCAGGTGGAATGTAAAAAGGTACCGACATCAATACCACACCTAAAACACCTATCAGAAAATTCTGGATTATTTTTATGTATCTTTTGAAGTGTGAGATATAATTGGTGCATAAAATTATAATGGATCAATCTTTATAATTAATTAAGGTAGTCATACTATCTACACATAGATCTGGTTCGATTACAATGTGGATCGATTAAAATGCTCAAATCTGATTCCCATCTCTCCCTCGGTCTATGTCGTCCAGATTTTGGGCTTTGATCTTGGATCAGATCATATATATTAGAGATAAATTTGGTTGCCGTCCCCTTTTGAATTAGAATTTCCATATCTGAGCACATTGGTAGAATCATTAATGATCCCCACTTTTCCCTTGAAAAGGATTGCAATTGGAGTTAGCAGAGAATGTTTTTAGGTAAATTATATTTATTTTTAAGTCCCTTAAAAAACATAAATTGCCTCTGTTGATCATAACAATCTTCCATGTTGGTACCAGGTCACCAATATTCTATTACCCAACGTTATGGGTATTAACTATTTTGAAGTGTTCACGGTCTTAAAGCAAATAAGGGTGGATAAATTCCCAGGCCTGACAAGATATTCCCTTAGACCTTGAGGGAGGCTAGTGTAGAAATTTCAGGGATCCTGGCATAAATATTTAAAATGCCCTTAACCACAGGTGAGGTGCCAGAGGATTGGAGGGCAACTCATGTTAATCTGTTACTTAAAAAAGGCCCCAAATGTATTCCAGGAAATTATAGGCTGGTGAGCCTGAAGTCAGTAGTGGGTAAATTATTGGAAGGTGTCTCAAGAGGTCAGATATGCAAGTATTTGGATAGACATGGATATATTGGGGATAGTCAACATAGTTTTGTCTGTGGTAGGTCATGATTAACCATTCCTACAGAGTGTTTTGAGCGAGGAAAGTTGATGAAGGAAAGAATGTGGATGCTGTCTAAATGCATTTCAGTAAGGTCTTTGACGGGGAGGAGTCACGTGATGGAGTAGTGGCTGGTAGGGTAATACCAGCCCTCTCCAGGAAAGAAGAATAAAAAGGAAGAAAAGACAAAGTTCAATAAATACAAAATATAAGAAATAAAAGATAAAGTTGTAGAGAAAAGAAAGAAAATGGCACCCAAGAAGGAAAAAATAAAAACAACGGGGAAAAAAGAAGAAAGGATACCGGAAAAGAAAGGAGAAGGCCTTACCTGCATGAAGAAACAGAGCAGTGGTGGAGAAGAGCGCCCGATCTCAGAGGTTGGTGACAGCCCCGCGGAATCGTGACCCCCTGACCGCTGGACTGCAAAAATGGATCTCTGAGCCAAACAAAAGTGCGCAACTGCATGCGTGAGGAGTCGCACATGAGCAGTGTCCAATCTAAGGTAAAGGAAAACACCGACAGGAGTGGGGCTCTGCCGAGGAGCGGGCAATCACGGCGCAACCAGCTGAGGGACGTCCAACACCAGGGATCTCAGCTGGAAGAAGAGGAAAACGGCAGGAGAGGGAGTGAAGAACCGGGTGAGAAGGAAAGTTAATGGGGTGAAAGAAAAGTTGAGTAGCAGCAGGAGGCTCAACAGATGAGCAGCTCAGAAGAAGAGGACCAACAGCAAGAGGCCAAGCAAGAAGAGGATGGACAAAGTGAGACAAGCAACTCATCAGGAAAGTCAAGAGACAGATACAAAGAAGAGAAGAAGACACAGAAGAAGAGGAAGAAGGAGACCAAGATCTTCACAGAGAAATAGAAGGTAAAACAGATGGACAGAATATAGATAAAGCTTTTTTTTTCAAGAACAAATGAGAACATTAAAAGAATGGTTGTTATTAGAATTTAGTGCAATTAAAAGAAAAATGATAAAATGCAAAGATTAGAGCTAGTCATGACAGAAATAGGGAAAAGAGTAGAAAATGTGGAAGAACGAGAAACGGCTGTAGAAATGGAAGTAAACGATTTAAGAGGAAAATTGGAAGAAAGTGATTAAAAAATTAGAGTCACAAGAGTTGTTATCTCAGAAAATTGATATGATGGAAAATTATAGTAGGCGAAACAAGATAAAAATAGTGGACCTGAAGGAAGATGAAGAAGGCACAGACATGAAGAAATTTATAAAAGAATGGATCCTGAAGATCCTGGGAATGACAGAAATGCAGGAAGGAATGGAAATAGGAAGGGCACATAGAACACTAGCTCCGAAACCACAGACGCATCAAACACCTAGATCAATTTTGGTAAAATTTTTGAGACATTCGATAAGAGAAAATATACTGGAGCGGGCAAGGAATAAAATTAGAGAAGACAATTGGAGTGCAAGGGTCAAAAAAATAATTTTTTACCCAGACATAAGTTTTGAACTCTTAAAGAAGAGGAAGGAGTTTAATACAGCAAAATCTATCCTATGGAAAAAAAGTTATAAATTCATGTTAAGACATCCAGCTGTGCTAAAAATATTTATCCCTGGGGAGCAAAACAGACTGTTGTCAGATCCGGACAAAGCACAAGAATTTACAGAACGCTTGCAGGACAGAAGGAGAGATGTAACAAGAATGAAGAATGGCGATAATATATATATATATATATATATATATAAATATATATATAAAAAGATGTAAAAACAATGTATATGTAAAGAACTAAAAAAGGGAAAGAGAAGGGAAGAAAGGAAGTAAGGGGGGAAAAGGGAGACATTTGTTATATGTGTAAAAAAAGTGTTTTCTGGGGGGGGTTGGGGGGGAGAAAATAACCATCACTACAAAATCAGTTGACGCTTGCAAGCAGGTTCACAATCCAAATGGAAAGGGGAGTTGTGGTTTCCCGGCAAGGGATAAGGGGCAACTCAGAGAGGGGGGGGGAATATTTGGGGTTAAGGGAATATTGGATGTGGGAGTTATTGGGAGTATTTTATGTTTTAAATGTGTTGTCATACATTGAGTTTAAAAAGGGAAAACAGATGAAAATGGGGAAAAGAAAATTGGAAGAAAGTGATAAAAAAGTGAAAGAAACACAGGAGTTGTTAGCTCGGAAGATGGATATAATGGAAAACTATAGTAGGCAAACCAATATAAAGATAGTGGGCCTTAAGGAAGATGAAGAAGGCAAAGATATGAAAGAATTTATGAAAGAATGAATCCCAAAAGTCCTGGGAATGCCAGAAATGCAGGAAGGAATAGAAATAGAAAGGGCACACAGAACATTAGACCCGAAACCACAACAAAAACCAAGATCCGTTTTAGTAAAATTTCTGAGATACACGACAGGAGAAAATATATTGGAGAAGGCAATGAATAAAATTAGAGAAGACAAACAAACCATTTGAATACAAAGGTAAAAAAAAAAATTTCTACCCAGACATAAGTTTTAAGCTCCTGAAGAAGAAGAGTTTAACGCAGCAAAATCGATCCTATGGAAGAAAGGCTATAAATTTATGTTAAGATATCCAGCGGTGCTTAAAATAGTTATCCCGGGGTAGCAAAACAGACCGTTCTCGGATCTGGAGAAAGCACGAGAATTTGTAGAACACCTGCAGGACAGAAAGAGAGATGAAGAGATGTAACAAGAACAAAGAATGACTACAAACGACATATAAAGAAATAAAAATAATGTATAAGTAAGAACTAAAGGAGGGAAAGAAAAGGGAAGAAAGGAAGTAAGGGGGGATGAAAAAGTGGGTGAGCTTTGTTATATGTGAAGATAAAAGTCTTTTCTGGAGGCGGTTGGGTGGGAGAGAATAACAGTCACTGCAAAATCAGTTGATGCTTACGAGCGGGTTCGCAATCCAAATGGAGAGGGGAAGAAGGGAGTTGTGGTTGCCCGGTAAGGGGCAACTCGGGGGGGGGGGCGGTGGGGACATTTGAGATTCAAGGAATTATAGATGTGGGAATGGTGGAAATATTTTATGTTTTAGAAGTGTCATACAGTGCATTCCCAAATTAAAAGGAAGACGCTATTAAATTTACTGAAAAAAGAAAAAAATATATTTCATTTGTGCAGGAAAAGTGGAACATAACAAATTAAAAGGAGACTGGGTAGGATACGTAGCGGCAGCATCATATAATTCAAAAGCTAGAGGTGTAGCTAATTAATTAATAAAAATGTACCAATCAAAATAGAGGAGGAAATAATAGATTCAGCAGGGAGGTATGTAATGATAAAATATCAGATATATTCAGAATTTTGGAATTTGCTCAATATATATGCATCTAATGAAGAAGATCAAAAGTTTATGCAAAATTTTTTTTGAAGATTGTAGATACACAAGGAAATATATTGATAGGAGGGGATTTTAACCTTAATTTGGATCCATTGTTGGATAAAACTGGACAAAAGACAAGTAAAAAGAATAAAGTGGCCAAATTTATGGTTAAAACAATGCAGGAAATGAAACTTTTGGATATATGGAGGAGGCAGCACCCAAGAGAGAAGGAATACTCATATTGTTCAAGTAGGCATAAAACATACTCAAGGATTGATATGCTTTTGTTGTCGGCCCATATTCAAGGGAGAGTTAGGAAAACTGAATATAAACCTAGATGACTATGATCATTCACCCCTGTTACTAGCAATAGAACTGGAGGACATCCCACCAAGAACATATAAGATGGAGGTTAAATTCCATGCTACTTAAAAGGCAGGAATTTAGAGAGTTTATTGAACACCAAATTAAAACATTTTGAAATAAACACGGAATCAGTGAAAGACAAATTTATATTATGGGACGCAATGAGGGCAGATAATAAGTTATGTAACTAAGATGAAAAAGGACTACAATCACGAAATAGAGCAGTTGGAAAGGGAAATAGTAAGTACAGAAAAGGAACTAGTAAAAAGGGATGATATAACAAAAAGGAGAGAATTGACAGCCAAAGAATTAAAATATGAAACATTACAAACGTATAAGGTGGAGAAGAACATAATGAAAATAAAGCAAAAATATTATGAACTGGGAGAAAAAATGCATAAAATATTAGCCTGGCCACTTAAAACAGAACAAGCTAAAAGAACTTTATTGGCATCAAGGAAAAAGGACAAACAAATTACATATAACCCAATAGAGATTAATGAAAACTTTAAGGAATTTTATGAACAATTATACCAAACTGAGAACAAGGGGAAAGATGATAAAATAGAAGAGTTTTTAGCTAAAATTGAATTGCAGAAATAGCAACAAAAGGAACAAAACAAACTGATAAAACCATTTGAAATAGAGGAAGTACAGGATATATTAAAAAAGCTGCCAAACAATAAAACACCTGGAGAGGATGTATTCCCAATAGAATTCTATAAAACATTTAAAGAGTTACTAATTCCTCCTCTCCTGGAAGTAATGAACCAGATAGAAGAAACACAAAACTTGCCAGATTAATGTAAGACAGTAATAATTACAGTAATAGCAAAGACGGGGAAGGATCCACTAACACCAGCATCATATCGATCAATATCTCTACTTAACTCATTATAAGGTAATAGTGAAATTATTAGCGCTCAGATTGGCCAATTGTGTACTAAAAATAGTAAAATAAGATCAAACTGGATTTATTAAGAAAAGACGAACAGCGGATAATGTCTGTACATTTATTAATCTAATTCATGCAGTTCAAGGAAATAAGAAGCCAATAGTGGCTGTTGCTTTAGACACAGAAAAAGCCTTTGACAGAGTAGAATGGAATTATTTATTCAAAGTATTAGAGAGGTTCAATCTACCAGAAAAATATATTAATTGGATTAAAGGATTATATAATGGATCATTGGCGAAGGTAACAGAAAATGGATATGTATCGAACCAATTTAAATTAAGTAGGTCAACTAGACAGGGATGTCCACTATCCCCCTCATTGTTTGCTTTAGCAATAGAACCATTGGCAAAACTGATAAGAACAGAAAATAAAATAAAAGGGATAAAAATAAAGGAGAAGGAGTATAAAATCAGTTTATTTACATCATAGTATACTTAACAGAACCAGAAATATCAATAAAAGAATTACTTAAAAAAGTGAAGGGAGTATGGAGAAATATCGGGGTACAAGATCAATGCAAATAAAAGTGACGTGATTCTAATGAGTAGTGCGGATTATACAGAATTTAAAAAAGAATCACTATTTAAATGGCAAACACAAGCAATCCAATACCTAGTTATTAGGTTAGATAATAACTTAAGCCACCTGTACAAATTAAATTATCAGCCACTAATAAAGAAATTGCAGGAAAATTTAGAACATTGGAAAGAATTACCGCTAATGTTGATAGGGAGAGTAAATTGCATTAAAATGAATGTCTTCCCAAGGATACAATACTTATTTCAATCATTACCAATTCCCTTAACAGAAAAATTCTTTAATGAAATAAGGAAATTCTTGTGGAAAGGGGGGAAACCAAGGATAGTGTTAGATAAATTAACAGATAAATTAACAGAGAGGTACAACCAAATTGGTTTGCAGTTACCAAACTTTAAAAATGATTATAAAGCAGCACAATTAAGGTATTTATCAGATTTTTACCAGACAAGGGAAAAACCAGACTGGACTAAGATTGAACTAGATAAAATAGGGGAGAAGGTACCGGAACATATACTTTGGCATAGACCTGATTGGACTAATGTCATTGCCTAGTTAGAATCTAATATATCAGCTATTCTAGGGAAGTGCCTGACTTTCCTTGAGTAATGTAGAAATATTCATGTCCTGGCAGATGTGGAATAGCTTGTCAGTTTAAAGGAAAACCAAGCCATACCCAATTACCCTTAATTATGTTATAATTAGAGTATGATTTGTGTTATAAAAACTGCTGGCTCAGAGAAATATTTATCCTAATAAATCAAATTTAATATATATTAAAGTTAAAAAAACTGTAAAGCATAATGTATTGATAAAAAATGGAGACAGAAGATGCAAAACATCATATGTAACATTAGAGAGAGAAAGCAATAATCCCTCTGTGATAATTATGTCGTCAACTGGAAATTAAATTTTGTTAATTAGTGTTAAATAACATGTATGGTTATAAGTGGGATGAAAAGTTTGTACAATATAAAAGCTCACCAGTACTGCATCATTTACTCAATATATGGAAGAAGACCCACTTAGAAAGAAAAAAAAACAAATTACCAAATACCAAAATTACTATTGACGCAAAATCCGCTAATCCCTTTTACAAAGGATAACCTTTCCTTTAGAAAATGGGAGAGAAAAGGAATCAAAAGAATAGAAAATTGTTTTTTTGGGAAATAATTTATTAACAGTTGAAGTACAAATATGGAATAACTCATGGTACAATGTTTGCATATCATCAACTGAAAGCTTATTTAAGGGATAAATTGGGAACCAGACTGAGATTACCAGAAGGAAGCAGCTTTGAATATGTGATTACAGACACAATGATAATTAAAAGATTTATAACAAACATGTACATTAAGCTGCAAGAAAAGGAAAATGATGAAATAAGCTATAAATCTAAACAAAAGTGGGAAAAGGATTTAAACATAAAGATAAAAAATGAAGCATGGGAAAAGTTATGTTCAGAAACTATGAAGAATACTATAAACACAAGGTTACATATGATACAGTATAATTGGTTACACAGGTTATATATCACTCCTCAAAAATTTTAAAAATGGGATCCAACATTATCAGGTAGATGTTTTCGCTGTAAGAAGGAAATGGGAACAACAATACATGCAATTTGGGCATGTAAGAAAGTGAATACGTTTTGGGAAGATCCAAATCAGATATTAAATGAAATCACAAAAAATAACATACCAAAAAATCCAGAGATCTTTCTTCTAAGTAATATAAGAAGTAAGGAATTAGGCCTCAAATTGGATAAAGCGCAAAAAAAGATTTATTATAATAGCCTTAGCAGAAGGAAAAAAAATGTATAATAACTTGTAAAATGGAAGCGAGCATGAGAATACAGCAATGGTACATGGAAATTAATAAATGTATTCCATTGGAAAAAAACAACATATAATTTAAAAATTAAAGTCACATTATTTGAACAAATTTGGGAACCGTACATGGAACATAACAGAGAGGGCTTGCCTTGGACATCCACCCTCTAAAATGATAAGAAGACAAAACGACTTGATCCAGTGTGTAAAAGTAGATGTCGCATTTTCTTGTTTATTTTTCATTGTGTGATGACATTGTTTAATGGTTTTATTGTATTGTATATGTTGAATATTTATTGGTTTTGGAGGGGGGTGGGAAGGGGGAAGGGAAGGTAGGGGGGAAAAAAGGGAGAAAATGCCACTGTGTATATTTAATGACAAACGTTTGTATATGTTTTGGTTGATATGGTTCACAGTATGAAAAATAAAAAATTATTAAAAAAAAGTAAGGCCTTTGACAAGGCCCAACATGGGAGGTTAATCAGGAAGGTTTAGACACCCAGAATTCATGGTGAGGTAGTAAACTGGATTTGACATTGGCTAGATGGGTGAAGCCAGAGTGTGGTAGTGGATGATTGCTTTTGAGATGAGAGGCCTTTGACTAGTGATGTGCCTCAGGGATCACTGCTGGGACCATTGTTGTTTGTCATCTTTGTCAACAATCTGGATGATAATGTGGTAAATTGGATCAGCAAGTTTGCAAATTACACAGCGATTGGAGGCGTGGACAGCAAGGAAGGCTTTCAAAGTCTGCACAGGGATTTTCACCAGCTAGAAAAATGGGCGGAAAAATGCCAAATGGAATTTAATGCAGATAAGTGTGAGCTGTTGCATTTTGGTAGGACAAACCAAGGTAGGACATACACTGTAAATCGTAGGGTACTAATGAGTGCGGCAGAACAGAGGTATCTTGGAATACAGACACATAATTCCCTGATAGTGGTGTCACAATTAGATCAGGTTGTAAAGAGAGCTTTTGGCATATTGGCCTTAATAAATCAAATTATTGAGTATAAGAGTTGGGATGCTATGTTGAAGTTGTATTAGACAATTATGAGGCCAAATTTGGAGTATTGTGTGCAGTTATAGAACAATACAGCACAGTATAGGCCCTTTGGCCCTCGATGTTGTGCCGACCTATATATTCTTTCCTTTAAAAAAAGTACCAAACCCTCCTAACCACATAAACCTCTATTTTTCTTTTGGTCAACTAACTACAGGAAAGTTATTAAAATTGAAAGAGTGCAGAGAAGATTTACTAGGATGTTGCCAGGACTTCAGGAACTGAGTTAAAAGGAAAGGTTAATCAGGTTTGGAATTTATTCCCTGGAGCGTAGAAGAATGAGGAGAGATTTGGTAGAGGTATTCAAAATTATGAGGGGAATAGACATAGTAAATGTATGTAGGCTTTTTCCACTGAGGGTAAGTGAGATACAAACCAGAGGACATGGGTTTTTGGTGAAAGGGGAAATGTTTAGGGAGAACATTAGTGGAAACTTCTTCACACAGAGAGTAGTGGGACTATGGAATGAATTGCCAGCTGAAGTGGTGAATACGGGATCAATTTTAACATTTAAGAAGAATTTGGACAGGTGCATGTATGAGTGTATAGAGGCTATGGACTGGGATGAGTCAGAATAATAGTTCAACACAGAGTAGAAGGGATGAAAAGCCTGCTTTCTGTGCTGTAATATTCCATGAATGCCAATGTTGCATTTGCCTTCTTCACTGACTCAACATGGAGGTTAACATGTAAGGTATCGTGCATGAGGTCTCCCAAGTTCCTTTGTACTTCCAAATTTTGAATTTGTCCTCATCCAAACAATTGTCTGCCATTTTATTACTTCTTCCAAAGTGCATGACTAATCTTTCTATTAAATTAGGACCTTCTCAAATTATGAGCCACATTTATGAATGGTTTTGATTTGCGATCTGTCATTAAAAAGTAAGATCAGAATGTTATAGGAAATTGTAGAGCAATCTGTTGTAAGATGACGTGCAATACACAAAAGTTCTGGAGAAACTCGGAAGGTCTCGCAGCATTGATAGGAAGAAAAGGGTAACCAACCTTTTGGGCCTGAGCCCTTCGACAAGGTATGAGGAAAAAGCAGGCAGGCACTGTCATTTGAAGGTGCTTCAATTTAGTAGCAGTAGTTGTAGCCTTTATTGTCATTTAAAATCAATACACAGTTAAAAACAAAATTATGTCCTCCAGAATCCACAATGCTACCCATATAACCACAATTACATGTCAGATACCATTTCTGCTCCAGACAGAACAAAAGATAAAAGCTACACAAGAATAAAACACACATACACAAAACTACATAATGAGCAAACAAAAAACCAGTGCTAACAATAAAGTAAAAGATGAAAAAATAGACAATAAGCACAGTGGAGACAATCACATTTCAGAGACTTAGATTTTTAAAAGTCCAGTGGCTTGAAAAGAAGAACTGCCACACAGTTCACAAGTCCTTACAGGCCCGTCAGCTTCGACAGTGTAATGGTAGAGAGACCCCCCCCCCCCCCCCCACCAAGCCCTCTCCGACCCCACCATCTGCCACAGGGCCCCGTGCTCCAAGATGGCACAGCTTCCCGAACCTCCAGGCCAGGCACATGGCATGGTCACTCCAGGCAAAACAGCCATCCAGGCATATGCTGCCTGCTCAGGACACCCTGATGCAGCTCTGCGGATGCATTTCTGCAGTCCCGACATGGCGTCTCCTCAGCCACAGCAGACCAGGCCGTGCTGCTTCTTCCACACCTTCACCTTACTTTGTGGTTCTTCTCACTTCTCATCTCCACAGGGCTACTGTCCAATCTTCATCTTTTAAAAATTGAGCATGGCACTCAGACTGTTTCAATAGTCTGGAGAGACTGCTGAACATGCTTGTTGTTTGATCTTTGTATTATTTACAATTCCAGAGATCTGTCACCTTTTTTCAATTCAAGTAGTAAAGGGTGGATATTTATTGCTACCTTGGGTAGCTTGCCTTTCCTAACCCAATCTTCCTTGAGGATGTAGCAGTGGGGCAGGGCCATAAAACTCAGGTTTATATTATAAGTGGTGGACAGGAGAGGATCTGGTCAGTCCAGGCAGTAATTGACCTGGAAAAAAGTGTAGAATTTCAGAATACCCAGCTGAATGCTCAGGGTTTTGATCTGTGTGTTCTCTTTGAGTTTACAGTAGTAATTGTTAGCCAGAACTATGAGCATTTTTGGGGCAGTTATTCAGGGATTTTGTTTTTGCGCTGATGTATACTGAGTCACAGAGGAGTTTGGTACGGATATGTCAGCAGTTTTCCTGCTTTTTATCTTGTGTATCTCAATAACAGACCAGCAGAACTGTTAATTGCATTGGATATATTTAATCCATTACAAGCTTTCCAATAATTTAAACTTTCTGCTTGCACTGGACTCCTGTAGGAAAAGCAGAAGTTGACAAATGGTAATGAGCAGAAGATAAAATGCAACATCTGCCGATGCTGGAACCTTTAGTAAGCAGAGAAGCTGGAGGAACTTGCAATAGTGCAAACAGTCCTTTTGTAGTGTTGGAATAGTCCAAGATCAGTGTAACAACTGGGGGTTGAGCCTGATAATTGTCAGAAAGGAATTGTTCCTTTGAACCGAAGTGGTGGTCTTCAGGCCTATATATCCGCACATATAATTGTAACAGTTCTAAAATGCCAACAATTTATGCGGCAAGTCGTTTTCAAGTCATCACATTCTTTTCAAGTTGTCTCAAAACACTGAATAGCTGATGAACTATTTTCAAAGCAGTGATGTAAAGTGGAAAACACAGCAGACTGTTTGTTCACAGAAGGCAGTGTTGTGATAACTGGGTTGTGGTTGAGTGAGTAATTGGCTGGGACATTGGGGATACCTTGTTCTGCTCTTCAAAATAATATAATGGGAAATGTTTGTTGGCTTGACACTTCATTGATAAGGTGATGTCCCAATGGTAAGAGTGCCACTCGCTAAGTTACAACAGATTGATGTAGTTGAAAGTAAAGCATCATTATTACCATTGCTCTGCACGACTAAGCTCCTGCAGCTCCAGTCCACTGAAACTAATATTCAGAACTCAATTCTGTCAAACTGCAATATGACATCTTGGTATTCCCATTGATCAAAACACCCTGATGCTCCAAGTAGATGGTGCCCCAGGAAGTGCAAAGCACTTCACAAGAATGGTACTGTGAAATAAAGGAAGGGGGAGTACAGTGGAGCTCTTTAGAAAAGGGAAATCTGAGGAGCAGTCGGTGGATTTGGAGAAGATTTGGGCTAGACTCAAACTAGGGCATTGTTAATGAATGAGGATTCAAGGGAAAATTCTCTGCTTCATTAATGATAAGATCACAAGTCAAGACAAAGATGGGAGAAAGACGTAAAAATAAATATTCAAGAGAAGACTTAGTTAGAACTTTATTAAGACAGTATGACTAACACAATTAATGTCTGGTACTGTGACAGCTCACCACAAGGCAGGCGAACTGGCCTCGCTTGGAAGCCACGTGGCGGGGCAGCCTGCCAAAATGGCGCCGTCGGGGAGTTCCCCTTCCTTCCAGCTTGGGGCTCAGAAACCCGCGCTTGGGGACCACGTGACGCCTGGGTGACGTCAGCGCCCTCCAGCGCGGTTCACAGCCAGGTCCGGGCTGGGAGTATAAATGCAGCCCAGCAGCCTGCATTGAACAAGTCTGCTCACTGAGCTCAACCCGTCTGGTTGCGTGTGTTATTGCAGGAGTAGTATAGCCACCGCTACAATTGGTGACCCTGACTGGTTCAAACGTCTTTGAACCCATCATGAGCGAGCCTGGGATCAGCGCTATAGCTGTGAAACTACCTGAACTCTGGGAGAAGGAGCCGGAGACCTGGTTCGGCCAGGGTGTGCCATGGGTGAGCACACCAACTGCCCACTCTTCGAGCGCATCTTCCTCGAACATATGCCCAGGGACATCCACCCACTGCTGGTTCAGGAGAGCTTCACTGACCCGAGGAAGGTTGCCCAGAAGGCCCAAGAGCTATGGCTCGCACGATTCTCGGAAGGCTCAGTGGTCCAGCAGGTCACAAGGCACAGGCACGACCACGCCAAGCCCGCCCCTAGCATTGCGGTAGAGCACCCGGCCCCTGCAGGGGCCCTCAAGAGCATAACCAAGGCCACAGCATCCGCTTCAGGCCTCTGCTTCTTCCACCAGCGCTGGGGAGCCAAGGTTTGGAAATGTTGTCAGCCCTGCTCGTTCCAGGGAAATGACCAGGCTGGTCGCTGTTAATTGCTGCAGTGGCTGGCCAAGGACACAGCCTTTTCTACCTGCGGGACTCAGTCAGTGACCGGAGGTTCCACGTTGACACTGGAGCCAAGATCAGCGTCATCCCGGCCACCGAATCCAGGAACTGACTTTGTGGACTTCCCCTCCGTGTGGCCAACGCAACAGCAATCCGGACCTATGGAGACAAGACAGTCCACTTTCAGATTGGCCAACGGAATTTCGTGTGGAGGTTCACTGTCTTGTCCCTCCCGACTGCCATCCTGGGTGCAGACTTCCTTCTCGCACATGGGCTTCTAGTGAACATTCGAGGTAGGCACCTGGTGGATGCCTGTACCTTCCAGGCCGTTTGCCTCGACACCTCCCGCTCGGAGCAACTGCAGATGGCCACGATCAGCATGCCCAGAGACGAGTTCCAACAGATCCTGGATGAGTTCACGACACTCCTCAAGCCACAGTCCTCCGCTGCCTCGCCCCACCACAACCCCACCCAGGGCCCGCTGGTTCACGCCAAGGCACGCCGGCTCCCACCTGACAAGCTCCAGATAGCGAAGGAGGAGTTTTCACACCTGTTGGAGCTGGGGATCATTCGGCGGTCAGACAGCCCATGGGCCTCACATCCAGGACCTTACAGCCAACCTGCACGGCATGAGGGTTTTCTCCAAGGTTGACCTGGTGCGCGGATATAACCAGATCCCGGTGCACCCTGAGGACATACCCAAGACGGCCATCATAACCCCCTTTGGCCTGTTCGAATTCCTGCGCATGCTGTTCGGGCTTAAAAACGCCGCTCAAACCTTCCAGTGCCTCATGGACTTTGAGGGCAGGGACTTGGATTTTGTCTTTATTTATTTGAACAACATCCTTGTCGCCAACAAGGACCGGGCACAACACAAGGCCCACTTATGTGCCCTTTTTTCCCCACTGGCCAATTTCGGCCTTACCATCAACCCGGCCAAGTGCTAGTTCAGGAAAGAGTCTTTGCAGTTCCTGGGCCATACCATCATGGCAGAAGGAGCCACGCCCACTGCTGCGAAGGTTACCGCTATCAGGGAGTTCCCATATTCGAACAGCCTCAAAGGGCTGCAGGAGTTCACGGGTATGGTGAACTTTTACAACCGCTTCATCCTGGGAGCTGTGTCCATCATGCAGCCGCTGTTCGCCCTCATCCCAGCCAAACACAAGACGCTCGCTTGGAACCCAGAAGCCTGCACCGCATTCGAGGCCACCAAGGACACCCTCACGAAGGCCGCCATGCTCACCCACCCGGACACCGACCTGCACATGGGACTCTCTGTCGATGCCTCTGCCACAGCTGTCGGTGCTGTCCTAGAGCAGCAGGTGAATAGGCATTGGAAGCCGCTAGCATTCTTCAGCCGCCTGCTCCACCCACCGGAACGCAAGTATAGTGACTTTGACCATGAGTTACTGACATGTACCTGGCGGTGCGGCATTTCCGCTGTTTTTTGGAGGGGAGGACTTTTACCTTCTTCACCGACCACAAAACCCTCACCCAGGCACTCGCGATGGCAAAGGATCCCTGGTCGGCCCATCAGCAGCGTCACCTCTCCTTTGTGTTGGAGTTTAACACCGACATTCGGCACAAGGCGGGGAAGGATAATGTGGTTTCCAATGCACTCTCGCGACTGGCCATCTACGCGCTGACGCCCGGCCTCGACTTCGACCAGCTCGCCTGGGACCAGGAAGCTGATGAGACAACGAGGGCCTTCAAGACCGCCATCACTGGCCTGCAGTTCCGAGACCTCCCGACTCCGAGCGTCGAAGGCACCATCCTGTGCGATATCTTCTTGGGCACCCCGCGGCCAGTGGTTCCACAGCAGTGGTGCAGGCAGGCCTTCCGTCACATCCACGACCTTTCACATCCATCCATCAGGTCCACGGTCCGGATGGTGGCAGAATGGTTCGTATGGCATGGGCTGCGAAAGCAGATCGCGGGCTGAGCCTGAACATGCACCCATTGCCAGACATCCAAGGTGCACAGGCACACCAGGGTGCCTGTACAGGTGTTTGAGTACGTCCAAGAACAATTCAGCTACATTCACGTGGACATCGTCAGGCACTTACCCATTTTCTGGGGCAACCATTATTTGTTTACGGTGGTGGACCGCACCACTCGCTGACCCGAGGCGATCCTGATGCCAGATGCCTCCACCGACTCCTGCTCCCGAGCCCTGTGGCATGGTTGGGTCGCCTGGTTCGGCCTCCAGGCTCACCTCACCAGTGATCGGGGTGCCCAGTTCACATCTGCGCTCTGGGCACAGCTCGCCAACAGGTTGGGGATACAGCTTCACTGCACCACGGCCTACCACCCGCAGGCCAATGGACTGGTTGAACGTCTGCACTGCCAACTTAAGTTGGCTCTCATGGCCCGCCTCACCGGTCCCGACTGGACGAACGAACTGCCTTGGGTGCTACTGGGCATCCGGTCCACTCCCAAAGAAGATCTGCAGGCTTCATCAGCTGAGCTGGTCTACGGTGCGCTGCTGCCACTACCTGGTGAGTTCGTCAACGCACCTTACAATCCCCAGCGGTTGCCGCATGAACTACTTCCTCACCTCAGGACACGCTTGGACTCCTTCAAACCCCACCGCCGCCCAGGCATGGCACCCGCCCATCTCATGTTCCTGCCGAGCTGCTTTCCGCAGAGTTCGTTTTCATTCGGCAGGGCCCGACTGTGGCACCTCTGCAGCGACCGTACGAGGGGCCATACTGGACTTGGGTGGCAGGCATGAGCTGTTTACCATGGACAGGCTGAAGCCAGCGCACCTCGATCCCACTGAGCCGGTGGTCGTTGCCCAGCCCAAGAAGCGAGGCTGCCCGGCAAAAAAGGACATTGGCGCCAGTTCTGGTGGGGGCTGTGTTGCAGCTCACCACAAGGCAGGCGAACTGGCCCCACTTGTAAGCCACGCGGTGGGGCAGCCGGCCAAAATGGCACCGTCGGGGGTTTCCCTTCCTTCCAGCTCGGGCCTCAGAAACCTGCGCTTGGGGACCACGTGACGCCTGGGTGACGTCAGCGCCCTCCAGCGCGGTTCTCAGCGAGGTCTGGGCTGGGAGTATAAGTGCAGCCCAGCAGCCTGCAATAAACTAGACTGCTCACTGAGCTCAACCCGTCTGGTTGCGTGTGTTATTGCAGGAGCAGTGTAGCCGCCGCTATAGTACAATATAATTTTTTACATCAACTATATCTTACTCCACAGAAATTAAATGGATTAAATTTTTATTTTTCCAGATCAATATTTTGGATGCAATAAAGAAATATGTATTTTTATACATTCTCTGTGGGAATGTTTAAAATTAAGACCCTTTTGGATAGAACTGGGTTTATTTTTGAAAAGAGTTACAAAAGTTAAGTTACCTCAAGATCCAATTTTTGGAGAGGAGTCACGTGGTGGAGTAGTGGCAAGTAGGGGAACTCCAGCCCTCTCCAGAAAAGTTAAAAAAAGGTAGAGAAAAAACAAAGGCACTAACACAGAAACCATAACAAATTGAAAGTGAAAGTGTGGAGAAAATGGCAGCAAAGAAAGAAAAACCAAAAACAATGGGAAGAAAAGAAGAAGGAAGGACGTTGGAGGAGGAAGGTGAAGGCCTTACCGGTACGAGGAGGCCCGCCATGGAGAGAGAAGCCCGCTCCCTGAGGTCAGTGGAAACCCCGAACTCAGGTCTACAAAAATGGCTCACGGAGCCAAACAAAAGTGCGCAACTGCGCAAGACAAAAACAACACCGACGGGAGGGGGGACCAGCTGAGGAGTAAATCTCCACAGCTGAAACAGACAAGTACAACACGACAGCAAGACTCTCAACAGGAAAACATAGAAAATAACGAGAACAAGAAGGAAGACAATAAAAATAGGAAATCAAAGAAACAACAGATGACCAACACAGAGGAAGAAGATCAACACCAAGACACTTTTAATAAAAATAAGAAGAACAAGAATACCCAACAAAATAAAACAAACAACCCAACAAGAAAACCAGAAGAGACAGAGGTAAAGGACACAGATCCTGGAGTGGACTCAGAAGAGGAGGAAGAACACAGAGAAATGGAAGATGAAGGGAAGGGCAAGTACATGGATTTTTTTTTTAAAGAATATATGGAAACAGTAAAAGAATGGCAGTCACAAGAATTCAGTGAAATAAAAAGAAGAATAAAAAGTACAGAAGAAAAAGTGAATAGATTAGAGATGATCATGACAGATATAGGAAAAAGAGTAGACAAGGTGGAAGAACGAGAAACAGCCATAGAAATGGAAGTAGATGACTTAAAAAAGAAATTAGAAGAATCTGATTAAAAAGTTAAAGAAACACAGGAGCTGTTAGCTCAGAAGATAGATATAATGGAAAATTATAATAGAAGAAACAATATAAAGATAGTGGGCCTTAAGGAAGATGAAGAAGGCAAAAATATGAAAGAATTTATAAAAGAATGGATCCCCAGTGTCCTAGGAAGACCAGAATTACAGGAAGAAATGGAAATAGAAAGGGCACACAGAACATTAGCCCCTAAACCACAACAAAAACCAAGATCCATTCTAGTAAAATTCCTAAGATATACAACAAGAGAAAATACATTGGAGAAGGCAATGAAAAAAATAAGAGAAGACAAAAAACCACTGGAATACAAGGGTCAAAATTTTTTTTTCTATCCAGATATAAGTTTTGAACTCCTGAAGAAGAGGAAGGAGTTCAATGCAGCAAAAACGACCCTATGGAAAAAAGGTTATAAATTTATGTTAAAATACCCAGCGGTACTTAAAATAGTTATCCCAGGGCAGCAAGGCAAACTATTCTCGGATCCGGATAAAGCACGAAAATTTTCAGAACAACTACAAAACAGACAGAGAGATGAAGAGATGTCTTCTTCTTTAGCTTGGCTTCGCGGACGAAGATTTATGGAGGGGGTAAATGTCCACGTCAGCTGCAGGCTCGTTTGTGGCTGACAAGTCCGATGCGGGACAGGCAGACACGGTTGCAGCGGTTGCAGGGGAAAATTGGTTGGTTGGGGTTGGGTATTGGGTTTTTCCTCCCTTGCCTTTTGTAACAAGAACAAAAATGACAACAAACTATATATGTATATATTAAAAAAAAGAGTATAAGTAAGAACTAAGAAGGGAAAGAAAGGGAAGAAAGCAAGTAAGGAGGGAATTAAGAGAGTGACCTTTGTTATATATGAAGATTAAAATCTTTTCTGGAGGGGCTGGTTGGGGAAGAATAACAGTCACTGCGAAATCGGTTGACGCTTGCGAGCGGATTCACTAATCCAAATGGAGAGGGGAGATGTGGTTGCCCGACAAGGGTCAAAGGGCAACTCAGAAAGGGGAGGAACTATTGGGGTTAAAAGAATTTTAGATATGAGAATAGTGGAAATATTTTATGTTTTAGAAATGTTGTCTTATAATGTGTTCAAAAAAAGAAAGCAGAAATGGATAAGAAGGGAAGGTGGTGATGAGGAAATGGAAAGGAAAGATAAACAAAGTATGAAATGACTATGTTGAACGATATGACTTTAAATATTAATGGAATACATAACCAAATCAAAAGGAAGAAACTGTTAAATTTACTGAAAAAAGAAAAAATTGATATAGCATTCATACAAGAAACACATCTAACTGAAGTGGAACACAAGAAAATAAAGAGAGATTGGATAGGACATGTAACAGCAGCATCATATAATTCAAAAGCCAGAAGAGTAGCTATATTAATCAATAAAAATGTACCAATCAAAATAGAAGAGGAAATAATAGATCCAGCAGGGAGATATGTTATGATAAAATGTCAGATATATTCAGAATTTTGGAATTTACTCAATGTATATTTACCTAATGAAGAATATCAAAAATTTATGCAAGATATCTTTTTGAAGATAGCAGATACGCAAGGGAACATACTAATAGGAGGAGATTTTAACCTTAATTTGGACTCAAACATGGATAAAACTGGAAAAAAACTAACAGAAAGAACAAAGTAACCAAATTTATAATTAAATCGATGCAAGAAATGCAACTTTTGGATATATGGAGGAAACAACACCCAAAGGAAAAGGAATATTCATATTATTCGGGTAGACACAAAACATACTCAAGGATAGACCTATTCCTGTTATCAGCCCACATTCAAGGGAGAGTTAGGAAAACAGAATATAAAGCTAGACTATTATCGGACCACACACCCCTGTTATTGGCAATAGAGCTAGAGGACATCCCACCAAGAATGTATAGATGGAGATTAAACTCCATGCTACTTAAAAGACAGGATTTTAGAGAATTCATTGAACGACAAATTAAAATGTACTTTGAAATAAATACGGAATCAGTGAAAGATAAGTTTATACCAAGGGACGCAATGAAAGCGTTCATCAGAGGGCAAATAATAAGTTATATAACTAAGATGAAGAAGGACTACAATCGGGAAACAGAACAGTTGGAAAGGGAAATAACAAATATAGAAAAAGATTTAGCAATAAAGGAAGATACAACTAAAAGAAGAGAATTGGCAGACAAAAAAATAAAATATGAAACACTACAAACATATAAGGTGGAGAAGAACATAATGAAGGCAAAACAAATATTATGAGCTTGGAGAAAAAATGCACAAAATTCTAGCGTGGCAGCTTAAGACAGAACAAACTAAAAGAATGGTATTGGCATTAAGGAAAAAGGACAAACAAATTACATATAATCCAATGGAGATCAATGAAAACTTCAGGGAATTCTACGAGCAACTATATCAAACTGAAAATGAAGGGAAAGAAGACAAAATAGATGAATTTCTTACTAAAATTGAACTACCGAAATTACAAACAGAGGAGCAAAATAAATTAATAAAACCATTTGAAATAGAAGAATTACAGGAGATATTTTAAAAAAAACTACCGAACAATAAAACACCAGGAGAGGATGGATTCCCAATAGAATTCTATAAAATATTTAAAGACTTATTAATTCCTCCCCTCCTGGAAGTAATCAACCAGATTGATAAAACACAAAACATACCAGATTCATGCAAAACAGCAATAATTACAGTAATACCAAAGACAGGGAAAGATCCACTAGCACCAGCATCATATAGACCAATATCTCTACTTAACACAGATTATAAGATAATAGCTAAACTATTAGCAAACAGATTGGCCGACTATGTACCAAAAATAGTAAATCTAGACCAAACTGGATTTATTAAAAAAAGACGAACAACGGACAATATCTGTAAATGTATTAACTTAATTCATGCAGTAGAAGGAAATAAAACTCCAACAGTAGCGGTTGCTTTAGACGCAGAGAAGGCCTTTGACAGAGTAGAATGGAATTATTTATTCAAAGTACTACAAAAATTCAGCCTACCAGAGAAATACATTAATTGGATTAAAGCATTAAATAAGGGGCCATTGGCGAAAGTGACAGTAAGTGGATGTATATCAAAACAATTTAACTTAAGCAGATCAACAAGGCAGGGATGTCAACTATCTCCCTCACTGTTTGCGTTAGCTATAGAACCACTAGCAGAACTGATAAGAACAGAAAATAAAATAAGAGGGATAAAAATAAAAGATAAGGAATATAAAATCAGTCTATTTGCAGATGACGTTATAATATACTTCTTTCTTTTCTTTTTTTCTTTGGCTTGGCTTCGCGGACGAAGATTTATGGAGGGGGTAAAAAGTCCACGTCAGCTGCAGGCTCGTTTGTGGCTGACCAGTCCGATGCGGGACAGGCAGACACGATTGCAGCGGTTGCAAGGGAAAATTGGTTGGTTGGGGTTGGGTGTTGGGTTTTTCCTCCTTTGCCTTTTGTCAGTGAGGTGGGCTCTGCGGTCTTCTTCAAAGGAGGCTGCTGCCCGCCAAACTGTGAGGCGCCAAGATGCACGGTTTGAGGCGTTATCAGCCCACTGGCGGTGGTCAATGTGGCAGGCACCAAGAGATTTCTTTAGGCAGTCCTTGTACCTTTTCTTTGGTGCACCTCTGTCACGGTGGCCAGTGGAGAGCTCGCCATATAATACGATCTTGGGAAGGCGATGGTCCTCCATTCTGGAGACGTGACCCATCCAGCGCAGCTGGATCTTCAGCAGCGTGGACTCGATGCTGTCGACCTCTGCCATCTCGAGTACCTCGACGTTAGGGGTGTGAGCGCTCCAATGGATGTTGAGGATGGAGCGGAGACAACGCTGGTGGAAGCGTTCTAGGAGCCGTAGGTGGTGCCGGTAGAGGACCCATGATTCGGAGCCGAACAGGAGTGTGGGTATGACAACGGCTCTGTATACGCTTATCTTTGTGAGGTTTTTCAGTTGGTTGTTTTTCCAGACTCTTTTGTGTAGTCTTCCAAAGGCGCTATTTGCCTTGGCGAGTCTGTTGTCTATCTCATTGTCGATCCTTGCATCTGATGAAATGGTGCAGCCGAGATAGGTAAACTGGTTGACCGTTTTGAGTTTTGTGTGCCCAATGGAGATGTGGGGGGGCTGGTAGTCATGGTGGGGAGCTGGCTGATGGAGGACCTCAGTTTTCTTCAGGCTGACTTCCAGGCCAAACATTTTGGCAGTTTCCGCAAAGCAGGACGTCAAGCGCTGAAGAGCTGGCTCTGAATGGGCAACTAAAGCGGCATCATCTACAAAGAGTAGTTCACGGACAAGTTTCTCTTGTGTCTTGGTGTGAGCTTGCAGGCGCCTCAGATTGAAGAGACTGCCATCCGTGCGGTACCGGATGTAAACAGCGTCTTCATTGTTGGGGTCTTTCATGGCTTGGTTCAGCATCATGCTGAAGAAGATTGAAAAGAGGGTTGGTGCGAGAACACAGCCTTGCTTCACGCCATTGTTAATGGAGAAGGGTTCAGAGAGCTCATTGCTGTATCTGACCCGACCTTGTTGGTTTTCGTGCAGTTGGATAATCATGTTGAGGAACTTTGGGGGACATCCGATGCGCTCTAGTATTTGCCAAAGCCCTTTCCTGCTCACGGTGTCGAAGGCTTTGGTGAGGTCAACAAAGGTGATGTAGAGTCCTTTGTTTTGTTCTCTACACTTTTCTTGGAGCTGTCTGAGGGCAAAGACCATGTCAGTGGTTCCTCTGTTAGCGCGAAAGCCGCACTGTGATTCTGGGAGAATATTCTCAGCGACACTAGGTATTATTCTATTTAGTAGAATCCTAGCGAAGATTTTGCCTGCAATGGAGAGCAACGTGATTCCCCTGAGTTTGAGCAGTCTGATTTCTCGCCTTTGTTTTTGTACAGGGTGATGATGGTGGCATCACGAAGATCCTGAGGCAGTTTACCTTGGTCCCAACAAAGCTTGAAAAACTCATGCAGTTTGGCATGCAGAGTTTTGCCGCCAGCCTTCCAGACTTCTGGGGGGATTCCATCCATACCTGCTGCTTTGCCACTTTTCAGTTGTTCGATTGCCTTATATGTCTCATCCAGGGTGGGAACCTCATCCAGCTCTAGCCTTAGGGGCTGTTGAGGGAGCTGGAGCAGGGCGGAATCTTGGACTGAGCGGTTGGTACTGAAAAGAGATTGGAAGTGTTCTGACCATCGGTTGAGGATGGAGATCTTGTCGCTGAGGAGGACTTTGCCGTCTGAGCTGCGCAGCGGGCTTTGGACTTGGGGTGAGGGGCCGTACACAGCCTTTAGAGCCTCGTAGAAACCCCTGAAGTCGCCAATGTCCGCGCTGAGCTGTGTTCGTTTGGCGAGGCTAGTCCACCACTCATTTTGGATCTCCCGGAGTTTGCGCTGAAGATGGCTGCATGCGCGACGGAAGGCTTGTTTCTTCTCTGGACAGGACGGCTTTGTAAGGTGAGCCTGGTGGGCAGCTCGCTTCTTTGCCAGCAGCTCCTGGATTTCCTGGCTGTTTTCGTCAAACCAGTCCTTGTTTTTCCTGGAGGAGAAGCCCAGTACCTCTTCAGTGGATTGCAGTATGGTAGTCTTCAACTGATCCCAGAGGGTTTCAGGGGACGGGTCCGTGAGGCGGGTTGCAACGTCGAGCTTTGCTTTGAGGTTTGCCTGGAAGTTTCCTCTCGCTTCGTCTGACTGCAGTTTTCCAACATTGAACCTCTTTCTGGGGGCTTTATTGTTCCTGGGCTTTGGCTTGAAGTGAAGGTTGAGCTTGCAGCGAACCAGCCGGTGGTCAGTGTGGCATTCCGCGCTAGGCATGACCCTGGTGTGGAGCACATCTTGTTTGTCACTTTCTCGCACCAGGATGTAGTCCAGGAGGTGCCAGTGTTTGGATCGGGGATGCATCCAGGTGGTCTTAAGGCTGTCCCTCTGCTGAAAAAGGGTGTTTGTAATGACAAGCCGCTGTTCTGCGCAGAACTCCAACAGGAGGCGCCCATTGTCGTTGCACTTGCCGACGCCATGCTTGCCCAGGATTCCTGGCTAGGTTTCTGAGTCTTTGCCGACACGAGCGTTGAAGTCGCCCAGGATGACAACCTTGTCGGCTGTAGGGGTACGTTGGATGAGGTTGCGCAGGTCGGTGTAGAACTTGTTCTTTTCTGCTGGTTCCGCCTGGAGGGTTGGAGCATAGACACTGATGAGGGTGATGTGACGCTTGTTTTGAAGTGGGAGTCGCATGGACATGATTCGGTCCGAGAGGCCTGTCGGAAGGTTTTCGAGTTTGGAGGCAATGAAGCTCTTGACCATGAAGCCTACACCAGATAGGCGTCGTTCATCCGAAGGCTTGCCAGACCAGTAGAGTGTGTAGCCCGCGCCGCGTTCTTGGAAGCTGCCTACATCTGCCAGGCGGACTTCACTGAGAGCGGCTATGTCGATGTCAAGTCTGAGGAGTTCATGTGCAATGAGGGCAGACCGACGTTCAGGTCGATGGCTGTCAGTCTTATCTAGCATGGTTCTGATGTTCCAGCATGCTAGCTTGAGTTTGTGAGCATCTTTTGAGGGGGAGGACGTGGAGGGGGAGGACGTGGAGGGGGAGGACGTGGAGGGGGAGGACGTTGAGGGGGAGGACGTGGACCTGTCCTCGGGCCTGCGCAAAGGAGCTTTTAGGTGGAGTGCAGTGCGCGCAGTACTGGCCCCACCCTTTACACCCATGGTTCGTGTGCAAGGAGCAAGGGGGAGGCGGCGGCCCCGGCCTCGGTCAAGTGAGGCAGACGGAGGCCCCGGTCCGGACAGGGAGTGGGAGGCGGCGGCCCCAGTCCAGGCACAGGGAGAGCAGCAGCGGCCCCGGCCCCGGTCCGGGCGAAGGGTAGACGGCGGCGGCCCCGATACGGGCAGGAGCAAGGGGGAGGCGGCGGCCCCAGTCCGGGCACAGGGAGAGCAGCGGCGGCCCCGGCCCCGGTCCGGGCGAAGGGTAGACGGCGGCGGCCCCGATACGGGCAGGAGCAAGGGGGAGGCGGCGGCCCCAGTCCGGGCACAGGGAGAGCAGCGGCGGCCCCGGCCCCGGTCCGGGCGAAGGGTAGACGGCGGCGGCCCCGATACGGGCAGGAGCAAGGGGGAGGCGGCGGCCCCAGTCCGGGCACAGGGAGAGCAGCGGCGGCCCTGGCCCCGGTCCGGGCGAAGGGTAGACGGCGGCGGCCCCGATACGGGCAGGAGCAAGGGGGAGGCGGCGGCCCCAGTCCGGGCACAGGGAGAGCAGCGGCGGCCCTGGCCCCGGTCCGGGCGAAGGGTAGACGGCGGCGGCCCCGATCCGGGCAGGAGCAAGGGGGAGACGGCGGCCCCGGCCTCGGTCGAGTGAGGCAGACGGAGGCCCCGGTCCGGACAGGGAGTGGGAGGCGGCGGCCCCAGTCCAGGCACAGGGAGAGCAGCAGCGGCCCCGGCCCCTGTCCGGGCGAAGGGTAGACGGCGGCGGCCCCGATCCGGGCAGGAGCAAAGGGGAGACGGCGGCCCCAGTCCGGGCACAGGGAGAGCAGCAGCGGCCCCGGCCCCGGTCCGGGCGAAGGGTAGACGGCGGCGGCCCCGATACGGGCAGGAGCAAGGGGGAGACGGCGGCCCCGGCCTCGGTCGAGTGAGGCAGACGGAGGCCCCGGTCCGGGCAGTATGGACCGACCTAGGAGGGGAGGCAGGCCCCTCCAGCCCGGGTAAGAAACCTGCATAGGAGAAGGCCACTCCGATATAAAACCTACGACCCAAGGACCTAATATACTTAACAGAACCAGAAATATCAATAAAAGATTTACATAGGAAATTGAAGGAATATGGAGAAGTATCGGGGTACAAGATCAATGCAAATAAAAGTGAAGCAATGCCAATGAATAATGCGGATTTCACAAAGTTCAAGAAAGAATCACCATTTAGATGGCAAACACAAGCAATGCGATACCTAGGTATACAACTAAATAAAAATCTCGGCCATCTATATAAACTAAATTATCATTCATTAATGAAAAATTTACAAGATGACTTAGAGCATTGGAAAGACTTACCACTAACACTGATAGGAAGGATAAACTGTATTAAAATGAACATTTTCCCAAGGATACACTACCTATTTCAGTCATTACCAATTCACCTAACAGAGAAATTCTTCAAGATGTTAAAGAAAATAATAAGGAAATTGTTATGGAAAGGGGGGAAACCGAGGATAACACTAGATAAATTAACAGAATGGTATAAACAAGGAGGCTTACAACTACAAAACGTTAAGAATAATTATAGAGCCGCACAATTAAGATACCTATCAGATTTTTATCAAACAAGGGAAAAACCAGACTGGACCAGATTAGAACTAGATAAAATAGGGGAGAAGATACCTGAACATATAGTATATAAATGGGATGAAAAATTGGTGCAATGTAGGAATTCACCGGTATTGCGTCATCTGCTCAACATTTGGAAGAAGATTCATGTAGAAAGGAATAAAACAAATTACCAACTACCAAAACTAATATTGACGCAAAATCAACTAATCTCTTTCACAATAGATAACCTTTCCTTTAGAGAATGGGAGAGAAAAGGGATCAAAAGAATAGAAAATTGTTTTTCGGGAAATAAATTATTATCCTTTGAACAAATGAAGGATAAATATAATATAACTCACGATACAATGTTTGCATACCACCAACTGAAATCCTACTTGAAGGACAAATTGGGAAACAGTCTGAGGTTACCAGAAGGAAGCAATTTTGAATATGTGATTACAGACACAATGATAATTAAAAAATTTGTAACAAACATGTACATCAAACTGCAAGAAAAGGAGAACGATGAAGCAAATGGTAAACCTAAACAAAAATGGGAACAAGATCTAAACATAAAGATAAAGAATGAAACATGGGAAAAGCTATGCTCCAGAACTATGAGAAATACAATAAACACAAGGTTACGCATGATACAATATAACTGGATACACAGGCTATACATCACACCTCAAAAGTTAAATAAATGGGACCCAACAGTATCAGACAGATGTTTTCTCTGTAAAAAGGAAACAGGAACAACAATTCATGCAATTTGGACATGTGAGAAAGTGAAAAGATTTTGGGAAGATCTAAACCAGATATTAAGTAAAATCACAAAAAGCAATATACCAAAAAACCCAGAGATCTTCCTCCTAAGTAATATAAGAAACAAAGAATTTGGACTCGATTTGGATGGTGCACAAAAAAGATTTGTTATGATAGCCCTAGCTGTAGCAAAAAAATGTATTATGTCAACCTGGAAATTAGAAGACAACTTGAGAATACAACAATGGTACATAGAAATGAATAAATGTATTCCATTAGAAAAAATAACATATAATTTAAGAAATAACATCACAATATTCGAACAAATATGGGAGCCATACATGAAATACAATAGAGAAATCCTACCGTAGACTTCCACCACCTAAAATGACAGAAGGAGAAGATAACGAAAAGAACTGACTCAGTAAAATTTCTTGTTTATTTTTATTAAGTGACAACATTGTTTAACGGGTTTAATGTATCTTATAGATTGAACTTCAAATAAATGGGGAAGGGGTGAGGGAGGGAGGGAACGGAGGGGGAAAAAGGGGGAGAAAATGACACTATATATTCAAGAAAAAAATGTCTGTATGTATCTTGGTCAATATGGTTTAAAGTGTGAAAAATAAAAAAAATTAAAAAAAGATCCAATTTTTGTTTTTACTTGGAAATATTTTTGACACAGAATTGAAATTGAAATTAAATAAATATCAACAAGAATTTGTTAAAATAGCCCTAGTAGTAGCTAGAAAATGTGTGGCAGTAACTTGGAAGTCAGATGCAGATTTGGGAATAGGTAGATGGCCGTACTGAAATAGAAAGTTGTAAACCACTTGAAAAGATTACATATAATTTATGTAATAAATTTGAAATTCTTTCAAAAGATTTGGGAATCATATTGACAAATTTTAGGGATTAAGTTGTAATTGGCCAACCTGATTCTTCTAACTTATAAAATTAAGAAATGTTAGATTTTATTTAATAGTTTTAATGTTTTTATAAATATTATCCAGATGTTTTCTTTCTTCTTTTTCTTTCCTTCTTTTCTATTGGGTTGTTGGAGGGAGGGGGAGGATGGGAGAGGCAAATTTTAAAAAATCACTATGAATTAATTTTTCACTATTTTTGAATAAGAAATTTATGTTTTTTTTTCATGAATATGTGAAATTAAATAAATTTTCAAAAAATGAATGATAAGATTTTGGAACTGGATAAAGGAGGTTTAAACACAATCTGCTTGAAGACTCAGTGAATCAAGCAGCATCAGTGGGAGAAAAAGAATGAGTGACATTTTGAGCTCAATCACTTTATCGAGACTGTTGAAATATAGTGGAGAAGCCAACGTTAAGAAGACAGGGTGAAACAAGTAGAGGGGAAATATGGCAGACAGAGGCAGAGGATTGGCAGATGCCAGACAAAGGAAGAGAGAGGGATAAGTAAAACAAAGCAGTCAGGTGGAGGAAGATGAGTCATACAGGGTGGAGTGGGTGATCAGAAGATGATGGTTGGTAGTAATGGAATCTGCTTAGAGGGAGAGAGTGGAGGAATAAAGTGACTAGATGGAACCTTATCAAAGGCCTTACCAAAGTCCATATACACAATATCCACAGTCTTGTCCTCATCAACTTTCCTTGTAACCTCACAAAATTCAATAAGGTTTGTCAAACATGATCTTCCCCTCATAAATCCATATTGACTTCCTCACCCTGCCTATCCAATTATTTATGCATACCATCTCATTTCCATTAACTTACACACCACTGACGTCAAACTTACAGGCCTATAAATCACTAGGTTAACACCTAGCACCTTTTTTAAACAATGAAACTACATGAGCTACCCTCCAATCCTTTGTCATCATTCCCATTACTAATGACATTTTAAATATCTCCGTCAAAGCCCCTACTATTTCTATATTAACCTCCCTCAAGATCCTTCTATGTTGGCAATTTTAGGATTTTTTTTACCATTTTCCTTTTCCAAATTAACATTAATGAGAAATAGGTTGAGAATTTGAGGTCAATTTAGGAAATTCTTCAGAACTGATGGTTTTGCATGGCTCATCCTATTATAGATAATCATCTTTTACAACCTTCTTTGTTGGATGCAGGTTTCAAGGAATGGCATAGTATAGGTATTCAAAGTTTTAATGATCTCTTTATTCAAGATAATTTTGCCTCTTTTGAGCAATTATCAGCTAAATTTAATCCTTCCAACAGACACTTTTTTAGATATTTACAAATTAGACATTTTGTTCAGTCTAAGATTTTGGATTTTCCACAAATTTCCAATACTAATATTCTTGATCTCTTTTTTAATTTACGGTTTTATTTTCATGGTGGATTAACATCATGTATTTATAATAATTTATTTGGTTTAAATTTAATTCCCATGGCTGGGATCAAGAGTGATTGGCAATGAGATTTGAAGTTAATATTTTCAGATGAAGACTGGTACTCTATTCAGTTTGATTAATGATTCCTCATTTTTGCAAAAAGATTTTATCTAAAATTATTGCTAATAGATGAGAAAATATTTTACCATTAATTATTGATTCTGACCAAACTGGTTTTATTAAATATTGTTATTCATATTGTAACATGTCCCGCATCGGACTTGTCAGTCACCAACGAGCCTGCAGCAGACGTGGACATACCCCTCCATAAATCTTCATCCGCGAAGCCAAGCCAAAGAATACATCGATTATTGAATATTTTATATTTTCCCTCCACCCCGGCAATGGAATGTGTTCTTTCATTAGATGCTGAAAAGCGTTTGATAGAGCAGAATGGGATTATTTGTTTGCCACTCTAGGAAAATTGAACTTTGGTCCACATTTTATTAAATGGATTAAATTATTATATTTATATCCAATGGCTTCAATTCACTCTAATTTACAACAATCAAAACTTTTTAGGCCTTTTAGGGGAATCGACAAGGTTGCCCACTAAGTCCTTCGCTTTTCGATTTGGTACTGGAAACCTTAGCTGTTCTTTGTGTGAGCAGAGATTTTACAGAAATAACTAGAAATGGAGTTGAACATAAAGTATCTTTATATGCAGATGGTCTTTTACTCTTTATCTCAAACCCTGAGGTTTCTGTACCAAATATATTAACTTTTCTTACCCAGGTATTAGCAAAAGTTCAGGTTATAAATTAAATTTGCATAAGAGTGAACTTTTACCACAAAAAGGATCTTTTTCAAAATATTCTAATTTCAGTTTAAAATAGTGAAAGATCAATTTTCCAAGTCTAGAAAAATACTCGAGAGATGTTTTCCATACTTTATCAAAAAAATTTAAAAATAGATTTAACACCAAATCCTTTGGTGGCCCTCTTCGGTACAATGGGATGGAATGATTCTTCTTTGTCCCAGGTTCAGAGTTGTGCTATTTCTTTTGCCTCTCTTTTGGTGAGGCGTGCGATTTTACATAAATGGAAGGATGCTGCTCCACCTCATGTCCTGTTTGGACATGGAAAAGATTCATTATTCAATTAATAATTCAGATATAAGATTCTAGAAGTTATGAGGGTGATTTATGACTCACTATCTTACTTTATAATTTTACTCCAATGTAATTAAATTGTCTGACATATCATTTCCACATACTTTATATTATTTTTTATTTTTACTTTTATTTTTCTTTTAATACCAATCATATTTAGCATCTGACAACACAGTTAAGTCAGGGGTTTGAGTTTTTCTCCTTTACTATTTTCTTCTTTCTTTATTTTGCATTATTAGAGTTTTTTTTCTTAAAAAAGGTACAGTATATACTATTTAGAATATGAATTATGGATATGATTTACAATTTATGTTAGTGATATATGGAATGTCTTATTTAGTTTGTGTAACTGTCGATGTCATCTTATTGAATTGTACCTTTTTTGTTTGACAAATTCTTTATTAAAATCAATTTTAAAAAATATTTTTAATTAAAGATGTACTTAAGCATTTTTAATAAGATGCTTGATGTGGCGATTATCTCAAGGGCTGGATTTAGTACAAACCTCAGTCAGTAGTGACTATGTGAGGACTTTTGCTCATGTCATTTACGACAAATGACAAAGCCGCCAGATGTGTGGATTGCAGGTGATTACTGGTGCACTCTGATCTCAGCCTGAAGTGCGAATATGAGTGTGAACTGTAGAAATAAAGAACAGCTAGCCAGACTACTTGCTGCTATCTGCTCCCGCAGGTGTTGCTGTGGTCACATTTGGACAGTGTGATGATTCTCTCTTTCCTGGCTGGTTGTTCTAAATGGCCTTTAATCTGTTCATTTGTGATTGCATGGTGCCAGCTGCCAAGTGTTAACTTCTTCCAGAGGAAGAAGGGGAGGGGAGGAGATAAAATTATTAATAAACCGTAACTGATAAAATGTGGCACACCTAGTAGAGCTGTTGCCTCACCCCTCATGAAACATGGGCTTGATGCTGAATTCTGGACCTCTCTGTGGAGTTTGCATATTCTCTCTGTGATAAATGTGGGTCACGCAAGTGCTTACATTTTTTTTAGACCTCATGGTGTGAGCGAAGAGGTTAATTGGCTGCCGTAAATGATCCCTGGCTTGTGGTTGAGTAATAGAATCTATGAGGTAACGGGCAGCCCCCTGCGAGCAAAAATTGCTGTTTATTTTGTAAGAACACCATAGATTGGGTGTATACCAACATACTGGGACTTTTTTCTTTGAAGTGTAGAAGGATAAGAGGAGACTTGATAGAGGTCTACAAGATTATGAGAGGCATAGATAGGGTGGACAGCCAGCACCTGTTTCCCAGGGCAGGAATAGCAAATACCAGAGGACATATGTGCAAAGCGAAGGGAGGCAATTTAGGGGAGCTTTTTACTTAGAGAGTTGTGGGTGCCTGGAATGTCTTGAAGGGATGGAGGTGGAGGCTGAAACATTAGGCGCATTTAAGGGCCTCCAACCTCATTGTTTCCCAAACCTGCACTGCCCGGTTCTACCTCCTACCCAAGATCAACAAATCCAATTGTCATCCTGGCAGAACCATTGTTTCCCCATGCTCCTGCCCTACCTAACTGGTATCATCTTACCTTGACTCCATTCCCACCCTTCCCCACTCATCCAATCCCTCCCTACCTCACTTCAACTTCCAATTTGCTGAACTCAACTGCCTCATTTTCATATGGACATCCAATCTCTCAACACCTCTATCCCCCTTACTGAAGGTCTCAAAGCCCTTCATTTCTTTCTCTACAACAGAATCAAATAGTTCTCCCTCCACCACCACCTTCTCTGCCTGGTGGAATTTATTCTCACCCGTAATAACTTCTGCTTTGACTCAGCCTACTTTCTCGAAGTCGAAGGGGTAGCCATGGGTACTGGTTATGCCGATCTTTTTGATGGCTCTGTGAAGCAATCCATGCTACAAACTGTTGTGAGTGAGGAAACAGGTTTGGTAGGTCTCAAAGTCAAGGACTGTGAACACAGCTTTTTGTACTGAAGGATTTTATTTACAGAAGGCAAGTGTTGTAAATGGTAACAGATGCAGCACACACACATGCATACGCACGCATGCAATTTACAGCAGCTGTGGATAAAAGTTAGCGGCAGTGAAACAATGCATATAGTTTATTAGTGATCATGGAGAAAAAAGTCGAGTCAGTACTAAGCAACGTGTATAGTTTATTAGTGATTGTGAGAAAAAAAAAATCGGTAAGCGATTAAATACATACAGGCAACTCATAATGAATGTGGGAACAAACTGTATACATACACAAACAACCAAGGGAAAAGACAATACAATACCTACCACCCCTTGACTCTGTGCAGACACAGTTCTATGCTATTTAGAGACAATAATCAAAGCTCCCAACCCTATTTAGTGCACAGCTCACCAAGATTTTCTCCAGTGCTGTTTCATGTTCTGGAGTGAAGTAGGGTGGTCCCTCGAAAATGGCAACAGAGAGCTGGAGGATGCAGCCCAGGTTGTTCGCAGAGACCAATGGCTCGGTACCAGGAGGGTTAATCCAATTATAACAGCCAATGGCCCAAGGCCAAGTACAGACAGGCTGGGGAGTCCAGTCCCGGTAATTTACTTCCAGCCAACAGCAAGGTGTGCACTAAAGGGTGGGGTGGAACTAAACCTTGATTGGCAGCTGGCGTGTCCTCCGACTAGGTAGGGGGAAGTGCTGTCATGTGACAGCCATGACCCTTCCCAATACAAAAGCCTACACAGTCAATACCCCTCAATTCTTCCAAATGCTACATTGACAACTACCTTGGTGCTGCCACATACACCCAATATGAGCTTGTCAACTTTATCCACTTTGCTGCTAACTTTCACCCCAATCTCAAATTCAGTTAGTCCATCTCTGGGAGCACTCTCCCCTTTCTCAATCTCTCTGTCTCCATCTCAGGAGACAAACTTTCTACAGACATTTTCCACAAAACAATCATCTCCCACAGTTACCTTGACTACACCTCTTCACTGTAAGGATTTTATTCCTTTCTCTCAGTTCTTCAGTCGCTCCCAGAATGAAATCTTCCATTCCAGATCGTCTGAGATCTCCTCCTTATTCTAAAATGTAGGTTGCCTTATGCCTTCTACCTCCATTAACTCAGCCCTAAACCACATTTCCTCCATTACCTGCACATTGATCCTGGCCCCCCCACCCACTCCCACCCCAAAAAGCAACAAGAATGGGAATCCCCTTATTCTCACCTCTCTTCCCAACAGTCTCTGCATATTTTGCCACCTACAACATGATCCCACCACCAGGCACATCTTCCCCTCTCCACCTTCCACAAGGAGCACTCCCTCCACGAGTTCATTCATCCCTTCCCATTAATTGTCTCCTTGGTACATACTCCTGTGACTGCAGGAAAAGCTACACACATCCACACCATAACAGTATATAGATATGATTTTGGGAGATAAATTGGGGCAGGTTTGTTAGTGTAGGTCACATACAAACACTTTAAAACAGATCTTACTTAAAATACTGGAGCTCTGCTAATGCTAGACATTGTCGGCCCCAGAGCCTTTGCAAAAGCTTTGGAGAGTGCCCAAGAGTCTTAACTAATGGGTTGTTGTTTACAAAAGAGCAATAGATGAAAGAACTGTCTGGAGTGGAACTTGCTGTTCTAGGACGGTCATGTGGTTTTGCAAGCAGAGAGAGTCAAACAGGCTTTATCTCAGAGAGAGAGAGAGAGAAAGACACAGAGATCAGTTCTACAGTTTTACAATCACCAGCAGCAACTGGGACTGGAACAGGACAAGCTGGCAAGCTTGTGGAAACCCCCCATTTGGAAGGCAGGTTGTGAGTGCTTAGTTCAGCTTGGTCAAAGCCCTTGTGGTTCATGCAAGAGGAAAGGAATGGCTGTCTAATATTTCACTTGAAGTAAGAGAAATAAGATGGAACTCTGTGGTGACCTGAAAGAAAGAGGTTATCATCTGGAGAACTCTGAGGGAACAAGTTTAGTCAGGAAGATACTGAAGTGGCTGATTAAAAAAGATATCAGTTGTGGGTGTCCAACAAGCAATAAATCTCTCTCTGAAAACCGACAAGAACCTTCCTGAGCGGTAACCATTTACCTTTCAAGCACCAAAGCCTGGTGAACTTAAATTCTATCCACAGTATAAGAAATTACCTGCAACCAGTGAACTTGGAGGAATGAGAAATGAGATTCGACTGTGAATCAAAGAACTTTTCAGAACTTACACACACATTACATACACGTGCGCTTAGAATTAGAAGGGGGTTAAGTTAGGCTAGTTAAGTCAATATTGATAAGTAATTCTGTTTTCATGTTTAAAGATAATTAAAAGCAACTTTTGTTTGTAACCATTTGTCTTGGTGAATATCTATTGCTGCTGGGTTTTGGGGTCCTTTGGACTTGTAACAACATCTCCTCCTTCACCACCATTCAAGGTCCCAAACAATCAAGTAAAGCAAGACTTTACTTGTGAATCTGCAGGGTTCACTACTGCGTCTGCTGTTCCCATTTTGGCTTTTTCTACATCAGCAGACTGGGAGATAATTTTGTTGAGCACCTTTGCTCTGTCCACTGTAAAATCTGGGACTTCCCAGTGGCCAACCATTTCAATTCCACTTATCCACACCAACATGGCTAACCATGGCCTCATGCACCGCTAAACAGAAGCTACTTGCAAATTGGAGGAACTACACCAAATATTCCATCTGGGCACACTCCAATCAGATGGCATTAACATCAACTCCTAGTTTCTGTTACAACCCTCCCCGTCTCTTTCCTATCCCTCTGTCTCCTTTACTCCAGCTCCCCACCCCCTTCCCTCTCTATTCAGAGAGCTAACCCCTCCTCATCACTTCTTAGCTTTTTTCACTCTTCTGTTCTCCCACCCTTATCCATCTGTGACCTCTTGCCTGTGGTTCTCCCCCTGCCCCTCCTCCTAGCATTTTATTCAGGCACCCACCTGTTCAGGCCTGAAATGGTGGTTACATATCTTTTCTACATAAAGAATGTTGCACAATCAGCTGAGTTTCTCCAGCACTTTTGTGTATTGAAATGCATAGTATTGTATTTCATGAGTTCATCAGAAATAGGAGCACGAGCCAGCCATCTGGCCTGTCAAGCCTGCTCTGCCATTCAACAAGATCACACTGATCTGGTTATGGTACCAGCTCCACTTACCCACCTGTTCCTCATAACCCTTCATTCCCCTCTTATTTAAAAATCTATGTCTTCAATACTGTAAATGGAGCAGTCTCCTTACAGATGCACAGATTCACTCCTTCCGGAGACAAGCAGTTCCTTTTTATCTGTGTCCTATATCGACACCCACAAACCTTGTGGCTTTGTCTCCTAGTTCTAGTCTCACCCACCAATGAAAACAACTTCCTTTCTTCTGTCTTACCAGGCTCCTCATTTCTGGAATCCACTTGGTCAACCTCCTCCAAAGCTGTGTATCCTTCCTCAATAAGGAGACCAGAACTGGTGTAGTCTCTCCCGTACCCTGGACAGGCTGGAAGAGTAAGTGTTGAGGGATGTGTGATGAAACCACTTGTGCATGTACATACCTTGACCCTGCTCTCACTGACTGGCTCGTGACTCCTCCCCTTTATTCCCCATAGAGGCGGTCAAGCCACTACCCTGTCCCCAGTTCAAGCCCGAGCCAGCAACTCAAGGGTTGCTCAAAAAAGCCTTCAGTTCCAGTATCTTCAGTCTTTTGGTTGATTGATCATGCATCAGGCTGCACTGAGGATTGGCGCAAGGGTGCTTTGGGGGAAAGACCACAGCCTAGAGTCCTTCAGTCCACCAAGCTGAGACTGAGGGGCAGCCTCTCAAACAATAAAGGGGGGGGGGGGGCGGTTCATGAAAAGATGCCAAGCTGCAAATGGAGAGAGTGAGTAATTTGGGGAAATGTATGGATATAGCACTAAGAGTGTGAAGGACTTTGAACAGTTTTGCAAATAAATGATTGTGAATAAAGTCTATATGCAACCCCTCCATTGTATTTCTACACTTGGAAGCTATCCCTTTGCAATTCAGGCACAAAGATTCCCAGGTCTGTCTGCCCTGTGATTTTTCACCCATTTTTTTTAATGAAGAAAAGCCCTGTCCGGTGTGTGGGGAAGACATGCCGTGGGCTGGAGCGTGCAATGCTGCTCCGGCTCTGCAGGGGAAACACTGAGCCGACTTTCTCCAGTCTTCTCACTAGTCCTGTCGCCGTTGGGTCGAGCGCTGCGGCTGCACCCAGGAAGCTCTCAGCGTCCCCACACTCCTGCTGCTCCGTCGGCTCAGCCACCATGAAGGCTATTATTCAGAGGGTTGCCAAAGCCAGTGTGACAGGTCAGTCCGGGTTTGGGGGAGGGGGAGGTGGGGGTGGAGGGAAGAAAGGGATTCCTCGCTTTGCATTGTAACCACACTGGGCCACAGTCGCACCTGAACCTTGGGGGGCAGCGCCGGGGAAACCTCAGAAGCTCTGCTGTCGGGGTCAGTCTATTTTCACCCATCACCCCATTAATTCCCGGCACGGGAAATTGAAAATAAAGCACCACAGGAGGCGTTAAGTGGTCGTCAAGCTGGGAACCACCAGCCGGCTTTTGGCACAGCAGAATCCATTCCTGTGCAAGGGGCTTGTCCACTTATTTATCATTGAACCCAGCACTGAGCCCTCGCGTTGCCCGTCCAGACACGCTGTCCTGCAAGTGGACAACACAGTGGCGTCACTAGGGTTAGTGTCACCCACCCCCCCATTAAAAAAACAAATCAGCAATATTTGAAAAAAATATATATAGTTGTAAAAATATGCAATAATGTGTTAAATATAATTGTAAATTGCTTAAATGTAATATTTCTTTGATTAAATGAATACTAGCAACAAAATTGTTTTGTAAAATCTTTGGACATCAAATTACCAACATTATTAGTAACTGAGCGGAAGCCTTTTTTTGGGATTCCCCCCCTCCTTAATTACTCCATTGTTCTAAAAAAAAGTTCTTGACATGGGTTCACAATCACTAAAACACGAGAAAATTTGACAAAAGCAGCGACTCTAAAAACACAGCAGCAACGAAAACAACGGCGCGTGCTTGTCGTGCAAGCAGACGAGAGCATGTGATTCGAAGCGTCAATGTAATTGGGTCATAATGACAGCTCTGGCATCATTATGCAGATGAGAAGGTTCAAAAAGTAAATTAGAATAGAGAGTTTTAGCCTTGTAGGTATGTTGATACATGTAAACTGGGATTACAAAAAAATGTTTTTGTTGTTATAACTATAGAGATTTTTATTTAAAAAAAATTTCTGTTGAAACACTGCACAAAAACTTGAAAGGCAATCATTTTGGTGTCACCCGATGCGGTCCACACCCACCTACTGACGCCAGTGGGACATTTCATACTTTTAGTTGTTGAGGTCCCAGTGGAAACAGAATCAGATTGTAGATGAGAGGTATTGGATTCCTAGCACTGACAGCTTTGATTACATGCCTGTCGCACGCATGTTTAAACTCTCAGCACTTCTTGTCAGATGGGGTGATCTGTTCTGGCTGTATACAAAATCTGTGCTATCGAAAACTTAGAACCATAGAACATTACAGCACAGAAAACAGGCCATTCAGCCTTAGTCTGTGCCAAACTATTATTCTGCCTAGTCCCACTGTTGTATGTCCCTCCATGTCCCTCCCATCTCTGTACCTGTCCAAATTTTCTGAAGTGTTAAAATTGAAATCACATTCTCCACCTCTGCTGGCAGCTCGTTCCACTCTCCCACTACTCTCTGAGTGAAGAAGTTCCCCCTAAACCTTTTCACTTTCATATTTAACATCACCTCAGTGGAAAAAGCCTACTTACTGGGATGCTGCCTGGATTATATTGCATAACTTTCATGTCTGTTTCCACAGCACCCTACACTGACCTATTTAAGATCTGTGGACATCCAAAAATACTGAGAGGGCATTGTTGTCACAGAGTTACACAACACAGAACTGACCCTTTGGCCCAAATCATCCATGTTGGCATTCTAGGCTAGTTCCATTTGGCTGAATTTGGTCCATATCGTTCTGAGCCCTTCCTATCCAGATGCCTTTGAATGTTAAAATTGTGCCCGCTTCTTCAGTTCTGCTTTCACCTAAACCTAGACCCTTCAGTTTTCAAATCATCTATCCTGAGAAAAATCCTCGAGCATTCACTTTATACATGCCCCTCATGATTTTATAAACTTCTATAGGATGAGCCTCCGATGTTTGAGGGACTCACCCTATTCTCCTTCTCACAACTCAACCTCTTCAGTCCCAGCAACATCCTGCTGAATTGCCTCTGCACCTCTTCCAATTTATTGATGTCCTTCCTATCGCTGGGGGACCAGAACTACACACAGTGCTCCGAATGTATTCTCACCAACAACTTTTACAGCTGAACCAAGAAGTTCCAAATTTGTTCTCAACAGCTCACCCAATGAAGGCATGTATACCACAAGCCTTCTTCAGCACCTTGTCCACTTGAGTCCCCTATTTAAAGTAACTGTGTACTTGCATCTATAGACCTTTCTGTTCTATGACACCCTCTAGGTCCATGTCCTACCCTGGTTTGGCTTACAAAGTGCAACTCTTCATACATATCAGAGTTAATCCCATTGTAAACTTAAATATTCTTCTTCACTGTCCACTACACAACCAATTTCAATGTCAGCTGCAAGCTTTCAAGATTCAATTTATTATTATAGTAACAAAACAGTGTCTTACTAGATGAAATTTCCTTTTGTCTGCTGCAAGGCAGACAGATTCGCCATCGGCCTCTTACAGTCTTACAGTCAGAGAGAGAGCCAAAAGGGAGTGTCCCCCCCCCCCCCCCCCCCACCCCCAGAGTCACCGAGTGTTTGTAGATTCGCTATCAGCACTTCCACAGTCCAAACCATTCCAGATCCGAACCCCTGACACGGTCAGGAACCCTTTTTTCAGCACCTCCCTGCATCCCAGTTCTGCAACCTGGTATCTCTCCAGCAATCTGCAGCCCCGGTACGAGTCTCCCGACAGCAGTCTCCAGCAACTCACAGCTTCCGCGGGTTCCTTGTATTGAGTTGCCAGAAGCCCGCTGCATACACTGGTCTCTCAGCCGCAGAGCCCCCTCACCATGTTCATAGTTCCCATGGGTCATCTTCTCGCTTCTCCTTCTCAGACAGTGTGGAGGTGGGGGAGTGATCTTCCTGTCCTCTGGGACCCTATTCCAGTCCTCTGCTTCCCTGGAATCTGCAGCCCCTCGTGGCTGCTACCGATTAATAGGTGCCGCCATCTGGGCACAGACCTGCGGTCGCAGGATTTCAACTAAAATCACCATTGGTTCCCTCAATAGGCCATTCACTGGTCATGCGGGGCCGATGGCAGTTGACTGGGCAACTGAAGCCAGCGGGAGTGCTGCATCTCTGCTTCCAGCGGGTCTGCACAAGTGCCAGCGTTGCCGCTACAGTGGCTCTGACAGCGCCGCCATTTTTAGATCCTAATCTTATTAACGACGTTGCCATCTAAATTGTTAATGCAAATAACTATCAACATTGGACCTAGTGCAGACGTCTGTGACATACAACTGGTCACAGGCATCCAATCGGAGAAAGATTCCTCTGTTACGAGCCCAAAGGACCCCAAAACCCAGCAGCAATAGACATTCACCAAGACAAGTAGTTACTTAAACAAAAGTTATTTTTAATTAACTTTAAACATGAAAATAGAATCAAACTTTAACTTATCTCTACTTAACTAACCCAAATTAACCCCCTTTTAATTCTAAGTGCATGTGTATGATGTGTGTGTAAATTTAAGAAAAGTTCTTTGGTTCACAGTTCAATCTCACTTCTCCTTCTTCCAAGTTCTCTGGTTGCACGCAATTCTTATATTGTGCACAGAATTTAACATGTATAAAGTTCACCAGGCTTTGGTGCTCGAAAGGTAAATGTTTACCGCTCAGTAAGGTTCTTGTAGGGTTTGCAGAGAGAGAGATTTGTGGTTCCGGATTTCCATAACTGAGGTAACACCATTAGTCACCTCATTGCCTTGCTGATGAAACTTGCCCCAACAGGGTTCTCCAGGATGCAAAAACCCCCACCTTCTTCAGCAAACCACAGGAGTTCTCCTTCTTGGTCTTAGGTAAACAAAATCCAGGAGTGACCTTTCTGTGAGCATTTTGTAAAAGGGTCAGCCGCCTTGTAGTTATTCAACCAGCCAGCCTGTCTCCAATCCAAGACAAAGGTTTATTCATTTCATGACACCATTTCAATTAGCACCTACTTGTGAAATGTGCATAGCATTCTCCATTGTTTCTGTAAAGTTCACTGAATATGAATTATCTAGTATTTCAAATAAGATCTGTTTTAAAATGTGTGTATGTATGTAGCTTACACTAATCTTACTAAATTCACCCAATATTTATCCATTACACCTCCACTACTATCCTCTGACTCCTTCCACTAAGCCAATTTTGAACCCAATGATCACATCAGTAATGAAGGGAAAGCTGTAGCTAAGCTTCACTCGTCAAACTGAATGGGGATCTGAGGAAGAGCTTTTTTCACCCAGAGGGTTTGGAATCTGGAACACTCAGGTACTCTCACAATGCTGAAAAAGCATCTAGATGAGCAACTTCAAAAACCAAGGTATGGTAGGCTACAGAGGAAGTACCTGTAAATGGGATTGATATCAGATGGGTCAGCACTGGTGTGGTGGGCTGAATGTTGTCTTTCTGTGCCATGTGGACTATGACTCTCCAACTCTAACTCTTGAGAGTGCCTGGATTGTAATAGGTAAAAATTGAGGAGTTCAAGGCATAACTCCCTATTTCTTATTCACATAATGCCATGGCATTAATTGCTTCCACCTGAAAGGGCAGGCAGGGCATCAGTCTGAAAGGTGCCACTTCCATTTGAGCAGCAGTCCCTCCGTGAGGCACTGGAACCTTGGATGAGCTCGCACTGTACTAGCTCTTTAGAGTTGGGCAGAGCCGCCAACTTCTGAGACAACAGTACATCATCTGATCCCAGCTAACACCTAACCTGGATGTAATGTAACCTTGTAGACTGGAGGATCGGAGTGGAGAAACTATTGAAACAACCCTCCCCCAGATGAATCTCCTGGTCACCTTACCATCGCAGGAGACTTGCTTATTCCAAGTAAGATTCCATCCCTAAAGTTATTTGGTTCAGATGCTTGGTCCTGATAAAATGTTGGAATTTAAATTTTGTGTATAGATAGGTCTGAAAATGTTGAAATTGTTACTAAAATGTTAATATCATTAGGAGTAGTTCAGATCTGAACTTGCAATAATCATCTTGAAGGAGGCAGTTACTGATCCTATATCACTTGACTTTGATGAGAATGGGAATGAATGAATTGGTGAGGCACTAGAACTATAGAATAGTACAACACAGAAAACAGGCCATTCAACCCTTCTAGTCTATGCTGAAACATCATTCCGCTAGTCCCACTGACTTGCACTCATTCCGTAACCCTCCAGACCCCTTCCCCTCCTTGCATCTATCCAAATTATTTTTAAAACTTAAGAGTGAGTGCGTGTCAGATGGCAACTCGTTCCACACTCCCACCACTCTCTGAGTGAAGAACTTCCCTCCAATGTTCCCCCAAGCCTTTCCCCATTCCCCCTAAGGCCGTGTCCTCTTGAATTTAGCTCACGGACAAATCAGCCCACTGGCCGCTTTGGGTATGTTGTGGATGATGGGAAGAGGAGGTAGAGTAAGTAGGTTGGAATGAGTGATCAAAGATATTTTGGTGGGTAGGGGGAGCAGAAGGACATTGTTAACATTTGCAGGTTCCAGGTCATAGAATACCATAAAAGAGAAGTGAATGAGAATGAGGTATGTTATTCCTGTGGTGATTCGGGTGAATTTGGAAAGGGCAAATCTGTAACAGAGTGAGTAAATGTTAAATTTAGTTTTACTAAGAGTATTCTCATCCGGGGAACAGTAGAACTATTTTACAGTTGTAAAACAAGGCCTCGGTGCATTTAATCTATATTTATGCAGATACGGATTTATACTTGATAGTTACCTTGCATTTGTGGATCTTCTTATAGTGTTAAATTTGCAATGAAAACAAGAATTAGCTTTGGGCTGGAGTATTACGTTGTAGGGTCGTGTTTAACCAATTTTGTAGTTTTTTGAGGAGGTTACCAGGAAAGTTGACAAAGAAAAGGCTGTGGATTTTGTCTATGTAGACTTTAGTAAGGCCTTTGACAAAATCCCACATGGGAGTTTAGTCAAGAAGGTTCAGAGGCTAGGAATTCATGGTGAAGTAGTGAACTGGATTTGATAATGGCTGAAAAATGGCAGATGGAATTTAATGCAGATAAGTATGAGGATTTTGGAAGGACAAACCAAGAAAGGACATCCAGAGTAGGGCACTGAGGAGTGCGATAGAACAAAGGGATCTGGGAACACAGATACATAATTCCCTTAAAACTGGCGTCACAGGTGGATAGGGTTGTAAAGAGAGCTGTTGGCATATTGGCTTTCATAAATCAAAGTATTGAGTATAGGAGTTGGGATGTTATGTTAAAGTTGTTTTAGACATTGGTGAGGCCAAATGTGGAGCATTGTGTGCCGTTTTTGTCACCTAACGACAGGAAAGAAATCAATAAGATAGAAAGAGTGCAGAGAAAATTTACTAGGATGTTGCCCAGACTTCAGGAAGTGAGTTACAAGGAAAGGTTAAACAGGTTAGGACTTTATTCCCTGGGGTGTAGAAGAATGCGGGGAGGTATTTAAAATTATGAGGGGATAGACAGAGTAAATGTAGGTAAGCTTTTTCCACTGAGCGTAGGTGAGATACAAACCAGAGGGCAGAGGTTAAGAGTGAAAGGGCAAAAGTTTAGGGAGAGCATGAGGGGGAAATTCTTCACACAGAGAGTGGTGGGAATGTGGAACGAGTTGACAGCTGAAATGGTGAATGCAGGCTCAATTTTAACATTTAAGAAGAATTTGCACAGGTACATGGATGGGAGAGGTATGGAGAGCTATGGATTAACAGGACTAGGCAAAAAAAAATGGTTTGGTACAGACTAGAAGGGCCAAAGGAGCAGATAATAGTCGATACTTGCACAAAGCAATTTTTAAAAATGTATTTTCACATGATTAACTATTATGTGCACAGCAACGGGTCATCATGTGAATGAACAGACTATTAAAATACATTCCTAATCAAAATGTGTACATTGGAGACAAAAACATAGAATAGGAAAGTCAAAAATATATTATATTTTAGTATTCAAAGGATTCTTCCCGTGATTTTTAATTTTTGAATTGAAATATTCACATACCCTGGGCACGGGTTAACTGAGTGGCGAAGATTCACTGCTTAATATTTACAGGATCCCATGGTTATGCCCGTCACAATTACCAAATCACTGATGAAGGGCACTAAAGGTTAAGCCACTGATGCAGGGGAAAGGCGGCGCTTCAGTGACTCACCGGACCAGGTGGAATTTTCTTTGGGAATGCCACCCTATGACTTTAGTGGTTTTATGAAAGGCACCTCAGCTAATTTTGACAGGACCCATGTTTAATGTTCATTGCGATCTTCTATCTTTATCATATAAGCAATCCCAAGCAGTATCCTGATGGGGCTAATGTTCATAGGTATGTCGCTGCCAGGAGTTTATTCTCTTCCTTGTTTCATTTCCGCTACAACAATATTAATCTAGCAATGGAATTAATTGATTTGCAAATTTCTTCATCTAATTTATGCACACTCGCGGGTTGGCCGCACTCTGCACGTCACCCTGTACAGCCTCCATGAAAGGAAGGTTTCATTAACAATTGCTTGAAAATCTCTAATCTTAAGCAGGGAGAGAGGTGTAAAACGGGATTCAGTGGGGCAGACATTTACTCTGAGAGCATGGTACTTCTTGCTCTTGTCACGGTAAATAAATTGCCAATGACACTTGCAGTTTATGGACTCAAGTACTCAATTTAAATTGCACTAACAAAGTGCGGAATTGCATCAAGGTGATAGTAAAACACCTTCCGTTTCAAATACTGTACCTTCGTATTTATGTGTCATATATGAATCACATAGATACCACCCTCCCATTAATTAGTGGTAAAATAATAACCCTGATTAAAGGTGATTATTGGCTAAAATCGCTAACCTTAAATACTCAGTTGTTCATAAAAGTTGAAGGCAGGGCAGTGCTATAGTAGGAGCGCAAGCATTTAGCGTGGGGCCCTGAGCATTTGCTACTACGTTAATCTGGCACTGGTGAGCTTGTATTTGAAAGACAATGTGATAACCTCTGTTGAATCTATTATACAGGAAGTGTGACATTAAAAATTTGAAAATAGTAGAGTTGACCATGATTTCACTGAAAAGGAAATAATTTTGATGTTATAACCAATGGAATACAGTACCTGGATATGGATTATGTGGATGTAGATGCACAAGAAGTTATTCTGGTTGGAGACTGCCGAGATAAACTCAAACCAGTCAACATTAATATCAACTTCTCGAATTTCTGTTAACCCCCCTCGTGAATCTCTCTCCAAGTCCCTTCCTCTGGCTCCCCACCCCTTTCCCTTCCTTCTCCAATCAGAGAACTACCCTCTGCCCACTTCCCCTCATAATTTCTCAGCTTTTTTCTTTTCTAGCCTCCCCCATGTATCCACTTACGACTTCTTACCTATCAGCCTGTGCTCCTGTCCCTTCCCCTTTCTTCCTCTTCTTCTCTCTCCCCCCACTCCACTCACCTTTACATGCAGCTGTTTTTGCTCATACCTGACGAAAGGTTGGTTACCTTTTATTTCCTATGGATGCTGGGTGACCTACTGGCTACCTTCAGCACTTTTGTGTCTAGTGGGCAGATACGAATGGTCATTTTAGGTTTGCGAGATGGCAAATGGGTTTCTGCAGAAACTGGTGCTCTGGAGTCCGTATCATTGATGAGGAGCTTACTGATGGTAGAAAACCAGTGGGTGAGTTTTGAGGAGGTTGCAGAGATAGAGTCAGGTTAAGTGAAAGGTTGAGGATATGGGAGATGGAATAGGGTGTGAGAACGTGTCCTTGAGAGTATGGAAAAAAAGTATTCAAATGTGAGAAATTGAAGTGGGTCCCCGTCCCCATGTGAGTCCATGTCTGTGTGTGTATCTGTGTCCCTGTACGTGAATCATTGAGACATGGAGACAAAGAAAATAATTTGAAAGGTCCTTGTTACATTTGCTTTTATTGCTTGAATACAAACGTAAAGATAAATTGCATTAGCAATGGTGGAATATCATGTGCAAATCTGGTCTTTCTCCTTGTGGAAGGATATATTTGAGGTTGAAAGAATACAGCTAAAGTATGGTATTTTTTTTTAAACTGAGGGAAGGTTAAGTTGAGCGGATTGCCTAAAACCCCCTAGAGCAGGGGTGGCCAATCTTTTAATTTTTAATTTAGACATGCAGCACGGTAACAGGCCATTTTGGCCCATGAATCCGTGCCACCCAATTAACCTACACCCCCGGTATGTACTCGTGGGCTGAAATGGCCTGTTACCATGCTGTATGTCTAACTAAAAAAATCATACAGTTGGCCACCCCTGCCCTTGAGCTTGGAAGAATGAAAAATAATCTCTTTTAGGGACAGAGGATGAGAGATGACTTAATAGAGGTATCTAAGACTAGGAGAGGCTTAGATAGGGTGGACAGCCAGCACCTTTTACCTGGGACGAAACCCCTCTCTGAAACTGGATCCTGAACCTCATCACAGAAAGACCATGGTCTGTCCAGATTGGTAGCAGAGCATTGAGCACCATCACTGCACACCTCAGGGCTGTGTGTTCAGACCCCTCTGTTCACACTATTGACCCACAACTCCATCACCAAATCCAGCTCCCAACAGTGTCATCAAGTTTGCAGATGACACAACAACCTCCCTGCTTCTATCTACAGTCATCTATTCCTTTCATAATTTTAAATGATCTTATAAGATTCCCCCCCTCAACCTTCAATGAGTATAGTCCCAGGCTACTCAATCTCTCTTCACAAGATAAATCTTACATTTCCAGAATCAACCTGGTGAACTTGCTCTGCGCCAGCTCCCGAGCAGTTATGTCCCTTCTCAAGTAAGGAGACCAGAACTGCACACAGTGCTATAGGTATAGCCTCACCAATACTCTACACAGATCAAGAGGAACCTCCCTGATCATAAACTCAGTTCAAGCAATGAAGGCCAACATCCCATTTGTAAATAGGGGAGACATGGTTGGTGTCGCGGTTAGCACCACATCTCCATCGGGCACACAAAACTCAAAACGGTCAACCAGTTTACCTATCTCAGCTGCACCATTTCATCGGATGCAAGGATCAACAACGAGATAGACAACAGACTCGCCAAGGCAAATAGCACCTTTGGAAGACTACACAAAAGAGTCTGAAAAAACAACCAACTGAAAAACCTCACAAAGATTAGCGTATTCAGAGCCGTTGACATACCCATACTCCTGTTCGGATCCGAATCATGGGTCCTTTACCGGCATCACCTACGGCTCCTAGGACGCTTCCACCAGCGTTGTCTCCGCTCCATCCTCAACATTCATTGGAGCGACTTCATCTCCAACATCGAAGTACTCGAGATGGCAGAGGCCGACAGCATCGAATCCACGCTGCTGAAGATCAAACTGCGCTGGGTAGGTCACATCTCCAGAATGGAGGACCATCCCCTTCCCAAGATCGTGTTATATGGCGAGCTCTCTACTGGCCACCGAGACAGAGGTGCACCAAAGAAGAGGTACAAGGAATGCCTAAAGAAAGCTTTTGGTGCCTGCCACATTGACCACCGCCAGTGGGCTGATATCGCCTCAAACCGTGCATCTTGGCGCCTCACAGTTCGGCGGGCAGCAACCTCCTTTGAAAAAGACTGCAGAGCCCACCTCACTGTCAAAAGACAAAGGAGGAAAAACCCAACACCCAACCCCAACCAACCAATTTTCCCCTGCAACCGCTGCAACCGTGTCTGCCTGTCCCGCATCGGACTTGTCAGCCACAAACAAGCCTGCAGCTGACGTGGACATTACCTCTCCATAAATCTTCGTCCGCGAAGCCAAGCCAAAGAAGCTGTTACAGCACCAATGATCGGGACCGGGGTTTGATTCTCGTGCAGTCTGTAAGGAGTTGGTACATTCACCCTGTGACTGCATGAGTTTACGGGGGTGGGTGGGGGGTGGGCTCTGGTTTCCGACCACTGTTTGAAATATAACAGGTAAGTAGATTAATTGGGTGGCGTGCGCTGAAGTGAGCTGTTACTATGTTGTGTGTCTAAATTTTTAAAAATTAAATGTAATTAAAAAAAATATATTAAATATTCTGCAACAACAATGAGTCCAACTATAGAGAAGAGGTGGAAAATCTTGTGAAATGGTCCGAGAGCAACAAACGGAGTCTCAACGTGGAGAAGACAAAGGGTATGATTCTGGACATCAGGAGGACCATGAATGACCAACCTTCACTACATATCAACAACTCTAGTAGAGAGAGAGCACCAAGTTCCTTGGAGTTCACTTAACTAGTGACCTGTCGTGGTCACACAACATCTCCTCACTTGTCAGAAAGGTGCAACAGTGACTGCATTTCCTCAGAAGACTGAAGTGGGCAAGGCTACCCGGTCATCATTATGTCAGCTTTCTATAGGAACTTTATCAAGAGTGTCCTGGACGGCTGCATCACAGTGTGGTACAGTTGCTGAAGAGAAATGGATCAGAGGTCAATCCACAGGACCATAACAGTAGCAGAGAGGATCACTGGAATTTCCTTCATTTCCCCCCCCTTCCCTCCAACTCCCCCATCAATGTGATCTACAGGGGGGATCATTGTCTGAAGAAGATGCACAAAATCATTGAGGACCCATTCCACTCTGCACACAGGATCTTTCAACTGCTCCTGTCAGCAAAGCGAATGTTGAACTACCAAGGAACTGCTCACACTAATTATCCAAGACTCTCATATTCATGAAAAATATTTATTTGTATAGATGAAAAACTTGTCCTGCATATGAATTGTTTGTATGTGTGTTATGTCTGGTTGTCTGTCTACATGTTTTGTACTGTGGACCAGAGCGCACAGTTTCATCAGATTGTACCTGTACAATCAGATGATATTAAACTTGACTTGAAATACCAGAGGACATATGTTTAAGGTGAGTGGAGAAATGTTTTATTTTACACGAGAGGTTGCCTGAATGCATTGTTGGGAGTGGCGGTGTCTGATACAATAGGGACATTCAAAAGACTCTGGTTGGCACATGGATGTCAGAAAAATAGAGGTAGGGAAGGATTAGATGTTTGTGGAGTAGGTTTACATTGGATGGCACAATATCGTGGGATAAAAGCCTGTACTGTCTGTAATATTCTTTGTTCTAAAACAGAACAAGTCCATGTATGCTTTAACAGAGCACGTACTGGGATCATGCTACCTCTGGCTGGGGTCTCTAGCAAAGTCTAAGATGAAAAGGACAGACATTCACAACCGACATAGGAAATTTCTTTATCCAGAAGGGAACAAGTCTTTGGAATTTTCTACACTGGGGGGACTATAGAAGTTTAATTGCAGAGATTTTAATATTGAAAAAAAAATTATATTTAATTGAACAAAATGTAGACATATAGCTCAGTAAGAGATGAGCTTTGGCCCATGAGCCCATGCCATCCAATTTACACCTAATTAACCTGCAATCCTGTTATATTTCGAACAGTGGTCGGAAACCATAGCCCACCCCCCCCCACCCCCCCACCCCCGTAAACTCACACAGTCACAGGGAGAATGTACCAACTCCTTACAGACTGCACGAGAATCAAACCCCGGTCCCGATCATTGGTGCTGTAACAGCTTCTTTTCTTTGGCTTGGCTTCGCGGACGAAGATTTATGGAGGGGGTAAATGTCCACGTCAGCAGCAGGCTCGTTTGTGGCTGACAAGTCCGATGCGGGACAGGCAGACACGGTTGCAGCGGTTGCAGGGGAAAATTGGTTGGTTGGGGTTGGGTGTTGGGTTTTTCCTCCTTTGTCTTTTGTCAGTGAGGTGGGCTCTGCGGTCTTCTTCAAAGGAGGTTGCTGCCCGCCGAACTGTGAGGCGCCAAGATGCACGGTTTGAGGCGATATCAGCCCACTGGCGGTGGTCAATGTGGCAGGCACCAAGAGATTTCTTTAGGCAGTCCTTGTACCTGTTCTTTGGTGCACCTCTGTCACGGTGGCCAGTGGAGAGCTCGCCATATAGCATGATCTTGGGAAGGCGATGGTCCTCCATTCTGGAGACGTGACCCACCCAGCGCAGCTGGATCTTCAGCAGCGTGGACTCGATGCTGTCGGCCTCTGCCATCTCGAGTACTTCGACGTTAGGGATGAAGGCGCTCCAATGAATGTTGAGGATGGAGCGGAGACAACGCTGGTGGAAGTGTTCTAGGAGCCGTAAGTGATGCCGGTAGAGGACCCATGATTCGGAGCCGAACAGGAGTGTGGGTATGACAACGGCTCTGTATACGCTTATCTTTGTGAGGTTTTTCAGTTGGTTGTTTTTCCAGACTCTTTTGTGTAGTCTTCCAAAGGCGCTATTTGCCTTGGCGAGTCTGTTGTCTATCTCGTTGTCGATCCTTGCATCTGATGAAATAATGCAGCCGAGATAGGTAAACTGGTTGACCGTTTTGAGTTTTGTGTGCCCGATGGAGATGTGGGGGGGCTGGTAGTCATGGTGGGGAGCTGGCTGATGGAGGACCTCAGTCTTCTTCAGGCTGACTTCCAGGCCAAACATTTTGGCAGTTTCCGCAAAACAGGACGTCAAGCGCTGAAGAGCTGGCTCTGAATGGGCAACTAAAGCGGCATCGTCTGCAAAGAGTAGTTCACGGACAAGTTGCTCTTGTGTCTTGGTGTGAGCTTGTAGGCGCCTCAGATCGAAGAGACTGCCATCTGTGCGGTACCGGATGTAAACAGCGTCTTCATTGTTTAGGTCTTTCATGGCTTGGTTCAGCATCATGCTGAAGAAGATTGAAAAGAGGGTTGGTGCGAGAACACAGCCTTGCTTCATGCCATTGTTAATGGAGAAGGGTTCAGAGAGCTCATTGCTGTATCTGAACCGACCTTGTTGGTTTTCATGCAGTTGGATAACCATGTTGAGGAACTTTGGGGGGCATCCGATGCGCTCTAGTATTTGCCAAAGCCCTTTCCTGCTCACGGTGTCGAAGGCTTTGGTGAGGTCAACAAAGGTGATGTAGAGTCCTTTGTTTTGTTCTCTGCACTTTTCTTGGAGCTGTCTGAGGGCAAAGACCACGTCAGTAGTTCCTCTGTTTACGCGAAAGCCGCACTGTGATTCTGGGAGAATATTCTCGGCGACACTAGGTATTATTCTATTTAGGAGCATCCTAGCGAAGATTTTGCCTGCAATGGAGAGCTGCGTGATTCCCCTGTAGTTTGAGCAGTCTGATTTCTCGCCTTTGTTTTTGTACAGGGTGATGATGGTGGCTTCACGAAGGTCCTGAGGCAGTTTTCCTTGGTCCCAACAAAGCTTGAAAAACTCATGCAGTTTGACATGCAGAGTTTTGCCGCCAGCCTTCCAGACCTCTGGGGGGATTGCATCCATACCTGCTGCTTTGCCACTTTTCAGTTGTTCGATTGCCTTATATGTCTCATCCTGGGTGAGGACCTCATCCAGCTCTAGCCTTAGGGGCTGTTGAGGGAGCTGGAGCAGGGCGGAATCTTGGACTGAGCGGTTGGCACTGAAAAGAGATTGGAAGTGTTCTGACCATCGGTTGAGGATGGAGATCTTGTCGCTGAGGAGGACTTTACCGTCTGAGCTGCATAGCGGGCTTTGGACTTGGGGTGAGGAGCCGTACACAGCCTTTAGAGCCTCGTAGAAACTCCTGAAGTCGCCAATGTCCGCGCTGAGCTGCGTTCGCTTGGCGAGGCTAGTCCACCACTCATTTTGGATCTTCCGGAGTTTGCGCTGAAGATGGCTGCATGCGCGACGGAAGGCTTGTTTCTTCTCTGGACAGGACGGCTTTGTAAGGTAAGCCTGGTGGGCAGCACGCATCTTTGCCAGCAGCTCCTGGATTTCCTGGCTGTTATCGTCGAACCAGTCCTTGTTTTTCCTGGAGGAGAAGCCCAGTACCTCTTCAGTGGATTGCAGTATGGTAGTCTTCAGCTGATCCCAGAGGGTTTCGGGGGACGAGTCCGTGAGGCGGATTGCATCGTCGAGCTTTGCTTTGAGGTTTGCCTGGAAGTTTCCTCTCACTTCGTCTGACTGCAGGTTTCCAACATTGAACCTCTTTCTGGGGGCTTTACTGTTCCTGGGCTTTGGCTTGAAGTGAAGGTTGAGCTTGCAGCGAACCAGCCGGTGGTCAGTGTGGCATTCCGCGCTGGGCATGACCCTGGTGTGGAGCACATCTCATTTGTCTCTTTCTCGCACCAGGACGTAGTCCAGGAGGTGCCAGTGTTTGGATCGGGGATGCATCCAGGTAGTCTTAAGGCTGTCCCTCTGCTGAAAAAGGGTGTTTGTAATGACAAGCCGCTGTTCTGCGCAGATCAAGTTCCTCTTGATCTGTGTAGAGTATTGGTGAGGCTAAACCTGTAGCACTGCGTGCAGTTCTGGTCTCCTTACTTGAGAAGGGACATAACTGCTCGGGAGCTGGCGCAGAACAAGTTCACCAGGTTGGTTCTGGAAATGTAAGACTTATCTTGTGAGGAGAGATTGAGTAGCCTGGGACTATACTCATTGAAGGTTGAGGGGGAAATCTTATAAGATCATTTAAAATTAAGAAAGAAATAGATGACTGTAGATAGAGGCAGGGAAGTTGTTTCCACTGGTGGGTGAGACTGGAATTCGAGGACGTGTCCTCAAGATTTGAGGGAGAAGATTTAGAAGCAGGAGATGAGGAGTAACTGGTTCTCCCAGAGAGGAGTGAATATGTGAAATTCTCAGCTTCATTAACTGTATTTAAGACCCGCATTTTTGAAGAATAAGGGAAGAAACGGTTTATGGAAAAAGGTGGGTAGTGTTAGGTCTGCTTTGTTCATGAATGAGTGAGACAAACACCAGACTGAGTCGAAATCAGGGTTCTTTGTTCTTTATTACCGGATTGTAACACTTGCGACTAACGATGTTAGCCGGAGAATGCATTCTGCCGTTATCAGCAAAATGGTGATTTTTTATACCCTTGGATATGTGCTTAGAACATCATCATATCATTACTTGTCCAATGACTAAAACTGTTGCTATCCTTTCCCTGCTAGCTTCCTGCCTCTCAATCCATCAATGTCTCTCTTATCTTGTAAGTACAAGGATGCATTCACATCTTGTTACTGCCCCGTACATTCCCATCTCATGATGTTTTACCTAACAGGAGTACAAGGACACCTCCCCTTCTTGTTACTGCCCTGTACAGGGTAACTCCCTACACATTCCCATCTCATGATGTTTTACCTTACAGTAGGTAGAGCTGAGTCCAAGGCCAGATCAGCCATGATCCTATTGAATGGCGGAGCAGGCTTGATGTGTCAGACGGCTGACTCCTGTTTCCTATGTTCTTATTTTTAAGCCAGAGTTCAATAGATTTTTTAACAATAGGAAACTAATTGGTGCAAGAAAGTGGCACTGAGATAACTGGCCAGCCATGATCAGATTGGATGGTGGAGCGGGGGCAGAATGGCCAATTCCTACTCCTGGTTTTGTTGTGTTCTAAGAGGACAGCAGAATTTTTAAAAAATAATAGGAATGATTACTTTAGGTCCACTGATCTTACCTGGGACACTCTCAACATGGAGAGGATTTAAGGTGGCAACAAAGGGAATGTCATTTGCAGGCAGAAATATGAAAAATGCTGGAAAGGGTCAACAGGTTTGGAAGCAGCTGTGCACGATAAAGTAGGGCCCAAGTTTTGAGGCAATGACTGTTGGTCAGAAGTTGAATGTGTAAGGAACTAAGAAGGAAGTAGGTGGGGTAAAGAGACAAAGTGCAGGGGTGGCTGAATGGTGTGGGTGGTGGTGCTGGCTGAGGAAGGGTGGTGAAGCGTCCATTAAGCACTCCTGATTTTTCTGGAGAAGGTGCATACAGAAGAGTGAGTGAAAAACTTTGCAGTTGTTGGAAATCTGAAAAGAAAAAAAAGTGCTGGAATTATTCAGCTGAGTAGGTAGCATCTTTGGAGAGAGAAAAGCAGAGTTATTTATTTTTAATTTAGGCCGCCAGTGCAGTGACAGGCCTTTCTGGCCCATGAGTCCATGCCACCAAAATACACTATTTAGCCTACGTACTTGGTCCGTTTTTGGAGGGTGGGAGAAAACCGGAGCACCCAGATGAAGCCCACACAGTCGCTGAGAGAACGCACAAACTCCTTGCACACAGCGTCAGATTTGAACCCGGGTCACTGGTGCTGCAATAGGGCTGCGCAAACCGTGATGGAATAATGACCTTTTATTGTTGACAATGGGCAGTTCTGATGTCGATTGGAAAAGCTTGTTATCTGAAATTGTTGGATGTGGTGTTGAGTTCAAAATGAAAGCCTGAAGGTCTCATGCAATACACAACTGTGCTGGAGAATCTCAGCAGGTCACGCAACATCCACATGAAGTAAAAGGCAGTTGATGTTTCGTGCCTGAGCCCTTTGTTAGGATGTAGTTTTTTTTTATTATATTGTTTTTATTTTTCACACTGTGAACCATATCAACCAAAATATATACAAACGGGACTTTATTTTTTAAATTATATGTTATTTTTTCCAATGGAATACATTTATTCATTTCCATGTACCATTGCTGTATTCTCATCCTCTCTTGCATTTTCCAAGTTGACATTATATATCTTTTTGCTACAGCTAAGGCTATCATAATAAATCTTTTTTTTATGCTTTATCCAATTTGAGGCCTAATTCCTCACTTCTTATATTACTTAGAAGAAAGATCTCTGGATTTTTTGGTATGTTATTTTTGTGATATTATTTAATATCTGATTTAGATCTTCCCAAGACATTTTCACTTTCTCACATGCCCAAATTGCATGTACTGTTGTTCCCGTTTCCTGACAGCGAAAACATCTATCTGATAATGTTGGATCCCATTTTTTAAACTTTTGGGACGTGATATATAACCTGTGTAACCAATTATACTGCATCATTCGTAACCTTGTGTTTATTATATTCTTCATAGTTCCAGAACATAACTTTTCCCATGTTTCATTTTTTATCTTTATTTTTAAATCCTTTCCCACTTTTGTTTGGGTTTATAGCTTATTTCATAATTTTCCTTATCTTGCATCTTAATGTGCATGTTTGTTATAAATCTTTTAATTATCATTGTGTCTGTAATCACATATTCAAAGCTGCTTCCTTCTGGTAATCTCAGTCTGTTTCCCAGTTTATCCTTTAAATAAGCTTTCAGTTGATGATATGCAAACATTGTACCATGAGTTATTCCATATTTGTACTTCAACTGTTCAAATGTTAATAAATTATTTCCAAAAAAACAATTTTCTATTCTTTTGATTCCTTTACTCTATCATTCTCTAAAGGAAAGGTTATCTATTGTAAAAGGGATTAGCGGATTTTGTGGCAATAGTAATTTTGGTATTTGGTAATTCATTTTTTTCCTTTCTAAGTGGATCTTCTTCCATATATTGAGTAAATGATGCAATACTGGTGAGCTTTTATATTACACCAGCTTTTCATCCCACTTATAAAGTATATGTTCCGGTACTTTCTCCCCTATTTTATCTAGTTCTATCTTAGTCCAGTCTGGTTTTTCCCTTGTCTGGTAAAAATCCGATAAATACCTTAATTGTGCTGCTCTATAATAATTTTTAAAGTTTGGTAACTGCAAACTACCTTGGTTATACCTCTCTGTTAATTTATCTAACGCTATCCTTGGTTTCCCCCCCCTTTCCACAAGAATTTCCTTATTATTCTCTTTAGTTCATTAAAGAATTTCTCTGTTAAGGGAATTGGTATTCTTGGGAAGACATTCATTTTAATGCAATTTACCCTCCCTATCAACGTTAAGCCACCTGTACAAACTAAATTATCAGCTACTAATAAAGAAATTGTAGGAATTTACCACAATTCTTTCAATGTTCTAAGTCTTCCTACAATTTCTTTATTAGTAGCTGATAATTTAGTTTGTACAGGTGGCTTAATTTATTATCTAACCTGATACCTAGGTATCAGATTGCTTGTGTTTGCCATTTAAATGGTGATTCTTTTTTAAATTCTGCATAATCCGCGTTACTCATTGGCATCACTTCATTTTTATTTGCGTTGATCTTGTACCCTGATATTTCTCCATACTCCGATTTCTTATGTAATTCTTTTGTTGATATTTCTAGTTCTGTTAAGTATACTATGATGTCATCTGCAAATAAACTGATTTTATACTCCTCCTTTATTTTTATCCCTTTTATTTTATTTTCTGTTCTTATCAGTTCTGCCAATGGTTCTATTGCTAAAGCGAACAATGAGGGAGATAATGGACATCACTGTCTAGTTGACCTACTTAATTTAAATTGGTTTGATACATATCCATTTTCTGTTACCTTCGCCAATGATCCATTATATCGTTTTAATCCAATTAATATATTTTTCTGGTAGATTGAACCTCTGTAATACTTTAAATAAATAATCCATTCTACTCTGTCAAAGGCTTTTTCTGTGTCTAAAGCAACAGCCACTATTGGCTTCTTATTTCCTTGAACTGCATGAATTAGATTAATAAGTTTACAGACATTATCCGCTGTTCGTCTTTTCTGAATGAATCCAATTTGATCTTGTTTTACTATTTTTGGTACACAATCAGCCAATCTGTATGCTAATAATTTTGCTATTATTTTATAATCTGAATTAAGTAAAGATATTGGTCTATATGATGCTGGTGTTAGTGGATCCTTCCCTGTCTTTGGTATTACTGTAATTATTGCTGTCTTACATGAATCTGGCAAGTTTTGTGTTTCTTCTATCTGGTTCATTACTTCCAAGAGAGGAGGAATTAATAACTCTTTAAATGTTTTATAGAATTCTATTGGGAATTCATCCTCTCCAGGCATTTTATTGTTCGGCAGCTTTTTTAATATATCCTGTACTTTCTCAGTACAGGATATATTTGTTTTGTTCCTCTTCTTGCAATTTTGGCAGTTCAATTTTAGCTAAAAACTCTTCTATTTTATCATCTTTCCCCTTGTTCTCAGTTTGGTATAATTGTTCATAAAATTCCTTAAAGTTTTCATTAATCTCTATTGGGTTATATGTAATTTGTTTGTTCTTTTTCCTTGATGCCAATACAGTTATTTTAGCTTGTTTTGTTTTAAGTTGCCAGGCTAATATTTTTTGTTTTTTTCTCCCAGTTCATAATACTTTTGCTTTATTTTCAATATGTTCTTCTCCACCTTATACGTTTGTAATGTTTCGTATTTTATTTTTTTGTCCGCCAATTCTATCCATTTCGTTATATCATCCCTTTTTACTAGTTCCTTTTCTATACTTACTATCTCCCTTTCCAACTGCTCTGTTTCCCGATTGTAATCCTTTTTCATCTTAGTCACAAATCTTATTGTCTGCCCTCTAATGAAGGCTTTCATTGCATCCCATAATATCAATTTATCTTACACTGATCCTGTGTTTATTTCAAAATATGTTTTAATTTGGCATTCAATAAACTCCCTAAATTCCTGCCTTTTAAGTAGCATGGAGTTTAACCTCCATCTATATGTTCTTGGTGGGATGTCCTCCAGTTCTACTGCTAATAACAAGGGTGAATGATCAGATAGTAATCAAGCTTTATATTCAATTTTCCTAACTCTCCCTTGAATATGGGCTGACAACAAAAACATATCAATCCTTGAGTAAGTTTTGTGCCTACTCGAATAACATGAATATTCCTTCTCTCTTGGGTGCTGCCTCCTCCATATATCCATAAGTTTCATTTCCTGCATTGATTTAACCATAAATTTGGCCACTTTATTCTTTTTGCTTGTCTTTTGTCCAGTTTTATCCAACATTGGATCCAAATTAAGGTTAAAATCCCCGCCTATCAATATATTTCCTTGTGTATCTACAATCTTCAAAAAAGTATCTTGCATAAACTTTTGATCCTCCTCATTAGGTGCATATATATTGAACAAATTCCAAAATTCTTAATATATCTGACATTTATTTCCTCCTCTATTTTGATTGGTACATTTTTATTATTTAATATGGCTACATCTCTACCTTTTGAATTATGGGATGCTGCCGCTACGTGCCCTACCCAGTCTCTCCTTAATTTATTATGTTCCACATCAGTTAGATGTGTTTCCTGCACAAATGCTATATCTATTTTTTCTTTTTTCAGTAAATTTAATAGCCTCTTCCTTTTAATTTGGTTATGTATTCCATTAATTTTTATAGTCATATAGTTCAACATGGCCATCTCATATCCTGTTTACACCTCATTTCCGCTTCCTCACCACCACCATCCCCCTTTTCCCCATTTTCATCACTCAGTTTTCCCTTTTTAAACTCAATGTGTGACAACACATTTACAACATAAAATACTCCAACAATTCTCACATCCAATATTCTCTTAACCCCAAATATTCCCCCCCCCCTCTCTGAGTTGCCCCTTATCCCTTGCTGGGCAAACATAACTCTTCTTTCCATTTGGATTGCGAACCTGCTCACAAGCGTCAACTGATTTCACAATGACTTTTATTCTCTCCCCCCATCTCCACCCAGAAAATGCTTTTTTTTACACATATAACAAAGTTCTCCCTTTTTTCCCCTTCCTTCCTTCCTTCCCTTCTATTTCCCTTCTTTAGTTCTTCACATATACATTGTTTTTACATCTTTATATATATTTTATCACCGTTCTTCATTCTTATTACATCTCTTCATCTCTCCTTCTGTCCTGCAAGCATTCTGCAAATTCTTGTGCTTCCTCCGGATCCGAGAACAGTCTGTTTTGCTCCCTGGGGATAAACATTTTATGCACAGCTGGATGTCTTAACATGAATTTATAATCTTTTTTCCACAGGATCTATTTGCTGTATTAAACTCCTTCCTCTTCTTTAACAGTTCAAAACTTATGTCTGGGTAAAAAATTATTTTTTGACCCTTGTATTCCAATGGTTTATTGTCTTCTCTAACTTTATTCCTTGCCCACTCCAGTATATTTTCTCTTGTCGTATATCTCAAAAATTTTACTAAAATGGATCTTGGTGTTTGATGTGTCTGTGGTTTTGGAGCTAGTGATCTGTGTGCCCTTCCTATTTCCATTCCTTCCTGCATTTCTGTCATCCCCAGGTCCTTCGGGATCCATCCTTTTATAAATTCCTTCATATCTGTGCCTTCTTCATCTTCCTTTAGGCCCACAATTTTTATGTTGTTTCGCCTACTATAATTTTCCAACATATCAATTTTCTGAGATAACAACTCTTGTGTCTCTTTAATTTTTTTTATCACTTTCTTCCAATTTTCCTCTTAAGTCGTTTGATTCCATTTCGATAGCCGTTTCTCGTTCTTCCACATTTTCTACTCTTTTCCCTATTTCTGTTATGTCTAGCTCTAATCTTTGCATTTTATCTTCTGTTCTTTTCATTTTTCTTTTAATTGCACTAAATTCTAATGACAACCATTCTTTTAATGCTCTCATTTGTTCTTGAAAAAAAGCTTTAACTATATTCTGTCCATCTGTTTTACCTTCTATCTCTCTGTGAAGATCTTGGTCGACTTCTTCCTCTTCTTAAGTGTCTGAACCTTTGTTTGTGTCTTCTTCTCTTCTTTGTATCTGTGTCTCTTCCAATTTTCCTGATGAGTTGTTTGTTTCACTTTGTCGTGCCTCTTCTTGCTTGGCCTCTTGCTGTTGGTCCTCTTCTTCTGTGGAGCCTCCTGCTGCTGCTCCTCTTTCCTTTCACCCCGTTGACTTTCTTTCTCACCTGGTAGTTCACTCCCTCTCCTGCCGCTTTCCTCATCTTCCAGCTGAGAGCCCTGGTGCCAGGCATCCCTCAGCTGGTCACGCCGTGGTTGCCCGCTCCTCTGCTGAGCCCACCACCCCCCTGTCGGTGTTTTCCTTCACCTTAGATTGTGCATTGTGCACTTTTGTTTGGCTCAGAGAGACATTTTTGCAGTCCAACGATCAGGGGTTCGCTACTTCGCGGGGCCGTCACCAACCTCTGAGATTGTGCTCTCTTCTCCACCACAGCTCCCTACTCCTTTGTGCAGGTAAGGCCTTCTCCTTTCTTTTCTGGTGTCATTTTTTCCCGTTGTTTTTACTTTTTCCTTCTTAGGTGCCATTTTCTTTCTCTTCTCTGCAACTTTATCTTTTATTTCTTTTATTTTGTATTTATTGAACTTTGTCTTTTCTTAACTTTTTTTTCTTCTTTTCTGGAGAGGGCTCATTTTACTCTACTGACCACTACTCCATCACGTGACTCCTCTCATTAGGATATAGTGTTGAGTCTTGAAAGCTGTGATGTGGCCGAATCAAATGTGAGGGGTGGCATTCTTCACCCTTGGGGCAGTGCAAGAGGCCAAAGACTGACAGCAGAGGAATGCTTGGTCCTTGGAATAAGGATGAAAAGTGTATGGGGGAAAGTCTTGTTTGAGTGGAGGGGAAGTGAATTTTCAACAGCATTTGTTCCTTATCAGCCATTCTGTTCAGTGAATGTGCAACTGCTAAAAACTGGAGGGGGAAGGGTAGTAGATGTTCAGAAAGAAAAATAAATGAGGAATGTGTTAAATTATTCAGATTTACTGAGATTCATCTGAATTTAAATGAGCTTCACCCAGCTGTGACTCTTCATCCAGGCCCTACTGAGGTTAGTAGATGCTCTGAAAACATTGTAGGTGCAATGAAACCTGTGGTTTTATTATTAAGACTCGTCAGATGGATGATCTGGGGAAACCGAATCAAATCCTTCCAGAATTTAAGTTTATTTAAGCAAAAATCTGGAATGCCAGTGGAGCATGAGCGATGGTAACTGCTGGATTGTCATAGCAGCCTGTCCTCCGGGGGCGGGTGAGAGACATTTAGCATCCTGAGCCGGCCTGGTTCAGGTGTGATTGCAAATTCAGCAGCGAGGTCGGTTTTTTTTCCCCCCTTGCTTTCTGGGAAGTCTAACGTGACCTGGATCAGGGGCAATAAAAGCTGAGCTCCTTGCCAGAGGGACATGTATCCTGCAAATGAATAAAGATATTCCAACCCTCTCAGCATGGGAGGTGACTTCATTCCCTTTGCTGATCACAGACAAGGTCCCTGCTCAAATGTGTTAAAAGGTCTGGCCATTTTAATATTTGCTTTCAAAGTAGAATGATTATCATCAGGTTAACAACTGAATTAGCCAATAGAGTACAGGTACAGAGCTTTCAGGGCTACAATGTCTGCATTGATCATGATGCTACATGGCCTATATCCCTCCCAGTCCATGCCTCTTAATTCGTCTGTTTCATTGTATATTCCTCTTTCGCTTTCCCCAATGGTGTGTTCCATGCACCTGCATCTCTCTGTAGGAGAGAGAGAAAAAAACTTACCTCTTCAACTTTCCCCTTCGTACCTTAAAGCTACGTTATTTGACAATACACTCTGCTGAAAAGAATCTGACTATCCACCTGATCTATGCCTATTATAATTTTATGCATAAAATGCATTTGCAATATAGCTAAATTATCCAGATCAACAATTAAATTAACTGCTAAATCCAAAATTCATGGCTTTCTTGGGAGGTGAGGATATTCAGTTGATGTGAATAAATTGTATTTTATTTTGAACAAACTTGAGATAACCTGCATTTATACAGTGCCCTTTATTACAGCTTGAGAACTAATTCAAGACACCCTAGTGGGATGATAAGGAAGCAGAATCTCACCCCCCCTCCCCAATCCCCCAACTTGGATTTGTGGACTAAGTGACTGCTTGATCAGAGGAGATGGTAAAAAGGTCACCAAAAGGAAAGGGAGTTTGAGTGGCTTGGAGGAAATTTCAAGGATGCAGTGTCCAGCGGGAAAGCGCGACCTAAAAGTGGAGATGTGCCAGAGGCCAGCATTTGAGGAGCAGGATGGCATGGATGTGTTGGGCTGAAGGGCCTGTGACATGCTGTGGGACTCTGACTCTAGTGGGGGCAGGGAAAGTCAATGAGCATGAGGGTGGGGGACAAATAGAGGTTGTGGAGAGTGGGAAAGTAGGTAGGTTCATGGAAAATGAAGGACTGGTGAGATGTGTTGGTGTATTTAATGGGTGGCCACGCTGATGCTGTCTCAGTGAACTAACCCTTGGCCTCGGGTTCTCTGTGTGGAGTTTGCATGTTTTCCCTGTAAAGGTGTGAGTTTCCCCCCTGGGGTGCTCTGGTTTTCTCCCATATCCTAGAGGTTCAGATGGACCAGCTCAGGGAGGCTATTTGGTCAGTGTGGACCAGTTGGGCCGAAAGGCCTGTTTCCAACTTCTGTCAAACTTCAACTTAAGTGCTATATCCAGCTTCCCTTTCAATGCTTTTGCTGATTGGTCAGTTACTACACATTTGTTCTGGTATGTAAGTGGGCTGGGAAACTGGTGGGTGTGTAGGAGAGAATAAGTGGGGGAATGGGATTGATGCGAGATATCCAAGCACCAGCATAGACTGAATGGCCTCCTTCAGTATTGCAAGGAATATTCAAGCCCAGAAGGGGATGGGAGTATAGAGAAGGTCATGACAGATAGGGTCAGGTAGGTTTGGAGTCAACAGTGGAAAAAGCAACTAATTGCGTTGATGACATGGTGGTTGGGCTTGGCTAGCACACTGAGTTTATGACCCGTCGTACTTTGTTGATCCTTTGATATAAGAGGGCGTGAGGAAGATAACAACACAAAGCAATGTGATGGAATCAGAATCATTAGTCTGTTTTCCACTGGGATCCCAGTTAATTGGCCGTGCAGTGTCCTTGGTTAAAGAAGCCATTTTTGCTGTTCCCACTGGGCCACTTTTAACTGGGACATTACCTGCTTTCACATCAACAATAGTCCAGGGATACAACTTGTCCTTTTTCCACTGCTGACACCTGGGATCTAAGTCGAGGTTGAGGCCGTCAATCTCTGATGTTATTAAAAGGAAAATCAGATACACCAATTTTGAGGCATATGCTTAAAGTATGGAATGGAGTACTCTTATGGAGTCCAGAGGACCCCAAAAACCAGCAGCGATATGCACTACAGGGTTATTTAAACAAAAGTAGTTTTTAAATATAATTGAACAAGAAAACAGAATTAAATTTTAACTTATTACTTAACCTACTTACTTAACCTACCTAACCTACTTAATCCCCCCTCTAATACTAAGCGCAGGTGTGATTTTGCGTGCTGATTGTTTCCCTTTTCCACTGGACCCTTAACTGGTAAATTGGCTATCAATTCCTGGGACACAGTTCCAGTGGAAAAGAGGTTACTCATTACTGGTGCTGTTCAGAGACGCACGTTTTGCAGAGTTTATACCATTAGAATCTGATCAATAGCTCTTCAAAAGAAGCTGGATAAAGCATTTCATCCACTGTCATAGAGCCGTGCATCGATAGAGCACAGGAACAGGCCCTTAAACCCAACTAGTCCACTCTGACCATTGACTACCTGAGCTGAGTGTGTCACTGTTGAAATGTACTTTAAGCATTGCAGTTGTACTTGCCTCTACCCCTTCCTCTGGCAGTTTGTTCCACATTCCTAACATCCTGTGCATGAAAACTGTTGCCCTCCAGTCTCTTTCAAATCTCTTCCCTCTCACCTTAACCAATGTCCTCTGATTTCAGACTCCCTTACCCTGAGAGAAAAAATAAACGAATCATTCATCTTATCTTGATCTCTTGCGATTTTGCATACCTCAATATGGTCATCCTCAGGTTCCGCTCTGAATCGTTTTTCTCCCACTTACTCTGCTCGACCTGCTGAGTTCCTCTGGCAGTTCATGTATTGCTCTAGGATCCAGCTCCTGGAGCATCTCAACTGTCTTTGGAACCAAGCAGCATGCTTGGAAAGTTAGAGCAAGGCCTGTTGAAAGAGAGAGGTGGAAGTTTCGAGCTCACTTTGGTAAACAGCGGTTGATCTTAAGGTCAATTGTTGGCTTTGAATTTGAAATTGATAATTTGTTAACCAGAGGCATTGAGGAATTCTGCAGGGAAGGGGGAGGGGTAAAGAACAAAGATGGAACATACGGGAAACACTAAGCAGGTCAGACAGTATCTATGGAGAGAGAAATATCGAGTTAACGTTTCATGTTGAAGACCCTTTTTCAAATTTATTTTCTGGGATATTAAAGAAGCAGATCACACATCTGCCATTAATGTACTGATAAACAATCAGAGTTGGTGTCTTGACAGATGAACTGAGATAGAGTGAAAGAATGATTCTAACACTACCAAGGATATTTGAAGCATCATTATTTTTTTCCACAAACCACAATTTTGAATATTTATCTGTCTATAGATTTATATTTCTTATCTCTTTTCTATCTTGGCATATTGTGGTAAGTCCATGTATGAATTATTCATACCTGTGTGGCTGTTGCAAGCAAGAATCTCAGTGCGTCTGTCCATTGTACTTGTGTATATGACAATAAACTCATATGTTCACATTCAAAATCTCAGGTTTGCATGCATAAAATTACCCCAGACCATCTGAAGATTGGTCTGTACCACTGAAATATCAATTTTTAAAATTCAACTAACTGTAACTATGAATATTTATTTATCTATTCTTTGATATTTGACCTCTTTTTCTGTCTTGCATTTGTGGAAATTTAAATTTTTATTCTTGATTTTTGGGGCATCCTGTGTACCTGTGTGGCTGCAGCAACCATTTCAGTGCATCTATACATTTTACTTGTGTCTATGACGATAAACCCTCAATGAACATAAAAAATAATCGCTGCTCTCTGACACAATTTTTGATTCTCGAAATTCACAGAAAACCATGCAGCAAAAGCAAAGTAGCAAAATCAACCCTGATAATGGTCAAGTGGGTTTCTAGCACTCGAACAAAATGGACAAACCAAGTTCATGCACAGAGACTTCCTGCCATACCAGGAACTGCTCAGTCATGGGGAATCCAGCACAACCATTGCTCCATGCTGTTGATCAGTCCTGGTGAGGACATGCTCCGTGGTGGGTGGCCACAGTAACTGCCGTGGTTCCAGTACCCAACTGGATAACTGTTTGCATGTAGCAGGGCCAGGGGGATGGGGAGGTGGTGCATGCCAATTCAAGTTCTAATATTTCTGTGTGTCATTGTAACCAAGGTTTTAAGCCATTTTCTGTTTGATTTGTTTTCCAGTGGGTGAAGAGCAAATCAGTTCCATAGGACGCGGTTTGTGTGTACTATTGGGCATCTCAGTGGAGGACACCCAGAAAGACATGGAGTACATGTGAGTGCCTTATTCCTCTGATAAAGAATGCTTAGTTGCAGACCATTCATTTTCATCGCTGGTCATAGAGTATCAGACCACTCAAAGGGTTTTGATTGAAACTATTTTACTTCAGACACATTCTTAACAGCTGTCCTTTCCCCTTATTTATACAAAAGGTGCTGTTAATCTTCCCAACAGTTCGGTTAATAATTTTGTGTTCTGTCCTTTTGTTGCTGATGTGTTGAATCAGATTCTAGTTTCTGTGCTATCCAGGAGTTCTTCACTGTGACTAGTGGTGTTCCTCAGGGATCAGTGCTCGGACCATTGTTGTTTGTCATCTATATCAATGATCTGGATGATAATGTGCCAAATTGGATCAGGAAGTTTGAAGAGGACACAAAGATTTGAGAATGCAAGGAAGGTTTTCAAAACTTGTAGAGGGATCTGGACCTGCTGGAAAAATGGGCTGGAAAATGGCAGATGGAATTTGATACAGACAAGTGAAGCGTCACACTTTGGAAAGACAAAGCAAGGTAGAACATGCATGGTTTGGCACTGAGGGGGGCAATAGAACTGAGGAATCTGGGAATACAGATACAGATCCTTGAAAGCAGTGTCACAGGTAGATAGGGTTGTAAAGAGAGCTTTTGGCCTTCATAAGTCAAAGTATTAAGTACAGGTGTTGAGATGTTATGGTAAAGTTGTATAAGGCATTGGTGAGGCCAAATTTGGAGTGTTGTGTGCCATTTTGGTCACCTAACTATTGGGAAGATATCAATAAGATAGAAAGAGTGCAGGGAAGATTTACTAGGATGTTGCCTGGATTGCAGGAACTGAGTTAGAAAGAAAGGTTAAACAAGTTAGGGCTTTATTCCCTGGAGTGTCGAAGAATGAGGGGAGATTTGATAGAGGTATGCAGAATTATGAGTGTAGATAGAGTGAATGCAAGTAGGCTTTTTTTCCCCACTAAGATACAAGCCAGAGGATATGGGTTAAGGGTAAAAGGAGAAAAGTTTTGGGGGAACCTCTTCCCACAGAGAATAGTGGGAGAGTAGAAAGAGTTGCCAACTGAAGTGGTGAATATGAGCTCAATTTTCACATTTAAGAACAATTTGGACATGTACCTGGACGGAAGCTGTATGGAGGGTTATGGACTGGGTACAGGTTAGTTGGCACAGACTAGAAGGACCAAAGGACCTGTTTTCTGTGCTGTAATGTTCTAAGGTTCCTTAAAGCTGTGAATAAAAAAAATCTTCATATCCTTGTCCATTCAAGATGCAGTGAAATGTTGCAGTATTTGTGCAGACGATGAATAATATTTCAAATATTGATTCATTAGTTTTACTGTTGAAGAGCTAATTTTAAGTCATTACTGAAAAATAAGTGATTGAACCAAAAGAGAAGAGTTGACTCAAAGTCAAAGTTCTTTGACAAACACTTGAGTTTAGATTCCTTGAAAAGCCAAAGGAGGAATCTGTTGTATTGACAGTTTTTTTTTGAGGGGGGAAATACTTATTTTGTATGGCTGGGATTATTAGCAAGGGAAGTCATGACAGCTTTGGAGGTGACCCCTTGGAACTACTGCAGTGTTTCTGGTGAATGTCCTCCCATGTTGCTGTTGGAGATGAAGTTCCAGGATTTGGACCCAGTGACACTGGTCTAGCAATATACTTTCAAGAGAAGAAGGTATGCAACTCAGATGGGAGCATGCAGATGTTGGTGTTCCATTCAGCTTGCTGCCCTTCTCCTTGGTGGCAGAGGTTGCAGATTTGGGAAGTGTTGATGGAACAGTCTTGGTGAATAACTGGAGTGTGCTTTGGTAGATGGTACTCACTGCATCCACTATTCACCTGAATGATTAGGTGGTGGTTGGGATTCTGGGCAAGTTATTGCTTTGTCTGCAAAGTTTCTCGATTGCTCTTTACCCAGGTTTTCCATCACACTTTTGATGTGCCTTGCCAAAGATGATACCCAATGGCTGACTTGCTATATATGACTGGTTAAGTCCACTTAATGGTGACACCCAGGAAATTAATGGTGGGAAATTGGTTGCAATGCCACTGAACGTCTAAAGGAGCTGGCTGGACTCTCTCTGATATTCCAAGGCAATCCCAAGGCACTTATGTGGTTTGAAGATTACTTGTTACTTATGAGCTTAGACTGGATTCGGGTCCCATCTATCCAATGAGAGTTTATTGACATACACATGTACAATGTACAGATGCACCAAAATCTTTAGTTCCTGCAGCCGTACAAGTAAGTAAGACACAATAGTATAAATTAAATTGCCACAGTATGCCAAGAGAGGGAAAAAAAAACAAAAATACAAAAGTTGCAGTTAATGCCAGAAAGAGATTTTGGTGGTCCTGGAGTAGTTTATGGTGAGGATTAGAGAAGTACCTGCTGCATAATGGGAGGAACTAGAAATAGAACTGAACAGAGCAGAAATTTGCAAAAGTCCTGAACTCTCCGCAACTGAGAGGGTGTCTGATCAAAGTGCTGACAGAAGTGTGGGATAGGTTCATTGTCGTGAGGATGAGCAATTCTTGGGATGAGATGATTGACTTCCAACAATTGCAACCCCTTATCATTTGTGCACACTCCAGCCAGGAGGCTGGTTTCCCTCTGAATCCCATCCACTTCAGTTTTACAGGGAGTTCCTGAAGCTGCTCTCAAAGATTGGCTTGATGTCAAGGGTTTTCTCACTCAAACTGTTGAATTTGGCTCTTTGCAGAGTGCTTTATTTTTAAACAGATACTTTTTTTTGACAACCTGGAATAAGTCATTGTGTCTGCTTAAAGTGTCCAGGAAGTAGAACTCATGAAAGTAACTCCAGTAACTTCTGCCAATAGAAACAGGTTAATTTTATTGGTGTTATAGAGTGAAGCACATGAGCATGAGTTCAGTCAGGTCAAAGTGCCCTAACTGCATGACTGAGGGTGTGTTGCAGTGTGAGACATTAAACTGAAGCACTGTCTGCCCCAGCTAATGCTGTTTGTTGGAAGGCAGAGGTGCTCTTCCAGATGTCCTGGCCAATGTTTATCCATCAACTGGAGAGTCAGTTGATCTTGGCATTACATTGTTTTCTACCAGCAACCTTGTTGTTCCCCTGAGCTCCCCAGCATAGCATCAGAGGTGACAGTTGACAGTTAACCCTCTCAATGTTTGTATTTCTTCTTCCAAAGTACGTACATGACATCACATACAACCCTGAGATTCTTTCTCTGTGGGCCAGGCTGAGTATCCCTATGCCGGTGACTGGAAACTGTGCTTAAAGAAGAGAAAACAAATATACATCTGGAGCAGAGACACTTTTTTCCTTTTTTTTCCTCTGTGCTCCACAGTTGTACATTTGTTAGCAAACAATTCACACGATCGAAGTGCACATTCCAGATTTTATTCAAGGGTATTTGTATTCATTTTGCTTTGATTATGTAGAGAAATTATAGCACTTTTTATACATAATCCCCTAATTTCTGGGCACCTTAACATTTGTGACAGGAATGGTATGTATATTAAAGCAGTCGGATTTAGAACTTTGTTGCATATTCCTTGCATTCAATGACTGCTTGAAGTCTGTGATGATGTTGATACACTTTATTGTCATTGTGCTGGTGGACCAGCTAATGAAACACAATTAGCATCAACTGGAATTTAAAATAGAGGTACATATATTACGATAAAAAAACATACAATAAACCATATGCAATTAAAACCACACTGTTCAAAAACAAATTGTTAAAATTACTGAATATAAAATATAAGTGCAGCACCACTCAGCGCCGTGAATTGGTGTTTAACGTCGTCACGGCTTCATTTAAAAAAAGCTCTTTTTAAGCCTAGTGGTGCACGAGTGAAGGCTCCTATGGTGTCTGCCTGATGGTAGGAGAGTAAGTAGTTCATGGTTAAGGTGTGTTGCATCTTTGATCATATTTCTTCCCCTGCCCAAACATCGTCCCCTATAGATAGATAGATTCAATGGGAGGCAACAGCATTCCAACAATCCGTTAGGCAGTTTTCACTACCCACTGGAATGCCTTATGATCTTGAACAGTACGATTCCCGTACCTCACCTCAGCATGCTCTCAATTGTGCATCTATAGAAATCCAACAGTATCCTTGGGCAGAGATGTATCTTCCTTGTGAATCTCAAAAAATAAAGATGTTTTTATGCTTTTTTGATCATAATTGATAAATTCAAAGACTAAGTAAGATCAGCCGAGATATGGGCCCCCAGGAATTTAAAGCTCTGTAAACGCTCCACCACCACCCCATTGATGTAAATTGGGACGTGAGTGTGAATTCTTGCCCATGTTAAAATCGAAATGACCTCCTTTGTCTTTTGGGTATTGAGTATCAGATTGTTCTCAGCACACCACAAGGCTAAATGCTGAACCTCACCCCTATAGGCCATTTCATTGTCCCCTGTGATCAGGCCTACCACCGTGGTGTCACCTACAAACTTAGTAATTAAGTTTGTACTCTACATTGGAAAGCAGTCGGAGGTAAAGATGGAATACAAAAGGGGGCTCAGACTGGAGCAAAAAATATTGCCCAGCCTAAAGACTGAGGTCTGTTAGTAAGGAAATCCAGAATCCAATTACAAAGAGATGGGCTGATACTGTACAAATGAATTTGGTTATCAGCTTTGATGGTATAACAGTGTTGAAAGTTGAACTGTAATCGATGAATAAGATTCTAACTTAAGAGTTGGGTCTATCAAGATGAGTCAGATGTAGCACTGTTGAAATGGCATCCTCTGACATCCTGTTAGTATGATTGGCAAATTGATGTTGGTCCATAGTGGCAGGAAAACAAGATTTCAAGTGAGATAGAACCAACCTAGCAAAACACTTGGTGATGATGGGAGTAAGTGCAACTGAACAATAGTCATTTAGACTTGTAGCGGTAGACCACTTCAGCACAGATACAACTGTAGCAGTTTTAAAGCATGTTGTCTGTGTTTCATAGACATCACCAGGTGCTGAGTATCTTCTCTGGAGTTGCTCTGCCCAGCAACCTCTACTGCAGGCATCTTCAACTCCGGCTTATTTCAGAGGCTTGTCTCCTCAAGTTTTTTTACTTCAGCATATGGAAGACCTGCTCAGTTGTATTTGGATCAGGTGACTGACTTGACCATTCAAGAATTTCCCAGTTTTTTTTTAAGCTTTGAAAATCTGCTTTGTTGATTTAACAGTATGTTTGGGATCATTGTCTTGCTGCCCAACGAGTTTTGAGACAATTGCTCAAACGTTAAAAAAAAAAAAATTTTATTGATATTTTTACAACTGAAAAACCTCACAAAGATAAGCGTATACAGAGCCGTTGTCATACCCACACTCCTGTTCGGCTCCGAATCATGGGTCCTCTACCGGCACCACCTACGGCTCCTAGAACGCTTCCACCAGCGTTGTCTCCGCTCCATCCTCAACATCCATTGGAGCGCTTACATCCCTAACGTCGAAGTACTCGAGATGGCAGAGGTCGACAGCATCGAGTCCACGCTGCTGAAGATCCAGCTGCGCTGGATGGGTCACGTCTTGGGACCATCGCCTTCCCAAGATCGTGTTATATGGCGAGCTCTCCACTGGCCACCGTGACAGAGGTGCACCAAAGAAAAGGTACAAGGACTGCCTAAAGAAATCTCTTGGTGCCTGCCACATTGACCACCGCCAGTGGGCTGATAACGCCTCAAACCGTGCATCTTGGCGCCTCACAGTTTGGCGGGCAGCAACCTCCTTTGAAGAAGACCGCAGAGCCCACCTCACTGACAAAAGGCAAAGGAGGAAAAACCCAACACCCAACCCCAACCAACCAATTTTCCCCTGCAACCGCTGCAATCGTGTCTGCCTGTCCCGCATCGGACTTGTCAGCCACAAACGAGCCTGCAGCTGACGTGGACTTTTTACCCCCTCCATAAATCTTCGTCCGCGAAGCCAAGCCAAAGAAGAATTATGAAATGCACTACAGGACTCGGAAACAAAGTTACAGTAATGATCCTATGTACAAGTTTAGAAACACAATAGCACCACCACGATGATACAATAAAACATAACAAAAGAAGAAAAAAAGAAATAATTTCTAAACCTCTTCTCCTCAGCAAGGTGGAGGATTAACATTCAAAAATCCAAGTGGCACCATCTTTGAACGGGACAGCACAATGTCAAAATTCCAAACCAACACTAACTCTTAAGATTCTGATAGTAGTCCATGAACAAGCCCCATTTTGTTTGGAAGCACTTGCTCGAACTTGAGCAGATGTTTCTAAACTCCTCAGAATTTATTTTGCTACTGCCGCCAGCAGTTACATCATCAATGAAGATAAGGGTGCCAGTACCTGTGGCAGCCATACATGCCCAGGCCATAACACCCCCACCACCATGTTTCACAGATGAGGTGGTATGCTTCAGATATTGGCCAGTTCTTTTACACCTTTTACACACTTGGCTCTTGCCATCACTCTAATACAGGTTAATCTTAGTCTCAGAGGTCCACAAGACCTTTTTTCAAAAATTTTCAGGCTCTTTTAAATACTTCTTGGCAAACTAATCTGTGGTTTGCATCTTGCAGTGTAACCTCTGTATTTCTGTTCACGAAGTCTTCTGCAGACAGTCGTCATTGACACATCCACACCTGCCTCCTGAAGAGTGTTTCTGATCTGTCGGAGAGGTGTTTGTGAATTTTTCTTCATTATGATGAGAATTCCTCTGTCCTCAGCAGTGGAGGTCTTCCTTGGCCTACCAGTCCCTTTGTGATTACTGAGCTCACCAGTACGTCCTTTCTTCTTAATGAAGTTCCAAACTGTGATTTTGATAATCCTAAGATTTGGGAGATGCCTCTTACTATTTGTTCTTGTTTTGCAGCCTCATAACGGCTTTTTTGACTAAACTCTGGTGTTTGTGTTTAAAAATGGCAACTGCAGACTCCAAAAGCAATTTAAAAACTTAAAAGGAAGTCTAGGTCTCTTCTACCTGCACCGATGAAGCAATTAAACATACCTGAGTATCACAAACACCTGTGAATCCAAATGTCCCAAACTTTATGGTGCCCTGAAATGGGGGAACTATGTATAAAAAGTGCTGTAATTTCTACATGGTCAAATGTGTACAAATAACCTTGAATAAAATCTGAAATGTGCTATTTAATCACATGTGAATTGTTTGATTTAAAACTGTGGAGCATAGGGGCAAATAAAGGAAAACATTAAGAAGAGCACTGTAGATATTGTTATGAGCCCAGAGGACCCATAAACCCAGCAGCAATAGATATTCACCAAGACAAATGGTTACTTAAACAAAAGTTACTTTTAATTATCTTTAAACATGAAAACAGGATCAAACTTTAACTTGTTAGTATTAACTACCAAACTTTACTTTCTTCTAATTCTAAGCTCACGTGTATGTAATGTGTATATAAATTCAGAAAAGTTCTTTAATTCACACTCCAATCTCACTTCTTACTCCTCTAAGTTCACTGGTTGCAGGCAATTCTCATACTGTGCACAGAATTTAACATTTATGAATTTCACCAGGCTTTGGTGCTTGAAAAGTAAATACTTACCCCTCAGGAAGGTTCTTGTCTGTTTTCAGAGAGATATTTGTTGTTTGTTGCACACGCACAACTGATTCCTTTAGATCAGCTACTTCAGTGTCTTGCCGAAGAAACTTGCCCCATCAGGAGTTTCCAGATGATCACCTTTTTCTTTCGGGTCATCACAGAGTTCCTTTTTGTTTCCCTTATTTCAAGCGAAACATTATACAGCCTGTCCCCTCCTCGTGTATGGACCACAAGGGCTTAGGCCAGGCTGAACTAAGAACTCACAACCCATCTTCAAAATGGGGTTTTTCCACAAGCTATCCAATTAACTCCTACTTGTGAAGTCCTAATAGACATCCTTCAAAGGTTTTTCAAAGGCATCCAGAGCCTGGACTGTCTGGCTTGAACAGAACTCTGGCATTTTAAATCTGGTCTGTTTTTAAGTGTTTTTATGTGACCCACAATTTATCTACTATAAAATATAACATAATCTGTCACAGTACAAATGTAGAGTAATAACCTTTGAGGTCAAGAAAGGTGATGGTGATTTTTTTCTGTTCTCAACTATTCAGTATTTTCAGGTGAAACATTGTTATGTGAGATCTGTGGCTGTCTCCACCTCTTGCACCTTCTGTCCAATATCCTCTTATCTCTGAGGCTTTTCCCCTTTATATATGCACTTTCATCTATTTTATCCTTGTCCTGACCTGGAACGTTGACTGACCCGCTGAGTTAGTTCAGCACCATATAGCTAACACCCGGGTTCAAGTCCTGCATTATCTGCAAGGGAGTTTATACGTTCACCCAGTGTCTGTGTGGGTATCCTCTTGGTTCACCAGTTTCCTCCTATCCTCCAAAAATGTATCAAGGTTTGAGATTAACTGGTGTATTTGGGTGGCCTGGGCTCATGGGCCGGAATGGCCCATTATCATTCTGTATTTAAATTTAAATTTAAAAAAAATGTGTTGCTAAATTATCCATGTGATTTGTTCAACAGGGTTCGCAAGATCCTGAACTTGAGGTTGTTTGAAGATGAAAATGGCAAGCATTGGTGTAAGAGTGTGATGGACAAGCAGTATGAGATCCTCTTCATCAGTCAGTTTACGCTGCAATGCATCCTGAAGGGCAGCAAGCCCGATTTCCACTTGGCAATGGGAGCCGAGCAGTCGGAGACCTTCTACAGTGGGTTCTTGCAACATGTCAGGAAGGCCTACAGGCCAGAGCTTGTGAAAGGTATGGGGAGCTGCTGAGCCACAGGGTGCGAGTGGAGGTGGGGTGGGCAAGGCTGATGGAGTAGGATTAACCCTGTCACACAGAGGTGGGGGGATGTCCTTTCCTTTGATGCCGAGGAAGAGCTCGAGCAGTGCGGCTCGTCAGGACAACCCAGGGATTTACTGGGGGATTGACCTGGAGACCCCAGTTAAGTGATTATTTGTCAGGGTTTTCTTCGTCTAGTTCATCCCAGCCCCTGCTGCAGACTTGCTCATGCCCACTTCTATTCTCTGCCCTTTTCAGGCATTGGCTGCCGTGGCTGCATGTTTGGGTGATGTTGCTTCTTACTGAGCCTTTAGAATCTCCAAACGGGCTTCCAGGGGCAGAGTGAACATTCCCAAACCCAGGTGAACGTGGCAGATCTGGGGAGCGGATTTGCCATGAAACCCCCCATCTTGTTTAATATTGAATGGTTCCATCTTTTAGTGGCTTTGGGCCTGTACAATTTAGAAAGATTTGGGGGGAGGGTGGTGGGGGGATAGGGAAGAATCTCATTGAAATTAAATTAATATTGAAAGAGCTAGATAAAATCGATGTGGAGAAGAATCTTCCTGTAGCAGGAGAGTCGAGGATCAGAGAGCACAACCTCAGAAATGAAAGGACATCCCTTTAGAACAGAGATGAGGGGGTATATTTTTCAGCCAGAGGGTGAAGATTCTGTGGAGTTCTTTGCAGCAGTGGGGGCCAAGTCATTTTGTAGATTTATAGCATAGGTTGACAGGTACTTGATTTGTAAGAGTATCAAATACTCCTTTTACACAGAGAACCCACTAAATTGACATGCCAATGAATGTTTAAAGGCAGATTGGGTAGGATCAGAGTGTTCACACTGAACCAAGAAAAGCCGGTTCAGTGTGGCCTTTACATAGGGACCTGGCATCCAGTGCAAAAGGAGGGGGGACCTGCAGCATTACAGCATTGGCATCCCGGGAAGGGGAGTAAGCCCTTTACATAGGAGCTGATGCGTTTTGCATCGGCTCTGATACTACCTACTTTGAAGGGTAAGTACCAGGATGAAAATGACCCTCCACCCCCAATCTGGTTTTGTCGTGTTCACACAGGTAAAACGAAGCGGTTAAAAGGAGGTTTATTACTGTCTTTCAAGGGCAGTGTAAAAGGGCCTAAAGCAGAGGAGAAGGTAGGAGAGCAGGGTTGAGAAGAAATGACCAAGCAGACTTAGTGGGCCAAATGGCCTAATTATGCTTCTACATCTTTTGGTCTTGGGATCTTGTCTGTTTATTGTTCCTCCTTCCCAATGTTAAGCCTGGAGATGGACAATTCCCATTGATTTCAATATAGGGTTGTAGGGTTGCATTTTATGTCAAGGGATTTGCTGTGGGCTCTGTTTCATTATATGGGAAGAATACTCGTGTCCGAAGGTGCACCATATTTTACAATTCAGATGTTCATTCCATTCTAGAGGGGAGGGGAGGGGGTGGGGTGGGGTGGGGTGAATCTTGATGCAGGGTTCAGACCCAAAACATTGATCATTCTTTTACTTTCACTGATGCTGCTCAGCTTGCCGAGTTCCTCCAGCAGATTGTGTTATACTTCACATTATCTCACTGCTCTTTGTGTCAATCCCCGACTAATGAAGGCATACATTTCCTAACCACCCTATTAACTTCTGTGGCAACCTTCAGGGACTTATGGACCTAGACCCGAAGATCTCTCTTTCTACCATACTGTTAAAAATCCTTTCATTAACCACATCCTCTGCCTTCTAAGTTCGACTTTCCAAAATGCATCACTTCACACTTATCCAGATTGAACTCCATTTGCCACTTCTCTGCTCAACTCTGCATCCTGTTGTAACCTACATTCTTCTTCACTATTCATTACATCTTCAACCTTTGTATCACCTTAAAACTTACTGACCCCTGCTCTTGATGATTTAAAAAAATGACTTTGATGTCCCTTCTTCATCGAAGTCCTTTTTAAAAATCACCAAGAGCAGGGGTCCCAGAACAGATCCCTGCAGAACATCACTGGTCACTGACCTGCAGGCAGAATACTTTCAGCTGCTACAGCCCCCTGCTTTCTGCAGCCAAGCCAGTTCCAAATCCAAGCTTCCTTGGATTCCATTCCTCATGAGTTTCAGGATGAGCAAACCAAGGGGGACCTTGTCCAATAGTTTACTGAAATCCATATCTATTGCCCTACCTTCATATGTCACTTCCTCAAAATGGTCATTGAGGCTCATGAGGCAAGAACTGCACCTCACAAGGCCATGCTGAAGATCCCTGAGAAGACTGATTCTCTAAAGGCTCTCGCTAAGAATCCTCCACACTGACAAAGGGCTCAGACCTGAAACGTTGGTTACTTTTACTTCCTATGGATGCTGCGTGACCTGCTGAGTTTCTCCAGCACATTTGTGTGTTGCACTCAACCCCAGCACCCACAGACTTTCTTGTTTAAAAATGTTTGACTAAAGTTTTCTTTTAAATGAAAACAAACTAGAAAAGTAATTTTTGTCTTAGAATTCCCATTGAAATCAATGGGAATTGTCCATCTCCAGGCTTAAGTTGACCTAGGAATCCATGGCAAGGCCTTTCTCTGCCCAGGGCCACAACAAGCTGATTGATGTGGCCTACCAAATACTTCAGTTGGTCCTGCTCATCTTGGCGAGTCACCTAGTGCCGTTCTGCAGTGAGAAAGTATTCTTTTTATCTTGCACGTGTTTTCTTTTTGTGTTTGGTCTCTGTTATCGAGTCAAATATTTATTTCTGACATGAATCAAGGTTATATATATAGCCAGAGAACTACCGGCTACTTCAGCAAACTTTATGAGAACCTAACTTTATGACATCAACAGTATTTTTTGAAGCATAAAGCTTGTGGGAAGGAAACTTCTCACTTATTTATTCTGTGCCAGGTCATCCAGCCTCCAGTACTGGTGACCCTGATTGTTTGCTTCTCTATCTTTTCCCTCCCAGAGCAGAGGCTCATTGGGCCTCGCCAATCGATTCCTACTTCTCAACCCCAGCAAAAGTCTGTAGAACTGTACTTTTCCATCATCAGGTATTAGCACCTTCTTATCTCTGATGATGTTTGACCTGAGTTCATGCCAGCGAACCAGAGGTAGTCCTTGGCAACCCTTGTATAAGTCCTCTTCCCCAGCTGTCATCCTTCCAGCACATGGCAAGTTAAAATCTACTGTTTAAAACTGCCATGGCAACATGTAGCAAGGTGGAATCATATTTTGGTTAACCCCTTGCCCATTCAAATGCTGACTATTCCATTCTGAATTGCTGGACATTTCTGGCAGGTTCCTACCTACAGTACAGTCTCAGTCATGGTTGGCCAACAGGCTTGATGGTGAAATTATCCAATCATCTTTGTCTGGAAATGGTGTCATTAATGTTGAAGACAACTCTGCAGTTTCCTCAAAAATGAATTATAGATGATAATGTTTTGTAACTCCCTTTCATTACCAACCCCTTTGGCATGAAGCAGCATGGTTTGGCCTGTATGTTCTTCCTTCTGGGGTGGAAAGTGGAAGAGGAAAGAAATAGAACCAGCAGGAAAATGAGCAGGGCCAAAAGAGAACTGAAAATCCAAGAGCAGGCTGTGGAAAATTTGATGAAATTGTGAATTTAGTGCATGGTGGAATCCTGTGGGGTTTTTAAAAAAAACTTCTTGGAATCTGGGCAATGCCAGCAGCCCTTGAACAGGTGGTGGCTAGCCCATGCTCTTTTCTGGTGAAAGTGTTTCCACAATGCTGTCGGGAGGGAGCTTCTCATGGACTCTACATCTCCCACAGCCTCAGGAAGGCAGCCAACACCCTTGAAGCACTTATTGCACCCCAGACACATTCTCTTCCCCCCTCCTCCCATTAGGGAGAAGGCTGAACAGTGTGAAAACAGGCTTAAAGACCATTTCTTCCCCTCAGCCATCAGGCTTATGAATGAACCCCTCAGCAGTGTTCTGAAGCTACCCTTGGTGCTAATTGATCTTCCTTATCATTGAACTCTGTAAAGTGTGCTCTTTACACAGTTGCATGAATCTTAGAGATGACTTGTTAGACTGCTCGCAGAAGAACCCATCTCACTGTATTCAATATAATGTGACAGTTAAACAAACATCAACTTAAAAACAGGATATAGACCCAGGAACAGTGAATTAATTAAGTTTATGAAGTTTGTTGTCATATACATAAGTATGCTGTACAGATGCAATGATAGTCCTACTTGCTGCAGTTTCCCAAGTACATAAAATGATGATGGTAATACAGTGAAGGAATGGTGATAGATTTCCTGATTTTAAAAAAAAACATGTGCTCCTGAAGGGAACCAGCTAGTGGTGGTGCTCTTGCCCTTCTTGGTGTTGGGGGTGAAGGGTTTTGTATGAGTTATTGCCGGGCATTTTGAAGACATTGCAGCTGGTAGTGGAGGGAATTAATGTTTAAGGTGGCCTTTTTAAACAGGCTGCTTTGTCCTGGATGGTGTTTGAAGTTCTTGAGGATAGACGGGGCTCCATTCACACAGCAGGAGTGCACCTTATCATCAGATTTGGTCTCCTGAATGAGAGTCCTGGAGTCCTGGTTCCGCTGAGGACAGTGAGCTAACACTGGAGATGGCTCACTAAAGCAATAGACAGATGCTGGAGATCCAAATTGTAACACAAGAACACTCAGCAGATCAGGCAACCTGCACAGAGGGAGAAACTGGTCCCTTCAGCACTGCAACTTATTGGGCGTGTGTTTCATTCTGTTACCATGTGCTTGCATCCAATGGACAGGAATGGTTTGGAAGGATAATGAACCAAATGCAGGCAATGAGACCAGTCCAGAATGCCAACTTGGGTGAGTGGGGCCAAAGGGCTCCATGACTTGTACCCCCACTGCCTGGTAATTTACAGTGGCCAGAAGCAGCTCGCATGGCAGATTGGTGACCTTTTGTCAGATCTGCGAGGAAATTAAAGATGTATATGTGGAGGCGGTGAAACAGGAAAGGTAAGCCAAAGAGAAGATGAAGGATAGGGTGGAAGGTAGGAGAGATTGAGATGAATAACAGAATAGCACTGGCACCTGCTGTCTAAAAAAAATTGGGATGGCGACCTGAGTTAAAGAGCCACACAGCATGGAAACAGGCCCTTCAGCCCAACTTGCCCATGCTGACAAAATGTTCCACCTGCCTGTGTTTGACCTATACAGCTCTAAGCCCAACCTCTCCCTGCATTGCAATATCATCTGTCACCTCTGGCATCTTGCTCCATACACCCACCACTCTCCGCGGGGAGGGTGGGGGTGGGGGAGTTGAAGCTGTGGAAAGCAGGGTAAGTCTTGCAATTACATCCACACACCCAGCAACCCACTGTTTCTTGAGAGAGTCTGAGGCCAGGGATGTCAGAGAATTAAAGTGACAGGCCAAGAGCTTGGGGTGGGGCGCGGGGAAGGAACATGCTTATGGTTGGCCTAAAACCCAAGGGTGTGTTACATTAAGGTGCACTGCCAGAGGAAAGCTCAGCCACAGAAAGGCACTGACAGCCTGAGACATGAAATAAATATGTTGCCGCAGAGGAAAATGATTAATAAATGAAGAAGCCCAGCACAGATCAGAAGGGGTGGATTGAATGCAGGTGGCTTGGACTGATGATGATAAGGGTGATAATACCCTGGAGTGTTGGACAAAGAAGGGGGGGGGGGGGTACATCATCCCCAATCGCTGCTGCTCCTCATTGCGTGGTAAGTATCACATGGGCTTTAGAACTTAACATTCCCTGTTAAGTTTTTGTTTTATTGACTGAAACTCCGGGGTTTAATGTGGCTTATTACCACTTCTAATTCACAGCTCTGGTGAGCCAGATTTGATCCGAATCTCTGGAGCTGTGTGTGGAATCATTAAGGATCACTTGTTGCTTAGTTTTTGTATTCTGCTGTCCCTGAATGTGGGTCGTGGCATTCCAAGTAGATGGAGGTATGCATCTCACCTCTGGGCTGATTCAGCTGCGACAAATCTCTCCAGAACTCATTGTTAACTTTTCAGGGCCATTTATTTCTGCTCAATCTGTTTTGTGGGCACCACAGTGGTGCAGCTAGACCCTCACAGTGCCAGAGACATGGGTTTGATCTCGACCTTGGATGGTGCCTGTGTGGAATTTGCAGATTGTCCCTGAGACCCCTGTGGGTTTCCTCCACATGCTGGACCAGTTAACTGGCCACTGTGAATTACCTGACAGTGGGGTATGAATCGTTGAGTCATGACACTGACCCTTGGCCCCCAACTCATCCATGTTGACCAAGTTGGCATTCTGGGCTGGTCCCATTTGCCGAATTTAGTCCATTGACCTTCCAAACCCTTCCTGTCCATAAGGATGCAAGTATGTGGTAACAGAATGAAACATGCACCCAATAAGTTGGAGGACCAAAGAGAGCTATAGGGAGAGCAGAATGGGATTGATTGGGTTTTTTTGCTGACTGCCAGCAGACATTAGATGGACTGAATGTCCTCTTATATTATAAGAAGTATAGAGTAAGATGTGATGATCCTACTACCTTTATGGTTACTGACACAAATACAGAGTTTGCCCAGTAAAGACCACAAAGATGCACCACTAGTCCAGCTCCCCTACCAAGATGAGGAAGAGTCCCCCTTCAGAAACATTCTGTGCCCCTGTAACCTCCATAGCAGCTCAGTCTCCTGTCCGATCCAGTGAACTCCAGGCATCCGTCAACCTCCTCAACCCCAGGTTCCCAGCTCCCAATATCATCAGGACGGTGTCAGCGCCCAAGGCCCCTCTGGAGCCCTGCTCACCCTCAGCACCCTCACGGTTCCTGGTCTCTATACCTGGCTCCCACAAGACGGTTTCCAGCAGTTCCTGACCTGGTGTGAGGTCTTCGACCTTTGAACCCTGTCAGATGCTGGAATAACTGTGAATGTAGAGGGCAGTGGCAGTTTTTAAAGTGAAGAAATGATGACACATAAATGGAAACTGAAAATGAGAGCCAGTTGCAGTGAAGAGTTTAATGAGTTTAAATTGATCATTTTAGATGGCAAGTTTGGAGCCTACATGCAAGTGCACATACAGAATGATGGCCCAGTCACCATTGAATTGGAGTCACCTACGGGTCCTTCTGACCCAAGGCAGGTAAGAATGAACAGTCTGTCCTTGTGGCTTAATGGCTACTGCTAATAATGCAGGAATGCAGAACATCACCTGCTATCAACAATGTAGCGCGTGATCATTAATTTCTTGCTTATACAATGTACACTGACAGCCTTGGAACAACTACTGTACAACATTCAAGCAGTTTATATGACTGTCCTCAGCTCCTCAGAGGCTTGTGCGGAGAAGTAGTTGGCCTCAAAAGAATAGAAAGATGAATATGTTCAACGGTGTAGAATTGCCCATTGTTACATTCCTGCTTCTTGTTTCTTTTTTGGTTTTTTTTCTGATTGTTTTGTTAAAGTAAGCGGATTAAATGCTATGGAATCGAACAAAACGGATACATCTGCCTCAACGACATGTGTCTGCTCCAGACCCCCTGAGGCTTTCGTATGACATTCCTCGTTTATCACACCAGCTCTCTGCTGCTTGTTTCCAATTTGTGCCCTGTCCAAGGGAGTTTTGTACTGGGGCTGGTGACTGGAGCTCGCTTATGGAGGGTGGCACCTTTCCCATGGTGGATGGAAGCAAGCTCTCTGGACTAATTGCAAAGCTACTCCCAGATTGGTCTCTAACACAGCAGAGTGCCCAGTCCCTGTAAACTGGGTCCACACCTCTGCTGAGGAAACCCACTGTGCAATTGTGACCTGGGCTGGTCATAGTGCATTCTCTCATTGCTCAGCAGAGAATGACATCATAATTGTCTCGCTCAGATTTACTTATTCAAATGGTGTAGTCTAACCTGCTGGCACATCCCACAGACTCTCCCTGAATAACATTGTGTGTGCAGACAAATAAAGCTTAATGTGCTTGAAACTGCATCCATTAATCCAATTTGTCTTCCTCTATCTAAGATATTCCCTATAATCTGCACATTACTCCCTCATTTGAAATGAACTTGATTTTTACTTCTCTCTTGGTCCTGATGAAAGATTGCAGGCCCAAAATGTGAACCATTGTTCTCTTCACAGGTACTGCTGTTTGGGAAATGTAGGTTACTTTGCTGAGTTTTATTTCTTGCCACAGTCTGAAATCCTTCTGGCAAGAACTTTGAAAACAGCATTCTTTTTTTTTGCAGAATACTTGTACAAATCTAAAATTCAATTCCTTTCCTTTGCTCTCTTTCACTCCCTACCCCTGGCCAAAAACAGATTGTTTTGAGGAACATGTTTGATGTCCCTTTCACATTGGGGTTTTGCGATCAGGTTGGAACTGATGTTTGAAATGCTCTTCAGACCGTTTTAAATAATATGAGCTCCCCTCGGCTGAATTGGGAAGGCGTTCTCTCCCTGTTGCTCCTTGGAAACAAGCCACGATTCTCATGCGCTTTGAGTCGAGTCATTGTTTGAACTGTTGAAGTGCTTATCCGATGAGATACCACACCTCTGCACCATGCTCTCCCAAACCCAATTTTGCCTACAGGCCAAGACAATGCTAGCATTTAAAAGGCTTCTAGAGAGATACAAACCCCAACCAACAAATTTTCCCCTGCAACCGCTGCAACCGTGTCTGCCTGTCCCGCATCGGACTTGTCAACCACAAACGAGCCTGCAGCTGATGTGGACATTTACCCCTCCATAAATCTTTGTCCGCGAAGCCAAGCCAAAGAAAGAAAGAGAGATATTTAGAATGGGGATGGAGGAACATCTATCAAGAATGAGCAGTTAAGCTTTAGTTTGATTTAAATTACATTTTAAATTTAAATAAATTTTTAACATTTTTTACATTTGATGATACAAAATGGTTACAGGCCATTCTGGCTCATGAGCCAGCACTGCCCAAATGGACCCGTGTGACCATTTATCATATTAATGCTGTACGTCTTTGCAATGTGGGAGGAAACCGGAGCACCCGGAGGAAGACCCACGCAGGTCACGGGGATAATGTGCAAACTCCTTACAGAGAGTGTTGGGTTTGAGCCCAGATTGCTGTTGCATTCTGCTAGCCACTGCACTCACGTGGATAGGTGAGCTGAAGAGTCTGCTTCTGTACTGCACTATCTAATGAATGGTGTGCAACAGTTTCATCACTCAGCGAAATGCACCAAGTCTGCAAGTTATCTTTCACCACTTGAGTGTAGCAAATTTCTTTGTGGGTATACTTGTTATTACTTTAGCTCTTGTGAATTTCCCTTGTTTTCACCTCTGGACAGCTGCTCTGATCAAACCAGGCACATCATTTAGAATGAACTGAGTGCATTTATTGCATTGATGTCTGCACTTTTGCAGTGTGGGGAAGTGAAACTCTATCCTCCCTCTGAACTCTGCACCATTACTATATCTGTTTTAATCTTTTGCAGGATTTGCTCTTGCCTTCAAAAAAACTACAGCTGTAAATTGAGGGACAGATCTGACCTGCTGTTTTTACAATCGGTTTGCAGCAGAGGGCAGCATTGCAGCATTGAAGTGCTCAACTCCCGTGGGTGTCCACTGGAGTCTTAAATTAAATGCATTAATGCAAAGAGCAAACAGCAAGTGAATCTGACAACCCTGCGCCCTGGTCTCTAAGCTCCAGATCAGACTGCAAAGTGGAAGTTAATTGGTTTAATTTTTGAAAAGTTTAAGTTTATTTGCCACGTACTGAGGATTGTGAGCAGCCTATCTCTAACATTCATACAAAAATGGTAAAATCAAAGATTAAAAGATATCATCTCTCTCCCAACCCTCATATGCAAGTTTATCTGATGGATCAATAATTAGTATTTTTTTTAAGGACCCTTTCTTTTTTCCTGTGATGGCGGGATTGTTGTTAGTGGAATCTTCATGTGCACAGATTGTTACTAGTTAGTAACCACGTCACAGATGTAATCCTCTGGAACAGAGTCTGGGGAAGTAAGTCTCTTTTTGTCATTGGATGGGTTTGAGATTCAGGCAGTCAAACCTACTGAAGAGTAGAGCTCCTTTTACTTGGGTTCCTTCATAGTACATCTTGCAGTTCAATGTGGAGCAGACCAGGAATTTCTCGAGGAGCTCAGCAGTTCAGGCAGCATCCATGGGTAGTAATGGTCTCCTCTATATCAGTGAGACCAAACACAGATTGGGTGACCACTTTGCCTAACACGTACACTCTGTGTGTGGGTCTAAACAAGCTTCCTGTAACCAACCATTTCAACTCCCCAGCCTTTCCTATGGTGACATGTCTGTACTCTGCCTCATCCATCCATGGTCATTCTGGGTGAGACCAAACGAGGAACAACACATCGTATTCCTCCTGGACACACTTAAACTCAACGACATAAACATTGATTTTTTCAGTCCCAATTGATTCCACTGTTCTCATCTCTTCTTTGCTTACCCCTGTACTCAATTCACCCCCCTCCTCCTCCTCCTCCTCACTGCTTTCCTTTCTCCACCTCCTTTCCTCATGGTTTTCCCTCTCCCTGTCTCTCCATCTCTCACACCTGCCCTCTACCCTCTGGCACCCTCCCCCAGCTTCATTCCCTCTTTACATTCATAATTTCACCCCATTCCCTCTATTCTTGCTAAAGGATGCCAACCTGGAACATTGACAGACCATTTCTACCCATTGATGCTCTCTGCCCTGCTGAGTCCCTCCACCAATTCTTTGTCCACTCAAGATTCCAGCATCCGTAGCTTTGTGCGTCTCTTAAACAGAGTGGAGTTGAGACTGCTGGTACAGTCCCTGAGCTTGATCACCTTTGCTTCCCAATCCAGTGCCTAGTCCAGGCTGGGGAATGTTGGTCAAACCATCCGACTGAAGAATTCTCAGACTTTGTGGTGATTCATTCTTCACATCCATTCAACTGAAAAGGTGCAGGTTGGTAGGTGAATTGTCCGTTGTAAGTTGCTACTCGTGCAAGTGAGTGGCAGGAGAATTATGACAGGGGTGGATGGGGGTGCAAGAAGAACATGGGATGAGTATTCAGTTGTGCCAAATGGTTGGTATGCGTGAATATACTGGGCTGAAGGGCAAGTTGCCAAGCTGTGTGATTCAGTGAAACAATCGCCATGTTCTCATACTCAGCTGATATTTGCACTGTGCTCTTTGCAAACATCATACTGGTTTGTACAGAGATAACAAATGCCTCCACTTTTACAGAAAGCAAAGACTGCAGCTGCTGGAATTGAGCAAAAGATGAGAAACTGGAGGGAATCAGTGGGTCATGAGGTTTCAGGTCAGGATTGTCCCTTGAGTCAATTGTCTCTCTCTCTCCATGAATGCTGTGCCTGAACCCCTGAGCCCTTCAGGCTTTGCCGGCCAAATTATCTTTTTTTTAGCCACGCTGGTGTTTGTTTTATGTGTCTATTTGCTGTTGTATTAAATTGTCGCTGGCATGTCAGTACAATCTTGTTCACTAATTCAGACACAGTCTGTAATCTAAAAGGTGCAAGAAGCTTTTTGATGGATGCATGAATATGGAAGGCATGGAGGCATATGTACCATGTGACAGCAGGAAAGTTTATGTTTAGAATGGGAATTGTGGGCCAAAAGGCCTGTTCCTGTGTGGTGCTGTTCGATCACAGAATCAAAATCCTAGAATTCCCTTTGCAACAGTGGAAGGAACTGCAGGGGGGAAATTGGACAATGAACGTTGGCCTTGCGACTCATGTTTAATTCCATATATCCTCATCATTGAAGACCATCTGGCCCACTGAATTGGTCAGCTCACCCCACCCCCACTAATTTTCCCTAGAGCCTATTCTCCCCATGTTCCCACCCACCTGTGCGCGGGGTGAACTGGTGGTTCCAACCAATCCTCATGACTTTAGAAGTGTGAGGAAGTCGGAGCACCCGGAGAAAACCCATTAGTCATCGTTTCGGGTTGGGGCTTTGTCTCGACCCTGTCCATTTGATGTGAGTTCATGATATTGCTCTTGGCACGGACCTTTAAAGTTGCGAGGTGTTCCAAGCCAATCACCAGCATAATCAGATGGGGGACATTAGCACAGATATTCCAAAACTTGGATCAGAAGGAGAGCATGAGAATAAGGAAATGCAACACACAAACATGCTGGAGAAACTCAGCAGGTCATGCAGCATCCACAGGAAGTAAAGGGGAGTCAACGAATCAGGCCTGAGCCCTTCGTCAAGGAATGAGCAAAGAAGCAGACAGATGCCTGAATGAAAGGGTGGTGGAAGAAGGGGCAGGAGGAGGAACTTGTGGCATGAGAATTGTGGAACTGTGTTTTATGCCACGGGCTCCTCCTTTTGGAAGTTTAATAGGGTGCAGACAGTGACCACTGCCTCACAGTACCAGAGACAACAGCCCCCTTTTAAACTGCAGCACTTGGGTAGCTCTCCTGGTAGCCGGGTGCGATTACTGGGGCAGCACCTTTTAAGCTGCAGTGGGATCAACCCATTAAATCGCCAACCCTGTGATTTAAGGGGAATCCTACCCTGCAATGATGCGTCACGCATTCACCAGAAGTACTGCCAGATGTTTAGATGTTGGCTGCCTGGTGATATACGCACTTGAGTGCTGACGTCACAGGAATAAGCAGGTCGGCCGTTTTCATTTTCAAATCACCTGTGGATGCGACCTAGGTAAGTTTAACTGGGTTGCCTGATTACCTCTGAGCTAGGCCAGGGACCCAGTTGGATTCCGACAGGGTTGGCCGGGTCAGACTATTTCTAACTGCCGCATAACTGAGGCGCTAACCGGGTAAATTGCCCGGTTAATCCCATTTTACACGACAGTTTGAAAGAGCCAAATGGATCAATGCTGACCTCTGATACTGCCTTTGTGCGGTTTACACCTCCTCACTGTGACTGTTTGGGTTTTCCCCAGGTTCTCTGACTTCCTCTGAATCCCAAAGGTGTACAGGTTGGTGGGTCGTTTGACCACCGTCTGCTTTCCCCCGTGCGCAGATGGGAATGGGGGAGTACAAGCTACAGGGAAAGTTAGTGTGGGGTGGGATGGGGAGAGAATGAGCTCCATGACAAGAATGAATGAAAACAAGCATTATCAGCATTTATTAACCACCCCCACCCTCTGCAGTCCTTCTGTTGTTGTGAAGGGAATTTTAGGATTTTGATTGCGTGATGGAACATGGAACAGTACAGCACAGGAACAGGCCATTTGGCCCACATGTCTGTGCTAGCCACAATGCCCAATTTGAACTAAGGCTATGCTGCTTGCACATGATGCATATTCTTTGCAAATTCGTGTATCTATCTAGAAACCTCAAACACTACTAGTGTCTGCTTTCACCACTGCCCCTGGCAGCCAGTTCCAGGGACTCACCAGTCTCTGTATGTAAAAGAAGAAATTGAACCCCCTCTCACCTTAAATGCATGTGTGATGGGAGGCTATGGAGGTCTATGGACAGGCTGCAGGTCATTGGAGCTAGGCAGAAAAATAGTTCACTACAGACGAGAAGGGCCAAAAGGTCTGCTTTCACTGGTGTAATGTTCTACATCCTTTTGAGTATGATATTGTTTTTTATCCTGGGGAAAATGATTCTGATTATCTGCCTTATCAATAATCTTATAAACTTGTATCAGGCCTATCCTCCACCTTTGGCATTCCAGAGAAAACAACCCGAGTTTTTCTAACATCTCCTTGCAGCTCCCACCTTCTAAACCACGCAACATCCTGGTAAAAACAAAATGACGATGATGTATTTCCAGGTGAGGTGGTGTGACCTTGGCAGTGTCTGAGGTGGTGACATGCTGACCTCAGCAGGACCCTGCAATGTATTCTGTAGTTGGCATCTGGTGGCACACACACGGCAGAGGGATGGAATGTGTGCAGTGGGACATGGGTGTTCAGTTCCATTGGAGTTGGTTGAACTGACCCTTATCACCTCCACCTGGGACACTGCAGGGATCCGATCCAAGGACCAATGAATGCATCTCCTTGCTTGTACTTATGGACATGGCAATCACAAACTGGATCCCAGAGGAGTGCATGGAGAGGCATCTGTTTATTAAGTCCAACCCCCACCCCCTTCAAGTTCATTTATTACCATCTGACTGTACATATGCAACCGTATGAAACATCATTTCTCAGGTCCAAGGTGCACATACATATATAATACACAGCATAGGGTAATCATAGCTATATATTAAATATAATTTGAAATAAATATGGATAAACACTTTGAAATGATTCACTTGGTTACAGGATACTACTTGTCAATCTCACAGCCTGCGGGAAGAAGTTATTTCCCAGTCTGGCAGCCCAGATTTTACATTTAAATTTTAAATTAAATTTTACTTACAGCACAGTGGAAGCATATTGTTGTTATGTGTTTATGTGCTGTGTATTGTGTGTGTACCATGGCCTGGAGAAACACTGTTTGATCTGCTTGTATATGTACAGTCATGTGGGAATTAACTTGAACTTGGAGCAAATAAAGGATTCTATGCCACAGAACTGGAAGGTCCATTTTCTGAATGGAGACCAAAATACGAGCAGTGATCTGCACTCAGTGTGCCAAGTGTCTTCACGTTATTCCTCTCTGTTCCCTTTGCCTCTCCTAATGCCAAGCTCCACTGCCTGTTCTGATTCGGACTGCCCATGAAGAGGGCCTGGACCCCCACCTTTCTCCCCAAGTCTGTGCAGTCAGAGAGACACTGTGCCATAAACTGATAAAGTGGGCTCCCAAGCCCTTCTCTGTCCACTGCGTGACACAGCCCTGAACTAGATAGAGAGTGGCTGCAAGTTCCAATGAAACATCAGAGAGCCCGATCTAATCTGCTTAAAGCTCTTGATTTGCATTTTTATTAAAAATGATAATTGGGGCTATTAGAAGTGCTGTGATGCATAGGATTAATTCATGATGGGGAGTAGAGTATTTGCAAACTGTACAGGCTTAAGGCTTTAAGGCTAAACAATTGAAGATTGAGGGACAGCACCAGGAATTTGAGGGATAATCAGTCCAACTGTTTCTGGATGGGAGAATGGGCTGATTGATAGCAGTGGTCACGAATGGTCAGTTTGGGCACAGATTTTTCTTGCAGCCATTTGACAGCCCTCTTACAAGCTCTGCCTGCATTCATAAGGAACAAAAGAAATATGAGCAGGAGTCGGCCATCCGGTCCATTGAGCCTGCTCTGTCATTCAATAATATCATGGCTGATCTGGCTGTGGACTCCGCTCCACTTATCTGCCTGTTTCCCATAACTCTTAACTCCCCTACTTTGTGCAGATTTGTCTGGCTATCTGTATTTTAAATATATGCAGTCAGACTCCACTGCTTTCTCGGGCAGAGAATTCTACAGATTCACTATTCTTTGGGAAAAGCAGTTCCTCCTATATCTCTGTCCTAAACATATTTTCTTGAATCTCGAGTGAAACACAATTGGTTACAGAAACTGTGATTGTAGTAAACACACTGAAATGCTGGAGGAACTCACTTGGTCTTTTTAACATCTATAGGAGACAAAGATACATTGTTGATGTTTCGGCCTGAGCCCTTCTTCAAGGAAAAATCAGAAAGTCTCAGAATTCAAACAATGGGGGAAGAATCCAGACCAACAAAAGGTATAAATTGGATAGAATAAGGGACAAGATAGAATTTATCACATCTGTAGGAAAGGAGACAGGGAAAGGGGAGATGAGGGGATTGGATGTAATATCTCCAAATTTGCAGACGACACTAAGCTAAGAGGGGCTGTGTGCACTGAAGAGGGGGTCAGGAAGCTCCAGTGTGATTTGGATAAATTGTGGGAATGGGCAGATACATGGCAAATGCTCTACAATGTGGATAAATGTGAGGTTATCCACTTTGGTAATACCAACCGGAGGGCAGATTACTATTTGAATGGCAATAGATTGGGAGATGGGGAAGTGCAGAGAGACCTAGGGGTTCTTGTGCACCTGTCACTGAAGGCGAGCATGCAGGTACAGCAGGTGGTTAAAAAGGCAAATGGTATGTTGGCCTTCATATCAAGAGGGTTTGAGTATAGGAATAAGGAGACCTTACTGCAGTTGTACAGAGCCTTGGTGAGACCACACCTGAAGTATTGTGTGCAGTTTTGGTCACCTTATCTGAGGGGATGTTCTTGCAATGGAGGGAGTGCAAAGGCAATTCACCAGGCTGATACCTGGAATGGCAGGAATAACTTATGAGGAAAGATTGCGCAATTTGGGATTGTACTCGCTGGAGTTTAGAAGATTGAGAGGGGATCTCATAGAGACATATAAAATTCTGGCAGGACTGGACAGAATGGATGTGGAAGGGATGTTTCCAATGGTGGGGGAGTCCCGAGCCCGGGGCCATGGTTCGAGGATAATGGGCAAACCATTTAGAACCGAGATGAGGAGGAATTTCTTTACCCAGAGGGTGGTGAATCTGTGGAATTCATTGCCACAGAGAACAATAGAAGCAGGTTCATTGAATATATTTAAGAGGGAATAAGATATATTTCTTCAGTATAAGGGAATTAGGGGTTACGGAGAGAAGGCAGGGACGGGGTACTGAACTTTAAGATCAGCCATGATCTCATTGAATGGCAGAGCAAGCTCGAAGGGCCGAATGACCTACTCCTGCTCCTATCTTCTATGTTTCTATGATGGGGAGAAGAAGGGGGTGGGGGGTATTTTAATGAAAGCCAGTGAAGTCGATATTAATGCCATCCGGTTGGAGGGTGCCCAGTCGGAAGATGAGTTGTTTTTCCAATTTACGGATGGTCTCAGGCTGGCAGTACATGAGACCATGGACAGACATGTCAGAAAGAGAGTGGGATGGAGAATTGAAATGGGTGGCCACTGGGAGATCGACAATATTACGCCGGACAGGGCCGAGGTGCTCAACAATGCGATTTCCCAGTCTGCGTCCAGTCTCTCCGATGTAGAGAATTCTGAGACTTTCTGATATATCCTGCTTCTGCCGTTTTCTGATTTTTTTTTTCCTTGAAGAAGGGCTCAGGCCTGAAATGTCAGCAATATATCTTTGTCTCATATAGATACAGAAAATACAGGCTGAGTTCCTCCAGCATTTCAGTGTGTTTACCTCAAATCTTGAGGATGTGTACCCTAGTTCTTGTCTCATGTATCAGTGGAAGGTATTCCACCTCTACTTATCTATTTCTTTCATACTCACTGGAATTTTTATGAAAGATTATTGACCCAGGCGACTCGATCTCTCCCCATAGACTGACCCCTCATCTTTGAATCAAACTAGGGATCTTCCTCTGCACCGCCTCCAAAGCCAGTGTGTCCTTTCTCAAGTCAATTCAGCACCATTTCTGTTATCGCTTTGTGGCAGATGTGCTCTGGAAGCTCTGTGATCGCAAGAAAGAGGTTGGAAATGAAAGGGTTAAACATATGTCATTGAAAATCGAACTTGACATCACAGTAACAGGCCCTTTGTCCCATGATGTCTGGACCTCCCATGATGCCCATTTTAAACCAAATCTCTGCTGCCTGCACATGATGCAGATCTCTCTGATCCCTCCATATTCTCGTGCCTATCTAGAAGTCTTCTAAAATGTGACTGTGTACTTGCTTCCACCACTACTCCTGGCAGCCAGGCTGCTACCACTCTCTGTGTAAAAAGAAGAAAAAAAAACCGGCCACATATATACCTCTTTTGATCTTTCCTCTCGCACCTTAAAAACCTCTACAGTGTTACCCTGGGAGAGAGGGTGGACTGTCAGAATCAAACCATCAATGTCTCTCATGATTTTATAAGCCACTGGTCCCCCCTCAGTCTTTGACACTCCAGGGAAAACAACCCATGTTTGTTCAACCTCTCCCCTGTTGCTCATACCCTCCACTTTGTGACTCCAGAAGGTAAGAATATTGGAGCATTTATACACTGGATATAACAATAAGCTCTCAAATCATACCATGCCCTCTAATCCATGCAGTATCCTGGTAAATCTGTTCTGTACCTTTTTCCAAAGCCTCCCCACTCTTTTGGAAAAAAGGGGCAACCAGAGTTGTTCCCGGTTTTCAAAGTGGAGCCCGATCAAGGTTTCATTGTTCTGGCTGCTGAAATGGAGCCAAATTCTTGGCAGACCTGCACGTTCGTTCTGTGTACAGTGCACACAGCTTTTTCACACTTGCATTGAATTTACAGCAGAAAAACAGGTCTGTGCCAGTGCACCTGCTCTGCACGAGACTTCGACCCAGCCTCAACCCTGGGGGGGCGGTCACTGCACCTTTCTTTCTCACACATTTATCTAGCTTCATCTTAAAGAAAGGGCCTACATGGATGATGGAGCTAAGACCTGTTAGCTTTTTCATTCAGTCTGTTTGCTGCCTTTGTTCAATAAGGATCTAAATATCCCCACCATTCTACACAACAGGCCACAAAGATCTGCTGTTGGTCCAGTGGTTTTGGCCTTCACAGTTCCCAAGGAATAACATGAACTTTTATATTGTTTTAGAAGGAGGCCATCTCAGCCCTTCTCTCACAGAGGAAATGTTTCAAAACACTCATTTCCCCCCCCCCCCCCACCATGCTATACTCTTCCAACATTCCCATCAATTCCCTTCAGATTCTCCCATCTACCTGCATGCTGAGAGCAACTTACAGTGGCCAGTTAACCTACCAACCCGCATGTCTTTGCGATGGAAACTGGAGCACTCAAGAGAAAAACCCAGATAATCAGAGAGAGAGAGAGCGAGCAAACTCCACACAGACAATACTGGGGGCTCAGGATTGAACCCGGGTCACTGCAGCTGTCGGGCTACAGCTTCATAAGCTGTGATGGAAGATGAGCACCTCAAATTTACTGTCACATAGCCAGTACAGTGAGAATGTTTTTGTCCAGCTGATCAACCCATGTACAGTGCAGTATCGGAGGAACTTGGCGGGTCAAGCATCCTCAATGAGAGAAAAAGAATGGTCGACATTTCGAGTTAAAGCTTTTTAACATGACTGGGGAAATGTAGTAGAGAAGTTGGGTAAAGAGGGCAGGTTGGGAAGGGTGAGGCAGGGAGAGGTGAAACATGATGGAGAGAGGCAGTAGACTGGCAGACGCCAGACCAAGGGAGAGAAGGGCAGGTCAAACCAAGGGGTCAGGTGAGTCATCCAGGGTGGAGTTGGGTGATTAGAGACAATGGCTGGAATCTGGGAGGAGAAATGTTGGATGAAGAGAGACCAGATGAAACTGAAGGGGAAGGAAAGAAGAATCCAATGGGGAATGTGGGGGGAATGAGAATGGGTGGGAAGGGGGACAAAGCAGGTGATGAAATACAAAAGTCTGCAGATGCTGTGATTGTAGTCAAAATACAGAAATGCTGGAGAAACTCAGCTGTTCTAGCAGTGTCCATAGGAGGTAAAGATATATTGATACCTTGAGGAAGGGCTAAGGCCTGAAGCGTCACTAATATATCTTTGCCTCCTGTGGATGCTGTGAGACCAGCTGAGTTCATCCAGTATTTTTGTGACAAAGAAGGGAGAAAGAGCCGAAGAGGTATAGAAAAGGTGAGAGGGAACCCGAATCTTATTTGAGATCCCTTTCAACTTATTTGTGTGAGATCCGTTCAGGAGTGTGATAATGGCAGGAAAGAAACATTCTAGCCTGCTGTTAAATATTGGCCCAAGGACTCTGCAGTAACCATTCCTCTCCCTGCCTCAGCCTGAGTCCAGGTTTGGTCATGAGTGTGAACATGGTGTCATCGTGTTGGCCTCCAACCGGATTAAGTAGTTGATGTCACCACAGTTCATAAGAAGGTGAAGATCAGTCCTGTCAATATCCGGGAGTTACAAGTTAATTGAATACAATTATCCTCTGATGTGCCATGAATGCATAATCAGATCCTGTATCAAGCCAAGCTCCTTGTCAGTGCCAAGGACGTGGGAAAAGAAGTTCTTTACTGGTAAAGAATTTCAGACAGATAAAATATAGCTACTAATTGTCCCTGAGACAAACCATTTTGAACATTGAAGACCATAAGACATTAGAGTGGAATTAGGCCATTCAGCCCATTGAGTCCATCTGCCATTCCATCATTGTTGACTTACTATCCTTTTCATCCCATTCTCCAATCTTCTGTCCATAACCCTTGATTTCCTTCCTGATAAGGAACTTGTCTTTCCTAAATATACCCAATGACTTGGCCTCCACAGCCGTCCACGGCAACATATTCCACAGATTCACCACTCTCTTGGTAACCAAGTTCCTCCTCATCTATGTTCGAAACGGACTTTTATTTGTATTCTGAGGCTGTGCCCTCTGGTCCCGCACCCTCCCACCATAGGAAACATCCTCTCCATGTCGACTCCATCCAGGCCTTTCAGTATTCAGTAATTTTTCTCATTAAAGAGTCTCCAATGGGAAACATTTACTCTTTTTTTCCCCCTCTTACAGATGCTGCCTGAGTTGCTGAGTATTTTCTGCTTTTATTTTAGACATGGAGCACCAGAAGTTGTTTGATTTCAAAGTTGTTTTGAAAACTGGCCTGAGTGTGACGTTTAGTGTTCTGAGACTTGTTCTGTGACATTATTTGAAATGAGGATTGTGCTCTGTCATGGTCATTTCTTTCTCTTTTTGTGCCCTTGCCATTCTGTGCTGGTTGCGAAGCTGCCCCCAAAGAGATTCACCAGCCACAGTGGTGGGATGAGGGCGTCGGCTTGTCACAAGTTCGATCCAAATTCCTTAGAGTTGAGAAGATCGAGGAGCAATTTTAGTGAAGCATGCAAGATTTGAAGGGATCCAACTCCCATCTTTCTCTTGATCTCTGTAAACCTGGTTTCGCACTTTCATTCTGGAGATCATAGTACATCTTGGTGTGCTCCCCAGCCAATTTGTTTGTTCCATTTCACTAATTTCAGGTGGGGTCAAACTTGGCCTTCATCTTTCTCTTAGGAATGATCTCAGCTGGAGAAATGCTACTTAGTATTTATTTCTTAATTGTTCAAAAGACACAAGAGTCCACGTAACACTCATTAATAGACCTTATTCCTTTGTCATAGCATGAATTAAATATTTTGTTACCCACACTCATAGGCAGCAAAACCTTTTTACATAATGTTGTTCTTAATCATATACCTGTGTTTTTTTCCCAATGCACTCATTTATTTCTTGCCATATTCTAATCATATGTATTAATACAGGGTTAAATGTCTTTTTTTGTTATTTATTTTGACTTTAAAAAAAAATTCCTAACTGTGTAATAGTTTTCCTTTCTTCAAAGTGAAAGAGCTGCTGTGTTTCTGGATGTAAAAAGTGAAACTGTTGCTTATCAGATAATAATTTGGGTGGCATGGTTAATGCAGCGGTTAGTATAATGCTGTTACACACCAGCGATAGGGATCAGGGTTCAAATCCCTCACTGTCTGTAAGGAGTTTGTATGTTCTCCCTATTTCTGCATGGATTTTCCCTGGGGGCCCCAGTTTCCTCCACCTTTCAAAACGTACTGAGGGTTGTAGGTTAATTGGATATAATTGGGCGGCACGGGTTCGTGGCCCGAAGGGACCTGTCCCTGTTACTCTGCTGTATGTCTTATTTTGACACTTTCTGTTTCTGTAGAAACAAATTCCAATAAATGGTAGCAAAAGAGATCTGCCTGCTGTATTAAGCAACATGCGCTGTATCTGCTTGCACTAAACTGTTTTCTGGGATACCCAAACACAAAAATAGTGTGAGGTTCTTGTCGTGTTTTGGGAGATTACTTCATGTGCAATATTTTCTTTATCTTTTTTGGATCAGCTTTGTTTCTAATCCAGATCAATTCTGGTCACCAAACATTCACTCAGTTCAGATATTTTGGTGTCCATATGGACAGAGCTGCAGGCTGTGTCTCCCTTCCTGCTTGCTTGAATCCAGTGGACTTGAGGGGAGGGCAGCACGACCCCTGTGTACATGCAAAGGTACAGCCCAAGTGAAATCCCCAACTAGATGAACAATGAAATCTGGAACCTGCTGAGAGACAGATCACAGTCATTTAAGTCTGGAGATCCAGATCACTACAGAAGGGGAAGGTCTGACCTGCGAAAAACTATCTCCCGGGAAAACTGGAAATTCCGGATGAAAATGGAAACAATGAGGGATATCTGACAGCTGTGGCAAGGCCTAAATGACATAACCCACTACAAATTTCCTCATCTTCAGACCACAATCAGTGAAGATTGGTAAGAACTTCTCCTCCACCATCTCCATCAGTACTGGAGGATCACAGAGTTTTGTGTTCTTAGGCCCCGCTCTACTCACTTTACACCTACAACTGTGTGGCTTGGTCCAACAATAACACCATCTACAAATTTACTGGTGATGCCACAGCAGTGGGTTATATAAAGGAAGGGGATGATGAGTCAGCATAAAGGAGGGAGATTGAAAACTTGGCTGAATTGTGCACCAACAACAACCTCGCACTCAATGTCACCAAAATCAAGGAGCTGATTGTTAACTTCAGGAAGGGAAAACCAGAGGTATACAATCCAGTGATGATTGAGGCATCAGAGGTCAAGAGGGTGAGCAAATTTAAGTTCTTGGGAGTCACTATCTCACAGGATCTTTCCTGGACCCAACACACTAATGACTTCTCAAAGAAGGCATGTCAGTGCCTCTACTTCCTCAAGCGTTGCAGTGGTTTGGAATGACATTAGAAACTCTGGCAAATTTCCACAGATGAGTGGTGGAAAGTGTACTGACCAGCTGCATCACAATCTGGTATGGGGACACCAATATACCTGAGTGTAAATCCCTCCAAAAGGTAGTGGACACAGCTCAGGAAATCACAGGCAAAACCCTCCCAACATTGAGAACATTTACAGGGAAATCTTCCATCGGAGAGCAGCAGCAATCATCAACGATCCACACCACCCAGGGCAAACTCTGTTCTCACTGCTGCCATCAGGAAAGAGGTCTAGGTGCCACAAGACTCGCACCAGCAGGTTCAGAAACAGCTGCTACCCCTCCACCATCAGACTCCTCAACAACAAACTCCATCAGGGACTCATTTAAGGACTCTTACTTGTACACTTTATTGATTTTTAAATTCTCTCTCCATTGCATAGTTAGTTTGTTTACATTTCTTTATCTGTTTACATTTATTTGTTAAATCATGAGAGACATAGATAGGTAGAGAGTCAGCATCTTTTTCCCTAAATGGGAGTAGCAAATACCAGAGGACATCTGCCCAGAGTGAAGGAAGGAAAGTTTAGGGGAGAGATCAGGGGTAAGATTTTACAGAGTTGTGGCTGCCTGGAATGCCTTGTCAGGGGTGATGGGAGAGACGGGCATCTAAAAGACTCTTAAACAGGCACATTGATGAAAGGAAAATAGAGGGTTATGAGGACAGGAGGGTTTAGTTCTTTTTAGTTGGTGTATATGGGTTGGCACAACATTGTGGGCCAAAGGGCCTGTACCATGCTGTAATGTTTTATGTAGACTTTGAGAAAGGAAATCCAGAGGTGTATGATCCAGTGATCATTGGTGGATCAGAGGTGTAGGGGGTGAGCAACTTTAAATTCCTAGGGGGTCACTATCTCAGAGGATCTATCCTCTACCCAACACACTTATGCCTTTGCGAAGATAGTACAATAGCGCCTCTACTTCCTCAGGAATACTCAGAGATTCGGATGCCATCAGAAACCTTGGCAAACTTATACAGATGTGTAGTGGAAAGTGTTCTGACCGGTTGCCTCGTGGCCTGGAATGGAGGTACCAATACCTCTGAGCGGCAAAACCCTCCCCACATGGAACTTCACCGCCGTTGAGCAGTGGCAATTATTAAGGATCCACACCACTCAGCATGTTTTGTTCTCGCTGCTGCCATCAGGAAAGAGGTTCAGGTTCCACAGGATGCGCACCTCCAGGTTCAGGAACAGTTGGCTGCCCCTGAACCATCAAACTCCTGAACAACAGACTCATTCAGAGACTCACTTAAGGGCTCATACTTTGCTCATTTTTTAATGACTGAATATTTATATTTTTGTATTTGCACTGTCAGTTTGTTTACATTTCTTTCTTTTGTTTAATTTCTTTCTTCCTGAGTACAGTTTACAATTCCTGGTAATTAAAAAACTTTTGCCTGGCCCACAGAAAAATAATCTCAGGGTTGTATATGATGGCATGTATGTACTTGGACAATAAATTTGAACTTTGGCTTTTATCTTAACCACTTACTTCTGCTGTTATGCTTCGATTAAGTATGGGTATCCTAATAACAGCAGAAAATGTCCCTTTGCTTGTTTGGAATTTTCTTTTGGAGGTTGGTGTAGAATATTCCCATTGGCAAAAGGTGCATCAGTGTGGACAGAAAGTGGTGGTCAATAACAGAAGGCCATCTGCCTTTGTATAGCCTCTGTCAAAGTTGAAATGTATCCGCTCTTCTCCCATAGACTGCATCGCAATGACTGCGCTGAAAGAATAAATAATTGGCGCCAAAGTGCCTTGGGACATCCTAAGGGTGAAATATAACTGGAAGTTCTCCACTGAAACTAGTACATGGCTATCCATTTCGAATCAAAAATGATAATACTAATAATTAGTATATTGTCATGCACATAGTACACTGCACATACAGTGCCCTCCATAATGTTTGGGACAAAGATTTTTTTTCCTGTATTTGCACATGTACTGGTGAGCTCAGTTATTGCAAAGGGACTGGTAGGCCCTGATGATGACAGAGGAATTCTCATAATAATGAAGGAATACCCAAATGCCTCTCTGACAGATCAGAAACACTCTTTTGGAGGCAGGTGTGGATGGATCAACGACTATTGTCTGGATGATAGGGGTTTTACCATACATTTTTCAATCAGTGAATTCAGGGAAGTGGCACAGAGGAGGTGATGAGGCCTGGTACAGATCGGTTATCATGGATAATGAATCAGGCTTGAGACACCGGGTGATCTACTATAGATTTCGGGTTCTTTGCCTGTAAGAAAAAATCATCCCGAAACTGATTTATTGTTTGTTTGATTGTGTTACTTTATAGTATTAAATGGACTTTGAAATATACAGTGCCCTCCATAATGTTTGAGATGGACACTTTTTTCCTTTATTTGCCCCTGTGCTCAACAGATTCAAATTTGTAATTAAACAATTCACACGATATTCAAGTGCACATTCCAGATTTTATTTAAGGTTATTTGTATATATTTTGGTTTGACTGTGTAGAAATTGCAGCACTTTCATGAACAGAAATACAGAGGCTACACTGCAAGGTGCAAACTCCTAGTTAAAAACAGGAACAGGATGGCCAGATTACAGTTTGCCAAGAAGTACTATATTTAAAAGAGCCTGCAGAATTCTAGAAAAAGGCCTTGTGGATTGATGAGACTAAGATGAACCTGTATCATAGTGATGGCAAGAGCAAAGTGTGGAGGCGTAAAGGAACTGCCCAAGATCTAAAGCATACCACCTCATCTGTGAAACATGGTGGTGGGGGTGTTATGGCCTGGCCATGTATGGCTGCCACAGGTACTGGTGCACTTATCTTCATTGAAGACTTAACTGTGGGTGGCAGTAGTAAAATGAATTCTGAGGTGTATAGAAACATCTGCTTAAGTTTCGAGCAAATGCCTTCAAACTCATTGGATGGCACCACATCAAGACAATGATCCCAAAAATACTGCTAAAGTAATAAAGGAATAAACTTCTGTGTGCTGAAGAGAAAATATAAAGGGACAAGTCTCTGAAACAAGTAGGAGCTGAAGATGGCTACAGTAGAGGTCTGGCAGAGAAGTTACTCAGCACCTGGTGATGTCCATGAATAACAGACGCAAATATTATGCTGCTCTGAAATGATTAGACTATGTTTAAAAGTTCTGTAATTTCTACATGGTCAAACCAAAATGTATATAAATACCCTTGAATAAAATCTGGAATATGCACGTAATCAAATGTGAATTGTTTGATTACAAATTTAAAACTGAAGCACAGGGGCAAATAAAGGAAAAAAATGTGTCTATGTCAGAAATGTTATGGAGGGCACTGTATGCACTGAAATTCTGTGTTGCTGCAGCTAAACAGGTATTTGTAAAACAAAAAATGCAGTACGCCCTGTAGTAAACTTAATTGAATGAAAGAAGCAAGAGAGATAATAAATATTCAGTGATTTTAGAAAAAAAAGTGATATGTAATCATGCAAACAGCTCTCTTGTGGTGTTAGAGCAGTCCCTGCTGAGTGTGAAAAGGGAGGTTCAAGAAAGCTGTTGGAAAGAAATTGTTCTTTTCAGCCTTCTGTACTTCCTGCCCAAAGGTAGCAGTGAGAAGAGGTTGTGACCAGATTGATGGGGGTCCTTTATGATGTTGACTGCCTTCTTGAGGCAGCGCCTCACATAGATGTTGACAATGGATGGAAGATCGGAGCCTGTAATGGACCTACTTTTTGCTACCTTCTGCGGTCTTTTGTGTTCCTGGACATATGACTTTCCAAACCAGGCTGTGATGCAGCCGGTCAGTATATTTTCTGCAGTGCATCAGTAGAAGTTTGATAGAGTATTTGATGACATGTCAGATCTCCTCACTTTGCTTCACAAGCAGAGGTGCTGGTGTGCCTTCTTCACAGGTGTCTCGATGTGCTGGCTTCAGGAAATGTCTTCTGAAATATGGACTCCCGGGAAACTGAAGGTACTAACCCTCTCCACCTCTCATCAATGCAGCTGGGTGTATGGTTCCTCGACCTCGCCTTCCTAGAATCAATGATAGGTTCCTTGGTCTTGGTGAAGTTGAGAGCAAGATTTTTGTTCTGGCAACACTCAACTTGATTTTCAATCTCCTTCCTCTGTTCCGAATCGTCATTTCCAGTCATTCAGCCAACAACAATGGTGTCATCAGTGAATGCGTAGATCGAGCTGGAGTTGTACTTGTCTATGTAGTCATGTGTGTACAGGGAGGAGGCCTGGGACTAAGGAAGCAGCTTTGGGGTGGCCCCTGTTGGTGATCAGTAAGGAGGAGGTAATGTTGCCGATCTGCACTGATTAGAGTCTGCTGATAAGGAAGTTGGTGACCACTGTGACAGGTTTATTCAGATGTTCTGCCAATTCCTGGAATGCTGCCTTGTTCACAGACTCCAGAGAATTACAAAGCCACTCTTCTGCCTCCCCAGGCCATCTCTATCCAGTCTACACCGCTCTTCCACTCTCCCACCACCCCTGACCATCACTGTCCAGATTTCACAACTTGTGGAGTGCTCTTCAGCATCTGTCTTTGTGCAGGAAGGAGTAGCACAGTCATGGGTCCAAATTTCCACAGAGCAGGCATGGGGTGGAGTGGTCATATCCGTGATAGTGGTGTAACAGCGGTTGAAATTGTTTAATCCCTGGTGTGGCAGTGGTTGAGAGTGTCAATCCTTGATGTAGCAGTAATCTAGAGCAGTTATTTTCAACAGAATTTTGGTTATGGCTCCCCTTAGGACTCTGCTCAATGTTTATGGGCACCCTTCCCTGTGAAGAAGTCACTTTAGTTGGTTTCTTCCGTTCTAACAATTTTTTTTACAAAATGTTATATTTTATAACTTTGTCTGTAGCCTGCCCTCTCCCCCCACCCCCCTTAAATGTGCTAGGCCCCCTTTGAGAATGGCTGGCCTTGAGTGCTCGATTCCCTTGTGTAGCAGTGGTTGAATGTTTTCAATCCTTGGGATGGCAGCAGTCATGAGTGTTTGATCCCCCAGTGTAGCAGTGGTTGATAGTGTTCAATCCCTGGTGTAGCAGTGGTCGAGAACGATTGGTTCCGATGTTGCAGTGGTCATGAGAGTTCGATCCCCTGATTCAACTTAAAGTTTCTTGTCGTCTGATTGTACGTATACAACCCAACGAAATAGCGTATCTCTGGACCATAGTCCACAGATGCACAGTACATCCTACACACAAACAGCCTATATATACATCGCAAAACTAAATAAATAAATATAAAAATAATTTACGGGCTTCTCAGGTTCTCACCACTTGGGGGAAGAAGCTGTTTCTCAGCCGAGCAGTCCAAATTTTAATCTCCTGTACCTCCTTCTTGCAGGTAGTGTCTCAAAGATACTGAGGACTCAATGATTCTCTCTGTCAGCTTGAAGTGCTGCTCCCTTAGATGTCATTGATAGAAGGGAAGGGAGACCCCAATGATCTTCTCAGCAGATATAATCACCCATCATATCGACCTATGATCTGATGCTTTGAAGCTACCATTCCACACTATGATGTAGCCAGCCAGGACCTCTCTTTTGTGTTCTTGTAGAATTTTTTAAGGATGGTGGCCAGTGGCATTGCTCTCTTCAACCTCCTTAGGAAGTGCTGCTGTCCCTTCCTGACTAATAAGGAGGTGTTGTTGGTCCAGGATAGGTCATCTTTTAAATGGATACCAAGGGACTTTGTGCTTCCCACTCTCTCCATGATGAAACCATCCTCCTGAAGTCCACAATCATGTCCTTTGTCTTTTCCACATTGAGACTTGGATTGTTGCTCCTGCACCATTGTACAAGTCTTTCTGTAAGCCGACTCATCATTGTAGCGAAACAAGAAAACCGTAGACGCTGTGATTATGGTAAAAGCATACAAAAATGCTGGAGGAGCTCGGCAGGTCTTGAGGCACCCATTGGAGGTAAAGATGTATAACCAAAATTCTGGGCCTGAGCCTTTCTTCGAGGTGTGAGTAAAAAGCAGGCAGGTGCCTGAATGAGAAGGCTGGGGAGAAGGGAGAATGGGGAAGGGCAGGACTACGGAACCACAGAGAAAATGTGTGAATTGGATATAAATGGGATGCAGGAGAGAGCTAAGGTGAGAATTGACCAGGGGAGAGGGAAAGGAAGAGAGAGAGAGCTAGAGGAAAGGAGATATAGAGAAAAATGGGGGGGGGGGGGGGGGTTTGAGGGGTAATGGAAACTGAAGGTCAATGTTAATGCCATCCAGTTGGATGGTGCCCAGATGGAATATGAGGTGTTTTTCCTCCAATTTGCAGGTAGACTCAGTATGAGATCATGGACAGACAGGAAAGCAAATGAATGGGGCTGGGAATTGAAATGGGAGGGCACTGGAGATCCCTGCTATTGCGGTGGACAGAGCCGAAGTGTTCAAAGAAGTGATCTCCCAATCTGTGTCCAATTCCTCTGACGTAGAGAAGAATGGGAGCACCAGATGCAGTAGATGACCCATGCAGACTCACAGGTGAAGTGCTACTTCACTTAGAAGGATGGTTTGGGGTCCTGAGTGGTGGTGAGGGGGGAGGTGTGGGTACAAGTGGAGTATCTCCTGCAATCACAGAGTAGATGCCAAGGGGGTGATTAGTGGGAAGGGATGAGGGAGTCACGGAGGGAACATTCTTGCGGAAGGAGGAATGATGATGTGTTGGGTGGTGGAATCACATAGTAGTTGGTGGATATGATGGTGTGTTATATGTTGGATGTGAAGGCTGGTGGGGTGGTAGGTGATGACAAGGGGAATCCTGTTCTTATTGCGCAAGGTGGCAGAGGAGGACAGGACAGGTATGCAGGTGATGGAGGATATGCAGGTGATGGCTGAGTTGATGGTGGTAAAGGGGAATGGATGTTGTTTGAAGAAGGAGGACATCTCTGATGATTTGGCATGGAAGACCTTGTTCTGGGAGCAGATGTGATGGAGAATGGAATCCTTATGGGGGATAGGGTGTAGTTGAGGTAGCTGTGGGAGTTGGTGGGTTTGTAGAAGAGGTAGAACTGGGCAGTACGGGATTGGGAAGCAACGAGCTTGGAGTCCACATGAGGTAGATAACCAGAAGCAATGACTTCAGAGATGGTGTGGTTTGATGAGTTTTGGTGGAGTCCTGTTGGAGGGGTTAGTCGGCGGAGGTGTCTAAGGGCTGTTGTCTGGCTTCAGCCGGATAGAGGTCACTGCACAGCCCATACTCATCTGCCATTTGATGCTGAGGATGGGATTATTGCAGAGAGAGTGGAGGGCAAGCGTTCCAAGGCGGTAAGATTGGAATGGGTGCAGGGGAGTGGTGAAATTGAGACAGTTGATGTTTTGGTGCATTTGGAAATATAAAGGTTCAGAATTTGCTGCAAAAACAGATGATATTGTGGTTATCAAAAAATCTGCTGGAGGAATGCAGGGGCTGGAGCAGCATGAAGAATGGTTGATGTTTCAGGCTGGAACTCTTCATCAGCACTTAACAGAAGCCACAGAGGGGGAGCCGTGAGGGCAGGACTCTCTGAGGATGAAGACTTCTTCAAAATTGGAGGAAGTGCAGTCGATAATAAACTGTTGACAATGAGGAGACTTCAGTTGTTGGGAATCTAGAGTGACAAGAAATCTGCTGGGGAAAAAAGAATAGCCATCGTTTCAGGCTGGATCCCTTCATCAGAACAGCCTCCAGTATTTTGGGTAGGCTGCATGTCAAAAGATGAGACATGTTTGTTTTTCTGAGATGATGCTGCGAGGTTGAGATACAAATAGCAGAGGATTTAAAGTTTCCAGTTGAATACTCCACGGAATGAGTCTGCTCTCTGATCTTTCTCCTTTGCTGCTTTCATCAAGTTGGATTTCTCTTTGTTCCCTGAGGGAGAGTCTGCTTTTTATTGCTGTCCTTCTGATCAGGGTCCTGCTCACAATTATTGCCGGGCTATCATTTTAATCTGGGGTTTGTGTAATATTTGTAACACAGGAAAAAATAGGCTGCGTCTTGGACAGTCTTGAAACTGAATGGTTGAAATTAATGCTGTAATGATTTCACAGTTCTGTTCTCTTTGAACTTCTGTTAACAATAACAAGATAAATTTGGGTCTTGAGACATCAAAGTTTCTTTCTTAGTTGAAACTACATGTGAAAAAGTGCATATTCACCCCATAGTTTAAGAACATAAGAAATCAAAGAAGGAGAAGGCCATTTGGCCCCTCTGGACTATTCTGATATTCTATTTGCTCCTGTCCCCTATCTTACCTTAATCAGTGACCTAATCCTAAACTCCCAATTCAACCTCTAACTGCCATTCTTTCTCTGCTCCCAACCTTCCCAAAACCCTGGTCAATTTCCATCCCAGGAGGCATGTATCCAAGGTTATGGCCATGTGTGCCCATGAAATATAAAATGGTGGGCCTGTGATTGGAATGAGCATCTCACCATAATGACCATCTGACAGTCATCTTGAAGGAACCCAAAGTGCACTGGTCACCAATCATCCCCGAAACACGAGCAATCTACTCACAGCAATAGAGATCAAAGTTTTTGGAAACAAATTTTCATCTTGATTGTAAATACAATATGTTGTTTGTTAAGAACTGAGCAAATCACACAGGAAAATTTACGGGATCAATGATTCTTCACCCTTGACTGTTTTTGTAATGTTGAGTGTGCGCCTTCAGACTCCTGTACCTCCTTCCTGATGGTAGCAGTGAGAAAAGGGCATGGCCTAGATGATGAGACCGCTGCCTTTTAAAAATGTCCTTAATGGAGTGAAGACTAATGCTCATGATGGTGCTGGCTAAGTTTGCACCCTCCATGGCCTTTTCCTGTCCTGTGCAATGGCATCTCCACACCAGACAGTGATAACCAGTTAGAATGTTTTCCACGATACACCTGTAGAAATTTACAAAAGTCTTTGGTGACATACCAAATCTTCTCAAATTTCTAACAAAATATAGCCACTGCCGAGACTTCTTTATGATCGCATCTACATGATGGCCCCAGGATAGGGATGTTGACACCTAGGAATTTGAAGTTCCTTACCCTCTCCACTGCTGCCCTTCAATGTGGTCTCATTTGTGTTCTTGCTTCCCCTTCCTGAAGTCCACAATCAATTCTTTAGTTTTGCTGACATTGAGTGCAAGGTTGTTGTTGTTACCCCACTCAACCAGCTGATCTATCTCACTCCTTTATGCTTCCTTAAAGTCATCCGTGATTCTGCCCACGACTATGGTGTCATCGGCGAATATGAAGATGGCATTTGAATTGTGCCTGGCCACACAGTAGAGCAGTGGACAAGGTACACATCATTGAGGTGCGCCTGTGTTGAATGTCAATGAGAAGGAGATGTTGTTACTGATTCACACTGACTGTGGTCTTCCGATGAGGAAGGGTCCAGCTGAGGTTTTGAACCATGCTGACTAGTACTGAGGGGATGAGTGTTGAAAGGGAAGGTTCAAAAGCCTGATGGACATTGAAGGAAAGTGTTGAAGCTTCTGTTAATAAGTTACCAAAAGGTGTTTCAGCAGATTGTGTTCTCACCTTTTAGGCTGTTAAAGATGTTTAAATATAATGATTAAACATCTTTGTGTAAAATTATTTCACGTTTAATTATTATATTAAATTATGCATTGTTGGTCTGACAAACTTAGTAAACCCTTCCAAGGCCACATGATATTTTTAACCCACGATGCTTCAGAAGGGGAACAGCAATCCGCATTTATGGTGTTTTGATGTTTTGTAGAATTTAAATGCATGTTCAGTTTGCACAAATTATAAACACTAATGCCACCAATAAGGCTCCATGCATAGTGTTAGAACTTTTTGTATTGTCTATTATGCAAACAAATGATGAGCTGTCTACTATTCCAAAAGTAGTCGTCCAAATGCTATCATTGGGAAATGTTCATAATGGCACTGCATACACATTGGCCTTGGGGTGGAAGAGTGCTGTAATAAAAGTGGGAGTGGTTGGGATATCATTAAGCATTTGACGTTGGGACATCGATCATTCTGCCTTGGAGACGCGCAGCACTTGCAAGTGTTCAGATCTTAGTCCATGATTGGATCTGAAAAGAGGCAGGGTCAATTGTGTTGCCTGTAATCAGCAGTGAATTGTAGGTAGGAGCAGTCTGCTCCATCAAGAGACACATTAAGTTTCCTGCAACCCCAGATCTTCCAGGACCCATTGTTAAATCTGCAATATTATTAAAGACGGAAAGAGCAGTTCCTCTGGCATTATCAACTTTGTTGGAGGAGAATTTTTTTTTCCCATGGAAATGAAAGCAATTTTGGAAAAGCTCAGCATCTTGAGCAGCATCTTTGGAGAGAGGAGCAGGGTTAATACTTCAGATTGATGTTTCATCATCAATGGGTACTTTACACTTTGTTATTGGAGAGAGAGCACAATATTTCTTCTCGGTGCAATACCTAAACATGCTGGAGAAACTCGGTAGGTCACGCGTATCTGTAGGAAGTAAAGGGTAAGCAATGTTTCGGGCCTGAGCCCTTTGTCAATGTATGAGCAAGAAGCAGACATGCTGGGAGTCCACTTAGTTGAGTATCTTTGCTCTGTCCACTGCAGTAACTGGGACCAACCATTTTAATTCCACACACCATTCCCACATTGACATGCCTATGGTCTTAAGTACTGCCAAACTGAGGTTACATGCAAATTGGAGGAACAACACCCAATATTACATCTGGGCATTTTCCAATCAGATGGCAGTAACATCAGCGATTCCAGTTTTTGTTAAATCCTCTCCCCGGGTCTTTTTCTTTCCCTATGTCTCCTTCCTTCAACCCCTTCCCTTCCTTCTCCATTCAGAGGGCTTCCCTCTCTCCCTATTACTTCTCAACTTTTTTTCTCTTCTATGACCTGTTCGTCTGACCTCCTCCTTCCTCTCCTCCCGTCCACCACCCCCTCATCTTTTTGTTCAGGTGCCTGTCTGCTTTTTGCTCACAATATGACAAAGGGCTCGGGCCCAAAATGTAATTCTTTTCTTCCTATAGATAGTACGTGACCTGCTGAGTTTCTCCAGCACTTTTGTGTATTGCATTACTCTCCTCTTGAACTTTGTCTCGGTGGATGTACAAGCCACTTGAACATTACCTTGAATCTTGCAATGCAGACCTACACTGACTGAATGAAATAAAGTTGATTGTAATCTACATACATTACCAATGTATGTATATTACCAGATGCAGTGAAAGTCCTGTTTGCTGCAGCTTCCCTAGCTACATTAAGGCACAGCGACACAATTTAAGAATTATATGCCATTGAAAAGATTATAACTATAAAAGGAGGAGAAAAAAACTCAATATTCACATTTAGTTGGCCAGTAGAGCAAAATAAGTATTGTGTCCTTAAATGCTACTTGTGCTTTTTGACTGAATAATGACACAGAAAACAATTTTTCCGACTTACGGCTGACCTTGGACAGTCAGACTAAAAATGAATTGGCCAAGAAAATCGAGCCAGGAGTGAAATTGGCAGTCGCCTGTTGTTCCCTTTTAAGGCCAACTTAAACCACTTAGTGCTCTGGTCAAGGGATTCAAACCAGCCCAAGAAAAATGAGGACTGATTTGGAACTGGAGACACATAGGAGACTGCAGAGGCCAGAATCTGAAGCAACAAATCATCTGCTGGTGGAATTGAAGGGGTCGAACAGCATCAGTGGAAGAAAAAGAATGGTCAACATTTCAGGCCGGAACCCTTCATCAAGACTAAGAGGGAAGATAGCCAGCATATTGAGGTCTGGGTGGGAAAGTTGGACAGGGGTCAGCACTGATTTGGAAGGCAGATTTCAGAATTTTGGCAGTAGTTTTGTATAGATGCCCTTTTGCAGATTGAAAAGCTGGATGAATACTTATTTACATCGGCCAATTTTGGCAGAAGGTTTACCCCTTTCCACAGGTGACCACTCATTGTGCAGGTGAAGTCCCAGAGGGATGAAAGTAAGTTGGGATGAGCCAGCTTGGACTACAGCTAAGAATGTGGACAGCATGCTTGGGATACCACTGTTTTGGGAAGAAATTAACCCCATTATGCTTGTAATCTAGACTGATCCTCTTAGTGAAGCAGTAATATACATTCCAAGTGTTTGCTGGCCATTTAACCAACTCCTTCTTCCTGCAGTGTATGGATGGGAGAAGATTCAGGAATGAGTGAGTGGATGGATACATGAGAGAGCATAATTTCAGAGAAATAAGTGAGCCTGCTGAAGAAAGAGGCAAAATAGATTAGATAGGATGATGGCCTCCTTCCATGTGACAAGAAAATAGGAAAATATTTTCATTTAAAGGACATGTTTTGAGAGTAGAGGCTCTTTCTAAGCATCATGACCTTCTTGAAAAACACAACCCATAGTGCATTGCAGTCTCATAAAGAGCAGCGAAGTAACTGACCATATTGCTTGAGCTATAAATATTCTTAAAGAGGACTCTTTAGAACTTCTTGAGTTCATAACCTGTCAATCCAGTAATAATACAGCTATCAAAATCAGCACCCTAGCTCTGAGATGACGTGATATCAGAATAACTTAATCATGAGAACTTTGAATAGAAATGTTCCAAACCCATTGGAGATCTTCAAGACACACAGAGTAATGTTATTTTAGTGTCCAGTTTATACCTAGCACTGATACTTGACACTAATGGGACATGAACTGCAACAGAATCACCTTGAGAGATGTTCGAGACAAATACTGCTCATATTATTCATTCTGCCTATCCCCAATGTGCTTTAATTGGTGTCAAAGTAACATCTATAAATAAGAATGGTTGTTGAGTTAGCGAAAAAAAATGGACAAAAAATAGAGACATTTCTGAAGGAGTCCCTCTATATTGCATTATATCAGTTTTTAGAGGGAGAATTGCTTATGCAAACATCATTAAACTGGGTACCTGGTGTAACCCTGACAAGTGCAACTTCAGCCTCTGAATTTTTTGATCCTGTCTAGTTGATGAAGCAGCCTCTCAGCACATTCAAATTACATCCCATTTCCAAATGACCTTCTCTTACACAAAATGCGCCACATTTCTACAGATGACAGCATCGTCTCACTGCTACCTTTAGGCAAAAGACACAGAATCCTGAAGTCCAACACCTCCAGGTTCAAGAACAGTTTCTTTTCCAACAGCTATCAGACTTTTGAAATTCCGCATACCACATACACCCTAATCATAAACTATGGGACCACCAAAAGGTCTGTCTGCAATATTGAAATGTAACTTTTTTACTGGTACTAACTGCAACTGTAAATTCCAAAGTTATTTATCTATCCTTTGATATTTTATGATGTCTTTTTCTATTTTGGCACAGTGTTGCAATTTAACAAATATTAGACAACAGGCGCCGGAGTAGGCCAATTGGCTCGTTGAGCCAGCACCGCCATTTATCGGATCATGGCTGATCTTTCTCTTTCAATAACTAATCCCAGCCTTATTCCCATAACCCTTAACTCCCTGCCCACAAGAGCTTTATCCAACTCTCCCTTAAATCTATCCAGCGAATCCACCCGCACCACCCTCTGTGGCAATGCATTCCACAGATCCACAACTCTCTGGGTAAAAAAAATTATCCTCATTTCTGTGTTAAATGGCCTTCTCTGTATTCTTAATCTATGCTCTCTAGTCCTAGTCTCTCCCATCATTGGGAACATGTGCTCTGATTTCACCCTGAAAAGCCCTTTGATAATCCTAAATACCTCAATCATGTCTCCCCTCATCTTTCTAAACTCCATTGCATATAATTCCAGTCTTTTTAACCAATCTGCATATGTCAATCCTGCCATCCTGGGAACTAACCTTGTAAATCTGTGCTGCACTCCCTCTATAGCAAGTATGTCCTTTCTTAGATATGGGGACCAGAATTGGATGCAATACTCCGAGTGAGGTCTCACCAGGGCCCTGTACTGTAGGAGGGCTTCTCTACTCCTATACCCAAATCTCCTCTTTATGAAAGCCAACATACTGTTTGCCTTCTTCGCCGCTTGCTGAACCTGCATGCTAACTTTCAATGACTGGTAAACAAGTACACCCAGATCCCTTTGCATTACACCACTCCCTAGCTTAACACTGTTTAAATAATACTCAACTCTCTTGTTTCTGTCTCCAAAATGGACAACCTTGCATTTTCTCACATTAAACTTCATCTGCCATTTCTCCGCCCTTTCCCCTAACCTGTCCAAGTTCCTCTACAATTTCCTGACATCCTCCTTACACTTCACACTACCACCCAGTTTAGTGTAATCTGTGAATTATTAATCCCCTCATCCAAACCATTTACATAAATGATAAACAACTGAGGACCCAACACCGATTCCTGTGGGACCCCACTCGTCACATTCTGCCATCCAGAAATGACCCATTTATCCCAACCCTTTGTTTCCTATTTCTCAACCAACTACCTATCCGTGACAGCACCCTAGCCCCGATACCATGCTCCTTGATTTTGCTAACTAGCCTTCTGTGTGGGACCTTATCAAAGGCTTTCTGGAAGTCCAAGTACACCACATCCACTGGCTCTCCTGAGTCCACCCTCCTTGCTACGTCCTCGAAAAATTCAAGCAAGATTTTCCTTTAAGGAACCCATGCACCGATACTATTCTTCCTTCCTAAGTATTCTGCTATTTCTCCTTTAATGATGGATTCCAATATCTTCCCCACCACCGATGTCAGGCTGACCGGTCTATAATTTCCCTTATTCTCTCTCCCTCCCTTCTTAAAATGTGGTACTACATCAGCCACTCTCCAGTCTGTAGGCACTTCCCCGAATCTAAAGAACTTTGGAAAATGTCGACCAATGTTTCCACAATTTCCAGAGCAACTTCTCTAAGCACCCTGGGATGCAGCCCATCAGGCCCAAGGGACTTATCAGGCCTCAGTTCTAACAGTTTGCTCATGGATATCCATCAGATTCTATATTTCCTTAGATAATTTCACCAAGCCCCTAGATACTGCTTGACCCCTACCTCTTATCTGACCATAACCTATATCCTCCTTGGTGAAAACAGATGCAAAGTGTTTGTTAAATTCCTCAGCTATCTCCATGTTCCTATTGATAATTTCATCTTTCTCTGTTTTTAAAGGCCCAATTTTGGTCCTAACCAATTTCTTCCTTTTTACATAACTGAAGAAGCTTTTGCTATCCCATTTTATGTTACTTGCCAATTTACTCTCGTACTCCATTTTCCCCTCCCGAATGACTTTCTTAGTTTCTCTCTGTTGTTTTTAAAGGCTTCCTAATCCTCTAACCTTCCACTCTGCTTTGCCATTTTATACTTATTTCTTTTGGACCTGATACTGCACTTGATTTCCTTTGTCAACCACAGCTGCCATTTGCTCTTTTTAGAGCCTTTTCTCCTCTTTGGAATGAATCTATTCTGAATCCTGTGAAAAATGTCTAGAAATAACTGCCATTTTTGCCCAGTTGTCCTCCCAGCTAGAATGTCCTTCCATTTTATTTTGGCTAGCTCTTCCCTCATAATTGTATAGTCACCCTTATTTAGCACTAATGTTTCTGACTTCCTTTTCTTTTCCCTTTCCATTTGCAGATTAAAAGTAATCATACAATGGTCACTATTACCTAATGGCGCCCCCTAAGTCAAGGTCCCTTATTAACTTCACGTCAATGCGCAGTATCAAATCCAGAATGGACTTCCCCCTGGTAGGTTCAATCACAAGCTGCTCCAAGAATGTATCTCGGAGACATTCTATAAACTCACTCTCTAGTTTTCCCACACCTACTTGATTTTCCCAGTCCACTTGCAAGTTGAAGTCACCCATAACTAATGTATCACTACCACTCTGATATGTCATTCTTAATTCTTTATTTATACTGATTCCCACATCTGAACCACTGTTCGGAGGTCTATATATGACTCCCATTACCGTTGTTTTGCCTTTGCAATTTCTCAACTCTATCCAAACACACTATACTCCACCAATATTGTAGTTGGTGTATCTTATGTACCTGTGTGGTTTCAGCAAGCAGGAATTCCTTTACATCTGTACATTGTACTTGGGTGTATGACAATAAACTCTCATCATTATCATCAGATCATGAATGTTGATCAGAGAAGAACGATTAAGAACTTTGTGTTGATTTAAAAAGAACACATGGGTGCTGATATCTATGGTGGGGCTTGACAAAGAAATTGTACCAGTTGGTAGGAGGTCACCTCCCATTGGGCATCAGTCCCGTGTCGCAATTTGTGACTTGTAGTTGCCCTTTAGTGATTGCAAAATGTGGTGAAAAATTGTGAGCTCTAGATTCCTTTGACCCAGATGGTTCCCATTATAAAAGGGAAGATAATTACTTATGATGTTTTCCAGGGGGCTCGGCTTGGATTTTTGATCAGACCCTCTGTGAACATGGGAGGGAGAGCTGCAAAGTGAGGTAGCCTCATATGATTCTCAACTTCATTGGCATAGACCATTCTGCGCATGAGTCTATGCACAGAACATTCCCATCCCCTCACTAATTTTCCTTGTAACACATAAAAGTCCTCATGCAAAATTCCCTGAAGGTTAACTTGCATGTATAGTGGATGGTAAGGAACACCAATGCAATGCTGGCAATCATTTTGAGAGGACTAGAATATAAAAGCAATGATGTAATGCTGAGGCTTTATAAGGGATTACTCAGACCGTACTCAGAGTATTGTGAAGAATTTTGGGCTCCTTATCAATGTGTTGACATTGGAAATGTTCAGAGGGCATTCAGTGGAATGATCGCTGGAATTAGAGTTTTCACGTGAGGAGAATTTGATGGCTCTGGAATTTACACTCCAGAGTTGAGAAGGATGAGGGCTGTTCTCGTTGAAATCCATTGAATACTGAAAAGACTGGATAGAATGTGGAGAGGAAGTTTCCACTGCTTGGGAAGTCTGGGACAAGAGGGCACAGCCTCAGAATACAAAAATGTTCTTTTAGAACAGAAATGAGGAGGAATTTCTTTACCCAGAGGGTGGTGAATCTGTAGAATTCATTGCCATGATGGCTGTGGAGGCCAAGTCATTGGGTATTTTTAAGACAGAGGTGGATAGGTTCTTGATTAGGAAGGAAATCAAGGGTTTCAGGGAGAAGGCAGGAGAGTGGGTTGAAAATGAGAAAAAAATCAGGATAATGGAATGGAGGTACAACAAGAAGGGCCAAATTACCTAATTTCACTCCTATGTCTTGTAGTCTAACACATTTCTTTCAATACTACTCACCAACACAAAGGATAATTTTACAATGGCTGATTAACATAGAATCCTGCAAGTCTTTGGGATGGGAGAGGAAACTAGAACATCGGGAGGAAGGGGGTGGGATGGGTGGAAGCAACGTGAACATGATCAAAGGGTGAATGTGCGAACTCCACACAGACAGCATCCAAGGTCAGGATTGAACCTGGGTCATCAGAGCATTGAGGTAGCAGCACTCTATCACTTCTTTCCTTCTTGTGTCAGCCCTCACAGAGAGAACTTCACTCTGAACTCTTGGAGTCATAACCTTTCTGGTTATATTACCTGGGACTCTTGGCCTTGCAGAACTTTTATGTAAATGCAACAGTAAGCCTCTGATTCTTTGTCAACCTGGTGGTATCTTTATGTGATGTCATCTGGATGACAATACGGTGAATGTTTGAGAAAGATGGATGTAATTGGACTGCACTGCCTTTAGAAGCTATGAGTATGGATAAGGAATGTAGCCAAAAGCCGTGCAATTGCTGAGCACAGAAACCCAATGAAGGCAAATCATTCAATATCTTCATGAAGGAGTTAGACATTTTTTCCTTAGAACTTAGGGATCAAGGAACTTGGAAAAAAGGAAAGAAACTGTGATCATATTGAATGATGTAGTCTCCTACTTTTTATGTTTTTATGTTATGTACAGAGCCTCCAACCTGCAGACTTACTTAATCTTGGAGTCATGCAGCACAGAAACAGGCCTTTCAGCCCACCATGGTAACTATTGAACTTTTGCTGTGGAGCCTTCTATGCCTTGGTGATTCACATTTTTGTCCATGTTCTGAGAATATCCCAAACTATCCAATCTCTTTTTTTTAACTAAACCTTTCCATCTCCAGCAACATTCAGGTGACTCTCCTCTGTGCTCTCTGCAGTACTTTTGTGTCTTTTCTTTAACACATTGCAGTATTCCAGCTGTTGCTGACCCCAAGGTTTTATAGTTGTCCCACAATTTCCGTGCTCATGTACTCCCTGCCCTTGTTATGAAGGCCAACATCCTGTGCACCATCTTCCCCTTGTCTGCCTGTGCTGTCACTTTTAAGGATTCATGGACATAACCAAGACCCTCAAAACACTCCTTGGGGCTTACTGTTCATAATGAATGTCCTGTCCTTATTATACCTCACCCCATCCTTATCGGGATTGCATTCCTTCTGCTAATGCTCTGTTCAATTCACCGGATGATCAGTATCGTTCTGGACATGATGACTGTTCTTTCTTTCAACCACAATGATTGGCAGGTTTTCATGCACTGGTGATTGAGAGGCTTATACAAAAGACATTAAATCCTTGAGGTTACTCAGCATGTCAGTCAGCATCTGCAGATACAGAAACGGTTAATGTTTTGCATCAATGAGAGTTGGTTGGGAAGAGGGAAGGAACATGGGAAGAAATATGCTTTGTCAAAATTCTCTGAATGGAATTCCCTTGGATTTTCCTCCCTCTGCTTTCTTCCCTGTTTTTGCTCCTGTCTCCCTGATTTAGTGCCCAATTAGGGGTTCAGCAGTTTTCCAAGGTCGTTAACATGATGAGATGAAGGATTATTGTCATATACAGAAGTATGCCATCTTGCTGCAACTACACGGGTACGTAAGGCACACCAACTTCAAAACTAGACATTCAATTATCGCAACATGCCAAGGCAGAAAAAGAGATTATTGTAAACATTAAGGATAGATAAGTAAATGCTCACAGTTGTGCAAAAAGAGAGACATTTCAACAGTGCAGGCAGATCTTTTGGTGGTGTCAGTGTAGTTCATGGTTTGGGTTCAGGGAGTCTGGAGAGATTGAGGAGCCTGTTAACTGTTGGATAAAAACCTCTTTTGAACCCAGAGGTGCTGTACTACAGGCATAAGGCATAGGAGCAGAAATAGGCTATTCTGCCCATTGGATCTGCTGACCATTTAACTATAAGCTGATCCAATTTCCCACTTAGCTCCACTGCCTGGCCTTCTCCCCATAAACTTTGATGCCCTGGCTAATCAAGAATCTATCAATCTCAGCCTTAAATTCACCTAGTGGCCTCCACCATTGCCTGTGGCAACAAATTCCAACAGATTTACCACCATCTGACTGAAGAAATTCCTCACACATCTCTGTTCTAAATGGTTGTCCATGCTAATGGCATGTTGGCTTTCATAAAGAGGGGATTGGAGTATAGGAACAGAGATGCCCTTCTGCAGTTGTAGAGGGCCCTGGTGAGACCCTACCTGGAGTATTGCGTCCAGTCTGGTCTCCAATTTTGAGGAAGGACATACTAGCTATAGAGGGTGTGCAGCGCAGATTTACAAGGTTAGTTCCAGGGATGGCGGGGTTGACATATGCTGAAAGGCTAGAAAAACTGGACTTGTAGCCGATGGAGTTTAGAAGGATGTGGGGGGACATGACTGAGGTATACAAAATTATCAGGGGGATAGACAGGGTGAAGTCGGATTACTTGTTCCCAATGATGGGGGAGACGAGGACTAGAGGGCATAGTTTAAGAATACAGGGTAGGCCCTTTAGGACGGAGATGAGAAAACATTTTTTTACCCAAAGAAGTGTGAATCTGTGGAATGCTCTGCCACAGAAGGTGGTAGAGGCAGATTCGCTGATTATGTTCAAAAGAGAGTTAGATAAGACTCTAGTGGGCAAAGGAGTTAAGGGTTATGGGGATAAGGCTGGAAAGGGGTACTGATGGTAGTGATCAGCCATGATCTGTAAAATGGCGGTGCTGGCTCGACGGGCCGAAGGGCCTACTCCAGCTCCTATTGTCTATTGTCTATAATCCTGAAGTTGTGCCTTCTTGTTCTCAGACTCTCCCACCATGGGGAAACATCCTTTCTGTACCTACTCCGCCTGCGCCTGTCAACAGACAAAATGTTTCAATGAGATTTCATCCCCCCACTCTGTTCTCCTAAATTTGAATGGTACAAGCCAAGGGCTTGTGAACATCCTCTGAACCCTCTCCAATGTCAGTTAATCCTTTCTTAAATGAGGAGCGCAAAACTGCCCACAATTCTCCAAGTGAGTTCTCATCAGTGCTTTATAGAGCCTCAACTTCACCTCCCTGCTCTTGTATTCTATTTATCTTGAAGTAAATGCCAGCATTGCAATGGTCTTCTTCACCACCAACTCAACCTGCACATTTACCTTCAGGCTACCCTGCATGAGAATTCCCAGGACCCTTTGCAGCAGGGTATTTTTAATTTTCTCCCCATTTAAAAAGTATTCCACCCATTTTTTTTCTACCAAGGTGCATGACTGTACACTTTCCAACATTATATTTCATTTGCCATTCCTCTGCCCATTCTCCTTCTGCAGACGCCGTTTTTCCTCAATATTTTATCTGCTCCCATCCACCTACCTTCATATAATCTGCAAACTTGGCCCCAAAGCCTTTCATTCCAAAATCCAAATCATTAAAATACATTAAAAGAAGTGGCTCCAACACCGACCCCTGTGAAACACCACCAGCCACTGGCAGCCAAGCAGAATATGATCCCTGTATTCCAACTCTCTGCTTCCTGCCAATCAGTCAATGCTCTACTCACGCTAGTATGTTTTCTGTTATACCACGGACTCTTATCTTGCTAAGTAGCCTCATGTGCAGCACCTTCTGCCCAAATGTAGCAGAGAATGGAGGTTATGACCAAGGTGATAGCGGGCGGGGGGGGGCTCCTTTATGATGTTGTCTGCTGCCTTGAGATGGATGATGGCCGTACTTGAATCATAAATTCAGAATAACAGCAGTTTGTAAGTTTTCAATGGAATGCCTCAAAAGACATTAATCTTATTAAATGAAGTTTGTCTGCTTTGACAGAAAGAGGCCACATTTTCTCTCTCTGAAGAATGATTTAGTCAATGGTGAATCAACATTTCCTTCCAATTTCCTGGCAAGTTGCATTGCCTGAGAAATAGTTTACGCTTATCAATTTAAAACCATTTGAGGGACAGACTTGTATGATGTTTCACAGTTAGATGTGGAAATGTGTCTGTTTTATGTGTTGGATGCACAATGTGGTAATAGGGGGCTAAGTTGGACTTCTGATGCTTGATTCCAGTGATGGCAGTGGAAGTGGACATGAGATTCAGTGCTCAATGTACTTCACTTCCAATAGAGCAATTTAGTGTCTATAACGGTGGAATTTCTTCTGTGCGAGACTTAGGAAATTCATCTTCTCAGACTTCCTTCTGTGTTTTAAAAAGCACAGTACTAGAGAAACTCAGCAGGTCAAACGGTGCCCTTTATGCACCAAAGATAAAGATACAGAACCAACTAGCCTTCTGTGTGGGACCTTATCAAAGGCTTTCTGGAAGTCCAAGTACACCACATCCACTGGCTCTCCTGAGTCCACCCTCCTTGCTACGTCCTCGAAAAATTCAAGCAAGATTTTCCTTTAAGGAACCCATGCACCGATACTATTCTTCCTTCCTAAGTATTCTGCTATTTCTCCTTTAATGATGGATTCCAATATCTTCCCCACCACCGATGTCAGGCTGACCGGTCTATAATTTCCCTTATTCTCTCTCCCTCCCTTCTTAAAATGTGGTACTACATCAGCCACTCTCCAGTCTGTAGGCACTTCCCCGAATCTAAAGAACTTTGGAAAATGTCGACCAATGTTTCCACAATTTCCAGAGCAACTTCTCTAAGCACCCTGGGATGCAGCCCATCAGGCCCAAGGGACTTATCAGGCCTCAGTTCTAACAGTTTGCTCATGGATATCCATCAGATTCTATATTTCCTTAGATAATTTCACCAAGCCCCTAGATACTGCTTGACCCCTACCTCTTATCTGACCATAACCTATATCCTCCTTGGTGAAAACAGATGCAAAGTGTTTGTTAAATTCCTCAGCTATCTCCATGTTCCTATTGATAATTTCATCTTTCTCTGTTTTTAAAGGCCCAATTTTGGTCCTAACCAATTTCTTCCTTTTTACATAACTGAAGAAGCTTTTGCTATCCCATTTTATGTTACTTGCCAATTTACTCTCGTACTCCATTTTCCCCTTCATTAAGGTATGTAAAGTACAACTCAAGGAGATGATTGTGGACCTCAGGAGGGAGCTAGGGGAACACGACCCCCACCACCCAGGCTATGCCCTCTTCACTCTGCTACCATCAGGAAAAAGGAACAGGAGCGTAAGGACGAGCACTCAGCGGCACAAGGAAAGCTTCTTCCCCACTGCCATCAGATTTCCTGAATAATCAATGAACACAGGACACTGGCTTACTTTTCGTGCACTACTAATTTTATTTTTATTTCTTATATTATTGTTGAAAGATGGTTCATAGTATGAATGTTTGCATTATGATGCTGTACCGAATTTCGTGACTTTAAATTCTGATTCAAAATATGATTCTGTTTGACCAGCTGAGGTTTTACTTCAACCATGGTGTCTGCAGACTTTTGAGCTTTACTTCCTTTCCTTCAGTGTTTTGGTTATTTTGCTCCCTTTTATGAAGATTGTGCTTGATTTTCCCTCATGGCATTTTTTCAGTGGGTTCTTGTAGTAACGAGTGCTCTTTTTATAATGTTTGCCCGTCAACTTCCAAATCTGTGACTTCACTCAACTCTAAACCTTCCTCATTTTATCTGCTGAAACGCTTCTTTGCAAATGGTCAGCTTGAAAATCCCAGTGCTTTTGTGGTCAATCTCTCACCTCGCTCCTTTGGAAACATTCCTGGGATCCCCATGCTTATAATCCTCATCTTTCCTACTCATAATGTCTAGCCAATTGGGACAACAATTTGATTTTCAAATTTCTGCCCTGTTCAAACCTCTCCCAGCTCATCGACCCTGCATAATCTGTGCATTTGCAGGTTTGGTGCCCCTTTTGAACACTCCTATGATCGGCAGACATGCTAAATTCCTTTATTCTTGTCTGTTCACTTCACTTGCTCTCTTTCACTCTCCAAGATGGTCCAGGAAACCTCCCACATGATGCAAGCTTCTTATCAGCACCCTGACCTTGCTCCGTGCAGGACTGGGCATCTAATTTTGTTTGCCAAAATGGAGCTAGTGTGAGTTCCCATGAGCTGGCATGGATGCAGTGGGCCAAATGGCCTCTTTTGTGCAACGCAGTAAGTAAATAGACACATTCTATGTGGAAGATGAAATAACAAGTTAAAGTTTATTGTCATCTGATTATACATTTACAACCCAATGAAGCAGTGCATCTCTGGACCATAGTGCACACACACACACATACTCACAAGTACACCCTGCACACAAAAGACAAATTTATACAGTGATCCAAAATGAATATATATAAAAATAATTTATGGATTTCTAGGATTGTTCAATCATCTCACTGCCTGTGGGAAGAAGCTCTTTCTCAGCCTGGCAGTCCTGGTTTTTATGCTCCTTTACTTCCTTGAAGGTAGGGACTCAAAAGATTCTGCGGATTGGATGTAAAGGGTCCTCTAGTATTCTTTATGCCAGCTTGAAGCACTGCTCCCTGAAGTGTCATTGATAGAAGGAAGGGAGACCCCAGTGATCTTCTCAGCAGTGTTAATCACCCACCATATTGACCTCTGATATGATGCTTTGCAGCCACCATACCACACTATGATGCAGCCAGCCAGGACACCCTCTATTGTGCTCCTGTAGAACATTATTAGGATGGTAGCCAGTAGCCTTGCCCTCCTCAACCTCCTTAGAAAGTGAAGGTCTTTGGTCCCTTCCTGACTAATGAGGAGGTGATGTGGGTCCAGGATAGGTCATCTTTTAAATGGACACTAAGGGACTTTGTTTTACCCATTTTCTCTATGAAGGAGCTGTTGGTGTATAGTGGAGGGTAGTCCTTCATCCTCCTGAAGTCCACAATCTTCTCCTTTGAGACTCAGTTTTTTGGCCTTGCACCACTGTACAAACTTTACGACCTTCTCTCCTCATCATTGTTACTGATGAAGCCAGCTACTTTAGTGTCATCTGCAAACTTGATGAATCTGTTGCGTCAGCAGTGTGAATAGTAGCGACTGAGCGTGCAGTCCCGAGGTGCACCAGTGTTCAGTGTGATGGGGTTTGAGCTTTTGCTGGCATCTTGGACAGATGTTGATCTTTCAATCAAGAGGTCCAGGATCCAGTTGTCGGTGGGAGGGGGGGGGTGGGGGGGGCGGTACCAAGTCCCGGCAAGGATAATTTATCCACTAGCCTCTGCGGGATGGTTGTGTTGAATGCTTAGCTGAAGTTGATGAATAACATCCTGGCATGAGGTTTCATTCTCTGGGTGGTCGGAGCGGAGTGGAGGGTCAGGGGTATTATTACACCGTCCATGGATTGGTTTGACTGATAGGCAAACTGGAATGCATCAACGGTTGATGCACTCCATTATCAGTGACTTCAAGATCATGGAGTTCAGTGTGACTGGACAGTAGTCATTTAGTCCAACTACTGTCGCTCTCTTTGGGCACGGTAGCTACCTTGAATCCTGTGGGAACAATAGAGTTCTGGAGTGAGTTAGGACCTCAGTGGCCTGGTCCACACAGTCCCTCAGCACCCAACCAGGTATGTTATCTGGCCCTGCTGGTTTGTGTGAACCTCATAAGACTCTTGACACCAGTTCATCATACAGGAACATAGTTACCCACTGCACTGAACATCATCTGCCTCTTCACCCGCTCTTTGAGTGTACATGGAATTCCTGTACTTATTTAAGCTTTGTCTTTTGCATGATACACATGGACATTAACAGAATTTGTTGGATGTAAATGTTGTTCATGATTCCCTCCTTAGCCTCGCACAGTCACAATACTTCACTTGCAGTCATAAGCATTGGAATTTCCCATGGCTTCCCCACTTACTAAACTAAATCTCACATATGAAATTTTCTGTAGTGTTTCTGGAAAATGGATTGCCTTTGTCCTTTGGCCCAATGAGTCTCTCAAAATATCCGTGTCAGGCAATGGCATTAGTAAGGATTATTTGTGATATTCCTGGATGTGGGCATTGGTATTCCTGGTAGATTGAAGCACGTATCTCACCAATGGGTTGATTTAGTTGCATGCAAATTATTAAAATTCCTTCCAAACTCATAGTGAATTAAGTGTTCTTTTTATCAGGGCAATTTATTTCCATTCAGTCTATTGAGTTGTGCAATGAGTACATGTGCTGGAGACGCCCAGTGGGTCCTGCAGCATCCTGAGGAAGTAAAGAGTGACCAACATTTCAGGTCTGAGACCTCTCTACTGTGCACACTTTCTTCCTGACTTGTGGGCGGCAGATGGTGCAGCTGACACAGCCACTGTGTCACTGTGCTAGTGCCCCAGGTTAGAACCTGACTTTGGCTTTTGTCTGCGTGGACCCTTGTGACCACGTTGGTTCCCTCTGGTCTCCTCCCACTTCTCAAAGACATGCGGGTTGCCCCAAGTGTTTTGGTAAATGGCCAAGTAAAGAGAGAGAGAGAGAGAGAGAGAGAGAGAGAGAGAGATTGAATGAAGCCCCAAATGAAGTCCTCTCTCTGATAAAACACCTCAACTAATTCCAAAATATGGGTTGTGTTTGGGTCTGGAGTGAAAAGGAGTAAAGAGAGTTAGATAGAGGGTGGGAACGGTATTTGTTAATCACTTACACCTGCAAAGGGACTCTGGAATCAGACAGAGACTTTCAAATTTTTGGGAAAACATCAAATTGGGAAATGTGGTTGCCCCAGGAAGATTTGATGAAGTGCAAGGGAAGGTTGAGTGTGATCAGCAAGCTCCCTCCAAGGCAGGCTAGGTTAGATTTTGGTAATGAGACCGAGAACGGGGCATTGATTTCTGATAACGTGTCTCAATCAGTTGGTGGATGAATTATTAAAACTGGTGACACAGGTTGACATGGGCTTAATGCAAGTGGTTAAAATTAACAGGGAAAGAAGTAAAAACACTAAAATGCTGGTGGAACTCAGCAGGTCATGTAGCATCCACAGGAGGTAAAAATGTTTAACCAATGAGCTGTTCGAAGAGAGAAGAACTTCTTCAGGGAATTCTGTGAATTCTCACTCCTCCCTCTCTGCACTCCCTGCGGGCTCGTACCTGGAAGTGGGGTCAGGCAGAAAACAGTGGTGATTTATCTTTACCTCCAATGGTTGCTGCATGACCTACTGAGTTCCTCCAGCATTTCTGTGGGTTTTTTTTTTAACCACAATCACAGCATCTGCAGACTTTCATGTTTCACTCAGATGGGGAGGGAAGTTGTGTTAAAACTCGTTAAGTCACCCATCGATTTGTGCGAAGTGGTGATGTGCAGGGGTGGGGTGGGGAAGGAGATGATTCTTGTGTGCCAGCTCTCCCTTTTTTATTTTTCTTATTTGCAGTTTTATTCCATTTTCTCCTTTCCATTGTATTCTCGTGGTTCCATCTCCCAGCTCTGTCTACTCCTGCTTGGAGAACACTTGTTCATGGATCCACCGTGATCAGCTGGTTATATTTTTGGACCGGGGCATGTGAGGGAGCTGCACTATCATGACTTCTCGATCCCGTCCTATTGCTGTGGTGACTGGGAAAGATAACCCTGCTCTTCTCTGCCCTCCCAGGTGCACATGCACAGGAAGCTTCCTCAGTTGCGATGAATAAACTCAACACAGATCGATGGTCCTTATTTTTGTCCTCTTTCCTGTACAAACACCGTGAATTTCAGTCTGATTTCTCTCTGAGTATTGAATTGAAAGGATCGAAATTCCAAAATTAGGTCAGCAGGCTTCTTAAGGGACATCAGAGTCTTAAGGTGTTTCCATAGCAACCCTGTAAGACAGGCAGCTTATTGGTTGGGGACCATAAGTCATCAATCATTTTAACTCATGTTTAGGCAAGTTTTAATGAAAGGTATCAAAGATCATTTGCAGGAGCTGGAGATGTACATATGAGTTGAAGTGTAATTTAAAAATGCCAAATGTTCAAACATAGGGATCTACAATTACTTACAACTATGCTAAATCTATATTTGCAAAAGAAAAAAGGTCCATCGTCAAGTTTATATTGGTAGCTGTCCATTGGAGGGGGGAGTTGGATGGCAGCACAAGCAGGTAGAAATTTGATGATACTGAGTTTATTGTAGTCTACATAAGTACAATGTATGTATACACCAAAATTCTTACTTGCTGCAGCTGAACATGTACTTCATTAAAAAAAAACCTCAATACCATACACTAAATTAAATGAAAAAGAGTTAATAAATAATGAGGGGCACCATGGTTGGCGTAGCGGTTAGCACAATGTCATTACAGCGTCAGGGACCTGGGTTCGAGTCCGTCGCTGTGTGTAAGGTGTTGGTACATGTTCTCCTTGTCTGTGTGGGGTTCTTCTGGGTTTTCCAGTTTCCTTCCATGTTCCAAAGACAAATGGATTTTAGTAGGTTAATTGGGCACGTGGGTATATTTTGGCAGTGTGGGCTTTTGGGCCGGAATGGCCTGTTTTTGTGCTGTGTCTCTAAATTAAAAAAAAATATTAAAATGATAATTATAAATATTTACTGTAACCATAGTGTAAGAAAAACAAAGTTGTGCTTTAGGAGTGCAGGCAGGCCTAGCGAAGTAATTTTGAAGCCTGTTTCCAGTATTCAGGATCCCTGATCCTTGATAACAGATATCCATTCTTTGGAAGAGTCGGGGAGAGGGGTGAAGCATGGTGAGTGTCAGTGATGAATGAGAGCCAGCCCTTTATGGGACTGGAGTGGGGTTGGAGAGTGCATGCTCTTAATGGGGGGAGCAGGCCTGCAACTAAGTCAATTGCTGACACTGTCTCCATAGAAAATATTCATTTATTGCTGCTGGGAAGGGATTATGCACAGAATACTGTTCTTATGACATTGAGCGTACACCAACTTGCAGTGTTCCCCAGCGTATTGTCTCTCTCCAGCATCCTCCAATTCAGGAAGCAACTGCATAAGCAGGAATGTGTGTGGCCGAGAAGGTACACCAATGCCTCCATTTCCATAGAAGCCTGAGGAAATTTGGCATGTCACCACCATTTATTTTACAGGTGCATCAATGAAGGTGTTCTGTCCCACGGTGTGGGGTGGGAACTGCTCAGCCCTAGACTGCAAGGAACTCCAGATGGGTGTGAACATGGCTCAGGATATCACGCATGCCTTCCTCCACTCCGTTCACTTCATCTACAATTCCCTCTCCCTTGGAAAAGCAGTCAATGTACCATAAGACTCCTACCATCCTAGCCATGCACTCATACAGCAGAGGAACACAAAAGCTGCAGATGCTGGAATCTCGAGCAAGATGTTCTCAGCAGGTCAGGCAGCATCTGTGGGGAGAAATGGTCAGCCATCATTTTGAATTGTGACCCTTTATCAAGACAAAGATGGAAAGGAAAAATTACAAATATAAAGGGGGAAAGAAGCTGGGGGATGGTCCTAGTGGTGATTAAGTATAGGACAGAAACTGTTGGAGGTGTAGCAAATCTTGATGAGAATATAGTTATTGAGGGGAGGACATCAATTTTGTTGAATTCTCTAATTAGCAGCATAATTAAGAAATTCCAGCTTCTGACTACAGCCAAAGACATCAATAGGTTCCTCAGTATTTACTGGATTTAGACCAATTAGGGCTGACTACTTACCCTGTGAGCTCAGCATGTCACAAACTTTAAAAAAAATTTTTAAATTTTTCACACTCTGAACCATATCAACCAAAATATATACAAACGTTTCTCATTAAATATACACAATGACATTTTCTCTCTTTTTTTCCCCCCTATCCTCCCTTTTTCCCTTCCCACCCCCCTCCAAAACCAATAATATTCAACATATACAATACAATAAAACCATAAAACAATGTCATCACACAATGAAAAATAAACAAGAAAAATGCGTCATCTATTTTTACACACTGAATCAAATCGTTTTGTCTTTTTATCACTTTAGGGGGTGAAGGTCAGAGGCAAGCTCTGTCTGTTATGTTCCATGTATGGTTCCCAAATTTGTTCAAATAATGTGACTTTATTTTTTAAATTATATGTTATTTTTTCCAATGGAATACTTTTATTCATTTCCATGTACCATTGCTGTATTATCAGGCTCTCTTCCATTTTCCAAGTTAACATTCTACACTTTTTTGCTACAGCTAAGGCTATCATAATTAATCTTTTTTGCGCTTTATCCAATTTGAGACCTAATTCATTACTTCTTATGTTACTTAAAAGAAAGATCTCTGGATTTTTTGGTATGTTATTTTTTGTGATTTTATTTAATATCTGATTTGGATCTTCCCAAAACGTATTCACTTTCTTACATGTCCAAATTGTATGATTTATTGCTCCCATTTCCTTCTTACAGCGAAAACATCTATCTGATAATGTTGGATCCCATTCTTTTAATTTTTGAGGAGTGATATATAATCTGTGTAACCAATTATACTGTATCATGCATAACCTTGTGTTTATTATATTCTTCATAGTTCGAGAACATAACTTTTCCCATGTTTCATTTTTTATCTTTATGTTTAAATCCTTTTCCCACTTTTGTTTAGGTTTATAGTTTATTTCATCATTTTCATTATGTTGCAGCTTAATGTACATGGTTGTTATAAATCTTTTAATTATCATTGTGTCTGTAATCACATATTCAAAGCTGCTTCCTTCTGGTAATCTCAGTCTGTTTCCCAATTTATCCTTTAAATAAGCTTTCAGTTGATGATATGCAAACATTGTACCATGAGTTATTCCATATTTGTACTTCAACTGTTCAAATGTTAATAAATTATTTCCCAAAAAACAATTTTCTATTCTTTTGATTCCTTTTCTCTCCCATTCTCTAAAGGAAAGGTTATCTATTGTAAAAGGGATTAGTGGGTTTTGTGTCAATAACAATTTTGGTATTTGGTAATTCATTTTTTTCCTTTCTAAGTGGATCTTCTTCCATGTATTAAGTAAATGATGCAATACTGGTGAGCTTTTATATTGTACCAGCTTTTATCCCACTTATAAAGTATATGTTCTGGTACTTTCTCCCCTATTTTATCTAGTTCTATCTTAGTCCAGTCTGGTTTTTCCCTTGTCTGGTAAAAATCTGATAAATACCTTAATTGTTCTGCTCTATAATAATTTCTAAAGTTTGGTAACTGCAAACCACCTTGGTTGTAATTCTCCGTTAATTTATCTAACATTATCCTCAGTTTCCCCCTTTCCACAAGAATTTCCTTATTATTCTCTTTAGTTCATTAAAGAATTTCTCTGTTAAGAGAATTGGTAACGATTGAAGTAAGTATTGTATCCTTGGAAAGACATTCATTTTAATGCAATTTACCCTCCCTTTCAACATTAGCAGTAATTCTTTCCAATGTTCTAAGTCTTCTTCCAATTTCTTTATTAGTGGCTGATAATTTAGTCTGTACAAGTTATTATCTAACCTGATCCCTAGGTATCAGATTGCTTGTGCTTGCCATTTAAATGGTGATTCTTTTTTAAATTTTGTATAATCCGCGTTACTCATTGGCATCACGTCACTTTTATTTGCATTGATCTTATACCCCGATATTTCTCCATATTCCTTCAATTTCTTATGTAATTCTTTTATTGATATTTCTGGTTCTGTTAGGTATGATGTCATCTGCAAATAAGCTTATTTTATACTCCTCCTTTATTTTTATCCCTTTTATTTTATTTTCTGTTCTTATCAGTTCTGCCAATGGTTCTGTTGCTAAGGCGAACAATGAGGGGGATAATGGACATCACTGTCTAGTTGACCTACTTAATTTAAATTGGCTCGATACATATCCATTTACTGTTACCTTCGCCAACGGTCCATTATACAATCCTTTAATCCAATTAATATATTTTTCTGGTAGATTGAACCTCTGTAATACTTTAAATAAATAATTCCATTCTACTCTGTCAAAGGCTTTTTTTGCGTCTAAAGCAACAGCCACCGTTGCCTTCTTATTTCCTTGAACTGCATGAATTGGATTAATAAATGTACAGACATTATCCGCTCTTTGTCTTTTAATAAATCCAATTTGATCTTGTTTTACTATTTTTGGTACACAGTTGGCCAATCTGTATGCTAATAATTTTGCTATCATCTTATAATCTGAGTTAAGTAGTGATATTGGTCTGTATGATGCTGGTGTTAATTGATCCTTCCCCGTCTTTGGTATTACTGTAATTATTGCTGTCTTACATGAATCTGGCAAGTTTTGTATTTCTTCTATCTGGTTCATTACTTCCAGGAGAGAAGGAATTAATAACTCTTTAAATGTTTTTTAGAATTCTATTGGGAATCCATCCTCTCCTGGTGTTTTATTGTTCGGCAGCTTTTTTAATATATCCTGTACTTCCTCTATTTCAAATGGTTTTATCAGTTTGTTTTGTTCATCTTCTTGCAATTTCAGCAGTTCAATTTTAGCTAAAAACTCTTCTATTTTATAATCTTTTCCCTCATTCTCAGTTTGATATAATTGTTTATAAAATTCCTTAAAGTTTTCATTAAACTCTATTGGGTTATATGTAATTCATTTGTCCTTTTTCCTTGATGTCAATACAGTTCTTTTAGCTTGTTCTGTTTTAAGTTGCCAGGCTAATATTTTATGTTTTTTTCTCCCAGTTCATAATACTTTTGCTTTGTTTTCATTATGTTCTTCTCCACCTTGTATGTTTGTAATGTTTCGTATTTTATTTTTTGTCTGCCAATTCTCTCCTTTTTGTTATATCATCCCTTTTTACTAGTTCCTTTTCTGTACCTACTATCTCCCTTTCCAACTGCTCTATTTCCCGATTGTAGTCCTTTTTCATCTTATTACGTAACTTATTATCTGCCCTCTAATGAAGGCTTTCATTGCGTCCCATAATATAAATTTGTCTTTCACTGATTCCATGTTTATTTCAAAATATGTTTTAATTTGGTGTTCAATAAACTCTCTAAATTCCTGCCTTTTAAGTACCATGGATTTTAACCTTCATCTATATGTTCTTGGTGGGATGTCCTCCAGTTCTATTGCTAATAACAGGGGTGAATATCTGATAGTAGTCTAGCTTTATACTCAGTTTTTCTAACTTTCCCTTGAATATGGGCTGACAACAAAAACATATCAATCCTTGAGTAAGTTTTGTGCCTACTCGAATAACATGAATATTCCTTCTCTCTTGGGTGTTGCCTCCTCCATATATCCATAAGTTTCATTTCCTGCATTGATTTAACCATAAATTTGGCTACTTTATTCTTTTTGCTAGTCTTTTGTCCAGTTTTATCCAACATTGGATCCAAATTAAGGTTAAAATCCCCTCCTATCAATATATTTCCCTGTGTATCTGCAATCCTCAAAAAAATATCCTGCATAAACTTTTGATCCTCCTCGTTAGGTGCATATATATTGAGAAAATTCCAAAATTCTGAGTATTTCTGACACTTTATCATTTACATACCTCCCTGCTGGATCTATTATTTCCTTATCTATTTTGATTAGTACATTTTTGTTAATTAGTATGGCTACACCTCTAGCTTTTGAATTATATGATGCTGCCGCTACGTATTCTACCCAGTCTCTCTTTAATTTGTTATGTTCCACTTCAGTTAGTTGCATTTCCTGCACATATGCTATATCTATTTTTTCTTTTTTCAGTCAATTTAATAGCCTCTTCCTTTTAATTAGGTTATATATTCCATTAATTTTTTTAGTCATATAGTTCAACATGGCCATCTTGTATCTCTTTTCCGCTTCCTCATTACCTCCATCCCCCTTTTCCCATTTTCATCTATCAGTTTTCCCTTTTTAAACTCAATGTATGACAACACATTTAAAACATAAAATACTCCAACAATTCCCACACCCAATATTACCTTAACCCCAAATGCTGTCCCCCCATCTCTGAGTTGCCCCTTATCCCTTGCCGGGCAACCACAACTTCCCTTTCCATTTGGATTCCGATCCTGCTTGCAAGCGTCAACTGATTTTGCAGTGATGGATATTCTCTCACCCCCAACCCCCCCCCCCAGAAAACACTTTTTTTTACACATATAACAAAGCTCTCCCTTTTTTCCCCTTCCTCCTTTTCCCTCTCTTTTCCCTCTTTAGTTCTTTACATATACATTGTTTTTACATCTTTATATATACTTTATCACCTTTCTTCATTCTCACTACATCTCTTCATCTCTCCCATCCTGCAAATGCTCTGCAAATTCTTGTGCTTCCTCCAGATCCGAGAACAGTCTGTTTTGCTCCCCGGGGATAAATATTTTGAGCACAGCTGGATGTCTTCACATGAATTTATAACCTTTTTTCCATCGATTTTGTTATATTAAACTCTTTCCTCTTCTTTAAGAGTTCAAAACTTGTGTCTGGGTAAAAAATTATTTTCTGACCCTTGTATTCCAATGGTTTATTATCTTCTCTAACTTTATTCCTTGCCCACTCAAGTATATTTTCTCTTGTCGTATATCTCAAAAATTTTACTAAGATGGATCTTGGTTTTTGATGTGTCTGTGGTTTTGGAGCTAGTGTTCTGTGTGCCCTTTCTATTCCATTTCTTCCTGCATTTCTGTCATTCCCAGGATCTTCGGGATCCATTCTTTTATAAATTCCTTCATATCTGTGCCTTCTTCATCTTCCTTTAGGCCCACTATTTTTATGTTGTTTCGCCTACTATAATTTTCCAACATATCAATTTTCTGAGATAACAACTCTTGTGTCTCTTTAATTTTTGTTTGTCACTTTCTTCCAATTTTCCTCGTCATTTACTTCCATTTCTACAGCTGTTTCTTGTTCTTCCACATTTTCTATTCTTTTCCCTATTTCAGTCATGACCCATTCTAAACTTTGCATTTTATCTTCTGTTCTTTTCATTTTTCTTTTAATTGCACTAAATTCTAATGACAACCATTCTTTTAATGCTCTCATTTGTTCTTCAAAAAAAGGCTTTATCTATATTCTGTCCATCTATTTTCCTTCCATTTTTCTGTGAAGATCTTGGTCTTCTTCCTCTTCTTCAGTGTCTGTACCTGTGTCTGTGTCTTCTTCTCTTCTTTGTATCTGTGTCTCTTCTGATTCTCCTGATGAATTGCTTTTATCATTTTGTCAGGCCTCTTCTTGCTGAGCCTCTTGTTGTTGATCCTCCCCCCTGGATTGCTCATCTGTCAGGCCTCCTGCTGCTGCTCCTCTTGCCGTTCACCCCGTCGACTTTCTTCCTTGCCTGGTTCCTCACTCTCATCTTCCAGCTGAGAGCCCTGGTGTCGGGCGTCCCTCAGCTGGTCGTGCCATGGTTGCCTGCTCCTCGGCTGAGCCCCCCTCCCGTCAGTGTTTCCTTTTACCTTTGATTGCGCACTTTTGTTTGGCTCAGAGAGCCATTTTTGCAGTCCACTGGTCGGGGGGGGGGTCGCGACTTCGTGGGGTGGGCACCAACTTCTGAGATCGGGTGCTCTTCGCCACCACGTCTCCCTGTTCCTTTGTGCAGGCAAGGCCTTCTTCTTTCTTTTCCGGTGACTTCTTTTTTCCCCGTTTTTACTTTTTCCTTCTTGGGTGCCATCTTCTTTCTCTTCTCTGCAACTTTATCTTCTATTTCTTAACCTTTATATTTGTTATGCTTTGTCTTTTCTTGACTTTTTTCTTTTTTTCTGGAGAGGGCTAGTTTTACCCTACCGGCCACTACTCCATCACGTGACTCCCTGACAGCATGTCACAAACTTGATTCATGATACCAAAACCAGAAATCTCTACCTGCTTTTGCGTCAAGTATACTGTAATGTTTTTTTCTCTGAGTTGAGAGATCAGCTTGTGTGGAGGAAGATCAACTATGTCCCTTATTGTCTGATATAAAGTTCAATATTTTTCATGTCGCTGAACGTATACAACCAAATGAAACCATGGTACATACAATACATAGCATGTCATTATCTCTCTCTCTCACACACACACACACACACACACACACACACACACACACACACACACACACACACACACAAAATGTTGAGATGATTAATTCGATTACAGGACACTTCATCAATTTCACAGCCTGTGGGAAGTTATTTCCCAGCCTGGTTGTTCTGATTTTGATGCTCCTGTACCTCCTTCCTGATGGTAGTGGGACAGAGATTGCATGCGCTGATTTGAAAAGGTTCTCAGTAATTCTTTGAGCCCTATTGAAGCAACACTTAGGAGATCCTAAGTGTTAGGATCTTAAGTAAATAGGAGATCCTAGAAAGGGAAGATGCTGCAGTCGGTATGGGTGGAAGTCAGAAATAGGAAAGGAGCAATCACTTTACTGCAAATAGTCTGTCGTCCCCAAAATGATTCTCGGGACACTGAGGATCAATTAAGGAACAATTTGGAATGGTGCAGGGATTACAGGGTTGTTGTTATGGGAGACTTCAACTTCCCTAATATTGACTGGCACTTCCTACTACAAGAGTGATAGATGGGGCTGAATTTGTCGGATGTCTCCAAGAAGGATAACTGACACAGTATGTGGTCTAGCCGAATAGAGCAGAGGCCATAGTGGATCTAGCAATGGGTAATGAACCTGGTCAGGTAGCAGACCTCTCAGCGGGAAAGCATTTGGGTGAGTGTGACCACAACTCCTTGAGCTTTAGCATAGTTTTGGACAAGGATAAAAGCAAACAAAATGGGAAAGTGTTAAATTGGGGAAGGGATAATTACGATGGGATGAGGCAGGAACTAACGAGAGTAAATTAGAAACAGATGTTCACGCGGGAAGCACAGAACTAATGTGGAAGAAATTTAGGGACCACTGCACTGGGTTAAAGATAGGTTTGTTCCACTGGGTCAAGGAAAAGATGTGTGGTTGACAAAACAGGTGAGGTAGCTAGTTAAGAGGTAATTGCTCAAGATGCCTTCATCTGTATCTATTGTGTTTCTCCAAAGCAAACTAGGTTCTGCTTCTAGACTGCACTTGGCACCTGAAATGATTTTGAACTGAATTAGTTCTTGCCAAAATGCAGAAATTTTTCAAAACAAAAAGGATCTTCAGGAGGAACTCAGCAGCCCATAGAATTGATTGAGAGAGAAAGACCACCTCTCTCTTAATTCCAGATCCCTACCCACCTCTTGAATCCAGGTCCATGCCCATTTTCAATCTGCAGAGAAGGCATAAACGAAGTATGGGAAAACAGAGGAGAGGGAATTGTAATCTGTCAATCTTCTTTTCTGCCCTTGAAGTTCAAAGATCATAGGTAGGAAATTTTGTCTGTGACCTTTGATTGCACGTCTTTGTGTCCCATCAGAGATTTAATTTGAAAGCACACAAATAAACAGTTCAGAAAGGCAGGCGTATCATGAACTATTGTACTCAAGTTTCAGTTTATTTGTCACAAAACACCCAGTACAGCGATAAGGGTTCTTCTGCAAGCAAACTAACATTCATACTGACGTGCAAAGAGCACAATTTACAGTGAAAAGGAAGACCAATTAGCACCAAACAATGGCAGTATGAGAGCACTGTCATGGGGTTCATTCAGGAGCCTGATGGCTGCAAGGAAGAAACTGTCTTTCAGCCTGCTTTCAGACTCGTGAGCCACCTTGCAGAGGGAGGAGGGAGAAGAGAGTGTGTCAAGGGTGGGATGGGTCCTTCAGTATGTTGTCTGCCATTCCTCGGCAGCGGAAGATGGAGGGGAGGGAAGTTTATGCGATGTTCTGACCTACATTCACCACCTTCTGTATCTCCACCTGATCTCGAACAGGGCAGCTCCTGTCTTATATTGTGATGCAGCCAGCAAAGATGCTTTCACTGGTCCTCCTGTAGAAGTTGTTGAGAGACAAGGCCTCAACAAATTTCCTCAGTCTTGTAAAACAAAAGAGATGTTGGTGAACTGTCTTGACTGGTGCTTGTTCCCCGGCCAGACCACTGGAGGTGTTTATTCCTTGAAGCTGTCTATGATTTTGACTTCAGCACCAGAAATGTGGACAGATAATTGAGACACAGTAGGGTGTACTTTGTACACTGCTCCACTTGCTGACTCTATATATTTCTACATTTCATAACCAAGAGAAATGAGAAATTTAGTTTTTATATTTACAATAGCTTCACTGGAGCTTTCTTGGAACCCAATGTTTATTCTAATATCCCAGTCTGACCACAATATTGTCATCTCCTTCAAGTTGATTGATCAGGGTAGAATGACCTAACGTAGTGTCTGTTTTACTGCTCATCTAATTTACATTGGGAGCATTTTTTTTCTCTTGAAGTAATGCTGGAGGAAAAAATACTTAATCAGCCATTCTTACCTGTGCAGCCACTTGATGGATTGTGCTACTGTTTTTTTTGTAAATGTTACTGATTCTGGAAATCCTGGCTTCTTGTTGGCACTAGAAGCAGTTTTTCTCTTTCTTTCTCTGGCTTGGCTTCGCGGACGAAGATTTATGGAGGGGTAATGTCCACGTCAGCTGCAGGCTCGTTTGTGGCTGACAAGTCCGATGCGGGACAAGCAGACACGGTTGCAGTGGTTGCAAGGGAAAATTGGTTGGTTGGGGTTGGGTGTTGGGTTTTTCCTCCTTTGTCTTTTGTCGGTGAGGTGGGCTCTGCGGTCTTCTTCAAAGGAGGTTGCTGCCCGCCGAACTGTGAGGCGCCAAGATGCACAGTTTGAGACGATATTAGAAGCAGTAACATAGGGTTAATCAACATCTGCTGCAGCCAGATTTGACAGTTAGTTTATGCCTGCTGTTCACAGCTCATCATGGCTGTGTAAACGAAGCAGCCATTTTATTGCCAGCTAAATTTAAGCTAATCCTGAGAAATTATCAACAAGTGCCTCGACATAACTAAATGGGTAACTCACCCACCCATTAATGAGGACTTTTGCTGTTCTTTCTTCCCCTGACACATGAAGGCAAGTCTTCAAATGAGCAGCAACTTCGGGTCCAGTTAAGCGAGTTGAGGGGTCAGGTAGAACATGCTGTGAATTATAACTTCCCCTCCGTGTCCCAACCGCCAGCTATTCACACTGGCACAAGTGGCCCCCTCCCTTTTATTCATGGGGAGTAGATCTGTTTGAGAGGAAGGGGTCAATGACCTGAAATGTTTAACTCTGTTTTTCTCTCTCAACTGTTTGATCTGCTGAGTGCTTCCAACCGTATCTGCTTACTTTGTGGGTCGGAACTGTATGTGTGTGAATCATTGTTATTGGGGAGCCCTGTAAATAATGTTATGTTCACTGTACATAACATCAGATACTGTTTATTGTCATGTAAGAAAGTAGAATTGCAATCTTAGGTGAAATTGGCTTCAGTCTGGCATAAGTCAGATAAAGATTCTCCATTAGCATTGCCCGGATCCCATTACCGTGAGACAAAGAGAAGCAAAATAAAGTAATTGAGTGTCCGTGGATTTGCCTCCAGCGCTCCTGCAGCCTTTGTAATTGCACAAGACTCCAGTTCGGTCCAAATCATTGATAACCCGAGGCCAGGTCCAAACCTCCATCACAGTGAGAAAGTTTTCAGCACTCAGGCTCTTTGGGAGCCCTTCTTGCCCTCAACATCCTCTTGAATTCAGCATGAGAGTCCTTTGACATCAAGTCACCAGCAGCCCACAGCCGGTGTGGGATCCTCACCTGCAAGTCACCAATAGCTCACCACCTGTGTGTGTCTTTCAGCCACAAAATTACCCGCTGGTCCACCATAGTGGTCATTGTCCTTAGGTTTATCTCCTCTGCTTCTCCTTCTCAACAGTGGGTATTCTCCCCATTACTGGTGCCCTGCACCAGTCCACTACTCCCCCAGAGTCTGCAAGCCCTCGTGGCCGCTGCTGAACATAGGCTCCAGACCCCACTGTCACAGGATTTAAAATAAAACATTGTTGGCCCCTTTAACAGTTGTTGGAAGTCAGATAGTGACTCCCAAGAATTTAAATTTGTTCACCCTTTCCACCTCTGATCCCTCTGGTTTTCCCTTCCTGAAGTCAATCAGCTCCATGGTTTTGGTGACATTGAGTGCAAGGGTGTTGTTTGTGCACCATTTAGCCAAGTTTTCAATCTCCCTCATGTATGCTGACCGATCACCTTTCTTTTTACAACCCACTAATGTGGTATTGTCGGCAAATTTGTAGATGGTGTTTTCATCCCGAGCTATTCAATCGTAGATGTAAATTGAGTAGAACAGGGGGTTAAGAAGCCACACTATGGCGCTACGGTATCGATGGAGATTGTGGAGGAGACTGATTGTGGTCTGGAGGTAAGGAAATCCAGGATATAATTACACAGTGGGTGTTATCTCCCAAGTTTTAGATTTTACTGATGAATTTTGAAGGGTTAATGGTATTAAATGCCGAACTGTAGTCAATAAAGAGCATCCTGATGTATGAATCTTTGCTGTTCAGGTTTTCCAGGTCTTTGTGTAGATCCAGTGAGATGGTATCCACTGCTGACCTGTTTCTCCGATAGGTGAACTGGAACATATCCATGTCACTGCTCAGAATGGAGCTAATATGCTTCAACACCAGCCTTTCAAAGCATGCAGTCATACATAAAGGAGGTCATGAAGGTGAGGGCATATATCCAGATGTTTTGACCTGAGTGCTTCCATCGATAGTCTTGAATCGATTCCCTTCTTATACTCATGCCACTCTTGATGGAGAGAGAGCAGCCTTGCCTAGGATCATGTTTCTGGTTTCCGTCCATTGAATTGTTCAAGTTTCAAAGTTCAGATTTATTGTCAGAGTACATACATGACATCACATACAACCTTGAGATTCTTTTTCATGCGGGCCAGGCAGAATTTCTAATTACTGGTAACTGCAAACTGTAATCAAAGAAAGAAAGAAATGGAAACAAACTACAAATACAGAAATTTAAATATTCAGTCATAAATAATGAGCAAAGTATGAGTCTTTGAATGAGTCTGTTGTCTAGAAGTCTGTTGGTGGAGGGGTAGCATCTGTTCCTGAATCTACTGGTAGGACTCCTGTGACACCTGTACCTCCTTCCTCATGGCAGCAGTGAGAACAGAGCACGCTCTGGGTGGCATGGACCATTGATGATTGCTGCTGCTCTCCGACGGCAGCGTCCAATATAGATTTTCAAGATAGTGGGGAGAGTTTTACCTGTGATATTCTGGGCTATTCCACTACCTTTTGTTGGGCTTTCCATCAGAGGTATTGGTGCCCCCAAACAAAGCCGTGCTGCAGCAAGTCAGCACACTTTCCACGATACATCTGTAGAAGTTTGCCTTAGTTTTCAGTGACATCCTGAACCTCCACAAACTACTGAGGAAATTGAGGTGCCAATATGCTTTTATTCCCACAGCAGGGGACCGTTGGACACTGCAGTGTTCCTGCATTACTGGTTGTGGAAATATTGTCTACTGTGGCTGCTGCTGTATTCCTGTAGATAGGATGCATGGGGCTATTGCTTCTGTTACAAGCCCAGAGGACCCATAAACCCAGCAGATATTCACCAAGACAAATGGTTACTTAAACAGAAGTTGCTTTTTATTATCTTTACACTTGAAAACAGAATTAGACTTTAACATCACTATTGACTTAACGAACCTAACTTAACGCCCTTCTAATTCTAAGCTCACGTAAATGTATGTTTGATCCACAGTCCAATCTCACTTCTCATTCCTCCAAGTTCACTTGTTGCAGGCAATTCTTATACTGTGCACAGAATTTAAGATTTATAAAGTTTACCAGGCTTTGGTGCTTGAAAGGTAAATGGTTACCACTCAGGAAGGTTTTTGTCAATTTTCAGAGAGAGATTTGTTGTTCCTTTTTAATCAGCCACTTTAGTGTCTTGTTGACGCAACTTGCCCCTTCAGGGTTCTCCAGATGATAAGCTCTTTCTTTCAGGTCACCACAGAGTTCCTTCTTGTTTCCCTTATTCCAAGTGAAACATTAGATAGCCAGTCCTCTCCTCTTGCATGAATCACAAGGGCTTTGACCAGGCCATCTTACAACTGGGCTTTCCAAAAGATTGCCAGCTTGTCCTGTTCCAGTCCCAGCTGCTGTTGCTAATTGTAACACTGTAGAAATGATCTCTGTCTGTTTGTCTGTCTCTCTCTCTGTGAGAAAGCCTGTTTGACTCTCTCTGCTTGTAAAACCACATGGCCCTCTTAGAACAGCAAGTTCTCTTCCAGACAGAAGGTGACTCTGACAAGCTCTTTCATATGTTGCCTTTTTGTAAACAACAATCCATTAGTGAAGTCTCGTGGGCACTCTCCAAAGCTTTTGCAAAGGCTCTGGGGCTGACATGTCTAGCATGAGCAGAGCTCTAGCATTTCAAATAAGATCTGTTTTAAAGTGTTTGTATGTGACTTACACTAACAAACCTTTCCCAGTTTATCTCCCAAAAACATATCTATATACTCTGTCACACTTCCTAAAATCTCCTTTCTTGCAGTTTAATTTTTGCTGCTGACATCCTACTGGCAGCATTTGCTGCTTTTCGATACTCATCTTGGAGTTGTGATCCCCTGGTTTACCTTTTGGAAACTATTTTTTTCTGATTTTCTTTCTTTTTACAACCTGCTGGCCTCCATCATAAGTCCCTAGGTATGCAGAAGCAGAAGTTTAAGTTTATTGTCATACACATTATACCAAGTACATGGTACTTCAGCTGAACATCTGAAAAAAAATAGTGTGCACTGAATTAGATTAAAAAGAGAGAATAAATATAAAAGATGGACAATAATAAATATTCCCTATTACAATAGTGCAGACAATAATTTTGTGTTGTCAGAACAGTCTGATTAGTGCAACAAGGAGAGGTTCAAGAGCCTGATACCTGTTTGAAAGTGGAAGGTGCTGGTCTTCAGGTTTTGTACCTTTTGTCCCAAGATGTAGTGATAGAGATTTTGTGAGCAGTCCAGTAGACATCTCACACCAAGTACAACAAGTGGGCACAGTACAAAGGTGCAGATTTACAGAGATCAGTTGGTATGGAGCAAAGGCAAATATTGGGGTACGTTCAGGAATCTGATAACAGCTGTGCAGAAACTGTCCTTAAATATAATGGTGCAAGATCTCACACCCGTGAATCTTCTTCCTCAGATGGGGGTGAGGGATGGGGTGGGTGGTGGTGAAGAATTTGTGGACGGGATGAGGTGAGCATTTCAATGCTTTTCAAAGGCCAGATGTTCTTTCTATCATATTTGATATTCTTGTGATTCTGAGTTTGACAGAAATGTGCTGCATGTGAAGTGATTTTGGATCTCCTGGTCAACAAAGTATCACTTTCACCCCGAGAGAAACAGGTTCTTCGGCCCTCCATCCATGCTATCAATTATATCTCTCTGCTCATCTCATTTACCAGCACTTGCTCTGCTATGGGGATTTATATTTTTATTACATTTTAAAGATACAGCTTGTGAGGCTCTCCTGCCCAAATACACCAATTAACCGACAAGCCCCTTACACTTTTGGAGAGTGGGAGGAAACCAGAGCACCAGGAAGAAACCCATATGGTCATGGGGAGAATGTACAAACTCCTTGCAGACCGCGGCGGATTCAAACCCCTGTCGCTTGCGCTGTAATAGCATTGTGCTTACCGCTACTTTAAGATGCTACTTAAATGTTATGAGAGGTTATGCCCCTACCGCCCAGTCAGGTTTGTGCTTCCAGATTGCAACCACGCTCTTAGTGGAAAATCTCTGCCTCAGAACCAGACTGCACTCCCACCCTTAACTCTCAACCCATATTCTCTAAATTTAGACACCTCTATTGCGGGAGCTTGTTTCCTCTTATCTGCCTACTTAAGGCACTCATAATTTGGGACATCTCAATCAGGAGTTTCTGCAAAATTTGATGAGAAGCTACAGGAGCAAGGTGGAACATTATCACCGAAGCCAGAGGTATTAAACTCTGCACCAGAAGACTTGTTCCTGGCAGCAGAATCGGCTATGAATTGTGCTGTGTGTTGGCAGCCCTTTGTTTTTGAGATGTTTTGGAACCTTTTACATAAATAGACATAAGGCTTCTCTGGCTAATTTGAATTGTATTTCCATTAGCTCTAAACTGATTGCACCTCCACTCTTGTTCATCATTTCAGCAAATTGAGAAGGTTAGAAGAAATGTCAAAGCAAAATGCTTTTTTGGAGAAATTACATAAACAGTAGTGACATTTAGGTCTGTTTATGCAACTGAAGGCCAAAGCAGTGCCAAAAAGTCATAATAGTTTTAACTGGAATCAATCTGTTGAATGGATGTTTCAACACTGAAGGTCTCATCAATAAACAGCAAAAAATGCTTTCCAGTAGTCATCGTGGGCTATTTAATCAAAATCACATCCATGCCCTTGACAGCACTTTGCATGCACACAAGAAAAGTGTGCAGCCTCACAAATTATTTCCTGAAAACTTGAAATTGTCCCATATGCCCTTCTGACGTTTATACCCCTGCGCGCTTTTATCTGGTGGGAATATTCTTGAAAACTTACAGATTTTCCTTCATCACTCAAGTCCTTGATCATTCAGGGCTTCAAGCCCCTTTTTCTCTGAACCATGAAAGAATTCACCAAGTGCACAATCACACAGGCTGAAGGGCCCATTTCTATGCTGGAATGCTCTCTGTTCTCCTGCTGCCTGGGAAATGAAGGATCCATCACTCTTTCCTCTCCTCCAAAGGGGCAAAAGGTTTAAGAGTGTGAAATCGAGCACCAGCAGGCTTATAGATTCTTCCACCACAGCCATCAGGCTCCTGAATGAACTGCATAATAGTGCAATCGTGCTGCCCTTGCTTGGTGATCATTGATCTTTCTTTTCTTCATAATTCCAGGCTCCAATTATGGTCTTTACACAGCTGTGTGAAATTCTTGGTTTGCCCAGGCATGGATAAGAATTGTGACCCCATTTCTAAAAGCACCATAATGGCTTCAGATTCGTAGCAAGCCCATAATATCCTCGCCAAGGACAACCATGCCAAATTTCTTGTAAGCGCTGTCTTTGAGATGTTTGCTGTCTCATTGCTCTTGCCTGTGCTAAGCAAGGAGGTTGAGCCGTTAGTGCAGGTGCCCATTTTGGAGGGACTTGTGCATGATTTGCAGTTCTATATCCCGTAGGTGAGGAAGATAAAAGATGATCAAGGGAAATTGCCACTCTTCCAAAGCAGGACCATACCTTCAAAGCGACCTAGTGGGTCAAGAGATTGCAAAATAGAATGGAGATTATCTCTATGTCATTCTAATAAATTGAGATTGTTTGGAGATTTGCCAGCTCTAATCCCTGGGAATTATGGTTTTCCAAGTAATTCTCGGCAATTATATTTTTTCAACAGTAGACAATCTTTTGGAGTTGAATGATCACAAAGGAATGTCAAGTATGGTCCTCCCATCGTTTTTCCTTGTAATTTCATTTTAATTCTGCAAACTGAACAATAGTTTGAAAGAAAACTCGGGAGTGCGATGAAATTAATTAATTAATTTTCTGCAGATTTTTCAACACATCTCAAATAGTGGGTGAACCTTGTATCATTCCTTCCACTGCCCTCTCATACAAAGTATACATTTATTCTCACATGCAGAATTACAATGCACAGTTGGTCCCATGGTAGTTTATGGTCTGGATTAGGGTTGCATGGAGAGGAGAGAACACCCTGCATTGGGTGTACACCAACATCCCTGGTGGGTAAAAGGCTGCATCTTTCCCTCTCCCTGGTTACTCGTATCACATAACCGTCCAGCTAACTTCAGCCTACAGACTGCTGACGAAGCAAATGAGGTGAGTTCGCAGGGAGATCTGGTCATGGTGGGGTGGGGTGTGGGGTGGGTGCATAGCACTGTTGCATGACTGCTTTGAGACAACAGACTGGAGCTGTTTCAGGGAGGCAACCACCTACAATAGTTGTGGAAACAATGGAGTACATGAGCTCAGTGATTGGCTACATTAGCAAGTCCATTGAGGATGTCACCGAGATCAAATGCTTCACAACCAAGGCTAATCAGAAACCATACAAAGTATATGAGATCTGGGCCCTTCTCAGAGCTTGTGGTGCTGCCTTCAGGACAGGGTGGAGTATGGCTTTAAGATCAGCCAGGGCTGAACTCTCCCATGCAATCTAGAAGACAAAGCAGGGTATGCATAGAAGATCCTCAGACAGCTGTGCGACACCAGCAACATGAGGTGCATGTGGCAAGGGATCATGACTATAATTGATCATGTTAACCTTGCAAATTAAGGACAATAACACCTCTCTTTCGGACAGACTGAACACTTTCTATGTACAGTTTGATGAGAAGAACAAGATGATGTCAAAGAAAGCTCTGTGTACCCTGATGAATAGCCGCGGCCAAGGTGAGGAGAACCCTCTGCAAGATGAACAAGGCGGTGGGATCAGGCAACATACTGGTCGAGTACTGAATGACTGAGTAGACCAATTGACGGAGATCTTCACAGACATTTACAAACCCTCACTGCAGCAGTCCATCATTCCCTCAGAGGTCAAGGCAGCCACCTAAGAGGATGACAATAACCGGCCTCAGTGAACAGTGGCCCTGTGCACTGGCCTCCACCATTATGAAATTCTTCGAGCGTCTGGTGATGGAAAGCATTAAAGCACACCTCCCAGAAATGCTATACCCATTTCAATTCACCTACAGAACAAAACTGTTCCACAGACGATGCAATAGCCTTGTTGCTTCACTCCTTCCTAAGCCACCTGGAGAACACCTCAGCTCAGCATTTAATGCAATCATTCCCCAGAGGATGGAGGAGAAGCAGTTCTCGCTGGGACTCAACACCCCTCTCAGTAACTGGATCTTGGACTTCCTAACGGAAAGACCACAGTCTGTCTGGGTCAGTAGCAGGACATCAGCCACTATTACACTGAGCACTGGCTCACCTCAGGGCAGTGCGCTCAGCCCACTCCTGTTCTCGCCTCTAACCCAAGACTACATTGCTAGATCCAGCACCAACAGTGTCATCAAGTTTGCAGATGACACAACAGTAGTTGGCCCCATCAGCAATAACGATGATGTCACACTATAGAGAAGAGGTGGAACATCTTGTGAAATGGTGCGAGTGTAACAAGCTGAGAATCACAGAGTCTCCCTACCCCCCCCCCCATGACTTGATCTAATGGGATTGTTATCTAAAGAGGGCACACAAAATCATTGAGGCCTCTTCCACCCTGCACACAGCATATTTCAGCTGCTCTGTCAGAGAAGAGATACAGGAATATCAGACTGAGGAACAGATTTTTCCAACAGGCAGTGAGAATGCTGAATGACCAAAGGAACTGCTCATACAAAATATCTGAAATTCTCAAATGTACCAAACAGATTTATTTATTTATCTATGTGTATTGATGAAATACTTGTCCTGCATATGTATTATTTGTCTGTATGCATGCTATATCTGGTTGTGTGTCTACATGATTTGCACGTGGATAGGAGAAAGCTGTTTCGTCAGGTTGTACTTGTATAATCAGACGACAATAAACTTGAATTGACTCGGTTTCAAAAGCTGTTGGAAATAAACTGTTCTTGAACTTTGAGTTGCTGGACTTCAGACTCCTGTACCTTTTACTTGAAGGTAACAGCGAGAACTTGGTATGATGGAACTTTTTAAAGGAACTGGGATTATGTATTCTTTCTCCAAAAATACTCAGTTTAATTTTTTAAATGATGACAGTAGGTCAAAACTTCATTGATTCCAGATGGAACTGCACACAGATGCAGTGACGAGGCCCATTGATTTTGCCACTGCATGATGCAGTCTACTGAGGTGAAGTGGACCAAAGGTTCAACAGAAGCTGAGCAAAGCATGATTCAACATAGGGCGATGTCACTTAGTCCCCTTGTGGCTGTGCTACTTCAAGTCTTGTTCTGCTTTTTGCTCATTCCACCTAAATCAGGTTCCTTCAGTTTTGGGAACAAACCCAAAATAGGCTTCGATGTTACACTGAATCTCACAGAAAAGTGGCTGTATGAAAAATGGGAAATATGTCACCCAGGTCTCAGCTGTGGCTATGGAGGAGATGTTATTCTGGATTCCAGCCCTGACTTGGCTGGCATCTCTGGGACCATTCTGTGTATTTTTGTATTGTTTTAATTGTAGTTTTTTAAAATTGTTTTTATCTGTTCTTGTATGTTGTATTGTGAGTACCGCAGGTTGCGTTTTTAATTTTGTTGTGTTTTCTTTCGCAACGACAATAAAGTACTTATGTACTTAATATAAAAACACGGGGCTATTTGATATCCTGATGCCCACCAAGCAGGGTGAGTGGTAACTCTGTGTTTGATGATCAACACTATCCTTCTCTAGTCACAGTTGGGATTGGTCACCAAAGTCAAGTCGAGTTTATTGCCATTTGATTGTACAAGTTCAAGCCAACGGAACAGCTTTCTCCTGTCCTCGGTGACACAACACATATGCAGACAAATAGTACATAAGCAGGATAAGTATTATATCCATAAAAATAATTAAATCAACATTGTTTTGTACATGTGAGAGTCTCGGAAGTTTAGTGTGAGAGGTTCCTTTGGTCGTTCAGCATTCTCACTGTCCGTGGGAGGAGGTGATGGCCCTGATACTCCTGTATCTCTTCTCCGACGGGAGCAGCTGAAAGATGCTGTGTGCCAGGTGGAAGGGGTCCTTATTGATCTTGCGAGCCCTCTTCAGAGAATGATTCTAGTAGATCACATCAATGGTGGGGGAGAGACTCCAATGATCCTCTCTGCAACTCTTATGGCCTGTGGATGACGTCCAATCCATTTCTCTGCACGATGCAGTTGGCCAGGATGATCTCGATGAAGCTCCATAACGGTGGACGGTAGCCCTGACCGCTTCAGTCTTCTCAGGAAGTGCAATGACTGTTGTGCCTTTCTGACAAGTGAGGAAATGTTGAGTGTCCACAAAAGATCACTAGTTAAGTGAACTCCAAGGAACTTGGTGTTCTCCACACTCTCTACTACGGAGTTGTTGATGTGTAGTGGAGGGTGGTCATTCCTGGTCCTCCTGAAGTCCACAATCATTTCCTTCGTTTTGATCATGTTGAGACTCGGGTTGTTACTTAGGCACCCCATTTCATGAGATTTTCCACCTCTTCTCTGTAGACCGACTTATTGTTGCTGATGAGGCCACTACTGATGTGTCATCTGCAAACATGACATTGTTGGTGCTGGACCCGGTGATGTAGTCATGCGTCAGTTGCGTGAACAGGAGTGGGCTGAACACACAGCCCTGAGGTGCACCGATGCTCAGCGCGACGGTGTTCAACATTGTGTACCGACCTGGACAGATGTAGTCTTTCCATAAGGAAATCCAGGATCCAGTTGCAGAGAGTCGGAGCGAGGACAGCTTCCCCACCAGCCTCTGGGGAGTGATTGTATTAAATACTGAGCTGAAGTCAGTGAACAGCTGCCTGGCATATGAGGTGTCGTTCTCCAAGTAGACCAGGACAGAGTGAAGCGACAAGGCTATAGTATCGTCTGTAGAATGGTTTAATTGATAGGCAAATTGAAATGGATCGAGCGTCCCTTGGAGGTCTGCTTTGATGCTTTCCATCACAAGAGGCTCGAGGCATTTCATAATGGTGGAGGTCAGTGCCCAGGAAGGCAGATGGCTGCAAACCCATCATGGGCACTGACCTATGCACTGAGGACATCCATGTGAGACTTGAGAAGGCAGTCAACATCATGAAGGACCCCCATCACCTTGGTCACAACCTCCTCTCACTGCTAATGTCAGGCAGAAGATTCTGAAGCCTGAAGTCTTACACCTCCAAATTTAAGAACAGGTTTTATCCAACAGTTGTCAGGCTCTTGTACAAACTGGAATATTTATGTATCTATTATTTTACATTTATTTTCTCTTTTTCTGCCTTGTGGAAATTTAATTTAGACTGTAGTAGTTGGTGTATCTTACATACCTGTTTAGGAGCTGAAATAGGCTATCCAGCCCATCAAGTCTGCATCGCCTTTTAATCAGGAGCTGATTCTTTATCCCACTCAACGCCACCTCCCACCTTCTCCCCATAACCAATGATGCCTTGGCTAAACAAGAACCTATCAATCTCTGATTTGGCTGCAGCTAAAAATTTCTGTCCATCTGCCCATTTCTTTCTTTGGCTTGGCTTTGCGGACGAAGATTTATGGAGGGGGTAAAAGTCCACGTCAGCTGCAGGCTCGTTTGTGGCTGACAAGTCCGATGCGGGACAGGCAGACACGGTTGCAGCGGCTGCAGGGGAAAATTGGTTGGCTGGGGTTGGGTGTTGGGTTTTTCCTCCTTTGCCTTTTGTCAGTGAGGTGGGCTCTGCGCTCTTCTTCAAAGGAGGTTGCTGCCCGCCAAACTGTGAGGCGCCAAGATGCATGGTTTGAGGCGATATCAGCCCACTGGCGGTGGTCATTGTGGCAGGCACCAAGAGATTTCTTTAGGTAGTCCTTGTACCTTTTCTTTGGTGCACCTCTGTCACGGTGGCCAGTGGAGAGCTCGCCATATAACACGATCTTGGGAAGGCGATGGTCCTCCATTCTGGAGACGTGACCCACCCAGCGCAGCTGGATCTTCAGCAGCGTGGACTCGATGCTGTCGACCTCTGCCATCTCGAGTACTTCGACGTTAGGGATGAAAGCGCTCCAATGGATGTTGAGGATGGAGCGGAGACAACGCTGGTGGAAGCGTTCTAGGAGCCGTAGGTGATGCCGGTAGAGGACCCATGATTCGGAGCCAAACAGGAGTGTGGGTATGACAACGGCTCTGTATACGCTTATCTGCCCATTCTACTCATGTATATGACAATAAACTCTCATTTTACTCATTACCTTCTGAAAAACCAGCACCTTCTCGCCTCCTCTTTTTTTTTGAATATTTTATTACTGATTTTCGAAACATAAACTTAAACAGTTCTCAACATTATCAGTGACAATGTTAATAGTTTCACCATTGAGTACAATTTAATTCTATACAAAGTTTTCTGCAGAGTTCAAGCTCTTTTTGCCCCCTCCCTCCCCCACCCCCTACACTCTCAACATTTAACACTTAACTAACCACAGTTACATACGACATTGAAGACACTCACAACAAAGGTGTGAAACATATATCAGGGGTTTATGGGTTTGTCACGACATGGCGACCAGCGCTCAGGCTGTTATCTCTTTCTTTTCTTGACTTTTCCTGGTTGGGATGGGATGGACCCCCCACCCCCCCTCACCCACTGATTGAGGGATAGACGGGGGAGGTAGGGTTGCGAGGCGCGATGGTCCACACTATAGTCGTGCTTCTAAAGAATTTAAGTACGGTTGTCAAATTCCAAAATTCTGCACTTCACTTCCGAATTATCTCCACACTTCTGTTTTGGATCGCTCCTTTAAAACATTCCTTTAAGGCCTACCTCTTTAACCAAACTATTGGTCATCTACCCATGGGTAAACTTTTTCGGTTTTTTTTCTTGGTGAAAGACATTGGCTCTTTATAAATGAAGGTTGTTTTTGTATCAAATGATAAAGCAGTTTGTTGGCTAAATAGAGGTGCTTTCATTTTGTACCTAACCATTCAGAATAAGGATTTGATTTTGGCAGTAAGTCCCTGAAGTAACTTGGAGAACTGCAGATGCTGGAAACTTGAGCAAACAAAGAGAAATTTTAGTTCATGTTAATGTGTCACACTACACCTTGTACAGTGAGAAGGGTTCTTCTGCAAGCAAGCAAGCAGGTTACCTATAACATTCATACAGCTATGTAAAGAGCAGTTTGTGGCATGGAAAACTGCAACAAATAGAAAGTTGAACTAATACCAAGCAAGGGCAGTGTGATAGGAGTGTTATGGGGTTCATTCTGCCTGTGGGGAAGAAACTGTCTTTCAGCCTGTTGGTGTGCACTCTCACACTTTCAGCCCTCTCCACTGTGAGAGGAGAGAGAATAGAGAATAGAGTGTCTCCGGGGAGTGATGGGTCCTTCAGTACATTGGCTGTCTCTCATCACCAGTGAGAGAAGCAGATGGAATCCATGGAGGGGAGGGAAGTTAGTGTGATGTTCTGAGCTGCATTCATCTTTTGCAGCTTCTTTCGATCCTGACCCGAAACACTGACAGACTATTTCTCTCCTTGAATGTTACCTGACTGGCTGAGTCCCTCTAGCTTCTCTTGTTTGCCATGAAATAAATCTAAATTTTTTAAATTTAAATTTTTAGACATACAGCACAGTAGCAGGCCATTTCAGCCCATGAGTCTGTGCCACCTAATTACCCTACACCCCTGTACATTTTGAACGGTGGAAGGAAACTAGAGCCCACAGGGAGAACCCACGCAGACACGGGGAGAACGTACAAACTCCTTACAGACAGCACAGGATTCGAACCCCAGTCTCAATCGCTAGCATTGTAAAGGTGTTGCACTAACCACTACTCCATTGTGCTGCCCTAAGTTGTTCGGCATGCTCTAACATATTTAACAGTACAACAGATTGCCTCAGATTCTCTGCCAAAGACCACCTCTACAGATTCTCTCTCTCCCAATCTCTTTGGCTTGGCTTCGCGGACGAAGATTTATGGAGGGGGTAAAAAGTCCACGTCAGCTGCAGGCTCGTTTGTGGCTGACAAGTCCGATGCGGGACAGGCAGACACGATTGCAGCGGATGCAGGGGAAAATTGGTTGGTTGGGGTTGGGTGTTGGGTTTTTCCTCCTTTGCCTTTTGTCAGTGAGGTGGGCTCTGCGGTCTTCTTCAAAGGAGGTTGCTGCCCGCCAAACTGTGAGGCGCCAAGAAGCACGGTTTGAGGCGTTATCAGCCCACTGGCGGTGGTCAATGTGGCAGGCACCAAGAGATTTCTTTAGGCAGTCCTTGTACCTTTTCTTTGGTGCACCTCTGTCACGGTGGCCAGTAGAGAGCTCGCCATATAACACGATATTGCTAACTAGCACAGTTGCATGGGGTGTCAATTTGGTTATTTTAGTTTGAAACTTACATCTTAATTCTTTCAGTAATTGAAGATAGATAAATGGGTATTTGCTAGAACCTCTTTGGAGTGTAGAATTCATCACTGCACTGCCACTGATCTTGTAACAGTTAATCCCTTGAAATAATGTTGGGATTCACTGTTCAGTGATGGATTTATGCTAGAATACTTTGGCATACCAGTGGAACTAATTAAAAATGTTCAATGCTGCACGTCTATTAAAAGTAAGGAACTATTCCTAAATGAAAGACCATCATTAGTCTTGGTTGTATGGCACAGCAAAATGTTTCAAACCAGCAGTTAAATCCCAAGATAAGTCAAAGGTGGCCCATTTTCTGAATATTTAGTTCGCCTGATCATTCAGGAGGGACGAAATTAGCAGCCTATCCTCTCCCATCACAAGATAACCAGAGCAGAGCAGGCAGTTGCCAATAAGAAGTGGGGAGGTGTTGAAATTGACAGATTTGGGGCAACTGATTTATGTTGAACACACAACGTGGTGGGGAGAGACCACTGTCGCTGGCAGGGTGGAGATAGATAGGAAGTGAGGTATTTCCCTCATGGATCTTTCCTAAAAGCTATCATTAAACTGCTATTACCACCACTTCTTATTGGATTGCAGCACCCACAGTTATATTTACATCAATGGTTCTCAACCTTTTACTTTCCACTCACACAGTAATCTACAGAGCATCTATAGCATCCTATGCCATAGGTGGTCTGCGGTTGGTAAGGGATTACTTAAGGTGGCATGTGAGTGGAAAGAAAAAGTTTGAGAACCACTGATCTACGTATTGCTTACCCCACCCTGGTATGACTTGTCTTCCACCCAACCCTTTTGTTTCTCTTGCCTCTCTCCTCCCCCTTTGTACGGCACCTGCTAATCAACTGTCTCTGTCTCATGTTTCACATCTCCCTGGTTCACCAATTCTGACTATCATCCAATCCCTCCCACCCTGTTCACATTATAACAGCCATCTCTCAGTCCTAATGAAGTGTTCCTGCCCGAACCGTCGACCGTTCTTTCTCTCCCATTGATGCTGCTCGACCTGCTAAGTTCCTCCAGCAAACTGTGTATTGCTCCAGATTCCAGTATCTGCAGTTTCTCGTGGGACTCCAGTGAAGGGCAGAACCTGGGGCATTGGCAGGACGAGAGGGACAATGTTTGGATGGATATGGGGTTGGCAGAACAGTTATGACAAAGGGGGAGAGAAAAGGGACTCAAAGTGAAGCGCTTGTGTTTCAGGAGCCAGTGTCATTCAGCAAGAACATGGTGCTCTAGACAGCAAGATTTCAAAAAACCTCGCACTTACAGAGAATAGTCCTAGAAATGCCAGCCAAGACAGGGCTGGCTTGTGGAACCACATCCCCTCTATAACTACAGCTGGGTGACATATGGTCCATTTTTAGTGCAGCCACTGCAGTCTTTTCCATGAGACTGGCACTCCTTAAAAGCCAATCCCTTTAATCAAGTGATCTGGTGATGGACAGAATACTTTATTTATGAAAGTTGTCATTGTTGAATCAATCGATAAGGCAAGTTGTTGACTCAATAAAGGTGTTTTCATTTTGTAATTAATCATAGAGCCATAGTACATTACAGCACAGAAAACAGGCCCTTAGGCCCTTCTAGATTGTGCCAAATTATTATTCTGCCAAGTCCCACTGACCTGCACCCAGTCCATGAACCTCCATACCCCTCCCATCCATGTACATGTCCAAATTTTTCTTAAATGTTAAAATTGAGCCTGCATTCACCACTTCACTTGGCAGTTCGTTCCACCCTCTCGTCATTTCTGTGTGAAGAATTTCCTAATTTTCCCCCTAAACTTTTTCCATTTCACCCATAACCCACGTCCTCTGATTGGTGTTTCACCCAATGTCAGTGGAAAAAGCTGACTTACATTTATTCTGTCTATCCCCTTATAATTCTGTATATCTTTATCAAATTTCCCCTTTATCTACGGTCCAGAGAATAATGTGCTAACCTATTTAACCTTTCCGTGTAGCTCAGTTTCGGAAGTCCGGCGATATCCTAGTAAATCTTCTTTGCACTCTTTCTATCTTATTCATATCATTCCAATATTTATGTGTCCAAAATTGCATACAATATTCCAAGTTTGGCCTCACCAATGTCTTATACAACTTTAACATAACATCCCAACTCCGATACTCAGTACTTAAAGCTCTCTTTACAACCCTATCCACCTATGACGCCACTTTCAGGGAATTATTTATCTATATTCCCAGATTCCTCAGTTCTACTGCCCTCCTCAATGCCCTGCCATTTACCGTGTATGTATATCTTAGTTTGTCCTTCCAAAATGCAACATTCACACTTGTCTGCATTAAATTCCATCTGCCATTTTTCAGCCTTGCAGGGACAAATCCCTCTGCAAGTTTTGAAAGCCTTCCTTGCTGTTCAGAACACCTCCAGTCTTTGAGTCGTCTGCAAACTTGCTGATCCAGTTGACCACATTATCATCTAGATCATTGATATAGATGATAAACAACAAAGGTCCCAGCACTGATCCCTGAAGCACACCACCAGTCACATGCCACCATTCATAATAACGATTTGATTTTGACTAGTCCCTGAAATAAATAAAAAGAATACTGCTTGACTAGGGCCAAGTTTTCGATGTTAAATAAAAATGATGGAGCACCCAGAGAGCACCAGAGACACATTTATCTCATTGGAATTATTGGAACTGAGCAAAAGAGAATTGGCCATAATTGGTGACATGTATTGAGATCAGACCTGCTCCAAGAGGAATGTAAGAAACCCTTCAAGTTCAATTGTACAAGTAAAACCTGATGGAACAGCATTCTTTGGTCCTTGGCACAAAAACATAAAAATATACATCCAGATATAACAAGCAGTTAGACAAACGATACATATGCATTATGTATCTTCAGAGATAAATAAATATTGTTAAATAAATAGTAGTGCCTTGGAAGGTTTGTATGAGTAGTTGATCGATCAATCAGCCGTCTCATTGGCCATGGAAAGAAGCTGTTTCCCAGACTGGTGGTGCTGGCTCTGATACTCCTGTATCTCTTTCCCGAGTTGGGTAGCTGCAAGATGCTGTGTGCAGGGTGATAGGCATCCTCAGCGATTTTTCTCAACGATCCCGGTAGATCATGTTGATGGGGGGAGTGGGGGGAAGGTGGTAGGTCCTGTAGATTGACCTCCAATCCAATGCCTGACAGCAACCATACCATAGTGTGATACAGCCAGCCAGGACACTCTCAATAGAGCTCCTGTAGAAAACTGACAGGATGATAGCCAGCAGCTTTGTCCACTTAAGTCTTCTCAGGAAGTGCAGTTGCTGTTGTGCCTCCTGACAAGTGAGGAGGTGTTATGTGTCCAGGATAGGTCACTACTTAAGTGGACTCTGAGGAACTTGGTGCTCATTGCAGAACCAGTGTCTGACCTTGCCACACGTTATCTTCCCTTGTGCCCAGTCCTGCTCTGACTAGGTGGACAGGATGTATATCACTGTCCCAGAGCCTCCTAGAATCTCAGGAAGTAGCAACCCCCCCAAAAAAACATACCCCACCCCCCCCCACCCAAGACTGCTCTATGAAAGCTATCACTTGTTTCAAAGCTTTCAAGTACAACACATAAAAGTGCTGGTGAAACTCAGCAGGTCATGCAGCATCCATAGAGAATAAAGTGTAACTGACGTTTTGAGCCTGAGCCCTCCGTCAGGCACATTTCCGAAGAATAAAACACAAACTCATCAAAAGTTTTAAAGTTAAACGGAATGCATGAAGAAAATAATGTCACCTTTGGCTTTTAAGCCTTGTCTTACAGGTGAATTGAAATCAATGAGAGAGAGTGTGTGGAAAAATCAAAATAACATGAGGTTAGAGTTGAAGTACTTGTGTGGGATGAGGTTGTACTCTCTACTATAATTTTTCTTTTAGCCAAGCAGAGGATAATATTTCCCACGCACTTGTTTCTATCCAGTCTTTCTATACCATTATCTCACCATCTCTTCTAGCACTGGCAGCCTTTGCCTTCACTCCACTCAACCCTGTATGACTCATCTTCTTCCACCTGACCCTTTGGTTTCTTTGGCTTTGCTCTCTCTCGTCTGACACCTATCAGTCCTCTGCCCCTGTCCGTCATGTTTCACCAATCCCATACGAGCCCCTTGCTCTTCCTGGCTTCCTGACTATAGTCAATCAATCTCAAGAAAAGATTTTGGCTCAAACTGTCGATCGTTCTTTTCCCCCCACTGATGATGGTCATCCTACTGAGTTCCTTCAATGGACTGTGCTTGAACCTGAGGATGGAGGTGCATTTGTAGGGAACTCTGGTAGGCAACCTGGCTTGGTGAACCTTCCCGTCAGAGAGGATTGTGATGGGCATGGCTATGGGAGAAAAATCCTTTGTGAGCAACATTGCGGGCCATGCCAGCCCAGGGCCTGAAAGTGGTTTAGGAAATGCTTTAATGACCTCCCAAGCACAGCAGTATATTCACCTTTCCAACTCCCTCAGCATGCTTACTGTAGATTTATTGTCTGAGAGTTGGGAATTGGGTAGCAGACCCACAACTGGAGCACAGGTGGGGTGGGGATTTGGACTGGCAGGGATAGGGTGTCATTTGGACCCTGCCTACCTGGGTCTTTGTCACTGCACTCCTACCCCCACTGTGACAATGAAGTCCCATCATCTTCCAGCCTCTCCATGCTCTTGTGAGAACTCAATCACAGACACTTCGCAGGTCTGGATTGGAGAATGTTCCTCAGAGCTCATGTACCGAGTCCAAGTGATTTCAGTGATTCTTAGACTTGAAACTCTCTCTTTAGGGTCTATCTCTCAATAGTCCCATGGTGATTCATCGAAATGTTCATAAGCTGTTAGAACATCGCTAAATATGATCACTTTGCCACAGCAGCACTACTGACCCTGGTTCAAATCCAGAGTTCCCTGTTAGGAGTTTGTACGCTCTTCCCTTGACTTGCGTGGGTTTCCTCTGGAGGCTCCAGTTTCACCGTACCCTCCAAAAATGCAAGGGGTTGTAGGTTAATTTGGCATAATTGGTGGCACAGGTTTTAATGGGCACAATCGCCTTCTGCCATGTTGTAAATACATTTAAAAGAAATGTAAATTTGAAAAAAACATTTGGATCGCACAAATGAATAACAGCATTAGGATCTGCGAGCAAATCACAGAGTGAATGGGAGTGGGGAGCATCTGCAGTGATATTCAGGTACCTGTTTGCTTTTTACTCATACCTTGAAGAAAGGCTCAGGCCCAAAGCTTCAGTTATATATCTTTACCCCCTATGGACATGAGCCCCGCTGAATTCCTCCAGCATTTTTGTGTTTTATCTGCTGTGATTTTCTGAACATCATTAAGTACTAATTGAAGTGCATTTGGAGTCCAATTAAAGCTTTATAATCACTAAATCATCATATACCAGGAGAATGTTCCGTTGCAATTATAATGGAACTAAAAGTGAGACGACCAATGAAGTTTCAATCTTTTGCAATGCACACTGTTCGTGATGAAAGGAGCAAATGTGCATTACTCTTACCTTTGGAGGTTGTTGGGAACCTGCAGCATAATTATGGGTCGCCATCAATGCCTGCAACTTATTCCCTGTGCTGCGATGAGCCACCCTACTAAAGGCATTTTCTCCAGTGCAAAACTGGCATCTGATTTTTATGGGTCCTGAAGTTAATTCCCTGACCAATGAAGGCCAAACACACTATTTGCCATCTAAACCACCCTATCAATTTGTATGGCAGCCTTGAGGGCTCTATAGCCCGAGACTCTAAGGTCCCTCTTTTCCTCCATACTATTAAGAATCGTATCAATAATCACAAACTCCATCTTCAAGTTTAACCTTCCAAATTGTTTAGCTGAATTGAACTGTATCTACCACTTCTCTGCCAAATTCTGCATCCTGTCTATGTCCTACTGCAACTGATGACAGCCTTCTACACTATCCACAACACCTCCAACCTTTGTTTATCTGCAAACTTACTAACTCACCGCTCCACGTCTTCATTTGTTTAAAAATCACAAAGAGCTGTGGTCCCAGAATAGATCCCTGCAGAACGCCACTAGTCACTGACCTCCAAGCAATGTACATTCCGTCTACTACTGCCTTCTGGTTTCTATAGGTGAATCAATTCCCATTCCAAGCATCTGTTTCCTTTGCTCGCTTTGCAACCTCTCTTTTCGGGCCTGGGCCCGGATCACCGAGTCCACGCAAATTCCAGCTCCCACCCGAACACCTGAAGTAGCTTGACAAGCAGTGTAGCAGCCCAAGTTTGACTCTGATCTCCCGTTCCATCTGGATGCATTTTGCTGTCTCCCTGGTGCTCCATTTACCACTTTCATTCCAAAAATGATCATGGACGGTTCATTGGTGACCGTAAAGTTCCCCTGGTGTAGCCATGTGATGGGAGAATGAGGATGGAGTTGATGAGCATGTGAGAGAGAATGTGAGTTGATGGGATTACTCTGAGCTAGCTTTGAATCAGAGGGCTGAGTGGCTGCCTCATATTTTTTCTATCATATGGTAAATCTACAAGGCAACTGAAAAAAAAAGTTCAAAAGTTTGGTGAATCTAATATTTTCAGTATTCTGTTTAATTTATGTATCAGTGTTATTGCAGCAAGTAAGAACGACCTCAATGTATTTATATGTTGCACTTATGTGGATGACAATAAGCTCTCATTATCATCAATTTGTCATTAATCCCTCAATCTCAATTCCTCAAAGAGCATCTGCACTGGACATGCATTTTCATTCATAAATTCTGAACCAATCATGTTGTTCTTTTAACATGTTGATAAACCAAAATTATTTTTTAATTGATCTCATGGTTTAGCAAGAGTCAATATAGCCACTTCTGGAATAGCTCTGACAAAGGAGATTGTGTGAGAGCTGATTCAAGTGTTTGTGTGAAGAAAACATATTTGTGGCTTGCTGTTACATGCAGAACTTGAAACATTCCATTATTGAACAATGCTACTTGTCTCTGACCAGACGCTTCTCCCTTGCCTTTGTCAAACACTCTTTTGTTATAGAAGCGTAAATTTAATAAGGAGAAAACTTTTTAAAAGTCTTGAGTGTAACAAACAATGAGCTACTAGAGGCACCCAGTGGGTCAGGCAGCATCCATGGGCAGGAATAGTCAGTCAATGTTTTGGGTCGGGACTCTTTATCGAGTCCAAAGTAAAAAGGGGGTGATATTACATTTATAAAGGGGGAAAAAAATGGGAGGGGCCGAGTTGGTAAGGTATTGGACAGAAGATGGGTGGCGAGACACATAGAGAGAGAGAGAGAAACCACTGGTGGGGTGGTGGGGGGGGGGGGGGGCGTAATAGTGAGAGAAGAGTAAGAACAGCAGGAGATAAAGAAGGGACAATGATGATGTGGTGTTTATTGTCATATACATAACCACAATGTGCAGATGCACTGGAATTCCTGCTTGCTGCAGCTACCAGGCACTTAACAATGCACCAAGTACCATAATAATTTGCCACAATATTGTCAAGGTAGAAAAAGAAATAATAAATATAAAAGGATAGGTAAATATATATTCCACAGTAGAAGATTTTAAAAAGTGACATTTCAATGGTGCAGACAATTTTTTTCTGGTGGCCCCTGAGTAGTTTATGATTAGAGTCAATGTAGATTCAATAGACTGTTGGGAAAAAATCTGTTGTTAAACCAAGAAGTGCTGGACTTCTGGCTTCTGTGCCTTCTGCCTCAAGATGGAAACTGTGAAATCAGATAGAGGTGTCAGTTACATAAAATGAGAAAAGTCAGTGTTCCTTCTGTTTGGTTTAAGACAGTCCAGGAGGAAAGTAAAGTGTTGATTTATGTCATTTTATGTCTCTCTCTTTAAGCTGCTTTGTAAAAATGATCAGCATCCCTGACTGATGATCTGGTGCAGGGACACAGTAAATCTTGCAACTCAGAGCAGGGCAGATTGGCTAGTGCAGTAAACCGATTGCAATTGGTTTCCATTTGCAAGCTTATTTGAAATCTTGCGGGACGTTGTCATCTATGCTGCAGTGGCCATCTGTCTGGCTTTGACAGTTTGATGAAAACAGAATATAATATTGTGTTGTTGCACCTGGATCACATCTCTTGAAATACAATGCACACTTGGGTCATGTTTTTAGGAATAAGGCATCAGGAGGAGTCACCCATTCAGTCATCAGTTGATTTCAGTGTGCATAGTTGGGATTTCCCATTTACAAATGCTCTTGGAAGAACAGCTTCTTGGCTTTGAAGTGCTGGGTTGTTCTTGCCATTTTGTTTACTGTATCATCCAGGACAGGGTTGTAAAGCAAATAGCTGAACACTGGAAATAAAATGCGATTAAACCATGGAACTGTGTTAGAAATAACTGATAAGTCCCACGAGGGATGTTAGACAGAAAGGTTCAGTCACTTGGTATTAATGGTAAGGTAGTAAACTAAATTCGACATTGGCTGTACAGGAGAACCTAGAATGGGGCAGTGGATGATTACTTCTCTGGCAGGAGGCCTGTAATTAGTGGTGTGCCTCCGGGATCACTGCTGGGTCCATTGTTGTTTGTCATCCACATCAATAATCAAGATGATAATGTGGTTCATTGGATCAGTAAGTTGGCAGATGACACAAAGATTGGAGGTGTAGTGGCCAGTAAGGAAGCTTGCAGAGGGATCTGGACCAGCTGAAAAATGGTTTGCAAAATGGCAGATGGAATTTAATGCAGACAATATAAGGTGTTTCATTTTGGAAGGACAAACCATGGATGGGCACATTTAGAAGTTAGGACAGCTCTATTACAGTGCCAACGACCTGGGTTTGAATCTGGTGCTGTCTGTAAGGAGTTTGTATTTTCTCCTTTTCTCCCTGTATACTCTGGGAGCTCCGGTTTCCTCCCACCCTTCAAAATGTTGTAGGTTAATTTAGGCAGTATGGGCTTGTGGCCAGAAGGGCCTGTTACCATGCTGTAGAACCCTAGAAAACTACAGCACAGAAAACATGCCATTTGGCCTTTCTAGTCTGTGCCCAAGCATCATTCTGCTAGTCCCACTGAGCTGCACCCATTCCATAACTCTCCAGTCCTCTCCCATCCATGTATCTATCCAATTTATTCTTAAAACTTAAGAGTGAGCCCACATTTACCATGTCAGATGGCAGCTCGTTCCATACTCCCACCACTCTGAGTGAAGAAGTTCCCCCTAAACCTTTCCCCTTTCACCCGAAAACCATGTTCTCTCATATTTATTTCTCCTAATCTAAGTAGAAAGAGCCTGCTTGTATTTACTCTGTCTATATCCCTCATAATTTTGAAAACCTCTATCAAATCTCCCCTCATTCTTCTATGCTCCAAGGAATAAAGTCCTGACCTGTTTAATATTTCCTGTATCTCAACTCCTGAAGACCTGGCAACATTCTAGTAAATTTTCTCAGCACTCTTTCAATCATACTGATTTTGTAGTTTGGTGACCAGAACTGCACATAATATTCCAAATTTGTCCTCACCTATATCTTATACAACCTTACCATAACATCCCAACTCCTGGATGCGATACTTTGATTTATGAAGGCCAAGATGCCAAAAGCTTTGTATGTCGAAATGTAAAAATGTAAAATTTAAATCCAAGGTAGGTCATACGTGGTAAAAACACAATGCTGGAGAAACTCATCAGGTCAAGCATACAACAAAGATAAGGATATGTCAGCAATGTTGCAGGCTCGAGTCCTTCATCAAGGTATGAGCAAAGTGTTGGCAGGGGCCTGAATAAAATTTTTTGGGGGGGGAGGTAGTGGAGGGGCAAGGGGAGGAACACAGGCCCACAGGCAAGAGGTAACAGGTGGATAAGGTGGGCAAGAGACATTCATGATAAATGATAGGGCACTAAGAAGAATACAGATACACAATTCCCTGAAAATGGCATCACAGGTAGATAGGGTCGTAAAGAGAATTTCTGGTATGTTGACCTTCATAAATCAAAGTATTGACTATAACAGTTAGGATGTTAAAGTTGTACAAGACATTGGTGACACTAAATATGAAGTACAGTTTTGGACACTTAACTACAGGAAAGATACCAATAAGTTAGAAAGAGTACAAGAAGATTTATTAGGATGTTGCAGGAATTTGAGAAACTAAGTTACAGGGTAAAGTTAAACAGGTTATAACTTTATTCCCTGGAGCGTAGAAGAATAAGGGTAGATTTGATTGAGGCATACAAAATTATGATGGGTATAGATAGAGTAAATCCAAGTAGGCTTTTTCCATTTCAGAATCAGAATTTATTGTCATGAACAAGTCATGAAATTCGATGTTTTACAGCAGCCTCTCACTGTACAAATATACACATTATAAACCATCTTACAACATTACTATAAAAATAATAGTGCACGAGAGGTAAAGCAGTGTTTTTGGTTCATTGATCATTTAGGAATCTGATGGCAGCAGGGAAGAAATGACCTTGTGCCACTGAGTGCTCGTCTTTAGGCTCCTGTACCTTTTTCCCAGTGGTAGCAGAGTGAACAGGGAATGGCTTAGGTGGTGGGGGTCTTTGAGGATAGAGGCTGCTTTTTTAAGACACTGCCTCATGTAGATGTCCTTGATGGAGTAAAGTCTGGTGCCTGTGATGTGGCAAGCCGAGTTAGCAACCCTCTGGAGTTTATTCTTGCCTGAGAGATACCACCAGCTAGAATGCTCTCGAGAAGTTTACGAGAGTCTTTGGTGAAATACCAAATCACCTCAGACACCTCAAGTATAGCCGCTGGGGGGCTGGGGTGGGGGGGGGGCTTCTTTGTAATTGCATCAACGTGGAGGCTCCAGGACCGATTCTCGGAGATGTTGACATCCAGGAATTTGACGTTCTTGACCCTCTCCACTACTGAGCCCTCGATGAGGACTGGGTTATGTTCCCCTGACTTTCTTCTGAAGTCCACAACCATCTCCTTGGTTTTGCTGACATTGAGCGCAAGGTTGTTGATGTTGCACCATTCAACGAGCTGATCTGTCTCCCTCCTGTATACTTCCTCATTCCTGTTTGCTGTGGTGTCATCAGCAAATTTGTAGATGGCTTTGGAATTGTGCCTGGCCACACAGTCATGGGTGTATAATGAGTAGAGCAGTGGGCTAAGCATCCATCCTTGGGGTGCGACTGTATTGATGATCAGTGAGGAGGAGACTCTTCTAATTCGTACTGGCTGTGGTCTTCCAATGGGAAAGTCAAGGATCCAGTTGCAGAGTGGGGTATAGAGGCCTAGAGTTGCACTGAGGAGATAATGGTATTGAAGGCCGAGCTGTAGTCGACGAAGAGCAGCCATGTATGTATTGCTGTTTTCGAGCTGATCAGAGCTGAGTGGAGAGCCAGTGATATTTCATCTGCCGTGGAGCGATTGTGGCAAAAGATAAATTGCATCAGGACCTGATCTTTGCTTAGGTTTTTGTTAATTCAGCCCATGACCTGCCTCTCAAAGCATTTCAAACAGTAGAAATTAGGGTCACTGGATGGGGTAGTCGTTAAGGCAGCTCACACTACTCTTCTTGGGTTCTGGGATGATTGAATCAGGTGGGAACCTCTGACTGCAGGTTGAAAATATCCATAAACACTTCGGCTAGTTGGTTGCTCAGATTTTCAGTGCCCTGCCAGGTATGCTGTCAGGGCCTAATACCTTTCGAGGGTTCACCCTCTTGAATGATCTTCTGATGCCCCCCCCCCCCCCTCAGAGACAGATATCACAGGGTCCTCAGCCTTTTCAGGGATTCGTAGGCACTGTAGGTGAGATACAAACCACAGGACGTGGGTTAAGGGTGAAGTTGAGGGGGAATTTCTACTCAGAGAGTGGTGGGAGTATTGAATGAGCTGCCAGCTGAAATGGTGAATCTGGGTTCAATTTTAACATTCAAGAAAAATTTGGACAGGTACATGAATTGGAGGGGTTTGGAGGGATATGGTCTAGGTGCAGGTCATTAGGACAAGGCAGAATAATAGTGTGGCACAGAATAGAAATGCTGAAGGGCCTTTTCTGTGCTGAAATGTTCTGTGGTTCTAAATATGCCTCAAGAGAAAAAATTCTGAGAAAGGAAATATCAATCTTTCTACAAACAAAGTTATGTTGGGATCCAGATCCATAGATCCCTCAAAGTTACATTGCAAGTTGAAATGGTAGTTAAGAAGGCTGGCCTTCAGTAGTTAGTGGATTGAGTTCATGAGCCGAGAGGTAAGGTTACAGCTCTATGAAACTCCAGTTTGACCAAACTTGGAATATGGTGTTCAGTTCAGGAAGGATGTAGGTGCTTTGGAGAGGGTGCAGAGGAGATTTCACAGAACGTACCTAATGAAGAAAGGTTGATCAAATTAAAGCTTTTCTCTCTGGAGCAATGAAGAATGAGAGGTGACTTGACAGAGGTACAGAAGTTTCTGCAAGGCAAAGATTATGGTGGCAACAATAGCAAATATCAAAAGTTTTCTGTTTAATGTGAGTGGAGGAATGTTCGGGGAAGATGTCAGAGTTAAGTGTTTTACGTAGAGAGTGGTGGGTGCCTGGAATGCATTGTCAGGGTGGTAGAGGAGGCTGGTACAATATGGACATTCAAAAGACTTTAAGAGAGCCACATGGTTGTAAGAAAAGTAGAGAGTTCTGAATGTGGGATAGGGAAGGATTAAATTGTGGAATAGATTTACATTTCTCTGCACAACATTGTGGGCCATATCTGTGGTGTGTTCTAAAAGCAAAACATGCTGGGGATAAGCTGCAGGTAATGCAGCATTTGTTGAGTAGGAAACAGGGTTATTATTTGTTGATGACAATTTAAGAGGACGAGGCCTAATGCGAAAAGAAAGCTGCCTAACACTGAAGAGAAAGGGGGAGGAGAGATTGAAGACCAAGAGTGACTGAATGACACGAGTGGTGTTGGTGCTGACCTGGAGAGGTGGAAAGGTTTGTTTACTGCAGGTAGGGTGAATGAAGGACATGAATGAGAAGAAGAAAACAATGCCAGAACAGCGAGGGACAAAACACAGCAGTTTAGCACAAGGGCAGACCCACTGATCCACTGATCGTAAATGACCCATTTACAGTTAATCCGACACTGATTTCATTGCCCTCTCCCTACGTTCCCGTCAACTTTCCCCAGGATTGACCACTCACCAGCACAGTCAGGACATACTACAGTGCCCAGTTGTCTAACTACAACCTGTATGTCTTTGGGATCCACATGACCACAATGAGAATGTGTCTCGAACGTGAAGTGAAAATCAAACCCACGGCGCTGGAGGTATGGGGCTGCAGATCTTGTATTCCATCGTGGCAATCTCCAACCAAACAACCGTAACATCATCTTCTCCAATTTCCGTTAATCTCCTCCCTTGTGTCTCTCTCTTTCCCCTCCGCCTGTCTCCTTTCCTCCAGCTCCCCTCTCCGTCTCCTTTCCTCCAACTCCCCTCCCTGTCTCCTTTCTCCAGCTCCCCTACCCCTGTCTCCTTTCTCCAGCTCCCCTCTCCCTGTCTCCTTTCCTCCAGCTCCCCTCTCCGTCTCCTTTCCTCCAACTCCCCTCCCCGTCTCCTTTCTCCAGCTCCCCTCCCCCTGTCTCCTTTCCTCCAGCTCCCCTCCCCGTCTCCTTTCTCCAGCTCCCCTCCCCCTGTCTCCTTTCTCCAGCTCCCCTCTCCCTGTCTCCTTTCCTCCAGCTCCCCTCTCCGTCTCCTTTCCTCCAACTCCCCTCCCCGTCTCCTTTCTCCAGCTCCCCTCCGCCTGTCTCCTTTCCTCCAGCTCCCCTCTCCGTCTCCTTTCCTCCAACTCCCCTCCCCCTGTCTCCTTTCTCCAGCTCCCCTCCCCCTGTCTCCTTTCTCCAGCTCCCCACCTCCTTTCCATCCCTCTTCATTCACTCCCCGTCACTTCTCAGTTTTTTAAATCTTCTCCCCTCCCACACATATCCACCTAGACCTCTTTTACCTGTTAGCCTGTGCTCAGTGCCCTATCCCTCCCTTCCTCCCACCCCTCCCCTCCACCTTTCATATTCAGGTGTCTGCCAAGTTTTGCTTATTCCTGACAAAGGGCTCAGGCCTGAAATGTTGGTTACCATTTACTTCCACCGGATGCTGTGTGACTTGCTGAGCTGCAGCAGCACATCTGTGTATTGTGGCAACTTAACGAGTTCTGCCACTGTGTTTGTGCTGAAGGTCATGGGGCATCTGTAGGGAGAGTAAAACAGGTTGATGATCTTTCGTCAGAGATGACCCATTGATGGAGATCGGAAAGACGGGTTATCTGAGATTGTGGAATTCTCCATGAGCAGTCACATGAATTATCAGAAGATGCACCGCCCTTTCTCGAGCATACATTGATCTTAGTGGAACAGCAATGGAGGCCAAAGATGTGGGAGTGAAATGGAAAATTAAATTGAGAGGCAACTGGAAACTCAGGGCCGTCCTGGTGAATTGAATGCAGTCTGCAAATGGGCCATTTGGACTTTATCAAATCACCTGTGGGTGAGTGTGTCCCCACTCGGATCGTTCAGGGTCTTCCCCAACCAGAAGCCCTGGATGAACACTGAAATTCAGAGCCCATTGTGAAACCTAGATTTCCTCATCGCCCAACCACAATCAGTGAGGACTGGCAAGAACCTTCCCTCTGCAATCTCCATCGGCACCGAGCATCACATGGCTGCGTTCTTAGCCCCTTGATTCGACAACACCATCTACAAATTTGCTGACAGTATCATGGTAGTGGGTTGTATAAAAAGGGACGATGAGTCGGCATAAAGGAGGGCGATTGAAAACTTGGTTGAATGGTGTACTAACAACAACCTCACACTCTAATGACACCAAAATCGACTTTAGGAGGTAAAAATTGGAAATGTATGATCCAGTGATCATTGGGGGATCAGGAGTGGAGAGAGTAAGGAAATTTAAATTCCTGGGACCTCAGATGTCATGATGAAGAAAGCACGACAGCCCCTCTATTTCTCAGGAGTTTGTGGAGATTTGGTATGACATCGAAAACCATTGCAGACTTCTACAGATGCGTCGTGGTAAGTGTGCTGATCGGCTGCAATATGGCCTGTATGGGGGCACCAATACTTCTGCGTGGAAAGCCCTGCAAAAGGTAGTGGACACAGCCCTGCACGTCACAGACAAAACTCTCCCCACCATCAATAAAATCTACTCACCGTCGGCGAGCAGCAGCAATCATCAAGGATCTGCACCACCCAGGACATGCTCTGTTCTCGCTGCTGCCATCAGGAAAGAGATATAGGTGCCACAAGACTCAGACCACCAGGAACAGTTGCTGCCCCTCTACCGTCAGACCCCAAAACAACATTCAATCAGAGACTCATTGAAGGACACTTACTTTGCACATTATTTATCATTGAATATTTATTTTCTCCATTGCACAGTCTGTTTGTTTTCATTTATTTCTTTGTTTACATTTGTCTCTTCTGTATATGTACCTTTTCTTGAGTACAGTTGTATGCATTACCAATAAGTAGAATTTCTGGCCCACAGGAAGAAGGATTTCAGGGTTGTATGTGATGACATGTATGTACCCTGACAATAAATAGGAACTTTGAATTTTGAAGATCATGCCTTGAGCACAATGCTGTGCATTAAATTGGAAGAAGTATAAGTGGAGTGCTGTTTCACCTGGAAGGCATGTGCAGGCCTCATTGATGATGTGAAGAGGGATTGGGCGGAAGAGTTGGTGTGGCATCTCCAGCAGTGTGTGAGTGGGTGTCATGGCAGGGAATGAGTGGAGGAGTGCTGCAGGGAGATGCAGAAGGGACAGTATCCTTCAGAGTGCTAAAAGGATCAAGGAGGGAGGGATGAGTGTGGCGGTGGTGGCTTTATGAAGCTGCTGGGAATTATGGAGGATGATCTACTGAAAATGGAAGCTGATGTGTGGAAGATGAGGATTAAGGGAGTGAGGGTGAGAATCAAATGTAGGGCATGAAATAGACCAGTTTGAGAGATCTGTCAAGCCATTGTTTTTGGAAAAAAATAAAAACGCCTTGAAACTAGCACTGTGGAAGGTATTGTCGTCAGAACAGATGTAATGGAGCAAGAGAATGGAAGCAAGGAGCAGATGCAGCCAAAGTAGTTGCAGGGATCCACATGCTTGTAAAGGATATTGGCTGTATCACTATTGCCTGAGGTAGACATAGAGAGGAAAAAAAATTAAAGGGAAGCAGCTATGGGCCTTACAAGGGAGCAGGGTGGAAATTGGTGAACTTTTGAACCTGTCCAATTGTTCCTGGGGGCCAGATGTAGAGGACCAATGCTTGAAAGAAGGGTCAGGGAAGGAGTGCAAGGAGGTCTGAATTTGAGACTCTTCCATGCATCATATAAATACCCAGAATCCTGAGGGAATCTTAATTTCCTTCTTGCAGGTGCACTGTGTATATCATGCATTTAATGTATGCATACATCAGCAATCTCCTGAATTATTTGTGTAAAGTGCATTCTGTGGAAATGATGAAATTTTTCCTGGTATAGATTTTTCCATTGGGCTGCCAATGTTTTCTTAACTTATGGGATAAGTGCATAATTCGACAAGTCGCCTTCCGTTGACTTAATGAGCAGCAATCCTCACCACACTGGGCTAATTCATCCAATTTTAGACATTGCAATGGGGGTGTGGAACCAATTAGACTAGACTGTAAATTCTGTCCCCTACTTATTAATGGTATATATTCGCCTTTCATGTTCTAAGAAATAATTCCATTTTTGTTAACATGTTTATTATCCTGTCTATCCACTTCTTCCCTTAATTTTTTGCTCAACTTTTCATGTTCAAATTTATGATATACAGCCAGATGAAACAGACCAAATTACCGGGTACCTGTAAACACACTAAAACAAATTTTTCCTAAAATTTCTCACTAAAAATGGAAAGGGGTCTAATCTGCCAGTGGGTCCTTAATGTTGTAAAAAAAAATGGTACTTTTTCATGCTATGCATTTGAACACTAGACTTAACCTGTTCAGTTAGTTGTCCATGGATCAGTTATTTTCCAGGGTATCTTTTATTCAATAATGCAATCAGCATGTTGTTGAAAATTATAATTTGAACATAAATTTCCTCATTGTTTCTTCCACCGAAGGAGGATCTCATTGAAACCTCCCAAATGTTGAAAGGACTGGATAGAGTGTACGCGGAGAAGATGTTTCCAGTTGTGGGAGAGTCTGGGACGAGAGGGTCCAGCCTCAAAATCAAAGGACGTCCCATTAGAACAGAGAGGAGGAGAAATTTCTACAGCCAGAGGGTGGTGAATCTGTGGAATTTGTTGCCACAGACAGCCTTGGAGGGCAAATCATTGGGTAGATTTAAAGCAGAGGTTTTTGAATATTGCTGCTGGACGCTTAGGAAAGCGTTCTTTGTAACTGACTTTCAAACAAATTGATTTGTGTGGAGATATTACATTTTTGAAGTTTCTCACCGGTGTAATATTTGCTTTGCAACAAGATCATCTTGCTTCTTGATTTAGCCAAAAGACAAGAAGACATAGGAGCCGAATAAAGTCATTCAGAGGCAGACTGGGAGATTGCTTCGTTGAGCACCTTTGATCTGCCCGTTGCAGAAGCGGGGATTTCCCAGTGTCCACCCATTTCAATACCCGCCCCATTCCCATGCCAACATATTTGTTCATGATCTCATATAATGCCACACTGTGACCACACATAATATTACTCCACCTGCTGAGTTCTTCCAGTAATGTTCTTCCATTCAGCCCATCGAGCCTGTTCTGCTATTCAAATCATGGCTGATGTATTTTTCCTCTCCGTTCTATTCTCCTGCCTTCTCCACATGAGACCCTTACTAATCAAGAGCCTATCAACCTCTGCTTTAAACCTGTCCAATGGCTTGGCCTCTGCTGCCATCTCTGGCAACAAATTATCCAGATTGACGACTCTCTGGCTGAAGAAATTTCTCCTAATTTCTGTTCTAAAGCGACTTTTTTTTTATTTGAGGCTCTGCCCTCTGATCCTAGATTCTCCCAGAAGTGGAAACATCTCCACATCCACTCTATCCAACCCTTTCAATGTTCAGTCTGTTTTGATGATATCCGCCCCCCCAACCTCCCCACCAACCTCATCCTTCTAAACTCCAGCGAGTATAGGCCCAGAGTCATCATACCTCTCATCCCTGGGATCATTCTCAAAAGCCTCTCCAAGACCACCACATCCTTCCTCAGATATGTGGCCCTAAATTGCTCACCATACTCCAAATGTGGTCGGATAATGCCATGTAAAGTCTCTGTATTACATCTTTGCTTTTATATTTGAGTACTCTCGAGTATTAATGCCACTATTATTGGAGGTAAAATGTATTTTTTTCCCACCTTGGCAACAATGGGTGGAAACTTAGATGTGAAACACAGTTATTTGAGTGGTCTGTATCCCTCTTCTGGCTTTGGAAGTACAGCAAAGACCCACATGTTTCTATACTTTATGCTGGATTCTAAAATCTTCATGGGTTTAAAATTTTAAATGGCCTCTTAACTTTTGTTAGTGTCTGAAGAACTTCTTGTAGCAAAATATTCTAGCAGGCACATCACTGCAAATTCAAGTTTGTTCATCATCTGATTGTCCATGTACATCCTGACTTAACAGCGTTCTTTGTTCCTCAATGCAACACACTTCTTCTTCCTTGGCTTGGCTTCGCGGACGAAGATTTATGGAGGGGTAATGTCCACGTCAGCTGCAGGCTCGTTTGTGGCTGACAAGTCCGATGCGGGACAGGCAGACCCACTGCAAACACACATAAAACACATAAAAATGATAAATATGCACAATAAAATCATAATTGTTAAATAAATAATGGAGTCACAGAGGGTTTGTATGATCATTTCATCAGTTGTTCAGCAATCTCACTGCCTATGGAATGAAGCTGTTTCTCAGCTTGGTGGTTCTTGCTCTGATACTCCTGTATCCTTTTCCTGATGGGAGTAGCTGAAACATGCTGCATGTGGTGTGATAGGAGTCCTCACTAATTTTGTGTATCCTCTCTAGATGACAATCCTAGTAAAACCCAACGATGGGGGGAGGGAGGTAGGGACTCCCTACAATATCGCTGTCATCTAACCACAGTTCAAATTAAAACTATAACCTATTTAGAAGCAGCCTTGCTTCACAAGCCCCACTCCAGAGACTTGATCATAAAAACCTTGTTTGCCTCTCCATTGCAGTGCTGAAGATGCAGGCCTCCATTATGTTTTTGAGGAGACATTAAAGCCAAGGCCCAATTTTTTGAATTAGTTGACTTTAAATTCCTGATTACTGTGCTGGGATTTGAACATGCATCTGCAAAGTAATGGATCAGGCCTCCGGATAAACAACTCAACTAGTGTTGCTACCACACCTTGACTTCAAATATGGATCAGAGAGCATTCATCTGTGAACATTATTCTCTGAATAAGGAATCACCAGAACTAAAATATAAATTACTGTGCCAGCGATCAGGACCGGGGTTTGAATCACGTGCTGTCTATAAGGAACTTGTATGTTCTCCCCATGTCTGCGAGGGTTTTCCCTGGGAGCTCTGGTTTCCTCCCAAGTTCCAAAGATATGTGGCAGTTAGTTGGTTAACTGGTCACACAGATGTATTTGGGTGACATGGACTCATGGCTGGAAGGGCCTGTCACTGTGATATATCTCTAAATTAAACAGGAACCTGCTTTGGACCCATATCTCTCATGGTACCCAGAGAATTTCAATGGGCATCAACTGAAGGTGGAGATGAAGCTGCTCATCAGATATGAATGCGATCACCCTCTGGATACAGCGCGTGATGGAACTCCCATCACCATTGGACAATGACGTGACCTTCCTCAGGAGTAAGACTAATCTGACCTCTTCCAGTAGAAGAACTAATAGTATCCAGTGGAAACCTTTCTGGCCCAAAATTCATGTCTCGATGTAAAAAAAAATTGCATTGCAGCAATGAGTTTCATGCTTTGCTGAGACGATACTTATCATCTGGGAAGTAGAGGGTGGAGAAGGGGGGGGGGGTGGTGTGGGGGAGGACGGGTATTGATTGTGGTCATTTTTGTGGTTTGTCAGTACTGGTTTATTTCCTTCTTGTATCTTTGAGGGTCTGAAATCCACATTTGGATTGACCTTGTGCAGTTACTTGCTGTTTGTAATAAGCTCAATCTTTTCACAGTGAGAGTGCAGTGTTGGTTAAATACAGACTGTCTCTTTCCTCTTCTGGCTTGGACATTAACACCAAGCACCAAAGAATCCACATCGTGTTTACCACCAGTCACATCAATACTGTATGGCGTTGTACCTTATATTTTCAGTTCAATTGAGGGTCAATTGTAGCTCAATGTGTATCACCCTTGGCTTGAAGTTCAAAGGTTGTGGCACAAATCCTGAACCATGGACATGAACAGCAGCAATCTCTGCTGATTCTCCAGTTCAGTGCTGTCCTTTCTGCGTCTTAAAACTAATCTTGTTCACAGATTAATGTTGAAAAAAATGGAAGATCAGAGTTGTTATCTTCAGTGCTGTGGCTTTAATATAGACTACAAATCTCATGGCCAAAAATTAATTAGAGTCTCAGAATCAAACAGTGTGGAAACAGGCACTTTTGCCTAATTTGCCCATGTTCATCAAATATCCCACCTGCATTGAAATCCATATCTACAGCTCTGCCCACCACAATCTTTTGGTCGCCTCTTGAAACAACTCAGATAGATTTATGAGACATGACTTTCCAGTTACATAACCATATGGACTATGCTTAATTAGCCTTTGTCCATTCAAGTGCATGTATACATCTGCCTCAGAATATTCTCTGATAACTTATCAACCATAGATGTGAGAGTCACTGGCCTGTAGTTCCCAGGATTTCCCTGCAGGCTCTCTTGATTAGAAGCACCCTGCAGTCTTCCAGCACCACACATGTACTTAGTGATGACTGATAAATCTCTAAGCTAAGGCATCTGCAATTTCCTCTCTAGTTTCCCACAGTGTTCTTGGCCTATAAAATTTGTCTACATCAGGACCTTATCACATCATTTGGTTGTTACACATTGTTATGGAAACTTTTTGTGCACAAATGAATTCTTTCACCTCCCGCAGAACAACATTTCAAAAGTATTTCATTGATTGTGACGTACTCTCGGACTTTCTTAGAATAATGTGAAAGATTGTGTTTTAATGCAACCTTTACTTTCACAGTATGCGCAATTTAAACAGAATGTTGTAACAAGATTTAGCACTTGCACTCAAAATCAAATAATTCATTTTAGCAGAAGTTGATGGCTCATTGTTTTGTCTCTCATTTGCTACCAATCTGTCATAAAGTTGAGGGGAAATGTTATTTGAAGAAAACAGTTGCCCACAGAGTTCACCTCTCATAATCCAGCAGATGGAGTGAAGGTAGCTTTGACTTTGGGCCTGATGTGATGTGGGCTTCAGGCTGTGTTGATCTGCTGTGCTCTCTATTGGTTTCCAACCTTGCTACATCTGATATTTGTCCGTAAATCTCCCATAATCTTCAGATATCAGAGTTTGTTTATTTAAAAGTGGGTGATCTAATGTGTATGTTGAAAGTTCCGAATACTCATCACAGTGGAATTGGATTTCTGGTGATAAAGGAATTACGTTTTAAGTTTATTTGTCTTTTCACAGTGAGAAAAGTTCTTCTGTGGCTGTCTAACGAAAGAGCACAATATACAGAGTACAGGATTATAATGAAAAGAAAGACTGATGGGCAACAAACAAAAGCAGCATGAGAGCACTGTTGTGGTGTTCATTGAGGAGCCTGACAGCTATGGGGAAGAAACGGTCTTTCACACCCTTGAGCCTTCAGTGGGAGGAAGGAGAAGAGAGTGTGTCTAGGGTGTGTTGGCTGCCTTTCCTTAGCAGCAGGAGATGGAGCTCACAGAGGTGGGGAAGGGTGGGTGGAGTTTGCTCGATGTTCTGAGCCGCATCCACCACCTTGTGCAACTTCTTATCTTGAGCAGAGCCGCACCCGTCCCACGCTGTGATGTATTCAGCCAGTCTGCTCTCAGTGGCGCACCTGAAGAGGTTGTTGAGGGATTGCACCATTAGAGAAAAATTACTTGTAATCTGCAAGATAAATAAAATGTTTTTTGGAAAATATGGAGCCCATACTTACAAAATTTTGGATGGCATGTATGATTGGACTCTCTGAAGACCTCACTTCTTGGTAACCTCCAATAGACTTTATTGTGTAAATGTTTTATTTTCTTGGTACAGGTATTCTCCAGTTTTTCTTTCATTCCTTTTTTTCTCTTTTAGGGGTGGGGGGGATGGGAAATGGGAGGGTGGGTTGCGGGGGGAGGGAAATGGGATGATATATACCACATGTATAATTTCTTTTGAAATAATTTTTAGAACTGAATGTAATCCAACTATTATTGTGGTTTAAAAAAAGTATTTTTAAATAAAGTATTTTTAAAAAAAAGTTGTTGAGGGATGGTGGGGGAGGACACATCAAACTTCCTTGGACTTCTCAGAATGTCGAGGCATTGGTGCATGTTCTTGACTGTAGTATCAATGTGCTTGGCAACTTCCCAGTCATTTTTGGTTATTCTTGGGGGTGTAGCTGTGCACCTCCTCAGAGCGGTCGAGCTACCCTTCCGTTGCTGTCAGATGGGAGTTTCCAAGAATGGCGGTGAAGGAAGAGTCATGAGAATATTGGTATTCCCGGAAATTTGCTGTGGGCGATGGAGATTGCGGGTTGAGGAGGTGCTGCAATGTTTCCAGGAGCTGTGGTGCGCTCTTGGTGGAAAAATGGACATTTCAGGCTATTGGTTGGAGGGCAGATCAAACAGCCTTCAATGTCCAAGTAGATGGCGAGCTCCAGTGTTGTTGCAACTGTGTGGAAGCCATTTCTGATTTGCCTTGTGAGTGGTGGAAGGGATTGATCCATCAGAATCTCAGCCATTACCATGGAATACTCAACCTCTGATCTGTATGGTATCCATGTGATGGTCCCATTCCCTTTTTTGGTCAATGATACCCCCACCAGGGATATTGATATTGGAAGATTTAATCATGACGGTCAAGGAGAAATTTCATGACTCTCCATGGATGGAGATAGTCAGCTATGTGTCATGACTATTAGTCGCTCACTGTATGATGCCTGAGACATGTGACATATCGGTATGGATCTCAACATGCACAATTGGCAATGTACATCTCACCTTTGATGAAGCTTCTTGAGAACTCCTGCAAGCATACCCTGGATTTGAGATGATTACAACCACCTTCCCATGTTCTGGGTATTCTTGCTGCCACCTTCTGTGATCAGGCCCAAAACACTGGTTACATATCTTTATCTTTGCTACACAAAGAACACTACATAACTTGCTGAGTTTCTCCAGCAATTTTGTGAGAACTAAAATCACAGTGTCCATAGATTTTCTTAAATTCTTTTGATCATTGCTTTTACCGGAGATTTTTAATGTGCTCGAGATTGAATGCTATTGGCATATCACGGTGAGTCACTCACCCTTCATCTCATGAATTCAGTTCTTGCTGCTTGCAAGATCTGAAACCACATATTTCTGACTGAAATCAAAGGGGAATGAGAATTCTGTTGATGATTCCTTTGTAATTCTAGAGATGTTTTGTCGATCAAATTTGTGGGTAGGAAATGCCTGACCACCTTGTTGAGCAGGGACCAGTGGAATGGTTGGCTTGAAGTCCATTTTATTCTGGGGAACGATTCCTCAATATTGCCATTGGAATATCTGGAATAAGGTAAACAACGAAATAGGAACGAGGGGTGTTGTCCTGCCCAAAATGCCTTTGATACAAAATCGACTTATTCCGTTCTCAATTGATAATCAATGTTTAAACATTTGGTCTCGGAAAAGAATTAGATGCATAAGAGATTGTTACAAAGGAAGAAATTTAAAGTCATTTGAACAATTAAAAAATAAATATGGGATATAAAATAATATACTCTTTTGTTATTATCAATTAAGGGATTATTTAAGAGATAAACTGGGTACAACAACTGTTACTGAAATGTGGTGATGTAGAAATGCTAATTCGTAATCAACATATAAAAAAAAATATTTCAGCCATGTACACTTTATTTCAGAAAGGCACTCCCAAACAGGGGATAAATAGATCCAGACAGCGATAGGAGATGGATTTAAATATTAACATTGATGAACAAAACTGGTCAGAGTTATGTTGAGATAGTATGACAAACATTATAAATGTTAGATGTAGATTAGTTAAATATAATTTTTTGATATCAATTATATCTCACACCACAGAAGTTAAATCAGATTTATCAGACCAGTGTTTTAGATGTGGCCAGGAGATGGGCACTTTTTTACATTCTACTTGGTTCTGTCATAAAGTGAGATCCTTTTGGATAAATTTGGCAATTTTTGAACCGGTTACAGAAATTAAATTCCCACAAAACCCAATGTTATTTTTATTAGGTAATATTGAAGAGGTAAGACCAAAATTGAAATTATCTATATATCAAAAAGAATTTGTAAAGATTGGCTTCGCAGTAGTAAGAAAATGGAAATTGGACATACCCTGGGTATGGAATGATGGAATGCAGAAATGCATAGCTGCGTTCCTCTATAATCTAAGAAATAAATATGATGTATTTTTGAAAATTTGGTGCCTATATTTAAAAATTACAGGAATTAACTTATAGATGTTTTCCTTAAACTTTGAAATCGAATTAACCTCCTTGGAAGTATTAAAAGATACAAATATTGTCAGAGCCGTGCGGTGAGGGGTGTCCTCTGGCAACTAGGTTTCTAGACTTGCTTTTCCTATATTTCCTTGTTTCTCTTTTTCTAAGGTTTTTTTTTAATTTCTCTTTCTTGGGGTTTTGTTAAGGGGAGGAGAGGGTTGGGGTTTTATACCATCATATATAATGGCCTCGATATTAATATTTGATTATTATATTTTGCATTTGGCATTACATGTATGGAAACATTTTTAAGTCACATTTAAAAAAAAAATTGCCATTGGGATTTCATGACCTTCAATGTGACCAATACGGCCGTTCTCAAGGAGTGAATCAGGTTGGCTGAGCACTGGCATCTAGGTGGGTGTGGACTTTGGGAGGTGGGTTTCATCCACCGCATTCCTGAGGTGATTGTGGGTGTGTCACCCTTGTCCTTTGCACTTAAGTAGCTCATCCTGCTGTCAGTGAAGGTGGGGATGTGTTCCAACTAACTCTTTGCCTCTATTTGTGGCTATGGATTCAAGATAGGAAGTGTTCAATTTTGATGAAAATATTGAGAATTTATTGACACCTGCCTGATTACAATGTATTCTTGCTGCAGCTTTACACTTACACTATGTATAAACTAAACTACAGAGCAAGAGGTGTTAAAAGATATGATGCTACAGTCATGGTGATTCCAGAGTAGTTTATGTTTAGGGTTAGGATAGTCCAGAAAGCTTCATGATCTCATAGCTGTTGGATAAAAACTGTTCTTGAACGCAGAGGTGATGGACTTCAGGCTTCTGTACTTCCTGCCTGAAGTTAGCTGTGAGTAGAGGTTGTGACCAGGGTGATGGCAAAATCTTGAAGCAGCAACTCACATGCCGTCAAGTGGGCAGCAGGTCGTAGCCTGTGACAGCTGAATTTGCCATTTTCTGCAGCCATGTACATTGTTGGGCACTCGAGTTTCTAAACCCGGGCCGTGATGGAACCAGTCAATATGCTTTGAAAGGATATACATCCATTTGAGCTGTGATTGATAGTAACAGCACAAGGAAGGTAAGTGACCAAATTAACCTATGGCTGTGAAACAAAAAAAATGCTAATTCATATGCTAGATTAGAGTGATGCCAGGAACTTTTATCACACAGTTCTGAGTGGAACTGAGGTCATCAAAGAGCTAAGGAACCTAAAAGCTCTCAAATCATTTCAGAACTGCTTCCCTCTAATGGTCTTGCCACTTTGTTGTGTGAATTTGACATCAAAAAAATTGATTGCATTGATCTGATGTAAAAGCAGTTAATTGTAGATCACAAGTATTTGCAATAGCTTGAAGGATTTGCAGGCATATTTAGTACACTGCAAATAATAAAGCTTGGAATAGCTGAGGCTACCACAACCGAATATCAGAACACTCAGTTGTGGCCCCAACACTAATATTTGTGGTACTTCACTCAGTGCCTCTCCTACCCTGGCAATTCCCTGTGATCCATATCTAGTGTCCTCAGCACCAGTAGAAGAGAAGAGACTAAAGATGATGCTGCGGACCAAGAAGGTCAAGGTAAAGGGGGGGGGGGGCATATTATGTCACCCTACCCCTCTTGACCCTCAAATTTTTGAAAGGTTTTTGATAAAATTGAATTAATAAGTCAGAAAAATGGATGCTAGATTTTATGAAGTTAAAGCAGATTTTACTAATTAGCTGGACGTAATTAAAGAAGAAATAACTGCAATAAAAGTAGATGTGACAAAATGCAACAAATCAGTGGATAAAATTAAAGTCTAGAAAATTGAGGACAAGTTTCATGACTGCCGTATGGATGTGGAACAATGTAAAGATACAGTCAATAAAACTGAAGATAACTATTCAGCCTGGGAAGTTGTGAAAAAGAATTTGACACAAAATTGATATGTTAGAGAATCAAAGTAGAAGTGAAAATGTGAAAATTGTTGGTCTGGGGGGTTGTGGCAAGATGGCGTAGAAGAAAGACGTGTATTCCACCTTTCCCCAGCTGGATTACTAAATACCCGGTTTTAACAAGCATAAAATAATAGTTACAGTTGTTTAAATAACAGTGATTTATTATGGCAACTAATGTGAAAAAAATCTAAAACTCAACTTCAGAAAAAATTACCATACAAAAGTATGGAAGAACTGAGGCCTACCTGCATAGCTGAATCCATGGAATCATCGTTGGGAGCCTTCAAGACTCAGAGGACTCCAGTCTGTTCGAGTCTGACTTCGGCACCGATCCTGCTTCCGTAGATGGTGCTGACACTTTGGTGAGTTCGGCCGTTGCCAACCCGCGTTCACGTGAAGCCGTGCGCGCGGGTGGCACGACTGACAAGGGAACCCGCTACTTTGCTGGGCGGCCTGGGGACGCACAGTGTGGCATCGGAGAATGCTCCTGTGCGTCCGGCGGCTTTGCCTGACTTGTGTGGGCCATCCCGGGTCTGAGAGTTGCTGGATAAAGTGTGGGCTGTGGGGGAGCCCGAACGCCGGCATCCCGAAGAGGTCGGGTGCCGGCGTCAGGTGTCCAGACCCGCAGCCGTTCAGCCAAAGGACTCACGATGACTGAGGAAGAAGAGGAACTTACCTTATTGGAGGAGGAGCTCAAAAAGTGGTGGTGGAATCTGGAATGGATTCAGTGTTCTCTGTTTTGGAAGGGATTGCTTGGGGAGGAGCCTGTAGTTAAAGAAGGTAGACCTCAAAAAGAGGTGGTGGAATCTGGAATGGATTCAGTGTTCACTGTTTTAGAAGGGATTGCTTGTCAAATGGAAAATATATCAAAACAAATATCAATTCAGATGAACCAAGGAAATGAAAATAAAAATAAATACTTTGTGTGATGAAATGTCAACTATGAAACAGGAAATGACTGTAGTTAAGAGTGATATTAATAGATGTATAAAATCAGTTGATACTGTGCAAGATAATTTAAAGAAAATTGAAACAGCCTTTTCTGAGTGTCAAAATTAGGTGGAACGTAATAGAGAAAAAATGGAAAAAGTGGAAGGTTCTTTTGTAGATTGGAGATTCAAAGAAGAGACTTATTGAAGAAGATTAATTCGTTGGAAAATCAAAGTCAGAGGAATAATGTGAAAATAGTTGGTCTTCATGAAGACATTGAAGGTTCCAATCTTATAAAAAGGTTTAAGCATTGGATCCCAGAGGTGCTGGGTAAAGAGCTTTTCCCTGAAGGCTTAGAATTGAATCGGGCTTTTAGAGCTTTGAGGAGAAAACCACTTCCAGGACAAACACCGAGGGCAGTCTTGGTTTGTTGTTTAAAATATCAAGCCAGAGAAATTATTTTACGTATGGCGGTACAGAAAGCACGGCAGAGTCAGTCTCCATTAATTGTTCAAAATAATAGTGTTTTTTATGCCGACTTGAGCCAAGAGATTATTAGAAGATGATGAGAATTTAATACAGCTATAGATGTTTTGTGGCAAAAGGGCTACAAGTTTGCTTTTCGTTATCCTGCAATTTTGAAGGTTTTTTATGGAAACTTTCAATCTCAATTTTTTGAGAATAATCATGATACTTTGGTTTTTGCTAATTCTTTGCCGGAACTGCGCAGAAATGGGCGTTCTCCACCGTTGTCTCCTAAGAGGAGGGGAAATGGAAATGGGTATGGAAAGAATGGAAAGAAAGAAGAGTTGACACAAAGTCGTCTTGATATTGAAGACTTGGAGGAGTCATTGGGTTTGGAATCATTGGGTTCAATATATGGACTATATCTGATTATGTTTAATTAAATAATAAATATGTATCTGGCTGGGGGGGGGGTGGGGGTGGATGACACTGAAAACTTTAATAGTTATCTGCCGCTAGTGGGTTCACCACACCCAGATTTTTAGGGTATTACTACCTTTGGGTGTTTTTATTTGTGTTTTTCTGGTTTTTTTTTAAATTGTTTCCTTTTAGTGGGGGGGGGGGCTTTTTTTTCTTTTTTTGAAGAATTATAAAGGGGAGCATTATTTTATAGAGTGTAAATATATTAGTAGTTAAAAAGATGTCTGAATTGAATTTTGCATCTTTTAATGTTCAGGGATTAAATAATCCAATTAAGAGAAAGAGAATATTGGGTTATATAAAAAAATGAAAATTGACATAGCTTTTTTACAAGAAACACATCTGACTGAAAAAGAACATTTGAAATTGAAAAGAGATTGGATTGGTCATGTTTTTTATTCTTCTTTTAATTCTAAGGCAAGAGGAGTAGCGATTTTGATTCATAAAAACTTACCATTTGAATTGGAATATTCAGAGAGGTATGCTGGAAGAGTTTTAAGAGTGAATTGTAAACATTTTGCTGAATCTTGGACTTTGCTTAATCTTTATGCCCCTAATATAGATGATGAGTGGTTTATTTCAGAAGCTTTTTTACTGTTAACTCAAGCTAATGAAAATATTTTAGTTGGTGGTGACTTAAATTGTGTTTTGGATCCCTTATTGGACAGAAATCCAAAGAGTATAAGGAAATCAAAGATGGCAACACAAATTAATGCGTTAATGAAAGATTTAAATTTGGTGGATATTTGGATAATCTACAGAGAAAGATTTTTCTTTTTAATCTTCACAACATGATTCATTTTCTAGAATTTATTTATTTTTGGTATCAGCACATTTACAAGGTAGAGTATTACGAGCTGAATATAAAAGTAGTTGTATTAGATCATTCATTATTACCTTTTTCTTGTGAAAGTTCGGAAGTAGTACGTCCGTCATATAGATGGAGGTTTAAAGCAATGTTACTGAAAAAAACCAGAGTTTGTTACTTTTGTTAAAGAGCATATCTCTTTAGTTTTGACTGAGAATGTTAATTCTGTGGATAGTCATTTGGCAATATGGGACGCTTTAAAATCTTATTTGAGGGGGAAGATTATTAGTTATTCTATGAAGGTTAAGAAATAATATATGGCAGAAAGTTTAAATTAGAAAATCAGATTGCTGAGTTAGAGAAAGATTTTCAGAAAGATGTAACAGAAGATTAAATAAAAGCTGCATTAACGAAGTTGAAATTACGTTATAATACTTAACAAACTTATCAGTTTAAGCGCTTAATTAATAGATCTAAACAACGTTATTAAGAGTTGGGGGAAGAGCTCATAAGGTACTTGCTTGGCAGTTGAAAGGTGAACAGGCATCTCAGACTATTAATGCTGTTAAGAAGAATTCAAAAATTACATAAGCCTCAGGAAATTAATGACCAGTTTTATTCATTTTATCTAAAATTATATATTTCTGAGGGGAAACAGGATAATGGTTCTATTGACTCTTACTTATCTAAATTAAAGTTACCAGTACTAGATGGGAAAGATGTTTAGGAACTGGAATCTCCATTTACGGATTTTGAAATTAAGGAAGCTATTCGGGGAATGCCTAATGGAAAGTCCCCAGGGGATGATGGATTCCCTGTGGAATTTTATAAACTTTTTTATGACGATTTCTCTAATGTATTTGTTGAATCAAGTTACTAAAGATCAGAAGTTACCAGAATCTTGTTCAAGTGCTTTAATAACTGTTATTTCAAAAAAAGTTAGAGATCCATTAAAAGTGTCTTCATATAGACCTATTTCTTTTTTAAATATAGATTATAAAATTATAGCGAAAATATTAGCTAATAGACTTGCTAAATACTTACCCAAATTGGTACATATTGATCAAACAGGTTTTATTAAGAATAGAAATGCATCAGACAATATATTTCAATTAATTACCTTGGTCAACGCATATCGAACGCAACCTAACCATCCTATGGCATCCATTAGATGCAGAAAAAGATTTTGATAGGGTTGAGTGGGATTTTTTATTGAAAGTGTTAGAGAAATTTAAATTCGGCCCTTTTTTTATTGGCTGGGTTAAGGTTTTATATACGAACCCGATTGGTAGGATGGTGACAAATGGAGAGATTTCTTTACCATTTAAATTGACTCGTTCAACTCGGCAGGGCTGTCCATTGTCACCAGTCTTATTTGCATTGGCTATTGAACTGTTAGCTCAGGCTATTGAACCGTTAGCTCAGGCTATTAGACAAAATGTTGGTCTGCCAGAAGATATTGAGGGTAATAAACCTGTTAAGTTTTTTTCAGAAATGGATACCTGAAATTTTGGGAGTGGAAAATTTTCCAAATTGTCTGGAGATTGACAGGGCACATAGAGCCTTAAGGAAAAAACCATACCCAGGGCAACCACCACGCTCTGACTTGATTAAATGTTTATGCTATCAGGATAGAGAAATTATTTTAAGAATGGCAGTCCAGAATGCAAGAGAACAACGAGGTCCTTTAACAATTCAGAAAAATAGAATGTTCTTCAATGCTGATTTGAGTAATGAAATTGTCAAAAGAAGGAAAGAAGTTAATCCAGCCAAATCTGTACTGTGGAACAAAGGTTACAAATTTGCATATCGTTATCTGGCAGATTTGAAAGTTTTCTGTGGTCAACATCAATTTCAATTCTTTTCCAATGAATTTGAAGGATTTGAATTTGCTAATACATTGCTCAACATTAAGCAAAATGGTGAATTTATGTCTACATTTCAAAACGAATGAGATCAATAAAAGATAGAGGAGAGTTCATCTGGGGGGGCCACTGACTGAAGTTCGAGTTGAAACTGAAGGAGAGGAAGCAGATGTGAATTTTGCAGAAGCACGTCGTACTTGATAGACTTATGTAAATTATGATATTCTGTTGGGGGGGGGGCGGATTCTTTTTTGCTTCCGCTTCTTTCCTCCGAGGCTAGTGGGGAGGGCCACTTCTCGTTAAATAAGGGAGTTAGTATCGAACTAATCGGCACTTCTGTGGGGTTTTTTTGTTCTTTTTTATTATTTGGGGTTTCCTACTTTCTTTCTGGGAGATGTTGAGTTACATTTGTGGCACTTCACTCTCCTAACCTGGCAATTCCCTGTGATTCATATCCAGTGTCCTCAGCACCAGTAGAGTTTCTTACCCAGTCCCAACTTTTAATTTGATTCTCCCCTACTTTGGCTTAAATAATTATCTTTTAATTTTTGGATCATTTTATTGCAAGTCTTTTGCACATCATATCAGAAGATCAGGGGTACCAACTTGAGTACCTCAAAGGCATCAAGGAGATGCTCAAACAGTGTCTTCCTCATCATGACCTGCTGAGTTTCTTTGGCACATTTGTGCATTGCACTCGACTCCAGCGGCTGCAGTCTTTCTTCTTTAACTTTCTCATCTCATGAGTTACTGGAGGGGCTTAGTGGGTTGGGCAATATCTTTGGGGAGAAACGGTTTTTCAGGTCGGGACATTTTATCTGCTGGAGTTACTCAAGGGGTCAGGGAGCATCCACGGGGAGAAATAGTTGGTCAATGTTTCAGGTAAAGGGTCCTGACCCAAAACGTTGACTGACCATTTCTCCCCACGGATGCTGCCTAACCCACCGAACTCATCCATTATTTGCTCATGATTCTGGCATCTGCAACTTTTGTGTTTCTCTTTCCCATTAAAACCTGTTTTGGTCGATTTTTAACAATCTGGTGTCATCCAGATTATCCTCCTCTACTTCTGTCGGCTGTTTACCGGTGACGAAAGCTAGTTGAAGAGGTCAGGATTTGCTTGCCTCAGTTCTGTTGCTCATTTGACCTAATCTACCAATATCACCTTAATTTTCAACAATTTGACACAATTATCACCTATCTTAAGGGATTTAATTGCCTTAAACCACGACAGCTGCTTTAATCTGTTTATTTTATTTGCCTGTATTACACCATGTTAACATTATATCGGGGTATACCATCCAGTCCTTCCTTGCATGGTAGAGCTGCAATTCCATTTTCCCTTTTGTTTATTATCTTTAGGGAGGAAATGCATTAGATAACCAATATGGAGCCTTGGCTTGGTGCTTTAATTTAAGACACTGAACATCAGAGCCACATTGGAGGGGATGAGGTATGAATGACAAGGCTTCTCTGAAAGGTTGGAACCCAACAGAGAAAAATTTTGCTTGTATTTCCCTTGAAGGTAAAAGAAGCAGAAGTAATCTAAATTAGGAGTTTGTGATGATGAAGGCATGCTTTTGGAGCCCAGAATAGACTGAACGGTGGTGCAAGCAGGTCATGGCTTTAGTATACAGCTCTTGTGGTTCAGTTTCAGTCCTGGCCTTCAGCCCTGTCAGTGTGGACATTGCATCTCCTTCTGTAACTGGTTTTCCATTGGGTGCTCTGGTTTTGTGCCCCATCCCAAAGATCCGATGCTAGGTTAATTGGCTGCTGTAAATGACCCTGTGGTAGAGGTGAATAGAAAAATAAATCGAGAGGTAATTGATGGGCATGTGAGGGAGATTAAGTTTCAGGTGCAGAAACATTAGGAGGGACAATAGAACTATTGTGGATTGAATTGCCTTTTCATGTGCCATAAAGGGTGAAATGTTGAGGATGGAGTGGAGACAACGCTGGTGGTAGTGTTCTAGGAGCCGTAGGTGATGCCGGTAGAGGACCCATGATTCGGAGCCGAACAGGAGTGTGGGAGCGCTTTCATCCCTAACGTCGAAGTACTCGAGATGGCAGAGGTCGACAGCATCGAGTCCACGCTGCTGAAGATCCAGCTGCACTGGGTGGGTCACGTCTCCAGAATGGAGGACCATCGCCTTCCCAAGATCGTGTTATATGGCGAGCTCTCCACTGGCCACCGTGACAGAGGTGCACCAAAGAAAGGTACAAGGACTGCCTAAAGAAATCTCTTGGTGCCTGCCACATTGACCACCGCCAGTGGGCTGATCTCGCCTCAAACCGTGCATCTTGGCGCCTCAGAGTTCGGCGGGCAGCAACCTCCTTTGAAGAAGACCGCAGAGCCCACCTCGCTGACAAAAGGCAAAGGAGGAAAAACCCAACACCCAACCCCAACCAACCAATTTTCCCCTGCAACCGCTGCAACCGTGTCTGCCTGTCCCGCATCGGACTTGTCAGCCACAAACGAGCCTGCAGCTGACGTGGACATTTACCCCCTCCATAAATCTTCGTCCGCGAAGCCAAGCCAAAGAGTAAGAAAAAGAAGAAAGGGTGAAAGAAACAAGACAAGGAGGCACAATTGCACAACTCTCCAGCAAAAGTGGATGCCAAACGTTTACTGTGATTAAGGTCTTCATCCACTTAGATAATCGGGAGCAAAGATAAGCAAATGCTGGTGACCCTAATTCAGCGTGATATTAAGTCAATTATAGTGAAACTTGAAGGGCTGAATGACCTCCTGCTGTTTCTGTGGCCATTTTTTTATTCACTTGAAAGTCTTCAGGCATTCAATCTATATTTTATTTTTATATTCAGTTTTCCTTGTTGCTAACTTTCTATTGAGGATTTGGTCATTTTCTGCCTGTCTAGTTGGGAAGAAAAATAATTAATAATTAATAATCAATTGTGCTTTTAATATCAGTGTTTACAACCAAACTCTGGGACTCCTTTGCCTTCCAGCAGAAGATAGGTATGTTGAAGCAAAAGCAAGTCAAAATTTGCCAAAGGTGACATTTCATTTCATCTGTGTAGCCTGTGCTTTTCATGCATCAAAATAATAAAAATTAGAATGCTTTGAGATATGGATATATCCAGAGTCCCAGTGATGTATCACACAGAGTGATACAGCATGAGGAGGAGAGTATCCCCAATAATGGAGGATTTTGAGTCATGTGGAAGAACAGAGGGACTTTGGAGGGTGTGTGTGCACAGAATTTTAAAGGTGACAGATCAGATCAAGAAGGTGATTAAAGAAAAGTAGATAGGATATTTTCCATTATTAGTCAATACATTTATTATGAGACCAGGGAGATTATTGCTGGAAGCATATAGCACACAAGATCAACTATTCCTTGATTGAGCACTGCTAAATGTTTTGGCCACCTCGTTAGACGTGATTGGGCACTGAAGAGGGTACAAACAAGATCATTGATGAAGTTGCTGGGAGAAGTAAAATATCATGTGGGTGGCAGGGATAAAACCACACAGGGATACACCAACTACAATTGTGTACATTAAATTGCTGCGATATGTTAAATTAGAAAAGAGATAATAAATATAATGGGATAGATAGGTAAATATTCACAGTTGTAGTTAGTGCAATGAAAAAAGTGACATTTCCATAGAGCAGACAATCTTTTCATGGTTCCAAAGGAGGTTATTTTTCACCAGATTGAATACTATGCTATGCATTTAAATTCCCAAAATGCTTTTCACCCAGCCTTTTCATTTTATGAAATTTGACTTGACATTTTGCAGGAATGTATGTAAGTAACCCTTTTGTAAATCATGGAAGGATTGACTAAACATAGTTTAATTTGCAACTGGAATAACGTGTCATCTGTGGCAAGATATGAAGTGAGTGTTGAAAGAGTTTCTTGGAACAGTCCTAGCGATGAAGGATGACATTGTTATGGGGAGAGGGGCTTGTTCGTGGCAGAACAGAGATTTGACAGGGCTGTTTAAAATCTTAAAGGCTCTCATCAGTCAATAAAAACAAAAGTATTCCCATTGATGGAAAAGTCAAGAAGCAAAGTCACTGATTTGTGGCAAAATCCATTGCAGGTAGCAGAAAAACATATTTTAGACAAGGCAGAGTGATTGCTGTGAGTGCAGTTCATTAAAGGGCAGAATCAGAATTTATTGTCATGAACAAGTCATGAAATTCGGTGTTTTGTGGCAGCATCAAAGTGTAAACATTCATGTTATAACCATCTTACAACATTATAAATAAAAAAATTTAAAATAGTAGTGTCTTTTATTCAGGAATCCGATAGCAGCGGGGAAGAAACTGTCCTTGTGCCGCTGAGTGCTCATCTTTAAGCTCCTGTACCTTTTTCCTGATGGTAGCAGAGTGAAGAGGGCATGGCCTGGGTGGTGGGGGTCTTTGAGGATTGAGGCTGCTTCTTTTAAGACACCGCCTCATGAAAATGTCCTCGTTGGAGTGAAGTCTGGTGTCTATGATGTTGCAGGCTGACTTAACAAGCCTCTGGAGTTTATTCTTGACCTGATAGTTGGCGCCTCTGGTCATACTGGGCAGTGATGCAACCAGCTAGAATACTCTCCACGGTACACGGTTCAATCGTGGTTTTTAAAAAATAGGGATGCATTTAAGGAGAAAAGAGCTGACCATTAGGAATGACTAGGTTGCTTTGACAGAACATGTCCGTATGCATGCCTAGTGCCATCATCCTTGGCTGCAATGGGCCAGAAGGCCTCTTCAGTGGTGTTCTGGAGGTAAACAAGAAGTCTGCAGATGCTGCGGTCTCATGGGGTACACAAAGTGCTGGGGCAACTCAGCAGATTACACAGCATTCAATCAAAGCATTACCTCTTGGTGTCCATAGACGCTGCATGAACTGCTGAGTTATTCCAGCAAGTTGTACCTCTCTCCACATGGGGGCAGTGGGAAACGCGAGCAGTCTGGCAGCTGTCTGGCCCAGTGACCAAGGGAGAAAGGTCATGCTTTCTGCCTGTCGGATTTAGCCCAGTCGCACTCTAAGTGAGTGATTCACAGTTCCAATGATTTTGCTGAATTTTGAGATCCATTTCTTCCAGTTGCCTGAACCCTCCTCCGCCAGCCATTGCAGATGGATGACTTGATTAATTTTGAGGAACATTCCTTATGATTTCCTCTGGTGAGAGCTGAGCTGCTTTCTTCCGATTGTGTTTCTCACCCTCCCCCACCACTTCCCCATCGCTCTCTTTTTCCCTGTCCCTCTGTCTCCTTTTCTCCAGCTCCCCCCTTCCTATAAAAAAACTACTCTTCTTAGCCCTCTTCCCTTCTATCTGTTAGCTTGTGCTCCTCCCCCTTCACTTTCTTCCCTTCTCTACTCCTCCCCCTCCCCTCCATCTTTTTATTCAGGCATCTACTTGCTTTTCCAGATTCCTGACCAAAGGTCCAGGGCCGAAACGTTGGTTATCTTTTACTGCCGATGGATGCTGCTAGATCTGCTGTGGTTCTTCAGCATGTTTGTGTGTTTCACATCTTTTTCTTCACGCTGCCCTGTCTAAAATATATTTTTTTCTGCTGTCTGCAATGATTTTGCAACAAATCAGTGATTTTGCTTCTTGACATTTCAATCAATGGGAAGACTTTTTTTTATTGAGTGATCAGACCCTTTAATATTTTATGCATGCAAATGACTGGTGCCAAAGCTCTCTGGGGAGAGAAGAACACACCATAGAAGGGAGACAGTTCAGCACATCTAGTGCTGGCTGGTTTCGTGTCAGACCTGGGTTTGCAAGGTTCTGTCAATGTCTTGGTGTGATGGACACCCGTGTTGGGAGATGATGCGGAAACAGCCCGTGGTACAGCTGGGACGGAGTGAATCCATGCTTTGGGAGAGGGTGGGCTGCCCTGGATGGCCAAGCTGCCTCTGGTGCAGACACGGGAGAGCGAGGATTGGAGACACAGTGATGCTCCGCAGGGTCCTATTGCCCTCTAGTGCTGCTGTCGGTTCCATACAGGCTTTAAACCGTCAAAGGAGCCAATGGTGTTTTTTTTAAAAATCGTGCAACCAGGAAGGTCTGTGCCCAAGATGGTGGCGTCTGTGCAGGGGACAGGGGAGCAGCGGACCAGAGCATGGCACCAAAAATGAGGAGAACACCCAACCTCTATCCCCCACCCACCCTGTTGAGAAGGAGAAGCATGGGAGACAACCCGACAGGGAAGGTGACCATGGCAGCGGACCAGCAAGGGGTTCAGCAGCTGAAGGACTCACACAGGCTGCTGGCTGTGGGTGACTTAGGGATGAATGATTCACACAGGCTGCGGGCTTGCTGGCTGCTGTGGTCAAAGGACCTACATAGGCTGTGGGCTGCTGGCTGATGTGAAGCAAGTATCGGAATTGGGATTCAAGAGAGTGCTGACAGCAAGAAGGGTTTCTGAAGAAACTTGGGCGTTAAAAGTTTCATGATTATATTGAAGGTTTGGGTCTGAAACTCGGGTTGCCAACCTTGAACCAAGCATATTGTTGGATCTCTTCCATCAACTGCCTTCCAGATGGTGGAAAGGTTTTGGGGTGTCCAGATGAGATCCCTATCACTGTCAGTTACCAACCTCTGGTCTGCTCTAGCAGTCACACTGCAGGGGCCAAACATCACCATCCAGAATGTCGACAGAGTCGGATTCTGTGATGTTGAGGAGGGATGAGTAGGTTCCCCCTCGTTTGGCTGCTTTTCAGCATCTATGCAGTTTGCCTACTATAAACCACCAGTCAGTCACAATCAGCCACTTGTCTCGATCTTGCCTATCACCCTGGTCACAGCCTTTTCTCACTCCTACCTTCGAACAGAAGGTACAGAAGCCTGAAGTCCAGCACCTCCAGGTTTAAAAACAGTTTCCAACACCTATCAGACTCTTGAACCTCCTCTTGTTAAACTAATCAGGGACTGCCTTGACACCACAAAAGAACTGTGCGTATTGCTGAGCCACTTTTTTTTGCACTAGGATAACGGTAAATATTTATATTATCTATATTTTTGTATTTTTTTGTCTCTTCTTAATTTAATTAAGCATACAATTGTGTTTTTTTTAAACTTTCTGTAGTTTTTTCCATAAGGCGCCCGTTAAGCTGCAGCAAGTAATAATTTTGGAGCATATATACTTTGTACCATATCTGACAATAAACATCATTATCAGGGGTTTCCCTATGTGGGAGAGTTGGAAATGGAGATAATCTTTTGAACACTACAATCATTAGTAAACATTCCTATTTCTGTTGGATTATAATCGGGAAGCTTACTGATGGGCAGCTGAAGATGGTTAGGTCCAGTACAGAGACTCTGCGACAATGTCACAGAACTATGACGCTCAACAACCAGGGTAGTTGTCTACTGATGTACTCAGTATGATTGCAGTGAGTGGAGAGTTTTATTCTGCAAACTATCAGCTGCTGGAGGGACTCAACAGGTCAGACAGCATCCACGCATAGAAATAGTTGACGTTTCGGGTTGGGGCCATTTCTAGAGTTTACAGAAAAAAGGGGGTGATGTCATGTATCTGAAGAGGGAGAGAAACTGGGGAGGGGGTGAGGTGTCAGAAAGTGGGAGGGGTGAAGGGGGAGAGACCCCTGAGAATGGGAGTTGCAGGAGTTGGAGAGAAAAGCAAGTAGGTGAAGATATTGAACAGTGGACCAGGTGGAGGTGAGGGTTACCTAAAATTAGTAAAATCAATATTCATGCCGTGAGGTTCAAGGCTGTCCAGGAGGAGCATGATGTGTTGTTCCTCAGTGTCCTTTATGTAGCAAAGGCAAAGATACATAACTAACTTTTCAGGTTTGAACCCTTCATCAAAGTATCAAAGTCAGAAATGTAGGTTCTGTATTTTTGCCTTTGCTACATAAAGGACACTTCTTGACCTTCTGAGCTTCTCCAGCATTTTGTGTTTTTACTTCAACCACAGTTTCTACAGAATTTTGTTATTAACTGATATGCTGTTCCTCAAGTTTACTTTTGGCCTCACCATGACAGTGGATGAGGCTGAGCTCGGACATGTCACTGGAGGGATAGTTGGGGGAATTGAAATGGTTAGCTTCAAGAAGCTCAGGTTTAGACCCTTAAACAGACCGTAGGTGTAAGAATAAGAATTGCCTGCAACCAGTGAACTTGGAGGAATGAGAAGTGAGATTGGACTGTGAACTAAACAACTTTTCTGAACTTACACACACATTACGTACATGTGCACTTTAGAATTAGAAGGGGGTTAAGTTAGGTTAGTTAAGTCAATAGTGATAAGCTAAGTGGTCACCCAAATCTCCAGAAGGTCACCTCTAGGCCCTCCCCAGCATCCTCCGCCCTTCACAGACGTAACATCTCCCTTCCTCTTGACTTGAAATGGTGACTGACCATTTCTACCGATGGATGCTGCTCATTGGTGCTCAAGAGGAGGTGTGGCAGAATATAGATATGTTTTTGGGAGATAAATTGGGAGCAGGGTTTGTTAGTGTAGGTCACATACAACACTGTAAAAAAGATCTTATTTGAAATACTGGAGCTCTGCTCATGTTAGGCATATCGGCCCCACAGCCTTTGCAAGAGCTTTGGAGAGTGCCCAAGATACTTCACTAATGGATTGTTGTTTACAAAAAGGCAACAGATGAAAGATCTTGTCTGAGCTGCAAATTGTCTGGGAATGCAGCTTGCTGTTCTAGGAGGGTCATGTGGTTTTGCAAGCAGAGAGAGTCAAACAGGCTTTCTCTCAGAGAGAGAGACACACACACACACACACACAGATCAGTTCTACAGTTTTACAGTCTGTAACAGCAGCTGGGATTGGAACAGGACAAGCTGGCAAGCTTGTGGAAAACCACATTTAGAAGACGGGTTGTGAGTTCTGAGTTCAGCCTGGTCAAAGCCCTTGTGGTTCATGTAAGAGGAAAGGACTGGCTGTCTAATGTTTCACTTGAAATAAGAGAAACAGGAAGGAACTCTGTGGTGACCTGAAAGAAAGAGGTTATCATCTGGAGAACCCTGAGAAGGCAAGTTTCGTCAGTAAGACACTGAAGTGACTGATGGAAGTAAATCAGTTGTGGCTGTCCTGGAACAACAAATCTCACTCTGAAAATTGACAAGAACCTTCCTGAGTGGTAACTGTTTACCTTTCAAGCACGAAAGCCTGGTGAACTTTATAAATGTTAAATTCTGTGCACAGTATAAGAATTGCCTGCAACCAGTGAACTTGGAGGAATGAGAAGTGAGATTGGACTGTGAACTGTAAGGTAAAACATCATGAGATGGGAATGTGTAGGGAGTTACCCTGTACAGGGCTGTAACAAGAAGGGGAGGTGTCCTTGTACTCCTGTTAGGTAAAACATCATGAGATGGGAATGTACAGGGCTGTAACAAGATGTGAATGCATCCTTGTACTTACAAGATAAGAGAGACATTGATGGATTGAGAGGCAGGAAGCTAGCAGGGAAAGGATAGCAACAGTTTTAGTCATTGGACAAGTAATGATATGATGATGTTCTAAGCACATATCCAAGGGTATAAAAAATCACCATTTTGCTGATAACGGCAGAATGCATTCTCCGACTAACATGGTTGGTCGCAAGTGTTACAATCCGGTAATAAAGAACAAAGAACCCTGATTTCGACTCAGCCTGGTGTTTGTCTCACTCATTCATGAACAAAGCAGACCTAACAGAACTAAACAACTTTTCTGAACTTACACACACATTACGTACATGTGCACTTAGAATTAGAAGGGGGTTAAGTTAGGTTAGTTAAGTCAATAGTGATAAGTTAAAGTGTTATTCTATTTTCATGTTTAAAGATAATTAAAAGCAATTTAGTTGAAGTAACCATTTGTCTTGGTGAATATCTATTGCTGCTGGGTTTTGGGGTCCTCTGGACTCATAACTGAGGAAATTATTTTGTTCTCACAACTGATTCTCATCTTGATACCAATACAAGTGAACAAGATCATTATATCCAAAGGTTATGTTCCCTTATTGATTGCTGTGATTTCTATTGGTCTGCCAACACATCGTCTCCATCTAATGTTGCCAGTGATCAATTAATAACCTTGCTGCTGATGCATGTTTACGGAAATAGCTCACCACTAAGCCTTCAACTATTGCAACTTGGCCAGAAAATGTTGCTGCAATTCTTTTCATGATCCATCAGGGATGGGTGGTGATCACATCCTTTACTTGTCATTCAAGTGAGTTGCTAAGGAAGAAACTGTGCTAATTGTGTCCTTAAAAGCTTTGCACTGGATATGCTTAATGGGTACAGATTAGAAACAACTGAATCGTAAGGATATTTGAGGAGTATTAAATGAGAAGAGAAGTAGCTTCAGCTTAATACATGTTCTCCCATTTTTATATTTTAATGTTTTGAGTTTATTGATCTTTTTAGTCTGCTCCATGGAGCGATGGAGAATGAGGAGTGATCTGATTGAGATGTTCAAGAGGATGAGAGGCGTTTTTTGAGTGGATGGCCAGAGGTTTTTTTTTTATCCAGTGTTGATATAGCTAATGTGAGGGGGTAGAGTTTAAGGGAGTAAGTACAGGGGGATGTAAGAGATAAATTTTCACACAGAGAGTGGTTGGTACGTGGAATGTGCTGCCAGCAATTGTGGTGGAGGTAGGTATAAGAAGATATTTAAGAAATATCAGATAGGTACATGGAACTGAGAAAAATGTAGGGTCATAAAGTGGGGAAATTCTGAACAGTTGGTATTGTAGGTTATTAGGTCAGCACGAAGATCCAACAGAATGGGGAAGAGGAAGGACTCTTTGGGTCTGACTCTCACTCTCATTCTCTCTCTTTTCTCTCATAACAAAGGGTGGAGTGTGTTACCCAAGGTCTCTTCTTTCTCCAGTATATTCACAAATAACATCCAGGTATGTTAGTGATATACATCTGGCTTCAAAAGCCTGGAATGAAACTAGTGCACACTAACAGTGTGAATTATTTAGTGAATTGGCACCTGACAATAATTTTGTGATTTACTTCTGACAATATGTTGAAGCATTCTGGATCTGCATGTCCAGTCCTACTGACATGCTGGTGGTGTTGGTATTTAATTAACCTCTATATTGCTTCTGAAAGTATTAAACATTAATTTGCTAAAAACCATCTATGATATTTATTAACTGTTGAAAGTTAAATATAACAACAATTATATTAAATGCCTAAATGACTATCGACCACTGGCACTCATGTAAGCAGTGATTAAGTGTTTTGAAAGGCTGGTGTCAAGGAATATCTGAGAGGTGACATGGATCCAATCCAATTCACCTATTATAGCTACAGGTCTACGGTAGATACCATCTCATTGGCTCTACACAAAGCCCTGGAATACATGGACAGCAAAGATGTATTCATCAAGGTGCTTTTTATCAACTTCATTTTGGCATTTAACACCATTATTCCCTCAAAATCGATCAGCAAACTCCAAAACCTGGGACTCAACAGTGAACCCACACAAGGCGGCGAGACCAGACAACATACTTGGTCGAGTACTGAAGGACTGCGCAGACCAATTGATGGAGGTTTTCATGGATATCTTTAACACCTCACTGCAGCAGTCCATCATTCCCGCAGGGTTCAAGACAGCCGCCATCATCCCAAGAGGGCGAAAATAACAACCCTCAATGATTGCTGTCCTGTGGCACTGACCTCCACCATTATGAAATGCTTCGAATGTATAGTGATGGAACGCATCAAAGCATACCTCCCATGGATGCTGGATCCATTTCAATTTGCCAATAGAAGAAACTATTCCACAGACAATGCCATAGCCTTATCGCATCACTCCGTCGTGGCCTACCTGGAGAATGGCGCTTCATATGCTCGCTTGGCATTTAATATGATCATTCCCCAGAGGCCAGTGGTGTATCTGTCCTTGCTGTGACTCAACACTCCTCTCTGTAATTTGATCATGGACTTCCTACTGGAAAGACCACAGTCTGTCTGGGTTGGTAGCAGAATATTGATCACGGTCACTGGTGCACCTCGGGGCTGTGTGCTCGGCCCTCTCCTGTTGATGCTACTGACCCATGACTGCATCACCAGAACAATCTCCAACAGTGTCATCAGGTTTGTAGATGACACAAAAGTAGTCGGCCTCATCAGCAACAAGGATGAGTCGCCCCCAAGAGAAGAGGTGGAAAATCTCACGAAATGACGCAAGAGTAATAACCTGAATCGGAACATGGACAGAATGAAGGAGATGATCATGGACTTTAGGAGGACCAGGAACAACCACTCTCCACTATACATCAACAATTCTGTAGTAGAGAGAGTGAAGAGCATCAAATTCCTTGGAGTTCATATATCTAGTGACCTATCATGGGCACTCATCATCTCCTCACTTGTAAGGAAGGTACAACATTGGCTGCGCAAACTCCTGAGGAAGTAGAGGTGCTGATGTGCTTTCTTCACGATGCCATTTGTATGTTGGGTCCAGCAAAGTTCCTCCAAGGTGGTGGCTCACAAGACTTAAATTAGCTCACCCTCTCCACCTCTGATCTGCCAACAATCACTGGATCATGGAATGGATGGTTTTGATTTTGGTGACATTGAGGGCAAGGTTGTTGTTGGTGCACCATTCAGTCAAGTTTACAATCTCCATCCTGTATGCTGACTCATTACCTCTTTTTTTTCAACCCACTAACATGGTATTGTCAGCAAATTTATAGATTATGTTATTATTGTATCAAGCCACACAATGACATTGGAAACCCTGGCAAATTTCTACAGATGTGTGGTGGAAATTGTGCTGACCGGCTGCATCATGGTCTAGTATAGAGACACCAATACCTCTGAGCGTAAAGCTCTCCACAACCCAAACTGTCCCCACCATTGAGAATATCTGCAGGGAAGGCTGCTGTCGGAGAACAGCAGCAGTCATCAAGGGTCCTCACCCCTCAGCACGTGGTCTGTTCTTCCTGCTGCTCTCAGGAAAGAGGCATTGATGCCACAAGACTAGCACCAGCAGGTTCAGGAACAGCTGCTACCCCTCCACCATCAGACACTTCCAACGACAACAAACTCAATCAGGGACTCTTACTTTTTTTAGATTTTTCCCTCTCTCTCTTTCGTGCACAGTCAGTTTGTTCACATTTCTTTATTTGTTTACACGTTGAGTTTTTTTTTAGCACTGCCAATATTTTAATTCTGCCTTGCCCACAGGAAAAAAGAATCTCAGGGTTGTACAAGTATTCCCTGCTTTACGAATACACGAATTACAAAAATTTGCCTTACGAAGAAAGCCATCCATGGTTTGCTTTCATAAGAGGAATTGTATGGGTTTTGAATGGGTTTTCATATTTATGAAAATAGCCTTCAATAGTAGTGAATGGGTCTTCGCTTTACACCATTTCGGCTTATGAAAGGTTTCATAGGATCCATAAAGTGGGGTATACCTGTATATGATATATATATACTCTAACTAATAAATCTGAAATCTGAATGATCAATCTGGAGTCTTGTTCCTTAAAGTTGCAGCCAGCTTCGGACTTTTGTCTCTTCATCTCTTGTCTCTTCTTCTTTAAGGCACTTTTTACTTTCCCACTATTTATTTGTCTTACCTGATTTGACAGTGGACTCACTCCCTTGTTCACTGTCTTTGTCAGTCATTCCACTGTTTACACCCAAATCAGTCCTTCTGGATCGTCCAGAAAACACACTCCTGATTTAGACACACACGGGAGACCGCAGACGCTGGAATCTGGAGCAACACACTGGGGGGATCTCAGTGGGTCAAGCAGTGTCGGTGGGAGGAAAATTCTCTCTCTGTCGCTGATGCTGCTTGACCCACTGAGGTCCTCCCATAGATTGTTACTCTGTAGATGCCTTTGCTCGCTCCAGGGCGGAGGCAGCCTCTTGCTCTCTATCTACATTCAGTTGCTTCCTAGTGAAAACTTAGTGGTGAGCTGAAAGTTTCAGGGCCAAGTCTAACTGTAAGCAATCAATTTTCAATGCTGTGCCACAGCAAAGGCTGCACCTCTTGGCTTGCATGTGGAGTACATTAACAGTCAAGGGCTTGATGGAAGAAATTTGATAGTTTGCTGCTGCTGCCATGTGACTGAAATCAGTGCAGCAATTCTTTCTCCATCAACCCTTCTGCAGAGGGGTAAAATTGGCCTTGGAGACAAAGGTACACGCTTACTCTCAGAGAAAAATAAGTTATTGACAGCAATTGATGATCAAATTTGGAGGAGTATTTTACCCAAGGCTAAATTCAACATCATGAAAATGGTTATGGAATGGATTTGTGCTGAAGGTAGTAAATAATTAATCTGATGGATCACTTTAAAGGAAACTGAAATAATTCAACCTCCCATCCTGCTGCCTCAGGAAGGCATCACCATCGCCATGCTCACAACCTCTACCTTTAGGCAGAAGGTACAACAACCTCCTTTGAAGAAGACCGCAGAGCCCACCTCACTGACAAAAGACAAAGGAGGAAAAACCCAACACCCAACCCCAACCAACCAATTTTCCCCTGCAGCCGCTGCAACCGTGTCTGCCTGTCCTGCATCAGACTTGTCAGCCACAAACGAGCCTGCAGCTGACGTGGACATTACCCCTCCATAAATCTTCGTCCGCGAAGCCAAGCCAAAGAAGAAGAAGACCATTCTGCAGATCAGCACCTCTAGCTTCAAGAATAGTTTTTATTCCAACAGCTATCAGGTTCTTGAGCCTCCCTTGTTACGCTAATCAGGGACTGCTCTGACCCTAGAAAAGGACAATCCGCATTATTGAATGTCATATTTGTCTTGCTCTGTTGTAACTCTGAATATTTATTCTTTTGTGTTTATTACCACTTTTTAATTTAACATTACATGCTCTATCCTCATTTCCGTTATTAAGTGCCTGTGTGCCTGCAGCAAGTAAGAATTTTGGTGCATATGTACATGGTACTTCTGTGGATGACAATGAACTCATTGATGAAGGAGTAAGTGGAGATATCTGGAAAACTTGGATATGTGGCTCTGCATTATGTTATCACAACCAATATGGTTTTAAATATCACCAAATACACACATAAGCAGGACAAGTATTCATTTATACATTTTGTGGGCCATCATTCATTTCCTTCCAATTACAGTTTTAATTTGTTCTCAGTACTGCAGAGAAATAGGACCTTCGGCCCACTGAGTCTTTGAATAAGTTGGATCAGCACGTATAGGATCAAGAACAGTCTTTGTCCAACACCTATCAGGCTCTGGAACCTCCCTGAGCTTCACTAACCCGAACCAGAAACTACACTGGGATCAAAAAAGTGGCTGCACTATTGAAAAGTCACTTCTTTTTTTTACACAACCCCTGCCTAAAGCCAACTACAAGAGCTATCTACCTTAGTTCCACCAGCCAGTCTACTGCCACACCAGAGGACCCAACACCCTCAACCACTGCCACACGTCTATAAAAATAATGCTGACTGTTCCATCCCATGCCCCCACTTGTGTCAGATCGTCAGCTGCGACCCACACACAATGATCCAAGGATACAGGCGATGCAACTACTTTGTGTTGGTAGACTGATCCGTAATGAAGTCACAGAGTCACAGAAACAGCTCCACAGATCCAGCTTGCCCATGCTTTTTTATCCTATGATTTTTTTAAATTACTTTATCAATCTAGGCACATTGTAAAGGGGAGATTCTTGGGAATTATAGACTGATGAGTCTTACATCAATGGTGTGCAAACTAATGGAGAGGATTCTGAAGAATAGGATCTATGAGCATTTGGAGAAGTACAGTTTACTCAAGGATAGTCAGCCTGACTTTGTGAAGGGAAGGACGTGACTTACAAGTCGACTTGAGTTTTTTGAGTAAATAACAAAATAAATTGATGAGGGTAGGGTGGTAGATGTGGTCTACTTGGATTTTAGCAAGGCATTTGACAAGGTCCCTCATGAGAGATTCATCCAGAAAGTCATGAGGCATGGGATCAGTGGAACCTTGGCTGTGTGGATAAAAAAATTGGCTTTTAGGAAGAAACCGGAGAGTAGTAGTGGAAGGAAAGTATTCTGCCTGGAGGTCGGTGACTAGTGGAGTGCTGCAGGGATCTGTTCTGGGACCCTTGCTCTTCGTGATTTTTATAAATGACCTGGATGAAAAGACGGAAGGATGGGTTAGTAAGTTTGCAGGTGACACAAAGGTTGGAGAAGTTGTGAATGGAGCTGAAGGTTGTTTAAGGTTACAAGAGGATATAGACAAGATGCAGAGATGGGCGGAGAAGAGGCAGATCAAGTTCCATTCGGATAACTGTGAGGTGATGCATTTTGGAAGGACAAATCAGAAGACTGAGTACAGGGTTAATGGTCAGTTCTTAAGAATGTGGATGAAGAGAGTGTGGTGAATCTCTGCCAAGCTGTCTGTCTTCCCTTTGGCTAGCCTTGCTGTTTGACCACATCGTCTTTGTCTACTTCATCAACTGGCACTTCAGAGAGGGACCTTGGGATGCAAATCCATACATCCCTCAAGGTCGATGCATAGATTGATAGGATAGTTAAGAAGGCCTATGAGATGCTGGGACTAATTCAGGAGTAAAGAGGTCATGTTGCAACTCTACAAATCTTTGATAAGACCACATTTAGAGTATTGTATTCAATGTATTAAACCTTATTATAGGAAAGATGTGGAAGCTATGGAGAGGGTGCAGAGGAGATTCACTAGGTTGTTGCCTGGATTGGGAAACAAGTCTTATGAGGCAAGGTTAACAGAGCTGGGACTTTTTTCTTTGGAGTATAAAAGGATGAGAGGAGACTTGATAGAGGTCTACAAGATTACAAGAGGTATAAATTGGGTAGACAGCCAGTGCCTGTTTCCCAGGGCAGGAATAGCAAACCCCAAAGGACATATATACAGAGTGAAAGGAGAGAAATTTAGATGAGACATCAGGGGTAAGTTTTTTTACACAGAGGTGCCTAGAATGCCTTTCTGAGAATGGTGGTTGAGGCTGAAACATCAGGAACATCCATGTGTCTGTTAGACAGACACATAGATGAAAGAAAATTAGAGGGTTATGGAGTAGGTTTAGTACCTTTTTTTAGGAAGGAATATATGGGTCGGCACAACATCGAGGGTTGAAGTGTCTGTACTGTGCTGTCTTGTTCTATGTTCCATTGTGGTAATTTATACTTTTATATTTGGTTTATCTTATGTACCTGTGTGACTGCAGTAAGTAAAAATTTTAGTGCCTATTTATGTTGTACTTATGTATATGACAATAACCTCTTACCATGTGTACCTTGAGCACATGGCTCATATTGAAGTAAGGAAAGAATCCCAACTCCCTGAGGTGATTGTTGTGAAGACCTGCATAGCCCATCGATAGAGAGAGGGTGTGTGTGTATTTTTTTTCACACATATATATGTGAAGAGCAATCTGTTGTTGCACAGAGGTCTGTAAAACAAACCTTGTTTTTTATGTCCCTTCAGTTAACGAAACTAGAAAAGCAGCAGCAACGAAAGGAAAAGACAAGAACTAAAGTACCTTCGGAATATACCAAGGAGAAAAGTGCCTCACGCAGCAAGGATGATCCCAGTGCTAGCAGTGGTGCAGATGGGGATGTCTCTTCAGAAAGAGAGCCCTAACTTTTCTCCGGTATGTATTAGCTCCTTTCATGAGCTCCTGGTTTAATGCCATTCTGATTTTGGACATCACTTTCCATGCAAGGGGTCCTGTAGTGTGTAATGGGAATGACCAGGGTCTTGGTTATCCAAGCTGCATGTTAGCGTGGTGTTCACAGGCTCCACAAGATACTTCCATGGAGCCTGGGCTGTCTTCACTGTGTGATGAAGGGCTTCAGCGGCATTCATGGACGCATGAGCACTTGCTTGCGAGAACACGTGATGCCCAACTGTCTTGATGCAAAGCAGAAAAGGATTTACTTCCCCACTTTCCCATCCATTAACCACAGGACTTGTCCACAGATGTCTCCTACCTTGGGAGATCCAACTTCACCACACTGATCTATTTCATTCTTTCAAATCTAACTTCTCCTTAAACACATCCATGTCAGTTGCCTTTTATCGTGCATGGTTCTAAGTTCCCTTTATACTAAGCACACTCTAGGTAGGGAGGTTTCTTCTGAAGTTGCTGTTGAACTTATAGGTGGTAAGGACTCATAACATCGAGCTCAGAACTACCTCTTTGTGAGGATGCCTTCTCCATATCTCCATGCTGGTCTAATGGACCATGTTCACATCCCTGACTGACAGTGACAGAGGTGTGGATTCATCAGGAGCCATACTGCCATTAAGCAGGTCGAGTTGGACCTTTGTTTAGAAACAAAAGGAGCAGGCAACACAGCAGGACAGAGGTAACACCAAGCTGTGCATTGTTAGGGACAGGGGAAGGATGATGCTATTGCCTTTACCTTCCACCAGTCTGCCCTAGCCATGATGCTACATTAAACTAATCCGTCTGCCAGTAAGTAGTCCCTATCCTTTGATGTTCTACCTGTATGTGTCTGTCTAAACACCTTATAAATATTATTATCGTATCTGTGTCTGCCACCTCCCCTGGCAGCATTCCAAGTACCAACCTAGTCTAGAGAAAAATAAACATGCCTCTCTGAACCCCTGACTAAAGCCAACTACAAGAGCTACCTACCTTAGTTCCACCAGCCAGTCTACTGCCACACCAGAGGACCCAACACCCTCAACCACTGCCACACGTCTATAAAAATAATGCTGACTGTTCCATCCCATGCCTCCACTTGTGTCAGATCGTCAGTTGCTACCCACACACAATGATCCAAGGATACAGGCGATGCAACTACTTTGTGTTGGTAGACTGATCCGTGATGGAGTCACAGAGTCACAGAAACAACTCCACAGACCCAGCTTGCCCGTGCTGAACAACTTGCCCTCCTGCTACAGGCTCATATTAGGGCCATAACCCTCCAACCCCCTCCCATCCATGTCCTTTAAGTATTTCTTAAAGGAAGCTAATGTACCTGCCTCCACCACTTTGTCTGACAGCTTGTTCCATATCCCTATACTTCCCTCTGAATGAAGAACTGTCCCCTCACATCCCTTCTAAATCCCACCCCCCTCACCTTTTAGTTATGCCATTATGCCAATTCTATGACTCTAGGAAACAAGCTGTCACTATTCATTTCATCAATGGCCTTCATGATTTTATGGACCTTATTAAGATCCTCTCACAAATTTCTATACTGTTTTCCAGTCTCAAACAATGGCTTCCCTGATCCTGTCAATAACTTCTAAACATCTTCTGTATCCCTTCCAACTTTACAATATACTTCCTATAGCAAGGCAATCAAAACTGTTCTCCGTATTGAAGAATCAGTGAGCAACCATGAGGAATATACCACCGCTATTACCCCTCTCATCAGTAATGTGGGGAAATCTACACGACTAAGGAGATGATGAAGGTATTCCCCACTTAGAAACCATAAGTGAACTGGGAGGTGGACTCACTGGTGAAGGCTAGGTTACTGGTATTCAGGTCAGGAGACCCAGGCTTTGACAAGAAATTCAAGGAGAAGTTCCACAAGGCCATGAGAGAAGCGGAGAGACGGTACTGCATCAGGCTCAAGTCCTAGAAGAACATCATGGCATCTCCCAGGGAGTACAAAGTGAAGCTGGGGAGCACATCATAATACATTATAGCACTCCCCAACGAGTTAAGCATGTGGTGTGCTCACTTTGAACAGGGAGCCAGCAGGGAGGTGACATTCACATCATCTACCACACGTGAAATTGCTGCTGGTCAGGTCGAACTTCTGATGGGTGAACAAGTCGAATGCAACTGGCCCAGACAGAATCCTGGGATGTGTCCTGGGAGCCTGAACAGATCAACTGGTGGACGTATTCTCAGACATCTTTAATCTCTTCCTTCAACAGGTCCAAATTTGCTTCAAGATGGACACTATTGTACCACGACTGATAATGGGTCTAAATTACTTCTGAAAAGTGTCTCTAACATCCACCATCATGAAATGCTGTGAAAGGCTGGTCATGGCTCACATTAACTTGAGTCTACCAGCCAGTCTTCACCCACTTCATTTTGCCCACCGTTTAAACAGGTGCCATATCCCTTGCTCTCCACTTGGTTTCAGAACACCTGGACACCTGTGTTAGACGGCTGTTCATAAAATACAGCTCTGCCTTCAGTACCACAGTTCCCAGTGAACTTATCTGGAAACTTCAGTATCTTGGTCTCAGCAGCCTCCTCTGCAAATGGATCTTTGACTTCATGTCTAACGGACCGCAATCAATGAAAACGGGGAGCAATATGACCGTGATCACACAGCAGCATATTGCAAGGATGTGTTCTCAGTCCCCAACTACACACCCTCTGCACCCATGACTGTAGAGATAAATACCATTCCAACTCCGTTTCATTATTTAGCAACAACATCACCGTTGTAAACCAGGTATCAAATAACGATGAGATAAAACAAAGGGATGAGATTGAAAGTCCGGTGGCGTGGTGCCAAGATGACGACCTCTCTCGATTTCAGCGAGATAAAGGAGATGATCATTGACGACAGAAGGGGCAGAGGCCACATCCCTGTCCACCTGACTGGTATTGAAGTCAAAACTGTTGATTTGCTTCAATTTCTTTGGAATAATCATCTCCAATTGCCTCACCTGGGACCAGCACATTGACGCGACAGTCAAGAGAGCACCAACACTTAGTACTAATTTAACATTTTTTCCTTTGTAACTGTACCCTCTATTGCACTCTTGTTCAACTTTCGAAGGCTGCATGAATGTTAAACTGTTAAATTGCTCTGAGAATGACCCTTCTCACTGTACGAGGTATCATGTGAGAAAGAAACTTAAACATTGGAGGAGGCTGCATTTTGCTGCTGTTGATGTCCTCTGTAATAATGAATACTTCAGGAACCACCAGTCTTGTTTATTTTGAGCCTTTAACTCAGGTATATGTTAAAGAGGGTTGATGTTCCATATCTGCCTTTGAACTTGTCCACACCTGTAGAGGGGCTGTTTTGTCAAACCAGTGTGCATCAGTCCAATAAATGTCACTTGATTTCCCTCAATGGAATAAATTAAGTTCAGTATTTGATCTGCCATCTGCCCAGTTATTTAATATAATCTCAGCGTTCCTTTCCCATTGCTCAAGTGATCTGACTCACCGTTTTAGTCACAACGACGTGGGAGGAAGTGGTTGTTTCAGATGAGCCATTAGTTTACATTGTAATACCGAGAAAGTTTACTGGAGCAAATTGTTGGTCTGAAACTTCTACCAAGGTTATGTGTGCTACTGTGTGCAAAGGCCACAAGTCCTGAACTTACTTTCTGCCAACATAGGAGGTCATTCAGCCCACTGAGTTGGTGCTGGAAACCCATGTTAACTTAGTAATGAGTTTAATGCTGAGAACTTTAGTGCAACACTGGGAGTAAGGTGCTTCAGAACATTGTGGAAGTCATTGGGTAAATGGAGTTCTTATACTTTATATCAACGGTGTGGTTCTTCCCCTGTAATCTGTGCTTTCTCCCACATTTATCAGCAACCCCGATTCAAGTTAAAGTTTGCATTTAGTATCATGTGCACTGAGATACAGAAAAAGTTTTGCCTTGCATGCTATCCAACAATCCACCCATATGTAGGAACAGCAGAATAAAACAGTGCAGTGAGTAGGGTTACAGTGATCTGTTCTCCTCCCACTCTCCTGCACCAGGAACAAGGTCCAGTCGCCAACTCACCAAATTGGGTGAGGAGAATGCCCCAGAGCAGAGAAGATGGTAGACTCCACCCTGATGGTACTTGGGATCAGGATCCAACCTGGCTTACAAGCGCTTCCAGTGATGGTCTTACCATAAGAGGAGAGAGCATCCTGGAACTGGGATCTCCTGTTGAAATCATGCTGGATTGTTTAACCCCAACCCCCCCCCCCCATCCCCCACCCCATTGCACGTGCCACCCATCACTCTTCCAACCGATGAGTTCGAGCTCGAGTGCTCTTTACTTTTGACCATTGGGAGTTGGGGGAGGGCTTGTGCTCTGAAGTCCCTCAGCTCTGACTGCTGTTGCAACACTACCACTCTCGGGTCTGGTGGGCAACACACTTGATTGGATCTGACGGCAGGCTAACAACTCTCCTCCCTTGTGGGGAGGAGTGAAGGTAAGTTTTAGGTGATTTCTGTTAGTTTGCATTAATTGTAATTTAAATGTGTTAAATTTCTTATTTTAAGTGCTTTTTTTTTTAAGCTTTTTGCAATAACTTTTTTTGTATCTTAACAGCATAGCTCTCTGTTTAGGAACAGATCATTTGGTCCATTGTGTCCAACCAATGAGTAATGGAGACACAAAGTCTCCCACTCATTCACATCCCTCTCCCTCTCTGATGCAGCCTCTTCCATCTGTAGTTCCCCTACAGGATTCTTCCCCCTCCGTCTCCCCTCTTTGAGTCCATCTGGTCCCATCTGTCCTTCCCTAACAACTCTTCCCCAACAGCTCTCATTTTATCACTGACACCTTGTGTCGGATTCCAGCACTGACGACCTTGGTCTTGATACCACTCCGCTACACACCTTCCAACTTGAATGACCCATCTTCCACTAACTCTTTTTTTCCCTCTTGACTCTCACACGCTCTCTCTCTCTCTCTATCTATCTATCTGGGATCTCCCAAGTAACTGTTTATCATCCTTCACCACTCCCAGGTTCACCAGACCTCCTACTGGCACCAGTCCAAATCCTTTCACTCTGTTTTCAATTCTATCTTGCTTCTGTACACTCAGTCACGATAAAGGATTCCTGGCTGAAATGTCAGCCATTGCTTTACCTCCCACTGCTGCTGGTCGACCCACTGAATTCCTTCAGCAGTTTGTTTGTTCCAATGAAAAATAGACTTCTGGTTAATCCGATCACCCACCACCACCACTGCAGCCTTGTGGGGTCTTCAAGAACTCACCCAACAATTTTAAGTGTGCTGAAGAGTCTGCTTCCACCAACCTATTTGTCAATGGGTTCTTGAACCCCACCCATTTGGATTAAATAAATCTTATCAACTGCCCTCGAATCCAACCACTGATTAACTCTCTGTCCCACTGTCAGTGCTGAAGGATTGTGTCCTTTCTGCTCCACTCTCAACCTTTTGAACAGCTATATAGATGGGAGGGGTATGGAGGGATATGGTCTGGATGCATGTCAATGGGACTAGACAATAATAGTTTGGCATAGACGAGAGGGGCCAAAGGGTCTGTTTTCTGGGCTGCAATATTCTACAATTCTATTGCCCCAAGCTGATTTTTGAGGTGTTGGATGTATTTTCAGTCATACTTGCGTTGTCTAGAAGTGGCTTCAATATCTCCCGTCAGTCCCAAGGACACTTCATTCCTCATAATTTCAATGCTCCCAGCCCTGGAAACATCCTCTCCAATCTCCACCACACCCTTTCTTCTTGTCTGTATTCCTTTTGATCACATTTTTGAGTGAGTGCGATTGTTAGAGAATTTGTAAACATTTCAGCTGTGTGCAAGCATGGCTACAGTGGCTATTGAGGCATTTCTGCAGGACTGGAGATCAGAAGGGAGCACTGAGGCAAGAACCAGCTGCTTCCTTGGGGCTGAGAGTGACAAGCCCAGAGAAGCCTCTTGCCCTTTCCCTGGCCTCTTGGTTACCCATAAAGATCACCCCCAGCTCATGAGATCTTGTGTCAAACTCCATTGCCTGAACTTGAGGAACTGAGTAACAGGGAAAGGTTAAACAGGTTGGACTTAGAGGAATGAGAGGAAATTTGATAGAAGTATACAAAATGAAGGGAGATAGAGTAAATGCAAGTTGGCTTTTTCACCAAGATTAGATCAGATACAAACCAGATGATATGGGTTAAGAGAGAAAGGGTAGAAGTTTAAGGGGGAATTTGTTCACACGGAAAGTTGGGAGTGTGGACTGAGCTACGAGAACTATGAGAGTAAATGTGGGCTCAGTTTTCACATTTAAGAAAAGTTTGGACAGGTACATAGATGGGAGGGGTATGGAAGGATATTGACTGGCTGCAGGTCAGTGGGACTAGACAGAATGATGGTTCAGCATAGACGACAGGGCCAAAGGGCCTGTTTTCTGTGCTGTAATGCTCTGTGGCTCTCTGGTTCTGTTGTCCCAAGTCATTTTTGAGAGGTTGGATGTATTTTTCAGTCATGCCTGTAATGTCTAAAAGTGGCTTCAGGTATTTTTCATTCTATTGTCCCATCTGGGAGATGGTTTGAGAGGTTGGATGTATTTTTCAGTCATGCCTGTAATGTCTAAAAGTGGCTTCAGGTATTTTTCATTCTATTGTCCCATCTGGGAGATGGTTAATGTTTCTCTCCAGAACACCAATTGGTGAATTGAACTTGAAATCTGAGCTGTATTTCCATGTGTGGGGATCCAATAGCACACAGAAAGCCTAGTGTCCTGGAAACTTCTGCAACATCTCCTGAATTAGCAGATAACTATCCGGTGTCGTGGACCAAATTATCTGTTCCTAAACAGAGAGGTATACTGTTAAGATACAAAAAAAGTTATTGCAAAAAGCTAAATAGAGCACTTAAGGGAAGAAATTTTACACATTTAAATTACAATTAATGCAAACTAACAGAAATCATCTAAAACTTACCTTCACTCCTCCCCACTACAGGGAGGAGAGTTGTTAATCTGCCGTCAGATCCAATCAGGTGTGTTGCCCACCAGACCCGACCGGCAGTGCAGCGTTGGAACAGCAGTCAGAGCTGAGGGACTTCAGAGCACAAGCCCCCCCCCCCCAACTCCCAATGGTCAAAAGTAAAGAGCGCTCATGAGGCACGACTTGAACTCATCGGTTGGAGTACGAGATGCTCGAACTGCGTTCCAAGTCTGGTGCTTGGAGGGATCTTGCAATTAGGGTTGTTGTGGGCTCCAAGGGTGAGAACGAGATTGGGGACAACAGTCACAGGTTGAGCCCTGGTTTACTCACAGTCCCGCTGACGGGATTGGAAGGGAGTTACCATTCCTTACTCCCAGGAGGAAGAAACCTGCTAGCAACACCCTGAGGGCATGACAGGAGGGTGCTGTCCACCTTGTGGACCTGATTCTTCAAAGGGACAGTTCATCTCATCACCCAGGAAAAGGAGAAAGGATGGTTTCTCCCATCCTGAAGTGGTTCCTCAGTCCTACCAATCCGTCTTCAAGTCTTCCCGCACATCAATCCTTGCACTGATTTATCATGTCCTCACAAGTCAACCTGTCCATTTCCCTCAGACAATCAAGCCTATCGTTATGCATTCTACCCCTTGACAGTTCACCATCCTCCTCTATTCATCACTTTCCTTCACATTTGCATATTGATATTTTCTTGGATGCTACTGCCTTCTCACTGTTCTTCCGTCGAAAGCACACTTAGAATGTGCAGAATGCACCCTGCTTTTAAGATGGGGCACTCTGTCACTCAATTTATCTAAATACTTCATGTTCTCCACAGAGACACCATCTCTGAGCTTGCATAGTGAATGAATAAAGTTGGAAAGCTGTTAAAATGATCCACTAGTTGTCTCTTGGATAATCTACACAATGCCACTAATAACTCCAACAGAGATTTCAGGATTTTAAAGTAAATTCTGTTCCACCTGAAAAGGCTAAGGGGAATAGATGCCTGTGAGGGAGAGCTTGTCAATACATAAGGAGGGGAAGGATTGGAAGGGTATCTTGGGGGAAGAGCTGAAGTAGGTGAGGGGTGACACAAGACACTGCATGGATCCTGACCTAAAACGTTGAATGACCATTTTACCCATAGATGATTCCTGGCCCGCTTGAGTCTCTCCAGCAGCTCATTGATTGTTGGAGATTGCAGCATCTTCAGTTTTTTGTGTGTCTCCACTCCCATGGATCTGTTGAACCCAATGTCACGTTTCAATTAATAACTGAGAATTTATTGCCATCTCCAAAAGTACAATGTGCAGACGCAGTAGAAGTTTTACAAGCTGCAGCTTCCCACTTACATTAAACACACAAATAAGAGTTCAGTGAAAAGAAAAGTTAACTCATGCCTCTGCTTGTGAGACACAGGAATGGCAAGATCACTGGGGCTATGCTTCTATTCGAAGCCAGCCTTGGAGACAACACACAGCTATTTCCTGTCTTTTCCTGGAAAAGCATAATGCTGTCAGATTTTTCCACACCTTTGCAGGTTGAAGCAGAACAGTCAGTAGTGAATAGAAAAATCTGCAGATATTGTGAAGGCAGGAGCATTTGCACAGTCCATCGATGCTCCTCATTTAGTGGCCGATAATGGACCATTTGTAGCGCATTCTGTCTTTCCTTTGGTTCTCCCAGTGGCAGTAACACTGGTCTCAGTCTGGTCAACCGAGTTCACATTGCATGGAAATGGAGCGAGACTTTCATTGTTCAAAGGAGAAGGATTGAAAGCCTGCTGCATTCCAGCGGGTGGGCTCTGAGTAACTGGCACATGTCCACTTCAAGGGGTTGAAAAGTCTAGGGGAAAATTTTGAACATTTGATAGCTAAGCCAAAACTGGAGATTTATTAACTATTGAATTATAATATCTTGCATTCTATGCAAGTTGAGGCACCACCAGGTCTTATGTTCATTGTTAATTCTCGTAATATACCATATTTCCTTATCATTAAGAAGGAGATCATTCAGCCTATTGAATCCATACTTTCTTTCAGAGCAGTCAAATCAGTCCCATTCGCCCCACTCATTTCACTGTAAACTATTCTCTCTTATTACAAGCTCCCATTTCATTTAGTGTGACTATCACTTTAAGAGTTAATACGGGCTGCAACCATACATAGGTGTGGAGAGCCTGGATGGCATCATCAAGTACAAACTATAAACAAAGTTGATGGTCTGGAGGAAGAGAAAGAACAATGGTTGTTTATCCAGGAAAACAGATGGTGAGAGAGTCATGGGAGTGGGACACTTAAGAAATAGGATTTCATTGTTGACCACCAGCCAGTGATGAACACAGAGGTGGAGTGACTCTGTGTGAAATGGACAATTTAGCTGATTCTCCCTGTCAGGGGAATTATTGAACCACCATGACCAAAGGAGAAGTCACTCTGAATCTGAGTAAAGGAAGCAAGGGAATTGCATCAAATCATGACCGAGGTGATGGACATTTCGAAGCATTGTAGAAGTCCCTTGTTTTGTTTCCCCTAAGCAAGGAAAAGGGGAGTTGTGACAACCATTCGTCCAAAAGGATATTTTTCAGCAAGAAACTCAACAAGGATTCATGAGTTTTCAGCAGCCCAGTCACTCAGTCTCTCCCACCCGCTTCATGATTACATCTGGACACAAGTTTAAAAGTCTGAGTTTCAACACAGGATTTCTAAGACTGAACTTTGGAATGACTTCCCAGAATTGTGTCTAATTTGTAATAGTTTGGGTCTCTCTCTCTCTCTCTCTCTCTCTCTCTCTCTCTCTCTCTCTCTCACTCACACACACACACAAACCCATGTCTATTTGTGCATAGTTGGATTAATTTAAATAAGATGTTATATTAATAGTTACAGTATAAATAAATATAATGTTTTTAAAGGAAAACAATAATGGTCTATGGATGATTTTCTAATGCTACTGGTCTGGGATATAACGCTCTCAAACGTCATTCAACTCTTCCCAATCCTCAATTCTCCTGCCACTCACCTAGATTGGGGGGTAATTTACAGCATGTCTTTGGGAGCTGGAAGGAAATAGATCGAAAGAGTGCCAAGAAGATTGACAAGGATGTTTCCGGGACTTGAGGAACTGAGTTACAGGGAAAGGTTAAACAGGTTAGGACTTTATTCATTTGAGTGTAGAAGAACAAGAGACAATTTGATAGAGGTGTACAAAATTATGATTGGTATAGAGTAAATGCAAGCAGGCTTATTCCACTGAGGTTGGGTGAGACAAGAACTAGGGAACATGCAGAGAACGGTGTGAGTTTAGGATGAGATGCCAGCTGAAGTGGTGCATGTGAGTTCAATTTTGACATTTAAGAAAAAATTGGGGATAGGGACATGGTTGGGAGGGGAATAGAGGGCTCTGGTCGGGTGCAGGTCATCGGAACTAGGCAGAATAATAATTTGGCATAGACTAGATAGGCTGAAGTGGAGTGTGTGTCAGATGGCTCTTGGAGCACCAGGGCAAATGTGCAGGATCAAATCTGCTTCACGGGTGCTGTGGAGTCAGTGGCACATACTACTCTGCCACTAGCACTGCATTTGTTAAAGTCCCCAGTATATTGGTGATAACGTCTCGGTGTTTAATTTGTGTAAATGCAGCTACGCTAAATTTCTCCAATGAAAGGTTTAATGATGGAAGTGGGAGGTGTGAGATGATCTTAAAAATATGCACATCAGGCTATTGATTTTTTTTTTCTTCCTCTTTAGCTATGGCAGGTTTTAAGAGACTTTCTTTTGGGAACACTGCACTGGATTATGGACTGATTTCATGGAATATTTAAAATGCATTGACCTCCGTTCATTGTGTAAGACATCAAGAGTACAGAAGAGGAAGAGAAATTAAATCAAAGAGTGGCTGAGCTCTTGAAACCTGAAATGTAGCTACGATTAAAGTTGTTGAGAATCAAGTCCTACGAATCCTTAACCCTGATCGTTTTTGCGATCTCTGAAAATTTCTTGTTGAATATTAGCCCATGTTCTTTCTTCACAAGGAATTGTGAATGTTGATTTCTGCAGTCGTTTTGGCAGTATAGCACAAGCCTGTGACATTTCATGGACACTACATCAAGCCATGGAGCACAATTGGTGACAACCATTTCATGAAACTTGGAGAGCAGCAAGTGGCCAAACTGATAGACTGACTATTCAACTGATGAGATTGGTATGAGAGTTTGTCTTGCAGTGCAATTATCCAGGAAAAAAATCCAGTGGCATTGGATCAGTTCTGGGGGAGTGCTCTCTGTAAATGGCATTTATGATGTCAGTATGATACTAAATATTTAAGGATTAAACATATGCTTTCCTATTCACAGTTTATTGGGGCATCCAGCAGAAGCTGTGAATTTGATAACAGAATTTCTCAGTTTTCCCAAACCTTTCCTGGTGATATTCACACCTTCCTAGACCTCCTCTCTGTAAATCCATCCGACACTTGCTGCCTTCACTTCCCCCTTTGAATATGTTCGCATTACAGGGAGGTTAAGCCATCACCAATAGCAGTAGATGCTAGAAAGACAACTAATGAGTGGGAAAAACAAAAGGATTGTTTTAAAAAGAAGACTGCAATGGGAATGAAGCCAAAAGAATGGTTGCTATTTCAGGTCAGAACTCTTCATCGAGACTGGAGGGTTTTGAAGGGTTCTGGCCATAACATTGACCATTCTTTCCCTCCCATTGATGCTGCTTGGCCCGCTGATTTCCTCCAGCAGGTTGCGTGTTGCTCCAGATTCCAGCATCTGCAGTCTCCTGTGTGTCTCCAAGCTTTCAAGGTGAGCAGTGATGCTTTGTCTTTACAAAACAAATGGAAAGTTCAAAGCCAGCAAAAATCACAGAGGAAACATGTAATGTTCATGTGACCCCTTCAGGGCTTTCTATGGGATCCAAGTTATACCCAGATATGGCTGCTTGGAAGAATATGAAGCATATTCCTGCAGAAATTTCAATGATCACCTCTTTGAGTTAATGAATTTGAAGACATCTTTGATGTACTTGCATTTAAACTTTGCAGATTTGTGAGACAAAGGATTTTCTGATCCCAAAAGAGCATTCAGTCAAGAAATTTGGCAATGTGCAATGTGCACTGAAAGTGTGTAAAAAAACTGTCCTCACACTAAACAGCATGTGGGATGTTATCTGTACACTGAACAGTGTGTGGGATATTGTCCTTGCAGCACAGAGAAGGTATGATGGGAATTTGCATTGTTACTCATTTCCAGCTAGCAGTACTGAATTAGAGTCCAGGTTATATATTAGATCATATTATTGTAGACCTAGTACTGTGACTTGATGGGACACCATCAGTCATTTGGCCTAGCTATATACCACTCTGCCAACAGCTCTGGGGAGTTGGTGCTGCTAATCAGGCATTGTGACACAAGAATTATGCCTTGATGATTTGGGACACTCTGCACAGTCATGTTACAGTCATCAATGATGTAACTGCCTTCATGGCTTACTCTGTAGCGCTCCGCAGTGTCAGGAAACAATTGCCAAGTCGTCCCATTGGAATCAGAAAGCAAGCTGATCAGGTCCAAGGTAAAATTTCTCATTGAATCTATAGGAAGTAAAGGATAACCAATGTTTTGGGCCTGGAAAACCTAAAAATTTTGATTACCTTTTCTTTCCTCTGGATGCACTGCGTTACTCTCGCACATTTGTGAATTGCACTTGCATCTGCAGATTTTCTTGTTCAACAAATTTCTCATTGAATGGTACAAATTAGGGGTTTTGAATAGAAAGTTTCCCTTGGTGAATATCCTTTGACATGTTAACCCTTCTGATGCTCTTCATGGAAAATGGGATTGCAACGTAATATTGGTCCAGTATAATGCATGTTCTCTTCTGTGAACAGTCTGTGTTTCCCAAAAGGAAACTGTTATACCTCATTTCCTGGAGTGGATTCTGTAAAACACAAAACTGTTGTCCTAATCTGAAAGCTGTCTCTATTTTTTTTGTGGTGATTCATAACTTTTTTGTAAATGTATGTGAGGACGTAATCGCTGTAATTGAATTCTGAAGATCTCTGTTTGATGTGAAGGAGGCTGTGTATCTGTCCCTCATCTCACCTGAGGAGTGTACGTGTAGCGATCATCCTTACTTTGGATGATGTACTTTCAATAGCTCCATGAATTTGATTCAATATCTGTTTTGGTTTCATGGTTCATATAGAGATTAGTAATTGCTAAGACATTGATCTTCCCAGAGAGCCAGTCTATCTGAGTAATCCACCCAGTGAACTAATCCAGTTCAGTCATCCAATCCACCAGTGAACAAATGCTGTTCGGTCATCCAGTCCACCCAGTGAACTGATCTAGTTCAGTCATCCAATCCACCAGTGAACAAATGCTGTTCGGTCATCCAATCCACCCAGTGAACTGATCTAGTTCAGTCATCCAATCCACCCAGTGAACTGATCCAGTCAAGCTCAGTAAGCGGGCCATCTCTGGTGATCTAATCCTCCCAGGGAGAGAACATAGCTTGGCGATCCAATCCACCCAGGAATCATTCCAGTTCAGCCACTTGGAGACACAATCAACCTCCATTGTCCAATATAGTTCAATTATCCAATTTAATTATCCATTCCCCTCAGTGACCTGATGGTGCTCAGTGATCTGGTCCACCCAAGGAAACTGAAAAACGGATGTTATTCCATGATACTAAATTTCTCCCCCCCCCCACCCCATAGACTTTATTCACAATTTTTTTTTGCTAAAAGAAACCCGTTCAAAGTCTCTTTGCACCTTCATTGTCATGTCCCTACATTCCCATCTTTGTATGTTGTAACATACCCTCTCTATTTACACCATTGCCTCCACTGAGGCATCTTGTGTGACTCAATACAATTCAGTGATCTCGTGCATTTGGGCCATTCACTGCAATACAGCTCTGCATGCCTCTAATGGGGAATTTATCTTTAACTGTGGGTTTCCAGGAATATAATTGGCCATTCAGAACAGATGCTTTGAAAGCCCAATGGTCCTACAGAGATAAAAATTTTGATTAGCATGAGTGCCGCAAACACCAAATCATTTGGAGTTGAAAATTATGTGAATATTTTCTAAGAAATATGCACATCTCACTTAATTCAAACATTTAGATCTTCTGTCTTCAAAGCATGTTACTTTGTTGAAGTTACCATGGTGAATTGTAACTGGGTGGGGGTGGGGAGTACACGATCACTGTTACACAGGGGTGTGTGCTGCTTTTTATTTGCTCTGCATATAAAATACAGAAGGTGTGGTAATTAAATATTTTCCTTGGGATCTTTTCACCCATTTCATCAACCTGTTCATGAACATCATGTCCAGAAATGACATAGCAGGGGAAAAGAAACAGGCATTATTTTGTGAACAGTTCTCAGATCTCTGTTACATACAGTTTTTAATTACTGATTTTGAACTATGTTCATTCTTGTACCCAACCTTATGTGACCTGACAAAGTATTCCATGTGACAGGGTTTAATAACCTTTTCTAGTATGTACACTCCTCTGTCAGCTATGGTGAGCTCTGAGAGTGTACAGCAATTCATTCCTGGTAAATTCTAACCAACATCCCATGCAAATTTGTTTCAAGGTGCCTGATCAAATAAATGCTAAATGTTACGTCAGGAGTTTTCCAGAGATCTCTTGTCCACCACATCTTGGTGGAGGAAGGAACTGTCCTCATCGTGCACCATACAGAGCAACAATGAAAGTTTCCAGTGACAGAAAAATGCGAGGTTGCAAATATCACTGGTGCACAACCCAACAGTTTGGGGCCCTTAAAAAGGACACATCTGTCGCTGTTACCAATTGCTGTTTTAAATACCATAGATTTCCCATTTGAGATTCTATTCACTTTGGAGTGAATTTGGACAGGCTCATTTTAATTGAATCTTTTATGAGAAAAGCATTGGTGCAGAGTTTTAACAACCACCTTGTGTTCCAGACCAGAGGTTTGTGTGAAATTGATATGACAAACAGCAGATGTCCAATGTAATGCTGTAAGGGGAGGCTTTTTTTGAAAGGGGATTTTACAATTTTAAATGCAGAGTTTATGAACAAGAAATGAATGCTCAGTTTTTCCATAGCAATTCTACTCCTGTGGTTACTGGGTAATGGTGTTTATACCTATCTTGAAATTAATTTCTTGCTTTGTTTCACAGAGTTTGGGATATGCAGTTTTGGATGAAGCATGGGGTGAGACAAATTGTATTTCTGCACAAACCATCCATAATAAATGTTGTGTTTAACTTTGTACAAATCTGAATTACTTTTAAGATAATTTGGTTGCTGTAGCCTCTTCTGTATACACCATTGAAGTTTGCTCTCATTCTTTATCAGTGCAAACCTTGGGCATGTTCTTTCTATCTCGGGAAGCCATTTCAAATGTCTCTACATAAATGCACTTAAATGTAGATGCACCAGTAGATTATAAACCATTTGCATTGAACACATAGATCAAGATACAGTGAAAAGCTTTGTTTTATGTGCTATCCAGGCAAGTCAACTCATACTTGTGCATCAGATTGTGCATTAATAAAATAACAGAGATACAGTAAGTCAAAAAATGTACAGTATAGTACTACAAATACAAAGGTTAGGGCATAGAGAAAATGACAGTTGAAATAGTGCAAGGGCATAATCTTTTACAAATGTGAGATCCATTTAATACTCTGATAGCAGCAGGAGGGAAACTTGAATCTAGTGATTAATGTTTTCAAGCTTGTGTATCTTCTGCTTAATGGAAGTGGGCCAAAGAGAGTGTGACTGAGGTGCATTGGTCTTTTATTATATTGGCAAGTTTTCTGAGACAGTGGGGGGGGGGGGGGTAGAGACGGGGTCAATGGACGGGAGGTTACTTGTATGATGGCCTGAACTGCATTCACAACTCTCTGCAGTCTCTTGTGGTCTTGGGCAGAGCAGTTACATACTGATCTGTGATGCATCCAGACAGGATACCTTCTATGATGCATCAGCATATGATGGGAAGAGACCTCAAGGACATGTTGAATTTCCTTGTGCTCCAAAGGACGTAGAGTTGTTGGTGCGCTCTCTGGGTTGTAGTGTTGACGTGCTTGGACCAGGACATAGTTGATGGTGATATCTACTCTGAAGATCATGGATCTCTCCACCACCTCCACCTCAGCACTGTTAATATCTACAGGGATGTGTTCTTCTCTCTCTTTCCTGAAATCAATTACTAGTTCCATTGTTTTGCCAATATTGCAGGAGAGTTGCTAACACCAGACACTCTCTCCTATCTGTACTCTATCTCGTCACGGTTTGAGATCCCGTCCACACCCACCTTTTTCAGCAGTGGGAGCTTGCTACCAATCCAAGTCAGGGACCAAGTGGTTCCCAACGGAAGGGAGCCAAGTGAAGCACTTCGTTGGTCATAAGGCATGATAGCACAAAAGTTTAGCTGCATACTGATTCAGTCCTCCATCTTTCTCTTGTGGTAATTCTTTATGGAGACCAACTCCTCGAGAGACTGATAATTGTTTGTTTTTATTCTGGTTTGTTATATTCCAGGGACTGGATATTCCCTTGTTTTATAATCTATTCCTGAACCTGGTTACTGTATAGGAGAGGACAAAAGATAATGGTCTAATTTCAGACCCCAATCAATCATTGATTTGGCAATGCCTTTCCAAGAAAGATGAGTCCTGGTATCATAACTTTCAAACTGCACATGCATTAAATAATAAAGAGTCATTCCTGATCTTTAATGAAGGCAAATGCGATGGTAATGAAGGAGGAATTCATGTCTCTGAGTCAACAGTCCAGAAGGCTTGCTGTCGAATCAGATACAATTATTCCAGCATATCGATGACACATGCTAGGTTTAAAAGAACTCCTACTAGAGTTCTGCAAAATGAAACCAGGTCCCTCTGCCTCCCAAGTCTACATCATTGATGAAGCACCGATTTGTACCAATGCTATTTTTATTTTCCCTACATTCCCACTAACCCACCCCCACCCCCCTCAACCTTATGAGGGTATGCTTGACAACAACCAGTTAACCTACAAGTCCCTGTGTCTTTGGGCAGTTGGAGGAAACTGGAGCACTTGGGAAAAACCCACATGGGTGACACAGTTAGCATGGCGGTTAGAGCCAAGCTGTCAGTGCCAGTTATCTGGACCGAGGTTCGAATCCCATGGTCTCTAAGGAGATTGGACAATGATGAGTTTATTGTCATACACATTGTCCAATGTACATGTGCACTGAAATTCTTACTTGCTGCAGCTGAATGTACTTTGTTAAAAAAAACAACTGCATTACATTAAATTAACAATAAATGATAAATACTGAAGGTAAATAATAAGTATTCATAGGTTACCATAGTGCAAGAGAATAAAGGCGAATCCTTAAGGTAAGGTCATGTATAGCTCAGAGAGTGATGCAGGCCTGAAAAAAGCCCTTCAGCCCAAGTTGTCTATGCTGAGCAGGTTGCCCATGTGAACTAGTCCCATTTGCCTATGTTTGGCCCATACCACTCCAACCCTCTCCTATCTGTGTCCCTGTCCAGACATTGTAATTGTACCCACCGCTGCAGTTTCCTTCCTCAAGTTGAACATGAAGGAGGACCCTCAAGCAAAGTGATCACGGCAGCATGGCCCATGGATACTTCTCAGTCAACATCACCAGAATGCCATATGGGTGCTCGTGTTATGGGTTGCAGGAATTTGCAATGTGGAAAACAGGCTGCTGTTCACCAGTCTCGACAGTTCTGGATGCCCATTGGTCCGATAGTGTTGGGAAAGCAGCTTATGAGCAGGATGAAACTGCCTTGAATTCCATTGTCAGTTTGTTCCCAAGGGACACCAGGGGTTTGATGTTCATGGTGAAGTGCAAAATATCAGACTCTGAATATGCTGGGAGGTGCAGCAATTGTGTGGCGGGTTGGTGGCATTATAAAACATTGGACTTAAGCCCTGGAGTCTGAAGCCCAGCTTCTCATGTTACCCCACGCCAGATAGAGGTAATCTTAATGCTCCACCATTGATCAGTCTTAAACCATGACCCCTACATTTAGCTGAAACGCTCAACTAATTGAGTTAAACAGGAAAGTCAGCAGACACTGGCATTGAGTGCAAAACAGAGACATGATGGGGAAACTCAGCAGGTCATGCAGGCTCCATGGGAGGTAAAGGGGAACCAATATTTCAGGCCTGGGACCTTCTTCAAGGTGAAATCCCAGGACCAAAATGTTGGTTCCCCTTTACTTCCCATGAAAGCTGCGTGACCTGCTGAGTTTCTCAGGCACACTTAATGATTTCATTGTGCAGTGAACAAAAAAAAACTACACAAAGTAGAAAAGTGTGAAAAGCCAGAAAACAAGGATGCCACCTTTCCCAATCAGAATCACATTGGGCAAGCAACTGCAATTTTAAAAAAATCATTCAGGTGATGCAGGGTGAGCCAGCATTTAATTGCCCATCCCTTATTGCCTCTTAGAAGATGGTGGGGAGCTGCCTTCTGAACCGATGCACTCCCGAGGTATAGATGCACACACACACACACACACACACACACACACACACACACACACACACACACACACACACACACACGCACACACACACACTGCTGTTTGGAAGGGAGCTCCAGGGTTTTGACTCAGTGACGGTGAAGGATCACCGATATATTTCCAAGTCAGGATAATGTTTGGCTTGGACGGCAACTCCCAGGTGGGGGTGCACCGATGGTTTTGCCTTCCTTATCCGTTCTGCTGGTCGAGGTTGTGGGTTTGGAAGGTGCTGTCCCAGGAATCTTGGTGAGTTGCTGCAGTACATCCTGTAGACAATACAAACTACTGCTATTGCGTGTGGGGAGTGGAATGAGTGAATGGGTATGGATCGGGTGTCTATCAAGCAGATGATTAAATCCTGCATTCATATTAATAATTTTCCTTAATTATTCCACTGTATTTTGCAAGAGAAATCTTTTATCAGGAAGTGCTGATTTAATTTTGGTCATGAGCTCCATTCAAAACATCAGAGATAGGAGTAGGATTTGACCATCTGGCCCTTTGATCCTGCTCCACCATTCAACAAGATCATGGCTGATCTGGCCATGGACTCAGCTCCACCTACCTGTCTGTTCCCCATTATTTCCTTTAATTCCACTATGATGCAAAAATCTATGGAACTCAATTTATTTAGGCGGCCTCTCCTGTTTCCTTGGGTAGATTCACTTCTCTCTAGTAGAAGCAAGTTGTCCTCATCTGTCTTAAATTTATTTTGTCCCCTGTTCTCACCTGTCAGTGAAAACATCCTCCTTGTTTTAATCATTTATTCTGTTCATTATTGTATCTGTTTCTATTAGCCCCCCCCCCCCCCCAATCAAATCCTTTTGAACTCCAGTGACTAGTCCCAGGCAACTCAATCACTCTTCATAAGCGAATCCCCTAATCTCTGGAATCAAGTGCAACACTGTTTGCATTGTGGTTAGCCCAACGCCGTTACAGTGCCAGCGATCGGGACCGAGGTTCAAATTCTGTGCAGTCTGTAAGCAGTTTGCAAGGGAGGGGTCCAGAACTGCACACAGCACTGCAAGTGTGGCCTCGCCAGTACCCTGTACAGTTCAGCAAAACCTCCCTGCTCTTCAATTCAATCCCTTCAGCAATTTTCTGCAGCTCATAAAAAAACTTTTAAATCAGACTCTGTCGATTCTATGCAGGACAGCTGCTAAGTGAATGTCGTATTCACTCTGGATACCACCTTACTATATGACATTTACTGACAAGTTGTGATTCATTAGTTATTACACTGGAATAATAATAGAGTGACTCAAATATTATGGACCAGTCTTGATTAATATTCATTTGTCTTGATCAAAAATTGAGCATCACTCTTTATTGTTGAATGAATCTGAGTTCTCTTTTGCTTACTCCATGTGCAGCTGTTGAAATGTTATGATCACGAGCTCAAGCCCTTCAGTAGAATTTAACAAAGTATCATTATGATTAATATACTTGAGTTCTTCTAATTAAAATAAATTAGCAACTAAAGTTTAAATGGAACAGCAAAAGAGGAAAGGTTCTTTACCTGCCTCTCGATTGGGTCAATGGGATATTGGCATGAAACCAGAAACCATCTTGTCCTGAGTGTTATTAATGCCAACTACTGCAGTCTGTGCTCCATGATAGATGACCATCTATTTCAATGCATCCAAAAAAATTGAGCATCTGTTACAAATACAATTATTAATAGAATAGAAACTGTTAAGTGAAAGAACAGCCAATCAACTAACCATTGCAACTATTGGTGTCTGATAAATGGTGTGTCAAGGTGGAAGCTCTGAAATGGTCTACTTTTGATAGAAATAATTAAAACACTTCTCACCCAAGGTATAATCAATTGCAGGATTCTGAGAAGCAGAGGAATCACAGTGTCTCTGTGTCTGATTTTGAGAAGTATTTCTGGATATGATATAGCTATTAGGAAAACAAAGGGAGGTTGTATGTCCCCTCAGCCCTGAAGAGAACACTCCAAAACTCTTCACTCTTCTTAAAAAAAAGCTTGAATGAGCAGCTCCTTATTTTTAAATAGTGAACCTGGTTCTAGAATCTCCCACAGGGAAAAAAACCATCCCCTCCACACCCGTCTGTCAACATCGCTCAGAAGAGTATTCTTTCTTTCTTTGGCTTGGCTTCGTGGATGAAGATTTATGGAGGGGTATGTCCACGCCTGCTGCAGGCTCGTTGGTGACTGACAAGTCCGATGCGTGACAGGCAGGCACGGTTGCAGCGGTTGCAAGGGAAAATTGGTGGGTTGGGGTTGGGTGTTGGGTTTTTCCTCCTTTGTCTTTTGTCAGTGAGGTGGGCTCCGCGGTCTTCTTCAAAGGAGGTTGCAGCCCGCTGAACTGTGAGGCGCCAAGATGCACAGTTGGAGGTGAGATCAGCCCACTGGCCGTGGTCAATGTGGCAGGCACCAAGAGATTTCTTTAAGCAGTCCTTTTACCTCTTTAGTGCACCTCTGTCTCGGTGGCCAGTGGAGAGCTCGCCATAGAACACAATCTTGGGAAGGCGATGGTCCTCCATTCTGGAGACGTGACCCACCCAGCGCAGTTAGTTCTTCAGCAGCATGGATTCGATGCTTGCGGACTCTGCCAGCTCGAGTACTTCGATGTTGGTGATAAAGTCATTCCAATGAATGTATATGCATCAGTTAACTTCCTTCTGACCCCTTCAGAGCACCAGCAGGTGCAAGTTCTATCTTGTCCAACCTTGCATATAAAACAACTTCCATGTCCTGGGTATTAGTCCAATCTATCTTCTCTGAAAAGTTTCCATCACATTAAATGAGGACTTTAACGCTGCACACAGTGTTAAAGATGTGGTCTCAACATTTCCCAACTTAACTAGCCATTTATCTTTATTTCCAATTCCTCTCCCAATAAAGCTTGACATTTATACTCTAGCCATACCCATGTATTATTAGTCTTTTGTGAAACATGGACAGAGAGACTGATTCTTCTGTAACTCAATGCACTGCAATCTTTCACCATTTGGATCTGTTGTATGTGGATTGTCTGTCTGTCTGGAACATTGTGGATTGCGTATGGTTACATGACCTCCCTGTCTGAAACTTAATTGGAGGTTGCATCACCTGCTGATCAAGATTGGACTCCGGCCACCCATCAGTGCACATCTTACCATTGGCTCATTTTAAGTAAATGAGCCAATCATACTACATTGTGTTCAAGTTTATTTGTCACATACGTACCTAGTACAGTGAGAAGGGATCTTCTGTGAGCAGACTGACAGGTTATCTCTAACATTCATACAGCTGTTTAAGAGTACAATTTACAGAATATTGGATTACAATAAGGTCAGTGAGCACCCAGAAAGGGCAGAGTCGTGATCCCTGGGGATTAGACTCCTCCTTCAGTTCTTTGAGGGGCTTCCTGCACATCTCAACGCCTCAATGCCTGGTAGCAGAAGAATTTTAAACTGTTGTCCTTCCCCACAGAGTTCTTGTGTGGCTGCGCCAAGCATCAGTGTGTCTCTTAGCATGTACTCCTGCAGCCAAGAATGTGCATTCCCTCACTGACATCTCACTGTGCTAGAAAACCAACAATATTTGGGCAGATGAAAGGGCATCTTTCACCAATCTTCCAGCAGCTCTGAATGTCTGTCTCTGCGTACTTCCCTGGGAACAGTCTGCAGATCAGAGAGTCCTCTGTTAGACTGCTGCTGGGGACATACTTTGCCCAGCATACTTCTTTGTGCGAAGGAGCTTGCCCTCTGTCTTCCAGTGATGGCACAAAGTTGCTGCACTATTTTTCCACTGGTCTCTTATCTATGCAAATAGCTTCCTCATCAACTTGTTCTTCCACACTGTCACTCAAACCCTCCGGAATGAACAATTTCAATTGCAGAGACTCATTCTTGCAGGTGTACATTATTATTGCAGATTTTAAAAAAAACATTAACATCTAAATGGATTAAAAATGCACTTTGTCACAGAATTGCAATTAGCTTAGTTTACTTTTATTCATCACACAACACTAAGTTCAGTGAGAAAGGTTCTTCTGTAAGTAGTCTGCAGGTATCCTAGGCTTCATGCAGCTCTGTAAAGAGGATAATTTAGAGTTAATGAGAATATGATGAAAAGAAAGATCAATGAGCACCAAGCAAGGCGGTGTGAGAGCACTGTTGTGGGGTTCATTCAGGAGCCTGATAGCTTCTGGGGAGTAACTGTCTTTAAGCCTTTTGGGGCACGCTTTCATACTCTTGAGCCTTCTCCCCAATGGGAGGAGAGCATTTGTCGGAGATATGATGCATCCTTCAGTGCATTGGCTGATGTTCTTAGGGAGTGGGAGACTTCAATGGTCAGTCACCGAGGAGTTCATCAAGGTCTGAGATCCCCAGGAGGTATCAGAAGAAGACCACACTCTCTTGAGAAAAAGATTCTGTTCCATGATTTAAATTATTTTTAAGTGCACTTAGATATTTTAATATCTATATACTTGTGTAATCGTTGATACTATGTAATAGTCGAACACCCTCCCCCCGTTTTGAACCAAAAAATCATGTGTTTTCATACGACCTGTGTAAAAGTTGACCCCTTTTTTTGGGCGTGACTGTCCATCTATCCAAGCCCCCGGCATTGGATTCTCGCCCTGGCCACCCACCCACTGGAGCTCCAGACACTCCGGCCATGGATCCTCGCTCTGGCCGCCCACCCACTAGAGTTCCAGACACCCCGGCTACAGATCTTCGCCCTGGCCGCCCGTCCACCAGAGTTCCAGACACCCCAACCACGGATCCTTGCCCCCCTGCTGCCCACTCACTGGAGTTCCAGATGCCCCAACCGTGGATCCTCGCCTCAGCTGCCCACTCACTGAAGTTCCAGTTGCACTGACCGTAGATCTTCACCTTGGGTGCCTGGCCACCAAAGCTCACGATGCCCCAATCACGGGCCCTTGCCCTGCCTCCCGCCCAGCCACAGACTCTCTCCTAGGCCCCAGCCACTCATCTGAGCTTTTGACGCACTGAACATGAACTCACCACCCGGTTTCGGCCATTTGAGCCCCTGATGCCTTGAACAACACAGGTAAACAAGAGCGGTCAAAATTATGCCTCAACTAAAAGTTGACCACCACCCCCCCCCCCCCAAGTTGACCCAAAAAATTGGTCCAAAAGTTTCTATGATTACACAAATATATACAGTATTTTATTTAACCCATTTTCTTTTCAAAATTCTTTGTTTTATATTTAATTTTTTAGTAGATTGGAGGCCTGTGACTAGTGCTATGCTAGTCATGGTGTTAGGACCATTGTTGTTTGTTATCTATATCACTGATCTGGATGATAATGTGGTTAATTGGATCAGCGTTTGCAGATGAAACTAAGATTGGAGGTGTTGTGGACAATGAGAAATGTTTTCAGAGCTTGCAGAAGGATCTGGAAAAATGGGCTGAAAAATGATAGACAGGATTTATTGGAGACAAGTGTGAGGTGTTGCATTTTGAAAGGACAAACCAAGAAAAGACATACACAGTAACTGGTAGGACACTGAGGAGTGTGGTCGAACAGAGGGATCTGGAAATACAGATACATAATTCCTTGTAAAAAGCATCACAGGTGGAAAGGATTTTAAAGAGAGCTTTTGGTATATTGACCTTTGTAAATCAAAGTACTGCGTATCAGAGTTGGGATGTTACGGTAAAGTCGTATAAGTCAATGGTGAGGCCATATTTGGAGGATTGTATGCAGTTTTGGTCACCTGACTATAGGGAAAATATCAATAAGATTGAAAGAGTGAAGAGAAGATTTACGGTAAATATTTGAGTATAATGCGAAATTTTTTTTTACCCTTTTTCCCTTCAAAAATAGGGGGGGGGGGTTCGCATTATACACGAGAGTTAAATTTAAAAAAAAAATTTCTGCAACTCGCATTGTGACTCAGGCAGCCAGGCAGGCGAGTGGTAGTCGGCAGCATGACTTGGGCGGGTTAGTGGTAGTCATCAGTGCAACTTGGGTGGCCGGGTGAGCGGTAGTCGGCAGTGCGATTCGAGCGGCTGGATGAGCGGCTGGAGAGACGGCAGCACGAGTCAGGTGGGTGGGGGGGGATGTATTATACACAGGGGTAAAAATTTTCCCCCTATTTTCCCTCAAAAATAGGAGATGGGTCGCATTATACAAAAAACGCATTAGACACAAATATTTTTTTAAACTTTATTTAAAAACTTTTAAAACAACATAAAATCAATAACAACAACAAAAAAGATTTTTATATAATATAATAAACTCCCCTCCCTCCCTCCCCCTCAGCCAGCTCCCTTAAGGGGAGCCAAGAAAAATATAAAATATATACAATATTTTAAGATATTTCCAAACCAATATATTCCAAATAAGACAACCACATTTTAACAAAAATGAATAATTATCATGTAAATTATGTTATTTTTTTCCATATAAATACAAGATCTCAATTCATTATGCCAATGTACTATATTAATATCTACATTATCTTTCCAAGTAATTGCTACACATTTTCATGCCATAGATAACACCAAATGAACAAATGCAATTTGAAACCTATCCAACTCCAATCCAGTCAAAACCAACATTGGAGTCTGATTTTGTCGAGCCTTCTGAACCCAATCCATAATATCATTTCTCTATCCTGATATCTCAAACAACAAATCAAAACTGCACGTGGTGGTTGGCCCGGAACGGGTTTTTTCCTCAACACCCTATGTGCCCAATCTAGTTCCAAACCATCTGGAAAAAAATCACTACCCAACACATTGGGAATCCACTTCTTAAAAATTTTACTGGATCCGAGCCTTCAATATCTTCTGGAAGACCTACTATTTTTACATTATTTCTTCGACCTTGATTTTCTAATGAATCAATCTTCTTCAACAATTCCTTCTTCTGAATCCCCCAATCCACAAAAGGGTCCTCCACTTTTTCCATATTTTCTGTTTCGTTCCACTGGATCTTTATATTCATAAAAGGCTTCTTCAATTTTTTAAAGTTATCCTGTACAGTATCCATTGCCTTTATACATCTATTAACATCATTTTTATCCACATTCATATCCTTCTTCTCAGAAGTCATTTCTTCACAGATATTATTCATTTTAATTTTCATTTCCATAAATCCCTGATTTAACTGTATACATCTGTACTGACATATTTTCCATCTGGTGTGCAATCCCTTCCAAAATCATAAATACAGAATCTAGTCCAGGTTCCATTACTCCCTCTTGAGGCCTACCTTCCTTAATTCCAGCCTCCATAGACTCTTCCTGCCTTAATTCCAACACAGCAGGGCTTTCCTCTTCTTCCGTCGCACTTGTCACTCGTCCAGTGCGGCTGCGGGTCTGCACCCCCATCAACAGCACGCTGACCTCGTCTGCCCGCTGCCGCCCAGGTTCCCCCACAGCCCACACTTTATCTAGAAGTTCCTGAATACGCGCATGCCCAGGAGTGTCGCCAACCACACAGGCGTGTCTTCCGATTCTGCACTGCGCGCCCCTAGACCACTAGGCAATACAGTGGGCTCGCGCGACTGTCCCCGCTTGGCCGACCAACATCACGGGAGTGCGAGTCAGAGCCGGCGGAACCCAAAACGGAACCGGAACCGATTGCAAGATTGGCACCAGAGTTATACTCAGCTGGCCTGGAATATGTTGAGGCTTGGGAGCTCCTGTTGACAACTCCGTGGCTTCAGCTTGATAGGTAGGCCTCAATTCTTCAACGCTTTTATAAGGTAATTTCTTTTGTAACTCTGCCTTGGATTTCTTCACATTTGTAGTCATTTTGAATCTCCACTGTTCAAAAGTCTATAAAAACTATTTTTAACCACTTTTGCGGAACTACATATCTTCTTTCTATGCCATTTTGCCACATCCCCACCAGACACAAATATTTACGGTACTTGGATGTTGCCTGGACTTCAAGAATTGAGTTACAGGGAAGGGTGAACAAATTTGGACTTTAATCCCTGCAGCGTAGAAGAATGAAGGGAGATTTGATAGAGCTATTTAAAATTATAAGGGGTCTAGACAGGGTAAATGTTGGTGGGCTTTTTCCATTGATGGTGGGTGAGATACAAACCATAGGACATATTGTAGGAGTTTAGAAACAGTTATTATTTTAATGGTAGGAGTTCTGAAACAGTTATAGAAGGTAGAAAGAAAAAAAGCAAGGAAAAAGCTAAAATGTTCTTTGTGTAAAATGGCGCATGAAAAAGCAGAACAAAGTAAACAAGATAACAGAGGAATTTAAGCAGACATAGAAATATGCACGTACACACAAAGAGCTTGTTTAATAGGGGGTGGGGAAAGGAGGTGTGAGCACGGGATAAGAGAAAGTTGGAGTCAGTCAAGAGTCAGACGAATAGGGAAAAGTGCCAAACCAATCCAAGAAGGACAAACATAAGACAAATGTAAGGGGAGGTGAAGTAAAAATTGTATAAAAACAAAGAGGCTTCCCGCCCTCGGAGTACTTTCCCGAGGTAAGGGGAGAGTACCCAACCTTGCAATGTTGTAAATATAAATAAATGTTCTTTGTTCTCAACTTTTGTCTCGAGCATATTTTGTGAACGCGAAGGCACTTCTCACAATGGATTAAGGGTGAAATGGGAAAAATTTAGAGGAAACAGTGGAGTTGTTCAAGTGAACCGGTACGGACTTGAAGGGCCGACATGGCCTGTTTCCATGCTGTAAACGGTTATATGGTTATATGGTTAATGGGGGAACTACTTCACACAGAGCAGTGGGAGTGTGGAACAACCTGCCACTTGAGGTGGTGAATGTGGGCTCAATTTTAACATTTAATAATTTGGACAGGGACATGGATGGGAGGGCTATGGTCAGGGTGCAGCTCAGTGGGACTAAGTAGAATCATAGTTTGGTATGGACTAGAAGGGCTGAAGGACCTGTTTTCTGTGTTATATTGTTCAATGGTTCTATGTTCTGAAAGTCAGTGACACTTTATTTAAAAAAAGATCTTTGGCAATCGGCAAATTTTCATGGCTGTCAAAGGCTTTCAGGGGAGTATGAGGAGCTGGGGGGTCTCATTTGAAGGTTTGTCGTCTGGAGTCTGGCTGAACTGAAGTCAACAGGATAGGTCCTCTACATTGAGGTCATGCACGTCCAGATGAGGAGTGGTAGTGAGTTTGTGCATGAGGAATCCAAGGCTTAACTTGTTGTGATATTACACCTAAACCAAGGAAATTTTTTTTGCTTTCCCCTTTCTATTGTGGCTGGAGCTCTGCCCCACACTTCTCCACCAGGAATGTTCTAATTAACACATCATTGATAATGATGGTGAGTTTCTTGTACACGTCGTACAGCAAACATATGAACTGGAATTCTTGTTGCTGAACAGGTACTTCGTTTAATAAACCACCACAATAGTATACATTAAACTAAATCAAAAATAGATAACAAATACAAAAGACAAACAGATAATAAATATTCACAGCTACCCTCACGGGCGAGAAAGTGATGTTACAAAGTTTCAGACAGTCCTTGTGGTGTCAGAGTAGTTTATGATGAATGTAATGGGGGTGGGGGCTGGGTGGTCAAGAGCGTAATAGTCACTGAAAATAAACTGTTCTTGAACCTGGAGGTGCTGGTCTTCAAGCTTATGTAGCTTCTGCCCAAAAGTAGCAGTGAGAGGAGGTTGTGACCAGAGTGATGGGGGTCCTTTACGACGTTGGCTGCCTTCCTAAGGCAACACCTCACATTGATGTCTTCAATCAATAAGAGGTCAGATCCTGCAGTGGTCTTGACGATGTTAGAAACCTTTCCGTTCTTAATTCTGCATTTTCTTTCACCTATGAAGATCATTTGATCCCCACGCAGAAGAGTAAGTGCATCCTCCTCAACTCATTCCTGACAGACTGCCTTCCCTGACAAGACTTGTCTCAGTTGCTCAGGAATTCACATAATATTGGTTGGTCTTAAGTTGGGTTATACATGGCATCTATCCATCTTCTCAATATGTGAATGTAAGGGCACAAGAAATAAAAGTGTTTATGTAGGCTTTAGACACAAGTCTCTTGAAGAGTTGAGAGAATTGTTTTAGAGGTAATGCACCAGTCATAACTCAAGGAGAAGCTGGAGAGGCTGGGAATTTTCTCCCTGGCGCATTGGAGACTGAGAGGAGACCCGATAGAGGCTTATACAGTCACCAGGAGCACAGAAGGGTTGCAGCCTTTTCCCCAGTGTAGGTTTCAGATGAGAGGAGAAAGATTTAAAAGGGAGCTACATGGACACCTTTTACCACCCAGAGGGAGATGGGTCGATGGATCAAGCTGCCAGAGCAGGCAGTAGGGGTGGGGGCAATTAAAATTTTTAAAAAACAGGTTCATGGACAAAAGTGTTTTTGACGGATCTGGGCTGATCACAGGAAAACGAGATAAGCTTGGGAAGGCAGCTTCAGCAAATTGGGCTGTAAAACTCATTGAATCTATGACTCAATCAGAAAGGTCAGACAGTGGTGGAGTCTTGCTGTGCACCAATGACGGATCAGAGGATCATTAGGTGCTTTTAAAGTTGAAAAAAAAAGCAATTGCAAAGACAGATATTCTGCCTTTAAATCACTTCACGCCTCCATAAAAAATCCGAAGGCGGATTGACTGGTTGATCACGCTCCATCTTCCGTCCGCCTGGGGCGGGGGGGGGGGGGGGGGGAGGGAGGGGATAGACTCAGAGGTGGAGTGAAGTTGCTCCACCTCCTCTGTAAAAGGATTGCTGTTGAATGAGGTTCCAAAGGGGAGGGCTGATGATGTCGTGATAACACCGTCAGCATGCGTCCCAGGAGTGTGAATTTTTAAAAATCCCATATGATTAAAAGAGGCTATTACGTTGCACAGGAGACTGACCGGAGTCCTAAGACTGCTTTCTCAGATCTCCATTATAGCTCTTCAGTTGCCATTTTCGAGTATAGGCCACTTTCCCTTCTCAGCATGTATGTTTGAGGTCACAGAGGTGGGCAGCGCTACTGCACCACTCACCCTGCCTCCTTCAGCTTGGGAAGCCGGATCTCGACTCAGCTCTACATAAAGGTACCGTGGGATCAGTAATATAGGTTGTCACCATAAAAGGTAAATTTGCCCCTTTTTTTTAACTGGAGCTGTCTATAATGTGAGGTTTCAGCCAGTCCAGATAAGAGTGATTATCATAATGATACCGTCTTCAACGTCACTTCCTACTCCTTCACTCTCAATGGTTAGATCTCTGAAAGAAGCTGAACAACATGACCTCTATGAATTGGTCTAGAGTATCCTCATCCCTTTCTCTCCCAGGAGGCACAAAGGGAACTGCAGATGCTGGAATCAGAAGCCAAACACACTGCCAGAAGAACCCGCGGACTTCCAATCCCTGCTGGCCTTCTCACCCTGCTCAAGACTGGATCTTTCAGCATCAAATCAATCCCCATCAGTATTCATGCTAATGTATTGAGCAGTGATTCCAAAGGGTCACGCACATCTTGGGATCATCTGGAAGATTTTGGGAACTATACATTGACACTTAATAAAACAAAATAAGGAAGGGCTGGGGGTTCAAACACACTGGAACCAATCAGAAAATAATGGAAACACTCGCCTGGTCATGCAGTATCAGTGGAAAAAGAAACAATGTTAATAGTTCCACTGATGAAAGTTGTGGACCTCAAATTCTTTCTCCATCAATATTGCCTGACCTTTTGAGTATCTCCCGCATGTTACATCTTGCTATATGTTATATTTATTATAAAACAGAAGGCTATTTGGCCCATTGAGTTCTTGCCAGGCCCTAAGAAGGTAGATCATCAATCCCATTTCCCTGCTCATTTTCCAATCCCTTGCACAGTGCCATCCAACACCCTTTAACTCTTTTGTCATCAAAAGAGGTAATTTACAACAGCTAAATAACCAATGAATTTGGGCTGTGGGAGGGAACTAGAACACTTGACTCTGTGCTGTCAGCTCACAAGGTCAGGTTGGTACGCAAGTCCCTGGAGTTGCAAATCTATCTCAGGGGCACCATTCTGCCATCTAGATTTCATAATTCAAGCACCTGCTTTTCACAGTTACCTGTAACAGCTTTCTGTGTATGGGTTTCTAACCTGTTCAAATTCAGGTCAAGGTGTAAGCTCACAATTTCTAAAGGTTTCCATCTTAAAGGGAAGCTTCTTGGCACTTTATATCTCTCTGTCTGGCTTTCTATCTATCTATACAATTACAGTAATTACAGTCAAATTTGTCAGACACATCTTTGAACAGATTCCTTTTGTATCTCCCTTTGTTTAAGTTAATTTCATCATAATTCTTCATCATCATCAACTTGATGTTCCTAATGACAAAGGGGTTAGCTAATGATTGAGTAGCCTGGGACTATACTCACTGGAGTTTAGAAGGATGAGTGGAGGGGGAATCTTATAGAGACATAAAATTATGAAAAGAATAGACAAGATCTATTCAGGGAGGTTGTTTCCATGGGCAGGTGAGACTGGAACTAGAGTACAGAGCTTCAAGATTTGGAAGAGTAGATTTAAGACAGAGATGAGGAGGAACTACTTCTCCGGGAGAATGGCGAATTTATGGAATTCTCTGCCCAAGGAAGCAGTAGAGGGTGCCTCATTAAATGTATTTAAGACACAGAGAGAAATGTTTGAGGAATAGGGGAATTAAGGGTTGTGGGGAATTGGCAGATAAGTGGAGCTGAGTCTATGGCCAGATCGGCTATGATCATATTGAATGATGGAACAGGCTCAACGGGGCCTGCTCCTATTTTGTATGCTTACGTTTTCATGTTACTAGGGTAGGGATGTCAGAGAAAGATACAGCAAAAGAGCAGCCCAGCAGTCCAATGAGTGCACACCAGCATTCAAGTACATATCTCTCATTAATGCCATCTTTTTATTCTTCCCCCATTCCCGTTCTCGCCGTTTCTCCCACTCACCCACACACTTAGGGCAATTTACAGCAATGAGTTAACCTATCAATCTGCAGGCAAGTGTAAAAAAAAACAGAGCACCCGGTGGAAACCCACACAGTTGAAGAGCAGGCAAACTCCTAACAGAGAGCATTAGAGATCATAATTGAACCTGGATATCTTGTGCTATGAGACCACTGTGCTGCTTACACGCCACCTTGCAAGATAAAGGATGTATCTGAGATTGCTATTAAAAAATAAAGGCAGGTGTAGCACACCTCTGTGAAGACCTGTAAGTGAGGTTCAACTACCTAGCTGCTTCCTTTGTTATCAAGTTCTCAAATTCAATCTAAAACAATAAATTCATCAATAATTTATTAATATCGACAGTTTTATTATTAACAACATTTCTCAATACTGATAGTGGGGCATTGTCTTTAGGAGTGAAAACCGATCCAGGATATTCCTTCATGACCTGCCCTTGAATGATCCAAAACAGTCCTTGATAATTCCCCCCACTTGACAAGGCTGAACAAACTTTTGCCATTCTAAACACTCAGTGGATTGAGCAGTGTCATTGGGAGAAAAAAGAACGGTTGACATTTCAGGCTGGAGCGCCTTCATCAAGACCCCAGATTCCGATCTGAAATGTTGACCCTTCCTTTCCTCCCACTGATGCTGCTCATCCCGTAGTGTCCCTCCACCTGATTGGTTTTATCTCCAGATTCCAGCATCTGCAGTCTCTGTGTCTCCAACTTTTCCTATTACTTGCCCAAGAGTTGGCCATTCCCTTTCCTTTTTTCCATTCGGTTGATCCTGGTGCACTGTGCTTTTCTGAATTTTAACACCGTACATGCTGTGACTTTTATTTGTGGCAAGATCTTTGCACTTTTTGGCTTTGCACATGCCTCCTATGACATTGGGGTGGGGTTTTCTTCTACCTTTTGTTTCATGTTCATCATCTGCACTTTACAACAATCTCATCAACTACTAACTCATTGGATTGGTTTGCTTTTATTATAATAGGACCACCCAATTACATTTAAAATGGAAAATTCTGGAAAATCTTTATGATGTTGGCCACCTACATGAGACAGAGCCTCACAAAGACGTCTTCAATGGATGGGAGGCTGGAACTATGTTTGCTACCTTCTGAATTCCTGGGCACTTGAAATACCAAATCAGGCTGTGATGCAATCAGTCAACGTACTTCCACAGTGCAGCTTTAGAAGTTTGATAGATTATTCAAAGACATGCCAAATCTCCCTCCACTGGCTCCTGAAAACAGAGCCCCTCCCCTCACGACACAGTCCCTTCCTCCCAGCACAGAGCATCCTATCCTCACTTCACAGTGTGTATCCTCCTCTTCACTGCCCCCCTTGCCACAGAATATGTCTCCTCCCTCTCCTCCCCCATGGAGTGTGTCTTTCCCCCACCACCTGCCACAGAGTGTTATCTCCCTGCCGTGGAGTGCTTGGAATTAGGATTACCTTGGATCATCATTCTGTCTGTACCAGCATCTGATGATCTTCCTCTGACCCTCCTTATCTAAATGGGTCAGTGTCATTTCCTTTTCTCTTCTCCTATGCTCACATATCCATCCTCCTCATGAATTGCATCTGTGCTCCGCACTTTCACCCACACCCTGTGGCAGTGAAATCCAAACTCTCACTGACCCATGTCCAATTGTGTCAGCATGTTTGCAGACAGTAGTTGGCCTCATCAGCCATAACAATGAGTCGCACTACAGAGAAGAGGTGGAAAGTCTCATGATATGGTGCGAGAGTAAGAACGTAAGTCTTAACATGGACAAATTGAAGGAGATGATCATGGACTTCAGGAGGACCAGGAACAACCACCCTCCACTACATTTTAACAACTCTGTATTGGAGAGAGTGGAAAACATCAGGTTTTTGGAGTTCACTTAACTAGTGACCAATCGTAGACAAACATCTCAACACTTGTCAGGAAGGCACAACAGCTACTGCACTTCCTGAGAATACTGAAATGGGCAAGTCTACTGGCCACCATCATATCAACCTTCAACAGGAGTTCTATTGAGAGCGTCCTACCCAGCTGCATCACAGTGTGGTATGGTTGCTGCAGAGGTCAATGCATAGGACCATAAGTGCAGCCAAAAGGATCACTGGAGTCTCCCTCCCCTCCATCCATGGGATCATTTGTCTGAAGAGGATGTGCAAAATCATTGAGGACCCTTTCCACTTTGCACACAGCATCTTTCAGCTGCTCCCGTTGGGGAAGAAACAGGAGTATCAGAGCCAGCACCACCAGGCTGAGGAACAGCTTAAACATCTGAGACTCACATATTCACAAAACCATATTTATTTATTTGTATGTATGAATAATTGTTCTGCATGTGTATGTCTATGTGGTGTGAACTGAGAAAGCTGTTTCATTGGGTTGTACTTGTGTAATCAGATGACAATAAACTTGATTTGTTTTGTCTTGACCCTTTAAGTGTGACTGAATACACGAACTCTCCAATGCAGCTACAGAGAGTGACCTGACACTGGCCTCCATCTCGCTGGATCAAGGTACTCCTCACCAACTTGCCAGATTGATGATGGACATCCAGGTAAATGGCCATGGGATGAGCTGTCTGCTTGATAGTGGGAGCACGGAGAGCTTCATCCACCCAGACATGGCTCAGCATTACTCCCTCGCGGTTTGGACAGTGAGTCATAAAGCCTTTGGCATCAAAGTCCCATATGGCTGATGTCCGTGGCTACTGCGTGGTAACCCTAACCATGCAGTCCACAGACTACAAAGACTTTAAATTGTTGATGATGTCACATCTATGCACTGCTGTGCTACTGGACTGGACTTCCAATGCCACCTTAAAAGGGCGACGATGGAGTACAATAGGCCCCAGCACCATCCCCCCCCCCCCCACCACTGACTGTAACCAACAGTTCTTAAATTGCCCACTATGTTCCACCAGCGAAAATTCCCCTGGCCCCTACCCCCACCGTTTCCAGCCAGCAACACAAAGATGGCCCTTGGCGCATGACCTGTGGACTCTCAACCTTCAAGATCACCCCTCCATCACCGTTTGCTAATCTCACCCCCGACTGCAAATCTGTTGCCACCAAAAGTAGGAGGTACAGTGCTGGGGGCAGGGTCTTTATAAGGTTGGAGGTGCAGCGGCTACTTAATGAAGGGATCATTGAAGCCAGCACCATCCCTTGGAAAGCCCAAGCAGTGGTGGTGAGCAACAGGGAGAAAAACAAGATGGTAATTGACTACAGTCAGACCATTAACAGATACACACAGCTGGACCCGCACCCTCTTCCCCGCATATCCAATATAATAAACCAAATTGTGCAATATTGGGATTTCGCCACCATTGACCTAAAGTTTGCATACCATCTTCTCCCCATCCACCCGAAGGGCCGCCAATATACTAGTTTCGAGGTGGATGGCCACCCCTACCATTTCCTGGGGGTTCCCTTCAGGAGATGGACTAAATGGTAGACCAGTATGAGCTGCAGGCCACATTCCCTTATCTGGACATCATCATTTGTGGCCATGACCTGCAGAACCATGTCGCCAATCTCCAAAAATTCCTCCAGATCGCCAAACTCCTTAACCTCACATACAATAAGGTTAAATGTATATATCATGTATATCGCAGAACCTGCCTTGTCATCCTTGGCTGCATCGTGGAGAAATGATTCAATGGCCCTGACCCCGAATGCATGCGCCTGCTTTTGAAACTCCCCCTCCCCCACAGCCTCAAAGCCCTGAAAAGGTGCCTGGGTTTCTTTTCCTACAATGCCAAGTAGGTCCCTTGTTAAATCTTCCTCCTTTCCCCTGGTACCCGAGGCCCATGCAGCTTTCAGCCACATCAAAGCAGACGTTGCCAAGGCCATGATGCACGCTGTGGATGAATCCATCCAGTTCCAGGTGGAGAGCAATGCATCTGACTTCAGCCAGGTGGCTAAACTTAACCAGAGAGGCAGACCCGTTGCTTTCTTTTCCCGCATCCTCCAGGGCCCTGAAATTTGACACTTCTCTGTCAAAAAGAAGGTCCAAGCTATTGTTGAGTCAGTACAGCATGAAGACACTACCTAGCCAGCAAACAATTTACCTTGCTGACAAACCAATGGTGGTGGCTTTCATGTTCAACAACCAGCAGCATAGTAAAATCAAAAATAACAAGATATTGAGGTGGAGAATTGAACTTTCCACCTACAACTACAATATCTTGTACTGGCCCGGAAAACTCAATGAGCCCCCAGATGCTTTATCCCATGGAACATGTACCAGCACACAAATAGTCTTATTGCAGGCCCTCCACAATGACCTCTGCCATCCTGGAGACAGCAGATTCTTCCATTTTATCAAAGCCTGCAATCTGCCTTTCTATGACCAGAAACTGCCAGGTCTGCATGGACGCACTTCTATTGACTGGACAGAGCGCAGTTGATAAAGGCTATCTGCCCCTTTGAATGCTTGAGCATTGATTTCAAAGGACCCCTCCCCTCCTCTGACTGTAATTTGTACTTCCTCCACATCATTGACGAGTACTCACGTTTTCTGTTTGCCATCCCCTGCCTGGACATGACAGCTGCCACAGTCATCAAGGCTTTATGCAGCCTCTTCACTCGATATAGCAGGGCTCCCCTGCTATATTACATTTTTTAAGAGTTTTGGGAAATTGATTGTTAAAACTTTGCACTTTGGGAAAATTCAATGTATGGTCACATGGTGCTGAGATAGACAGTAACATGCAATCAAACTTTCATCAACTGTTGGGACACTGTTTTGTGTCATGGATAGAAAGAACTTTTAATGAATCCACTGATCATTTGGACAAGGACTTCTGGGACACTTTTGACATTGTCCCTGGAAAAGGCACTTGCAAATTATCTATGTGATTAAATTCCTAGCCAGGGCAAACATTCTCAAACATTTTCTTGGAGATTGAATACTCTGGGGTGGAAATTCAAGTGTGGATTTTTTTTCTTCCAGAACCAGAGGAAGTGAGACTCATTGAAACCATCAGCCAATGCTTTCAGAACTTGTTGAAGATAGATATTGTAGCGTCGTGGTTGAATTATAAGGTAGGTAATCCAAAGGCTTAGACTGATGATCTTGAGGTGGATGTTTGAATCTCATCTTGACAGGAGAGGATCTAAACTTCAAGTAACTTAATGCACTTGTAACGAAAAGCAATAAATGTGACCCTGACGCTATCATATTTTTGTAACAACCCAGCTAGCTCAGCCCTGCTCCATAGGAGGTATACTTAAACCAGTCTAGTCCATTATCTGTTTTCAGAGTGGGTGAGTTTGACCTATCTTCTGAAAAGGCAAGCACCAAAAAGATAACTTGCTATATCTTTTTTCAAGAGCAATGAAGTTCAAGTACATTGCCACATGTACCAAGATGCAGTGGTAAAGTTTGTTTTGCAAGCAGACAAATTAGACATCTCATCCATTTAAATATAAATTTTAAATTTAAATTTAGACACACAGCACGGTAACAGGCCATTTCAGACCACGAGTCCATGCCATCCAATTTACACCCAATTAACCTACAACCCCCAGTATGTTTTGAACATACTGAAGACACGATAAGACAGAGTTACAGAACGAGATCAGTTGGGTCAGAGCAAAAGCAGCATAGTTTTACTCATGTGAGGATCATTCAGGAGACTGATAATAGTAGGATAAAAACCATCCTTGAATCTGGTGGTGCATAGTTTCATGCTTGTGAATCTTCCTGACTGAGTCAAGAGTCTTATTCAGCACAAAAACAGGCCCTTCGTTCCCACTCGACCAAACTGATGAGAGTTTATAATCACAGAGTCATAAAACATGGGAATGGACCTCTCAGCCTCACCTGTTCACATCGACCAAATTGTCCCATCTGCCTGCATTTGGCCCATATCCTTCTGAACCAACCCTATCCGTATATTCATCTAAATGTTTCTTAAACTTTGCAAACGTACCTGCCTCAACCACCTCCTCCAGGAGCCCTTTCCTTACATCCACCACCTGCTGTGTAAAATTAAAAAAGATACTCCCCAGTTTCCTGTTAAATCTTTCCCCCACCCTCCCTAACTTTAAACCGATGCTCTCTGGCTCTTGATCTCTTTACTCTGAGGAAAAGACTCTGCATTCACTCCTTCTATTCCTCTCATTATTTTGTACAACTCTATGAGATCACTCCTCATTCTCCTGAGCTCCAATGAATAAGGCCCTAACCTGCTCAACCTCCCCATTTGCCTCAGGCCCCGAATCCTGGCAATATCCTCGTAAATATTCTTTTCACCCTCTTCAGCTTGACAACATCCTTCCTGTAGCACATTGGCCGAAACTGAACACAATGGGGCCTCATCAATGTCATACACCACTGCAGGATGACCTCCCAACATCTATACTCAGTACTCTGACTGTTGAAGCCAAGATGATGAAAGTTTTTCTGACCATTTATCTTCCATCTTCATGTTACTATGAACCTGTACTCCTGGATCCCTTTTCTCCACAACATTCCTCAGATCCCTACCATTCACTCTGTAGGTCTTGCCCATGTTAGACTTCCCAAAATGCAGATGCATCAAAATTGTGACTCGTTGTAGCCAAACAAGCACAAAAGATCTCACCAATTACATTTTAAATTAAAATTAATGACCACAATATGCCAAGACAGAAAAAGAGATAATAAATATAAAAGGACAGATGAATAGATATTCACAGTTGCAGTCAGTGGAAAGAAAAACTGACATTTTTATGGGGAAGGCAGATCTTTTGGTGTTCTAGGAGCCAAAAGTGTGTTGTTTGTGGTCGATGGTTTGGCTCTGGACATTGGCGGTGTTCTGGGGTCTGGAGACTGTGAGCATTCTGTCGCTGCCGGTGTGCATGTGCTATTCACTGTGGATGGTTGGCATGGGTTTTGCGGAGTTGGATTTTAGATGGCCTGTGTTGACTAGTATGGCGGGATAGATGTTAGGTGAGTAGGGCTCCGATATTTTCTGTTGACCATTAATTGCATTAACAAGATCGTTACCATTACCAAGTTCATGGACATTACCACATACGATAGCAATTACCACATTCTTTGGCTTGGCTTCACAGATGAAGATTTATGGAGGGGTATGTTCACGTCTGCTGCAGGCTCGTTGGTGACTGACAAGTCCGATGCGGGACAGGCAGGCACAGTTGCAGCGGTTGCAAGGGAAAATTGGTTGATTGGGGTTGGGTGTTGGATTTTTCCTCCTTTGTCTTTTGTCACTGAGGTGGGCTCTGCAGTCTTCTTCAAAGGAGGTTGCTGCCCGCCAAACTGTGAAGCACCAAGATGCACGGTTGGAGGCGATATCAGCCCACTGGCGGTGGTCAATGTGGCAGGCATCAAGAGATTTCTTTAAGCAGTCCTTGTACCTCTTCTTTGGTGCACCTCTGTCTCGGTGGCCAGTGGAGAACTCGCCATAGAACACGATCTTGGGAAGGCGATGGTCCTCCATTCTGGAGACGTGACCCACCCAGCGCAGTTGGGTCTTCAGCAGCATGGATTCGATGCTTGCGACTCTGCCAGCTCGAGTACTTCAATGTTGGTGATGAAGTCATTCCAATGAATGTTGAGGATGGAGCGGAGACAGCGCTGATGGAAGCGTTCTATATGCCGTAGGTGATGCCGGTAGAGGACCTATGATTCAGAGCCGAACAGGAGTGTGGGTATGACAACAGCTCTGTACACGCTTATCTTTGTGTGTTTCTTCAGGTGGTTGTTTTTCCAGACTCTTTTGTGTCGTCTTCCAAGGCGCTATTTGCCTTGGCAAGTCTGTTGACTATCTCTTTGTCGATCCTTGCATCAAATGAAATGGTGCAACCGAGGTAGGTAAACTGGTTGACCGCTTTGAGTTCTGTGTGCCTAATGGAGATGTGGGGGGGGGGGGGCTGATGGAGGACCTCAGTTTTCTTCAGGCTGACATCCAGGCCAAACATTTTGGCAGTTTCCGCAAAACAGGACGTCATGCGCTGGAGAGCTGGCTCTGAAAGGGCAACTAAAGTGGCATCGTCTGCAAAGAGTAGTTCACGGACAAGTTGTGTCTTGGTGTGAGCTTGCAGGCACCTCAGATTGAAGAGACTGCCATCCGTGCGGTACTGGATGTAAACAGTGTCTTCATTGTTGAGGTCTTTTATGGCTTGTTTCAGCATCATGCTGAAGAAGATAGTAAAGAGGGTTGGTGCGAGGACGCAGCCTTGCTTCACGCCGTTGTCAATGGAGAAGGGTTCGGAGAGCTCATTGCTGTATCTGACCCAACCTTGTTGGTTTTTTTGTAGTTGGATAACCATGTTGAGGAACTTGGGGGGGCATCCGAGGCGCTCTAGTATTAGCCAAAGCCCTTTCATGCTCACGGTGTCAAAGGCTTTGGTGAGGTCAACAAAGGAGATGTAGAGTCCTTTGTTTTGTTCTCTGCACTTCTCTTGGAGCTGTCTAAGGGCAAAGACCATGTCAGTAGTTCCTCTGTTTGCGCGAAAGCCACACTGTGATTCTGGGAGGACATTTTCGGCGACACTAGGTATTAGTCTATTAATGAGAATCCTAGCGAAGATTTTGCCTACATTGGAGAGCAGCGTGATTCCCCTGTAGTTTGAGCAGTCGGATATCTCGCCTTTGTTTTTGTACAGGGTGATGATGATGGCATCATGAAGGTCCTGAGGCAGCTTTCCTTGGTCCCAGCAGAGCATGAAAAACTCATGCAGTTTGGTATGCAGAGCTTTGCTGCCAGCCTTCCAGACCTCTGGGGGGGATTCTATCCACACCTGCTGCTTTGCCACTTTTCAGTTGTTCAATTGCCTTATATGTCTCTTCCAAGGGAAGGACCTCATCCAGCTCTAGCCTTGCCTAGCTTCAAGGGTTGTTGAGGGAGCTGGAGCAGGGCGGATTCCTGGACTGAGTGGTTGGCACTGAAAAGAGATTGGAAATGTTCTGACCATCGATTGAGGATGGAGATCTTGTCGTTGAGGAGGACTTCGCCGTCTGAGCTGCGCAGAGGGCTTTGGACTTGGGGTGAGGGGCCGTTCACAGCCTTTAGAGCCTCGTAAAAACCCCTGAAGTCGCCAATGTCAGCGCTAAGCTGGGTTCGTTTGGCGAGGCTAATCCACCACTCATTTTGGATCTCCCAGAGTTTGCGATGAAGATGGCTGCATGCGAGACAGAAGGCTCATTTTTTATCTGGCCAGGAAGGCTTTGCAAGGTGAGACTGGTGGGCAGATCGCTTCTTTGCCAGCAGCTCCTGGATTTCCTGGTTGTTTTCGTCAAACCAGTCCTTGTTTTTCCTGGAGGAGAAGCCCAGTACCTCTTCAGTGGATTGCAGTATGGCCGTTTTCACCTGATCCCAGAGGGTTTCAGGAGACGTGTCCGTGAGGCAGTTTGCATCCTCGAGCTTTGCTTGGAGGTTTGCCTGGAAGTTTTCTCTCACTATGTCTGACTGCAAGTTTCCAACATTGAACCTCTTTCTGGGGGCTCCACTGTTCTTGAACTTTGGCTTGAAGTGAAGGTTGAGCTTGCAGCGAACAAGCCGGTGGTCAGTGTGGCATTCCATGCTGGGCATGACCCTGATATGGAGCACATCTCGTTTGCCTCTTCCTCGCACCAGAACGTAGTCCAGGAGGTGTCAATGTTTGGATCGGGGATGCATCCAGGTAGTCTTCAGACTGTCTCTTTGCTGGAAAAGCATGTTAGTAATGACAAGCCACTGTTCTGCGCAGAGTTCCAACAGGAGGCGCCCATTGTCATTGCACTTGCCGACACCATGCTTACCCAGGATTCCTGGCCAGGTTTATGAGTCTTTGCCGATGCGAGCGTTGAAGTCGCCAAGGATGACAAACTTGTCGGCTGTAGGGGTGCGTTAGATGAGGTTGCGCAGATCAGTGTAGAACTTGTCCTTTTCTGCTGGTTCCGCCTGAAGGGTTGGAGCATAGACACTGATGAGAGTGATGTGTCACTTGTTTTGAAGGGGGAGTCGCATGGACATGATCCGGTCAGAGTGGCCTCTCGGGAGGTTTTCGAGTTTGGAGGTAATGGAATTCTTGACCATGAAGCCAACACCAGATAGGCGTCATTCAGCCTGAGGCTTGCCAGACCAGTAGAGTGTGTAGCCCATGCCGTGTTCTTGGAGGCTGCCTACATCTGCAAGGCGGACTTCGCTGAGAGCGGCTATGTCGACGTCGAGTCTGAGGAATTCATGTGCGATGAGGGCAGACCGACGTTCAGGTCGGTGACTGACAGCCTTTTCTTGCATGGTTCTGATGTTCCAGCATGCTAGCTTGAGTTTGTGTGCATCTTTTGAGGGGGAGGACGTGGACATGTCCTCGGGCCTGCGCAAAGGAGCTTTTAGGTGGAGTGCAGTGTGCGCAGTACTGGCCCCACCCTTTACACCCATGGTTCGTGTGCCGTGGCCAAGCAAGCTGGGACGTGGCAGTGAGGTCCTTGGGTCATAGGTTTTATATCGGAGTAACCTTCTCTTATGCAGGTTGCTTAACTGGGCTGAAGAGGCCTGCCTCCCCTTTTAGGTCGAACCATTTCTGGAGATCTACGACCGCTGTCCACAGTTATGGAGTGGTGCGCCCTGGAATCGGCCTGCGTGCATTTATTCCTGCTGCGGCCGAGTAAAGGGGATGCAGCATTGGCTGCATTACCACAATACCAGGGATGTAATGAGTCCTTTTGTGTTCATTAATAAACAGTTTAAAAACACATCTGTACTTTGCTATGAATTTGTTCTAATGCGTCACAGTTAGGACCCTACTTAGCCTCCAAACAGGTTTTTTTTATGGATAGTAATTGCTACATTTTAGTCAACAGAAAATATCCAGCAATTTTAGTCAACAGAAATTAGCCACATCTACACAGAACTGCAAGGATGGCTTGAATCTTGGAGTATTGGATTGAATGGACATTATTGCAACTTTGGAGGGGAATCAGTTCTACCATCCTTCTTCAGTTTGGAGCGATACTGAAAGCAATATGGGAGCCATGTTGGAAATGCCAAGTGCAGGCTGCTGTCAGCAATCCACCTCCATTGGCCTGAGCATCAGCCAAAGAGGGATCCAGGGCTTCTAACCCTAGAGCAGAATGTCATTTGATGAGAATCACCATGATATTATTGACTGCTGCCGTGGTGGAAACTCGCTCATTGACAGCAGTGTATCTCACCATCAGAAGTGGTAGACCCACGTTTATGGATTCCTTCAGTGTATTTGTTGCAAGTTTGAACACAGTTTGGATGTGCTGCTGCTTGTCCATTGGGGACTGTTGATTTTGGGCTTGTGTTGTGCGTGCTTGGTACTCAAGCTCGGCGGACGGTTGGAGGGGAATGCGTAAAATGGCCACCTCCGCAGCCGGTGTCACCGCTGAGGCGTAATGTATCACAGACTGACAGGTCAAAGATCTCAAATCAGAACTGAAATGGCAGAGCCTAGATAAAAGTTGTTCAAAAGCATTCTCATTGCAAGGGCTGAAACAGGCAAAAGAAGAGGTAGCTTTGGCAGATGGGAATGAAGACCCTCTAAAACCACTGCAGAAGACATCGACTGAATTTAAAGTCAGCAACTTAGAAATGGCTGAAGGTGTGTCACAAAATGGTGCTGAAGAGGATGAAAATGCAAAGGATGTCCAATTCCAACTGGAGAAAGAGTCAAATATTAAGGCAACATCTGACATCCCTACCACCCTTTGCGTAAAGAAATTTCCCCTCATGTTCCCCCTATAATTTTCCCCCTTCAATCTTAAACCACGCCCTCTAGTATGAATCTCCCCCACTCTTAATTCAAAAAGCCTATCCACGTTTACTCTGTCTGTCCCTTTTAAAATCTTAAACACCTCTATCAAGTCCCCTCTCAATCTTCTACTCTCCAGAGAAAAAAGCCCCAGTCTGCACAACCTTTCCCTGTAACTCAAACCTTGAAATCCTGTCAACATTCTCGTGAACCTTCTCTGCACTCTCTCTATTTTGTTTATATCTTTCCTATAATTTGGTGACCAAAACTGTACACAGTACTCCAAATATGGCCTCACCAATGCCTTGTACAATTTCATCATAACCTCCCTACTCTTGAATTCAATACTCCGATTTATGAAGGCCAACATTCCAAATGCCTTCTTCACCACACCATCTACCTGAGTATCAGCCTTGAGGGTACTATTTACCACAACTCCTAAATCCCTTTGTTGCTCTGCACATCCCATTTAATGCATATGACCTATTTAGATTTGCCTTTCCAAAATGTAACACCTCACACTTATCTGTATTAAATTCCATCAGCCATTTCTCAGCCCACACCTCCAGCCTTCCTAAATCATCTTTTAATCTACGGTAATCTTCCTCACTGTCCACAACACCACCAATCTTTGTATCATCCACAAACTTGCTTATCCAATTCTCCACCCCTACTTCCAGATCATTAATATATATAACAAACAATAGTGGACCGAGGACCGATCCCTGAGGAACTCCACTAGTCACCGGCCTCCAATTGGACAAACAATTTGCTACCACTACTCTCTGACATCTCCCACTGCTGAATCCATTTCACTACCTCCTCTTTTATATCTAATGCCTTCACCTTTTTTCCTAACCTCCTGTGGGGAACTTTGTCAAAAGCTTTACTAAAGTCTAAATAGACAACATCCACAGCTTTCCCTTCATCAACCTTTTTTGTAACCCCCTCGAAAAACTCAATCAGGTTTGTCAAGCATGATCTACCCCTGACAAAACCATGCTGATTACTCCCTAGCAATCCCTGTACCTCCAAATATTTGTTAATAGCATCCCTCAGAACACTTTCCATCAACTTGCCCACCACAGACGTCAGACTTACAGGCCTATAATTCCCAGGTTTGCATTTGGACCCTTTCTTAAACAGAGGAAACACATGCGCCACCCTCCAATCCTTTGGCACCACCCCCGTGGCCAGTGACATCCTAAATATCTCTGTTAATGGCCCCACTATCTGTCCATTAGCCTCCCTGAGTGTCCTTGGGAATATTTTGTCCAGTCCCGGAGATTTATCCACCTTTAGCTTTTTCAACACAGCCATCACTACCTCCTAGGTTATCCTTATATGCTTAATTACCTCCCCACTATTTTTCTTTACCTCAACTGGTTCAATATTTTTTTCCCTAGTGAATACCGAGGCAAAGAAATCATTCAAAATTTCCCCCATTTCCTTTGACTTCTCACTCAGCCTACCCTCACTATCTACAAGGGGTCCAATTTTATCCCTCACTAATCTTTTACTTTTAATGTACTTATAGAAACCCTTTGGATTTATTTTTACTCTGTCTGCCAAAGCCTCTTCGAGCCTTTTTTTGGCCTTTCTAATTTCTTTCTTAAGATTCCTTCTACACTCCTTGTAGTCCTCCTTCAAATTGTCAGTTCCCTGTTCTTTATACCTCTTGTGTTCTCTGCACTTTTCTTGGAGCTGTCTGAGGGCAAAGACCATGTCAGTGGTTCCTCTGTTTGCGCGAAAGCCGCACTGTGATTCTGGGAGAATATTCTCAGCGACACTAGGTATTATTCTATTTAGTAGAATCCTAGCGAAGATTTTGCCTGCAATGGAGAGCAACGTGATTCCCCTGTAGTTTGAGCAGTCTGATTTCTCGCCCCAAAGTTCCTCAACATGATTATCCAACTGCACGAAAACCAACAAGGTCGGGTCAGATACAGCAATGAGATCTCTGAACCCTTCTCCATTAACAATGGCGTGAAGCAAGGCTGTGTTCTCGCACCAACCCTCTTTTCAATCTTCTTCAGCATGATGCTGAACCAAGCCATGAAAGACCCCAACAATGAAGACGCTGTTTACATCCGGTACCGCACGGATGGCAGTCTCTTCAATCTGAGGCGCCTGCAAGCTCACACCAAGACACAAGAGAAACTTGTCCGTGAACTACTCTTTGCAGATGATGCCGCTTTAGTTGCCCATTCAGAGCCAGCTCTTCAGCGCTTGACGTCCTGCTTTGCGGAAACTGCCAAAATGTTTGGCCTGGAAGTCAGCCTGAAGAAAACTGAGGTCCTCCATCAGCCAGCTCCCCACCATGACTACCAGCCCCCCCACATCTCCATCGGGCACACAAAACTCAAAACGGTCAACCAGTTTACCTATCTCGGCTGCACCATTTCATCAGATGCAAGGATCGACAATGAGATAGACAACAGACTCGCCAAGGCAAATAGTGCCTTTGGAAGACTACACAAAAGAGTCTGGAAAAACAACCAACTGAAAAACTTCACAAAGATAAGCGTATACAGAGCCGTTGTCATACCCACACTCCTGTTCGGCTCCGAATCATGGGTCCTCTACCGGCACCACCTACGGCTCCTAGAACGCTTCCACCAGCGTTGTCTCCGCTCCATCCTCAACATCCATTGGAGCGCTCACACCCCTAACGTCGAGGTACTCGAGATGGCAGAGGTCGACAGCATCGAGTCCACGCTGCTGAAGATCCAGCTGCGCTGGATGGGTCACGTCTCCAGAATGGAGGACCATCGCCTTCCCAAGATCGTATTATATGGCGAGCTCTCCACTGGCCACCGTGACAGAGGTGCACCAAAGAAAAGGTACAAGGACTGCCTAAAGAAATCTCTTGGTGCCTGCCACATTGACCACCGCCAGTGGGCTGATAACGCCTCAAACCGTGCATCTTGGCGCCTCACAGTTTGGCGGGCAGCAGCCTCCTTTGAAGAAGACCGCAGAGCCCACCTCACTGACAAAAGGCAAAGGAGGAAAAACCCAACACCCAACCCCAACCAACCAATTTTCCCTTGCAACCGCTGCAATCGTGTCTGCCTGTCCCGCATCGGACTGGTCAGCCACAAACGAGCCTGCAGCTGACGTGGACTTTTTACCCCCTCCATAAATCTTCGTCCGCGAAGCCAAGCCAAAGAAAGATACCTCTTGTACACCTCCCTTTTTCTCCTAGCCAAATTTACAATATTCCTTGAAAACCAAGCCTCCCTATGACTTCCAGCCTTTCCTTTGATCCTCACTGGAATATAACTACTCTGTACCCTCAAAATTTCTTTTTTGAATATCCTCCATTTTTCATTTACACCCTCACCTGAAAATATCCTGTCCCACTCAATACTCCCCAAATCCCTTCTTATTCCTTCAAAATTTGCTCTTCTCCAATCCAGAACCTCAACTTTAGGCCCCTCCTTGCTCTTCCCTAAATCTACCTTAAAACTAACAGAATTATGATCACTAGACCCAATTGGATCTCCAACATTAATGTCTGATACCTGACCTAGCTCGTTCCCTAACAGGAGATCCAGTATTACACTGTCCCGAGTCGGTTCTTCTACTAATTGATTCAGAAAACAATCTTGAACACATTTAACGAACTCTAGCCCATCCAGCCCTCTAACTGTATGGGTATCCCAATCAATGTGAGGGAAGTTAAAATCTCCCATGATCACTACCTTATGATTCTCACACATTTAACGTTATCTCTCTACACATTTGTTCCTCTAGTTTTCTTGACCCATTTGGTGGCCTGTAATACACCCCTATTAGCACCCTCATGTCTCCTTCACCCCTCAATTCCACCCAAACAGCCTCACTGGACGATCCCTCCAGACCATCTTGCCACCTCACGGCAGTAATGTCCTCCTTAACAAGCAGAGCAACTCCTCCCCCTTTTTTACCCCCTGATCTATCACATCTAAAACAAATGTATCCTGGAACATTAAGTTGCCAGTCCTGCCCCTCTTGTAGCCAGGTCTCACTAATTGCCACAATATCGTGACCCCAAGTATCTGTCCATGCTCTAAGCTCATCTACCTTGTTCACTATACTTCTTGCATTAAAATATATGCATTTCAGAGAACGACCCTCACATACATTCTCTTTTCTACCTTCTACCCTAATCTCCATCCTACCTTTGTCATTGTTTTTATTCTTATCTAGGTGGCCATGCTCCCTTGACTCTAGAAGTTCTTCTTCTTGCTGAGAGATGTTGCCACCTCTTGGAGAGTCTCAAGCTTCAGCAGCGGGACCATGACTTATATTATCCAAAAACTGCTTACTCAGGCACCTATTCCCAGCACAAAAAGAAAGATAAGTGAGCAAGCTAGCATGCCTAGGCTTCTATCGAATAACACAACTTTCTAGCTTATCATTTTGAATACAAGGTTAGGTCTCTGCCTGAAAGACTGTGATCAAAACAAGCAGGAAGATTAAATGTTCTTGGTACACAGATGTCTTTTTGTCAGATAACTGCATTTCTGGGCCCCATGGTGGAATTTAGCTTATGTCTGCTGAGTCTCAAGCAGGTTACTGATTCTCAGCAATGCAGGAGCAAAAAACATGGTTTAAATCCTCCAATACAACCTGTAAATTCCATCATATATTTGCCTGTTCATCTCAGAATCAGAATCAGGTTGTATGAACATGTGTCATGAAATTTATTGTTTGTTTTTTGATAACAGAACTTTGTATTAGAGCTGCAAAATTGGTATCAATTATAGTACAAATTTAAAAAGAATAGTGCGATGAAGAGAAAAAAGGGAGGTCGTATCAATAAGTTCAATGTCTGTTCAGAAATCTGAAGGTGGAGGGGAAGAAGAAACGTTAGGTGTGCGTCTTTCTGTTCCTGTACCTCCTTTCTGATGTTGAGCAAAGGGCATGGCATGGGTGGTGAGGGTCCTTGATGATAGAGACCTCTTTCTTGAAACATCACCACTTAAAAATGTCCTGAATGGAGTGAAGACTAACGCCCATGATGATGCTGGCCGAGTTTAGCACTGTCTGTAGCCTTGTTCTATCTCAGTAATTTGGTATGAGAGATGGATTATTTGATCAGTTATCTTGAGCAGTACTAGAGAACATGATGCAATGTTAATCTTTCCTGCAGGGCAGCAAGCCCATTTGCAATGGAAAGCCAACCTTCAGGAAGAAGAGAACAAATGGAAGATAGGAGCCTACAAAGCTCAATGACGGACCAGAGGAGCTTTGCTCTTTATTCCGCTCTTCGTCCTGAGTCCTTGGAACAGGGAATTTCTGGAAGATCAAGTCCCAAAAATGGTTAGGGGTGAAAAGCTGAGCAATGGTTCTTTTTAAAAGCAATTAAAGACATGTTTGTGGTAAGTGTTTTTGACATTTTTCTGAACGCCACTCCTGCCACATTACCTGGTTGTCATTAAACCAAACCATTTTCAGAAATAATGTAGGATGGATGGATGATAATAACTAATAATGATAATGGCTTTATCATTCACATTGGTCAGTGTACAGATGCACCAAAATTCTTACTTCCTCCAGCCACACAGGTACTTGTGTAAAAACAAAACAACTCCATTAGAATTCAGTAAATTACCACAGTACAGAAGGGGATTATAAATATAAAAGCAGACAAGTATTCATCAAAACAGTTAATACAAGAAATTAAAATTGACATTTCAATAGTGCAGACTTGCCTTTTTCTGTCCTTTTATGCCAGAATAGATTATGGTTAGGGTTAAAATATAAAAATAAATTGCAATGCTACCAGAGCTGGTGTATCAGCAATGCTGTCACTGGTTTGGACCCAAGGAAAGTGGGGAGCGGAGACACAGTACTCCCAGTGGGGTCTTACCACCCAGCCCTTCTGCTGAGGGCTCCATACAGGTTTTAAATGGTCTGTTAAAGAAGCTGCAGGGTCTGAGCCCAAGATGGCTGCATCTGCATTCGGCAGCAGCCTTGAGGGGTTGCAGGCTCCAGGTGAGCAGCAGACTGGTGCAGGGCACCATTAAGGGGGAAGAACCCACTCCGTTGAGAAGGAGAAGGAGAGGAAACAACTCTAAGGTTGGAGACCATGGTGGCGGACCAGCAAGGGGCTCTGCGACTGAAGGACACATGCAGGCTGTTCCTGACCTCACAGGCTGCGGGTTGCTGGAGTCTGATCATGACAACCAGGTAACGGAACCAGAATTTGAGGGGATGCTGAGGGGAAAGACGGCTCCCAATGGGCTCTGGATGCTGAAAACCTCCTCATAGTGTTGGAGGTTTGATCTGGGCTTGGGTTGCTGATGGATTTGAATTAAACTGGAGTCTTGAATGGCTAAAGAAGCAGGGAGGTTCACAGGGAGGTTTACAGAGAGGCTTACTGGGAGGTTTACAGTGAGGTTCAGAGGGAGATTTACAGGGAGATTCACAGGGAAATTCACAGGGAGGTTTACAGGGAGGTTTTGCCCTCTCTTCATCTCCCCCCCCCCTCTCTCTCTCTCTCTCGTGCTCTATGTCTCTCCTGCTTTTTCTCCTTCTCTCTCTCTGTCCCCTCTCTCTTCCCAGCCTCCCTCCCCATCTCTATCCCCCCCTCAGTACCCTCTCTCACTACTCTCTATCCCTTTGCCCTCTCCCTCACTCACTCAACTGTCTCTCCCTCAGTCAACTCTTTTCCTGCTCCAATGTCTCCACCCCCTCCCACCCTCGCACTCTCTCTGCTCCCTCTCTCCTCCTCCTCTCTCTTTCTCTATCCCTCTGTCTCATTTCCTCCTCCATCTCCATTCAGAGAGCCATCCCATCCTTCTCTCTCTTCTCGGCTTTATTTATCTTCTACCTTCCCACCCATATACACCTGTGATGCCTTCTCTGTTCGCCTGTTAATTTGCCTCTCAATGGGCTTGAGTCCAAATTTAAAATTTGGTTTGATCATTTCTCTTCTGTTTTCCCTTCAATGTAGGGATAAATTAAGCCCAGTGTGTTCTGAGCTTTCTTTGCATTAGTGGCTTGGTCAGAATGCAACTTCTTTTTGAACATGGGATCTTTTGGATGTTTGGCAACTGGTGCCCTGTTGATACACTTGACTGCCTTCTAAACATATTACTTCAATGCCCATTCTTAGCGATTTTCAGCTGCACCATTTGGAAATTGTGATGAAACAAGTGTGTACTTAACACACATAAATGAAACTGGCACTGGACAACAATTTTTTTTTCAAAAGGTTTGCTTCCTGAAAGAAAATTGATGATACACAACTTTAAGCTGAATGCAAAGATAATTTCAGATTTTTTGTATCATGTGGGAAGTTGGAGAAACATTAAATTAATTTTAATTGAAGACATGGGCTAAGAGTGAAAGGGGAAAAGTTTAGGGGGAACATGAAGGGGGACATCTTCACACAGAGAGTGGTGGGAGTGTGGAATGAACTGCCTGCTAAAGTGGTGGATGGCCGCTCAATTTTAACATTTAAGAAGAATTTGGACAGGTACATGGATGAGAGGGGTATGGAGGGCTATGGAATGGATGCAGTTTAGTGAGACTAGGCAAAAAAATGGTTTGCCACAGATGCTTCTATTGAATTTAGTATGTTTTATCACATAATGATGCTGACACATTGCGTTGTTTCAAATGACTTAAAAATGTTTTGCCGCTTATTTTTGTTTGTACTCAGCATCTGATGCCGCTCATGTCAGCGTCTAACAATCCTTGGCCAGCATTGATAGTTTCCAGTTGCCATGATACTGCTTTTCCATGGTCACAATGTCCTGGTTCAACGTTGCACCATGTTTGTCACAGGGTAGAAGTCCAAGTTGCACTTCGTGGTTTTGTGTGCTTGAAGTCGTCTTAAAATATGACAGGAAATTACAAAAGTAGATTATATCTAAAAAAATGGCACAAATTAGGAAACTTTTAAGGTGATTTTTGTTATCAGCAGTCCAAAATCCATAAAATACACCCAAAAGTGTTCAGGAAGCAAAATCTTCATTGTCCAGTGTTATCATGGCATTGGTAAGTCGATCTTCATTCTACTGTTGTATTGGATCCAATATATTTCCTCGATCTATTTCAACTCAATGATCAGTCTTGTATCACAATGATCATGTGTTACATTGGAAAGGTCCCATTGGTCATTTCCAACTCTGTAAAGATATCTTCATGAGCTTGACTTTGTTCTCACTCTTCAGCTATTCATTCAACTCAAGGCAAAAGCAACCAGATCAACCCAGTCTTTCTCTGTTGGGGATATACCCCTCTGCCCCCTGCAGCTTCTTTTTCTCCCCAACCCAGTTCTGAAAAGGTCTCCGACTTGGACCATTAACTCTGTTTCTCTTCCCACAGATGCAGCCTGACCAACTAAGTATTTCCAGCATTTTCAATGTTTTTTGATATTCCATAAACAAAATTGCTGAACCTTGCCCTCACGTTCACAATACCAGCATAATCCATCTGAGGTTCTTCCAACATCTGCTTTCTCCATACAGTCAACATTGTATCCTGGTTTAGCACAACCTTGTTTCACCAACAGCTTTAATCTTCACTAAATGAGTTAATGAAATCCATACTGTTGCAAGACCTGGAAACAATATTGTAAAGAACAGTACCAGGCTGAGCAGTTGGTAAAGTTCAGCATCAAAGTTCCATAAAACATTTTAAATAAGAGCAAGTGTTCTTTTTTTTTAATGAGGTCCATTTCCATTCTCATCACTAATTTTGGTGATATGCTTGAGTGTGTGCATGTGCAGGTGTTGACGACAGAGAGAGAGAGAGAGAGAGAGAGAGAGAGAGAGAGAGAGAGACAGACTTGTTGTCCATAAGAATGTGTGTGTGTGTGTGTGTGTGAAATTTGTTGTCAATGAGTGCGTGTGTGTGACTTGTCTGCAAGAGTGTGTGTGTGTGTAAGTGTGTGTGTGGTCGTGAGTGTCTTGTTGTCTGAGAGTGAGAGAGAGAGAGAGAGTGTGTGTGTGTGTGTGTGTGTGTGTGTGTGTGTGTGTGTGTGTGTGTGTGTGTGTGTGTGTTGGTGTTGTCCACGAAAGAGAGAGGGTGTGTATACGTGTCCACAAGGGATAGGGTATGTCCACAAGGGAGAGTGTCTGCACAGGCATGCCCCTGAGAGGGAGAGTATGGGTGTGTATGTATGTGTGCTTTTATTCTCACTTGGTGTGATAGTACAGATCTGTCACCAATGTACATAGTGTAAAGAGCTACTGTATCTAGACTGTGCTTACAGCGATTGGCTGAGAGCTAAGCCACACCTATTATCTGGGCCTTAAAGGGTTGTGTCCCTAGCCAGGTCGGATCATTCCGGACTGGTCGGCCACCTGTGAAGAGCTCCTGCCTTTTGCTAATAAAAGCCTTGGTTTGGATCAACAAGTCTTTGGTTCTTTCGACGAGCTCTACACTCGGTTCCATGCCAAGGATAAAACAGATCACTAAATAAATGCAGTGTGCTGAAACGTATACTCCTCTCTCACTACGCTGCACATGTGAACGTACATTATTCGTGTATGTTACACATTTTTTGTGCAGCCCTACGGAATGGCAATTGCACAGTGGATTACAAGTAAACCAGCACCTACAGAGCCAGATAAAGCAGGCCACTGAAACATATTTCATAGTCAAAATGTGAAATATTAGCCTTCATTATTGCACAGAATTACATATGGTTCCAGTTTAAATCAGCTGCAAAGTTTACCTGTCTATAATGAATAAATATATAAAAATAAGACCATCACAAACTGTCCATCAGTCCGAAAAGCTATTTCACTTGCAAAGAAAGAATCTGAACAACCAGCACACCCATAAGTGTTTTGTTTTGAATGCTTCCTGACAATCTGTGCTGCCAACTGTGTAAATAGCTGTAATTCTTTCTGACTCACGGTGGCCAACACGGCCGTTGTGTCATGCTGCCTCTAGCTGCTTTCCTGCCTTTAGTGTTTAATTGCTTCCAACTGACTTTCAATTATTTCTCCATTTACCACAATTTTTTGCACACAAAATGTTTTTAAAGGTGCCAAAACTAGGAAAGGGGCAATGCATTTGTATGAATAATTTGGGGTCCAATCATTCCATTGCATGTAGATTCCAATTCCACGGTGCCAGGAGACTTGGAAGCCGATTCCTCAGTGAATCTTTAATTTGTTTCTCGTGATGGCAAACATGGCCTGGGACGTAGCGACTGCTAACAATGCAATGTCAAGGGGAATCTGGAGATCAGCGGCAGCAGGAATAGGCCATTCACACCCTGACGCCAGCACTGCCAGAGCCTTAGATTGGACCATTAAATCATTGTTCCTGATGAACTTGGTTGACATTCAACAGCTGCAGTTACGGGCAAAGATGTCCTCTGCAGTTTTTGGACAGGGGTCATCCCTTTTTCAAATGAGAGCTCAATCTGGAAGGGAGGTCATTCACAGCATCTCACAGCCCTTTGTGCCAGCAAATCCTTCAGAAAGCACTTTGGACGTGTTTTTGGTGTCTGTGAGAGGCCTGCCCCTGTAAATTCTGGTCACTGGTGCCCTGTGCATTCTGCTTCCCTTGTCAATTTGATTGCCCCTGTCCATTCTGGTCACTGGTGCCCATATAGCTTTTGCTGCCCTTATCCATCTTGGTCACTGAAGTCCCTGTCCATTCTGATTTCCTGTCCATTCTGATGTCTCTGTCCATCCTGGTGCCCCTGTCCATTCTGGTCACTGCTGTCCCTTCTGATTCCCCTGTCCTACATTCTATGCTCAACATTATGCTATGTGGGTCAACAATTCATAGCCCAGCCCAGGCCGCTCAACCCCCTTCAAGCCTGCATCCCTCGAATGCACAGGGCAGCTCAGTGGGCAAAGCAGTTGGTGCTGTTACCTCACAGTTCAAATGACCTGGGTTCAGGCCTGACATCTGGTGCTGTCTGTGCAGAGTTTGCATGCTCCCCCCGTTAACAGTGTGTCTCGGTGAAGGGTTCCAACCTCAAATGTCCCCAATTCCTTTTTTCCCACAGATGCTGCTTGATCCTTTTAGTTCCTCAGGCAGATTGTTTTTTTTTTCCCCTCCAGATTCAACCCACTGTAAATGATAAAAATAGAAAATTCTGGATAAAACTTAGCAAGTCAGGCTGTGTCTGTGGAAAGTGAGGCATTTAACGATTCATTCCTGGACCCATCGTCAGTACTGGGAAGGAGAGGGCCATTTCTGCTACAGATCCTGCCTGATGTGCTGAGGGCTTCCAGCAATTTATGTTTCTCCATCTGACATCAACTTTGCATGGACTTAATTTCCCATTTCTGATTCACCTTCCTCACCCGACTCACTGTGCAAAGACTCGAATGCTCACAGCTGGTACCAGTTGTGAAGTGGAGAGGCAGAGGTGCAGATAAAATCCTCCTTCTACGTGATGCAGAGCTGGCTGTAAGTTTCAGCTCAATGTCAACAAGGGAGGAAGTGCATCAAAGATGATCTTGTAATTAGAGCCAAGAATAATCAGAGATAAATGGGGCAAATACAAAGTTGGATTCCTTCAGATCTTATTTTTAATGGATTCCAGGCATTGAAAGTGAAAACAAATCGATAGCTGCAGATGGATTTTGAAAGAAAATCCTTAATGTCATATTTCAGCCAAGAAGTTGATCTCTTTTATTTTTAGATTCTCTGAAACTAATAATTCTTCATAGAGAATCATATCTCCTTCATAATTGAGACATACTGAGATTGCAGACACTGGAATCTGGAGGGGAAAAAAATCAATCTGCCTGAGGAACTAAAAGGATCAAGCAGCATCTGTGGGAAAAAAGGAATTGGGGACATTTGAGGTTGGAACCCTTCACCGAGACACACTGTTAACGAGGGGAGCATGCAAACTCTGCACAGACAGCACCAGATGTCAGGCCTGAACCCAGGTCTCTTGAACTGTGAGGTAACAGCTTTGCCCACTGAGCTGCCCTGTGCATTCGAGGGATGCAGGCTTGAAGGGAGCTGGAGTCTCCTTCATAAACCCCAGTTCGAGGTGACATTTCATTACGTCTGCAAATAAACAATTAGAGCAGTAAAAACTCATGTTGACTTGGTTGCCTTCTAGGAGATAGTAAGTTTGGCATTAAATAAAAACTCAGAAAAATAAAGTTTGAACTTTCTATTGAAAGAACCCAATGCATTAACTGTCTATCTGTGCCAGATTTAGTCTGACCTGACTTACTGGTTTGCAATGCAGAATGGCAGATTTACTGCATCGTTAATAACCATGGTTCCTCCAGGTTTTTCATCCCCAAATCCACTGATGATATTTGTTCTCAAAGATGATTTTATAATCATTCTCTCTCCCTCTCTTTCTCTCTCTCACACACACACACACACACACACACACACACACACACACACACACACACACACACACACACACACACACACACACACACACACACACACACACACACACACACACACACACACACACACACACACACACGTCACTGGATAAAACAATAGTTAATTAGGAAGAGGATCACCAAAGAAGTCATCAAAGACTCTTGCAAATTTCTTAGGTGTACCGTGGAGAGCATTTTGAATAGTTGCATCACTGCCTGGTGTGGAAATGTCAATGCCCAGAACAGGGAAAAAGAGAGTTGTTGACTCGGCCAGTGGCACCAGGTTTCACTCCCTCGAGGACATCTACAAGAGGTAATGTCTTAAGAAAGTAAGCTCAAGGACCCTCACTACCCAGGCCATGCCCTCTTCACACTGCTACCATAAGGTACAGGAGGCTGAAGGCGAGTACCCAGCGGCACAAGGACAGCTTCTTCCCTTCTGTGATGAGATTCTTGAGTAGACAATGAACCACAGACATTAGCTCACTTTATCTTATTTTCCTGCACTATTTATTTATGTAATAAATAGCAATATTTGAACTGTGACGCTGTTGCAAAACAATGAATTTCGTGATATGTTCATGTCAGTATGTTCTGATTCTAAAGACCATGCATCAGGTGCACAAAGGATCAAAAGAGTCCCCTGCATTAACAGTCACCCACACACACCACCACCACCCCCCCCCCCCCCCGAACCACATCAGACACTTTCTGCCTCACCTCTGGAACAATCTGATCTGGGAGGAGTAAGCAGGAGTAAGTCATCCTTTATACCAAGGAACTGCCTGAGAAGATACTTGGACCTGAAGTTGCTGAGATTATTCTTTTCATAATTAATCAATAAATATGTTCCTGCTCAGGAACAATGTATAGGGACTAAAGGAATGCATACAGCTGCAGGCCAAAGTACCTGAGAGAGGCAGACACATATAACAACAGCACATTACCCTGCATAGATACAGATGGAATCAAATAGGTCAAAAGAAAGTTGATCCTTCTCATGAGATTGCTGGAATCCAAACATGGAGAGCAGGAAGTGATGGTTCCCAATCTTGTTTATACCCATCTGTTTATTGCATTCATTCTGATGTCTGCACATTCGGAAGAATATAAGTGACAATGGAGAAGGCAACTGTTTTAATGGATCAAGTTGCAAGTGCTGGTTGAGTAAACGACATGTTTTCAAAGCTGGGAGGTGATCTAACTGATGTAATTAACATTAAGTTCAAGATTTGCATGGAGTATATTTTGGGAGAAGCAACGTAATAAGCATTTTGGCTGGTTGCATCACTGTCAGGTGCCAACTCTCAGGACAAGAATAAACTCCAGAGGGTTCATAATTTAGCCTGCAACATCACAGACACCAGACTTCACTCCTTTGAGGACATCTCCATGAGGCGGTGTCTTAAAAATGCAGCCACTATCCTCAAAGATTCCCCATCACCCGGGCCATGCCCTCTTCACTCTGCCACTATTGGGGTAAAGGTATCGGAGCCTATGGCACAAGGACAGCTTCTTCTCTGCTGCCATCAGATTCCTAAATAATTAATGAACCAAGGACACTGCCTTACCTTTCATGCACAATTATTTTAATATTTTTATAATAATGCCAGAAGATGGTTTTAATATGAATATTTGTATAACGACGCTGCCGCAAAACACCGAATTTCATGACTTATTCATAACAATAAATTCTAATTCTGATTAGGAGTTATTATGCTGTGGCCATTAAAACAATCCAACCAGTCTTCAAACTATTTCAAATGTGACCTCTGTGATAATCAGTTTTAAAGTTACAAGAACAGTTGCTGTCTGAAGAGGGAAGGTTACAAGCTCACAGTGAGCATTGGCTTCAGAGATGTGACTGGGCATGACCAAGAGGCATCCTGGTATGGTAAGCCGAATGTGCAGATAGAATTATGTTAATTAGGCAGCACTGGACCAGACATCTACTACCTTCAGCTGAGATATTTATCAATAATTGTGACAGAGCTTACTTACAGAGGTTTATAAAATTATGCAGGGCACTGATAGGGCAGAAGGTCAGGATCTTTCCCCAGAGCAATCGAGTTTAGAACAAGAGGCCTCAGGTTTAAGGTAACGGGACAAATTTAAAAGGAAGTTGAGGGATAAGCTTTTGATGTAGATGATGAAATGGACTGCAGGAGGAGGCAAATGCAATTACAATGCTTGAAAGACATTTAGACCGAGAATGGAGCAGAGGGATATGGGTCTGATGATTAGGAAAGGAGTGGAGGGATTTGGAACTGATGGATAGGAAAGGAGTGGAGGGTTACGAGCCTGATGGATAGATAAGGAGTGGAGGGTTACGAGCCTGATGGATAGATAAGGAGTGGAGGGATACGGGTCTGATGGGTGGGAAAGGAGTGTAGGGATATGGGCCTGATGGATAGATAAGAAGTGGAGGGATATGGGTCTGAAGGGTGGGAAAGGAGTGTAGGGATATGGGCCTGATGGGTAGGAAAGGAGTGTAGGGATACGATCCTGATGGATAGGTAAGGAGTGGATGGATATGGGCCTGATTGGGTTGGAAAGGAGTGTAGGGATATAGGGCCTGATGGATGGGAAAAGAGTGGAAGGACATGGGACCCATGAATAGGAAAAGAATTGAGGGTTAATGCCTCAAGGGTAATATAGTAAAATTCAGCAGGGATTTTATCTGAAGGCTGCACCTGGCAATTGGAGTCAGGTGTCTCTGGCAGTTAGACTTGAAAAGCTCAGATCAGCAGAAAGCTGATTGGGCAATAAAGATCAAGTGATCCAGAGGACTTGTTATTTTTTTCCATGAAATTGAGACATAGGGTTGCATTAATTCACTTCAACTCAGCAGTCTGGAGATGGAATTATTAACTGGAGTTCCACACTGTGTGCAGCAGTGAGTAGGAAATTCACAACTAACTTCTATTTTTCTACAGTAGGAAGGGAGTAGAGGGCTGTGGGCTTAATGCCACAAATGTTATCAGTGTAGATTAGCATCAAAGCCAGAATGAACTAGATGTATCAAAGGGACCATTTCTGTGTTGAGAGTTTCTTTATTTTATTATTTGATGATAGCAGGGAAGGCTTCAAATAAGTTAATTTTGGATTCACACAGTCAGAGGCATGTTTCTTTTGTCAATCACTGATGGAAGTATTTGAGTAGGCAGAAAGTCAGCCTTCACAGCACTAAATTTGAGTGCCTGGGGATTTAGTCTTCAGAAGATTTGAGAACATTGATGAGTACTATTTAGTCCCAACAAAGATGTTTGATGGTCTTGTTGGTTGAAATGCGCTTCAATTGTAAATATGTCATTAAGTTGAACCATCTGTCTATATCCAAGGTATTGAAGTAAAGAGGGATCATAGCTATAGGAAGGTGTCACCTGTTGTTACCTTTATCCTTAGAGTGTTTAAAAAGTTGATGTACTTTGAGTTCAGAGAGGTTATCCCAGAAGATTCTTCCAAGAGAATCTCCAAGGAGATATTTCCTCCAAGTCTTCTCTGTTTGCTTGTTTGTCGTATCAAATAGAAAACATTGCATATTCAGTCCTGCTCTTTGTGTGTCTCATTCAAAAATCACAATAGGACAATCAGGAGAGATGAGAAATGTGGTTTCCTCAAGCATGGTATTGAAACACTGAAGCAAGCTGATCAGGAGAGAAGTCGGGAGGCACTTTACTGCACCAAAAATTGTGCAAGTTCTACCCCTGCCCAACCCTAAGCACCCCTGAGCTTGACAGAGGACACGTGGGAGACTGAAGAGGCCAGAATCTGGACCAACAAACCATCTGCTGGAAGAACTTAGTGGGTCAAGCAGCATCAGTGGGAGAAAAACAATATCAGCATTTCAAGGTGGAACCCTTCATTAAAATTGAAGGTGCAGAAAGGAGATGGCCAGTTTAATGAGAGGACAGAGTGGGAGGGATTGGACAACAACCAGTCAGGGATTGATGAGATAGGGATGGGTGACAGACTGTGAGGATTAGTGGATTTCTTTCAAGGAAGAGCCATGAATCAAGGGCAGGCAATGAAACATCAGATTCATATCAACTGAGATTAAAATGTGGGGAAACTCTAAATGTCCAAGTCTTGTTCTTTTGGCCAGTTCTGAAAGATTGATACATCTACTTCAGTTCCTTCCACACTGAACACTTTTCCAGGTTTCCCCCAGAGAAAAGTTATTTCCCTCTGTTTAGTTTCATTTAGTTTTTGTTCTGTCACACATTTTGCCGTCATGGAAATGCTTTCCAGATCTTTTTCTCTCCATGGGCTACCCTGCACCTGGAATCGATATCAAACCAGTTATTGCTCGCTGGAAGTGGGGAGGAAGATTTGATCTTCCATTTCCCATCTGCTCTGATCAATTCTGTGATCAGCAACCTCTTTAAAGCTCTCGCATTCTTAAACAGCTCTTCTTCAAATGGAGACTTAGATCAGGGATTCCCAACCTGGGGTACATGTACCCCCAGTGGTACATTTGCACTTTTCAGGGGGTACATTGGGTCTGAGCGAATAACCACTACTGTACAATACATGGTGTTATAATCTGCAGTCAGATTGCACAATGTCATGTTTTTTTTCATCCTTAATTTTTAGGGGTACACGGGAACTTATAAAAATGTCCAAGGGGTACAGAGGAACAAAAAGGTTGGGAACCTCTATTGTAGATGCTGGAATCTGAAGCTAAACGCAATAGCCTGGAGGAACTCTCAGGTCAAGCTGCTTCCTTTTGCAGATTATAGTGAACTTCTTCAAAGTGTGCCTCTTGGATTCAATACATGTTATCTGTTTTGAGTATCCTTGCTACATTTGCTGTGTGTTTAGACCTAATATCCCAGAGCTGATGAACACTGGATTACATAATGTCTAAGAGGCACCAGAAGCTTCAGGTTTGCGTTTTAACCTCTTACTCAGGATCATTGACAAACACTCTATGAAAGTTTATTGTCATACACAGAAGTACAATACACAGTGCATTGAAATTCTTACTTGCTCCAGCCACATAAGTACAGAAGATACACCAAGGACAATTGTATATGCTAAATTAGACAGGAAAAGAGACAATAAATTTAAAAGCATTAGATAGATAAATATTCACAGTTGCAATTGTGCAAGAAAACAAAAAAGAAACTTCTGTAGTGCAGACAGACCTTTCAGTGGTCCTAGAGTTAGTGTACTATGGGAGATACAAGAACCTGATAACTGTTGGATTAAAAAAAAACTTTTATTGAACCTAGAGGTGTTTGGGTTCTGATCGTAAAAGCAAGAAGAGGTTGTGACCAGGGCCCATTGTGATGTTTGCTGCCTTTTTTAAACATTTTATTTTGAATTTTTCAAGTCGTACATGCATTCACATACAAAAATCATATAGAGAATATGGCTTTTAAAACCCATATCTAATCTACCCTCCCCCCAAAATAATAAGATAAGAAATCAAAAAAGGTGACAGGGAAAAATAAAAAGAAATGTCTTAGAACTATCAATCAAACTAGAATAATCAGTTTTTTTGACTTGACCAGGTCCAGAGGGCATTGGTATGAATTTCATAAAGACAAAAAAGCAAGTTAAAATTACAGCATTATGCTAGAAGATTGCATTATATCTCATCATTATTGTACTTGATTTTACAATATTGCATCTCATATTAATCATCATCATTTCACAAATATAGGTTCCATATTTTCAAAAGTAAATATATAGAGGATATCTATTTCTTACCCATATATAATCATCTCAATCATATACAGCTTCATCTTCTTCCATTTCTGAACCTATATAATTATCAAGTTGCTGTTCGCTGCCTTCTTGCGACAGTGTCTCACATCGATGTCGTCAATAGACGGAAGGTCAGTGCCTGTGATGGAACTGGCTAGGTTTGTCACTTTTTGCAGCCTTCTACAGCATTGATGTGTCTTCACTGTTGCCTTGATGTGCTGTCTCCAGGAGAGGTCCTCAAATATTCCCAGGAGCTTGAAGGTACAAATCTTCTCCAGCACCATCCCCTCAATAAAGACTAGGTGTGTGGGCTCTTGGCCTTCCTCTTCTAAAGCCCATTATACAAGCTTATCATTCATTCAAAAGACATATTTCCCTCTTTTTTTATATATATATATATATATATATATATATCTATATGGGAGAGAAGGAGAGAAGGAGAGAGGGAGAGAGGGAGAGAGGGAGAGAGGGAGAGAGGGAGAGAGGGAGAGAACTAAGAGTGGGAGTACCCTTTTGTCCAGATTTATCATTCTTCAAGATTATGGCTCCATCAGTCCAATTTTCCAGATTTACATCCACATCTCATGGTTCCCTTAGAGCCCAAAACTCTTTTGCTTTAATGAACATACTCCACAACTAAGTTTCTGCAGCCATCCAGGGAAGAACAATCTAAAAGCTCACACAGAAACAGAAAATAGGAGCAAAAGAAGGCAATTTAAGCCTTTCAACTGTTCAATACAATCATGGCTGATCATCTGACTTCCGTATCTATTCCTGCTTTCTCTCCATACTCCTTGGTCCCTTTAGCCAATAGGGCCATGTCCAATTCCCCCTTTTGATTATATCTCATGAATCGACCTCCACAACTTTCTGTGGCACAGAGTTCCACAAGTTCACAACTCTCTGAGTGAAGACATTTCTACTAATCTCAGTCCCAAATGGCTATCCCCTTCTCTTTAGTCTGTAACCCTTTGTTCTGAACTTCCACCACATAGGGAACATTCTTCCTGCAATCCAATGCAAAACTTGCTGGAGAAACTCAGCAGTCATGCAGCATCTCTAGGAAGTAAAGGGTAACCAATGTTTTGGGCCTGAGCCCTTCATCAAAGTGTGGTAATACAACCACCAGCCAACTGCAAGGGGTGACCTTTGTACCTGCAGGAAGACCACCTGGGAGGCTGACTCCACCTGACCAGCTGTCAATCAACTGACTTGGATATAGACCTTGAACCGGCCCCTCCCGGGCCAGTCACACATGGAACCATCGAGGCTGAAACTGGTGTACAAGACCTTAAGTGGATTAAAGCTTGGAGTACAGTCTTTCTGTGTTTTGTGTCTGCTTGCTGCACCACACAGGGTCTGAGCAAATGCTAGACAGGCACCTGACTATAAGGTGGGGGGTGGGGGGGGGGGGAGAAGAAAGGAGAGGGGGAAGAAGGGGAGGAGTGCAGAAGGCTAACAGAAAAGAGGTTGATATGGGGGGAGGGGTAGAAGAGAAAAAAGCTGAGAGGTCATAGGGGAAGGGGTAGCAATGGAAACTGGAGGTTGATGTTTCATGCCATCTGGTTGGAGAGTGCCCAGATGAAATATTAGGTGTAATAGAAACTGGGGAAGTTCTCGTATCACTCCTCAGCTTTTTTCTCTTCTGCCCTTCCACCTGTGTCCACCTATGACCTCTTGCCAATTGGCCTGCACACTCCCCTCCCTCCACCTTTTTATTGAAGTGCCTACCTGTTTTTTGCTCATACTTTGGTTACCCTCTACTTCCTATATGACTGCTGATCCTTCTCCAGCATGTTTGTGCATTGGATGGCAGTGCCTATCTGCTTCTTTATGTCTGGAGTGAGACACATGCTGTGTTGGAATAGGCATCCAGGAAGTGTTCGGGGTGCATCTAAAGTCCTTATTATAACCTGGGTCCTGCTCAAAATTGGCATGTTGCAAAACCTGACTGGCCAACAAATCAACTCTCTCTGAAACCCTCAGCCACTTGGATTCTAGAATTGTGCAGTATGAAGGCGTCCTGTGTGGGTTAGTTTATGGTTTCTTCACTTTTGGGCTGTTTTCTACTTTATAGAAATTACTCTCAACTTCTGTCCACAGCGTAGGTGTGCCCTTGACCGCCACAGGAAGACTCTGACAGAAGCTTGCACAATAGCCTCAAATTGCTCCAGTACTGACGTGAACTGCACACAAACTAAAAATCAAAAAGAATGGCATTTTACCCAAAGCATTGAATAAGAAGGTCACTCTTCAGAATGCAATGATTTGCTATGTCATTGCATATCAGAATTCAGAACAATGAAACGAAACAGGCCAACACTTCAAGGAATGACTTGATCTCTGATTTATAACAACTCTAGGTCGTTTACAACTTGAGTGTGAGTTCCCATGGTGTTTGGCACCTCTTGCGAGTACTATTTCCCAAGAGTTTTTTTGACAAAAACAACCTTTCTGCCCTACAAGCTATTTTTTTTTAAAGCATTTCTGCACTGCTGTTTCCTTTTTCTAGACAAAATAATAAATTGTTTAAAGGAGCTAAAACTCAGTTTTGAATTCTGATTGGACTTTGGTCTTGGGCAGTGGTTCTCAACCTCTTTCTTTCCACCTACGTACTCTTTAAGTAATCCCTCTGTCATCGGTGCTCTGTGATTAGTAAGGGATTGCTTAAGGTGGGATGTGAGTGGGAAGGGAAGGCCGAGAATCACTGCTCTAGACTCAATTGTTATTGAAATACTTTGCTTGAGAAAAATGGTCATTCGCCCATTTCCTTTGCAGTTACGAAACCGTGCACATAACGAGTCAATTAAGGATGATTAAAACAGTGGTTTTCAACCTTTTTCTTTTCAGCCACATATCACCTGAAGCAATCCCTTACTAATCACAGAGCACCCATGGCATAGGGAATACTTAAAGTGGTATGTGAATGGAAAGAAAAAGGTTGAGAACCACTGAGGTGAGGTGAGTTTATTGTCATAGACATAAGTAGAATGTAAAGATGCACCAAAATTCTTGCTTGCTGCAGCCACACAAGTATATAAGCTAAATCAGAATCAGGTTAATTGTCATGAACATGTGTCATGACGTTTGTTGTTTTGCGGCAGCAGTAATGTGCAAAATTGCAATAAATTACATTTCCATAAATACCAGATTTTTTAAAAAGTACAAAATTTAGTGTTCATTGTCCATTCAGAAATCTAATGGTGGCGGGGAAGAAGCTGTGTTTGTACCATTGGGTGTTCATCTTCAGGCTCCAGCACCTACTTCCTGATGGTAGCAGTGAGAAGAGGGCATGGCCTGGATGGTGAGAGTCCTCAATGATAGACACTGTTTTCTTGAGACACTTCCTCTTAAAGATATCCTTAATGGAGTGAAGACTAATTCCCATGATGGCATTGGCTGATTTTACAACCCTCTGTAGCCTTTTACTGTCCTGATAGATGATGAAAAATAAAAACTGAAAAAATAATCATGAAGGATATCTGTATAAAGCATAAATATGCTGAAGAAACTCAGTAGGCCACACAGCATCCTTAGGAAGTAAAGGGATATAACCAATATTTTGGGCTGGAGCCCTTCATTAAGGATGAGTGAAAAGCAGGAAAGAGTCTGAATAAAAAGTTGGGAGGAGAGGAGGGAGGAAGGGGCAGGGGGAAGAGCACAGGCTAACAGGTAAGAGGTCATTGGTGGATATAGGTGTGGTGGAGAAGAGACAAATGCTGAGAAATGATGGGGGAAGGGGTACCTCTCATAATGGAGAGGGAGGAAATGGGGTGGAGAGTTCGAGGAAAGGAGATGGAGGGATAAGAAAAGAGAGATTCGGGGGAGGAGTTTAGCAGAAACTGGAGAATTCAATATTAATGCCGTCTGGTTGGAGAAGGCCCAGATGAAATATTCACGGTTGTTCTTCCACTTTGCCATGGATAGACACGTCAGTGTGGGAATAGTGTGTGGAATTAAAATGGTTGGGAGGTCCCTGTTATTTCAGCAACAGATCGAAGGTGCTCAACAAAATGATCTCCTAGTCTGCATCCAGTCTCTTCGATGTAAAGGAGGCCACAATGGGAGCACAGAATGCAGTAGATGACTTCTGCAGATTCACAAGTGTTGCGTTTATTGCTCAAAACACTCCTTCCTAGTGTGCAGGAAGTGAATCTTGACTTTGCTTCTGCTTCAGCTATTGTTTCTCCACTCATTCCTTGAAACGAGGCTTAGTGGTGAACTTGGGGTGGGGGGGGACGGACGATAGGACTGAGACTGCTCCACTGGGATGATGGATGTGATAGAATATGACATCTTACTGTACTTAAACCACAAGGGAACTGACCGATGACTCATAGTTCAACTCAAACACCCTCGCAATAATGCACCCTTGAAGAGCTGAGGCAAAATACCAGCAACATTAATATCTGTGGATTGCAGTTTACTTTGCATTTATTTGAGAATATACAATGTAATGGCAGCAAATTCTATTGATGTATTCTTATCATCCTCCTTCCAATTAGGTGCAAAGGGAAGTTTGCATTGCATTGAAAGGCACTTTGAAGAAGCAAACATTTCAGGATTACTCAAGCTCCACGATGTTTCATTAATTTCCTGCTTTTTTACTTAAATATGACATGTCTTAACACTTTACAGGCACACAAACCTGCAGTTGCTGGAAACTTGAGCAGACAGAAAACTGCTGGAAGAACTCAGCAGGTCAGGCAGCAATAATGAATAGTCAGTAGAAAGGGGGACAGAAGCTGGGGAGGAGCCCAAAAGTGAAGGGGGATCAGCATGGGAGAAGGTAGAGGGAGAGACCATTGGAGGAGTGGAAGAAAAGTAAGAAAGAAATAAACAATTTTTCAGAGTACAGAGGTAGTTAAAGAAGAGATAGAAACAATGGAATCAGATGGGACTTCCTTTAGCCACCTATACCTGTGTGTGGATCTAAACTTAAGCTTCCTGTTGTCAACTATCTTTACTCCCCCAACGATTCCTCCAGTGACATGTCTGTCCTTGGCCTCATCCATTGTTGGCGGAGGCTAAACGTAAACTTGAAGAACACCATATCATAATCCTCCTGGATACCTCACGGCGTGAAGATTAATTTTGATTATTTTAAATAACCCCACCCATCTGCTTCCACTGTTTCTATCTCTCCTTTACCTACTCGTGTAGTTAAGAAATCTCTCTAACTTTCCTTTTGCTCTCCTTATTCTAATAGTCTTTCCTTTCATCTCTCTCTTCACCTTCCACACCTTCAGTCCTTTCACCCCATGATCTCTGGGCCAAACTTGCTGATGATACCACGGTAGTGGGTTGTATAAAGGAAGGGGTTGAGTCAGCACACAGGAGGCTGGATGGTTCACCAACAACAACCTTGCACTCAATGTCACCAAAACCAGGGAGCTGATTGTTGACTTCAGGAAAGGAAAACCAGAGGTATACAATCCAGTGATCACTGGAGGAATCAGAGGTGGAGAGGGTGAGCAAATTTAAGTTTTTGGGAGTCACTATCTCGGAGGATATTTCCTGGACCCATCGCACCAATGGCATCGTGAAGAAAGCATGTTCGTGACTCTATTTCCTCAAGAGTTTGCGGAGGTTTGGTGTACATCAGAAACCCTGGCAAATTTCTACAGAGGTGTGGTGGAAAGTGTGCTGACTGGCTGCATCACGGCCTGGTATGGGAACAACAATACCCTGAGCATAAAGCCCTCCAAAAGGTAGTGGACATAGCCCAGGACATCACAGGCAAAACCCTCCCCACTATTGGGTAGATCTACAGGGAATGCTGCCGTCAAAGGGCAGCAGCAATCATCAAAGACCCACATCATCCAGTACCCTCTCTATTCTCACTGCTACAATCAGGTAAGAGGTATAGGTGCCATAAGACTCACACCTCCAGGTTCAGGAACAGCTGCTACTCCTCCACCATCAGACTCCTCAATGACAAACTCAATCAGGGACTCATTTAAGGACTCATACTTGGGTACTTTACTGATTTTCTTTTGTACTTGCTGTTTTGCACAGTCAGTTATTTGTTTACAGCTCTTATTTATTTCTGTTTACGCTGTGTAGAGTTTATTTTTACACTACCAATTAGTGGCAATTCTGCTGCGTCTGGAGGAAATAGGAATCTCAGGGTTGTATGTGATCTCGTGTGTACTCTGACAATAAATCTGAAATCTGAACTTCTGGCACAAAATGTGTTGTTTTGCAGCTGCAGTATTTGTGCTGAACAAGGTGCAAAATACCCTGTACCTATTGTGGTGGTCCACCACCGGCCTACTGCAGGGGACAACCTCTGTACCTGCAGGAGCATACCGCCTGCCAACTGCAGGGGGCAACCTCTGTACCTGCAGGAGTGTACCGCCAGCCTACTGCAGGGGGAAACCTCTGTACCTGCAGGAGTGTACCGCCGGCCTACTGCAGGGGGCAACCTCTGTACCTGCAGGAGTGTACCGCCGGCCTACTGCAGGGGGCAACATCTGTACCTGCAGGAGTGAAAGGGGACGGGACAACACCTGGCCAGCTGTCAGTCAGTCGGCCTGAATGGATCAAGCCCTACCCGGTCGGGTGTCAATCACTCTCCGGGATATAAGCCTGCTCCGGCCTCCCGAGGCCTCACGCAGAGTTGCTGCAGCTACAGTCCGCCTGGATCTGTGGAAGTCTTTGTGGATTAAAGCCTGTTGTACAGTCTTTACCTTGTGTGTGTCTGATTCTGGCTAACAGTACACCCACCACACCTATAAATTACAATTCGGTAAACACAAGATTTAAAAAAAGCAAGGGCAATAAAAGAGAAAATGTGAGGTAGAAGTAGTGTCCATGGGTTCATTGTCTGTTCAAAATTCTGATGGCAGAGGATAAGAAGCTGTGTTTATGAAGGAAATGAGGAAGCAAATGGTAAATTTTGGGGCTTGCACAGCAGAAGGGAGATTTGGTGCAAGAGAATATGTTTGGCAATAGCAACACCCAATGATTTCTCTTCAACTAATGTGATTTTTGCTGGGCAGAAATGCATTTACATTAGGGATCAAGGACTCTCTTCTCCCCAACATTCCTGCAGAAATGTTTGCATTTCAACAGAGCTGAAGGTAGAGAAATCAGTGCACATTATCCCACCTCGTTGGGTGATTGATTTCCGAGGTATTTGAACCATGATTCACAGATAGCTAAAGGATCTTCCCACTTATTGAAAGAGTGAAACCAATGAGCAGAAAATTTGCCAGGTCCCAAATATATAATGAATTTTGGTACCTGGTAAAATCTCCATGAGGAGTTAATGAGGCTACATTGCTGGTAAATTTTCCATTCAGAGGCTTCACACTTTAAGTGAATGGGAAGTTCCTTTAACAATATATGCATCAGGGTTCAAATCCTGTTTTATGACCCTATCCCAAATTCATTACTAAGCAACAGATCTTGGCCCACCAATGACCTGAGCAGCAGTTCTAAGCTGTCTGACCCATAGTCCTTGAAAGCAGCTGCAGAAACCACTCATTCAAGGATGTGATATATTTTTACTCTTTTGTTTATGTGGGATGGCAGAGGCAGGGGTGTTGGAGTCAGAGCAGGTCTCAACAGCTGACTCGATGGAAATGTCTGTCACTGTTTGCAGCACATGGCTTTGAGAGGCTGGTTGCGACTCACATCATCTCCAGCCTCCCGGTCAGTCTTTACCCACTGCAGTTTGCCTACTGGCCAAACAAATCTAGTGCAGGTTCTATCTCACAAGCTCTCCACTCGGCCCTAGAAGACCTGGACACTAAAGACACCTGTGTTAGATGTCTATTCATAAAATACAGTTCTGTCTTCAATCCCACAGTCCCCAGATAACTCATTCACAACTTCAGGATCCAGGCCTCAACATTCCCTCTGCAACTGGACACTTGACTTAATATCTAACAGACCATAATCAGTGAAAAGGAGGAACAACATCTCCTCCATAATCACACTCAATTCTGGTGCTCCTCAAGGATGTTTACTCAGTCCCCCACTGTACTCCCTCTACAGCCATGACTGTACAGCTAAATACCATTCCAACATCATCTTTAAATTCCGGAAAATACCACAGTGGTGAATTGTGCCTCAAATAATGATGAGGCAGTAAACAGGAAGGAGATTGAAAGTCTGGTGCCAAGGTAACAGCCTCTCAATGTAAATAAGATGAAGGAAATAATCGCTGACGTGGGGAGAAGGAATAGAGTCCACATTCCTGCATATTAACATTGCTGAAGTGGGAGGAAAGAATAGCTTCAGTTCTCAGGAATAAACATCTCCAATGACCTGAGCTGGAACAAACATATTGATGCAATCATCGAAAGCTTATTTGCTGGATAAATTGCAGCATAGGATGGGATCTTCTCTGCTCAAGGTCGGAAGAAACTACAAAAAGTGGTGATTGCAACTCAGAACATCACACAAACATCCCTCCCCTCTCTGGACTCTATCTACATGTCCTACTGTCTAGGTATGGCAGCGACCACACTGAAGACTCCATCACACCCTGGGCGCACTCTCTTGTCCTCCACCCATGCTGAGACAGATCAAATGTGTGAAATTGCACACCGCAGACTTAAGGAAAGTTTCTTCCCCACAGCCATCAGACTCCTGAATGAACCCCACCATGGTGCTATCATGCTGCCCGCAAGTAAGAATGTTGGTGCATTCTGTGCTTTGTACTTATGTATACGAAAATAAACTCTCATTGAACATATCCGGAGAATGCCTAATTTTATAGATTGGTTCAATGGAGCTAGATCACTGGGTACAATTTATATTGCTTGTTTCTCATCTGTCAGCCTCATGGGGGGCTCTAGTCAGGAAATGACTCCAGTTCATTTAAAAAAAACTATATGGAGGCAATGTCTGAATTCCCTGTGGAGCGATCATGACAAATTTGCAAGCTGCTCCAATAATAATTTTTTACTAATATTGATTTGCTGTGAAGTAATCCGAAAAATTAAAAGCTTTTGTTAGAATTAGCAATGTGGTACCTGGTAGCCCTTTTTTTTAAATCATGAGTTGCCTTGGAAATGTAGTTAATCAGAGAGAACTGGGATAGAGTTTGTGCTTGTAGATGGAACAATAAATAACATTGCAGAACCAATTGAATAATGTTGGGGACTGAGTGCATTTTTTAGCATTACTGCCCTTTGGTGTTTAGATAATGAGCTACGGTGACAACCATCCCAGATGTGAAAGGAAGCAATTTTTTCCTTCTGTGCACGATGCCCTTGGGAATTATAAATATGGAGATTCAACAGTGCAGATGCTGGAATCTTGAGTCAAAATAAAACAAACTGCTGGAGGAATTTTGCAGGGCAAGTAGCTTCTGTGGATGGAAAGGGATCGTTGATGTTTTGGATTAAGACCCTGCATCAGGATGAAGAGGGTAGAGGGTAGGTCATCAGGATGAAAAGGTCAGTAGCTCACAGGTAATAGATGGAGTCAGATGTGGAGGGAGATGAAAGGCAGGTAGGGCTAGGTGGGGAAAGGAGAGCGGAGAGGCCAAATACCAATGAAATACAACCTCCTCATGTTCTTCCTGGGTGGTCTACTTGCTGGATACATTGCAGCGTAGGATGGGATCTTCTCTGCTCAAGGTCGGAAGAAACTACAAAAAGTGGTGATTGCAACTCAGAACATCACACAAACATCCCTCCCCTCTGTGGACTCCATCTACATGTCCTGCTGTCTAGGAATGGGTGGTTGAAAACCCAATGGTATGAACATTGAATTTTCCATTTTCAGGAAATCCACACCCTATGTGTTCCTTTAGGACAGGGGTGTCAAACTCAAATTCACGGAGGGCCAAAATTAAAAACTTGGACTAAGTCGAGGGCCGAACTAAATATTTATTGAAAATTTTCAACAACATCTGAATGTTTTCTCTTCTTTCAACATATGTAATGTTAAACTTTTTCTTATTAAAATAAATGTTTAATAATAGTTTTGGATAAACTCTTTCCAGAAGCATTAACAAATGAGAAATAAAATATTCAATAAATAATATTTCTCTATAGAGGATTTGTCAAATGTTGCTAGTGTGCTGTCGAATAGTAAAATCTGAGGGCTATTGAGAATGTGGGAGAATAACATGATTCCTGAAACAATCAAATGGGTGACTGATTGTGGGCATGAACTCTAGCAGGGTTATTTGCCATGCCCTTTTTCCATTGGTACAGATATCCTTTGATTTACACACTTTTCAAGTTTTATGCCTAATGAGCTTGTATCCAGGTGCAGGACCATTTTTAACCAGGAATATATTTATCACAGTGACATGAAACTATTGGAAGATCGTTTTATCCTGAGATGCAAGTTCATAATACTTACTCAGGCCTGTGTGCGGGAGGGCGGGGTTTGCGGGCGATCGGGTTGGACAACGACAGTGCGGGGGCTTCGGCTCTCGCTGCAGGGCGGCATCTCGGCGGATCAGTGGCCCCGTCACCATGAGTCGCGGATCGGCCTGCGGCAGGGAGGGGGAGTGGGCAATGGTCCTGGCGAGGTCAGGCCCGAAGCCTCCGGTTCCGGGCACTGGGAAGCGGCCTTGGCTTCCCCTGACACCGGCCAGGCCCCAAAACCAGAGTCCAAGGTGAGACCCTGCAACGTAAACAGAGGAGGTGGGGGCGATTAGCAGGCTGACGCCAATGCATTCTGGGATTTGTTGTATTACTGTGCATGCGCTATACTGGCGCGGCGGCCAGCGGGCCAGCTCTAATACATTTTTGAAATGATCTTGCGGGCCAAATATAATTATATCGCAGGCCAAATTTGGCCTGCGTGCCAGAGTTTGACATGTGTGCTTTAGGACAACCGGGCACATATTCTGAATTGAAGAAGATTCACTTAAAACAGATGTGGAGAAATTAATTTAGCCGGAGGGTGGTGAATCTATGGATTTTGTTGCCACAGGCAGTTTTGGAGGCCATCATTGGGTGTATTTAAGGTAGAGATTGATAAGTATTGATTATCTTGGGCACACATGTCAAACTCAGGCCCGCGGGCCAAATTTGGCCCGTGATATAATTATATTTGGCCCGCAAGATCATATCAAATATGTATTAGAGCTGGCCCGGTGGCCGCCGCGCCAGTAAAGCGCATGCACAGCTAATACTACAAATCCCAGAATGCTTTGCAAATGCGTTGGCGCTGGCCCGTCAGCCCGCTAATCGCCCCCACCTCCTCTCTTTACTTTCATTAGCATCTGTGACCTGTCGCCCAACTCACGTGTAATAAACCCCTTACGAAAAATGGCCAAACGAAAGACAGAAATCAGGACCTTTCAAGACAGGTGGGAGGCAAACTCTGACCCCAGAGTTTGATGAACTTGCATCTAAGAAGAGATGCCAAGTATCTGGTTTAGACCCAGGTGCATCAGAGTAAATCACAGTGTCACAAACTAAACTTGGATTAATATTTTCTTTGGTTAACTGGACTGTTCATAGTTGAAAGATTGGATTTTCATTGAAGCAAGTTGTTATTTTTTTGACTTATTGGCTTGTGAAAAAAAATACATTTAAAAGGAGCTTAAAGGCTATAGAGAAATATTATTTATTGAATATTTTATTTCTCATTTGTTGATGCTTCTTCTGGAAAGAGTTTAACCAAAACTATTATTAAACATTTATTTTAATAAGAAAAAGTTTAACATTACATATGTTGAAAGAAGAGAAAACATGCAGATGTTGTTGAAAATTTTCAATAAATATTTAGTTCGGCCCTCGACTTAGTCCAAGTTTTTAATTTTGGCCGTCTGTGAATTTGAGTTTGACATCCCTGATCTAGGGCATCAAAGGTTATGGGGAGAAAGCAAGGGAGTGGGGCTGGATAGGAGAATGGATCAGTTCATGATGAATGGTGGGAGAGACTTGATGGGCTGAGTAGCCTATTTCTGCTCCTATATCTTATGATCATATGGTTTTATCTCTTTCTGGTCCTCCACACCTCCTGTCACCCAGTCTCACTGTCCTCCCCTCTCTAGTTCCACCTGCCCATCATTCCTCCCTTATCTGGTTCCACCTTCCTGCTGACTCATCTGTCTCCACACCTTTGGTTCCATCTCTCCCTCCATCCTCCACTGCCTCCACCTGGCCCTATTTCTTTCCCTCCTTGTTGCTCTCCATCTATCACCCCACAATTCCATTCTGCCAGATACACCCCTCCCTCTCTAACCTGCCCCATCTACTCATCACCTCCCTCCTCACTCAGTTCCACCTATTTTCTGTCAGTCCTGATGGTGTCTTGACCTGAAGCATCGACAATTTATTTCCCTCCACGGAACTGTTAGAATGTTCCTTATTAGTTGATAAATGGCTTAAAAGCATGAGGGACCAGTCTGAGCCATCCACAATACTAGGTTCTGTCTGAAATACCTTGGGGAACTTCTCCATCAGAGGTTCTACTTTTGATGACTGATCACTTGTCAAGCTGTTCAATGGAATTGATGTTTGGAGGTCAAGCACAATATTGTCACTGATTGGGGATGAACTTTCAAACAAATCTAGTTTTTGTTTCTGAAGTTGGCCAGGAAGTAGGCATAAGTCAGGAAACCAGGGATAACTCTCCTGTGCTACCCTGCAGAGGAGATCACAAACAGCAGGCCAGTGCAGGGCTCGATGGCCGAAACACATACTCACACCTAATTGTGGCTGCTGGAGATTGGGTCATGGGAGCCAGATATCGGGACCAGCATCCACAAGGGTGCTGATGGCGAGAAGCATTCCTAAAGGGCCTTGAGCATGGGCATCTTCCTGATTGCATCAGGGCTGGGAACCAGGAGCCAAGGAGGTTGACTCGGATCTCTGGAACGCGGATTCACCGCTGGACTGGACAGGAAGCAATGCAGCTACAGTGGAGGTGGTGGGATCCATGGACCCTTGATGTGACTGAGGGACTTACCTTCCCTTCTCTTTCTCATTTTGATCATAGCACTGGACTAGTGCACTTCTATGTGTCTTTACTGAATAAAGAAAGGACAACACATTTTGTGTACTTTCTGTACACGGCAATAAATGGAATTGTGAATCTTGTGCATTGGGATTCTGTACATTCATGAGACAGGCCAGATGGAACCTTGATTTAATATCTCACCCAGAAGAGTGCACCTCCAGCACAGGACCACGGAGACAGTTTTGTAGTTCGATCTCTGGAGTGGACTTTCACCCACAGTGGGCTGCAAGCAATTGAACAAGTGCACAATCATATTGACCCCTGTGTCACAGTTCCCTTCACAGTAAACAGGAATGATTTACAGTAGCAAGGCTAATGAGGTGGGTCATTAATTTAGGAAAATCTTAATTAGGTATTTGGATAAAACAGCATAGAGATAAGGTGCATATTTAAATGTCATCACCACTCTCACCATATGGCACCCCTTACTGTGCTTGTGTGCAATGACTCAGTAAATTTGATTATACTCAAGGGACTGTTATTAATTAATGCTTAATGAATGTTTTAGTTGCAGGAGATATAATTACAATATTTGTCTCCTTTTCAAACAATGTGGTTTACAAAATTGGATTAAATAGGAGAGAAAGGACCTGAAGAAATAAGTACCACTTTGAAATTTCCTATCCCTTGGCAATTGCCCACTAAGACGTCTTTGAATTAAGTACTGTACTGCCTGCTTGTTGAATCTTTAAAGTCAGTTTGTTTTGATCGCATCTGCTCTCAGAGTAAGTTTAAGATTATTTTGCTGCTCTAAGTCGATATTCAAATTGATCGTCGGAGTACATACATGACAAAACATGCGGGCCAGGCAGAATTTCTAGTGCCAGTAACTGTAAACTATACTCAAAGAAAGAAACAATTATAAACAAACAGACTGAAAATACAGAAGTATAAATATACAGTAATAAAAAAATGAGCACGATATGAGTCCTTAAATGAGTCTCCGAGTCTGTTGTTTAGGAGTCTGATAGTTGAGGTGTGGCAACTCTTCCTGAACCTGGAGCTTTGAGTCTTGTGGCACCTGTACCTCCTCCCTGATGGCAGCAGTGAGATGGTGCTGATCCTTGATAAATGCTGCTGCTCTCCGATGGCAGCATTCCATGTAGATGTTCTCGATGATGCAGAGAGTTTTGCATGTGATGTACTGGGCTGCGTTCACTGCTTTTTGCAGGATTTTTTCACTCAGAAGTATTGGTGTCTCCATACTAGGCCAAGATGCAGCCAGTCTGTAGTCTATATATCTGTAGAAGTTTGTCAAGGTTTCCGATGACATACAGAACCTTCGCAAACTCCTGAGAAAGTAGAAGCACGTCAGTACTTTCTTTATAATGGCATTATGTGATGGGTCCAGGAAAGGTCCTCCAAGATAGTAACTTGCAGGAATTTAAATTTTCTCACTTCCTCCACCTCTGATTTCCGCACCCCACCCTCACCATGATGACTGGGTTGTACACCTCTAGTTTTCCTTTACTAATGTCTACAATCAGCTCCTTGGTTCTAGTGATGTTGAGTGAGAGGTTGTTAGTGCACCATTCAGCCAAGTTTTCAATCTCTCTCCTGTATGTTGACTCATTGGTCCTTCTTGCACAGACCACAATGGTGGTATTGTCAGCAAACATGTATCTGGTGTTGTTGTTGTACTTAGCCACACAGATATAGATGTGAACTGAGTAGAGCAGTGGGCTAAGAATGCAGCCCTGTGGTGCTCCCGTTTTGATGGAGATTGTGGAGGACATGTTTTTGCCAGTCTGAACTAACTGGGGTCTGGAGAGGTGAGGGAATCCAGGACCTTAGCTATGACCTCAACTGCACCAAAATAGTGAAACTGAGTGCCACAAGCTGTTCACACAGATGTAGTGCTGTCTTTGACCAAGCTTCCCTCAGACCCAGACTCTAGGTGTCAATCATATGCCATCTCTGGTCAGTCATGGTCTTGACACCTGCCGTTTCAACCCTAACAATGACTGCTGCCTTTGTGTCCCCAAAGAGATACAACTTGTACCATCCAACTTCCAAGAGCCTTGAAGTGCATTTTCTGATTTTAAAAAGTCTGTAGTAGGGGAAACGTGTCATAATGTATAAGTCATACAGTACATTTTTCCACTCCAAGACAACAAGGCTCATATTATCTTTAGGGAAACACAAGAACTGCAAATGCTGGAATCTTAAGCAAAGAATTGCTGGAGGCACTCAGTGGATCAGGCAGCATCAACGGGGAGGAATGGTCAGTCAACATTTCAGGTCCTTTATCAAGTCTGGAACTGGAATGTTGACTGCATCCCTACCATGGATGCTTCTCACTGTTTGCCTTTGGGAGATTTATCTTGTATCACTGTTTTGAACTGCAGACATATCAATAGTTTTGATGGAAATTAACAAACCTGTTGAATGATATAACTCAGTCACCACTTTCTTCTGTACATAAAAGCATAAAAGCCCATTGATTAGAAATGCAATTCTTTAACTCCATGCTCACAGTGTCTGTCTAAGATGTTGAAAACTTCTGGAATTTTTATATTTTAGTTCCAAAGTTTTGAACAGCCAGTGAAACAGATTTGAAGTGTTATCAACATTACAATGGAGAAAACCTAGAAGTCCATCAATGGTTCAAGAATAGTATCTTTCCATCAGTTATCAGGCTCTTGAACCTCCCCTTATTACATTGATCCTGGACTGCTCTGACACCACAAATGGACTGCCTATATTATTTTTAGCACTAGGATTACTGTGAATATTTATTATCTGTCCATTTTATATATTTATTGACTTTTTAAAAAAAAATCAATCAGGCTTACTACTAGATTTTTTTTACAAATACCTATTTGGCCACAGTAAGTAAGAATTTTGGTGCATATATGTACATTGTGCAATGTATAGGACAATATTCATCATCATTATATTATCATAATTTAAGATTCAAGATTTATTTATGTCATGCACATAATACACAAAATGTATTAACCTTCGTTTGCTGTTAAGGCGCACAGAGGTATCCCCATAAGTTAAAGAGAAGCAAAAAATAGAACCTTCAGAGATGATGAATGCCTGTGGATTCGCCTCCTGCACCTGCTCGGCTCCCGGTTCCCAACCATCAATGCCATCAGGAAGCTGTCTGCTCCAAAGGTCCTTCAGGAGCCCTGCTTACCATCGACTCTCACAGAACCCGGTCCCAGTATCTGGTTCTCATGAGACATTCTCCAGGAGCTTAATTTGATTTATAATGTTATTGATGATGTATTGTACCTATCATTTTGGCTGCAGAAAACATAGAAACATAGAAGATAGGAGCAGGAGTAGGTCATTCGGCCCTTCGAGCCTGCTCCGCCATTCAATGAGATCATGGGTGATCTTAAAGTTCAGTACCCCATCCCCGCCTTCTCTCCGTAACCCCTAATTTCTTTATACTGAAGAAATATATCTAATTCCCTCTTAAATATATTCAATTAACCTGCCTCTACTGCTCTCTGTGGCAATGAATTCCACAGATTCAACACCCTCTGGGTATAGAAATTCCTCCTCATCTCGGTTGCCTATTATCCTCGAACCATGGCCCCGGGTTCTGGACTCCCCCACCATGGGAAACGTCCCTTCCGCATCCATTCTGTCCAGTCCTGCCAGAATTTTATATGTGTCTATGAGATCCCCTCTCAATCTTCTAAACTCCAGCGAGTACAATCCCAATTTGCGCAATCTTTCCTCATAAGTTATTCCTGCCATTCCAGGTATCAGCCTGGTGAATCGCCTCTGCACTCCCTCCATTGCAAGAACATCCTTCCTCAGATAAGGTGACCAAAACTGCACACAATTCTCCAGGTGTGGTCTCACCAAGGCTCTGTACAACTGCAGTAAGGTATCCTTATTCCTATACTCAAATTCTCTTGATATGAAGGCCAACAATCCATTTGCCTTTTTAACCACCTGCTGTACCTGCATGTTCGCCTTCCTTCAGTGACTGGTGCACAAGAACCCCTAGGTCTCTCTGCACTTCCCCATCTCTTAATCTATTGCCATCCAAATAGTAGTCTGCCCTCTGGTTTGTATTACCAAAGTGGATAACCTCACATTTATCCACATTGTAGTGCATTTGCCATGTATCTGCCCAGTCCCCCAATTTATCCAAATCACACTGGAGCTTCCTGACCTCCCTCTTCAGTGCACACAACCCCTCCTAGCTTAGTGTCGTCTGCAAATTTGGAGATATTACATCCAATCCCCTCATCTTGATCATTAATGTAAATGGTGAACAGCTGGGGTCTCGGTACAGATCCCTATGACACCCCACTGGTCACCGCCTGCCACTCAGAAAATGAGCCGTTTATCCCAACTCTCTGTCTTCTATCTGCCCAGCCAGTTCTCAATCCACATCAATACCTTCCCCCCAATCCCATGAGCCTTGATTTTGCTAACTGCACATAATGAATAGCAATAGACAATGAATCAGACTAATTTTATTTCTTACTCTTAAGGTATAATCTTAACTCATCCTTAACACTAAATTTGCCCATGTGTGTGATACCCAAACCATTACAGTCCAGGGCAAAGTCTAGAAAGTTACTTCAAAGTTCAGTCTTTCAAATTCAGTATTGAAGCATAGGCCTTTGAGATTTGATGCCCAGAATTAATGTTGAACTGATGGAAAAACTGATGTTGTAGCTGCTACAGAGTCACGAATCCTTCTTGCATTGCCTTTGAAGAAATGTCCATCCACATGAGCTGTGGACACAACAGCCTTTTGTAGGCAAGACTTGAACTGTGCAGACTCCATGAAGCTTCCAAGACCCTGGCACTGGTCTCTCCAAGTAAATTCACTGTTAGTCACATTTAAAATGAAACAATCTCTCCACGTGACCTCCACTGTTAGTTACAATCAAAATGAGGAACTCTGCTTCCCAAAAGACCTTCCTAGCACAGGTCAATCCACCAAAAATGCCCAGTCATTCACAGAGCATGCTTTGCTCTGAATTCCACAGAAATGGCTGGCCACAAGAGATGCTTCACAAAACTGTTTTCTCTTCAGCCATCAGAATGGTTCTCCCTTTTGCAAAATCACAATGTCTTTGCAAATGTATTGAATTTGGAACAGACTGTAACAAACCTTCCCTCAATTCTTCCAATGTATCAAATTATCTGTGGGCTGTTACTTGTGTTGAGCTTGTGTGAAATGTTAGATGTTAACTGTGACTATTCAGTCCTTCTGTTGTATACTATCCCTTACGGTGATAATCCAATTTTATTAAAACAGGAGCTCGTAATAAAAGGAAGAGTTTTGGAGCACCTGTACATTGTACAAAGTATATGAGATCAAGCACTCATTACCATCTCATCATTATTTATTATCTTTCACAGCAGCGAAATGAAATGCCGGAAGTAGACAGTGTCCCTCCAGCATCTTACAGTGGGTTAGTTACATACTGTTTACATAGAACTTTGTGATTTTTCCATCCTGAAGTGTCTCCTACTTCAGGGAGTGGCCATACATACAGGAATGATCAAAACTCCAAATGCCTCTATCACACCGTGAGTTTAGACAATACCTGGTGTGGTATTTAAGTAGGCTGGACATCCTATTCATTAGCCCATTGTTCACAGATCACCTGCAGATCAGTTTAGACTACAGGCGATCCATGAAAATAACGAGGGATGGAGGAGGTAAAATGTCAGAACAGGAATGAGTCCATATTCCTGTACCGATCTTTTTACACAGACTGGGTGCCAGGAAATTGGGAATCATTTCCTGGAACACAGCGTATGTGTTTTTAAAAAAAATGTTTCAGGCTGAGGTTAGATAAAATAACTTTCTTAGACAAGTTATTTGTGGCAGCAAGAAGATTCTGACTTTCAATCCGCATTGAGGTAAATGGCTTAAAATAGGAATTTCAAACAGGTGGCCCAGGACATTTTATACATATATATATATATAAATGGAAAGCGAAATTAATTAATATCTGGTGAGAAAGAAGCCCCCTTGTTTAAACATAATAATTAATATTTGGTATAAAATTAATTATGAGATTGGAACAAAAGGGAATCTATTGTTCAACACCTCCAATTCAAAACAAGCTTATCCCTTTTACAATGGGTAATAAAATTTTAGAGTCTTAATCTCATGAAGGGAACAGATAAGTTGAGGATTGCTATGAGCAGGGCAACTTGCGTCATTTAAACAATTAAAAATAAAAATGGAATCCTTAACAACACAATCTTCTGCTATTTTCAATTAAGTGCATAAATAAAGAAAAAATTGGGGCCAACACAGTTTTTATCAAAGTGCAGTGATGTGGAGACCCTGATTCGAAATGGAAACACAAAGAATTCACTTCAGCAATGTATTTCTTACTTCAAATGAGAGCCCCTAAACAGAGGGGCTCAGAAATCTAGACCGAGATGGGAGTCAGACTTCAATGTAAGTATTGATGAGCGAAATTGGTCTGATTTATGGAAGGACAGTATTCCAAATACAATAAATGTAAGGTATAGATTAGTACACAAAACAATTTTTGCATTAGTTATATCCCACGCCACAGAATTTAAATAAGTTCGTCAGACTTGTCAGATGAATGTTTTAGGTGTAGTGAGGAGATGGGAACTTTCTTGCACTTGACTTGGTCATGATCTGAAGTGAGACCTTTTTGGGTGGATTGAGGGAATTTTTAGAACAGATTATTGGAATTTCATTTCCACAAAACCCAGAATTGTTTTTTACTGGGAAATATAATGAGGATAAGACCAACAGTGAAATTATCTAAATATCAAGTTAAATTTGTTAAAATTGCATTGGTAGTGGCCAGAAAGTGCATAGCAGTTACCTGGAAGTCTGACTCCCATCTAGGTATGGCACGCTGGATGCAGAAATGTACAGCTCTGTTCCCCTTGAGAACATTACTGACAACCTAACAAACAAGTATGACATTTTTCTGCAAATATGGAGACCCTTTTTACAGACTTCAGGTGTAAATCTTCAGCTGAGTTTCTTCCAGTCCTTGAGTACACGTTAACCTTCTCCAAAGAATAAGACAAATTAAATAATGAATTGAAATCAATGGAGTGAACGGCACTTCCCAGCGACCTTTCTTATTTTTCCACTCTATTTTTTTCTTTCTTTTTCTCTTCTCGTACACTTTTTTTCAGGGTATTTTGGGTGGATGGGGTGTTCGAAGGTTTGGGTTACAACCATCATGCAGCATTAATTTGTCTACTTATGTATTTGTATTTTTTAAATTTTGTATTTGACTATATGTATGGCCAAACAATTTAAATAATTCAAATAAATAATCTCAGTGCATCTGTACATTGAACGTATGTGTATGACAATCTGTTCATTATCATTATCCACACCCTGCAGCCTGCTACTCATTCTGTCTTTCCCCTATGTCTCCTTTCCTCCATGTCTTGTTTTTTTAATCTCTGATGTCATGTATCTTATTCTTAATGATATTATGCATTTGCATTTTGTGAATCTGGATACAGTGATCTGGAGCTTTGTTCTCTGTCCCATTCCTCACTCTGTGGTTAGCTGTTAACCTGAAGGAGTCCCTGGCCTCAGGTTGCTCACCTGCCATTGCACAGTGCCACATTGGCCTTTCTGGCATTAACTGGAGCTCTCTCTTGGTCATCCATCATCTGCTAATCAAAGACAATGGCCAATAATATTGAAGAACATAGAAAATTACAACACAGTGCAGGTCATTCAGCCTTCAATGTTGTGCTCGCTGATGTAAACCTATTCCACAACAATCTAATCCTTTCCTACTTCACATTCATAATCCTCTATTTTCCTTTCATCCATGTGCCTATCTGAGAGTCTTTTGAATGTCTCTGTTCAGCCAGGCTCCATCACTGTTCCTGGCAATGCATTCCAGATACCCACCACTTATGGTATTTAAAAAAAACTTACCTCTGATATCTCCCCTTAACTTTCCTCCACTCACCTTGAATGGATGTCCTCTGGCATTTACTATTGTCATCCAGCGGAAAGATGCTTATCTAAGCCCTTCATAATCTTACATACCTCTCTTCCTTCATCACTCCAAAGAGAAAAATCACAGCTCCGTCAACCTTTCCTTTTCTTTTTAAAATATTTTTATTGAGTTTAATCGAGGACAAACATTTCCTTGTGACAAGCTAGGATGAGCAAGGATATAACTAAACATGAGAACCGGTGCCTGGGAACTGTCAACCTTGCCTCATAAGACATGTTCTGTAATCCAAGCAATATCCTGATAAATCTCCTCTACACCCTCTCCGATACATCTACACCCTTCCTGTAATGAGGTGAACAGAACTGAATGCAGTACTCCAAGTCTGGACCAACCAGACTTTTATAGAGCTGCAATATTACCTCACAGCTCTTCCACTCAATCCCCTGTCTAATGAAGGCCAGCACCCAATATGCCTTCCTAACTATCTTATCACCTTGGGCGGCAACCCCAGTGGCATATTTTTTATATGCCACCTGAGATGCTAGACTGACTGCTCTGAACAGCAGCACTAAAATTGTGATCTGATGATATTATCAACATCACAACATCAGACTGATATGTGTAAATAAACAGTTCACAGCGGCAAGCTACAAACTGTTTCATAATAACAAGTTCCATTGGCCAAGTGATGCTGCAATGTCATCAGAATATACTGGTAAAGGTGCCTCAACATCTATTACGAGAAAATGCATTGTGGTGTTTTGGATGTGATATTGGCTTTCCTCGAGACTACTAATGTATCTAACAGGTTTCATCTGTTTTCATTTCAGATTTTCGGCTGTTATTTTTCTCATTTAAACATCACCTTCTTGTATTGAATTTTTCCAGATGGTTTCTGGAATGCAGCTTCAAAACCTTTAGAAAAGTTGCCCTGAAAGAATTTCAGAAGGACTCTGCGTTTTTATGTGCCGAGCACCTGGATTTTGCTTGTTAACCTCCATTTGCACCTAGTTAAGCAATGTCTCATTTTAAAAATTCTCATACTTTCCTTCACACCTTCCAGAGTTCTGCCATTCGTATCTCTATACACCTCCATCCCCCCTACTGAAGGTCTCAAAGTCCTCCATTTCTTCAATGTTTATCTCCCTTTCCCTATTGCTGGACAGCCCTCTGAGAAATCCTTGAATTCTGGACTCCCTGCACATTTCCAAATTTAATTGCTCAACCACTAGTAATTGGGGCTGGTCTCCAAAGTCCCCTCTTCAATCCTCCTCCCACCCCCTCTTCATTTCTTCCTTTAAGATGTTCCTTAAACCTGACTTTTGAAAACACCTTTGGTGACCTGACCTAATATGTATTCATCAAAATTGGTATAAATGTAGTTTTTCTTGATGTTGCTCTTGGGATTGAACCCTCAATTAGTCTATTGTGCAAACACCTATCTAATGGTGTCTTAAATTCAATGAAGCAGGTCTCTGCTGCTTCCTTAGGCAAAGAATTCCACAGATTCATGACTATGGGAAAAGCAGTTCCTCCTCATCTCCAGCCTAAATCTACTTCATGAAACTTGAGGTTATGTACTCTAGTTTTATTCTCATCTACCAGTGGAATCAACTTTCCTTCTTCTATCTTACCTATTCCTTTGATAATTTTATAGGTTTCTATAAGATCCCCTCTCATCCTTTCAACTTCCTTTGAGTATAGTCTCAGGCTACTCAATCTCTTCTCATAGGCTAACCCCCTTGTCTCTGGAATCAACCTTGTGAACCTCCTCTGCATTATTTCCAAGTCACTTGGGACTATACTAGAGATATAGTCCACTGCTAGATGAGAGTAAAAAAAATTGTCTCTTTTTAATTCAACGAAACATGCTATTGCATTTATTTTTCTAATTTTCTTGGGGTTTTTTCACAAGGTAACTGCTCAGTTCCATCATTTGTGTTTCAGTGCGTATGTACCTTTTACAATATATATGACAATAAACTCATTACCAAATTCTTTCTCAAGTAAGGAAACCAGAACTGCACACAATCCTTCATGTGTGGCCTCAGCATGAAGTACCCTGTTGCTTCAGAACATTCCTGCCCTTAAATTCAATCCCTCTCTAATTGAACACCAACATCCCATTTGTCCTCTTGATTACCTGTTGCACCAACCTCTTGTGATTCATACATAAGCCCACCAACTTCTGCTGCAATCTTTCAGCATTTCAATAAAAATCTGATCTGAGTGAGGAACATGACTTTAGCCATGGAGCAAGTGATCATTCCATCCACGTTGATCAAGTCCCTAGCTTTCACCAGATTGACTCGAAGGAACAAGTTGTCTTAAGAGGCTAGTTCTGTTGAAAAGAAAGGACCTAAGACTGTCATTTGATTCCTCTCCTCATGGATGCTGCCTGATTTGCTGAGTATTTCACTCCTTTTCTGCTTGCATTTTAGATTTCCAGCATTTGTTATCTTTTTCAAATCCGTCTTCACGCCTTTGAGCTGTGAAGAACAGTCTTGATCTCATTGAAATGCACTCACCCACTGCTAGGTTGTTACCAACCTTGGTTCACAAATTAAACAAAATATCAAGAACGTTAGGAAATCAGTGAAAAATGACAAGGATGTTGCCGAGATTTGAGGACCTGAGTTACAGGGAAAGATTTTAATAGGTAAGGATTTCATTCCCTGAAGTGTCAGAGAATGAGGGGAGATTTGATAGAGATATACAAAATTACGAGGACAGTAGACAGGGTAAATGCAAGAAAGTTTTTTCTCCACTGAGGTTGGGTGAGACGTGAACTGGAGGACATGGGTTAAAAGAGAAAGGTGAAATATTTAATGGGAACATAAGGGGAAACTTCTTCACTCAGGGAGTGGTGAAATTGTGGAACAAGCTGCCAGAAGAGGCAGTGGATGTGGGTTTGATTTCAACATTTAAGAGAAGATTGGACAGGTACATGGATGAGGGGGTATGGAGGGGTATGGTCTGGATGCTAGTGGATGAGACTAGGGGGAAAAAATAGTTTGACATGGACTAGATGGGCAGAAGGGCCTTTTTCTGTGCTGTTGTATTCTATGTCTCTATGGTTCAGGATAAGAGATTGGTTGATCAGGACCTAAATGAAGAAAGAACTTCACTTGGGGGCAAGTCAAACTTTTCAATGTCTTACATGTGGAGGCTCAGTCATTTTGAACATTGAAGGAATCAATGGATATGGAATTGGTCCAGGAAGGCAAAGCTGAAGTATAAGATTAGCCATTTGTAAACTGAATGGTGGAGCAGGAAGAAGAGGGAAAATGGCTGCCTCCTTGTTCTGTTTCTGGTAAGTCTTTGACTTCTTTAGCCCAGATCTATGGGGTCATCCTTTGTGCCTTCTTTAAGAATATTCTTTCTCTTGGTGAAAATCAGATTTGAAAATCAACATACATATCCCACTTTGCTCAGCATTGGACAAACTGATTGAAATTTACATCAATGGTTGGCTGATCTCTGGGAGCCAACCAGTGGAGTTGGTAATGATTACTGGGGGCATGCAACAAACCCATTGGGTTTCTTGCTAGTGACAATGGCTACTCTGACTGTGTCTGGTACCTGCCCAGCACATGTTCATCATTTCCCCCCAGACTTCGCATTCATCGAGTTTACATTTACCTTCATCAAGCTCAATGTCCAGTTAAATGCATGTAAATGATCAGCTTTGAATGAACAAGGGACACTAGCAGTTTGCACTGCTCGTCGAAGCAATTGTCAATACATTAAAGGAACTTTAATCAGTGAACCCATGGCTTCCTTGAGAAAAGTTCTGGTGTTGTTCCTTCCCCAAACTCTAGGTTCTCCTATGCTGGCCTTTCAGTTGTTGGGTTAATGTTAGAGCCAAATAGGGGGCTATCTTTTGGTCCTCTAAATCTGTCCTGTTAGTTGTTGGGCTATCCTTGGGCCCAAACAGCAGGATGGCACAGTTAGCTTAGCAGTTAGCACAATGCTATTACAGCACCAATGACCCAGGTTCAAACCTGGCACTGTCTGTAAAGAGTATGTGCATTCTCTCTGTGACCTATGAGGGTTTTCCCCCAGGTGCTCTAGTTTCCTCCCACCCTCCAAAATGTATGAGATTGTGGGTTAATTGGGTGTAATTGGGCAGTACAGGTGTTAATGGTTGGAATCAGCTTCTGTAAATAAAAGAAAATAGGGAGCTACCACTTGAAGCAAGAGAACAGCCTGAAACAATGTTGTAGGGACCATCAGATCCATTGATATTTGGTACTGTACTTAGAGCTATGATATGCATTCTGGATTGTTCTCTGAGTCTGCTGGGCAGCAGGGTGCACTTGTCGCTCACATGGACTATTATCTGGGTGGCACATAGGGTTGAAACTCAAGGACATGAAAGAACCTGCAGTGACTGCTGCAATTCCTTACATTAATTCTTTGGCTTGGCTTCGCGGATGAAGATTTATGGAGGGGGTAAATGTCCACGTCAGCTGCAGGCTCGTTTGTGGCTGACAAATCCATGCGGGACAGGCAGACACGGTTGCAGCGGTTGCAGGGGAAAATTGGTTGGTTGGGGTTGGGTGTTGGGTTTTTCCTCCTTTGCCTTTTGTCAGTGAGGTGGGCTCTGCGGTCTTCTTCAAAGGAGGCTGCTGCCCGCCGAACTGTGAGGCGCCAAGATGCACGGTTTGAGGCGATTTCAGCCCACTGGCGGTGGTCAATGTGGCAGGCACCAAGAGATTTCTTTAGGCAGTCCTTGTACCTTTTCTTTGGTGCACCTCTGTCACGGTGGCCAGTGGAGAGCTCGCCATAGAACACGATCTTGGGAAGGCGATGGTCCTCCATTCTGGAGACGTGACCTATCCAGCGCAGCTGGATCTTCAGCAGCGTGGACTCGATGCTGTCGACCTCTGCCATCTCGAGTACTTCGACGTTAGGGATGAAAGCGCTCCAATGAATGTTGAGGATGGAGCAGAGACAACGCTGGTGGAAGCGTTCTAGGAGCCGTAGGTGATGCCGGTAGAGGACCCATGATTCGGAGCCGAACAGGAGTGTGGGTATGACAACGGCTCTGTATACGCTTATCTTTGTGAGGTTTTTCAGTTGGGTGTTTTTCCAGACTCTTTTGTGTAGTCTTCCAAAGGCGCTATTTGCCTTGGCGAGTCTGTTGTCTATCTCGTTGTCGATCCTTGCATCTGATGAAATGGTGCAGCCGAGATAGGTAAACTGGTTGACCATTTTGAGTTTTGTGTGCCCGATGGAGATGTGGGGGGGCTGGTAGTCATGGTGGGGAGCTGGCTGATGGAGAAATTGGAGAAAAACCACAACAACACAGCCATTTACATTCAGGTTCTCTTTACACCCAGGACATTATAATCTATCTACATTACATACACAAAAATTTTTACTCACTATAGATGGAACTTAGGACTCAAAGATGCAATGCAACTTTGCATTTGAATATGGATTCTAATTAATTTGAAACAATGCACATATTCCTTTTTTTAAATGTGGAAGGAAACATCCATTTTAATTTTAGCTGCATTTAAAATGGTCCAACAGAATTCAATATATTTTAACAAATTGGAGAACAAACTCTCTGGTGAATTTTGCCAGCAAGGTTATGGGCTGCACCGTCAGTTCCATGGAGCAGTGAGAATCCCTCACACCACGCCTGGTCTTTGGGCAAGTCAGGAGTTGGGCACATCAAGCAATCTGCCATCTAGTGGCAGACCCAAGAACTGCACCCAGCCCATTGAAGAGGGCAATACGATAGGCTGCAGACACTGATTGTAGGAACAAGGAAGGCATTTGCTTGTTGGAATTGGCTCAGAGGGAGCCCTCTTCAGTGGAGTAAAAACACTGAAATGCTGGAGGAACTCCAATAGATACTGAATAGAGCAGCTGAGTTCTTCCAGCATTTCAGTGTTTTTAGTCCACTGAAAAGGGCTCCCTTCTAAGCCGATTCCAGCAAGCAAATGCCTTCCTTTGCTCCTTCAATGTCCTCAACCAACACAGGGCCATCATTCACCATTCCTTGCCTCACCCATGAGCAATTGTCCTCACCCTGCTTGAGATGCTTCCACACCTCTTACACTGACTCCTTTCTCCTTTTAGTGAAGGTCACTGATAAGAAGGACCTAGGCAGGAATGACAGAGGAAGCTTTAGTCTGTGAGGTCTCTGATTTGTGTCTCCAATCTCCTGTCTACCCCAGGAGGTAAGCGCTTCACCCTTGCTGAGTGTGCCCTGCCCACCTGAACCAGACAGGTACTTTCTCTTCCCATTCTCATTGAATGCTGCAGTTTAACTGAGTCCTTATCGACTCATACCTGGTAGTGTGTCATCTCACCTTCCACTATTGCAGCTTTATGCCACTTGACATTCTTCATTAGTAACCATGTCCTGTTACCAAATTTGGCAAATCACTGGGTGCTTCCTCTGGGGATGGACCTACGAATGGATCCCAAATGCATTCTCAGCACTGTACCTAACCTGCATTCAAATCCACATCATCTCTCTTTCTGAGTGACCCTAAGTTTCATTGATACTTGGTTTTCCAAGAAACTTAGATTTCTTCCAATGCTTTACAACTTGCGATGTATGATAAATATTAATGTGAACTTATCTAATCATTATTGTGTGTCGTTTGGGCAGAAGGGCCTGTTTTCTTTGCCTGAGAAGATGTAAAATTTTCTCTTTATCAACAACAAGAAGTTTGAAAGAGTGTAACTAATTGCAATCAGAGACAAGTGAGGAGTTCAAACACGCTGTTAATAGCTTACAATCAATGGCTGGGCTCTCCATGGGCTGTTGCCAGGCTCAATGATGTTTTCTTTGAGCAGCCGCTGTATCTCGGCTCTAATAAATTCCCGATCCCCCGCACTGTATCACCTGCTCTTTGTAGCTATTGGTTTGCAATAAGGAATCAGGTTCAGAAACAGTGGGGGGGGGGGGTGGGGGGGTGAGGAAATTAGTATTTAGGGTGGAGATACTGCGTGTGGCGTTCGGCTTTTGGGACCTTCAGTTCTGCACAGTGAGTGGAGGAACTGGGCCAGAATACTCCATGGTTACACTTTTAAAGTGACACAGGAGCATACAAATCCTTCAATATATACAATCGGAACTTACAAAATCCCCTCCCCCGACTTTTTTAATTGTTGTACTCTACAATACCCTTGGATCATTGCAGAGTGAAAGTGTGAAGCTGGGAAAATACGATAGTCCATCGAGTACACTCTTAAGTTGTACAGTGGAGCCAGTGTCTACCAAGAAATCAGTCAAATGTCTGTTTACCCTCACCTCCATCGTCGAGTTATTCACTTGGTGAGGTATTGCCTGATCCAGGATGACTGATGCCAGTGCCAACGGAAACCACATTGCTCCTCATGCTGATGTCGACTCTCTCCTCTTGGCCTGTGGGCTGACAAAATGGCATTGACCATGAGGTGTGGCAAGGTTCCGCCCTCCATCTTGATCCGATGAAGGACTAGGTGGCGTTGACTTCGAGGCATGGCAAGATGGCTGCCTTTGCTTCCTGTGATGCTTCACTTCTGGTGATGGGTCCCGCGACGAAGTGCAGCAAGACGCTGGCGGCGAGCAGCACTGAGAGGCTGAGATCGGCACTTCGGGACTTGGGCATGGGTTGAGCGATGATTCGGGGGTTGCACACGTGGTTGCCCTCTTTAGGTTCCCTTTAGCCTGGCAGACCTTCACCCAGTGCCCTCACTTACTACATCCTGAGCACATGGAGTCCTTCGTGGAGCATCGGGAGCAGGGGTGCTGTGCCTGTCCACAGAAGTAGCATCCCCGGTCATGCGTGGCCACAGCAGACAGTGCTGGGGATGCTGGTGTCACAGGTACCCCAATGACTTGGTCCTCTGAAAAGGCATCGCTTTCGCCCGTGAGATTGTCAGCTCCCAGTTGGGCCTGCTCGAGCACTTTCGCCAGCTACAGGATGGTGGCCAAGACTTTCTTCCCCAACTCCAGCAGTCACTGCCTCACATACCTCGATCTCACTCCTGCTAAGGATTTGTTCCTCCTCTCTCACCCAGGCCCTGGCTGCTTCATACTGGAATTTTATGGTCAGGGCCCACAGTTCAAAAACATAGTCGTCCAGCTGCCAATGTTGAGTCGGTGCCTTGCCAGCACATCGTTCTGGGGCCTCATGTAGTGAGCCTTCAAGCCTTCTATGGCTGACTCGTAGGTAGCACAGTCTTTGATGACAGCGTACACTTTGGGGCTAACTAGAGAGAGAAGTGCCGATCTCTGGAGATTATCCGAGTTGTGTGGCCATCAGGTAGGATTGGAAGCACTCCAGCAACTTGGCAAATTTCTCCGGGGCCTCAGGGGACAGAGCGTCAACTTGGCTTCAACAGGGCTTCCATCCTGTTTCAAAGTTAAGCTATTAAAATTGTAACGTGACTGATTGCACTGAGAGACGAGTAAGGAATACAAACACATTTTTAATAACTTACAATCAATGGCCAGTAGACACAATATTCCTCAGGTAAATCTGAGGTTCGGGAAAACCAGGGTTTATATTGGGGTAGGTGAGGGTGGAGCCAAGGGAAGAACCAGCCATCAGAACAACACATAGGCAGTGAATTCCATTTCACTGCACTGAGAAGATTTACAAGGATGTTGCCGAGACTTGAGGAACTGAGTTACTAGGAAAGATTAAACAGGTTAGGACTTTATTCCATGGAGCATCAGAGAATGAGGGAAGATTTGATAAGAGCTATCCAAAATTATGAAGGGTATAGGCAGAGTAAATGCAAGCTGTCTTTTCCCACTAAGATTGAGTGAGACAAGAACTAGAGGACATGGGTTAAGGGTGAAAGGGGAAATATTTAAAGGGAATACTAAGGGGAACCTCTTCACTCAGAGAGAGCTGAGATTATGGAGTGAACTGCCAGCTGAATTGGTAAATGCAGGCTCAATTTCAACATTTGAGAAATATTTGGATAGATACTTGGATGGGAGAGGTATGGAAGGATATAGTCTGGGTGCAGGTTAATGGACAAGGCAGAATAACAGTTTGGCACAGACTAGATTTCCCAAAGGACCGACTTCTGTGCTGTAGCGTTCTATGGTTCTAAACATTGGTCAGCCACATCACCTCTGCAACACTGAGCAGGCAAAAATGGTTGAGACTGACTTCAAATATAAGCTGTAAGCAGATCAATGGCTTTTGAATTGACAACATCAAATCAGCATCCAAATTGTCCTTGAAGATTTTGGGAGTGATGTGAATGCACCAAATTGGAATGTTTACATTGGAGTGCCAGGTACGTCATGGGAATTTTAGCAAGGTAAAATAATCCATTGTTTTGCTGGAATATATCGATGGGCTCTGTGGGATACAGGCTAAATGCAGACAGGCGGCAGTTCTGTGGGTGGGACCTTTTGGTCGGCATGGGCAAGTTGGGCCAAAGGGCCTGTTTCCATGCTGTATAACTCTCTAACTCTATAACATTGTTTTCATTTATAAAACAAATATGCCTTGATGTGTGATGTCAACAAAGCCTCCCCATGTGCAGTAGTGGTTGAATAATGATGGTAGGTATTGTGAGAGTTACGTGGATTGTGTGGCATTGTGCCACTAGAGTTTATTTGCAGTAAACCATTACATCCCAACACATGCATGTGTATTTAGGACCTTAGTCTGGGTGACATTTACCTTTGTCTCAGCACTAGAGTTAAACCATTTGTATAGCAAACAAAACTGTGCCTGTGGAAAATGGACAGTTTAAAAATATTTGTAATTGTAATAGTCCTTGCTTTTGTGGACATGAAGATTCTCAATGACTCCTGGAATAATCTTGTTTTGGTGAATTAATCCATTCACTCAGTCACTCGTTCCATTTCAGGCAATTGAGGAGTTAACAAATCAGCTGGTTAACTGTCTCACCCCTGCTTGGTCCAGTTGAGGTATGCCAGACAGCTTACACAGAGCCATGGGGGACAAAATTAACAGTTTTTTAAATGTGTGAGAGTTGATTAGAGAATGCCAGCCTGAATTTGTTAAAGGGCAATTGTGTTCCTCTAATTTGAAAGAGTTTTGAGGTGAGATCATAGAAAGGGGCCATTGAGGGAAATTCAAATGTGGCTTTTTTTTGACTTAAAGAATTGTTCAATTGTGTGGTGCATCACTGGCTTGTTATCAAAATTGAAGGCTATGGTATACAGGCTTGGCAAAAAAAAAAGATGAGCTGAGCAACAGGAAAAGGTAGATAGCTGTATTCTGGATTGGAGGCAACTCTACAGCAGGGCTTCCCAGAGCTCTATTCACAAACATTTGTTTTCCTTATGGATACACAGATGGATTTGCAGGTCACCATTTTGAAATCTTCAGGTGATAGTACACTTAGAAATGTAGAAAACATGGAGGAGACTTCAAGAGGCCATATTCAGTATAGTGGTATTGATAGTTAAAGAACAGGTGATATTTAACAGAGAACTGGCAAGTGTTACATTTCAGTGGAAAGAATGACTAGAAACAGTATAAATTAGAAGGGACAAATTCAGATTTCAAATTTATTTATTGTCAGAGTGCACATACAACCCTGAGATTCCTTTTCCTGTGGGCGAGGCAGTTACCACTTATTGGTAATACAAAAAAAACCTGTATGCAATGTATGCATGTAAACAAAGAACTGTAAATAGATTACAAATGTAAACAAACTGCAAAACAGGGAGAATTAAAAAAAAATGAATAAAGTGCATAAGTAAGAGTCATTAAATGAGTCCTTGATTGAGTTTGTTGTTGAGAAATCTGATGGTGGACGGGCAGCAGCTGTTCCTGAACCTGGTGGTACGAGCCTTGTGGCACCTCTACCTCTTTCCTGATTGTAGCAGTGAGAATAGACCTTGTGCTGGTTTAGTGTGGATCCTTGATTGTGAGAGATAATGGAATATGGGAAGTCAAGCAAGTGCTAAATAGGAATGAATTATGATGGGTTGAATAAGGGTGGAGTAAGAATGGAATGTGAGGAAGGGTTAAGCAAGTATAATAGAATAGAGGTCTTATAGCAAGTAGATAGATTTAGCAAGTCCTGGGGGTTGAGATTTATGAATAAGAACAAAGACATGACACTTCCTGGTAAACAAGTTTACAAAACTGCACATAGGCAGAATTACCTAATGCTAAACCAATCCAGGAGGCAGAAGAATGTTAAGGGGGGAGGTACCCCTGTACTGAAATAGAATGTATAAAAAGTTGGGTAAGCCCCAGTATGTATTCCCAGGGTAAGGGGAAGCACCCAACTTTGCACTGTTGTAAAATAAATGTTCTTTTTCTGTAGTGTCCTGTGCTGTGTCCACTACCTTTGCGAGGCCTTTACACTCAGCGGTATTGATGTCCCCCTACCAGACTCTGATGCAGCCAGTCAGCACTCTTTCCACTGCACATCTGTAGAAATTTGCCAAGGTTTCTGGTGTCATACCAAACCTCTGAAACTCCTGAGGAAGTAGAGGCACTGACGTACATTCTTCACAATACCATTAGTGTGTTGGGTCTAGAAAAGATCCTCTGAGATAGTGTTAGAACTAAGTTCAAGTTCAAATTTATTCTCAGAGTACAGACGTGGCATCTTATACAACCTTAAAGTTCTTTTAACTGCAGGTCAGGCAAAATTTCTACTTATCGAAAACTGTGAACTGAACTGAAGAAAAAAAAGATAAGTATATAAAAGAGAGAAATGTAAACAAACTGTGCAATACAGAAAATAAATGCTGTGCAAAGTAATATTCTTTAAATGAGTCTCTGATTCAGTCCGTTGTTTAGGAGTCTGATGGTGAAGGGATAGCAACTGTTCCTGAGCCTGGTGGCATGAATCTTGTGTGAAACGCAAAAGTCTGTAGATGCTGTTTTTGCAGTAAAAACACAGAAATGCTGGAGGAACTCAGCAGGTTTTGCAGTGTCCACAGGAGATAAAGGTACACAACTGAGGTTTTGGGCCTAAGCCCTTCCACGAGGTATGAGAAAAAGTAGGCAGATGTCTGAATTAAAGACTGGGGAAAAGGGAAGACCAACAGACAAAAAGTGTGTATTGGACATGATAAGAGGAAAGGTGAGCATTGATTGGGGGAGGGGGAGGTTGTTTTTTTGGCTCTGTGAAAGGAGACAGAGGGAAACAAATCTTGTGGCACTTGTACCTCTTTCTTAATGGCAGCAGTGAGGATAGAGCATGTCCTGTGTGGTGTGGATCCTTGATGTTTGCTGCTGCTCTCTGATGGCAGCATTCCATATAGATTTTCTCGATGATGGGGCTTTCTTCGGTCCTCAGTGCAAAAACCTTCAAACACACATACAGACATAACATACATACAGACATAACATACAAATGCAGCATGTATATACATTCCACCAGCGTTGTCTCAGCTCCATCCTCAACATTCATTGGAGCTACTTCATCTCCAACATCGAAGTACTCGAGATGGCAGAGGCCGACAGCATCGAATCCACGCTGCTGAAGATCAAACTGCACTGGGTAGGTCACGTCTCCAGAATGGAGGACCATCGTCTTCCCAAGATCATGTTATATGGCGAGCCACCGAGACAGAGGTGCACCAAAGAAGAGGTACAAGGACTGCCTAAAGAAATCTCTTGGCGCCTGCCACATTGACCACCGCTAGTGGGCTGATATCGCTTCAAACCGTGCATCTTGGCGCCTCGCAGTTCGGCGGGCAGCAACCTCCTTTGAAGAAGACCGCAGAGCCCACCTCACTGACAAAAGACAAAGGAGGAAAAACCCAACACCCAACCCCAACCAACCAATTTTACCTTGCAACCGTGCCTGCCTGTCCCACATCGGACTTGTCAGCCACAAACGATCCTGCAGCTGACGTGGACATTACCCCTCCATAAATCTTCGTCCGCGAAGCCAAGCCAAAGAAAGAAGAAAAATTATTACATAAATAGTCTTTGAGGGTTAGTGTGAGCAGTTCATTCAGTCATTCATCAGTCTCACTGCATGTCGGAAGAAACTGTTTCGCAGCCTGGTGGTTCTAACTCTTATACTCATATCCGTCTTTCCCAATGGGAGTAGCTGGAAGATTCTGCATGTCGGGTGATAGAGATTCTCAATGATTTTGCTCACTTTCTTCAAACATTGATCCCAGTAGATCGTGTCGATGGGATAGGGGTAGGGGGTGGGGGAACCCCAATGATCCTCTTTGCCACTGTTATGGTCATGTGGATTGGCCACCAATCAAATGTTCTACAGCAACCATACTACACTGTTATGCAGCTGGCCAGGACACTCAAGATTGAAGAAAGTTGAGAGGATGATGGACAGTACCCTTGCCTACCTCAGTCTTCGCAGGAAGTACAGTCGTAAGTTTCAGATTGTTTTTTTGAGATTGGCATTAGCTGTGGCAAGAAAATGTTTGGCAATTACTTGGAAAAATGAGACTGATTTAAGTATTCAATGGTGGCATATGGAAATGAGGTCTTGGATTCCATTGGAAAAGAACATGTATAATTTACGTAATAATTTTTTTTGAGCCCGTATATGAGATGTATGGGTTTGAATTTGTAATAGTTATTTTCTCCACAGGTGTTGGGGTTGCACTGAGACATGGCAATAGTTGATGATTGTTATGTGAGCTGATCTCCTCTTTTATCATCTATTTTCTGCTCTCTCCTTTTTCTTTTTGGGGTAGTTTAGAGGGGGGTTGGAAAGGGTGGAGGGGAATTATGGTTGGGGGTGGCGGATTATAGGGGATAAATATTGTGTATCCATTTGTATTTTGCTTTTGATTGTATGATTTATTTTGATCAATAAATAATTTTTTTTAAAAAAAGTAGTCACTGTACCTTCCTGACAAGCGAAGAGATGTGTGTCCAGGATAGGCCACTTAAGTGGACTCTGTAACTAATGAATAGTTATTAATGAATAATGAATAATGAAAATTCTTAGAGATAGTACTTATAAACATCTGGATAGAGAGGGTCTGATCAGGAGCACTCAACATGGATCCTCTGATCCTCAACATGGATTTGTGGGAGGAAGGTCATGTTTTGACCAATCTGATTGAATTTTTTGAAGAGGTGACTAGGAATGTGGATGACGGTAGCGCAGTGGATGTTGTCTATATGGACTTCAGTAAGGCCTTCGATAAGGTACCACATGGAAGGTTAGTTAGGAAGGTGCAGTCTTTAGGTATAAATTTTGAGATAGTCAAATGGATTGAACATTGGCTGAAAGGGAGAGGCCAGAGAGTGGTAGTGGATAATTGTCTGTCAGGTTGGAGGCCGGTGACCAGTGGTGTGCCTCAAGGATCTGTATTGGGCCCATTGTTGTTCGTTATATACATTAATGATCTAGATGATGGGGTGGTGAATTGGATTAGTAAATATGCAGATGATACTAAGATAGGTGGAATAGTGGATAATGAAGAAGGTTTTCAAGGATTGCAGAGGGATTTGGGCTGCTTAGAAAAGTGGGCTGAAAAATGGCAGATGGAATTTAATGCTGATAAGTGTGAGGTGCTTCAATTTGGTAAGAAGAATCAGAATAGGACATACGTGGTAAATGGGAGAGCATTGAGGAATACAGAAGAGCAGAAAGATTTAGGAGTAACGGTACATCGTTCCCTGAAGGTAGAAACTCACGTGAATAGGGTGGTGAAGAAGGCTTTTAGTATGCTGGCCTTTATCAATCATTGCATGGAATATAGGAGTTGGGAGGTGATGTTGAGATTGTATAAGACGTTGGTGCGGCCTAATTTGGAGTTCTGTGTGCAGTTCTGGTCACCTAATTATAGGAAGGATATAAACAGAGTGGAGAGAGTGCAGAGAAGGTTTACCAGAATGTTACCTGGGTTTAAGCATCTAGAGTATAGGGAGAGATTGGACAGATTAGGTCTTTATTCTTTGGAGCGTAGAAGGTTGAGAGGGGATTTGATAGAAGTATTTAAGATTATGAAAGGGATAGACAGAGTGGATGTGGATAGACTATTTCCGTTAAGAGGAGGAAAGATTAAAACAAGAGGACATGAGTTAAGAATTAAGGGGCAGAGGTTTAGAGGTAACATGAGGGGGAACTTCTTTACTCAGAGAGTGGTAGCCGTGTGGAATGAGCTTCCGGGAGAAATAGTGGCGGCGGAGTCAATTGTATTATTTAAGAAAAGGTTGGACAGGTATATGGATGAGAAGAAGATGGAGGGTTATGGGCATTGTGCAGGGAGGTGGGACTAGAAAGGGGTGTTTGGTTCGGTGCGGACTAGAAGGGCCTAATGGCCTGTTTCCGTGCTGTAATTGTTATGTTATGTTATGTTAACAACCTGGTCATCCCTGGTCCATAATCACCTCCTTTGTCTTGTCCACATTGAGACTCAGGTTGTTATTTTTGTTCCATTTCATAAGATGGTAGAAGTTTGCCAAAGTTTCTGATGTCATATATTAAATAAATGAGAAAACTGGTGTAGTCCAGTTTGTCATGGAGAAAAATCCATGTTGAAGTATTTAAAATCATGAAAGTTATAGATAGAGAAGTATGAAGGGAAAAAATGAAACCCTTTTTTCAAGGCGTCAATGACCTCATAAAATGAATGGTATTTGGCAAAGTATCATGAAGAAAAATATTTTAACACAAGGACTGCAGTAGTGGTGCAGGTATATTCAAGTAAGGGAATGAAGCAGGTAGATTCAGGCGTATTGTTCAAAGAGAACTTGATAAATATTTGAAAGTAAAACAGTTGTAATTGAAGGATGGGCCGAAGGTATTGGCTGAGTAGCTCTTTCATTGATGGAATGTGGGCAGGATGGGCTGTCAGACCTCATTCATCCAATTCTTTCACAGTGAATTTTGCCACTGAGCTGTGCTGGTTTTCCAATGTAACTCAGTGTGGCAGAGGAAGAAAACCCTACTGTATCCCTGCTTTGTTCTGCAGCACCATCATTCTTTGGCTAATTCTATTGACATGGATCCGTTCCAATTTGCCCACAGCAGCCACAGGTCTACGGCAAATGCTATCAGACTCGCTCTACGCAATGCCCTGGAAAACCTGGACAGGAAAGATGCAAATTATCAGGATGCGATTTATCGACTACAGTTCAGCATTCAACACCATCATCCCCTCAAAACTGATCAGCAAACTCCAAATCCTGGGACTCAGCACCCAACTGTGCAAATGGATCATGGATTTCCTCATCTCCAGTGAAGATTGGTAAGAACTTCTCCTCCACAATCTCCATCAGTACCGGAGCATCACAGAGCTGTGTTCTTACCCCCTTGTTCTACTTGCTATACACCTATGACTGTGTGGCTCAGTACGACAACACCACCATTTACAAATTTACTGATGATACCACGGTAGTGGGTTGTATTAAGAGGAGCGATGAGTCAGCATAGAGGATGGAGACTTAAAACTTGGCCTAATGGCGCACCAACAACAACCTCGCATTCCATTTCACCAAAACCAAGCAGCTGATTGTAGACTTTAGGAAGGGAAAATAAGAGGTATACAATCCAGTGATTACTGGGGGTGGGGGGGTGGGGGGCAAGGGGGTCAGATGTGGAGACGGTGAGCAAATTTAAATTCCTGCAGTCACTGTCTCAGAGGATCTTTCCTACATCCAACACATGAATGCTATCATGAAGAAATATATCAATGCCTCTACTTTCTCATGGGTTTGCAGAGGTTTGGTGTGACATCAAAAAACCTGACAAATTTCTGCAGAGGTGTGGTGAAAAGTGTCCTGACTGGTTGCATTACAGTCTGTAAAGGGGACACCAATACCCCTGAGTGTAAATCCCTGCAAGAGACATAGGCAAAATTCTCCCCACCATTGAGAAAATTTACATCCAATGCAACCGTTAGAGAGCACCAGCAATCATCAAGGATCCATACCAGACATGCTCTGTTCTCACTGCTGCCATCAGGAAAGAGGCTGAAGTGCCACAAAACTCATTCCCCTTTGTCTCCTTTCACAGTGCCAAAAAAACAACCTCCCCCTGCCCCCAATCAATTCTCACCTTTCCTCTTGTATCTAATACACACTTTTGTCTGTTGGTCTTCCCTTTTCCCAGTCTTTAATTCAGACACCTGCCTGCTTTTTACTCATAGCTTGTGGAAGGACTCAGGCCCCAAATGTCAGTTATTATATCTTTATCTGCTGTGGATGCTGCAAGACCTGATGAGTTCCTCCAGCATTTCTGAGTTTTTACTACAATCACAGTATCTGCAGACTTTCGTGTTTCACACAGTATTCGTACCATTAAGTTCAGGAACAGTGGGTACCCCTTCACCATCAGACTCCAGAACAACAGACTGAATCAGAGACTAATTTTAAATTGAAAAGTCACATTATTGCTGTATACATGACCTATCTCTGGAAGCTGGCTTGCTTGTTCACACAGAACAGAAGAAAAGCCAGGTCGGTAAGTCCTTTTACACAGCAAGCTGGCTTCCTAAAGCAAAACGGGAGGGATGTTCGGTACAACCTTGCTTCGCTGACACTGCCTGCGTTGGCAGATAAAAGCCATTTAAGTTCAGACCCCCAATCCACCTTTGACGCATTCACACAGGTAGGCAAAGCAATTGAAAGGCGGATAATACCCAGCTTGAAACCTCTGAGTAAAAGTAGTATTGACTCATTTAAGGACTCTTACTTTGCACGGTATATACTATTTAATATTTATTTTCAGTATTGCACAATCAGTTTGTTTACATTTCTTTCTTTGTTTACTTTTCTCTCCTTTGTATACTAATATTTTCTTGAGTACAGTTTTCTGCAGGTCGAAGTTCTGCCTGGCTCACAGGAAAAAGAATCTCATGGTTGTATGTGATGTCATGTATGTACTCTGACAATAAATCTGAACTTTGAACTTTTTGGACTGAGATGTTTGCAGCATCGTCCAAAGACATGGAGACATTCAAATAAGGTATAGACAGTTATATTATAGTCCATGAGTCTCTGTGTGTGAACGTATAGTATGTGTTTGTTTTGTTAAAACATCACTGTCAGTCATAGCAGCTTGAAATTTGAGTGTGTTTATTAGTTCTGCCTTGCAAATAAACTGCATCCTCTTTTTATGTGTACATGCTAAATTTGTGAAGACATTATAAATTCTGATGAAAATGTTTTACTGAACATATTTTCCATTATTGTTGCCTCTCAAACATTAGATACCAGTAATCCCAATGTTCCTTGGATCAATGGTGGTATTCTAACAGCTAACTGGCCCACTCCAGTGAATGTAATTGATTGTTGGGAAACTAAACTACATCTCCTACTCCAGGAACTTGCTGGGTAGTTGCAAATCTTCATTCCCAACATCAGCTCAATTGGTGGAGCATTTATGGATCTTTGCTCATATTACAACTAGGGAATGCTTTTAGCTTGAAACGTAGAACAGAGGACAGCATAGCAAAGAAGCAGGAGCAGGCTGATACACGCTATCAATGGCTCCAATGGCTGAGTGAGCATCAATAGGCTTTAATACACATTAGATTTCAGCTGGCCCAACTCCATGTGCTCGAATGAATGAAGGGGGTAGGGAGGTCGACCTTTATGGCCAAGTCACAGGGGGAGGGGTTTCAGGAGATTGAGTCATCAGTGGGTGGGCCAGCCACTTTTACACAGAACAGTACATACATATCACCACATTCACCCCCTCTTGAAAAAATAAACCAGTCCTAAAGATTCAGCTGGTCAGGTGGCTTCCTCTGCCTCTGTGACCTGCGCAGCTCCTCTGGGAGTATACTGGTCGGCTCTGTTGCTGGTTGGGTGTCTTGAGGCAGGAGGGTTGAGGCTGTTGCTGTAGGGGGTGGGGTTGATTGTCTGTGGGGATAGTCGTGGTGGTTGGTTTGGCATGGCGATGGGTCGGTGCCCGGACGGCATCAATAGACTGCACCAAGTCCCTGTAGGGGCTGATGTGTGTGTATGTCATGGTCGGGGTTGGGGTTAGGTGGGTGTCTCCGGCACACGCCAGGTCCCAGACAGGGACTGTGTCCTCATGGACGTTGGGGTACTGGATGTACGCGTATTGTGGATTAGTGTGCAGGAACTCCACCTCTTCCACCAACGGGTCAGTCTTATGGCCCCTCGTGTGTTTCCTCAGTTGGACGGGTCCCGGAAATGAGAGCCAGGGTGGCAGAGTGGTTCCGGTCGCTGACCTCCTGAGGAAGGAAAACATGCGTTCATGCAGTGTCGTATTTGTAGTAGTGCGTAGGAGAGATCGGATGGCATGGAGTGCCTCTGGCAGGACTTCCTGCCAGTGAGACACTGCCAGGCCTTTTGACTTAAGGGCCAGGAGAATCGCCTTCCAAATGGTAGCGTTGTCCCTGGGGTTATAGCTTGTGGTCTGACTAGTGGCTATGCCTCTAGCCACAGCTCGTCCTTAATGAACAAGGACCCTCGATCATTATGGATATAGTTCAGGTACCAGAAGAGGGTGAATATGCTGCAGAGTACCCTGATAACTGTGGCAGAGATCATGTCGGGACAGGGGATGGCAAATGGGAATCTGGAGAACTCATCTATGATGTTAAGGAAATAAATGTTCCTATTGGTCGAGGGCAGAGGTCCCTTGAAATCAATGCTCAGCCATTTGAAAAGGTGTGTGCCCTTGATGAGGTGGGCTTTTTCGGGCCTGAAGAACTGCAGTTTACATTCCACGCAGACTCGACGGTGTCTGGTCAGGGATCTATCATCCTCAATGGAGTACGGGAGGTTCCAGGCTTTTATGAAGTGGAACAACCTCATGACTCCAGGATGGCAGAGGTCATTGTGGAGAGACTGGAGGAATATCTACCTATAACTATGATATCCTGTACCGGCCAGGTAAACTCAATGATCCCCCAGATGCCCTATCCTGGGGGATGTGCACCAGCCCGCATCTCGACTTCCTCCAGTCCCTCCACGATGACTTCTGTCACCCTGGAGTCATGAGGTTGTTCCACTTCATAAGTGGCCAGCCACTTACACACAGAACAGCAGATACATATCACCACACGTGTCTGTGCTGAACGTGTTCAAACAAAAACTCTGCTGCCTGCACCTGATCGTATGTCTCTCCATCCCTTCATATTCATGAAGTAAAACACGGAAATCTACAGACACTGTAGGTGAAGTAAAAACACAGTGCTGGAGAAACTCAGCAGATCAAGCAGTGTCCTTTTTATAGCAAAGCTAAAAATACAAAACTGACGTTTCAGCCTAGATATTCATGTATTTATCTAGAAGCCTCTTAAACACTACTATTATATCTGCTTCCACCATTAAACCTGGCAGCCCATTCCATGTACCTACCATGCTCTGTGTAAAAAAAATAAATGCCCCACACATCTATTCCTTAATCTTCCTCCTCCTCACCTTTAACACACGTCCTCTGGGGTCTGATGCTTTTGCCCTTGGGTGAAGGTTCTGACTGACAACCCTATTGATATGATTTTATAAACCTCTATCAGATTGTCCCTCAGACTCCTAGGCTTTGGTGAAAACAATCTAAGTTTGTCCAACTTCTACCCATAACTTACACCCTCTACGTCCTGGCAAATCTCTTTTGTCCCCTTGCCATAGCTTCTTTCCACATTCCTGCCAAGACACACTTTTCCAAATTGAAATTAGAAGCAATACATTCAAAGTGACAGGATAAAGTGGATGAGATTAATTGGCATTGCCAATGAGCCAATTTGTTTGATAAAGAATGCTTCCAATTAAATCATTCTCAATTTACCCAAGTAACATGCATGAGGCTATTAGTCTCTGTAATCATTTCCAACCTGACAATGCTTTGCTATCCCTCCAATTCTGACCTTTACTACATTCAAAATTTCCCTATCTCCACTGCCAGCTACTTGGGGCCAAAGCTCTGACAATAGTGCCTTCTATCTCTCTCTTTTTCCCTTTTCCTTTAGGAATGCCCCCAAAGCTCATGGGGCTGCACTAGTAAGGGCCTTACTAGCTGAGGGACTGTAAAGGGAAGGTGATGATAGCATCAGACGAGTGAGGCCATCAGTGGTTGAGGGACCCACACAGGCTGTTGGCGACTTGCGGTCGGGGATCTGCACAGGCGTGGGCTGTTGGACACTGGCTCATGTGAGCCAGGTGTCAGAACCGGGATTGGAGAGTGTGCTAAGGGCAAGAAGGGCTCCTGAAGAGCTTTGGGCTTCCTGATCATGTCAGGGGTTTGGACCTGGGGCTCAGGTTGCCAATGGATTGAACAGGAGTCTGTGTGGCTTCAGAGGCTGTGGGAGCACTGGAGGAAAATCCATTGAAACTCTGTGAATCTGAAGGGACTCTCTTTTGCTCCTTTTTCTTTTGTGTTGTAAGGGGCGGCAGGTAATACTAATAGTGACTCTTTATGGCAGGCAAAAGTTAAAGTATCATGCATGTTATATTTTTAATATATTATTATGTGACAATAAAAGGAACCTTGAACCTTGAATCCTGTTTTATTGATGGAAATGTCACTCATCTGCTTGCACAATTACTTTATCTTGTGGTGTGGTGGTGCACATCCTCATGGCGAACCGGCCCCGCTTGTATCGCCACGTGGCGGGGCAACCATGAGGAAATGGTGTCATCAGAGGTTTCTCTCTGACTCCAGCATCCCTTCCAGCGCCCACCCTGGGCAGCGATTATGACGTCACAATGCACCATGTGACTGAGCTCATGCTGCCCTTATAGGGGTGCGCTGAATTTGAATAAAAACTGTCGTTAACGACCCTCAACGTGGTGGCTGTGTTTCTTCCATGGCTCACACCGCCACAGTGGTGACCCCGACGAGCCCAGATGTTTATCTGGACTCAAAACTCCATTGATTCGGCAGAGGTTAACACTGTCTCCATCAAGCTTCCCCCCTTTCGGACCCACCGACCAAGAACATGGTTCGGGCAGGCAGAAGCACAATTTCAACTCTGCAACATCTCCTCAGATCTCACGATGTTCTATCATGTCGTGAGCGCTCTGGACCAAGATACGGCAGCGAGGGTGGACAACATCTTCCACCACCTACCGGCTACAGGCAACTACACTGCCCTCAAAGACCTGCTGCTTGGAACTTTCAGGCTAACTCCCCAGCAATGGGCTTCCAGGCTCCTTCACCTAGATGGGCTTGGGGACCGTAGTCCATCAGCGCTGATTAACAAAATCCTGGCCCTGGTGGAAGACCACAAGCCTTGTTTTCTCTTCCGCTAGATATTCCTAGAACAGATGCTGGAGGACATCCAGCTGCTCCTCAGATGAAGACTTCTCGAACCCGAGGAGAGCAGCTGCCTGTGCAGCTGCCCTCTGGTGCACGAAGAGGGAGAACGAGGCAGCCCTCAATCAGGTGGCACGACCAGGAGCCAGCTGACCGCAAGACGCTCCCAAGACCAAGCCAGAGAAGGGCCAGTCAACCTGGTGTTTCTACCACCAGCGCTGGGGAGCACAAGCCCGTAAGTGCCGTCAGCCCTGCGGGTTTCAGGGAAACAACCAGGCCAGCCACCATTGATGGCTGTGATGGCTGCACGCTAGACCCACATGGCTGCCACCTGAGAAGCTCCAGCAGGCAAAGGAGTTCTCCAGACTCCAGGAACTGGGAATCGTCTGGCGCTCGGACAATGCCTGGGCATTGCCGCTCCATATGGTCCTGAAACCATGCAGGGACTACCATTGGTTGAACGATGCAACCACCCACGACAGGTACCCAGGGCTCCACATACAAGACTTCTCCGCCAACCTCCACAGCGCATGGGTCTTCTCCAAAGTGAACCTCATGCGGGGATACCATCAGATCCCAGTGAATCCAGATGACGTTGTTAAGACGGCCATTATCGCCCCTTTCGGCCTCTTCGAGTTCCTGCATATGCCCTTTGGTCTAAAGGACACAGCCCAAATGTTCCAGCATCTTATGGATGCAGTTGGAAAAGACCTGGACTTTGTGTTCATTTATGTGGATGATATTCTCATTGCCAGTCACAATCGCGACGAACACAAAGCCCACCTCCACACATCTTTGCCTGGCTGGTGGACTTCGGCTTTACGGTCAACACGGCCAAATGCCAGTTCGGCAAGGAGTCCCTCCAGTTCCTGGGGCACACCATTTCAGCAGCTAGGGCCGCACCGGTGCCAGAGAAGGTAGCGGCTGTTCAATTATTCCCCAAACCCTCCACCCTGAAAGGGCTTCAAGAGTTTGTGGAGATGGTGAACTTTTACCATTGTTTCATCCCCGGAGTGGCTCATGGCCACCAAAGAAAAAACTTTAATGTGGTCATAGGAGTTAGACAGGGCTTTCATCATGACAAAGGAGGCTCTAGCCAGTACCACACTGCTGGTGCCCCCACGGCCGGAGGCACACATGGCGCTCTCTGTGGATGCCTCAGCTATGGCAGTGGGGGGGGGGGGGGTTCTGGAACAGTGGCTCAATGGAAAATGACACCCGCTGGCCTTTTTCAGCAAGCAGCTGTGCCCGCCAGAGCTCAAATACAGCGCCTTCGACCGGGTGCACCTGGCACTGTATTTGGTCATCCACCATTTCCGCTACTTCCTCGAGAGCAGGCCGTTCACAGCCTTCACGGATCACAAGCCCCTCACTCAAGCCAAGGATCCGTGGTCTGCCAGACAGCAGTGCCACTTCTTGTACGTGTCTGAGTTCATGACCAACATCCGACTCAGGGCCGGCAAGGACAATGTAGTGGCGGATGCGCTCTCCCATCCAGCCATCAACACTCTCACGCCCGGCTTGGATTACGAGCTTACTGGCTCAGGCACAGAGGAACGATGCAGAGACACAGGCCTTGTAGGCCGCCATCTTGGGCCTCAAACCCAAGGATGTCCGGGTGCCCAGCAGTCCGAACACATTGCTCTGCAATGTCTCAACGGGCACGACGTGCTTGGTGGTCCCGCCGCACTTGTCCACAACCTCGCTCACCCAGCGGTAAAGATAACTGAGCGGATGGTCGCAGAGCGGTTTGTGTGGCATGGGCTGAAGAAGGAGGTGGCGGAACTGGCCAGGAACTCTACCAGGTGCCAGACCTCCAAGGTCCAGTGACACACGTGAGCCCCCATCCAGAACTTCAACCCGGTTGTTCACAGATTCCAGCATATCCACGTTGATGTCGTCGGGCCCCTGCCGATGTCCAAGGAGGCTCGTTACCTCCTCATGGTGGTGAATCAGGCCACAAGATTATTGAAGCCTCTGCGGAGATGTGCGGCAGGACTCTGGTCAACCAATGGATCACCTGTTTCAGAGTCCCAGGGCACATCACTAGCGACAGAGGGGCACAGTTCACATCTGCCTTATGGACTCAGATGGCGAAGCTCCTGGGGGTCAAGCTCCACCACACCACAGCATACCACCTGCAGTCCAACGGTTTGGTGGAGAGGTTCCACAGGCACCTGAAGGCATCGCTTATGGCCAGGTTCTCCAGACCAGAATGGGTGGACGAACTACCTTGGGTCCTCCTCGGGATTAGGACGGCACCAAAGAAGGTCCTGCAAGCTTCAGCAGCGGAGATGGTCTATGGCGCACCGCTTTCCCTGTTGGGTGAGTTTTTCGGCCCAGACCCTGTCACCACGGACACCAACAAAAACCTGCTGGCAGACCTATGCAGGCGACTGGCATCCCTAGTTCCTCCACTCCCGGCACGCCACAGCACCTGGCCATTTCATCTCCCCAAAGAGCTCGACTCAACCCAGTTCATTTTTGTGCGGAGGGGACCACAAGGTGCACTGCTACAGCGACCGTACAAGGGGCCATACAAAGTCTTGCACTGGTCCAGTGGAACCTTCACCCTGGACGTTGGGGGAGAGAGAGAGGAACTTTTTACGGTGGACCACCTGAAGGTGGCCTATCTGGACTTAACATAGCCGGTGCAGACGACCGCGCCCAAGGGTCTGCCAAAGCGACAGGACACGTAGCTGGTTCTGTGGGGGGGGGAGGTTGTGTGGCGGCGCACATCCTCATGGTGAACCAACCCCGCTTGTATTGCCACGTGGTGAGGCAGCCATGGGGAAATGGCATCGTCAGAGGTTTCTCTCTGACTCCAGCATCCCTTCCAGCGCACCCTGGGCAGCAATTATGACGTCACAATGCACCAGGTGATTGAGCTCCTGCTGTCCTTAAAGGGGCACTCTGAATTTGAATAAAATGTCATTAACGACCCTCAACATGGTGGCTGTGTTTCTTCTACTGCTCACATCGCCACAGTGGTTTATTTTTCTGTTATGTTATGTGCCTGTGATGCATTTTATCACCTTTTGTTTCTGCAATATTAATTCAGGTTAGTGTTGTTTATCTTATTGGTACATGAACATCAATGTGCCAGAACTTTGATTATTGGCTGGTTTCAATCCCAGAATTCCCCCCACTTATTGGATTCCTTCTAAATTGTTCAAAATCAGGTTATATTGATTTGCAGCATGTTGTCAAGATAACAACTTTTCTTTCAAAAGCAATTAAAGCCCAGTGAGGGGGTTCTGTAGATGAAGAATTGCAGGCTGTGTGTTGCCGGCGACTGCAGTCAAAAGGACTTGTCCCAGGCTGCGAACTGCGGGAGACTGGGCCATGTTTGGCTGAAAGGGTACCAGAAATCCGATCCAGGATGGGAGAGGGTGCTGGGGACACAGAGAACTTCTTGATTGTTTGGATCTGGAGCTCGGGTTGCTTATGGTTCGGAGTGAAGTCTGTGGTTATGGAAGTTGCAGGAGCGCTGGAGGAGAAATCTATGGACACTCAGTGACTCTGGGGGAACTCTCTTTTGCTACCCTTTCTCGGATGGCAAGGGGCGCCATGCAATTTCTGCTGATGGTGAATCTTTGTCTGCCTTATGGGAGACTGAAGTTTCATTTGTGTAATTATACACCTGTTTTATTACAAGACAATAAAAGAATTTTGATTCTTGAATAAAAAGGAAAAAGTCATTGACTTCAGGAGAGTGGGGGGAGAGATAACACCTCTGTCCACATTAATGGTGCTGAAGTGGAAAGAGTAGATAGCTTCAGGTTCCCAGGAATAAATATTTCCAATGACCTCTCCTGAGATAGACAAAGAAGCACACCAATGCCTCTAATTTCTTAGGAATTCACCATATCCCCCTTGTCCTTCAACAATTTCTAAAGGTAAAGCATACTTACTGGACACATCACAGTGTGGTGTGTGTAGAGCTCGTCGAAAGAACCAAAGACTTGTTGATCCAAACCAAGGCTTTTATTAGCAAAAGACAGGAGCTCTTCACAGGTGGCCGACCAGTCCGGAATGATCCGACCTGGCTAGGGACACAACCCTTTAAGGCCCAGACAATAGGCGTGGCTTATCTCTCAGCCAATTGCTGTAAGCACAGTCTAGATACAGTAACTATATACACTATGTACATTGGTGATAGATCTGTACTATCACATTGTGGGAGCTGCTCTGCTCAAGATCGGAACAAACTGTAGAGAGTGGAGAAAGCAGCTCAGAATATCACACAAACTTCCCTCCCCTCAATGGATTCCATCTACATCTCCCAATGCCTAGGAAAGGCAGCCAACACACTGAAGGACCCATCATACTCTGGACACACTCTCTTCTCCTTCTTCCATTTGGGCAGAAGGCTCAATACTGTGAAAGCATGCAGCAAATTTCAAGACTGTTTCTTCCCCACAGCCATCAGGCTCTGAATGAACTTCAGAACAGGGCTCTTGCTATGCCCTTGTTTGGTGCTAATTGTTCTTCCTTCTAGTTGCAATCCTGCACAATTGTGCTCTTACATGTTTGTATGTATGCAAGAGATAACTTGAGGATCTGTTTGCCTTAGCCCAATGCACATTAACTTCCTCTCTGCTCCACCCATATAACCACTCCACCCATATAACCACAGGACTGGCTTTTGCACAACCAGTTCCCGTCAGATTCTGATGTGAATCTGCCAAGTATTGTTCGTTTGATATCACCTTTCCCTTCCAACTAGAAAACACCTCTGCTGTAATCTTTTATAAAGTTGTGTGGGCGAATGGAGAATGTATCCCCCCCCCCCCCCCCCACTCTGCCCCAGACTTTAAAGAATTAATTCTGGATGTATAACCAGAGTTTCCACACTAGGAAATTTCTATTGTTCTTTATATGAAGCCAATTGTGTGAAGGGTTTGCTGTATCTTTCTCACAGATAAAGTAGATAATCTACACAAGGTGACTGATTGCTAAAGTTCAAAGTTCAGATTTATTGTCAGAGTACATGCGCATTGTAGCGTAGATACAATGAAGGGAAAACTAACACTTTTATTAGCTTACAACACAGATAGGGTTCATGAAAAGGCTTAGAGGGGTTCAAGGTTTAGGTGGGAAATCAGGGCTGTATACGGACCCCCAGAGGAGGAGCCAGGAGGTGGGACCAGTTGTCAGTATAGGACACTTGTAGTGAATCCCAGTTCACTAAATTCACACCTTGCTTCAGAATTAAGGGTCTGTAGATGAAGAGAACAAGGATCAGAATATGGTAATAGACACTGGTGATGGTGATGGCGCTGAATTCAAAATCGGGCTGCTGCAAGAAAGCTGCCAAGCCTTTTCGCGCCATTACAGTAGGTGGTGGGTTGTGCAGCAGGTGATCTTGGGTGAGTCTGGCACAGATTTCTTGGGCCTGGAATTGGATCCAGGAGCAGTACAGGCAATGGACTTCCCTGGACCTCCCTTCACGTGGCAGACCCTCGCCCAATGTCCCTTCTTCCCACAGCTGGAGCATGCCAAGTCTTTGGCCGGGCCATGGGCATGGGGGTGCTGTCCCTTGCTGCAGAAAAAGCACTCCTGGGCTCAGGAAGCGGCAGCTGTGAGAGGGGGGCCACCGTAAAGGGAGCAGCTGGTCCTTGGAGGTGCTCATCTGAGAGCATGAGTTCGCTGGCCTCCAGGTCGTCATTCTCAAGACTGACCTGTTCCAGTGATTTGGCTAGCTTGATGAGGCTAGCGAGGTTGTTAATTCCCGACTCAAGCAGTAGCTGCCTCATGACCCTTGAGCAGATCTCTGCGACCAGGGTGTCCCAGATCTGTTCATCTTCCTGGATGCAGCCCGAAGCAACCTCATACCTGCACTTCTTAGCCAATGTCCGGAGATCCAGCAGGTAGTTGTCCATCGACTCTCCGGGCCATTGGGGGTGTAAGGAGATCTAGTGCCTCGATAGGACCTCGTTTGGTGCCTTCATGTAGTGGGCCTTCAGCACCTCGATGGTGGCCTTCAACATTGGGCAGTCTCTGACGACTGCGTACCCCTTCGTCCCTACTGTTGAGAAGAGAGGCAATCTCAGGAGCCCATCTATATGGAAGACATCCCTGGTCGCGTTCAGGTAGGCCTGGAAGATGTCTAGCTAATATGTGATCTCATCAGCTGCATTAGGGGACTGCGGATCTATCAACAGCATACTGGGCTTGAGCAACGCCTCCATCTTGTTTGTAAGTTAATAAAATTGTAGCGTAGATAAAAGCTCACACTCAATTGGAAGGAGAACTAACACTTTTATCAGCTTACAACACAGGTAGGGTTCATGAACAGGTTTCAGAGGGGTTCAGGGTTTAGGTGGGAAACCAGGGTTATACAACAGGCCCCTGGGGAGGAGCTGGGAGGCTGGACCAGACATCAGTACAGGACACTTCTGGTGAATCCCAGTTCACTACACACATCCAAGCCTGAGATTCTTTTGTCTGTGGGCCAGGCAGAATTTCTACTGATGCAAAACTTGCAGATTCAGCAGCATACCACACATTGAAATATTCCCCAGAAATAGCCTTCAGGATATTAAACATGTTTGAATGTGATGGAGGGTTCCATGAATAATCTCCTCTGTATTAATGACAAATGAGTTTGCCACTCCCATTTATTTTGTGGTGACCTTTCTACTAACGAGAAAACATTGCATAATTCATAGAATACATTGTAAGTGTACACTGTAACCAGAGAGGCAGGCACTGTCCTCAAAACACACTGTTAAAGTTTCTGACTCTTTTAGTATTTAGAGGAACACATTGGGAATGGAACATCTGTCTTATTTTATGATTTTGTAAAACACCAGCTGTTCTCGTGCCGTTTTCTCTGGGGTAGTCCAGGATAGTCTCCTGTCCTTCAGCGGAGATCAAGTTGTCAGCAAATACAGCAGGAGTGACATTATTATTCACTCAAGTCATTTTGAAGTGTAATGTTCTGACATATAATGACCATGTACAGTACTTGAATGTGCTAACAAGCAGATGTATAATTATAAATTACCATTAATTTTCCAATTTTTTATTGCATTTCTTGATTTTTACATTTGGTTTTTTGGTTCCCTCCTATACCTTAAACCTGGTGCCACCATAAACTCAGAGACAGAGCAGCAGAGCTTTGAAGAAGTTTTTGGAAAGGACACGATAGAATATACAATCTAGTGGGTGCACTGAAAGCATTTGACCATCCCGGCAGCTCAGCATTAGAATTTCTGCTGAGATTTGGTTACCCTCGTTATGAGTTGGAAGGTTGTGGGCTCGAGTTCCACTTTTGAATTCTGAGGAGAAAAGTCTTGGTTAACTTTTCATGTGTATATCCTGACAGATATTTATTGAAGTCCTTGAGCTTCAACCCGTTTGAGTCTGCATTTGAACATTAGTCACATGTTTGCACTAATCCTGCATTAATTTTAAATTAATCCTGGTTATTAATCCTGAACATTGAATTTTCCATTATTAGGTGACCTCTCCTCTCTCTTCTGAGTTACTTCTGTTGTTCTTCTTCCCTCACCTTATTTTTGTCCCCTTTCCCACCCACCCACACCCATTCTCACTCTTTGGCTTCATCGTCTTTAAATTTGAAATTTTGACGTGTCTTCCCCGACTCTCTGTCCCTTCCATCTGAGTAAACTCCTCCTCTGGCTTCATTAATTGTCCTCCACATCCCCATTCCCTCCCTCTGTACAAGCTCCCACTTTTTTTTTGGGGGGGTAAATTAAATCCTACATTCTGTCCCTTCTGTGTAAATGCCCCCTCCTCTTGTTTCATTATCCCCTCCCCTGTCCTCTTCCTCCACACAAATATTCCTCTCCATTTTGACAATGAGTTTATTATCATACACATTTTACAATGTACATATGCACCAAAATTCTCTTTGGCTGCAGCAGAGCAAGTCCTTCCAAAAAGAGGAAAACTACAATAATATATTATGAAAAGAAGATGAGATAATAAACACAAAAGATAGATAAAAATAAATATTCACCCAAAAAAAAGTGGTTACAATAAATGCAGATACACTTTTTGTGGTGTTGGAGCAGTTCCTGATCAGTGTAACAAGGAGGAGATTCAAGAGTCTGATCGCAGTTGGAAATAAACTGTTCTTGAACCAAGTGTTGCTCTTCAAGCTTTCCTGGATGACTTTTGCTGGCTTTCTCTAAAGTTCAGATTTATTGTCTGCGTACATGATGCACCATCAATCACTCAGGAGACTATTGTGGAGAAACTTGAGAACATAGAATATTCCTACTGTTCGGTTGTCCTGCTCTGAGTTGGAAGGGGATGTGGAACAGGAGCCTGTGGGGAGGGCCACAGGTACAACCTGCCAATAGGTATACTTGACCAGATAATTTTACATTACATTACGTTACATTACAGCGAATCCACGCTGCTGAAGATCAAACTGCGCTGGGTAGGTCACGTCTCCAGAATGGAGGACCATCGCCTTCCCAAGATCGTGTTCTGTGGTGAGCTCTCCACTGGCCACCGAGATAGAGGTGCACCAAAAAAGAGGTACAAGGACTGCCTAAAGAAATTTCTTGGTGCCTGCCACATTGACCACCGCCAGTGGGCTGATATCGCCTCAAACCGTGCATCTTGGTGCCTCACAGTTCGGCGGGCAGCAACCTCCTTTGAAGAAGACCGCAGAGCCCACCTCACTGACAAAGACAAAGGAGGAAAAACCCAACACCCAACCCCAACCAACCAATTTTCCCTTGCAACTGCTGCAACCATGTCTGCCTGTCCCGCATCGGACTTGTCAGCCACAAACGAGCCTGCAGCTGATGTGGACATTACCCCTCCATAAATCTTCATCCTCGAAGCCAAGCCAAAGAAGAAGACAGTGGTTTCATGCAGGCCAGGCAGAATTCTACTTATCGGTTGTGTAAAAAAACTGTACTCAAGAAAACTGTACTCTATCTCTAAAGTCTCTAAAGTCTCTCATTTCACAGCTTTTACATGAACCGATCAACCAGATAACACCATTAATTACTTATCCCCACCACAATAATGGTCTCCTCCAGTGGAGACATCTCCTTTGTCCTCACTGCTCCATTCTCATTCAAATTTCTGACTGCAGCAGTCTATCCCTCTCCTCACATGCCCTTTTGTAATTTTTTGCGCACCTGGAGAGAGAAAAAAAAATCAGCACCCAATTCACATTTGACAGCAGGTTGAGAAAGAAATCGTTCAGCTTTTGTCTTTCCCTCGTGTGGGCTCGTGTCATGTCTCGACATTCCTCTCCATCTAAGAATATCGGATCTCATCTATTTCTTTACCGACAAGTTGGAGACAAGCTTTGCAGCAGTTTCCATCGCTTTTTAAAGATCAGATGTTTATCCAGCTCCCTTTTGAATCCTACAGTTGAATTTGCTTCTACTACTGCACCTGGCAGCGCAGGTCCCCCAGTTGGACTAAGCATTGATTGTAAATGAAATAAAAACTTTGATTTTGGTTCTTTTGTTTGTCACCTTCATTCTCTTACCCCTGGTTTTTACAACTGTTTCTCTCTATCTAATCTAGACAAAACCTTTAAGCACCTCCATTGATTCTCTTACAACCTATTTCAAGGAGAATAACCTCCAGTTTATCCCCATAACTAAAGTCCTTCATCTCAGGGAGTCTCTGTCACTTTTATGTCTTTTCTTGTGTGGTACTCAGTACTGGGCTCAGCACTCTTTTTATGTAGGAACCACTGTAACACTTCCTTGTTCTTGGACTCTATTCCTAAAAAATCCAGGATCTGATTTTCATTTTTACTTGATCCTGATTTTGTACCTCTTTAGAATTGTTTCTGGTTTTTATTCTCTCCTTATTTGTCCTACTAAAGTATAATGCTTGTTGTTTCTCAGCAATCCGCCATCTAACTGCCCACTCAGTCTGCTTGCCTATATCTCCTTCAAGTTCATTACCGTACTCCACACAGCTCACCACACCTCCAAGTCTTGTGTCTATTGCAGATTTAGAAGTTGTGCAGAGGTCATCAAAGACTAAACCAATGATTGAAAAGTTTTTTAAAAACTACAGATGCTGGAAATCCAAAATAAAAATGCACCACATCACTCATCAAGCTGTTGAAAGAGAAATAGAGTTAACTTTTAAAGTTGGAAATCTTTAGTCACTCATCAGTGTTCTGATGAGTGGTTGTTAACCTGAAATGTTAACTTTTTCCACAAATGGTGCCTGATATTTTGTATACTTAGGTGATGCTATACATATTAATTTAATTTAATGATACAACATGGTAGAAGTTGATTCCGCCCTTTGAAACCTGTTCCACTCAATTACAGTCAATTAACCATCCAACCTCCAATGTTTTTGAAGAGGAAACCAGAGCACACAGATCGTGGAGAGAATGTACAAACTTCTTGTGGATTGTGGATTGCTGGCACCTGTAATAGCATGGTACCATCTGGTACACTAACCATGCTGCCATACATACAAAAACTCCCTGCCAGCAGAGCTGAGCATTAAATGCAGCTCTTTCATATAATGTTCCCTGCCATATTTCACCTGATTTGAATCTAATATTACCAGTAATCGTTGGAAACCATTAAATAACATCTGCTGATTCACAGTAAGAACAATTACCTACTGTTCAATGCCTTCATAGGAACATGTAATTTTGACCATGGCGTACATCCCTATGATATACAAATAGAAGCAATTTTAGTTTCTCCCCATTGTAGCACCATGGTTGTGGATCACTGGTAAGGCCAATAGTTGTTCATGTCTAATTATTCTGGAGAAGGTCATTCTGAGCCACCTTCCTGGACCCATAACGTTCATTCTGTTCAGTGCTCTTGGGCAGGGAGTTCCAGGATTTAAATGACAATACGAGTTAGAATGTTGTATGACTGGGAGGGCAGCCCTATTATGGCAATATTGTTATCTGGCTAAAGCCCTGCTCTTCCTTGGACATAGTTGGGTGGGGGGTGGGGGAGGATGGTTTGGGATAAATAACTGCAGGGAATTTTGTCAATGGTGCACGCTGTGGCCATGATGTGGCAGTGGTGAGGGAAGGAACGTAGGTTTTACAGGTTTTGGTTGAGCTGGGGGAAGAGTTCCAACTCTGGTGTGTGACTTCCTTCACTGGCACTCTGGCACTTGTTGTTCAATACTCAATGTGCTGCAGATATTCAGCAGGTCACGCAGCATCCATTGAAGATATTTTGGGAGTTCAGGAAGTGAACTACACCCTAAACTTCAGTTTCAGACAAAGGAACATAATAGCATGGAAGTAAAGTTGAAGATGAGACTGCCATAACCATGAGAACATGGCATGTTAAATTTCTCCACCAAGTTGATGCATTGCACTTGATCCCAGCATCTGCAGACTTTCTTGTTTAACTGACCACAGTTGTGCCTGTAATTCTGAAGAACCTTCCTGTGGAGAACATCATTGTTTCCTGTCTAACTCTGGCAAGCTTTCAGGTGACAATGTTCTTCTCCTTCATAGGTATTTTTTTTAATTTTTTTATTTTTCACACCATAAATCACATTAGCCATGATATACACTATTTCTTTTTCACACATATACAGTGACTTTTTCTCCCCCCCCTTTCCTCCCAAACCACCCCCCCACCCCCACTCTCATCCATTTTAGGTATACAATCTAGGTTGCATTAAGCCAGTCAGACAATGTTGTCATTCAACAAAATTACACCAGAAATTCTACTGAGTCCATTCTTTTCTTTCCTTCTCCTTCCATCAACTTAGGTACTGTTTGTCCCCGGTAGGTTTTCGCTATTGTATTTAATGTAAGGCTCCTATACTTGTTCGAATATTTCAATATTATTTCTTAACCTATATGTTATTTTTTCTAATGGAATACATTTATTCATTTAAATTTGGTAGTTTCTTCCTTTTAATTTGGTTATGTATTCCATTAATATTTAAAGACATATAGTTCAGCGTAGCCCTTTTATATTTTGTTTATCTTCTCTTTCCGTTTTTCCATCATTACCTTTCCTCCTTTTCCATTTCTGTTTTCTTATTTTCAACTCTTTATAAGACAACATTCCTACAACATCCAACATTTTCCTTATTCTCCTATTTCTATCTTATTTATCCCCAATCTCCCCTTCACCTCCTGAGTTGTCCTTTATCCCTTGTCGGACAACCACATCTCCCCTCTCCATTTGGATTTGCGAATCCACTCGCAAGCGTCAACTGATTTTGCAGTGACCGCTATTTCCCCCCACCCCGCCTCCCCCAGAAAAGATTTCACTTTTCATATGTCACAAAGGTCACTCTTTTAATTCCCTCCTTATTCTCTCTATTCCATTACCTTCCCTTATTAATTCTTGTCTATACTATCTATATTTTCCTCTAAGTACAGATACATTCATGTATGCTAATTCTCTCTATTCACTCTTATACCTCTTTACCCGCATACATATCAATCGTGATCATTTTTACTCTCATTACCCGTCTTCATCCCTCAGTCTATTTTTGTCTTTACCCACATACATATCAATCGTGATCATTTTAACTCTCATTACCCGTCTTCCTCCCTCAGTCTATTTTTGTAATTGTTCTGCAAATTTTCGTGCTTCTTCTGGATCCGAGAATAGTCTGTTTTGTTGTCCTGGAATAAATATTTTCAATACCGCTGGATGCTTTAGTATAAATTTATACCCTTTCTTCCATAAAATCGCCTTTGCTGTATTGAACTCTTTTCTCTTCTTTAGGAGTTCAAAACTTATATCTGGATAAATGAAGATTTTTTGCCCTTTATACTCCAGTGGTTTGTTGCCCTCTCTTACTTTTTCCATTGTCTTCTCCAGTACCTTTTCTCTTGTAGTATATCTTAGGAATTTTACTACAATAGATCTTGGTTTTTGTTGTGGTTGTGGTTTAGAGGCCAATACTCTATGTGCCCTTTCTATTTCCATTTCTTGCTGTAGTTCTGGACATCCTAGGGTCTTAGGGATCCACTCTTTTATAAACTCCCTCATATTCTTGCCTTCTTCATCTTCCTTAAGGCCCACTATCTTTATGTTATTTCTTCTGTTATGGTTTTCCATTGTATCTATTTTTTGAGCTAGTAGTTCTTGTGTCTCTTTAGTTTTTTTATTAGATTTCTCCAATTTCTTTTTTAAGTCTTCTACCTCCATTTCTGCTGCTACTGCCCGCTCTTCCATCTTGTCCATTTTTTTTCCCATTTCTGTTAAGGTCATCTCCATTTTATTTATTTTCTCTTCTGTGTTGTTTATTCTTTTTCTTAAATCCTTAAATTCCTGTGTTTGCCATTCTTTAAATGACTCCATGTATCCTTTAATAAGAGCAAGTATATCCTTTACCTTGCCTTTCTTTTCTTCTTCTATTTCACCGTACTCTTCCTCTTCCTCTTCCTCTGGGTTGACCATCTGTTGTTTCTTTGTTGCCCTTTCCTCCTCTTCTTTCTTGTTTCTATTGTCTTCTGTGGTCACTTCTTGCTGCAGGTGTTCTGCAGCTGTCGTTGCCGGCTGAGGAGATCGACTCCCCAGCTGGTCCCCCCTCCCGTCGGTGTGTTTTTTTTCATTGGCATCGCGCATGCGCGAAGTATCGCGCATGCGCGGTTGCGCACTTTTACTCGGCTCTGCGAGCCATTTTTGTAGTCCATTATTTACCGACCTGAGGGAGCGGGTTTCTCTCTCCGCAGCGGGCCTCTTCGGACAGGTAAGGCCTTCACCTTTTTCCTCCTTTGTCTTCTCTTCCTCTCTTCTTACCGTTGCTTTCAATTTTTCTTTTTTTGTCGCCATCTTCTTTCCACCTTTATACTCACTTTTCTGTAACTTTTATTTCTGTGCCTTTGTGTTTTCCTTTGTTTTTCCCGACTTTTCTGGAGAGGGCTGGAGTTCACCGTCCGGCCACTACTCCATCACGTGACTCCTCCTCCTTCATAGGTATTTGAAGAACATACTGACTAGTGTGTGGAAGGGAAATGTGCAGACATTGGAAATCTAACATTGATAGAAGGAATACAAGATAGGCAGCATCTCTGGAGATAGAAGTATAATCAATATTTCAACTGACCTTTCATTTTCTACAGAATCTGAAAAGTCTGCAGTTATTTGCAGTCAAGTATGTATTTTATATACTTTGGTGATGCAGGTAGCTTGGGCTGATTTTCACAAAGCAAGTTCCCATTCATAGGAATGTGATACATGGGGGGCGTGGCCTGATGGCGAAGGAGGAAGAAGTGTAATTCCATATTCCCCAGTTGGACTAAAAAATACCCGAATTTAAATACTTGGAAAACTTTTAAAAGTTTGTTTTGAAGTTATCTGAATGTTTAAAAACTGCAATGGCAGCTAATACAAAGAAATTGAAGACACAGATTCAGAAGAAACTTCACTTTAAAAGTTCAAAAGACGTGAGGCCTACCTACCAAATGGAATCCTCAGAGTTGACTGGACAGCCTCCCAGGCAACAAAGGACTCCAGCCTGGCTGAGTATTATCCTTGTGATGGCGCCAGGCTACCAATTTTTTCATCATATCTTGATCAGTGTGCCCGTGATGTTGGGCGTGCTGAAGAGTTGCTGGAGCCCACGACGGACCCAACATGCGGCGCTGCTGTGAGTCCCAACAGCGCGGAGGTTTGGGGCAGCATGTCAGAAGACGTGCATGCACGGACCTCTGTGTTGCCACGCATGCGCGGTGCATTGCGGGTTTGGGAGTTATTGGATAAGGTCTGGGCTGTTGGTGAGGGTCAACGGCATTCTGAACAGGCTGGGTCTGGACCTGCAAGGGTCCAGACCAGAAGTAAGGTGAAATCGAAGGCTGCATTAAAAGAATTAGAAGAAGAATCATTGATTGTTGTTGAAGAGAAACAAGGTAGGCCTCAAGGAGAGGATACTAATTTTGAAGCTGTTTTTACTGTTTTGGAATCAATGGCACATCCAAAGGGCAATATGTCAACCCAAGTATCTACTCAGATGGAACATGGATTTATGAATATAACTGAAAAAATGAAGACTATTTCTGAAGAAGTTTCTTCTCTTAAAAAGGACATTTTTGCTGTTAAAGGCGATGTCAATAAATGTTTGAATTTGGTGGACACAGTTCAAGATAATTTTAAGAAAATGGAAGTTTGTAAGGATCAAGTGGAATGTAATAAACAGAAAATAGAGAAAGTGGAAGATTATTTCGTTGGATGAGAGATTCAGGAGAAAGATTTATTGAAGAAGATAGACTCTCTGGAAAATCAAAGTCGTCAAAATAATGTTAAAATAGTGGGAATTCCTGAAGGAATTGAGGGTTCAGAGCCAATCAAATTTTTTTTAAAATGGATTCCTGAGGCTTTGGGATTGGAGTTCTTTCCAGAAGGTTTGGAGTTGGATAGGGATCATAGGGCTTTAAGGAGTAAACCATATCCAGGTCAACCACCACGAGCTGTTTTGATTAGCTGTCTAAAATATCAAAATAGAGAAACTATTTTGAGAGTAGCAGTCCAGAATGCACATAGATATCAATCCCTGTTGATGGTGCAGGGAAATAAGTTTTTTTCTATCCAGATCTAAGTCAAGATATCATTAGAAGATGTAGAGTTTAATTCTGCTAAAGAGGTGCTTTGGAGAAAGGGTTATAAATTTTCTTTTAGATATCCTGCAGTATTGAAAAATTTTTATGGTAATTTTCAATCACAATTTTTTGAGAATGATTATGATGCTTTAATCTTTGCTAATTCTCTGCCTGATAGGGCTATTGAAAGGCATTCTTCGCCTAAGAGGAGGATATCTGAGAAGAAGAATGGAAATGGGAATGGGAATCTCTTAAAGAGTTTGATTGATATTGATGATCCAGAGCAAGTTTTGGGATTAAAATCAATGGAGCTGTGAGCTGATTTAGACATCATTTTATGAGTCCGATTGGGGGAAGGGAGATCACTGAAGCTTTCCGAAGTCATCTGCCACCTGTGGGGGGATGTTCACACCCAGTTAAGTGGGGAGTTACAACTTTGTAGTGCTTTCTACAAATATATATATATTTTTATTTGAATACATTTAATTTTCTTAGAGGGGGATTTGAGAATCTTTTTGTTTAGTGATTATTTATCAAGGGAAGCTTTAAGATTAATTTTTTAAAATTATTAGAAAGGATAAAAAGGAAGGGAGGTTTTTAAGGGGAGTTTTAAGGTTTTTTTTAGTTAGTAGAGGGATAGAAAGTTAAGGGTTTTTTTTTAATTTGTTTGAGTTTTACTTTGATAATAATGTCTAATATAAATTTTGCAAAATTTAATGTTCAGGGTTTAAATAATCCGATTAAGAGAAAACATGTTTTAGCTTATATAAAAAAGATGAAAGTTGACATTGCTTTTTTGCAGGAGACTCATTTAACTGAAAAAGAACATTTGAAATTGAAGAGGGACTGGGTTGGACATGTATTTTCACCTTCCTTTGACTCAAAAGCAAGAGGAGTGGCAATTTTGATTCATAAGAAAATACCATTTGAACTTGTTTCTTTGTTGGAATCAGTTGGTCATATTTTAATGATTAATTGTAAATTGTTTGATGAGTCATGGTCCTTATTGAATGTGTATGCACCTAATGTTCATGATGAACAGTTTGTGTCTGAAGCTTTCTTAACTTTAAGTCAAGCTAAGGAGAATATTTTGATTGGGGAAAGACTTTAATTGTGTGTTAGGTCCATTATTGGATAAATTTCCGAAAGTTGTGAAAAAATCGAAAGCAGCAGTTCAATTGGTTTCCATGATGAAAGACCTGAATTTGATAGAGGTCTGGAGAAGATTAAATCCTACTGAGAAAGATTTTTCATTTTATTCTTCACGTCATGATTCATTTTCTAGGACTGATTTTTTTTTAACACCAGCACATTTGCAAGCACGTTTTATTCAAGATGAATATAAGAGTAGGATAATTTCTGATCATTCTTTGCTGTTTATCTCCTGTGTGGGGCCGGAAGTAATTCAATCCATTTTTCGCTGGAGGTTCAATGCAATGTTATTGAAAAAACTGGAATTTGTAAAATTTATTAAGGATCAAATTGGTATTTATTTAGATTTGAATAAAAATACAGTCAGGAGGACTGTGATACATGAGCGGTCAGCACAGGAACAGTCCCTTGGGCCCATGATGCCGGTGCCCAACACAATATCCAACTTAAACTTTTCTGCTTGCACCTGATGCGTATCCATTAATACCTATGTATTCATGTGTCTATTTAGAAGCCTCTTAAACCCTACTATTGTATCAACACTTCCAGGGGATCAGAAATAAAGTGAATATTATTTTGGAACAATTTCAAGATTCAATTGTTCATCACTTCCAATAGCATCAGAACAGGTGTAGTCAAAGGTTTATTTCTCCTGAGGCAGGACATCCAATGAAGATCCAACTTTCTGCCACTTCATTTCTCTCTTCAGATGAAGATAATGAGTATCTGCTTCCACCACTACCCCTTTTCCAGGCACCCAGCACTCTGTGGGTTAAAAAAAAATTGACCTGAAAAAAATTAAACTTCCCCCCACCCCACCCCTTAAACACTTCCAGTTTTTGATATTTTGATCCTGGGGAAAAGGTTCTGACTGTTGATGCCTCTCATAATTTGTCCAACCTCACCTCACTTGGTTGAAGAGATAAATAGGACAACTGATGTTCTTACAATAATGCATTAGGGACTTTATCATCCAAAGGTTCAAGGTTCCATTTATTGTTACAAAATTTTACATTAAAAATGGAATGTACATGATGTACTTCAACTTTTGTCGGCCTTAAGGATGACACCATGAGCATTGCACGACATCCCTATTAGGAGAAAGAGAAGCAAAAGAAAGACCCTTCAGAAACACAGAGTGTCCGTGGATTCACCTCTGGTGCTCTCACATCCTCTGCAGCCTCACAGTCCCCAGTTTGCAGAATCCAGAGACAGCCTTGGTTTAACACCAAAGGACAACACTCCTGAAACTGCAGTACATTCTCAGTATCACACAGACATGCTAACCTGGAGTTTTGGGCAGGGTGGCTGATGGAGATAGGGATGGCACCAACTGAGCCTCACAAGACCTCAAAACTGTTGTAAGATTTCCTTTCAGGAGACTGGAATGGCACAATTTTGCCTTGATACATTCCACAGCATTCTGAAGTAATTTTCCCACACAAACCATCAATTTGTACTGATAAACAAATGCCCTCGGTTCATTGATGGTCTTTGAAAGCAAGCTCCTTGTAAAATTGAATAACATTTAGGATTCAAAAACTGCACTGTCCCCCGGTGGAGAGAAACCAGCTTGAATGGTCAATTTAAGACCAGTCACTCTCTGTTCTCCCTCCTCCTCTACCCCCCCGCCACCCCACCACCTCAGCACCTCATCTGTTATTAAATATGTTACTTCCATTGGTGCTCCTTCCAGTGAATTTCTACAGATAATTGTGACATAGAATGGTCACAATTCAGCTTCAACTGCCTGCCAGCTTAGAGTAACACTCCCTGCTGCATCTCCTGGCTGATACATAGAACATAAAGTCCTATAGACACTGTATGACCTGCTGACTTTCTCCAGCACTTTTGTGCATTAAACAGTGTAATGGAACATGTATGCATGTGATGTCAGATAACAGCTTTGTATTGTGAGACACATTCAAACTATTTTAGATTAAATAAAGAACACAAAGGATAAACCAGGTCTCGTGTGAGTGTGTTCTAGAGTGGGAACAAACAACTAAAACTCTGCTGCTTGCACATGATCAATATCCTTCTGTTCCCTGCATATTCTCTATCTTGAAATCTCTCAAATGCTACTTTTGTACCTGCTTCCACCACTACTCCTGGCAGCCTGTTCCAGGCACCTACCACTCTGTGTAAAATACTTGCCTCACGCGTTACCCTGAAACTCTTCCCCCGCCCCACCCACCCTCTCATTAAAAATTTTCCTTAAGTATGCACACCAATGTGCTAGAGAAACTCAGCAGGTTGCACAGCATCCATAGGTAATAAAAGGCAGATCTCTCCTCTGATACTCCAGAGGAAACGACTCATATTTGTCCAACCTCTCCCCTTATTCAGGCAACATCCTGGCAAATCTCTCCTGTCCCCTTTCCAAAGCCTCCTTTAATGGGGCAACTAGAATTGAAGAAAACACTTGGGCATGGCTGCCATTTCTCTTCTCTCCTCAATACTTGTTACTTTGCTATCCAATTTAGACCAAATCTTTCAAGTTTAAACTGGAAGAGGTATATTCCATCCAGGCTGGCATTTAAGTCTTTAAAATTTCACTTCTCTGCATTTTGTCATGTTTCCATATGACAGAGAAAAACACCATTTGGGCCATTATATCCATGCTACATAGGGGAGCACCCCCACTCCCCTCATTAATCTTCTCTGAAATTATTCCCATGACATTCCCATCAATTGTTCTCTCCCTTACACACTTGGAACAATTTACAGGGGTGATTGACTTACCAAGCTGTATGGCTTTGGGATGTAAAGTGGAAATGGAGCAGTGCTAAATTGGAGGGAGAATGTGTGAATTCCAGATGGTTGGGTCACTGGAGCTGGATGCCATCAGCCTCAGCAGCTGCACCACTGCAGGGACCCCACCAGAGCATGAGGGACTGATCTTCACTCATGTACTTCCTCAGTAGTGGATTAACTACCACCTGGGCCCCTAGGCTGAGGTTTAGTAAGGCTTCCCTGACCTTGCCCTTCCTGCCGCACCCTTCATTGAAAAGAATAAAGTGACATTAAGTTACGTTAAATAACATATATTAGGGGACTCCTAAATGGTCGATATCGACCCCTGGGGGTTGATGGGACTATCCTAGGGGTCGAAAAATGCCAGAGGGTCAAAAGAAGGTTGATAAAGAGGGTTGATTATCTAGGGGATCGGTTGAACTTTTGGGGTCAAAAGCATTGTAGAGGTCCCCGCTCCTGCCCGGCAGCCTGATGTCCACACTCCTGCCGGGAGCCCGATGACTCCCTTCCTTTTTGGCCATTAGGCCTTAGCTTGTAGTGATAGAGTGACACCACCAGGAGGAATCAGAGATGGAGTGTGTAGCATTTGGGGAATGCTGTTGCATCTTGTGTAGATTCAAGATGGATACCTCCACATGTGTATGTTAATGCTGTTTATTTTGTTAATAAATCTAGTTGTTTTAAAAAGAACCCAAGTTTCTTTATTGTAATAAAAGAAACATCATATGGTACCAGGAGTGGAAGAAACAGCCAAGTTCTGCTGTGCATAGGAGTGAAAGAAAATAAAGAAACACCCAGTGTGCAGAGTGAGTAACAGTCAATATCAGCAGTGAAAATATGGAGAGTGTAAAGACTCCTAGTGCTGTAAAATGGACTGGAAATATTGACCATGAGTGGAGGCTGTTTAAACAAAGCTTTATGCTGTATCTGTAAGCAATTGGAATTAATAGTGAACCAGATACACAGAAGATTGCACTGCTACTTACTGTGGCAGGACCTCAAGCTCTAGAGGTTTTCAACACATTTGTTTTTGCCGAGGCAGAAGATCAGAGCAAATTCAACAAGGTTATCGAGATGTTTGCTGAACATTGTTCACCAAAGTAAAATGAAACCTTCGAGAGGTATGTGTTTTGCTCATGCATGCAGGTGCAGGGAGAGAGCTTTGATTTTTTTTAATAGACTTAAAATTAAAAGCAAGAACAACAATTTTGATTTGCTGCAATATTCAATGATCCGTGATCAAATTGTGTTTGGGATTAATGATAAGAAAGTGAGAGAGAGGTTGCTGAGAGAGACACAGTTTACCTTAGCTGGACCTGTGAAGAATTAGCTCTGCAGCACATGAAAATATTTGGTGATTGTGTAAAAGCCAGTGAAAATGAAGGCATAATCATAGCCACAGTATCTGGACATATACACAAACAAAATATGAGATACAGGAACCAACAAAAAAGTGGAAAGACATTCAGTTGTAAACAATGTGGTACTAAATGTACCAAAGCAATGCCCAGATTATTGAAAAGTCTGTAACAAGTGCAAAGGGCAGAATTACTATGCAGAGCAATATTTTTCCAAAGGGAAACTAAACAGTAGTAAAAATGTACACACTATAGAAGAAACAACTCTCAGTGATAAACTTTTCATGGGCATGGTGGTGCAGGAAGTGAACAGTGTCGAGCAGGACAAGTGGACTGTGTCATTGCATACAAATGGACCAAATATTCCATTCAAGTTAGACATGAGGCAAAAGTCAATTTGATCTCTGAGCATGACATTAGGGCAATGAAGACAAAGTCATACATCCATGCAGATCCTGTCCTGCTCAAAGCCTATAATGGACAGTGCATCGACACGAAAGGTGCATGTAAACTCAAGGTGAAAGTTAAAGGTAAAGAGCACCACCTCAGGTTTACAGTAGTCCCAGATGAACATTATTCACTGCTTGGTGACAAAGCATGTGGAAACTTAAACCTAGTCAAGAGAGTGTATCACATTAAGTGACCATGCACAGAACAGCGTAGAGGAAATAATGGATCAATTTCACAACATCTTCAAGAGGTTTGGAGTTCCACCATCCACCTAAAAGATACAGTTAAAAGAGGTCGCAGAGCCAGTAGTGAATGCCCCAAGGCAGGTTCCAGCACCACTGAAAGAAAAGCTCAAGCAGGAGCTCGATCAAATTGCAGCACTAGGGGTCATAAAGAAAGTGGAGGAGCCCACAGAATGAGTGAATTCAATGGTGTGTGTCAAAAAGAAGAAGAGTGACCTACGCGTGTGCATGGATCCAAAAGACCTGAATGCCAAAATAAAGAGAGAACATTATCAGGTTCCAACAAGGAATGGAATTACAAGTGAGATGGCTGATGCAAAGTTTTTCACTAAATTGGATGCATCCCAGGGCTTCTGAAAAATAAAACTGCACGATGATAGCACAAAATACTGTACATTTAATACCCTGTTTGGCTGATACTCCTGTCTGAAGATGCCTTGTGGAATTTTCTCAGCTCCAGAAGTGTCCACAGGACACTGGAGCACATCATAGAAGGTATAAATGAGGCACGTGTGTACATGGATAACATGATCCTATGGGGATCCACACAAGAACAACACAACGAGAGGCTCATCACAGTGCTACAGCACATCTCGAAGTATGGATTAAAGTTAAACGGAGAAAACGGTCAGTTTGGTGTGAAGGAAATTACCTTCTGTCAGAGGCAGGTGCAGAGCCAGACAAGAACAAAGTGAAAGCAATTTTAGAGATGCCCCGACCCACTGACAATAAAGGCATACTGAGAGTGCTGGGAATGATCTATTTCATTGGTAAATTTCATACCAAACCAATGTACCTCAGGAAGTTATACAGGACAAGTGTGAATTCAAGTGGACAGCCAACCACGAGGAAGGATGGGGATGACCGAAGACCATTATAAATTCAGAACCAGTACTTTTGATGTTTTTTGACGCATTCAGAAAGACAAAAATATCCACGGATGCTTCAAAAGATGGAATAGTTGCCGTACTACTTCAGGCTGTGGAAGAAGATTGGAGGCCAGTAGCATACACATCACAGATGATGACAACATCTGAATGTCGATATGCGCAGCTTGAGAAAGTGTGTCAAGGTCTGGTCTAAGAAATCGAGAAATTCTACAGGTATGTGTATGGTCTTCCAACATTTGTGGCAGAGAAAGACCACAATCCATTAATAGCGATCTCAGTGAAATGTTGCTGAGAATCCAAAGACTGATGATGAAGCTACAACGTTATGACTTTGAATTGGTGTATACACCAGGAAACCTACTGTGTTAGCTGATACATTATCCAGGGCAACGACACAGTTCATACAATGAGAGTTCCACAGAGACAGATGTGAATCTCTATGTGAAAAATCTGATCACTGAATCTCTTCCCGTCTCTGACATGAAATCCAAGGAGATCACAGCTGAAACAGAAAAGGACATAGTTCTACAGAAGGTCATCAAGAATCTAAATGAAGAATGGTCTAGAGGTAAATGTCAGCCAGACAACAACATCAGAGCTGAACTGAGTGATGTCAACGGGCTTCTACTCAGACAGAGCAAAATTATCATTCTTCAATCACTGTGACAAGAGATCTTGAAAAGGGTGCACGAGGGGCACCTTAGAATGGAAAATTGCAAGAGGAGGGCCAGAACTGCTGTTTATTGGCCAGGGATAAACACTGACATTGACAGGATGGTTTCAAGCTGTGAGACCTGTTTTAAACATCATGCAAAGCAGATAAAGGAATCCATGTTCATAACTGACTTACTAGCAGAACCATGGCAGAAAGTTGAGACTGATCTGTTCCACATGATGGAAAGAATTACTTGCTGGTTATTATCTATCGAAGTATCTGGAGATTCTGTTGCTTCCTAACATGTCTGCTGTTTGTGTGATCAAATATAAGAAATCGATCTTGTCTACAGTGACAATGGACCACGCTACAGTCATCGAAAATTCCAGAACTTTGAAGAAGAACATGATTTACAACATGTGACGTCAAGACCTCTACATCCACAGTCAAATGGCAAAGCAGAGAAAGGAGTTCATATTGTTAAACAGTTTCTCAAGAAAGGACTAGACAGTGGCTCAGATCCGTATCTAACTCTATTGAGTAACAGAGCTTTGCCATTTGAGCATGACATGGCACCCATTGAGCTTCTGATGGGATGTAGACTATGCACAACACTTCCCTACTCTGCAGACCCAAAACAAGAACAGAAATGTCGAACGGAAACAAAAGCATCCACAAGGGAGACAAATGGCAAACTATGACAAGTCAGTGAGAAGCTTAGGGCCACTGGCACCACATGACACAGCGAGACTCAGAGATTCCAACACTTGGACAAAAAGGCTACTGTTCTGGGAAAAGTAAATCCAAGACCCTACACTGAGAAGGGTCAAATACTGAAGAGGAATCAAAAGAGCCTGCTGAAAATGCAAGAGATATTGCAGGAACAGATAAATGCAGAAGATTCAGCCTGCACAGCAACAGAGGAAACACCACCCATGCCAGACGGTAGTGGACCTACAGAGCCGACACATGCACCTGTGTTAAGAATATCCACATGAGTTGTCAAAGCACCTGACAGACTGAATCTATAAAAGAAAAAGAACTGCACACTTAAAGGTTTGTGCTGCTGATGTTCATGTTACGTTTGTGTTGAACTTTAAATTGAAAGAATACTGTATTAAATATGTCATGTTTGATTAAACCTCAAGGAAGGGGATGTAGTGATAGAGTGCTACCATCAGGAGGAGTTGGAGATGGAGTGTGTAGCAGCTGGGAATGCTGTTGCATCTTGGGTAGATGGCTCCACATGAGGTCTGGCTGTTCTGTCTTTAGTGCTATTTGCTTATTTAAAAAATTTGGTTGTTTTAAAAAGAAGCCAAGTTTCTTTATTGTAATAAAAGAAACATCACAGCCTTCTCAGCCTAATGGTTGATCCGCCACTGTACTTCCTTCTTTATTTGCTCTGCAGAGTTTTAGATCAACTTGAACATCATGTTCGACGCAACTGTCCGTGTGGGCTGGAGGGACTGTTCTGCTGTGTATTTCCTGTGTAATAATGCACTGAAAGAGCAGCAATGGGAATAACTTACTGCTAATAGATATTAAAAAGGTCATATTTTGGTTTGATAACAAATCAGCTGCTGATGTGGGGGAGGGAAAGCAAAGAGCGAATTCACCATTCAAACTGGCTTCTGTCCACTGAGAGAGAATGCAGTTTGTCAGTCTTAAACGGAATTCAATCTCATGTGGATCATGCTTTCAAAGGCAATCAAAAGCAATCAGCGAACTCTACACATTTGCCTCAGACATAATATTAGCCCAAATTGTTGGCTTGTTTACAGAATATTACTTCAAAACTCTTGTTCAGTATGGTGAAGGCAAATGAGGCCATTCCAGTCTCCTGTAAGGAAATTTCATTACAGCAGAGCAAGATATAACAGTGGCAGCTCAGCCATGGAGATAATTGATGCACTTCAAAGCAAATAAAGGTTAATTTGAAACATTGATAAGAGATGATTTGGTTTGCAGTTTAGTATGTTTTAAGTGTGTATTGTAAATTATTAAGATTCAGTTTGCATGAGGTGAGAAAGGGAGCAATGAGGATGTAATGGCTGGACTTGTGTGAGAGTTTAAAAATGCAGAGACAGCAGGAATGGGAGCAGGAGGAGGCCATCTGGCCAGTCAAGCCTGCTCTGCCATTCAATAAGATGGTGGCTGATCTGGCCATGGACTCAGCTCCCTATTTCCCATAACCCTTAATTCCCCTGTTATTCAATCTATCTGTGTCTTAAACACATTTAATGAGGCAGTCCCTGCTGTTTCCTTGGTTAGACAATTCCACAGATTCATCACTCTCTGGGAGAAGTAGTTCCTCCTCATCTCCATCTTAAGTCTACTCCCCTGAAACTTGAAGCTCTGTACCCTAGTTCCACTCTCACCTGTCAGTGGAAACAATCTCCCTGCTTCTACCTTATCTATTTATTGTTTTACATGTTTCTGTAAGGTTCACTCTCGTACTTCAAAACTTCAAGGTGTCTCATCCTAGTCTCTTTACATAAGCTATCCCCCACATTTCCAGAATCAACTTGGTGAACCTCCTCTGCATCACCTCCAAAGCCAATATCTCTTTTCTCAAGTAAGGAGACCAGAATTGCACACAGTACTCCAGGTGCGGCCTCACTGGTACCCTGTACAGTTGCAGCAGAACCTTTCTGCCTCCTAAATTCATTTCCTCCAGTAAAATGAAGGACAACATCCCATTTGCCTTCTTGATTACCTGATCCATCTGAAAACTAACAATTAAAATTGATGCACCATCAATGACTCCAAAAGACTGAAGATGAGCAAACTTGCTATAAACAAAGACACGTCCATGCTGCTCGACTGTCCTACACTGCACTGTCCTGCCTTTGGAACAGTCACCTTTATTCAGGCGCCCATGGGAACAGCCACAGGTACAGTCAGTCAATGGGTGTGCCCAAACAGAAAAATATATATATACAGTGGTTTAACCACACTAACGTTTTGTGATTAATGCACAAATACTCCCAGGCCTCTCTGTTGCTATTTTTCACCTGTGCACTGCCATGGTTCCCACTATAAAGCTGGTGATACTAACCTTTCTTCACTGCTTCATAGAACAACTATGTGGAGATCCCACAACTCCGGTAACCCAAGGCCTGATTCTGCTCCCAAGTGCTCTCTTTGTGGAGTTTGCGTTCACTCTCTATAACTGCTTGATTTTTGTCCAAAGACTAGCGGATTGGTTCATTAATTGGTCACTGTAAATTGTCCTTAGTATGATGTGGGAGTGTTGGGGTGGGGGGGTGCAGGTGAGAGTTGATAGGGAGAATGATATGGGATCATGTAGGATTAACATAAATGGATGCTATATTGAAAGGGCTGGACAGAGTGGACATGGAGAAGATATTTGCAGAAGTGGGGAGAATTTAGGATTAGAGGACACAGCCTCAGAATTAAAAAAATGCATCCGTTTAGAACAGACGAGAAATTTCTTCAGCCAGAAGATAATGCATCTGTCACCACAGAGGGCCATGGAGGCCATGTCACTGGATAGATTTAAAGCACAAGTTGATAGTTCTTGATAAGTGAGGGTATCAAAAATAATGGGGAGAAGGGAGTTGCAAGAAAAAGTACATCAGCCATGATTCAAATGGCACACCTGACATGATGGGCTGAATGGCCTAATTCTGTTCCTACATCTTATAGCCTAGGTATGATGTCAGGTAGTGGGATGGGAAGGAGGAAAAGGTTAACTGAAGGGTGAGGTCAGTGGGTGACTACATTGGGAAGAGGGAGACCACAATCGACAGGGGAGAGACAGAAGGCTTCCTTCGGGAATCAGCAGAGATAGCCCAGGCTCTCTTGGGCCTTGAGGTGTGCCAATAGAAGACAGGGAGTCGGAGCTTCTGTCTGTCTGTCACTTCCAGATAGCTTGACTTTTTCATGTCCCTATCGAAAGTATTTAATGAGGCTCTACTGCTTCCTTGGGAAGAGAATTGCACAGGTTTATTTACCTCTCTCTGGAAGAAGCAGTTCTCATCTCCATCCTAAATCTACTTCCCTGAATCTTGAGGCTCTGTCCCCTAGTTTCCTGTCAAGCTGCTGCATGAGAGCTCTGATGTGGGGTTCATTCAGGAGCCTGATGGTTGTGGGGAAGAAACATTCTTTAAGCTTGCTGGTGCCCACTTTCATACTCTTCAGCCTTCTCACCAATAGGGGGAGGAAGAAGAGAGAGTGTCTGGGGTGTGATGAGTCTTTCAATATATTGGTTTCCCCCCCGCCCCTGCAAGTTCATGTCCAGGAGTTGGCGGGCTTTCCTTAATCTCTTGGACTTTCGGGGTACTGGGGCAGGGGAGATGGGGGGTATTGGGGGCAGGGGGTCCTCACCTGAGGTTTGGGTGTTGGGTATTTTTTAGAGTAGGGGTATGCTGGTGGTGGTGTAGGGCTTTCCGGAGGGGTACCAGCAGTTGGGGGTGTATCGGTCGGTGGTGTATCGGTCGATGGTTTGTTTTGGTGTGATATGATGGTTGGTTGTCCTGGTATCTGCTGTCCTTCTTGATGGTCCGTCGGGGTCCATGGGGTCTGTGATCCTCCCTTGTTGTACACGATACCGGCTGGAGCGATATCCCTGATGGCTACCGAATCTTCCCATCTGTCCCTGAATGCGACGACCGCGTAGTGGGGATTCGCATGCCTCAGCTCTACTGGTTCCACCAGTGGGTCCATTTTGTGGGGCCTGCAGTTCTTCTGGAGGAGCGCCGGACCCGGTGTCATCAGCCATCTAGGCAGCACCGTGCCCGTTGTGGGTTTCCTTGCAAATGAAAACAAGCAGTCATGTGGAGTAGTGTTTGTGGCGGTACACAACAGTGAGCATATCGAATGTAAAGCCTCCAGTAACACATCCTGCCATCTTTCCACGGGTCGATCTTTTGCCTTTAAGGTCAACAGTACTGTTTTCCAAATAGTGGCATTTTTCTTTTATACTTGCCCATTACCCCTGGGTTGTAGCTTCTAGTGCGGCTTGCGGCGACACCTCTGTCCCGTTGGTACTGCTGGACTTCTGAACTCATGAATGCAACACCCCTGCCGGTGTGTATATAACTGGGGTACCCACACATGCTGAAAATAGATTGCAGGCACTTTATTACTATGGCTGCCAACACATCGGGGAATGGAATTGCTAAAGGGAAACGGGAGTATTCATCTATGGCGTTAAGGAAGTAGACGTTCCTGTCGTAGGAGGGCAGTGGGCCTTTAAAGTCGAGGCTGAGGCGTTCAAAGGGTCTGGTGGCTTTTATCAATATAGCCCCATCTGGCCGGTACAACTGCAGTTTGCATTCCGTGCAGAAGGGACAGCCCTTGTTTACTGTCCTTACCTCCTCCACCGAGAATGGGAGATTGTGGGTCCTTATGAAATGGAACAAACTAGTGACCCCTGGGTGGCCCAGCTCATTGTGCAAGCTCTGCAGCTGGGATGTGTGATTGAGGGTCACGTAAATGCCCCTGGGCAGTGCATCTGGGGGCTCATTAAGTTTTCTGGGCCGGTGTAGAATGTCATAATTGTACGTGGACAGTTCTATCCTCCAGCGCAAAATTTTGTCGTTTTTTATTTTCTCCCTGTTCTGGATGTCGAACATAAATGTCACGGATCATTGGTCCATGACCAGAGTGAAGTGCTTACAAGCCAGGTAATGTCTCCAATGCCTCACCACTTCTACGACGGCCTGTACCTCCTTCTCTACTGCCGAGGGTCTCAACTCTGACCCTTGTAGGGTCCGCGAGAAAAAGGCTACTGGTCACCCTTCCTGATTCAGTGTGGCCGCTAGTGCTACATCTGAGGCATCCGTCTCCACTTGGAAGGGGTCGTCCTTCTATGGCCCGCAGGGTAGCTTTTGCAATCAGGTCCCTAATCTCTGTAAAGGATTTGACAGCCACCGGGCCAAGGGGAAAAACTGAGGCCTTTATGAGTGGGTGGGCCCTATCGGCATAGTTGGGAACCTACTGTGAATAGTACACGAAGAGTCCCAAACATCTCTTTAATGTTTTCTGTGTGTAAGAGACTGGAAGGTCTAGGAGTGGGTGCATACGGGCAGGTCCGGGGTGATTTCCCCATTTTGTATTAAGTATCCCCAGGATGGCCAGTTTCTTAGTGCTAAAGGCACATTTGTCCTTATTGTATGTTAGGTTATGTTCCTTAGCTGCCTGGAAGAAGCATTTGAAGTTCGTATCATGGTCGGTTTGAGAGTGGCCGCAAATGGTAACATTGTCGAGGTAATGGAATACTGCCTGGAGTTGATACTTGTCTACTATGTGGTCCATCTCCCGCTGGAACAGTGACACCCCATTAGTGATGCCGAAGGGGAGATGGAGAAACTGGTACAGTCTGCCATCTGCCTTGAATGCTGTGTATATGCGGTCGCTCTCTCTGATGGTCAACTGGTGATACACTGTCTTGAGGTCTATGGTGGAGAACTCCTTACACTGCGCAATGCTGTTCACCATGTCCGTTATGCGTGGTAGTGGGTAGGCGTCCAGCAGCATAAACATGTTGATAGTCTGACTGTAGTTGACCACCATCCGCTGCTTCTCCCCCAACCTTACTACAACTACTTGGGCTCTCCAGGGGCTGGAGCCTTCTCTATAATGGCCTCTTGTAGGAGTTTGCGAACCTCCACTCTAATGAACTCTCTATCCCGCGGGCTGTAACTTCTGCTCTTGGTGGCTATTGGCGTGCAGTCCGGGGTGAGATGAGTGAATAGCAGGGAAGGTTCTACATTCAGGGCTGTCAGGTTACAGAAGAAGCAGCGGGGGGACGGGGCCCATTGTAAACCATTGTGATGCTCTCCAATTGACATTGAAAGTCCAGCCCGAGTAGGACGGGAGCACAGAGACGGGGGAGAGCTAACAATGTAAATTCCTCATACTCTGTGCCTTGTACTTCCAATGTGACCTTGCAGAAGTATGTCACTTTAGCTGTGTGGCTGTTGGACATGAACAAAATCTATTGGTCACTAGAGTATGTGTTCAGGGCAAGGTGCTCTAATAGCCCTCGGTCTATGAAACTTTCAGTATTCCCACTGTTTATCAGGCAATTTACTTTCAACCCATTAATTTTAATACTAACAGTCATATTTAATAAATCATGTGGACTTGCCTGGTTCAGACGTAGAGAGGCCAGCATGGCACGTCCTCCGTTCTGGTATTTAACGTCCTGATCATAGTAGAACTCTGGGTCGTATTCCTCCCCCGATAGCAGTGTCCTCTGTCTGGCATCCTTTGTGCCGGCTGCAAATGGCACTCTGTTTCTCCCATTAAATAGATAGATTTTGACATCATAACAAATTAAGGGTTATGTGGATCAGGCAGGTAAGTGGAACAGAGTCCATGGTCAGATCCGCCATTACTTTGTTGAATGGTGGAGAAGGCTAGATGTTCCAGATGGCCGACTTCTGCTCCTATTACTGATGTTATTTCATCTGTTTGATGCAGGGGTTTGGCCCGAAACACTGACCATTCTTTCCTCCAGCAGATTTCCTATTGCTCCAAAACAGCAGCATTTGCACTCCTGTGTTCCTCCAGGAAATTAAAATGTGTTGAGTATTATTCAAAGCAACATCCAATCATCAAGAAAATTGACTGGGTTGCCACTACTAAAGTTCTGAGGGTGGTGAGATATCAGAGTTCAATGGTGCAAGGTATTCCCAGAGGACTGTCTCATATACTCACATTTGGAGCAGTTTGACTGGAAGCTAACAGAGGCAATGAGTTGGTGATTGGATTTCACATTTTTGTGTGAGGCCACTGTCTCATTGGAAGCAGCTTGATGAGGCCCAAGGAGCAGAAGAAGGCTATTCGGCTCCTTGAGCCTGCTCCACACTTCAAAAAGGTCATGGCTGATCTGACAGTTCAATCCAACACCCAAACCTTAGGTGGGCCTTACTTAGACAGAGAAAAAAACTAATTCAAGGAGTCTAAGCCAAGACCAGCACCACAAATGAACCAGGCTCCAAACAAATGCAATGGCCTCCTATGAGAAGGCATTTGATTGGGCCTCTGATAATTTGGCACAACTTGGGTGGGAACTTGTATGATGTAAATTCTGTTCATCTCCCTGATTAGTTCCCAACTTCCAAAAATGCAGCAACATGGCAAGCATTTCAGGCAAGTGGCCTAGCCACCTAGCTACATGGCCTCCAGGCAGGAAATGGGCAAAAAAGGGGAGCTGAAATGAACCATCTAATTTTCAACCATTGTTTGGGACTCCTGGATAGAAGAACAGGTTAGATTATTTTATAGTACTTGATTTTAAATGAACTGTAACTAATAAATGTGAATTCAAACCTACTCCATTCCACAAAAAATTGGCAGTTATCTCACTTGGGCAAGTAATTGACAAATGAAGTAAAAATAATGTAATAACATTTTTTTTCTACAGGACACTACAGAACTGTTCAAATTAGAGCTATGTATTTAAATGTAAATCACTGATTCATTAATCGAAACACCTTTAAATCAAGGATAATGTTCAATTTTTAAAAAATGTTAAATGCTGGAAAACTTACAATCTTCACTCACCACTAACAGAAATATCTTTGGTTAGCCCATATTTATCATGTTTAGTTTTCATTTGACAGTTTTAATTGATTTCACATCTGACTCAACAAGTAATACAAAAATTGGCTGATTACATGAAGCAAGCTTTTAATTTGGTAATTTGCCATCAACAAAGCACAATTTCTGTGCCTGATGAAATGGAATCTGAAAGGTGCCTTATTCTTGGCAAAGAACCTGTGCAGTGTATTACAATAGGTGAGGAATTTTATAAAGCTATATTACATAATTACTTTGTCAAATTTTTATATAAACACATCAATTTCAGGTAAAATATTATGGATCTTATCTGTTATCAATAATGGAGAAATAATGAGAATTGGATTAGAGAAAACCTTACGCTGTTCAAACAAAAGCAGATATGGAGTAAATAGTGTTATATTAGACCTCATTATTTACTCTGATATATTTGACAAGGCATCATGAAAATAAAGTGATTTTTGCTATGGTTTTACTGTGTTCACCTTCATTTTATGCAACAATGTTGTGACACTGCAATGAATTAACCTTTGGACTGCAGCCCTGTGTAGCCTGCTCTCCTCATGAATGGTGGTGCAGGGTCAATTTAGCAAGACCAGGGGTGACAAGTGAGCCAACATGAGCAGCAAATATTTAAAGGACCACAGCCTAGCAGGAAAAGATTGCATTGGCCAAGATCTTCAGTAATGTCTACAACTTGCTCGTCTCTGTGTCAAGAGGTTGTTGAGTTCAAGAACCTCAATCCAATGCCACGGACCACAAAAAAAACAAAGTGCAAATCCAGGTGCTGTGTTGTTTTTCAGCACAGAATGTGCATGATACTGAAATGTAAATATTTGCATTGCATTCATAATTTTTCATTCTTTTCTACCGATTCATCAAAACCACTAGTCAGATACTTTATGGGTTTTCAGCATTGGTTCACGCAACTGTTCTTCTGCAAGGCAGAGTCTGCAGTTTTCCTGTATTTTGCCTGTAAATTTGAAAGCAATCCCAACCTTCAGGTTCACTTTGACATCATACCAAATATTCTCTCCTAATGACTCTGAAGACCTCTCCTGGGACCATCATGTCGATGCAATTATGAAGGAGGCTCACCAGTGGCTACATTTTGTGAGGAGTTTGAGAAGATTTGGTACAGTACATCACCAAACACTCTTGGAAATTTCTACAGGTGTACCGTGAAGAACATTCTGACGGGTTGAATCACTTATTGGTATGGAGGTGCCAAGGCACAGGACAGGAGCAGGCTACAGAGGAGGGAAATTTAGGGAAGATATCAGGGATAAGTTTTTTACACAGAGAGTTTTGGGTGCCTGGAGTGCCTTGCTGGGGATGGTGGTGGAAGCTGAAACACTAGGAGCATTTAAGAGACTCTTTGATGTGCACATGGATGAAAGAAAAATGGAGGGTTATGGGATAGGGAGTGTTTAGTACATTTTTTTAAGGAAGGGATATATGGGTCGGCACAACATCAAGGACTGAAGGGCCTATACTGCACTGTACTGTTCTATGTTCTTTACTGGGCCATGCATACAAGCAGGGAGTAAAAACAAAACAAAATTAAAATGCACATGTTCAAAATTCTAGTTTTATTATGATCAGAACCATTCATCTTCATGCCTTAAAGTGAGGATGTGTTGCTTTAATACCTATCTATGTCCTGTTGGAATCAGATGTTATTTTACAGATTGATTCAATGGAAATGAGGCATATTCAATGAAATTTAATGAACGGAAGTCAAAATTCTTTGACAACTATTTCTGAAACTCTTAAATGCTGACTTTGATTCTAAATGAGCCAATTATATTTTTCTACAATTTCTAGGTAGTGATAATATTCCACAAAAGCTTCTTCTATTGGATTCTTTACATTCCCAAGTATTATTTGCAGGAGCTCATAATGCAGCTAATTCACAGTTAAAAAACTGTGTTGATTATTTTTGAAGAAGTTCGTTGTTATTAGACCAGAATTACTCTGCCAGCACAAAGAATTGGTCAGTTTGTTGCCATTTGCAACATCTTTTTGATTGGTCAAATGCAAACACTAATCCCAATTTTTCTGCCTCCACAATTTATCTGCCTCCACAATTTATCTGCCAGATACAATGCAATATAAAATATGGTGTATATTTAAACCACATTGTATACCAGGAATGAAAGCATTTTTCATATGGAAAAAATTTAAGGGAGATTTGCTCAATTCATTTGTTTGGAATCTGGGCTTTGCTGCCAAGGCCAGTGATGCACCATCAATTACTCAAAAGACAATTGTAGAGAAACCAATAGGCTTTTACTCACTTAAGAACACAAGCACATCCATACTTTTTGGTTGTCCTGCACTGAGCTTCAGGGGACTGTGGAACAATCACCTTTATACAGGAGCCTGTGGGGAGGGGCCACAGTTACAACCAGCCAATAGGTGTGCCTGACCAGACAATTAGACATAACAATGATTTACCACAGGCAGCATTTGTTGCCATGCCTATTTATTCAGCTAGAGTGACTTGTCAGCCATTTGAAAGCAGGGTTCAGTGTCTATCATCATAATAAGACTTGATGCCAATGAGCAAAGTGATAGATATCTTGCATCGAGAATGGTCGGCTTGAAATATGGGACAGAAGAGATTGGGACTTTCCTTACTGGATTGTGGGAGGCTGAGGGGGGCCTTATGGAGATTTTAAAATCAAGGGCTGTAGATTAAGGAAACATTCATTATCCCAAGGTAAGGGGGATCTAAAACTAGGCTCTGATTTAAGGTGAGAGGGAAAAGATTTAAAAGGGACTTGAAGGCCACCTTCAGACAGAAATTGGTGGGAACATTGAATGAGTTTCCAGAGGAAGTGGTAAACGTGGAAACAATTGGAACATTTGGAAGACATTAGGCATGTAAGTGGAGAGGAACAGTTTGGAGGGATATGGGCCGAACGCAGGCAAGTAAAACTTGGTCAGTATGGATAAGATGGGCTGAAGGATCTGTTCCCAGGCTGTAAATTGTAGCCCTCTAGGTGAAGCAAATGTTTCAGTTAAAACAATCTGCTTAAAACAATCTAAGTTATTATGACCAAGTTTACCAATTTGTTTTTTTTTTGCCAGTTCCAGGTTATTAATTGAATTTAGATTCCACAGCTGCTCTGGCGGATTAACCTGGACCTCTAAGGTTACCACTCCTCTAATGTAATCACTGCATCTGAAGCAAACAAATGTAATTAGTTTGCGAAGACAATGAAAAGTTACAGACCCAAACTCAGCAAGAAGATGCATGTTAAAATAACAATTCTTCATTAAGGTTTTTGTATCAATGTCAAATATCAAAAGCAGAGAAAAATACGAGTAGGAGGTAAGCCCTTCTGACCTTCAAGCCTGCTTTATCATTCAGTATGATGATCCATGCGAATGCCATTTCCCTGTGATCCCTCCAGCCCATCCCCCCCTTTAATGTCTGATGCCCAGAAATCTATTGATCTCCTTGGCCTCAATGGGTATCTCTGTGGTAGCTTATTCCCCATGTTCGCCAGGAAGAAGTTTCTCTTCTTCTCAGTCCTACATCTGTTTACCTTTTGTCCTGCAGCTGTGATTCTTTGTTCTAGACCTCCAAAGATGGGAGACATCCTCACTGCATCCCGTCTCTCTCTGCCCCGATCTGAATCTGTGAGATCCCTACTCATTTTGCTAAACTCTGATGTAGACAGGACTGGTTAACCCAATATCTCCTCCATCGATAGTAGCACCACCACAAGAGTCAGTCTGATGAAGAGGTGCTGCATTTCCTCCACATCCTTCCTCAAGGAAGCATATTAAATGGCACTCAAACCTGAATGTGGCTTTCCTCTCCTCTGTCTCTCTCTCTCTATGTCATTAAGGAGATGATAACTGACATCCCACATCCCTATCCACAATAATGGCACTGAAGTTGAAAGGAAAGGTAGCATCAAGTTCTTAGGAATAAATATCTCCAATGACCTGATCTGGGGCAACCATTTTGATGCAATGGTCAAGAAGGTGCACCAAAACCTCTAAAGACTCAGAAGGTGAAGAAAGTTTGGTAGGTCTCCCTTGTCCCTCATCAATGACTACAGGTGCACTGTTGAAAGCATCCTCGCTGGGCGCATCACAGTGTGAGACAGGAGCTGTTCTGCTCTAGATCAGAAGAAACTGGTGGATGCAGTTCAGAACAGAACACAAACTTCCCTCCCCTCCATAGACTCCATCTATATCTCCTGCCTAGGAAAGGAAGCCAACACACTGAAGGACTCATCTCACCCGGGACATACTCTTTTCTCCTGCCTGCTACCTCTTGTGCCTTCTCCCTGAAAGCGCCCTCTATCAGGCTTCAAGACAGTTCCTTCCCCCAGCCATCAGGCACCTGAATGAACTCCACAATAGTGCTCCCATGCTGCCCTTGCTTTTCATTGTAATTCTTTCCTCTGTAAATTGAGTTCTTTACACAGACATATGAATGATAGAGATAGCCCATTAGTCTGTATTTTGTGACAAAAAATTAAAATGACTAAAGGCAGTGTGTCTGGCTTTCGTCATTATAAAGTGGGTTTCTCTGGGTGCTCCGGTTCCCCCACATGCCCAAAGATGTATAGGGTTAGTAGGTGGATCTGGCGCCTGGGGTAATTGGGCAGTGTGGGCTTGTGGGCTGGAAGGGCATATAACTGTGCTGTGTCTCTAACTTAAATTAAATCTTTACAGCTTGATTTAATTTTATTTTCATGACCAAAATCAAGACTCAAAACCCTAAATGGTATGTTCTAGTATGCTGAGGTGTGTTGAGTCTTTATGTTTTAATTTGACAATCACTAGTCTTCGATGTCACAACTATTTTAATTCTGAAACCTGACCGATAGTAAATGTAAAAATAAATAAATGAAGCAGTAACTACACTGATAAATAGGAACATATGCAGATGCTGGGGTTATAGTGCAAATACACAAAAGTGCAGCAGAAACTCAGCAGGTCACACTTCATCAATAGGAAGTAAAGGGGAACCAACATTTCAGGCCTGAGTCCTTTGTCAAGGTGTGAGCAAAATGCAGGCAGCTGTCTGATTAAAAAGGTGGGGGAGGGGGGAGGTGATGAAAGGGGCAGGGGGAGGCGTACAAGCTAACGGGTAATAGGTCATAGGTAGGAGTGCAGAAGAGAAAAAGACTGAGAAGTGATATGGGGATGGGGTAGCTCTCTGAATGGAGAAGAAAAGGGGTGCGGAGCTGGAGAGAAGGAGACAGAGGGAAAGGGAAATAGAGAGACTCTGGGGAGGGGTTTAACAGAAACTGGAGGTCGATATTAAGGCCGTCTGGTTGGAGAGCGCCCAGATAGAATATTAGGTGTTGTGCCTCCAGTTTGCAGTTACTTCGGTTTGGCAGTGCATGAGGCCATGGATAGACATGCTGGTGTGGGAATGGTCCTCTCCTCCCTCCCACTATTTTATTCAGGTACCTGCCTGCTTTTTGCTCATACCTTGATGAAGGGCTCAGATCCAAAACATCGGTTACACTTTACTGGCTATAGATACTGCATGACCTGCTGAGTTTCTCCAGCACTTTTATAAATAATAACAATGATATTTGTTTTTGGCATATCAAATGAGTTTTTGTTGCATCAAATGTGTATTTGTTGTTTAGAGGTTTAGGCGGGGTTTGGAGGAAGGTTGAGTGTGTGGGAGATCTCATTCTAAGGCAGCAAATCACTGACAACAAATTTCAAAGTTCAACTTGGCTATCTGGAGTTCAATGGATCAAGCTATTTGATGGTTTCCATTACAAAGCAGCTAGTCAGTTGAGCTCTGCACAGTTAGTGGCTTGTTTTAACTACATTTTTAATTTGTTACTGAAATTGTATGATTTTGTATTTTATGAACAAAAATCCATTCTCAGTGTCATTTTGGCAGGTTTGGACAACAGTGCTATCACCTGATTATAGCAAAGAAGCAGTGTTCCTTTTTTGCTACATTTCAATTAAATTGTTTCTGTTTTTTTATCTCCTGACAAGGTCTTAGTGATTTTGCAAGAAATTTCATCACAAAAATTGCATCAGCAAAACCGGAGTAAAAACAGGATTAAATTGGGCAGATTACTTGATCAAAGGAAACTCCTGGGCTGTAATAAATTGGTGTGTTGCTGCAGAGCCAAACTGAAACTGTGATACATTTTCAACACTGAAGTGAATAACTGCCTTGCAAAGGAAACCATTAAATAGACCTTCCCCTCTCCCCTCTTTGGTCCCATCTGTCCCTCACTCCCAGTAGGTCTCATTTTCCCACTATCGTCACCTAATTCCAGCACCAACAACTTTTGTATCCACTATTCCACTCACTCCACCCTAACCCCTCATCCACTTCCTGATTCCTTATTTCCTCTTCTCTGGGACCTGTCAATCAACTTTCTCTGTTGGTCATCCTTCGCTTCACCCCTCCCTCTTGTCTTCATGGAAGATCTGGTCTGGCAAACCTGTTGGAGTTCTTTGAGGAAGTAATGAGCAGGACAGACAAAGAAGTATCAGTGGATGTTGTTCACTTGAATTTTCAGAAGGCCTTTGGCATGAGGGTGCTGAACAAGATAGGAGCCCTAGTATTACGGTAAAGTACTAGTGTGGATAGAAGATGGGCTGACTGGTGGAAGGCAAAGGGTAGGAATAAAGGGGGCCTTTTCTAGTTGGCTGCTAGGGGAGTTGGGCAAGGGAGAATGTTGCATCAATGTTGACATTTTTGGCTGGGAGATATAGATGGAGTCCATGGAGGGAAGGGACATTTACGTAGTGCTCTGATCTGTATTCACTACCTTCTGTAGCTTATTCTGACCTTGATCAGACCGGCTCCCATACCCAGCAAATATGCTATCAATGGTGCACCTATACAAGTTGTTGAGGGATGGGGGGGGGGGTGTGGGGGGAACTTGCTGAACCTTCTCAGTCTTGTAAGAAAGTAGAGGCATCGATATCAATGTGGTAGTCATGGGTACCTGCGTGGGCCCCAGTTATGTCTGATCTTTAGTTGGCTATGTCGAGCAATCCATGTTACAAGCCTACACAGGGAAGGTTCCTAAAATCTTCGTCCCAACATTGATGACTACATTAGTGCTATCTCATGCATCCATGATGAGCTCGTCAACTTACTCCACTTTTCTGGCAACTTCCACCCCAACCTCAAATTCATTTGGTCCATTTCCAGCAACATTTTTCCATTTCTCAACCTCCATCTTTCCATCTCTGGAGACAAATTCTCGATGGACTTTTGCTACAAACCCACCAAATTCCACAGTTACCTCAACGGCACCTCTTCACACCCTGCCTACTGGAAGGGTTCAATTCCTTTCTTGAAATTCCTCCACCTCCATTGGTTATACTCCCAGGATGAATTGTTCCATGCAAGGTCATCCGAGATTTTCTCCTTCTTCTTCAAAAAAATGGGTTTCTCTCCACTACAATCAATTTGACCCTCACCACATATCCTCCATTTCCTGCATATTTGTTCTGGTTCCCCACACCCCCAGATGCAACAAGGAGAGGATCCCCTTGTCCTCACCTACCACTATACCAGCATCAGCATGAAACACATCATCCTCCACAATTTCCGCCACCTACAATATGATCCTACCAATGCACACATCTTCCCTTCTCTGCCTTCCGCAGGAACCACACTAATTGGCTCTGTGACTCCCTCATCCACTCCTTCCTTTCCACCAATATTACTAATTGTTACCTCCCCTGTGATTGCAGATTGCAGGAAATTCTATACTTGGGCCCACACTTCTTCCCACACCACCATTTGGGGTCCTGAACAGTGCTTCCAAGTAAACCCCATGTGAATCCACAGGGATCATTTACTGCATCCAGTGGTCCCCTTGTGGCCTTTTCCGATAGACTGGTCATAGACTAGGAGATCGCTTGGTGGAGCACCTTCACTCTGTCCACGGTAATAATGGGGATCTCCCAGTGGCAATCCATTTCAATTCCCAGCCCCATTCCCATGCTGATTTGTCTGTTCTTGGTTCCATGCACTGCCCAAGTGAGACCACCCGCAAATTGGAGGAAAATACCTTATATTCCGTCTGGGGACCTTAACGTCAAATTCTACAGTTACTGTTAGGCCCTCTCTCCTCCCACCCTCTTATTTCTCTCACTTCCTATGCTCCTTATCACTACACTTCCTTTCTTCCTGCTCCCTACCCCTTCTCTCTTTCTTCCCCTCTCTCTCTTCCCCCCTCTCTCTCCCCTTTCTCTTCCCCCTCTCTTTCCCCCTCTCTCTTTTATACACACTATAGAGAAACTGCTCTCAGTGATGCACTCTTTGTGGGCATGGTAGTGCAAGAAGATTATAAAACAACAAACACTCAACAAAGTCGAGCAGGATAAGTGGACTGTGTCATTGCAGATATTCCTTTCAAGCTGGACACAGGAAAAGGTCGATTTGATCTGTGAGTGTGACATTGGGGCAATGAAGATAAAACCATACATCTGTGCAAATCCTATACAGCTCAAAGCCTATAATGTACAGAGCATTGACACGAAAGGTACATGTAAACTCAAGGTGAAAGTTAAAGATAAAGATCACCACCTCAGGTTCACAGCAGACCCAGATGGACATGTAACACTGCTGGGTGACAAAACATGTGAAAACTTAAGCCTAGTCAAGAGGTTATACACACCACGGAGAACTATTGTGTTAGCTGATGCATTATCCAGGGCAACGATGCAGAGTGAAACACACAATGAGAGTTCCAGAGAAACAGATGTGAATCTCCATGGAACCTGATCACTGAATCTCTTCCTATTTCTGACATGAAATCCAAACAGATCACAGCTAAAACAGAAAAGGACACAGGTCTACAGAAGGTCATCAAGAATCTAAATGAAGAATGGCCTAGAGGTGAATGTCAGCCTTATGACAACATCAGAGCTGAGCTGAGTGTTGTCAATGGACTTCTACTCAATCAGAGCAGAATTATCATTCCTCGATCATTGTAACAGAGGTGCTGAAAAGGGTGCACGAGGAGACCCTTGGAATGGAAAAATGCAAGAGGAGGGCCAGAAATGGTGTTTATTGGCCAGGGATAAATGCTGATATTGACAGGATGATTTCCAGCTGTGAGACCTGTTTGAAACATCATGCAAAGCAGACAAAGGAACCCATGATCATCACAGATGTACTAGCAGAACCATGGCAGAAAGTTGAGACCAATCTGTTTCATGTGGATTACTTGCTGGTTATTGATTATCTATTGAACTATTTGGAGATTGTGCTTCTTTTTAGCATGTCTGCTGCTTGTGTGATCAAATATATGAAATCAATCTTTTCAAGACATAGAATTCCTCAAAATGTCTACAGTGACAATGAGCATGCTACAGCTGTAGAGAATTCCAGAACTTTGCAGAAAAGTATTATTTTCGACGTGTGTCTTCAAGTCCTCTGCATCCACAGTCAAATGGCAAATCAGAGAAAGGAGTTCACAGTTGCTCAAGAAAGCACAAGACAGTGCCTCAAATCTATTAAATTGCAGAGCTTCAACTCTTGAACATGTCGAAGATGTCGAATGGAACAAAAGCATCTGCAATGGAGACAAAAAGTAAACTATGACAAGTCACCAAGAAGCTTAGGGCCACTGGCACAACATGACACAGTGAGACTCAGAGATTCCAACACTTGGGACAAAAAGGCTACTGTTCTGGAGGCAGTAAATCCAATTCTACAATGTCAGAACAGAAGATGGTCAAATACTGGGGAGGAAGTGAAAGAGCCTGCTGAAAACACAAGAGATACTGCAGGAACAGATAAATGCAGAAGATCAGCCTGCACAGCAACAGAGGAAACACCACCAGTGCTAGACAGTGGTGGACCAGCAGAGCCAACACAAGCACCTGTGTTAAGAAGGTCCACAGACATTATCAAAGCACCTGACAGATTGGATTTCTAAAAGAAAAAGAAATGCACACTTTAAAAGTTTATGTTGAACTTTAAATTGAAATGAATACTGTATTAGTCTGTCATGCTATTAGATTAAACATCTCAAGGAAAGGGGGATGTACTGATACAGTGCTAGTGATCCTCCTGACCACTAGAGGGAGGCATGGACGAGTTGATAGCAACTTGGTTGGATTCAAAATGGATGTCCTCACACAATCTTGAGTCTATAGCTAATAAAGAACCCAAGTTTTGTTTATTACAATAAAAAGAAAAATCACAAAGAGGAGAGAGGAAAGGTGAGAATTGATTGGGGAGGGTGGTTTGGCTCTGTGAATGCAGAGCTGGTATAAAGGAAACAGAGGGAAAAGGGAAAAGAGAGAATGAGAGCTAAAGGAAAGGAGACATAGGAAAAGATGTGGGAGGGGGTGGTGCACTGGGGGATGCTAACAGAATATGAGATGTTATTCCTCCAATTTTTGGGCATGGTGACAAATGTCCAGAAAGGAGCACAATGTTGCAAAGATGTTGATGGTGAAAATGAACAATACAGAGTAAATCACAGAGTACAGGTATCAAAATCTTGAGCAGATAATGAATAGCTGAAGGAACATAATGGATCAAACATAGTCTCATGGGTAAAAATGGTCAGTCAATGTCTCAGGTTGAGTCCCTTCCTGCTTAAAACAATGACTGACTACCTATGGAATGTGTCTGACCTGCTGAGTTTCTCCAGCAATTCTTAGTCTACTCAATGCCCAGATAGTGACTAGATGACTCGATAATATAATTAACTTAATTTAACCTGCAGACCCATCACGGTAGGAGGCCCTACCAGCCCATGAGCCCATGCTACCCAAATACATGGATATAACCCAGGAACCTATCGGCCATGTATCTTTGGAATGTGGGAGAAAATCCATGCACTCATGTGGAGAACATACAAGCAGGGAAGAGTTAAAAGCTCTGCCTGAAACCCATTGATGGGCAGATGGTGGCATTCCTCACACAGGACCATTGACACTTGAAACTTAATAATATCAAAAGGCAATATAGGATACAAGTTCCAGGAAAGGAAGAGACAGCAAGAAAGTTTTGACAATGATTGATTAATCCCTTGAATCAGCACCTATTTTGCCAGCAGATGCCCACCACATTCAAATGCCACAGACCCCTGCAAAATGAAGACCAGACTGCTACGTTGGGCAGTGCTCTGCTTCTCGACCCGCACCATGCAGACTGAAGGACTCCCACTGGGTTTTGGTACAGGGCAGGGCTGACTTGCAGCATTTATAAACTAATTGTGTGTACAGTCAACAGTAGGCTAAGCAATTCTACACCGACTACCTCAATGCTAGACTGGAATGTTCACTTAGATTTGGTTATCAAATTCCTAGTACAGGTACACAATCCTTTATCTGGACATCTAAAATCCGGGCGAGAGACTGGCAGCGTGAGTCGGGCGGGCGAAAGACCAGCGGTGCGGGGGGGGGGTGGGGGGGGAGGAGAGACGGCAGCATGACTGGAAGGGGGTGGGGGTGGATATCGCAGCACAATTCGGGTGGGCTTAAATCTGGCTTTCCGATATCCGGAAAAATCCAAAATTCAGAACACACTGTCCCCCAAGAGTTTCGGATAAAGGATTGTGTACCTGTACAGGGAATAGGATCCATAACTGTCCCATTCTGACAGCGGTCATTCACCAAAGAAAGGTCTGACTGACCAGAATCCATTTATCAGCCATTCAGTGGTGGCTAGAGCCAGGAAAGCTCTATGCTTTTTGTAGCCATATTATCTCTTTCCTAGGAACATCGACATAATTTCTTTAAAGTTTGGCATCCTGTTCTTCCCAGGTTAGACTATAAGCGTCACTCCTCTTGCTGTGTACAGTTCAATCTTTTAATTATAATCCAAGCAGTCTTCAGTGATTTATTGACATTTCAAATTTGGAATGGGGCAACTGAAAATATTACATCATTCCCCAGGGTCCTTGTCAGAAATAATCAAATTCATTGAATGGCAAAACTTTGCTAACAAAAAGAGCAAATGTTGGGATGAATCGAATATTGGTAAAAATCTTTGACAAGACTAATAGAAGGGAAGTAACTCTTTGAGAGAAATGGATAATATTTTTGAGCAATTGTTATAATTTTTCTCTATTGTCTAATTACATTCCTAATGCAATAAGGTTTGGATTAATGCAAGATGTCAGGCTTCGAAACCAGTAGTTGGGATTTTTCCAAGAGTGGACCTCTGTTTCATCTTTGTAAATTTTAAAAGCAGGTTTGCCAATTTTCCAGCTGATAGATTTTCGTCTCAACTTTGGCAGAAGTGAATATCTGTGAAATGAGCTGCTGCCATATTTTCCACCATGGGCACAGGAGCATGAAGAGAACCAGAAGTGGGTCAAACTACCCCTTGAGCCTGTTCAAGCCCCTCAATAAGATCACATGTGTCTCTTCTTTGCTGTCTGGACCCCATAGCCCAATTCCCTCAACTCATAAATCTCTGAGTGGCATTGAATAGGGTGAACAAATTTGGCCTTCACTGATGATAAATAATTAGTTTATTGTCAAAAACATAAGTACAAAGTATAAATACACCAAAATTCTTACTTGCTGCAGCCAAACAGGGATGTAAAATATACCGTGTACAATAATATACATGAAATTACCCCCATATGGGCAGACATAATAAAGGATAGATAGATAATTAAATATTTACAGTCACAGATAGTGCAAGAAAAAAAGACGGTTTTTAATGGTGCACACAGGTTTTGTGGTTTGGGAATAGTTTAGGGTTGGGTAGCATGTTGAAAAATAAACTGTTCTTGATCCTTGAGGTTTTGAACTTCAGACTTCTACATCTTCTGCCCAAAGGTGGCTGTGAAAAGAGGTTGTGAAAAGGGCAATGGGAGTCCTTCATGATGTTGGCTGGTTTCTTGAGGCAGCGCCTCACATAATGTCTTCAATGGATCAAAGTCTGTGATGGACTTGGCTAGATTTGATACTTTCTGCAGACTTCTACATTCTTGAGCACGAGTTATCAAATCAAGTATACTTTCAAGGTTCAAGGTTCCTTTTATTGTCACATAATAGTACATAAAAATGTAATAAACATAATATACAAATTTTGTTTGCCATATGCACCCTAACAATAAAGAGAAAGAGAAGCAAAAGAGAGTCCCTTTGGAGACAACGAATGTCCGTGGATTCACCTCCAGCGTTCCTGCAGCCTTTGCAGCCACACAGCCTTCTTTAAAAACCATTGCAACCTGAGCTCCTGGTCCATACTTCAGATACAATCTGGAACCCTTCTACCCTCAGCACCCTCTTGATTCCTGGTTCCAATACCTGTACCTAAGCCAGACTCCAGCAGCCCCCAGCCTGTGTGGTCCTTTGACCCAAGTTGCCAGAGGTCCACAGTCTGCGTGAGTCCTGGTACTGCAAGTTGAAAACATTCTTCAACCTGTTTGGATCCTTAAGGCACTGAGCCCTTCATCGGTTCTCTGCCATGGTCAACTTTCTGCAGGGTCATCTTACACGTTTCTCCTTCTAAAAAGTGGAAAGTTCTTCCTGTTTTCTGGTGTCCTTCTTTGGTCCAATGCTCCCTGAGAGACCACAACCCCCATGGTATTGTGGTAATATGTACATAAGTTTATAGTGTTGCTGCTCTGTGTATAAGTGGTTGGCCTGCCCACTGATGACTCGATCCCCTGTAACCCCTTCCCCCTGGGACCTGGCCATAAATATCGACATCCTTGCCCCCTTCCATTCATTTGAGCACATGGAGTTGGGCCAGCTGAAATCTAATGTGTATTAAAGCCTATCGTTCCTCACTCAGCCTTTGGAGTCCTTGAGAGTGCATATCGGGTATGCACTGCCATCCTGGGCACAGACCTCTGTGATTGCAGGATTTAAAACAACACCACTGACCACTTTAACAGGCTGTTTAAAGCCTCTATGACCAGGAGTAGGATCCTCTGGACCAGCACTGTGACTCCACTCCTCAATCTCCCGGGTCCGCATGTTATAGCAGCTCCAGTGTTCCACTATTTTTTTTTCCTGAGTTAAATGAAAACCCAACTTCTGTTCTGAGTGGCATTCATGACCTTCTGTAGCTTCTTCCCATCCTGAGTAGAGCAGCTCCTGTGTCACGCTCTGACAAAGGCTGACTACATACCAACAGCACCAACATTTGCTGCTTATCCACTAAGTGGAGATGGGTAATAGTTAGTCCGTGGGCTCCATGAGTGCCACTTAGACTATTTTTGTTACCTAATTTTATTGTTTGCACTCTGGTTCATCAGGATTTGAACTGAGAAAGCCCAAATATGGTCTACCTACTACTGACTTCAGGCATCAGGCTCACTAGCCTATAATTTCCAGGGTTACTTTTGGAGCATTTTTTTAGTCAACAGAACAATGTGATCTACCTTCCAATCATCTGGGACTGGATATTTGAAGCAATACTGCCAGAGCCCCTGCAATTTCTGCACTAGCCTGCCTCAAGGTCACAGAGAATATCTTCTCATGCACTGGGGATTTATCCACCCTTATTTGCTTAAAGGCAGCAAGCACTTCCTCTTTTAAATCTGTATTGGTTCTATAACCTTGCTGCTTATTTTCCTTACTTCCCACAACTCTGTGCCTGTTTCCTAAGTGAATACTGATGGAAAAAAACATTTAAGATCTCCCCCATCTGTTTTGGCTCCATACAAAGCCGGCCACACTGATCTTCAAAGGGATCAGTTTTGCTCTTAATATACCTGTAGAAACCCTTAGGATTTTCCTTCACATTGTTAGCCAAAGCCACCATGTGCGTCGAAAGAACCAAAGAGTTGTTGATCCAAACCAAGGCTCTTATTAACTAAAAGACTGGAGCATATCACAAGTAGGTCAACCAGTCCAGAATGACCTGGTCTGGCTAGGAGCAATCCTTTAAGACCTGTCAGTAGGTGTGGCTACACTCTCAGCCAATTACAGTCATTCTACACTACCATCTGTACATATGTACATATACACATTGGTGATAGAATCTGTACTATCACATCACCTCATGTCTTTTTTTCCTTCCTGATTTCTTTCTTGAGGTTTTTCTTGCAATTTTTATACTCCTCAACTACCTCATTTGCTCCACGTTGCCAATTCCTGCTATACACCTCTCATCTTCCTAACTAGATCCCCAATATTCCTCAAAATCCAAGGTTCACTATGCCTGCTCACCTTGCCTTTAAACTTGACAGGAGCATACAAACTGGGTACTCTCAAAATTTCACCTTTGAAGGGACATCCTCCATGCATTTTAGATCCTTTCTCATTTTCCTTAAAATTAGCCTTTCTCCAATTTAGAATCTCAAATGGAGGCGCAGACATGTTTATTTATAGTATATAGTTTATTTTTTGTCAATTAGTGGTAATTCTGCCACGTCTGCAGGAAAAAGGAATCTCAGGGTTGTATGGGATGTCATGTATGTACTCTGACAATAAATCTGAAAACTGGTAATATTGATTTAGAAAATTTCCTGAACACATTTGACAAACTCCAAGCCATCCAGCCCTTTTACAGTCCTAGTCAATATGTGGAAAGTTAAAATCCCCTACTATCACAAACTTATGTTTCCTGCAGCTGTCTGCTATCTCTCTACAGATTTGCTCCTCTAATTCTCATTGACTATTGGGCTGTCTATAATACAACCCCACGAGTGTGATCATATATTTCCTATTCCTCAGCTCCACCTATATAGCCTCAGTAGATGAGGCCTCTGGTTTGCCCTGCCTGAGCACAGCTGTGATATTTTCCCTGACAAGCAATGCCACTCCTCCGCCTTTCATCCACCCCCTCCCCCCCATTCTATTTGTGGCTAAAGCAATGGAAGCCAGGAGCATTGAGTTGCCAATCCAATTCTTCCTGCAACCAGGTTTCCCTAATGACCATAATGTCATAATTCCATGTGCCAGTCCATGCTCTAAGATCATTTGCCTTTCCTACAATACTCCTGGCATTGAAATAGATGCACCTGAGAACATTTCCACCACGTACAACCCATTGACTTCTAATAGTGAATGCAATTTTCACTTCATATTTTCCCTATTCCATTCCCATACCCTTGCAAATCTAGTTTAAATCAATTGGAGCAAACCTTCCTGAAAAGATATTAGTCCCCCTCCAATTCAGTGCAAACTGTTGGAACAGATCCCACCTTCCCTGGAAGAGAGCCCAATGATCCAGAAAACTGAAGCCCTCTCTCCTGCCACATATGAAGCTGCATTATCCTCCTATTTCTAACATCACTAGAATGTGGCATGGGTAGCAATCCTGAGATCACAACCCTAGAGGTACTGTCCTTCAACATAGTGCCTAACTCCCTGAACTCTCCTTGCAGGACCTCCTCACCTTTCCTGCCCATATCATTGGTCCCTATATGGACAATAACATCTGGCTGCTCACACTTCATCCCAAGAATGCTGTGAACTCAATCTGAGATATCTCAGACCGTGACACTGGGGAGCCAACATACCATCCAAGTCACTCGATCTCTTCCACAGAACCTCTTAACTGTCTCCCTAACTATAGAATCCCCTATTACTACAGCTTGCCTCTTCTCCTCCCTTCCCTTCTTAGCCACAGGACCAGACTCCATGCCAGAGACCTGATCTTCGTGGCTTGTCCCTGGTAGGTTGTCCCCCCCCAACGATATCCAAAAAGGTATACCTGTTATTGAGGGGAACAGCCACAGGGATGGCCTGCACTGCCTGTCAGTTCTTTTTCCCTTTCCCTTCCTTAACTGCACCCATCGACCCTCCTCCTGCCTCATAGGTTTGAGAGTGTCCCTGTAACTCCTGTCTATCACTCACTGAATAATCCAGCATTCATCCAACTATAGCTCCAATTCCTTAACTTGGCTTGTCAGGAGCTGCAGCTGGATGCACCTCATGCAGATGAAGTCAGCAGGGATATTGCTGGCTTCCCTGATGACCCATATTCTGCAAGAGGAGCATTCCCCTGCCTCAGTTGTCATTCCCACTGTTTATGACCAGAGGAAAAAAAATGATATCTAAAAACTGCCCTTATCTGTGCCTACCTGCTGAATTCTTTTTGTTCCTCAAATAGGGTGGCCCTTTCTTACTTCAATTCTTGCACCACCACCTCAGCCCCTATTCCCCCCCCAGCCCCTATTCCCCCCCCAGCCCCTATTCCCCCCCCAGCCCCTATTCCCCCCCCAGCCCCTATTCCCCCCCCCAGCCCCTATTCCCCCCCCAGCCCCTATTCCCCCCCCAGCCCCTATTCCCCCCCCAGCCCCTATTCCCCCCCCAGCCCCTATTCCCCCCCAGTCCCTATTCCCCCTCAGCCCTTTGAGCCCAAGCCTTTCCACTCTAACATCCCGCTCCATCAATGACCACTCTTCTACAAAGGCTCTCACTTTTATAGAGATGTTTGGGTCACCTGACTTCAATTGCCCTTCAACTATTTGACTCGATTGCCCAATCAACTGCAATCTGCTGAGTCTTTCATTTTTCAACCCTTTTGGCTTAAATTTGAACATGATTGCCCAATCAAATACTCCTCTGACTTCAACTGCTGAACTCAATTGTGCAATCTTATCTTCTATCTAATCTTCAGTGATGAGCAAGTGTATCCTTACTGAAACCTCGTCTTGCTGCTTCCTTTACCCCAGAGTGTTCAAGAACAGATTGTATCCAACAGAGCAATTTGAAATCCAACAGCTATCAGGCTTTTGAAGCTCCCTGCCATACCCTCAGGACCACCAAAAGATTGTAACATCACTTTGCTTTTCTTGCATGAACTGAAAATTCATATTTATCAATCTATCCTTTGATTTTTATTACTTTAAATAACTGGTTTAATAGTCAATCCTATGTAATAGTCAACCTCCCCTTTTTTTTGGCCTAAAAATTACATTTTCCATTTGATCCGGGTAAATGTCAACCCCCCCCCCCCCCCACCCTCTTATTTTGGTCCTGAGTGCCTGCCCATCCGAGCTCCTATCACCCCAACCACAATCCCTCACTTCAGCCACCCACCCATCCAAGCTCTCTACGCCCAAAATGCACACTTACCACTGTCCCAGCCATCTGAGCCCCCAATATCTTGAACGACGTAGATAAAAAGTATGCCCCCCCCCCCCCCCGCCAAATGACCTGAAAAATTGGTTCAAAAGCTCGACTATTAGAGGATTATATATGGTACCTCTTTTCTTGTCTTGCAATTTGGTCATTTAAATTTTTACTATTATAGTTGGTGAGTCTTGCATACCTGTTTGGCCACAGCAGGTAAAATTTTTAGTGCATCTGTAAATAGTACTTTAGTGTATGACAATAAACTCTCATTGAACATTGAAGTCTGACAACTGGCAGAATTTCAACCATGGAGCAGGAATGAGAATGACTTGAAGGTAGATTGGAAATTGCAGTGACGAACCTTTAGTTGTAGAGCTCCTTAAAGGATGGCGTGATATTAACAGTGTTTGAAATCTACAATGCATAATAGTACATAGAGCTCACTGACAGCCCATATTCAGAGAAAGATAGCTTCATTTCATTCCCCTTTGTCACAGAGCAGCTGTCAGACTGAGCAAAAGGGATTGCACGGGTTGCAGGCATCCCCAATGTGGTTTATGCATTTGAAAATGGTCTGTAAAAGCAGGGCTTCATCTGTGTGCCAGCAGAGGCAGCTGCTGGATCACAGCAGAGGGGCACAGAGCCTGTTTGTGTCCTGCCACTTGAAATCCCTGCATCTCTTTCCCCAAAGCTTCAAGTTGGCCTATTCCTGTCTCTTGGAACCAGAACTGATCGTGGTAACCAAAGTAAACTCATTGGCATAAAGACCTGGAAGGACGTCAGGAAAAAAGGCAAGAAACTGGAGTTTAAAAAAAAGAAAAATTTGTAAAATATCATACATTTATCTTAGATTTAAATTTTAATGAAACAGGATGGTAGAAGGCCTTTTTAGCCCATGAAACCTGTGCTGCTCAATTACATTCAGTTGACTTATGAAACTGCAGGGCTTTGGAAAATGGGAGGAAAATGGAGCACTTGGGAAAATCCACATATACAAACTCCTTACACAGTAGCAGATTCAGCTCAGGGCGCTGGCACTAGTATAGCATTGTGCTAACCCACTACGCTAACTGTGCCATCTTTCACTAACCTATAGACACATCAGATCATGTAGTGTAGAGAGGGGCCAATCAGTCGATTGAACTTTGGTTAGGTCTTTGAAACAACCATCTCAAGAGCTTCATGTGCCTGTCCATCCCTCAGTCCTCTGCATTTCTTTTTCTCATCAAGGACTTGATCAATTTCCATTTGAAAATATCTCTGGAATATTTCTCCACCACCCTCTCACATTGCAAGGAAGACCCCATGAATTATGAATGGCCATCTGTGGATGCTCAAGAAATAGTGTACTCAGAAGTCTGGCACATGAAGATTTTTAAATGAGTAATGCTCAAGTGCATCTGGGTCCCTTGTTGCAACTCCAAGCCAAATTGCAATGCTCTCCTACTGACCATAACTCACTATGCATCTTCAAAATTACACCACAGTGTGGTATCATAGATAGGCAGAAACTTGTCCTTCAGCTCAATACGTCCACACCAACAATCAAGACCCCAGATATACTACCTTCCCATAAAAAGCACCCATGGTCTATCCACACAACTCTGTAAGTTGTGATTTCCTGCAGCCAGTCAGCTTGCACCAACTTGCGGCTGTTTGGTGTGTGGGGGGAAATGGGGCCACCAAACACAGGGAGCAAACGGGGCCACCAATCACTGTCAGCACTGAGGGAAAGGATTGAACTGGGGTGGCTGGATCTATGATGCAGTGGCTCCACCAGCTGTGTTATGGTTGCAGCCTAGAGGAAAGAATTACACCTGGGTAACTAGGTACAATGGAATCCCACCCCAGACACCTCTTCCCCTTTCCTACCCTCTCCACTTTCTGCAGGGACTGCCTGCTCCACAACTCATCCCTTCCCACTAATCGTCCTCTCGTTACAACACCTGTTACCGCAAGAAATGCTACATTTGCACTTGCATCTCTTCTCTCAACTCCATTCAGGGCCACAAACAGTCCTTCCAAGTGAAGTAACACTTGTAAATCTGCAGGGGTTATTTGCTACACCCAGTGCTCCCTTTGTGGCCTCCTCTCCATCCAGGAGACTGGACGCAGACAGGGAGCTCGGTTCATTGCACATCTTTGCTCTATCCACTGCAACAGCAAGGACCTGCTGTGACACACCATTGTCACACAAATATGTCTGTCCATGGTCACATGCACTGCCAAACTGAGGCCACCCAAAAATTGGAGGAACACCTTGTGTTCTGTTTTGGCAGTCTCCAACCAGGCAGCATCAATGTCAACTTCACTAATTTCCGATAAACTCCCTCTTCCTGTCTCTCTCTTTCTTTATCCTTCTGTCTCCTATCCTTCAGCTCCCCATGCCTCTCCCTTCCCTTCTGTCAGAGAGCTACCCTTCTTAGTCGTATGCCCTTTCCTCTATCACTTTTCAGCTTCTGTCCCTTCTATGCTCTAGCCTGTATCTGTTTATTACCTCTTACCTGTTTGCCTGTGCTCCTCCCCTTACTCCCTCCTCTCCTCCCCCTGCCTTTTTATTCAGGCATCGACATGTTTTTCCACATTCCCAATGAGGTGCTCAGGCCTTAAACGTTGACTGCCTTTTATTTCTTGTGAATCCTGTCGAGTTACTCCAGCACGTTTGTGTACTGAATAATATTCTCAGCCTCTTCTTACTACCAGCCTGCTTGCTTCCTGCCATTAACACAAGTGGTCATGCAATCATAGAGCCACAGGAGTCTGCAGCACAGAAACAGATCTTTTGGCCCATCGTGTCCATGCCAACCAAGCCAGTCCTATTTGACTGTGTTTGACCCATATCCCTCTAATCTCTTCCTAACCATGTACCTGTGGAAATGTCTTTTGAATGTTAAAATTGTCCCCACCTTTACCACATGCTCTGGCAGCTTGTGTTCCATGTATCCACTACACTCTGTGTGAAGAAGGTGCTGCTTGGTTCCCTTTTAAATCTTTCCCCTTTAGTCTGGATTCTCCTTCCCTGAGGGGGAAAAAGACTACTTACCATATCTATACCCCCGATAGTCTTATAATGTCCTTCCTTAGCCTCCTACACACCAGGGAGTGAATTCCCATCCGATCCGGCCTCTCCTTGTCATTCAAGCCTCCCATTTCTGGCAATATTCTCATGAATTTTTATCTCCATCCTTTTTCATGATAATATTTCTCATTGTTTGGCGACAAAAACTACACTGAACACTCAGTTCAGTCTCCTGTTACAGAGAGATGACATGACAACACTTTGCTCAAAGGGATGTAGCCTTAGAAGAACTGTCACACTCACAACTGAGACTCCTGTAACCATGAAGTCCCAGAAAACTCTTCCACGATCCAATAAGAACAAGGCTGATCAGATATTGATAGAACACACAGAGAAATGTTGGAGGAACTCAGCCGGTCTCGCAGCATCCACGGGAGGTAAGGATATATTGCAGACTCTTTGGGCCTCAGCTCTTCTTCAAGGCAGAAGCAAAACAAAAACACAAAACATCTGAATAAAGACTGGAGAGAGAAAGGAGGAAGAATAGGAGGGGGAAGCGTCCAGATCAAAAGGTGTTAATTGGATAGGATGAGAGGAAATGTGAGAATTGATTTTGGCTCTGTGAAAGGAGACAAAAGGAAAAGGGAGAAGACAGAGCTGATGCAAAAGTGATGGGGGTGGGGGGTGGGGAAAGGCTGGGGAAGGGCCGGGGGAGGGTTTAAACAGAAACTGGAGGTCAATGTTAATGCCATCTAGTTGAAGGGTGCCCAGATGGAATGCAAGGTGTTGTTCCTCCAATTTGCAGGTGGTCTCAGTCTGGTAGTGCATGAGACATTTCTTCCGGTCCCCTCCCCTCTCTCCAAAAGGATGGCTCTCTCTGCCCCCCATCTTGTCCATTCTCCCCCCCCTCCCGCCAATAAACCCTGCACTTATCCCTGTGTCTGCCAAAATGAAGCAGGCAGACAGAAGACAGAGCTGAAGTTCTCAAAAAAGTGATCTCCCAATTTGCACCCAGTCTATTGGCCTCAATTCCACTTTCCAGTCTGTTCCTCATTTTCATGCACAGAAGCCACACAGATACAGGGACCTTTGTCTACCTGAGAGTAACCTCACATGGCCTCACCCTGACAGTATATGAGGCCATGGAAAGACATGCTGGCAGGGGAATGGGAAGTGGCATTGAAGTGGCTGGCCACTGGGTGGTTCTTCCTGTTTCAATGTATAAAATAAAGGTGCACCGCAAAATGATCTCCAGTCTGCATCCAGTCTCTCTGATGTAAAGAAGGCTGCATCAGGAGCACCACGTTCAGTAGATGACCCCTACAGATTCACAAGTGAAGTGTTGCTTCACTGAGAAGGGCTGTTTGGAGGACCAAATAATGGTGAGAGAGATGTAGGTGCAGGCGTAGCACTTTTGGCACACAGGGGTAAGTGCAAGGTTAGGTGAGGGGGGGGGGGGAGATTAATGGAATGTGATGAGTTGTCAAGGGGGTCACAGAGAAAGCGATCCTTTTGGAGAGAGGGGAGGGGAGTGGGATCCTGATGGAGTTGGTGGAAATTACAGGCAATTATATGTTGGATGTGAAGGGTGGTTGGTGAGTCTTATTCCTGATACATCGAGGAGGGGGAGATGGGGCAAGGGCAGATGTAACAAATTAGAGAAGCGAGTGAGGGTTACATTGATCACAGTGGAGGGGAAAACACATTTACTGAAGAAGGAGGACATCTGAGATGTCCTGGAGTGGAAAGCCTCTTCTTTGGAGTAGATATTGTGGACTTGCCTGTCAGCTACTAAACTTCTGAAAAGCAAACCTTTGAGACACGGAAAGAAACCATAAAATGCCAGAGATAATCAACAGGTCAGTTAGCATCCACAGAGAAAGAAACAGGGGTAATGTTTTAGAGTGATATCTTTTCATTAGAAATAACATTTTGCCAGTTCTGATACTTCAACCTGAAATATTAGCATTGTTTTTCTCTCCACGGATGCTGACTGACCAAGCACCATTTTCTATTTTTATTTAGGCAATTGACTTTGTGGGTTCTTATTTCTCAGCCTTGTTTTTATCTGGATCCTCATTTCTCGAGAGCAGCTGTCAATTTGGGCAAAGTGGAGTCGTTCTCTTTCTCTGATCCCGCACAATGGCAGCATCAAGCACTCTCCTAATTGTCTCCTCAATCGAAGTGAGATGCTCTCATACATTTTCATCCCTGAAGGAACTTCCCTGTGCTCTAACCAAAGGCATCATCTGAATTTTAAACATTTCGGCAGGGAAAACACACCAGTTTGACAAACAGAGCAACTGTTGGCAATCTGAGCGATCTGCTTGTCAGTGCTTACAAAGTGCCCCAGGCCTGCTGAAGTCTCGCCAGCTGTCTGGACTCGGTAACAAATATATAGCTCGAGGGATAAACAATGACAGAATCATAATGCAAAATCCTGGTGCCTTTGTTTTTGCTGTTTCCTCATTAATACAAAAATAACTCAAAAGACTGAGAAAATATGGATGGGTAAAGGAACCCCCCCCCCCCCCTCACCCACGTCATCCATGAATCAGGAATGAGCTGAAGAATGCAGGGGATCTTACCGGAAAGTTGGATGAAGCAGTAAGTTATTCCAGGAACAAATAACGAGATGCTGGAGATATTCAGCGGGTCAGGCGGCATCCATTGGTAGGGATGGTCAGTCCACGTTTTGGGTTGAGGGGTTTTATTGAGGCTAAAGTAATAAGTGGGGTATTGGATAGATGGTGGGCAAGGCAGAGAGACCACTGGGAAGGAATGGGGTAAGTTAGAGACAAAGACAAGAACAGGAGTAGGCAAAGAGAAGGAAACAATGGAAGGTGAGAATATTGGACAGACATGTCACTGTTTGGATGGTTGGGGAAGTTGAAATGGTTGGCTGCAGGAAATGAGTGACATAGTGAATTGAATAGGAAATCTAGTGGCTTAGGGGTTTAAATTTAAAAAAAATGGTGTGGTGGCTTTGATGAGAACAGTTGGGTGACGCCGTGGAAATGTGGGTGATAAGTGATTTAGATGAGGGAGACTGGGCACCCAGTGGGTTGGGTAAAGAAAAAATGAATGGCATTATGAGTTTCAAAAATAAATCGGGGGCATAGTGGGTTAGATCAGGAAAAATAGATCACACCATGGGAATGATAAATAAAATTGGGAAACAGTGATTTAGACAAGACTGCAGGAAGTGGCAAAACTAGCCAGCTCCCTAATGGGCACCAACCTCCCATCCATTGAAGTCTTCTATGAGAGATGCTGCCTCAAGAAGGCAGCCAACATCATTAAGGATCCCATCACTCTGGTCACACCTCTTCTCACTGCTACGTTCTGCTTGAAGACCAGCACTTCTCGGTTCAAGAACAGCTTTTATGCAAGAGCTTATAAGATTCTTGAACTTCTCCATACAACCTTAACCATAACCAGACACCATACCGTGACCACCAAAATATCTCTCTGAACCTTTGAAGCATCACTTTTTCTCTTACACTAATTGTATCTGTGAACATTTATTTATCTATCCTTTGCAATTTATTATCTCTTCTTCTGTCTTGGCATATTGTGGTAATTTAATGTGTTCCATTGGTTTATCTTACGTACCTGTATGGCTGCAGGAAGTAAAAATTTCCGTACACCAGCATGTTGTACAGATGTATAGATGACCATAACCTCTCATTACTCACACTGGGGTGACACATGGATTATGTAAGGAATTCTGTTTAACATTGTGATTTACATTAAAAAAAATATGGATTGAACTGTTAAATAAGGGAAGCTTTGGATTAGTGACCAGTTTCTCTAAAATTACATGGTTCAGCTGCAGTGAAGAGAATCTGACAATTGATAACTCTGGGTAAAAAAGGAGCTTGACGGTCATCAGAGGAGAATCAAAAGTGCAATAAATATTATAGGAAACAATATATCATTTTACATTGGATCCCAAGCTGTCTGTCTGAGACATAGAGCAAATAAACTTTAAGGGAGCTATAAAATGTGGCTCAGGCTATTGCAAAATGGAAAAAATTATGGAAAAATGCAATGAGAGATTGAAAGGGTTGAAAAGGTTTATGAATAGAAAGAACATTGAAAATAATAAAGGCAAAGGAGTTTAACTGAAATTGAAGATGTGTTGGAGATTGTATTTTCCAAATGACAGTAGAAGAGAAACCAAGATGTGGAACAACTAGCGAGTTCCAAATACAAAGGAGCTATTTATTCTGAAAAGAATAGCAAAATTTAATAGGCCAAAGGACTAATAAAAAAATTCAGACATAACATTAAATGAGCAGATCTTCTACTATTCATTCAATCTTTAAACTGCACTCGAAATCTTGCAATGAGTTTGGAAGGTGATTAACCACCAATATACCCAGTTCAAGGAAGGAGAGGACAGTACGTCTTACCTTCATTATGATCAAACATTGGAACTTAGCACAGATTTGCAATGAATTTAATGATAAGTGTATATTGTCAGATGCTTAAGTACAATGTTCAGGTGCACCAAAATTCTTGCTGCAGCCACAGTGGTATGTAAGATGCACCAACCATAATACTCTGAATTTAATTGCCACTGTATGCTAAGATAGAAGAAGAGATAAAAAAAAATAAAAGGATAAATAAATATTTACAGTTGGAGTTCATGCCAGAAAAAAAATGATGTTCCCATGGCCCAGACAAATCTTTTGGTGGTGTTCATGGTTCCGATTGCAGTAGTGCGGGGAGGTTCAAGAGCCTGAAAGCTGTTGCATAAAAACTGTCCTTTAACCTAGAGGGGCTGGACTACAGGTTTCTTTACCTTCTGCCTAAAGAGAGGAGTCAGAAGAGGTTGTTACCAGAGAGATGGGAGCCCTTTATAATGTTGGCTGCCTTCTTTTTTTTAAAAATCGTTTATTTAAAAATTTTGACGATACATGCTGTCAATCACAAGATTAAAAATTACAAGTACAAATGTAAATCAAGTATTTACTCCATGATGGTTGTATTCCAATGCCAAACTACCCAAGAAAAAAGCCTAACAAAGGGTGGATATAAAGAAAAGGCAAGGAAAGGAGAAAAAGATAAGGAAAAGAAGGAAAAGAAAGCAGAGTGGATTGCTGAATAGTGTCGCACACCCCACAGATCATAAGTTCATATTCTATTTCATTTTCTTTGGAGAAGAATAAGTAGAACACAGCTAAAGATTTACACCTGAAAATTGTAAATATGGATGGCAAACTTGTAAAAAATATGTCGTACTTATTTCTTAAGTAATAAGTGATTTTCTCAAGGAGAACACAGCTATGTATTTCTGCTTTCTAATGTGCCATACCAAGATGTGAATCAGACTTCATGCAACTGTTATACATTTTCCAGCCACTGCCCACACAATTTTAATAAATTCTATTTGATGTTTAGATAGTTTTAGTTTAGGTCTTATCCCTGCAATATTACCCAGTAAAAATAATTCTGGATTTTGTGGAAATTTAATTCCTGCAATCTGCTCTAAGAAATTTCCTAGGTCGACTCAAAAAGGTCTCACTTTAGACTATAGCCAGGTTGAATGTAAAAAAGTAAGAAGAAGTGCAATTCCACCTCTCCCCAGTTGGACTAATAAATACCAGAATTGAATATTTTGTAAAAGCTTAAAAACTTATTCTAAAGTTGTTGAATATTACAAGAGTATAATGGCTACTAATATAAAGAAACCAAAAACACAATTTCAGAAGAAACTTTTATTCAAGAGTACAGAGGAATTAAGGCCTACTTACCAAGTGGAATCTACGGAGTCAACTGGTCCGACAGCCAAGCCTCAACACACTCCATCTTGTATTTATTTAATTTCTGTGGTGTGCGATACAAATTAGCATATTAGTCAAACTATCCTGACATAGTTCAGACCAGATTTCCTCATCTATTCTTACATTTAAGTTGGAGTCCCATCTCTGCTGGACTTATAGGACAAGCCCCCCCCCACCCCGGCTGTTTGAGGGGGGGTCCCATTTGAAGTAAATGATACGTTGCTGAAGTAAGTTTTTTTGTGTTTCCCTTTTTGAATCAGAATCTCCACATCACTGCAATTTGATAAAAACATCGTTGGGCCCAATTTATCCCTTAGATACGTTCTTATTTGAAAATAGCAGAAGACTGCGTTGTTAAGAATTCCAAACTTACTTTTTAATTGTTCAAATTACCTCAATTGTCCCTGCTCATAACAATCTTTAATGTATCTAATTCATTTATGAGACCAAATTTCAAAAATTTGACAACCCATTGTACAAGGTATAAGCCTATTATGTCAGAGGAGTTTGGGGAGATAAACCCCACCTTGTTCCAATATCACTATTTATTTTATACCAAATATTGATTGTGTTTCAGCAAAAGCGGTTTCTCTCTCACCAGTTAGTAATTTCACATCCCATTTATATATAAAGTCCTCTGCCATTCTCCCTTCTATTTTATCCAATTCTATTTTCACCCATGCAGGTTTAACTCCTTGCTCAAAAACAGAAAATAAGAAATCTCACTTGATAATTTTTTTTAAATTAGGGAGTTGTAAGCCTCCCAGTTCATATTTCCAAGTTAATTTTTTTCTTTTTAGATCCTCGACATCTTACCTTTCCAAAGAAATTTTCTGACATATTTATTCAACTCCTGAAAGCACCTCTGAGACAATGGTTCGGGCATGATTGAAAGAGATATTGTGCTCTTGGAAATATATTAATTTTAATACAATTGATTCTTCCCACTAGTGTTATGGGTAAAGCTATCCATCTGTTTATATCTTCAATCTTTTTGAGTAAATATAACTAATTCAATTTGTATAAATTTTAAAGTTATTATCCATACATATTCATAAATATTTTTATTTCATTTGCTGATCATTTAAATTGGGTATCTCTTTGACACTGAGTATAGTCTCCTCCTGTAATTTCACTCATTCCAATTTATTTTAAAACCCAAAATTTTCCCATAATCTTCCAGTTTTGAGTATAGTTTCTGTAACAAGTTTGCTGGTTCTGTCAAATATATCAACACATCATCACAAAATAAATTAATTATATATTATTCCTGGTTAACCCTTAATCCTTTAATATCTGGATCTCAAAGAAGTACTTCTGCAAGACGTTCTATAGCTGAAATGATTAGAGGTGGGGATAACGGACATCTTTGCCCACTAGATCTTGATAACTGAAAAAGATTTAGAAATTTGTCCATTAGTCCTCGCTTTAGCTTTCGGTTTATTGTATAATGTCTTGATCCAATTGGAAAAATTTTACCTAGTCCAAATTTTTCCAGCACTTTAAATTAAAAAAAACCCACTCCAGTCTATTAAATGCTTTTTCTGCGTCTAATGCCACAGCAACATTCAGACCACCTTTCTTTTGTGGTAAATGAATTATACTAATCGACCTAGTTACATTATCAGCCGATTGTCTCTTTTACACAAGGCCTGTTTGGTCTATATTTATCAATTTTGGCAAGAATTTTGCCAATCTATTTGCCAAGGCTTTGGCAATGATCTTATAATCTGAATTTAATAATGAAGTAGGTCTATAAGATGATGGTTTCAAATGGTTCCTATCTTTTTTTGATATCGCTATAATAATTGTCATTGAAAATGTTCTGGGAGAGTACATATTTCAGATGCTTAATCTATCACTTCCATAAAAGGAGGAATCAACAAATTCTTTATAAAATTCAGGAGGGAAACCATCTTCTCCCAGAGATTTATTGGCTGCCTTCTTGAGGCACCTCCTTATGTAGATGTATTCAATGGGTTGTATTTGTAATTTTTTACAGCACTCTGTATTCAATGAAAGTGAACGTGTTAATCAAATACAGCCAACGTGGCAGATGGTTTTTGACAGGCTTAATAACATTCATGAACAAGATGGATGAAGTGTGGGTATATGAATGACTTGGAAATTGAGCTTACTCTTGTTAAAATAAAAAAGTGCAGATGCTGCAAATCTAAAACAAAAGCATAAAATGTTGTACATACCAGGAGAAACCTTTTGTCTCTAATTCTGGTTCTCTTCCCATGGATGCAGCCTGACCTGTTGTTTCCAGCATTTCTTGTTTTATGTCTTCCTGGATAGTGAAATAATTCAAAATTATGGTAAATATATCATATAGAACTTGTATAGTGGGTTGTTCTGTGGAAGGTTTAGGCAGTGGTTCTCAACCTTTTTCTTTCCACTCACATACCACTTTAAGTCATCCCTATGCCATCAGTGCTCTGTGATCAATAGGGATTGCTTAAGGTGGTATGTGAATGAGAAGGGAAGGCTGAGAATCACTGCTCTAGACCCAATTTTTACTGAAATATTTTGCTTGAGAAAAATTGGATTTTGGCCCATTTCTTTTGGAGTTATGAATCTGTGCACATAATGAGTCAATTAGGTATGATTAAAACAGTGGTTTGAAAACTTTTTCTTTCCCCCTACATACCACCTTTTTAATCACAGAACACCTATGGCATAGGGAATACTTAAAGTGATATGTGGAGGGAAAGAAAAAGGTTGAGAACTAGTGGTTTAGGGTTTTTAATGGCTATAGGAAGATTGGTAATGGCAACCCCTTTGATCTCATAATAATTGCTCTGCATGGTGAGCATAGCGGTTAGCACAATGCTGTTACTGCACCAGCGACTGGGGCCTGGGTGCGAATCCCATGCTGTCTGTAAGGATTTTGTATGTTCTCCCCGTATCTGCATGGGTTTTCCCCAGGGGCTCTGGTTTACTCCCACCATCTAAAAATGTATGGAGTATTGCAGGTCTATTGGGTGTAATTGGATGGCACATGCTTATGGGTTGAAAGGACCAGTTACCGTGCTATTTGCCTAAATTTCTAAATGGTGATGAGGGACAAAATCTTTATCATTTTGAACATAAGTATATGAGAAATTCGAGCAGGTGTTGGCCATCTGGCTGATCAAGCCTGTTGCACCATTTAATAGGATCATGGCTGACCTGGCAGTAGACTCAGTCCACCTACCCTCCTGTGCCCCATGAGCCTTAATTCCCCTATGATGCAAAATTCTATCTATCTGCATCTTAAATACATTCAATAAGGCAGTCTATATTGTTCTCTTGGGCAGATTTACTAATCCCTAGAAGCAGTTTCTCCTCATTTCCATCTTAAATCTACTCCCTCTCCCAACCTAGTTCTAGACTAACCTACCTGTGGAAACAATGTTCCTGCTTCCTCCCTCATAATCTTTTATGTTTCTGTAAGATACCCTTTCATTCTTCCAAATGATAGCGAACACATTCCTAAGCAATTTAATCTCTTCTTATGGTTTTTCATCCTTTAATCTCTGGAATCAATCTAGTGAACCTCCTCTGCACCACCTCAAAAATCACTATAGCCTTTGCAACATAAATGTTGAAACTTTACATGGATATATGTGAGAGAATGCAGGAAAACAAAGGAGGAGTTTATACTATTCTTTACCCCTTCCCTTTCAGTTCTATCATTCCACTATTGTCAACTTCTCTTCTTATCAGATTCCTGCACCTGCAGTCTTTGTTTTCACTTATCATCTCCAACCCTCTATGACTCTTCTTCCACCAAATGAACCCTTTTATTCTTTTGCCTCTCTCCCCCTTTGTCTGGCACCTGCCAATCAATTGCCTCAGTCTGTTATCCTTCATCCCTTCCCTGGTTCACCAATTCCCAACAAACTCCTGACCGGTCCTCATCACACTATCTCCCCTCTGAACAGGGTTCTGACCCGAAACATCAACCATTCTCTTTCTTGGACTTGTGTTGCTCCTCCAGCAGAGCATTTGTTGCTCCAGATTTCAGCCTCTGCAGTCTCTTGTGTGTCTCCTGGAGTCTATATTTTGTGGCATCAGAGTGAATGACATGGAGAACAGAAAGATCCAAACAAACTCACAGGAAATTGATGAAGGTAAGGTGGTAGATGTGGTAAACTCTAATGCATTTGGATTTTAGTAAGGCTTTTGAATTCAGAAAGTAATTGGACCGAGACCCTTAACTGTGTGGATTCAGAATTGGCTTGCCAGTAGAAAGAACAGTGTAAAACTAGATGGAATATATTCTCAGAGGAGATCAGTGAAAAGAGGAATTGTTCTGCGATCCCTTTTTCTGTGATTTCTATAAATAACCTGGATGAAGAAGTGTAAATTTGCTGATGACATAATAGTTGTATGTGTTGTGGGTCGTGTAGAAGGTTGTCATGGGTTACAACAGGATAAGAAAAGGATGCATATTTGGGTGGAGAAGTGACAAATAGAGTCCAATCCAGTTAAGTGTTAAATGATGCATTTTGAAAGTTTGAACTTGAGGTTGGAGTATATCATTAATAGCAGGATTCTTAACAGGAAGTAGAAAGGGGGCTTGGGGTCCAAATCCATAGATGTCACAAGTTTGCCATGGAGGTTAATAGGGTAATTAAGAAGGCTTATGGTATGCTGGCTTTCATTTGATGAGTTTAAGAGCCCTGGAGTAATGTGGCAGGTCTATAAAACTCTGGTTAGATCACACTTGGAGTATTGTGTTCAGATCTGGTCACCTCACTACAGGAGGGATGCGGAAGCTTTGACGAGGGTGCAGAGGAGATTTACCATGATGTTATCTGGATTGGAGAATGTGTCATTTGAGGCAGGTTTAACAGAGCTAGGGCTTTTCTTTTTGGAATGAAGAGGGATGAGAGGTGAGCTAATAGAGGTCAATAAGATTATAAGAGGCATAGATAGGGTGGACAGCCAGTATCTTTTTCCCAGGGCAACAGTAGCAAATACCAGAGGACACCTGCATAAGGTGAGGAGAGGAAAGTTTTGTTTACACAGAAAGTAGTGAATGCCTGGGATGCATTGGTACAACAGGGACATTTAAAAACTAGGAACATGGATGCAAGACAAATAGGGGGCTATGTGTGTGAGGTAGGGAAGGTTTAGACTGTTGAGTTGATTTATATTGGAAGGCACAGCAACATGGGTCAAAGGACCTGTAATGTTCTACTTTTGATGAAATTGTAAATGAATTTAGATTTATGCAGGAACCACTTATTCCGCACCAGATTGGAACCAAGAATTCTCTTCTGAAAAAATACTGTAAATGCTCTGGAACAAACATGGCTTTAAAACTATGAAAGATAGATTTTTGTCAGGAAGACAGCTTTGGAGAACTAGTGAATTTTATCCAGGATGAAATTGAACGGTGGAGGAGATGTATGGAATAGAATGGTCTCATTTTCCTATCCTCCTATAACCCTGGTTGCTGACACTCTAATAGCGTTGCCACGTCATACACATTAGTACCATGCACAGATGCATCGAAATTTCTTACTTGCTGCAGCCACACAGGAACTTTGTAAAAAATATTCCAATCATATACATTAATGTACCACATGGAAAGAACAGATACGGAGTGTATAGATGATAGGAAGGATGTGAAATCTTTGGAGGGGGTGCAGGGGAGATTTACCAGGATATTGCCTGGATTGGAGAACGTATCTTTAACAGAGCCAGGGCTTTACATTTTGGAGCGAAGTAGGATGAGAGGTGACTTCATAGAGGTCAGTAGGACATATTTATTTTCAACGTAAAAATAGAAAATGAATATTCACAGATACAGTAGAGTGAAAAAAAATGGTGTTTCATTAGGGCAGATAGAGCTTCTTTAGATCTGGAGTCGATTCTAGTTAGGATTGTAAGTGAATGAGAATATAATTTTGTTAAGTTCTGGATGCCCTGAAAGGAAGTATATTCAAAACATAGAAAACACACAACACAGAAATAATAAACACCAGGGAAAATATGATTTTTTTTGAGAGAGCCGATTCAGATGACATTATTTTCAGCATAATGGTGAGAAAACTCAGCTCAATGGAGATTATAAAGGTGGTGAAGAATCTTGATAAAAGGGAAGTATCGTATTTGACTGGGGAACTAGTAACGAGTCTTACTGTCTTGGGGTAGCATGGCTAGCGTTGCAGTTAATGCAATGCTACTACAGAGCCAGCGACCTGGATTCGGCGCCACTACCGTCTGCAATGAGTTTGTGCATTCTCCCTGACTCTGCATGGGTTTCCTCCCACTTTAGGTTGATCATTTGATTGGTCACAAGGGTGTAATTGGGTGGTGTGGGCTTGAGGCCTGAAAGGGCCTGTTACTGTGCTGGATCTCTAAACTAAACTAAAACTCAATCGACGTACATGGAATCCTTGATTCGTTGTTGTGGTGCAACCACTATTATTTGTACTTATATGAACTGGCCTGTCCCCTGAACCTGTGACTCCTCCCTCCTGGAAATCCCTATCAAGGCTGTTATGCCCAAACTCCTCCCTCAGTACCTACCTTGGAACTGGGCCAGCAGCATGTGAAATATGTTGATATCTTAAGGAGATTAAAGCCTATTCATCATATCTCTCTGTCTAATGTGGTTGATCAATAGCGCTACAATTGTTCCTTTAAAAGGAAAGTATAAATTGTTTCCAATAAAGTCTATGACAACATGGGCAGTTTGTGTTACAGGAAGGCAAACTACTGGAAGAACTAAGCAGGTTGGCAACTGTAGTCTCCTCTGCAGTGTGTTGGCAAGGCTAGTTTGCTATTTCCCCCTTCTGGACTCAAACTTGTTTATTGCTTTGATCCTTTCTTGTTGATACCTTGGTTCCAGTTGAATCCAGAGTGCAAGGGGTGAAAATCTTTAACATCCAGCTTGCAAAGACCAGATATAAAAAGTTCTTGCTTGGACTTGACTCAGCAACTATCCTCCAAATTCTCCAAAAAGGTCACAAGTTAGTTGAAGTGAAAATCAGAACAAAATATTATGCTGGTGACCAGAGACAACATTTTCCAAACCAAAAAGCTGTGATCTGGAAAACATTGTCTGTAAGTGGAATCCCAATTCTATGGTGATGTTCGAAAGGACATCGGATATATAGTTCGGCAGCAGAAGGATATCAGGGGAAAGTGCAAGGGAATGGAAATAATTGCTAATGTTTGGCAGGTCAGTGGCATCCATGGAGAGGAAAACAGAATTAATGTATCATGCCAAATACTCTTCCCCTGTGTGACATCATTCACCAGTGTCAGGGGAAATAGGGAGGATGGGGATGAGACAGATTGTTGCAGAAGGAGATGGGGGAAGTTTAATTGTGCATGGGGAGAATTTGATACTAACACTGAAATGGTAATGTTCCATTTGTCTACATTTGTATGACCTATATTGATGAATGAACCAACACATAATCTTCATATCACCAGGATAGCTGAAAAATGTACTGTAAATGTACTCATTATATTTTATTATTTTTCACAATGGCTTTTTTCGTTATTCATTGCTTCATTGTAGAAACACAATTCTCAGATTCTATCATTCTTAAAAAAAGAGGAACCTTTATAACTTGTGATAGTAATAAATTATTATTCGCTGATTTATGAACAATACTCAAATGTGCTGGAAAAACCTAACCCCAGCATCTGCACTTTCTTGGTTCACTCCATTCACTGATTTATGCAAGGTTTCATTAATTTTGCAATGCATTTGGATCTTTGTCAGATATTCTACCACAAATATTAGGCAAGACAGCAGATCCAGAGGAAACCGAAGGCGCACAGGGAGACTTCAGTTGCTGCAAACTGAAGTTGAACACAATGCGCTGGAAGAACTCAGGAGGTTGAGCAGTATCAGTGGAAGTAAAAGAATGGTTGATGTTTAGGGATGAAAGCTTCCTTGAGACTGGGAATGTGGAGAGAGAAATGATTACAAAGTAGACAGAGTGAAAGGGATGGGATGGGGGCAGGATGGGTTTTTAAATATTTGGCTGCTTTTCCAAGGCAGCGGGAGTTGTAGATGGAGTCGATGGAGGGGAGAGTAGGGGTGTGTCTGATCTAAAGTCGCAAGCCTCTGCAGTTTCTTGCGGATTTCGGCTGAGCAGTTCTCGTCCCACGCAGTAATGAACCCTAACAGGATGCTTACAGAGGTTCCCCTGTGGAAGCTGTTAAGGGATTTAGGAGACATTGCCAAATTTCATCAGGCTTATGAGGAAGTAGACATACTGGTGCACTTCCTAGGCCATTGCATCAATGTGGGTGGATAAGACACTGAAGCTGTTTACCTCAGGAAGTTAAAACTGTCTGCGATCTCCTCTTCATCATGGGTAGGAAAGATAGCTGGCATAGAAAAAGTGAGGGGGGGGGGGAGAAGGGAAGGGAGATGGGCTGGATTATGATAAATGGAACCAGGTAAAGTGTGGGATGGTAAGAAGATGGAGCTATGGGGGAGGGGCAAGGGGTAGTGTATCTGAGTTTGCTGATGGCACTAAATTGTGTGGAAAAGCAAATTGTGCAGAGGATTCGGAGAGTGCAGAGAAATATCAATAGTTTAATTGAGTGGGGAAGGGTTTGGCAGATGGATACAATGTTGGTCAATGTGAGGTTATCCACTTTGGAATGAAAAATGGAAGATCAGAATATTATTTAAATGGAAAATGATTGCAGCATGTCACTGTGCAGAAGGACTGGGGAGATCTTGTGCATGAATCACAAGAGGTTGGTTGGGAGATGCAGCAGGCTATCAAGAAGGCAAATGGAATGTTGGCCTTCATTGCCAGAGGGATTGAATTTAGGAGCAGGAAGGTTATGATGCAACTGTACAAGGTACTGGCGAGGCCACATCTGGAGTACGGAGTGCAGTTCTGGTCTCCTTACTTGAGGAAGGCTATTGTGGCTTTGGAAGCAGTCCAGAGGAGATACCCCAAATTTATTCCAGAGATGAAGGGGTTAGCCTATGAGGAGAGTTTGAGTTGTCTGTGACTGCACTTGCTGGAGTTTAGAAGAATTAGAAAGAATCTTGTAGAAATGTTTAAAATTATGAAAGGCATAGATAAGGTAAGTTGTTTCCATTGGTGGGGGAGTCTTGAACTAAGGGACATAGCCTCAAGATTCAGGGTAGTAGGTTTAGGATGGAGATGAGGAGGAAGTGTTTTTCATAGAGGGTAGTAGAATTCACTGCCCATTGAAGCAGTGGAGGCTACCTCAGTAAATATATTTAAGACGAGGTTAGATAGATTTTTACATGGTTGGGGAATTAAGGGATATGGAGAAAAGGCAAATAGGTGGGGATGAGCCTATTCCTGATCCTATTTCTTATGTTCTAAAGACATAAGCTGGAAGGTAAAGGTGCAATTAGATAAGGAAGGGAAGATGATGGACAGTTGGAGCCTAATGGGGAGCAGGGAGTTGAGAGACAGGGGGTTTTAGGTGATGGAGGAAATGGATGAACTGGCATGGTGCAAGGGATTCAGAAGTTAATCTCAAAGGTATTGGTGAGATTAGTTCAATCAGTTGCTATGACCATTCAGTTCTGCTCCTTGGTTTGTCCATGTAACCTTTTATATCGAGCAGTCGTGATACGGTGAGATAGGTAAATGATTTGACCATTTGAGTTATCCCTTCAAAATGCCAGTCACACACAAATATCATTGATTTTAGTCACCAGACTTCACTGCGAGCTTGCTAAGCCTTTAAGTCAACATGAAGTTGGTTTGTTGGGAAATCCTGTTCCACCTGTCAGGGATATAACATGCCAACAGTAATAGAAATCGTTGCCACTCCCATCCTCTGAGCAGCTGAAACTTGAAGTTGCTTATTGGTGATAGAGGTTGGAGAGTATCTTTTGATGCATTCCCATTCTCTTGCAGGGCTTCCTCTGTGGAACTCTCTGCCCAAGGAAGCGGTAGAGGCTACCTCAGTAGATATAGTTAAGACACAGGTAGATTTTTGTTCAGTAGGGAAACTAAGGATAATAGGAAACAGGTGGTTAATTGAAGCCATGTCCAGATCAGCCATGTTAAATGGTGGAGCAGGCTTGACAGGCCAGGTGACCTTCTTCTGCTCCTGTTTCTTATGTTCTTATGTTCAGCCTCAAGCTTGAGGATGGGGGTTCCTGAGGGAGTCTGTTGGTTCAAGTCTGGAAGATCCAGGCTGTATAGTGGTGGGATACTCAGCCAGATGAAGCTGATAAAACCTCAGGATTATGACACTTGATTTGGAGTAGTGCACCATCTCCCTTTCAAGAGACAGCAGCAGGAACTTCGTGACTATGTGATTTACTTTGCAAGGTAGCATGAATTAAGTCATGTGAGGGTACTGAACAATTCAGATCATCTGCATCTTTGTTACACAATTCAAGAATCAAGATCTGACATCGTTGTGTTCACCAGATGCACAAAATTTGTTTTCCTGTTTGCCCTGTAAAAATGCACAAAGAAATACCACCAAGGTCGGTGCCAGAATGAATGTTAGAAGGGGGAACTAGCGTGTTGGGGGGGCACAGTGCAATGTTTATAAACTTGCTCAGCAGGGGGGCTGTTAACATCATCCAATGTAGGTGACGAGAGCGCTGCTTTTATTGCGTCAAGTGTTACTAGATGTTAATGATGCTCGACACACGCTAGTGACATAGTCTGACGGTGAGCGATGGCCGCGACTGTATGGGGCACAGCACCTCACTTGAGGGGAGACAATACCTGCAGATGCCTCCCTTGGTGCCGATCCTGGGTGCCACTCATCCAGCCCCATGATCAAGACGAGAAAGAGAAGCAAAGGAGTGTCCGTGGATCCCACAAGCTTCTCCGATGCTGCTGCCTCCTGGGTCCCTGTAACCTCCATAGCCACATGACCTCATGTCTGGTTCAGCAATGAATCAAAACTCCACCTGTCTGACACCCTCCTCAGCCCTTGGATCCGAACCCCAAAGCAATTAAGAAGTCATTATTGCCTAAGGCCCTAATGGAGCCCAGTTTGCCATTAGCACCCGCACAGGTCCCCATCCTGGTACCTGGTTCTTGGGCATCCCCTGGCATAGTTTGAGTCCTTCGGCCTCTGAGCCCCATCTTGATGCAAAGTAGGCACACCATGAACCTATCCTGTACAGTCAGGATGCAGATTTTGCGTCCAATCTTAATCCTGTCCTTTTTATTAGATGCATCGTAAAGAAAGATAGAAACTTCAGAGAGGATGCAGTGGAGATTTGTCAGGAAGATGGCTGGATTGGAGAATGCATTTTTTCCTTGGATGCTCTAGTTTCTTCCCACCTCCCAAAGATAAGTGGGTAGACCAGGTAACTGACTACAATATACTGCCCTGAGCATTTAGGTGAATGGTAGATTTTGGGGGCAATTGGTTTAAGTGCAGAGAGATGAGGTGTCAAGAAAATGTCTTCAGTCAATAGGTTTGTTTTGTATGTGCCACAAAATGTAGGGGGCCAAATGGCCTCCTCCTATGTTGTACAGAGGTATAAATATTTGGAAATACACAGCACTTTTCACAGCAACTCCTAGCCAGTCAAGGCTTTCTGAACATCATGCTTAGAAAAATGAACCAGATGAGGTATGAGTTTATTGTCATATACATAAGTACAATGTGCAAATGCACTGAAATTCCAACTTGCTGCAGCCACACAGGTACAAAAGTTTCAACAACTGCAAGGGCATAAATTAAATTGCCACAATATGCAAAGTCAGAAAAAGAGGTAATACACATAAAAGGATAGATAGAAAAATATGCAAGTTGGAGTGGTGTTTCAATCGTGCAGAGAGATCTTATGGTGAGCCTGGAGTAATTTATGGTTAAGGAATATTTTGTACAGTGAAATTCAAGAGGCTGATAACTGTGGGGTTAAAATCTGTTCTTGAATCTAGAGGTGCCACACCTCAGACTTCTGTAGCTTCTACCTGAAGATAGCAGCGAGAAGAAGTTCTGACCAGGGTGAAGGGGGTCCATTATTACTTTGTGTGCCTTTTCGAGGCAGCGCCTCACATAGATATCTTCAATAGATGGGAGTTATGACTGGATTTGTCAATTCCATACAAATAAGCAGTGGGAAAAAGATGGGTGAATGTCTTCAGCAGTTGCTGCTTGATGGATAAGCAATGGTAGGAGCAGCAGGAAATACCCAGCAGTTGTTTGAATATTGTTTATTCTTGCTTGAATGATTTCTAGTTTAAAGTTTTATCTGTTCAAAAAACAAACATTGCACTGATTTGATGATTTGAAACTAGTTTGCACTTCAGCTTGAAGTCTTGATATGAATCAGAATCAGAATTTATTCTCATGAAATCCATTGTTTTGTGGCAGCATCACAGTGTAAACATTTGTATCAACCATCTTACAAAATAAATAAAAAAAGATAAATCAAAAGTCAAAGTATCTATGGTTAATTATTCATTCAGGAATCAGATGGCAGAGGGGAAGAAGCTGCCCTTGTGCCAATGAGTGCTTGTCTTCAGGCTCCTGTACCTTTTTCCTGATGATAGCAGAGTAAAGAAGGCAAGGCCTGGCTGGTGGTGGTCCTTGAGGACAGAGGCTGCTTTTTGAAGACACTGTCTCTCGCAGATGTCCTCAATGGAGTGAAGTCTGGTGCCTGTGATGTCACAGGCTGAGTTAACAACCCTCTGCCGACAACCACGGTGTCATTGGCAAATTTGCAGATAGCATTGGAATTGTGCCTGGCCACATAGTTATTGGTGTGGAATGAGAAGAGCAGTGGGGTAAGCACACATCCTTCAGGTGCACCTGTGTTGATCATCAGTGAGGAGGAAACGTTGTTTCCAATTCGTACTGACTGTGGTCTTCTCATGAGGAAGTCAAGGATCCAGTTGCAAAGGGTAGGGGGCACAGAGGCCCAGATTTTGGAGCTTGTTGACTTGCACTTAGGGAACAATGCTGTTAAAGGCTGAACTATAGTCAATGAAGAGCAGTTGTATGTACAAGTTGCTGTTGTCTAGTTGATCCAGAGCTGAGTGGAGAGCCAGTGATATTGCATCTTCTGTGGAACGAATGTGATGGTAGGCAAATTTACTTAGGTATGTGTTAATTCTGGCCATGACTACCTCTCAAAGCATTTCATCACAGTAGATGTTCGTGCTTCTGAACAATAGTCATTGAGACAGTTCACTCTGCTCTTCATGGACACCAGGAAGATTCAGCTTTTTTGAAGCAGGTGGGAACCTCCAAGTGCAGCAGTGAGAGATTGAAAATTTCCATGAACACTCCAGCTAGTTGGTTGGCACATATTTTCAGTAACCTGCCAGGTACACCATCAGGTCCTGATGGTTCACCTTCTTGAATGATGTTCTGAAGTCAGCCTCAAAGACAGGTATCACAGGGTTTGCAGCCTTCGCGGGGATTCTCACAGGCACTGTTGAGATCCTTCAGCCATAGCAGGTGCTCAGCTCAGTGGGTAATGAAGCATCACAGCCATCTATGGTGTTCACCCTCGCTTTATAGGATGTAATGGCCTGCAATCCCTGTTACCGTGTATCTGTCTCTGTCTCTAGCTTCATACAGAATTGATTTTTGTTGTTGAGATAGCCTTCCTCAGGTCATACCTGGACTTCTTGTAGAGATCTGGATCACTGGCCTTAAATACCCTTGATCTTGTCCTCAGAAGGTTGTGAATCTTCTGATCCATCCAAGGCTTCTGGTTGGGGAACACCCCGGTACGTGCAGGTGGGCCAAGACATGGTCATGCAGAGCTTGATGAAATCAGTGACACTTGAATATTCATTCAAGTCCAAGGATGAGTTCTTGAATATGGTCCAGTCCACCAATTCAAAGCAGTCCTGCAGATGGTCCTCTACCTCCCTCCACTGCTGCTCTAGTCCACAGTTTCTGCTCCTACGCCAGGGAGTAGAAGTACAGCCAGTTGATCAGACTTGCCGAAATGCAGTTATGGGATAGCTCGGGAGGTGTTCTTCATAGCAAGTGATCATATGGATGTTGAAACCTGCTGCTTTTTGAAGTAAACCATCACCTTCGAATCTTACAGCACTCATGAGGATTCAGCGTTTGCTCACATGCTGCGGTCTCTTTGATGGGATCCCTAACAAAAAATAAGATGGTCAGAAGAGTCTTTCCAATTAAGGGAGCTTGGGGAGCACAAAATCAACATTTTTTGATTGCACAAAAATAAGGGATTTCACAAACAATGGGGAGTAGGCTAAACTGATTAGCTAAAAGGATGATACGTGGAATATGACCTAATGAACTGTGGAATGAAGGTTAGGATTGGTAAAAATCTATCCAGCAGAAGCACATTGAAGACATGAAATCTCATGCAGAGCTTGTTGAGTACATGGATCAAGCAGCCAGAGGAAACTGCAGCATTTGAGAGACAAGTATTTGGATAAGAAAGGTTCAGAGGGATGTAGACCAAATGGGAGTCGCTCAGATAGAAAACCTTGTCAGTGTGGATAAGTAGAGGTGGCCTATTTTTGTGGTTTATAACTCAATGACTTGAGAATGACCAAGGCTACCAATCTCACTATTGGGAGATTAATCAGAAAAATGAGCAATGCCAATTGAGGTGTATATAAAGAGGCCTTAGTGGTTGCATTAGTACAGGAAAAGGGTTAAACCATCATGAAAGTGCAGTTGTACAAGGCTAACAGCAATAACAAACAAGCTGGGATAACTGCAAATAAGTAATGAAATGTTGGGATTATTTCAACTTGGACAAGAGCAGGATAAATACACTTTAATTAAAAAGACACAAATTTTGAATGGTTTTGTATAAGTAAATAGGAAAAATTGATTTCTTTCTTCTGAAGACAGTAATGAAAGGCCATCAATGTAAGATTGCCCAAAATTTGGAGATAGAACTTTATTCAGAATTATTCAACCATATTCAACCATTCATTTTAATGAAGATTAATCAAGGCAGAAACGGGCTCTGCATCGTTGAGGGCAGAGAATAAGAATATCTGCAGCATGAGAAGACACAGGATTATGTGAACAGTGAGGTTAGTTCTAGAAAAGTAGTATAAAAATATTGTGGGGAAAATGGTTTTCAGAAACAACGAGCGCCAGAAATCCAAATGGATTTTCAGAAGATGCTGGAAGTACAGTACTCAGAAGCTCAAACAGCATTGAGTGAAAATTGAGTGAAGCATTGTTAGCCTGCTGAAACATTAAGTCAATTGTCTTTCGACTGACCTGTGTCTTATTTCCTGTGGCATTAGCCTACACAGACTTCTGTGCTGTAAATTGGCCGTTGGAAACATCGCTTGCAGATTGCAGTGTGCATGCCAATGCACAACTTAATTGCACTCATCCGCAGTGAGTACAATAAATAAAGCAGCTGTGTTCACTCTGGCAGTTCACAGTGACCCTTCATATCTCACAGTAGAGTCTGCATTGGCCAGTCTCTCTCTCTCTCTCTCTCACACACACACACACACACACACACACACACACACACACACACACAATTCTTGTCACCATTTGTTTCAACTTTAACCTTATGCATGGATTACTTTAAATCCATTTCAAACACTGCTCTGATGAAACAACAGTAATCGGATGAAAAGGAGAAGAGATCTAGTGCTGTGGTGCACACTACTCCTTGAACAGAATCTGCGTCACTACAAGAGTGGGAAGAGAACAAAATAACTGCTGAGGCTTATGCTTAGACATTGGAAGTCTGGGTGCATACAATTATAGTCCCTCTGATCATATGTAGAATGCATGGAAATATTCTTCACTGCAGATAACTGTCCAGAGAGAGGGAGATGATGAGAAAATACCTATACAGAGGATATTCTTCTCATTAAAACAGCTTCTAAAGCATGCATTATGTCAGCAAATCTTTAAATGGCAGAGTAAGGTATGTTTAGTGAAGTAAAAGACGATTTATATCCTGCTTTCTGAGAAGCTGCAAATTTGGAAATTGGGCTCAGAAGTCACACATGAGCAGAGCAGCCAGTTCAAACAGTGTGGGGCAGGATTACGGGTGGGGCTTGCTGTGGGGCAAGCGCAAGTCCTATTTCACAACGTGCCGCATGGGCCAAATTGCCTCCTATAACCATGGACACCGGGTGGATTTATATTAAACAATTGAAAGCTGAAAATACAGGGATTTGCCAGCTATTCTTTGACTTCATCAACATGAGCACCAACACAGCAGTCAATTGATCAAGAATACGTATCTAAGTTCAGCCAAGTAGTTCGAAAAAGAAGTAGAGTGAATTTGAAAACATTCTTGGCAAAGGTGTGTTTATTGTCATATAAGTACAATGTACAGATGCATCAAAATTCTCGCTTGCTGCATCAGATACACCAACTACAATAATATTCATTAATATGCCACAATATTGCAAGACAGAAAAGGATATAATACATATAAAAGGATAGATAAGTAAATATTCACAGTTACAGATGGTGAAAGAATAAAACTGCAGACAGATCTTTTGGTGGTCCCAAGATGGTTAATAATTAGAGTTAAGGTAATACAGCGAGGTTTGGGAGCTTGAGAGAATACAGAACACAGAACATTACAGCACAGTACAGGCCCTTCACCTCATGATGTTGTGCTGACCTATATAAACCTACTCCACGATTAATCTAACCTTTCCCTCCCTCACAGTCTGTCAACCCCTATTTTTATTTCCTCAATGTGCTGAGTATTTTTAATATCCCTTTTGTATCAGCCTTAGCCACCACCCCAAGCAATGCATTCCAGGCACCAGCCATTCGCTGCATAAAACTTCCTCCGACATCTCCTCGAAACATTCCCTCATTCACATTAAACGCATGTCCTCTGGTATTGGCCATTGTTGCCATGGGAAAATGGTGCTGGCTGTCTACTCCATCTATGCCCCTCTGTTAAGTTAAATCTCATCCTCCGTCACTCCAAACAGAAAAGCACTCACCCATTCAACCGTTCCTCACGAGACATATTCTCCATACTAGGCAACATGCTGATCAATAGCTGTTCTTGAACCTAGAAATTCTGGATTTCAGGCTTCTGTACCTTCCACCCAAAGGTAGCAGTGAGAAGAGGTTATGACCAGGGTGATAGCTGTCCTTTATGATATCACGTGTCTTCTTGAGGCAGTGCGTTACATATGGATGGAAGGTCAGAGCTCATGATGGACTTGGCTAGGGTTTTCACTTTCAGCTACCTTCTACATTCATGAGCACTCAAGTTTTCAAGCCAGGCTATGATGCAACCAGTCAGTATACTTGCCAGAGTGCACCTGTCGTAGCTTGATAGAATATTCAACGACATGCAAAATCTCCTCAAGCTTCTTAGAATTAGAGGTGCTGGTGTGTTTTCCTCATAGTTCCCTCGATGCCCTGGTATTGAATTATTGATGGCCAGCTGAAATGCATAGTTTATTACAAAGGTCAGTTGAATGAATTCAATCAAGTTTATTTATCATCCGTATTGTACAAAACAGCATTCTCCGGTCCTTGGTGCAACATATTGCAAACACACTTACAGACATAACATATATACAGACAAATGATACATATGCACAATACTTGTATACAACTATTAAAATAACTACATATTATTGTTAAATAAATAGTTGAGCCATGGAGCGTTTGTATCTGTTGTTCAGCAGTTTCACTGCCCGTGGGATGAAGCTGTTTCTTAGCCTGGTGGTTCTGGCCAATGAATACATTATTGACTGACATTTTGGGCAAAACCTGGATAAGAAATTGAAGCTAGGCTGTAATAAGATGCCTAACCATGAAAACAGTCAAAGATAAATTTCCAATTCTAGAAATAAAGACAGCTGAGATGGCATAAAAAGTTATGGAAAACCTTTAAAAGGATCAAATAGAATAAATGTCTTGATGAGGACATGAAATGGAACTAGAACTTTTTTGTTACAGTAATGGGACTATATCAAACAAGATGAGCTGTCAACAGAACAAGGGTCGTGTTAAACGAGGACACAGAATTGTGAGGATGAATTTTTGAAGAGCTTCACAATGAACATTCCAGAGTTATGAGCACACAGAGCCAATAGTCAGCAGTAGATAGAGCTGTTCAATAGCTATTGGGCACGTGCGCCATTGAAGGGGCAAGCCATCCAGACACCTATATAGCACTGAAAATGGACAAGTGAGACCTTGCAAGCAATTTTACTAAGTGCTCAATAACATTTAGATTAACTGGTGGCTCTTAAAATGAATTGAAGCAAAATATATTGGGTCTAGTACTACAAAGGAGAACACTATTGAAGAGCTGAGATCCACTTCCACTGCATTCCAGCAGAACGAGCCTCGGATTACAGTTAAACAAGAAAGCCTGCAGATACTGGGGTTGGGTCAGGAAGCAATGTCCCACCTGTAGCACCTATGACATCTTACTTGTTAGCCCATGCTCCTCCCTCTGCCCCTTCTTCCTACCCCCTCCTCCTCCCTCCCTCCCACCTTTTAATTCAGGCATCGGTCTCTATTTACTTATACCTGATGAAGGGCCCAGGCTTGAAACATTGGTTACCCATCGCTTCCCATTGATGCTGCGTCACCTGCTGACTTTCGACAGAATGCTTTGATTAGTTATATTTCGCAAACTCCAACAGATATTTGTGCATCTTGAGCACTGATTTAATTCACCTTATCACCTTATCACCCACTGTCAAAGAGTGTGACTGAGAAATTAGCAAGGATTGTCAAAGAAGAAGTGAAGAAACTATTTTAATAATGGGAGATCAAGCAGTGTGAATTGCATTGCTAAATTGCCAAAGTACAGAAGGCTCAGAATATGATTGAGTTTAATTTAGCCAAATCTTGAGTGAAGAGAAGTAGGTGAGAACTCAGGATTCAAGTCATGGAGCGAAACAATTTAAAACCTGGTAGAGTTCATGAGTTAACTCCATCTAATGAATAAATACTGGGAAACGGGATGACGTGATTATGGATGCATACAGTACAAAGAGCCTTCATGTGGAAAGAGAAGATAATATCCAAAGTTATACATATAAACATAAGAGGATATACAAGAGAATAGCAAAGAGTTTGGGGAGTTCAATCCAGAGGTTGATACAGTAAGGGCTGGAAGAATTTGCTCAAGATTCTACTGAATTCTGTCAAAGTCCAGTGACCTTCCTCAAATGAAGAGGTTCATACAGCACTAACTGTACATTTCTTTGTGTTGAAAATGATGCAGCAAAACTTTAAATTGGTTAGATTTACAAATAGCATTCTTCGATCAATCAATATTTCTTTCAAGGAAAGCAGGCAGTGTAGTGTATGATGTACATGTTTCACATAGCCACACATCTGCAGTGTGGATAAAGCTGAGCAAACTACTTGCTCTGTGTTTCTCCGTGCACTCTGCCTGCTGTATTTGAAACAAGAAACAATTGTGCATGTATGACACAAACTATCCAGTTGAATGGGGATTGTGGCCAAATCCACCTTGAAGAGACTTTTATTAATATTGTGTCTGGTCGCCCAGCCAGGGAAGGGGTGCAGGGGAGATTTACTAGGATCTTGCTGGCACTAGAGGGCTTGAGTGATAGGGAGACATTGAAAAAGCTGTGTCTCTATCCCCAAGAGCGTAGGAGGTTGAGGACATTAGGGTTAGGGTTAGGGTTTGTGCTCATATCTTTGTAGAGGGTAATAAAATCATGAGGAGCATGGATAAAGTGAATGCTCAGTCTGTTTCTCAGGGTTGGTGATTCTAGAACAAGAAAGCATGCATTAAGGTGAGCCAGAAGAGATTTAAGAAGTTCCTGGGGGAAAACATTTTCACTCAGTAGGCGTTCGGTATCTGGAACGAGCCGCCAGAGGAAACTGTGGAAGCGGGGTAAATTCTGGCACATTCAGAAGACATTTGGATAAATTTATGGACAGGAAGGATTTGGAAGGATATGGACCCAATATAGGCAAATGGGATTTGACAGAATTCTAACTTGGTTGGCCTGGATGAATTGCGCTGAAGAGCCTCTTTCATGCTGTTCAGTTCCATGACTCTGTGACATTATCTCCCAATATTGTAATTTTTCAAAACAGTAGAGACTTTAATGTTGAACTGTCCTCATTCTAATGATTTTAAATTGTATTGTTATATCTAACTGCTGAGACCTGGCTATCATCTATTTAATGCAAAATCTTTCACACAAAAATAGATATAATTTCCCCTTTTGGGCTTTTACGATTGACATGAAGCGCATTAAGCTATATTGTACCTGGTTTAATTAATGAACCTAAATGCAGAAATGACATTTAAAGAATAGCTTGTGTAAATTCAGCAAGGCAATTGTCTCACAGTGGACTTCTGTTAATTGAATAATATTTTTACCAATAATAGTTATATAGAGGTATAGAGTTTTACAGCACAGCAACAGGCCCTTCACCCAACTTGTCCATGCTGACCAAGTTGTTAACCCAAGCAAGTCTCAGATGCATATTCATGGCATTATTTATACTTGCACAGTTATTCACCTCTGCCTCTATGGTCATGAAATCACGTGGCTTATTGCACGCTGGGGTTGGAACCTCAGTTGGTTGAGCTGATAATGTTGGATGTTAATTGAGTCAAGAGCTTACTCAGCCTATCGTTCTTTTAGGATGCAAATGTGTTCGGATCAGGGATTTGAAGGGCTACCTTCCTCTCCCCAGCAGTATCTCTTGGCTTTTGAGCGAAGAAAATTCTACTTTTCAAGAAGAACCAGCTGCAAGAAATAGCATTGAAATAATGAATGTGCAATGCTTTGCTTAATGACTCTTGCCAAAATCTTGACATGATCTCTTAATAAGTGTTTAAAATGCGTGAAGGAAATAGGCCAGTTGTGGCACACTTTCAGATTCATCCAGTTTCCTTACATTGTTGCTCAGAGAAGCACAAAGCCTCCCCCCCACACCCCCCACCCCCCCATCCCCACTTCACTGAATTAGAATAATCAGTTCACGGAACGATATCTGTTTTAATGAAATCAATTTGACCCTCCACTGATAATACTAACTTTCCTTCTTCCAGCATGCATTCAGGGTCCATAATTACATCGTAATATTTCTGAGAGGTTGAGCCTTTATGTTTTCCACTTCAGTTAATCCACTGATTTCCACTCAGGAAAATAAAAAATACAAGCAGTGCCTTTTCACTTTATACTCAGAGCAGGAAAGGTTTTGATCAAATTTAGGCCATTTGATCTTCCAGATTGAAATATATTTAATTTTTCTGTGTTTGGAATAATGAATGTATTGACCAAGGGATGGCAGGGCTAACATGGTGGCTATTGCAGCTCGATTGGTAGCAGCAACTAGGGTTCGAATCTGCCACTGACCGCAAGAAGTTTGCCTGCTCTCCTTGTTACCACATGGGTTTCCTCTGGGTGCTCTGGTTTCCTCCCACATTCCAAAGATGTGCGTGGTTGGAAGGTTAATTTATACACATTGGTGTATTTGGGCAGTGAGGACTCGTGGACGGAAAGCACTTTTACCATGCTGTATTGCTAAATTTTTTAAATATATACATATTTTAAAAATTGTTAATTCATTTACTCCAAACTGATGACTTTTCTTCGTTGTTCCTTCTTCCCTCCCCCACAAAATGAAGATCCTGTTCGATGCCTACTTCCCCAAACACACTTTTCATCATCTCCCCCATCTGGTCCCTCTCTGCCCATTTGTTTCTGACAATGTATTTCAGTGCATCAGCGTGTGCTGCTGTTCCACAGTGAATTAGCTGCAACTTCCATCTCCTCTGCCATAGCAGCATAGGCAAAAGGGGAGCTAGCATGGCTTTAAGATGTACATTTGATATTATTTTAATTGATCATTGCTACATGATTTGGGCTGGACTAACTTTGACATGTTGTGGAATGAATTGCCTCCTTGAGGAATCTTATCCACTTGTCCAGATGTGATTTGGGGTTGTTGCCATTTGAATTTTGCTGGAATGGGACTTTCTGTTCAAAGTACTGGAGAAATTTGGATTGCGACAAACGCTCTATCATAAACCGCAAGCTAAAATTATAACAAATAGGCAGGTGTCTCCAGTGTTCCCACTGGGTAGATCCAGTAGGCAAGGTTGCCCACTGTCCCCAGTGATGTTTATATTAGCTATTGAAACACTGGCAGGAGCTGTCCGGCGGGATCCAGAAATAAAGGAGTTCAAGGTGGGCCAGAAGGAGCACAAAATCAATTTATTTGTGAATGATGTGCTAGTATATTTGACCAACCCAGGGTGATCATTGGTCAGGGTGGGGACCACACTGGAAGATTATAATAAGATCTCCAGGTATAAGATAAATTTGGATAAAAGTGAAATCATTGCCCTTGACAAAGGGGGAATTACAGACAGTACCAACAAGGAAGCCAGTTTAAATGGCTGCAAAAGGGCATTCAATATTTGGAGTTAAAATGGAGATGAGGATTTTAATAATTTTTTTTAAAACTTTATTTAAGATTTTATAACATGAATAACATATAGAATTACATTAAAAAAAAAATTACAATACAGTATCAGTAATCTAAATAAACTATACCCGCCCCAATAATTATTACACATTAATAACCCAACTCAAATTAGTCCAACCCCACCTTTCCCCCCAAAATAAAGAGTGAAGAATTAATAAAGTTAATAATATATGTAAGAAAAAAAACCCACTTACATAAAAAACAAAAACATAACCGATTAAAATACTAACAAAAAGAAAAGTAATTAATACTAAGATATCAGACTTAAAAAACATATTTAAATCAAACTTAAATGCATATATTTAACAGAGTTAAGATGAAACATATATTTAACTCAAACTTAATATAAAAAATTAGTAAAGTTAGTAACATTGTCTATCAAAAATTCTTAAACAATAATCAATTCTTTAAAAAAAATTGTAGCATGAGAAAAAAAAGATGAAAAAAAAACTTTCTCTATAGAGATAAACCTTCACCAAATATCAACTAACTTCACATCTATCATCATATTAGTCACATAAACCACCATCTTAAAACAAAATTCAAACTTCATTAAACATTGTACAATTCAATTTTAGTACTCTTCCACCATTTTTCCCTTTTACTCTTGAATAATTATCCAATAAAAGCTCCAATACCACATTTAAATATCCCCAATCATTACATTAAAATTCAGATATCCAAATAATAAAAACACATCTACAACGAAATCTATATCTTCAACAAATGGAGCATAAACCACAAACAAAATTCAAGCCTCATTAAGAATTGTACAATTCAATTTATAACTTTCACCATTTTTCCCTTCGTTCTATAACTAAAATAGCAAAATAATATACACCAGAATTACCACTCCTTTCACCTTAAAGTTAAAGAAAAAATATTTAAAAAAAACTTATCCATCCCATTCATTTAAATTTCAAATATTCTTTATCTACTGAATAAACTTTACAAAAAAAACCACATCAATTTTTAGTATTTTTAAACAATCAAATACTTTCTTATGCTTTTTTTTATAAACACAAAAAAAACCCTTCACTCTTTAATCTAATAATACAAAAAAAGGAAGAAAAAAAAAACGGGTAGGAGGTTAAAAATACCCCCTCCCGTCTAAACCGCGCAATGCGGTAACTCCCAAAAAAAAATGGGTGTGAGATAACTCACACGTAGCAGATGACTTTCAGGAAATAGTGCCCATCCGGTTCTCTCCCCCAACTCTCACTTCATCTTAAATTAACATCATCATTATTTAATATTCCTTTTTTTTAAAAAAAAACATTAGAAAAAAGGATTTGAATAATTTATATAAACTCAGTTATATTTGCTTCAGAAGATTGAGGAGGATTTGGTGGCAAGACTCAATATCTCTTTCAGTTCTTGCCCATCTCATTGCCCCAGGGCTTCTTTAAGGCGCTCAATGGATGTGTCAGAAAGTTCTTGTGGAACAATAAGGTGGCTAGGATCTCCATTTAAATTATGCTGCATGAATTGGATTGATGCAAATCTGCAACCAGAGTGACATGGAACCAAATAGCTCAGTGCACTGGGAACAATTCCTCCCCTGAGAAAGGCACAGAGAGAGAATGAATGTCAGATAGTCTCACCTTCTGAATCTCAATATACGTTGGTGGAGTTCTGCAATCCTTCCATATGAGGGCAACTAAATAACTGAGCTGATCTCCAGGCATTTCTTCAAGACATCTGAAAAACCAAGAATAAATGGAGATAGTTAATGCCTTCAAGTTCCATATATCAAAGGATGTCCTGAAGGCAGAACTTTGAGACAACCATAAGCACACCAATGCCTCTACTTTTTAAGAAGTCTGAGGAGATTTGGCATGTTGTTGAATACTCCATCAAACATCTACAGGTGTACATAGAAAATATACTCACTCATTGCATCAGGACCTGGTTTGGAAACCCGAGTGCCCAGGAATGCAGAAGGCTGCAGAAAGTGGCAAACCTTGCCAAGTCCATCACAAGCTCCAACCTCCTCTTCATTGGAAACATCGATGTGAGATGCTGTTTCAAGAAAGCAGCCAACTTGAGAAAAGACCCCTACCCCTGGTCTCAACATTTCCTCACTGCTACCTTTGGGCAGAAGGTACAAAAGGTTTAAGTCCAGCACATCCAGGTTCAAGAACAAGATTTTTCCAACAGCTACCAGGCTCTTGAACCTTCCTATACTACCTTGATCAGAACGTGGCAAGAAATGAATAAATGTATAGTGAAAAAAAGTAGGGATATCAATAAAAGCACACTGTGTAAAAGTGTGTTATTGCCTATGAACATTAAATAGAATATTAAATTCATGGTATGACAAAGGTAGAAGATATATTGAAAATGACTACATGGAAGGAACTTGTGTCCTTTGAACAACTAAAACACAAATATGGAGTTTTCTCCAGCTTAGATCATTCTTAAGAGAAAGATGGCAACCAGCATTGACCCCACTTGAAATCAGTGAAACTGGATGGGGAACACACCTAAATTTATAACAAAAATCTACTATGCTCTCCAGAGTGAAAGTGCAAAACCAGGATAACAAAGATCTGAGTCGGACTTGGGTGTGATGACTGCAGAAAGAAGCTGGTTAGATTCGTGTAAGGACAGCATGATGCCAATTATAAAACAAGGTGACACAATATAAAACAGTATAAATTTTTACATCAATTATATCTTACAGAAATTACATAGATCAAAAGCATCAGAGATGTGTTTCAGATGTGAGACTGAGACAGGAACTTTTTTTACATGGCACGTGGTCATGTGTGAAGGTGAGGTCATTTTGGCAAGATATCACAGAAAGATTAACCAGGATGACAGGAGTGGCCTTCACATGTGACCTGGAGCTATATCTACTAAGTAATTGTATGGAAATAAGTAACAAATTGAATAAATATCAAATCTCATTTATAAAAATAGCACTGACTGTAGCAAAAAAAATGTATTGTGATCACTTGGAAGTCCGACTCACCTCTACTCAGTACGATGGACTGCAGAAATTAACAGTTATATAGCTATGGAAAGATCACATAAAATTTAAAGAACAGATACAACATTTTTGTAAAGGTCTGGAAGCCATACCTGGACCACATAGGGACCCACATATAGTAATAAAAAGGAAAAAGGACTATAAATGCAACTATTATATATATTTAAACATGGTTTCCCCAATTGCATTCAAGATATTTAAAAGATATGCAAGCTCTGATGGTGTGCGGATTCATATGTGTGGAAAGGGGTGGGGGGAGGGGGAGGGGACTGCTTTGTTTTTGCCTGTTGTTGTTTGTAAGAAAAAGTTTAATATATATTGTGATATTGAAAATTTTATTATGTATATTTTTGAAAAAAATTCAAAAATAAAATATTCAAAAAAATATATACTGCCTTACGCAGATGTCACCACTTCTCCGCTTAAGACACCAATTCACGGGTCATTATTATTTACATCCTGCAGGGAATTTACAAACATTCACAGGAAGAAATCAGCAAGCACCTTTTAAGACCTTTCTGATCCCTCCCCAAATATCCATCAGTAACCTTGCTGAAATGTGGTCAATTGGAGATCCATTCAAGTGGATCTCAGCTTACCACAGATCATCGAAGAATCAAAGCCATGAGGTGAATTACTGCTTTATGATGAAAGGTTGTGGTAAGCCAGGAGAGATTTGGAGCATGATTTGCATCATATTTGGGAAACTTATTAAGCCACCTGTTTAAGATGAAAGAGGTTGCACAGAGATTCCAGTGCACCATTTTTAGAATCTTCTGGTTTGCAGCACCTACAGTTTTTGTTTTGGATTCACTCATTAACTGAGGAGCTTTGAAATAGTGTTAATTAATTGGAAGAGAAATCAGTTTGGCTTACATTACAGAAATAGTTTCTCCTTCACAACTCCATTTATTGTCATGTACACAAAAATCTTTCCTTTGTTTTCCCTGTAAAGACAGAGGTGCCACTAGTCTAGCACCACGATCAAGATGAGAAAGAGAAGCAAAAGGGAGTCCCTTCAGAAACATCAAATGTCTGTGGATCCCACCACCTCCTCTACTGCCAACGCCTTCTGCTCTCCTGTAGTCTCTGTAGCCACATTGTCCCCCTCTCCGGTCCATGGTGAATTCAAAGCATTCTTTTCCCTGGTTCTGAACATCGAAGGCAATAGAAATCTGTCAGTGGCCGAGACACTTTGGGAACCCTGCTCGCCACCGACACCCTCATGGACACCGGTCCCAATACCTGGTTCCCAGAAGCTGGTAAGCAGCAATGCATAGCCTGATGTGAGACCTTCTTTGTCAATGTGTTTCCCTGGCTGGGTCAGCAGGATCAAGATTATGTTATCCTGGGAACATGGTATGATGGGTATCCCCACAAGGTGCTCCAAATCTTGAGATGTCTTGCACATGTCATCTGGTGTGTCCTTGGCATTGGGGTCACAAAGGTGACTTGTGACTGAAAACATCCAGTAGATTTTTCTGAATCACATACAAAGAATAAGATAGGATTATGTAATTCAATTTCAAAGCAGGGAACTTCCATTTGTTATGAAATTTAACATTGTAATTGCTCCAAAGCATCTCACAGGTTAATGATAATCATGAGCTTATTGTCATATACATTGTACAATGTACAAATAAGCCAAAATTCTAAGAGACTGCTAGACATGCATGTGGATGGAAGAAAAATAGAGAGTTATAGGGTGGGGAGGGTTTAGTATTTTTTTAAGCAATATATGGGTCGGCACAACATCAAGGGTTGATGGGCTGGTACTGTGCTGCAGTGCTCTATGTTCTTACTTGCTGCAGCCAACCAGGTAGTTCATAAGGAGAAAATAGCACACATCAATTTAAATAAAAAGAGGAAATATATACAAAATATAAAATGGATAATATTCATTACACGCTGCAAGAAAAAAAGTACTGCAATAGTGCAGACAAATCTTTTTGTGGTATTGGAACGGTCCCTGATTAGTTTAACAAAGGAGGGTTCAGATGCCTGGCAGAAGTTGGACGAAAGCTGTTCTTGAACCCAGAGGTGTTGATCTTCAGGCCGAAGATAGAAGTGAGAAGAGGTTGTGACCAGGATGATGGAGGACATTTACAAAAATTAACTGCTTTCTTTTTTCAAGTTTTTAAAAAAATATTTCAAACTATGAACCATATTGACCAAAATACACATAAACATTTCCCTCTTGAATATACACAGTGTCATTTTCTCCCCTTCTCCCCCCCTCCCCTCCCTTCCCTCCCTCCTTCACCCCCCCTCCCCACCCATTCAACGTTCAACATATATGATACATTAAACCCATTAAACAATGTCATCACATAATGAAAATAAACAAGAAATTTGTGTCATCTACTTTTACATACTGGGTTAGTTCATTTCATTTTCTTCTCCTTAGGACCTCCACCACTTAAAATTAACTGCCTTCTTGAGGCAGCGTCTCACATAGATGTCTTTTATGGATGGGAGGTCAGACCTTGTGAGGGACTTGGCTAAGTCTGCTTCTTTCTGCAGCTTTCTGCATTCTGGGCATTAAAATTACCAAAGCAGGCTGAGACTACCGTTCAGTGTCAATTGCTGGGACACCATTGAAGGAGAAATCAGGGAAAATGACCAGAAATGTGGTAAATGAGTGAAAATCAATAAAGGTAAAGGTTTCATTATTGTCATTTAGAATGTAGCATATATGAAATTCTTTAACGTTTGTCTACCATAAGGCAGACAGAGAGTCACCACTTTTTTCAGTGCCCCTCAGAAACCTACAGCACCTAGTGTTCCGAGATGGTCTCCCCTCCAAGTACTGACTAGTCCTGAGCCTGTTTAGCTCCTGAGATTAAACAATCCAGGCGTAGTCAGGCTTTTATTAAACGCAGATGCTGGAAATCTGAAATAAAAACAAATACCTGTAATGCTGAAAACACTCAGAAGGTCAGACAACATCTGTAGAAAGAGAGACAGAATTAATGTTCTTTGTCCGAAACATTTGAGGTTTGTTTTCAGGAAGACAGGAAGTGATTTCAATGTTTAGAGGTGGAATTCTAGATCTTATGACCTTGACATAGATGTCAATACTGGATCTATTAAACACGGGGATTAAGGGGCCCCCTATTTGAGCAGTGGATATTGCATGAGAAATGAAGCTGAACCAGAGTTGAAACTAGTCTCCATGTACAACGGTTGGCACAACACCTTTAAAGTGCCAGCGATCGGGACCAGGGTTTGAATCCCGCTCTGTCTGTAAGGAGTTTGTCCCTTCTCCCTGTATCTGCATGGGTTTTCCCCAGGGGCTCTGATTTCCTCCCACTCTTCAAAATGTACCAGGGTGAGGGTTAATTGGGTATAAATTGGGTGTCATGGTCTCATGGGCTGAAATAACCTGTTTCTGTGCTGTTTGTCTAAATTTAAATTTAGACGGACAGACCACCTGTGAAGCCAATGAAAGTGAAGGGGGTTAGGACTGTATCCAGTGCTCCCATTGTGCTCTCCTCTACATCGGCGAGACTGGATGCAGACTGGGAGATCACCTCGGTGAACACTGCAATAACGTGGACCTCCCAGTAGCCAGCCATTTTAATTCTCCACCCCATTCCCTTGCTGACATGTCTGTCCTAGATGTGCACTGCTGGAAAGAGACCAACTGCAAATTGGAGGAACAACACCTCATATTCTGTCTGGCCACTCTCCAACCAGATGGAATTAACATTGACTTCTCTGGTTTCTGTTAGACCCCCATCTTTCCCTATGTCTTCTTCCCCTCCCCCCCTCTTTCTCTCTCTCTCTCTCTCTCTCTCTCCCCCCTTTCCCTCTATCAAAGAGCTTTAAACAACCCCCTCCCCCAATTAATTCTCACATTTCCTCTCTTGTCCTCTCATCACATCCAATTAACACCTTTGTCTGTTGGTCTCTACTACTTCCCTCCTCTTCCATTTCCCCCAGCCTTTACCACAGACACCTCTTTTTTACTCAGACCTTGAAGAAGGGCTGAGTCTTGAAACATTGGTAACATATCTTTACCTCCTGTGGACGCTGTGAGGCCAGCTGAGTTCCTTCAGCATTTCTGTGTTTATATTACAATCACAGTGTCTGCAGGCTTTCATGTTTCAGGGCTGTATTGGAGCGAGTGTTGAGATTAAAGAAGATATTGACAACATAGACTGGGGGTTCTTCACAGGCTGTATATGTTTCAGTAAACCTTTGCCTCAGATAATATCCCTCTTTTTCTGTAATTCAGTTATCTGGTCTGACAGCAGATTTGGACTGAAGCTTTAGTGTGCCTAGGCAAAAAAAAATAGCATTCAATGGTGGGCCAAATGTCTGTTTCTAAGCTGTACTACTCATGGCTCTCTGATTCACGGCCCCTCCACCTGATAACACAGTACCTTGAGACTATCTTGAAGAGGTGGAGAGTTATTTTAAGTTATCTCTCCCTCAATCAAAGCAGCAAAACCAAAAGCAGATTGTTTACTCATTGGTGGTAAACAAGAAAATCTGTAGGTTCTGATGGTTTGAACTGGACTCTGTGTGGCTGCAGAGATTGCGGGAGGCGAATCCACAGACACTCAGTGTCTCTGAAGGGACTCTCTTTTGCTTCTCTTTCTCCAATTGTTAGTGGCACTGGGCAATGCTCATGCTTGCCTTACAGTGGACAAAAGTTGAAGTATATCATGTATCGTTTTTAATATATTATTACATGACAATAAAAGTTAACCTTTGAGATCATGGGTGTGAATTATAGACAACATTTGAAATACAGTGTAATCAGAATTAATTATAATACACTGAGAACATGAGGAAGGCAGCAGGGAAGCAGCAAGCAAGTTGTAGCTGTGACAAGTCACAGACAATGCTGGAAACATACAGCAGGTTGGGCACTTACAGCCTTAGTTTTGTTTTTGCTTTGAAGTTTGACACAGCCCCTCTGATTTGGTAGAAGAAATAAATGGGCAGACTATTTTCTAAATGGGGAGAAAATTGAAAATTCCCAGATGCAAAGGGACCTGGGGGTCATTGTACAGGATACCCTGACAGTAATCTTGCAGGTTGAGTTGGTGGTAAAGAAGGAAAATGCAATGCTGGCATTCATTTCAAGAGGAATAGAATATAGGAGCAGGGACGTGAAGTTGAGGCTTTATGAGGCACCGGTGAGACCTCACTTGGAGGACTGTGGGCAGTTTTAAGCTCCTTGTTTAAGTGAGAATGTGCTGATGTTAGAGAGGTTTCACAGGAGGTTTCCAAGGAGGTTTCCTGGAATGAAAGGTATGATATGAAGAATTCTAGATGGGTCCTGGCCCGTACTTGTTGGAATTTAGGAAAATGATGGGGGAATCTCATTGAAACACTTTGAATGTTGAAAGGCGTGGACAGAGTAGGTGCAGAAAGGTTGTTTTCCATGGTGGGAGAGTATCGGAACAAGAGGGCACAATTTCAGGATTGAAGAGGATTCACTTAGAAGAGAGATGCAGAGAAATTTCTTTAGCCAAAGGGTGATGAATCTGTGGAATTGTTACCATGGGTGGTTGTGGAGGTCATGTCATTGGGTGTATTTAAGGCAGTGATTGATAGGTTCTTGATTAGCCAGGGCATCAAAGGTGTTGGGGATAAAGCCAGGCAGTGGGGCTGTACAAAAATGGATCAGATTGAATGGCAGGCCAGGGAAGATGGGATGAATAGCCTATTTCTGTGCAGCACAATAACATCCTCAGCTTCTCTAGATGTAGAGATTGAGTCAAGAACCAAAAAGACCTGCTATGCCTTAGGTCAGCTGAAAGATCAGATTGGTCACAGAACATCAGGTTGGCACCAAATGCAAGGTGTACAGGGCTGTTGCCACATCAGACGTGGTGCTCAGATCAGAATCACTTATGTCAACTTGACCAACTGCATCAGTGTCACCTACATTGAAGATCACCTGGAGAGACAAGGTCTCCAATATTGAGGTCTTTTCTCTAGCCGTGATGCCATCCCAACTGTGCTGGGCAGGGCATGTTGTCAGAATCCCTGACGGAAGTCATCCGAAGGACATCTTATACGGCCAACTGTCCAGTGGTACCCGAAAACAAGGAGGCCAGCGACTACGGTGCAAGAATATTCTGCACAGGAGCCTCAAGAAAGCTGACATTGCCCCATCAACATGGGAGGATCCGGGCCAAGGTCACTCGCAGCGGAGGGACACCATCATAAAAGGTGTGGATGCTGTTGAGAACAAACTCAAAGAGGCAACAGAGGAAGGGGACAGGAAGAGTCACAACAGAGCTTCTGCCCCCACCCCCCCACCCACCCCAGGCTTCACCTGCAAGCAAGGCCTGTCAAGGATCAGCCACTTCAGGACGCACATATCAAACCTCAAAAAATAACTGAACGGAACCACCATCGTCCTCTGGGATGGATAGCTAGAAAAAAAATCCTATTTCTGCTCCAATGTCTTATAGCATCTTCATCTTTTACCTGGAAGGTTTTGGCTTCAAACTCCACACCGAGAAACTGAACCCGAGGATCTGGTGGGAGGTCCAGAATCTAATGCACACTTCACCTCAGATGCAACCGAAAAGATATTGGGCTTACTGCCACAGGTGGTTGTGGAGGCCATGTCATTGGGTTGTATTTAAGGCAGTGATTGATGGGTTCTTGATTAGAACCTTATTTCTTCTTCTACTGGGCTGCAACTGCGAGCCCATCAAGAAGACCAATGAGCTGGGTGAGTACGTGGTCAGAGAGGGCTTCAGCCCGAAGCGTTGGTGATGTACCTTTACCTTTGCTACAGAAAGGCACTGTTTGACCTGCTGAGTTTCTCCAGCACTTGTGTGGGGGTTTTCTTTTCCCCAAGACCAGCAAACGAATGCAATTATTTTTGGAAAAGTTGATGAGAGCAGGAGGAGAGAGTTGCAGTTGGTGATCGGGCCCCGAAGAGGGCGCAGTGGTCGAGCATCCAGCAGCAAGCCCTCCCCTCCCCTCCCCTGATCAGTTCCTGCCTCAGTCAGCTTCGTGCTCCGGCACTGAGTGAGTTGCCACGCTGAGTGCCCGCGCCTCTGTTCATGGATCAGCTTGGCGCAACAGCAGCAAGCAGCCGACAGCTTGCCCCCTCTCTCTTCTCCTCTCGGCGTCTCATGGAGTGATAGCCACCCCCTTTCTTCTTTCCCCCTCCCTTGTCCCCCCCCCCACCCACCCCCCCCCCCCCCAACCTCCTCCCCCCACCACCACCCCCTTCTCTCGCCCTCGCCCGCTGCGGCTCCGCGGTCAGAAGTTGCGCCGCTGCCTCAGCCGGGACCGGCGAGACTCGACCGCGGTCATGGAGCCCCAGTTTTGCCCCTTGGAGATGACGGGGAGCCCGAGGCACAGCAAATTGCGGCGCAAAAGACGGGACCTGGTTTGGTGGCAGATCTGCTGGCTGGCCGGCGTGATGCTGGTGGTCCTGGGCATCTCCAGCTTGGTGGAGAAGGCAGGTAAGGGGGAAATCTCCGAGGCCACAAAGGGCAGCGGAAGTTCAGTGAAGAATTCGCATTCGTACAACTTTAGTGTGACCCCAATGCGCCTCTTCTCCCCACACAACACTCTTGGTGGAGAGAGTAGCAAATGTGTGAGCAGGATGGGGAGGAGGAGGGCAGAGAATGAGCTGGTATTAATAGCAAGAGGTTGTCTTTTGAGGTGATCACCCTTGCAGGGGGTGGTTGCATTAAAAATGCTCAGTGGGTGGAAAATGTCTGTGCCACTGTCATAAAATCACCTGTCCAGGGGCTGGTTCTGAAGATGTTCTGGTACTCATTCAGACCAAAGCAAAGAGGGGAGGAAAATGCCGGAGGCAGCCTGAAACCTCAACTCTCTTCCTCTCTCTGCTTTCCCCACCAATTTTTTTTTGGGGGGGGGTTTCTGTTTGATGTGTTGATGTTGGCTCTGGGGACAATGGTGCAAGTATCCTCCTGGGTTAGTCCTCCATCATCTCTGGGACATCAGCTGTGATTTTCCTCCATCCACTCCCCTGCTAGTCAACCAAACGTAATGCTAGACTCCGTGTGCCAGGTGCTTGGTCAAGGAAGCCTCTTCAATTCCTTCCTTTCACGATGTTATTTTAAGTGATCGCTCCACGAAATAATCAGGAGAAGGCAACTCCCTGTGCGTGGTGCTTGGAGATAGTCTTGAGGGATCGGAAGACACGCCATGGAAATGCAGGCCAGTTGAGAGGATGTTTGGAGCCCAATGCATCAGGGGCCAGTGAGTGACCACCAGCATAATAAAGATGAATAGGATTGCTGAGAATGGAACTCTTGGCTTCAGGAGAGGGTTGTTTTCTTGAATGGTCCACTCAGCCTTTTTGGGCAAAATTGTTGTGCATGATTCATTGTGAGGCAATATTGGGATATCAGCATGAACAAACAAAAGAGGCTGTTTTTGGTTGGACCTTCCTTCTCATGAGTTGTGGCAGCCAGCCTGTTGGTCATGACGTGAGTGACTGCTCAGGAAGAAGTTTTACTTTCCAAGAATGACCATCTCTTGCAAAGTATTGAGCACGACTGCAATGGGTGTTTGAATCCTGGGCGATAGGGGAGCATCTCTTAAGCAATATTTATATGTTTTAAATAGGTATATACGTACTGCATATGTATCATTTGCAAGTGTGTTTCTGCTTTGTCGAGGGTGTAATTGTACAATCAGATGACAATAAACAAACATGAACAAAACGTAAAATCAGAGTCCTTGCTCCAGTCAGCCTTTGACCTCATCTGATCTTTGAGAATGTGCCTTTTATTCCTTGGCAAGAAAATGAATGGCTCCCATTGGAAGGGCAGGATAGTTGTAATTTTGGGCCAGTTGAACTGCTTCACTTGAACAAGCTGAGAATCCAGCACTGATTTATAAAATCTGCAACCTGCAAATGTGCACGTTTCGCTGAATTTAGTTTCTATTGGACATATTAGCTACTTTTTTAATTGAATGGGCAAAGCATACGTTTGTATTGTATTTATGACTAACATCCTGATCGTTCCTCATTCCTGGTGACAATGACGCTGATGGGAACTTTGAGGGTTAAGAAAGTTCTACACTGTGAACACTAAGTGTAAAGAAGAATTTTAACGTGTAAAGGATGATACCAAGTGACTAATCAGCAGAATTGTGTTTGAGCTTGTAATAGTCCTAACATACTGCAGAAGTGTGATAGCTGAAAAAGTGACTGCCAGCTCAAGGACGTTAATGCCTTGCCTAGAAGCAAGAATGCTGTTTATCCTGTACAGTTCGAATTTTAAAACCTCTATTCTATATTGACACAGGGTTTTAGCTGACCCAAGTAATGATTCAGCCGTGATTCACAGATAAAATGAATTGTCTCTTTAAACTGATTATTGCTGTATGATCTGCTAAGTTCCTCCAGTACTTTGTGGCTGTTACAGTTCAGCATTATCTACAGACTCTTTGTTTATCTCTCTTACCTGAACCTGTTTGTCTCCAGCTCGAATAAACCCAACTCTTTGGGTTGTACTCTTGAGAGAAATACTAGTAGTGTGTGGTTCCTTTCTGAGAGCACATTCACAACCATGCTGCAACAGTTGAAGTACTAACACCCCACCTGCCTAATTATCGGAAAATTGGGTCAGAAGGCAAGAAGGAATGGCTCCTGGTGTGTTTCCAGCCATGTACATACTCTGTGGACCAATTCCATGATAGTTTTCAAAGATTAGAATGGGAAGGTGGGTGACATTGATGTCACCAGGTGAATCTGGCACTGCCAGCAATGAAGGCCAAATACCTTGCTTCATTGAAAACAGGCTCTGGAAGTGTGAGTTGTGAGTTGCAGATTGTTAAAAACAAACTGCGTCTTTAATTGCTCTGAAAGGCAGCAGGTATTTCAGGCATATTTTGTCACAACCTAGGAGACCATTTGGCCCATTGAATCTCCGAGAGCAATCACATTCACTTCCCTGGCTCCAGATCTATTGAGGGCAATTTCAGGGTGCATCAGTACACAGTATCCCACTCACAGCACTGAAAAGCTGCTTGTTTCAGTGAAAACCTCTCCTCACAGAAGTATGCATTCCGAGTGGAGGCAGTGCAATGAAAATTAATCGGGCTAGTTCTGTTAGATGAGAGATTGAGTGGCAAGCACCTCAGTTTTGCAGATAAACCTATCAATGCTGAAATTTTAGAACAGCCATGATTCTTTGGCTTGGCTTCGCGGACGAAGATTTATGGAGGGGGTAAAAAGTCCACGTCAGCTGCAGGCTCGTTTGTGGCTGACCAGTCCGATGCGGGACAGGCAGACACGATTGCAGCGGTTGCAAGGGAAAATTGGTTGGTTGGGGTTGGGTGTTGGGTTTTTCCTCCTTTGCCTTTTGTCAGTGAGGTGGGCTCTGCGGTCTTCTTCAAAGGAGGCTGCTGCCCGCCAAACTGTGAGGCGCCAAGATGCACGGTTTGAGGCGTTATCAGCCCACTGGCGGTGGTCAATGTGGCAGGCACCAAGAGATTTCTTTAGGCAGTCCTTGTACCTTTTCTTTGGTGCACCTCTGTCACGGTGGCCAGTGGAGAGCTCGCCATATAATACGATCTTGGGAAGGCGATGGTCCTCCATTCTGGAGACGTGACCCATCCAGCGCAGCTGGATCTTCAGCAGCGTGGACTCGATGCTGTCGACCTCTGCCATCTCGAGTACCTCAACGTTAGGGGTGTGAGCGCTCCAATGGATGTTGAGGATGGAGCGGAGACAACGCTGGTGGAAGCGTTCTAGGAGCCGTAGGTGGTGCCGGTAGAGGACCCATGATTCGGAGCCGAACAGGAGTGTGGGTATGACAACGGCTCTGTATACGCTTATCTTTGTGAGGTTTTTCAGTTGGTTGTTTTTCCAGACTCTTTTGTGTAGTCTTCCAAAGGCGCTATTTGCCTTGGCGAGTCTGTTGTCTATCTCATTGTCGATCCTTGCATCTGATGAAATGGTGCAGCCGAGATAGGTAAACTGGTTGACCGTTTTGAGTTTTGTGTGCCCGATGGAGATGTGGGGGGGCTGGTAGTCATGGTGGGGAGCTGGCTGATGGAGGACCTCAGTTTTCTTCAGGCTGACTTCCAGGCCAAACATTTTGGCAGTTTCCGCAAAGCAGGACGTCAAGCGCTGAAGAGCTGGCTCTGAATGGGCAACTAAAGCGGCATCATCTGCAAAGAGTAGTTCACGGACAAGTTTCTCTTGTGTCTTGGTGTGAGCTTGCAGGCGCCTCAGATTGAAGAGACTGCCATCCGTGCGGTACCGGATGTAAACAGCGTCTTCATTGTTGGGGTCTTTCATGGCTTGGTTCAGCATCATGCTGAAGAAGATTGAAAAGAGGGTTGGTGCGAGAACACAGCCTTGCTTCACGCCATTGTTAATGGAGAAGGGTTCAGAGAGCTCATTGCTGTATCTGAACCTTGGATATGGCCCCCTTAAGACTCTGCTCAAAGTTTATGGGCCCTTTTCTGTGAAGCAGTCAAGTTTTGGTTTCTTCCATACTTCTTAGTCTTTTACTTAAATGTGTTGTGGCTCCCAATTTTGTGGGGGGGGGGGTGGGATCGGCGCTTAGGGGGTCCCGTTGTGAATGGCTGGTTTATTGAGCCACACAGAATTCTTGAAGGTTCGACGAGTTAGATTGTGCGGATGATGTTTTTGCTGGCTAAGGAATCTAGAAACTCCGTCTCAGAATAAAGATAGGCTATTTAGGACAGAGATGACGAAGAACGTCTTCACTTCCTGGAAAGCGTATCATTGTAATTCTCTAACCCAGAGTGGGTGAAGGCCCAGTCATTAATTGTGAACAAAAGGGAGGTCAGTAGATTTCTGGATGTTGGAGGGACAGAGGGAGGTGGAGAAAGGGCAGGAAAATGGCATTGATGTCGGGGGTCATTAATGATCTTTGGTGTTCCAGTGGCTTAGCTAGCAGAGTTGCTGTCTTGCATCTCCATTGACCCTGACTCCGGTTGATTCCTGACTTCCCATGATGCCAGCATGGAGTTTTCACATTTTGCTGGTGACCACCATAGTTTTCCAACAGGATTTTCTGGTTTCCTTCCACTTCTCAAATGATGAGCTGGCTGATAGGTTTGTTGGCGAGCTATGCATACTCCTCGTGCTCCGGTAGGTGAGCGGGGCAGGGTGGGATGGGCAGATTGATAGCATGGGGAGAGAATGGGTCACCGGGTGGTGGATTGAGATTGAGATCCATGGGCTGAATGCCTGTCTCCTCTGTTGTCATAAAACAAAATATGAGAATGGTGGTGCAGAGTTGAAGGGGCTTGTTCCTATTTATGGTTTTGTTGTCACACCTCTTGTATCAAGGGAATGAGGGCTCAGTTCCACATACTGCGCACTTCCTTGATCTCCACTCATGCAGCTCCCTTCTACTTCCCTGAACCTTTCGCACCTCAAGTTCTGGAATTGAAAGTTTAATTAGTGCCCATTATGGCAGGATATCTGAGGATTACAGGTGCTGGTAATGTTTGAGTTTGAAATAGAACAGAACATTGCAGCACAATGCAGATCCTTTAGCTCATTGAAACCTACACCACAACTATCTAAATCTTCCCTACCTCATGAAAAAACTCTCTATTTTTCTTGCATTCATGTGCCTATCCAAGAGTCAATTGAATATCTCTATTGTACCAGCCTCCACCACAACCTTCGGCTATGGATTCCAGGCATTCACTAATCTCTGCGTAAGAAAAAAAAAGGTACTTCTGCTGTCACCTCTAAACTTTCTTCCATTCACCTTAACCAGTCCTCTGGTCTTTGTTATTGTCAGCCCAAGAAAAAGGTGTTGGCTATTCATGCTATATCTCTGCCCCTATTGTCACCTCTCATCCTTCATCACTCCAAAGAGAAATGCCATAACTCTGTCAACATGTTCTCCAATCCATGCAACATCCAGATTAATCTCCTTTGCACTCTCTCTAAAGCATTAATACCCTTCCTGTAATGAGGCAACCAGAAATGAATTTGATACTCCAAGAAGTTTTATAGAGCTGCAGTATTCCCACATGACTCCTGAACTCATTCCCTTGAAGAATGAGGGCCAACACCCTATACACCAATTTAAGCACTAGATCAAATCATGCGGCAACCTTGATCGATCTAAGACCTGGACCTCAATATCTCTCTGTTCCTCTATGCTGCTAAGAATCCTCCCATTAACCAAATACTTGGCCTTCAAGTTTGACCTTCCAAGGTGCATTACAGTAAAAGTCCTAAAATATGGACTGCTCAGGGATTGGGTTGCTCTGGATTTTTGGTTATTCCAGATTCTCAGGCAGTACATCTGTGGTGTTTACACAACACTATGCAAAAGTTGAGAGTTTTTGAGAAGTCCGGATTCTCAAGTGGTCTGGATTTCAGCTGCGAGTCTTTGAAAAGTCTGGATTTCTGGACTTTGATTGGATTGAATTCCATCTGCCTCTTTTTTGCCCACCTTTGCATCCTGTCTATATCCTGGTATAATCAGTGACAATCTTATACACTATTGTTATGAGTGATTAAAAAAAGATTTGATGGGTCTCAAAAGCAAGAACTCTGAATGCAGTTTTGTAGCAAATTATTTTATTTACAAAAAATGGGCATGGGAAGATGATAAAAGGAATAACAGATGCGCACAGTTTATAGTGAATATGGGAATGTGGTAGCGGCAGTAAAACAAGTGCACAATTTATAAACGAGTGTGAGAAAATACACACAAAAACACACAGACACACACACACACACAGAGACACACACACACACACACACACAAGCAATACGATACCCGCCATCCCTTGACTCAGTGCAGGCACAGCTCTATGCTACTAGGGACACTAATTAAACACTCCCAGCCCTTTAACACTGCACATCTTACCAACAATTTCTCCAGTGTCATTCCAGGCCTGGAGTGAAGCAGGGTGGTCTTAAGAGAACAAATCTCGTGCACGTGGCACCCTTTATAGTGCTGGAGGCCTTGGGGGGGGTGGGGCTGGTCCATCCCAAGTCGTTTACAGGATGCCAATGGCTCAATGCCAACCAGGTTAAGCTGATACAAAGGCCAATGGCCCAAGGTCAAGTACAAAGGAATTTAAATTGGCCAACGGCAAAATGTGCAATAATGGGTGGGGCAGGGCCGAATCTTGATTGGCAGGTGGTGTGCCTTCCAACTAGGTAGTGAGCAATGCTGTCACGTGATGGCCACGACCCTTCACAATACAGTTATCTACAACAATTCTGTACTTTGTATCATCGGCAAGGCAGCAGGCTTTTGTTGGACTCAGCATGCCTGACCATTCAGATTTCTTCCCCATGCAAAGTGATTCTTTATTTGGATGTTAAGCTTACTGGTTACTAGACGTGGCTTTGGTTGACTATGCTATAATGCTCACTCTATTGCGGCACAGGTTAGGCTATTAAGTGTTAGATGTACCTATCAAACTAGAAATTTTATATTTCCATCATCAGATAGAAGTTAATGCACTTGTGTCTACAATGTTACAAACATGTGACTGGAATGCAGGCCACTACCATGTAGCTGCATGATTCAAACTATTCCGCTACTCAATTAAAAGAAGATGGACAGAAAATGCCCTTTGATATTCGATCCAGGAACAGCTCACAACAACCTGCTGGAGGAACTCAGTGGGATGAGCAGTGTCAGTTGGAGAAAAAGAATGGATATTTCTCAGGCTTCATCAGGTCTGAGAATGTGGAGGAGAGAACTGATAGAAAGAGGTGAGGATAGGAGGATTAGGACTTGGGTTGGTGGGAGATTGATGGACCCGGAGAGATGAAGGAGGTAGTTGATTGGTAGATTTTTATTTTTTATTTTTCTCTCTGTATTGCAGAATCAGGTTTACATTCATTATCTGTTTACAGTTCTTTATTTGTTTACATGTGTACATTGTGTATGGTTCTTTTTGCACTACAAATAAGTGGCAATTCTGCCTTCCCTGCAGGAAAAAGCATCTCAGCATGGTGTGTGATGCCATGTATGTACTCTGACAATAAATCTGAAATCTAAATCTGGACAATGGAAGAGGAGCAAAGGGATGAAGTGGAGGCAGCTTGAGTAATACTGGGTGGTGTGGAAGATGGGTAGGGCCAAATTGAAGGTGGGTGGACCAGGGAGAGGTGAAAGATGATGGATAGAAACAGTCAGCTGCCTTTGTCTGTCATCCTTCACCTCTTCCTGGTCCACTAGTTCCCCATTGGGCCAGGACCTACCCCTCCACCCTGTCCTCATTATAACAGTTCACTTTCCTCCATTCTCTCAGTTCTGATGAAGGCCTGAAATGTTGATATTTCTCTTTTATCTCCCACCGGTGCTGTTCTCAGCAAATTGTGTGATTCTAGTATCTGCAGTCTCCCATGCATCCCGAGATATTTCATTTTGGCTCAGTTTCTGGCTCTTTCACCTTTGTTTCCACGGAATTTTTTAAATTTAAATTTTAAATGTCGACATACAGCACGGTAACAGGCCATTTTGGCCCACAAGTCTGTGCTGCCCAATTTGCACCCCATTAACCTACGCCCCCAGTATAGGTAGGAGGAAGCCGGAGCCCCTGGAGAAAACCCACACAGATGCAAGGAGAATGTACAGACTCCTTACAGAGTGGGATTTGAACCCAGGTCTGGTACACCAGTGTTGTAAAAGCATTGTGCTAACTGCTACACCAGCCATGCTGCCTAATGATGCAAGCCCTGCTCAAGATTCTTAACACTAAAACACTCCCCATGTCCACAGTGTACTGTTGGTGATGAAAGGATAAACGTTATTCAGGTGGATCCAAGAAGTCGGAATCCTGAATGAACCCCAAAATAATAAAATGTTATCTGCCTTTGCTTCCTATCAACTGATCTCTCTGTAACTTTCCACACCTGTTTTGTGCTATACTTACTGCACTATATATGAGATGTTTAACTGGTTTGCTCACCAAATACTTCTATCACTGAAGCTTGGTTAATGTGACAATAAACTTGAAGATTTTTTTGAATATTTTATTTTTGATTTTCAAAGACTTATAAAAATCCAAAAAAACAATATGTTTTTTTCCAACAATAGTGTATATCATACAGTCTATTTTATCCCCTACCCCTCTCCCCTCCCTCCCATGCCCTAATACAAAAAAGAAAAGATTACATAAAACAAATACAAAGAGCAGAATATTGTTAAAGTCAAAAACCTTTAAGGGAACTTAAGAAGAAACTAAAATAAAATAAAAGGAACAAAATGCAAGAGCACGTTGCCTACGCCACGACCCACTTCACTGATCTCCAGCATTCCACTACTGGCACGGTTGAAGTAAAAATATAAAATGCTGGAGAAGTTCAGCAGGTCAACTTCTTGAAGGGCTCAAGCCTGAATCGTCAGTTTGCTATATAAAGGACATTGTTTGACCTACTGAGCTTCTTCGGTATTTTGTTTGTTCTGGTATGGTTGTATTCACTTTATCTAAAAGGGGTATAATTACATCGGTGTACCAATATGTTACAGATAGGGTTGCCACACCATATTTACCATATGTACCATATCTCTTCCTCAAATTACATGATTTTCTCCAGGGGTATACAACTCTGCATTTCTGTTTCCCAGTGTGTAGTATTAAGTTGGGAGTTAGACTTCCACGTGACCGCTGTACACTTCCTGGCTATCGACAAAGTGACCTTCAAAAACTGAATTTGGTATCTGGACAGTTTAAAACCCATTTCCATAATGTTTTCCAGAAGTTACAATTCCTGGTCCTGTGAAAAATCCAGCTTTGTATGTAATTTTTTTCAGAATGACCCAAAGATCCTTCTAGAAGGATCTCACCTTTAAAAACACAGCCAGATTGAATGGATAAAGGTTCCAATCTCCACACCATACCTAAATTACATATCTGAGACTTTTGTAATTTTTATGGTGTGATATGTAGTTGATGCAGGAAATTTTATTGCACCAACCTATACCTGGTACCAATGACTGCTGTCATGCTATCTAGCCATAGGTCTGACCAGCACCACTTATGGATTGTTGTGTTCAAGACCAATTCCCACCTTTCCCTCGACCTGTGTAAGTCCAGCTTCAGGCCCTCACTTTGGAATTGGAGATACATCGTAGAGATAAACTTGCGCATATTCCCCTTTCAAATTTGAATCTCCAAGCCAAGATACATGGGTAGGGCCAAAGATGGTCCCAAATTATCCCTTAAGAAATATCTTAGATGAAGATAGCAGAAGAACATTTTATTAAGCAAATCATATATATCCCTCAGCTGTTTGAATGACATTAGCTGTCCTTGCTCATAACAATCCTCGATACACTTGATTCCCTTCCAACATCAGGTATCCAGGATCTTATTATTCAGAATCATGGGTATTAATTTGTTCTGGGTCAGGGGTATTTGAGGAGATATCTCCATCTTTAGTCCAACACATTGATTTATTTTCTTGCCATGTCTGAATATGGAGTTATCCATATTCCCTGATATCAATTTGATGCCCCATTTATATATAAACTCTCCTACTATCTTTCCTCCTACTGTGTGTAGTCCAATTTAGGCTTAGGAGGGGATTCTGCCTCCCTTAAAGAATGAAGTGATAAACCTTGACTTAGCCACCCAATAGTATTTTTAAAAATCTGGTAATTTCATATCTCCCAAGTCAACTTTTCCGTGGAGGTTCTAGCCACCTTAGCGTTCCATGACAACTTTCTGACACATCTGCTGAGCACCTTAAAGATGCCCTAGGGCAATGGAATAGATATTGTAGTCTTGGCATAACTTTAATGCAAGTAACTCTGCCTACCAAAGTTATGGGAAGAAGGGTCCTCCATCTACCAAGGTTGTCCTCAATCTTCCGGACCAAAGAGAGATAATTGAGTTTATATGAATTGTGTAAATCCTTATCCACTTTCATTCCCAAATATTTAATGCCCTCTTGCAGCCACTTAAATTGCCTCCCTTGTTGGTACTGTCTGTAATCCCCCTTTGTCAAGGTCATAATTTCACTCTTATCCAGATTTATTTTATACCCAGAGATCTTGCCATAATCCTCCAGTTTGGTCCTCAGCCTGGCCAATGACCCCACCCCCCCCCCCCCCCCCCCTCCCCAGGTCAGTCAAATATACTCTCATCAGTGAATAAATTGATTTTATTTTCCTCCTGGCTCACTTTGAACCCCTTTATATCTGGATCCCATCGAAAGGCTTCTGCCAGGGGTTCAATAGCTAGTATAAACAATACTGGGAACAGTGGACATTCCCTGGCTACCAGACCTATCCAGTAGGAACACTGGAGGCATTTGCCCATTCATAATAATTTTAGGTTGGTGTTTATGTAGAGCATCCATACCCAATTAAGAAATGGTTGTCTCAATCCAAATTTTTCCAATACTTTGAATAAAAGGTCCCACTCCAGTCTGTCAAAGGCCTCCTCCATGTCTAGAGCTATGGCCACACCTAGATTCTCCCCTGACTATGCCAGGTGCACATATATTTTCTGCTGACTGTCTCTTTTGTACAAATCCAGCTTGATCTGGATTTCTTAACTTTGGTAAATATTGAGCCAACCTATTGGCCAATGCTTTTGCTATAATTTTATAATCTACATTCAATAATGAAATTGTCATTTAGGAAGAGGAATCACCAAAATAATTGAGAAAGATCCCAGAAGGGTATGTATCTCTGCCTCCTGGTCCACTACCTCCATAATAAGAGGCATTAAAAGATCCTTAAACTCTTTATAAAATTCAGCAGGGAACCCATCCTCCTCTGGTGATTTGTTAGCCTGCAATGAGCCCAGGGCTTTCTTAATCTTCTCTCAAGAGAAGGGGGTGTTCAGCCCCTCTTGTTCATCTTGATCCAAACTTGGTACTTCCAATGTAAACAGGAAATGATCTCTTTTAGCTGGATCTCTCACTCTGATTATTCAGCTCTGTGTAGAACTTTCAGATGTTTTATTTATCTCCTTTGGTTTATATGAAATCTTGTCTTCCCTGTTTAAATTGCATTAATTGTTCCTGAGACCCGCCCTCACCTGCCAATGCAGGACTTTATGGGTCCTTTCTCCCAGCTCATAATACTGTTGTATAGATCTTAGGATAATCTTTTCTAATATGTTTGCATTATATAGTATTTGTACAATAAACAAACTTGAGATCACGTGAGACAACTTCTATCCTTGATGAATTTGCTGAGAGGGATTAGCTGGTCAAGGGTATCACCCAAGTAGCCATCTCTCTGAGAAAAGGGAATAGAGAAGAACAAACACCTGAAGGAGCATTGAAATAACCTCTTGACCATAACCCTTCTGGAGGCAAGTTCCCAAAGCTTCAATCTACAGCAAACCATCCAGTCCAGTCTTGCAACAGTCCTGACCAGAAAAGCTAGAGAAGGCCATGAGGCCTTGGGAGTAGATAATATCCCTTCAAAAGTTCTGAAGTTTGTGGTGAGGAACTCCAGATGCACATTTGCCTCACACATCTGAGAAGAGGATGGAGACATTTTAGCCATCTTCAAGGACGGGACAGGACTGATCATCATATCACTACAGGGATCCTCTGGCGTTCGCCCCAGGGAAAGTCATTGCCGCAAGCCCTTATCTTCCTACGGGTTCAACAATTGCTCCCTGAATCACATAGTGGATTTCATCCATTGAGGGGCACCATAGATGCAAACCTCACCAAGGGAAGGCACGGACCATTGTCGACCACTGCTTTGAAACTGGAAAAGCCTCATCTCTGTCAGTATATCTCCTCAATTTTGATTGGCTTCTGATCCTTGTCTCATGTCTGGGAGGGAATGGAGTGCTGGTTCTGAATTCAACCCAAGGATCCACCACAGACCCCATTCCAGTGTGGACTGGTGTCATCAAGTCTGCATCACTCCCCCAAAACTTCCTTCAATCCTTGCTACACCTCCCTTGCAAAGAAGTTTCCTTGGGATGGGAGTGGATCAATCTCTGAACTAAGGTCATTTCGTCCTCCTGCGTTGAACCTCAGTGTATGGATGACAGTTACACCTGCTCGCGTGTTCACTGAAGTGTACAGAAAATGTACAGCCCTAAACCTGCCCCCCCTGCAGAACGTTGTGTCACCCAACCTAATGTTTAAAATGAACAACAAGGCAACTAAAATGCTGGAGTACATCCCATAAATAAGAAGCTGTCCTTCAGCAAAGGTAGGTTTTGATAATAAAATTTCCCTTCTCCTTCTGTGCAACCTTTGGACAGCTGTGAAAAGTTCAAATGTATTTGTCACAATATACCTAGTACAGCAAGGAGGGTTCCTTCTGCAAACAGACTAACAGCTGTCTCCAATATTCATGCAGCTGTATAAAGACCACAATTTATAGAGTGTAGGATTACACTGTAAATGAAGATCAATAAGCACCAAGCAAAGACACCATGAGAGCACTGTTGTGGGGTTCATTCAGGAGCCTAATGGCTGTGGGGAAGAAACTGCCTTCAAGCCTGTTTGGTGATTGCCTACACAATTTTATGGCTTCTCCCTGATGGAAGGAAGGAGAAGAGAGTGTATCTGGGATGTGATGGGTCCTTCAGTGTGTTGGCTGTTTTTCTTGGACAGCAGGACATGTAGATGGTTCAGGGAGAATGGGAGTGGGGGGAGGTTTGCGTCAGGTTCTGAGCTGCGTTCATCTTCCGGTCTTGAGCAGAGATTTCCTGTCATGCTGTGATACATCCAGCAAGTCTGCTTTCAGTGGTGCACCTGTAGAAATTGTAGAGGGAGAAGGGGGAGATGCTGAGCTTGCTTAGTCCTCTTGAAAGTAGAAGCGTCAATGCATTTTCTTGATCATCATGTTGATGTGTTTGTCCCAGGTTAGGTTATTGGAGTTCCTTGAAGTTCACTTAACTAGTGACTTATCGTGGACACACAACATTTCCTCACTTGTCTGGAAGGTTCAACAGCAACTGGAATTCCTGAGAAGACTGAAGTGGGCAAGGCCACTGGCCATTATAATGTAAATCGAGAGCATCTGGCCGGCTACATCACAGTGCAGCACAGTTGCTGCGAAGAAATTGATCGGAGATAAATCCACAGGATCATAAAAGTAGCAGAGGATCAATAGGGATCTCCCTCCCTGCAACCTCCCCCCACCCCCAAAAATCAACGTGATCTACCGAGATCATTGTCTGAAGAGGGGTGTGCAAAATCATTGAGGTCCCCTTTCACCCTCTGTAGTATCTTTTAGCTGCTCCCATCAGGAAAGAGATCAGAGCCAGCCCCACCAGGCTGAGGAACAGCTTCTTCCAATGGGCAGTGAGAATATTGAATGACCAAAGGAAGTGCTCACTCTAACCATCCGAGACTCTCATATTCATGAAACAGCATTTATTTAGTTGTGCAGATGAATGCTTGTTCTACATATGTATTGTCTGTGTTGCATTTGGTTGTGTGTCTGCATGTTTTGCATTGTTTTGTCGGGTTGTACTTGTACAATCAGATGACAATAAACTTGACTTGGAGATGTTGATTCCTACGATCTTGAAACTATTTACTGTCTCCCCTTCAGTGCCATTGATCACCTTCGTCTTAATGATGCTGAGAGAAAGGTTGCTATCTAAAAGCCTAGAGTTCAAACTCAGCACCAAACACAAGGTCAGTTGTGTAGCAGTCTTCCTTGCTGCTGTCTGACTGACATACTCAAAATCAGAGTTTATTATCATGAAATGCATTATTATGCAGCAACAATTCCAGTGCAATTATTGCTATAAAGTACATTTCAAAGTGAGTAAGAAGAAAAAGAGAAAGTAAGGTAGTGTCTGTGGTTAATTGCCCATTCAGGACTCTGATGGCAGAGGGGAAGAAGCTGTCCTTGTGCCGCTGAGTGTTCGTCTTTAGGCGCCTGTACCTTTTTCCTGATGGTAGCAGGGTGAAGAGAGCATGGCCTGGGTGGTGGTGGTCTTTGAGGATAGAGGCTGCCTCATGTAGATGTCCTCAATGGACTGAAGTCTGGTGCCTGTGATGTCGCAGGCTGAGTTAACAACCCTCTGGAGTTTATTCCTCTCCTGAGCATTGGTACCTCCAGAGGTAATACCATTCCAGAGGGTCAGAATGCTCTCCATTTTTGACAAACTCCTCACAAAATATAGCCACTGGCAGGCCGCCTTTGTGATTGCATCGACAAGGAGGCCTCAGGACAGATCCTCAGAGATGTTAACATCTCAATATTTGAAGTTCTTGTCCCTCTCCACTGCTGACCCGTAGATGAAGACTGATTCATGTTCTGATTTCCTCCTGAAGTCTACGCTCAGCTCCTTTGTTTTGCTACCATTGAGTACAAATATGTTGTTGTGGCGCCACTCAAGTAGCTGATCTATCTTCCTCCTGTATGCTTTGGCAAATTTATAGATGGCATTTGAATTGTACCCAGCCACACATTTATTGGTGTAGTGAGTAGAGCAGTGGGCTAAGCATGCATCCTTGAGGTGCATCTGTGTTGATTGTCAGTGAGGAGGAGATGATGCTGCCAATTTGCCTTAGGAGGTGACGCAGAGAAGGTTCACCTGGTTGATTCTGGAAATTAAGGAGTTATCTTATGAGGAGAGTTTGAGTAGCCTGGGACTATGCTCATTGAAGTTTAGAAATATGAGAGTGGGGTGAAGGGAGAAAAATCTTTTAGAGATGGACTAAAAATACAAAATGAAAAGATGGAAGCAGTGAGGTTGTTTCTTCTGGCACGTGAGACTGGAACTAGATGACGTAGCCTCAAGATTTTACTGATTTCATCTAATTTTTTTTGTCAAAATCTGTATTTATATTTAGCTCTTATCTCTCTTCGCCTCCCCCCCAACCCTCCATTCCCAGTGATCTCTCCCTATATGTGTCTCTTCAATAAGTTATCACCTCCAGCTCCCTCCCCACCACCCAGCTTTTTTCCTTCATACATGTGATATCACTTGCAGCCCTTTTTTTTGATAAAGGATCATTCTGAAATGTTGATTGGCCGTTTCTACCCAAGGATGCTTGCTGAATCGCTGACTCTCTCCTGCAGTTCTTTATTTGCTCAAGATTCCAGCATCTGCTGTTTTTGTGTTTCTCAAAATGCTGTCTTTTCTTTCCACCTTTTCTTGCAGTCCCTTTTAATCAACTGGATACCCAGAAACTCCACTGTCTGACCTGGCCTTTGTAATTTAGCTGGGCTAATCTCCCATGATGCACAAGGTAGGCATCTGTCTCCGTAAGGCCCTGTAGCAATATATCATTGAAGTGAACTGTCTTACTAATGGGAAGGAGGAAGCATTTGTCGAGATCTCTGGCCATTGAGCATGTGTCCCTGTGCCCTCCCATCCCAGCGATCTTGAGATTTATCATCAGTAGGAATGATGAAAAAGGCACTAAACAATGGCAATAATACATACCATGGGGCAATCCCCAATGAGAGGTTCTCCATTAGGGTGACAACATCCGGTGCAGTGGCTGTTACCAGCAGGCATGAATTCCAAAATCAATTGCCAGTGGTTATTGAGTTTTTGAATGGGCCAGGTACTGCAGATTGGATAACCCATGTCTGCAGAAACACATCAATATTTCCTCCATTTCTCTATAGCCTACCCAGTGTGCAGTTCTGCTTTGAACATGATATGGGGAGGTCGGTGTCAGGTAACAGGTTCCAATTTACTCTCGCTCAACACCACCATTCTTGCTCTGCTGATGCAGAAGAAAAAATTTGCCCCAAAGAGTCTGGAGTGGATCCCGGGACAAATATGTTTTCAGGTTAATACAAGGACATTCTGCAGTGAACTGTTACCAATGGACAAACAACTGTCTGCACCACAGGACTTGCTGTCCCACCATAACCATTGCCAGTCAGGATATTCATGGATTGGAGTAACTGCTGCAACAGTGTTTATTGATGCAACTTTGAGTGTTCTCCCCTCTGGGGTTATTGGACCATGAGGCCTTGAGCCACAGGTGATGTTTCAGAGACAGGGGTAGCTTGCACTTGACCTGAATCTTTGGAACATGTTTGTTCTGTCACAGACATCACTAATGTCATCTGCACACAATCCTCTAAATTCACTGAGGCTGGCCCCTCTCAGACTAACATCTCCATCATCAAGGCCCTCATTGGAGTCAATTGGTTGCTCAGGGCATTTGTTTCCTTCCCCAGACTCCCCATAAAAATGCTTCACTCTGACCTCTGACATGGTGCACTGGAATCAATCTGCTCTCAAAGCCTCCTTGCAGGAAGTGCAAAGTCCCCAAGACTTCTTTTTCCCTGATTCTCAACCATTCAATGGGGAGATGGAGCATTTGGAATGGCACTGGAAGGTTAGAGTCTAAAAGCACACAAAAGCCAGTGGTAAACAGTCAAAGAAGCGCACTCTTTCTCAAGCAATGCCCTCTCCTGCCCCAGGTGTGGCAGAGTTTGGGGGTGCTGCATCAGCCATTTCCAAACGCATAGAATTGGAGTGGAAGCAAGTCAACCGTGATCAGATTCCAGCCTATTTATCATCCACTTAAGCCCTCTCCAACACCAGCCTGTAGGGCATCTTCCTCCTTCTGCTCTGTCTACTCTCTTGCGTCCCTCTGTCTGTTTATCAGATGCAAGCTCATCAACTGCCACTGCATCTGTCCTTAAGGGGTCTGGAGTGGATCCCTGGAACAGATCCCTGCCCAACTGTTGTTTGGTTGTCCATTGGTAACGGTTCACTGCGGACTGTCTTATCTGTCTGTCAGCCTTCACCACTCCCTGAATAAACAATCCCCTTTCTGGCCTCTATCCAAATCCTCCCAGCCTGTCACATACCCTTCTGCATTCTCAGCTTGATGGAGGGTTCTGGTCCGAAATGTCAACCATTCTTTTTCTCCCATGGGTGCTGCTTGACCTGCTGAGTTCCTCCAGCGGATGGTTTTGTTCTCTGCTTCATCAGTTTCGATCCTAATGGACTGTTTATGAAGAGAAGATAGAAATCATCGTCTCAAGTCATGTTTGCTCCCTTATTTCCCATATTACCAATGCTTACTTTATTGTGAAGTATTTTGGACAACCTGAAGCCATGAATGATGTAATAAGAGCTATTGTGTCTATTGAAATATGCATCCTTTGTATAGAGTTGTCAAACAAACATGATGCAGGATGGGAAACTCTAAGCTGGCAGATGCTGAAATTGAGCAAACATTGAGCTACGGGAGGGACTCAGCAGGCCAGGCAGCATCTGTGGGTCGGAATGGTCAGTTCATTTGACTGCCCACCAACCATGATAATGCCTAACCCACTGAGTTCCTCCATTCCTCATTCTTCACTGAAAATTGTCAGGATGTTTGAGTTAATCTAATGAATCTGTCTTGCCTGACAACTGTCAAAGATATGAAGTTCAGAGTACATACATGATGTCACATACATTCTTTTTCCTGTGCGCCAGACAGAATTTCTACTTAGTGGTAGTGCAAAAAAAAACTGTATTTAAGAAAAGATGCATATACAGAGGAGAGAAATGTAAACGAGGAGAGTGCAAACAAACTGTGCAATACAGAAAATAAATATTCAACAAAAAATAAGGTGCAAAGTAAGTGTCCTGAAATGAGCCTCTGAGCTTGTTATTTTGGGGTCCCATGGCAATAAGACCAGATCTTGAAATGGGAAGCTTTATACTGCAAAGCATCAGCTAGATTTCCCCCCCCCCCCCCCCCCTTGTTTTAATCACTTTTGCAGAATAACCAGTTATTAGGTGGTGTTGTTCTTGGTGCAGTGAAGGAACAGAACTGTGGGCTGCATGTGAGCTGTGGGATCACTGGCCCACTTCCTTGACTCATGAAATTGAAGAAAAATTATAGAAGGCAATAATGAAAGAATTTAACGTGAGGGAAATAAAGAGAGTGGAGTGTTTACATTACTGGAATAATGGTTAGAGTTATGGACTTGGCTCTCTGGATAAGTGGTCCCACTGTGTTGAAAATTCAATTAATTAAATATTAGAGTAAAAAATGCATGCTTGCCCCAGGAACAGTGACTGCAAATGTAATAAATCAATCCAGAGACTGAGACGGACTGATGAAAGTTTATAAAATGATGAGAGGCGTCGATGGGGTGGGCAGTCAGGATCTTTACCCTCGGGTAAAACTATCACAGACTAAAATGCCAAATTCTGGAGGCCATGTGTTTAAGGTTGGGGGGGGGGTGGAGTGGAGGGAGGATGGAAAATTTCAAGTAGATGTGTGGGTCCGGTTTCTTTTACACAGAATGCTAGGTCCTTGAAATGGGTTGCCGGCGGTTGTGGCGGAAGCAGATTTGATTGTGTTTTAAGAGGCTTCTAGATAGAGGAACATACAGGAAATAGAGGAATATGGATCATATGCAGGTAGCAGAGATTTTGTTTTAACTTGGGTATCATGTTCTGCACAGACACTAGGGCCAAAGGGTCTCTTCTCTTCTGCTCTACAGATCATGCTAACAACCTTGCCTTATGTGGCCTTGGACCTTTCACATTGAAGGAGCAATTAACAATGGACAGTCAGTGTGAAGGAAGATTCCAAAAGCAAAAAATTGACCACTGTAATTCTCTAATCACCACCTGATTAGATTAAGTTTTCAAGAAAGCAACCGTTGAGTGCCATTGTATAACAATAATTAAATCATGAAAAGGCTCTTGTCATTTTAATTCTGACCTGACTCTTCTCTGACACATTTAGTGGTTGTTCCATGATGATCCAATAAAGCGATGGGAGATCAAGAACAACATACTGCTTGTGGAAAAAATATCTCGATGTCCCTGCTGGCGATTTTGAATAATATTGGGTGTCATTCACACGCAGTTATTTTGCCAGCAAGTTTCAGCTCATGTCTTTGTATCTCGATGCATTCTGAATCAAAAATAAACAAACTGCAACCTTTTAAATGCTTAAACTGGGCTTTTAACCCTTTGTTGACAATTTCAACAATTAAAGATGTGACTTTTGCAATGTGATCTATCAAAAGCAAACAATTTTTTGTGCCATTGTATGTGAAATAGTAAATTCCAGTTTCATCTGTCCATGTCGGTGGTTTATTTCCAAAAAGGTATTCTCCCAGTGTCCAGTTATTATTCTATTATTCCATCATCAGAAATAAGAAATAGTTAGATTTGTGCTGCATCAGATTTTCCCTTTTAAAATGCTCAAAGCAGTTTGCACAGTTGTGAGTCATTGTAATGTATGGCGATGTCCTTGTTGTCTTGAGTGAGATTTGAATTCCAGAATGAAGCCAATATTTGGTTAGTGTTGGTTGAGGATGATAGAGAGATGAACGTTCTTTTTCCCTGTTAAATCCTCAAAACCTTAAAAGAAGTTTATGTATCACCCAAAGTATTGTCAAGTTTCTCCTCTGCCTACACAACCTGAATTGTATTCCAATCCTGCATGACATTTTAAAGGAGGTGAATGCAGAGAAGAGTTGTTCTTTGGCTGGTTTGATTGGAAGATAATTTTATTCATTTAATTAAAAATAATTTAGAGATCCAACATGGTACCGGGCCCTTCTGGCCGACAGACCCGTTCCGCCCGAATACACCAATTGTTACGAGCCCAAAGGACCCCAAAATCCAGCAGCAATAGACATTCACCAAGACGAGTGGTTTTTAAAACAAAAGTTATTTTTAATCAAGTTCAAACATGAAAATAGAATCAAACTTTAGCTTAACTCTATACTAATACTATATACTAGCTCAAATTACCCCCTTCTTATTCTAAGCGCAGATGTATGTAATGTGTGTGTGGATTTAAGAAAAGTTCTTTGGTTCACAGTTCAATCTCACTTCTTCTTCCAAGTTCTCTGGTTGCAGGCAATCACCGTACTGTTCACAGAATTTAACATGTATAAAGTTCACCAGGCTTGGTGCTTGAAAGATAAATGTTTACTGCTCAGGAAAGTTCTTGTAGGGTTTGCAGAGAGAGATATTTGTTGCTCCAGGATTTCCACAACTGAGGTACCACCACAAGTCACTTCAGGGTCTCGCTGATGAAACTTGCCCCATCAGTGTCTTCTAGATGGTAACCTCTTTCTTCAAGCTACCACAGAGTTCCATTCCTTCCTCTATTTCAAGAGAAACATCAGACAGATAGCACTTCCAGCCATCTACTGCTCTGGAACTTGCTTTCATCAATTTCAAACAGTTTTCCCTGGATTGCACTTTTCAATTACTTGTCAGTGTCCCACACACTGACTGACTGACCTGTTAACTCAACTCTCTTTTCCAACTGAAACTCCAAAGAGAGCATGTGACTCATAACTTGCAAAACCCCCACCTTCTCCAGCAAACAACAGGGGTGGGGGGGGGGGCAGGTGCCTGCAGTGTGACCCATTCAACAGTTGGAATCTCAAGTGCTCGTCTAAATGCCTGCTGAATGATATTCTCTGGTTGTTGGGTAGAAATGATCCAGGAATTATCGATAAATAACTCAAACCAAGTTGTCTGTGGTTCAGACTACATCTCGGTGTTTTTGCCTTACATTTTGCAGCAAGGGATTAGGCCGTTTCCACAAGGAGGAGACTGCAGATGCTGGAATCTAAAGTTAAACACAACCTGCAGGAGGAACTTTTCCTCTCTCTGATGCTGCGTGACCTGTTGAGCTCCTCCAGCAGATTGTGCTTGTATTTCCAGAAATGTTTTGAAATCTGTTGTCTGATGGTGAAAGCCATGTGATGGGTTAAGGTTTATCCCATTGTTATTTTAGATGATGCAGAAAAAGTTCTACGTTTGGTTTCTGCAATTCTATGGCACCCCTGTGTCTGCCAGGCCAGTCTTGGAACCCCAACTGGCTCCTAGGGCTGAGTGCACCTCCCTGTGGAGAAGTTCAGGCTGGCTCTGCCAGGTGCTAGCTGTTCGTCAAGTTGTTGAGGTCCAAAGCAGTGGTTAGTACCAGTGGCGTCTACCAACCTTCAGGCCAGCAGCCACCCTCGGAAGCAACAGGTTTGTTTTTGCATCCAGATCCTCTGCCCCTGACACCATCCAATTTAGACAGGACCCCCCCCCCCCCCGCCACCGCAGTTAATGTGTCTCTGTTCCTCCTGGAATAATTTTACCATCTCCATCCTCCACTTTGTAATTTGGATAAGAACGAGGCCTTCTATTTTATCAAGTAGAAAAATATAGAGGAACTCAATATCAGTGGGAGGAGCAGAATGGTCAATGTTTTGGGTTGGAACCTTTCTTTAAGATGCAGGGGTGGGTGCAGGAGACATCGTCTTGATGAGGGGTTCTGGAAGACCAATTCTTCCTCCCACAGATGTTGCTCGGCCTGCTGAGCTCCTCCAGCAGATTGCTTGTTGCTCCAGATTCCACCCTCTGCAGTCTCCTGTGTGCCTCCAGTTTTATGTCCACTGTGTAGACTCTTCAAGGCATACAGACTTTGAAGACATTTTCCTCCTCTCACCGACAGAACTTCTGCGAGTCCCTCTGTGGTTTTCACTGCTCCACAGCTCTTCTCCCACATTGTGACCCAGGCTGGTGATTGCAGCCATATATCCTTCCACACTGGCCACTTCGCCCTCTGTCTTGAAGAAAGGCTCCGGTCCGAAACATTGATCCTTTTCTTCCACTGACACTGCACGACCCACTGAGTTCTTCCAGCAGCGTCAATTCGGATTCCAGCATCTCCATCTTTCCTGTGTCCCTTGAATTATTCCCTGTTTGACAAACGATGAAACTTTGCCTTTGTCATACACAACTACGTGGTTATACAAGAGGAAACAAATGAATATATCATCTGAACTGCATCTATCTGCAGATTTTTAAAATTTTGTTGTAAAGACCAGGGAAATGTAGCGAAAATCAAAAGATCTGGTCATCGGTTAGGGAGATGCTCAAATAAATACCAGTGTACTTTGTCCTTTCTTCATCTGGCAACTGGCTGCTGAATTTCATTAATAAATAAAGATGTGCAGAGAATTGATATGAATGCTTCTCCTATCACACCATTGATTGCTCTTGTCTGCAAGTATACATTCCAAGATGCCAAGGCACTGGAGTGACCTTTTGTTTCAGGAATGGCTCTTACACCAATAGTCATGTTGTTGGAAGGTTTCAATGGGGAAGGAGACTACTCAGAGGGAAGAACTCCATTTGGGCTGTGTGAAGAAGCCAGTCATTGTTTGTCTTGCGTAGTCCCTCAACTCCGTAACTAATTAATTGGTTGTTCACTGATACACTTGGCTCAAGAAGAATATGATCTTGACCCAATGTTGAAACTAGGCACTAACTTTGGAAAGTTGAAGAACTGGGCATTAATCAGATGCAGTTAAACAAGGAAGTCTGCAAAAGCTGGGACTGAGGGCAAAAGTGCTGGAGAAATTCAGCAGGTCATGCAGCATTCATAGGAAGTAAAGGGTAACCAAGGTTTTAGGCCTGAGCCCTTCCTCAAAGGATGAGCAAAAAAAGCAGGCAGGCAGCTGAATAAAAAAAGTGGGGGAGAGGAAGGAAGGAGAAGCAATGTTGCTGCATCGGCCAACCAGCAAGAGATCATGGGTGGATATGGATGGGAGGACAGAAGAGAAAAGAGTTGAGAAGTGAGAGGGGGAGAAGATAGCTGTGAATTGAGGGAAGGGGGAATGGAACTGGAGGAAAGGAGACACAGGAACAAAGAGCGATGGGAATCTGCCTCATGGAAACCCGAGAAGTCCATTTTAATTCTGTCTGATTGGAGAGTGCCTAGACATAATATTAGATATTCCTGCAATTTGTGGATAGCTTCGGTTTGGCAGTACATGAGGCCATGGAGGGCCATGTTAGTGTGGGAATGGGGTATGGAATTAAAATGGATGGCCACTGGGAGATCCTGTGGGATATTGCAGTGGACAGAGTGGTCAATGAAATGATCTCCCAATCTGCATCCTGTCTCTCTGATGTAGAAGAAGCCACAACAGGAGCACTAGATGACCTATGCAGATTCACAAGTGAAGTGTTGCTTAACTTGGAAGGACTATTTGGGGCCCCAAATACAGCCCCAAGAGTGGCATTCCTTGCAGTCATAAGGAGGTACTGAGGTAGCAATTAGTGGGATGGGATGAGTGGATTAAGGAGTCATGGAGGGAGCACATGGGAATCCTGTCCTTGTTGCATCTTCGGGTGGAGGGCATAAACAATACTTTCCATTTTCTAGTATTTTCCAATTTTGAAACGTGTCATCTTCAAAGAAATGCATGGACTATATTTCGAATTTCAATCTTATCAATGCATTAAACCAAACTGAAGATGTGGGTTTATGTTGCTTTAATCCGTTGATATAAACAGATAAACATTTTGCATAACTTTGCATCAAGATTTTCATAACAATGAATAAACAAAATATCCGGTTATATTTAAGGACATAATGATACAAGATGAGATAATAAGATCAATTAAGATGATAAGAGATGATTAAGATGCTAAGATGAATTCAAAGAAAAGTATTTCTCCAAAGAATGAGAACAAACACAAATATTACGACATATGACATCATAGTAACTATTCTTCTTTTCTTCTTTGGCTTGGCTTCGCGGACGAAGATTTATGGAGGGGGTAAATGTCCACGTCAGCTGCAGGCTCGTTTGTGGCTGACAAGTCCGATGCAGGACAGGCAGACACGGTTGCAGCGGTTGCAGGGGAAAATTGGTTGGTTGGGGTTGGGTGTTGGGTTTTTCCTCCTTTGTCTTTTGTCAGTGAGGTGGGCTCTGCGGTCTTCTTCAAAGGAGGTTGCTGCCCGCCGAACTGTGAGGCGCCAAGATGCATGGTTTGAGGCGATATCAGCCCACTGGCGGTGGTCAATGTGGCAGGCACCAAGAGATTTCTTTAGGCAGTCCTTGTACCTCTTCTTTGGTGCACCTCTGTCACGGTGGCCAGTGGAGAGCTCGCCATATAACATGATCTTGGGAAGGCGATGGTCCTCCATTCTGGAGACGTGACCCACCCAGCGCAGCTGGATCTTCAGCAGCGTGGACTCAATGCTGTCGGCCTCTGCCATCTCGAGTACTTCGATGTTAGGGATGAAGGCGCTCCAATGAATGTTGAGGATGGAGCGGAGACAACGCTGGTGGAAGCGTTCTAGGAGCCGTAGGTGATGCCGGTAGAGGACCCATGATTCGGAGCCGAACAGGAGTGTGGGTATGACAACGGCTCTGTATACGCTTATCTTTGTGAAGTTTTTCAGTTGGTTGTTTTTCCAGACTCATTTGTGTAGTCTTCCAAAGGCGCTATTTGCCTTGGCGAGTCTGTTGTAACACTACAAACAACACTTATCCTTAAAGGGATAGGCACAGAATTACTAAGAAGCAAAAACACAAGGTTTTATCCTTTACAGAGGGGGCCAGGGTACATGTGCATGAAATGGAGAATATGCAAGTAAGAGCGGAGTTGATGGTAGGAGAGAAGAAGCCACGTTTTATTTTGAAGAAGGAAAATATCTTGGATGATCTGGAATTGAAGACCTCATCCTGGCAACAGAGGAATTGAGAGCAAGGAATAGAATTCTTAAGGGGGTCAATGGTGTGAAGAGGTGTTGTCGAGATAACGGAGAATTGGTGCATTTGCTGAAAATCAGATACAGATTGGCCTGGTACTCGCCGCCCCCGCCAGAGTTGAGGCCTTTTTTGTCATGCGGGTAGTTGCAACAGTCTCCCCTTGTGTCTGATCAGTTTTATTAAATGATCTGACAAGAAGTGCTGTGGCATGATCATTCATAGGATACCAGTTCAAGTCGCAGCAGGGAAATTTGGCAATTCTTTTGATTTAATAATATTCACATCTTTCCTGTGATACAGTAAATTGTGAGGTTGTAGTAAAGGCCCATCCCAGTGGAAATGTGCCTTCCTGATGCAGCTTGCCCTGCAGGAGGACTGATGCTTATCAATGGGCTTCATTCTGTATGGTGCTTTCAGCCACTCAGGAGGTGGATGGAGTTCCACTGTGCCCACGAGGACTTGCGTGGCACTGTGGGTCCAGTTGAACTGCCGAAGTTGCCATTGTGGTCATCTTGCCAGGTTGAGTGGTCCAAGAGCAGAGGTACTGGCTCCTGAAGCCCTACCCTGTTAGTCCTCTGACATCCGCAATCCAGGGTGGAGGCTGGTACAATAGGGACATTGAAAAAAGTCTGAAATAAGCACGTGGATGGTTAAAAAATTATTATGGATGTGAGATAGGGAAAAATTGGATTGTTGTATGGTATGTTCCCATAAATTGGCACAACGTCATTGGCTGATACCCTGTGCTGTAATGTTCTATGACTTGTCAAAAGCTAGTTCTGTTAATAAATTGAAACTGAGCAGTGATTTGGTATATTTCCATTTGAAAAGTCTCTGAATATATTTAAAGAGTTAACTGAATTGGGAGGTGTGGGCACACTAACTAAAGAGATCTCGGTGAGAAGTTTATTTTCAAATTACATCAAGCCACCACTCTTAAATATACTGTGAAATACGGTGCTTTGGTGAAGAAGCAACTTTGGATAAGACTACCAAAGTGATCAACACTATTGAGGTGAATAAATTAGTGAGTTGAAGTACAAATAATTGAAGGTCCCAAATCATCCAAATTTTCCTCCATAAACAATCCATTTTGACATGTTCAGCTACATTTAATCAACAGTGTAAAATGAAAGTTAGAAAATTTACGCTCATTTTTACCTGATTTTTAAAAAAAAATTCTATGAGCACCGATTAGTCAAATATTTCTTGCTGGAAAGCTGACAGAAGAGAATTTTATGAATGAAACAATATAATTTTTTAAAGTTGCTCTTTGACACATGACAGCCAACACTATTCAAATCAAATCATACTTCTGCCCTTCCATGTATTTCTGATGACTGGACCACCTACCACAGCATCTCAAGGTCTCCAAAAATTTCTCAGAAATTCACTGGAGGAGCATGCAATCCAGGACAACTTGCCCAGCACCAACCGAGGGTCCTGATTACTTTATCAGCTGGGCATTGGGAAAGACATGGCGGTTGCATGCCTGATTCTAGACTCTGCACGAACACTCTATCCTGGACTTGATCATGGGAGGAGATCATCAGGCAGACAGGAGAGCATGCTCAATGATATGCTCTTGCTGAAAGGAAAGGAACAACCCCATTGGCTCCTGGGAATCTCAGGCCTGTGACTGTTCAAAGTGAAGAAACATTTGAGACAATGTGGAAGCCTGGATTGTCCACTGGGAACAATAGACTGTGCGAGCATCTCAAACAGCCACGGACTCTGCCCCTTCACTTATGACCTTCTTTTTTTTAATGAACCTGAGGCTCCTTCATGTCATGTACATAAATTTACAAAGTTTGTCTTTGTAATAGTTTATTTAAAACTTTCTCCTTCCATGTAGTCGTCAAAGGTTTTTATAATTACAAATCACAAAAAGAAAACAAACTAGTAACTACATACATGATGGTGTATATCCCCCAACCTCAGAATAACTAATATAAAAGATACAATAGTCATGTAAAATAAAAGAAACACTTTCAGGATTGCACAGAGGGATGTCGTCTAACACATATTTAAACAAACCTCTTTAATACAATTCAGAGGAGATCCTCGCAGGTCTAGAGCACAGGAAGCACAACATTACAAATTTAAACCTAATATTTAAGTATACGCACGCCAAATTTGTAAAAACAGTGTACTTATTTCTCAAATTATAACTAATTTTTTTCCAAAGGAATACAACTTTGATTTTCTGCATTCCATCTGCCATACCCAAATGTGTATCTAATTTCCAAGTAACTACAATATGTTTCCTTGCCACTGCTAATGCAACTTTAACAAATTCCAATTGATATATTGACAGTTTTAATTTTCCTCTTGTTCCTTCAATATTTCCTAATAAAAATAAATCTGGATCTTGTGGAAATACAACACCTGTAACCTGTTCCAAAATTTCCCTAAATCCACCCAAAAAGGTCTTGCAAAAAAGTTCCTACATCCTCACCACATCTAAAACATTGGCCTGATGTGGTGAGGATGTTTTCAATCCATTCAATTTTTGTTGTGTAAGATATAGCTGATGTAAAAACATTATACTGCGCTAATTTATTCCTTGCCTTAATAGTATTAGACATACAATCTCTGCAAAGATCTGCCCATCTTTGCTCATCAATTGCAATATTCAAATCTAGGTCCCAGCTCTGTCTAGATTTATGAATCCCACGTTTGGGAGTTCCTATTTATAATAAAGAATATATTGTAGAAGTAAACTTCTTAACAATTCCTCTCCTAATAAGAATTTCTACTTCACTACAACCAGGTAACAACATGGTTGGTCCTAACTTGTCCATCAACTATGCTCTCAATTGAAAATAACAAAAAAGAGTATTTTGGGATATTCCATATTTGTTTCTCAATTGTTCAAATGACATTAATTGACCCCTTTCATAACAATCTTCAACATTTATTAACCCCTGACGAAACCAAATATCCAAAAATTGATCATCTTTTGAAAAAGATGAGAATTTTGAGTCAATGGCATTTAGGGCGATATACATCCTCTTGCACCAATTTCAACATTTATTTTATTCCAGATATTAATCAGATGCTTCAACAATGGTGTTTCTTTTTCACCAACCACTAAATTTTGCATCCCATTTGTATATGAATTCTTCTGCTTTTCTCTCTCCTATTTTATTGAATTCTATTTTAACTATCTGAACTTTAATATTCTCTTACAAAAAAAAGTAAGAAATTTCATTTGTGCCGCTTGATAATAGTTTTTGAAATTAGAAAGCTGTAAGTCTTCCACTTCATATTTCCATGTTAACTTTTTTTATAGAAACTCTTAACATTTTACCTTTCCAGAGAAATTTCCTTACATATTTGCTCAATTTTTGAAAAAAAATTGAGGTATTGAAATAGGTAATATTTGAAACAGATATTGTATTCTTGGAAATATTCACCTTAATACAATTAACCCTTTCCACGAAAGTTATAGGTAAATTAATCCACTTTTTAAAATCTTCCTCAACCTTTTTAAAGTAATGATAAATAATTCAATTTATATAAATTCTTAAGGTTATTATCTATATGAATTCCCATCAGCCAGCTCCCCACCATGACTACCAGCCCCCCCCCACATCTCCATCGGGCACACAAAACTCAAAACGGTCAACCATTTTACCTATCTCGGCTGCACCATTTCATCAGATGCAAGGATCGACAACGAGATAGACAACAGACTCGCCAAGGCAAATAGCGCCTTTGGAAGACTACACAAAAGAGTCTGGAAAAACAACCAACTGAAAAACCTCACAAAGATAAGCGTATACAGAGCTGTTGTCATACCCACACTCCTGTTCGGGTCCGAATCATGGGTCCTCTACTGGCATCACCTACGGCTCCTAGAACGCTTCCACCAGCGTTGTCTCCGCTCCATCCTCAACATTCATTGGAGCGCTTTCATCCCTAACGTCGAAGTACTCGAGATGGCAGAGGTCGACAGCATCGAGTCCACGCTGCTGAAGATCCAGCTGCGCTGGGTGGGTCACGTCTCCAGAATGGAGGACCATCGCCTTCCCAAGATCGTGTTATATGGCGAGCTCTCCACTGGCCACCGTGACAGAGGTGCACCAAAGAAAAGGTACAAGGACTGCCTAAAGAAATCTCTTGGTGCCTGCCACATTGACCACCACCAGTGGGCTGATATCGCCTCAAACCATGCATCTTGGCGCCTCACAGTTCGGCGGGCAGCAACCTCCTTTGAAGAAGACCGCAGAGCCCACCTCACTGACAAAAGGCAAAGGAGGAAAAACCCAACACCCAACCCCAACCCACCAATTTTCCCCTGCAACCGCTGCAACCGTGTCTGCCTGTCCCGCATCGGACTTGTCAGCCACAAACGAGCCTGCAGCTGACGTGGACTTTTACCCCCTCCATAAATCTTCATCCGCGAAGCCAAGCCAAAGAAGAAGAAAGAATAGCATCTTTTGGCTATTTAAACTGGTTATTGACATTTGGCATTGACTGTCGTATCCTTCTGCTAATGGCATAATTTCACTTTTATCCAAATTTATAACCTGAAAATTTTCCATATTCTTCCAATTTAACATAAATTTTTTTAGATTTAGGACCTTTTGACACGAGCGATTTGGCGCAGCCCAATTTGCCACAAACCCATTTATGCGCAGAATTATTTTGGCATATATTCAGGCTCAGTTAAAGGCATTAATGAAAGCAAGGTGGGAATTGATAATACTTTATTATGTTTACATGGAACTAAAAAAAAATGCTTATTCTCTGTAGTAAAAAATGTTAGATAGTGATAAATTAATCACAAAAAATCTGAAATATGACCTTTATTAAAAATTATGGGCTAATCCCTCTTAAATACTCAACATAATTTCTCCCACTAAATCTTCTTATGAGTGTGTATTTGAGCGTCTGCTTCCCTGAATTTCTTTAATTTCAACGGAATATCATGCCCTGTTACAAGATGCTCATAATAAATGTTCCTCCCTCTCTGAACTTTTCATAAACTGTCAATAAATTTCCAAATAACTGAATGTTCCACTCCAAATTCGCATTGTAATCTCCTGTGAGTAGCTTCTGCATGATTGTTTGTTCTGTTTTCATTGTTTAAAGTTCTTTCATATAAATTCCACATCCCAACTGGAAAAAGCAGTGGACACGTACCATTTCATCTGCGTAATCTTCTATCTACATAGTTATTCTTGAACCAGTCCAGCAGCGGTTGCAGTTCATCTGGAAGTGCATCAACCAAATGTTTTCAATCGGAATAAATGCAAGACTAATTATCATTTTAGCACTCAAACAAAACTCCAAGTCAATGTTATACCTACTCAAGTGTCCCAAACTGACAAGATGTTTCTCATATTTTGAGCCAGGTGAAAAAAACATCCCCTGATTTCCTCAGAAGGAAAATGCTGCTGTAAACTTTTGAAGCTTGCAAGTTCAAAGTCACAGTTGATCATGTCAGGGCAGCATTTAGGCTGTATTTCCAGAACCATTTTAAATAATTTATCATATGTTGTTCGTAACTTATTTGGGAGTAAAGCAATCAACAGTTGGAACACACCTTTTTGTATTTCCCCTAAAATAACATAAACTTGTGGAAACAGAGGTGGGGAAATTTTGAATGTTCCATCAACATATAACTTTTTTGCTTGTCTCAGAACTTTGGCATTCCTTTTTCTTCCAAATATAAGAATGGTGCAAGTGGTGCTACCGCTGTCAGCTAGTAAAAATTGTTCTTTATTATATTCATCAACAGAATATGTTTTAAAGCTATCTGGAATTACAAGTTCTTCTAATTCTTGGATTTACTGTGTAAGCAGTAAAATGGTCCTATGGACCATTTTCTTCAACGCTTTGTTGTTAGGCATCATACAAGCTTCAGACAAATTTTCTAGGCACTCGTTAATCACTTGTGCAGTTCCCTCAACAGTTTCTGCAGTTCATTCTTTTATCATTGAAATGACGGTGTCTCTTTCCACCTTCGATGCCGAAGCTGCATGAGAATGTTCATTAATTTGTTTCACTAGTTCACTATTTCTAACGTGAATTTGAACTTTGCAAATGTCCTTCCTCTCACATCTCCAAAACTTTGTTATCTTATCAACAACCTATCTATCAAAAACATATATATAAGCCATCATATGAATACTTTTCGTTTCCACGTTTTTTTCAGAACTGTTGATGGCATTTTAATGCATGTAATAACTACTTGATACTACTTATTTATTTTGCGCCAAAATAAGAGCGCCAAAATGGGTCTGTGCCGAAGTGGGCACAATGGCTGCGCCAAATCACTCACACCAAAACGGCTGTGCTGAATGGTCCCATTCTATAATTTTTGGTTCAGTCTAATATATTAAAACATCACCTGCAAATACACTAATTTTTTGCTCTTCTTGACCAATCCAAAATCCCTTAATATCCAAATCACTCTGAATTGCTTTTGCAAGTGTTCGGCGGCCCCGATACGGGCAGGAGCAAGGGGGAGACGGCGGCCCCAGTCCGGGCACAGGGAGAGCAGCAGCGGCCCCGGCCCCGGTCCGGGCGAAGGGTAGACGGCGGCGGCCCCGATCCGGGCAGGAGCAAGGGGGAGACGGCGGCCCCAGTCCGGGCACAGGGAGAGCAGCAGCGGCCCCGGCCCCGGTCCGGGCGAAGGGTAGACGGCGGCGGCCCCGATCCGGGCAGGAGCAAGGGGGAGACGGCGGCCCCAGTCCGGGCACAGGGAGAGCAGCAGCGGCCCCGGCCCCGGTCCGGGCGAAGGGTAGACGGCGGCGGCCCCGATACGGGCAGGAGCAAGGGGGAGACGGCGGCCCCGGCCTCGGTCGAGTGAGGCAGGCGGAGGCCCCGGTCCGGACAGGGAGTGGGAGGCGGTGGCCCCAGTCCAGGCACAGGGTGAACTGCGGCGGCCTCGGCCCCGGTCCGGGCAGTATGGACCGACCTAGGAGGGGAGGCAGGCCCCTCCAGCCCGGGTAAGAAACCTGCATAGGAGAAGGCCACTCCGATATAAAACCTACGACCCAAGGACCTCGCTGCCACGTCCCAGCTTGCTTGGCCACGGCACACGAACCATGGGTGTAAAGGGTGGGGCCAGTACTGCGCGCACTGCACTCCACCTAAAAGCTCCTTTGCGCAGGCCCGAGGACAGGTCCACGTCCTCCCCCTCAACGTCCTCCCCCTCCACGTCCTCCCCCTCCACGTCCTCCCCCTCCACGTCCTCCCCCTCCACGTCCTCCCCCTCCACGTCCTCCCCCTCCACGTCCTCCCCCTCCACGTCCTCCCCCTCAAAAGATGCTCACAAACTCAAGCTAGCATGCTGGAACATCAGAACCATGCTAGACAAGACTGACAGCCACCGACCTGAACGTCGGTCTGCCCTCATTGCACATGAACTCCTCAGACTTGACATCGACATAGCCGCTCTCAGTGAAGTCCGCCTGGCAGATGTAGGCAGCCTCCAAGAACGCGGCGCGGGCTACACACTCTACTGGTCTGGCAAGCCTTCGGATGAACGACGCCTATCTGGTGTAGGCTTCATGGTCAAGAGCTTCATTGCCTCCAAACTCGAAAACCTTCCGACAGGCCTCTCGGACCGAATCATGTCCATGCGACTCCCACTTCAAAACAAGCGTCACATCACCCTCATCAGTGTCTATGCTCCAACCCTCCAGGCGGAACCAGCAGAAAAGAACAAGTTCTACACCGACCTGCGCAACCTCATCCAACGTACCCCTACAGCCGACAAGGTTGTCATCCTGGGCGACTTCAACGCTCGTGTCGGCAAAGACTCAGAAACCTGGCCAGGAATCCTGGGCAAGCATGGCGTCGGCAAGTGCAACGACAATGGGCGCCTCCTGTTGGAGCTCTGCGCAGAACAGCGGCTTGTCATTACAAACACCCTTTTTCAGCAGAGGGACAGCCTTAAGACCACCTGGATGCATCCCCGATCCAAACACTGGCACCTCCTGGACTACATCCTGGTGCGAGAAAGTGACAAACAAGATGTGCTCCACACCAGGGTCATGCCTAGCGCGGAATGCCACACTGACCACCGGCTGGTTCGCTGCAAGCTCAACCTTCACTTCAAGCCAAAGCCCAGGAACAATAAAGCCCCCAGAAAGAGGTTCAATGTTGGAAAACTGCAGTCAGACGAAGCGAGAGGAAACTTCCAGGCAAACCTCAAAGCAAAGCTCGACGTTGCAACCCGCCTCACGGACCCGTCCCCTGAAACCCTCTGGGATCAGTTGAAGGCTACCATACTGCAATCCACTGAAGAGGTACTGGGCTTCTCCTCCAGGAAAAACAAGGACTGGTTTGACGAAAACAGCCAGGAAATCCAGGAGCTGCTGGCAAAGAAGCGAGCTGCCCACCAGGCTCACCTTACAAAGCCGTCCTGTCCAGAGAAGAAACAAGCCTTCCGTCGCGCATGCAGCCATCTTCAGCGCAAACTCCGGGAGATCCAAAATGAGTGGTGGACTAGCCTCGCCAAACGAACACAGCTCAGCGCGGACATTGGCGACTTCAGGGGTTTCTACGAGGCTCTAAAGGCTGTGTACGGCCCCTCACCCCAAGTCCAAAGCCCGCTGCGCAGCTCAGACGGCAAAGTCCTCCTCAGCGACAAGATCTCCATCCTCAACCGATGGTCAGAACACTTCCAATCTCTTTTCAGTACCAACCGCTCAGTCCAAGATTCCGCCCTGCTCCAGCTCCCTCAACAGCCCCTAAGGCTAGAGCTGGATGAGGTTCCCACCCTGGATGAGACATATAAGGCAATCGAACAACTGAAAAGTGGCAAAGCAGCAGGTATGGATGGAATCCCCCCAGAAGTCTGGAAGGCTGGCGGCAAAACTCTGCATGCCAAACTGCATGAGTTTTTCAAGCTTTGTTGGGACCAAGGTAAACTGCCTCAGGATCTTCGTGATGCCACCATCATCACCCTGTACAAAAACAAAGGCGAGAAATCAGACTGCTCAAACTACAGGGGAATCACGTTGCTCTCCATTGCAGGCAAAATCTTCGCTAGGATTCTACTAAATAGAATAATACCTAGTGTCGCTGAGAATATTCTCCCAGAATCACAGTGCGGCTTTCGCGCAAACAGAGGAACCACTGACATGGTCTTTGCCCTCAGACAGCTCCAAGAAAAGTGCAGAGAACAAAACAAAGGACTCTACATCACCTTTGTTGACCTCACCAAAGCCTTCGACACCGTGAGCAGGAAAGGGCTTTGGCAAATACTAGAGCGCATCGGATGTCCCCCAAAGTTCCTCAACATGATTATCCAACTGCACGAAAACCAACAAGGTCGGGTCAGATACAGCAATGAGCTCTCTGAACCCTTCTCCATTAACAATGGCGTGAAGCAAGGCTGTGTTCTCGCACCAACCCTCTTTTCAATCTTCTTCAGCATGATGCTGAACCAAGCCATGAAAGACCCCAACAATGAAGACGCTGTTTACATCCGGTACCGCACGGATGGCAGTCTCTTCAATCTGAGGCACCTGCAAGCTCACACCAAGACACAAGAGAAACTTGTCCGTGAACTACTCTTTGCAGATGATGCCGCTTTAGTTGCCCATTCAGAGCCAGCTCTTCAGCGCTTGACGTCCTGCTTTGCGGAAACTGCCAAAATGTTTGGCCTGGAAGTCAGCCTGAAGAAAACTGAGGTCCTCCATCAGCCAGCTCCCCACCATGACTACCAGCCCCCCCACATCTCCATCGGGCACACAAAACTCAAAACGGTCAACCAGTTTACCTATCTCGGCTGCACCATTTCATCAGATGCAAGGATCGACAATGAGATAGACAACAGACTCGCCAAGGCAAATAGCGCCTTTGGAAGACTACACAAAAGAGTCTGGAAAAACAACCAACTGAAAAACCTCACAAAGATAAGCGTATACAGAGCCGTTGTCATACCCACACTCCTGTTCGGCTCCGAATCATGGGTCCTCTACCGGCACCACCTACGGCTCCTAGAACGCTTCCACCAGCGTTGTCTCCGCTCCATCCTCAACATCCATTGGAGCGCTCACACCCCTAACGTCGAGGTACTCGAGATGGCAGAGGTCGACAGCATCGAGTCCACGCTGCTGAAGATCCAGCTGCGCTGGATGGGTCACGTCTCCAGAATGGAGGACCATCGCCTTCCCAAGATCGTATTATATGGCGAGCTCTCCACTGGCCACCGTGACAGAGGTGCACCAAAGAAAAGGTACAAGGACTGCCTAAAGAAATCTCTTGGTGCCTGCCACATTGACCACCGCCAGTGGGCTGATAACGCCTCAAACCGTGCATCTTGGCGTCTCACAGTTTGGCGGGCAGCAGCCTCCTTTGAAGAAGACCGCAGAGCCCACCTCACTGACAAAAGGCAAAGGAGGAAAAACCCAACACCCAACCCCAACCAACCAATTTTCCCTTGCAACCGCTGCAATCGTGTCTGCCTGTCCCGCATCGGACTGGTCAGCCACAAACGAGCCTGCAGCTGACGTGGACTTTTTTACCCCCTCCATAAATCTTCGTCCGCGAAGCCAAGCCAAAGAAGAAGAGAAGATAGTTACAATAATCAAAGCTGGAAATAAGGGACATCCTTGTCTACTTGACCTCACCAACTGTGCAGATATTTGTCCATTAGTTACTACTTTAGCTTTAAGATTATTATATAATGCTCTAATCTAGTTTACTAAAGTCAATCCAAATCCAAATTTTTACACCTTAAACAAAAAGTCCCATTCCAGTTTATCAAACGCCTTTCTCTGTCTCGAGCCAATGCAACACTCAAATCTCTTTTTTTCACTAAATGGATAATACTAAGTAATCTAGCCACATTTTCAGCCGACTGTCTTTTTTTTACACAACCTGTCTGATCCATATTTATTAATTTAGATAGCAGTATAGACATTCTATTTGCCCAAATTTTTGCAACAATCTTATAATCTACATTTAATAATGAAATAGGTCTATAAGATGAAGGCTTTAAAGGAACTCTATCTTTTATTAAGTATCACAATAATTATTGCATTGAAAATGATTCTGGGAGAGTATGTGTTTCCAAAGTCTGATCTAATACTTCCATAAAAATAAGAATTAATACATCTTTAAATTCTTTATAAAATTCAGCAGGAATCCATCCTCTCCTTGTGATTTATTACTCTGTAATGAACGCATAGCCTCCCTTACCTCTAACTGAATAAAGGGAGCATTCAATTCATTTTGGTCTTGCAAATTTAATCTAGGCAAAGTTATCTGTGATAAATATCTATCTATTTTCATCTTGTAAAGGTTCCGAGCTATACAATTTTGAATAAAACATTCTTAAAGGATTCATTTATTTCTTGAGGCTTATAAATAATAATATTAGTGCCCTTTTTAATTTCATTAATTGTTCTTGAGACCTGCATTGTTTTTAATTGCTAACCAAATAATTTATGTGATCTTTCACCTAATTCATAATATCTTTTTGTTATTGTAATTGCTTTCTCGGTCCTGCAAGTTTGTAATGTGTTAGACTTTTTTTTTATTAATTAATTGCCTACGCTCATCTTCAGAATTGGTTTTTGAAGATCCTTTTCCAAAACCATTATTTTTCTTTCTAACTGATCAGTCTCTCTCATATACTCCTTTTTAATTATAGAAGTACATCTTATAATTTGACCTCTCAAATAAACTTTCAAAGCATCCCATATAATAAACTTATCATTTACAAAGTTCAAATGTTCGAACAACTCACAAAAATCTTTTATTTTCAATAATAAATAATCCAATCTCCATCCATAATTTTTTTTCTCCTAATCAGACCTTTTGATCGTTATTAAAAAGGTGAATGATCAGATAGAATACTTGCTTTATAATCAGCTTCAAGAATCCTAGTTTGGTAAATCTTTCCATCTTGTCAAATCCTCTTCCAATTTTTTTAACAATGGCAAATAATTTAGTTTAAACAAATTATTTGTATTTCAATAATTTTAATTCCTAAATATTTAATTGCTTTATTTTGCCATTTATATTTTGTTAATCTTTTACATTGAGGTAATCCATATCCACCATGGGCATTACTTCACTTTTATCAACATTTTTTTGTATAATTGGCTATGGATATTTGATTAATGTTTTATTAATTTTTTTCCTGTAATGAAGCAAACAATTAAATAATTTAAAAAAAGAAAAATACATTAAAAAAATTAAAATAAATAAGAATAAAATAGCGTAAAAAAAATGTAAGTTTAAAATTGTAGAAGTAAATGTTCTCTGAAATAAGACATAAACCTTTGTTGAAGATGGGAGCGGAGTGCTTTGGTTGTGGTTTGCTTGTAGCAGCTGTTTGAATAAAGTTGTGTGAAAGAGCTGGTTGATACTGCTTGCCGTTGGGGTGATTGTTTCCTTATCCCTGCTTAGTAAGAGTTACCATGGTCAGAAGCTTTATCTGTAAACTTTGGTGGTGGGGTGGGGGGGAGGGTAATGATCTATAATGTTATTGTTCATCCTTTGGACGGTTCTGTGGAGGGGGAGGAAGCTGCAGATGAATGTTTTCAAAGAATGTGACTGAAGTAAAGTAAAATGTTTTAAGGTTTTTTTTTTAAAAAAAAAGAATCCTAGTTTGCATTTGAAATTCACAAAATTTGTTGACTATTGTCTGCTATAAAGGCACCACTAGCTGGCAACCTCACCAATAGGAGAAAGAGAGATTCTGTTTGGAGATGTTGTGTCCATGGATTTGGCTCCTGCACTCTTGCAACTTCTATGCAGCTCTGCAATGACCTCCCATCCATTCTAGAGCTGAACCCGAGCTGCTGGTTCCAAACATCCGATATGATCAGGAATCTGTTCACACTTCGAAGGGATTTCATTCGAAGGAAACTTGTAATGATTATTCATGCCTTGCCACACAAATTGGAACTCTTCTCCACGACATTGAAGCACAAACTAGAAATAGTCATTCATTGCAACGAGATTGGACAGTTCTCCAACAGGACAGCCTTCCCGCAGGCGTGATTTATGTAGGACGCCTCTCACGGCAGAGTAACCTACAACAAAATACTTGGTCTGCAAAGGGCCACATTCTTAGATGTTTCTTAAGCTGACAGATGAGAAGGTTTTGAATGGAAAATGGGGGTTTAAATGGGGACACACGGGAGCATAGCATAGAATAGAGCAATCTTCTGGGAAAACCCAGTGAATTGAGCAGCTTCACTGGGAGAGAAAGAATGGTTGATGTAACAGACCTGAACCCTCCATCGACACAGGTGATGTTGAAGGGTTTCAGCCCAAAACTTTGACGGTTCCTTTTCTCTCATGGATGTTCCTCAACCCAATGAGTTCCTCCAGTAGACTGTGTGTTGGTGGGGAATATATCGTTTGCTCCTTTCATTTGGGGTGGTTCAGCTTTTTGTTGCATCCTCTGCTCCGGCTGCTCCTTGAGGGAGTGGGTGAGGTGAGGTTTCAGAGTCTCAGCCTGTCCTTTAGCCGTATGGACAGGGATATTTTTCTGTCGTGTTCTTACATGGTGACTGCTGATTGAATGTCCTATCTGAGAGAGGAGGATCATATTCCATCTGGTGGCATTAACATCGATCTGTTTCCGTGAATATTCCTCTGTCTCTGTTCTTCTAGCTTTGCATTCGCAAAGCCATACCCTCCCCCAACCAGTTCTCATCTTTCCTGTCCTATCTATGTCCAATTATATCCTTTTGCATGTGCTCCCCCGCCTGCCCCTTCTTCTTTCCTCCCCCAGCCTTGTTCGTTCAGGCGCCTGGCTGTTTTTTGCCAATACCTTGAAGGGCTCAGGTCCGAAACGCCAGTCATATATCTTTACCTCCTATGGAGGGTGTGAGGCTTGCTGACTTCCTCCAGCATTTTTGTGTTTTGACAATCACGGTGCCTGCAGACTTTCATGTTTCACTCTAATATCTATTATGATTTTGTGGCGGCTCACCACGAGGCAGGAGAACTGGCCCCGCTTGTAAGCCACACAGCGGGGCAGCCGGGCAAAATGGTGTTGTTGGGGGGTTTCCCTTCCTTCCAGCACTGGGCTCAGAAACCCACGCTGGGAGACCATGTGACACCCAGGTGACATCAGCGCCCTCCAGCGCGGTTCTCAGCCAGGTCTGGGCTGGGAATATGTGCAGTCTAGCAGCCTGCAATAAACCAGTCTGCTCGCTGAGCTCAACCCGTCTGGTTGTGTGTGTTTTATTGCAGGAGCAGTGTACCTGCTGCTACAGTTTTTTAAAAGCACCAAGATATAGGTAGAACTGAATTCTTATCATATTTGGTTGAAAATAGCAGGCTGATAACAAAACTTAGATTGAACTAGTATTTCCAGATGTGTGGGGCCCATCCATTTGTGCAACCTTAAACTTCCGCTTCTGGTTGTAAGATACTTTAGACTCAAAGCTACTCGTTCACAGGCTGTAAGGGCACCTCAAGACACGTGATCTTAATAAAAAGCACCAGCCTTTTAAGAATATATTCACATTCTGCTTAATATGGGGACCAGAGCTAAAATATGAAAGGAAACTAAATTGATATTTGCCCACAGTTCAACAAATGGAAAATTCACGTCATTTTTTTTCTCTGTTTACCTGACCTCTGTCAAGCACATCAAGTACTGCAAGATTTTCAGCTCACAAAAATGGAGAAATGTATTGGTGTATTGCATATTTGAAGATAGGTCACTAAATGTATATGATGTATCTTTGATTACTTATAAACGTGTGCTTTTGTGTGAATAGGATGCTCAGTGGGAGGGACATCTTGTTAAATCAACTTTTAACAAAGCTTTTGCATTGTAATGGTACAGAATCTATTCTGTTAAGGTAGTTTGCACAGTGACTTGCCTTTGGAAGTTCAGTTCCTCTCACTTAGCATCAGAGGCTTTAGTGACTGCAATGTCAAGTTCCTTTGGGTCCATTTAACTGTCCATTGTAGACACTTGTCAGGAAGGCACAACAGCGACTGCACTCCTGAGAACAACGAAGTGGGCAAGGCTACTGGCCATTATTATCTCAACCTTCTTTTGGAGCTCTATCACCAGTATTCGGGCTGGCTGCTTCGTGGGGTGTTGCAGATGCTGTAGAGAAATGGATGGGAGGTCAATCCACAGGGCCATAAGAGTGACAGAGGGTCACCATCCCCACCCCACATGATCTAACAGGATCGTTGTCTAAAGAGGGCACACAAAATCATGGAGGACCCCTTCCACCCTACAAGTAGCATCCTTCAGCTGCTCCCATCAGGGAATAGATACAGGAGGATCAGAGCCAGCACCACCAGGCTGAGGAACAGCTTCTTCCCACAGGCAGTGAGAATGCTGAATGACCAAAGGAACTGCTCACACTGACCATCCATGACTCCCATATATACCAAAATGATATTTACTTATTTATTTGTATAGATGAAATACTTGTCCTGCATATATATTCTTTGTATGTGTGTTATGTCTGGTTACGTGTCTGCATGTTTTGCACTGAGCGCTGTTTTGTCAGTTGTACTTGGGCAGTTAGATGACAATAAATTTGACTTGTACAACTTTGCAGATACAAGACTGCAGATGCTGGAATCTAGAGGAAAAAGCCAAGCTGCTGGAGGAACTCAGCAGGTTTGGCAGCTTCTATGGAGGCAAAGGGATGGCGGGCTTTTGGTTTGAGGCACTGCACAAGGACTGAGAGTGTAGTGGGGAGATGTCTGGTATAAATAGGGGAGGGGTGGAGCAATAGCTGGCAAGATCCAGGTGAGGAAAGGTTGATGGATAGAAGGAGTCAGGAGGGGAGGGAAGAGTGGACACAGCAACAAAGGCTGGGAGTGATGTGGACAACCAAGGGGAATCTGATGAGGAAAGAAGGAGACCAAAAGAATGACCAATAGGAGCAGAAAACACACAGAAATGTTAGAGGAACTCAGCAGAGTGCCTTGAAGAAGGGCTAAGGCCCTTATATTTACCTCCTATGGATGCTGCAAGACCTGCTGAGTTCCTCCAGCATTTCTGTGGTTTTTACTATATCACAGCATATACAGACTTTCGTGTTTCACTCCAAAGAGGAGCTAGAATTTCCCATCTAGCCCGTTGAGCCTGCTCCACTATTCAACAAGGTCATGGCTAATCTAGTCAATGACTCAGCTCCACACACCCAGCTGATCCCCTCAACCCTGAATTCCCGTATTCTTCAAAAATCATTCTGTGGCTTGAATGCATCAAATGAAGCTGTCGCTACTGCTTCCTTGGGCGGAGAATTCTGCAGATTTATTACCTCAGTCTTAATATTACTCCCCGACTCTTGAGGCACTGTCCCCTCCTCCTGTGTCACCTCTCTGTAGAAACAACTTCTCTTTTATAGTTTCATAATTAACCACCTGTCCCGCATCGGACTCGTCAGCCACAAACGGGCCTGCAGCTGACGTGGACATTACCCCTCCATAAATCTTCGTCCGCGAAGCCAAGCCAAAGAAAGAAAGAAAGAAAGCATTGTCTATGCTGTTGTGTTCTAGTCTCTCCCTCTCCCCTCCTATATCCCTTCATACCCTTCCAATCTATTCCTGCTCCCTTCTCCTCACAAACTGAAACTCTGCAGCTTCAGTTTCAGCAGAAACTGCAGTTTCACCAGTCCCCCTAAATACAGCTGCTGGCTTTGAAATCACCTTGCTCCTCACCTGTGGAAAATGGAAAGATTTTTAGCACACCACTTTGTTTCTCGTGTCATCAAACTGAAGGGCATGGTCTACATGTACGATGTGGTAATGCTTCACTTTGTTTCAGAGGAAAGCAAGGAAAGTCAAAGTTATCAAGAATGTTTCCACCTTCTGACATCTGAGCACTTTTTGACTTGCTGAAACAGTGCGATTGTTGCTCCTCTGTGATTGTTGAACCTTGAACATATGACTTCACCTTGCCACTGGGCTATGAGTCTCATTCCCCATGTGAGCTCAGTATCTTGTTCGTTTGAGGAAACACAAATACTGCAGATCCTGGAATCTTGAGCAAGCAACGAGCTGCTGGGGAGACTCAGTGGGTAAGGCAACATAACCATAGATAACCATATAACAATTACAGTACGGAAACAGGCCATCTCGGCATCCATGGGGAGAATTGGTCAGGCAACATTTTGGATTGGGTCCCTTTATTGTGTCTTCCTGACCTGCTGAGTTTCTCCAGCACTTTCTTCTTTGATCTCGCTCTTTCGGCCTTTTGTATCTCGATATGTAAGTGGAGGGTTATGAGCTATGAGGAGGGATGGGTGAGATTGATGTGGAAAAGATGTATATGGTTTGGCACAACATTGTGGCTGAAGGGCCTGTACTGTACTATCTGATCTGATGATTTTCACTTTGGCTTTTATGGATTCTCCTGAAGAAATGCTGTTAACCAAAAAAGTCTACAGATTTAATTTGTTTAGACATACAGCACGATAACAGGCCATTTCGACCCACAAGTCCGTACTGCCTGATTTACACCCAATTAACCTATGTTTCGAATGGTGGGAGGAAACCAGAGCCCCCGGGGAAAACCTACGCAGACATGGGGAGAATGTACAAATTCCTTACAGGATGTGTGTACCGTTATCAATTAGACCTGACAGACCAGAAGTTGAGATTAATAGGCTTTTATGGCTATAAACTTAGTCATTGCTTACATGCTGTTGGCCTGATTCCAAGGCAGTACTGGGGGAGTGGATTGGGTGATACTGCCTTTATTAGGAATCTTGGAGGGAGAGGAGTTACAGTATTGGGGCAGGTCCACCAGTACAATGCCTGTAATACAGTGTTCCACCACAGTGGGATTCGAACCCCGGTCCTGATCACTGGCACTGTAAAGGCATTGCATTAACTGCTACACCAACCAGGCCATCCACAGTTGCTTTGATTGTAGTTCAATACACAAAAGGATTGGAGAAACTCAGCGGCATTCTTGATGAAGCAAAAATACATAACTAATATTTCGGGCCTGCGCCCTTTGTCAAGGAGGGAGATTGAAAATTTGGCTGAATGGTGTACTAGCAGCAACCTCTCACTGAATGTGCCATTAAAACCAAGGAGCTGATTGTAGACTTCAGGAAGAGAAAACCAGAGATGCACGATCCAGTGATTATTGCGGGATCAGAGGTGGAGGGGGTGAGCAAATTTAAATTCCTATGAGTCATCATGTCCGAGGACCTTTCCTGGACTCAACATACTAATGCCATTTTGAAGAAAGCACGATGGTGTCTGTACTTCTTAGGAGTTTGTGAAGGTTTGTTATGACAACGGAAACCTTTGCTGATGTGTAGTGAAAGAGTGGGGGCATTAATTCCTCCGAATAGAAAGTCCTAGAAAAGTTAGTGAACTCAGTCCAGGACGTCACAGGAAAAACCCTTCCCACTATCGAGAATGTCGACAGGGAACACTGCTATTGGAGAGCAGCAGCAATTATCAAAGACCCGCTCCACCCAGAACATGCTCTGTTCTCACTGCTGCCACCGGTAAAGAGGTGTAGGTGCCACAAGACTCGTACTAGCAGGTTCAGGAACAGTGGCTACCCCTCCACCGTCAGACTCCTCAACAATAAACTCAACCAAGGTCTCATTTATTACTGAATATTTATTTTATTCTATATTACAGTCAGTTTGTTTACAATTTTTAACATTTCTTTCTTTGTTTACAATTCTCTCTTTTGTATACGTATCTTTCTTCAATAAGTGTACTGTTACTTATAAATAGTAATTCTTCCTGGTCCGCAGGAAAAAAGAATCTCAGGGTCGCATGTACTCATGTACTCTGACAAATAAATTTGAATTTTGAAATTTGAAGGTACAAGCAAGATAATAGGCAAACGCCTGAATGAAATATTGGGGAAGAACGTAGCCCCATTGGTAGATGTACGTGGGATGGCAGATGAGAAAAAAAACTGGTAAGTTATTGGTGGAGAGGATATCTCTCTGAATGGAGAGGAAAGGGGGTTGGGAGCTGGAGATTAGGTAATGGGGAAAGAGGGAGATGTGTAAGGGGACTAGGAGAATCCAGAGAAGTCCATGTAAATTCCATTCAGTTGGAGAGTGCCCTGATGGAAGATTAGGTGTTGTTCCTCCAATTTGTGGGTGCCTTTGGTTTGGCAGTGCATGGAGTGGATTTGGAATGGTTAGCCACTGGGAAAGTGTTTGATCATCTCGAGGCACATTCTCTTTCCTGGCACCCCTGCTAACATTTCTTTCCCTCTGGAGTGTCTTGAGAAATCCATGGCAGCCACTGGTTCCCACTGCTAGTTTTACGACCACTGCTGATGGAGGAGGAAGTGAACACAATGGGGCACAATGCCATTGTGCTATTACAATCAGCAGTATTGCAGTGTCCCTGCCTTTCCTGGGCATTTCCTGGGTCTTGCCCAGAACGTGCCCAGAAACACCGCTAGTCAATTTGAACACAAAGGAAACCAGCAGGGACTATTTTCCTTATTAAAGCCAAGTGTTCCTTTTGGATGTGTTGGGAATAAGGCAACCACACTGATAAGGTGGATTCTGACCTCCTAATGCAGTCACTAAGTTAGGAAGAAGAGTTGGTACAGCAAAAATTTGGAATGGATACAGAGGATGTTCACTAGGCCCATTTCCTTTGGGGTTATGAAACTGTGCACATAACGATTAAAACAGTGGTTTTCAAACTTTTTCTTTCCATTCACATACCTCCTTAAGCAATCCCTTACTAATCACAGACCTCCGATGGCATAGGGAATACTTAAGATGAAATGTGAGTTTTTTTAAAAAAAAGTTTCCCACCCCTGATCTAAAAGTTGCAGTGATAACTGGAGCAACCAAGACCATTGTAACAATTGCCTCCCTTTTTTTTGCCACACAGTAGAAGCTGATTCTAGCCATTGAGTCCTGCATTGCCCAATTACACCCAATTAACTACAACCCTCTGTGGTTTGGAGGGTCAGAGGAAACCGGAACATGCTGGGAAAAGGTACAAACTCTCTACAGACAGGGCCAAATTTGAAGCCAGGTAGCTGGTGCTGTAATAACGTTGTGTTAACTATGCCTCCCAAGGATTGATTGATTGATTCGTGGAGCTCTTGACCCATCCGATAGGTGGATTCTTGTGTTGCTTCATACATGGACATCTGGCAGTCCCATTTGCAGGAGTGAACAACAGGATGATGCCTGGATTAGAGGGTTTGAGGTATGAGGAGAGGCTTGACAAATTTGAGCTGTTTTGCTGTGGACTGTCAGAGGCTGAGGGGAGACTTGATAGAAGCTTATAAGATCATGAGAGGCACATTGATAGGGTGGGTGGTCAGGACCTTTTCCCTAAGGTATAATTGTCACAAACTAGAAGATAAGTTTTAATGTGAGGGAGGGGTGGGGGGTTTTCTCATAGAGTGGTGGGTGCCTGGATGGGCAGCCAGGATTTGTGGTGGAAGCAGATACAAGAGTGGCATTTCCAAATGGATGCAGTTTAATGTTGACATGATGTTTAGTGCAGGCACATGGGCCAAAGGGCTTGTTTCTGTGCTTTAATATTCTATATTCTGTTGGCAACTGGGAGCTAATCGGCACGTTAAGAGGTCTTGTTCTTAGTTGTTCCATGTCTAGATACTCATTGACATTGAACTGATTACAAGATGCCAGAGACCCCTGGACTTGCAGACCAGATGTGGCAAAGCTTATGAGGGCCTTAGTGTTTTTTTTTTTGACATTTTGTTTTACCTTTGCTTTGGACACAACCTTTCTCATTCTCCCTTACACTTCACTTTTGTGCTCCCCTTTTCTCCTCATCCATCCCAGACTTCTCCCTCATCCAGTTGGGGCCATTCTAGATCGAAGGTGTAGCAACCTAACAAGCAGGCATTCTTTGGCGCTAAGTCATTCGTGATCATTGAATCTACTGCAGAGTTTGCAACTCCAGTTTATCGTCGCGTGCCAAGATTCAATGATAAAGTTTGTTATGGGTGCAGAGCAGTTAGACATAATGTGCATAGTACAACAAGTAAGACCCAGTACAAAGTGCAGAGTTACAGAGAAAGCTCAGTTTGTACAGAGTGCAGCACAATTTGACTAATGAGGTTCATTCAGGAGACTGATACTGGTAGGAAAGAAACTACCTTTTGGTGTGTGATCTCACAAACATGAATCTCCTTGATGAGAGGGAGGTGATATTTAATATGTTGGGTGGTTTTGTAAAGCAGTGGAAGTTGTAGATGGGATTGATGGAGGGGAAGGGGTGTGTATATTATGGAGTCGATGAGGAAGGGGTTTGTGTGATGATCCTATGCAGTCATCTTGACAGGTGCACCTATGGAAGTTCAAACGCAAAAGGGAAAGAATTGTGGCTCGATGCCTGAAGGTTAGCTAATGGCCTCGTCACTTCCTGTTTGTTTTTGAGTCATGATATAACACTGAGCAACCAGTAAATGCAGGGATGCAGGGTGCCTCCCTGTGAGGTTTGAGTGTGCCCTTGATGTTCAGCCTCTAAAATTGGAGACCTCTTTTTTTAACTCCCTTAAAGCAGCATCAGAGCTTCACTGTTTTATGTTCTAGTGACATGGGCTGGCAAACACGGGAGTGTAGGTATTGGGCCATGTTTGGTGGTAGTGGGACCACAAGAAACACCAGCTCTCTCTCTTTCTCTCTCTCTCTCTCTCTCTCTCTCTCTCTCTCTCTCTCTCTCTCTCTCTCTCTCTCTATGTGTCCTCCAGGCAGAAGCTCTTGTGGCAGTCCTATACCTGACAGCAGCTGGGAGGGATGGGAATATTTCTAACTCTGACAGTGCTATTGAGAGGGATGGAATGCAAGAATAGTCATAACTTCACTTCAATCAAACCTGCCCTTCAGGCACTACTTTGCCATTGTCTCATGTTCATTGCTGAGGTTCCTGAATTTTTTTTCTTCCTCTCTTCAGAAGCATTGATTTAAGACAGGATGGGTGAGGTTCTGACTGGAATTTAGAGGAATGAGAGGGATCTCTATGGGACATAAAATTTTAATAGGACTATAGATGGGTTAGGTGCAGCAAAAATCTTCCTGATGTTGTGGAAGCCCAGATCAAGGGGCCAAATTCTAAGGAGAAGAGGGAAGCCATTTAGGATTGCAATGCGGAGAAACTTCACTCAGAGAGTTGTGAACTTGTGGAACTCCTTGTCATAGAACATTATTGAGCCTAGTTCGGTAGATATCATCAAAGGGGAGTTGGATGCGGCTCCTGTGGCCAGAAGGGGGATGGAGATAATAGGGTACTGAGGTCACATGATTAGCCATAATAGTATTCAATGGTGGTGCAGGCTTGTAGAGTGAATGGCCTTCTCCACCTATTTTACATGATCCAATGAAAAGATGTTTTGCACACCCTTGGTATGACAACATATTTGCGAAAAAGAAATAATTTTGCTGAAATGTTTTCGAAGTTGAAGCTGGAAGCAATTATCAAAATATTGTTGTACAATTGGTCAGTCATTGCCTCTGTCGGGAGGGTGGAGTTTAATGTGAGCACTTCCAGACTGTATGTAACAGCAGTGCCAACAATACTTGGCCAATTCTTTTTTTTTCTCACAGACCCGTTTGATTGATATCTCAGATTTGAGTTGTGGAGGAACCTTTCTTTGTGCCACATGGTACAACTGGTAGGATGTGTGTCCCATCAAGAAGGGTGTCATCATGTATCAAAACTGGAGCAGTGACCAGAATGTTGAAGTGAATAACAGGAACTGTGAAGTTTCTGGATCTTGTATGGAGTAGGTCAGGGGCATGATTAAAGTTTTAGCAGCTGTGAGATTACGGGAAAGCTCAGATGGTTGGGTTTCTCATGATGGTCAACAATGACATTTGTAGTAGCATTAGTTACCTCACACTTATTAAACCAATAAAATTGACTGAAATTTCTTGCAGAAGTATTCCTTTGGCATAATTCTAGAAGTATCATGAATCAAAATATCTTTGTTTTTGCATGAACAAGTGTCATTATTTGCTACTTGGATTTGCTTGTTCAATTTACTTAGTTTCTCAAAAATGTCCATCAAGTAACTCACATAAGCTTTGCCATCTGTTGTTAGCAAGAACCTAATTTCAGGTTTGTCCTTCAAATAATTGCTGAGGAGATCAAACAGTTCCATAAACCTTTTGAAGCAGTTTCCCTTTGACAACTACTTTGCTTCACTGTGAAGCAATAATCTCACATGTTTTGCATTTTTATCGACACAAAACTGCTTAAACAGACGTTCACATTTGGCATTAGCTTTGATGGCATTGATGAACTTGATCACAAAATGCAGTATCTTGTGTAGAACGATAAACTTACATGGATGCAATAAAATGCATAACCAACATGTTTGGATTTTCATCCTTTATTAATTTTAAACATCCCTTTTTTTTAACCCATCATACAGCACAAGATACAATGTTTCCTTTTGGTATTTCATTTTCATCCAAATAATTTTTGAGCTTGCTGTAGATTAACAAAACAACATCTCTTCTTGAAACTCTTCCTGATCAATATATCTCATGCATGCCAATATTAGAGCCTCACTGTCCTGTATGGTATATTCATTCAGTTGCATTGAGAACTTTCAACTTCTCAATAAGATGTTTTTTAACATCTTGTCCCATTGTCGTCTATTCTGTTGTAGACATAATTCTGACTCAATGGCATTGCTTGGAAATCTTTGTCATCCTTTTGAAAAGCAATGATATTGCAGGTTTAATCATATGATTCTTCCCATGTTTTGCTATTGGCACAGAAAATACAATCGCTAGCTTCAAGGGTACGATTCAGGGCTGTAGTTCGTGCAGTGAATAATGAAGTGATTTTTGATCTATTTTCAAACTTCTCTTTCAGTGATTTAAAATATTCCGATTTCAAAATGACATGGTTAGGACGTTTTACCCTCAAATGAGCTTAAAGATGACCTGCTTTCATTGATTCATTTGTTAAAGTCTGTTGGCGTAATAGGCAAAAAGGTGCATGTTCATTGTGTTCAGCAGATATAAACCCAAACTTCAAGAACTCCACTGAATATTGACAAACCTTTTGCTTGCTTGGTCTGCTCATTTTGAATATACAACAATGTGAGCTCCGTGAAAAAGATTAATCAATATTTTTTTATGTTTTAGAATTGAAAAATGTAATAAAAGTAATGGTCAAATCAAAGGAAAAATACTGACCCTAAAAAAAAAGAAAAAAAAATTAGCGCAGTTTCTGACATTTTTTCTCGCAGAGAGTGCATCAGAACTGCACTAACCTTCTGCTTTACTTTCTTTGGTCCCTATATTTTTTCTGATTTTTGGCTTCCCTCTCAGGTTGGCACCTGGAGTTGGACCCCCCCCTCCCCCCCCATCAATACGCTCGTGCACAAAGATACATACAGATACTTCTGAACTGAAAAAGTAAAGGGGTATGGACAGACATGATTGTTGAAATAATTTGGAATCCTCATCGCCAATGAGATAATTTAGAATTGATGATAATAAGACTTGTCAGAACAAATATACTTATAATGTTAGCCAAGGATAACAACAGTTAAAATAAGATAAACAATGTAGACACACTAGAAGAGAAAAAAGCACATTATGAAAATAAAAAGAACAGTGATTTTACTTGGAAGTTACCACAATTGTGTTGTACTGACAGTATTGCCAAGTCACATCTTTCACAGTAACCTAACAGGTTTATTTCTTTCAAACCAACTTTTTAAATTATTTCCCAAAATATTCCTACACCTCCACTAAAATATTCTTAAACCCATGCCCCACCAAAATATTCCCACACTCCATCTTGAGAATCTGTCATTCAGTGCAGAAACTGGGCTTTTGACCCAACTGATGCATGCCTGACCAAGTTCCCTCATTTCTCTCACCATTTCAAATACATCGACCTGTTTAAATGTTGTGATTGTATCCTTTTCCACCACTTCCTTTGGCAGCTCATTACATATACCCACCACGTGAACTTTGTTGCACTTCAGATTCCTTTTAAATTTTTCTCCTTCATCTTAAACCAGTGCCCTTTAGTTTTCGATTCTCCTACCCTGGTCAAAAGACTGTGAGTATTCACTTGAAGGAACCTGAGAAAGGACTTGGGAGAGCTTGGAGGATTATTGAAAACCCTAAGCATTTTATACATTAAGAACAAGAAGATAGTTAGAGTGAAGGTAGGGCTGCTAAAAAATAAAGGAGATAACATGCCTAGAGGTAGAGGAGATAGGGGAGACCTAAATAAATATTTTGCTTCAATGTTCACCGGACTGACGACCTTGGACAATGTGAGGTCAGCTTGCGTGCTGGAGCAAGTTGAGATTAAGAAAGAGATTTTGAATAATTGGACTTGGGTGAAATGGTTATGGTTAATATATTTTGAAAATAATTTATCTTGCAAAAGTAACTTGATAATTATATAGGTTCAGAAATGGAAGAAGATGAAGCTGTACATTATTGAGATGATTATATATGGGATAAGAAATAGGTATCCTATATATATTTTTGAAAATATGGAACCTATATTTGTGAAATGATGTTTTTGAGTGTTTAATATAATGATGATGAGATGTAATGATTAATATGAGACACAATATTGTAAATTCAAGTAACAATGATGTTAAAAAAGATAGAATGTGATCTGATAACATAATGTAATTTTAACCTGCTTTTTTGTCTCTGGATCTGGTAAAGTCAGGAAAAATAGATTCTTCTTGTTTGGTTGATAGTTCTAAGATGCTTCTTTTTATTTTTCTTTCCATGTTCTTTTTTTTGATTTTGGGCATTTCTTTTTTATTTGGGGGGGGAGAGGGGTGGGGGAGTGTAGATTAGATTTGGGTTTTAAAAGCCATTATGTAATGTGATTATATATTAATATACTGTATATTAATTTTGAATGTGAATGCATGTATGATTTGAAAAATTCAAAATAATTTTTTTTTGGACCTGGTGAAATGTACCTCAAGTTACTACAGGAAGCGAGGGAAGAGATTGCTGGAGTGTTGGCAATGATCTTTGTGTCCTCCTTGGCCACACTGGAGGTATTGGGAGGATTTGAGAATGGCAAATGTAGTCCCCTTGTTTAAAAAAGTTAATAGGGAAAATCCTGGGGATTATCGACCATTGAGTCTTGTGTCAGTGATGGGCAAACTTTTGGAGAGGATTCTCAGGGTCAGGATTTGTGAGTATTTAGAAAAGCATGATCTTCTCAGAGATGATCAGCATGGCTTTGTGGCAGGCAGGTCATGCCTCCTGTGCCGAACTGAGGATTTTGAGGAAGTAATTAAAGGAACTGATAAAGGTAGAGCAGTAGGTGGGGTGTATATGGATTTCAGTTAAATATTTGATAAGATCCCCCATGGTCGACTTGTTCAGAAAGTCATAATGGGATCTGTGGAACTTTAGTTATGTGTATTCAGAATTGGCTTGCCTGCAGAAAATAGAGAGTAGTAGTAGATGGAATGTGTTCTGTCTGGAGGTCACTGACTAGTGGAGCTCCTCAGGGATATGTTCTGGGAAGCTCTTCTGATTTTTATAAACGACCTGGATGAAGAAGTGAAAGGAAGGGTCAGAAAGTTTGCAGGTAATATAAAAGGTTGGAGGTGTTATGGATATTGTAGAAGGCTCTTGAAGGTAAAAGCAAGGAATAGACAGAATGTAAAGTTGGACGGAGAAGTGGCAGATGGAGTTCAATCTGGATCAGTGTGAAGTGATGCATTTTGGAAGGTCGAACTTGAAGGTGGAGTACATAGATAATGGAAGGATTATTAACAGTGTGCATGAACAGAGGGACCTTAGGATCCAAATCAATAGATCTCACAAGGTTGTCACATAGGTTGATAGGGTAGATAAGATGACTTGTGTTCTACTGACCTTCATTAGTCAGGGTTGAATTCAAGAGCTGTGAGGTAATGTAGAGGTCTTTAAAACTCTACTTACACCACACTTGGAATATTGTGTTCACTTCTGGTCACCTCATTACAGGAGCATGTGGAAGCTTCGGAGAGGGTGTAGAGAAGATTTTACAGATACTGCCTGGATTGGAGAATAAGTCTAATGAGCCAAGGTTAATATAGCTGGGTTTTTTTCTTTGCAGCGAAGAAGGATGAGTGGTGACCTAATAGAGGTCAACAAGATTATGAGAGGCAAAGATAGTTTGGTCATCCAGCTCCTTTTTTCTGGGGTGACAGTAGCAATACCAGAGGACATCTGTTTAAGGTGAGTGAAGGAAAGTTTAGGGGGAGATGTCAGAAGTAAGCTTTTTTTAAACAGTTGTGGATGCCTGAAATGTGTTGCTGGGGGTGGTGGTGGAGGCTGGTACAATAAGGAAATTTAAAAGACTCGTTTATGGAAGAAAAAATTGAGGGCTACGGGTGCGAGGCAGGAAAGATTTAGATTGTTGAGTAGGTTTACATCAGTCAGTGTAGCATCATGGGCTGAAGGACCTGTACTGTGCTGTTATGTTCTATGTTTTTTTAAGAGTATGACTCAGCTTTAAGTGTGTGTGAAATGTGACTGACAAGCTTGAAAATACTCAAACTTCTGAGAAATGCAATCTTGGGAATGCTGTGGTTCGCAGATCATACTTTACAGGTTACGTTGGATTGCTCAGTGAGTAAGTACAATGGACACGATCATCGACAGTGTGTGGTGTGATCTGAACTGAACCTTGTGAGAGTGTAAATTGTGTGATAGCTGGCACTTTTAAATGTTAGAACAGCACTGTTTGCTGATTGCTGTGTATGGGTAAATGAAAATCAAGTCGGCTGCAGAAAAAGAGAACAAAGCATCCTGGCAACATATAATGTGTTTTTAATGCCATGCATAGAATGACCGTATTTTTTAAATGTTGTGACCATATGAGGTTATGTTTGCTCATTTGAAATCGGTGGTGGTGGTGATCAACATCTGCTTTCCCATTGCATTGATGTCTTTTTACGTTCACCTGAACAGGGACCCAAGGTGTTGTGACATCTTTGAAATGCGGCACTCTTGACTGCTGCATTTCAGCTGCAGTTTAACCAAACTGGAGGTGGAGAGGGGTTTGAACCCATCTGTTACCAATGAATACAGTCAGTTTAGGGATAGTTTGGTTCATTCTTTCTTGCTTTGGGGACAGAATCCCTCACGTGCCATCTCAGTGAAGTGTAACCTTCCATCTTTGCATTTCACCTCTGTGGATTGAGTGATGGGGTCAGTCCAACATTGTGGACTAGAATTGCCCAAAGTACATCTGATAGTTCCACAAGCCATTAGACTGAGGAGTCTTCCCTTGAATTCACCCCCAATACACCACATGTGAAAGTCTAAACTGAAATATAATCTTCAATAATGTTGGTTGTAAATAAATCTGTCGCTTTTGGAGATTTTGTAATTCTTCTCTTGTAATTTCCTTTGCCCAATAGTATTTCACAAACAAGAGTGGTGATTCCCAGTTTTGTAACCAATTTTTTTTGTCCTATTTTCTTTGGTTCTGTCCCAGCAACAGTAATTGCTGGATCCAGATTCCTCATTGTTGACTGTCATCCACTGGGAGCATCAAACCCCATTTCTAGCATGCTATCTAACATCAGTAATCGGATAGCGATAGGGGACAGGAAACTGACATGTTTTGTCTTTCAATTCCTGGTTTAGCTCCTCAACACAGACTAAATTGGAGCAACCTGACTCTACAGACCCTTGATCTTCTCCTTGTATAAGCCATGAATGTCACAGGACTTCTCGACTGTATCCCAGAGTTGAACCAGAGATGGCTGTGGGGATTCACAGTGTTACATAGCACAGAGCAGGCCCTTCTGCCCAACTAGTACATGCTGACTAAGTTAGCATTCTGGGCTAGTCCCATTTGCCTGATATTGTTTCTAAACCCTTCCTATCCATAAATCTGTCCAAATGGCTCTTGACTGTCAGAATTGTGCCCATTTCTACAATTTCCTCTGGTAGCTCATTCCAGTTATGGGCCACCTTCTAAATTTCCCCTCAGCCTTTTAAATCTCTCCTCTCTTACCTTAAACCAATACCACCAGTTTTGGAATTATCCACCTTGGGGGATAAAGATATTTTATCCATACCTATCACGATTTTATAAACCTCTTTTGGATCATCCCTCAGCTTCTTGTCCCCTCAGGAATAAAGATGCTTTTACTCAAGCCCTCTAATCTCACCAACATCCTTGTGAAACTTCTCTGGACACCCTCCAATTTATTGGTGTCCTTCCTATAGCTGGGTAATCAGAAATTGCCTGCATGACTCTACTTGCAGTCTCACCAGTGCCTTGTACAACTGCATCATGAGGTCCTAAATGTTGTACTCAGACCCCTGCCCAGTGAAGTCAAGCGTGCCACTATTACCTTCACTACCTTATCTGCCTGTGTCACCACTTTAAGGGAGCAATGCACCTGTACCCCAAGGTCTCTCAGTTCTACAACACTCTCCAGGGCCCTATTGTCTACCATGCAAGTCCTGTCCTGATCTGACTGATTTATTGGAAGGGGATACTTTCCTTGGTGCTTCTTGCAATGGTGAGAATTGCAACCTGCATCTTCCTACTATTTCTTCAATCCAATTTTGACATGGGATTATTAGAATAAGTGAACATACACACAGATAAAGAGAGGTTTGTATTGAAATTGAATGGTGAATACTGTTTCAGAGGGGAGGAATTCTGAAAATTTTATCTACCAATTTAAGAAGTGATTAATGTTGGAGATGTACAATAGGGTGGGATTGCAAGAGGGAAGAGATCTCCGGCTCAGTATTGGGGTGATGTAGTCTGATGGTGGCAGATGAATGCCATTTTCACCAAGTTTCCAATAATACCCATAGCCATTAAAGATGCTGTGATGTCGTGTTTAAAATTAATAAATAGTTGCCATGGAGCAAAATGCAATTTATAAACAACTCAATCTTCTGGGTGAGTTTGGTCATGCCTTCACAAGACCACCTCTCATATCTTCATTCATACTGCCTACCTATGGATCAATCCTAACACCTAGACATCTTTCAAATGAGCCAGGGTCTGTAAAGTGCAAATCATGGCTCTGGGTATTGTATCAAGAAAACATTTAATCCAAGTGAAGAAAATCCTTGGGATAGTCTCCAAAAGCTCATAAAAGTTCAACAGGTAATCAAAAAGGCAAATGGGACATTCTCTTTCGTTGTGTGAAGGATTGCATTAAAGAGCGGGAAGGTTCTGCTGCAACTGTTCAGGCTTCCGGTGAGGCCACACCTGGAGTTCTGCTTGCAGTTCTGGTCTCCTTACTTGAGTAAGGATACACTGGCTTTAGAGGTGGTGCGGATGAGGTTCACCAGGTTGATTTTGGGGTTGAGGGAGTTAACCAATGAGAAGGGTATGAGTAGCCTGGGACTTGGTAGACTTGATAGAGGACCTTCAGATTTATTGTCAGAGTACATACATGACATCACATACAACCCTGAAATTCTTTTCCATGTGGGTGAGGCAGAGTTACAACTTATTGGTAGTGTAAAAAAACTGTACAAATGTAATCAAATAAAGAAATGTAAATAAACTGCAATACAGAGGGGAAAAAAAAACAATAAAGTGTAAAAGTCCTTAAATGAGTCCCTGATTGAGTTTATTGTTGAGGCGTCTGATGGTGGAGGGGTAGCAGCTGTTCCTGAACCTGGTGGTGTGAGTCTTGTGGCACCTAGACCTCTTTCCTGAACACTCTTAGGGTGTTCTGGGTGGTGTGGATCCTTGATGATTGCTGCTGCTCTCTGATGGCAGCATTCCCCGTAGATGGGGAGGGTGTTGCCTGTGATGTCATGGGCTGTATCCATTACCTTTTGGAGGGCTTTACACTTAGTGGTATTCGTGCTCCCACACCAGGCAGTGATGCAGCTGGTCAGCACACTTTTTACCACACATCTATAGAAATTTGCCAGGGGATCCGACTACAGCTGTGCCTCTTGGGTCCAGTGTTGAACATAAATTTGACCCACAACTGCATTGTGGCTGGAGAAACTCAACAGGTCACGGAGCATCTCTCGAAAGTAAAAGGCAGGTCTGAGCCCTTCCTCGGGAGTCAGGAAAAAACAGGTAGATCTCTGAATAAAAAGGAGAGGAGAGGAAAGGAAGAAGGAAGGGGGAAGAGTGCAGGCTAACAGGTCAGAGGTCATAGGTGGATACAGGTGAGAGGGTTAAAGAGAAGCTGAAAAGTGATAGGGTGAGGGTAGCTTAGGGGGCGGAGAACAGGAATAGAAAAAGAGAGCCTCGAGGGAAGGGATTACAGAAATTGGAGAAGTCGATGTTAATGCCATCTGGTTGAAGACTGCTGAATTGGTACATAAGGTAGGTGAGCCTCCAGTTTATGTGTGGCCTTGTCAGTGTGGCAATGGTGTGCGGAATTAAGATGGTTGGCCACAGGGAGGTCCTTGTTGTTGCAATGGACAGAGCGATGGTGAAGTCATTTGATGTAATTGACGTAATGTTGTGTCAGTGATCATCGTTCTTCTGGCTTCAATGGAAGGCAGACCTTCAGTTTATATTGCTGGGGGAAGGATTATTACTACGTGATGTGGGGAAGGGATGAGGTGAAGATAATGGCAGGGAATGGACTTAAGTCGGCTGAGTCTCATGGAGATATTGCAGTTAGCAATCTGTGGCAGCATCATTCAGTAATCTCAGCATGAAAATGAAAGCATACCAATCTCGGAACCGGCGAAGGTTAGCCAACATCTTTGAATATGGACCATAAAGCAATACACCGCAGGAACTGGCCTTTCTGCCTATATCTGCGCCAAATATGATGTCCAGTTTGATCAGGTGCAGGCAGCAAAGTCTTCATACAATCTCCCTCTATTCCCTGCATAGTTATCTGGAAGCCTTTGAAAAAGAGAATTTTTCCATTTTTAACTCCTAAATATAACTATGAAATGAGTATCTGATTTGAAAGTGGAGTTGCCTGGAACAAAAAAAATGTATTACTTATTTGGCATCTTCACAGCAAAATGTTGAATAATTAGAGTTTAGTATCTTAGTGTGCTGAGGTGAGGGAATCCTACTTTGCTTGGCAGATACAATGTTGTATGGCATTTGACAAAAGAATAATGAAATTTTGAATTGGGCAACATAATGAAGCACGAGGTGATGTCATATATTATACAATTTACATATGCTCAGTCATTCTTTTTGCAGCAGAACAGGTACTTTGTTTAAAATAAAACAAGAGTAACCATTAAAAGATAACCTGTGGTGGCACCCCGTTAGGCAGGTGATTCGGCCCCGTTTGTAACACACACGGCGGGGGCAGCTGGTGAAAATGGTGCCATTGGGGGTTTCCCCTTCGACCTCGGCACTGGGCTCAGAAACCCGCGCTTGGGGACCCACATGACGCCCTGGTAACGTCAGCGCTCCCAACGCAGTTCTCAGCCAGGTCCGGGCTGGGAGTATAAGGCCAGCTAGGCAGCCTGCAATAAATCAGTTCTGCTCACTGAGGTTGTGTGTTATTTCAGTTAGCATTCCACTACAATGGGTGACTCCGACAGGTTCAAATGCCTTTGAACCCAACATGAGTGACCCTTCTGCTATAGTCGTCAAGCTCCATGACTTCTGGGTGCAGGAGCCGGAGACCTGGTTCAGCCACGCAGAGGCTCAGTTTCACCTCCGCCATATTTTCTCAGACACGACCAAGTTCTACCATGTGGTTGCTGCCCTGGACCAGGCCACTGCCAAACGTGTGCTGCACCTCGTTCAACACCCACCCGCGGAAGATAAATACGAGACCATCAAGCGGGTGCTCACCGGCTCCCACGGACTATTCAGGCACCAGAATGCCGCTCGGATGCTGCACGCCTTGGGGGACAGGTCCCCGATTGAGCTAATGGACGAGATGCTATTGGGCGATCACACCAACTGCCCACTATTTGAGTGCAACTTTCTCGACCATCTGCCTGAGGACATCCGGCCGCTACTGGCCCAAGAGAGCTTTGCTGACCCGAGAAAGGTTGCTCAAAAGGCTCAAGAGCTATGGCTTGAGTGATTCCTGGAGGGCTGAGCAGTCCAGCAGGTCGTGAATCACAGGTATGACCACTCCAAGCCTTCCTCTAGCGCTGCGGTAGAACACCCGGTCCCTACAGGGGCCACAAAGAGCATAACCTGAGGCAAGGCATCTGCTCCGGGCCTCTGCTTCTACCACCAGCGCTGGGGTGCAAAGGCTTGGAAGTGTGGTCAGCCCTGCTCGTTCCAGGGAAACGAGCAGGCCGGCTGCTGTTAATGGCTGCAGTGGCTGTCCAGAGACTCAGCCTTCTCTACCTGCGGGACTCGGTCAGCAGCCGACGTTTCCTCATCGACACTGGGGGCCAGATCAGTGTCATTCCGGCCACAGCCATCGAGTCCAGGAACCTGCCTCGAGGACCTCCCCTCCATGCGGCCAATGCAACGGAGATTCGGACATATGGAGACAAGATCATCCACTTCCAGATCGGCTGGCAAAAGTTCTCGTGGAGGTTCATCATCTCGTCCCTTCCGACAGCCATCCTGGGTGCTGATTTCCTCCTCGCCCGCTGGCTCCTGGTTGACATTTGGGGTAGGCGCCTGGTAGATGCCCGTACCTTCCAGGCCGTTCGCCTCAATGCCTCTCGCCACAGATGGCCACAATCAGCATGGCCAAGGATGAGTTCCAGCGTATCCTAGATGAGTTTCCAGCCCTCTTCAAGCCACAGTTCACCGCTGCCTCACTGCGCCACGGGGTGTTCCATCACATCCCCACCAAAGGCCCACCAGTCCACTCCAAGACACGCCGGCTCCCGCCAGATAAGCTCCAGGTGGCGAAGGAAGAGTTTTCACATCTGCTGGTGCTGGGGATCATTTGGGACTCCGATAGCCTTTGGGCCTCACCGCTCCACCTGGTCCCCTGCGGAGACTACCGGCAGCTCAACGAGGTGACAGTTCCTGACCGTTACCCAATCCCTCACATCCAGGACTTTATGGTCAACCTGCGAGGGTTTTCTCCAAGGTTGATCTGGTACGTGGGTATCACCAAATTCCGGTGCACCCCGAGGACATACTCAAGCCGGCCATCATCACCCCCTTCAGCTTGTTTGAATTCCTTCGCATGTATTTCAGGCTCAAGAACACAGCCCAGACCTTCCAGCACCTTATGGACTCAATGGGCAGGGACTTAGATTTCGTCTTCATTTACTTGGACGGCATCCTTGTTGCCAGCAGGGATCGGGCGCAACACAAGGCCCACCTGCGCACCCTCTTCTCCCGACTGGCTGACTTCAGCTTCACGATCAACCCAGCCAAGTGCCAGTTTGGGAAAGAGTCCATGCAGTTCCTGGGCCATACCATCATGGCCGAAAAAGCCACACCTGTCGCTATGAAGGTTGTCGCAGTCAAGGAGTTCCCACGCCTGGACAACCTCAAGGGGCTGCAGGAATTTGCGGGTATGGTCAATTTCTATAACCGTTTCATCCCAGGCGCTGCGCTCATCACACAGCCGCTCTTCACCCTCATTGCGGCCAAACTCAAAACGCTTGCCTGGACTCCAGAGGCCAGCAGGGCATTCGAGGGCACGAAGGATGCCCTCACGAAGGCTACCATGCTCACCCACCCACACACCGACCTGCATATGGTGCTCTCCATCGATGCCTCTGCCACAACCGTTGGCGCCGTCCTGGAACAGCAAGTGAATGGACAGTGGAAGCCACTGATTCTTCAGCCGGCTTCTTCGCCCACCAGAGCGCAAGTATAGCGTCTTCGACCGTGAGTTACTGGGCATGTACCTGGCGGTGCAGCATTTCCGCTATTTCTTGGAGGGAAGAACTTTTACCATCTATACTGATCACAAATCCCTCGCTCAGGCGCTCGCCATGGCAAAGGATCCCTGGTCAGCCCACTAGCAGCATCACCTCTCCTTCATGCCAGAGTTTACCACCGACATTCGGCACGAGGCGGGGAAGGACAACGTGGTCGCTGATTCACTCTCACGACCGGCCATCTGCATGCTGACACCCAGCCTCGGCTTTGACCAGCTTGCCCGGGACCAGAAGTCCGATGAGGAGATGCGAGCCTTCAGGACTGCCATCACGGGCCTGTGGTTCCAGGACCTCCCGGCTCCTAGCGGTGAGGGCACCATCCTGTATGATGTCTCCATGGGCACCCCGCGACCAGTGGTTCCCTAGCAGTGGCACAGGCAAGTCTTCCACCATATCCATGACCTTTCGCACCCTTCCATCAGGTCCACGATCCGTATGGTGGCAGAGTGATTCGTCTGGCATGGGCTGCGGAAGCGGATCGTGGGCTGGGCCAGAACCTGCACCCATTGGCAGCTGTCTAAGGTGCGCAGCACACCAGAGTGCCTGTACAGGAGTTCGAGCACGTCCAGGAACGGTTCAGCCACATTCACATGGACATTGTCGGGCCCTTACCCATTTCCCGGGGTAACCTTTAACTTTTCACGGTGGTGGACTGCACCACTCATTGGCCCGAGGCGATCCCAATGCCAGACACCTCCACGGACTCCTGCTCCCGAACGCTGTTGCACGGTTGGGTCACCCGGTTCGGCGTCCCAAATCATCTCACCTCTGCGGTCTGGGCACAACCCGCAACAGGCTGGGGATTGAGCTATACCACACCACGGCCTATCACCCCACAGGCCAATGGACTGGTCGAGCGACTACACCATCACCTTAAGTCGGCACTTACGGCGCGCCTCACCGGTCCCGACTAGGTGGATGAACTCCCTTTGGTGCTCCTGGGTATCCACTCGATGCCCAAAGAAGATCTACAGGCATCATCAGCTGAGCTGGTCTATGGCGCACCGCTAGTGCTACGTGGTGAGTTCGTCAATGCATTTCACAACCCCCAGCAGTCACTGCATGAGCTACTCCCCCACCTCCGGCACAGTTGGGCTCCTTTGCACCCCCACCACTGCCTAGATACAGCTCACGGGCCTCTTACGTCCCCAGCGAGCTGCACTCCGCGGAGTAAGTTTTTATTTGGCGAGGCCCATCCACGGCACCTCTGCAGAGGCCTTACGAAGGGCCGTACAAAGTCGTCCAGCGTTCGGGGTCCACGCTCACGCTGGCCATCGGCGGTAGGAGGGAACTATTTATGGTAGACAGACTGAAGCCAGCACAACTCGACCCCACCGAACCAGTAGTGGTGGCCCAGTCCAAGAAGTGAGGCCGCCCGACTATAAAGGACATCAGCACCGGTTCTGGGGGGGGGCACTGTGTGGCAGCACGCCGTTAGGCAGGCGAACTGGCCCCATTTGTAACACACGTGGCGGGGCAGCCGGCCAAAATGGCGCCGTCGGTGGTTTCCCCTTCAACCTCGGCACCAGGCTCAGAAGCCTGTGCTCGGAGACCCATGTGACGCCCTGGTGACGTCAGCATACCCATCGCGGTTCTCAGCCTGGTCTGGGCTGGGAGCATAAGGCCAGCCAGGCAGCCTGCAATAAATCAGTTCTGCTCACTGAGCTCAACCCGTCTGGTTGTGTGTTATTTCAGTTAGTAGTGTAGCTGCTGCTACAAACCATTAAAAAGATAAATTTAATACATAGATGGTAAATATTCACAGTGCTAAAGTGTAAGGAAAAAATGGTGTTTCAGTAGTACAGACTGTCCATTTTCTGGTCACGGTGTTGTTTGTGGTTAGGATGGTGCAAGAAGGTTCGAGAGCCTGAAAGTTTTTGGAAAGAAGTTGTTGAAAGTTCTTGAACCTACAGGTGCTGGACTTAAGGCATCTGTACCTTCTGCCCAAATGTAGCGTGGATAAGAGATTGTGATCAAGGTGATGGGGGTCCTTTATGATTGTTGGCTGCTTTGAGACAGCACCTCACTTAGACATTTTCAATGGATGGGAAGTCTGAGAATAGGTGACAAAACAGGTTATTTCATTTAAATTCAGCATTTTCATCAGTTCTCAAGTTTTTTTGTGCAAACAAAGGGTGGATTGCTGCTTTTTCAAACACGGCCTTTATTTTTCTCAACCTATAGTCTTTAACCTTTTCAAGTTTGAGGTCCCAACCAGAAACATTGACTGATCAATTCTCCCCATAAGATACTGCCCGACCCATTGAACACCTCATGGCTTACTCAAGGTTTCCAGCATCTGCAGATTTTGTTTGCTCCTTTTTTCAGTTGGATTGAACATTCCTTGTGCAACATTGAATTCTGACAGAGGAAACATTTTCCCCTCGAGTTTGAAATCAAGCGTTAAGCCTTCAAATCGGAAAAGATGGAATTTATATTGTTGAACAAAGAAATGGCAGAGCAGTTAAATTCAGACTTTGGTTCTGCCATCATGGGGTGTAGTGAGAGGGAGGATCAAAGGAACTCCATATTGGTAGGGCAATTGTTTTGGGAAGGTGAAGGTATTAAAGACCAAGAAATCCCCTGTATTTAAAAGAAAACATTGATGATTTAACATGATATCAGTGGTGGGGAAAATGCTGAAACCAATTGTAAATAATGTGATAGAGTTGACAGAAGAGAGGCAAGGTCCAATATAGTTGACATGAAATGTTGTTTGTTTATTGTCATATACATTGTATAATGTACATATGCACTAAAATGATTACTTCAGCTGAATAGGTATTTCATAAACAAAACAACTATTTAAAAAAAAATGTACAATAGGGTACTGAATTGAATTAAAAAAGTAGCCAATAGACCTACTTCTGCTCCTATTGAATAAAAGGAAAGTAGAAGTACTTAGGACAGTAGGCAATGAGTCAACATAGGAATGGAAATGTTTGGATGACAGGAGACAAAGGGTGGGGATAAACAGTGTTTTTCTGAGTGGTAATGACTGGTGGGGTAGGTCAGGAATCAGTGCTGGGACTACATTTATTCACTCTAAATATAATGTATGTATTATATGAACATAAAAACTCCTAGTTGGCCATCTGGCTCATTGAGTCTGCTCTGCTACTTAATGAGATCATGGCTGATTTGGCCATGGACTCATCTCCACTTCCCTGCCTGTTCCCCATCACCCTTAATTCCCCTACTTTGCAAAACTCTATTTGTGTTTTAAATACAGGTTAAATTCATTGAGGCAGCCTCTACTGCTTCTTTGGGCACAGAATTCGACAGGTGCTTCACACTCTGGATAAATCATTTCCCCATCATCTCGGTCTTCAACTTACTCACCCTGAATCGTGAGGAAGAGTCCCCAAGTTTTAGTCTCACATCCCAGTAGAAAAAACCTTCCTTCCTCTATAGCCCTTTCATAATTTTATGCCTTTCTAAGATGCCTGCTCATTCTTCTGAATTCCAGTGAATATAGCACCAAGCAAAGCAATCTCTCCTCATATAGGATAGTCCCCTCATCTCTGGAGTCCACCTGGTGAAACTCCTCTGCCCCACCTCCAAAGCCAGTATATATTTTCTCCAGTAAGGAGACCAGGTGCAACCTCACCAGGAACCTGAACAGTAGCAGCGAAACCACCCTGGTGTTAAATTCAATCTCTTCAGCAATGAAGAACCAACATTCCATTTACTTTCTTGATTAACTGTTGCATCTACAAACCAATCTTTTGCGATTGCAAATATTGATGATTTGGACAAAAGAATGAAATGTAACATTTCCAACTTAGAAATTAGCAGGTGGCACAATGCTGGGTGGTAGTATGAGGTTTGAAGAGGTTGATTTAGAGGTGGTAGGTTGGGACAGATGCAGTAAAGTGTGGGTAAATACAAGGGCATCCACTGTGATGGCATAAACAGGAAGACTATTTTCTGAAGTAGTAGATTGGGAAAGGGGTAGATGCATTGAGACTGGCTGTTCTGGTGCACCAACTGCTGAAGTTAAGCATGCAGAGACAAAGGGAGTTTAAGCTGGCCTTCATCGCAAGATGACTTATGAAAAGAGGTAACAATGCATTTGCTGCAATTATTTGTTCTGTGTGCAGTTTTTAATCCTGATGTGCTATCAATAACTCAAAACTGGAGGGAACCAGAGGCTTTTACTTACACTAAATTTGAAGGTCATCCTATGCTGTGACCTCGGCTTTCTGGGGTGGGGCTATGGTGTTGGAGCCTTTATACAGGGTCAAGAGGGAGGAGGTATGGGTAAAGTCACAGAACGGGTAGGAGCCAGATAAATGAGTTCACCAAATTTCCTTATCCAAGGATGGACATTCCTGCTGTAGAGGCAGCTGGGCAAAGATTCACCAGAGTTTCCTGAGATGGCAATCATGATATATGGAGAGACTTGAGTCACTGAGCCCTGCGTTCACCTGAGTTTCAAAATTTGAATAGGACTGAATGGAAAGATGTTCCCGACAGCCAGCGAGACCATGATCAAGGGTCACAATTGAAGGATGCGGGTGCACCAGTTAAGGCTGAGATCAGGAAAAAGTTCTCTTAGAGAGTGGTGAAACTGTGGAAACCAAAGCTGCAGCCAAATCATTAAATATTCAATAGACATTAGGTGCTGGAGTAGGCCATTCAGCCCATTGAGCCACCACTGCCATTTGTTTAGATCATTGCTGATCTTCCGCTATCAGTACCCTTCTCCCCATAACCCTTAATTGCCCTGTCCACAAGAACCTTATCTTAACTCCCTCTTGAACTTATCCAGAGAACCCACCTCTGCCACCCTCTGCGGCCAAGTATTTCACAGACCAATACCTCTAGATGAAAAATAATTCTTTCTCATCTCTGTCTTAAAGGGCCTTCCCTGTATTCTTAAACTATTGCCTCTAGTCCTGGTCTCCCCCAACATCAGGAGCATGTAATCAGTTTCTATCATGTCCAATCCCTTAATAATCTTATATACCCCAATCATAGCTCCCCATATCCTTCTAAATGCCAACGTATACAACCCCAGATTATCCAACCTTTCAGCATACATCAATCCCACCATTCCGGGAACTAACGGAAGATGGAGATTTCAAGGAATTTTGAGAACGAGAGAACTGGGTGTTGAGTCTGGACAAGCAGGACACTTGAAATACCAAATGGCTTCCTTTTTTATGTTTCCATAAAAAGTAATTTCAGTCCTATTTACCACATTGTCTGTGCTGGTGTTACTGTGGTCAGTGATGGCTCCCTTAACTGTTTTGAGTTGAAATCCAACCCCAGATACTTGACCATGTAGTCCAGGCTATTGCTTTGTTGAGGTGCTAATTGTACAGTATTATCAGAGGGGCTGATTTTATGTTGGATTGTTAAACCGGCCTCTTTTCCCTCAGGTATGAGTTCTCATGGTATAAGAGCATTCTCCTCTGTGTCATTGACTATGTTTGTCTCACAACCAAATTCTCAGAAAATGATGATCAGGGCATCATCAATTACTGCCCGGACTGTGGGAACTTGCTGTGCGTTTCCTGTTTTTCAACAGTGAGCAGACTTTGACATGTACTTTGATATATAAAGAGCTTTAGACCTTCCGAGATCATCTCTTCCTCTCTCTTCCCTCCAAGTCTTCGATGCCACCCTGAACAAAGTAAACTCGAACCAGCTTTGGAGAGAGATTGCATAAATTACCACACAACCTCAACATGGTGAAGTTTTGGCTCAAAACGATGACCACTCTGTGTCTCCCACTGCTGCTGCTCAACCTGTTGAGTTCCTCCAGCTGATTGCATTTGGCTTCAGATTCCAGTTTCAGCATCCTCCCATGTGTGTGTCTGCAGTGAAAGACGAGCTTAGTTGTAATTGTTGGGAGTCACCTCTCCATTCAAAATGTGATCAAGTGCCCTCTGAACAAGGAAGAGGAGCGAGTAACTCTAGAATCATTCACAGTAAAGATTTTGTGTATTCTTGTGGGACTCTGAAGCTAATGGCAATAAATGCAATATTCATTGTTTAATCCTCATGTAGAGTTCAGTAGAAACCTCTGCTTTTGCTGAAACTCTGCCTCAGATGGGGTGGTTGAGGTGTATAGTTGATGTATACTTAAAGGGAAGCTTGAAATGTGTGAAGAAGAAATGAGTAAAAGGATATTTGGGGGGGAAAAAGTGAAATGAGGCAAGACGGGCGAGGGGTGCTCAACCTATTTGTGTTACAAATCATCAGGAAACTAGGGTGGTGTGAACCTAAAGGTGCCTTGGAGTTTTTGGAAGGGGGGCTAGATTGGCTGAAGAGTCATTTATCCATGCAAATCCATAAATGAGAGAGGGCTGACTCGAGGTGGGAGATGGCTGGATAATGCCCCTCTCTCATTGATGTGGGTTCCAAAGGAGGCAACAGAGCTTGGACCCTGCTGATAATCAACAGGGGAAAGGAGTGATAGAGTCACACAGCACGGAACAGCCACATTGGCCCAACTCCTCTGTCCTGACCAAGTTGACTTTCAGGGCTGGTCCCATTTGCCTGCATTTGGCCCAACTCCTTGCAAAAAAATCTTAAGACAAGACCAGAAATAGCCCATCGAGTCTGCCTCACCATTCAGTCATGAGGTGGTCCATTTTCCCACTCAGCCCCACTGCCTGGCCTTCTCCCAATAACCTTCGATGTCTTGGCTAATCAAAAACCTATCAATCTCTGTCTAAATACACTCAATGACCTGGCTTCCACAGCTGCCTGTGGCAACAAATTCCACAGATTTGCCACCATCTGGGTGAAGAAATTCCTCACGCATCTCTGTTTGAAGTGCATGACCTTTAATCCTGAAGTTGTGCCCTCTAGTTCTAGACTCTTCCCACCATGGTAAAAAACTTCTCTACATTTTCTCTGCCCGTGCCTTTCAACATTCAAAATGTTTCAATGAGATTCTCCCTCATTCTGCTAAATTCCTACGAGTACAGGCTGTCAAACGCTCCTTTTCATTTCTGGAATCATCCTCCAACATCAGCACATCCTTTTTAAATGAGGAGCTTAAAACTGCTCTCAATACTTCGAGGTCTCACCAGTGCCTTAAAAAGCCTCAACGTCACATCCCTGCTCTTGTATTCTATTCCTCTTCAAATGAATGCTAGTATTGAATTTGCCTTCTTCACCACTGACTCAGTCTGCCTGTTTTTACCTTTGATGAAGGGCCCAGGCCAGAAACGTTGGTCATCCTTTACATCCTAAGGATGCTGCGTGGCCTGCTGAGTTACTCCAGGACATTTCGGTTTTGGTATAATAGCAAACCTACTAGTGTGGGTAGAAAATTGGCTGATTGGCAGGAAGCAGAGATGGAATACAGGGATCATGTTCTGGTTCAGGCTATCCTGCTCAAGGACTTCCAGGTCCTGTGTATCTGGGTATTTCCTCATTTTAAAAAAAAGTAGTCTGCCCATTTTAATTTTTTCTACCCAAGTGCATGACCATACACTTTCCAACAATATATTTCATTTTCCACTTCTCTGCCCATTCTCCTAATCTATCTAAGCCCTTCTGCAGCCCCTCTGTTTCAACACAACCTGCTCCTCCTCCTACCTTTGTATCATCTGCAAACTTGGCCACAAAGCCATTTATTCCATCATCCAAAATTCAAGATTCCTCTATTGTCATGTGTATATAAAAAAAAACTAAAAAAAAAAACTGGTGTTATATTACATGAAAAATGCCTTAGTCCGCTGTATGACACACAAATTCACCATTAGCAGAACTTGCTGGGCGCCTCTTACACTCAGAGAAAGGGAATCAAAAGAGAGTTCCCCCCAGAGTCACTGACTGTCAGTGGATTTGTTTCTAGCTCTCCCGTAGCCGGTGTAGCCATATGGGCTCCAGGTCAAACCATTGTCAACCTGAGTTCCAGATCCAAATCTCTGACCTGATAGGAAGCCTTCAGTGTCCTCAACACCCTCCCACATCCCGGTTCCAATCCCTGGTACCCCTTCAGTCAGTCTTGAGCCTGTCTCCAACTGTCTGCAGGCTGGTGTGAGTGCTTTGACCGCAGTTGCCAGTCGCCTGCAGCCTGCGTGGGTTCCTCGCCTCCTGTCGTCAACAGTTTGGCGCTGTGTGTTCCAAATCATGAATATATAACATGAAAAGAAATGGCCGCAACATAGACCCCTGTCAACCAGAATATGATCCCTGTATTCCAAATCTGCTTTCTGCCAACCAGCAATGCTCTACCTACATTAGTATACTTACTATTATATTAATACACAAATGTGCTGGAGAAACTCAACAAGTCGCATAGCAAAACCGGTAGATGCTGAGGAGGGAGGGGCAAGGGTTGGGGGAGAGAGGAGGGAAGAAGGGGCAGGGGGCATACCACAGGTTAGCAGGCAAGAAGTGATAGGTGGATACAGTAGGGACGTTGCTTCCTGAAATTGATTCTTGTACTCCTTTTGTTTTAAAAAAAACCACAAATGTTTATTTTCAACTCCTAATTTTTTTAAAGTTAGCACATTAACAGGACATTGCAGCTCATATACCCAAGCCACCCAAATACACCAATTAACCTACACCAACACAGAATGCTTTGAAAAGTGTGAGGAAACTGGAGCACCTGGAGGAAACCCACGGGGAGAACTTGTATATAGTGGCAGATTTGAATCTGGGTGGCTGGTGCTGTAGTAGTGCGGTGCTAACCTCTTCGCTCAACATGCCGCCCTTTATTCTGTTGGTTCCAGGCTACTACGTGACGAGTTATACTTTGGAGATGCACGACAAGCGGCTTGGCCGGAGACTGATGGAGCAGATCACTGAGAACACCACAGAAGCTAAGGCAACGTCATCTCAGTACAAGAACTGTACAGAACCAGGTAAGGGATTTGCAGATTTCACTGCTCCATGTGCAGAGATCGTTGGGCAATACTGAAATGTCATATAACACTTGATATTAAGGTTGTTTTTGTCGTTTCATGATCTGATTCCTTGCAATTTACATTACCTGCTGTACTGCACAAAGCAGGTGACCATGTACCCTCTGAGAAGCAAGGATAATAGGGAGATGTGTTCCAAGCAACTCTCTCGACAAAGTCGAGGCAACACTAGTAGAACTCGTTGAATGATTTGCTCTGTTGGATGTGGAAGGGAATGGAAAGAAACTAACAGTAATTTAAAAAAGGGACATGTGTTTTCAATGTTATTATACCATTTCAGACATGTCATTCAAGATTGTTTGGAACTGGAAAAGCTGTATGGAAGTCATTGCCAATTCCTTAAAGGATGATGTAGCTGGCAAGGATGAGGCACTTGGTGGAACTTGATGCTGATGGTTAATTGGTTATATTACTTTATAGTTTCACATAAACTCTTTTCATTGATATTAACTGGTGCTGCAGCCTTGCACAGTCGTTGACCTAATGTGTTTGACCTATGCAGTGAGCTACCTTTGCACTGAAGAGCTGGGCTCCACAGTTAAACTGGCCGAAGCAAAGGTGAGGTCTCCTGCGATCATTGGTTCAACCTGACGCAAATTGGTTAAGAGCAGCTGGTTTTGTTTGTGCAGTGTTACACATGCAAGGTCATCGTGATAGCCATCAACACTGCAATTGATGTGAGACTATTGCTTGCAGAGACCAAGTCACCCAACAGCATATGTCAGGACTGAGGTTTCCCCTAGCCAAACCATACCTCTTTCCCTTGAGTCTGGAGAAAGTTGAGCTCTTGCTTGCATAGAAGAGAAAGTTAAATTCTTGCCTGCAAAGATCCTTCTCAAATGTACCAGATGGCCTCTTGGCTGCAAAGGAACTATTTTACTACTACCAAACTGAAATAACGGAAGCATTTAAACTCTTGTGTTTCCTGACAATATTTGTCAATGACTTCATTCTTGCAGGTAAAGACAAAACACACATCCTCTATCGCTGCCCTTTTGTTGGTTTTTTTAAAAAAATTGCTTTCTGCCAAGTATCCAATCTTGACATACCAATGTGTTTCCCTGTTAGCCTTTCAACCTATATCTCCCATCTCATCTGCCTCCATTTTACAGTTGCAGTAGCCCATGAGAAGCACCATACTTCAAAGAGCAGGGCCACTGCCTCACAGCTTCAGCGAGTCAAGTTCAATCTTAACCTCTAATGCGCTCTATGTGGAGTTTGCAAGTGAATGCCTGGGTTTCCTCCAGGTGCTCCGGTTTACTCCCATGTTCCAAAGGCGTGAAAGTTGATAGGTTAATTGACTACTGTGGATTGCTCCAATGTGTCGGTGAGTGGTCAGATCTTGGAGGAATTGATGGCAATGTGAGAAGAATAGGATTAATATGAATGCGCGTTTGAAGGAAGCTAGATATGGTGTGCTGAAGACACCGTTTCTGTGCTGGATGGCTCTCTGTCTCTGGATTGAAGGACAATCATTCCCAGCAACTCCACATTTTAACATTGTGATAGTACAGATTCTATCACCAATGTGTATATGTATAGTATTGTAGTGTATAATGATTGTGATTGGCTGAGAGCGTGGCCACGCCTACTGGCAGGTCTTAAAGGGTTGCTCCTAGCCAGACCAGGTCATTCTGGACTGGTTGACCTACATGTGATTCGCTCCAGTCTTCTAGTTAATAAAAGCCTTGGTTTGGAACCACAAGCCTTTGATTCTTTCGATGTGCTCTACAATTTTATTAACTAGAAATTTTTAAAGGGATGGAGCATATGCTATGGCTGGAACGCCTCAATATCGACCCACAGTCGGCTACAGCCTCAAATGACTTCAAGTACTGGAAGAGGTGCTCCGAAACATACTTACAACTCTCTGACCCTGCCATGGTAGAGGACAGCCATCGACTACTTATATCGATGACTATGATATCCCCGAGAGTCTACCAGAGCATCCAGATGCGACCACTTAAGCCGCAGCCATGAAGGTGCTGAAAGGGCTTTACGAGTGACTGGTGAATAGGGTCTACGCTCAGTACAAACTAGCGACCAGGAGGCTACAGCACTATATATTCAAGCACTAAGGGCACTTGGCAGAGACTACGTCTGCACAGACAGAACTGCTGTGGCGACCACAGATGATCTCATTCGGAATGCCTATGTGGCCGGGGTCCGATCGAATGAGGTGAGGCAGCGCCTGCTAGAGCACGGGGGAGAAAACCTAGAGGACGTGATCCGGATCACAGAGACAATGGAGGATGTGGTCTTAAGTATGGTGTGTACTCTCAGGGCTGGACCCCACGCTATGATGTGAGTAGGATGCCCTCCCTCTACCCTACTACTGCCGCTACGATGCCTGATGCAACCACAAAGTGTTATTTCTGTGGGAGGAACAAGCACAGCAGGTCCCAGTGCCTTAAAAACGGCCACTTTGCTGTAGCCTGTCGCTCCAAAATGGCTGCTGTCAAACACAGTGCCTTGTGTGAAGCCCAACCGTCACCCTCCCATTCAAACATTTCTTCCTTAGAGCTCTTGTCTAATGAGAGCGAGGGCTCCACTGCACAGCAGCGCCTGTTGTCATGGGGCAGACGCTGAGTGCAGAAGGTACAACCCACCCTCGCCACAATGGCGTTGGCCTGCTTCACCCTCCCTCATGAAGCAACGTCCGCCCAGGCCCCAGCCCCGACTTCAATGGCTGCCGCCGCTGCCTACCAGGGACTCGCCGCCATCACCACTGAGCCCGCTGCCCCTACTGACGCTGCCGACCAGTGACCTGCCACTATCAAGGCAGCTGACCAGGTACCCACCACCGCGACCGACGATACCAACCCGGTACCCACCGAATCTGCTGACCAGGAACACGCCGACGCTACTGAACTGGTACCCACTGCCACGACCGCCTGACTGACTGTCCCACCGCCGACAGCAAGCAGCGACCCCCCCCCCCAGCACTTACCGTTGGGTGGCCGACACCCCCAGCAGGCTGCAGGTAGCAGCACTAACTCCTCGACGCTGTCTGCTCCTGCCCGACTGTTTCTGTGATGTCACCATGCACACGTTGCGTGACGTCATCACGTAAGACTCCACTGTCCCCATTACAAGTCACTGCATCAGTAACCCAAGATCAGGACTACCCCCATCCCCTCACAAAAGCAATGGAACTGATTAAAGTGCATGGACACCGTACCAATTGCTTATTTGACTCGGGGTCAACTGAGAGTTTTATCCGCCCAGACCTGGCCCACCGTTGTGGACTGGCTATTCTCCCCATTGCCCAGAGGATTTCATTGGCGACCAGATCGCACTCGACCTGAGTAAAGGGGTATTGTGTGGTGACCCTGAAAGTCCAGGGCATCACATTCACAGACTTCAAACTATTAGTCCTTCCCCAACTGTGCGCTCCTGTGGGACTGGATTTTCAATGCCAGTTCTGAACCATTTCCCTGCACTTTGGGGGGCCTCACGCTCCACTCTCTGTCTGTATCCACTCCATCCCAGAAGCCTCCTGCCAGCGGCAGCCCGAGCCACCTGCCCCATGCCCCGGAGCCTCACATGAAGCATTTCCATCCTCCGGGTTGCTCTGCCAGTGCTCTTCGCAACCTCACCCCTGGCTGGAAGCCTGTGGCCACCAAAAGCCGGCAATATAGTTATGAAGACAAGAAATTCATCACAAGCGAGGTGCACAGACTGCTGGACGAGGGCATAATTGAACCTAGCTCGCGTCCCTGGAGGGCTCAGGTGGTGGTTGTTAAAAATGGGGAGAAGCCGCGGATGGTGGTTGACTACAGCCAGACAATCAACCGCTTCATGCTTCTAGATGCATATCCCCTCCCACGGATCACGGATGTGGTGAATCAGATCGCCCAATATCGTGTGTTCTCCACCATTGACTTACATTCGGCCTATCACCAGTTCCCGATCCGCCAAGAAGACCGACTGGGCGGCTGTATCGATTCCTCAGGGTACCCTTTGGGGTAACAAATGGCGTCGCGTTCTTCCAGCGGGAAATGGACTGGAAGGTGGTCCAGAACAGGCTGACTGCTACTTTCCCGTATCTGGACAATGTCACCATCTGCGGCCATGACACGAAAGATCATGATGCCAACCTTGAGAAATTTTTTCAGACTGCAATTCGGCTGAACTTGACCTACAATTTCGACAAGTGTGTCTTCCGGACCACGGCTCACAATTCTAGGTTGCGTGGTGGAGAACGGGGTGGTAATGCCAGACCCTGACCGCAGGTGGCCCCTCATGGACTCCCCCCCCCCCCCCCCCCACCCCCACCCAGAAGGCACTCAGACGCTGCCTGGCCTTCTTCTCCTACTATGCCCAATGGGTTCCACACTATGCCGACAAGGCATGGCCACTCATCAAGACCACCTCCTTCCCCCTGTCAACTGACGCCAGAGTGGCCTTCAACTGGATCAAATTGGACATCGCCGCTGCAACGCTGCACGTTTCAAGTTGAGAGCAATGCGTCCGACTTTGCACTGGCAGCCACATTGAACCAGGCCAGCTGGCCGGTAGCCTTCTTCTCCAGAACCCTCCAGGGTCCTAAGAGCCGACACTCCTCTGTCGAGAAGGAGGCCCAGGACATAGTCGAAGCAGTACGTCGTTGGAGACACTATCTCACTGGCAGGCGCTTTACACTGCTGACTGACCAACGCGCGGATTCCTTCGTGTTTAGCGATACCCAGAGAGGTAAGATCAAGAATGTCAAGATCGCTAGGTGGAGAATCAAACTCTGGTAAACTCAACGATCCGCCAGATGCACTCTCCAGAGGGACTTGCGCCAACATACAACTGGGCAGGCTGCAGAGACTCCACAAGGAGCTCTGTCATCCAGGGGTCACTAGGTTCGCGCATTTTGTCAATGCTCACAACCTGCCCTAAACGGTCGAGGAGATTCGCTCCACGACCAGTGTGTGCTGAGTGCAAGCCCCAATTCTTCCGTCCAGAGAACACCGACATCATCAAAGCCACCCGCTCATTTGAGTGTCTCAGTGTGGACTTCAAGGGGCCCCTTCCGTCATCCTTACAGTCATTGACGAGTAATCCCGCTTCCCGTTCGCTGTGCCCTGCTCGGACATGACCGCCTCCTCAGTCATAGAGGCCCTGCACAGCATCTTCACCATCGTCGAGTACCCCAGTTACATCCACAGTGACAGGGGGTCCTTGATTATGAGCGCCGAGCTGCGGCAGTACCTTCTGGAGCATGGTATTGCTTCAAGCAGGACCACCAGCTATAACCCACAGGGTAATGGGAAGGTCGAAAGAGAGAATGCCACCGTCTGGAAAGCTGTTATGCTTGCCCTCCTGTCCAAAGGACTCCCCACCTCTCGCTGGCAGGACATGCTCTCTAGCGCCCTACACTCCATCTGCTCCCTCCTATGCATCGCGACCAATGCCACCTCCCATGAAAGGATGTTCTCTTTCCTGAGGAAATCCGAATCGGGAACAACTATACCAGCGTGGCTCACGGTTCCTGGGCCGGTCCTCCTGCGACGCCACATCCGGTACTCAAAGAACGACCCCTTGGTTGACTGAGTGACTCTGCTCCATGCGAACCCGCATTATGCCTACATTGAGTACCCGGATGGGCGGGAGGACACAGTCTCGGTAAGGGACCTAGCCCAAGCCGGATCAGGCCCAGCAGTGCTTCCAACCCAACCTCCCCCAAATCCTCTCCCCCAGGTCATGTGCTCGAACAGAGGGACCTGCACCACCCCACCAGCTCAGGCCAGACTGTCGACAATGCCGTTGGGGAATTGAGTGAAGCAGTGGCCACATCCAACGAGCCTGCTGGCGATACGACTCCAGCAATCCCGGCACCATGGCAGTCACGCCAGACGGTCAGCCCCCTGACCGGTACAGCCCCTAACCTCCCACCGGGCCTTTTTTTTGAACAGCCCTCCATCCACCCCGGGGTCAGTTCTCAAAGAAGGGGTGAATGTGATAGTACAAATTCTAACTGATGTGTATATCTATATATTGTAGTGTAGGATGATTGTGATTGGCTGAGAGCATAGCCACAACTACTGGCAGGTCTTAAAGGGTTGCTCCTAGCCAGACCAGGTCATTCTGGACTGATTGACCTTCATGAAATACGCTCCAGTCTTCTAGTTAATAAAAGCCTTGGTTTGGATCAACAAGCCTTTGATTCTTTCGACGTGCTCTACAAACGGGAATGTAGTATCCAACTGATTACCTCTTTGCAAATTATCTACTCATAATTAAGGTACTTTAAGTTAATAATGACCAATATGACTCGATGTTTAATTTAGTTATGTGGACTTGTAACTTCAAAGAAACTCCGGTTGTAAATGGAAGCGATGATAACACGGTTCACAGACTTAGTCCAGTGATTGGAGTTCAAATTCCATTTATCAGCTCTACTTGCCTGTCCTTGAAAAATTTATCCATCTGCCTCATAAGTACATCCAAGGAGGCAGCCTGTACTGCTTCCTTGGGTAGATAATTCCACACTTTCACTACACTCTGGGAAAAGCAATTCCTCCTTATCATTGTCTTAAACCTACTCCCCCTGAATGTTGAGGCTCTGTCCTTTCATTCCACTCTCCCCTGCCAGTGGAAACAATAACTCTACTTCCTTCTTATCCATTCCTTTCATAATTTTGTAAGATTCACCATTCCCTTGCACTTTCATTCTCGTTCGTTCTCTCTCTTTTTCTCTCCCCTCCCCTCTTCTCTTTCCCCCCCCCCGCCCCCCGCCTTTTGGCAGAGATTGAGCATGTAGAACACCCACCCACATTTGAAGAAACACATTTAATTAATTTAATTAATTTTCTTGAGGAAGATCAGCAACTTTGTTTTGTGGAAACTCCTGGTGATTTTGTTGCTTCATTGCAATGCTGCAATGAAGGGTCTGATCAAGTAATAAGATCTAGATCTGATAAGAAACCTTTTCCACCACTGAGTGGATTGTTTACCAAAACTGAAAATACTGGTAACCCTCAGCTGACAGACTCAGTTTTTGGAAGGAGAAACCATGTGAGGATTTCAAGTCACAGATCTTTTAACAGGTTTCACTTACTGGAGGGCATAGATTGAATTGAAGCTTCCAGAATAATACTGGGCATGAGAACTTAAGTCAGACAAAATGGCAAGATTGTTTCATATAATTTTCCTTAACTCAGAGAAAGTTAAGGAGATATTTATTAACAGATATTCAAAACTTGGAGAAGCTTTGATGAGGAGAATTTAATTCTGTTTGCAGAATAGTATGTATTTAAAATAATTTGGCAAAACATGGGGATATTTAAAAAGAAGATTCCACCTTTTATGCGATAATGTGGAGTGCACTGTAAAAATGAAGTACTTTCAGTTGTGACTGTCAGAATTGAATTTGATGTATAGTTGACGTGGAAACCAATTTTTAGAGTGGAGGGGGTTGCTTGATATAATTGGATAGATCTTTTAAAAGTATCCCAAGTGACCTCTTCTATGCTGCCCAATTCTAATGATTCCACACTGTCCAAGATCCAGCCAATTCCATTCACTCGAATCCTGTTTCAAAATCAAGTTAGCAGAAACCATGCATCTTCCATGGATCCATTTATAAACTGAGGGTGAAATTGTTTTCATATTTTCTCTTTTTTTTCCAATTTTTTAATTAATCATATTGTAGGTAAACCATACACGAGGAAAATAGGATTACATAATCAAGAAGGATAATCTTGAGACTTGGTTGCAGGATGGACAGGACTGACATCTTAATGTTCTGAGGTTGCTTCAGACATGATAGAGAGGGAGGAGTGGCATTGCTAGTCAGGTAAAATATCACAGCTGATCAAAGTCAGGGCAGTCAGGAGGACTTTTCTACAAAGGTCACATGGGTGGAATTGAGGAACAGGAAATGTATGACCACATTAATAGAGTTGCATTACAGACTGCCCAATAGTCAGAGAGAAATGGAGGAGCATATCTGAAGAGAGATAGCAGACCGATGTAAGAAACGTTGTGATCGTAGGAGATTTTAACTTTACAAATATTGATTGGGAATCCCATCCTGTAAAAAGGATGGTTGGCTTGGATATTGAGAGATGTATTCAAGAAAGTTTTCTAATTCAATACATAGAAGTACCAACAAGAAAAGATCCAGTACTTGATCTCCTGTGAGGGAACAAGGCAGGGTCAGATGACAGATGTATGTGTAGATGAACATTTTGAGTCCAGTGACCATAATGTCATGAGCTTCAAGTTAATTATGGATAAGGATAAGTCTGATCCTCATGTTGAGATTTTAAATTGAAGGAAGGCAAATTTTGTGGAAATGAGAAAAGATCTCGGAGGAGTGGATTGAGATGTTGTTTTCTGGCAAAGTTGTGTCCAGTAAGTGGATGGCCTTCAAAGGTGAGATTTTAAGAGTGCAGAGTTTGCATGTTCCTGTTAGGATTAAAGGCAAATTAACAGGCATGGGGAACCTTGATTTTCAAGGGATATTGGCGATCTGGTTAAGAAGAAGAGGGAGATGTATAGCAAGTTTCAGCAACAAGGAGCAAATGAGGTAAGTGAAGAGTACAAGAAAATACTCAAAAAAAAAAAAATCAGGAAGGCAAAAAGAAGACATGAGGTGGTTCTGGCAGATAATGTGAAGGTAAACCCAAAGGGATACTGTAAGTTAAAGGATAATAAGGGACAAAATTAATCCCCTGGAGGATCAGAATAGTCATCTATGTGTGGAGCCTCAGGAAATGGGGGAGGTCTTAAATAGTTTTTTGTATCAGTGTGTACTCATGAAACTGACATAGTGGATAAGAAAGGAAGGGAAACAATCGGAAGTGTTATGGAATAGATGGAGATGCTTGCTGCCTTACAGCGAATAAAGGTAGATAAATCACCTGGACTGGATATGATATTTCCTTGGACTTGAGGGAAACTAGTGTAGAAATTTCAGGGGCCCTGGCAGGCTGATATATTCAAAATGTCCTGAACCATAGTTGAGGTGTGAGAGGATTGAAGGGTAGCTCATGTTGTCCCATTGTTTAAAAAAGGCTCCAAAAATAAACCAGGTAATTATAGGCCAGTGAGCCTGACGTCAGTAGTAGGTAAATTATTGGAAGGCGTACTGAGAGATAGGATATATAGGTATTTGGACAGCCCTGCATGGCTTTGTGAGTGGAAGGTTGTGTTCAACAAATCTTTTGGAGTTTTTTGAGGAAGCTACCAGGAAGATGGATGAAGGAAAGGCTGTGGATGTTGGCTACATGGACTTCAGTAAAGCCTTTGACAAGGTCCCACGTATGACACAGTTATACACCAAACCAAGGCTTTTATTAACTAGAAGACTGGAGCGTATCACTTGTCCAGAGGACCCCAAATCCCAGCAGCAAATGAAATTCACTTAAACAAAAGTTGCTTTTAATTTTTTTTAAATGTAAACACCGGATCAAACTTTAACTTATTGCTCTTAACTTAACCCCCTTCTAATTCTAAGTGTATGTAATGTGTATATGTTCAGGAAAGCTCTTTGATTCACAGTCCAATCTCACATCTCACTTCTCCAAGTTCACCGGTATCAGGCAATTCTTATACTGTGCACAGAATTTAACATTTATGAATTTTCACCAAGCTCTGGTGTTCAAAGGTAATTGTTTACCACTCAGGAAGATTTCTGTTCATTTCAGAGAGAGGTTTGTTGCTCGTTGGACACACAAACTGATTTCCTTCAACCAGTAACTTCAGTGTCTTGCCGAAGAAACTTGGCCCATCATGGGTTTTCCAAAAGATAATCTCTTCTTTCAGGTCACCACAGAGTTCCTCTTGTTTCCTTAATTTCAGGTGAAACACTCGAGCCAGCCATTTTCTCTTGTTTGGACTATGAGGGTTTTCATCAGGCTGAACTCAGAACTTACAACCTGTCTTCAAAATGGGGTTTCAACAGCTTGCCAGCTTGTTGTGTTCCAGTTCCAGCTGCTGCTGCTGAACTCTCTCCCCCTCCCCCTCCCCTCTCTAAAAGAGAAATCCTGTTTGGTCTTTTCCTCTCTTTTGCAGGGCTAACCCAATCCTTGAAAGATCTTATCAGCACTTTGAGCCTGGACTGTTTGTTTACACCTGCTTTTTAAAATGCCTTCCAAAATAGTTTTGTTGTCTTTCCAAAGGCACTTGGAGCCTCAATGACTAACTTTCAGCAAAGCTTTTGCATTTTAAATGAGATCTCTTTTGTGAAGTATTTCTCTGTGAAGTGACCTACACACTAAAACCCCACAATCTCTCTCTTTTAAAGATGTATTGAAATATAATATAAAATATAATATAACCTGTCATAACACTTAGGTCTTCAAGAGGTGGCTGTGTAGGAGAAGGCAGAGAGTGGTAGTGGATGATTGCTTCTCAGATTGGAGGCCTGTGATCAGTGGTGTGCCTCAGGGATCCATGTTGGGACCGTTGTGTACATCACTGATCTGGATGATAATGTTGTGAATTGGATCAGCAAGTTTGCTAATAATCCGAAGATAGGAGGTGCTGTGGAAAGTGAGGAGGGTTATCAAAGCTTGCAGTGGGATCTGGACCAGCTCGGAAAATGGACCAGAAAGTGACAGACGGACTTTAATGCAGACAAGTGTGAGATGATGCATTTTGGAAGGACAAACCAAGGTAGGAAATGCACAGTAAATAATAAGGCATTAAGGAGCGTGGAGGAGCAGAGGAATCTAGGGGTGCAGATACATTGTTCTCTGAAAGTAGTATCTTAGCCTTTATAAATCAAAGTATTGAGTATAGGAGTTGGAATGTTGAAGATGTTTAAGACATGTTCAGGGAAAGATTAAACAGGTTAGGACTTTATTCCTTGGAACGAAGAAGAATAAAGGGAGATTTGATCAAGGTTTATAAGATTATGAGAGGTATAGACAGAGTGGATGAGAGTAGGCTTTTTCTGCTAGGATTGAGGGAGATAAAGGTGAGAGGTCATAATTTTAAGCTGAAGGGGGAAAGTTTCAGGGGGAATATTAGGGGGAACGTTTTTGACTCAGGGTGGTGCGAGCGTGAAATGAGCTGCCATGTGATGTGGTGAATGCGAGCTCGATCGTGTGTTTTGAGAGTAAATTGGACAGGTAGATGGATGTGAGAGGACTGAAGAGTTCTGATATGGGAGCAGGTCAGTGTGAATAGAGAGATGATGGTTTACACAGACTAGATGGGCCAATTGGCCTCATTTCTGTACTGTAGCTTTATGATTCTAAGGGGGAAAAAAAATCACTATATGACATTATATGGTATAACATGTTGCATTACACCACAATTTACAAATATGTTCTCATCTCCACAAAGTGAAATCTTAAAAAATAAGAAAAAATGTATTATCATACTTCATCACAGTTATAATTGCAACTTGTTCATCCCTGTCAACACATGTGACTCTTTAGGGCTAAAATGCACTCGGAATAGATCAACAATTCACAAAAACTAAAGCTCACGAGTAAACTTTTATGTTCAGTTGTCAGTGGCATCAATTACTCCCATAAATGGTCAGAAGGATTACTTTTCAGGGATTTGACAAACATTCACCATTGTTACTTGCGCAGCAGTATTACAATGACTCATTCCATGAAATTCGTATCTATGCCTTTCACAATCTCCCCAGAGAGGAAGAGGACAGAGTGAGAAGAGGATCAAAGACTGATCTCTCCAAATCAGCTAACACAACTTGAACTCAGTGATGTCACATGCCTGACACCAGAAATGGATGCTGCTTTCTGAGTTCACACATGGCAAGAGTTTACTAGGAGAGATCTTGGGAATGTTTGAAGGGTGTTTGGACAATTCCCTGACTTAAAAAGGGCTTAAAGAATTATCAAGTCTCCTAACATCCAACACACAATATCTTTGACTCAATACCCAGGAAGGAGGAGCAGGCGAATAAAAATCAGAACTGCCAACTTCTTTCTGCAGGCTGTGATATTCTGTAACCTTGGGTATCTTATTAATGAATAGTGAACATAGAACATCAAAATCTTCAGTATAGGATCAGAATTTATCGTCATGAACAAGTCATGAAATTCACTGTTTTTTGCGACAGCCTCCTAGTGCAAACATTCATATTATAACCATCTTGCGACATTACTATAAATTAGAAAAAAATAGTAGTGCAGGAATCTGATGGTAGTGGAGAAGAAGCTGTCCTTGTGCCGCTGAGTGCCCATCTTTAGGCTCCTGTACCTTTTTCCCGATGGTAGCAGAGTGAAGAGGGAATGGCCTGGGTGGTGGAGGTCTTTGAGGATAGAGGCTGCTTTTTCAAGACCTCGCCTCATGTAGATGTACTCAATGGAGTGAAGTCTGGTGCCTGTGATATCGCAGGCCAAGTTAACAACCCTCTGGAGTTTATTCTTGTCCTGAGAGTTGGCGCCTCTGTACCAAACAGTGATGCAACCAGCCAGAATGCTCTCCACATTACGCCTGTAGAAGTTTTTGGTGACATACCGAATCTCCTCAGACACCTCACAAAGTAACCTTTTTTGTGATTGCATCAACATGGAGGTTCCAGGACAAACCCTCGGAGATGTTGACACCAAGGAATTTAAAGTCTTTGACCCTCTCCACTACTGAGCCCTCGATGAGGACTGGGTCGTGTTCCCCTGACTTCCTCCTGAAGTCCACAACCATATTCTTGGTTTTTCTAGCATTGAGCGCAAGGTTGTTGTCATAATGCCACTGATGAGCTGATCTGTCTCCCTCTGTTTGCTTCCTCATTGTTGTTTGTGATTCTGCTGACAACGGTGGTGTCATTGGCACAGTTGAGGCCCTTTGGCCCACATTGTTGTGCCAACATGCTAACCTACTCTAACAATTGCCTAGAATTTCCCTACTGCGTAACTGTTTTTGTTCCCCTCAGTTCCATGTACCTAATAGTCTCTTAAAAGCTCCCATTATACCTGGTTCGAACACTATTGCTGACAGTGCATTCCATACACCCACCATTCTCTTGTAGTAAATTATTTTAGAATATTTGTGCATATTTATTTTGTTTTATATTTTTATGTATTTTATTATGTCCAGAGAAATGCTGTTTCATCTGGTTCGTTATCTAGTCAGATGATAATAAATGTGAACTTGAAAATGAAGGAAGAATGGAGAAGATGTTGCCCGGGATGGAGAGTTTCATTTAGTTGGAGATACACGAGAGTTGTTTTCCTTGTAACGGAGGAGGCTGAGTGTGAATCCTGGGGATCACAGGGAGGCTAGATTATAAGAAACCTTTCACTTTAATGAAGAACATCAAGACCAGAGGCCTCAGAGAAAACTGAGGAGTAAGAGAGTTAGCTGCAATCAGGGGGAAAAGATTTCTTCCCAGAAGGTCATTGCAATCTGCAATGCATGCCCTTAGTAGGTCATCGAGACAGGGACACTCACAGCATTTAACAAGGGTCTCAGTGAGTGCTTGAATTGTCAAGGGGCAGAAGGATATGAACTGAATTCTGGTGAATGAGATTGGTATTGAGGGATCTTTGATGGGCGATAGGATAAAAGGGCCTGTTTCTGTCCTGTGTGACATGAAACGGTGCAGCACAGGATCAGGCCCTTCAGCCCAAATGTCTATGCTGAACACAGTGTCCAAATCAAACTAAACCTCTGCTGCTTGCACCCGATGTCTATCCCTCCACTCCCTGTGTATGCCCAGATTCAGATTTATTGTCAAGAGTACATACATGACATCACATACAACCTGAGATTCCTTTCTCCTGCAGGTCAGGCAGAATTACCACTAAATGGTAGTCCAAAAAATAAACTGTACACAGTATAAAACATGTAAACAAGGAACTGTAAATAAATAATGAATGTAAAGAGACTGTGCAATACAGAAAATAAATCAAAAAAGCGCACAAGTAAGAGACCCCTAATGAGTCTCTGAATGAGTTTGTTGTTGAGGATTCTGATGGTGGAGGGTAAAAGCTGTTCCTGAACCTGGTGGTGCCAGTCTTGTGGCATCTATACCTCTTTCCTGATGGCAGCAGTGTGTGTTGGGTAGTGAGGGTCTTTGATGATGGCTGATGATCTCTAACAGGAGCGTTCTCTCTAGATATACTTAATAGTAAGGAGGGTTTTATCCTGTGATATTCTGGGCTATACCCACTACCTTTTGGAGGGCTTTACACGCAGGTGTGTTGATGTTTCCACACCAGACCATGATGCAGCCGGTCAGCACACTTTCCACCATACCTCTGTAGAAGTTTGCCAGGGTTTCTGATGTCATACCAAACCTCCGCAAATTCCTGAGGAAGTAGAGGTGCTGACGTGCTTTCTTCATGATCTCATTGGTGTGTTGGATCCAGGAAAAATCCTCTGAGAAAATGACTCCCAAGAACTTAAATTTGCTCACCATCTCCCCCTCTGATCACTGGATTGTATACCTCTGGCTTTCCTTTCCTGAAGTCAACAATCAGCTCCTTAGTTTTTGTGACATTGTCGGTGCATCATTCAGCCAAGTTTTCAATCTCCCTCCTGCATGCGACTCATCTCCTTCCTTTATACAACCCCTACCATGGTATCATCGGCAAATTTGTGGATAGTGTTATTGTCACACTGAACAACACAGAGGTGTAAAGTGAGTAGACCAGGGGGCTAAGAACACAACCCTGTGGTGCTCCGGTACTGATGGAGATTGAGGAGGAGATGTTCTTACCAATCTTCACTGATTGTGGTCTGAAGGTGAGGAAATCCATGATCCAATTACACAGTAGGGTGTTAACTCCCAGGTATTGGAATTTGCTGATCAGTTTTGAGGGGATGATGGTGTCAAATGCTGAACTGTAGTTGATAAAGAACATCCTGATGTATGCATCTTAAACACTGTTGTTGTATCTGCTTCCGCCGTTACTACAGGAAGCCTAATCTAGTCACCCTCCATTCTCTGGGTTAAAAAAAACTCACCATGGCCATCTCCCTTAAACTCCCCCACCCTCTATCCCTCCATCTTAAATGCATCTCCTCTGGAACGTGACACCTTTATCCTGGGAATGAAACCAAGCTTTTCATTTCACCTGATCAGAAAAATTAAAGAGCTAAGCATAAACAGTGGAAGGAATGTACCACTGTCTAAATTATCCACAACCCCTCCTTTATCAAACATCACCATCTAGGGATCAGGGGGAAGCCATTTCAGACTGAGTTGAGGAGAAAACTCTGCACTCAAAGAGCTGTGAACTTGTGGAATTCTACCTTAGAAAGTTATGGAGACCAGATTAAATTCAAAAAGGAGTTGGATATTACCCTTGTGGCTAAAGATATCAAGGAGTATGGACAAAAAGCAGGAATAGGGAACTAGTGTCACGCTATTGAATGGTGATGCAGATTTGAAAGGCTGAGTGGCTTTCTCCACCTATTTTCTATGATCTCCTGCCCCACCTGTGGAAGAGTCAGCACACCTAAAGCTTGGTCAAAATTCAGAGAACTATAGAGGGAACGAATTGTCAGTGGATCTGAGAGACTGTCTGCGAGAGGGTAGAAGGAGGTACAAGAGTAGATGAAGAAGAGTTGGAAACAGATGGAATGAGGATTAAGCAAAGTAGAAAAGATCAATGTCTATGCCATTGGGTTTGGGGCCATCCAATAGGAATATGGTGTGTTCCTCAAATTCCTAACAATGGATGAGGCTAGGCAGATAGGAATGGCTGGTGAAGATGAAATTAATGGCTACAGGAAACTCAAGTTTAGACCCAGAAGCAGAGTGTACGTGTTGGGCTGTGTCACCCAATCTGGGCTTGGTCTCTCCGATGGAGAGAAGGCCTCTCGGAGAGTCCACCTACTAAGAAAAGAACAAATGGAGTGAATGAAATAATATTGTCTTATTTCTATTGGTAATTGCAAGGATGGCTATGGGGCAAATGGGGAAGGTGCAGTACCATGCACACATCTGGCACAATCTGTAAGATGAACTGTCCTTAGGTGCTGCCCAGAAGAAATCCAGATATGGCAGACCAAACAAACAGAGAAACCAACAACCAGAAATTTGGTGGAAGGGCTTGTTATTAGAATGTTTTGAAGGAAGTGAGGTGGAAGGGGTTTGGCGAGGGGATTGCAGAGATTGGCAGCTGAAGATATTGCTAACAGAGGTGAGCAATTAAATTCCTGGGATGTCAACATGCCAGAGATATGCAAAGGCTGTGGCTCGGGAGACATGACAGCGGCAGACAGGAGGAGAGGTCACAAAGGAACTCTGAAGTTGGGATGTGAATATAAAATCACTTGACTGGCTATCAGGTGGAATTGTTGAACCGAGAGTGATGTAATCTGCCTTATCAAAACTAAACGTACCATGAATCCGTAGCATTTCTAAGCGTACTTTCTCGTGATCATGCAAATGTGTGGTCCTTCTGTTACTGAAGATGGAACATGACCCATTGGTAACCTCCAAGTGTTAATGTGTAATGTTCCAGTGAATGAACAGATGCCATCTTCACTTACACTAACTTTTTAGAGTTAGTGAAGTGTGACCTCAAAATGAAATTGCTGTTTATTGTTCCTGTTTATCAAATATTATCATGGGTTCTCTGCAACTTCCAATTAACCTTGAACTTCTGTTATATTCACATCAAAATCTCTTTTTTCCCCCTTTCACTGTTGGAGCAGTCTGCATTTACAAATGACCTCTCCAAACACAGGGGGCTAATGTTGTCCATCACTCCTTTCAACTGAGCAGATGCATGGGGGGGGCGGGGGGAGGGGGCGGGGGGGGGGAAGCGGAAGTGGGTAGTTTCCTGCAACCTCAAATGTATCTGATAATTAGCCAGAGAGAAAACTGATGCAGAGTTGGAGAAAGTTTATGATGCAGGAGACCATTTGGTCTGTCGCATCTGTATTGAACAGAAAACAAAATGCTACCCAGCAGAATCCTACCTTCCAGCCCCAGGTGAGTGGCCCTTCCTCCAACTTCATTTTAAAATGTTGTTTAACACTGCCTCTCATGCCGCCTGAGGAAAAAAATCTTTTTCTCATCTTCCCTTGTACCCTCCTGTCAATAACTTTAAACCCATCCTCCTTGGATTTTCGCACCTCCGCTTCAGGAAAAAGGTTCTTCCTATATGCTTTCTCTCAGCCTCCTGTCATTTAATGCTCTTCAATCAAATCTCTTCTTTCTTTGTGGTGTGGACTCACTTTTGAGACGTAACACAAGGGGGCCATAGATTTGATGGACTTGTGGGTATACTGGAGAGAAGGGTAGGAAGGTCTGAAGGAGTGGTGGAAGTTGAACTCCTCCTCCTCTGTGGTTGCTACTGAATGAATTTGAGCAACAATAACTTGCAGGATCAAGGGATCACGTGTTGATGAGTGGGTTTGAATCCGCTGCTGCCTATGAGGGGTTTGTACATTTTCCCCATGACCTTTGTGGGCTTCCTCCAGGTGCTCCAATTTTTTTTCCCATGTTCCAAAAACAAGGAGTTTGTAGGTTACTTGGCCAGCATGGGCTAGAAGGGCCTGCTACCGTGCTGTCTCTCTAAAATATAAAACAAATTTTTACTGTACGTCGTAGTGCTACGACATTGGGCCAAAGCCACTCATGTCCCCTGGGTTTGCTCCCCTTTGCGTTGTCTTGAGGAATTTCCAAATCAATCTCAGCCCCTCAGTGACCAGTAGCAGAAGAAAGGTATACTGTGGTCTTTCCTCACTGAGCTCTTGTGTTGGCTCCACCAAGCTTTGGTGCAACCCACAGCATGTACTCCTTCAGTCTGGAACGATGAGGCAGAATGTTGCCTGCAGATGTTTTGGACTACAAGAAACAAAGCAAATCTAACCTGGCACATTACCGGCCTGTGAGTCTGCTCTTGATCATCAGCAAAGTGATGGAAGGGAGAATTGACGGTACTTTCAAGCAATAGGAGTTCAAGACAGATGGCTCACGAGAGCTCAGTTTGGGTTCCACCAAAGTCACTTGGCCCCAGACCTCATTGCAGCTTTGGTCGAAGCATGGGCAGAAATGTTGCCCTCCAGAGCTGATGAGTCTAACTGCCTTTGCCATCAAGGCAGCATTTGATTGAGAATCACATCAAGGAGTTCTGGCTAAACTGGAGTCAAATGGAATCATTGCCAATGTCTCATGAGCTTGTGTTATGCTTGTTTACATGGTTTTGTTTCACAAAGGTCTCATTCTGAAACAAATCAGTCTAAAATGTTCCTGCTTTAGTATTTGGAGTATTTGTTTGTATTCACCATGTAAATTTTTTACTTATATTTAATTCTCTCCTAAATGCCATTGTGGGAATATTCCATAATAGTCTTTTCAAAATGTTGGCAATGAAAAGTTTGAAATTAAGTGCATTTCTGAAGCCACAATTGTAATATACAGTATTTTAACCTGACATCTTACAGAATGCAGTGAGAAAATTCAGATGATAGTAATTGTGGCCACTGGCCACCGAGACAGAGGTGCACCAAAGAAGAGGTACAAGGACTGCTTAAAGAAATCTCTTGGTGCCTGCCACATTGACCACCGCCAGTGGGCTGATATCGCCTCCAACCGTGCATCTTGGCGCCTCACAGTTCGGCGGGCAGCAACCTCGTTTTGAAGAAGACCGCAGAGCTCACCTCACTGACAAAAGACAAAGGAGGGAAAACCCAACACCCAACCTCAACCAACCAATTTTCTCTCGCAACCACTGCAACCGTGCCTGCCTGTCCCGCATCAGACTTGTCAGTCACCAACGAGCCTGCAGCAGACGTGACATACCCCTCCATAAATCTTCGTCCGCGAAGCCAAGCCAAAGAAAGAAAAGAAGTAATAGAGCTGCTTTCAGCTGCAGTTCATTGCAGTAAAACTCAATGGGTCTGCATCAGTTACTCCCAATGTGCATCAGCAATGTAGGTGGTGGATGACATCTGATTTAGTCCATCAAAGCACCTGCAGAGGATAAATGCTTTGCAGTTTTACATTTCATCACTTTTTTTTGAGCTGAATTGTGACTGAGCTGGTCTTTATTTTGCGATGGCCTCTTCTGGATCCCCTGGATTGAAAGGTTCAAAGTTTCCTATTATTGACACATATACATTAAAAATGAAATCTACACAAAATACTTCCACTTTTATCTGCCATAAGATGAAAAAAAGTCACCATGGGTGTTGCCTAGTGCCCCTAAGAAAAGGAGAAATAGAATCAAAAGAGAGGGCCTTCAGAAACAAGTCCATTTGCCTCCAGAACTCTTGCAGCCTCTGAAGCCACAGAGACTTCAGTTTAAACCATCAGCACCCTGCGCTCCAGGTCCAAACCTCTGATACCATCAGATAGCCTTCAGAGTTTGAGGCCCTTCAGATCCCTCTCGAATCCTGGTTCCGATACCAGGTTCCCAACAGCCAGTCTCAAGCAGCCCGCAGCCTGGGTGGGTCCTTCGACTGCAAGTCGCCAATAGCCTTTGGACCTTCACCCTCTGAGCCTCTCGGTCCTGCCCCTTCTGGGGCCAAAGAACTCCTGATTTCCATCCAGCGCAAGTAGAGCTGTGTAGCAGAATAGTGGCGACTGAGCATTGGGAGCAAAAGCCTGACACACGTGGCGCCTTGATGGCCTTTTGTCAGCTCGTTGATTTCAGCTGACTTTGTCTGCTGCTTCCAAATGAGCCAGAAGTGACACAAGGTGAAAACCCTTTGGCTCTGCAGCATATAGTTTGAATCCAAAATGGGGGAGGCAGATTATATTAAGATGGATCGGAACATGCAAGGCTTTAAAAATAAAATACACGCAGAGCTTTGGCGGTCAGGAGAATGAATCGAGCTGTGTCAGTTTGATGTGCTCAATGGTCCTCTGTAGTTCCCTGAATTACTCTTTTGGAGCCGATTGCAGAGGAATTGATTAAGCAAGTACTGCAACTAAATAAAGAGAAGTATTAAAATATACTTCAGCTTTTTAGACTGATAACTACCCAGTACCTGATGGCTTCATTGTTTTTAAAACTAATGGTTAAAGATATTGCAGATCCTTTATACAAAAATTGACCTCTAAGATTGAAAAATTGCAAATGGAACTTAGATATTAGAGAGGTGAGAAAGAAATTAAACTGGTATCCATTTTGGGGAAGTTTTTGAGTCTCTAGTTAGTTATGCAAGGTCTGAGAGCCAGAAAATTTAAGCTGGTCAATGAGAGCTAACATGATAACATGTTTACTGTCATTTATATTGTTCAATGTACATATACTCTGAAGTTCTGACGTTGCAGCAGAACAGGTACTTCTCTAAAAGAAACAGCGGCAATAGTATACTTTAATTAATAAGAAACAATAAATATATGAAAAAAACTAATAAATATTCAGTTATCTTAGTGCAACAAAAATGAATTAGCAATAGTGCAGGTAGTGCTTTTGTGCTTTTGGAGCAGTCCTGATTAGTGTTATAAGGGGAGGTTCAAGAGCCTGACAACTGTTGGAAAGAAATTGTTCTTGAACTCGAGGTGCTGGACTTGAGGCTTCTGTATGTTCTGTTTGAATGTAGCAGTTAGAAGAGGTTGTGAACAGGGAACTTCCCATAGATGAATTCAATGGTTGGGAGGTCAAAGCCTGTAATGGACCGGCTTTGTTTGTTACTTTCTGGACCCTTTTGCATTCTTGGGGAGCTGAATTCCTAAACCAGTCTGTGATGTAGTAAACTGCGGAAGTTTGAAAGAGTATCCAGCAGCATGTCAAATCTCCTCAGACTCCTTAGAAATTAGAGGAGTTGGTGTATCTTCATGGTTGTCTGCATGTGTTGGCTCTTGGAAAGGTCTTCTGAAATATGGACACTCAGGAGCTTGAAGGTTCTACTATCTCCACTTCTGTCTCATTGATGCGTACAGGTATGTGGTCGCTTGGTCTTTCCTTTCTAAAATCATTAATAAGCTCTTTGGTCTTGGTGACGTTAAGAGGACGATTGTTGTTCTGGTACTACCCAAACAGGTTCTTGATGTCCATCCTGTATTCTGACTTGTCACTTCCAGTTATTCAGGCAATGGTTTGTCAGTGAATTTGTGCATTGAAGTGGAGCCGAACGTTGCTGCGTTCAGGGAGTAGAGCAGGGGAGTGAGCATTCAGCCTTATGAAGGATTAGTAGTTGTAGTTGTCATGGCCTTTATTTGTCAAATATTAACAATAAAATCTTTTTGATTGTTTAAATAATAGTGATCTTTCCCTTTTAAAAAAAAAACACATACATGTGCCTTATCTTTTATCTGGGATTGTCGGGACCAGACACCTGGCGTTGTTTGAAATCTTCCGAATTTCTGAATCATTTTGATTTCAGTCCCTTTAAACAAATGCCTCGCTCCTAGTCCCTGCTATCCGTCCCCTTTGCCATCCACCCCCACTCCTGTCTGTCCGTTCATTGCCCAAGGCAACAGGGATGACGGAGACTTGCGGGGGGGGGGGGGGGGGGGGTGTTTCCCTCTGAAACCGGAGAATTTATTATGGGAAATTAACGTGATTTGTGTGTAATGTCATCTACCGAAAAAAAAAAAAAGTGTCAGTTTTTGGAGGTTACCTGTTTTCAGAATTCCGGATAAAAGGTTAGGCTCCTGTACAATGTCCCTGCCCTGATGGTGACGTAACAGGAAACCCCAAAAGCCTGTGGAATCTCTCGAGGAAGAAGAGCCCCTCCCTTTAGCACCATCTTTTATAGATACTCCTCTCTGGGTGCCATTCTTCCCTTTAGACCGAAACATCCACCTTGCTACAACTTTTCCCAAGTTTTCTCTCTTTTCTGAGCTCTCCATGAACATTTCAATAAAAGTTACTCTTCAAAAATAAAGACAAGACGATTTTAAAAAAAAGTACAACTTTTACATTTTAACCATTCTTCACAATCTTCTTCTATGGCAACCTTAGCCTTCCCTTGCAGGAAGTCTTCCACCTCATTTTTAGTCTTCAAAAATCATCGATTAGCTTCTGCTGCTTCAACCCTCAGAGTCACAAGGTATATCATTGAGTATTTCATGTTTTTGGAATGCATTTGTCTTTTTTACATTATCAAACTTGTTCCTTTGCTTAACCAAAGTCAGACTAAAATTTTGGAAAAGTAGCACTTTTACAGGGTCAATCTCAGGTAGCCCATTATTTTGCTTAGAATATTCATATGCTGCTCCCAGAATTGTCTCCCTTTCCCGGTAACTCAAAAGTTTTACCAGGACAAGTTGTGGTCGCCGGTTGTTTTGGGTCCAAGGGTCCGGTGAACCCTTTCAATATACAGTTTTTCTGTATTTGTCTTCTCCCAGCACTCGCATGATCCATGTTTCGAAGAGGTTAACCGGATCTATTCCCTCGATTCCTTCTTTCAGTCCAATAATTTGGACATTATTTTGTCTGCTAAAATTCACAATGTTGTCAGTCTTGTCCAGCAGACCTCGTCTGTCCGCCTCCCTTTGGTTCGTATCTTTCTCCAAAGCTTTTAGCTTATCTTGCATTTTTACTTTTGCTTGGGTCATTCTTTCCATTTAGTCTTCAACAATTTCTTTAATTTGTCATCCTTTCAGACATGTCTCCCAATACATTTCCAGCGCCAACAAATCGGTTGCTCAAGTTTTCATTTTCTCCTGGATAATATTTAGTTCTTGTCCTGACTCCCCAGCTCTGCCGGTGTCCGCTGGTCCCGAGGCCCCTCTTGCGGCGCTCTCTTTCAGGCTTTCATTCAATGTTCCTGCTGAGTAGAAACTTCCTCAAATTTTGTTCTTGGCTGCCTTGGTTTCTTAGTTGCTCATTTTTGTCCATTTTTTAAGTGAAAAATACTTAATTTAAAAATTTTAACCATCATTTTGATACTCTTCACGGAGAGCTCAACCAAGACACAGCATGGCCATGCCCCCTATTTTTTGCTTTAAAAAAAAGAGACAACGTTGCCCAGAACCTGCGGTGCTACATAAAAACAACATAACAACTACAAACAGGGTCAGAACAGTAGTACCAGGTCCCAAACAGGCTGCTGCAAATAACTGCTGAGCTACCACCTTGGCCATTAGTTGCCACTATATTCTCTCAGGACAGTAAAATATCACAAAATTAAACTCTCTTACACACACATCCCCAACTACACAGAACTACTTTAAAAAAAAACAGTGCCACAACACCATGGTTTTTCGGAGGCTGGGTTATGGTTTTAGGAGAGACAGGTTAAAATGTCCCACTCGAGACTGTTCACATCCAATCCAAAGAAGCCGATGGTGAGCCACCATCAAAGCCACGTTTACCGGCATCTGCTGGACTCTGGATGTTAAATAGTCTTTTTTTTTAAAGGGAAACCACCTCACAGTTCACTGTCTCTCGAGGTTGAACCCACGGCATCTCCCCCACGAGTCCCCAGCGATCCTGGACACACATCTTCAGGACTCACGAACTGGTCTGATTTTCTCTGTCGCTCCGGACACCTTCTCCAGCTCTGACACTCTGAACACCTCATGACACCTCCTCCGACTGCGCCACGCCATCTCCCTGACCCCCGGCAACAGGCAACATCAACTCTGGCACCAAAGACTGAAGGCCACATCACCCCAGCAGAGGTCTCTATCCTCTAAGACGTCGAGTCCACCATGTCAGCTCCATCCCTTGGCAGTTGAGTATACCTTGCGGTCTCTTTCAGAGGTCTGCTCTTGCTTGGTGTTCCCCAAATTTCAACCTCCGACTCCCTGTGTTAGTCTCCATCCTTATCTGCTCAAAGATTGAGCACGATGACTATTTGGAAGGGGTCCTTGTCGCACCTGGTTCAGAGAGGCTGCTGCAGGCTACAGCCATCTTGGAGTTTATATATTGGTCAATTCTAATGAATGTAACAATTTTTTGGAGATAATAGCAAGGTACAAGAAGGGGAATGTGATAGACATTGATTCTATGGATGTACTTAGCAGGTCGCGCAGCATCCATGATGAATAAAAATATCTAACCGACATTTCGGGCCTAAGACCCTCTTCAAGGTATGGAGGGTGCGAGACCTGCTGAGTTTCTCCAGCATTTACATTTTATTACTATCTACAACACCTACAAACTTTTGTGTTTCACTCTATGTCCAAACTCTGTCTGCTCTTCCCTCCCCACACCCACTTGGGCACTTACCCTGTAATTGCAGGAAGTACAAAAACTTGTCCGTATATTTCCACCCTCACCTCCTCCAGGGTCCCAGGGTGAGACAGAGCTTCAACCTGATCTACTGCACTCAGTGTACCCAGAATGGCCTCCTCCACATTGGTGAGACTAACGCAGACTGATTCCACATGTCTGATTCCATCTCCTCTTTACCTGCTCCTCTACTTTTTATTTTCTCTAACTTTTCTTCCCCCAGTGATCTTGCCTTCTGGCCCACAGAGTTCCACCAGCACCTGAAGTCTCTCCTGTTCATCTTCAGTAAACTTTTCTCCCTTCTGCCATCTGGAAGGAGGTACCGTAGCATTCGGGCCCACACGTCCAGATTGTACAACAGCTTTTTCCCTCAAGCCATCAAGCTTCCCAATTCCTATTGTGTTTTAATATTTATGTAAATTTGCTGGAAAAATGCTATCTCATCCTTCCTGTGCATTGCATTGGCAGTTATGGAATGAATGACAAATAAAGGTGTCTCAACTCAATCTCTCCTGATACCCCCTTGCACCTTCTGTCATATCACTTCTGGGCCCCTGTCCCCACTTCTTTCTTCCTTTATCCATGTTATTTTACAAATTGTATCTTGATGAAGGGTTCTGGACTAAAACGATGACTGACCATTTCCACCCATGGATGCTACCTGACCCAGTGAGTTCCTCCAGTGTTTCTTTGTCCACACATCTCTTAACAAACTCATTTTGATGCGAAATAGCTTTTTCGTGTCATGTCTCCCACCATCTATTTCTGAGAGGAAATGACTAACTCAGAACAGCCAGCACAGGTCAGACAGGCTGGATGGGATATCTTTCTGTAAATGGGCTCACTCCCACTCCACAAAGGCTCACCACTGTCCACAAGACACGTCAAGAGCAGAGCAGAGAACTCCTCACTCATTTGCCCGGTGAGTAGTCTGTAGCTAAAAAGCTAAAGAAAGTCAATACTGTTCTGTTCAAAGTAATGCATCCATTTGCTATCCCATACATGACATTTAAACAGTCACTTTTTCAACCACTGCTGTGTTCCAACTGCCGTTATTCATCAAGGCTAAATTCATAGCAATGCAGAGTATGATGAAAACGGCCGAGAAGATCACTGGAATCTCTTTTCACTCTATTGATGACATTTACCAGGAGAGTTCCCTAAATAGGGCCCAAGGAATTATAGAAGACCCCTTCCATCCAGTGTGCAGTATCTTTGTAAAAACACCAAAATGCTGGAGAAACTCAGCTGGTCTATTCAGCAGCTATAGGAGACCAAGATATATTGCCGATGTTTCGGGCCTGAGCCCTTCAAGGAAAAATTAGAAAAGGCAGAAGTAAGATTTTTCAAAAAGTCGCAGAATTCAAACAATGGGGGAAGAATCCAGACCAACAAAAGATGTTAATTGGATGTGGTAAGGGACGAGGTAGAATTTATCATGTCTAAAAACCTCTGGTCCAGTCTCTCCCCATCTATATTTGGGCATTTGAAATGCCCTCCGTCACTTCAATAACTTCCAGTTATTCCAAGCCTGACATAGTATCTTTGATTCACTACAATCAAGGCGGTAGTACGCCAACATCAAAATGAAAATGGCGGCACTACTGTAATGGCAGTGCTGCCACTGTTGTGTACCCACAGAGAGTGGAGATACAGCACTCCCGCGAGGCCTCACTGCCTGTTCCGACTGTTGTCAGCTCTATGCAGGCTATAAACGGCCTGTTAATGGTGACGATGGTGGTTTTGTTTAAAAATACTCCAGCCATGGGGCCTGTGCCCAAAATGACGGCACCTTTGATCGGCAGCAGCCACGAGGGGTTGCAGATAACAGGGAAGCAGAGGACTGGCGCAGGGCACCAGAAAACAGGGAGAACACCGCTCCCTTCCCATTCCCGGTTTGAGAAGGAGAACCAGAGGAGATGACCCATGGGACGGTGACCACGGTGGTGGATCAATGAGTGACTCTGTGGCTGAAGAACACGCAGGCAGAGGACTGTTAACGACTTGAAGCGAGGAACCCATGTAGCCTGCTGGCGACCACGGTCAAGGGACTCACACCAGGCTGCTGGAGACTGGCTGAATTCTGGCTGAAGGGGTACCAGGTATTGGAACTGGGATGTGAAAGCGTGTCGAGGGCGCTGGAGGCTTCAGGTCGGAGGTTCGGATCTGAAGCTCAGCCTGCTGATGGTTTGGACTGGATTCTGTGTGGTTCTGAGGGCTGCGGGAGCGCTGGAGAGAAATATTTCACTTGGTGTCCCTGAGGGGACTCTCTTTTGCTTCTCTTTCTCAAACTGTGGGTAGTACTTAAGGCGATTTCTGCCAAAGGGGAATCTATCTGTCTTACAGCAGACAAAATCAAATATTGTGTGATATTGCACTGTCTTTATTAAAGACAATAAATTGAATCTTGAAAATCAAGGCTGCCTGGTTCGGAAATAGCTTCTTTCCACAGGCTGTGGGATTGATGAACACTATCCTGGTCACCAAGTAAATCATCCCCAAATGTTTTAAATGATATCTTTTTGATATGAGTGATTATCATATGCTGTGCATTAAGTATGTATATTTGTGGGCTAGAAAAATGCTGTTTCGTCAGGTACTGTCAGATAATTATAAACTTGAACCGGTAACCTCATTCTGGAAGGACAGTGGATTCATGGGAAATTGCTGTTTGCAGGCCCCCTTCCCAGATTAATGTTGTATTCCAAAGGATACACATAACATTCTTGTTGGACCAAAAACCTATCAAATAAAGCTATGATGGTACTTCCAATACATAACCCAATGGTTCAAGGTGGTCCTGTGCCACCTCTTTGTTGGAGTGGTTGTGAGCGAGTGCAGTGAAGAGACTGAGACAATGGGCTGTGAGCTCATTATTTTGAATTCTGCACTGCAGCCTTTAAACCCGTCCTCAGTCCTGCCCTAATGTCCTGGCGCTTGCGTCCCAATAACGGAAGAGACTGTTTCCCTGATGCCATCCTTGCTGTGGCTGCCCTGCAAGTGACAAGTGGGGTCGGATTGCTGTTGCAAACATGCGTGTCGCCGCATAACCCCCCTCCCCAGAACCAGCACCGATGGTCTCGGGTTACATCGAGGGTGAGATGTGCTGTTTCAGCAGCTGATTCCTACACACTGGTAGGGGAACCTGTACTGGCTGGGACAAGTCCAGATGAGCTGATTTTAACTGGTACAGTGTGAATAACTCTTTCTTGCCCCCGACACCAAGGGTGAACGTTGAAACATTACTGTGTAGCACCTTGTATGGACCTGTGTAAGGTCACTAAGGGGAGTCCTGTGCACGCCCCGGTCCACGAGCACATACTCACAGGAAGACAAGTTGGGGGGGTGGGTAGTTACAGGGCAGTTGGCCATGTCGCGATGGCAGGGGTGTTGCAATGGAGCCCAGTTTGCCATGCTGCCTTTTAAGGACAACTGCGGTGTTGGCGTCTTACTTGGTTACTGGAGGGAAGAATTTGCCAGGTACTGCGAAGTTCTCTCCATAGACTAGTTCAGCCAAGAGGGCCTGAGGTCATCCTTGGGTGCTGTGCGAATGCCCAGGAGAACCCAGGGCAGTTTGTCCACCTAGTTGGGATTATCAAGGCATGCCATCAGCACCAATTTGACATGGCGCTGGAAACACTCAACTAGCCCATTGGCTTGAGGGTGGTAAGCTGTGGTACAATCAATGCAGCTGGGTGCCCAGGAGTCAGGAAAGTTCTGTCCACAGGGCAGAGGTGAATTGTGCCCCCCACCCCCCCAGTCAGTTGTAACATCTGCTGGGACACCGAAGCGGGAGACACTAAAGCGGGTGAGGATGGCTCTGGCTCATGTCTCCGTGGAGGCGTCCGGAATGGGTATGGCTTCTGGCCAGCAAGTGAATCTGTCCAAAACCGTGAGTAGGTAGCACAACCCCCGGGCGACTGGAAGGTGTCCAACTATATCAAGATGGATGTGTTCAAACCTTCGGGTCGGGGCATTGGTCCTTTGTGCTGTGGAGGTTCGCCACAAAATCCTGGATATGGGGGATAGGGTAGCGGTCCTGTGTTGTTGATATGTCTAATTGCCACAAGGTCTCTAGCTGCCATTGGACTTGGGCATCAAGTGGAGGGGTGAAGGCCATGGGCTATTGGAACAACGGACGATGCTGAGCTTCTCCATGTGCCTAAACTCTTCCTTGGCGTGGTTGAGTTTGTCCGGGGCCAGGCAGTGGGCACATGAATCCAATGGTGGGCCAGTAGTAGCAATGTGGTGTTGGACGCCGTGCTTTGGCATGGCCACTGTGAATCGGGGGTGCAGATTGGAGAGAAATTCTGTGAGGAGGTGCATGTTCTGGCCGTGGAGGGTGGGATAAAACCAGAGTACACGCAGATATGGGGAGAATGTATAAACTCCTTGGAGCCAGCGCTGCAGTTGAACCTGGGTCGTTGGCACTGCAATAGCATTGTCTTAACCTCTATGGTGATCATGCCACCCTTTATATTGAATTGTGGAAGGGCTTTGAGTGGCAGACAGCCCTCCTCCAGTTTCCATATGGTTAGGGTGAGGTTATGCTGAGCAGCTGCTGTTTTGGAAGAAAATTGCCACTTCCTCAGAGGAAATTGCATCTGAAAACATTCCATGCGATAAACATATGGAGGCACTCTTCCAACAGAACCCTGGCTTCCAAGGAGCCAATCAGCAAGGTTCATTTCATTGAAGCTAATACACCACATTCCACGTGTGCCTCTTTTCTCTTAATGGCATTTTTTTTTAAACTTCCTTTACAAAGGCGAGTTTTCTTTATGGGACTGTTTACCATTCCCCCACCCCAGTTCAGTATCCCCAATGTGTCTGTTTTTTAACCGCAAGTCATTAAATCATCCCAAAATATTTATATATCTTTATGTGCATATGTGATTATTTTGTGTGTGCGATCTGATTGTACATATACAAATTGGTCCAGAGAAACTGTTTCGTCGGGTTGTATGTACAATCAGATGATAATAAATTTGAACTCGAATTGTGCCAGATTTGAAAGATTACATCAAGATGACTTTCAGCAAACATGGCAACAGCTGTAGGGTTTTTATTGCTTTAAGCCGATTCTGACATTTATTATGAGCTGATCTATGACCTAACTTCATATTTTCCTCATATCTCTTAATCCTTTTGTCCAACAAAAATCTAATGATCTGGGATTTTAGATTAATGTTTGAGCTGCCAGAATTTGCAACTTGCAAGGGATTGCAGGCACATGGATCGGTTGCATGGATGGGAGTGAGCTCCTTAGACTGATCACTGTGATGAGTTGGGTTCAGATAGTTGAAAAGATGACCACCTGAGATGAGGTTACCGTACAGTTAAAGCTGCATAAAATCATGAGCGTATGGAGGCCATCTTAGTGCATGATGTTTTCTGTTATATGACTTGTATTGCTTTGTATTTTAGTAGATACTGTGTTTAACACAAAGAATTAGGAGTTGTCGACTATCTGGCCCAACGAGTCTACTCCGCCATTCATTAAGGCCAGAGCTGATCTGGCTGTGGACCCAACTCCACTTATCCACCAATTTCTTGTAAACTTTAATTCGCCAACGAATCGATAGCCTTTCTAACTGTGTCTTAAATTCAGTTAATGAGGCAAGCTCTACTGCTTCCTTAGGCAGAGAATTGCACAGATGCTCTACTTTGGGAAAAGCAGTTCCTCCTTGTCTCTGGTCTGAAATCTACTCCCCCAAATCTTTAGGAAATGTCCCCTCTTTTCCTGCCTCTACCTTATCTATTGCTTTCATAATTTGATTTTCTTTCCATGAGATTCCCCACTCATTCTTCTAAATTCCAGAACATTTAGTCCCAGATAACTTGATCTCAACTCTGAGGCTAACCCCCCACCCCCGGCCCTCATCTCCAGAATCAACCTAGTCAACCTCCTCCACTTTCTCAGACAGGTGAAGGTTTGAAACGAGATTGGGCTTGTGCTTTTCTGCGTATCTTCATTTAGTTTTATACCCCATTGGATGGATTCAGACTAAGCATGAATATGTGGGGCATGCATTACATTGCAAACAGTAGGGTTTTTGTTTAATTTGAGCAACAAGTTTGATGTAAACATCATGAGTGGAAGGGCCTGCTCCTGTACCTCAAGTACCATAAAACTGACAATCTGGAGTGTTTAGGAATTTGTTTGGCATTTTCAGAGCTATCTCATGTTTATCTTAAGAATATCCCAATACACTTGTGAGTCACATTTTAAAGATGTTATGAAATATTATAATAACTTTTCCAATGAACAAGATAGTTTTTAGAGCAGCAGGTGAACCAAGGATCTGGAAATGGAATGCAGGATCTGGGGATGCTGGTGAATGGACACAGAGCGTGGTTACTGGAGACCTGGTGGTAACTGGGGCTCCAGGGAGTGGGCACAGAGTGAGGGAACTGGGGCTCTGCTCAGTGGACAGAGTGTGGGAACTGGGGCTGCGGTGAGTTCGAAGGATGCCTGGGAACAGAGTGGAAAAAGAGTGAGGTAACCGGGACCCGGCGATTGGGATAGGGTTATGGAAACTGGGGCCTTGGTAAGGGAAAAGGAAGCACAGCAAGCATTTCCAGTTGCCGATTGGTAGGATTTCTGAATGGTCGGTCAGTGGGATTTATTTTATAAAGGAGAGTAAAAACATGAAAGTCTGCAGAGACTACTTTCGCCATCTGGTACAGGAAGAATTTGCTCCTACCCACTCCTGAAAAGCTTGGTGCTTATTTTAGAACACATCTTCACCCCAACTCATGGATTCACACTCTCCCGCCAGCCCTCTTTAATATCGTGAAAGGTGGATCTTGTCGAAACATAAAATCATGAAAGGGCTTGATAGATAGCAGCAGAAAAGTTGCTTCCACTGACTGGTAGGAGAGTCTGGAACTGGGGGAAACAGCTTCAAGATTCAAGGAAGCGGAGGAGTCACGTGATGGAGTAGTGGCCGGACGGTGAACTCCAGCCCTCTCCAGAAAAGTCGGGAAAAACAAGAGAAAATACAAAGGCACAGAAATACAAGTTAAAGAAAAGTGAATATAAAGGTGGAAAGAAGATGGAGACAAAAGGAGAAAAATCAAAATCAACGGAAAGAAGAGAGGAAGAGAAGACAACGGAGGAAAAAGGTGAAGGCCTTACCTGTCCGAAGAGGCCCGCTGTGGAGAGAAGACCCCACTACCTCAGGTCGGTAGAAAGAGAACTACAACAATGGCTCACAGAGCCGAGTAAAAGTGCGCAACCGCGCATGCGCGAGGAGTCGCGCATGCGCGATGCGCATACAAAAAAACACACCGACGGGAGGGGGGACCAGCTGGGGAGTCGATCTCCACAGCCGGCAACGACAGCTGCAGAACACCTGCAGCAAGAAGAGACCACAGAAGACAATAGAAACAAGAAAGAAGAGGAGGAAAGGGCAGCAAAGAAACAACAGATGGTCAACCTAGAGGAAGAAGAAGAGGAAGAGGAAGAGTACAGGGAAATAGAAGAAGAAAAGATAGGCAAGGTAAAGGAGGTACTTGCTCTTGTTAGAGGATACATGGAGTCATTTAAAGAATGGCAAACACAGGAATTCAATGATTTAAGAAGAAGAATAAACAACACAGAAAAGAAAATAAATAAAATGGATATGACCTTAACAGAAATGGGGAAAAAAATGGACAAGATGGAAGAATGGGCAATAGCAGCAGAAATGGAGGTAGAAGACTTAAAAAAGAAATTGGAGGAATCTAATAAAAAAACTAAAGAGACACAAGAATTACTAGCCCAAAAAATAGATATAATGGAAAATTATAACAGAAGAAATAACATAAAGATAGTGGGCCTTAAGGAAGATGTAGAAGGCAAGAATATGAGGGAGTTTATAAAAGAATGGATCCCTAAGGCCCTAGGATGTCCAGAACTACAGCAAGAAATGGAAATAGAAAGGGCACATAGAGCATTGGCCCCTAAACCACAACCACAACAAAAACCAAGATCTATTGTAGTAAAATTCCTAAGATATACTACAAGAGAAAAGGTGCTGGAGAAGACAATGGAAAAAGTAAGAGAGGGCAACAAACCACTGGAGTATAAAGGGCAAAAAATCTTCATTTATCCAGATATAAGCTTTGAACTCCTAAAGAAGAGAAAAGAGTTCAATGCAGCAAAAGCGATTTTATGGAAGAAAGGATATAAATTTACACTGAAGCATCCTGCGGTATTGAAAATATTTATTCCAGGACAACAAAACAGACTATTCTCGGATCCAGAAGAAGCACGAAAATTTGCAGAACAATTACAAAAATAGACTGAGGGATGAAGACGGGTAATGAGAGCAAAAATTATCACGATTGATTTGTATGTGGGTAAAGACAAAAATAGACTGAGGGATGAAGACGGGTAAGGAGGGTAAAAATGACCACGATTGATATGTATGCGGGTAAAGAGGTATAAGAGTGAATAGAGACAACGGGCATATGTGAAAGTATCTGTAATTAGAGGAAAACATAGAAAGTATAGACAAGAATTAATAAGGGAAGGTAATGGAATAGAGAGAATAAGGAGGGAACTAAAAGAGTGACCTTTGTGACATATAAAAAACGAAATCTTTTCTGGGGGGGGCTGGTGGGGGGAAAAGAGCGGTCACTGCAAAATCAGTTGACGCTTGCGAGTGGATTCGCAAATCCAAATGGAGAGGGGAGATGTGGTTGTCCGACAAGGGATAAAGGGCAACTCAGGAGGGGAAGGGGAGATTGGGGATAAAGAAGATAGAAATAGGAGAATAAGGAAAATGTTGGATGTTGTAGGAATGTTGTCTGGTAAAGAGTTGAAAATAAGAAAACAGAAATGGAAAAGGAGGAAAGGTAATGATGGAAAAACGGAAAGAGAAGATAAACAAAATATAAAATGGCTACGCTGAACTATATGACTCTAAATATTAATGGAATACATAACCAAATTAAAAGGAAGAAACTACTAAATTTACTGAAAAAGGAAAAAATAGATATAGCATTTGTCCAAGAAACACATTTAACTGAATTGGAGCACAAGAAATTAAAGAGAGACTGGGTAGGACATGTAACAGCAGCATCGTATAATTCAAAAGATTCAAGGAAGAAAGGTCAGAATGAAGAAGAGGAGAAATTTCCCAGAGAGTAGTGAATCTGTGGAATTCTTGCCAAGGGAAGCAGAGGAGGCTGCTTCAGTGAATGCATTTAAGATGCAGATAGGTAAGTGGACCTGAGTCCAAGGCCAGATCAGCCATCATCTTATTGAATGCGGATCATGCTCCACAGAATGGACGGCTGACTCCTGCTCCTATATCCTCTGAATGTGGGCCCAGTTTGGATAATTGCAGAATCCAGGGTACAATGTTGACAGAACTTTGTGGTGCTCCCTCATGATGGTGGTTAGAATACTGAAGAACACAATGAAGATCAGGTGTAGGTCCCAGAGCACAGCAGAATGTCCACGTTGAGGGCCGTGTTTGTAAACTTCCAGTATTGGCATGGCTTACCTGGGAATTGTCTCTTTAAACTCCAAGTCTCTCTGATGAGCAGCCTAGGAGAGAAATCAGGAGACAATGGATTTGAAAAATAGCTCCTTGCAAGTAGATAGAGTGGTAGAGAAGGTGTGTGGTGCGCTTGCCTTCATTGGGTGGGGCACTGAGTACAAAAAGTAAGGCAGTCATGGTGCAGCTGTACAAACCTTAGGCCGCACTTGGAATACTGTGTGCAATTCTGGTCGCCCCAGTACAGGAAGGACGTGGAGGCTTTGGAAAGGGTTCAGTAGAGGTTCACCAGGATAATACCTGTTTAAATGGTTGAATTATGGGGGACAAATTAGGGTTGTTTTTCCTTTTGTGTGTCAGAGGCTGACGGAAAACCTGGTATAATTTTATAATGTCCTAAGAGGCATTGATAGGGTGTAAATGCAAAATCTTTTCCTCAGGGATAAAGGGTCACACATATTAAGGCAGGGGGAAGGAAGTTTAATTGAGATGTGCAGGGCAAATATTGAACAGAGAATGGTGCTTGCCAGGAATGGGCTGGGCAGGAAGCAGATATAGCAGTAGCATTGAATAAGCTTCTAGGTAGATGTGAGTATGAAGGGGATGGAGGGATAACTATCAGGTGCAGGTAGCAGAGCTTTAGTTTGATTTGAACATCATAATCAGCACAGACACGTGGGCTGAAGGGTCTGTTCCTGTGTGCATTGTTCTCTGTCAATCTACATCTCCTTCTACCTAGAAAGGCAGGCAACATAAAGAATGACCCATCACATTCCCAGGCACACTCGATTCTCCCTCCTCCCAGGAGGAAGAATGCTTTAGAATGTTAAAGCAACACCACCAGACTTAAAGACATTTTCTTCCCAACAGCCATCAGGCTCCTGAATGAACCCAACAACAATGCTGTATGAATGTGAGAGATAACCTGTTAATCTATTCGCAGAAGAACCCTTCTCACTGCACTCAGTATTACACCACCAGACTTAAAGACATTTTCTTCCCAACAGCCATCAGGCTCCTGAATGAACCCAACAACAATGCTGTATGAATGTGAGAGATAACCTGTTAATCTATTCGCAGAAGAACCCTTCTCACTGCACTCAGTATTTTGAGGCAAAAAAATCTTGGTTCTCATTCAAATCAATGGAATATCTAAACTTGGCTGTTTCTCTGAAACAACCTTCATCTTTCAATCCAATGGTTCCCAGCCATGATGGGAAGTTTATTGTCATATCCATTGTACAATGTATATGTAACTGCACACCAAATTCTTATTTGCTCTTCACTCTGCTGACTGACAACTGCACTGCCAGATTTAGTTATAGAATTATCCAGTTGGCGAATGGTACAACAGTCGTTGGCCTAATCAGCAACATTAATGAGGCAGCTTACGGAGAAGAGGATGGCGGTCTTGTCAAATGGTGTCAGAACAACAAACTGTCTCAACGTGGACAAAACAAATGAGATGATTATGGGCTTCAGGAGGAGGATGATCAACTACTTTCCACTACACACCCTTTGTAGCAGCGCTATGGTGACACTACAACTCCCAGGAGGCATCGACCTGGTCATATGACATCAGTGCGTGATGACATCAGCACATGTCAAATGTGTGATTCTGGCTTTTAAAAGTTTGCATGGGTGATGAAGAGTAAATCCATTTGATTCACTCTAGAAATGCCTTCTGTGGTTATTTTGTTGTGTCCACTGTGATTCCAGTGGCCACAATTGGTGACCCTGATGAGTCCAAAAACATATTTTTGGACAAACATGGACTCTGCAGCCATTGCTGTGAAGCTACCACCTTTCTGGACAGCTGAGCCTCAACTGTGGTTCCAACAGGCTGAAGCGCAGTTTCACCTTCACAAAATCGAATTGGACACCACTCCTTATTACCATTTTGTTAGTGCTCTGGACCAGGCCATTGGTAAGAGGGTCGACAACTTCCTGCGGGATCCATCATCTGATGCTTTAAAAGTACTTTTGTTAGTGTATATGGGTTGTCCCATAGGGAAAGGGCAGCCAAACTACTACATCTCAATGGAATTGGAAGAGCTTGCCCCTTCAGAACTAATGGATGAAATGCTGTTCCTGACATCTGGAGAAAGGCCCAATATGTTATTCAACCTCCTCTTTTTAGAGCGAATGCCAGATGATATTGGGCTCTTGTTATCCAAATGTTCATTTGAAGACCCAAGGGTTGTAGCAGTGGAGGCAGACGCTCTATCGCTAGATAAAAAGCACAGGAAGGAAAGAAAAGTCTGCACAATCAACCTCTCCAATATTGACCCTGTGCCACATTCTAAGGATCTTAGCACTTCACTCCCACAAGCAGAAAATGCCCCAAAACAAGCAAGCAGCCTGTGGACACCTTGTCTTGATGTTATTACCACAGGCATTTGGGAGTAAATGTCCACAAGTGCCTTCCACCCTGCCCATTTGTGGAAAAAACGCCCAGGCCAACCACCTATAAGGATCGCGATGATTGGTGAGAAACCTACGAGTCTACTGTATGTATGGGACCAGTTGTCCCATTGAAAATTTCCAGTGGACACGGGTTCAGAAGTGGTATATTTCCACCCACCATTTTTGACATTCGCCATCCTACCCCGGACCTGCAACTACGAGCAGTTAACATTTCCAACATCCCGACCTTTGGCACCAAAAAGATGAATGTCAAGTTCGAGAATCATCTCCAAACTTGGCCATTTATTATAGCAGCAGTATCCCGACCTTTGCTTGGTGCAGAATTTCTTCGGACTTATTCATTCTTCATCGACTTAAAAGGGTGTTGGCTAATTGATGGAACTACTTTTCAGACTATTCCTCTGGCAGACGCCTATACCCCTGCTCTGCACCTTCAAACATTAAGTAAACCAGTGGATGAATTCTCCAAGCTGTTGGAAGATTTCTCTGAGATTACTACTGTGATGGAATATTTGCGAATGTTTTTGGGAGATAAATTGGTAAAATTAGAGTAGGTTACATACACGCACTTTAAAACATCTTATTTGAAATACTGAAGAATTCATATTCAGTGGCTTTACAGAAACTATGGAGAATGCTATGCACATTTCACAAATAGGTACTAATTGAAATGATGTCATGAAATGAATGGACTATTGTTTTGGAAGAACAACCAGAGCCAGGGTTGTCTGTTTTAGATATTTTTGCAAGGCTTTTGACCTCTCTGCAAAGTGCTCACTCAGAGGTCATTGAGAGGTTATCATTTACCGAAAACAACAGATGGGAGCAGAAGACTAACTCCTATTGTTTGCTGGAGAAGGTTGGGGGTTTTGCAAGTGAGAGAGAGAAGGACATACTGCTGGGAATTTGAAATTCAGATGGAGAGAGAGAGAGAGAGAGACAGAAAGCTGTTACAAGCAGGAGAAGCTTGTTGCAACTGAAACAGAAGTTCCAGAGTGGTGGATGGCTGGAAGTGCTATCTGTCTGATGTTTCTCTTGGAATAAGTGGAACAGAAAGGAACTTTATGATAGCCTGAAAGAAAGAGGTTATCATCTGGAGAACCCTGATGGGGCATGTTTCATCAGCAAGACATTGAGGTGACTAACGGTGGTACCTCAGTTGTGGAAATCCTGGAACAACACATCTCTCTCTGCAAACCTACAAGAACCTTCCTCAGCGGCAATCATTTATCTTTCAAGAACCAAGGCCTGGTGAACTTTATTCATGTTAAATTCTATGTAGAGTATAAAAATTGCCTGCAACCAGAGAACTTTGAAGAATGAGAAGTGAGATTGAACTGTGAACCAAAGAACTTTTCTTAAATTTACGCACACATTACATACAGGTGCACTTAGAATTAGAAGGGGGATAAGTTGGGTTAGTTAAGTTAATAGTGATAAGTTAAAGTTTGATTCTGTTTTCATGTTTAAAGATTATTAAAAACAACTTTTGTTTAAATAACTACTTGTCGTGGTGAATATCTATTGCTGCTGGGCTTTGGGATTCTTTGGGCTCGTAACACTACAATTTTATGCCTCCACTGGAAAGCACAGTATACTCACCGAATTTGTACTAAGGGCCCTCCTATCTATGCTAAAGCATGCTGCTTGTCTCCAAAGAGGCTGCGCTTAGCTAAGGAAGAGTTTGCCAAGATGGAGGAACTAGGCATAATTCGTAGGTCCAACAGTCCTTGGGCATCTCCATTACCTATGATCCCAAAACACAATGGAGGTTGGTGACCTTGTGGAGATTACAGGCGGCTTAGTAACACCACCATCCCAGATCATTATCCGATGCCTCATATTCAGAAATTCTCGGCTAATTTGCATGGAGCGAAAATCTTCTCCAAGATAGGCTTGGTGCATGGCTATCACCAAGTAGGCCCTTTGGCCCTCCATATCCATGCTGACCATCAAGTACCTTTCTGTACTAATCCCATTTAGCAGCACAGGGTGCAAAGCCCATTATGCCTTGGTGAATATCTGTGACAAGCATCATTTAGGATTTTTAGACTGCAGGCTTATAACGGCATAATCAACAAAATCAACCGTTATATGGGCAGTCTAAAAAGGCAAATACAGGAATTTTTTGTCAATTCCTGCACCATGATTTATCATGCAGGACCCCTACTAATTTTCGGGGGAAGCCTGCAGTCTTGATCACTCCACAAAACTCACCATGAATTTGACATCCAGGCCACTTTGCTCCACGTAAAAGCACCGGGACTAACACGCACAGGAACTTAAGGCGTGCAGTGTAAACAGCCACAAGGTGATTAATTATGATCATTTATGTTAAATTTTTTCATAGATTTTTCAAACATTGCTATCTAAAAAAAACACTATAAACTCAAAGGTGTTGTGTCTCAGGGATCAGTGCTGGGACCTTTGTTATTTGTCATCTATATCAAGTGATCTGGATGATAACGTGGTAAACTGGATCAGCAGGTTAGCTGATGACACAAAGATTTGAGGCGTCATGGACAGCGCAAGAGGTTTTCAAAATTTGCAGAGGACCAGCTGGAAAATAGGCTGAAAATGGAAATTAATGCAGACAAGTGTGAAGGACGAACCAAGAAAAGACATACACGGTGAATGGTAGAGCACTGTGGAGTACAGTAGAATGGAGGGATCTGGGAATACAGATACATAATTCCCTGAAAGTGGTGTCACAGGTGGATAGGGTTGTAAAGATAAAGTGTTGAGTATAGGAGTTGGGATGTTATGGTAAAGGCCAAATTTGGAGTATTGTGTGCAGTTTTTGTTACCTAACTACAGGGAGGATATCAATAAGACAGAAAGGGTGGAGAGAATGTTGATAGGACTTCAGGAACTATGGGAAAGGTTAAACTGGTTTGGATTTTATTCCCTGGTGTGTAGAAGAATTAGAGGAGAGTTGGTAGAGATATTTAGAATTATGAGGGTGTGATGGATTGTTTTATTTTATATTGTAAATCGATGTTTTAAAGGAGATAAATTGTGGGTTTTTTTTAGTGTACCTCACAAACAAACACTTCAAAGTAGATCTCATTTAAAGTGCCAGAGCTCTGCTCAAGCCAGACAGTTCAGGCTCTGAGTGCTTTTGCAAAAACTTTGAAGAATGCCTATAAGGACTTCACAAGTAGGTGTTAATTGGACATGCTGTGGAATAATGGATTATAGCTTTGGAAAGTAACAGATGAACAGACTCAAAGATTAGGTCCAGTGCCACGGTCTGAATGCAGTTTGCTGTTCTTGGAAGGTCATGTGGTTTTGCAAGTAGAGAGAGTAAAACAGGCTTTTCTCTGAGAGAGAGAGAGAATTCGGTTCTACAGTTCAGCAGCAGCAGCTGGGACTGGAACAGGACAAGCTGGCAAGTTTGTGGAAAACCCCCATTTTGAAGACTGGTTGTGAGTTTTTAATTCAGCCTGGCCTAAGCCCTTGTGGTGCATTACAAGAGGAGAGCACTGGCTGCATGATGTTTCACTTGAAATAAGGGAAACAGAAAGGGAATTCTGTGGTGACCTGAAAGAAAGAGGTTATCATCTGGAAAATCCTGATGGGTCAGATTTCTTCGGCAAGTCACTGAAGTGGCTGATCGGAAGGAATCAGTTTATGGTCTAATGAGCAACAAATCTCTCTCTGAAAACTGTCAAGAACCTTCCTGAGTGATAACCATTTACCTTTCAAGCACCAAAGTCTGGTGAAATTCATAACTGTTAAATTCTGTGCACAGTTTAAGAATTGCCTTATACCAGTGAATTTGGAGGAGTGAGAAGTGAGATTGGACTGTGAATCAAAGAACTTTTCTGAACTTACACAGACATTACATGCTCGTGTGCTTAGAATTAGAAGTGAGATTAGTTAAGTCAATAGTGATAAGTTAAAGTGTGATCCTGTTTTCATGTTTAAAGATAATTAAAAGTAACTTTTAAGTAGCCATTTGTCTTGGTGAATTTCTATTGCTGCTAGGTTTTGGGATCCTCTGGGCTCATAACACAGGATAGAGTAAATGCAAGAAGGCTTTTTCCACTGAGTGTAGCTGAGATAAAAACCAGGGAACATGGGTTAAGAGTGAAAGGGGGATTTAGGGGGAACTTCTTTGCACAGAGAGTTTGCGAGTGTGAAACAAACTGTCAGCTGAAGTGGTGAATGCAGGCTCAATTAAAAAATGTAGTCATGTATATGGATGGGAGAGGTATGCAGGGCTATGGAATGGGTGTAGGGCAGTGGGACTCAGCAGAAAAATAGTTTGGCACAGAGTAGAAGGACCGAAGGGCCTGTTTGATGTATTGTGATGCTCTGATTCTAAAATTTTGGATGGACTTGTATGAAACTTTGAATTTAATCGCAAATCTGCCATGGGAAGGGCTGTGTGATCTGTTAGCGGTGACCTGGGAGTTGACCCTGGGCAGTAGCAGATTAACTGCCACCCGGGCCCTAGGTTGAGCTTTAATAAGGCCCCCTCCCGATGCCCATTGCTCCTCTCCACAGGCTTGGGCTGGGCTATCCCCGGTATCCCTCGCTCTCCACCATGGTCTTGGCTTACTCCACCATCCCTCTCTTCCTGCCACTGCCCCTGCTGGTCCTCGCTCCCCACTCATTATTGGCCTCTCATTTAGCAGTACTGGCCACTGGTCAGACACCATCAGCCGTGCACCCCTCCTGTTGTTTACTTACTACAGCAGGTGACAAGCTGGTCATTGGTATTTTGGTGCCCCTTCCTTGCACACGCCACAAATCTTCATGCTGTCTCCAGCTCCCAGAAACCACCATATGCTTAATTCTGGCAACGCCACAGCGATGACTCTGGCTCACAGTCACTGGTTTCACCCATGCAGTATTGGTGTGTTGAAGATCACCGCGCATTCTCCTTAAGTCACTTCTGAATGTCGGCTCTTTCAGTGGAGATAAGGTGCATACTCACCATGAGGCTTCTGGGTACTTCTGGCAGCCATGAAAATGGCCACAGCGCTGTTTGGTGTTCTGTGATATTCACCCCATCACTTTTCAAAAGACTGAGTGCTCCAGGTTTCCTGAATCTGGTTTTGCATTTTGGAGTCTTGACCCAGGACTAACATGAGCCTATATTGACAAGTGGCTTCATTGGTGTACCTGTGGTTGTGACAGGTTCCCTTACTTCTGGGCCCTGAGGCTTCAGCCTACTCAGCCTAATGGTTAATCCACCACTGACCCTGTGAATTCGGTGGTAAAATGATGCAAGACAAAGATGTATTTCTGATGAGCACCAGCACGAAAGCTGGACTGTTCCAATTGTTGAAGTGTTAAATTGACATTTATGGTACTCAGCAATTCTTCCTGGTTTACTGCTGAAAGATTCCTGTGAGATATATTTTGCCACTGAAGGAAGAATATTTGTGATGTATGGAATAAAACTTGCAATTAGTCTTCTGCTGAGGGCCATAAATGGCAATTGTTTGTGCCAGCTGACAAATCAGGATATGCAGTCCCTCTTGGACTTTGAGCTCATCATGGAATGCTCTTTTGTTCCAGGAATCTGTGTGAAGGTCTACTGTGTCCTGAGAAGCACAGGGTGGATTCTAAATAGCCCATAATCTCAACTCATGCAAACCAAGCTTGGTGCTGTTGTCCATCAGAGCTTGGATAAGGTCATTTGAGTTTGGGAGCAGACAGGCGTATTGAATCATTTTGCAGTCTAAGCCTTTCCATTGATTGCTTGACTGAGGCCTGGATTGTGGAAATCTTGCCTTCTGCCTGGTGACCTGAAGTTGTTTGTTGTAAGGAGCATCTTTAACAAGTTTACCTTGTTAAAATCAACAAATATTCATAAAAGTGAAATGGCTTTCAATCTGTGTCAATTTTAGATCCTTGTACCTGAGAGTGAAGAAGCCAAGGGCTGATCTTACGGAGATTTATAAAATCATAAGGGGGCTGACAAAGTGAATGCTCACAGCCATTTTTCCAGCGTAGATGATTCCAGAATTATAAAGCACAAGTTTAATGTGAGAAGGGAGAAATTTAAGAGGGGCATCAGAGGTCATTTCTTTTTCATTCAGTGTATAGTCCATATCTGGAATGAGCTACCAGCAGAAACTGTAGAAGCGGGCTCAATTGTGATGTTCAAAAGACATTTGGACAGATTATGGACAGGAAGAACTAAGAATGATATGGACCCAATGCAGGCAAATAGAACTTGCCCATAATGCCATCTTAGTTGGCATGGACAAGTTGGGCTGAAGGGCCTGTTCTGTGTTGTGTGACACTGTGACTCAAATTGCGAAGCCTATTTGCTCAAATGAAATATTTGGCTTTTGAAATACTTTTCTGCATCCTACTGATTCCACATTTGTAATTTACACAAGTTGTTCAATGTATTTAAAAGCTCGCCTCTTGTTGACCTGATTTTAAATCTATTTGTCCCTCAGCTCTGGTAAAGCATATTATCCTGGTGCATAACTTAAGACAAGTTGTTGCCTTGTGTTTTTAACTTCAAATATTTTGTGAACTTGCCCCATCTCCTGATTTTAGAAAAATGAGAGGAGACTTCGAATGTTCTCACAGGACTTGACTGGCTGGATTTAGGGAGGAGCTTTCTCCAGGCTGTGGGGTCTTGTACTGGGGGTGTGGGTCACAGGATCAGAATGAGGAGTTGGTTCTTTGGGGCTGAGATGGAGAGAAATTTCTTTGTGTGGTAAAGTTATGGAATTCTCTGCAGCAGAGGGCTGGGGTAGTTCCATCGCAGAGTTTATTCTAGCCAGAAATGGATAGAATTTTGGATTTTATCAGTTCTTGGAATTTTGGGGATAGCACAGGAAAATAGAGTCGTGGCAGAAGGTCAGCCATGATTTTCCAGAATGCTGGAACAGACTCCATGAGCTTGATGCTCTACTTCTGTGAGATGAGACTTTACTGCAGTAAATCAGGCACTAACTTCAATAGTATAAAATATCTAAATTATAAAAAAATATTGTATACAGTTTCTTTAACTGTTGTTTCTGATATTTGAATGAGTGATTGAGGTGCTTTGTTTTTCCTTTGTCAGATTGAGGATGATGATCAAGTTGCCTCAAAGATGATGCAAATTTAAAAATAAACCTGGTGTGTTGATTTTGAGACCCGAGCCGATTGTGAGTGGGGATGGGGGAGAAATCTGTGCTTGTCGGATTTTTGCCTGCAAAATGACGGCAAGGTGAAGACTTACTTGCCACCTTGGTACATTTTGCATGGATATGTTTAGCACGAAGCTACACTCTCAGCTTGCTACAAACACTGCTCACTCTTGTAAAGTATCTACAAGTGTACTTCAATGTGGTGAAGGATAGGGTTGAGGTGTTATCTGGACCAAACAATGAATGCTTTTGGAACTTGCTGGATACCTACGGTAGAGTCTATTTTACATTGTTTGCAGTTTCCAAATAGACTGGGAGCAACTTTGCCCGTCTGTCCTCCCAATCCCCACCTCCCTCTCCCCAACATCCCCAATTTGTTGATAGTGCCATTTTCTGAAAATCCGGCTCAATACCTTCATGGTCTAGTTTAAAGGCCAAGGTTTCCCAGCAGGACAGCAGTGTAAAAGTGATTATTATGTGTGTGCACTGTGGTCTTGAGAAATGGTTTTTTGTCTGGTTGTGTATGTACAGTCAGATGATAATGAGCTTTGACAGTGGTGACTGGCCACTTTTGTCTACATTGTAAATAGCATGGTCTCGCCTGTGGAGTTCAAGGGATCTTCCACAGGTAGTCAGCAGTGGCTGGTTGTGACCGTGTCTTGCTGGCATCTCACTCACCATTCCTCAGCCTGCAAGTGTAATGTTTATTAAACAGGGAATGTATGAGCCTGAGAAACATAGATCCTGTCAGAGATTGGATTCATGTCTTTAAAAATATATATTCCGATGTAGCTTTAGAGCAAGCTTTCACCTTTTACTCAATCATTAAACACAGGTTCCAAGGAGTTAGATATATGCATAGATATTTTGGTTGATTTGTTGCAGCCTGCTTTAATCTCTTCTGCAGAAGGTTTGCTTATTTGTGGCTATGGTGCCACAGTATTGTACATAGATCATTACAGCATAGTGCAGGCCCTTCTTCCCGTGACCTCAATATACTTTAAAAAAAATTAAACCCTTCCAACCTTATAATCCTCCATTTTTCTCTCATCCATTTGCCTGTCTAGGACTCTTAAATTACCCTATTGTTCCAGCCTCCACCACCACCCCTGGCATTACACTCCAGGCACCCACGACTCTCTGTTTATATAAAAAATACTTAGCCCTGATGTCTCCTCAAAGCATTCCTCCCTTCACCTTATTCAGATGTCTCTGGTGTTTGCTACTCCCGCCTTGGGAAAAAGGCGCTGAATGGGTACTTTATCTATGCCTCTCATAATCTTGTCACCTTTCATCCTTCTTCACTCCAAAGAGAAAAGCCCTAGCTCTGCTAACCTTGCCTCACAAGATGTATTTTCCAGTCCAGATAACATCCCAGTCAATCTCCTCTGCATCCTCTCCATTGTTTCCACACATCCTTCATTTAATGAAATGACCAGAACTGAAAACAATATTCAAAGTGTGGTCTCACCAGAGATTTGTAGAGTTGCAACATCACCTCACGACTCCTGAACTCAAACCCAAACTAATGAAGCCCAGCATACCATAAGCCTTCTTAATTATCCTATCAACCTGCGCAGCAACCTTGAGAGATCGATGGATTTAGACCCAAGATCTCTCTGATCTTTCACATTAAGTTTCCTGCCATCTGCCTTCAAATTTAACCTTCCGAAATGCACCACCTCACATTTATCTGGATTGAATTCTACCACTTTTCGCCCAACTCTGGATCCTGTCTAAATCCTGTTGTGACTAACAACAACCTTCAACACAATCCACAACACCTCCAACCTTCATATCATCTGCAAACTTACTGACCCATCCCTCTACATCTTCGTCTAGGCCATTTATAAAAATTACAGAGAGCAGGAGTCCTAGAATAGAACCCCATGGAAGTCCACTAGCCACTGTCCTCCAGGCAGAATAATACTTTTTTTCCACCACTATTCTCTGCTTTCTATAGGCCAGCCAATTCTGAATCCAGACAGCCAAGGTTCCATGAATCCCAGGTCTCATGACTTTCTGAACAAATCTCTCATGGAGGACCTTGTCAAATGTTTTACTAAAATCCATCTACACTACATTTACCACTCTACCTCCATCAATTTCCTTTGCTACTACAAAGCACTCAATTAGGCCTGTGACACATGACCTTCCCCTCACAAAGCCATGCTGACTATCCCTGAAGTAACTGTATGACTTTAAATGCTCATAAATCCTGCCCTTAAGAATCCTCTCCAATAGTTTGCACACCACTGATGTAAGACTCGCTGGTCTATAGTCCCCAGGGTTCTCCTTAATACCTTTTTATAAACAAGGGGACCATATTTGCCATTCTCCAATCCTCTGGCACCTCCCTGTGGCCAAGGAGGATGCAGAGATCATTGCCAGAGCCCCAGCAACCTCTTCTCTCCCTTTGCATAGTAACCTGGGCTATATGTTGTCCGCTCCCAAGGATTTATAAATCCTGATATTTTTAAGCGATCCAACACTTTCTTTTTTTATATCTCAATGTGATCCAGCACACAAGCCTGTTCTGTTCTGAGCTCACCTTGACTAAGGTCCATTTATCTCATGAATACTGAAGCAAAGTATTCATTGAGGACCTCCCCAATCTCCCTCTCCCTCCAACCACACGTCTCCTTTATCCCTCGGTTCTTCACAAATACATATGTTGCCTTGCACCTTTCCTTAATCCTGCTCACTAAGGCCTTCTCGTGCCCTCTTCTAGTTCCGGGTACCATGTAATTCTCATGACCCTTCCTGGTTTTTGCTTTCTCAATCTAATGTATGCTTTCTTCTTCCTCTGAACTATCTGCCTCACCTGTTTTGTCAACCGCGGCTCCCTTTTCTGACCATCTTTTCCCTGTTTCAGTGGGACAAACCTATCCAGAACCCTGTGCAAATAGTCCCTAAACATCCTCCACATTATTTCTGAGCTTTTTTCCATGAACATCTGTTCCCATTTACCCTCCCTAGTTCCAGCCTCATCTCTTCATAATTAGCCCTTCCCCATTAAATATTTTACCATTTTGTCTGTTTTTATCGTTGTGCCAAAGTTCAGGGAGTTGTGGTAATTTTCACTGAAATGTTCCCCCATGGAGAGATCTGTCACTGACCAGGTTCAAGATTCAATTTACTGTCATAGTAATAAAACAGTGTTCTATCATATGAAATTCCATTTTCCCTGCTGCAAAGCAGACAGATTTGCCACTGGCAGAAATTGACAGGTATCTCTTACGTTTCTTACAGCCAGAGAAAGAGAAGCAAAAGAGAGTCCCTCCAGCATCACCGATTGTCCGTAGATTTGCCTTCTGCAGTTTTCATAGCCACAAAAAGTCCAGTCCAAACCACTAGTGATCCGAGCTCCAGATCTGAAGCTCCAGCATGGTCAGGGTCCTTTAGGCACCTCCTCACATCCCAGTTCTGATACCTGGTACTCCTCTGATCAGTTCTAGCCAGCCTGCAGCTTCTGTGGGTTCCTCGCCCAGATACACCAGCAGCCCTCAGCAGAGCCCCCTCACTGGTCCGCCTCCATGGTCACAGTCCCATGGGTCAACTCTTCTGCCTCTCCTTCTCAGACAGGGGTTGGTCTTCCCTGCTCCTGTCCTCTGCTTTCCCTGGGTCTGCAGCCCCTCATGCGATCTCAAATGAAAACCACCGTCAGCTCCCTCAACAAGTCATTTAAAGCCCACGCGGTGCTGATGGCAGTTGACTAGGCAGCTACAGTGCTGCTGCTACAGTGGCTCCGACAGCAAATATCCACTATCGCCTCTCTTCTAATCAGATGGTCGACTCGTGAATCCTTGGACACATCTGACAAATTCTGTCCCACCGATCACTTTTGCAGTAAGGAGGTGTCTGTCAATATTTGGGAAGTTGAAGTCTACAACCCTGTAATTTCTACACAATTCTAAAATCTGCCTACTTATCTGTTCTTCCATGTCCTGAGGGCTATTTGGGGGGGCCTATCACCTTTTGGGGCCTACTTTCCCCAAAGTTCTGACCTTATTTTTTAAAATTAAAATTAAAATGTACACCACAATAACAGATCCTTTTGGCTCATAAGCTCGTGCTGCCAATTACACCCAATTGACCTACTCCCCCGGTACGTATTGAATGGTGGGAGGAAACCAGAGTGCCTGGGAAAAACCCATACAGACAAGGGGTGAGCGTACAAACTCCTTACAGTTGTGCCAGATTTAAGCCCCGATCCCTTGCGCTGTAACAGTGTTGCACTAACCGCTACGTTAACCGTGCCAACCCAACTACTTCAACTTTTCGTCAGTGCAATCCCAGACAAATACTCCTCATCTTTCAATGAGTTGCTCAAGTGCATTTAGATTGCATCTATTGGAAGAAATGGTCAAGTTGATACCTCTGATCCTGACACTTTATCAAGGGGGATGAGGGTGGGGTGGGGGGGGGGGTCGGTGGGTGAAAAAAGTGTGGCCGAAATGGGGTGAGTTTTTAAAATGTTGACTACTTTTCTGAGGCAACGAGAAGCATGGTCAAAGTTGATGGAGGCATAGGCGTACATCCTGTGGCGTGGGGGGTGGCGGGGGGGGGGGGGTGGGGTGGGATCTGCCCTCCCAAATTTGGACAAAACAGTGGAGAAAATTTGGCCAAAGCAAGAAGAAATAAAATTTGACAGAGAAAGCATAAAAATAAACAAATTAACAATAATGGTGGCCCTGCTGCACCACATCCTGGCCATGGGCACCTTCATTCCTACGGCACTGCTCATCTCACCTGTAACCCAGGGTCCAGACATGGGCTGTGGTCTCCTCTGGGAAGCCTCTTGTTGCTGGGTCAATGGCGCTCAGCATCAGTGTTCAGGCCCTGTGACATCAGCGCGCATGTGCTGGGGTGGGCCGTCATGTGACAGAGTGGTTGCAGCCTGGGTGCAGAACTACTGCTGATGAATGGAATGATTTGCTATGAACTTCCTACGCCTCTGCGTGATGATGTCAGAGGATCTGTGTAGCGTCATGCAGCATCGTTCCCACAGCAACAGGCCTTCTCAGGACGATGAAGCGGCCCAGGCCTGGGGATGAATGTGAGTCTCGGTCTTGGAAGGAGCCGGATCAGAGCAGTTGGGTATGAGCCTCCTACGCCCGGTGCCTGCGTTGGCAACCGGTTCGTGGAGGAGGCAATGGCCTGTGTCCAGACCCGCAGGTGAAATGCAAGGTGGGGCCCATGTGAAATTTCGGGCACATCAACCCCTCTGCCTGCCTTAACCAAAGAGTCCCCATATGCCCATGGATGGAGGGGAGGGGGTGTGTGTTTGATGACCTGAGTCATAGCCACAATCCTCCACTGTTTCTTGAGGTCTTAGGTAGAGCAGTTCCCATTCCTGGCAGGATCCTTTCAGTGGTGCACCTGTAGAAGGGATGCAGGTGATCATGAGATAAAGGAACAGAAGTAGGCCATTTGGCCCATCAAATCTGCAACTCCACCCTGAGCAAAACCATTGTCAGATCTAGTTCCAATTTCTGCCCCTTTCCCCATATCCCTTGATACCCTGACGAATTAAATACCTATCAATCTCCTCATTAATGTCCCCCAATGATTGGGCCTCAGGGGTCTGTGGAAATTGTGGTGCTGCTGTGCTTTTTGGGCCATTTCATTGACATGGGTGGACCAAGTAAAGTCACTGGCGATGGTTAACGCTGTAGCTGTCTTCTGTCTCTACGCTGAGGAGGCTGGCCCCTTTTGCAGGAAGCCTATAACCAGGCCCTCCATCTTGCTGACATTGAAGGTTAGGATTATTATCACCCACAGACATGTCTGTTTCATCTTCCATTTCATCTGGATTTTTTAAACAGATTCTTGACTTGTTTTATATCTTGTGATGGGATCAATGTGAAAGGAGGGTCCATTAAATGCAACCATGTGAGATGCTACATAAAGAAGGCAGCCAACATCACAATGAACCCAAATCCCTTCTTACTATTACCTTCGGGCAGAAGATACAGAGCCATGAAGTCCGCCACCTCTAGGTTCAAGAACATTTTTTAAATCCTAAACCACCCCTACTATCCTAACAGTAAAACCACTAAAAGACCAGTCTCCATAACTAGAAAGACACTTTTTTTTCCTTGCATTGTGAACATTTATTAATTTGTCCTTTTATATTTGCCCTCTCTTTTTCTTGTGTAATTTAATGGGTACATTTAGAGTTGGTGTATCTTTGTAGTTGATAGACAACAGACTCGCCAAGGCAAATAGCGCCTTTGGAAGACTACACAAAAGAGTCTGGAAAAACAACCAACTGAAAAACCTCACAAAGATAAGCGTATACAGAGCCGTTGTCATACCCACACTCCTGTTCGGCTCCGAATCATGGGTCCTCTACCGGCACCACCTACGGCTCCTAGAACGCTTCCACCAGCGTTGTCTCCGCTCCATCCTCAACATCCATTGGAGCGCTCACACCCCTAACGTCGAGGTACTCGAGATGGCAGAGGTCGACAGCATCGAGTCCACGCTGCTGAAGATCCAGCTGCGCTGGATGGGTCACGTCTCCAGAATGGAGGACCATCGCCTTCCCAAGATCGTATTATATGGCGAGCTCTCCACTGGCCACCGTGACAGAGGTGCACCAAAGAAAAGGTACAAGGACTGCCTAAAGAAATCTCTTGGTGCCTGCCACATTGACCACCGCCAGTGGGCTGATAACGCCTCAAACCGTGCATCTTGGCGCCTCACAGTTTGGCGGGCAGCAGCCTCCTTTGAAGAAGACCGCAGAGCCCACCTCACTGACAAAAGGCAAAGGAGGAAAAACCCAACACCCAACCCCAACCAACCAATTTTCCCTTGCAACCGCTGCAATCGTGTCTGCCTGTCCCGCATCGGACTGGTCAGCCACAAACGAGCCTGCAGCTGACGTGGACTTTTTACCCCCTCCATAAATCTTCGTCCGCGAAGCCAAGCCAAAGACTGATCTTTGTAGTTGTGTACCTGTGTGGCTGTAACAAGAAAGAATATTGATGCCTCTTTTTGTTTCTCTCGAGTACTGGAGGCTGAGGGAAGACCTGATAGACGTTTATAAAATACATGGATTGGGCAAAAGCATCAAACACTCAAGGACGTGTTTTTAAGGTGAGGGAGAGGAAGAAAAAGGGGGATGCGGGAGTCCATGGTTTCACACGGAGACAAGTGGATGACTGGAAAGGGCTGCCAGTTGTAGAGTGGAAGCAAATACAGTAGTTCCATTTGAGAAGCTTCCAGATAGACACATTATTATGAAGTGGTGGAGGGGGATATCTATTAAATGAAAGTAGCAGAGTTTTAGTTTGATTTGGGCATTGAACTTTGTGCTTGGTACAGATATGTGGGCTTAAGGGCCTGTGCTGTTTTATTCTATTTCTTAATAAAATGGTAAGTAAATTGTCTTGTAGTAAAGGTCTACAAGCACAAGATGCATTTCAACGAGTCATTGAAAATTCATACTTTAAGTGTTGTTTTCCATGAGAGAATTTCAAAATGCCGGTGACTCCACTCACAGGAAGGCGTGGAACATGAAGTCTACTCATGTCTGCTCCATCTGTGTAGAGCAACTTGATCTTAGCCGGATGCATGAGATGGGTCTGGCTGTGGTATGGGTGGGTTTTAATTTCACACTAAGGCAGGTAGCTTGGAGGAGCTGTCTCAACCTCCCACTGTTGAGAGCCAAGACTGAATAAAATGACTGCAACAGATTTTTTCCCTTCAAAGCTACTGCTGCTAAATTTGGGCCTTCTGACTTAATAACCCAATAAACAATTCTACAAAACTACACCTAAGAGATAGAGGCAGGAGGAGGCCATCTATTCTGTCGAGCCTGCTCCATTATTCAATAAAATCAGACAGCTTCACTTACTCACCCGCTCCCCATAACCTTTAATTCCCTGACTATGTAAAAACGTATCCATCTCTGTCTTAAATATATTTAATGAGGCAGCCTCTACAGCTTCCTTCGGCAGAGGATTCCAGAGATTTTTCTGCTCCAATTCTTTTCATAATTTTATACATTTCCAGAAGATCCCCTCTCATTCTTCTGAATCACACCTTGTGACTCATTCTCTCCTTTTGAGCTCTCCCCCTCATCTCTGGAATCAACCTGGTGATCCTCCTCTCTACCACATCCATTACAGTATATCCTTTCTCAAGTAAGAGGACCAGAACTGCATACAGTACACCAGGTGTGGCCTCACCTATATACTGCACAGTTGCAACAGAACCTCCCTCCTCTTAAATTCAAACCTTCCAGTCACGAAGGCCAACATCCTATTTGTCTTCCTGATTACCTGTTGCATCTGCGAATCAAACTTTTGCAATTCATGCACAATCACTCCCAAGTTCCTCTGTACAACCTAATACTGCATTTGTCTACCATTAAAACAATAAACTGATCCACTATTTCCCAAGTGAATGACATCAAATTTACCAACATTGTATTCCATCTGCTAGACCCTTGCACACTCACTTAACTTATCCCTCTACAAACTCCATATCCTTTGCACTGTTTGCTTTCCCACTCAATTTAGTGTCATTGGCAAATTAAGATACAACAACATCTGTCTCCTCTTCCAAATCCTTGATGTATATTGTGAACAGTTGTGGGCCTAGCACTGACCCCTTCAGCTCTCTGCTCACCATTGATTGCTAACCAGAAAAGCACCAACTTATCCCAATACCCTGCCTTCTCTTGCCTCTGAGACCTCCGAACAGTCTCTGGAATCTTCGTGATAAGCACGTCACTGTCCAGCTTGCACCTGGTTCCCTGAATAAATGCATTGCTGGAATCTCACACAATCACAACAATGTTGGATACATTCCTCAGGAGTTTGCGGAGGAGCTAGTGGAGTTGTTCAAGTGAACCGGTACGGACTTGAGGGGCCGACATGCCCTGTTTCCAAGCTGTAAACGGTTATATGGTTATATCTTTATCTTTGCTATTTCAAGTACACTGTTTGACCTGCTGAGTTTCCCCAGCTTCATGTTTTTATTTTAGCATTTTATTCTCCTCGCCTCCCTTTAAATATACCCTAGTGTCTACCTCCCACTTCAAGGGGTAATTTACACTAGCTGATTATCCTACTGACCCTGCATGTCTTTGGGATGTGGAGGGAAACTAGAGAACCTGGCAGGAACCCACATGGTCTTGGAGAACATGCAAACTCCACACAGATAGTACCCAAGGCTAGAATGAAACCAGGTCACTGGAGCTGTGAGGCAGTAACCCTGATGGGTCACCTGTGCTGCATCTCCTCAGTGTTTTAGGCAATATAAAATAAAAATTATTGACATCACTTGTTGTCATTTTCCATTCTCTATCCTCAACACCTCCATGTCTCCTGCTTTCTTATCAGATTCTTTAGTCGGATCCTAAATCAATGCTTTGTTGTCTCCACTCATTGCTTCCAAGCCTCTGACACTTTCTTCACCCTTTCCTCCTCACCTGGTTCCATCTGTCCATCAACCAATTCTCCTTTCCTTACCTGGATCTACTTGCCAGCTCCTGCCTACCCCTCCCCCCTCCTCCTCTTTATTACTGGCTTTCTTCCCTTTGCATTCTCATTCTTGATGCAGGATCTCAACACAAACCATCAGTCACCCTCTACCTCCACAGTTGCTGCTTGGCATGGTGAGTTTCTGTAGCAGCTCTTTTTCTTTGCTTCAGATTCCAGTATCTGCGTTTTCTTGTGTCTTCATTCACAATCATGTTTAATCTAGAGCTCTTCTCCCTGCTCCCTTCGGGCAGAAGATATAGAAAAATCGGTGTGGAATCTGAGTAGCCATTGGATTATCATCATGAGCTATACATGCCATTAAACAGAGGTTAGAGTGTTATTAATGTAATAAAAGTTTATTGTCATATACACAAGGAAAATGTACTCATGCACCAGAATTCCAATTTGCTGCAGACACAATGTTGTGAAAGATACACCAACTACAATTTGCCAAGATAGAAAAAGAGATAATAAATATCAAAGGATAGATTGATAACTATCCTTGTTGGTACAAGTTTTTTAAAAAAAAGTGATGATTGAATTGTGCAGGCGATAGTGTGGTGATGATGGAGTAGTTTATGATTAGGGTGAGAATAGTGTGGGTAGGTTCAGTAGCCTGATCACTGATGGATAAAAAGTGTTCTTGAATTTAGAGATCCTGGACTTCAAGCTTCTGTACCTTTTGCCAGAAGGTAGCAATGTGAAGAAGTTGTGACCAGGTTAATGGGGATCCTTTATGATGTTGGCTGCCTTCTTGAAGCAGAGCCTCGCATAGATGTCTGCAGTGGATGGGAGGATGGTGTCCATAATGGATTTGGCTACGTTTTTTACTTTGTGCAGCTTTCTGCGATTCTGGGGACTCAAGTTTCCACAACGCACCTGAAGAAGCTGGAAACAGTATTTGATAAAATGCCAAATCTCTTCAGACTTCTTCAAAATTGAAGAGGTGGTGTGCCGCCTTCACGGTTGCCTCAATGTGCAGGCTCCTGGGGAGGTCCTCTGATATACGGACTCCAACAAACTTGAAGAAAGTAACTTTCGTAACTGTTTTGACAATGAGTTGTCATCAGTGAATTTGGAGGCTATAAACTTGGATACACAGACACGAGTGTACAGGGAATAGAGCAGGGTACTAAGCATGCACGGGGAGAATGTAAACTCCTTACAGCCAGCGGTGAATTCGAACCCAGGTCGCACCTATGTTGATGGCCATTGGAGCAGGACCTATGAGTTGCTTGAGCTAGACTTGGGTTGAAATGACAGAGGGAATATTGGACAAACTTCATTGCACAGCAGGGCTTGCAGTAGACATCATCTTGTTAGGTCCTGGTGATTCGGAGTCACAGACTGTACATTGATTGTATTGGGACATTAAGGAGGGAGGCATAAAGGTGTAACTAGCTGAGGAAGGAGAATAATGTTAAAAGATAAACAAGCAACAAATTGCTGCTCCAGTTGGAGTGGAAATGATTTATACATACCTGGATTAAGGATATTTGGGAAGCTATGGCTAGTTTTCTACGGAGCATTGGAGGCAGAGGGGAGATCTGATAGAAGTTTATAAAATCATGAGAGACATTATTGGAGAAAACAGACAGAATATTTTCCCAAGGGCAAAACTGACACACGAAAGGATGTACGTTTAAGGTGACGTTGGGGGGAGGTTGGGTGAGAGGTGTTTACACAGAGTGGCGGGTGACTGGAATGGGCTGCCAGGAGTAGTGGTGGAAGCAGATACTAAAGCAGTGTTTCAGAGGCTTTTGATGAGCACGTGAATATGATGGGAATGGAGGGATATCTATTAGGTGCAGGCTGCAGAGTTTTGGTTTGATTTGGACATTATGTTCTGCAAAGACACGTGGGCTGAAGGGCCAGTTTCTGTGTGTGCTGTTTTGTAAAGGCCAAACTACTTTTATGTAGATAAACCTCTTCAATTGATGATGTATCATCATGGATGTAAATTCAAGGTTTGTTTATTCGAGAGTCAGAATGGTGTGTAGTTATGTTACTGCAGGCCATCTGCACAGTGCTTCAGTAGGTTTGGTGCATGGCAGCACTGAGTGAACTATCATCAGACCTCAAGCTGCAGTCATCTTAATTCCCAGGCCCAGGTCGAGATTACCTAGCAGATTGGCACGGAGAACAATATATTTACGGTATAATGAATTAGTTTGATGAATAGTGATTATTACTTGTACAAAGGCAACAAGAATTTTGTGCCCGAGATAAGAGCAATGGCTCTAATTCTACTCTAGGCTATTTTACGGGTCTCCATGCCATCCTCCTGTGTCCCCATGTTATCTTTGACTTTGCTGCAATTAATTTCCAGTGAGTGATTCCCCTCCCTGATGCATCGCTGCGTCTGAATCTCAGACTCCAGCTCATCATCTCTGAACCTCAGTTGGGCAAACTGCAGATGTGTGGTCTCAATGATTTCTATCAGCTTTCACGTCTTCAATGCCTTGCTTACCCTATCATGCCTGCTGATGTATTTTCTTTTAGGTATACAGCCCGGTAACAGGCCCTTCTGGCCCACAAGCCCGTGCAGGCCAATTGACTGACAATATTTTGGAGGGTGGGAGGAAACCAGAGAACCAGGGAAAGCCCATGCAGACATGGGGAGAATGTATATACTCCTTACAGCCAGTGGTGGATTCGAACCCGGGTCGCTGGTGCTATAATCACTTCATTAACTATGCTGCCCTTTAATAGATTTAAATATATTGGTTTATTTTATCCCCCCCACCCCATCTCACCAGAGATCAGACTGCATAGACACTTCACTCAATGACCACTGTGCTGAAATTTGCTATGCTTTAGTGGGACCATCAGTCTTATATTCTTAGGTTCCGCTAGATTGACTGAAGGGATACAAAAGTGAGGGGTATAGATAAATACAAGCAGGCTTTTTCCATTGAGGTGAGGTGAGACAAAAACTAGAGCGCATGGGTAAAGGGAGAAAGGAGAAATGTTTAAAGGGAACATTAGGAGGAACTTCACACAGAGAGTGGTGAGATTGTGAAATGAGCTGCCATCTGAAGTGTGAATATGTGGTCAATGTTGACATTTGAGAAAAATTTGGATAGGTACGTGTATGGGATGGGTATGGTGGGCTGTTGGGATTAGGCAGAATAATGGTTTGGTGTAGTCTAGAAGTGCTGACGGGCATGTATCCATGCTGTAGTGTTCTATGGTTTATTTGGTGATGAAATGTAAGGCTAAAAGATCATTGTTACCCACTTAATGCAACTTGTTTACCACTGCATGTGTAAACAAAATGTATAAAATCCACTCATTAAAATGAACAGATATTTAAAGTGAAATTGTCTCCTTACTCCACTTCCTCATCCTGTGGCTGTAGCATCATGCTTACCTTAGCAAGGGCCACAATTATGTTCCCAGGTTCCACTAATTCTCTTCCTGGTTTTACTTCTCACTGTTCTGTTTAAAAACAGAACTTTGTGGTAATGTAGCAATCAATACAGCCGCTGCTTGGAGCTGAACTGGAACAGACTGATAGGCAAACTGATCTGCACCAGGCTTTGTGAGATTGAACCCGTGCCTTTCTGATCAGGAGCCGAACATGCTCCTAAATTGTCCTGCACATTTGGCAGTAGGCTTCATTAAACCAGTCTCACACCCTCTGCTGTGTCCACTCACTGTGAAGCATTGGAATGTGTGTTGTCAGAACATTTCAGTGCCATGTGACCCAGTGTCTGCAAACAGTCATTCAAAAGAACCAGTGGTTGTAAAGGACTGGATGTTTCGACATGAACCTCCACCTTTCCAAATTAACACTTTGACTTGTTCCTTGAAAAACTTTAATTTTCTGGAATACATGAAAGGCTCCCCTTCACGAATATCTGCCTGGTGTTCATCCAGGTTTGATGTGCCGATTGAAAATTGAAAATCACCCCCTTGGTACTTACTCCTGTGACCTTAAGAAATGCCTCATTTGCACTTGTACCTATTCCCTCATCACCATTATGGGCTGCAAACAATCCTTCTAAGAGAAGCAACACCTCACTCTTGAATCTGCAGAGGTAACCTACTGTATTCCGTGCTCCCATTGTGGCTTCCTCTGCATTGGAGAGACTGGATGTAGATGAGATGTAGGTACCTTTGTGGGTACCTCTGGTACCACAGCAAGGATCTCCCAGTGGCCAAACACTGCGATCCATATACCGTTTCCACACTGACATATTTGTCCATGTTCAATGCGATCATACTGCTAATGCCACCCACAAATTGGAGGATCAACACCTAACATTCCGTCTTGGCAGTCTCCATCCAGACAGCATTGACTGCAACTTCTCCAATTTCCATTAACCCTTCCTCATTCTCTCTTTCCCCACCCCTCTGTCTCCTTTCTTCCAGCTCCCAACCCCCCTTCCCTTCCTTCTCATGTCAGGTAGGCCTCTGCCCTTTCCCTTTATCACTACTCAGCTTCTTTCTCTTCTATCCTCCATCTGTATTCACCTCATATCTGTTGGCCCCTTCCCCTTCCTCCCTCCTCTTCCCCCCCTGCAAATACCTGTTTTTCCAGATTCCTAACAAAGGGCCCAGGCCTGAAACCGTTGGTTACACTTTACTTTCTGTGGATGCTACATGACCTGAGTTTCTCCAGCATGTTCGTGTCTTGCTTTTTTGGCATGACAACTTCCTGCATAATTTCTAATTTCACACACGTTCCCTTTGAACATTGTCAATACCAAGTGTTAAACCAACAGCAGCAAATAAACTGCTGGAGAAACTTGACGGGGTTTCCACAATGTTATGATGGTGCTAGTGACCTGAAATCGAATCCAGTGCTCTCATTGAGGAGTTTGTTACATACTCCCCATGTCTGTGTGGACCTGCTTCAGGTTCTCTGGTTTCCTACCACCTTTCATAATGTATGGGGGCTGCAGGTTATGTGGGGGGCACAGGCTCTCCAAAGGACCTGTTAACGTGCTATTTAAAAATGTAAAATTCAACGGGTCAATCAGCATCAGCAGAAGAATGAGAATGGTTATGTTTATTCTCATACACCCATTGTACAATGTATAATCTGCACCAAAATTCTGACCTGTTGCAGCTGAACTGGTAATATGTAAAAAAAAACTACCAAAAACAGCTTTAAAAAATCCAATAATATTCTTAATGGGATTGAAATGAGACAATTAATACAAAAGATGGAGAAAAAATTAAGGTTAAAAACAATGGAGGAAAAGAATCCTCAATGTTTTGGGTGGGAACTTTTCTCTTCACTTGCTCCAGGTTCCAGCACCTGCTGCCCTATGTGTTCCTCCTTTATACCAGCATCCTCTGAAGCATTGACTACTTCCTGAGTTAAGCGTGCTATGGCATATTATTGTTTTTACAAGAGACCAGAGAGCATGAAGCATAATTCCCCAGAAAGCATTTTAAGGCAATGCTGATTGCTGTCGAGCCATGCTTCACCACAGCTACTGAACGTGGCTGTATTAAAGCTAACACTTGAATATGACATCAGATTCACTGATGCAAGCCATCTTTCAGTATGTCATACTGATACCAGCACCTCAAACCCTTAAAAGAAATGAAACTCGTTCCTACATCAAGTTGTTGATCCCATTTCATTAGAGATATTCAAAAGGGATCCGGCCCTTATGGCTAAAAGGACCAAGGAGAGAAAGCAGGAATAGGGGCCTGAGGTGATGTTAGCAGTATGATTATATTGAATTGTGTTCCAGGTTCAAAGGGCTGAATGGCCTTCATATGCACCTACTTTCGTTGAATCTATGATGAGAGAAACCTGCTTATTGGCCACTTGAATTTGGATGTTATTTCTCTCAGTCAGATCAGCATGAAAGCCCTGAGCTGGATCTCAGAACCCGCATTGCAGATGGACATGCTTTATTGCCCCTGGAAACCAATTAGATGGGATGGATGGACTGTCAGGACTGCTCGGGTGTTTTTGGTTGCACAAGTTTTAAGTTTAGATGATAGTTCCACAGTCATCGTTCCACTTATCTTTGAGCTGTTTTTGTTCTCGGATATCTACGATAAAATGAGAAACCCAGCATGATAAAAAATATAGATTTGCTTTAAATTTTACTCCAGAGAGGTTTCCATGTTATCTTCCTCAGAATTGATTCCAGCTGTCCTTTTGAGATAAGTGGATGTTCGGGCTAGATTGGTTTGCTGAGTACTGTGCATGAGGGATTGTCAGATAAAGTAGGTGACTCAGGATCAAGGGCTGAGGTGGTTCAAACAGATTTTCAGAGATTTGCATGCTTAAGATTTTGCTGGTCTGTGAGTCTGGGCTGGACCTGTTTGTACATGAGCAAGGAATTGGAAGAGAACCCCAAGCCAAAATGTTGACAGATCATTTCTCCTCATGGATACTGCCTGACCTGCTGAGTCCCTCCAGCAATTCTTTGCCTGAGATTCCAGCATGCAGAGCTGGAGAAAATGTACACACTGCAGAAAAATAAGAGGAGGTATTTGCATTTATGTTCTACTTTACAAGACACAAGTTTTTGTCGTGGTGTTGCCGGTGCAGCAGAAGGAAACAGATCTTCGGGAAGTGATCTAGTTTGCACACTCTTCAGTTTTATGGATAATTGGGGTAACCGACGACAGAACTGTTTCAGCTCCCTCAACCATTCATTCCTGCAGTGATGTGTCTGTCCTCAGTCAGGATGAAGCAACACATAAACATGAGGAACAACAGTTAAACAAGCTATTCTGCGGATGCTTTTTTTTCGAAAAATTTATTTAAAATTTTACAAAATACAAAGATTAAAAAAAAACCCTCTAAATTTATCCCCTATATCCCCCACCCTCCACCCCACTATCCCAACACCTGCTATCCCTCCCCCTCCCCCAGAGCTTAACAAATACTCAAGAAAGTATTTATAGACAAACAAAGAGTGGGTTAAGTTGCAGTACATCATTTCAACAATTCAAACAAGAATAATTTTAAAAAATTACTTAACATCTAAATTCATACATTTCAAGTATTGGGTCCACATTTTTTCAAAAAAAGAATAATTATTTCGCAAATTATATGTAATTTTTTCTAACATAAACATGATTGAATTTCATTATGCCATCTCTGTATACTCAACTCCACACCATTTTTCCAGGTTACCACTTCCTAGCTACTACCAAACTCAACTGAATAAATACAATCCAAGATTTATCCAAACGTGCTGCCAATGGATTCATATATCCTAATAAACACAACCATGGATCTACATACAAATCTATTTGGAATAAATCTTGCAAAAATTTTATAATCTTTTCCCAAAAATGTTTAACCTTTGTACAATTCCACACAGAATGAACAAAAGTACCTATCTGATCTCCACATGAACTGGATTATAACACACATTAACTAATTTTGTGACACCATGCAAACATAAACCTGACCATTCTTCCTCAAAAATAGAAGTAGATAACTCCTGTTCCCATTTATCTCTTATTCTCAATAAACCTACCTTCTTCATATTTGTCTGAAGCAACGAATTCATTTCAGAAACAAACCCTTTCTTTCCCTTACCCATAAGCAATATTTCAAACTTCGATTGTGTTGGTAATATTATTTCTCGACCAAAATTATTCATTAAAAAAAATCACATACCTGATAATAAGCAAACAGTGTATTTTGTGATATCCCAAACTTCTCTCTAAGCCTATCAAATGAAAGAAATAAATCTGCCTCAAAACAATCTTCAGTTAATACTAGACCCTTTGAATCCCATTCCTTCAAATAAGGATTATGCATAGAAAAAGGAATCAACTGATTTTGATATAACGGCGTTATATCTTCAAACCAAGATTTGTATGCATCTGAAGGGAATGTAGATACTGAACAGATTGATACTTTTCTGTCTTAAGTTGAATTTATCTTCTTTGGAGGAAGATGATGTAAAATTGTTAGATGGTTCATTTACGGATTTTGAACTCAAAGAGGCATTACAATCTAAGCTGATTGGTAAATTACCTTGTGAGGATGGATTTACAGTAGAATTTTATAAAGAATTTCACGATTTGTTGTTTCCAGTGTATATGGATGTATTGAAGCAGGTTACAGACACTGGGTTGTTTCTCGAATCATTTTCGAGAGCATTGATAACAGTTATACCAAAGAAAGATAGAGACCCATTGAAGGTTGCTTCTATATCTTTATTGAATGTAGATTATAAGATTGTAGCAAAAGTTTTAACAAATAGGTTGGCTAATTTTTTCCCGAAATTGATGCATGTAGATCAGGCAGGGTTTATTAAAAATAGATATTCAGCTGATATTACTAAATTACTTACAATAATTAATGTTTCAAGACAGCAACTTAATCAACCAATGATATTAGCATTAGATGCTGAGAAAGCCTTTAATCGGGTTGAGAGGAAATTTTTGTTTAAAGTGTTGGAGAGATTTAAATTTGAACCATCTTTTATTAGCTGGGTTAAGGCCTTATACATGAACCCTTGTAACAAATGGTCAGATTTCTCAAGTATTTACTTTGTATCGATCAATTAGGCAGGGCTGTCCATTGCCACCAGACCTATTTGCATTGGTTATAGAACCTTTAGACCAGGCAATTAGACAAAATACAAATATTCAAGGTATTACGGTTGGGCAATGAGAGTATAAAATTAATTTATTTGCGGATGATGTGTTGATATATTTATCTAAACAGAAGACTTCTTTACAAACTTTACAAGATTTGTTAAAATTTTATGGATCTATGTCAGGGTGTAAGGTAAATTGAGATAAGTGAGATATTACCTACATCTGATGAGGATTATTTTGATTGCTTGCAAATTACTAAATTTAAATGGTCAGATAAGATTAAGTATTTAGGTGTAATTATTGATAAGGAGTTTAAGAATTTATATGGTTTAAATTATTAATCTTTGTTAAATAAGATTAAGTCTGACTTAAGTCGATGGAAGGATTTACCATTGACATTAATTGGTCAGGTAAATTGTATCAAAATGAATATATATCTAGATATTCAGTATTTGTTTCAATTCCATGTCCAGTACCGGGGAAATTTTTAAAAGAATTAAACAAAGTGATACGTTCTTCTTTATGGAAAGGTAAATTATCTCGAGTATCGATGCAAAAGTTGATGTGGACATATGATTTGGGAGGTCTTCAGTTGCCACATTTTCAAAATTATTATCAGACAGCCCAGTTGAAATTTATTAGTAGATTGTTTGGTATTGATCAACCACTGATGTGGGCTTATGTGGAAATGGATCAGATACAGGAAAGATCAATACACCATTTTATTTATCAATGGAATTTATTGCTTTTACAAATATACAAGTTTTAACTCATTTATTCAAAGTATGGAGTAAGTGGAACCAATTTATAGGTTCGAAGGATTTATGTTCATTTCTGCTGATGCTTTGACGAGTTCATACACAAAAGTACTGGAGAAATTCAGCAGGTCTTGCAGCATCCACAGGAGTAAAAGGGAATATACCTGATGAGGGGTTTAGACCTGAAATGTTGGCAACTATTCACTGCTGAGTTTCTCCAGCACATTTGTGTACAGATCTTCTTCCTCCTGGACAGCCTTAAATCCTATGGCATGGACATTGATTTTTCTCATCTTAGTTAGCCTCACCCCCATCTGATTCCACTGAGCCAATCTCTCCTTTATCTACTCCCTATTTTCCCTTTCTCTAACTTTTCATTCTCTTTCCGCTCCCCTCCCCTTCCCTCCACTTTCAAGTAGTCTCTCCTATCTATCTCTTGACCTATCAGATCTTCTGTCCTATCATTCTGGGCCCCTCCCACAGCCTTTTTCCCCTTTTATAAACTTTATATCAACCCCACTCCCTTTAGTCTTGATTTAAGATTCTGACCCAAAACATTGACCATTTCCATCTGTGGATGCCGTCTGGCCTGCTGGGTCCCTCCAGCAATTCTTTGTTTGCTCAGCAGCTTTTTGAGTTTCTGCATTTGTGCACAAGTTCTGTTCAAGTACACAGTGTTGAGGTCTTTGCTCTTAATCTTTTTGTAACCAGTGAGAAAGGCAGCCTCCATTGTGAGGTGTGAGGAGTGACAGTAATCACAAATAAGAATTTAAGAAATTGGAAGATGCTGGGCAAGAGACAGCAGCCAGCATACATGGGGAGTTTGGATTTTAAAGACCCTTCTGCAAATAATGGCTGCAATTTTATTCCTGATATATAAAGTTCTGCATTTTTTAAATTTCTGGAACAAGAAAAGAAGCCTGCTTTAGCAGAGTTTGATTGTTATCGGTTCAGAATTATTGTTTTGGGTGAAAGTCTGGGGAGAAACACTGAGCATTTATGTCAGATTCAAAGAATGGCAACAGGATTCTTTAAACATACTTGGGTGCAAAAGCCTGCTTTTAGTGGCACAGTTTAAACATTTATGATATCTTGTCAGCACAGGCAGTAGGCCTGCCATTTATTCTCTCCTACTGTAGGCTAGTCCTCTGCAGCATTGCCTCCTGTACCACCACAATTGTATTTGCCATGTAGATGCAGCGCAGGTTACTCATTACTTGTTTATTGCCTGCTGGACTGGATGTGTAGCCCTGTCCATTCCCAAGGAATGTAATGATCTCTGGGGAGTTCCCTCATGTAGAATACCTGTGCTTTTACATTAGAACATAGCACAGTATGGGCCCTTCAGCCCACGATGTGGTGCCGACCTACATAAACCTATTCCACAATAATCTAATTTCCCCACTTCACACCCATAACACTCTATTTTGCTTACATCCATATGCCTTTTGAAGTCTTTTGAATGTCCCTATTTTACCAGCCTCCACCACTACTCCCGGCAAATCATTCGAAGCATCCACCATTCTGTGTGTTTTTTTTAAAAAGTACCTCTGATGTATCTCCTAAACCAGTTGTTCTCAACCAGTCGGCCTGGGTCATGGCCAATTAGGCTGAAAGCCAGGTGTACCAGTGTAAGATGGCGATGCTGCTGTAGCGGCAGAGATGCTGCTGGTGCAGACCCGCAGTGATCGAGGGAGCAGAGATGCAATGCTCCTGTGGGTTCTAACCACCCGGTCGACTGCCATTGGTTCTGCGCAGACTTGAATGACCTGTTGAGGGAGCGACCGCGGATCTGCACCCAAGATGGTGGCGCCTATTAATTAGCAGCAGGCCACATGTGGCTGCAGACTCCAGGGATGCGAAAGACTGGAGCACGGCACCAGAGGAGGGGAAGATCACGCACCGTCTGAGAAGGAGAGGTGGAGAAGATTAGCCGTGGTGACCACAGCAGCGGACCAGTGAGGGGGCTCTGTGGCTGAGGGACCAGTGTTTGCAGTGGGCTGCAGGCAACTCGAGGCGAGGAACCTGTGAAATCTGCTATTGAGAGACTCGTGCCGGGCTCCGGACTGCTGGAGACTGGCTTGAACTGGCTGGAGGGGTAAAAGATAATGGAACCAGGATGCGAGGAGGTGCTGAAGGGTCCCTGACTGTGTCAAAGGTTCGGATCTGGAGCTTGGGTTGCTTATGGTTTGGACTGAACTTTGTGGTTGCGGGGGGTGCAAATTGGCTGGAGGTGAATCGATGGACACTCGGTGTCTCTGGGTGGGGGGGGGGACTCTTTTGCTTCTCTCTCCAACTGCAAGTCTGACTGTAAGAGGCACTTGGGCAATTCCTGCTGGTGGCGAATCTGTCTGCCTTGTAGCAGGCAAAAAAGAATTTCATGTAATATGACACTGTTTTATTACTATGATCATATATTTAATCTTAAATCTTGAGATAAACTTATCTCTACTCATCTTAAAATAGATGTCCTCCAATATTTCCAATTGTCACCCCAGGACAAAGATGTTGGCTGTCCACCCTGTCTAACCCCGCATAATCTTATACACTTCTATTATGTCATCACTCATCCTTCGCCCAGGCTCTGTCAACTTTGCTTCCTAAGACGTGTTCTCCAATCTAGGCAACACCTTGTTAAATCTACTCTGCGGCCTGGATCAGTGGGGATAACTTCTGCTTATGGCCTACTTTCACGTGGCAGAGTGCCCCAAAGATTTGATGGCATGATGACCACCACACTATTACAGTCCTAGCAACCTGGGTTTGAATCCACCACTATCTGTGAGGTGTTTGATTGTTCTCTTTGTGACAGTGTGGTTTTCTCTGAGTACTCTGGTTTCCTCTCTCAGACAAATGGGGTTAGTAAGTTCATTGATCGCGTGTGTATTTGAGCAGTGTGGGCTTGTGGGCAGGGATGGCTGTAGCTCTAAATTAAATTTATCAGAGCACAATATCAAACATCAATTGAACTTTGCTTCATTCAGAGCTATCATACAGAGCCAATGACACAAATGTTGGTCAAAGAAGATGGTTTTAGGGACATCTGCGAAGACGAAGGAGGAGCAGATAGTTGAGGTTTCGGGAGGGAAGACATGATCTTTGATCTGTAGAATGTGAAGGCTCAGGTGACGAGATTAAATTTAAAATTTTTAATATTTACATGTTACTAATAATACGGAGTGAGAGTATGGGATCATATCATCTCTGTATATATTTGCATATAATGATAATGATTGGCTGAGAGCTGTAGCCACACCTACTGGCCAGGTCATAAGGTGCTGCACCTAACCAGACCCAGGTCAGTCTGGACTGGTCGGCCTCAATGTACTCCACTCCAGTCTTTTGCTATCCAATTACATCCAATTAACCGACAAACCCGTATGTTTTGGAGGGTGGAAGGAAACCAAATCACCCGGGAAAACACGTGTAGGTCAAAGGGAGAACGTGCAAATTTCTCACGAACAACGTTGGACTCGAACCCGACTCGGCGGTGCTGTAACAGCATTGTTCTAACCTCTACACTAACTGTGCCACCCCTGAGCCTGAGCCTCAGTCTTCAGTCTGAGTTGCCAGGGTGCCAATTACCCTGGAGGATTGAACCCTAGTGGAGATGAGGATGGTGGATGAGACAGAGGTGAGAATGGTATCATCGAGTTGGTCCTTTCCTGGGGGTTGGACAATGGTGGTAGGTCTCTTCTAGATTGAGAGCAAGATCAGTAAGTGGGACAATGAGAGACGGTGGGGAAGAACAGCAGTAGATGTTTTGACATGTGATGTCACGTATATATGCTGACAATAAATCTGAACTTTCACTTTGGCAGAGAGAGGCCATCAGTTCCCAGAATGGTCTTTGATTTGAAACCTCCATTAGGGGTGATAAGAAGGAAATCCACGCCCACCAAAGGATCAAAGTCACTGCAGATTTGATAACCGTGCATTTATCTCAACTGAAATTAATTTCTACTTGCACCAGTGCTGAAAAATAACTCCCAGTCCAGTTTCATGCAGCCAAGGCTAAAGTGGACTTTTTTACCCGAAGCACTCTGATAAAATGGAAGTTTTCATTCACTCAATGTTCCCATGGTTCCCAGTATGTCATTGATTGATGGATTCTATTCACTCCCAGTCACTTTTTATTGTACCTGGGCACTTGCTGCTAGAGTGCACTATTTTTAGTTAATTAGTTTCATCATTTCCTGGCCCCAGCTAGGGGAAACTCAGTTGTGCTTTATGGAGAGATTTCTTTGAATTTTGTACCCCGTTTATGAGAGGTATGTGATGAAATATCTTCTCTTCAGCATGCATTTGAAGCCAAGAGATCGGCCATCTTGGATTTGCTGGAACCTGCCATTGATTATTTTGGCGCTTTTGAAGGATTAAACAAAGAAATTCTTGACTTTAAAATGGTCAGAGCATCCACTGAGCAAAGTTTCTTGTCTTTGATCAGCAGCCATGCCATATTTAACCACATCACCTATGGGTTTTTTATGGTTAGATTTCCTGCCTGGATGCTGTGGATATAAGGAAGGTCATTGGGACAGAGTGTTGTACAGCGCGGAAATGGGCCCTTCGACTCAACTCGTCCAGGTTGTCTGCCTAAGCTCATCCCACTTGCTTGTGTTTGGCCCACATCTCTCCTGCCTCAGTCCTTTATGTGGCAGGGTTTCGTATGGTTTGCAGCTCTCTTTCCCACTCCCTCAATGATTTTAGATTCTGGAAAACCGAGGTCTAGTACAGTAGTGCAGTGGTTAGAATTGTTGCCTTATGTCTCCAGGGACCTGGGTTCAATCCTGGCCTCAGGTGTTGTCTGATGGATTTTGCTCTGATTTCTTTAACATCTCAAAGAATGCAGGCTAAGAAGTTTATTGGGTTCTTGTCAACAACCGGTCTAGTTAAGTGATCATCTGAAAGTAAAGCAGAGTGACAGAAGAACAAAGTAGGGGAGAGGACTGAAAGAATTACACTGCTGAGGATATGGACCAGTGCACCTAATGACCTCTTCTGTCACTTTCATAAGTTTTCAGTACATTTTTTGAAAGATATTTTACATTTTTTTGATGTGGGGTATGGAGCAGCAAATGAATTAATAGCCATAAGTGACACTTTCTAATTAAATTGCGGAGCAGAATTAAAAGGACTCCAGCTCCTCGTCTTCTGCATTAAGAAGACAAGCTGGTGTGTTTTATTCAGGGCACATGGTGGATTTGGTGACGACTATGCTCTCCATGTTGGCGAACGGTCAGTGCTCAGCAGCTGACCTGCAGTGTACAACGTGAAAACCTGTAGTTTGCCTTTTCTCTCTGAAATAGTATCTCTGACACATAGCCACGGCAGAAACAAATTTCAATGGTCTGTGCTTTCTGAAGTAGGGTTACAGTTCAGGTTTATTGTCACGAGTCCCAAGATGCAATGACAGAGGTTGATTTGTGAGTAGACCACTAGACATCTCATGCACATACAGCAAGTAAGACTCAGTGCAGAGCTACAGAGAGAGGTCAGATGGTACAGAGCGAAGGTAGTATAATTTTTCTATAGTGAGGTTCACTCATGAGTCCACTGAAAAGACTATGTTATTCAACCAGCTAGTGCGAGATCTCACAATTGTGAATGTTCTTCCTGACTTTGTTGGGGGGGCGGGGGGTGAAGTAATGAAGAGAGTGTGATGGGGGTGGGATTAGTCTTTAACTGGGTTGGCTGCTTTTCCAAGGTAGCAGGAGTTGTAGGTTGGATGGATGAAGGTGGGGAGGGGAGAATGTGGGTGAGATGGAACTGAGGGAGAATGTGTGCAATGGTGTCAATGGAGGGGAGGGGATATGTGTGATAACCTGAGCCAGATTCACAGTCCTCTGCAGGATCTTGTAGTCTTGGGCAGAGCAGTTCCCGTCCCATGTAGAAGTTGTTGAGAGATACAGGTAACATCAAATTTCCTCAGGCTTCTGAATCACAACTAACGCAAGAGAGCAAGAAAAATACATCATGAAAGTGCAGCTAAAAATGGGTACAAAATCACTGATGATGAGTAGCTGCAAACCGTTCATTGATTTTCATTAACATGCAGTTCAAGATTCACAAATAACTTGTGACTGTAATTGATGTATTTTCAAAGGAAATGCACACAGAATTGATGGTAACTTCACGTCTCCCCTTCATCTACACCTTCCGCTATCTCGGAAAAGCTGTCACCATATTAAAAGGCCATCCCATCCTGGTTACACACTTCATTCCCTCCTTCCATCAAGCAGAGGATATATGAGCTTGGAAGTATGAACCTCCAGATTCAAAGGTAGTTTGTTTCCTGTTGTGATTAGACTCAGGAAAATGCAAGATTCCATTGATTGGTATGTACACAAAATGCACAAAAATGGTTGCTTGCCCTGAGAAGGCAAATGAGTCACCAAGTAATCCAGCACTGCTATTAAAACTAGAAAGAAAAGCAGGAGAGAGTCCCTTCAGGGTCAGTGTCCGTGGATTCAACCCTCTCCCACCAGCTTCGAGCCCTCGTAACCTCCGTAGTCGCGTGAACTTCGGTTCAGCATTGAATTTGACCTTGAGGCATTCAAATCGCACCTCCTTGTCCTCTGGCTCTGAATCCCTGAAGCTGTCAACGGCTGAGATCGTTTGGGAGCTGTGCTTGCCATTGGCAGTCTCACGGGGTCCTGGTTCTTAGTACCCAAAGCCAGTCTCCAGCAGCCTGCAGCCTGGTGTGAGGTCTTTGGCTGCCAAGCCCCACAGTAAAGCCAGATCCACTGCTGTGGTTTCTTCCTCAGTAGGGTCCTCTTCCTGTCTTCTCCCTCAACCACTGAGTGGGGTGGGGGGGGGGGGAACTATCCTCATGCTGTGGTGTCTTCTTGAACGGACCATGCATTTAAAAAGTGACCATTAGCATAGTTATGGAAAAGGATAGGAATATACAAAATAGGAAAGTGTTTAATTGGGGAAGGGTTAATTACCATACCATGGGATTAAGCAGGAATTTAGGAGGGTAAATTGGGAAAAGATGTTCTCAGGGAAATGCAAAGCACAAAGGGGTGGCAAAATTAGCACAAAGCTGTTACAGCACCAGCTATTGGGGTTCAAATCCTGAGCCGTCTTTAAGGAGATTGCACGTTCTCCACTTGTTTGCATGGGTTTGCTCTGAATGTTCCAGTTTCCTCCCACTGTTCCAAAAGGTGCAGGGGTGTAGGTCAACTGGGTGTAATTGGGTGGCACGGACTCATGGGCTGAAAGGGCCTGATACTGTGGTGCATATCTAAATTTAAAATAAATGTGGAGGAGTTGAGGGACTATTTGCCTGGGATGGTGGATAGGTTTGACCCACGGAGACAGCGAACAGATGGTAGGATAAAGGCAGCATGGTTGACAAAAGAGGTGGAAAGGCTACTCAGGAGGAAGAAGGAAGTGTACTAAGCTTTAGGAAGCAAAAGTCAGGAAGGGCTCATATTTAGCAACAGGAAGGATCTTGAAAGAGACTTAAGGGGGAATGAGAGGGTCATGGCAAGTAAGGTTAAGGAAAGCTATAAGGTGCTCTATGCATCAGTCATGAGTGGGAGAATAACGAGAGTTAAGGTAGATAACGGAGAGAATATGCCTGGAGGTAGGGGAGGTCCTAAATGAATATTTTGCTTCAGTGTTCACCAGATAACAGGACCTTGATCAGTGTGAGGCCAAGTGTAGAATAGTGATGGAGCATGTTGAGGTTAAGAAAGAGGAACCTCTTAAAAACATTTGGATAGATATACCCCCAGTTACTTCATGAAGCAAGGAATGAGATTGATGGCGATTGGCAAAGATGTTTGAATCCTCACTGGCCACAGAGGAGGTACCAGAGGGCGGAGAATGGCAAATGTAGTCCCCTTGTTTAAAAAAAGTAGTCAGGAGAATCCTGGGAATTATATGTCAGTGGTGGGCAAAGTATTGGAGAGGGTTCTTCGGGACAGGATTCACGTGCATTCAAAGAAGCATGGTCTTCTCAGGGATAGCTTTGTGAGGGGCCAAATTGAGCTTTTGAAGAGGTGACAAAGAAAAGTAATGAAGGTAAGATGATGAATGTGGAATACATGGATTTCAGTAAGGTGCTTGATAAGTTCAGAGGCATGGGATCCAGGGAAACATCACTGCTTGAATTCTAAATTGGTTTGCCTACAGAGACAGAGGGTGGTAGTGGATGGAACAGTGGGTTGGCCCCACTTCTAAACCTTGCACACTTGACATTGGCTGAATAAATAGCTTGAATGTTTCCTCTGGTAGCTTGTGTGTAGAAAATGGGTTCCACTGCTCATACTGAGGAATAGAATTAGAGATGTTGTATTTATGAAATCTGTCTGAATCCTTTGTTAACTACCTTTCAACAGTGGGAGTGAAGATGATCAGGACAGATATTGAGACTTTTTTGTTGTTCCAAAACATTCCTGGACACTCAAATGAGTAAGAAGAATGCCATAATTATAATTAGTAATGTTAGCCCTGTGCTCCTCTCCATCTAGCTTCACAATGTCTTATCCAGTTGGGATCAAGCCCACACATTGAGTTGTAGATGAGTCTCTTCTCTCTGACCAACCTGAGGACATAAATGAGATTATTCCTGCCTAGGGCAGGTGTGACTCCGGTAGAATTGGTCTTCTTGCTAATAAAGTGGAAAATGCTATAACCTGTCATTGATTAGAAGATAAAATAATATTTGAACCCCAGGGGGACCAGGATTCTGGCGGGGATGTTTGCTAGGGTTACTCAGGAGACTTTAAACTAGAATGGCTGGGGGAAGGATTGCGAACCAAATGAAGGAGAACAGCAAGGAGAGGTTAGAGTGCAATCAGAGAAAGCTTGTAGACAGTGTTTGAGGTGGGGGGAAAGGCAGGTGATAGAAAAGGGGGATGCTCTATACGAAGATGGACAGAGGTCAATTGCAAAAGATCATAAGAGAGGTGTTGGTAAAGATAGGGGCAGACAGGAAGTAAAAAGTGGGAAATCTCTAAAATGCATATATTTTAATGCTAGGAGCATTGTAAGGAGGTGGATGAGCTGAAGTTATGGATTGACATTTGGAAGTACAATGTGGTAGCGATTAGTGAAACATGGTTACAGGAGGGATGTAACTGGCAGCTAAATATTCCTGGATTTAGTTGCTTTAGGTGTGATAGAACCAGGGGGCAAGAGGGGGTAGGGTTGCACTACTTGTTAGAGAAACTATTACAGCGATGCTTAGGTGCGATAGAATAGAAGGCTTGTCCAGGGAGGCTATTTGGGTGGTATTGAGAAATGGGAAAGGGGAAGTTACACAGAGGTGTATTATAGACCACCAAGTGGGGAACGCGAATTAGAGGAACAAATTAGTAGGGAGATAGCAGATATTTGTAATAAGCACAGGGTAGTGATTGTGGGGAATTTTAATTTTTCAAATATTGATTGGGAAACCCATTCCGTGAAAGGGCTGGATGGGTTGGAGTTTGTAAAATGTGTGCAGGATAGCTTTTTACATCAATACGTGGAGAGGGAGCTGTGTTGAATTTACTGTTGGGGTATGAGATGGGTCAGGTGACAGAGGTATGTGTGGGGGAGCATTTCGGGTCCAGTGATCATAGTGCCATTAGCTTCAAGATAATTATGGAAAAGGATAGGTCTGGGCCCAGAGTTGAGGTTTTTGAGTGGGGAAAAGCTAAGTTTGAGGAGATGCGAAAAGATTTACAAGGGGTGGATTGGGACCATTTGTTTTCTGGGAAGGATGTAATAGAGAAATTGAGTCTTTTAAAGGAGAGATTTTAAAAGTACAAAACCTTTATAAACCTGTTAGGTTGAAAGGTAAGGTCAAAAGTTTGAGAGAGCCATGGTTCTCAAGGGATATTGGAAACTTGGTTCAAAAAAAGAGGAAGTACTACAATAAATATAAGAAACAGGGAAAAAAGGAGATGTTTGGGTACTATGTTGAATGTAAAAAGAATCTTCAAGAAATTAGAAAAGCTATAAGAAGGTATGAGTTGACTATAGCAAGCAGGGTGAAAATAAATTCAAAGGGTTTCTACAAATATGTAAATAGCAAAAGGAAAGTGAGAGACAAAATTGGTCCAATAGAGAATCAGAAAGGACAAATGTGTGTGGAGCCAAAAGAGATGGGGGAGGTCTTGAACAATTTCTTTTCCTCAGTATTTACTGAGGAGAAGGATATTGAACTGTGCAGGGTAAAGGAAGCAAAGGGGGTAAATATGGAGACTGTAATGATTAAGAAAGAGGTAGTACTGGAGCTTTTGAGACATATAAAAGTGGATGTCTCCAGGTCCTGACAGGATTTTCCCCAGGACCTTGAGAGAAGTTAGTGAGGAAATAGCGGAGGCTCTGGCAGTGATTTTTCAAATGTCATTAGAGACAGGTATAATGCCAGAGGATTGGTGTATTGCGCATGTGGTTCCTTTGTTTAAAAAGGGTTAGAGGAGCAAGCCTAGCAATTATTGGCCTGTAAGTTTGAAGTCTGTGGTAGGTAAATTGATGGAAAGCATTCTTAGAGGTAGTATATATAAATATATGGAGAGACAGGGTCTGATCAGGGACACTCAACACGGATTTGTGCATGGAAGGTCATGTTTGACCAATCTTGTTGACTTTTTTGAAGAGGTGACTAGGAATATTGATGAGGGTAGAGCAATGGATCTTGTCTAAATAAGGTTCCGCATGGGAGGTTAGTTAGGAAGGCTAAGTCCTTGGGTATTAATTTGGAGATAGTCATATGGATTCAACTGGCTGGAAGGAAGGTGCCAGAGAGTAGTAATAGATAATTGTTTGTCAGGATGGAGGCCGGCGACAAGCAGTGTACCTCAGGGTTCGGTATTGGGGCCATTGCTGTTTGTCATATATATTAATGATTTGGGGGATGGGGCGGTAAATTGGATTAGTAAATATGCAGATGATACTAAAATAGGGGGAATTGTGGATGATGAAGAGGGTTTTCAAAGATTGCAGAGGGATCTAAACTGCTTAGAGGAGTGGGCAGAAAGATGGCAGATGGAGTTTAAAGCTGATGAGTGTGAGGTGCTTCATTTTGGAAAGAATAATCAAAGCAAGACATATGTGGTAGATGGAAGGGCATTGAAGAATGCAGTGGAGCAGAAAAATCTAGGACTAATGGTGCATTGTTCCCTGAAGGTAGGAGCACATGCGGATAGGGTGGCGAAGAAGGCCTTTAGTATGCTGGCCTATATAAATTAGTGCATAGAATATAGGAGTTGGGATGTAATGATGAAGCAGTACAAGGCATTAGTGAGGCCAAATTTAGAGTACTGTGTGCAGTTCTGGTCACCGATTTATAGGAAGGATATTAACAAGATAGAGAGAGTGCAGAGAAGATTTACAAAAATGTTGCCTGGGTTTCAGCATCTGGAATACAAGGAGAGATTAGGTCTTTATTCATTGGAATGTAGAAGGCTGAGAGGGGATTTGATAGAGGTGTTTAACATAATGAGAGGGAAAGATAGAGTTGATGTTGGAAAGGCTTTTCCCATTGAGAGTAGGAATGATGGATACAAGAGGTAATGGGTTGAGAGTTGACGGGCAAAGGTTTAGGAGTAACATGAGGGGGAACTTCTTTACTCAGAGAGTGGTTACTGTGGGAATGGGCTTCCCGTAAAGGTGGTGGAGGCAGGGTCAATTTTGTCATTTAAGAAAGAGTTGGATAAGTATATGGATGGGAGAGGGATGGAGGGATATGGGCAGAGTGCTGGTAAGTGGGATTAGAGGAGGGTACTTGGATCAGTGCGGACTAGAAGGGCCAAATTGGCCTGTTTTTGAGCTGTAATTGTTGTATGGTTATATGTTATAATATTTATATCTTTAGAAAAACCAAATAGTGCAATTGCCGGACAAAGATCAAAAGTGATCCTAAGTATGGTTGAAAATGTTCTAAAAATGTCAGTCCAATATTTTTGCAAATTAGGGCAAGTACAAAATATATGTAACAAAGGGGCATCAAAAATTTTACATTTGTCACAAAGTGAGCTAATATCAGAATAAATTCAAGCAAGTTTGTAGCATTTTGCTAAATTGGAAAGATGAGTTCCCACCTACACATCATCAATGGCTATTAGATATTATGTCCTTTTTAAATCTGGAGAAAATTAGACATAATGTCACGAAAATCAAGATTTCTTTTGATAAGACTGGGGGCCCATTTCTAGCTCATTTCTATAATTTGACTAATTAGGTGTGATAATGACTGTCACTGGGCCTGATTGTTTGGATCCCCTGAGGCCACTTGTTCAGATTTAATATTACATACAATATGAATTTTAACTTTGATTACTATAGGTTTGAACTTTTTTCTTTTTATTTTTTCTCACTTATCTCTTTTAATGTTGTATGTATTACCATTTATTGGATTTAGAATTAAGTAGTATTGCTACTGTACCATATGTTATTATTTGTAAATCTGCAAAGGTTTAATCTCCTTTGATTTACTGCTTTTTTTGGTTTGTTTTTCTGATAAAACTCAATAAACATAATTTTAAAAGAAAGGTTTGACTGGGTTAGGATATGGTCGTTTAAAAGTTAGCTGGTTTTTCAAAATCTTTTCACGCCCAGGATGGAAAAATTCCAGTCTTTTCTGCACGTGGTATTTGGTGATCAGTAATTTAGACCTGTGGCTGGTGGGGCATTGTTGACTGAAGTTGCAAAGGAATGTGAGCAGAAGCATGAGTTGCATATCTATTCAAATGCTGAACAGAGGAACTATTCCCCCGTTTCAGATGTTACCATATCCAGCACTGATTTCAAAAAGTGTACCCTGATTTGTCAGGAATTGGAACCCATTCAAGATAAGAATTAATTGTCAAGTTCATAAGTACAATGTACAGATGCACCAAAAGTCATACTTTAGTACACAAGATGGACCAACTACAGTAGTAAAAATTAAACTTATGACAGTATGCCAAAAGATGGGAAAAGTGAAATTAATTAGAGGGAATAGATAAATATTCATGGTAGCACAAGAAAAATGACGTTTCATTAAATCTTTTGGTGGACCTGGTGAAGTTTATGATTAGGTTTAGTTAGGGTGGTTCAAGAGCCTGATAGATGTTGGATAAAATATTTCTTGAGACTAAAGATGCTGCACTTCAGGTTTCTGTATCTTCTGCCTGAAGGCAGCAATGAGATGTTTAGACCAGAGTGATGGATGTCCATTATCATATTGGCTGTCTCCTTAAGTAGGCATGAGGTCAGTGTCTGTGATTGGACTAGGTTTGTCACTTTCTGCAGCCTTCTGTGTTCCTGGGGATTCGAGTTTCCAATCCTAGTCTTGGTGCAACCAGACAGTGTACTCACCACTGTGCCCCTATTGAAGTTTGATGGAGTATTTCCTTGATTCAATAAGTAGAGACATTGGTGTGCATTCCTCATAGTTACCTCCACGTGCTAGACAGTTAAACTTTGGGGTAGTCACTGAGAGAGATGGTATGGTGTGCCTGGCCTTCTAAACCAAGCTATAAGAAGTAGTCATTAGAGCAAATCAATTAATTGTAAAGAACGTTTAGCAGGATGTGGTGGTACACCAACCGCCTACTGCAGGGGGCAACCTCTATACCTGCAGGAGTGTAAGGGGACAGGACAACACTTGGCCAGGTGTCAATCAGTCAGCCTGAATGGATCAAGCCCCACCCGGTAGGGTGTCAATCACCCTACAGGATATAAGCCTGTGCTGGCCTCCCGAGGCCTCACTCAGAGTTGCTGCAGCCACAGCCAACCTGGATCTGTGGAAGTCCATATAACCATTTATGGAGTGGAAACAGGCCATATCGGCCCTTCGAGTCCGCACCGGTTCACTAGAACAACTCCACTAGCTCAACCCTCCCGCTCTCCACCAATAACCCTCCAACCCTCTCACCTCCTTGTACACATCCAACCTTCTCTTAAATGACAGAAGGGACCCTGCCGCAACTATCTAAATTGGAAGATCATTCCATTCTGCCACCACTTGCTGAGTAAAAAAGCCATCTCTAATATTTCTCCTAAAATTTTGCTGCCTTACCCTTAACTCATGGCCTCTTGTTCCAACCTCCTCTGCCTCAGGAGAAAGAGTCTGTTTATGTCTTGTCTATCTATTCCTTTCATAATTTTAAATACCTCTATCGTCCCCTCTCAGTCGTCTATGTTCCAATGAATAAAGTCCCAGTCTCCTTAATCTCTCCCTGTAATCCAGATGCTGTAAGCCAGGCAACATCCTTGTAAACCTTCTCTGCATCCTCTCCACTTTATCTATATCCTTTCTATAATTTGGAGACCAGAACTGAGCACAGTACTCCAAATCAGGCCTCACCAGTGCCTTAAACAGCTGTAGCATCACCTCCCAGCTCCTATACTCTATACTATGATTTATGAAGGCCAGCATACCATATGCCTTCTTAACCACCCTACATAGGAATCCACCTTCAGTGAACTCTGTACCATAGCCCCCAGGTCCCTCTGCTCCTCTGCATGCCTCAATGCCCTCCCTCAATTGTATATGTCCTATTCTTGTTATTTTTACCGAAATGCAACACCTCACACTTGTCTACATTGAATTCCATCTGCCATCTTTCACCCCACTCTTCCAAACAAACCAAATCCTTCTGTAATCGAAGAAAATCTACCTCACTATCTACCACTCCCCCTATTTTTGTATCATCCACATATTTGCTTACCCAGTTAACCACACCCTCCTTTAAATCATTAATATAAATGATAAACAACAAGGTACCCAGCAGCGATCCCTGAGGCACCCTGCTTGTCACAGGCTTCCAACTTGACAGACAATTCTTTCTTATATTTGCATTATCAGGAGGGATGCATAAGGGCACGATGGATGATGAGAATTGGAGTTATGTGGAGGAGATTATTCATAGGGAAAGGTGATGGAAGCAATGTGAATAACAATGTATTAAGATTAGTAAGGTGGTAAATTTTTTAAATTCTCTTTGTGGATTAAAGCCTGTTGTACAGTCCTTACCTTGTATGTGTCTGATTCTGTCTAACAGCGCACCACACAGGACAACTAATATTTAAATAGGTTTCAAACATGCACCATCTTTAACTTTATTCCTTCACCCCTTTTATGGGTATCATCTCCCTGCTCCAAGTTGTTGAAGCCAGCTAGGACCTGAGTGTTAAATTTATCCAGTCTGATCACCAAGTGATCACTTGGATTCTATGTGTCCTGCTACGAACTGGGACTGGTGGTTTAAAGTCTCTTTGTGTTTGAATGGCATTGAGTGGTAGCATTGGGAAGGCGGATGATGGGTTTGTTTCATTGACCCTGTGACTGATCCTCTCAGCAGTTTGCGATAGGGAGGCGGTGTACCCTTCCTGAAGTGGACAATCCCAGGTGTTTTGATGCGGTGGTTTCAGCATTTGGGATTCATTTTGAGATCCTTCAGATTGACCCCTTTGTTTTAATCCAAGCACTGGACATTCCTGATGTTGCAAATGCTGCCCTCTTGTGGTAATGATCTCCTCTGGCCACCTCTCAGACATAAAAAATCATCACCCTCGGCTCCTAGAACGCTTCCACCAGCGTTGTCTCCGCTCCATCCTCAACATTCATTGGAGCGACTTCATCCCTAACGTCGAAGTACTCGATATGGCAGAGGCCGAAAGCATCGAATCCATGCTGCTGAAGATCCAACTGCGCTGGGTAGGTCACGTCTCCAGAATGGAGGACCATCGCCTTCACAAGATCGTGTTATATGGCGAGCTCTCCACTGGCCACCATGACAGAGGTGCACCAAAGAAGAGGAACAAGGACTGCCTAAAGAAATCTCTTGGTGCCTGCCACATTGACCACCGCCAGTGGGCTGATATTGCCTCAAACCATGCATCTTGGCGCCTCACAGTTCGGCGGGCAGCAACCTCCTTTGAAGAAGACCGGAGAGCCCACCTCACTGACAAAAGACAAAGGAGGAAAAACCCAACCCCAACCAACCAATTTTCCCCTGCAACCGCTGCAACCGTGTCTGCCTGTCCCGCATCGGACTTGTCAGCCACAAACGAGCCTGCAGCTGACGTGGACATTTACCCCCTCCATAAATCTTCATCTGCGAAGCCAAGCCAAAGAAAAGAAAGAAAAAGTACAGCACAGGTACAGGCCTGACAGAGCAAAATAATTTAAGAATTATTTTCCAGAACTCGATAGACTCAAGATCAGTACCCATAGATTGGAGGGTAGCTAATGTTACCCCACTATTTAAAAAGGGGGGTAGAGAAAAAGCGGGGAATTATCGGCCGGTGAGCCTTACATCAGTAGTGGGCAAAATGATGGAATCCATTATTAAGGATGTTCTTCTTTGGCTTGGCTTCGCAGACGAAGATTTATGGAGGGGGTAAAAAGTCCACGTCAGCTGCAGGCTCGTTTGTGGCTGACCAGTCCGATGCGGGACAGGCAGACACGATTGCAGCGGTTGCAAGGGAAAATTGGTTGGTTGGGGTTGGGTGTTGGGTTTTTCCTCCTTTGCCTTTTGTCAGTAAGGATGTAATAGCGGAGCATATGACTAGCAGAGAAGGGATCGGACAGAATCAACATGGATTTACAAAAGGTAAATCGTGCTTGACAAATCTATTGGAATTCTTTGAGATGGTGACAGGTAAAATAGATGGGGGAGAGCCAGTGGATGTGGTGTACCTGGACTTCCAAAAGGCCTTTGATAAGGTCCTGCATAAACGACTGGCTTCCAAAATCAAGGCTCATGGGATTGGGGGCAAAGTATTTTTTTTTTTTTTTTTTTTAATTTTTTTTATTTTTCACACCATAAATCACATTAGCCATGATATACACAATTTCTTTTTCACACATATACAGTGACTTTTTCTCCCCCCCCTTTCCTCCCAAACCACCCCCCCACCCCCCCTCTCATCCATTTTAGGTATACAATCTAGGTTGCATTAATCCAGTCAGACAATGTTGTCATTCAACAAAATTACACCAGAAATTCTACTGAGTCCATTCTTTTCTTTCCTTCTCCTTCCATCAACTTAGGTAATGTTTGTCCCCGGTAGGTTTTCGCTATTGTATTTAATGTAAGGCTCCTATACTTGTTCGAATATTTCAATATTATTTCTTAACCAATATGTTATTTTTTCTAATGGAATACATTTATTCATTTAAATTTGGTAGTTTATTCCTTTTAATTTGGTTATGTATTCCATTAATATTTAAAGACATATAGTTCAGCGTAGCCCTTTTATATTTTGTTTATCTTCTCTTTCCGTTTTTCCATCTTTACCTTTCCTCCTTTTCCATTTCTGTTTTCTTATTTTCAACTCTTTATAAGACAACATTCCTACAACATCCAACATTTTCCTTATTCTCCTATTTCTATCTTATTTATTCCCAATCTCCCATTCACCTCCTGAGTTGTCCTTTATCCCTTGTCGGACAACCACATCTCCCCTCTCCATTTGGATTTGCGAATCCACTCGCAAGCGTCAACTGATTTTGCAGTGACCGCTATTTCCCCCCACCCCGCCTCCCCCAGAAAAGATTTCACTTTTCATATGTCACAAAGGTCACTCTTTTAATTCCCTCCTTATTCTCTCTATTCCATTACCTTCCCTTATTAATTCTTGTCTATACTATCTATATTTTCCTCTAAGTACAGATACATTCACGTATGCTCCTTGTCTCTATTCACTCTTATACCTCTTTACCCGCATACATATCAATCGTGATCATTTTTACTCTCATTACCCGTCTTCATCCCTCAGTCTATTTTTGTCTTTACCCACATACATATCAATTGTGATCATCTTAACTCTCATTACCCGTCTTCCTCCCTCAGTCTATTTTTGTAATTGTTCTGCAAATTTTCGTGCTTCTTCTGGATCCGAGAATAGTCTGTTTTGTTGTCCTGGAATAAATATTTTCAATACCGCTGGATGCTTTAGTATAAATTTATACCCTTTCTTCCATAAAATCGCCTTTGCTGTATTGAACTCTTTTCTCTTCTTTAGGAGTTCAAAACTTATATCTGGATAAATGAAGATTTTTTGCCCTTTATACTCCAGTGGTTTGTTGCCCTCTCTTACTTTTTCCATTGTCTTCTCCAGTACCTTTTCTCTTGTAGTATATCTTAGGAATTTTACTACAATAGATCTTGGTTTTTGTTGTGGTTGTGGTTTAGAGGCCAATACTCTATGTGCCCTTTCTATTTCCAATTCTTGCTGTAGTTCTGGACATCCTAGGGTCTTAGGGATCCACTCTTTTATAAACTCCCTCATATTCTTGCCTTCTTCATCTTCCTTAAGGCCCACTATCTTTATGTTATTTCTTCTGTTATGGTTTTCCATTGTATCTATTTTTTGAGCTAGTAGTTCTTGTGTCTCTTTAGTTTTTTTATTAGATTTCTCCAATTTCTTTTTTAAGTCTTCTACCTCCATTTCTGCTGCTACTGCCCGCTCTTCCATCTTGTCCATTTTCTTTCCCATTTCTGTTAAGGTCATCTCCATTTTATTTATTTTCTCTTCTGTGTTGTTTATTCTTTTTCTTAAATCCTTAAATTCCTGTGTTTGCCATTCTTTAAATGATTCCATGTATCCTCTAATAAGAGCAAGTATATCCTTTACCTTGCCTCTCTTTTCTTCTTCTATTTCACCATACTCTTCCTCTTCTTCTTCCTCTGGGTTGGCCATCTGTTGTTTCTTTGTTGCCCTTTCCTCCTCTTCTTTCTTGTTTCTGTTGTCTTCTGTGGTCTCTTCTTGCTGCAGGTGTTCTGCAGCTGTCGTTGCCGGCTGTGGAGATCGACTCCCCAGCTGGTCCCCCCTCCCGTCGGTGTGTTTTTTTTCATTCGCATCGCGCATGCGCGAAACTTCGCGCATGCGCGGTTGCGCACTTTTACTCGGCTCTGCGAGCCATTTTTGTAGTCCATTATTTACCGACCTGAGGGAGCGGGTTTCTCTCTCCGCAGCGGGCCTCTTCGGACAGGTAAGGCCTTCACCTTTTTCCTCCTTTGTCTTCTCTTCCTCTCTTCTTACCGTTGCTTTCGACTTTTCTTTTTTTGTCGCCATCTTCTTTCCACCTTTATACTCACTTTTCTGTAACTTTTATTTCTGTGCCTTTGTGTTTTCTCTTGTTTTTCCCGACTTTTCTGGAGAGGGCTGGAGTTCACCGTCCGGCCACTACTCCATCGCGTGACTCCTCCGGGGGCAAAGTATTGATGTGGATTGAGAACTGGCTGGCAGGTAGAAGACAGAGAGTTGGGATAAATGGCTCATTTTCTGAGTGGCAGGCGGTGACCAGTGGGGTACCACAGGGATCTGTACTGGGACCCCAGCTGTTCACAATTTACATTAATGATCTGGATGAGGGGATTGGATGTAATATCTCCAAATTTGCAGATGACACTAAGCTAGGAGGGGTTGTGTGCACGGAAGAGGGGGTCAGGAAGCTCCAGTGTGATTTGGACAAATTGAGGGAATGGGCAGATACATGGCAAATGCACTACAATGTGGATAAATGTGAGGTTATCCACTTTGGTAATACAAACCAGAGGGCAGATTACTATTTGAATGGCAATAGATTAAGAGATGGGGAAGTGCAGAGAGACCTAGGGGTACTTGTACATCAGTCTCTGAAGGCGAGCATGCAGGTACATCAGGTGGTTAAAAAGGCAAATGGTATGTTGGCCTTCATATCAAGAGGGTTTGAATATAGGAACAAGGATACCTTACTGCAGCTGTACAGGGCTTTGGTGAGATGCACCTGGAGTATTGTGTGCAGTTTTGGTCACCTTATCTAAGGAAGGATGTTCTTGCAATGGAGAGAGTGCAGAGGCGATTCACCAGGCTGATACCTGGAATGGCAGGAATGACTTATGAGGAAAGATTGCGCAAATTGGGATTGTACTCCCTGGAGTTTAGAAGATTGAGAGGGAATCTCATAGAGACATATAAAATTCTGGCAGGACTGGACAGAATGGATGCAGATGGGATGTTTCCAATGATGGGAAAATCCAGAACCCAGGGCCATGGTTTGAGGATAATAGGCAAACCATTTAGGACCAAGATGAGGAGGAATTTCTTTACCCAGAGGGTGGTGAATCTGTGGAATTCATTGCCACAGAGGGCAGTAGAGGCAGGTTCATTAAATATATTTAAGAGGGAATTAGATCTATTTCTTCAGTATAAGGGTATTAAAGGTTACGGAGAGAAGGCGGGGACGGGGTACTGAACTTTAAGATCAGCCATGATCTCGTTGAATGGCGGAACAGGCTCGAAGGGTCGAATGACCTACTCCTGCTCCTATCTTCTATGTTTCTATGTGTCTGCACTGAGCACGATGTCCAAATTAACCAAAATCTTAGCTGCTTGCACCTGATACACTCTGTTCCCTTCATATTCATGCTTCTATCTGGAAGACTCTTTAATGCTCCTCTTGTATCTGTATCTTCTGCCTTTCGTAGCATTCACTTCCAGGCACTTGTCTCTCTTGGTCTATAAAAGAAAACTTGCCTCACACATCTCCCTTAAACTTGCTTCTCTCTCCTTAATTTGATGCCGTCTAATGCAGCCGTTCTCAACCTTGTTTTGGCTATGGTCCTCTTAGGACTCCACTCCAAATTTATGGGCCTCCCTTCCCTGTAAAGTGGTCATTCAGTTAGTTTCTTCCATACTTCTCTCCTACCAGCTACATCAAAAAAACCTAAAAATATGATTTCAGTCTGTGATTTCCACCCCCCCCCCCCTTAAATGTGCTGTGATCCCTGGGGTGGGGGGTGGTGAATGGCCCCCATTGAGAATGGCTGCTCTAATGTTTGATAATTTTACCCAGGGAAAAAGATTCTGCTACACAATGAATGCCCCTCATAATTTTATAAACTTCAATCAGGTTCTCCCTCAGCCTCCAACACTCCAGAGAAATCAACCCAAGTTTGTCCAACCTCTCCTCCGAGCCCATATCCTCTAATCCAGGCAACATCCTGGTAAAACTCTTCTGTGTCCTTTTCCACAGTCTCTGTACCTTTTCTATGATGGGGTGATGATTAGTGATTGTGACTGAAAGGTGGGGGGAAGAATGGGGAGGACCGATCAGCAGCAGATCCTTTACTGAAGACTGAAGGACAACTTGCTTCCACTAATTTTTGTGGGCTGTGAGCTGGCAGAACAGGAGATGGTCAATGGGATGGGCTAGTGGGGGGGTGGGGGGGGAGGAATCGGAGTGGTTAGTTTGAGGTGGCACACTCCTTCTGCCACTAACCTTGAGTTTCATACTGCCATCTGCAATGTTGATGAGTTTATTGTCATGCACATTGTACATTGGACTTGCACACTGAAATTCCTGCGTGCTGCAACTGAACAGGTATTTTGTAAAAGAAAAACAACCACAATAGTATACTAATTGAATTTAAATACAAATAAATATTCGAAATAATCCTTATCATAAAAAGTGACTTGGCAATAGTGCAGACAGTCCTTTTGTGGTGTTGGAGCAGTCCCTGATTGGTGAAACAAGAGGAAATTCAAGAGCCATTGGAAAGAAACTGTTCTTGAACCTGGACTTCAGGCTTCTGTACCTTCTGCCAAAAAGTAGCAGTGAGAAAAGTTATGACCAGGTGATTGGGGTGGGGGGGTCTTTCATGAAGCTGTATGCCTTGAGGCAGTGCCTCATGTGGACACTTTGACCACAAGATGCTGGACATATTACACTTTTCCAAGGAAATTTGAGCACATGCTTGAATCATTTCCCTAATCCATTTCAGACTTCTTCCAATGACACGGCTTGTAACAGTGCTGGTTTTGTGAGCAACATAACGCCCATTGGTAGGAAATTAATGTGTTTTGGGCCTCAGCATTGGGACTGGTCAGTTGATTGAGAAAGTATGAGTAGCATCTCTCCAGTACTTTGAGTTGCCTGCTGAATGCAGTGACTTTGAAGCATACCGGAGGACAAAGTTAATATCTGCCAAGTGGACTGAGTTATTTAAGACATAAAAGTGCTGGAGTTACTCAGCAGGTCCCTCTGGTCTTTGGAATCAAAGATTATATAAACCTACATTTCAGGCATGAGCCCTTCATCAAGTTATGAGCAAAAAGCAGGCAAGCATCTGAATAAAAAGGTGAGGGGAGGAGGGAAGAAGGGGCAGGGAGAGGTACACAGACCAACAGCTAAGAGGCCAAAGGTGGACATGGAGAAGAGGGCAGGAGAAAAAAAGCTGAGAATTGATCAGGGTGGGGGATTGCCCTATTAATATAGAGCTGGAGGAAAGGAGACAGAGGGATGGGGGGTGGATAAGAGAGAGAAAGACGCAAGGGATGGGGAGCTGGAGGAAAGGATACGGGGATGGGGGGAGAGAGAGAGACGTGAGAGGTGGGGAGCTGGAGGAAAAGAGTCATGGAGATAGGGGGGTGAGAGATGGGAGGGGCCTAACAGAAACTGGAAACATCAAGTATTAATGCCATCTGGTTGAAGGGTGCCCAAGGCAATAAGACATAGTAGTTCCTCCAATTTGTGAGTGGTCTCAGTTGGGAAGAGCATGAGACCATGGACAGACTTGTTGGAATACAAAATGAAATGGTTGGCCACTGGGAAATCCTTGCTATTCCAGCGGACAGAACAAACATGCTCGATGAAGTGGTCTCTCTCTCCCCTCCCCTATCATTTTGTTTCCAGCTCTGCATTCACAGAGCTACCCCCTCCACCCGACCAATTCTCAGCTTTTCTTTCCTGGTGTCCTATCCACTGGGATTGCAGTGGAGCTGAGAGTTAAGCTCGCGGTTGGCATGCCAACTTGAAGCCAACTTTAGCGGGGGATGAATTTCGGTGCTTTGCCTAAATCATGACCTTGGTGTTGTGCAGTGGAAGCTGGTTGTGCGTGGTTCATTTTAATGTGAGATGGTTGTGGTACAATGGCCACCCCATGGGCCAGGCAGAGAGAAGTCCTGTTTTGATCTCCAATCAATGTGGACAGGAGTGTTGGCCTGAATAGCTCATTTCCATGCTGTATCTGTGACTGTCAGGCAGACCAGGCTGGCCTATTGATGTGCACAGTCTTGCACGCATTCTCTGTCTCGCTCTCTCGCATTGGTTTCTGCCAGTCTTATGCTGCCACTTCTGTGTAGTACAGTGATCACCAATGACCAGCAATGTTGCTTGGGTTTGATCACCCACCATCAGAATGGAAACTTCCTGCAGCAATGTACAAAATGCTGGAGGAACTCAATGGGTCAGGTAGCAACTGTGGAAATCTATAGACTCTTGATGAAAACCCTTTATCAGGAACGTCGACTGTTGCCTTCCATGGATGCTGCCTGACCCACGAAGTTCTTCCAGTGTTTGCGTTTTGCTGCAGGTTCCCAACATCTGTAGACTTCTATTTTACCCCTCGAAGATGCCTGCATTAATTTGCAGCATTAAAGTGATCCCCCCCCCCTTTGCAGTGCTTTTTTTCGATTGAATTCTGCCATTGAAACTTTACCTGGTGTGATTGGGTTGAAAAGAAGGCAGGCTCGTGGTCGATGGTGTTACTTCACCTGTGCTAGTGTTACCCCTCAACCTGTGCAGCACCTGGACTGTTTGAACACTACACTATGCAGTTCTGTTTTACTTTGCACTACATGTTGCACTTGAGAATGGGTTGTCTTGCCTGGATAGCACTCAGCACAAAGCTTTTCACTGTATTTTGGTGCACATAACAATATATAATACAATTCCCACCTCCCTGCCACACCCTCATTTCTTTCATTTCTTCCAGCTGTCCCTTGTCCATCTCTCTTCTGCTCTACCTGCTTCCATTAACAACTGCCTTGCCAACTCTTCTTGCTCTCAACCACTCTGCGCACTCCACTTTAGCTTCTCCTCTGGGTTGCCCGTTTTCTACTTCTAAAGCTCCTGTTCTTGCCGCTGGTTCCCATTTTTTAAAATCTCTCCACCATCCTTTCTCCATTCACTGCCCTGCCATCACCTTGCTCATGTTTTCTTCCCGATGCCTCATGCTGTTGCTCCTCAGCCACCACCTTCCCCTTGCATATGCCCCTCCTCTCCCTTTCCTACTGTGTCATTGCCCTTCTCTTCGTTCAGCAATCTGTGGCTGCAATCTCTCCTCAGCCCCCTTCCACTTTCAATTTACTCAAAGTATCTGGGCATCACTGGCTCTTGTTGTCTGCCACTAATTGACATCAATTAATCAGTAATAAAACTGAGGAGGTGGCGAAAAGACCACCCCACTGATGCTACTTGGAGTTAAGAAGACAGACGAGGTTAAGGATTCCACAAATGAGAGAATACCAAGTTAAGGAGGCAATAGGAATTTCTTGTCATTGAGGTTGGTTAACCTATGGAATTCTCCACATCCAGAGGATTGGGGAGACTTGATCGCGAGAGAGATTTAAAAAGGAGGTTGATATGTTTTGAAGGATTGGGGCATTGAGATCTGTGGGGAACAGGCACAGAAGATGAGCTGAAGCCTGGGACAGATCTGCTGGGATCATATGGGTACTGTGGCAGTTTTGGTGGGCTACCTTAGCTCCCATTTTCATGTGACCAAGTAAGAAGAGGACATTCCCTTCCCCGAAGGATATTAGTGCACTGGTTGGGTTTTTAATGACAACCCAAAAGACTAACGATCAGCAGTCATGATATTAAATCGCCTTCACTTCCATGAATTTAACTTTGATGGGTTTCAAATCAGGTTCAAGTTCGCATACAACCCAATGAAACTGTGTCTCTCCAGACCATGGTACTCTCTCAAAAACCCACAATGATCACATAAATAATACAAATAAATAGATAAATATGTGGATGATTTACTCAGTTATCAGTCTCACAGCCTGCGAGAATAAATTGTTCCCTATCTTGGCAATCCTGAATTTGATGCTCCTGTACCTCCTCCTTGATGGTCGTGGGTCGAATATAATGTGTGTTGGGTGGAAAAGATCTATAATTCTTTGAGTCTGAAATAGAAAAGTCCGAAGTAGGAAATGTTATCAACAGAGAAAAGGGCCATTTTAATGATTCTCTATATAGATTTCAGCCCATACCACCAATGATGCAGCCAGACAGGACATTCTCCATTGTGCTCCTTGAAAAGGTTGGCAAGATGGCGAGCATTCTCACCCTCCTCAACTTGCTTAGGAAGTGTAGGTGCTGTTGCATGTTACTGACTAATGAGGCAACGTTGTGGGTCCAGGATAGGCTGTCTCTGAATCTGTGATCTACACCCATTTCTCCTCCCCTCCCTCTCCTGACTCCCCTCTTTATGGATAAATACTGGATGCAAAAAAAACTGCATTAAAATGCTTAAAAGTTAAATCTCACTGGGATTATTTTCCACTGAAGCTTGCTGACACACGTGATTGAAGAATAAAAGATTATGCATGTTATTCGAGGTCAGGGAACTATCTTCCTAAAGCAAACTGGATTAATGCATCAGCGCAGCAATGGAACATTCCCCTCACTTGGAGGACAACAGCCAGATCTCTATAAGTAACACTGCCACATGCACCAAGCTCATGTGCAAAAAATGGCCCAAAGACCTTATTTCATCATATTTGCAAAGGATGTGACCAAAAAAATTCCCAAATAAATCCAGGTCACTTACTTTAAAATAAAAGTGCCAGTGATTCCCCTGACATAAGCTTTTTTTTAATGGTGATTTTATTTATAAGCAATTGTCTGAAATTGAGGTCAGTACAGCAGATAATCATCTGGGAAATGGGCATTTCCCAGGATTGGGCCGTTCTTGTCCCATTTTGGAGTTCAGCTTCCCACGACTTCGTGTGGGGCCACTTTTGGATGAATAAGGATCTCCTAGTTAATAATGTCATCCAGAAGGCTTGGTGTCGACCAGAACTTTTATCAAGGGTTTACCAAGTTGATAAGAAGTAAAACACGAGTCTGTAGACACCGTGGTTGAAGTAAAACCACAATGCTGGAGAAACTCAGCTGGTCAAGCAATGTACTTAAAATAGCAAAGATAAAGGTACATAGCCAATGTTTCGGGCTTGAGTTGGTAATGTATATTTATCTTTGCGACATAAAGCACACTGTTTGACCAGCAGAGTTTCTCCAGCATTGTGTTTTTACCAAGTTGGTAACGTCCTTTACTGTCACAATATCATTGAGCCTTGCAGTATTTTGTCGTGCTGCCTAGTGTAGGCAGTGCCGACTGCATGAATTCTGCTCAATGTGATCATTGGAACTTTCCGATGACTGTGGAAATAGTCGGAGCTCATTTAACCTCCTCAAATTAAAGTTTATTGTCACATGCACAAACACACATGATGATATTTCTTTTTTGAGCAATCCAGTTAGTCATACAGATCTACACAGCTTTCCGAACATTCGAATTACAAAAATTTTGCTTATGAGAGATTTCAGAGGAACACTCTAGTTTTGTAAAGGGGGTATACCCGTATCCCGTACAAGTAAGGATTTATAGGAACACTCTAGTTTTGTAAAGGGGGTATACCCGTATCCCGTACAAGTAAGGATTTATAGGAACACTCTAGTTTTGTAAAGGGGGTATACCCGTATACCGTACAAGTAAGGATTTATAGGAACACTCTAGTTTTGTAAAGGGGGTATACCCGTATCCCGTACAAGTAAGGATTTATAGGAACACACTAGTTTTGTAAAGTGGGCTATACCCGTATCCCGTACAAGTAAGGATTTATAGGAACACTCTAGTTTTGTAAAGGGGGTATACCCGTATACCGTACAAGTAAGGATTTATAGGAACACTCTAGTTTTGTAAAGGGGGTATACCCGTATCCCGTACAAGTAAGGATTTATAGGAACACTCTAGTTTTGTAAAGGGGGTATACCCGTATCCCGTACAAGTAAGGATTTATAGGAACACACTAGTTTTGTAAAGTGGGCTATACCCGTATCCCGTACAAGTAAGGATTTATAGGAACACTCTAGTTTTGTAAAGGGGGTATACCCGTATCCCGTACAAGTAAGGTTTTATAGGAACACTCTAGTTTTGTAAAGGGGGTATACCCGTATCCCGTACAAGTGAGGATTTATAGGAACACTCTAGTTTTGTAAAGGGGGTATACCCGTATCCCGTACAAGTGAGGATTTATAGGAACACTCTAGTTTTGTAAAGGTGGTATACCCGTATACCGTACAAGTAAGGATTTATAGGAACACTCTAGTTTTGTAAAGGGGGTATACCCGTATCCCGTACAAGTGAGGATTTATAGGAACACTCTAGTTTTGTAAAGGGGGTATACCCGTATCCCGTACAAGTGAGGATTTATAGGAACACTCTAGTTTTGTAAAGGGGGTATATCCGAATACCGTACAAGTAAGGATTTATAGGAACACTCTAGTTTTGTAAAGGGGGTATACCCGTATCCCGTACAAGTAAGGATTTATAGGAACACTCTAGTTTTGTAAAGTGGGCTATACCCGTATCCCGTACAAGTAAGGTTTTATGGGAACACTCTAGTTTTGTAAAGGGGGTATACCCGTATCCTGTACAAGTAAGGTTTTATAGGAACACTCTAGTTTTGTAAAGGGGGTATACCCGTATCCCGTACAAGTAAGGATTTATAGGAACACTCTAGTTTTGTAAAGTGGGCTATACCCGTATCCCGTACAAGTAAGGTTTTATAGGAACACTCTAGTTTTGTAAAGGGGGTATACCCGTATACCGTACAAGTAAGGATTTATAGGAACACTCTAGTTTTGTAAAGTGGGCTATACCCGTATCCCGTACAAGTAAGGTTTTATAGGAACACTCTAGTTTTGTAAAGGGGGTATACCCGTATACCGTACAAGTAAGGATTTATAGGAACACTCTAGTTTTGTAAAGTGGGCTATACCCGTATCCCGTACAAGTAAGGTTTTATAGGAACACTCTAGTTTTGAAAAGGGGGTATACCCGTATACCGTACAAGTAAGGATTTATAGAAACACTCTAGTTTTGTAAAGTGGGCTATACCCGTATCCCGTACAAGTAAGGATTTATAGGAACACTCTAGTTTTGTAAAGGGGGTATACCCGTATCCCGTACAAGTAAGGATTTATAGGAACACTCTAGTTTTGTAAAGGGGGTATACCCGTATCCCGTACAAGTAAGGATTTATAGGAACACACTAGTTTTGTAAAGTGGGCTATACCCGTATCCCGTACAAGTAAGGATTTATCGGAACACTCTAGTTTTGTAAAGGGGGTATACCCGTATCCCGTACAAGTAAGGTTTTATAGGAACACTCTAGTTTTGTAAAGGGAGTATACCCGTATCCCGTACAAGTGAGGATTTATAGGAACACTCTAGTTTTGTAAAGGGGGTATACCCGTATCCCGTACAAGTGAGGATTTATAGGAACACTCTAGTTTTGTAAAGGGGGTATACCCGTATACCGTACAAGTGAGGATTTATAGGAACACTCTAGTTTTGTAAAGGGGGTATACCCGTATCCCGTACAAGTGAGGATTTATAGGAACACTCTAGTTTTGTAAAGGGGGTATACCCGTATCCCGTACAAGTGAGGATTTATAGGAACACTCTAGTTTTGTAAAGGGGGTATACCCGTATACCGTACAAGTAAGGATTTATAGGAACACTCTAGTTTTGTAAAGGGGGTATACCCGTATCCCGTACAAGTAAGGATTTATAGGAACACTCTAGTTTTGTAAAGGGGGTATACCCGTATCCCGTACAAGTAAGGATTTATAGGAACACACTAGTTTTGTAAAGTGGGCTATACCCGTATCCCGTACAAGTAAGGATTTATAGGAACACTCTAGTTTTGTAAAGGGGGTATACCCGTATCCCGTACAAGTAAGGTTTTATAGGAACACTCTAGTTTTGTAAAGGGGGTATACCCGTATCCCGTACAAGTAAGGATTTATAGGAACACTCTAGTTTTGTAAAGTGGGCTATACCCGTATCCCGTACAAGTAAGGTTTTATAGGAACACTCTAGTTTTGTAAAGGGGGTATACCCGTATACCGTACAAGTAAGGATTTATAGGAACACTCTAGTTTTGTAAAGTGGGCTATACCCGTATCCCGTACAAGTAAGGTTTTATAGGAACACTCTAGTTTTGTAAAGGGGGTATACCCGTATACCGTACAAGTAAGGATTTATAGGAACACTCTAGTTTTGTAAAGTGGGCTATACCCGTATCCCGTACAAGTAAGGATTTATAGGAACACACTAGTTTTGTAAAGTGGGCTATACCCGTATCCCGTACAAGTAAGGATTTATAGGAACACTCTAGTTTTGTAAAGGGGGTATACCCGTATACCGTACAAGTAAGGATTTATAGGAACACTCTAGTTTTGTAAAGGGGGTATACCCGTATCCCGTACAAGTAAGGATTTATAGGAACACTCTAGTTTTGTAAAGGGGGTATACCCGTATCCCGTACAAGTAAGGATTTATAGGAACACACTAGTTTTGTAAAGTGGGCTATACCCGTATCCCGTACAAGTAAGGATTTATAGGAACACTCTAGTTTTGTAAAGGGGGTATACCCGTATCCCGTACAAGTAAGGTTTTATAGGAACACTCTAGTTTTGTAAAGGGGGTATACCCGTATCCCGTACAAGTGAGGATTTATAGGAACACTCTAGTTTTGTAAAGGGGGTATACCCGTATCCCGTACAAGTGAGGATTTATAGGAACACTCTAGTTTTGTAAAGGTGGTATACCCGTATACCGTACAAGTAAGGATTTATAGGAACACTCTAGTTTTGTAAAGGGGGTATACCCGTATCCCGTACAAGTGAGGATTTATAGGAACACTCTAGTTTTGTAAAGGGGGTATACCCGTATCCCGTACAAGTGAGGATTTATAGGAACACTCTAGTTTTGTAAAGGGGGTATACCCGTATACCGTACAAGTAAGGATTTATAGGAACACTCTAGTTTTGTAAAGGGGGTATACCCGTATCCCGTACAAGTAAGGATTTATAGGAACACTCTAGTTTTGTAAAGTGGGCTATACCCGTATCCCGTACAAGTAAGGTTTTATGGGAACACTCTAGTTTTGTAAAGGGGGTATACCCGTATCCTGTACAAGTAAGGTTTTATAGGAACACTCTAGTTTTGTAAAGGGGGTATACCCGTATCCCGTACAAGTAAGGATTTATAGGAACACTCTAGTTTTGTAAAGTGGGCTATACCCGTATCCCGTACAAGTAAGGTTTTATAGGAACACTCTAGTTTTGTAAAGGGGGTATACCCGTATACCGTACAAGTAAGGATTTATAGGAACACTCTAGTTTTGTAAAGTGGGCTATACCCGTATCCCGTACAAGTAAGGTTTTATAGGAACACTCTAGTTTTGTAAAGGGGGTATACCCGTATACCGTACAAGTAAGGATTTATAGGAACACTCTAGTTTTGTTAAGTGGGCTATACCCGTATCCCGTACAAGTAAGGTTTTATAGGAACACTCTAGTTTTGAAAAGGGGGTATACCCGTATACCGTACAAGTAAGGATTTATAGAAACACTCTAGTTTTGTAAAGTGGGCTATACCCGTATCCCGTACAAGTAAGGATTTATAGGAACACTCTAGTTTTGTAAAGGGGGTATACCCGTATCCCGTACAAGTAAGGATTTATAGGAACACTCTAGTTTTGTAAAGGGGGTATACCCGTATCCCGTACAAGTAAGGATTTATAGGAACACACTAGTTTTGTAAAGTGGGCTATACCCGTATCCCGTACAAGTAAGGATTTATCGGAACACTCTAGTTTTGTAAAGCGGGTATACCCGTATCCCGTACAAGTAAGGTTTTATAGGAACACTCTAGTTTTGTAAAGGGAGTATACCCGTATCCCGTACAAGTGAGGATTTATAGGAACACTCTAGTTTTGTAAAGGGGGTATACCCGTATCCCGTACAAGTGAGGATTTATAGGAACACTCTAGTTTTGTAAAGGGGGTATACCCGTATACCGTACAAGTAAGGATTTATAGGAACACTCTAGTTTTGTAAAGGGGGTATACCCGTATCCCGTACAAGTGAGGATTTATAGGAACACTCTAGTTTTGTAAAGGGGGTATACCCGTATCCCGTACAAGTGAGGATTTATAGGAACACTCTAGTTTTGTAAAGGGGGTATACCCGTATACCGTACAAGTAAGGATTTATAGGAACACTCTAGTTTTGTAAAGGGGGTATACCCGTATCCCGTACAAGTAAGGATTTATAGGAACACTCTAGTTTTGTAAAGGGGGTATACCCGTATCCCGTACAAGTAAGGATTTATAGGAACACACTAGTTTTGTAAAGTGGGCTATACCCGTATCCCGTACAAGTAAGGATTTATAGGAACACTCTAGTTTTGTAAAGGGGGTATACCCGTATCCCGTACAAGTAAGGTTTTATAGGAACACTCTAGTTTTGTAAAGGGGGTATACCCGTATCCCGTACAAGTAAGGATTTATAGGAACACTCTAGTTTTGTAAAGTGGGCTATACCCGTATCCCGTACAAGTAAGGTTTTATAGGAACACTCTAGTTTTGTAAAGGGGGTATACCCGTATACCGTACAAGTAAGGATTTATAGGAACACTCTAGTTTTGTAAAGTGGGCTATACCCGTATCCCGTACAAGTAAGGTTTTATAGGAACACTCTAGTTTTGAAAAGGGGGTATACCCGTATACCGTACAAGTAAGGATTTATAGAAACACTCTAGTTTTGTAAAGTGGGCTATACCCGTATCCCGTACAAGTAAGGATTTATAGGAACACTCTAGTTTTGTAAAGGGGGTATACCCGTATCCCGTACAAGTAAGGATTTATAGGAACACTCTAGTTTTGTAAAGGGGGTATACCCGTATCCCGTACAAGTAAGGATTTATAGGAACACACTAGTTTTGTAAAGTGGGCTATACCCGTATCCCGTACAAGTAAGGATTTATCGGAACACTCTAGTTTTGTAAAGGGGGTATACCCGTATCCCGTACAAGTAAGGTTTTATAGGAACACTCTAGTTTTGTAAAGGGGGTATACCCGTATCCCGTACAAGTAAGGATTTATAGGAACACTCTAGTTTTGTAAAGTGGGCTATACCCGTATCCCGTACAAGTAAGGATTTATAGGAACACTCTAGTTTTGTAAAGGGGGTATACCCGTATCCCGTACAAGTAAGGATTTATAGGAACACTCTAGTTTTGTAAAGTGGGCTATACCCGTATCCCGTACAAGTAAGGATTTATAGGAACACTCTAGTTTTGTAAAGGGGGTATACCCGTATCCCGTACAAGTAAGGATTTATAGGAACACTCTAGTTTTGTAAAGTGGGCTATACCCGTATCCCGTACAAGTAAGGTTTTATAGGAACACTCTAGTTTTGTAAAGTGGGGTATACCCGTATCCCGTACAAGTAAGTTTTTATAGGAACACTCTAGTTTTGTAAAGTGGGCTATACCCGTATCCCGTACAAGTAAGGTTTTATAGGAACACTCTAGTTTTGTAAAGGGGGTATACCCGTATCCCGTACAAGTAAGGTTTTATTGGAACACTCTAGTTTTGTAAAGTGGGGTATACCCGTATCCCGTACAAGTAAGGTTTTATAGGAACACTCTAGTTTTGTAAAGTGGGCTATACCCGTATCCCGTACAAGTAAGGATTTATAGGAACACTCTAGTTTTGTAAAGGGGGTATACCCGTATCCCGTACAAGTAAGGATTTATAGGAACACTCTAGTTTTGTAAAGTGGGCTATACCCGTATCCCGTACAAGTAAGGATTTATAGGAACACTCTAGTTTTGTAAAGGGGGTATACCCGTATCCCGTACAAGTAAGGATTTATAGGAACACTCTAGTTTTGTAAAGTGGGCTATACCCGTATCCCGTACAAGTAAGGTTTTATAGGAACACTCTAGTTTTGTAAAGTGGGGTATACCCGTATCCCGTACAAGTAAGGTTTTATAGGAACACTCTAGTTTTGTAAAGTGGGCTATACCCGTATCCCGTACAAGTAAGGTTTTATAGGAACACTCTAGTTTTGTAAAGGGGGTATACCCGTATCCCGTACAAGTAAGGTTTTATAGGAACACTCTAGTTTTGTAAAGTGGGGTATACCCGTATCCCGTACAAGTAAGCTTTTATAGGAACACTCTAGTTTTGTAAAGTGGGGTATATCCGTATCCCGTACAAGTAAGGTTTTATAGGAACACTCTAGTTTTGTAAAGAGGGTATACCCGTATCCCGTACAAGTAAGGTTTTATAGGAACACTCTTGTTTTGTAAAGTGGGGTATACCCGTATCCCGTACAAGTAAGGTTTTATAGGAACACTCTAGTTTTGTAAAGTGGGCTATACCCGTATCCCGTACAAGTAAGGATTTATAGGAACACTCTACTTTTGTAAAGGGGGTATACCCGTATCCCGTACAAGTAAGGTTTTATAGGAACACTCTAGTTTTGTAAAGTGGGCTATACCCGTATCCCGTACAAGTAAGGTTTTATAGGAACACTCCAGTTTTGATCATTGCGCGCATGAAGGTGGTGCCCCTACTTGATCATTGCTTGCATGAAGGTGGTGCCCCTCCTTGATCATTGCGCGCATGAAGGTGGTGCCCCTCCTTGATCATTGTGTGCATGATGGTGGTGCCCCTCCTTGATCATTGTGTGCATGAAGGTGGTACACCTCCTTGATCATTGCGCGTATGACGGTGGTGCCCCTACTTGATCATTGCTTGCATGAAGGTGGTCCACCTCCTTGATCATTCCGCGCATGAAGGTGGTGCCCCTCCTTGATCATTGCGCATGAAGGTGGTGCCCCTCCTTGATCATTGCGCGCATGAAGGTGGTGCTCTTCCTTGATCATTGCATGAATGAAGTTGGACCTGGAGAGGTCTTTGAAGATTGGAGATCATTCTACCATGGATCTGACTGAATAGGCTTGAGAAGGCTGTTTTTAATAACTGGTGTGAGGTATCCTAGTGTAATTTCTGGGATAAGGCGAGCACCTAGAAATGGATCAACGTACTTAGATCCTTATATCCAGATACAGACACAACCATGTGCACTACTGGCCTGTAAGGCTCCATTGAGCCTGTGACCAAGTGGCTCCTTATTGTAAGACAGTGGCTCAGATTTTAACAAGGCAACCTATTGCACTAAAATTGACATGGAAACATGGCCCAACCTAAACTGTGGAATAAGGGGGCACATTCCCACTTTTTGTCATGTACCACATCTTTGTTAGGGGAAGCACAAATCAGACTTCCTTGAATCCTGGAGTCACCCGGGAAATTGCAGACACTGGATTCCAAAGCAATAAACAACCTGCTGGAAGAACTCTGGGTCGAGCAGCATCTGTGGGAGAAGAAGGGTCTACACTTTGGGCTGTTCTCTCTCTCCTGCGGATGCTGCTTGATCTGCTGAGTTCCTGTAGCAGGTTGTTGGTTGCAAAGTTATGCTGATCTTACCTGTACCAGAGCAACAGTGATCTTTAGTCTGTGTGCGTTAACCAGGGAAAATAAAGACAATTTAAAGCACTATTGACCTAAATCTGACCTTAAAGCAAAGATCAATTAATTGATCTTCATTAAAATACCAGCCAGTGCCTGTTGATTGATGTTTCATTGAGTGCTAATTGAATGAGAACAAGTCAAGGATAAGTGATTAATTCAGGAAAGGAAAAGATCTGAATTGGCTCCAATGTTATGAATTGAACAAGAGAAACGCAGCAATACTCTGTTAATCCAGCACTCTAGGACATTGATTTCCCAAGGTACAGGATGTTATTCCAATTTATATTAACGCAACATTTTTAAAATCATTTATTTTTAGATGTTATAAGGTACAATATTAAATTTTCCATTGAATTTCAAAGGGAGCACAGGGAATCAAGTAGCAGGTATGTTTAAAAGCAAGCACAGGAACCTGGGCACTGGTTAGTAACACCACTTTGCAGACTACGAATTTGCCAAGAGTGTGTGGAGAAAGAGGCAAGGGTCCTTATCACAGTTCATCCACAACAGCACATGACAAAGGACTCCCTGATTTATGGGTTATTTCTGGGGACATATGCAGAGACAGACTTCCAAAGCTGCTAGAAGATCATCAACTCAGTAAAAGATGCCCTTTGCTCTGCCTGAAACTTGTTGGTCTTCTAGCACACTGTGGTGTCGGTGCAGGAATGCTACCGACTGGCACATTCCAGGTTGCAGATGTTCGTGCTGAGGTTTGGCGCTGCCACCACTAGGGCACTGTGGAGAAAGACCACAGTCTAGAGTCCTTCTGGTACAGAGCATTGAGGGGCTGAGACCAAGTGGAAGTCCCTCAAACAACAGAGGAGGGGAATAACTACAAGGGGGTACAGTTGCTCATAGAAAATTAGAGGATTAATGTGTGTAGCAATGGAGTTAATCTGTGAATATGATACTAAGGATGCAAAACTATGACACAGTTTTCCTATATACATGCTATTTTTGTGAATATAGTTTCATTTAGGGAAAAAGAATTGGAGCCCTGTTGTGTGAAAGAGAGCTTGGCACTGAGGTACTGACAGGCAATGCGTGGACAGAAAATGGGGCCATGGGAGGTTTGAAGAGAGTGGGGTAATGGGGGGGCCCTGGCAAGGGAACGGGGGAGGGGCAGTGATGGGGACCTGGTGTGGGGGCCACGGTGTGGGGAACAAGTGGACCATGGGAACCAGGGTCTCAGTTTGTGAAAGTGACTGGGGTTCAGTAGGGCAAGATGGTGAACCATCAGGGTTTTTGGATTATCAGGGTTTTGTAGCAATTAAAGGAATGTCAGAAACAGGTCCGGCTACATCTGTGAGAAAAGAAACAGAAATGAGATTTTGGGTTGACAACCTTTTGTCAGAAGTGAGAAGAAGATGAAAGAAACATGTGGCCCTGCAGTGAGTGTGGGATGGCTTGATAGGGTAAAACCAGGCTGAGCTGTGGGGGGGTGGTGGGGGGGGTACACTGTAAACGAGGTGATCTGATGAATGGGAGTGGTAAGATCCAGTCAATAGAACACTGAATGGAGGAGATACAAAATGCAGATCAAGAAGACACGCCCAGCAAAAAAAAACACAACAGACAGGGAGCCGCGCTGACCCAATAGCGCAGAAGGATGAGTAATATAGGCAGGAATAAATTTCCCGATGTAGATCCAATATTAAGCCCAGAAGTCTGCAACATGGCCTGACAGATATGTCTGGAATCTGCACATCTGGATTCCCGTAGGTCTAAGGACTGTGCATGGTGTGCATGAAGTTACGATACGTGGCACAGATCATTTCTCCCCTTGAACCTGTAGTGTTATTGGCTTAGGCAAAAACTGGTCTGTGACCTGACTCCTCGTATCTTTCTTAGTGAACAAAAAGCTGCTAATCCTAATCTCTGGTGTTCACCCAGAAGGAATGCTGCTTATAAATGGGGATATGGGGTGGGGGGGGGGGGGGGATGGTGGAGAGGAATGACATTCTCTGTCCATCTTTTAAGTCCAGGTATTATTCCAGTAAATATAATTTGTCGCTCTTTCCTTCATGTTCCTGTCATCGTGATTTCACGGTTGGAATAGGGGTTAGTGTTACACTATTAGAGTGTCGGCGACCCGGGTTCAAATTCACCACTGTCTTTAAGGAGTTTGAACGTTCTTGAGCATGTGGGGTTTTTTTTGGTTTCTCTTGCATTTCAAGGACGTGTGGGGTTGTCAGGTGTTTTTGGGTGGCACGGATTCATGGGCTGGAAGGGCCTGTTACTGTGCTGTATTTCTACATTTAAATTACAAAGAAAAAAATGAAAATGAAGTAATTCCATGACCAGTTTTGAAATCTTCTTTACATGCCTTTCATTATCTCATGGATGCTTATGGACTACAACCCCAGTTGCCCGATTAGTGCTTGCTTTGATCATGGAGCTTTGATCTATCAGACCTCTATGGGTTCTGCTTCCGGTCCTCCTTTATGGAAGGAACGTGAGCTTGGGGTCCAGGTTGCAAGCAGGGATTGCGCCTGGAGTCTGGCCTAGTCGAGGGTCCAGACTGTGGACGAGGTGTGCGGTTGGATCCAAGGCTGGGATCAAAGTTCAGGACAATAGAGAGTCAGGATGGTGGGTAGGTTTGTGAATGAATGCAGGGTTCATAGTGCTTGTATGTTTCCCACTCAGTTTAAGCCCATCAGGTTCTTTGCATAGTTTATAATCTTTCTTCTTTCTTTGGCTTGGCTTCGCGGATGAAGATTTATGGAGGGGGTAAAAAGTCCACGTCAGCTGCAGGCTCGTTTGTGGCTGACAAGTCCGATGCGGGACAGGCAGACACGGTTGCAGCGGTTGCAGGGGAAAATTGGTTGGTTGGGGTTGGGTGTTGGGTTTTTCCTCCTTTGCCTTTTGTCAGTGAGGTGGGCTCTGCGGTCTTCTTCAAAGGAGGTTGCTGCCCGCCAAATTGTGAGGCGCCAAGATGCACGGTTTGAGGCGATATCAGCCCACTGGCGGTGGTCAATGTGGCAGGCACCAAGAGATTTCTTTAGGTACCTTTTCTTTGGTGCACCTCTGTCACGGTGGCCAGTGGAGAGCTCGCCATATAACACGATCTTGGGAAGGCGATGGTCCTCCATTCTGGAGACGTGACCCACCCAGCGCAGCTGGATCTTCAGCAGCGTGGACTCGATGCTGTCGACCTCTGCCATCTCGAGTACTTCGACGTTAGGGATGAAAGCGCTCCAATGGATGTTGAGGATGGAGCGGAGACAACGCTGGTGGAAGCGTTCTAGGAGCCGTAGGTGATGCCGGTAGAGGACCCATGATTCGGAGCCGAACAGGAGTGTGGGTATGACAACGGCTCTGTATACGCTAATCTTTGTGAGGTTTTTCAGTTGGTTGTTTTTCCAGACTCTTTTGTGTAGTCTTCCAAAGGCGCTATTTGCCTTGGCGAGTCTGTTGTCTATCTCGTTGTCGATCCTTGCATCCGATGAAATGGTGCAGCCGAGATAGGTAAACTGGTTGACCGTTTTGAGTTTTGTGTGCCCGATGGAGATGTGGGGGGGCTGGTAGTCATGGTGGGGAGCTGGCTGCCCACCATATAATACAGCTGTATGATATGAAGTTGTTCGGGTGTTGCTCGATGTGAAGCCCCAGATCTCCCGGATTTCACTGGTTCTAATTTTGTACATGGAGTTCCAGGTCCCCTAGTTCTGGATTTCACCATAATAAAATTTTTACCTGGCATAGAGCCACAGATCTCGCCATTCACTAAATCTGTGCATAGCTGTGACTGTTGCAAGTGAGAACTTTGGTGCATTTCTACATTGTACTTACGTGAATGGCAATAAACCCCCATCATGCCTGTGGGGAACAAGTTTAAAGTTACATGGCTTTTAATGTCCATCATTTGTGCAGAAAACAAAAGTGATTAATTGTCCATTTATCTGTTACTTACATAAGTGGTCGTTTACATCAGAGAAAGTCAATCTCAGAACACTAAATAAAAATTTGCCTTCTGTGAGCAAATTTCTATTATGAATCTTTCACCTATAAAAATTCAGGCTCAAAAGTGTTATTGACAGAACTAAATATAGATCTGTACATTTCTGAGTACTGCTGCTGAAGGTAATTCTCACGAGTGACAACCTAACGATGGGGTATTTTTAAGCTGACAGCCAGCTTTCCTCCAAGGTCTGAAACCCCAGCAACCACAAATAAGACAACTGAGCTTCCCTTCTATCCCTTGTCTCTGCTGTCAAGACACAGCAGTGTGGTTCATCTCTCTGTTAACTTCAACTCTGCAAAATATCGACGATTAAACCTCTTGTACTTTGCAAATAAAATTCCGCAAATTTTCCAGTTAATTAACTGAAGCATCATTTGCTTGAGAAATAGTTACCGTAATATTTTAAATATTTGCAACGAGAGGACTGAACAATTAAGAATACAGGCCAGAGGCACGGCTTTATTTTTGCAGAACTGACACTTCCTTTCTCCAGCTGTTTTGGTTTTCTTTTCCGGTCGCTATCTGTAATTTTATAAGCGTTTAATCTGGAAAGTCTGAAATAAATGACAGGAACTGGATCATAGTTTGTGCATTTATTGTTCCTCCAGAGTTCTTGTGCAAGATGAAAGATCATTTTCATCACTTGTTAGGATCTAGCTTCATTTTGTGCCTCCCATCTTCTGATTGACTTTGGTCTGTGCATCCACTGAGCAACTGTAAGCTGGTTCTTTTTAAATTTAAATTTTTAATGTTTAATTTGACAAGCAACATGATAAATGGGTCCTTTCAGTCCACGAGCCTGTGCCGCCCAATTACACCCAATTGACCTGCAACCCCTGGTATGTTTTGAACAGTGGAAGCCCAAGTAGACATGGGGAGAATGTACAAACTCCTTCCAGACAGGGCCAGATTTGAACCCGTCACTGGCACTGTTACAGCATTTAGCTAACTGCTCTGCTTACCGTGCCACCCTCTATAGCCTTTTTTCCACTGATACCTTGTCCTGCTGGGCAGGGTCCAGTGGAAAAAGAAAACAATCAGCACACTGGTACGAAATTAAGTCAAATCACCCTGGGGTTTGACGGCCTCTACCATTACTCATTATCACTGGCGTCAGCTGATGCCAGCATGCCGATTAATCCAGTGGAAAAAGGGCAGCGGAAAGTCTCCTGTTTCCGATTGAAGGTAGATTCTCTGATCCATGGGGATAAGTTGTGTTCAGTGGAAAAGCAGTCAGTGTCCTGGTGAAAGGTGGCTAAGTGGAAACAGCACAAATGGCTTCCTATCCCGGGACACTGCGCAGCCAAAGAACTGGGATGGCTGTGGAAAAAGGGCTTTTGATTACCATAAGAAAAGAACTAATGGATACCTGGCTAGTGGGGGTATAGAACTGGAGGAGTTTGGCACTTTTGATAGCCAAGTGAAGCATTGACTGAATTTTATTGCACAACTCCACAAGAAATCTGGGTGCTACTGTTGAAAAGTGGCTTTAAATTTATTTACCACATGGTAGAAGCCCATTTTGGCTCATAAAACCTGTGCCGCCAATTACACCCAATTAACCTAACACTCTGTCTTTGGAGGAAACCGGAGCACCCGGAGAAAACCCACTTGGTCACAGGGAGAGCGTACAAACTCCTTATGGACAGTGCCAGATTCGAACCTGTTAGGTGTTGTTGTAACCATGATGCCAAACCTGAAGCAGAGCCATGGTTTTTGCATGCCTTCGTTTCTGTTGGATAATTTGTCTGGTTTTATTTGGTGGTATTTTCATTCTTTCGCAATTTTTTCCTCTGCATAATCCCTTACTAAATGGGATTAGCACTAGTGCAAAATCTGCGCAGGATGAGATTTTAGAAACAAAAATTCTTACCTATTCATGGATAATTTAGGTTTTACGAACCCTGATTGTTCTGAAGCTGTGCTCACTGTGGGGGTAATGTTTCATCTGAGTCTTGCTGAGATCTGTGACCTCCGTGACCTTGCGTACAACATTATGCATGCTTTGATCCCGTTTTCCATTGATGTTTGAATCACGCTCACACTCACATCCCTTGCTGCTGCTACCACTCTCAAGGTTTTTCAGATCACTGCTGCGTGAGTGAGATCTTCCAAACCCAATACTTAAGGAGTGCTGTGAAATGGCCAACTTTGTGAATGATGATGAAGTTTTATTGCCATACACATAAGTACAATGTGCAAATGCACCGAGATTCGTACTTGCTGTAGGTGCACCAACTACAAAAGTTCATATTTGTAATGGATCTGTGTTAATATTAATGTCTAGTTTAATGTTAAAATAATATTTTATCTAGATATGGTGTAAAAAGTTAGTTTTCGGTGGTCAGGGAAACAAAGACAACACATTAGCATTTCAGCAGATGCGTGGTTCTTTTCAGCTGGTAGTTGGCTCAATATCATCAAACACATTTACATTTTAAACACCATTAACAACAGAGGCCAGTTTGTAAGACGGAATGGTTGCTGATTGCAGTTGAAGCCAAGAGGTGAAAGGAGGTTCTTGAGGTACTGAAAACAATAGGTGTTATTTCAGAAGCACTTGTATTAACACACGACCATTTTGCTTTCATGTGAGCAGACATCACGGAGGCATAAGTGGACTTGGATACTTTTAGCCCATCAGTGTGAGAAGACATTATGAAGTTCAAAGATAGAAATGATGTCACATACCATGTGACATGAGAGGCTTGCCAAAAGTATTGAAATAAGACACAGAGTTGAGTAGAAGAAAACCTGCTGTTCTGTTAAGATGCTGAACTGACCAGCAGCAATATTTCCCCCCGAGGGGGAGAAAGCTGCCTATGTTACTCCTGGAAAGAGAGAACACAGAATAAGTGGCTTTGAAGTAAGAAAACCCACTTCTGACTGTCCCTTTAAGATAAAAAGGGCAGTTTCATCGTTTGGATCACAGATTCCAAAGCCTTCATTCAAGAGAAGAAAACACATATGTGAAGAAAATCTCTCTGAAAGGCAAAATATCAAAAGAATTGTGAGTTAAAGAGGCCTGAAGATGTGGTTCAAAAGTGCTTCATAATTATTTCCAAACTGAAAATTTGAGACTTTCAAGCAAGATGATGCTCAAGTTTTAAAAATAGACTTTTCAGAGTTTGGGTCTGTAGCGCACGCACGCACGCACGCACGCACGCACGCACGCACGCACAGAGTGGGTGATTAAGTTAGAGATAAGTAAGAAATGTCATTATTATTGGTTTAATAAAACTGGTAAATTTTCCTTTGTTGTTCCTTTTACTAATAAGGATTTATTAGTAAAAGGGTTTATTAGTTTGTAACACATTAAATGACAATGCCAAGATTGAAAAAAAGATAGTAAATATAAAAATACAGATGAATAAATATTCAAAGTCGCAGGTGATGCTGGAAAAAAAACAATGTTTCAATAGTGCACACATTTTTTGGTGGTCCCAGAGTAGTCTGATAGCTGCTGGAGAGACACTATTTTTGAATCTAGAAGAGCTGGACTTCAGTCTTCTCTATCTTCTGCTTGAAGGTAGCAGTGAGGAGAAGTTGTGACCAGAGTGATGAGGGTCCTTCATGATGTTGTCTGCCTTCCTGAGGTAGTGCCTTGCATAGATATATTTTCACTCCAAAGGGAGTCAATTTTCAACTGCAAAATGTGCAAATTAATCTCTAGCCCCAAAATACTTCCCCTAAAATATTTTCTCTCAAATGATAAACGTTGCACTTCTAATTTATTTTGTTCCTGTAGTGCAACCTAATGAGCAGAAGCAACAACCCAATGACTGAATACCTTTAGACAAAGAGTTGTTGGAGAAATTAAGTGGATCAGACAACATCTATGCATCTGAACTGGAAGAGGATTAATATCTTTGCAGGTAGGTTTGTTAGTCTTGTCGTAATGGGCTTAAACTAGATTTGCACGGGGAGGGGAACTAGTATGCTAGAGCAGTTGGTGAGAAGGAAGAGGATAAACAACTTCACATAACATGAGAACTGCATGTATAGATAGAAATCAAAGGTTTGTACAATAGAAATCTTCTCAGGTGTATTTATTTTAAAGCAAGGAGTATTGTTACAAAGGTGGACGATCTTAGGGCATGGATTGACATTATGGGATTATGTCATTATTGCAGGAGGGACAGGGGGCTGTTGCTTCAGACGTGATAGAGGGGGATGGATGAAAGGGGAGGAGTGGCATTGCTAGTCAGGGAAAATATATCAGCTGTGCGGTCGGGACAGCCAGAAAGGTTTGTCTACAGTTGCCATATGGGTGGAGTTGAGGAATGGGAAAAGTGTGACCACACTGATAGGGTCGTATTATAGAGTACCCAATAGAGAGAATTGGAGGAGAATCTGTGGAGAGATAACAGATCAATGCAAGAAGCAGAACATTGTGTAATAGGAGATTTTAACTTTCCATATATTGACTGGGACTCGCATATTTTTAAAGAGCTGGATGGCCTGAAGTTTGTGAAATGTGTTCAAGAAAGTTTTCTAAATCAATATATAGAGATAACAACAAGATCTCCTATTAGGGAACTAGACTGGTGACAGATGTATATGCTGGTGAACATTTTGGGTCCAGTGACCATAATGTCAGTAGCTTCAAGTTAATTATGGAAAAGGATAGGTCTGGTCCTCATGTTAGTGTTCTGACAGGAAGGAAGGCAAATTTGGTGAAAATCAGAAAGGGACTAGGAAGAGTGGATCGGAATAAGTTGTTTTATGCCTTAACTGCTCTGTGATTGGCAAGGGATTGCTTAAGGTGGTATGTGAGTTGGAAGGGAAGGTTGAGAACCACTGCTCTAGACCCAATTATTACTGAAATATTTTGCTTGAGAAAAATTGTCACTGGCCCATTTCCTTTGGAGTTATGAAACCGTGAATATAACGAGTCAGTTAGGTATAATTAAAACAGTGGTTTTCAAACTTTTTCTTTCCATCCACATACCATCTTAAGCAATCCCTTACTAATCACAGAGCACCTATGGCAAAGGGAATACTTAAAGTGGTATGGGGGTGGAAAGAAGGTTGAGAATCACTGCCCTAGAGGATCAGAGAGATCCTCATGTATTCGGGGAGATCTTCGTTTTTTTTGCATCAGTATTTACTCAGGAATCTGACATAGTACATAAGGAAGGAAGTGAAACAAACAGAAGTGTCAAGGAACATATGGAGATTAAGGGGAGGAGGTGCTTGCTGCCTTACAGTGAATAAAGGTAGATAAATCACCTGGGCTGGATATGATATTCCCTCTGATCTTGAGGGAGACTAAAGTAGAAAGTGCGGGAGCCCTGGTTGATATATTCAAAATGTCCTTAACCACAGGTGAGATGCCAGCGGATTGGAGGGTAGCTCATGTTGTACCATTATTTAAAAAAAAATGCTCCAAAAATAAACTAGATAATTACTGGCCCATGATCCTGACGTCAGTTGTAGGTAAATTATTGGAAGGCGTTATCAGAGATAGGATATATAGGTATTTAGACAGCCATGGGCTGATTAAAGACAGTCAGCATGATTTTGTGCGTGGTAGGTTGTGTTTAATGAGTCTTGTAGAATTTTCGAGGAGATTACCAAGAATGTAGATGAAGGAAAGACCGTGGCTGTTGTCCTCATGGACTTTAGTAAAGCCTTTGATGAGGTTTCACATGGGAGATTAGTTCAGAAGGTTAAGACACCAAGTATCCATGGAGAGGTTGTAAACTGGATTCGTAACTGGCTGTGTGGGAGAAAACAGAGTGGTAGTGGATGGTTGCTTCTTGAAGTGGAGGCCTGTGATGAGTGGTGGGCCTCAGGGACCTGTGTTGGGACCACTGTTGTTTGTTGCCTATATCAATGATCTGGATGATAATGTGCTAAATTGGATCAGCATTTGCTAATGGCACAAAGATGGGAAGCATTGTGGACAGTGAGGAAGATTTTCAAAGTTTGTAGAAGGATCTGGACCAACTGAGAGAATGGGCCAAAAGAAATGGCAGAAGGATTTTAATGCAGACAAGTGTGAGGTGATGCATTTTGGAAGGGCAAACCAAGATAGGACGTACACAGTAAATGGTGGGGCACTGAGGAATGCGGAGGAGCAGAGAGATCTAGGAATGCAGATACATTGTTCCCTGAAGGTGGTGTCGCAGGTGGACATGGTTGTAAAAAAAAGCTTTTGGCATCTTAGCCTTTATAACACAAAGTACTGAGTATAGGAGTTGGGATGTTATGTGAAGTTGTTTTAAGGTATTGATGAGGCCAAATTTGGAGTATTGTGTGCAATTCTGGTTCCCTAACTACAGGAAGGATATCAATAAGATTGAAAGAGTGCAGAGAGATTTACCAGGATGTTGCTGGGTATTCAGGAGTTGAGTTCCAGGGAAAGATTAAACAGGTTAGGACTTTATTCTCGGGTGTGAAGAAAAATGAAGGGAAGTTTGATAGAGGTCTTTAAAAATTATGAGGGGTATACACAGACTAAATGTAGGAAAGGCTTTTTCCACTGAGGGTGGGTGAGATAAAAACCAGAGGACATGAGTTAAGGGTGAAAAGGGAAAAGTTTAGGGGAAACTTCTTCACACAGAGAGTGGTGGGAGTGTGGAACGAGCTGCCAGCTGAAGTGGTGAATGCGGGCTCAATCTTAACATTTAAGAAAAATTTGGATAGATACATGGATGGGAAGGGGTGGAGGGCTATAAACTGGGAGGAAGTCAGTGGGATTAGGCAGATTAATAATTCGGCACAAACTAGGAGGGTGGAAGGGCCTGTTTCTGTGCTCTATGGTTCAGTGGTTCTAGGTCTTGCAGTGTCCATAGGAGGTAAAGATATGCAACTTGCCTTTTGGACCTGGATCCTTCTTCAAGGTATGAGTAAAATGCAGACAGGCACCTGAATTAAAAGGCTGGAGAGAAGGGAAGAATGGGTAGGGAAAAGAGTACAGACCAACAAACAAAATTTTCTTGATAGGAAAGCAGGAGAGAGAAAAGATGAGCATTCTTTACAGGGGATGGTGCTTTAGGCTCTGAAAATTGAGCTGAGACAAAGGGAAAAGGTAAGAGAGAGGCACAGAACTGGAGGAAAGGAGATATTGGGAAAGATGGTGGGGGGGGGGAGGTTTGAATCTCACAAAAATTGGAGGTCGATATTAATGGTATCCTGTTGGAGGCTGCCCAGAAGGAAGATGAGGTGTTGTTCTTTCAATTTACATGGGTCTCAGTGTGTCAGTGCACGAGACCATGGACAGGTATGTCGGCAGGTGAATAGGATAGGGAATTGAAATGGGTGGCCACTAGGAGATCCAGGTTATTGTAATGGATAGAGCCAAGATGATCAAGGAACTGATCTTTCAGTTTGTATTTTTTGAATGACATCTTGGATGATCTTGCATGGAAGACCTCCTTCTGGGAGCAGATGTGACAGTCAGAGGAATCGAGAGAAAGTCAGGGCCCCAAACATTCCTTCCAAGTGAATTGCTTGTCAATCTGCAGGGGTCATTGACTGTTGTGGTCTCCAATACACCGGAGAGATTGGATGCAAACTGGGAGATCTCTCTGAAGTGAAAAGATATCCATGTGAGGCACTGCCTAAGAAGGCAGCCAGCATCATAAAAGACCCCCACCACCTTGGTCACAACTTATTCTCACTGCTCAGCTGGGGATACTTCCCCCAAAGTTCTGGCATTCAGACTGCACTTGGAGGACCTTCCATCTGAAGGTAGCTGAGAGAATAGATCCTTTAATATGTTGGCTTCCTCCAGAGAACCATAAAACCATAAAACACTACAGCACAGAAACAGCCCATCTAATCAGTGCCAAATCATTATTCCACCTTGTCCCATTAACCTGCACCCAGACCATCGCCATCCAAACCCCTCCCATCCATGCATATATTCTTAAATGTCAAAATTGAGTCTGCATTCACCACTTCAGCTGGCAGCTCATTCCACGCTCCAGAACAGTAGAACATTACAGCACCATAAACAAAAACTTTGGTGTATCAGTACTTGGTACTTCTGTATATGACAATGAACTCGTGCTCAAACTCTTGAGTGCTGGTTGACTGCAGAATGAAATCATTTTGGGCTGTCACCATCTGCTTAGGGGGTGCCACTAAATTTGCTGCTGCTGGCACGGTGAACTGGGTTGAAACGTCAGCAAAAAGAAACTTTACATTTGCTTGTGCAGACCTACTTGCTGACACTTGGCCATTTAAGCGCATGAAAAAATAGTTTTTTTCTGGATTAAAGAAAAACACTGTATGCTGCAAATTGACTTTTGTGGATTATTTCCTTCTGTGATTTGTCTTAATCCTGTTCTTGTTAAGCATTAAATATTTCCCAAAATTCCTGAATACTGATGTACATTGGGGTGTCTGTGCAAGGAGATAGTAAAAGTCATAACCCTCAGCATTTTGTGGCTGGCTGCTCTGGAGACCACATTTAAACAATGGAAGTTCATTCTCATTTGCAATTCCTGAAGCAAGCATTAACTGTTACGCTTGCTGCAAAGGCTGTGCTATAGTGGAAATGCAGGACATACAAAACAGAGCATCACCGTCTACAAGTAGCAGGCAGCCTTCAGGATGGCAGCCATCGTTAGCAAAAGGAAGGAATAGGCCCTTCAGACCACATGTCCGTGCTGAACATGAGCCACAAAATAAACTGAAACTCTACTGCCTGCAGTTAAACAAGGTCTGCAGATGCTGGGGGGTCAAGTGCAATACACAAATGAGCTGGAGAAGCTCAGCAGGTCACGCAGCATCCATAGGAAGTACAGGGTAACAAATGTTTCAAAAGAATAAGCAAAAACAGACAGGTTCCTGAATAAAATAGTGGGGCGTGTGGGGCGGGACCAGAGAGGATGGAGGAAGTTGGTGGAAACTGAAGGTTGACCTGCTTTTCCAGATTCCCACAGGCCCAAGACATTGATTGCATGTCTATAAATGTCTATAAATGCTGTGTGACCTGCTTAGTTTCTCCAGGAGTGAGTTCTTAAGAGCATAAGAAATAGGAGCAGGAGTAGGCCTTCTGGCCCATCAAGCCTGCTCAATACAGCACTGGGGGAGTACTGCACTGTCAGAACCACTGTCAATGCGGCAGTATTTGAAACAGGCTCCATCTGCATCATGGAAACAGACCCTTCGGCCCCACTCTGAAGGAGTCCCACCTGCCTGCTTGTCAGTGAGTATTGGAAAAACGTGAAATGCAAAGTCTTAGGGATGGCATGACATGGACAAATGCTGGTCATTCTCCTCAGACACAGTGTTGGATTAAAGTATTGCAGGGCCTGCAGCATTTATTTTAAAGGGGCCCTAAATTGTGCCGTCTGGCAAATGTGCGGTGAGGGCTAAGTGTGATGGGTTCGCACAAAGTGCCAGCTGGTGCCTATGTAATGACTGTGACTGTGCCCCCCCACTCCCCCGAGAGAGTTTCTGACACTGACCCTGCATGACCGTTTTGATAAGTTTGGAATAGTCTTGATTTTTTTGTTGAAAATTTTATTTTTTGTTTTTCAAAACCAGCATAATATTACTTTTAAAAACAGTCATTTTTACACATTCTTAGGGCACATCACTTCAGCGATTTCGATACAATGTTAATTTACTTGTAATACCCACCCCCCCCCCCAAACATCAAAAGGGAAAAAACAACTAAAGAGACAGCCCTGTGGGCTGTCATTATAACTGGCCACCAAAGTGCTCTAGATAAGGTTGCCATAGTTTGGCAAAAGTGTCGTCATTGTTTCTCAAATTATATGTTATTTTCTCCATGAGCACACAGTTGTGCATTTCCACAGACTATCGAATGATGAGCAGAGGGAGTTGGACTTCCAGGTGATCGCAATACTTTTAAAAAAAATTATTGACAGGGCAATTTCTACGAACTTAATTTGGAATTTTGTTAATTTTCTGCCCACATCCTCCAAGTCTCCCAATAAATATAAATCCAGGTCCAGCGGGAAGTTTACTCTTGTAACTGTGGTTAATATGTTAGATAATTCAAGCCAAAAGGGTCTCACCTTCGCGCAGGTCCATGTGGCGTGTAAAAAAAATACCAATTTCTAACCCACACCTGAAGCACATTTCCTATATCCTCGGTTTTCCTTTAGGTAATTTTTGTGGTGTGAGGTATAATTGATGTAAGAAATTGTATTGTACCAATCTTAGTCTAGCGTTGATCACCCTGCAATACCTCAAACTTTCCCTACATAAATCTGACCAACACTCTTCATCGATCATTAATCCCAAGTCGGACTCCTACCTCTCCTTTGATCTTTGTAGGCCTTGTTTTGGGCTCTCATTTTGAGGCAAAAAATATATTCTGGATATAAATTTGGGAGTGCCTCCCAGTTGAAGTAACCCTTCCATCTTGTTCCCTTCAGGTGGGGTCATTGTGGAGCCCCATTTTTCTCTCAGGAAGGAGAAAATATGAAAGGTTCCATTAGTCAAATCGTATTTATCCTTCATTTGTTTGAAGGACATACATTGTATATTTTCATAGCAGTCCTTTATATTTCAGATCCCCTTTCAATACCAAATATCCAAAATTTTATTGCCTGTTCATAGACATCAATTCATTACATATCAAGGGTGCTTTTGGCGATATTACGATATCTTTACCATTACAATAATTAATTTTCTTCCAGATTCTTATGTTTTCGAATGAAGTTATCCATTTTTTTACCTATTAATTTGGTACTTGTCTTCTAGATGAAATCCTTTGTCACCTTCTCCTCCACACTATGTAGTTCACCTTCAAATAAAGATGCAAGGAGCCTCGACTGGGCTGCAAAGTAGTATTTCCTAAAATCTGGTTATCGTAGTCCACTCCCCAATTCATAATCCCACGTCAATTTGTCCGTGGAGATCCTGGAGACTTTGCCAATGCAAAGAAAACTTTTTATATTACTGTTCAATGACTTAAAACATTTTCATGGCAGGCAAATAGAGATGGGCTGAAAAAGATACTGCAACCTCGGTAACGCCGTCGTTTTGATACAATTCACCGTGCCCATCAGTGTGAAGCGCAGGCTTTTCCATCCATTTAAATCGTCATTGATTTTTACAAGGATGGGTGAGGGGGTAATTTAATTTATATGTTTCCCTAGGTATTTTATATTGCCTGTCTGCCATTTAAATTAACTCCCTTGTGTGTATCTCCCATAATCCGAATTAGTTAAGGGCATAATCTCACTTTTTCCCCAGTCTACTTTATATCCAGAGATTATACTATATGCTTCCAGGGTGACCTTTAGTTTAGGCAAAGATTCAGCTGGTTCTGTCACGTAAAACGTTGTCTAAAAATCAGTTTTTGTGCTCAGTCTTAAATATACTTAAAAAAAGGATGCTATCTTTCTCAGATCTCTATATATTCAGTGATTACCAGTGGTTTATCTAGGGAATATAGCACCTATGGCAAGCACTGGAATTGTGCCCCATCCCCTGTTAAAACTTGCTTGCACATTTTGTTAAAACAAAACTTACAGTGGTGGCAGCATCTGGCTCAATGCGGGAGCCATGGCCATCTTCATTACCCGTAATCCCCCACGCAGCTGGAACTGCTCTTCATTTTCCTGGCACTGTTCCAGCTGCGTGGGGGATTACGGGTAACAAAGACGGCCATGGCTCCCGCACTGAGCCGTCGCCCCAAGCTGCCGGAGTGGCCCGATCAGATGCCAGAGCTGCGCTCTGGTGAACTCCGGCACCACTGCACCCTTGCTGCCACGTCACAAGTTAGATTGGGGTGGGGGGGTGTTGGGTGATGGAGGACCAGGAGCGAGGCAGTCAGATGAGGCGAGGACAGTGGTGCCTCCCTTCAAGTGGTGCCAGATTAAGGTATTTTTGTTTTCATCTTTGTGTAGTGGCTATGAGATACCACACTGACAGTCTGTGTTAATAACCTCAATTAAAGGTGATGATAAGCTTTAAGGTTAGTGATTTTTAGCCCATCACCACCTTTAATCGAGGTTATTAAAACAGACTATCAGTGTGGCATCTCATCACTGCTGCATAGAGATGAAAATGATAATGTTTCTCATAATTCATAGTACAATGATGTGGGGGTCCTTGAAAATCTGGGGCCTGTAGCATTTGCTACTCTCGCTACTACAATATTCCAGCCCTGCTAAGACGAGGAGTGTTGCGAGTAATATGCAAGATTCTGGAGAGGAAACTTATGGTCAACGGAGGCCAATCCAGAGCACAAAGAGTCAGTTCCGAGTTTTAAAATTCTTCATCAATTCTCTGCTACGAGATGTTTTAATTTCCAGCGGTCCAGTGCATCCTGTTTCAAGTTTTGTTTTCTAAGGATTAGAGAGATTGGTGAGAAACCATTCTGCACACATTAGACTGGCACGATGCAATGGAAAATTTAGATAAAAAAAAACCCTGAAAGTGGAAGCACACACACAGAGGCGCCTTTGTGCCAAAGCCTGTGGATCTGTAGTTGTAACCTTACCTCAGATTAGGCCAAGAGAAGTGGTATTATTTAGAGATGGAAAATGTTAGCAAGACAAATTCTACCGAGCAACTGATTTATTTATTTCCCTCCAGGCTGACAACAAAGATCCTGATTCATGAGGTTTGATGCTGACTCAAAACAAAGAATTTTACTGCAATTGTCCAGAGTGAGGTCATTTTTGTTTTAATGTAGACAAACACACAGTTAGTTTATTCAATGTAGTAACTTACCCCTCAATTCTTCATCCTTCACATTGATAACTACATCAGGGCTGCCTCATGCACCTGCAATGAGCTTGTCAACTTCATCCACTTCGCTGCCAACTTCCATCCCAATCTCACCTGGTCCATCTCCAACAACACTCTCCCCTTTCTGGATCTCTCTGTCTCCATTTCGAGAGGCCAGCTTTTCACTGACATATATTACAAACCCACCAACTCCCATAACTACCTTGACTACACTTCCTCACACCCTGCAAGGATTCTATTGCCTTCTCTCAATTTCTCCTTCTCCGCTGCATCTGTTCCCAAGATGAGGTCTTCTAGTCCAGAGCTTCCGAAATGTCTGCCTTCTTCCACAAATGTGGTTTTTCATCCTCCACCATCAACTCAGCCCTCACCCTCATCTCCTCTATTTCACGTTCATCTGCCCTAGCCCCCTCTCCCCCTTATCCTGCAACAAACGCAGAATCCCCCTTATCCTCACCTACCAACTCACCAGCCTCCACATCCAACACATTATTCTCCAGAATTCCTGGCACTTACAACAGGTTCCCACTATCAGATACATTGTCCCTTCTCTTCCCCTCTCGGCCTTCCATAGGGACAGCTCCTTCCATAATTCACTTGTAAACTCATCCCTCCCCACCAATCACTCCCCCCCTCCCCCCCCCAACCCCAGCACCTTCCCCTGTGGCTGCAGGAGGTGCCACACTTGCGCTCACACCTCCTCCCTCACACAGTCTGGGGCCCAAATAGGCCTTTCAGGTGAAGCAACACTGCACTTGTGTATCCGCAGAACTGATTTTCTGCATCTGGCACTCCCTTTGAGGCCTTCTCTACATCAGAGAGAATGGGCGCAGATTGGGAGATTGCTTTGCCGAGCACCTTCGCTCCATCCGCACCAGTGACAAAGACCTCCCATTTCAGTTCTGTGTTCCACTCACATGCCTGTCCATGGCCTTGTGTACTATCCCTCCAAGACCACCCATAAATTGGAGGAATAACACCTGATTTTCTGACTGGGCACTCTCCAACCAAATAGCATTAATATAGACACTTCCAGTTTCTGGTGACCTGATCTCTCCCTTCCCTTTTCCAGCTCTCCTCCCCTCTTCCCTCTCTATTCACCCAACCACCCCTTCCTTTCCTTGCTTGCTGCTATTCCCTCTCTCCCTCCTCCACCTTCCTTCTCTTGCCTTTATAACAACGCCACCCCCCCCCCCACCAATTCTTTTATTCAGACACCTTCTGCCATTTCTTCATTCCTTGATAAAGAGCTCAATTCGGAAATGTAGGTTATGAATATCTAAAGGACACTGACCTGCTGAGTTTCTCCAGCATTGTGTTTTTACTTCAAATACACAGATAGAGGGGAGGAGTCAAGTGATGGAGTAGTGGCCGGTCAGGAACTCCAGCCCTCTCCAGAAAAGTAAAATAAAGACAGTGAAAAAACGAAGGCACAAACACAAAAACCAAAATAAAGTGAAAATAAAGGTGTGGAGAAAATGGCAGCGAAAAAAGAAAAGTCAAAAGCAACAGGAAGAAGAGAAGAAGAAAGGACGTCGGAAGAAGAAGGTGAAGGCCTTACCTGTCCGAGGAGGCCCACCGCGGAGAGAGAAGCCCGCTCCCTAAGGTCAGTTGAAGTCCCGAACTCGGGACTACAAAAATGGCTCACGGAGCCAAGCAAAAGTGCGCAACCGCGCATGCGCAAGACAAAAATAACACTGACAAGAGGGGGGACCAGCTGAGGAGTCAATCTCCACAGCTGAGAATGACATCCACAACACAACAAGAGGAAAACACAAAATAACGAGAGCAAGAAAGAAGAGAGTAAAAAGAAATCAAAGAAACAACAGATGACCAACCCAGAAGAAGAAGACCAGCAGCAAGACACTTCTAATAAAAATAAGAAGACCAAAAATACCCAACAAAATAAAACAAACAAACCAACAAGAAAACCAGAAGAGACAGAGGTAAAGGACACAGATCCTGGAGTGGACTCAGAAGAAGAAGAGGAAGAACACAGAGAAATGGAAGATGAAGGGAAGGGCAAGACAATGGATATTTTTTTTTAAAGAATATATGTGGAATCAGTAAAAGAATGGCAATCACAAGAATTCAGTGAAATAAAAAGAAGAGTAAAAAGTACAGAAGAAAAAAATGAATAGATTAGAGATGATCACATCAGATATAGGAAAAAGAGTAGACAAGGTGGAAGAACGAGAAACAGCCATAGAAATGGAAGTAGAGGACTTAAAGAAATTAGAAGAATTTGATAAAAAAAGTTAAAGAGACACAAGAGCTGTTAGCTCAAAAGATAGATATAATGGAAAATTATAGTAGAAGAAACAATATAAAGATAGTGGACCTTAAGGAAGATGAAGAAGGCAAGAATGAGAGAATTTATAAAAGAATGGATCCCCAGGGTCCTAGGAAGACCAGAACTACAGGAAGAAATGGAAATAGAAAGGGCATACAGAACATTAGCCCCTAAACCACAACCACCACAAAAACCAAGATCCATTCTAGTAAAATTCTTAAGATATACAACAAGAGAAAATATATTGGAGAAAACAATGAGGAAAATAAGAGAAGACAAAAAACCACTGGAATACAAAGGTCAAAAATTTTTTTTCTATCCAGATATAAGTTTTGAACTCCTGAAGAAGAGGAAGGAGTTTAATGCAGCAAAAACGATCCTATGGAAAAAAGGATATAAATTTATGCTAAAGTATCTAGCGGTACTTAAAATAGTTATTCCAGGGCATCAAAACAGACTATTGGATCCGGAAGAAGCAAGAAAATTTGCAGAACAACTACAAAACAGACAGAGAGAGGAAGATATGTAACGAGAACAAAAATGACCACAAACTATATGTATGTGTGTATGTAGGTATATATATATATATATGTACGTTAGGAGAAGGCCACTCCGATATAAAACCTACGACCCAAGGACCTCGCTGCCACGTCCCAGCTTGCTTGGCCACGGCACACGAACCATGGGTGTAAAGGGTGGGGCCAGTACTGCGCGCACTGCACCCCACCTAAAAGCTCCTTTGCGCAGGCCCGAGGACAGGTCCACGTCCTCCCCCTCGAAAGATGCTCACAAACTCAAGCTAGCATGCTGGAACATCAGAACCATGCTAGACAAGGCTGACAGCCACCGACCTGAACGTCGGTCTGCCCTCATTGCACATGAACTCCTCAGACTTGACATCGACATAGCCGCTCTCAGTGAAGTCCGCCTGGCAGATGTAGGCAGCCTCCAAGAACGCGGCGCGGGCTACACACTCTACTGGTCCGGCAAGCCTTTGGATGAACGACGCCTCTCTGGTGTAGGCTTCATGGTCAAGAACTCCATTGCCTCCAAACTCGAAAACCTCCCGACAGGCCACTCGGACCGGATCACGTCCATGCGACTCCCCCTTCAAAACAAGCGTCGCATCACCCTCATCAGTGTCTATGCTCCAACCCTCCAGGCAGAACCAGCAGAAAAGGACAAGTTCTACACTGACCTGTGCAACCTCATTCAACGCACCCCTACAGCCAACAAGGTTGTCATCTTTGGCGACTTCAACCCTCGCGTCGGCAAAGACTCAGAAACCTGGCCAGGAATCCTGGGCAAGCATGGTGTCGGCAAGTGCAACGACAATGGGCGCCTCCTGTTGGAGCTCTGCGCAGAACAGCGGTTTGTCATTACAAACACCCTTTTTCAGCAGAGGGACAGCCTGAAGACTACCTGGATGCATCCCCGATCCAAACACTGGCACCTCCTGGACTACGTCCTGGTGCGAGAAAGAGACAAACGAGATGTGCTCCACATCAGGGTCATGCCCAGCGCGGAATGTCACACTGACCACCGGCTGGTTCGCTGCAAGCTCAACCTTCACTTCAAGCCACACCCCAGGAACAGTAGAGCCCCTAGAAAGAGGTTCAATGTTGGAAACCTGCAGTCAGACGAAGTGAGAGGAAACTTCCAGGCAAACCTCAAAGCAAAGCTCGAGGATGCAATCCGCCTCACGGACTCGTCCCCTGAAACCCTCTGGGATCAGCTGAAGACTACCATACTGCAATCCACTGAAGAGGTACTGGGCTTCTCCTCCAGGAAAAACAAGGACTGGTTCGACGATAACAGCCAGGAAATCCAGGAGCTGCTGGCAAAGAAGCGAGCTGCCCACCAGGCTCACCTTACAAAGCCGTCCTGTCCAGAGAAGAAACAAGCCTTCCGTCGCGCATGCAGCCATCTTCAGTGCAAACTCCGGGAGATCCAAAATGAGTGGTGGACTAGCCTCGCCAAGCAAACCCAGCTCAGTGCGGACATTGGTGACTTCAGGGGTTTCTATGAGGCTCTAAAGGCTGTGTACGGCCCCTCACCCCAAGTCCAAAGCCCACTGCGCAGCTCAGACGGCAAAGTCCTCCTCAGCGACAAGATCTCCATCCTCAACCGATGGTCAGAACACTTCCAATCTCTTTTCAGTGCCAACCGCTCAGTCCAAGATTCCGCCCTGCTCCAGCTCCCTCAACAGCCCCTAAGGCTAGAGCTGGATGAGGTCCTCACCCAGGATGAGACATATAAGGCAATCGAACAACTGAAAAGTGGCAAAGCAGCAGGTATGGATGCAATCCCCCCAGAGATCTGGACGGCTGGTGGCAAAACTCTGCATGTCAAACTGCATGAGTTTTTCAAGCTTTTTTGGGACCAAAGAAAACTGCCTCAGGACCTTCGTGATGCCATCATCATCACCCTGTACAAAAACAAAGGCGAGAAATCAGACTGCTCAAACTACAGGGGAATCACGCTGCTCTCCATTGCAGGCAAAATCTTCGCTAGGATTCTCCTAAATAGAATAATTCCTAGTGTCGCCGAGAATATTCTCCCAGAATCACAGTGCGGCTTTCGCGCAAACAGAGGAACTACTGACATGGTCTTTGCCCTCAGACAGCTCCAAGAAAAGTGCAGAGAACAAAACAAAGGACTCTACATCACCTTTGTTGACCTCACCAAAGCCTTCGACACCGTGAGCAGGAAAGGGCTTTGGCAAATACTAGAGCGCTTCGGATGCCCCCCAAAGTTCCTCAACATGGTTATCCAACTGCACGAAAACCAACAAGATCGGGTCAGATACAGCAATGAGCTCTCTGAACCCTTCTCCATTAACAATGGTGCGAAGCAAAGCTGTGTTCTTGCACCAACCCTCTTTTCAATCTTCTTCAGCATGATGCTGAACCAAGCCATGAAAGACCTAAAAAATGAAGACGCCGTTTACATCCGGTACCGCACGGATGGCAGTCTCTTCAATCTGAGGCGCCTGCAAGCTCACACCAAGACACAAGAGAAACTTGTCCGTGAACTACTCTTTGCAGACGATGCCGCTTTAGTTGCCCATTCAGAGCCAGCTCTTCAGCGCTTGACATCCTGTTTTGCGGAAACTGCCAAAATGTTTGGCCTGGAAGTCAGCCTGAAGAAAACTGAGGTCCTCCATCAGCCAGCTCCCCACCATGACTACCAGCCCCCCCACATCTCCATCGGGCACACAAAACTCAAAACGGTCAACCAGTTTACCTATCTCGGCTGCACCATTTCATCAGATGCAAGGATCGACAACGAGATAGACAACAGACTCGCCAAGGCAAATAGCGCCTTTGGAAGACTACACAAAAGAGTCTGGAAAAACGACCAACTGAAAAACCTCACAAAAATTAGCGTATACAGAGCCGTTGTCATACCCACACTCCTGTTCGGCTCCGAATCATGGGTCCTCTACCGGCATCACCTACAGCTCCTAGAATGCTTCCACCAGTGTTGTCTCCGCTCCATCCTCAAAATTCATTGGAGCGACTTCATCCCTAACATTGAAGTACTCGAGATGGCAGAGGCCGACAGCATCGAGTCCACGCTGATGAAGATCCAGCTGCGCTGGGTGGGTCACGTCTCCAGAATGGAGGACCATCGCCTTCCCAAGATCGTGTTATATGGCGAGCTCTCCACTGGCCACCGTGACAGAGGTGCACCAAAGAAGGGGTACAAGGACTGCCTAAAGAAATCTCTTGGTGCCTGCCACATTGACCACCGCCAGTGGGCTGATCTCGCCTCAAACCGTGCATCTTGGCGCCTCACAGTTCGGCGGGCAGCAACCTCCTTTGAAGAAGACCGCAGAGCCCACCTAACTGACAAAAGACAAAGGCGGAAAAACCCAACCCCAACCAACCAATTTTCCCCTGCAACCGCTGCAACCGTGTCTGCCTGTCCCGCATCGGACTTGTCAGCCACAATCGAGCCTGCAGCTGACGTGGACTCTTAACCCCTCCATAATTCTTCATCCGCGAAGCCAAGCCAAAGAGATATATGTATGTGTGTAGGTATATATAAGAAAAAATAGAATATAGGTAAGAACTAAGAAGGGAAAGAAAGGGAAGAAAGGAAGTATGGGGAGAATTAAGAGAGTGACCTTTGTTGTATATGAAAAATAAATCTTTTCTGGGGGGGGCTGGGTGGGGAAGAGTTACGGTCACTGCGAAATCAGTTGACGCTTGCGAATGAATTCGTAAATCCAAATGAAGAGGGGAGATGTGGTTGCCCAACAAGGGATAAAGGGCAACTCAGCAAGGGGAGGCGATAGTGGGGTTAAAGAAATTTTAGATAAGAGAATAAGGGAAATGTTTTATGTTTTAGAAATTTTGTCTTATAAAGTGTTCAAAAAAAGAAAGCAGAAATGGATAAGAAGGAAAGGTGATGATGAGGAAACTGAAAGGAAAGATAAACAAAGTATGAAATGGCTATGTTGAACTATATAACTTTAAATATAAATGGAATATATAACCAAATCAAAAGGAAGAAACTGCTAAATTTACTGAAAAAAGAAAAAATTGATATATCATTCGTGCAAGAAACACACTTAACTGAAGTGGAGCACAAGAAATTAAAGAGAGATTTGATAGGACATGTAACAGCAGCGTCATATAATTCAAAAGCTAGAGGAGTAGCTATATTAATCAGTAAAAATGTACCAATTAAAATAGAAGAGGAAATAATAGATCTAGCAGGGAGATATGTAATGATAAAATGTCAGATATATTCAGAGTTTTGGAATTTACTCAATGTATATTCACCTAACGAAGCAGATCAAAAATTTATGCAAGATATTGTTTTGAAGATAGCAGACATGCAAGGGAACATACTAATAGGAGGGGATTTCAGCCTTAATTTGGATTCAAACATGGATAAAACTGGGAAAAAAATTAACAGAAAGAACAAAGTAACCAAATTTATAATTAAATCGATGCAAGAAATGCAACTTTTGGATATATGGAGGAAACTGCACCCATAGGAAAAGGAATATTCATATTATTCGGGTAGACACAAAACATACTCAAGGATAGACCTATTCCTGTTATTAGCCCACATTCAAGGGAGAGTTAGGAAAACGCAATATAAAGCTAGACTATTATCGGACCACTCACCCCTGATATTGACAATAGAGTTAGAGGACATCCCTCCAAGAATGTATATTAAACTCCATGCTACTTAAAAGGCAGGATTTTAGAGAATTAATTGAACGACAAATTAAAATGTACTTTGAAATAAATACGGAATCAGTTTATACTATGGGACGCAATGAAAGCGTTCATCAGAGGGCAAATAATAAGTTATGTAACCAAGATGAAGAAGGACTACAATCAGGAAACAGAGCAGTTGGGAAGGGAAATAGCAAATATAGAAAAAGAATTAGCAATGAAGGAAGACACAACTAAAAGAAGAGAATTGGCAGATAAAAAAATAAAATATGAAACACTACAAACATATAAGGTGGAGAAGAACATAATGAAGACAAAACAGAAATATTATGACTAGGAGAAAAAACGCACAAAATTCTAGCATGGCAGCTTAAGACAGAACAAACTAAGAGAATGGTATTGGCATCAAGGAAAAAAGACAAACAAATCACATATAATCCAACGGAGATTAATGAAAACTTCAGAGAATTCTATGAACAATTATACCAAACTGAAAACGAAGGGAAAGAAGACAAAATAGATGAATTTTTAACTAAAATTGAACTACCGAAATTACAAACAGAGGAACAAAATAAATTAACAGAACCATTTGAAATAGTAGAAATACAAGAGATAATAAAAAAAAAACTACCGAATAATAAAACACCAGGAGAGGATGGATTCCCAATAGAATTCTATAAAACATTTAAAGATTTATTAATTCCTCCCCTCCTGGAAGTAATCAACCAGATTGATAAAACACAAAGCTTACCAGATTCATGCAAAATAGCAATAATTTCAGTAATACCAAAGACAGGGAAAGATCCATTCGCACCAGCGTCATATAGACCAATATCTTTACTTAACACAGATTATAAGATAATAGCTAAACTATCAGCAAACAAATTAGCCGACTATGTACCAAAAATAGTAAATCTAGACCAAACTGGATTTATTAAAAAAAGACGAACAGACAATATTTGTAAATTTATTAACTTAATTCATGCAGTAGAAGGAAATAAAGCTCCAAAAGTAGCGGTTGCTTTAGATGCAGAGAAGGCCTTTGACAGAGTAGAATGGAATTATTTATTCAAAGTACTACAAAAATTCAGCTTACCAGAGAAATATATTAATTGGATTAAAACACTATATAAGGGGTCATGGGCGAAAGTGACAGTAAATGGATATATATCAAAACAATTTAACTTAAGCAGATCAACAAGGCAGGGATGCCCACTATCGCCCTTATTGTTCGCGTTAGCTATAGAACCACTAGCAGAACTGATAAGAACAGAAAATAAAATAAAAGGGATAAAAATAAAAGACAAGGAATATAAAATCAGTTTATTTGCTGATGATGTTATAGTATACTTAACTGAACCAGAAATATCAATAAAAGAATTACATAAGAAATTGAAGGAATATGGAGAAGTGTCGGGATACAAGATTAACGCAAATAAAAGTGAAGCAATGCCAATGAATAATGCGGATTTCTCAAAATTTAAGAAAGAATCACCATTCAGATGGCAAATGCAAGCAATGCGATACCTAAGTATACAAATAAATAAAAACCTCGGCCATCTATACAAATTCAATTATTATCCACTAATGAAAAAATTACAGGACGACTTAGAGCATTGGAAAGACTTACCACTAACACTAATAGGAAGGATAAACTGTATTAAAATGAACATTTTCCCAAGGATAAAATACCTATTTCAGGCATTGCCAATACACTTGACAGAGAAATTCTTCAAGAAGTTAAAGAAAATAATAAGGAAATTTTTATGGAAAGGGGGAAAACCGAGGATAGCACTAGATAAATTAACAGAATGGTATAAACAAGGAGGCTTACAACTGCCAAACTTAAAAAATTATTATAGAGCCGCACAATTAAGATACCTATCAGATTTTTATCAAACAAGGGAAAAGCCAGAATGGACTAGATTAGAACTAGATAAAATAGGGGAGAAGATACCTGAACATATATTATATAAATGGGATGAAAAATTGGTACAACGTAGGAATTCTCCAGTATTACATCATCTGCTCAATATTTGGAAGAAGATTCATGTAGAAAGGAATAAAACAAATTACCAACTACCAAAACTAATACTGACGCAAAATCAGCTAATCCCTTTTACAATAGATAACCTTTCCTTTAGAGAATGGGAGAAAAAAGGGATCAAAAGAATAGAAAATTGCTTTTCGGGAAATAAATTATTATCCTTTGAACAAATGAATGGTAAATATAATATAACTCACGATACAGTATTGGCATACTACCAACTGAAATCCTACTTGAAGGACAAATTGGGAAGCAGTCTGAGGATATCAGAGGGAAGTAATTTTGAATATGTGATTACAGACACAATGATAATCAAAAAATTTGTAACAACATATATATTAAACTACAAGAAAAGGAAAATGAGGAAACAAATGGTAAAACTAAACAAAAATGGGAACAAGATCTAAACATAAAGATAAAGAAGGAAACATGGGAGAAGTTATGCTCAGGAACTATGAGAAATACAATAAATACGAGGTTACATATGACACAATATAACTGGATACACAGGCTATATATTACACCTCAAAAGTTAAATAAATGGGACCCAATAGTATCTGACAGATTTTTTCGCTGCTAAAAGGAAACGGGAACAATAATTCATGCAATATGGACATGTGAGAAAGTGGAAAAATTTTGGGAAGATCTAAACCAGATATTAAATAAAATCACAAAAAGTAATATACCAAAAAACCCAGAGATCTTCCTCCTAAGTAACATAAAAAACAAAGAATTTGGACTCGGTTTGGATGGAGCACAAAAAAGATTTGTTATGATAGTCCTAGCTGTAGCAAAAAAATGTATTATGTCAGCCTGGAAATTAGAAGATAACTTGAGAATACAACAATGGTATATAGAAATTAATAAATGTATTCCATTAGAAAAAATGACATATAATTTAAGAAATAATATTACAATATTTGAACAAATATGGGAGCCATACATGAAACATAATAGAGAAAACCTACCGGGGACATCTACCACCTAAAATGACAGAAGGAGAAGAGAATGAAAAGAACTGACTCAGTGGAATTTCTTGTTTTTATTGAGTGACAACATTGTTTGACGGGTTTAATGTATCCTATTTTCTGAACTTTAAATGAATGGGATGGGAGGTAGGGAGGGAGGGGTGGTAGGGAGGGAGGGGTGGTAGGGAGGGAGGGGTGGTAGGGAGGGAGGGGTGGTAGGGAGGGAGGGGTGGTAGGGAGGGAGGGGTGGTAGGGAGGGAGGGGTGGTAGGGAGGGAGGGGTGGTAGGGAGGGAGGGGTGGTAGGGAGGGAGGGGTGGTAGGGAGGGAGGGATGGTAGGGAGGGAGGGGTGGTAGGGAGGGAGGGGGGGAAAACGACACTATATGTTCAAGAGGGAAAATGTATGTATCTTGATCAATGTGGTTTATAGTGTGAAAAATAAAAAAATTTTAAAAAACACACAGATAGCAGCAGAGTAACTCTGGGTTTAGCCAAACAAGCCCAACAACCTGGTCACCAGTCTGCTGAGCACCACTTTACTTGCATCATAAAAAGGCATGTGATGTCCTGCTGTTCTCACAGGAAGCAGGGCTGTAGTTCAGAGATATTAAGATAAGGGAAACCGGAACTCAGTCGGAGAGGATCAGAGCCCTTCTGATGTCGAATCTCTCACTCTCAGGATTGGACTGCTTGCTATATAAAAAATACTTTCACAGCATGCTGCTTCTATTTGGGGAATGGCCACAGAGGAGATGGGAGGGCGAGAGGATTTATGTGTATTCTTTCACAGCTTCAGGAGGCCATAAAATACAAAAGAACCAATGGTTTAGACGGTGAGAATCTTTCTCCCAAGGTAAAAATGTCACAGATGAGTTTAAGGTGTGTGTGGGATGTGGGGTGGTGGGGGGGGGGGGGAGGGGGGGGGGTTTAAAGATGTGCACAAGACCTTTTTATGCAGAGGTGTGAGTGGCTAGAATGGGTTGCCAGAGGTGGTAGTGGAAACAGATGTAACAGTAGTGTTGAAGAGGCTTCTTGCCAGACATAAATATGCAGGAAATAAAGGGATATGTATCAGGAACAAGCAACCTGATGTGGCCTCCTCTGCATTAGAAAGACTGGGGCATCATTCCGTTGAGCACTTTCGCTCTATCTGTTGCAGCAGCAAGGAACCACCAGTGACCAATTATTTTAATTTTAATTCCACATGCCTTTCCCACACTGACATGTCTGTCCATGGCCTCGTGCACTGCCAAACCCAGGATACCTGCAAATTGGAGGAACAACACCTAATATTCCATCTAGACACTCTGTAACCAGATGGCATCGACATTGACTTCTACAATTTTTGTTTAACCTTTCTTTCCCTATATCTGTCTCCTTTCTTCTACCTTCCAACTCCCTCCCATCACTTCTCAGCTTTTTTTTCTTCTATCCTCCCACCTGTATCTTACCTGCTGGCCTGTGCCTCTCCATTTCCCCTCCCTACCTTCTCTCCTCTTTCTCCTTCCCCCCACCCCCACCTTTTTTATTGCGGTGTCTTTTTGTTTTTGTACATTCCTGATGATGGGCTGAGACCTAAAGCGTCCTTTGCGTGGCCTGCTGAGTTCATCCAGCACTTTTGTGTGGTGCACTTGCCCCCAGCGTTAACAGACTTTCCCGTTAAACCCACTTCTTTTCCTGTTTTGTACTGTTTTTGAAGGAACTTTCAATTTTATCTCTTCACACCTTCTTTAAAATCTGTCTTACCAAAACCTCACCAATAATTTCCTGTCCCATCTTCACAGTTCTGTTGTAGACTGGTCCAGTCTTGTCAAGTTTATTGTCACACGATTGCACCATTGGGTTTGAGACTGAGCCGAGATGTAAGCCCAACATCTTGTGGCTTATCATCATTGCTTATATGTACCTCCTGTGACTTTGTCCACTTGTTTATCCATGTTTCAGTGCCACTTGAATTTTTGCCTTTACAACTTCACAACACTGCCCGGAAGATTGCACCGTTAAGTTCTAAGGTGGGGTTTGCACCTTCTGACAGGCTGTACCTAAACTACTGCTGCTCATGTCCTCTGGGATCTTCCCACTTGGATTCCATGCTGACCACCACTTTCATCCTGTCAAACAGGAGATATGGGTCCTGGAGACACATGGGAGACAACAGATGCTGAAATCTGGAGCAACAAAAAAATAAGCTGGTGAAACACAGCATCCTTGGAAGGGAAAGAATGGTCAATGTTTCCAGCCAGAATATTAACCATCTTTTCTCCCCACTGATGCCACTCGACCCGCTGAATTCTTCCAGCAGGTTGCTTATATTATGTCCTCTTTGGTTACTATGACAGTTTGTACTGTGACAAATGGAGGTTTTGGTGGGCTTTCTTTCATCTATGGGAGCTGAATAATACAATCTCATGAACACGTTTAACATGTAGAATTGCACTGAGTTACCTTGTTAAATTATGTTGCCATTGGGGTTATGCTCCAGACAAACAGCCATGATTCATTCTGTTGAATGTCATGCAATGTCTACTAAGCCAGCAGTAAACCATTCAGTTACCTTCAGTCATAAACATAATTTTTCTCCCCATGCAAACCAAGATCATATATGAGGGCAATCTGGCTGAAGTTTATTATCATCTGACTACATAAACAACCAGGCAAAACAGCATTTCTCTGGACTATGATGCAGACACGTGCACACAAATTATACAGCACGCATAATGATCATAGATGTGCAAAAAATATATATTTGAAAATAAATATATGTAAACATTTTGGGATGATGTTACAGGATACTATTCATTAATCTAGCAGGCTGTGGGAAGAAGCCATTTTCCAGCCTGACAGTCCTAATTTTGATCCTTCAATACCTCATTTGTGATGGTAGTGGGTGAAAGATACTGGGTACTGGATAGAAAGGGTCCTCAATAATTCTTTGAGTCTTATTTTAAGCAATGCCCCTGGTTGTCAATAGAGGAAAAGGAGACCCCAGTGATTTTTCTTGGCTGTTTTGTCCAGTCCAGTTTGATTGTAAAAGTACAACCTGACTAAACCATGTTCTCTGGTCCTCGGTGCAAAATACGCAGACACATAACCATACGCAGGTCAAGTATTCATATATACAAATAAATAAATATATTGTTTTGTGACTATGAGAGTCCAGATGGTTTGTGTGAGCTTTCCTTTGGTGGTTCTGCATTCTCACTGCCCATGGGAAGAAACTGTTCCTCAGTCTGGTGGTGCTAGCTCTGATACCCCTGCATCACTTTCTCGATGGGAGCAGCTGAAAGATGATGTGTGCAGGGTGGAAGGGGTCCTCAATGGTTTTGCACGCCCTCTTCGGATAATTATCTCAGAAGATCAAGTCAGTGGTAGGGAGGGAGACAATAATCTCCTTCATCTTGTCCTCGCTGAGACTCTAGTTGTTATTCTCACACCACACCACGACATTGTCTTCTCTGTGGTGCGACTCACCGTTGTTGCTGATGGGGCCAACTACTGTGGTGTCATCTGCAAACTTGATGACTCTGGTGATGCTGTCTTGGGCGAATAGCATGAACAGGAATAGGCTAAGCACTCAGCCCTGAGGTGCACTAGTGTTCAGCGAGACGTTGCCTGACCCAGACAGACTACAGTCTTTCTGTTAAGATGTCCAGAATCCAGTTACAGAGAGATGTGTTGAGTCCTAGTAAGGATAGTTTTCCACCATCTTTTGGGGAATGATTGTATTAAAAAATAAGCTGGTCGATGAACAGCAGACTGGCGTATGAGGCGTTGTTCTCCAGTTGGGTCAGAATGGAGTGAAGGGACAAGGGACTATAGTGTCATCTGTGGAACAGTTTTGTCTATTAGCGAATTGAAATGTGTCCAGCATGGGTCCAGGTGTGCTTTGATGCATTCCATCACCAGAAGCTCGAGGCATTTCAAAATGGTAGATGTCATTTCCATAGGGCAGTAGTCATTGAGGCCTGTTACTGTCACTCTCTCGGGTACTGGGATGATAGTGGCTGTCTTGAACCTTACGGGAACAATGAACTGTTGCAGTGATATGTTGAAGATGTCCGTGAAGTCCTCCATCAATTGTTCTGCACAGTCCTTCATTACCCAACAAGATATGTTGTCTGGTCCTACCAACTTGTATGGGTTCACCTCAGATAGGGTTCTCCTCACCTGCCCATTCATCAGGCAGATGCGGAAGTTTCTTCGGTGCAACATTCTTCATCAGGTGGCACATTTAGCATAGTGATTAGTGCAACATTGTTTCTGAGTCAGCGATCAGGACACGTGTTAAAATTCTGTGCAGTCTGTAAGGAGTTTGTATGTTCCCTCTGAGTCTGCATGGGCTCCAGCTTCCTCTCACTGTTCGCAATGTACCGGGGTTGTATGTTAATTGGGTGACACAGGCTCAGGGGCTGAAATGGCCTGTTAACGTGCTGAATGTCTAAATTTTTTTAAATAATTTTTTAAAAATCGTCTTTTGATGATCCTCATTGCCTCTGTCCAAACTCTAAAGGAAATGGAAGTGAATTGAACATCACTTGTAGATCAGAACTGTTCACTAACTTCCCAATGGCTCTCAGTTGCTATGAAACTGCAATGTTCGATTTAATTTATTGTCAAACACTGTACAGGGCACTGAAATTCTTACTTGCTGCAGCCACACAGATGCATGAGATGTACCAAAAACAATTGTTAAAATTTAAAAGACCACAAATGCATGACATAAAAAGAGATGATATATATCAAAGAGCAGATAAATAAATATTCACTGTTGCAGATAGTTCGTGGAAAAAAATGATATTTCAATAGTTCAGAGTAGTTTATGATTAGGGAAGTATGGGGAGTATAGCTGTTAAAGAAAAACTGATCTTCAACCTGAAGGTGGTAATCGAAGAATCAGGGAAACCAATTTTTGACTGAGATGAGGAGAAACTTCTTCACTCAGAGAGCTATGTACTTCTTGAAATCCCTGTCACAGAAACATCAGTTTATGAGATAGTTTCAGAAGGTGGGGGGGTGTAAAGGGATCAAGAGGTGTGGAGAGAAAGCAGGAACAGGGTACTAAGGTCTCAGGATTGTATTGAATGGTGGTAAAGGGCTGAGTGGCTTTCTCCTGAACCTATTTTACTGTTTGTAATCCATTCCCAGCCCATGAGATGGGGAGAAAAAATAGGGAGCCCTCTGTCATGGGTAAAATGATTTTCTATCCTTTTTAAAACAACAAATTTATAAACAAAAAGATTGAGAACAAAGCCTGTGCTAATTATCTGGCTGTGACCCAGAGTCACAGTTGTTCTGGATGTTGCAATACACAAATGTGCTGGAGAAAAGCAGCAGGATCCGCAGCATCCATAGGAAGTAAAGATGTTGCCTGTTTCACTGCCGCCAGTTAGATATTTGCCAGTCACACAGTAGGAATTGAGTGCGAACATTGTGCGTTGGCATTCAAAACTCATGGGAAAGCTCGTCAGTCATCCGTCTTTCTGTGGATCCAGCCCTCTCAGTGGCCTGTGAAATGAGTGGCTGCTGTGGCTGAACTTTCATACGGTTTGAAGCATTTATTGCTCTCACTTGTAACTCCAGCAGAGCTGAGAGCTCAAGGTACTTTGGGGCAGAATGGAATTATTTACAGTCATAGAGAATAAGCATTAAATAGCATTTGCAGAATTCTTGTAATTTGGCAAGGTTGGGAGGGGGAAAGGTACTTTCTGGATTGCAGTAATTTTTGTTGAGCGATTAAATCTTTCCTCTCTTGCAGTGGTTTGGCAGAACTAGGGCTTACTGTGGTGACATGTGGTTGTGGACACTCTTATGTTGAGTTGGTTCTGAGCTGGAAGGAAGGGTTAAACAAGGGCGAGGCCACCAATCTGGCAGTGTTTGGCGATACCTCAGATTTTCCACGTGTCAGCTTTTGAGATTTCAGGAGTGAGGTTTCAAAATGCAGGAAGATTAAGATTTGGGGTGATAAACCTGTCACTCACTTGACGGCATAAGAAATAGGAGCAGAAGGAGGTTATCTGGCTCGTTGAGTCGTCTCTGCCATTCAACAAGATTATGGCCTATCTAGCCATGGACTCATCTCCAGTTACCCGCCTACTATTCAAAATGCTAATTGTGTGCATCTTCACTGCATTCAGTGAGGCAGTCTCTACTGTTTTCTTAGGCAGAGAATTCCAGAGGTTCACATGTCTCTGGGAGAAGCAGTTCCTACTCTTCTCTGTCCTGAATCTATTCCCCTGAATCTTCAGGCTCCGACCCCCAGTTCCTGCCAGTGGAAACAACTGTTTCTACCTTTTCAATTTATGTATGTATCCTTTTAATATCTTTCTTTTTGGTCTTGGAATATTGCGGTAATTTATACAAAGTAATTGGTGCCTTTTACCTGTGTGGATGCAGCAAATGATGATTTCAGTGCATGTGAACACCGTTGTGTATATGACAATAAACTCTCATGGTCATGCACATACTCATGGTGCACTTCATACTTCTATCCAAATAGTGCCTGGCTACCCAATCTCTCCTCATAAGCTAACTCTCTCATTTCTGGAATCAACCTCTATCAGAAAGAATATTAAAAAAACCCAAGCTGCTGGAACTCAGACTAAAAAAAAGAATGGCTGAAAGTTTGCAGCTTCTCGTCGGAATCTGATGGCCTTGGTGGTTTTTATCCACTGCTGGAAAATTATTTAGAGGTACTAAAGGTATGCTACTGGATCCAGTAGATGATCCCTACAGATTGACGAGTGAAATGTTGCTTCACTTGGAAGGGCTGTATAGGGCCCCGAATGGTGGGAGGATGGAGCTGTGTGTCCTACATGAGGCACTTCTTGTGGACACAGTGGTAGGTACCAAGGGGTTAAGGGAGTCATGGAGGAAGCAGTTCCTACAAATAGAGGAAGAGGAATATGTGTCTTGTGGTGTGATTACATGGCAGAAATTGCAGAGAATTATATGTTGGATGCAGAGGCTGGTGGATTGGTAGGTGAGGACAAGGGAATACAATCCTTGTTATATCTGTGGGGGGGCAGGGGGAGTATGATGGGACTAGGGTCAGGGCAGATGTGCGGGAAATAGAGAAGATGAGAGGACGGGCTCTATATATGGAATTGGAAGGGAAGCCACATTTGATAAAGAAGGAAGTCATCTTGGGTATACTGTAACAGTGTACGCCTCCCCTTCGCTTCCTCTCCCTATATTCTTGCTTGAGCATCTGTCCAACTGTTATCAGAATAAATTAAGAAGGGCTCAGACCTGAAATGCTGATTGCCTGTTGTATTTCATGGTCACTGCCTGATTTGCTAAGTTTTGCCCCAGTTCTCCAGCATCTGTACATTTCTTGTTCATACCACAGTCAATTACCTGACTTCTATTACCATAACCACTATCCCAGGGTGAAAGGTGCTGGTGATTTCTGGGAAAATGTCTGAAAGTCCCCACCCCCCAAGTATTCCTTTGTTGGAGGAAAGAGCCTTGGTGAGAGTGCTTCTCCTCTCTTCATTAGGTTGATTCCAACCAAACCATTTCAGTGGCCTTGACCCTCTTTTATGTGGCCACTGGTTTTAAAGGTACGGAAGTCATGTAGGTCTCTTTTAGAGGTATGAACTCTGCAGGAGATGCTGCCATACACACGCAGGCATGCATGCACTCATGAACACACACACACCAACATGCACCGACACAGGCATGAGCACACACACATGCACTAACACACCCCAACAGAGACTAATACTTGTACATACTGACATGCGTATGCACATTTTTGCACATACGCATGCACCACACATGCATGCACCCACACATACCAATATGCTCACGCTCCCTTTCTCTCTCTTCCACCCCCCACTCTCTCTCCCTTTCTTCCTACAGTCAAAAGCAATAAATTCAGTCCTGTAGTATTTTTAAATGTATAAAGAATTAGATAGCAATTCAAGATGGCTACTGTTTAAATAAATTCTGCTTAAAACAAATGAACAAAGCTGTCTTACCTCATTGAACTGAGGAATGGATAGATGCATTCTTGCTGTTAGAAAGAACTGAATACCTTCCATGTTTAATGAAGATTGAATGGCAGGACAAATGAAATAATACATTAATGCACAGAAAGTGGAATGGATTTTTGTGACCACAACTGAGCTCAATATCAAGGTACATGAGATACAAAATTCAATTAATTGCCATGTACGCAGAATACATAAAAAAAATCTTTTTCCTTTGCCAGTGAAGGCTCAAAAAGAGGCACCTCTTGGTCAGAGCTGCTATCAAGATGAGGAAGAGAAACAAAAGCCTCTTCATGGGCATCGAGTGTCCATGGATCCCACCACCTACTCTGATGCCCCCTGTAGCCCCCAGGGCTATATACTCAGCCTGCTCCTGTTCATGCTACCCACAACACCATCAGCAGATTCAGCTTCAATGGTGTCATCAAGTTTGCAGATGACATAACAGTAATAGCTGGTCTCATCAGCAACAATGATGAGTTTCACTATAGGCACACAATCCTTTATCCTGAACCCTTGGCGGACAGTGTGTTCCGAATTTTGGATTTTTCCGGATTTCAGAAAGCCCACCCGAATTGTGCTGCCGAATCCACCCCCACCCCCTTCCAGTCGCCTGGCTGTCTCCCCCAACCGCCGGTCCCTCAGCAGCCTCCCCCAATCGCCGGTCCCTCAGCAGCCTCCCCCAATCGCCGGTCCTTCGGCCACCTCCCCTCAACCGCCGGTCACTCAGCCGCCTCCCCCCCAACCACCGGTCCCTCGGCCACCCATCGGTCTCCCCCAACCGCCGGTCCCTCGGCCGCCTCCCCCAACCGCCAGGCCCCACTTGCCGGATTTTGGAGCTTTCTGGATTTTAGATGTCTGGATGAAGGATCGTGTACCTGTACAGAGAAGAGGTGGAAAATCTCATGGTATGGTGCAAGAGTAACAACCTAATTCTCAACATGGACAAGACGAAGGAGATGATGGTGGACTTCAGGAGGACCAGGAACAACCACCCTCTACTGCACATCAAAAACTCTGTAGTAGAGAGAGTGGAGAGTATCAAGTTCGTTGGAGTTCACATATCTAGTGACCTATCATGGGCACTCAACATCTCTTCACTTGTCAGGAAGGCACAACAGTAACTACTTTCCGAGAAGACTGAACCGGGCAAGGCTACTGGCCACCATTTTGTCAATCTTCTATAGGAGCTCTCTTGAAAGTGGCCTGGCTGGCTGGCTGCATCACAGTGTGGTGCGGTTACTGCAGAGAAATGGGTTGGAGGTCAATCCACTGGTCCATGAGTGGAAAAGTGGTTCGCTAAAGTCTGTCTCCCCCCCCCCTTCCCCCCCCCCCCCCACAATGATGTGATCTACCGGGATCATTGTCTGAAGAGGGCACATAAAATCCCTGAGGACCCCTTCCACTCTGCACACAGCATCTTTCATCTGCTCCTGTGAGGAAAGAGATACAGGGGGATCAGAGCCAGCACTACCAGGCTGAGGAACAGCTTCTTCCCACAGGCAGGGTGAATGCTGAACAACCCAAGGAACTGCTCACATTAGCTTTCTGAGACTCTCATATACAAGAGACAATATTTATTTGTATAGATGAAATACTTGTCCTGCATATGTACTATTTGTCTGTATGTATGTTAGGTCTGATTGTATGTTGGGTTATTTTTTGCACCAAGGACCGGAGAACGCTGTTTTGTCGGGTTGTATTTGTATAATCAGATGACAATAAACTTGACTTGATTCGATTTAACTTCCCTAGCCTCATGGCTTCCTGTTCGGTCCAGTGGTGAACCTGAGCTCCAGGTGTCCGAGTCATCCTCCTCGGCCCCTGGTTCCAAACCCACGATTCTATCAAGAAGCTGTCAGCACCTGAGACCCGTTAGGAGCCCTGCTCACCATTGGCACCCTCACAGATCCCAGTCCTGGTACCTGGTTCCAAGAAGTTGTTCCTGTCACACTAACATCAGTGGAATTAAAATAGGGCTATTTCCCCAAAAGGCCACTGGATTACTGCCCATTGTATGATCCAGTGATCATTGGGGGAGCAAATTTAAATTCCTGTGAGTCATTATCTCAGAGTTCCTTTCCTGGACCCAACTTATAATATCATTGTGAAGAAATCTCATCAGTGCCTCCACTTCCTCAGGAGTTTACTGAGGTTCAGTATGTCATCGGAAATCTAGGCAAACCTCTACAACATGTAGGGGAAAGCATGCTGACTGTTTGCATCATGGCCAAAACTCTCCCCACTGTCGAGAACGTCTACATGGAATGCTACTGTCGGAGAGCAGCAGCAATCATCAAGGATCCACACCGCTCAGGACATGCTCTGTTCTCACTGCTGCCATCAAGAAAGAGTTAGAGGTGCAACAGGACTCATTCAGATTCAGGAACAGTTGCTACCCTCAACCATCAGACTCCTAAACAACACTCAATTAAAAACCCCTTTTCCACTGACACCCTGTCCCAGGAATTAACTGGGAATTTACTGGGGCAGGGTCCAGTGGAAAAGGAACACTGTCTGAACGCCAGCATCAAATGACATCATTTCACGCAGAGAATTAACCACCTCCTCCCCTACTCATATTCCCAGTGTTTGCTGACACCAGCATTCTGATAAAACCAGTGGAAAAGGGACAGCAGAGAGTCACCCATTTCCAGTTGAAGGGGGAACACTCCAATCCCCGAGAATAAGTTGTGTCCCAGTTAAGGGTGGCCAGTGGAAATGGCACAAAGGGCTTCCTATCCCAGGCCACTGCATGCCAATTAATTGGGATGCCAGTGGAAAAGAGGCTAATGACTCATTTAAGGACTTGCTTTGCACATTATTTAATATTGATTATTTTTCTGCATTGCACAGTTTACATTTCTTTTTGTTTACATCTCTCTCTTTTGTGTGCATATCTTTCTTCTTGAGTACAATTCACAGTTACCATTGAATAGAAATTCTGCCTGCCCCACAGGAAAAAGAATCTCAGGATTGTGATGTCATGTATGTACTCTAACAATAAATTTGAATCTTGCTAAAGATAAAATAGTTCCTGATTAATTCTGAAGAAGAGATCCTTAAGTTTGTGACCTATTGGTGGGATGGGCATGCACTATGTTACTTTTGCAGAGACTTGTTCGGGCAGTTGGGTGGAATCTGGAAGGAAAGGCAAGTTAGTCCAGAGATAAAAGAGCTTTGAATTATGAACCAAGATGGCAGAAAAATATAACGAAGAGACTGTTGTCTATGGGCTCATAAATACTTCCTCCCCCATCTCTTTCAGCCCCTTCCCTCTAATGTCCTGACATCACTGATGCTTTGTTCTAGTATACGGTTCTAGATGCTCATCGTGCATTGTGCAAATAGATATTTCCCAGTCCTGGAGGATGAGGGCTTTTCTGCCTGACTGCTGTGTTTGCCTTGTGGGGCATTTATGCCAATGTTAATTCGTCGCACCCTGGCCACTTGATCCAAGACTATTGGGGAGATGGGGAGCTTGAGATTGACTTGTGAAATGCAGGCTTAGAAACTTGCTGCAAGCAGTGAATAGCTGGCACTGTATTATTCACCTGCACCCCCAGCCCCCTTCACAAAATTCAGTCCCCCCCCAAACTTGCTACACGAACAAGTTGGAAATTGAATATAACCATATAACAATTACAGAACGGAAACAGCCCATCTCGGCCCCTCTAGTCCGTACCAATCTAAGTGATCTCTAGTCCCACCTACCTGCACTTTGCCTGTAACCCTCCCAAACCCTCCCATCCATATACCTATCCAACTTTTCCTTAAATGACAAAATTGACTTTGCTGCGACCACCTCTTACGGAAGATCATTTCACTGAGCCACCACTCTCGGAATGAAGAAGCTTCCTCTCATGTCTAAACTTTTGTCCCCTGACCCTTAACTCATGACCCCACATTCCAATCTCACCTACCCTCAAGGGAAAGAGCTTATTCACATCTACTCTATTTATCCCACTCATAATCTTAAATACATCTATCAAATCCCCCCTTAATCTTCTACGTTCGAATGAATAAAGACCTAATCTTCTCAATCTTTCTTTGTAATCTAGTTTATGAATTCCAAGCAACATTTTGGTAAATCTTCTTTGCACCCTCTCTACCTTATTGATATCCTTCCTATAATTTGGGGACTAGAACTGCACACAGTATTCCAAATTTGGCCTCACCAATGCCTTGAACAGTCTCAACATCACTTCCCAACTCTTATATTCTATGCTTTGATTTATAAAGCCAGCATACCAAAAGCCTTCTTTACCACTCTGCATGAGATTCCACCTTCAAAGAATGATGAACCATTATTCCTGGATCTTTCTCATTTTCTGCATTCTTCAGTGCCCTCCCATTTACCACATATGTCCTGTTTTGATTATTTTTTTTCAAAATGAAGCACTTCATACTTCTCAGCATTAAACTCCATCTGCCATCTTTCAGCCCACTCTGCTAAGCAGCCCAAATTCCTCTGCAATCTCTGAAACCCTTCTTCACTATCCACCACTCCACCTATCTTTGTAGCATCCGCATATTTACTAATCCAGTTTACCACTCCATCATCCAAATCATTAATGTAAATGACAAATGTGTGTCACAAACTCCAAACCTGTTGGAGTTTCCATTTTGATCTACAATGCACAAAAACACTGGAGAACTCCTGACAAAGGGTGCAGGCCTGACATCATGACTTTCCATCTTTCTGTGGATGCTGTACGACTGCTGAGTTTCTCCAACATGTTTATGTATTACACCTGACCCCAGCATCTACCGACTTTCTTGTTTTAATCCAATTCAATTTTGCTACTTTGGGACCAGCTTGGGTGAATAATTTGGTTGGCATGGGCACGCTGGGGAGAAAGGCCTGTTCCATGCTGGGAAGCTCTACATCTCTTTGTTGAAGTACTTCAGAATTAACAGGCAAACCTGCCAAGTATCCAGAATGAAATGCTCCCGGAGGTGAGCAAGTAACACCTCCATTTAAGGCAATCCCTTCTCTTGCCTGAGGAGAACCAGGAATTGATGGGAATTGCCAGCCTTGCCTGAGATGATGGCGAGTTTATTGTCATGCACCAGAATTCTTGCTTGCAGGTACTTTGTTAAAAAGAAGCTATAATATTACCACAGTGCCAGCGGCCCAAGTATGAATCCAGCCCTGTCTGTCAGAGGTTTGTATGTTCTTCATGTGTCTGCATGGGTTTCCTCCCACCTGGTAGGTTAACTTGGTGGTACGGGTTTCATGGGTCAGAAGAACCTTCCTCAGTATCATAAAAAATCAAAATAAAACTTTTTTCAAAGTATACTTTAAATTAAATGAAAAAGAGGTAGTAAATACAAAAGATAGATGGTAATTATTCATAGTTTCCAGAGGCAAGAAAGAAAATGTGACATTATAATGGTGTAGACAATCCTTTTGTGGAGTTGGAGCAGTCCCTCATCAGTGTATCAAGGGAAGGTTTGAGAGTCTGACAGCTGTTAGAAAGAAGCTCTTCTTGAACCAAGAGTTGGTGTACTTTAAGCCTGAAGGTATTGGAAGTGTATTATTTGTACAGGAGAATCAAAATCAGGGCAGCCTCCTTCCCGCAGGCTATGAGGTATCCTGTAACCAAGTAAATCGTCCAAAATATTTATATATAATTATGTCCATTGGTGGTTATCATGTGCTGTGTATTTTTTGAATATGTGTGTGTTCATTGTGGTCCAGATGTTTTGTCTGATTGGATGTGTAAAATCAAAAGATAATAAATGTGAACTGTATCAAGAGCCACGCAAGGCTGCCGATCGTGTGAGATAATGCACTTCAGGCTCCCTCGTGACCCAGGGCAGTGGCATGCTTTCTGGCCCTCCATGGGCACTAGAATCGTGAACAAGAAAGGAGCTGTCAGCTTGATTAGTGCGTCACTTCAGAAGCTTGTCTCTCAACACAGGATGTAGCTGTCAGTGCTGACTGATGCTTGTGGGCTCATCCTTCCGAAGTGCCCAGTGAACCCCAGGGGAAAGGGAAGCTTACAACAGACTCCTCATGGAATAGGCTGTCCTTCCAACCCAGTCAGTACAACAGAGGGATTGTTTTATGGTACAGAAGCATTCTACAAATAACTGCCTGTTTGCAATCGGGCAAGATGTGTTCAAGTACAAGTTTATTATTATCTGACTGTACATATACAACCAGGCAAAACAACATTTCTCTGGACCATGGTGCACACAGATATTGTACATAATACACAACACATAATAATCACTTCTATACATAAAGTTAGAACTTAAGATAAATATGAAGGTGTTTGTTTGCTGCCAGTACCTTACAGCTTCTCCACTGTTTTTGAGGGCAGTGTCCTGGGCCTGATCATCTTCATCTGCTTCATCAGTGACCAACCTTCTTTCAGAAGGTCAGATGTTCACATTCTGGAAATGAAGTAGTTGTCCCAGGCTGTTAGACTCATTGGCCACAAAGGTGTCAGGAAATGACCATCTCCAACAATAAGCAGACTTACCATCTGCACGACATTTCCCTCCATGCTGACCAGAACTGGAGCTATGGCATGATGACCACTGGTCATCAGTGAAGTTCAGGGATTGGTATTCCCAGCAAGAGATACACCTTCCAGCATCCCAAAGCCTTTCTACAAGTTAACAGACCTGGAGTGCAATGAAATCAATGTTAACATTCAAATTCATTGTCACTTGTACCAAGATGCAGCAGTGGATGTTGTTTTGCAAGTAGCCCAGTTCGACATCTCATGCATAGTAAAGGTAAGACACAGTACAGGAGTTCAGAGTTACAGGGAGAGATCAGTTGGTATGAAGCAAAGGCAGCATAGTTTTATTCATGAGGCTCATTCAAATGTCTGATAACGAGAAAGAAACGGTCCACAGTGAGAGAGGCTCTTGGAGTGTGTGACCTTGTAATCCATAGTGAGAACATCTTGGAGAGTGTGAGCTGGTGGTCCATGGAGAAAGAGGGTCTCAGACAGATGACCCAGTGGTCTGTGGTGAGAGGAGATCTCAGAGAGTGTGAACTGATGGTCTGTGGTGAGAGAGGGTCTCAGAGAGAGTGAACTGGACATCTGTAGAGAGAGCAGGTTCTTCAGGGACTGCTGAATTTGACCAGTGTTCCTGGGGAAGAAGAGAGGAAGGAAGATTTAACTTTATAGCTACTGCTGGAGTGGGAAAACAACTTGTCAGACCAGCAGAAAGCAGAAACGCAAGTGAGCCCAAATAACCATGTGGCATTGAACACCACATAGTTATATTCCCAGAAGGCAGCCATCTTCCCTGCTGGTTCCCCATTCCTCCGTCTCATTCCCCACATTCCCAATAGTTCCGCAAATATTTTTTTTTCCTGCATTCTCTTCCCTTTCAAAAGCTCGCACTCTCTCTGTTTCCACCTCCCTTAACAGGCAGCAAGTTGCTGTTCATCACTACCCTGAGGCAGCAATATTTCTGCTCACTTTTCATCCTCGACTATTATAGAAGCAGGTCCGTTTGTGGCTCGTGATGGTGGGCTGAACCACAGTTCAGTTTGGAAGGACAACAACAAGAGAACAGTGGGAGAACAATGAAGGGAGGATGTAATTTTGCCCTGTGGGTAATTGAAGAGTAATCGTGACCCAGAGAAAAATCAGAATTTACTGAAATGTTATGCAGGGTTATGCAATGGATGCTACTTTGTATTTATATTCCATCGGACCATGTTTGTAATGTGTTTCTCATGGTATTTGGAAGCTGTTATGGGCCATTGGTTATCATTTGCATTATCTATTGTTGCTTCTTGGACCTTGCCACACACAGGTTGGCTGTTGTCAATGAGAGATTATTGACTGTGGGAATCAAGGACTGTTAATGAAGTGCTGTGAATGAAGGAGTGTAAGAGGGCTTTCAGTGCCTGTCTAATACTGTGCAATGTTTGTGGCAGAGGTGTTGCTCTACAGCCAGTCACTCAAGAGGAAGGTCAGGTTTATAGTCACGTGCATTGAGTTACAGGGAGAAAGTTTGTTTTGCATGCATTCCAGCTTGTCAATCCATGCACAACAAAAACAGTGCAGAGAAAAGGCATCATTCATTTTTTACCAGTGTGATGTCTGATAGCAGAGGGAAAGAAACTGTCCTTGAAACTGATGTTATGTGATCTCGCACTTGTGAATCTTCTTCCTGACCAAGGCGGTAGAAGAGAGTCCGGTCCTTTCACGTGTTGGCTGCTTTTCCAAGACTTGCTGGAAGTTTAGATAGAGGGGAAAAGGGTGTGTGTTGACAGTCTGAACTACCTCTGGTTTCTTGCGGTCTTGGGCGCAGCAGTCCCCGACCCACGCAATGATGCACCTGTAAAAATTGTTGAGGAGCACAGGTGAAATGGTGGATTTCCTCAGACTTTTGAGGAAATAGAAGGATTGGTGAGCATTCTTGTCTGTTGCACTAACATGGTTGGACCAGAAGTGTATGTAAAATTGGTTTCTGGGATTTTCTGACTGTTTCCAAATCAATACAGGTTTTCTGAAATGGGCTAAATGATTTGCTCCAGGCTGGTGCAGAATCAGCTGAACTGTGTAGGGTCAGGTGAACTGTGCAGGGTTCTTTTTTTCTCCATTGGTGTTATTTCTTTCTTTCATTCTCTCTCACTGGCACAGGAAGTTGGAATGGTTACACGCCCCTCTTTGAAACATGTGAAGGTTGAGGAATGACCCATCAGGATTTTCAAAGCAAAGAGAGGTATTTGATAGCGCAGATGGATTAAGAGCCATTGCTTCTGGCAGTAGACCAGTTTCCAGAGATGTGTGTGTTAAAATACTTGGCAAGAGATCCTGACAGAGAAGGGGAGAGATGGCAAGATTTGGAACACTCACAACCTCAGCTGATTGTACAAATAACTTGAGAAGGAGGTTGGCTGTGTACCTGAGGATGAAGATCATACCCAGTTCACAGACAAGTAAAAGTGAAGTGGATTTTGAAAACTGCTTTTTAAAAGGGTCAGCATTTGCCAAGTAGGTCGATCCCGTGCTGGATCTCCCTCTCTCGTTCACCCTTACTGTATTTCCCTCCACTGTCCCTCATCCCCGTGTGCCCTTTGACTCATGACCTGACTGTCTCACTCTCCCTTGGCATCTCATTCACTCTCTCTTCCCCCTCCTTGTTGTCCTCACACATAGCCTCCTGCAGGTGGGGATTTTACCAGGAGGTTACACAAGAGCCTTGCATGGTGCAGCTAGTGAAGCCACTGCATCATGGAGATCCCAGTTCAATCCTAACCTTGGGTGTTGTCAGTGCAGGGTATGAATTTCCTCTCTGTGACCATGTGTGTTTTCTCTGGGTGCTCTGAACTCCTCCCACATCCCACATGGTTGCAGGTTAGTAGGTGAATGCACCACTGCACACTGACCCTTGGTGCATAGGTGAGTGGTAGAATCTGGGTGGGGAAAGGGATTAATGTAGGATTAGAGTAACGAGGTAGTTGGAGGTATGGAGTTGATAGGCCAAAGGTCCTCTTCCTGTGCTGTATCTTTCTCTGAAAAGTTGAGCCATCCCTTATTACTAGATCACAGGTTTGTCTCAGCATCTCTGTGAAAGTGTAAGGACAAACTGACTGACAAAATATATGTGTGTATAATGTATATATTGATCCTATCTATCTATCCTTCCATCCATCTCCAATGTAAGGTTCTCTGTGCCCTTCCATCAGTTACATTCCCAGGCATCCTTTTGCCATTTCTTACAAAGCTGAGAGATCTATTCACTTTCCAGTATGATAGCTTGATTCAACCTTCAAGAATGAGGAGTAGTCCACGCTCATCAGACTGTTGTGTAAACGGCAGGTTGTTTTCACTTGAAAGCTTAAAACAAAATCCTTGAAGGTTCTGGGCCTTACCTTGCATTCCAAAAGTCTTGTAATTACAGTTTGGCCATTATTCGAGCTCCTGTTGCAACCATATTGTAACCGAATTACCCGTGCTTCACTTCAGTAATCAGAACCCTCTCAATTTGTCCACCTCGTTAATGCTGTGGCAGTTGGATTGCTCCTTGCAATTATGTGGTTGTTGCATTGGAGTTGTTTGAGACCTTAATCTCACTTTTGGACTAACATCAGAATCTCAAGAAGTATCATTGTATATGCTGAGAGATATTTACTGGAACGTGATATAACAGGGAAATCCTGAATTGTTTTTTCTGTAATTTTCTCTCCATTGAATGAAACGTGATATCTAATGAGATTTACAGCTTTAGCATTCAGAACTGGAGTAAATGTCAAAGGCCAACTCCCTCAGTTTATGTCCATACATTTTAGGCATGTTTATGATCTAATCTTTCTCAGAAGGTGTGACTGAACCAATTTTTTTTTTGTGTGTGTGATCATCTACTCGAGTACATGCCACGTCATTAATTTCTCAGCTTCATTGTAGAGGTGCATATTTTTTCTTGTATGCACTTGCACCCCCCCATTTCCCCACTAATTGCTCCCACCCTCGCATTTCCAGTGGATTGGGATTAGGTGGAAAATTTCAACAAGGGAAATACATATGATTTTTTTGTATTTGGTGAAATCAAGGTGATGGCTATGGATTCTTTAAACATGGAGAAGTGATGGGATGTTTGCCTTTGAGATGCAAGGTCCAGTTTTCGTTGGACACGCAACCAAGGCTATGAGCTGCTGGACAGACTTAGTGGATCAGGTAGCATCCATAGGGAGAAACAGTCAGTCAGTGTTTCGGGTCAGGACCCTTTCTTGGGCCTATCCGTTTCTCTCCCTCTGAACATAACCTGCTGGAGGAACTCAGTGTGTTGAGTCACATCCGTGGGAGAAAAAGAGTGAGGTTGACGTTTCCAACCTGAAGCCTTTATTGAATCTGAATAAAGGGTTTTGACCCAAAACATTGACCATTCTTTTTCACCCAAGATGCTGCTCGACCTGCTGAGTTCCTCCAGCAGGTTGCATTGAGCTTCAGATTCCAGCACATGCAGTCTCCTGCGGGCTTCCACTTCTCTCTACGGACGCTGTCTGGCTCACTGAGTCACTCCAGCTTCTCAATGTCCGCGCAAGATTTCAGTGTCCGCAATTCTTGCGTCTCCTATGTAATTCAGGTGACCGCCACTGTGTAGTGCTGAATGCTGCTCAATCTTTTGCATGACATACCTTGCTTTCTGCCATAGGTGAGTATACTTAAGACTTTTCTATCTCTTGTGTAATCCTCAGCCGATGGGGAAAAAATATTTCCTGGTCTCTGTGGGAGTTTTCTGTATACTAATTGACTCCTTTGTTTACCATATTTAAATAATGATTACACTTCAAAAAGATTTCACAGTCCATAAAGGAACTATATTATCTTCTGATTTTTTCTTGTCCCCATAGTTCCAATCAAGTGCATTGCAGAGTGTAAAAGTCCCCAATTGTCACTGTCAGCCCGATAATTCCCTAGTTACACCTCCCCCAGGGCCTCCTATCATTAATGAGATGTACTGGTGGAGGTATTCATCAGCTTGTGGGACCTAGGTTTTAATCTGATCTGGGGTGCTGTCAATTTGGAGTTTCCATGAGAGGAGTGGTTTCCCTAGGGTGTTCTGGTTTCCTTTTATGTCCCAAAGACATACTAACTAGTCAGTTAACTGAGTGCTCTGAGCTTCCCCTCAACGTTGTTTGGGACTGAGTACGGAGTTGATGGACAGGTAAGAGACAATAATTTCAAACAATAATAAAAAAAATGTTTGTTGTCGTACAATAAATAAATGGACCTAAATTCTTCCTAGCTGAACAAGTACTTTGTACAAAATATACAAAAGCAACTAATAAAACATATAACCATATAACCATATCACCATTTACGGAGCAGAAACAGGCCATGTTGGCTTTCCGAGTCCACACCGGTTCACTGATCTACAATAGTACATTTAAATCAATTTTTTAAAAAAAGAAAATAAATACGAGATAGATACTGGTAATAAATACAGTTATACTGGTGCAAAAATAATGACGTAGCCAAAGTACAGACAGTCCTTTTGTGGTGTTGGAGCAGTCCCGGATTAGTATAATATGGGGAGGTTGAAGAGCCTGATCGCTGCTGGAAAGAAAATGTTCTTGAACTTGGAGCTGCTGGTCTTCAGGGTTCTGTAACTTCTGCCTGAAGGTCGCAATGAGTTTGTGATTAGGGCAGTGGGGGTCCTTTAAGAGATTGTCTGCCTTTTTGAGGCAGCCCCTTACATAGATGTCTGCAATGGATGGGTGGTTAGAGTCTGTGATGGACCTGGCTATGTTTGTTACCTTCTGGAGCCTTTTGCATTCCCGGACAGTTGAATTCCCAAGCCAGGCTGTGATGCCACCATTCAGTATAATTGTAATTGCAGAGCTATATGGGAGCTGGCATGGACTCAAATGGCCTCCTGTGTTATAATAACTGTGAGATATATATGAAATGACAGAAATGTGGCTGTGGGGGTGACCATTCTTGGTAAATGGGCACTTCCAGCTTTTAGTGCGCAACCCTCTTGGTATATGGACACTGCCAGCATTTAGTGCCTAACTCTCTCGTCCACCTGTTTGGCATATGTAAGAGACCACATTGATGGGGCCATTAACACTGTGGAACCTGCAGAAATAAACCACAGAGTCAAGCTGTGGATTGGCGTAGCTGTCTGTGAAAGGTTCCCACATCGGGTCTCTCTTGCAACAGATGTGCATGTAATCACAGCTGCCAGATGCAGCTGCAAGGACCTCCCAGTGGTTATCTACTTCAATTCCACACAACACTGCTACACTGACTCACTTGACCATGGCCTCACGCACTGCCAGGTTGATGCCACATGTAAATTAGAGGAACAGAAAGCATCAATATCGACCTCCAATTCTGAGTCATCCCCCCGTCCTCTGGTTTTCATTTTTGCTCCCCCATTTTCTCTCATCTCACTAGCCCTTTCCTCTTTCTCTTTTTCTTCTTTTTCCCTCCCCCACCCACCTTACCTGCCTGTCACTCACACCTTTCTCCCTCCAGCTCCCCAACTCCTTCCCAACCTTCCTCCTATCAGAGAGCATATTTCCTCTGCCCCCTCCCCATCACATCTAGGCTCCTTTCTTCTCTTCCCCACCCCCACCTGCATTTACCTATCACCTGCCATCCTGTGCTCTCTTACCCACCCCCTTCCCCAATCCTCTTATTCAGGCTGCAGCCCAAAGTTTCCAGCCCAAATTGTCGACTGCCTATTTCTTTCCATGAACGGAGTCTGGCCCAGTGTGTCCCTCCAGGGCTTTGAGCGTTGTGGCACTGCAGTGAACTAGGAGGTTTGCTCCATTGTAGTATGAGTGATTAAACACAGGAGATAGAAAAGGGACAGCTCGACAGACCTCTTCATCCATGTTCCTTTTTCAACCAACACCAGAGACAATGCTCTGCGGAAAGAGCATCCAGTCAACTGTACCCACGCTCTCGTTGCCTTGAAGTAGCTTTTGCCATCCAGCTGCTCCAACACTTTTGTAGTTTGAAGGGCTTGGCACATTTGTTTGGTGATAAACATGACATAGGTCATCGTTGGAGTTTGTGCATCTCATGTGACACACTGTCCTCAGTTTACCAAGTAACTGTCAGAGATTCTCCTGGACTGCATTCCCAGACTCCTGGGAGCAATGTTTCCATGCACCCTGCTTAACTTGCAGCAGGAAATATGGAAGTCAAGAAAGCCTAAAGAAATAAAGTTGGCTTCCTTGATCTTCCTTCCAATTCCTGTGTGCAGGGTGCATTTTATCCCTAGCCTCAGAGGTAATTCTGACAATTAGCTTCTTGTCCCAACAAAGGACAGTTGCAAAGCAGGAAGAGATCCTTCTCCACAATCCTGGTGGCCAAGCCTCAATCCTGACCTCCAGTGCTGCTTATATTTTGCTCATTTCCCCGGTGCCTCAAACCTCAAATCCCCTGTAGTTGGAGGGTTAATGGCCCTGGCATACAGCTAAGGGGTAGAATCTGGGGCTGGGTGAGAGTTGATGAAAATGTGAGGAGAATGAAATGGGATGGGCATAAATGGATACTTGATGGCTGGGATGGAATGGATTGGCCAAAGGTCTCGTTTCTATGCTGTACTGCTCCAGAACTTGATGCTATCAAAGTCAAATCAGGTATTTAATTTTGTAAAATTTAGACCATACAGCACAGTAGCCCTTTCGGGCCACGAGCCCATACTGCCCAATTTCACCCAATTAACCGACAACTGCTGATATGTTTTTGAAGGATGGGAGGAAACTGGAGCCCCCAGGGAAAACCCATGCAGAAATGGGGAGAATGCACAAATGCATAACAGTCAGCATGGGATTGGGACCCTGGTCCCATTAGCTGATGCTGTAACAGCGTTGCACTGACCACTATGTTAAACGTGCCATCCGAGGCACAGGATACCTATTGAACTATAATATTTATGATTTGGTGCGGTAAATTCATGCAACACTTAGTAATTTCTGTCAAATCCTTATTTCCATTTTATGTCTGTCTGTGAGTTCCAGAAATAAATGAGTGGGCAGGGCAACAGGACTCACCCTCTCCCACTCCTGCATGCTACTGAAGAAGGCCACAAACCCCAGCTTGTTAGAACTGGAATCAATTCAACAAAACTGAGTTCAAGCCAGATTATCCATGCTCTCCAGCCATTACTTTTATCAGGAAAAGCCCAGGATTGAAGCTTAATCAAGAAACCTTATTGAAGGTTGGGTATTTTATAAGGAAGCATGTGGTCATGTCTTGGGTGAGTCTCATCAACAATGGGCATCAAATACTGGTGTTTCCTTTCAATGGAGCTATGGGCCTGACTTCATCCTCCTCCATACCCTGTGCTCATTGTCTTCCCTATCTTGCATTGACTGCAGCACACAATCGTGCTGGATAGACTCAACAGGTCATGCAGCGTCATGGAAACTAAAAAGCAGTTGACTTTTTTGGCCAGAGCCATTCTTCAGGAGTGATTCCAGAGCTGTGGAGGCCAAACTGGGAGGTCTGGAAACCACGTGGCACAAGCTTGTGGCGAAGACAAGTCCCCAGGAAGGGCAGTGGGTCTGGGTATCCACGTGTTAGAGAGCAGCAGGGATTGCAGAGGGGGGAACAGTGAGAAAGACTCACTGAACTCCCTTCAAAGACAGGAGGAGAACCTCTTCAGGGTAGGCATCCTTGAAGAGACCGCAGTGGCGCAACTGAATAGAGGTGCACAAGAAAGTCTGCAGATGGTGGGGTCAAGTGCAATGCACATACGTGCTGGAGAAACTCAGCAGGTCACACAGTGTCCATAGGAAGTAAAGAATACCAGCTTTTTGGGCCTGGTCCCATCGCGTCAAGAAGAAACTGCTGAATTTCTCTAGCACGTTGGAGAAAAACCCTGTAGATTTTCTTGTTTACTTCCATTTTGCTGCATTGACTTCCCCTTTAATCCCTTGTACTCTAAAAATACATTTGACACTTTAGCATAGCAATAACTACCTGAAAGTGAGTTCCATTTCTCTGTGGCTTTGCATTGTTGTTCTTTTTAAATATATTTTTAGTTCTCTTTCAAAATTTAATTTGTATTTGTTTCACCACTCTCATAACTGACTAAGGGCAAAATTCTCCTTGTTTCCCTCTCATTTTGTCATCAGTTACCTTAACTCCATACTCTCCAGAGTCCAATCTTCTCCCTGTGGAAGCAATCCACTCTATCAAGCTTTGTATAATTTAGAGCACTTCCATTAAATGTTCCTTTATCTTATTTTTCTGGAAGGAAAGCTTCTTTGCTGTCGCCCAATACTGCTAAATTTTCTTGCAATCTGTCCAAGGTATGGTGCCTGGAAATGGTTTGAATCCGGCAGTGTTTGTAAGGAGTTTGTATATTCTTCCCGTGGCCTGGGTGGGTTTCCTTCGGATGTTCTGGTTACCTCCCACCCTGCAAAACCTATGGTTCATTGGGTGTATTAGGCTGCACAGTTTTCATGGGCGGGAAGGGCCTTCTTTTGTAAATATTTTTTAAAATTAAAAATAACCTCCATTTCTACGCAATCTGACACAATCAAAACTCTGAATTCAAACCATTGTTCGTAATTTGTCTTCAAGAAAAATGAGTTGAAATGTTTAAATTTCAGTCGTTTTCTTTCATTATACCTCTAACTTCAATGTTCTCTTCATTGACTGTATTTCTTTCCTCTCTCTGACACACATACATCTTATTCTGATTATCTTCTCTGTCTCTGTCTCCCAACAATCTTCTCATTCGCCCTCTTTACATGTCTTGCCTTTTCATGTAAATGCACTCTTCCCATTCACAGCCTCTTATTTCACACTTCATCCTCCTGCCCATTAAAAAAAGAGGAACTCTTAGGTAGAACAGCATTGGTGGGAGAAAAAGGAAGGTTGACATTTCGGATCAGAACTCTTCATCAAGACCTTGATTCCAGCATCTGCAATCTTGCCTATATTCATCGTCCTCCACTTGTGTTCTCTCCTTCCCCTCACTCTCCCCTTTCACACTTGCATTTTCCCTCAATGCCTCGTTTTCAGGGTGATTTTGGACAGCCTGATATCATGAGCAATGGTTTTTCTCATTTTGGGTAACTCCTGTTTATACCGGATTCCATTGTATCCAAATTTCTTTTTTAAATTCTTACCATTATTACTTTTCTCCCTATGCTCCTCTCCCTTCCTCTTCCAGTCGTGTCTCCCTCTTCCTGTATCTCCATGTCTTCTACCTTTTTTCCAATGCCCTATCACCTCTGGTCCCACCCCAGCTTCTTCTACCCCTTGAAGAAGTTTACATCTCCCCCACCTTCCCAATTTAGTCTCAATAAAAGACCCTGACCCAAAAAGTTGACTGACCATTTGTACCCACAGAGGTTGCCTGACCTGCTGAGTCTCTCCAGCAGCTTGTTGTTTGCTCCCTGCTGTTTGACTGCATTCCTGGAAACTCAAACTGATCTGAAGTGCTCAACACAGTGGAAAGGAAGTTTAGAAATGGGATAAAATATTGCAACCAGTTCAACATTTGGTGTTGTGTGAATTTCTGCACATCAATGCAGGCACTCTTTCACTGGATGTCTTTACATCTGCAGGGAGATGACATGCATTCAGCATTTTCCAGAAACACTGAAGGCATTGCATTGAATGATGTGATGACAGAAGGGAAAAAAAATAATAGTTGTCATCTTGCTCTCCATTGGTGGAGAGCTCTGTACAAGTCGATTGCCAGAATTGTCTGCACTCATCAAGCTGATTTCCCATTGTAACTTTTGAATAGAAGGTGATTGGATGGCAGCCCCATAGCACAGGCTCAGGAATCTGCCTTTGGAACTGTACAGACTCCATGAAGGTCACCCAAGTACTCATTATGGCAAGCGTGGCTGTTTACTCAATGTTAGAGTTGCCTTTTGGGCCAATTAAGATTCTAGTCTCAATGCAGCGTTCCAGACCGAAACGTCAACCGTTCTTTTCTTCTCCCATGGATGCTGGTCAGCATGCTGAGTTGCTCCAACAGATTTTTTTTTGCTCCAGGTTCCAGTATCTATGTGGGACTGAGAGTAACAATCCATTTGCCATAATTCAAATGGAGGAGCAGTCTCGATGGGCCAAATAGATTCTGCTCCTACATCTTTCCAACTTTCAAATTACTTGCAGTTGCAATCTCCTGTGTGTCCGCTAAAATCCGAGTCAGTTCTTTCATTGGGCTAACATGAAACTGCAAAATAGAAATCAGGTCCGGTCCTAGTTTCTTTTTTCTTCTTGACAGTGAACTTAGATGGATTGGAGAACATTTTTCCTAGGGAAACAACAGCAAATACCAGAGGACCTCTGTTTAAGTGTAGGGGAGATGTCAGAAGTAATTTTTTTATATATAGAGAGGAAGTGAGTCCCTGGTATGGATTGCTTGGGAGATGTGGTGAAGGCTGGTACAACAGGGGCATTCAAAAGATGCTTCTATAGGGACGTGCATGTATGAAAAAACAGCGTTATGGGTGTGAGGCAGGGAAGAATTAGATTGTTGTAGAGTAAGTTTACAGAAGTCGGTTCAACATCATGGACTGTAGGGCTTGCACTATGCTGTAATGTTCTATGTTTAAATATAACTTTTGCTTGTTGACAAGAATAATCAGTCTTGATTTTAAGACTTGAAAATTTGTTTTTAAATAACTCACCATTCCATATCTCTGTAAACTCCCAGTCCTTTTAGATTTCTGCATACTTACAATTCCAGTCTGCAGATCAAACTCAGATCTAACTGCACCCTCACTCCACTCTGTACCTCCCATAGGCCTCTGAAAATCTCTTCGTGAGCCTCGCTGCCTCTTCTTTTTTCCCCTGATTAGCAGCTTATTAGAACCTACCACCTGAAGAAGAGAGGGAATTAAGAAATTGTGGGGAGAGAGTTGAGCAGAAGATTGGAATATGCAGATCTCTTGCCCTAATATTCCCCATATGTGTAATTTTGTCTGATAATATTGCAGTGAAAGATGGTACATAATTTTGCTCAGTGAAAGGCACTACATAAATGTACCTTAATGCTGTCTTTATGGGCCATTTCCCCAGCTCATAATATTGTGGCTTAAAGTCTTGTCCTGGCAGGTAAGGTCAGAAGAAGTCTCAAGGACAATTAATGCGATTTCAAACTGGGGAAGGCAAGATTTTGTATAAACCAAAAGAAATAAATGATACATTCAGTAAGTTCAATAAAGAACTGTGTAAATCAGAATCAATGGAGACACTACTAAAATAGACAACTTCTTGCATGCATTGGAACTGCCAAATTTGGATCAGGAGGAGAAAGAGGGACTGGATACCCCCTTCTCAAGAGAAGAGATTGAACAAACTCTGAGCACTCTACAGGCAGGTAAATCCCTTGGAGAGGATCAGTTCCCCATCAAATTTTATAGAGAATTTAAGGACCTTTTAATACCCCTTCTTATGAAGGTGGTAGATCAGGTGGCAGAAACACATGCTCTCCCAGAGTTTTTTTTCCAACAGCAATTATTAACAGTGATCCCAAAAAATGATAGGGATCCATTGAAACCTACATGCTATAGGCCTATTGAATGCAAATTATAAAATTATATCAAAAGTGTTGGCCAATAGTTGGCAAAATATTTGTTGAAATTGACAAATTTGGATCAGGCTGGTTTCATTCAAAAAAAACCAAACTGCAGATAATGTAGCTGAACTGCTTAATAAAATACATCTGCAGCAGTTGAGGTTAGACCTGGGGATGGCTTTATCTCTGGATGCAGAAAAGGTCTTCAATAGATTGGAATGGGACTTCCTGTTCAAGGTTCTGGAAAAATTTGGATTAGGACAAACATTTATGAATTGAGTGAGAGCATTATACCATAAGACCCAAGCCAAAATTATCACAAATGGACAAATATCTCCAGTGTTCCTGCTGAATAGATCTAGTAGACAGGGCTGTCCTTTATCACCAGTTAAATTATCTCCTGAAGCAGCTTGGTGAGGCTGTCACACCCTACACCGCCTACACCCCTGCCTTAAGGGGATGAGTGGGAAGATGGGTCGTGGGTTGATGGCATCATCAGCCTGCCCCTAACCAGCTGCTTGCACAGCGCTCTGACGATTATCCTTCCCCAAGAAAGGTTGGAAGTGGTGCGCCTCAGAGCAGGCCATGGCACATTCAGAAAGGTATGTCTTTAGGCAAAAGGGCAAAGAACCTCCGCATTTACAGACTGTTGTTTTCCCTGCTTGGAAGTGCCTTATGATTAGTGTAACAAGGGGAGGCCCAAGGGACAGAAACCGTTCTTGAACCTAGAGGAGCTGCTCTTTGGTGTGATCATCTTGGTCTCATCTGTCCACAAGAACCTTTTCCGGAATTCTGCAGGCTTTTTAAAATACTTCTTGGCAAACTGTGTAATCTGACCATCCTGTTTCTCTGGCTAACTAGTGGATTGCATCTTGCAGTGTCATGTCTGTATTTCTGTTCATGAAGTCTTCTATGCACAGTAAATATTGACCCATCCACATCTGCCTCCTGAAGTGTTTCTGATCTGTCAGACAGGTGTTAGGGGATTTTTCTTCAAGATTATGAAAATTCTTCTGTTATCAACAGTGGGGGTCTTCCTTGGAATACCAGTCCCTTTGCAATTACTGAGCTCACCAGTATCCTCTTTCTTCTTAATGATGTTCCAAACTGTTGATTTTGGTCGTCCTAAGGTTTGGGCGATGTCTCTTACTGTTTTATTCTTTTTCAGTCTTGTAATAGCTTTTTTGACTTTTATTGGCCCAACTCTGGTCCTCATGTTGAAAAATGGCAACTACAAATTCCATAGGTGATCAAAATCTTAGGAGCAAGCCTAACTTTCTTATACCTGCACCATTGAAGGAATTAAACATACCTGAGTATCACAAACTCCTGTGAAGCCAAATATCTCAAACATTATGGTGCCCTGAAATGGGGGAACTATGTATTAAAAGTGTTGTAATTTCTACATGGTCAAACCAAATTGTATATAAATAACCTTGAATAAAATCAGGAATGAGCACTTTATCCACATGTGAATTGTTTGATTACAAATTTAAAACTGTGGAACACAGGGGCAAATAAAGTTTTTTTTTAAAAAGTGTCTTTCACGCAAACATTATAGATGGCACTGTAGATATCTTCAATGGATGGAAGGTCAGAGACTGTGATGGACCTAACAATGTTTGCTATCTTCTCAAACCTTCTGTGTTCCTACCCAATTGAATTACCAAACCAGGCTGCCATGCAACCAGTCAGGATACTTTGCACAGTGCATCCGTAGAGGCTTGATGCAGTATTTGACAACATGCTAAATCTCTTCAGGCTCTTGAGAAACAGAGGTGTTGGTGAGCCATAGGGTCTGTTCTGTGCTGTATCTCTCTGTGATTTAAATGGATTGACAGACTAAGCTTTAAACTTAAGCTTCTGATGTGGGCCACAACCTATTACACAAAGACTGTAGAATTGAGCTTCTTGGTCATATGTAGTCTTAAGCTGCATTTATTTATTGTCCCAACTGTTGTCTAGAAGTATTGTGGTGTCAGTGAAATTCAGATGACTCTTAAAATCTTGTGCTGTAGGAGAGGAGTTGATACTGATCAAAAGGTATTAGAAGTTGCTTTGATTACAACAAGTAGACCTTATTAAAGGAGCATTTGGCAGCAGGGGTTATTGTGAAGGAGTTATTGAATTTTAAGTGGAATGTTGGGTGCAATCATTAAAAGTTCTATTAATTTTTCATTTTTTTAAATGTAGAAAAACAGCACAGTAACAGGCCCTTCTTGTGCACAAGCCCATGCCACGCAAGTACCCCCTATGTTTTGAAGGGTGGAGGAAACTGGAGCACTCTGATGAAACCCTCTCAGACATGGGGGAACATAGAAACTCCTTACAGACAGCACCGGATTTGAACCCAGTTGATTAGCTTCTTCTGTTAGGCTACTTCCGTGAAGAAGGAAAGTCACTTTGACTATTAAGCAGAAAGAAAGAGTTTTTATGTCATGAGACTGCAGTTGAAGTACAGAGGAAGGATCAGTATATAACTTCCCTACAGAGATTGGGACAGAGAGACCTAGAATGGGAGAAAAGTGTCATAAATTGTTAGAGAGAATTTGAGAGCAGGTGGAGGTTTGAAGGGGAGAAGCTAAAGTCAGATGTTTCAGTGTTACAACTGAGCAAAGGGTGACTACAGTGGCAAGGGAGAGTTGATGACCAAAGTTGATTGGAAGGGAACCCCAGCCTGGAAGACAGTGGCACAACAATGGCAGATGTTTCTGAGAATAATTTGGAAGTTGCAGGATCGTTTCATCCCAAAGAAGAAGCAGTATTCTCAAGGGAAGATGAGGCATCCGTGACAGACAAGGGAAGTCAAAGGCAGCATAAAAGCAAAAGAGAGGATATACAGTGCAGAAAAAAATGAGTGGTTAGCTGGAGAATTGGGTAGCTTTAGAAAACCAACAGAAGGCAACAAAAAAGGATAAGGGGGAAAAAAGAGAAAGAATGAAGGTAAGCTAACCAGTATTATCAAAGAAGATATCAAAAGTGTTTTCAGATTTATAAAGTGTAAAAGAGTAGCAAGAGTCGATGTCAGAACACTGGAAAATGACACCAAAGAAATGGTAATGGGGAACTAAGAGATGGCAGATGAACTCAATGGGTATTGTGCATCAGCCTTCACTATGCCAGAAATTGGAGAGTCAGGGGATGGATGCTAGTGTTGTTGCTATTACTAAGAAAGTGCTTTAGAAGCTGAAGGTGGATAAGTCACCTGGACCAGATGGACTACACCCCAGAGTTCTAAAAGAGGTAGCTGAAGAGATTGTAAACACATTAGTACTGATCTTTCGGGAATTTCTGTAGTCAGGAATGGTTCCAGAGGACTGAAAAATTGCAAATGTCACTCCACTCATTAAGAATGGAGAGTGGTAAAAGACAAGAATTTATAGGCTAGTGAGCCTGACTCCAGTAGTTGACAAGATTTGAAATTCCATTATTAAGGATGTGGTTTTGGAGTATTACACTTGAAATCAAAAGTTAGTTTGGGTCCACTACTTTTGACGGTGCATGTAAATGATTTCAGAATCAGAATTTAGTCATGAAGAAATCACGAAATTGGTTGTTTTGTGTCAGCATCACAGTGCAAACATTCAAATAAACAGCCTTACCAAAAAAAATTATTGCACAAAAAGTCAAAGTGAGGCAGTGTCTTTGGTTCATTGATCGTTCAGGAATCTGATGACAGCGGGGAAGAAGCTGTCCTTGTGTCGCTGAGTGCTCATCTTTAGGATCCTGTACTTTTTTCCCGATGGTAGCAGAGGGAAGAGGATGGTGGGGATCCTTGAGAATAGAAGCTGCTTTCCTAAGACACCTCTTCTTGTAGATGTCGTCGATGGAATGAAGTCTGGTGCCCGTGATGTCGCAGGCCGAGTTAACAACCCTCTGGAGCATTGGTAGCTCCCATGATGGAATTGATTACCTTGCAGCCGAGTTTGCCACAAGTTACAAATATTTAGGGGGCTGGATAGAGTGGACACAGACAAGATGTTTCCAACAGTCTGAGACCAGAGGGCACAGCCTCAGAATTAAAGGACATCCTTTGGAATAAGAAGCGTTTTTTTCATCCAGAGGATGGTGAATCTGTGGAATTCACTGTCACAGATGGCTGTGGAGGCCGTCATTGGGTAGATCTAAAGCAGAGGTGGATAGATACTTGACGAATAAGGATGTCAAAGATTATGGGGAGAAGGCAGGAGAATGGCATTGAAATGAAAAATATGTCTGCCGTGATTCAAATGGCAGAGCAGGTTCAATTGGCTGAATGGCCTCACTCTGTTCCTATGTCTTATGGTCTTAAAGCTTTTAAAATTGATAAGTTCACCTGGGTGCAGGAAGCAATCATTGAGGTTATGGAAGAAGAGTCGGCTTTGGGGGTCGATGTAGGTTAGGAACAAGGGACTGTTCCACGTAGCCAACAAAAAGACAGGCATAGCCTGGACCCCTCCTCAACCTGCTGAATTCCTCCAGCAGACTGTTTTTGCCTTGTTGAAGAACAGATGAGCCAGCTGACCAGATTTAAACGATTCATATATACATGAATGTGCATCTTGACAAAAAGCCTGTAATTGCACATTAGTATCAGGGCAAAGATAATGAGGTTGTGGTGACTGACCTCTTCTGCTACTGCAGTATATAATTTATGAATTAACTCATGCCCTTCTCCAACGAAGGAGGGAAAAGAGATAGCGTTTCTAACTTGGCTAATGTTGGTGGTGGAAAACAACTTTCACAAGTCGGGGTGATCTGTGCTTATTCACATTTGGTAATTTCTTTAGAATGTAATGGTTCACTTGGACAGAGTCTACTGGATGTAACAATGACTGAGTTACAGCAAAATCAACATGCAAATTTCATTCTTTCACCTCCTAAACTTGCAAATAACTGCACAGGCTTCAAATCGCATCTGTGGTGCTCTCTGGGAAGGCTTAAAGGCTAGCTCACTATCGCAAGCTGCTCCTCATTGCAGTTTTCTGTGTTGCATGGTAGTTTTGTCTTCCTGCTGTTTGATGTCTACCGATTGCATGGAAGTATCCTGGCCTTTGATGAATTGAAACTGGTATCTCATCAATTTTTCATTTGAAGACTGTTTTTCATAAGGGAGATAAAAGATCACTGAAAAATATCTCTGTCCAGCCAGGTCTCCAGTTGTGATTTGTGTGCTTCTGCTTGTCTCTGTTCCATCCCATTGCACTGCTCTGGGGCTTGCTGCTGAGAGAGTGCATTGCATTGAGAATGTGCAGTCTTGACTTAGCAGATGGAGATTGGCCTTCAGGGAGGCTCTAATGCACACATGTCAAACTCTGACCCACGGGCCAAATTTGGCCCGCGATATAATTATATTTGGCCCGCAATATCATTTCAAAAATGTATTAGAGGTGGCCCGCCCTGCAGCGAGAGCCGATGCTGTTTTTCGGTAATGTCATCCCCACCATCCTCCCACTTCATTGCACATCCTTCCCCATTGTAACACGAGAAATTGTAACACGAGAAGTCTGTCGATGTCATCAGCCGGCAAGCCAGTTGGAAGGCTCCCCGCACAACCAGTCACTTCTCCCACCTGTCGAGCGATGCGGCGGATGGGCGAGCGCCTGTGATTTCCTGTCGGCGCGACGGGCATGGCAGGCTGCGCACGGCCCCCGGGCAGCGCGATCCCCGCGCGACTGGCACTGGACGGCCCTTCCACAGCGAGAGCGCACTTCTCCCGGTCGCCACGGCCTTCAGCGCTTGCACCCGCGCGGACCCCAGGGACGGCTGGTTCGGCCCTGCACGTGAAGAGAGAGATGGTGGCTGTCCGCAAAAGCTGATCGGCAGCGCACTGGGCCTGAGTGGGTGGGTAAGCAGGGGTGGGCAGAAGGTGTAGGTGAGGAGTAATGGGCAGGGGAAGTTATGGTGGTGCGAGGGGCAGTTAGAGGGAGGGATGAGTAGAAGGAGGAGTGGATAGGAAAGAGGTAAAAGAGGAGGGGCAGGGCAAGTAGGGGAGGGGTGATTAGAGGGTGAGAGATGGGTAGAGGGAGGAACAGGTTGAGGGGAGAGGCAGTAGAGGGGCGTGTATAGGATGGGGTGGGTAGAGGCAGAGCGAGTGGAGTGAGGGGTGAGTCGAGGTTGGGTAAAGGACTGGTCAGGTAGAGGGATGGTGGGTCGAGGGTGAATAGAGGCCTAGAGCCTGAGGAGTGAGCAGGAAATGCTGAGTCAAAATGGACACAGCCTGTGAATGCTGACTACATCTCCACAGGGACCAAATAGGTTTCCCTCAGGTCAAGCAAAGGGTGAACTTGAGCTACCTACTCCTGACCTGTAACATTATCCTCCTAAAGTTATATCCTAAAGTTTAACATTACATATGTTGAAAGAAGAGAAAACATGCAGATGTTGTTGAAACTTTTCAATAAATATTTAGTTCGGCCCTCGACTTAGTCCAAGTTTTGAATTTTGGCCCTCGGTGAATTTGAGTTGGACACCCCTGCTCTAATGCCAAAGCCTTTGACACCGTGAGCAGGAAAGGGCTTTGGCAAATACTAGAGCGCATCGGATGTCTCCCAAAGTTCCTCAACATGATTATCCAACTGCACGAAAACCAACAAGGTCGGGTCAGATACAGCAATGAGCTCTCTGAACCCTTCTCCATTAACAATGGCGTGAAGCAAGGCTGTGTTCTCGCACCAACCCTCTTTTCAATCTTCTTCAGCATGATGCTGAACCAAGCCATGAAAGACCCCAACAATGAAGACGCTGTTTACATCCGGTACCGCACGGATGGCAGTCTCTTCAATCTGAGGCGCCTGCAAGCTCACACCAAGACACAAGAGAAACTTGTCCGTGAACTACTCTTTGCAGATGATGCCGCTTTAGTTGCCCATTCAGAGCCAGCTCTTCAGCGCTTGACGTCCTGCTTTGCGGAAACTGCCAAAATGTTTGGCCTGGAAGTCAGCCTGAAGAAAACTGAGGTCCTCCATCAGCCAGCTCCCCACCATGACTACCAGCCCCCCCACATCTCCATCGGGCACACAAAACTCAAAACGGTCAACCAGTTTACCTATCTCGGCTGCACCATTTCATCAGATGCAAGGATCGACAATGAGATAGACAACAGACTCGCCAAGGCAAATAGCGCCTTTGGAAGACTACACAAAAGAGTCTGGAAAAACAACCAACTGAAAAACCTCACAAAGATAAGCGTATACAGAGCCGTTGTCATACCCACACTCCTGTTCGGCTCCGAATCATGGGTCCTCTACCGGCACCACCTACGGCTCCTAGAACGCTTCCACCAGCGTTGTCTCCGCTCCATCCTCAACATCCATTGGAGCGCTCACACCCCTAACGTCGAGGTACTCGAGATGGCAGAGGTCGACAGCATCGAGTCCACGCTGCTGAAGATCCAGCTGCGCTGGATGGGTCACGTCTCCAGAATGGAGGACCATCGCCTTCCCAAGATCGTATTATATGGCGAGCTCTCCACTGGCCACCGTGACAGAGGTGCACCAAAGAAAAGGTACAAGGACTGCCTAAAGAAATCTCTTGGTGCCTGCCACATTGACCACCGCCAGTGGGCTGATAATGCCTCAAACCGTGCATCTTGGCGCCTCACAGTTTGGCGGGCAGCAGCCTCCTTTGAAGAAGACCGCAGAGCCTACCTCACTGACAAAAGGCAAAGGAGGAAAAACCCAACACCCAACCCCAACCAACCAATTTTCCCTTGCAACCGCTGCAATCGTGTCTGCCTGTCCCGCATCGGACTGGTCAGCCACAAACGAGCCTGCAGCTGACGTGGACTTTTTACCCCCTCCATAAATCTTCGTCCGCGAAGCCAAGCCAAAGAAGACAAAGAAAGAAGAACTATCACCATTCCCACCTGTTGCTCATGATCCCCTCCTGGACAAGGAGAGTGACAAAGTTATGGACATATCAACAGCTCCTATTTTGAGTTAGTGGGCTTTAATGATTTTGCTTCTAAGCACATTTTTACACATATATTGTTCCCATCACTGCACATAAAACCGATTTGAACTCTGTCACCTGCAGCGGATATGATGCAACAAGTGGCCACAATTTTGTTGAGGCAAATAGCATAGATGTATTTGAAGAGAAGCTCAAGTTTGTGTTTATTTTGAATGTACATATACATATACATGACTTGTCAGCCACCAACGAGCCTGCAGCTGACGTGGACATTTACCCCCTCCATAAATCTTCGTCTGCGAAGCCAAGCCAAAGACATATACAACTCAGTAAATACACAAGGGTGACAGGAATGGAAAGGATATGTCAATAAGATGAAGGATGGTGAGAGGAAGATCAGAGGAAGCAGAAATACTGACATCAGGTTGAGGGGCTGAATGGTCTTTTTTGGTGCTGCACAGAACCCTAACCCCATTGGCTGTGAACAATCCCAATAAGCTCATCGTTATCAGAATGTTCACTGTTGAGCAAGAATAATTGTACATCCTATTTACAACTATGAAGGGTTTTTAGAATAAAAATGTAATGCGCAAAGGAAGTTGGTGTTTCTGACACATCTTCAAATGTAGCACAGAGTCTTCAAAGACCTTTGATGGAAGAAGGAAGAGATTGGGGCACTTATTACTTTTCACCCTTCAAAGATTGTCTGCTTTCCTTTGGGCAGTTTCCTGGGAATAGGGTGAGGAGATTAGCAATTGTGGATTGATGAATAGAATGAGGTTAGGAGGATGAAGGATTCAGGGAAATAACTTGTCAATGTGAAACAAGGATGAGAAGAATGTAGCATTGAATGTAGAAAGTGTGAGGAAAAGGTGTGTCAGCATGGGTGAGAGGGAGAAGGACATTGGCATGAACAGAGGAGGGTGCCTTAAGGCAGCTCTGTAGTACCCTGAGGTGATGACTCTGCCCTCTGGGGGATCCGTAGGCTCTGTTGCAAGGCAGGAAAGGCGGAGTTTGCCTGGATGGGCAGCTTCAAATGACTGCTTACGCCCACCACAGATCCAATCTCTTGATGACTGGAGAGAATCGAGGGGCTCAATGTGTTCTTGGATACTTCCTCAGTTGTTTGCAGGGTGTTGGGTTGGGCATTGCCCTAAGGCGGAGAGGACTCCTGTTGCTCGTTATTTTTGCCTCAGGTAATCTTTGAAGATATTTTCTTTGTCCTGGCCATGACAGAGGTCAGAGTTGTTATCACAAAAGTCTGGTGCCGGGGATGTGAAGTGTGAGCCCATTGGAGCTGGTTCAGCCTCAGTTCTGGGGAAATAAAAACTATAGGCTGCCACTTCAATGAACACGTGCACTCTGTCTCTGGGTCTCAGCTTGAACACCCAGCAGCTAACCATTTCAATTCTCTTCACCATTCTCACATGGACATGTCTGTCCCCAGCCTCATCCCTTGACAGGTTGAGACCAAATGTTAACTTGAGGAACAACACATCATATTTCTCCTGGACAACCTTAAACCCAATGGCGTGAACTCACTGATTTTTTGGTAACCCCCATCCCAATCTGGTTCCCTTATTTCCATCGCTTTACAAACTCCTGAACTTATGGTTCTCTCTAATATCCATGCTCCCCATCCCACTGGTCTCTCCCTCTAAACTATCTACCCGCCTCTCCCACAGGCATGTCCCCTTTCAGCTCCCTCCACCCCCTCCCTTGACATAATATCACCTTTTGTTTTACTTTTGTCTTGTAAAAGAGTCCTAACCCAAAATGTTGCCTGACCTTTCAACCCGTGGATGCTGCCAGACACGCTGAGTCTCTTCTTGAGTTTGCTGCTTGGTCATTTCTGGAGACCTTGGCCTTTGAGAGAAAATGATCCTGCCCGTGTGGACTCAGGAATATTTGTCAGAGGCAGAGTGGAGTGGCTTAGTGATACCGATTGTATGTTGTCCGTGGTTACAATGCATGGCATTTACAATGCCAATGACCCGAATTTTATTCCGGTGCTGTCTCTAAGAAGTTTGTATATTCTCGGGTATTTGCATTGGGACAAAGGAAGCCAGGGCAGATGTGCGGGTAATGGAGGATATGCGGTTGAGGGCCAAGTTGATGTTAGTGGAAGATGAAGCCACGTTTATTGAAGAAGGACATTTCGGATGGTCTGGTATGGAAGACCTTGTCCTGGGAGCAGGTACGACAGAGGCGGAGGAATTTAGAGGAAGAATTGGAATCCTTACAGGAGACAGTGTATGAAGAGGTGTAGTCCAGGTAGCAGTGGGAGGTGGTGGGTTAATAAAAAAAATCTGTTGAGTATTTGTCTCTCGAGATGGAGACAGAGAAATCAAGAATTCGAGGTCGGGTTGAAAGTTAGCAGCATATTGGATAAAGTCTATGACCTTGTATTTCTTTTTAATATATTTATTTATTAATTTTCCACAAAAAAACACCATAGAATCAGCATCGGCACCAGAATGAAAGTTAGAGGGGGACATTAGTGTTGGGGGGGGGGGGTGAAACAGTTCAACCCTCAAAAACTCGGCGGGGCGGGGATACTCTTACCATCTTCCGCCCCTCCGATGGAAATACCGAGAGCACCACTTTTATGGCATCAAGCATCATTAGCCACTAGTGACGCTTGACGCATGCAAGTTATGTGGCCTAGGGCAGGTGGAGAATCTCTAGTGTGTGTCAAGCTAAACGCTAGTGATGCATAATGTGGTGGGGTGGGGGGGGTGGGTGGGTGGATCTGATGGCGAGCGATAACCATGACTGTATAGGGGGCACAGCACCTTGCTGCGGGGGCAATGCACACAGATGCCCCCCTTGGCACCGAAAATATTATACAGAAAATGTGAAAAAGTAATGTACATTATCCTTGAACATAACAATCAAATACTTTCAAATTATCTCAACATTTCCATATATTGACAGTTACATTGAATAAGGAAATAGAATTAATACATAAAACAAAACAAAAATTACTCCAATTGGGGGGGTATTTTCCAAACACAAAAACAACTGGTCAATCCATTCTGAGTGTAATTTCAAAGTAAGTAGAAAAGAGATTCTTCCTGAGTGAACACAATGCACTTGGAGAAAAAAGACAAAAACAAACTGGAAATGGTTTAATTTTGTTTATTTGTTCAAATCATATGAAAAAATTGAATTAAAGGTCGGCAGGTTTTTTCGGTTAAAGGTCGTATCAAATGTCTGACCTAATTTTTTCTAACTAAATGTAAGCATGACATGATGGAGGAAGGCCATTGAAGTAAAGTAGGCAGATTGCAATCTTTCTATTTGAGTAATGTAGCTCTCCTTGCCATCAATGTTGAAAAGGCTTCTATCTCAGTCGTTTCCCTGGCAGACAAATACCAGTGGGAGCAGTAAAAAAAATGGAACTGAGAGGGATAGTGGGGCGGGGGCAGAGGGCTGAGAGAGAAATTCTGTGATCTGAGGAAGGAATGGAATGGGGTGGGGAGTTGGAGGGAGGGAGGTATGGGTGACGGGCAGAGGAGAGAGAAGTGAGGGAAAGGAATCAGAGGGATGTGGAATGGGGGGGGGGGAGAAAGAGAAAGCAGGTGGAAGGATTACTGGAAATTAGAGGCCAATAGTGATGCAGTCTAGTTAGTGATTGAATATGAGGTGGCGATCCTCCAATTTATATGTGGCCTCAACCTGGCAGTACATTTCGAGCAGTAGGAGGAAACCCACTCAGACATGGGATGAACATACAAACTCCTTACAGACAGTGCCAAATTTGAATCCCAGCCAATGTAAGAGTAGAAATTGCAGTATTATTGATGTGGCACACACACAACGGTGAGCAGAGAACAAAGGGATAGTGCAGGGATAGTGTGCCAGCTGCAGTCCCGAGAATACATGCCCTCAGAGAACTGCTCTCGATTATTTCAAATACAGTTTCTGCAGGAACCTTTGCCTTTAATCTGCTGAGTGCAGTCTGAGTCCAACTGTGCCACTTCATCAAACAGTTCTGTCACCTGAAAGCAATCTAATAAAAGAATATTTTGTTTTTACTTGCTCTCATATATCAACTTGAGAGTACATGAAGATACAAAGAAAGAAGGGTTTTTTTCAGGCAATTTTGGATGAAAATTAGCAGTCATGTTTACTGCTCCCATCCTGTTAGTGCCATGTGTCATTTCTATGTGTTATTCACTCATGACAACTCCTTACGAATAGATGTTCTGATGAATGCATTCTGGATGTCATATATACGTGATGATTTGGTGATGTCAAGGATGGCAGCTGCACACATGCCACGTCAACAACCAGTCGGCTATTTGTAGCCTAGTGCCTGCAGTTTCCATCACTTTGTTGAACTCCTTCCTTTGATTGGACATTTCCACAGGTGCATAGATAGTCTCCAGCCAACCGAGGTCAGAGTAGTGGATGGCAAGAGACAGCTGGAGAAAATGTGGAAACATTTGTAGGATGTGATAATTCAGACCCAGGTCACAAAAGGATTGCATGATAAAGATTTTTTTCTTCTTTCTGAAAATGAAAGCTGCATTTACGTAACACCTTTAACTATCAAGCGGGTGAAAGAACCAAACAGGGGAAGTAGGAAAGAAACCCTGACACCCAAATGAATGAAAAAGAGTGCATTATAATGCATTAAGCAAAACCAGAGTCCCTGAAATTTACCCCATTGTATGTTCTGATCCCTGTAACAGCAGGACTGGCACATGAAGAGAGATTGAATCAGCCAGGGTTATACTCACTGAAATTTAGAAGAATTAGAGGAGATCTCACTGAGATGTATAAAATTCTGACAGGACTGGACAGGTGAGATGCAGGAAGAATGTTACTGATGTTGGGGAAGTCCAGAATGAGGAGTCACTGTCTGAGGGGAAGGGAAACGACTGAGATGAAGAGCAATTTCTTCCATCAGAGTTATGAACTTGAGCTCCAGATTAGAGAATGTTGTTGAGGCCAGTTCATTCGATATATTCAGAAAGGAGTTGGATGTAGCTAAGAGGGTTAAGGGGTATGGAAAGAAAGCAGGAATAGGGTACTGAGATCACATGATCAGCCATTGTCATATTGAATGGTGATGCAGGCGCGAAGGGGCCCCTGTTTCCAATGCTTCGAATGCATATTTCTTCCCCATTAAAATTTCTGCCATGCAACATGAGGCTGATGCCACTGGATATGACACTTGCCTGTCGTGGCACTAGGGCAAAGAAAGTGCCACTGGGACCAGTTCACTGGGTTTGTGATGCTGCCTTGGGCACATCTGGGAATAACATACTCAGAGATAGATTCTCTAGGGCACGTGAACAAAGATGGGTTAAATTGCAGCCACCAAAAGTAAATTGCAACATATACAGGAAGTTGTTTATATTTTTTTAAGTAATTTGGCTGCAAGCTCAAAATGTGAGTGCACTCAGAATATTCAAGAAAGATGAACCCTACTCTTGCTGCTTGTGAATTACGCCCTCTCCTCCCCGTCCCCACACCATCAGACTGTGGAGCCTGTACTCTGCTGTCCACAGACTCCTAGAGCAGATGGGTACACTCCCCAAGTCAATCCACATTTACAGCTTTTCACTGTCTTGGTATATGATGTCTTGACATCCCTTCACAGCACCAGTTCTGAGTAATGCATTTCAGGGGAACCGCATTTATCCATCAGCACACAATTTTCTGGAGGAACTCAGCAGGCTGCTGAGAGAAAAAGAATGGCCGACATTTCGGGCTGGAGCCCTTCATCAAGGTATTTTTGGTCTGGATTCCTGTGTCTGCCGTCTCTCAAGCATCTCCAGCTCTTATCCACAAACCTTTAGCTTCCTTGAACTTGGGTGACTGTTGAAGTGTTGATAGAATCACTGAATTTTGATCCGTGGCACTACTGGAACCTAATCTAAACACTGAATTCTGCAAGATGCTCAATTCCTCTCCTCCTTCAGAACAGCTCTCCTTTGACTCCAGTTGGATTGACAATACCTTTGCTAAATGCCAAGGGGTATCTCTCACTGCTGAAGAATCAGTGTAGTTGTGTCAATTTTTAATGTTATTATCAGGGTAGCTTAAACCACTGCAGGTCTTGAGGTGGGGGTAAACCTGTAATGCTGTTTGGAAGGACTTTTGACTGAGTGAATGAGCAGTGATATATTTCCAAGACAGGATGGTGTGTGGCTTAGAGGGCAATGTCCAAATGGTGGTGTTCCCATGCTTTTGCTGGCCTTGTCAACCTTCCTGGAGCTGTTGAAGGAATCATAGAGTCGCACATCATGAGCAAAGGAGTCGACGGACAGACGAGGGAGAAAGAAGGATGAGGAAATGGTGGCTGGACCATGGACAGAGACTTCATGGAAGATAACCATTGGGGCCTCTGTCTCTGTCCATGGTCCAGCCACCATTTCCTCACCCTTTTGTTCCTTTCTCCTTTGTCTGTCCGTCGGCTCCTTCGCTCATGATGCTGCTGTCTGAACTCCAATGACTCCATGATCTCAGGCAGTCATCTCTGGAGGGGTTGTTTGTTCCCCCTTTGACCATGTGGATCCTTCTTCAGGTTGTTCCCCACCCCCAACACTTTCTGCCACATCTCAAAGACTTGTGGGTTAATTAGTCATTGTCACTCACCCCTGGCATGTGGATGAGTGGCAGAATCTGGAGGGGGTGAGAGAGCATGGATGGAAATAAATATCATGAGGTTAGCGCTGGAAGACTGCAAAAGGATGGTTGGTTTGGATTTGATAGACCAGAGGCCCAGTTCAGTGCTATGTGAGTTAACAAATTCATCTGTACTTTTCACATCATTTCTGCCACCAGCATTGAATTCCCCTCTCTGGCTAATGCTTGGCTCTGATCCATTAACCTGTTCACCCTCAGCATGACTTCACTCACTCAGAGGAGACACTTGGAACAGTGAATAACTGAATAAAGAAAGGACTTTAAATCTTGCTCACAATTTTATTTAATCACCATTCCACAAGTAAATAATTAAACTCCAAGGTTCCTCAATTTCATCAACATAAATACATAATTTGTTCACTTTTATTTGCCCTTAAAGACACACCAAGAGGTGCCACTAGTCCAGCGTCCCTACTAAGAAGAGGACTACAAGCAAAAGAGAGTCCCTTCTGAGATGGCGAGGATCTGTTGATCATTTTATCGCATTATTCTAAGTGTAGCATAAAAGTGAGGTGCAGTGCAGATACCTACTTCAGTGAAGTGCAACATAGAAGATGCTTTATGTGAAATTTCCCCGACAAAAGTTAGCGCAGTTGTGGAGAACTACTGAATATATGTTTGGATTGCTGACTGTGCCTAAGGCTCCTCCCACAGACCCCTGAATAACGGCGACTGAGCCACAGCCCCCTCCTCAGTCCAGGATGGACAGACATCCAGCCTGTTGTGAATAAAAGCCTACCAGTTTCTCTACAACCTCTAGTCTTTGAAGTTATTGATGGGGCATCAACAGTCAAAAAAGGTATCGTGAAGGAAAGTGACCAAGAGCTCGAGTATCTGAGTGGGTTTTGAAAGGGGCGTCTTTAATGAGACAGGGTATAGAGGCAAAGAGGGAAGAACATGAGCATGGATTGCTGGGAGCAGGTAATTAAAATTAGATTTTATTCAAGCGTTTTGCTCATTTGTACATTGGGCCAGTTGTATTCCTCAGATATTAATGCAATGATTGCTCAGATCAAGGGGCCTGGTGTCACATTAAGGAACATTTTATCCACTCACATTAAAATTCTAATTATGGGTATTAAAGTTTGGTCAAGAAAGGTGACTCCTGCAAGCATGCAGTTCAGTAATTTGTCATGGAGCTCACTTGGATTCGTGTCAGCGTCACTGCTTGATAACACTAGAAACTGCAGAGATGTAATCGCTCGCAGTGATCTCTGGTCTGCTCCTGATTGACAGGAGAAAATTCTGCCAGGAAACACAATGTTGGAACCCTGAGCGAAGAAAGAGCTGCTGGAGGAACTCAGCAGGACGAACCATTTCTTCCCATGTCAGACCAGCTGAGTTCCTCCTGCAATTCCTTTATAGGTACACTTTCTGCAGAGTTTCTATGCAAGTGTGAGCATCCTTTTCTGGGGGCTGCTGCGATGTCAGCTTTTGAGTGGAGACTCCACAACCAAGAGGGAAATCCCTGTGAAAGCCTTTCCCTCATCTTTTTTGGAAGTTGCAATCCCTGGTGCAATGCTCACCACTCCCTCAATGCCCAAGGAAGGAGCCAAGAAAAATGTTTGGCAGTGGACCATGACAGTTGTGGGATCCAGGGTGATCAGTGGACCAGCATGGGGGCACTAGAGCATCCCCCCAAACACCTTCTATCAAGAAGGAGAAATCTGGGAGACCACCCCATAGGGAAGGTGATGATAGGGGGCTTCAATGAGGAGCTCAGAGGCCAAAGGTCTCACACCAGGTCGCGGGCTTCTGGAGGCCAGCTCTTTGGGACTGGGAAACGAGAGGGTGCCAGTCATGAGTAGGGCTCCTGAAAGGCCTCAGGTGTTAGCGTCATGCTGATTCCATTGGGGATTTAGAACCAGGAGTTCAGGGTCACTGCTGGAACAGACAGGAGACAGTGTGGCTGCAGAGGATGTGAGAATGCAGGAGGAAAATCCACAGACACACAATGTCTCTGAAGGGAGTCTCTTTTGCTTCTTCTCTTGTTTATGGGGTTGCTGGGATAGTGGCACCTCTGTATCTTTACAGCAGGCAAAAAAAATGGACAAACATGACAGTAAAGGAATCTTGAAAAAGGATGATCCAAGGTTTTATCCTCCAATAGATTGTTGTTCCAGATTCCAGCACCTGCTATCTCCCATCTGCCCCAAGAGCCCAGCAACTCCAAGTTGCAGCATGTTACTGCATCACACGCTGCTTTTCTGTTGTGCTTGGAGGAGATGGCTTTGAATTCTGCCAGATTTGCTCCTCCTCTCCCCTCCCAAAATACTGCAATCAAACCCCACTTGCAGCAACTATCCCATAATTCCTGGATCTTTTAAGATATATTTGGGAACAGAAAGCTGTGGTTAAGTCAGTAAGATTGAACCATCTTTGTTGTATCATCAATGAGTTCCCCTCCCAGTATGGAGACAGTGGGCCAAATGGCCTCTTTCGATGCCAGTAATTCCTGTTACTTATAGGAGATGGTTAAATTTAGAACCATCTTCACCCTGAAGTGGAATTGAGCCTTTTAAAGAAATTACACAACTAAGTCCAATATCTGGACTAACTTTCAGCTCCTGATCCATGTGCCGTTGGTTTTAGAGATTTTTTTTCTGTCATTAATTTAAAATAAAAATTATTGTTGAAAATTCTTATTACTGTTATGGTTAGCGTAGTGGTTTGCACAATGGTATGACAGCACCAACGACCTGGCTTCGAATCCGCTGCTGTCGTTAAGGAGTTTGCCTATTCTCCCCCTGTCTGCATGGGTTTCCTCCAGGTGTTCCAGTTTCCTCCCATGTTCCAATGGCATACGGCGTGGATAAGTTCATTGGTCACATGGGTGTATTTGGCCAGCGTGGGCCTGTGGGCCGAAGGGCCTTTGACCATTCTGCATTTCAGAATTCCAAATTAAATAGGAGATTATAATGTGGATTAATTGTCAAAAGAAAGGGCATGCAAGGAGGCAAAATTAATGGGAAGATAGAGGACTGGACAGCTTTTAAAAGTGAACAGAAAGCAACTAAGAAGGTCATTAGGAAAGAAAAGTTGATGCAAGCAAATTATACCAAAAAATATACTAAAAGCCTTGTTAAATATATTATGAGTAAAAAAAAATCCATCGAAATGGCTTTGAACACAAAGTTTCCCTATATGCAGATGATCTTTTGCTTTTTTGTATCTAATCCAGATGTTTATTTACCAAGCATATTAGCTTTGCTTTCTCATATTAGCCAGTTTTCTGAGTTCAAGTTGAATCTGCATAAAAGTGAACGTTTACCTTTAAATGGTTTTACACAAAAGATATACTAATTTTGCTTTTAAGATTGTGAAGGATCAGTTTACTTATCTGGGTATGACAATTAGAAGGAGTTATAAACATCTTTTTAAGGAAAATTTTCTACTTTATTTAATCAGGTCAAATTACTGCTATCGAGATGGTCACCTTTATTTATTTTCATGATTGGTCGTATCAACTCTATTAAAATGAAATTTTACCTAAATTTTTGTATCTTTTCCAATCTATACCAATTTTCATTCCCAAATTCTTTTTTGACCCACTTGATTCGCTTATATCTTCTTATATATGGCAACAAAAATGCCCCTGTTTAAATAAAGCTAAAAGGAATGGTGGATTGGTGTTTCTTCATTTTAGATTTTATTACTGGGAGGTCAATATACATAATTTGCTTCTTTTGTTAATCTACTTGACCACCCTTCATGGGTAAAAAAGGAACTGAATTTTACTAAAAGTACTTCTATGTTGGCAATTTTAGCATCTTTTTTATCCTCTCTATAAATGAACTGATAATCTGATAATTAGACATAGTTTGACAATATGGGCACAATTTAGGTGATCTTTGGATTTCAGAGCTTTTCTCTTGCCAGCCCTATTATATCTAATAATCTTTTTCAACCTTCTTTGCAAGATACTGTCTTTACTGACTGGCATAGGTTGGGTATTAAATGTTTTGAAACACTTTTGCTTCCTTTGAACAATTGGTGGTAAAATTTTACTTACCAAACACTTTTAGATATTTACAAGTTAAACATTTTGTTCAATCTCAGATCACTGACTTTCCACGAATTTCTGAGGCAAACACTCGTAATATACTTTTTAATTTATAATTTTCTCATAAAGGTTTAATATCTCTTATTTATAATAATTTGCTTGATAGTTAAAATCAAGAATGATTTGGAACAGAATTTGAATCTCTTATTCCCAGCTGAAATGTGGGATTCTACCTGTAATCTGATTTATATGACCTTTTGTGCACAACTCTATTTGTTGCAATTTAAAGTGGTCCATAGAGTACACATGTCTAAAGTTAAATTTGTCACATTTTTATTCAGATATAAATCCTCTATTAGACAAATGTAAAATTGATGATGCTTCTTTGGTTCACATATTCTGGACTTGCCCTAGTTTAGAAATATTTTGGAAAGGTATCTTTCAAACATTATTGGTGATTTTTCAAGTTCCAATTCAAACCTTGTCCTTTAATTGCTCTATTCGGATCATTTCAAGATAATGATGTCTTACTGACTTCAACTCAGAACTGAATTTTATCTTTTACTTCTCATTGATAGCCAGACATGTAATTTTGATTAAATGGAAAGACAATACTCCACGTACCCATACACAATGATTTTATTTTTTGTTTAAGTTTAGAAAAAAATAGATGTGCCATTAAAGAGTCAAATATTAACTTTCAAAAGATGTGGGGCCCATTTATGGACCATTGTCATAACCTAAAGAGTTAGGGTTGTTCTGAAACTTTGGTGCCGTGTTGTCCATCTCCAGGTTGATCCCAACATGTCAGCTTTGAACCTTGCTTAATGATAGGGGTTTTGAATTATAAAGTTTTTTCTCTTTTTTTGACTCTCGCAATACAATATATAACTGTGCTGTTCAATTGTGTATAATGTAAACATTAATTAAAATATTTTAAAAAGAAAAGAAAAAGAAGCAAGATTAGATATAGGACTGATAGAAAATTGTAATGGAAGACAAGGAGATGGCAGAGGGACTGAATGAGTATTTTGCATCTGTGCTTACTGTGAAATACATTAGCAGTATACCAGACTTTCAAGGGCATCAGGGAAGAGAGGTGAGTGCAGTCACAATCACCAGAGAGCAGGTTCTTGGGAAGCTGAAAGTTCTAAGGGTAGATAAGTCTCCTGGACCAGGTGGAATTCACCCTCAGGTTCTGAAAGAAGTAACTATAGGGATTATGGAGGCATCAATAGATTCTGGCATAGTTCCAGAGGAATGGAAAATTGCAGAGGTCACTCCGCTATATAAAAAGGGAGGGAGGCAACAGAAAGATCATTTATCGTCCTGTTAGCCTAACATTGCTGGTTCAGAAGTTGTTGGAGTTGATTGTCAAGGATGAGGTTACAGAGTAGCTTGATAAGCCAAAGTCAGAATGGTTTCCTGAAGGAAAAACCTTGCTTGATAAACCTACTGCAATTTTTTTTTTAAGAAACCACACGCAGGCTAGGCCAAAGTCATGCAGTAGATGTTGTATATTTGGAATTTCAAAAGGCCTTTGACGAGGTGCTGCATTTGAAAGTGCTTAAAAAGATGAGGGCCCATTGAATTGCAGGAAAAATACTAACATGGGTTGAGCATTGGTTGATTGGCAGGAAAGAGAGTAGGAATAAAGGGATTCTCTTCTAATTGGCTGCCGATTTCCAGCGGTGTTCTGCAGGCGTCAATGTTGGAGCCACTTCTTTTTTACCTTGTATGTTAATGATTTGCATTGTGGAATAAATGGCTTTGGGGCTAGGTTTGCAAATGATACAAAGATAGGTGGAGGGGTAGTTAGTGAGGAGGAAATGAAGAGACTAAGATTAGGAAAACAGGAAAATAAGTGGCAAATGAAATACAATGTTGAAAAATGTATGGTCATGCACTTTGAAGGAATGAAAGGACAGACTATTATTTGGATGGGGAGAAAATTGAAAGTTCAGAGGTGCAAAGGGACTTGGTAGTCCTCGTGCAGGATACCCTAAAGGTTGACCCTGTTGAGTCTGTGTTGTCTGTTCTTAATTCCACCCCCCATCCCCGTTTCTTACCCTCGCATCTACACTCACCTCTCACCTAACTGCCTTTGTAACTCCTGTCTCCTTCCCCACTCCCCATCCTTTTCTGAAGGCCTCTGTCTATTTCTTGCTATTCCTGCTGAAGGGTTTGGCCAGAAACTTTGACCATCTTTTGCTCTCCATGGATACTGAGTTCTTCCAGCATTTTTTGTTACTCCAGTCTTTCAACATCTGCACACGCTCCTGTTAACCTAATGAAGGAATTTCCTTCCCTTCCTGAGGGTAGCCCTGAGTGCCCCTCAAATATCCCACAATGCACTCCATTAGGTTGACGGGCATTTAGTTCCATTTATATTCTGCTTTTAATACTGTCAAAATCCCAACTAACTCGCCACAAGCTGTGACACCAAGCCACAGGAGGAGAGAGTTTGGTTGAAGAGAGATTCCAAGGTGGGCGTTGAACAGAAGAGAGTAGGAAGATTTGTAAGGAATTTCCAGAGGCCAGGAAAAAAAAACACAAGCTGCTGGAGCCACTCAATGGATCAAGCAGCCTCTGTGGAGGGAAATTGACAACTGAAATTTCTGATTGAAACCCCTGTGCATCTCAAATTTTCTGTTTCAGGACGGACCAGGGTTTCAACCCAAATTTTTTTTTAATGCTTGAAATTTTCTACAGTAAAAGCGTCACACACTGGAGGATGTTTGTTTAATGTGAGGAGGAGGAGGAGGAAATATAAGGGAGATGCGTAGGGTAAGTATTTTAAACAGAGAGGGGTAGGTGCCTGGAATGGGCTGCCAGGGGTAGTGGTGGAGGCAGATACAGCAGTAGCGTTGAAGAGGATTCCAGATAAACACATGAATACGAAGAGGATTCAGGATATCTATTAGGTGTAAGCAGCAGAGTTTTAGTTTAACTTGGTTATCATGTTCAACACAGATACATGGGCCGAAGAGCCTGTCTTATTCTGTTTTATTCTGCATCTGCAGCCTCTTGCATTTCCAGAGCTTAGTTTTGGTTGAGCTGAAGTTGCAATATTGTGCAAAGTGTCAATGAATAGAAGCTCAGCTTGAGTTGGCGAGACAGAAAATGATCTGGTTCAGACTTGGTAAATGGGAGAAGGAAGGGATGGGTGGTAGGGGAATGGAGATTGTTCTCAGGACCAAGCATAATGCATCCAGACTTCCCGGCCTTCAAAGGGAAAGAAGTTCTACTCCTCCAGTATTGCAGGCTGAGCAAGTAACGTGAGAAAGCAGAGGCACTGCTCCATTTGTTGAAGATATAGATTTCGTAGATGTGTTTTTATTATTTGGATATCTGAATTTTAACGTAATGATTGGGGATATTTAAATGTGGTATTGGAGCTTTTATTGGATAATTATTCAAGAGTAAAAGGGAAAAATGGTGGAAGAGTACTAAAATTGAATTGTACAATGTTTAATGAGGTTTGAATTTTGTTTTAAGATGGTGGTTTATGCGACTAATATGATGATAGATGTGAAGTTAGTTGATATTTGGTGAAGGTTTATCTCTATAGAGAAAGTTTTTTTTTCATCTTTTTTTTCTCATGCTACAATTTTTTTTTAAAGAATTGATTATTGTTTAAGAATTTTTGATAAACAATGTTACTAACTTTACTAATTTTTTATATTAAGTTTGAGTTAAATATATGTTTCATCTTAACTCTGTTAAATATATGCATTTAAGTTTGATTTAAATATATTTTTTAAGTCTGATATCTTAGTATTAATTACTTTTCTTCTTGTTAGTATTTTAATCGGTTATGTTTTTGTTTTTTTTTGTAAGTGGGTTTTTTTCTCACATATTATTAACTTTATTAATTCTTCACTCTTTATTTTGGGGGGGAAAGGGGGGGTTGGACTAATTTGAGTTGGGTTATTGTGTAATAATTATTGGGGAGGGTATAGTTTATTTAGATTAATGATATTGTATTGTAATTTTATTATTTTGTTCTTAATTTTTTTTAATGTAATTCTATATGTTATTCATGTTATAAAATCTTAAATAAAGTTTTAAAAAAAAGAAAGCAGAGGCACTGAGGGGAGATAGCAAGGTGGTGCTGGCACATACAGGGAATCCAATGCTGTGCTCTTGACTGATGCAGGAGAGAGCAGCATGAAGATGAGAGGTAGAAGAGCCGTGAATAGATCCCATGGCCCTAGGATTCATTCTGCGTGTCAGAAGGGGCAATTGGGGTGGGTCTTTTCACACTATTATAATTGAGATCCATCAGCTTCTCAGGACTGAATAAGTTCCATTTTCATTATATAGTTTCCTGAGATTTTTTTGTCTTAATATCCCTGAGATTTTCCTCTCAAAGCTATGTCATTCTGCCATTCAGTTTATTTCTTTGAGACAACTGCAAATTCCTTACTTTGATTGTAGCTTGGTGAAACATTCTGTATAGCAGGAAGTTTGTACAAAATTAATCATTGCGTTTGGCTCACAGTGAATGGGTTGTTTTTGAATCCTGTGGTGAGGGTTTTTAACACTAACTCGGAGCCATTGTACTTACTGCTCACACATTTCCTGAGACTTCTGTGGTTTCAGAGTTGCAACATATTTTGCTGAAGGTTGCAGAAATATGAAAACAACTTCAGTATTTGCATTTTTCAAAGAATGAGTGTTATTAACCAAATGATGCTGATTAAAGAAATCATAAACTCATGACTTGAAATCTGCATTAGATCTATCCATTGAAGACCTCAAAGTGTTTGCGACAAGAAGGCAGCCAACATCATAAGGGGCCTCAGTCACCCTGGTCACAACCTCTTCTCACTGCTACAATCACGTAGATTTTTGAGTAGTTAAAGAATTAAAAGTTATCGACCTGTGTCTTCAATGTATTTACTGATGTGGCCTCTACTGCCACCTTGGGCAGAGAATTCCATAGATTCACTACTCTCTGAGAGAAACAGTTCCTCCTCATCTCTGTCTTATATCTACTCCCCTGAATCTTGAGGCTCAGTCCCCTCGTTCTCGTCTCATCTGGCAGTGGAAACAACCTCCATGCTTCTATTTTCTCTATTCCTTTCATGATTTTTCTATGTGCCTACAAGATCATTCTTTGAATTTCCAGCGAGAAGAGTCTCCTCATAGGCTCACCCCTTCATTTCTGGAATCAGGCTGGTGAACCTCCTCTGCACTACCTTTCTTTTATCCTAAAATTTGTAATCAAACAATTCACATGTGATTTTATTCAAGGTTACTTGTATACATTTTGGTATGACTATGTAGAAATTAGAGCGCTTTTTATACATAGTTCCCTCATTTCAGGGCACCATAATATTTGAGACATCGCAATTGTATGTGTATTAAAGTAGTAATGTTTAGTACTTTGTAGCATATCCCTTGCATGCAATGACTACTTGAAGTCTGTGATTCATAGACATTACCAGGTGCTGAGTATGTTCTCTGGTGATGCACTGCCTGGCCGCTACTACAGCCATCTTCAGTTCCTGCCTTTTTGGGGGGCTTGTCCCCTTCAGCATATGGAAGGCATACTCAATTTGGATTTAGATCGAGTGACTGACCGCCATTCAAGAATTTTCCAGTTTTTAGCTTTGTAAAACTACTTTGTTGCTTCAGCAGTATGTTTGGGATCATTGTCTTGCAGTAGGATGAGAAGCCATTCTATACACCTCAGAATTCATTTTGCTACTGCCATCAGCAGTTACATCATCAGTTACATCATCAGTTAAGATAAGTGCGGCACTACCTGTGGCAGTCATACCTGCCCAGGCCATAACACCCCCACAGATGCTCTGGATCTTAGATTAAGATTTCAGATTCATTGTCAGTGTGCATTCATGACATTACAACCTTGAGATTCTTTCTCCTGCAGTTGAGGCAGAACCATCATTCATTGGAGTGCAAAAAAAAAACTGTACTCAACATACACATGTAAATGTAAAGAAATGTAAACAAACTGAATGTGTAATACAGCGAGTAAAAACTAAAGTACAAAAGTAAGAGTCCTTAAATTTGAGTCCCTAATTGAGTGTATTATTGAGGAATCTGGTGGTGGAGGGGTAGCAGCTGTTCCTGAACCTGGTGGTGTGAGTCTTGTGGCACCTAGACCTCTTTCCTGATGCTAGCAGCTTGACAGAGCAGGTGCAAGGTGATGTGGATCCTTGATGATTGCTGCTGCTCTCCGTTGGCAGCGTTCCCTGTAGATCCTCTTGATTTTTAAAAAAAAATTATTTTTCACATTATGAACCATATTAATCAAAATACACACAAACATTTCCCTCTTGAATATACACAGTGTCATTTTCTCCCCTTTTTCCCCCCTCCCCTCCCTCCCTCCTTCCCACCCCCCCCCCTCCAAACCCATTAAACATTCAACATAGATAGCCTTTCCTTTAGAGAATGGGAGAGAAAAGGAATCAAAAGAATAGAAAATTGTTTTTTGGGAAATAATTTATCATTTGAACAAATCAAGTACAAATATAGAATAACTCGTGGTACAATATTTGCATACCACCAACTGAAAACCTACTTAAAGGACAAACTGGGAAGCAGACTGAGGTTACCAGAAGGAAGCAGCTTTGAATATGTGATTACAGACACAATGATAATTAAAAGATTTATAACAAACATGTACATCAAGCTGCAAGAGGAAGAAAATGATGAAATAAGCTATAAACCCAAACAGAAGTGGGAACAAGATCTAAACATACAGATAAAAAATGAAATATGGGAAAAGTTATGCTCCGGAACTATGAGAAATATAATAAATACAAGGTTACGCATGACACAATATAATTGGTTACACAGGCTATATATCACGCCCCAAAAGTTAAATAAATGGGATCCAACATTATCAGATAGATGTTTTCGCTGTAAGAAGGAAACAGGAACAACAGTACATGCAATCTGGGCATGTGAGAAAGTGAAAAGGTTTTGGGGAGATCTAAATCAGATATTAAATAAAATCACAAAAAGCAAGATACCAAAAAATCCAGAGATTTTTCTTCTAAGTAATATAAAAAGAAAAGAATTAGGCCTCAAACTGGATGAAGCGCAAAAAGATTTATGATGATAGCCTTAGCTGTAGCAAAAAAATGTATAATGTCAACTTAGAAATCAGAAGAGAGCCTGAGAGTACAGCAATGGTACATGGAAATGAATAAATATATTCCATTGGAAAAAATAACATATAATTTAAAAAATAAAGTCACATTGTTTGAACAAATTTGGGAACCGTACATGGATCACAACAGAGAGGGCCTACCGCGGACTTCCACCCCCTAAAATGATAGAATGAGAAGAAGACAAAATGAACTGACCCAGTGTGTAAAAGTAGATGACACAATTTTCTTGTTTTATTTTCTTTGTGTGTGATGATACTGTTTAATGGGTTTATTGCACTATCTTTCTTAAGTCAGGTGTATGGAGCTGCTTGAATGTGTGAGCTGTCCTCACCCAGGTGGGTAGGGAGTGTTTCACAGTGCTCTTGACCTGATTGTAGGTGGTGGAAGGGATTCAACGTGCCTCCTCTGATCTGCTCTTCAACCACAGTCTTGTGGCTAATCTGATTGAATTTCCGATCTCTGGTGACCCCTTGCATTTTGGTGATAATTTTGGTCTCAGATGCAGCCAGGCATACTTTCCCACAACTCAACAGCATCACCAACTCCAGATTTCTTCAACAGCATGACCAACTCCAGATTTCTTCAACAGCATGACCAACTCCAGATTTCTTCTTTAAAATGTAGTAAAGTCAAAATTTGAATTGCCACACTGACACAATGGGATTTGAACTTGCATTCTCCAAACTGTTGATCACGGTAATCCTAGATTGTTAGTATTGCTGACAAAAATCCCTGTATCCAAAAAATGTGTGGATGGGAGAGGTAGTAATTTATTAGTAGAGCCCGAGGGCAGCATAATCACCACTATTGCAGCAGTGGTGACCCAAATTCGAACCCAACGCTCTCTTTAAGGAGTTTGTATGTTTTCCCTGTGACCTGCATGGGTCTCCTCCAGGTGCTTCGCTTTCCTCCCATCCTCCAAAAAGTACGTTGGTTAATTGGGTGTAATTAGGCAGCATGGGCTGGAACGGCATGTTACCATGCCATATCATATCATGGTAGTTGGGGGGTGAAGGTGTTGCAAGGCAGTGAGGTTGAGTGAGGGTATTGGGTGGGTTAGAATGTTGCATGCACTGTTTCAAATTGACTGCAAACAATCCAGAGGAAAAGCAGATTAGCTAAGACTGGAGTGACAGTACAACTGAAGAGGTCAATGTGCCATCGCTGGCTGGGATTTCCACATCTGCTGTTGGCTATAATCGAAATTCCTCCATCGCCTTCGTATTCATGCGTCTTCCGGAAGTCTTTAAGAACTACCGTTGTATCCGCTTCCAGCACCACCCCTGGCAGCCCATTCCAGGCACCTATCAATCTTTGTGCAAAATATTTGACATCTCCCTCAAACTTCTTCCTCCTCACCTTAAACACATGGTCCTCCAATGTTTGACACTTTACCTTGAAAAAAATCCCATCAATGTCTCCCGAGAACAGTTTCTCTCCAAGAGCTGTCAAACTCTTAAATTCTCCCTTGAGTGTCCTAATCATGGACAGTCTGAACTTTTGCAAGTCATTTTTTTTTTGCATTCTGATTACTGTGAATATTTACATCTGTCATATCTATTTATTAACTCTTTTAATTTTGTTCCATTAGTTTTATATTATAGTTTTTCTTTACAAGTAGTTCTCCAGCTGCAGAATTTGAGGGCATATATACAATGTTTAGAACAATAAACTCATCTTCCTCAACATGATTTTCTAAACTTCTATCTGGTCACCCACCCCCTCAGCCTCCTACACTCCAGAAAAAAAAAACAGCCCAAAATTGTGCAACCTCTCTCCATAAATTCTTACCCTGTGAACCAGACAACATTTTGGTAAATCGCTTCTGTACCCCTTCCAAAGTTCCCACACCCTTCCTGTAACGTGGAGTCCGGATTGGCGCACTGTATTCCAAGTGTGGCCAAACCAAAGTTTTATGTTGCTGCAAATGTTGGCAGCAGATGATTTGTGGCAGGTGCAAGGAGTAAGAGAGGCAGAGGTTGATGATAATTACGCTGAACCAAATGATGCTAACCAATTCTATCACCCCGTGCACTTAGATACTTGCGTTCAAAGTTTTTGAGGTATGCTCACAATTTCAGTTCGGCACCAAATGTGTGGCAGCTTCGATACTTAATCGTGCTATAATTGTCACGGGAATAGTCATTGTTGTTTCTTTTCCCAACCCTCTTGTCCTGTTTAAAGAGAGACACTGGGTCTGGCTGGGTGCTCACAAGCCTTCACTTGACATTTCCACACCGCAGGCAAGTGGTGACCCTACTTTGTCCAGGAGAAATTCCCAGGAATTGAGGACCTCCCGGACCTTTCACACCATGGTCAAAATTCCTGGGAATTTGTCCTCCCCAACAATTTAGGGGGAGTCCTGTCCCAACCGATGACGTGTTAATCATTCACAAGAGTAAGTTACCCCCCCACCCCAGTCGCTTGCCCGCCCACTCCTTCCCATTTATAGGCTGGTTGCTCACCTGCCCATCCCCTCTCCCTCCCTCCCTTCACCCTTGCTGACCGTTGGTCGCTTGCCCACCTGCTCCCTCCCCCACCCCACCCTCGCCGTCAGTAGGTTGCTCGCCTGCCCACTCACTCCCTCCTGGCCGTTGGTAGGTCATTCGCCTGCCCACTCCCTCCCTCCCAGCCATTGGTAGGTCCCTCGCCTGCCCACTCCCTCCAGGTCATCAGTAGGTCAGTTGCTCACCCGCCCGCTCCCTCCCGGCTGACGGTAGGTCACTCACCCGCTGCCTCCCACCCCCCCATCTGTTGGTCAGTTGCCCGCCCACACCCCCTCCCCCCGCACTTTGGCGCGTCGCCACAGTGACACAATGCGAGATGAATGGCTGACTTTATTTCCCATAATCCCCCACGCAGCTGGAAATGCTCTGCGAAATTCAGCTGTGCGAGGGATTATGGTTAATGAGGATGGCCATTCATCTCACATCATGCTGCCGTCATGATGGGCCGAAGCGGCCCGCTGTTGTCAGGAGGTAGGTATCTTTTAATTTTAATCGCCCACATGATGTAGCATGCAAGCGCTGACGTCATGAGGCTTCCCTGCTTGGCCATTTGACTTTTAACACTGCAAGGAGAGGGTGGTCTGGGAAAATTTCCCAGGGCCAAGGGCCTACCACGTAGGTAAGGATGAGGACCCGTTTAAAATTCCTGGGCCAACCTTTTCACACCCGCAAGTTCAAGGGAGGTACCCCAGGAAAATTTCCGGGGAATCTCCATTTTACAATGCCGTGTGAAAAGGCCTAGCATGTGACATGCAGTGCCAAACCCCTGGCAAGCATTAACTGTTTAACTTGCCAGATATTTGTTCTTTTTTCCAAAGTTACATTTCATTCATGATGAAGAATGTATACAAAGGAAAACAGTACAAGGCCTTTACATTCTAAGCATCAAATTCCTCCTCTGTGTTGTTACTGAACATTGTAGTTTTCAATGTTAATTATACAGTTAGTCCTCTACTTTGGACCTACGCGAGTTCCGTCCACCCACACATAAGATCAAATTTTTTATTAATCAAAAACTACTGCACATACTTTCTATTAAAAGTACTGTATACAGTGGTCTCCACTCCCTGCGACAGCCCAAAAGTCCCTGCTTCCCACCGCAGCCCATCGCCCGAGACCAATGACTATTATATACTAGAAGGTCATATGGGGATTGACGAGTATCTGTATTGTTCATATGTTTACGTTCTTCATTATAAATTAATTTGTCTAAAAACTTTAAAAAAAACTTATTTGTGGTCTCGTTTAATCGTGCCTGGTGGGCAAACCCGACTTGCGACCAATCCAAGTTACGATCAATCCGTTGGTCCCAATTACTGTCATAAATCGGGGACCACATGTACAACACTGCACTGTTTCTAAAATTACAAGGGGTACAGATTTACAAGGAAAGGTTAAACAGTTAAGCATTTTATTCCCTGGAGCATTGATTGAATGAGGGGAGATTTGATTATGTATACAAAATTAGACTGAGTAAATGCAAGCAAGCTTTTTCCACTGAAGTTGGGTGAGACAAGAAAAGAGGACATGGGTTAAGGTGAAAGATGAAATGTTTAAAGGGGAACTTCATGCCGAGACTTGTGAGAATGTGAAACTAGGCGTCAGGTGGTGAACGCAGACTCAATTCTGATATTTAAGAAAAATTTGGATAGGTAAATGGATGGGAGGGGTATGGGTGATTATGGTCCATGTGCAGATCAGTGAAATGAGGCAGAAAAATAGTTTGGCACAAATTAGAATGGTTGGGAGGTCTGTTTCTGTGCTGTAGTGTTCTATGGTTCGATGGGGTTGCTGCCCTTTCAGTAGGTTGTGGGGTTTCCCCGCTGACCTCAGCTTTGTACTCGGTGATAGGGTTTGCAGAGGGCACCATTCATTTGCAGTCTGGTGTCCAGATTGAGAGCTGCACGGGAATCGAAGTGGAGTTGAAGACTCCTTTCACCCCTCTCTCTTCCACTGAGTTATGGCTCCCTGACCAGAACCAGAGGCAGCAGGCCATCCAAACCACACCTTGCCAAGCCTGCATCGGCTCACGTTCAAGCTTATTGTCATCTTATTGTTCAAGTACAATGGGTCCTTGGTCCAAAACATGCAGGCATAACACCCATACAGACAAAGAATACATACACAGGACAAATATACATACAAGTACATAAATATTGTTTCTTAAATGTAAGAGCCTCGGATTGTTGGTATGCACAGTTCCTTTGGTTGTTCACCATTCTCACTGCTCTTGGGAAGAAACCTTTTCTCAATCTGGTGGTACTGGCTCTGATACTCCTGTATTTTTTTCCCGAAAGAAGCAGCTGAAAAATGCTGTGTGCAGGGTAGAAGGGGACTTAACAATTTTGTGTGTCCTCCTCAGACAACGATACTGGCAGATCACGTCAATGGGGGGAGGGAGTCTCCAGTGATCCTCTCTGCCACTTTTATGGTCCTATAGAAGGTTGACATAATGATGGCCAGTAGCCCTGCAGTCACTATTGTACCTTCCTGACAAGTGAGGAAATATTGTGTCCACGATAAGTCACTAGTTATGTGAACTCCAAGGAACTTGGTGCTCTCCACTCTCTCCACTAGAGTTGTCAATGTGTAGTGGAATGTGGTTATTTCCTGGTCCTCCCAAAATCCACAATCATCTCCTTCGTCTTGTCCACATTGAGACTCAGGGTGTTACTCTCCCACCATTTCATAAGATTTTCCACCTCTTCACCGTTGTTGCTGATGAGGCCAACATCTGTTGTGTCATCTGCAAACTTGATGACACTGTTGGAGCTGGATCTAGCGATGCAGTCTTTGATCAGTAGCGTGAACAGGAGCTGGCTGAGCACATTGCCCTGAGGTGCGCCAGTGCTCAGCGTGACAGTGCTCGGTGCTCTACTGCCAACCTATACAGACTTTGCAGATACCCTGAGCAGAACCTTGAATTATCGTGACCCACACTCCCTCTGTGCTAAATGTTTATTAACCAATTCAGACGTGGAAAATTGGAAGGAAAATGGAAGGCGCCTGCAGCCACAGAGGATGGAAAAAAAGGCAAGCGTTTTAATTAAACAGATACTATCTTTTTGGTCTGCACAACAAATGTTTTGAACTTGCCAACAGCTTGGACTGTTCATCTGCTTTTTCTGCTTATATGGACTTTGCCTTCAGGGTGCTGGGGACTCGAATAAACAAAGTTAAGGAGGCTATCCTGCTGCAGCCAAGAGTCCTCCTCAACCCTTCACTGTGTTTATAAATCATGTGGGGTTTAGTTTGCATTGGATAGTGCAGTGTTGATCTGAACTTTCAACAGTCTTGTCTGGGCTCTACAGATTTCTTGTTGCTGTCTTTGCCTCAGTAAAACTGACAGGTGGCAGCAAGGGGGTGGGCTCGCTGACTCCAGACCACCTCTCAGAGGTTGCATCACAAGAGCAGCCACCTCCTTTCATTTCTCCTCTGTCACCAGCATTTGTCCAAAGTGTGACGATTCTTGGCAAGTCTCAGCCTGTCCCCCCACCCCACCTCCAATGCTGCGATATTTACATACAAGAATGTATACATCGTCAGGATCCAGGATGAAAATCGAGAATCTAGTTGGGGTGGTGCCAGAGGAACAATCATGCTCCCAACATCAAACTTTGGGAAGAGGAAGCCAAGGGACCTGGTCTTCATCAGTGGGATGGCGATTGAGAAGGTTAATACCTTCACATTCCTTGGAGTCCACATATCAGAAAACATCTCCTGGAGCCAGCACAACAAGGCAATTTTTAAGAAGGCACGTGAATGCCTATACTTCTAAGAAGTCAGAGGAGATTTGGCATGTCATGAGATACTCTAATCAAACTTCTACATCTGCATTTTAGACAGTACGCTGACTGGTTGCATCACAGCCTGGTTTGGAAAATCAAGTGCCCAAGAACACTCAGGAAGTAGTAGACTCAGCCAGGTCCAAAATGGGCACTGCCCTTCCATCTATTGCAAGCATCATATTAGATGCTGCCTTGAAGATGGTAGTCAACATCATAAAGGACCCCCACCACCCTGGTCACAACCTCTTCTCCCTGCTACTTTCAGGCAAAAGGTACAGATTCCTGAACCCCAACACTTCCAGGTTCAAGAACAGTTCTAACCCAAGAGCTGTCAGGCTCTTAAACCTCCATATATTGCCCTAACCTAAACCGTAAACTACTCTGGGACCACCAAAAGATCTGTCTGCATGAATGAAACATCACTCTATTTTCTTGCTCTAAATACAACTATGAATATTTATTTATCGGTCCATTTATATTTATTATCTTTTTCTGTCTTGCATTTTGGTGCATCTTTCAAATCTGTTTGGCTGCACCAAGCAAACATTTTGCAGCATTCATACATTGTATTTATGTGTATGACAATAAACATTGAATATATCCAAACACAAGTGCTTGGAAGTGAAAAAGCAAGCAATTGTCTTTTGAGATTTAACTCAAAGGTTCCTTTTATTGTCATATAATACATTAAAAATGTAATATACATGATATACTTCAAATTTTTTTGCTGTAAGGCAAACAAATAGTCACCAGGAGCATTGGTCGACGCCCCTAGTAATAGGAGAAAGAGAAGTAAAATAGAGGCCCTTCAGAGTCATTGAGTGTCTGTGGATTCGCTTCTGGTGTCCCTGCAGCCTCATAGACCCCAGTTTAAATAATTGGCAGCCTGACTTCAGATCCAAACCAGATTCCACAGTTAATCCTCAATTCCTGCTTGAGGGTTAAATGCAGAAGATAAACCTGTGATTCATGAAGCATTTTTAGCAAGTGGTTGGAATGTGACAGCTACTTGGGGTGATACTTGTAAGTTTGATTATTTTTTGATGGCTCTGTAAGACCACCGAGGCAAAAGTACCATCTGGGATCGAAAGCCTTGCATTGACACCAGAACACATTGTGCAGGTCTCATCTCTTTTCACACCCATCTATATTCATTATGAATCGTTATAATTTGCTCTCATTACATAGTCATTTTAAGTCCTCAGTGTGCTTTATATTGCTTTGCCACTCTAATTAAATTATAATGAACATTTCACCCAGTGAACTCAGGCGGCATCACAGAAACATAAAAACTGCAAATGCTGGAATCTTGAACAAGCAATGAAAAGCTGCAGGGACTTTCAGTGTCTGCTCCAAGGACAACATCATGTTGTTTGGGAATTTTGAGAGAGTTTTAAACAAGAAAGTCTGCAGATGCTCAGGTCCAGTGCAATACACAAACGTATTGGAGAAACTGAGCAGGTCACACAGTATCCACAAGAAATCAAGGGTAACCAGTGTTTCATTTACTTGATGAAGAGCTCAAGCACAAAATATTAGTTATCCTGACTTCCTAAGGATGCTGTGTGATGTACTGAGTTTCTCCAGTACACTCATTAGAGTCTTGATTAAGTCTATTTTCCACAAGGTGGTAGCACTTTCAATGTATCCTCCACCTGAGTTTGGTGTCGAGGGCCCATTGCAACTTTTCAGCAGTATGTTGATTTGCAGTTGGTGTGCATTGGCCGATGGGACTATTCAAGGACTCAAAAAAAAATGCCAGAGGGGTCGAAAGAGAATCGTTAAATGCTGGGGGGAGGGGGGAGTGGGTCAATTGAACTTTTGGGGTCGAAAGAATTGTAGAGCCCGACAACCCCACTCCTGCTGGGCCCACCTCCCTTCCAGGCCTTAAGCTTACTCGGCCTAATGATTAATCTGCCACTAATTGTCTGGATCTTTGGTCTCCCTGTCTGGATGAAAGCATCCTTAGAGATGGAGGTTTTGACACAGTATGTCAACCAAATGCCCACCGCTTTCTTCAAAAAGTAGGGTGCTGGTGGGTGGCTTTTGGGAATCAGTTATTGGGACTGGGATTTGTGAGAGTTTCCAGGTCTCGGGCACTTACAGATTCCCAATCAGGTGTTCAGGACCAGGGGCCAAGGAGGGTGACTCAGAGGCCTGGAACTCAGGTTCACCACTGGACTGAACTGGAGAGCATATGGCTCTGGAGGTGTCATCAAGGTTACATCAATACCCTCATGGATCCCCAGTGCAAAGCCCAGGAATGTACACGAGTGTTCTGGGCTGCAGTATAGTTTCATGCAGCTGAAGAATAATTAATTAGCATTTATACTCTGGATGTGGGAGGGTTTTCAATGAGTGTAAAATCATGGGTTTGTGAGGCAGGGGTTTAGATATACCTAAAGTTGCAGAAATATAAAAATACATTATACTTTAGTCACAAGGCAAGAATGGGGGATTGCCTCATTCAGCCATAAATCCTAAAGGCACTAGTCAAATGTCAAGATGTGAGGAACAAAAAAACTGCAGATGTTGGAATTTTGAGCAGACAGTGAATTGCTGGAGGAATTCAGTAAGTCAGGCAGCTCCCATGGTCAGACAACATTTGGGATCAGGACCATTTATCAAGACCAAATTAGATGCATCTATAATTGGGAAAAGAAATTGGGGAAGGGGGCAAAGGTGTGGGAGATGGAGAGACAGATAGAGGTAGAAACCATTAAGGAGAGGGAAGGGGGAAAAAATGTTAGAGAATGAAAAACAGTCAGTATGGGAGTAAGTAACGAAGAGATGGGGACAGTGGAATCAAGTGAAAGTGGGGGTTACCTAAAATTGGAAAAAACCATTTGGTTCAAGGAATATGATGTGTTGTTGCTCAAGGTTACGTTCAATCTCACCCTGACAACAGATGAGGTCGAAGGCAGACACGTCACTGTCGTAATGTTTGGGGGAAATGAAATGATCAGCTACGAGCAGCTGAAGTTTGACCCACACACAGAGCTCAGGTGTTTGGCAAACCAGTCACCAAATCTGTGTTTCATCTCACTAATATAGAGGAGGCCACAGTGAGTACACTGAATGCAGAAGATCAAGTTGGACAATGCTTTCACTGTGATGATGCTCAGATATTTCAAATGTCACAATACTTTCACGAGGGGGAGAGTCATGAACAAGACAGATTAGTGCCTGGAACAGGCTTCTGGAAGTAGTTGTGGAAGCAGATATCAACAGTAGCATTGAAGAGGTTTCTAGATAGATACATTAATATGAGGAGGATGGAGAGATATCTCTCAAGTGCAAGCAGCAAAGCTTCAGTTTGATTTAGTTTGATTTAAACATCAGGTTCAATGCCGACAAGTGGGATGAAGGGCCTATTCTAGAGCTGTTCTATGTTAAGAAGATATAGCTACAAAATAATGAGCTGGTTATTAAAAGCTGAGATCTGGAGACCTTTGAGGATGCAGTGAATCTCTGAGACCCTCTGCACCCAAATGTGATGAAGGCCAAGTCACAAACAACAGAGGTCTGGGGAACTGGCACAGATAAGGAGTGGAGGCATCAGAGCTCAGATTGGGGCTGGCTTGTAAAGCCTCAAGGAGATCCTTAAGGTTCTCGAGACTACAGGATCATGCCAGGCTGTATTCTTCTTTCCAAAACCTTTTGTGTCCTTGTCTGGCAGAAATCTATCAGTCACAGATTTAATATTACTGAGCTGGTGTCTGTTGCTCTCTATGGGAAAGAGTTTCAAGTTCAACCATCCTTCCTAAATGAACTGGCTCTGAATTTAATGCTGTGCTTGCCTAAGACAGCATTGCCAAGGGAAACACTGCACTTTCTAACTCACCAATTCTCTTGTTATAATACCAGAACTGGAAGTGACTGTTTAAAAAAGGAAGTATCTCCCTCTTATGATATCCTCTCTCAGAAGCTGAGGGTCTTTCAGAATCACCCCTTAAAGGCTGGACTAATCCTTTTCCTATTTTCTTGTGTTCTTTTGGAAGTCAGTCCTTTGATACTGTATCCAGTAGAAAATAAAAGCATGCTCAGAGAAAATAATGACATGTGGTCAAAGTTGAAGGCGTTAAAAATGATTTGATTAAGATCAATGATATCAATGCCTGCCCATGTTTATGGACAAATACAGCAGCAAATTTCTCTTCCCCTTGACATAATGTGAATAAAACTATAAATATATATAATGTATTTAGAAAACTGACTTCAGAACAGAAGCAGGAACCTTGACCACCATTCAGAAAGACATTGGCTGGTTTTAGTGAAACCACAATTCCCACATTTCCAGCTACCATTGTAACCTTTTGTCTGTTATTTTTCAAGTATTTATCCCCTTTTCCTCATGCTCAACTTCCGCTGAAGTGATGGTCCCAAAGGCTCTCAGCCCTCTGAGAGAAAAACCTGCCTTTTCTCTTGTCATAAGTGGGTGGCCTCTCTGTGATAGTCCTCTCTGTGACTATCAGCCAGTCAAATAATAACAGGAGAAATTGGTGAGTTATCCGGAGTATTGTTCCCTTAGTGATGCTGCTTAAGACAAGGAGAACATTATCTAGATATAAGTCTTACAGGAAGGATGACTGAGTTCAGTTTTCTTGGGTTTTGACAACATCATCTCAGGGTGCATCACTCCATGGGACGGGAACTGCTCTTCCCAAGACCTTAAGAGACAGCAGAGGGTCGGGAATGTGGCTCAGGCTATCACATAAATCTTCCTCCCCTCCATCCACTCAATCACACGAACTTCCCTCCTCTGCATTGACTCCATCACACACCTCCCTTCCCGTCCATCCACTCCATCTCACACCTCACCCCTCCCCTCCATTTATTCCATCACACCCCCATTGCTCCATCTACAACTCCCATTGCCTTGTAAAGGCATCCAATGTACTAAAAGACTCATCCCACCTCAACCACACTCTCTTCGTCCCCTTCCCTTCGGGAAGAAGATTCACGAGATCATGCACCATCAGAGTCAAGGGTAGCTTCTTTCCCACCATTATCAGACTCCTAAATGAACCCCAGAACAATAAAACTATGCTGCCTTTGCTCAGTGCCAACTGATCTCTCTATGTTACTGCACTCCTTTCCTGTTGGGTATGAGATGTCTCGCTCAACACACAAAATAAGCTTCATCATTTGACCTTGGTACATGTGACAATAAACATTAACTTGAACCTCCTTACATGTTGTTAATTTTAAATCTGAGGTAGATTTTTATCAGCCAAAAGTGTCAGGAGACATGGGTAAAACTAGATATATGAGCTGAATTGCCAAAATGTCATTGAGTGGTATTATTTGCTTGACCCCCTCAATGGGCACCATTTCAATAATATGAAATCTGTAATTGATTTCAGTGAGACAAGATTGCGAAGGTCTCCGAGACAAGGCAGGCAAATGTCTTTTATGATGCTTGACCTTACTGAGTCGGGAGCTTGAAGGATCTCCGGCAGTTCCAAGAGGTGGCTTTGGAGGAGACATTTGGGAAAGGAGAGGTTCAGAGTGCCAACTGCAATGGATGAGGGTTAAGTCAAGAATATGAAAAGGTGCAGTGGGAATGAATGCTCAGGGTCAGATCTAGGAAGAGCCAGAGGTCGGAGGTTGATGCTGCACAGTGTCGCAAGGTTTGCTGTGGAAAGCAAATGGTATACACCTGATTTATTTGGAAAAAAGAAGAAAACAGACAACTGAGAATCAGTTTGAGATGGTGCTGGTCTGAACACGTGAGTGATCACTGAGGTTAAGAAATAAGTGAGCACAAAAGAGAATCATAGAGTCATCCAGCATGGAACAGGGCCTTCAGTCCAACTTGTCCATGCCAAGCAAGTTGGCTTTCTGGACTGGACCCATTAGATCTATCTCCTTGTAAACCCTTCCTCTCCAAATATTTGTCCAAATATCTTCTGAACACCATGATTATATCTGCTTCTATTGCTTCCTCTGGTTCATTCAAAGAATGTATCATTTCAAAAGAAGGATGTGAAATCTCTTCCAAAATACGTCTCCTCTGATAATGGAAAAAAGATGATATGAAAACCTTTTTCTTCAACTGCACTCTAATTTGCCCTCAAACTGAGGAAAGCAATGTTATCTTCAATAATCTAATAACCTGCACATAGGTCAGGATATTGCAATATGTAGATAGGAAATATAATCTCTCACGCATGCCAAGCAATGACACTCAGAACGTAGGCAGTCGCAATTCTGTCAAAAGGTGGACTGTTCATAAGCACCAGCTGATTATCTCAATGTGATAACTCTGGAAATTGACACTTGGTAATCAATGAATCTTTTTGGTATGTAAGACGGTGTAGGACTGTTAGAAGATAGCTGAAGGTATGATTCAACGCGATTGGAAAACGCCTGATGATATCTACCTGTTGCCTGATGCGAGTGGTAACCAATCCATTACCTCAGCAGGGTCCTCTGTACGCGTTTCTGACATAAGCTGACTGATGGTGGAGCAGCTGGCCTGGCTGGAGGGGAGGAGGATTTATGTGACAGGGATATTGCGAATGAAAATGGTGCCATGAATATTTTCAGAAGTACTCGAGATGGCAGAGGCCGACAGCATCGAATCCACGCTGCTGAAGATCAAACTGCGCTGGGTAGGTCACATCTCCAGAATGGAGGACCATCGCCTTCCCAAGATCGTGTTATATGGCGAGCTCTCCACTGGCCACCGAGACAGAGGTGCACCAAAGAAGAGGTACAAGGACTGCCTAAAGAAATCTCTTGGTGCCTGCCACATTGACCACCGCCAGTGGGCTGATATCTCCTCAAACCGTGCATCTTGGTGCCTCACAGTTCAGCGGGCAGCAACCTCCTTTGAAGAAGACCGCAGAGCCCACCTCACTGACAAAAGACAAAGGAGGAAAAACCTAACACCCAACCCCAACCCACCAATTTTCCCTTGCAACTGCTGCAACCGTGTCTGCCTGTCCCGCATCGGACTTGTCAGCCACAAACGAGCCTGCAGCTGACGTGGACATTGCCTTTCCATAAATCTTCGTCCGCGAAGCCAAGCCAAAGATGGTAGAGATTGAACTGTTGGGAAACACATCAAAATCAAGTGGCATCAATGAAAATAAATCTGCCTCCAAATCCTTTTCCAATTTTTAATTACAGCAATAACCTGCATCGTGGTCATTCAGTAAGAATGGATATTACCGCTGTATCTCAGCGCTTTACTCTTTTGCTGTGCTGCTAGTGGGTGCTTTCCTGTAAGATTTACAAGTCCACATGCAGGGAAGAATGAGATACATTTGCCATGGAGTGTAGCATCTTCGCTCAAGCGAGTTCTGAATTTTTGCAAACTGAATGTTATTTCAATGAAGAAATAAAATGGCAGAATGTAAAAGGCAGCACAGAGTGGGGACAAGAGCTGCTCTGCTCAAGATCGTACGAAGCTGCAGAAGGTGGTGATGCAGTTCAGAACATCAAGCAAACATCCTTCCCCTCCATCTACATCTCCCACTGCCTGGGAATGGCAGCCAACATTCTTTCAGCTCTATTACACCCCAGACACACCCTCAACTCCCCCCTCCCATCAGGGAGGAGGCTCAAGGTGTGCATCAGCAGGCTTGTGGGCAGTTTCTTCCCCATAGCCATCAGGCTCCTGATTGAACCCCATAACAGTGCTATCATGATGCCCTTGCTTGATCTCATTGCAACTCTACACTTTGTGCTCTTTACATGGCTGTATGAATGTTAAAGGTAACTTGTCAGTCGGCTCACAGAAGAACCCTACTTACTGTAAGTGGTATTTTGGGATTTAAACTAAATTAATATTTTCAGGGTGTATTTGAATAAAGACAAGTTATACTATCAATGTAACTTGAATGCAATATCAGGTCTCCCCCTCACACAACACAGGGCAACATGGTGTAGTGGTGGTTGGTAGTCAAGCTCTGTTTGGTTTGAGCTACTTCAAGCCAAGGCACCCTGTTTGCCTTTCAAGCAATGTTGGATGAAATTATTTCTTTGCAATGTCACAAATGTAAGTGTTCAATGTGGGGTTCATTCATATAGTTATGCATAAGGACCATGGTGTTGTGGATTATGGACTCAGTCCGACATCTCAAAGAGGTCAGAGCAATGTGACTTCTAGGATGAGGGCTGTCCCATGGAGAGAGATTGTATAGGATGGCTTTGGTGAGGAATAAGCCCAATGACCCCTTCCTCAGCTGCTCCTTCTCTTGATAGCTGTGCAACAGATTCCATCCCTCTAACCTCATTGTCACCATATAACCATTTACGGAGCGGAAACAGGCCATGTTGGCCTTTCGAGTCCGCACCGGTTCACTGATTTTGTACGCCCTCTTCAGGCATTGGTCCCGGTAGATCTTCATTCAATAACGATGGGCGAATTCAATGCAGGTGGAATCTTATTGAAATTGAAAGCAAGGCAGTCTCTCTTGTAGATGTCCTCAATTTGGAGCATTTTAAAGTCAGATTTAGTCAGAACATTCAACAGGAGGAGTTTACAGGCACCAGGAAGAGAAAGGGGGGTGGGATTAATTAGGTCATCTTTCATAAAACTGGCACAGTCCAGATGGCTGACTGAGCAAAATCATTTCACGATTCCGAGTGTTGGGATAAAAATTAAAAAAAACATTCCCAACAGAACTTAGACTAATTTACGAAAAAAAATCCAGATGTTAGAGAAAAAAAGGAAGAAAAATAGAGGGTTATGGGGTAGAGAGGGTTTAGTACTTTTCTTTAGAAGGAGTATGTGGGTCGAAGGGCCTGTGCTGTAGTGTTCTATGTTCCACATACACCTTTTCTTTCTATTCCTACTGACCCTCCCCTGCCCAGCCCTGAGATCCCCCTGACTGTTGGCCCTCTTTGAACTTTGCTCTCTTCTAACCAAGACCCATGTGATTTCCAAAGTACATTCCACAAGCACATCTGAGATGTTTGGCACAACTGAGTTTTGAGGTGGTTGACCCACCCACAGGCATCATATACTGACCAATTAGCTGTCTTAACAATTAACCTGCTCCCAGCTCTGCAAGTGAGCAATCTCAGATGAGATGAGAGTTTATTGTCATATACATAAGTACAGTGTACAGATGCACAGGAATTATTACTTGTTTTGGCCGCACACAAACATAAGGATACATCAACTGAATTAGATAAATTAAATTGCCACAATATACAAGACTGAAAAAGAGATTTCAAATTTAATGTCAGGGTATGTACGTGGCATCACATACAACTCTGAGATTCTTTTTCCTGTGGGCAAGACAGAATTTTCTCTTATTGGTAGTGCAAGTAAAAACTGTACGCAATGTACACATGTAAACAAATAAAGAAATGTAAATAACTGGCTGCAATACAGAGAGGAAAAATCAATCAAGTGCACAAGTCAGAGTCCTTAAATCAGTCCCTGATTGAGTTTGTTGTTGAAGAGTCTGATGGTGAGGGGCAGCAGCTGTTCCTGAACCTGGTGGCGTGAGTTTTGTGGCACCTGTGCCTCTTTCCTGATGGCAGTAACGAGAACAGAGAGTGCGCTGGGTGGAGAGGCTCCTTGATGATTGCTGCTGCTGCTCTCTGACGGCAGCGATCCCTGTAGATTTTCTTGAATGGTGGGGAGGGTTTTGTCTGTGTTGTCCTGGGCTGTGTCCACTACCCTTTGAAAGGTTTTACACTCAGGGGTATTGGATAATAAATATGAAAGAGTAGATCAATAAATATTCACAGTTGCAGTTAAAGCAAGAAAATAGTGATATTTTAAAAGTGCAGACAGATATTTTGGTGGACGCAGAGTTGTTTATATCAGGGTTAGGGTAGGGTGGGGAGATTCAATATCCAGAGAGTCATTGGATAAAATCTGTTCTTGAACCCAGAGATGGTAGACTTTAGACTTCTGTATCTTCTGCCTGAATGTAGCAGTGAGAAGAGGTTGTGACCAGGTTGATGGGGCTCCTATATGACGTTGGCTACTTTTGTGAGATATGCTTCACATGGAGGTTTTTAATGAATGATAGGTCAGTGTCTATGGAGTGTCTACGCTTCACATGGATGTTTTAGGTCAGTGTCTATGATGGCTAGGTTTGCCACTTTCTACAGCCTTCTACGATCCTGGGCACTCAACCAGGCTATGATGTAACCAGTCAGTATACAGACCACCTTCACAAGTTCTATATAGTATTTGATGACGTGCCAAATCTCAGACGTAATGAGTAATGGGAGTTTATTGTTATATACATGATTTTTATGTACAGATGCATTGAAATTCTTGCTTGCTGCACAGACTTCATAGAATGTAGGTGAAGTTCAAACATATTTGCCATTTTCATTCTATACAGTGGGTATGCTGCATCTTAGAGTGACCCGAACCTGTGTCACTCTTCTAGCCCTCTATCTCAGTCAGTGAAATAATCATGTTAATGTTTTGATTCAGTGGTGTTATTGTGAAGTCAAATCACATCTTTATCTTCCTTTTCCAGCTCTTCATGAATTCCCCGATGATGTCTTTACGAACGAAGAGAGGCAACAAGGGGCTATCACCTTGCACCTATTCTGTGTAAGTCATGGCTTCCTGTCCTCGCCAGCCTATAAATCCGATGCCGTCCAACATAAAGGTTGTATCTCTCTATTTAAACAGGTTTGCCCTTGCCTGTCAATGACAGCTTCAGGGGAACACACAAGACACCACAGATGCTAGAATCTGGAGCCACACACAATCTGCTGGAGGAATTCAGCAGGTCGAGCACCATCTGTGGGCCGAAATAAAACTTGAGAAGAAGGGGAATGAGCACATCTGACAGGTGAATAGGTCATTGGTAGATATCAGTGAGACGGTAGCAGAAAACCTGAGAAATTATACCTACTACCTGTATCTACTTATGACCTCTTGCCCGTTACCCTGTGTTTCTCCCCTGCCCCTTCCTCGCCCCATCCCCATCGTCATTTTATTCATGGGCCTGTCTGTTTTTCCTGATGCCTGACAAAGGGCTCAGGGCTGAAACATTGCTTACCTTTTACTTCCTGTGTATGCTGCGTGAGCTGCTGAGTTTCTCCAGCGAGATTGTGTTTTGCATGACTCCTGCATCTACAGATTTCTTTTGTGGTCATGTAGAGTGCTGGATCGCGAGCTGGCAACTCCTTGGGGACTTGTCTTCCAGCTGCAGTGCAGAAACTGTGGGAGGTCTGGCTGGCAACATCCGAATCCTGGCTCTACATCTGGACTCAGTAGTGAGTCTCAGAGCTGTTATCTGAGCGAAGGGGACGGACACATTCAGTCATACGTTTAAATGGACACGTGAATGTGAAGAGAATGGAGGGATATCTATCAGGTGCAAGCAGCAGAATTTGGTTTGATTTGGATGTCATGTTCTGCACAGATACATGGGCCAAAGGGCCTGTACTGTGCTATACTGTTCTGTGTTCTGTATATAATATATAGATAAATATTATACATTATATGTTATTCATGTACTGTATATTTGTCAAATTTAATTATTGCCGCCTGTTTTAAGATAACTCTGATTATCTTTGATGACAGGAGGTAACGAGTTCAAGAAAGGTGAAGTATCCAGGCCTTAGACCTGGAAATCTGGAGGAGGCTTGGTCACAACTCTGGACATTCCTGTACTGGGTTGCCACCCAGTCACAGGGAGCTGGGAGGCTGTGCAAAGTACCTATGACCTCAGGGCATGTGCAGGCAGCTGGTCAGAACAACAACAATCTGACCCGTTGCCTTTTAGGTTGGGAGTTCGTTGGGAAAAAAAGGTGAGGCAGTGATTAGAGGAAGGGTGAGAGAGTTGACGAGGGAGTGTGGAAACATTAAGTGTTTACAAACTGGGGCAGCTCGTGACCTGTGGATCCTACCCAGGTAGCGGACCCCTGCAGCCCCTTATACACTGGACCCTAAATTGCTCGGTCAAATGGCGACCAGGAAATTTAAGGGCATTCCTACCACTTTGGTGAGTGACATGTTACACACTCACCACATTATTGGAGGCCCTGCAGGGAATCCCCTGTTCTCTGTGTTGGCCTCCAAAAGTAAGTGGTTGGGGTTGGCGCGGAATCGGGGCGGGGTGCTCTTGGAGCCAGGGCAAGCGCAGAGTCAGAATGCTATCGGGGCCAGGGGAGGAATGCAGAGCCAGGGCCGGGGGAGAATGCTGTTAGTGTCGGGGCTGCTGGGCAAACACTCAGGCTGTCAGGGGAGCATGGAGTGGAGTTGGGGCAGAAGCAATGGCCATCCTTCTTGCCTATAATCCCCCACACTTCTGGAACCGCTCTGGAGTACCAGCGGCATAAGGGATTATGGGTAAAGAAGACTGCTATTGGATGCAAGCACTGGCGTGATTTTCCACCACATAGATCGCTTATAAATTGACCAGCAGCAGAAGGAACTCAGCCACCCCCCCCCCCCCCCCCAAGGAAGAAGAAAGAGCTCTTGGAAAATATTGCAACGAGTAGGTGGATGATTCCGTATGAACTAGGAGGTAGGGAGTGGGGAAATGACCAAAGACAGAAGGCAAATGCAGGCAAATGGGAAGAGCTCAGGTCAACAACCTGGTCAATACAGGGTGAGTTGCGTTGAAAGGTATGTTCCCATGCTGTACAACTCTCGGACTCTGACAATCAGGCATAATCTAAAAATAAATTATGGCCCCTTGCTGAAGGAATTCCATGTATATTTTTGCGCAAATTTGATTGGTGATTTTAATTCATAATGATATATTTTTGAAATTATCAAACAGGCAGAGTGAATATTTCCAGTTTATATTTGGCAAGGAATTATTGTGCTGTGAGCATCTGCCCCTGTTCCAGGAGAGCAACCTTTCTGTTGAAATGTTCCAGCATTTTAATCTTTTGGGGTCAAAAATATTATGCTTCCTGCTGTTGAACTGGAGATTGTAAGGGGATGAAGATTACGAAGAAATGCTCTGGTGACACTGGGTGAATTTTTGTTTTAAAGAATGCCTTCACCCTTTTATGTATTTCATATCATTGGGCCATAGATGTAGGAGCAGAATCAGGCTATTCAACCCATTGAGTCTGCTCCACAGTTTGAACTATGGCTGATGTGTTGTGCTTTCAAACCTATTCTCCTGCCTTCTGCCTGTAACCTTTCACACACTTACTAATCAAGAACCCATCAACCTCTGTTTTAAGTATGACTTGGCCCCCACAGCCTTCTATGGCAACAAATTCCACCCTCTCCCTTGACAAAGGTGGTGTGCCCTGCGTGCTTGGTACTATAATGGTCTAGTCTACATGATGTTCTCAGGTCTCTTGAGCAGGACCTGAACTTGCAGAGTGGGGATGATGGTCTGAGCCTCACCTTGCCCTCCCCCCAGCAGGAGCATGCTCAGTATATGCCAGTTATGGCATGGTTGCTGCTTGACATGCCCTCAGGAAGGTTAGGTGTTTGGATGGGCCTGCACATCTTTCTGAGTTGCAGTGCTCATTGTAAATTTCTTCTGTGGCATGGTGAGGAAAACTGTTTGTTGAAAAGAGAAGATGGCTTCAGAAGCTGAACATTTTGCCCTCCGTGTACCCCTCCCCAACTCCCCTACCCCCGTGAGACAGAGAGGATCATGACTGGGTCAAGGAAATTTGCTAGGAGAGAGCTTTAGGCCAGACAAGTTGGGAGGAATTCTCTGTTCTGTTTCTGATGGTATCGTGGCTGTAAAATTGAGAGGTCAGGTCACATCATTCAGCTGTGCTTAAAAAAGAAACAATTCGTCACTCGAAGCAAGATTCCACGATGGGGCCCGCTAAAAATAAATATCTGTTCCTGTTCTAATGTATTGGATTTTCAACCAAGAAAACAAGCGGCATGGTTGAAGGCCCAGGAGTCCTGGAGGGGTGGGTGGGAGTGGAAGCAGGATTGGAGTTGCCCGCCTTGAGCAGCAGCATAGGTAGATAATCCTGGTCGGTGCCCCAGGATCCTGAAGGCTCGCAGGAGCAGGATTTTCAGCCCCTTTGCCAGTGGGAGAGGAATATTGGATTGGCGGCAAACTCAGCCATACTTTGGAAATAGGAGAAAGGAGGCAGATCCCACTGGATGGAAATGGCTGGATTCAGAAGATCTGAGAGAGGAGAGGACTTAATTTAAACACCCTGAGACAGCACAGTTGAGGGTCGATGCAGTATCTGTAACATCTGGGAAAGCATATTGTTGTTGGAATCACTGAATTAAATTGAATCAGTTTGTGTTGTTATTAGAGTCTAGTAGACAGGCTAGTATTTTCTTAAAAGGCTCAAATCCTATATTTAGAAAATTATGTGTGATAATGAGGGGCCTAGTTAGGGTGGATGGCAGAACCTTTTTCCAGGGGTGGCAACAGCAATACCAGAGGACATCGTTTAAAGCTGAATGGAGGCAAGTTTTGGGGACCCTTTTACTCAGAGGGTTGTGATTGTCGGGGAAGGTGGTAGAGGATGGTTCAGTAGGGGCATTTCAAAGACTCCTCGATGGGCACATAGATTTAAGGGTTATGGGTGTGAGTAAGGGAAGGGTTAGATTGAAATGGAGTAGGTTTACATAGGTCGACACAACATCATGGGATGAAGGACCTGTACTGTTCTTTGTTCTGTGTTTATAACTCTTGGGTTAGTGGCCTTGGTGAATTAGATATTGATCAGAAACTTAATTTTATAAAATTTAGACATAAAGTAAGGTCAATGAGTCCATGCTGCCCAATTTACATCGAATTAACCACCGGTACGTTTTGAATGGTGAGAGGAGACCAGAGCTCTGTGGAAAACCCACGCAGACATGGAGAGAACGTACAACTCTTATGGAAAGCATGGGATTCCCGATGGCTGGCTCTGTAAAGGCGTTATGCTAAATGTTACGCCAACCATGCTGCCCTCTTGTCTCTGATTGAAGGTGGGATATGAAGCCCCCTCCCCTTTGCTCCTATGTTCTCAGGATAAGTTGCCTGAAATATATGGAGAGGTTAGATGGTTAGTTGGGGAGAGACATTTCTCCCTGTTGCATTGGAGGCTGATGGGAATTAGATGGAGGTTTATAAAACTATGATGGGCATGGATATGGCAAAGAGTCACCATCTGTAGGGGAATCTTAAACTTAAGGACATAGGTTTAAGGTGAGATGGAAAACATTTTAAAGTACCTGAGAGGCAACTTCTTCACACAGAGGGTGGTGAGGTACATGGAATGAGCTGCCAGAGGAAGTGGCAGAGGCACAGACAATTCTAACATATAAAAGACAGATGCATGGACAGAGATGGTTTAGTAGGATGTGGGGAGAATGCAGGGAAATGTGGTTTTCTTTGCTGGCATGTACAAATTGGGCCGAAGGGCCTGTTTCTTTGCTGAAGAACTCTATGAATCTTGGGTAATGCAGTTGTATTCTCCCCACTAAAACATTCTCTGCTGTCAAACAATGTTACAGATGATTGTTTTCAAAGTTACTTTTCACTCTGTGCACTCTTTCCGCAAGAGTCTGTGAATCTCAGTTCGAAGTGTACCTTTTAGCCAGGCAATCCTCGCCATAGACAGCACAAGGTGATGGAGTGCACAAACGTGCTTGAGAAACTTGGCAGGTTACCCAGCATCCACATGAAGGAAAGGGTAACCAGTGTTTCTGGCCTGGGCCCTTCGTCAAGAGAGGTTTTTAGACTGCAGGTGTGTAATGCCACAATCAAGGAATTTTGCTGCTACATGGGCTGTTTAAAAAGGAATGTGCAGGAATTTTGAGTCAATTACTGCACTGTGATTTATCCTGTAGCACCCCTACAATTTTTTGGAGGAGTCCTGCAGTCTAAATCCTACTGGAAAAATTTGTTGTCAATCGTTCACTCTACTGCATGCCCAACCACCAAGACTATTGCACTCAGGTACTTGCAGATTAAAAAGGCGCCCAGTGTGAATGACCACATGGGCAGTAATTATGTTAATTTTTTCAGCAATTTTCCTCCCCCACCCCCCCCCCCTCCCCCAGCATTGCAGTCTAAAAAACATTGAGGAATAGCAAAAATAGGCAGGAAATTTGGTCCAGAGAAAAGGTGTGGAAATTGCTCTTTATATTCTGTTTTTGCCTACAGTTTTAGCTTCCTTTGAGGTTGCTTGTATGTTTGTATAATTACCTGTATGTCTGCAAACTTTTAGAGTGCTCAGGCTTGAAATGTTGGTTACCTTTCACCTCCTATGGATGCTGCGTGACCTGCTGAGCCACAGCAGCTGCAGATTTTCCAGAAATTTAAGGCTGAGGTGTTTGCACGTTCACTACTTGTTCAGCAAGTTCTAATCTGCTTTGGATCAGTTTGCAATACAAAAGGGAAACATGCAGTTCTTTTGTAACTTTCCTAGACTTACTGGCCTAGTAGGCCCTTTCAAACTGCAGTGCCTGGGTAGCCCTCCTGGGACCCGGGTACAATTACTGGGTCATGGGTGCAGGAGGACCTACCTGTTAGATTGCCGCTCATGTGAACTGTCGGCTGTCAGTCTTCCCCCTGCCCCCCACCAGCCGTGAATAGTCTCCCCCACCATCAGTCACAAACCTCACCATCAGTTGCAACCCCCCCCTTCAGTCGCAACCCCATGCAGCAGTGACCTCTCTTCCCCCCTCCCCCCCAATCGCGACAGCGACCTCTCTTCCCCGATCATGGCCTCCCACTCTCTCTTCCGATTGCTGCATCAACCACTTTCCCCCCCATTTATGGCAGTGGAACCTCATTCCCTGCGAGGCAAGCGTGCAAACGCTGATGTCACCAGTGTAACCAGGTCAGCTATTTCCCCTTTCAAACCACCGGAGCATGACGCCCAGATAAGTTTTACTTTACTGAGTTCTCTGACCACCTCTGAGATAGGTCAGGAAAGTGGTTGGGTTCTGACCAGGTTTACCCAGTCGGACCCTTTCAAATCAGCATGTAACTGGGTCACTAAGTGGGCAAATTGCCCAGTTAGCTCCATTTTACACGACAATTTGAAGGGGCCTCCTGAGTTAACAGGTTGACCCTGTCTGGCCTGTGCCATGATGAACATCCAGGTAAGCATAAGGTTTTCACCACACTCTTGACTTCCAAAGAACCTTCGGGACACCTTCTCCAGATCCAACAAGGCTAACACAAGGAGAGAAGGGTCACTGTGAAAGGGTTTACATTTATTACACTCAGTAGGTCCCACAGCGTCTCTAGAAACAAAAATATCTTTGCCTCCTATGGACATTGTGGGATCCAGTTTCTCCAGCACTTTTATGATTTAACTGCAATCACAGCGTATGCAGACTTTCTTGTTTCTATTTGTGGAAGGCCCCGCATTTACCAGTATATTTATTTGCTAAAGGACAGGATTAAGATGTACTGAATTCTCTCATAAAAGACAAAAAGAATCCCAAACTCTGCACACTCAACATTAAAAATGCTGCTGAATGAGTTTGGTGTTGCTTCAGGTTTAATATCAGAGGAAAGTTCATTTTGGCTTTGCAAGCCATTTCTTAATATAGAGAAGTGATGGAAATCCAAGTATCTGATCCATGGAGAAGTTTGTGTTCATGTGATGCCGTTCCTGATTTCAGTCATGAGTTGGTGGTGAGTCTTCTGAGATTGGTATCGACTTTCCCACAGTTGGGAGGTTTGATTCAGAGCCACATTGCCACTGAGCTGTTCACAACTGCTCCCAAGTGGATGACGAATGAATGAGCCTGATTCAAATTCTATCAGACTGTGTCTGCTTCATTTTCTTTCCCCGGGAACTCAGTTCCCAGACATTCCAAAACACAGACACGTCTCTTCAAAAAGAGACTCTCACAAAAATAATACTGAATCCTGGAGATGAACAGGAAACTTTTCAGATCTTGGGGTCAGGTGCATTGCATGAAAGTGCTGGAAAGACTCATCAGGTCACGCAGGCCTGAACCCTTCATTGGGAATGTGGTGTCTGCCTGTTTATACAGATTCCCGATGAAGGGCTCAGGCCTGAAACATTGACTGCCTTTTACTTCCTGTGGATGCTGAGGTTCTCCAGCACTTTTGTTTCACACTGAATCCTCCTCACTCTAATGCTGATGGGTTAAATGTGGTTTGGTGAGAATCTAGAGCATGTCAAGAAAAAAAAGACACTTTGATCAATTAAAATATAAATACGAGAAATTGGAGCAAGAGGTGGCCATCTGGCCCATCAAGCCTGCTCTGCCACTCAACGAGATTCTGGCCATGAACTCAGCTCCACTTACCCACCTCTTCCACATCCCCTTTAATTCCCCTAAAATACAAAAAAATCAGATTTTTAACTGGTCTTAAATATATTTAATGAGGCAGCTTCTACTACTTCCTTGGGCAGAGAATTCCACAAATTCTCTCAGAGGAGCAGTTCCTCCTTATCTCATCTGAAATCTACCCCCCTCCCCACCGAATCCTGAGTGATATCCCCTTGTTTTTGTCTCACCTACCAGTGGAAACAACTTTCCTACCTCTTGTCATTCCCTTTCATTATTGTATTTGTTTTTATCAAATCCTCTCTCACTCTTCTGAGTCCCAGGCAACTCGATCTCTCCTTATCTCTAGAATCAAAATGGTGAACCTCCTCTGCTCTACCTCCAAGACCAGTATTTCCTTTCTGAAGTCAGGAGACCATAACTGCAGTTTCACCAATACAATGTGCAGTTGGAGGAGAACCTCCCTGCTTTTAAATCAAATCCCTCCAATAATGAAGCCCAACATCCCATTTTCTTTCTCCATTACTTATTGTACCTACAAACCAACCTTTTGCAATTTATGCACAAGCTTTCCCAAGTCCCTCTGCATAACAACTGGCTGCAAGCTTTCACCATTTCAATAATATACTAATTATGTCTTCTTCCGAAGTGGATGACCTCACATTGATCAACATTGCATTCCATCTGCCAGAGCCTCGTCCACTCAATTAATGAATCTCCATCTGTCCACAGACTTGGTCTGCTCTACACAACTTGATTTTCCACTCAATCCACCATCAGACCTCTGACCTCTGAGAATTCTGTGAAGATGAAGATTGTTTCAACTTCTCACTTGAAATAATAAATGCACTCTCTTCAAATGTAAAATACTCATTTAGATCCTCTGCCATCTCCTTACCGCCAATTATTATTTCTCCAATCTCACTTTCTACTGGTCCTATACCTGCGCTCACCTCTCTTTTACTCTTTACATACTTGAACCAACACACTAATGGCATCTTGAAGAGAGAACGTCCATGCCTTTACTTCCTGAGCAATTTGCAGAGGTTTGGTATAACACCAGAAACCCTGGCGAATTTCTACAGATGACTGGTGGAAAGTGTGCTGGCCCCAATATGTACCACAATCTTTGGCTGCTTACCCTCCCCCTTAAGAATATTCTGCACCCACTCAGTGGCATCCTGGATCCAAGCACCAGGGAGGCAACACACTATCCTGGAGTCTCTTTTGCAGTCGCAGATCTACTATCGATTCACCTGACTATCGAGTCCCCTATATCTATTTTGCTCTACCTGACTTCACCCTTCCCCTCTGAGGCTCAGAGCTGACTATGGTACTATTAGTCTGGCTGCTGCCTGGCCCAGATGCGTCATCCCCCCCTCAGCAGAATCCAAAGGAGTATACTTGTTCCTAAGGGTAATGGCCACAGGGACACCCTATTCTTCCTGCCTATTCCCTTTCCCTCTCCTGACTGTCACCCATCTACCTGCCTCCTACATGTGATAACGTCCCTGTAGCTCCTGTCTATCACCCGATCAGCCTCTAGAATGATCCGCAGTTCATCCAGCTCCAATTCTTTAACGCAATCTGTAAGGCACTGCAATTGGATGCACTTCTCGCAGTTGAAGTCATCAAGGATACTGTTGGCTTCCCTGATTATCCACATTCTGCAAGGGGAGCAGGTCCCTGCCCTGGCTGCCATTCCCACTGTTTATAAAAGAGGAAAGAATTTTAAAAAAAACCTGTCCTTACCTTGCCTCAATTCTAAGACCATCACCTCAGCCTCTGCTCACCGAAGCCTCTCAAACCAAAGCCTCAAATTCTCTCTCCTACACTGGCCATGAACACAATGGCTGCTCTGCTTGACCTTACCTTCCTTTAATTGACTATAGCTAATTAGCCAATGGAGAAATTTAAACAAGCACCTAACTCTGCTATTTTTAAATTCTTCTCATCTCGTTCACAGCCCCTATAAACTCTTTTCCCTGATCTGAGTGTAGCTGTCTTGCTGCATGAATCTATGTTGTGTCTATCACTCCACATTGATAGCTTCAAGCATTTTCCTGCTACAGATGTTAAACTAACTGGCCTATAGTAACCAGTCTTTTTTAAAACATTGGTGTGGCATTTCCTGTCTTTCAATATTCCAGGACCTGCCCAGAGTCCACAGCATTTTGGGAATTACCACAAACGCATCTGCTGCAACTTCAACCATTTCTTACAGTACCCTGGGATGCATTCCATCAGGATCAGGGGACTTTACCTTCCGACCCACTGGTTGATTAGTTCTACCTCCTTAGTGATAACGTCTTTATTGAGGTACTCGCTACCCATCTCATCCTCAGCATCTCTCTTTAGCATGTTAAATATGTCTTCCACCATGATACTTGTTCAATACTGTAGCTATTTCTGCATTACCCATTATTAATTCTCTGTTCTCCTCTTTTAAGGGACCAATATTCACTTTAGCTACCCTTTTCCACTTTATTTTATGATAAATACTTTTGCTGCCTATTGATAATGTACTTTTTCTAATCTATTGCCCCTTTCTTCATTATTTACTTCGTGATCCACTGTTGCATTTTAAACTTTTCCCAGTCTTCCAGTTTCCCACTACTCGATTTTGTACATGAGCATTTCGTTTAATGCACTTCTTTATTTCCTCAGTTATCCAAGGCTGGCTCTCCCCACCCTGACTGTGCTTGTTTTTAACTGGAATAGACTTTTATTGAGCACTTTGAAAAATCTCTCAACTGTAACTGTCCCACCATATTACCTGTGTTCCCAATCCATACTAGCCAGCTCATTCCTCATCCCACTATCGTCTCCCTTTTTAGATCAAAGTATTGCACTCTCAATTGTGTGAGTAACTCAGTCACACTGCTATTGTGCTTTCCAAGAGGACCACTAACTACAAGATCTTTAATTTTACCAGTCTCATTGCACAGGACTAGATCAAAAATTCAGTAACATGCTATATGAGAAAGCTATCATGGATGTATTCTTTAACTTTTCCTCAAGACTGCCTTGACTAAACATGGGAGAAGTTATGCTCTGGAACGATGAGAAATACAATAAATACGAGGCTGCGTATGATACAATATAATTGGTTACACAGACTATACATTACACCGCAAAAGTTAAATAAATGGGACCCAACAGTATCTGATAGATGTTTTTGATGTAAAAAAGAAAGGGGAACAACAATTCATGCAATCTGGACATGTGAGAGAGTAGAAAAATTTTGGGATGATCTCAATCAGATATTAAATAAAATAACAGAAAACAATATACCAAAGAATCCAGAGATCTTTCTCCTAAGTAACATAAAAAATAAAGAATTTGGAATTGACTTGGAAGATGCACAAAAAAGATTTGTCAAGATAGCCCTAGCCGTAGCAAAAAAATGTATTATGTCAACCTGGAAATTGGAAGATAATTTGAAAATACAACAATGGTATATAGAAATGAATAAATGTATTCCATTAGAAAAAATAACATATAGTTTAAGAAATAATATTGAAATATTCGAACAAGTATGGGAGCCTTACATTAAATACAATAGCGAAAACCTACCGGGAACAAACATTACCTAAGTTGATGGAAGGAGAAGAAAAGAAAAGAATGGACTCAGTAGAATTTCTGGTGCATTTTTGTTGAATGACAACATTGTCTAACTGAATTAATGCAACCTAGATTGTATACCTAAAATGGATGAGGGGGGGGGGGTGGGGGGGTGGCTTGGGAGGAGGGAGGGGGGTGGGAGAAAAAGTCACTGTAAATGTGTGGAAAAGAAAAAGTGTATATCATGGCTATTGTGATTTATGGTGTGAAAAATAAAAAATTTCAAAAAAAAAAAAAAAAAAAAGACTGCCTTGACTAACTTGATTCGCCCAAAATATGTGCAAGTTAAAGTCTCCCATGACAACTGCCATTTCATTCAATATTTCTTTTATTGCCTGTGCTGCCAGTGTGATGTTTTTATTTAGTGGCCGACAGACAACTCTCACCAGTGATTTTTTTTTCCCCCACCTTACTACAGTATTCCTAATCTCTACCCAGATGGATTCATCATTCTACTCCTTAGACTTTATATCATCTCTCCCCGTCACCCTGATCTCATCCTTAATTAAGAGCACCACCCCATCTCCCTTACCTTCCTGACCATCCTTCCAAATTACTCATTACCCCTGGATATTTAATTCTTACTCGTCTCAATCCTGCAAACCTATTCCTTGACCTTAAGGGGATTCAGATAGAATGCCCACATTCATTGACCCTTTGAGACTCTAGTAATCTCTGTACTCCACTCTTATTTTTCTCTTTTCTAACTTTTGCTTTGGTGTCTGTATTGCTTCCCTCTGTCTTTCTGCCTGGATTCCTACACACCGCCACCCCCCCCCCCCCACCTCCCTCCGCTATATTAGTTTAAACCCAGCACCAGCAAACATTGATCCTGGTGTAGACAGTCCTGTCTGTGTTGGTCCCACCTCCCCCAGAACCAGTTCCAATGCTCCAGGAATTGCAAACTCTCCCTCCTGCATCACTGCTCAAGCCAAGTGTTCATTCTAACTAGTCTGCTATTCCTTTTCTGACAAGCATGTTGCTCCGGGACTAATCCTGTGATTACTACCTGAGAGATCCTTTTTAATTTTTCTCCAAGCTCCCTAAACTCGACTTGTTGGGCCTCATCTGCTGTTTAGGTCTATAATTGGTATGACACAGGTAATTCATTCCATTGTACAACTATTGTATACACATAATATAATTCAAGTCACATCGGCAGTATCAATCCTTTTACATCCTTGAGTCTGAATCCATTTCTTTTTTTATATCTATTTTTTCTTTTTTTTATAATATAACTTATTATTTTTAATATATATGCGCAACAAAAAGTGTAAGAACAAGAAAAATATGCTGTACATGTACAGAGTAGTTAAAATGTATCCTAGAATAAAAATGAACTTTGCAACTAATAATAAACTGAGAGAATTCAATATTATATCTCTTGTTCCTGCAGGAAAAAAAAAGAAAGACTCTAAACTAACTAATCCTAAATCTATACCCCATAAACTAAAAAGAGAGAAAAATTCGCTGGGATGTCTTCAATCACCAAAAGGGTAACAGTAATACAGGTGCCTAACCTTTTATCCGGGATTGTCGGGACCAGACACTTGCCATTGTTTGGAATCTTCCGGATTTCAGAATCATTTTGATTTCAGTCCCTTTAAGCCCATCCGCCCAAGTCGAGGTGCAGTCTCTCCACCCCCCTCGCCTGCCCAATACATGCTGCCATCTCTCCCCACCTAGGCCCACACAAGTCACGCTACTTTCCTCCACTGCCTGCCGCTGTACCAGCACCAGGGGAACGCCCCCTTCTCGGTTCCCCTGTGCTGATACCGCTACAGAGGTTTCAGCTGCATAGGGGATTATGGGTAGCGATGACGGCCATTGAGCTGCTGCCAGGTTAACTGAAAGCGCTGTGACACTGGATGGGCGTCAGTATACGGTGATTCTAAAGATTATAAGTTAGCACAATGACATGGGATATCCTAATGTGAGTGGAGCGAGGGTCATGCTTGATGGGTAGGATACTTATAAAGTAAATGATGCCACTAATTAGTAACATGGAATGCGACAGGAAACACGGGAGTTGAGTAAGGGTCGCGTTGGGTTACGTTTGCCGCCAAACTCCATCTTTGATGAGCAGATGTCATCCACTGATAAAAGTGCTAGGTTTTGGAGGTTGCCGGTTTTTGGAATCCCAGATGAAAGGTTAGGCACCTGTAGCACATTGATGAATTGCCTTATACGTAAATAAATAAGTTCAGGAAGAGACTACAAACGTTTCGTATGTTGCATACAAAACAGAACTCCATTGTATTATTCATTAAACATTAAAATATTCCATAAAAATGTGCCACATTTTATAAAAAATAATTTCAGTTTTCCATTTCTATGTTTAAATGCAATCCCTTACTAATTAATTTGATTGAAAAAACATTAAGTAGACAGAATAGGTCAGGTTGGAAAGAGTTGGAGTGATAAATGGGAGAGACTTTGATGCACACAGAAGGCTGCAGGTGCTGGAATGAGTCTCGAAGAGGGGTTACAGCCTGAAACCCTGGCCATTCTTTTTCTCCCACTGGCGCTACCTGTCCTACTGATTTCCTTCAGCTAGTTGGATGTTGCTTTAGCCTTGTATGACCTCACCATGTCCTTTGGCATGAGGTGGTTGGGAGGGTGTGACTGATCTTTCTATTGATCAACAGTGCCCTCACTGCTTGTCCCAGTGGATATGACGATTCACTCAGGAGGAAGATATGTGAGGGAGTGGAGCCAAATAGGAGAGACTGCACATGATGGAAAACTGGAGCCAGATACAAAATGCTGGAGGAACTCAACTGGTCTGGCAACATCCACGGAAGGCAGTAGACAGTTAACATTTTGGCTGAAAACACTTCATAAGGACTGGGAAGAAAGAGAGTAGAAACCGGAATGCCTCCTGTGGATATTGTCTGACCTGCTGAGTTCCTCCAGTGTAATGTGTGTTGCTGAAGGAGTTGACAGCATGTCCTACAAATTTAGATTTTTATCACTGGTAGAAAGCTTTGCTTCAATTTAATTTTCCACAAAAGAACCTGAGATGTCATTGGCTTATTTCTCAAGATTTCAGACTTCCGAGACAGATTGTGGACGTGTCTGTGAGACAAGGAGGACAGATCTTGTAGATATACAGCATGTTCATCTCTCCAGAAAAAAACTAGATGTTGGAGAAGTATTGAAATCCACAGAAGTGCTCAAGAAACTGAGCAAGTCATGTAACGTCCAGAGGCAAGAGTTGATGTGTTGCAGGCACAGTTTGTATAGTTCTGGGTTTCAGAACAGATGTTGTTGATCTAAATTATTCACAGAACAGACTCGAGGAGACAAATTTTCTACTAATGTTCTTAAGTTACTAACAATGAATATGTTGGCCCTTATTAAATGTTTTTGTCATTCTGCTGCAGCCAGGATTAGCGATTTTAGGTGGATATTAATTTTAAAATCAAATAAAATTTACACTCAGAGTTGGTTCTGATTCTCATTCTCTATATGTACTGAATCAAGTGCTGAAACTTTCAGGAGAAAGCAGCTTTATTGTAAACTAGAAAATAAACATACTGTATTCTGAACTCCTTAAGTCCTCCTTCACTAACTTTTCTGCCTTCTGCTCTGGTACCTTGTGTAGCTCAGTGTCAGAATTTTTATTAATTATTTTCCTGTTAGATGATATGTTTTGCACTGACTTAAAAATTGAACATTACAATAGATTCTGCATTTGAAGCTTTCTCTAAATTAAAAAAAAATCTCCAGATACTGGAAATCTGAAATAAAACCTGAATTGCCTGATATACTCAGTGGGTCAGGTAGCATCTGGGGAGAGAGAAATAGCACTGTTATTCATGTGGAGCATAAACTTTGTCACATATCCACAGTTACTGCCTGGCCTGCTGGTCATTTCCAGCATTTGCTTCTTTTGGGAGGGTATGGGATGAAGCAAAATAATAGTTTGGCACAGACTGGATGGGCCTGTTTCAATGCTTTAGTGTTCTATGGCTCTATGAAAGAGATTAGCAATGGAACACAGTTTGCTGTGGTGGATGAGTGCTGCTATGCAGGGATCTCCAAGTTGTTTTCTTATATGACACCGAGGTTAAAATTTTGCAGAAAATCACAAAGATTTATATAAAAATGTATGTTTTGTTGTTCTTAAAAACATTATATACTCAGCACTCTTTTGCCCTCTCTTATTCTCTCGATGTCCTCTCTGCCTTCTAATTTACTCTATTTGAACCCTCTCCCATTGTCTTTTCTCTCTCTCTCTCTCTCTCTCTCTCTCTCCCTCTTTTAACACCCTGCCCCTGCACCCCACCTTCCCCACTCACTGTGACCTAGAATCATTGGACATTAACAGCTCAACTCAGATCAACACTGCCTTCACTCCAATGCTTCAAGAGTAATGAGGCAGCAGAGTGCCAAAGTTGGTCGTTAGTACCTCATAGATTCCAACCTCCAGTGCTGTCTCTGTGGAGTAAGCATGTTCTCTCCATCACTGTGTGAGTTTCCTGGTGAGAAACTTTTCCCATAATGGAGGCATGAAAAATCAGGAGGATGCAGATTTTTTTTTGAATATTGTGGTGACCAATGCATTTGGTGTTCAGGTGAACCAGCTCTGATTGTAACGCACGTATGGTCAGCGCATCCTACACCATGATGGCGCCAGACATCTTCCCCTTCCCCTCAAGGAAAGGGCCCACACACGTGAAGTATGAATAGCTGCCAGTCAGCAAAGCAACTTCCAAAAACGCTCAGTGAGCAAAAGATAAAGCAACAAGTTTTGGATCAGACCTGTCGACTGCTGGTCTCGTTATTCACACCGTAGCGCGATTGCTACATTGGTGACCCTGACGTCCAAAAGGTATTTTGGACCCAACATCATGGATACACCAGCAGTGAACAACTTTGTGTTAAAACTTCCTACCTTCTGGACGCTGCGACCCCATACTTGGTTCAGTCAAGCGGAGGCACAGTTCCAGATAAGGTAAATAACATTGGACTCCACTAAGTACTTCCACATGGACCAAGAAACCGCTGCCTGGGTAGATGACCTCATCTATGCCTTGTCGGAAAGCACACCAAAAGCACTGCTTCTCAGCACTGTCGGACTCTCCAGGCACGAAAGAGCAGCCAGGCTGATGCACCTAGACTGTCTGGGTGGCAGGACTCCGTCAGCTTTAATAGACGAGGGACACAAGCCCTGTTTCATGTTTGAACAGGCATTCCTCGAGCAAATGGCTGATGGCATCCAGCTGATGCTGGCAGACACAGACTTCAGTGACCCCTGGAAGGTAGCAGCCAGAGTAGACATCCTCTGGAAAACCAGAGGGGAGAATGAAGCTGCCATCAGCCAGCGGTCCAGAACAAGGACCTCACAGCCAGCCAAGCCCTGTGGGACACAGGAGTGCCAGCAACCCGACAAAAGATGGAGGACACAAAGGTCCCATGGCGCTTCTACCATCAGAGATGAAATACAGAAGCCCGCTGTTGTCGACCACCCTGCACATTTCAGAGAAACACCAGAACCAGCCGCCGCTGATGTCTTTGGCAGCTGGCTACTCAGAGAGCCTACTGCACGGGTGGGATAAAAAGACCGGATATCACTTCCTCGTGGACATGGGGGCAGAAATCAGTGTCATCCCACCCACCGCACAAGAGAGAAGGACCAGACAACATGGTCCCATCTTGAGAGCTACAAACAACAGCTCCATATGGACCTACAGCAAACGCAAGGTCCAACTACAACTTGGCGCCAACACATTTAAATGGGACTTTACGTTAGCCATCGTGGACAAACTACTCCTGGGGACAGACTTCGCCCATGAGTTGCTGGTTGACCTGAAGGGTCGGAGGCAGGTCCATGCCGAAACCTTTCAAACGTTTCCTCTCGGGAAGCCAGACTACCTGCAATGCACCTGGACTCAGTTGCATTGTCCAGCAACGAGTACAGCAGGCTCCTTGCCAAATTCCCATCAGTACTCAAACCGCAGTTCACCTCGACCATGCTGAAGCACAGAATGCGGCACCATATCACCACTCAAGGGTCACCTTGCACGCAAGGGCTAGAAGACTAACCCCGGACAAATTAATTTCTTGCCTTGCTTTGATTCTATGTATTTGAATTGGATTATCTGTTTTTTTTTCTCGTGATTTGACACTCCTTTTATAGATAAAATCCTTCAAGAAGTGGGGAGGGGAGTTGTCTTCAATGAAGAAGGCTGTGAAAAACCCAGCTGTGCAGCTAGGTAATTTTTTTTAAAATCTGAAAGTCTAAATCCTCCAAGCCGATAGTCCCATGTCAGCTTTTCCAATGCAATTTTTGGTACCTTATTATTCCATAGGAACTGTCTAATATGGTTGTTCAGTTGCTTGAAAACATTTTTAGGTAATGAAATAGGCAGCGATTGATAAGGTTATTGCGCTCTTGACGTCACTTTCATTTTGACGCAGTTTATTCTTCCCACCAAAGTAATCAGTAAGTCTCTCTGTTTCTGTGGATCTCTTTCTATCTTCCCAAGAAGAGGAACATAATTAGTTTGTACAGATTTTGCAAGTTATTTTCAATTGCTCTTGCAAGATATTTTATTCCACCCATCTACGTTTAAAATTTGCTTCCTTTTTGCTATCTTTCAGATTCAAAATTTGTTAATGGAATTATCTCACTTTTATCATATTTATTTTATAACCTGATATTCTTCCATATTTTTCTAGTGTTCCTTGTAATTTTTCCAAAGATTTAGCCAGGTCTGATAGGTATAGTAGCTCATTGTTAGCAAATAGACTAATTTTATGTTCTTCTTGCCCAACTTTGAAGCCCTTTATATCCAGGTCCTTTCTTATTATCTCTGCCAGCAGTTGAATTGCTAAAATAAAAGCACTGTGGACAGGGGTATACCTGTCTGCTCGATGTACTCAAGGGGAACACTGCCAACATCTGATCATTGGTTATAATTTTAGCTTGTGGTTTATGGTATGAAGTTTTTGTCCAGTTTATAAATGTTCTGCCTATGCCAAATCTTTCCACTTTTTTAAATAGAAAGAACCATTCCAAATGTTTGAATGATTTTTTCACATCCAGGGAATCTGTAATACTTGGATTCCGTTTGAATTTTGCCATGTGTATTGTATTAAATAATCTTCCTAGTCTATTTGAGGAATGTCTTCCTTTAACAAATCCTGCTTGATCTGTATGTATCAATTTTGGTAAATATTGTCCTAATCTATTAGCCAACGCTTTCTCTAGTATCTTGTAATCAGCATTTAACAGAGATATTGGTCTATATGACATTTTTAATGGGTCCCTAAATTTTTTAGTAATACTGTAATAATCGCAGTTGAGAATGATTCCGGGAAGGTCTGTGTTTCTAGTGCTTGGTCCAGAACATCCATTAACAGAGGCATTAGTAGTTCTTTAAATTGTCTGTAAAACTCAGGTGGGAATCCATCCTCTCCTGGTGATTTAATAGCCTGTAGGGTATTCAGGGCCTTTTCAATTTCTTCCCTTGTAAAGGGAGCGTCGAATTCTATCCCTTTTCTTTCTCTTCTAATTTTGGAACTTCAACATTCAACAAAAATTTTTCCATTTCATTCTTGACTCCTAGTAATTCTGATTTTGTGTAATATTGTCTAAAAATGTCATTGATTTCCTCTTGTTTATATGCTAGAGTATCTGCCTCTTTTTTGTAGCATTTATCATTCTTGATGGCTCCTCTGCTTTAATCTGCTCTTTTACTGGACAGACATTAAAAATAAGTCAATCTTGTATGTGAATTGTGCACCCTTGAGTAAAAGGAGTGGTCTCTTTCTGTAGGATTTAATTGCCTCCATATATTGAGAAGATTTAGATCCTTCAGAAGTGATATTGTGGTTTTTGCTGCTTTTGCTCTTGTTATTGTTCTTGCAAATATATCTAATATTGGGTCCAAGTAAAAATTACAATCTCCTCCAACCAATATATTTTACCTTCCCTCTGCTGTTTTTGAGAAGATATCCTTCATGAAGGCTTCATTATCGTAATTTGGAGCAAAAATTTTCATAAATATCCACACTTCTCCATAAATTTTACAATGTGCCATGGCATACGGTACCTTCCGGTTTGATCAGTCGAAGTGTCTTCTATTAACACTGGTGTATTTTTAGTGATTAGAATTGCTACCCCTCTTGCCTTTGAACCAAAAGAAGACACTATTATTTGTCCTTCCCATCCTCTTTTTAATTTATCATCCAATTTGGTAAGATGTGTTTCCTACACAAATATTATATCCTCTCTTAATATCTTTAGGTATGCCAAGATCCTCTTCACCGACACATTTATTCCATTAATATTAAGACTAATAAACGTTAATATTTTATCCATAACATTTTTCAAACAAAAATTTTATAACAATCTTTCCAATTAAAAAAAAATACTGCAACATTTCCCTTTTGAGACAATTCCCATTTAAGAAACATACACGTTTCCCGTTTATGAATCATACTCACGTCCGGAGTTTTTGGGGTGACGTTAACAATAGAACCCGGAAGCTCACGAAGAAAGCCCACGGAAACTTCCAAAGAAGAAGAGCCCCTCCACTTAGCGGCATCATTTAAAACCGCTCTTCTCCCAGTGCTACTTTCCCCCTTAAATCAGAGTTCCAACCCTATTACCTTCTTCATACATTCTTTCCAGAGTTTTCCAAGTAAATTACAATGATTTTTCTTTTAGCAGTAAAAAATAAGACGGTTCAGTACGACTAAACCTCTTTCTCTTTGGCTTGGCTTCGCGGACGAAGATTTATGGGGGGGGTAAAAGTCCACGTCAGCTGCAGGCTCGTTTGTGGCTGACAAGTCCGATGCGGGACAGGCAGACACGGTTGCAGCGGCTGCAGGGGAAAATTGGTTGGTTGGGGTTGGGTGTTGGGTTTTTCCTCCTTTGCCTTTTGTCAGTGAGGTGGGCTCTGCGGTCTTCTTCAAAGGAGGTTGCTGCCCGCCAAACTGTGAGGCGCCAAGATGCACGGTTTGAGGCGATATCAGCCCACTGGCGGTGGTCAATGTGGCAGGCACCAAGAGATTTCTTTAGGCAGTCCTTGTACCTTTTCTTTGGTGCACCTCTGTCACGGTGGCCAGTGGAGAGCTCGCCATATAACACGATCTTGGGAAGGCGATGGTCCTCCATTCTGGAGACGTGACCCACCCAGCGCAGCTGGATCTTCAGCAGCGTGGACTCGATGCTGTTGACCTCTGCCATCACGAGTACTTCGACGTTAGGGATGAAAGCGCTCCAATGGATGTTGAGGATGGAGCGGAGACAACGCTGGTGGAAGCGTTCTAGGAGCCGTAGGTGATGCCGGTAGAGGACCCATGATTCGGAGCCGAACAGGAGTGTGGGTATGACAACGGCTCTGTATACGCTTATCTTTGTGAGGTTTTTCAGTTGGTTGTTTTTCCAGACTCTTTTGTGTAGTCTTCCAAAGGCGCTATTTGCCTTGGCGAGTCTGTCGTCTATCTCATTGTCGATCCTTGCATCTGATGAAATGGTGCAGCCGAGATAGGTAAACTGGTTGACCGTTTTGAGTTTTGTGTGCCCGATGGAGATGTGGGGGGCTGGTAGTCATGGTGGGGAGCTGGCTGATGGAGGACCTTAGTTTTCTTCAGGCTGACTTCCAGGCCAAACATTTTGGCAGTTTCCGCAAAGCAGGACGTCAAGCGCTGAAGAGCTGGCTCTGAATGGGCAACTAAAGCGGCATCGTCTGCAAAGAGTAGGTCACGGACAAGTTTCTCTTGTGTCTTGGTGTGAGCTTGCAGGCGCCTCAGATTGAAGAGACTGCCATCCGTCGGTACCGGATGTAAACAGCGTCTTCATTGTTAAGGTCTTTCGTGGCTTGGTTCAGCATCATGCTGAAGAAGATTGAAAAGAGGGTTGGTGCGAGAACACAGCCTTGTGTTCTACTAAATATAAATTTTTAAAATATGCGTCTTTCAGTTAGTCCTGTTTTAAAATGGTCTTTTCAGTCTTTTTATCTGGCAACTTTAATCTTTTCATAACTTTATTAAAAATTCTTCCATTTTGTTCTTGAAAATTTGTCGATTACATTCTGAGACATCCACCCTCAGCTGGATAAATCATTGAATATTTAAAGTTTTTTTAGATCAAAATTATCTCTTTACTTCATCAAATTCCTTTCTTTGTTTGACCAAAGCAGGGCTAAGGTCCTGGAAAAATATTACTTTTGCATTGTCCACCACTATTGGGCCATTGTTATTTTTTTGAATATTCATATACTGTTCCCAAGATCTCATCTCTCTCCTGTTATGGTCGCTGTTCACTGATTCTGGGTCCGAGGTTCTGGTGAGCCCTTTCAATTTGCAACTTTGCATTTAACTTGTTTTCTTCCAACATTTGTGGGATCCATATTTCAAAGAAACTCACCGCGTCTTTTCCCTCTATTCCTTCACTCAGTCCAATGATTGTTATATTGTTACGTTTGCTGAAATTTTCCATACGGTCAATCTTGTCCATCAATCCTTTTCTGTTTGTGTCCCATGATTTTGCTTTTTCTTCTGAAGCCTTTAGCCTGTCTTTCGTTTTGTCCAGCTCAGCCTCCACTTGAATCATTCGTTCCATTAAATCTTCTATAATTTCAAATATCTTTTCTGATTTTCTCATCATCAACATTTGTGAAACGAGTGTACAACATCATCAGGATGTTGGTTGTATCTTGGGCCGATTTCCCCCAGCTCTACTGGGTTCAACTGGTCCCAAGGCCCCTCCTGAGTCACTCCACATAAGGCTTCCACTCGATGTTTCTGGCTGAGCTGTTACTTCTTCAGTTTTTGTTTTTGGATGCCTTGGTCATTTGGCAATAGTTTTATCCATTTTTAATGATAAAAATCTTTTATTTGAGCTTTCAGATCGTCTTTTTAATACTTTCTATGGAGAGCTCTTTCAAAACATGTCTGCTCAGATCCTCAGCATGGCCATGCCCCCAGAGGACACAGGTTTAAGAGAAAGTAAAGGACTTCAAGGGGATCTGAAGATCTTATTAACAGGCCCTTCCGCCCACAAGCCGGCACCGCCCAAATACGCCCATCCAACCAATTAACCAAAGAGCTTGGAATATCTTGAAATGTGGGAGGAAATCAGAACACCTGGAGGAAACCCAGACAGACACGGGAAGAATGTGAAAACCCTACAGTCAGTGGGGGATTTGAACCTGAGTCACTGATGGTGCAATATTTTTGGGGGTCATGAAATTGCTACAAGCAGTCCAGCAGCATTGATTCGATTGGCAGAAAACCCTCCTCCTCTGTAGTGCGGTCATATGAGAGATGGAGATCAGGTTGGGTGGGCTCATGATGTGTGTGAGGAGGGGGATTCAGCAGAGTTTGTGCATTTAGTCCAACGGACAGTGACACAGCAACCTCTGGCAAATGTTTCAATTCCATTTAATCTCGCGTCCTGCATTTTGGGAAATATTCTATTAGGACCTGCAGTAAAATAGCCTTAACTCTTCCCGAGGGGAAATCTGACAGAAAAGACTTCAGTCTGAACTGGAGACAAACCCACTTAACAAAAGCTGCATTAGTTCAAATAATATGGATTGTTTTTATGCAAACAATGAGGTGTTGGAAAAATTCTGTAAGGCCGGGGAGAGATGATAATTCAGAGTCTCAAGTCAGGACCCTTTATCTGCTGGAGGAACTCAGCAGGTCGGGAAGCACCTGTGGGTAGAATGGTCAGTCAACCTTTTGGATTGGGACCCTTTATCAAAACTGAATTTTTTTTAAAAAAGGGAGTGATATTATGTATATAAAGGGGGAAAGAACTTGAGGCTGGTGCCAAGAGGTGATAGGCAGAAGATGTGAGAGGTGGAGGGAGAGTGGGAGTGGGAGAAGCCTCTGGGGAGTGAGGAAGGGTGATGCCACATATATGAAGAGCAGACAGTAGCTGGGAAACCAAGAGATGATATATGGAAATTCTAGGTGGTTGTTCAAGTAGGTTATTAGGTCGGAACAATGTTGTGGGGTGAAGGGCCTGTGCTGTAGACTTCTATATACTATGTTCTAAGTAGCCCCTTTAGGGGAAAGGAAGCAAACTTCTTCAACATGGACCTATCTGGAGAATTCACAGTGAAGTCGAAGAGCAGAGTAACACAATGATGGCAGGTGCTAAAACCTTGAGCGAATGTTTTGGTTCAGGACCCTGTATTTTGAAGGCAATTCAAATGGTGTTGCAAAGTTGCATACTCTGTGTGCAAAAAAAAAAGGATTGAACCTTCACAGGATTGCTGACCCTTTCAACCTTCTTCGTGCTCTGCTGAATATAAATATGCCACACTGTGACATTTGGGTAATAGCTTGCCATACTCCCTCGAGACCAAGAGACCCAAAGGTTTTTTTTTTAATGTTGCATCTCCAGTGAGGGAGGGTTTACAGTCCCATCAGAAATGGCTGTCGGAAGGCATGCAAGCTTAGAGCTGGATTGCCATCTGTTTTTAATTATCATGGGTCCTGGCTAAAAATAACCCTACCTTCTGCAATGACGGCACTGTTTTGAAGCTGCAGGGAGTTTGGATGAAAGGAGGGGGACAGAGGTTAATGCAAGTCATCAGGGACAGCACAGACTCGGAATTCTTTGCTTCTGAGGAAGAAGAAACTCTCATAGTCAGAAATAGTCCCTCGATACCCTGTGACCCACAGCCATCACTGTGTTAGGCTCTGAGGAATTGATGTCTATTCTTGTTGCTCTAACGTGTCAAGAACTAAAATTTATTTTTCACTTTACTCTTCAAGAGCTTCAACATGAGGCAAGGTGCACTGCAGCGATCAGCACCAGCAATGCTGGGTCATGGAATTGGGGGTTCAAGTCTGACTCTCGCAGCTGACACTCCATCCCTTGCTCAGCTGACTTCCCAGTGAAATACTTGAAGGAGTGCTGCATGGTCTTTCAAATGAGAAACTAAACTGAAGCCTGCCAGGCATGGGTTAATGACTTACTCTTGCCATTGCAATGTGCACTTGCCCTGCAATTAGTATCAGTTCATGAGATAAAGGCATTCTTTCCCAAGTCAAAACATTACCTGCAGTTCATCAGAAGTCTGGAGAGACTGGATTGGTTGTAGCCTGTTGGGGAATGTCCAGACATTGTGGAAGATGCTATGTAAGAATGCAGGTTCCAGGCAGACATGTAATGTACAGGGAGGCCATTGGGCAAATAGTGTAGGGGGAATGGTTAGGGTCAGGGTGGAGGAAGAGCTTTGGGGTGGGAGGAGTGTAGGGAGTTGAGTCCTGAGAGTTTGGACTTTGTTTTGAGGGGTCAAGTTGTTTGCAGGCTGGTCCTTATCTCAGCAGATTTCCCATCCATCCCCACAATCTCCATCACAGTCTCCACCATGTCCCCTTGATGACAGCCCCAATCCTGGCTCTCAGATCAGATGTTTGCCCATGCCCCCAGTGTCAATAATATCCCCTCTGTCCCCAGCTTCAGGCCCATGTCTCCTGTCTATCCTCACTGCTGCCCTCCCAACCTCACAATGACCTGTAGCTGACCTAAACCCCACAGCGGCAACGGATGAAGCCTTGGAACGAACACATCTGTGCGGGAACAGTAAAGGGAATTGAAATGGTTGACGACTGGAAATTCCAGCTTAGACCTACCAACAGAGCACAGGTATTTGATGTCAATCTGCATTTGGCCTCAACCAGTACACTGAATGCAGTAGATTAGATGGGTGGGACTAACCTTAGTTTTGAACAAATCTCTGTTGTGGGACAGCCTCGCCCTCTACACCAGTCTTCAAGCCACACTCCCATAACAAGAGAGGGATAACAAGAATGTTTTGGCCACATTCAGGCAAGTTTTAAGTTTTCCTTTGTAGACCATTCTTTTAAGAAATCCTCTTCATCCTTGGGTCTTGATGCAGAGATCCGGCCCAAAGTGATGCCTGTTCTTTATCTTCCATAGATGCTCCTCAATCTGCTGAGTTCCTCAAGCAGGGTGAGTGTGCTTCAGATTCCAGCATTAGTGGTCTCCCACGTCTCCTTTGTGCCCTGCACTGATTCTCCATCACAACCTATTTAACTGCAGCAGCAACGGTAGAGAAGATGGAAGTGTTTCTCCAATAACTGGGTCAGTTATCAGCTGTCATCAATGCACAATAATTGGGGTAAAAATTAGGGAAAATTCCCTCATTCCTTGACCCTGAGCATGGTTGCCATCTGGAATGTAGTATCTTAAAGGGTGATGGATTGAGGTTCTCGGGAAAGATTTTTTTTTAAATTTAGAGATACAGTGTAGCACAGTAACAGGCCCAAATACACCTACCTATATGAATAATTAACCTTTTCACCCCATTCCCCCTCTCCCCTGTCCATCCACCTTTGGAACATGGATATAAATCAGAGCACTCACACAAAACCCTCACAGGTCACGGGAAGAACGTACAAACTCGTAACAGACAGCGGCAGATTCAAATCTGGGTCTCTACTGCTGTAATAGTGTTGCACCATTCGCTACGCTAATCATGCCTCCCTGGGAATGGATTTTGGGAAAGTATTACTTAGAGGATGGAGTAAAACCAAGACTACTGTATATATCGGCATACAAGTCAACTAGCAGATAGGTCGACCCTCGCCCTTTTTTTAAAGCCTAATTTTTATTGTGTTTGCTATGATTCTCTCTTTTAATAACAACCACGGGCATTTCAGCCCCAGCAACAACCCAAAAAATTTTTAAACTCCCCAATTGCCAAGTAGCAAAGATGTAAATTACTTTAAGCAAGTAAAAAGAAACTGTAAAAGAAAAACCTCTGCTTACATGGCAGGAGTGGTGACCTCAGTCTCCTAGCAGGAGTGGGAACCCTGGACCGACGTAGCAGGAGCGGTGACCTCATTCATTGGAGTGGGAGCAGCGACCTCGTTCTCTGGAGCGGGAGGGGGAACCTCCTGCTGGGAGAACAAGGACGCCTCTCCCGCTCCAGAGAACAAGGTCACTGGTTCTGCCACGTGGCAGAAGCAGCGACCTCGTTCTCTTGAACAGGAGCGGCGACCTCAACCTATGTGGCAGAAGCGGGAACCTCGGCTTACTGGGCAGAAGCGGTGACCTCAGGCTCCCGGGTTGGAGTGGAGGCCTCGGGGGTCTATAATTGTAGAATATCTGGGTGGGTTATGGCAGCATCCATCGGTGGAGAGGTGTCGGGAATGGCAGCACCAGTATTAGTGAGATGCTTCCAGGGTTGACTAATACGCTGAATTGGCGATTCCAATGTCGACTAATACACCAATTTCAGAGTTGACTTATATGCCAGATCAGTGTCAATCAATTTTTGACCTGAATTAAGATCTCAAAAGTATATCTGGTGTTGACCCCCATTTTTGAGGGTTTTACGACTCGACATACACCGAAATATATGGTAAATTGAACAGCCAGGAGTGATCAAATGGGATGATGATCTCCCTAGTTGTACTATTTCATAAAATGCAGATGTTCATTTGGAATTTCATAGAGTCCAATATAGGTTCGAATGAGCATTAGTTCTCCATCCACTCACACATGGATATAATAATTGTCTTGTGTTTAGCTAACTGTGAGATGTCACCATAACCCTCTTTGCATGAACTTAGAACTTAGACATACAGCACTGGCTCACAAGCCCATGTCACCCAATTAACCTACATCCCTAGTACATTTTGAACAGGGAAATACCCATGCAGACACGGGAAGAATGTGCAAACTCCTTACAGGCGGTGCGGGATAAGAACCCTGGTCCTGATCGCTGGCGCTGTAAAAGCATTGCACTAACCACTGTGCTGTTCATGGTTCCTTACCTGACTGGACCAAGCTGATGTTAGGTCTGCCCACCATGAGGAAGGACACTGGGCACCAACTGTGCCAATCCAGATGTGGATTCAGCCACCCTGCTTCAATGCATCCTAGTCCCTTAGAAATGGGTGTGCTGCATAAATTCTCAAGATCTAACAAGGTGGGGAGCTCCAGAGTAAGAATCCCAGCAATTGCAATTGAGAAGGAAGGAAGATTCTAGGACTCTCTTTGGCTTGGCTAGGTGACTTAATAGAGGTGTGTAAGATTATGAGGGGTTTAGATAGGGTGGACAGTCAACACCTTTTTCCTGGAGAGACAATAGCAAATACCAGAGCACATCTGTAAGGAGAGCGGAGGAAAATTTAAGGGTGATGTCAGAGTTAGGTTTTTAACAATGAGAGTGGTGGATGCCTAGAATGAATTGCCAGGGGTGATGGTGGAGGGTGGTACAATTGAGACATTTAAAATAATCTTAGGCACATGAATGTCTAAGAGGGTTATGGGTGTGAGGGAGGAGAGAGTTAGACTGTTATAGAGTAGCTTCATATAGGTCAGCACAATATAGTTGGCCAAAGGGTCTCTACTATGGCAGAATGTACTATGTTCTAACCTGGAGCTGAAATGCCCGTGGTTGTTATTAAAAGAGAGAATCATAGCAAATAGCTTGAGGTAGCTTGAAAAGTTTTGTTGGTTTGAGTTTCTAGGGCAGTGGTTCTCATCCTTTTTCTTTCCACTCACATACAACTTTAAGTAATCCCAATGCCATCGGTGCTCTGTGATTAGTAAGGGATTGCTTAAGGTGGTATGTGAGTGGAAAGGGAAGGTTGAGAACCACTGCTCTCGACCCAATTGTTACTGAAATATTTTGCTTGAGAAAAATTGTCATTGGCCCATTTCCTTTGGAGATAGGAAACTGTGCACATAATGAGTCAGTTAGGTACGATTAAAACAGAGGTTTTCAACCTGATTAAATTTAAATACGTAACTATTTTTGTTTTTGGAGGGATAAGAGTGACATTAACCATGAAGCTTCTGGACCGAAGAAAGGCTCAGGCCCAAAATGCCTACTGCCTATTGCATTAGATTTTTTGGGCCTGCTCCACCCAATTGCATCCAAGTGACCAATGAACTTTTAACCCAGTGCGTCTTTGGAACATGGGAAGAAACCAGATCATCCGGAGGAAACCCAAATGGACACAGGGAAAACACACAAACTCTTTTCAGACAGCACCAGATTTAAACCTGGGGTTTTGATGCTAACCTCTATAGTAGTTCTGCATCTGCAGACTCCTTAATTAACAGCTTCTGGGTTATGATCACTCATGCTCATAGGGGAAGAAATGTTTCATCCTCATTTAGCCTGCCCTAAATGTATCACCAGGCTCATTAAAAGGTCTCCTCAATGGGCAATGAATGAATAAAAATAAAACTGTCAACAGAAGGAACAAAAAAAAACCTTATTTCCACTCAGGGCACTTGGGATAATCTAGAGATCCAGCTACACTTTTGGCAACAGTTACGTTTTTGAAGATGGGAGTGATTGTCCGGAGACATGTATGTAGTTCACAGATCTCCAGAGGAACATACTGAGTCTCATAGATCTGTATGGGCCTTCACCCAACTTAATTAATCTGATCGAAGCAGGTCTGAGTAATCCATTTCCCAATGCAGCAAACTGTACATTTCTTAAGTGCTCGTTCCTTGCTTTTTATTTTTCAGGAAATATTTATTATCCATCAAGCACCCAACACATTTTACACACTTTCCTGTGTTAAATTTTATTTGTTTTTCATCCTGCTTCATGGTTGCAAAATTATTAAGGTATCCTGAAGATGCTTTCCACAAGCTGTAGGCACAGGAAGGGGAAGAAAAATGGATTAAATGTTTTTTTTTAATAAGATGATCAGCAATTAAAATAAACTCTGTGAAAGATACCCAGTGAGTGCAATGGCAGAAGGGAATAGTGTTGGTGCTTCCAAATAGGTCAGAAAACAGGAAGGGGAACTTTGCACTCTCAGGCAGTTCAGGAGAGAGATTAGAGATAAGGCATAAAAGCATTCACTTCAAAGCGACGGTATCCCTTCAGCTTCCTGAGAAAGCTTCAGAAGGGAAGTTATGAGAAAGCTTCAGAAGGGAAGTTAACCGCGCAATCTTTGGTTATGAGCACTAAGAGAAAACAACTTCGTTCTTGAATTAAGACTTTCAAAAGGAAACTGTGTAACCTTTTCCTGAGTCCTTCTGATGTCCAGCCAATTGGCACAAACAGTGGTGCTCACCCTGCCCTCTTTCTAAAGGCTTTGAGTCGTGACTTTTGGCAGCCAGTTTCACGCTGGTTTTCTTCTAGATGCTTAGCCTGAGGGTAAATTCAGTGATGGGCCAAGTGAATTTGAGGTCGAGGTGAAAGTTAGCAGCAAAGTAGGTAAAGTTGACAAGCTCATCATGGATGCAGGAGGCGCCACCAATGTAATCATCAATGTCGTGGAGGAAGAGTCGAGGAGACTTGTCTGTAGGTTTGCAGCATGGATTGCTGCACATAGCCAGAAAAAAAATGGCAGGCATAGTTGGGACCCATTTGTTTCCCCATGGCTATTCCTTGATTTGGAGAAAGTGGGATGAGCCAGAGGAGAAATTACTGAAGCTGAGAACAAGTTCTGCACGGCAGAGGAGGGTGGAGGTGGAGAGACTTGCTATGGATGCTGTGCGTTGTGCTGAGTTTATCCAGTACAATTGTGTGTTACACCATGAATGCTTCCAATATGGGATCATGTGCTTTTCATTTCATATAAATGATTCAATTAACAGAAATTATATCCCAAAATTTCTTACTTCTAGAATTGCAACTCCCGATAATTAATTTCAAAATTTTTAAGCAACTTGATTTCAGAAGTGTGAGGTTTTGCAGGATGAAAACCTGTGGTGACCAACTTACCAATGTGTTCACAGATATCTTCAGTATCTCACTCTGACAGGGCGTGGTACCCAGCTGTTTAAAACAAGCCTCAGTCATACCAGTGCCCAAGAAGAGTGTGGTAACCTACCTAAATGACTACTAAACAGTGTCACTCGCATCCACCAGGATAAAATGTTTTGAGAAGCTGAGCTGATGGCAAGAACATTTCCTCCACAATTTCCATCAGTACCAGAGCACCACAGAGCTGCATTCTTAGCCCCCTGCTCTACTCTCTTTACTCCAATGACTGCGTGGGTCCGTACTACAACCACACCAATTACAAAAGCATGTCAGCACCTCGACTTCTTCAGGAGTTTGTGGAGGTTCAATATGTCTTCAGAAATTTTGGCAAACCTCTACAGACGTAGTAGAAAGCATCACGGCCTGGTTTTGAGTATAGGAATTGAGATGTTTTGTTGAAGTTGTGTAAGATCTTAAAGCTCTTGACAAGCTTGACACAAATTTACATAAAAGATAAATTCATATTCCTTTTATTGTTGACGTTAAAGCAGCAGAGATCACTTTTCCATTCCACTGTGCATAGTTTTCTTTGCAGTTATTTTTCAAAAAATGCCTATTTAGGTGCAGCAATAAGAATTTCAGTGCATATGTACTGTGTACAATATATATGACAATAAACTCATTGTCAATATCATTATCAGTTCCAATCTGGTACATTGGAGGTAATGGGAAGACTTGTACTCCCAGCTGAAGTATCAAGTCCTCCCCTGCCTCTGGTGCACCAGCATGGTGGAATCAACCGATACTCCGATTTTGGGCAATGGATTCAGGATGAGCACAGACCCACTTGATTGATAGGAGCAAAGATTCTGGGGCCTTTTCACAGTAGCCTTACTACTTGTCAAAGCAAACAAATGATCCCCGCTAACCTCAGCAGCATAAAACACGAGCAAAGCCGCAGCTGTGTCCGCGCCAAAAGCAGGGGGCTTTTCTCCAGCTAGGCACTGCCTGGAGGTGGGTCAACCCATGCAAATTGTGAGTGCAAGACCAATCACACCCACACGTAACAAGCCTGATTTGTGGGGACTTAGTCAATCAATATTGAACCAAGCATGTGCAGCTGAAATTAGCTCTGATACATTGTGTTTGCAGGGAGAGTTCATTATTTCAAGTTAAGGCAAGGTTTAAGATTCCCATTGAGTGTCACTGTTCATTAAAATCAACTGCCTGTCACCTGTTCAAAACAAATCAATATCCAGAATAGGTCATTTCACTTTGGATTTACAATGAATGCACAAATAATCTATTCCGAGCCCTTGGAAGGAGAACAGGTTACCAGCTAGTCAAGAGAAAAGGGTTGGGCATGTGCTCAAAGCTATCTTGAATTCAACAGTGACTCATGATCATTTATTTCAGTTTGGAGGTGGATGGTTTTGAAAGCTCAGAGCTGTATTCTGGAGGATGCAGAAGTGAGGGATAAGTGAAGGCTGGATCACATCATCTCTCACACCCTCCTGACCCATTGCCCCTCCTGACCCCACGTGATCAACCCCTCTTGCCCAATTGTGACCTTTTGCCCCATTGCCTCCCCTGCCCTGTCACCTCCTTTTGCCCCATCAAGCCCTCCTGCCCCCATCATTCACCTTGTGCCCCATCGACCTCCATGTGTCCTCTCGACCTCCTACCCCAACAAGCCCTCCTACTCCATTGACCCCTCCAGTCCTATTGACTCATCTTGCCTCATTGCCCCCTCCTACCCCATTGAGCCTCTGCTCTATCAAACCCTTTCACTCCATCAATGACTGTGCAATGCAGAGGGGGGGGGGGGGAAACAATAAAATGCAGGAGTCCTTAAATGAGTCCCTGATTGAGTTTGTTGTTGAGGAGTCTGATGGTGGAGGGGTAGCAGCTGTTCCTGGACCTGGTGGTGTGAGTCTTGTGGCTTCTATACCTCTTTCCTGATGACAGCAGTGAGAACAGAGTGTCTGCTGGGTGGTGTGGATCCTTGATGATTGCTGCTGCTCTCCAACAGCAATCTTGATAGTGGGGAGGGTTTTGCCTGTGAGGTCCTGGGCTATGCCCATTACATTTTGCAGGGAATCATGCTTGTGGGTATTTGTCTCCCTATACCAGACCATGATAGAGCTGGTCAGCACACTTTCCACCACACATCTGTAGAAATTTGTCAGGGTTTCCGATGTCATACCAAACCTTCACAAACTCCTGAGGAAGTAGAGCACTGACATGCTTTCTTCACAATGCCATTAGTGTGTTGGGTCAAGGAAATATCCTCCAAGATTGTGACTCCCAAGAACTTAAATTCTCTCATCCTCTCCACATCTGATCCCCCACTAGATCATACACATCTGGGTTTCCCTTTCTGTAGTCAACAATAAGTTCTTTGGTTTTGGTGACACTGAGTGTGAGGTTGTTGTTGGTGGACCATTCAGCCAAGTTTTCAATCTCTCTTCTGTATGCTGACTCATTGCCCCTTACAGTGGTATTGTGACAAATTTGTAGATGGTGTGTCTGTTATACCGAGGCACGCAGTCATGGGTGTGAAGTGTGTAAAGCAGGGGACCAAGAATGCAGCCCTGTTATACTCTGGTACTGATGGAGATTGTGGAGGAGATGTTCTTACAAATCCTCACTGACTGTGGTCTGTAGGTGAGGAAATAGAGGATGCATTTAAACAGTGGGGTGTTATCTCCTAGGTCTTGACGTTTGCTGATCAGTTTTGAGTGGATGATGGTGTTAAATGCCGAAGTGTAGTAGATAAAGAGCATCCTGATGTATGCATCTTTGCTGTCCAGGTGTTCCATGGTTTTGTGTAGAGCCAGTGAGATGCCATCCACCATAGAACTGTTGCTACGATAGGCAAATTGGAACAGATAAATGTCACCGCTCAGACAGGAGCTGATATGCTTCAACACCAGCCTTTCAAAGGTCTTCATCACGGTTAATGTGAGTGCAACTGGTTGATAATCATTTAGGAAGGTTACTACACTCTTCTGGTGCCCCAGTATGATTGATGTCTGTTTGAAACAGGTGGGTACCATGCCCTATCAGAGTGAGTTGTTGAAGATACCCCTAAATACGTTGATAAGTTGGTCAGTACAGAGTTTTAACATTTGGCTGGGTGCTTCATCTGGACAGGATACTTTCCTCAAGTTCACTCTCCTAAATGCAGCCCTCAGGTCATTCTCAGATTTGGACTGGAGAGGATTATCAGGGGACATGAGGGTGTGCAGTGATGGTTCTTTCTTGTTCTTGTGGTCGAATCGGGCTTAGAAGGCATTGAATTTCTCTGGGAGTGAAACTTAGACAAAGCTTTGGCTTTGTAACGGGTTATGGCATTTAGGCCCTGCCGCAGCTGTCGAGTGTCCCTTGTTGTTTCTATTTTCAACCGGAATCTCCACTTCACCTGGGAGATAGCTTTTATCTAGTTCTATCTTAGTCCAGTCTGGTTTTTCCCTTGTCTGGTAAAAATCCGATAAATACCTTAATTGTGCGGCTCTATAATAATTTCTAAAGTTTGGTAACTGCAAGCCACCTTCATTGTACTTCTCTGTTAATTTATCTAATGCTACCCTCGGTTTCCCCCCTTTCCACAAGATTTTCCTTATTATTCCCTTTCGTTCATTAAAGAATTTCTCTGTTAAGGGAATTGGCAACAGTTGAAATAAGTATTGTATCCTTGGGAAGACATTCATTTTAATGCAATTTACCCGCCCTGTCAATGTTAGCGGTAATTCTTTCCAATGTTCTAAGTCTTCCTGCAATTTCTTTATTAGTGGCTGATAATTTAGTTTGTACTTAAGTTATTATCTAACCTGATACCTAGGTATTGGAATGCTTGTGTTTACCATTTAAATGGTGATTCTTTTTAAAATTCTGTATAATCCGCATTATTCATTGGCATCACTTCACTTTTATTTGCGTTGATCTTGTACCCCGATATTTCTCCATATACCTTCAATTTCTTATGTAATTCTTTTATTGATATTTCTGGTTCTATTAAGTTTACTAGGATGTCATCTGTAAATAAATTGATTTTATACTCCTTCTCCTTTATTTTTATCCCTTTTATTTTATTTTCTGTTCTTATCAGTTCTGCCAATGGTTCTATTGCTGAAGCGAACAATGAGGGAGATAATGGACACCCCTGTCTAGTTGACCTACTTAATTTAAATTGGTTCGATACACATCCATTTACTCTTACCTACACCAATGGTCCCTTATATAATGCTTTAATCCAATTAATATTTTTTCTGGTAGATTGAACCTCTGTAATATTTTAAATAAATCATTCAATTCTACTCTGTCAAAGGCTTTTTCTGTGTCTAAAGCAACAGCCACTGTTGGCTTCTTATTTCCTTGAACTGCATGAATTAAATTAATAAGTTTAAAGACATTAGCACTGTTCGTCTTTTCTGAATAAATCCAGTTTGATCTTGTTTTACTATTTTTGGTACACAATCGGCCAATTTGTATGCTAATATTTTCGCTATTATCTTATAATCTGAGTTAAGTAGAGATATTGGTCTATATGATGCTGGTGTTAATGGATCCTTCCCCGTCTTTGATATTACTGTAATTATTGCTGTCTTACATGAATCTGGCAAGTTTTGTGTTTCTTCTATCTGGTTCATTACTTCCAGGACAGGAGAAATTAATAACTCTTTAAATGTTTTATAGAATTCTATTGGGAATCCATCCTCTCCTGGTGTTTTATTGTTCAGCAGCTTTTTTAATATATCCTGTACCTCCTCTATTTCAAATGGTTTTATCAGTTTGCTTTGTTCCTCTTCTTGCAATTTTGGCAGTTCAATTTTAGCTAAAATCTCTTCTATTTTATCATCTTTCCCCTCGTTCTCAGTTTAGTATAACTGTTCATAAAATTCCTTAAAGTTTTCATTAATCTCTATTGGGTTATATGTAATTTGTTTGTCCTTTTTCCTTGATGCCAATACAGTTCTTTTAGCTTGTTCTGTTTTAAGTTGCCAGGCTAATATTTTATGTTTTTTTTCTCCCAGTTTGTAATACTTTTGCTTTGTTTTCATTATGTTCTTCTCCATCTTGTAAGTTTGTAATGTTTCGTATTTTTTTTTGTCCGCCAATTCTCTCCTTTTTGTTATATCATCCCTTTTTACTAGTTCCTTTTCTGTCCTTACTATCTCCCTTTCCAACTGCTCTATTTCCTGATTGTAGTCCTTTTTCATCTTAGTTACATAACTTATTATCTGCCCTCTAATGAAGGCTTTCATTGCATCCCATAATATAAATTTGTCTTTCACTGATTCCGTGTTTATTTCAAAATATATTTTAATTTTGCATTCAATAAACTCTCTAAATTCCTGCCTTTTAAGTAGCATGGAGTTTAACCTCCATCTATATATTCTTGATGGGATGTCCTCCAGTTGTATTGCTAATAACAGGGGTGAATTATCTGATAGTAATCTACCTTTATACTCAGTTTTCCTAACTCTCCCTTAAATATGGGGCAACAACAAAAACGTATCAATCCTTGAGTATGTTTTATGCCTACTTGAATAATGTGAGTATTCCTTCTCTCTTGAGTGCTGCCTCCTCCATATATCCATAAGTTTCATTTCCTGCATTGATTTAACCATAAATTTGGCTACTTTTACTCTTTTTGCTTGTCTTTTGTCCAGTTTTATCCAACATTGGATCCAAATTAAGATTAAAATCCCCTCCTATCAATATATTTCCTTGTGTATCTACAATCTTCAAAAAAATATCTTGCATAAACTTTTGATCCTCCTCATTAGGTGCATATATATTGAGCAAATTCCAAAATTCTGAATATATATGACACTTTATCATTACATACCTCCCTGCTGGATCTATTATTTCCTCCTCTATTTTGATTGGTACATTTTTATTGATTAATATAGCTACCCTTCTAGCTTTTGAATTATATGATGCTGCTGTTACGTGTCCTACCCAGTCTCTCTTTAATTTGTTATGTTCCACTTCAGTTAGAGCGTTTCCTGCACAAATGCTATATCTAGTTTTTTCTTTTTTTAGTAAATTTAATAGCCTCTTCCTTTTAATTTGGTTATGTATTCCATTAATGTTTATAGTCATATAGTTCAACGTGGCCATCTCATATCCTGATTACACCTCATTTCCGCTTCCTCACCACCACCATCCCCCTTTTCCCCATTTTCATCTCTCAGTTTTCCCTTTTTAAACTCAATGTGTGACAACACATTTAAAATATAAAATACACCAGCAACTCCCACATCAAATATTACCTTAACCCCAAATGCACCCCTCCCCCTCTCTTGAGTTGCCCCTTATCCCTTGCCGGGCAACCACAACTCCCCTTTCCATTTGGATTGCGATTTTGTTCGCAAGCGTCAACTGATTTCGCAGTGACAGTTATTCTCTCCCCCCAACCCCCCCAGAAACACTTTTTTTTTACACATATAACAAAGTTCTTCCTTTTTTTCCCCTTCCTTCCTTCCCTTCTCTTTCCCTTCTGTAGTTCTTTACATATACACTGTTTTTACATCTTTATATATACTTTATCGCCGTTCTTCATTCTTATTACATCTTTTCATCTCTCCTTCTGTCCTGCAAGCGTTCTGCAAATTCTTGTGCTTCCTCAGGATCCGAGAACAGTCTGTTTTGCTCCCCGGGGATAAATATTTTAAGCACAGCTGGATGTCTTAACATGAATTTATAACCTTTTTTTCCACAGGATCGATTTTACCGTATTAAACTCCTTCCTCTTCTTTAGGAGTTCAAAACCTATGTCTGTGTAAAAAAATAATTTTTTGACCCTTGTATTCCAATGGTTTATTGTCTTCTCTAATTTTATTCCTTGCCCGCTCCAGTAAATTTTCTCTTGTCGTATATCTCAAGAATTTTACTAAAATGGATCTTGATGTTTGATGTATCTGTGGTTTCGGAGCTAGTGTTCTGTGTGCCCTTTCTATTTCCATTCCTTCCTGCATTTCTGTCTTTCCCAAGACCTTCGGGATCCATTCTTTTATAAAGTCCTTCATATCTGTGCCTTCTTCATCTTCCTTTAGACCCACTATTTTTATGTTGTTTCACTTACTATAATTTTCCAACATATCAATTTTCTGAGCTAACAACTCTTGTGTCTCTTTAATTTTTTTGTCACTTCCTTCCAATTTTCCTCTTAAATCGTTTACTTCCATTTCTACGGCTGTTTCTTGTTCTTCCACATTTTCTACTCTTTTCCCTATTTCTGTCATGACTAGTTCTAATCTTTGCATTTTATCTTCTGTTCTTTTCATTTTTCTTTTAATTGCACTAAATTCTAATGACAACCATTCTTTTAATGCTCTCATTTGTTCTTCAAAAAAAGCTTTATCTACATTCTATCCATCTGTTTTACCTTCTATTTCTCTGTGAAGATTTTGGCCTTCTTCTTCTATATCTGTACCTGTGTTTGTTTCTTCTTCTTCTCTTCTTTGTATCTGTGTCTCTTCTGCTTTTTCTGATGAGTTGCTTGTCACACTTTGTCCATCCTCTTCTTGCTGGGCCTCTTGCTGATGGTCCTCTCCTTCTAGCTGCTCATCTGTCGGGCCTTCTGCTGCTGCTCCTCTTGTCGTTCACCCCATCAACTTTCTTTCTCACCTGGTACCTCACTCCCTCTCCTGCCGCTTTCCTCATCTTCCAGCTGAGAGCCCTAGTGTCGGGCTTCCCTCAGCTGGTCGCGCCGTGATTGCCCGCTCCTCGGCTGAGCCCCCCTCCTGTCGGTGTTTTCATTGACCAAGACACAAGAGAAACTTGTCCGTGAACTACTCTTTGCAGATGATGCCGCTTTAGTTGCCCATTCAGAGCCAGCTCTTCAGCGCTTGACGTCCTGCTTTGCGGAAACTGCCAAAATGTTTGGCCTGGAAGTCAGCCTGAAGAAAACTGAGGTCCTCCATCAGCCAGCTCCCCACCATGACTACCAGCCCCCCCACATCTCCATCGGGCACACAAAACTCAAAACGGTCAACCAGTTTACCTATCTCGGCTGCACCATTTCATCAGATGCAAGGATCGACAATGAGATAGACAACAGACTCGCCAAGGCAAATAGCGCCTTTGGAAGACTACACAAAAGAGTCTGGAAAAACAACCAACTGAAAAACCTCACAAAGATAAGCGTATACAGAGCCGTTGTCATACCCACACTCCTGTTCGGCTCCGAATCATGGGTCCTCTACCGGCACCACCTACGGCTCCTAGAACGCTTCCACCAGCGTTGTCTCCGCTCCATCCTCAACATCCATTGGAGCGCTCACACCCCTAACGTCGAGGTACTCGAGATGGCAGAGGTCGACAGCATCGAGTCCACGCTGCTGAAGATCCAGCTGCGCTGGATGGGTCACGTCTCCAGAATGGAGGACCATCGCCTTCCCAAGATCGTATTATATGGCGAGCTCTCCACTGGCCACCGTGACAGAGGTGCACCAAAGAAAAGGTACAAGGACTGCCTAAAGAAATCTCTTGGTGCCTGCCACATTGACCACCGCCAGTGGGCTGATAACGCCTCAAACCGTGCATCTTGGCGCCTCACAGTTTGGCGGGCAGCAGCCTCCTTTGAAGAAGACCGCAGAGCCCACCTCACTGACAAAAGGCAAAGGAGGAAAAACCCAACACCCAACCCCAACCAACCAATTTTCCCTTGCAACCGCTGCAATCGTGTCTGCCTGTCCCGCATCGGACTGGTCAGCCACAAACGAGCCTGCAGCTGACGTGGACTTTTTACCCCCTCCATAAATCTTCGTCCGCGAAGCCAAGCCAAAGAAAAAAGATTGAGCACTGCTCATGTGTGACTCCCCGCGCATGTGCAGTTGCGCACTTTTGTTTGGCTCAGAGAGCCATTTTTGCAGTCCACCGGTCGGGGGGTCACGACTCCGCAGGGCCGACACCAACCTCGGAGACCAGGCACTCTTTGCCACCACGGCTCCCTGTTCCTTCAAGCAGGTAAGGCCTTCTCCTTTCTTTTCAGGTGTCTTTTCTTTTTTTCCCGTTGTTTTTACTTTTTCCTTCTTAGGTGTCATCTTCTTTCTCTTCTCTGCAACATTCTCTTATATTTCTTTTATATTTGTTGAACTTTGTCTTTTCTTGACTTTTTTTTCTTCTTTTCTGGAGAGGGCTGGTTTTACCCTACCGGACATTACTGTGACTCTTCCGTTGGCTGCCTTCTTGAGGCAGCACTTCACACAGATGTCTGCACTGGATATGAGGTGGTGCCTATGATGGACTTGGCTTGGTTAGTCAATTTCTGCACTTTGTGCATTCCTGGGCATTCGAGTTGGTTACCCAGTTGACAGCTGGTCACGTCTGCAATTATAACAATTACAAATACTCCTACTCTCTTGCTTTATTATGCACATACTCTGTGGGGAAACTATAAATTGTTTTTGGTTCTCACATAACAGATCAGTATCAGCATTTCAGAAGAAAGAATTTATTTTTACCAGTGGCAATAGAGCAGATAAAAGCATCCAGTCGGAAATTGGAACCTACCATGTGGCGATCACAAATGCTTTTGCTCAGAAGCATTTCAGAGATGCATGACTGTATAATAATTACTGTGGAGAAATGTGAATTGCACAAATGACACTAATTCTAATAATTTCTTTCTATCTCCCACAGACAATGTACATGTTTTATGCTCTAGCGATTGTCTGCGATGACTACTTTGTTCCTTCATTAGACAAAATCTGTGAGGTATGTACTAACCAGGACTGGTTTCCCAGTTTCAAAAATATTGCAGTATTTTTACAAATGGCCTGATGTAACACTGTCACTATAATTGAAATGTCAACTTATAATCGCTAGTCATGAATAACTGAGACACGGAGAACATAAATCTTCTGCTCTCATTGATTAATCCTTTTCACAATGTGTCGGTGAAACTTCACCCATTTGAGTGAGGAAATAACATGTTGAATTCCTCTACCCAGGCTCTTGTGTGAGGCCTTCATATGTACCCAAAACTTTGCATGTGGTACAAAGGAAAGAATAATGAGGGACACAAGAAAGGGACGTTGACAGGAAATCAGAACACAGAAATGGCGGAGGAACTCAGCTGGTATTGCAGCATCCACAGGAGGTAAAGATGTATCACCAAAGTTTTGGGCCTGAGCCCTTCCTCAAGGTGTGGTCTTCCCTGGACATTGCAAGACCAGCCTGAATTCTTCCAGCATTTCAGTGTTTTCACTACAATCACGGTGTCTGCTGACTTGTGTTTCTCTCCATGTTCAAAGGTAAGTTCATTCTTAGAATGAAGGGATATGTGCAGGGCAAGTTATTTTTCACAGAGTGCCTGGAAGAAGCTGCCAGGGGAAGACATGGAAGCAAGCATGATCGTAGCATTTAAGGGCCATGTAGATACACATATGGACATGCAAGAAGTGTTGGCATATGTATTGTGTGTAAACAGCAGAATTTAATATGATTTCAATATCATGTCCGGTGCAGATGCTGTGGGCTGTAGGACCTGTACTGTACTGTACTATGAATGAACTACTCTTGTATCTTTGTGTTACTGAAAGTATCATAAAAATTCTCAGTACAAAATTCTCCCAATCTACAAAGTAATCTATAAAAAACATTGCGTCTGTCGAAATATGCCTTGTCAACAATTTCCATCATAAAATGTCCATGTCGATAATGACAACTGCACTGGAAACTATTTTTTCTCATCTCTGGTGGGGTCACAACAAGTGCAACAGAGATGTCTCAAGATAGCATGTTGAAGTCACTGACTGCCATCGTCTGAAGCTTTGCCAACAATTAACATGGTTTGAGGAATTTATTGATTAAATATGTAAGGAGGACTGAAAGGGAGAGGTATTTTTTATGTATCTTGTTTTAAACACATCAAAAAATATACAAGTTGAGAGTTAAATGATCTTGTTAGATACTGATTACACAATAGAGATTGATGTGGCACATCTACACTGATCACCCTGCTGTTTAGTATTGTCTCTGCGAAATCACACAGCAACTGTGGGTGATATTTTATTAGATTTTCAATTGCAAAGCCTTCAAGAAAGACTTTTAAATGTAATGTAGAGTAACCACATTACATTTCTTACATTATGACATCCGATGATCATCAAGAGTAACCTATCGTCATGTTTGAAAACAACAAAGAGAAGCAAAGTTTTGATTAAGGGTCCCAGCCTGAGACGTTGACTGTCCATTTCTCACCACGGATGCTGCCTGACCTGCTGAGTGCTTCCAGCAAGTCTTTGTCTGCATTGAGATACCAAGTCAGAAAGAGGACAGTGACATTAAATGCCAGAGAGGTATATCTGTAGGTGCAGAAAAAGATCCAGCCCTCTAGTCTCCAGTCTAAACAGCAATAAACTCACAATAGACCCAAACACTGATTACATGTTAGATCTCTTAAAACAACAAACTACTGCGCTTTAACCAAAGAACAAAATAATGCATTTTAATTGGCATAATGCCTCTATATTTTTTTTTAAAAGTCACACCTTTACACTGCTTTAGAGGAAGTTCTTTTGCTGGTCCAGAGTTTAATTGCAATGAAGTCTTGCAATGTCAGATCAGCAACTTAAAATCAGCCTCAGTAAATTAGTGCCTCAAAATAGTGGGAGGCAAGGCAGGTGCTTATTGGGACATGCAAGTGAAATAAGATCCCACAGCAATCATAACTTACCCACACATTGAAGGAGCCTTTAACCCCCAAGTGACACAACTCCTTCTCAAGTGGAACTATTTGCTTCATTCTATGGGCATTCCCTGAAATCTGAGTGAAGATCTGAATAGCCGCAAAGCATCTAAGACTCCCATCTCCCTCCAACATCAAGGAAAACAACCGCGCAGATGTGTTTGCTTTTTTTTACAAATTTACACTATCCCTTCACTGTTCAGTGGAATCTTCGTTCATTCCCTGAGGAAAACAACATTGCACAGCTGGACAGCATTTAGTTAATGGCAAGCACATGTAACATATGGTATTAAGTAAATATTTTAGTTAAGAGATCCAAAGTTAAGCAGTCAGTGATGTGAGGCAATGAAAGAGAATCTTGCACCAGTTAGACAACACTGAATCAAAGGGAGGTGGGTTCTGGAGCTTCAGTGTGCTGAGTCTGGCCTTCACGGTCTTTAACCCCATAGATCATGGCCTGGGGTCCCCTTGGAGGTAACATGTGGGTATGCCCACAATAGGGCAGAAGGGCTCATCCCAGTTCAGCTCCCACACTCCACTTCACCTCGAACTTATGACCCTGGCAATTAATGAGCAGCCCAAGTGAAATGAGAGGATGTCAGCAAGCCACAAGGGAGAGGAAATGGGGGAGTAAATAGGGTACAGGAGGAGGAGGAATCTGGAGGTTTGAGAGTCAGGTGTGAAGCAGCCAGCTTCAGTTTGAGAGAGCCAGACTTTTTGATGGGATAATAGCAAGTTGGAAAGATGCAAAACATAGTGGAATATTTTAAATATCATTTTCCTTCTTAGGCCCATGAAGCATAATGAAGAGCTTTACAAGAAAATTTGGTTCTGGGATGAGTTAGGTTGATGTAGGTTTATATAGGTCAGTTCAATATCATGGGCCAAAGGGCCAGTGCTATTTATGCTGTTTCTGTATTCCAAATACTATCACAAAATAAATCACTTTAAAGTGGGCAGCTATGTTCTAGAAAGATACTTTCTGAGAAGTTCACTGACTTTTCAATTATTGGAAGTAAATCCTTGCTTGATCTGACGAGAATATCCAGGTTTGATCTGACGAGAATATCCTTGCTTGATCTGACGAGAAGATGCTTCCAGATGCAGCTTTGACATGGGGCGATTAACATTTTCAATCTCATCTGGAGGTTGGAACAGAAACATTAAGCAAGAATATTTCAGACAACTTTCACATATGACCTGTCATCCGGTAAAAAATCGGAACTGAGCACACAGGTTTAGGAAATTTGTGTTATTTATATCCTTCCACCACCCCCCCCCCCCCCCCCCCCACCACCATCTTCATTTTGCTTGTGGGTATCTCCAATATTGTTACTTTTTTTGAACAACTTGATACCCAAACTCAGCCTAGTCAATTGATATTGCTGCCCTTAGTTTTGCTTTAATAGCTGGTCACTAAGTTAACTGTGGGTTTGTTGCTCACAAAGTCATTTTGTGAAGAAGGCACATGGCACTTTATAGGGAGAGGCTATGAAAATAGAAGAAGGGAGGTCGCACTAGTTATACAGGACCTTGATGAGGCAACGCCTGGGGTATGTTGTCCAGTTCTGGTCTCCGCATCTGAGGAAGGACATTCTGGCCATTGAGGGAGTGCATCCTGAAATGGCAGGAAAAACTGATAGACCAGGGTTTGACATTGGAATTTAGAAGAATGAGAGGGATCTCAGTGAGACATATAAAATTCTGACAGGATGAAACAGGTTAGGTGCAGGAAGAATGTTCCTAATGTTGGGGAAGTTCAGAAGAAAGTGTCATAGTCTCAGGCAAAGGTGGAAGCCATTTAAAACGGAGACTCCCTCCCACAGAAAGTTGTTGAGGCTGATTTGTTAGAGATATTCAAAAGTGAGTTGTATGTGCCCCTTATGGCTCAATGGATCCGGGGGATGGAGCGGATACAGGGATAGGACACTGAGATTGTGATCAGTTATGGTCGTAGTGAATGGTGGTGAAGGCTCCAAGGGCTGAATGGCCTCCTCCTGCACCAATTTTCAAATGAAGCTTCAGATTCAAGAAATGTGCTTAACCTCTGAGGGTGTTAGCAATCCTCAATACCCTTCTCCAAGGAAGATGGATGCATTGAAGTTATATACAGCCGTAATTTAATTGAATGATGAAGCAGGCTTAGTTAGCTCAGTGTTTTACTCAATCACCTGTGCAGAGCAACGGGCCATAGAATGTGAAGGTTCCATTCAGGTTTAGGAATCTCATAATATTAGGTTCAATATGTTAGTTAGGGGATTTGTATTTAATATATTAAGCATAAGTTCAGCTGTGGTTGCTTGGCCACCTTCGACTCAATCTCATCTTCACCATCCACCCTCCATTATTTTAGTGTCTCTATTGCCTGCACGCAGGGCTCTGTCAATGCCAGCAGTGAGCCTGTGAGATGACATTTTTGTTAGAGCAGCCAAAAATAATTCCAGTCTTTTTCCAGTTTCTCACGGGGAAGCTCCTGGCCTCTGTTCCATCTCTCTGACTGCAGGGCTGTGGCTCGGAACTCAGAATTGGGGGATCATTGGGTATATCTATACTTTGGAGGCCAATTCAAATGGGAGATGTTTTGCTCCTTGCAACACTACCAAGGCTCTTAGGAGTTACAAAAGCAAGATAAGGGGTAACAAGAACAGGTTGTCTGGCCACTGAGTTTATTTGTCATGATCATGAGTACAATGTACATGTGCCCCAAAATTATTACTTACTGTCTCCAAACTAATGCATAAGATATACCAACTACTGTAGTATATAGTAAATAACTCCAGGATTGAGATAATAAATATAAAGGGTAGATGGATAATAAATATTAGCAGTTTACAAGAGGAAAAAAAGTGATGTTTCAATAGCTCAGACAAATATTTTTAGTGGTCTCAGAGTACTTTGTGATTAGGCTTTTATGTAGAGGTTCAAGAGCCTGATAGCTGTTGGATAAAAACTGTTCTTGAACCTGGAGGTGCTGGAAGGCTGTACCACTCCTTAAGATTCTGGCTGATCCTCTTCCCTATGTTCACTTCCCAACCCAACTCTCATGCCATTTCCATTGGTATCCAAAACCTGAGCAGTCTACGGACTGAACTTAGTGACCAACTACTTAGTGCCCAATAGGGGAGAGAATTCCATAAGTTCCTTCTGAAGGAAGAAATATCTTCTCATTCCAGTTATAAATGTCTTTCCCCTTATTGTGAGAGTATAACCTCTTTTTATGGGAGTTTCAGCATTTGTTTTGTCAATCCCTCTCAGAATTTTGTACTCAGTGAAAACCGATTTTTGCCTCTGAGGTTCCAGCATGCAGTAGCAATCCAATTTAGAGGAAATGACTGCATCATGTCACAGAATTAAGCTGAGACTATTTTTCATGCACATTTCCCAAAGGTTGGATTAACTTTCCATTACTTTAACAGCCATGTCCACCTTCTGTTCATATACTGTAAATGCAGTGTGTTCGTTCAACATAATTTCTTTGTTTGATTTGCGTTGCCGGGGGTGGTGGTGTAGGCTGGTACAACAGGGATATTAAAAAGTCTCTTAGATGGGCATATGGATGTAAGGAAAATGAAGTGTGAGGTAGGAAAGGGTTAAATTGATGGTGGAGTGGGTTTACAGAGGTAGGCACAACATCATGGGATGAAGGGTCTGCACTGTGTTGCAATGTTCTATGTTTTTAAAAATATACTTCAAGATTTCCATTACTGTTATTGACTTATTTCTAAATCAGTAGTCCATGATTTGAAGGTCCAGTACAGTAACCTGAGCAAGCAAAACATGAATTAGAGGAGTAGGTCAGAGAGTCATACACAGATATGACATAGAAACAAAACATTCAGCTCACTCAGTCCACAGCAATCCTCTCTCTCTTTCTCTTTTCCCTCTCGCCTCCCCCCCCACCTTAGCTCACACCTTCCTTCCTCCACCCACCACCCCCTTCCCTTGGTCCTATCAGAGAGCATCTTTCTCCACCCTCTTTCCCTTTCCCCCATCACCTCTCAGCTCTTTCCCCCTATCACTTGCCAACCTCTGTAAATCCCCCTCCCCCTCTTATTTGGGTGTCTAGCTGATCTCGGCAACCCTGATGAAGGGCTGAAGCCCGAAACATTGACTGCCTTTTGCTCTTCGTCGATGCTGAGAATCAGAACCAAAGACTAGACTTACCCCCCCCCCATACCCAGAAAGTGCTCAAACTCTGCCTGGGCCTTTTCACTTATTACGCCCAATGGGTTCCACACTACGCCGACAAGGCGCGTCCTCTTATCAAGGCCACCTCCTTTCCCCTCTTGACCGAAGCCAGAGCGGCTTTCGATCGAATCAAATCCGACATCGACGCTGCACGCGATCGATGAGTCTGTCCCGTTTCAAGTCGAGAGCGATGCATCCGACTTTGCCCTGGCAGCCACCTTGAACCAGGCCGGTCGGCCTGTAGCCTTCTTCTCCAGAACCCTCAAGGGTCCAGAGAGTAGACACTCCTCGATCGAAAAGGAGGCCCAGGCCATAGTTGAAGCGGTGCGTCGTTGGAGACATTACCTCGCTGGGAGGCGCTTTACACTGTTGACTGATCAACGCGCGGTCTCCTTCATGTTCAGCAACACTCAGCGTGGTAAGATAAAAAACGACAAAATGACCAGATGGAGAATCAAACTCTCCACCTTTAACTATGACATCCTATACCGGCCTGGTAAGCTCAACGACCCGCCTGACGCGCTGTCCAGGAGGACGTGCACCAGCATACAGATGGACAGACTACAGAAACTCCATGAGGCCCTCCATGAGGGTCACTAGGTTTGCCCACTTTGTGAAGACGCGCAACCTACCCTACACAGTCGAGTAGATCCGCTCCATGACCCGAGCCTGTTCGGTGTGTGCTGAATTCAAGCCCCACTTCTTCTGTCCGGATAACTCCCACATTATCAAAGCCACCCGCCCCTTCGAGCATCTTAGCGTAGACTTTAAGGGGCCCCTACCGTCGACCAACCGTAATAACTACATCCTTAAGGCCATCGACGAGTACTCCCGCTTCCCGTTCGCTGTGCCCTGCCCAGACACCACTGCCACCTCAGTGATACAGGCCCTTCACAGTATTTTCGCCATTTTCAGGTACCCCAATTCCATCCACAGTGATAGGGGGTCCTCATTCATGAGCGCAGAGCTGCAACAGTACCTTCTGTAGTGTGGTATCGCTTCAAGCAGGACCACGAGCTATAACCCACGTGGTAATGGCCAGGTCGAGAGGGAGAATGCCACCATATGGAGAGCGGTTACACTTGCTCTCCGGTCTAAAGGTCTCCCCACCTCTCACTGGCAGGAGGTTCTCACTAGTGCCTTACACTCCATTCGCTCCCTCCTATGTACCGCAACAAATGCTACCCCCACATTTCCCGAGGAAATCCGAATCAGAGGTGCATGGCTCACCGTCCCTGGCCCCATCCTTTTGCGACGCCACGTCCGGCACTCAAAGAACAACCCCTTGGTCAACCGAGTGACTCTACTCCGTGCGAACCCGCATTACGCCTACGTTGAGTTCCCAGACGGGCGGGAGGACACTGTTTCGGTGTGGGACCTAGCTCAGGAGCAGTAGACCCAGCAAACCCCCCCCAACCCAACCTTCCCCAACTCTTTATTCCCCAGGCCCCATGCCGCAACAGAAGGACCAACAGCTCCCCAACGACCTGGGCCACCCTGCCGACAACACGACTGGGGAATTGAGCGAAGGAGTGGTTGCACCCGACAAGCCCACTGGCTACACCACTCCAGTGACCCCAATCCCGGCACCACAGCGGTCACGCCGAATGGTCAGACCCCTTGACCGCTACAGTCCTTAACCTACCCCTTCCTTTCATTCTCTCCCTCATTTTTTTTGTTTTTTTTTCAAGGGTCAGTTCTCCAAGAAGGGGTGAATGTGATAGTACAGATCTATCACCAATGTATATAATGTATATAGTTACAGTATCTAGACTGTGCTTACAGCGATTGGCTGAGAGCTAAGCCACGCCTACTGTCTGGGCCTTAAAGGGTTGTGTCCCTAGCCAGGTCGGATCATTCTGGATTGGTCGGCCACCTGTGAAGAGCTCTGGTCACCATGACAGAGGTGCACCAAAGAAGAGGTACAAGGACTGCCTAAAGAAATCTCTTGGTGCCTGCCACATTGACCACTGCCAGTGGGCTGATATCGCCTCAAACCGTGCATCGTGGCGCCTCACAGTTCGGCGGGCAGCAACCTCCTTTGAAGAAGACCGCAGAGCCCACCTTACTGACAAAAGACAAAGGAGGAAAAACCCAACACCCAACCCCAACCCACCAATTTTCCCTTGCAACCGTGTCTGCCTGTCCCGCATCGGATTTGTCAGCCACAAAACAAGCCTGCAGGTGACGTGGACATTATCCTTCCATAAATCTTCGTCCGTGAAGCCAAGCCAAAGATTTTATAGAGTAATGTTGTAAGATGGCTATAATATGAATGTTTACTCTATGATGCCTGCTGTAACACAGAGAATTCCGTGACTTATTCATGACAATAAATTCTGATTCTGAGTTCCTCCAACACCTTTGTGTACTGTAACCAGTAGACTCTTTGGTTACCTCGTGATTATCACCACCAACTCACACTAATCCTCCATGAATCTTTTTTTTATTTTTCCCACCTTCACATCACCCAAATTCTACCCATCATCCTCCAAAGTAGCAGCAATTTACAGTGTCTCTCTCATTTGCAAACATGCACACGCACTCGCGCGCAGACACACACACACACACACACACACATATATATATATATATATATATATATATACACAAAATACTGAAAGATATAAAATAAAATAAATGTATTATTATTTTGGGTTTTTTTTCCCATCTCACTGGATCTACACAAAGCCCTGGAACACTTGGACACTAAAGGCGCATACATTAGGATGCTCTTTATCGACTGCAGTTCAGCCTTCAACCCCATCATCTCTCAAAATTTATCAGCAAACCCCAAGGCCTGTGCGTCAATACCCCACTATGTAATTGGTTCTTCACCTCCAGACAACAATCAGTGAGGAGTGGCAAGAACATCTCTGCAATCTCCATCAGTACAGAAGTACCATAGCACTTTATTCTTAGGCCCCCTGCTCTACTTGCTATACACATATGACTGTGTGGTTCAGTATGACAACAGCACCGTTTATACATTTGCTGACTATACCACATTAGTGGTTTGTATAAAAAGGAGCATTGAGTCAGTATGTAAGAAGGAGATTGAAAACTTGGCTGAATGATGCACTAATAACAACCTCACACTCAATGTCACCAAAACCAAGGATCTGGTTGTTGGAAGGGAAAACCAGAGGTGAATGATCCAGTAATTATTGGGAATCAGAGGTGGAGAGGGTGAGCAAATTTAAGTTCTTGGGAATCACTATCTTGGAGAATCCTTCTTAATGACATAGTTAAGAAAGCACATCAGTACCTCTATGTCCTCAGGAGTCTGCAAAGGTTTGATATGACACCAGGAATCCTGGCAAATTTCTACAGAGGTCTGGTGGGAAGTGTGGTGAGTGATACCAATCTGCCTGAGTGGAACAGACAAGGACATCACAGGCAAAGCTCCCTGCAACATCGAGATCCTCGACAAGGAACACTGCCATCAGAGAGCAGCAGCAATCATCGAGGAACCATACCACCCAGCACATGCTCTGTTCTTGCTGCTACCATCAGGAAAGAGGTTCAGGTGCCACAAGACTCACATCACCAGGTTCAGGAACAGCTGCTACCCTCCACCATCAGACTCCTCAACAACAAACTCAATCAGGGACTCATTTAAGGTTATTTACTTTTTCACTTTATTAATATATTTTTTTCTGTGTTGCACGGTCAGTTTTGTTACATTTCCTTATTTGTTTGCACATATATGTACCTTCTTGAGTAATTTTTTTGCTCTACTAATAAGTGGTAATTTTCCTTTTCCTGCAGGAAAAAGAATCTCAGGATTGTATGTGATCTCATGAATATACACTGACACTAAATCAGATCTTTGAATTTATGTGACCCAAGGTTACAGGATACTATGCATCAACTTCATAGCCTGTGGGAAGCTAAATCTGGCAGGCTTGATTTTGATGCTCATTTGATAGTAGTAGGTCAAACATATTGTGTGTTGATTGGAAAGGGTCCTCAATAATTCTTTGAGCCCTATTTAAGCAACAGTCCTGGTGAATGTCATCAATAGAGGAAAGGAAGACCCCAGTGATCTTCTCAGCCCTTTTGATGATCCTCTGTATTGACTTGCGGACCAATGCTTTGCAGCTACTGTCCCACACAATGATGTAGCCACAGAGAACACACTCAATTATCCTCCTATAAAATGTTGCCAAGATTGGGGACCAGTAGCCTTGCCCTCCTCATCCTCCTGAGGAACTGATGCCAAGATTGGGGACCAGTAGCCTTGCCCTCCTCAACCTCTTGAGGAACTGATGCCAAGATTGGGGACCAGTAGCCTTGCCCTCCTCAACCTCCTGAGAAATTGATGCATTGCATATTGTTCTTACTATGGAGACCGGTACTATGCACCAATCCAGATGTGATTTCACCAGTATTCTAAAGAACTGAAGTATGGCCTCTCCACTTGTCTTGAATTGCTGTCGTGACAAATGAATTTTGTTAGCATTTGTAAATGTTTACAGTATCTGCATTTTAACCTTTACTTAAATATTTAAGCTCTTAATGAAGTTGAACCCCATCTCACTCAGAAGTAAAATCCCTTCATGCAAGTGAAAAGAAACAGTGGAAGTGCTATAAATGATCGGTTAAAATTCACTGAAGTTTTGAGCTGTCCAAATAAACTGGGAGGCTGTACATGCAACAGCACTGTTCCAGGAAGGAGGAGGAGCTTTACTCCCCTTTTAATGTATTGCTAGTGGCAACCGAGACAGAGGTGCACCAAAGAAGAGGTACAAGGACTGCTTAAGGAAATCTCTTGGTGCCTGCCACATTGACCACCGCCAGTTGGCTGATATCGCCTCCAACCGTGCATCTTGGTGCCTCACAGTTCGGCGGGCAGCAACCTCCTTTGAAGAAGACTGCAGAGCCCACCTCACCGACAAAAGACAAAGGAGGAAAAACCCAACACCCAACCCCAACCAACCAATTTTCCCTTGCAACCGTGCCTGCCTGTCCCACATCAGACTTGTCAGTCACCAACGAGGCTGCAGCAGACGTGGACATTACCCCTCCATAAATCTTCGTCCGTGAAGCCAAGCCAAAGAAAAAAGTTTCAGTCAAACTTTGATGTCCATTATTAAGTCGCAGACACCAGATTATTAAGAAAAGTAGAATCAGAATGGAAAGGTATTTGTGATGAATGGGAAATAGGGTCTTACAAATGTAGTGGAATTTTTTTGACATTATAGATATGATGGAACCAGTGGGTGCAGTATATTTAGATTTTCAGAAAACATTTTGTTGTGTACCTTGAAAAAAAGTTGAATAGGAGGTGGGAAGGATACATAACCAACATTTTGGGCCTGAGCCCTTCTGAATGGGAGTTGGGGATTTGTTGATGAATAAGAACAGCAGTTGTGAACGAGCTCTTTTCATGTAGCAGGCTTTAACCATCAGTGATGAGGCCTCAAGTATACATTTAGCAAATCAATTGGCCAAGATGTTTGCAGATGAAGTATAATTATTCATACGGACAAGAAGAACTGAAAATCAGGGCAATTCTTAAATGGAACATGACTATTAAGAGTTGATGTTCAGAGAGAATTGGGTGGCCTTGCACATAAATTAAGGCAGGAGAACATGTACAGTGAGCAATTAAGAATGCAAGTGAGGTGTCGGCCTTGGTTTACAAGGCAAAGTGTAGGTACACCTCACTGAATGTGTGGAGGGGTTTGTGAGCTCATAACGAGGTAACTTTATACAATTCCAGTCTCTGCAGCTCAAAGAGATTTACTTGTCTGAGAAGCCTTTTGTTTGGTGATCTGAGTTGCTAATGTTTGAATCCTTGGCCCTTGGGTGTTACTGAAGTTTGAGATAACAAACAGTGAGTCTACAGAAACGAGTGTGTTTCAATCAATGCTAATGAGTCTGACAGGTCTTGCAAATGATTCCAGAGTATATTTTGACAAATTACTATTTTTGTATTTATTGAATAACAAAATAGTTGAGCTGCTTAGTGCTGTCACTCTTAGTGACTTCATGCTCGACAGGACGGAAGCCATCATCTTGGTCAAGACCAACTTGCTTTTCACTTGTTCATAGTCAGATAATAAATAACAAAATGACAACCCCAGAATCAAAGACCTTTCTGATCTCCCTCTCCCTCTCCTAAATGTGTAAATAAACCCAGCAGGTGCTTTCTCTTCCTCATGGTGGCGCCCCTTCCAGGATTCTGAATGAGCTGGGATCTTTTTGCTGTTTATTTTAATGAATGCAAGTCCACCGCGATAATCAAGCACCGCCACAAGTTACACTTGGCACATAGTAATCTCGAAAAGAAGATGTCAGCTTTTAACACAGGACCTTGTATATTAGAAGTGTTATTGAGGAAGAAGAGCAAGCAAGGATGGCTGACTCACAGGTCAGAAAGATGCATAATAGGCATCTGTTCAGGATGAGTCAGGAGCATATTGACGAGGTTCTTATGTTCTCATGTTAGCCAATGAGGAGAGGTTGGGTTGCCTGGGACTATACTCAGTGGAATTCAGAAAAACGAGAGGGAATCTTTTTGAACCATATGAAAATGTAAAAGAGATAGATAAGGTAGAAACAGGAAAGTTGTTTTTGCTGGCAGGTGAGTTAAGAACTACCTGGTAGAGTCAGGTAGATTGGAAGGAGAAGATTCAGGACAGAGATGAGGAGGAATAGCTTCTTTGAGAGAGTTGATAATTTTTTGCCCATTGGAGGCTTCTACATTGAATATATTTAAGACAGAATTAGGTTTTTCTCACAGTAGGAAATTAAGGATTATTGGGAATGGGTGGATTAGTGGAGCTGAGTCCATGGCTAGATCAGCCATGATGTCATTGAATAATGAAACCGGCTCAACAGGCCAGGCGATCAACTCTTGTTTCTTATGAATGAACTCTGTATTGTAAATGTTATGGTGATGACATGCCTTTGACATTTCCACTCTGTGCCTTCTCTTCCACAGCGGCTTCATCTCAGTGAAGATGTGGCTGGAGCCACGTTCATGGCAGCTGGAAGTTCTGCTCCTGAGCTCTTCACCTCCATCATAGGTAACCCATCGAGGTCACATGTGAGAAGAAAACAAAATCTCCTCAGTTGTTTGTCCCCACCTGTTAACTGAACATTTTTCACATTGAATGGATGCTGTTAAATGTTTGCACGAATCTTTATGCATTGCACACTCCTTATGAGTAAAAGCGTGTCACTGCCAAACCGAGACCGCCCAAAATTGGAGGAACAACACCTTGCATTCTGTCTGGGTACTCTTCCACCAGACAGCATGAGCATTGACTTCTCCAGTTTCCATTAAACCCCTCCCCCAAGTATTTCTCTCTCTTTCCCTGATCAGCTGTCTGCTTCGCTCCAGCTCCTGACCACCCTTTGCTTCCCTCTCTTATTGGAGAACTAACCTTTCCCCACATCACCTCAGTTTTTTTTTCCTTTCTATCCTCCCACCTGTGTCTACCTATGACACTTACCTGTTAGCCTGTGCTCTTCTGCCTTCTCTCTTCCCCCCTCCCCCACCATTTTATTCAGATGCCTGCCTGTTTTTTCCTCATACTTTGTTGAAGGGCTCAGGCCTAAAACGCTGGTTACCCTTTTGCTTCCTCTGGATGTTACGTGACCTGCTGTGTTTCTCCAGCACACTTGTATGTTGCACTCAACCTCAGCGTCTGCAGACTTTCTTGTTTACTTCCTGATCGCAATCTCTGCCCTGTGCTGCAGAAGGGTGGGTTTAAAATCAGATGCCTCCCTTCTTAAATGGGGCCATGTGAGCTAGTAGCCACAGCTTATCATAGACCTTCTAGTAAGAACATGCTGTTGGACAACACTGACCATCAGCAATATTGCTGAACGTTTGTGTTTATAAAACTTGCCATACCATTGTCATGTATTTTTGACCCCGTCCCACTCTGCTGTATTTTTTTCCATTCATGGAGATTGAAATCTGACATGTCACATGGTGCCAATGAACAATTAGCGACTGATGTACTGAATTTGCAAGGGAAAGATTCCAAGAATCCCCATGCTCCACTCTGTTACCCCATTTCCTCATTTTAAAGCTGTGATTCTGCCCTTTTCCTGTTAAATGTTGTTTGGTATCACAAGTAATCCTTAAATTTCACGTATTTAATGTTCTCAGTTTGCATTGTGATCAGAACCCAACCATAAAAACTCCTTACAGACAGTGCCAGATTCGCTGCAATAGCGTCACGTTAACCACAACGCTTAATCGTGCCACCTTCAGGTGTTTTTTTCAGCAAGGGAGCAAACCTCCGTACCTGTATATTTGACTATGAATGAAAAATTAACTGTCCCACGTCCTCAACCTATCTTCACAGATTTCGCCATCTTGATGCAATTGAGAGCAAACCTCCCAGCAAATAATAGTTTAATTCAGCTCTGTAAAACCCGCCCTTAAAATAATCTCTCGGGGTCTGTAGGAAATAAACAACATTTGGGTTTTTATGATTCACGGTGGTTTCTGGAAGATATTTTGGAAGGTCAAACCAAAAGGCCAAGTATTAATTGTCAAAACCTAACTGTGCAGAGGAACAAAGGGACCTTGCAAGTTTTTAAGGATTAAGTTAATGCTGGGACGCTGGGCTTCATTAATAGGAGGATTGAATTCAAGAGTAGAGAGGTCTTGTTGCAACTCTACAAATCTCTGGTGAGGCCACACTTAAGAGTATTGTGTTTATTTCTGGTCACTTCATTACTGGAAGGATGTGGAAGCTATGGAGAGAGTGCAGAGGAGATTTACCAGGAGGTTTCCTGGATTGGAAAATAAGTCTTAATAGGCAAGATTAGCACAGCTGGGACTTTTCTCTTTGGAGCAAAAAAGGATGAGAGGAGACTTGATAGAGGTCTACAAAATTCTGAGTGGTGTAGATAAGGTGAACAGCCAGTGTCTTTTCCCCAGGGCAGGAATTACAAACACCAGGGGACATCTGTACAAAGTGAAGGAAGGAAAATTTAGGGGAGACATCAGGGAAAAGTTTTTTTCAGAGAGTTCTGGGTGCCTGGAATGCCTTGCCAGGGATGGTGGTGGAGGCTGAAACATTAGGGGCATTTAAAGGGTGGCACAGTTGGCGTAGCGGTTAGCACACCTGTACAGCGCCAGTGATTGGGACCAGGGTTCAAATCTTGTGCTGTCAGTAAGGAGTTTGTACGTTCTCCCCAGGTTTGTATGGGTTTTCCCCAGGACTCCAGTTTTCTCCTACTGTTCAAAACATACCGGGGGTGTAGGTTAATTGGGTGTAATTGGTTAGCATGGGCTCAGGGGTTGAAATGGCTTGTTACCATGCTACCTGTCTAAACTTTTAAAAATTTAGACTCTCTTATAGGCACATGGATGAAAGTAAAAGAGGGTTATGAGGTAGGAAGGAATATATAGGTCAGCACAACATCAAGGTCGACATGTTCGATGTTATTTCTCAAAGTTAAGGGATTAATACTATAGTTACAGGGCAGGAATTTATTTATATTTTAAAAAGAATTTATGCTTGCCAGACTTTGACTCACTCACAGCCTATCGAGGAGCACGAGGTCTGCAGATGTTGGAATCTTCGGTAAACGAAGAATGGTTGGAGGAACTCAGCAGGTCAGGTAGCATCCGTGGGCAGAAATGGGTAGTGAGTGTTTCAAGTAGAGACTTTTTATTGACACTCGTCCCAAAACGTTGACTGACTTTTTCTCCCCACGGATGCTGCCTGAACTGTTGAGAACTGCCAGCAGTTTTGTTACCACATGCCTTTCATCAACTCTTGTCCTGAATTGCATATTTGCTTATCTCTCATGTCCAAAATCAAAGGGAATAGAAATTTTGTTTTTACCAAAGATCATTTGTCTTTTGACTGTCTTTCATTTAACTTTCTAGTCAGGATTTCACATTTATCATACATTACTGTTAACAGATTGTCACTACTAATGGCATCTAAAAACTAGACATTCAAATGTAATAAATACATGTAATGGCTGGAGAAACTTCAGTAGGTCCCGCAGAGCTTATAGGAGTCAAAGGTATATAACCAATGTTTCAGGCCTAAGCCCTTTGTCAAAGTATGAAAAAAAAGCATGTAGGCGCCTGAATAATAAGGTGGTTGGAGGAAGGAAGAAGGGGCGGTGGGGGAGGACCACAGGCCAACAGCCAAGAGGCCATAGGTGGGCATGGATGGGAGAATCAATTGTAATGGATGGATTCAAATGTATTTATTTATTAGGATGTCACTGGTGAAGATTTGTCCTCAGTGCATTCCATTGAGTGTGCAAGTACGCTGTAGCTGTTCATTGTCGGCTGTTTTTGAAAGTTGTTCTCATTGAGGCAACCAAATGTGAATTATTTCCCCCATATCTCTCAGAATTTTGATAGAATATATTATATATTTACTCATTTTCTTTCAGAAGCATTTTAGCAGGATTCCACCAAGGTAACACAAAGACTGCAGATGCAGGTATCCGGAGCATAAAAAAAACAAATTGCTGGAGAAGCTCAGTGGGTCAAGCAGTGACTGCAGAGGGAGAAGAATTGTTGATGTTTGAGGTCAAGGCCTGAAATGTCGAGGGTTGCTTTACCCCCTCCCCCCCCACCCCCAAAACAGACTCTGCAGAAGTGCTTTGTTCCTCTAGCATTTTTTGTTCAAGTGAAGGAAGGCTCCATTTGGTAGATTATTTTTCGACTGTGCCAAGTTCTGCTGAACAGGGATGGTGCAAGCTAAACTTGGGTTCTCCCAGCTGCAGCCACCGCATGAGAACAACCACAATGCCAATGCCAATGCATCTTCTGTGTTGTTTTGAGCTCTATCCTATTGCCGGTCTTTGTCAAGTGCTTGCTTTCTCTGGCAGTCCCTTGAGATGGAGGATGACTGTCTCCCACTGTGCTTTCCTGGGTTTTAATGTGACCATTGTAGGCTCAATGTTAACATTTAAGAAGACATTGGACAGGTACAAAGAAGGGAGAGGTACGGAGGGCTATGGACTAGATGCAGGTCAGTGGGACTAGACAGAAAAATAGTTCAACACAGACTAGTATGGCCGAAGGGGCCTGTTTCTGTGCTGTAATGTTCTATGGTTCTAACCTGCTGTCTCTTCCTTTGATGGGGCAGGTGGTAATTGATTGGGTGGATGGATTGCTTGTGAGATGGGGCATGCCTTCCCCACTCATATAGGACCTCTGCATATTGCTGTGCCCTGGCTTCAAGGTTCAAAGCCCATGCAGAATTCTTCCTCTCCACTTCAGGCAGTGATAAGCAAGGCATTCCACGGAGTGTATCATGTTGTGCAATAGCATGCAGGCCCATCACTTACAAACTCCTTCCTGCTTTACAGGAGTGTTCATCACCAAGGGGGACGTAGGAGTTGGAACCATTGTGGGCTCAGCTGTGTTCAACATTCTCTGCATTGTTGGTGTATGTGGACTTTTCTCAGGATTGGTAAGCAACTTTACAGCAGGCCACACACTGTCACTGGCAACTTCAAAACACCTCAACAGTAGGATGCATGCCATTTCTGAACTGTTTTGCACAAAAAAAGCACACAAATAAACCCACAGCATGAACCAAAATGTTGTCTGAGGATTTTTGTGCAAATTTATCTACGTAGAGAAGATAATAAGGCAAGATGTGTGAATCTGTAGAAGCAGTAGAACCTGCCTTGTTAGATGTATTTAAGACACAGATAGATGGATTTTTGTATAATGGAAGTTTTAAAGGTTTGTGGGGACCAGGCAGATTAGTGGAGCTGAGTCCACAGTCAGATCAGTCATGGATATTTAATAGTTTGGAGAAAAAGACAGATCTTGGAGTCCTGGTCCATGGATCCCTCAACGTTGTCTCGCAAGTTGATAGAGTGTTTAAGAAGGCGTGTGGTGTGTTGGCCCTCATTAGTTGCAGGATTGCTTTCTAGAGCCATGAGGTAATGTTGCAGCTCTATAAAACTCAAGATTAGACTACACTTGGAATATTGTGTTCAATTCTGCTCACCTCATTACAGGAGGATGCAGATGTTTCAGAGAGGGTGCGGAGCAAATTTACCAGGATGTTTAGATTTGAGAACACATCTTATGAATCAAGGTTGACATAATTAGGAGCTTTCTCTTTGGAGTGACAAAGGATGAGAGGTGACTTAAATGAGGTATACAAGTTTATGAGGGGCTTAGGTAGGGTGGACAGCAGGACCTTTTTCCCCAAGGCAAGAATAACAAATACCAGGGAACATTGGTTTGAGGTGAGTGGAGGAAAGTTTAGAGGAGATGTCAGATGCGTTTTACTCACAGAGTGGTGGCTGCCAAGAATGTATGCTGGGGTGCTGGTGGAGGCTGGTATAAAAGTGACATTTAAAAGACTCTAAGACAGGCATGTGAATGCAAGAAAGGTAGAGGGTTAAAGGCGTGAGGTAGGGAAGGTTTAGATTGTGGTGGAGTAGGTTTGTATAGGTCGACACAATATTATGGGCTGAAAGGCATGTACTGAGCTGTAACAGACTCTTTAACACATTTGCTGGAAGCCTCAATAAAAAGAGAGTGCTGGAGATACTCACTGGGTCAAACTACCTGTGCGGAGAAAATTATTGTACAGGTGGATGACCTTGCATCATAAATGGTTCCTCTGACACAAACAAGACAGGTTGGTTATCTGTAATTGTTGAATTCAACATTGACTCCCAAGAATTGCAACATCTTGACTGAAAATCAGGTGTTGTACCTGGCTCTCTCATTGGCTTTCACTGCATTTGTGTGGCAGGCATGAACTTAGAGCGCCAGAGTGAAAATGGCTGAATCTAAGTCACAAGTACATTCTCAAAGGCTAAGTTCACCCTTGTGGACTGAAGGGAGTTGTCCTGCATTTAGCTTTTTTCCACTTTGGAGGAGACTATATTGGAATGCCAAATGCAATGCACTGGATTGGAAAAAGAAAGAGAGGGGAATGGAATTTCTCTATCACCTGCCCCCTAGGTGGTGGGAAGACCATGGGAAAAAGCTATTGTTTCATCTCCCCCATGGGAAAAAGCTATTGTTTCATCTCCCCCATGGAAAAATGCTGTGGGACGGAAAGTGGCTGGTTGAGATTAAGCATAAATTAGGGAGTCGGGGATGAGTAATTCCATTTGGAATGCTCAAAGTGGAGACGAAAAGAACACATATGTGGTGAAATAATGCTGTTGTGGTCGGGGAAATAAAGGAGGATGGCCTGATGGATATGGAAGCTGGAAGACTTGAAGGTGGTCTCCGATTTCTTTTCTGACTAGGAGTAGAGGAAATGAGAGCAGAGTTGAGTGTCCTGTTTACCATGCAAGGGAGAAGGTTAAGGACTAAGGAATTTATCTTACAAAATCTCATCAACAGAACAGTTGGAGAGAGAGAGAGATAAAGTGAAAGGATGGGAAGAGTTATTGCCAAGATAACCATAAAGGATATTTGTCACTTTGCTAAAATCTTGTATGAGGGTAGAATACAGTTGCAACACTGCTGGAGAAAGAGATGTTATGAAAATTGAAAGACATATCCCACAAAGAGACAGTCATGGCTTGAGACAATATGAGTTAAATATGCTAGAGAATCTCAGCCATTCATGCAGCATTCATAGGAAGTAAAAGGCATTCCTGATGAAGGGCTCAGGCCCAATTCATTGCTCACTTTTTACTTTCTATGGACGTTGTGTGGCCTGCTGAGGTTCTGCTGCATGTTTATGTATTACACCTGACCCCAGCATCTGCAGATTTTCATGCTTAACAAAACCTACTCAATGTAAGCAAAAAGGAAACTGCTGGTGGAATCCCCATGAATGCAGAAGGTAGCAAACATAGCCAGGCTCGGATCTCCCATCCGTTGAAGGTGTTTAGATGAGGCGCTGCCTCAAGAAGGAGCCAAATATCCTCTTCTCACTGCTACCTTCAGGCAGAAGGTACAGAAGCCTGAAGGCCAGCACCTCCAGGTTCAAGATGTTTCTTTCCAAAAGCTATCCAGTTCTTGAGCCTCCCTTTGTGAACACTAATAAGGGATTGCTCTACACCACAGATTTTCTGCACTATTTTTCTTACACTATGATAAATATGAATATTCATTATCTATTATCACTTTATCATTTAAGGTGTACTATTGTGAATGTTTTCTTTTTAATATAATACCTGCTTGGCTAGAACAAATAAGAATTTTGGTGCAGTTGTACAGTGTATATGCCAATAAACTTGTTATCATCATAAAACTCAGCAGGTCAGGCATCGTCCATGAAGGAAAATGGACAGAACTCTGCTTCAGCACAGCTTACTCAATGTAAGAATGAGTTCAGCCAGGCAACAGAGAGCAGTGATCGATGGGGACAGGACCGACTCACTGAGGAAAAGGTGAAGGGGCCATATCATCAGGTGTGGCTTAGTGGATTAGCCATTTGGGATTCTGCCAGGGTGGTCGTGCAGTGTAAAATTGGGAAGGGACTTGAGTGGGAGAGAAAGAATAGGAGTGGAAAAAGTTAAGTGGATTGAGAGAAGGTTGAAATGGGTCTGCTAGGTCTGTCCTGCTTGTGGTTCTCGGGGTGGAAAGCACCTTGTGCAGGGGACCATAAAGTTGGAGGGGATGGAGAGAAAATCTTGAGTGGAAGTGAGATCCATGACCGTGGGAAGTAATTACATGATGTTCAGTGGTCGAGGTTCAAAGTGTGGTTTGAGGAAATGTTGGACAGTTGCTCTTGGCATTGCAAAGTAGAGGACAGTCCATAAACCACAACAGCATTGGAGCCAACAGCAAGTTTAACAAGGTGAAATGTGAAAATCTGCAGATGATGGGGTTGCGTGTAGTACATAAACATGCTGGAGAACCTCAGCAGGTCACACAGGATCCATAAGAAGTCATCATTGCCAGCGTTTTGGGCCTGGTGTGAGGGGGGTGGGAGGGAACCGACAGACTCATGAATGAAAACGTAAGCGGGGGTTGAGTGGTGAGGAAAGAGAAGAGGATGGAGCACAGGCTAACAGGTTAGAGGTAATAGATGGATACAGGTGGGAAGGTAGAAAAGAAAGAAGTGATAAAAGGAGGAGGAAGCTCTTGGATAGGAGAAGGAAGGGCAGGGAGTGGGGAGGAAAGGAAAGGAGACAGAGGGAGTGGATTAACCAAAATTGGAGAAGTAGAGCAATTTTAATGACATTTCAAGGGTTTGTCTTTAATGAGTGGAGCTCCTTCAAGCTCAGAGGACAGTATATTGCCATGAGAGCAGTGACAAAACTGAGACTTTCGCTGTTATTCCAGTATTTGGCAATAAATAGGAAGGGTATGAAGACAGAGGGAGAGGTTAAAGTGCATCAGGTGTTGTGGCTTTGACTGAGAGATTATTCCAGGAGTGAGAAAGGAAAATCAGATGGGATAGTGAAAATACGGCAAGGTGTGGAAAGAGAGATAGGGTTAGGGGCATATGAATGGGGAGAAAGATCTGGGAGAAAGCATGAGAATTCAAGAGCTGTGGAAGTTTGTGATCTTTGAAAGGAAGGAAGTAAAGTCTCTTGTAGAAGCAACAAATGCAGTGAGGATGATGTGGAACAAACCAGGACTGCTTTGAGACAGAGTCTGTTAGAGAGAGAGTATGCATGAGTCAATGCATAGCATTAAGCTTGGATTTCTTATTGACAGTGAGCCTATTAACTTCACTATTCCGTGAGTGTAAGTGGTCTGGTTGTCCTTTGAAGAGTACCAGCAGCCCCGTCAATTCCTGTTATATCACAAAAGATTCCTCTGGAGAAATTCTTCTCTACTCAGACCATCATGATGAAAAGCACATGTTATACAGGGTTACAAGGTTCCTTGTTTCATCTTGAGACCAAATCCAATTTCAAAAGGGATGCCGGGTGATGATTTTAAGGCCTATAAATAAAATCTTTGAAGGCTGAGTAATCAGACATCGGTGAAAATGGCTGCATGGATAAAGTAATTAAAATTGGTAACAAGTATCACATTTATGATTTTCCCCTTCTCCCTGTCTTATTTTTAGAACATAGAATATTATAGCACAGTACAGGCCATTCAGTCCACAATGTTGTGCTATATATATGACTACCATAAACCCTCTCTACCTCATAACCCTCTATTTTTCTTTCATCTAAGTGCCTAAGAGTCTTTTAAATTCCTCTATTGTTTCAGTCTCCACCACCACTCCTTCCCATGCATTTCAAGCACCCACAACTCTATGTGTTGAACACTAGGCCCTGATGTCTCCCCTAAACCTTCGTCCCTTCATTTTGTACTGATGTCCTCTGGTGTTTGCTACTCCTGCTCTGTGGAAAAAGGTGCTGGCTGTTTACTTTATCTATGCCTCTCATAATCTTGTTGCCTTCTATTAAATCACCTCTCTTCCTTCTTCACACCAAAAAGAAGATCCCTAGCTCTGCTAACCTTGTCTCATAAGACATATTTTCCAGACCACATCCTGGTAAATCTCCTCTGCACCCTCTCCGTAGCTTCAATATCCTTCCTGTAATGAGGCCACCAGAACTGAACACAATATTCCAAGTGTAGTCACATGAGAGATTTATGGAGCTGCAACATTACCTCACAACTCCTAAACTTAATCCCCCAATTAATGAAACCCAGCAAGCCATAGGGCTTCTTAACTATTCTACACAGCAACCTTGAGTGATCTGTGGATTCAGTCCCTCTGTTCTTCCACACCATTAAGTATCCTACCATTATGTATGTACTCTGCCTTCAAGTTTGACCTTCCAAAATGCATCACCTCACACTGATCTGGATTGAACTCCATCTGGCGCTCTTCTGCCCAACTCTTCAACCTGTCTATATCCTGTTGTGATAACCTATGATAACCTTCAAAACTATCCACAACTCCTCCAACCTTTGTATCATTTGCAAATTTACTGACCCATCCCTTTATTTCTTCATCCAGGTCATTTATAAATGAGCATGGGTCCCAGAAAGATTCCTGTGAAACTCCACTAGACATTGACCTCCAGGCCGAATACTTTTCAACCACAACTACTCTCTGCAGGCAAGCCAATTCTGAATCCTCACAGCCAAGGTTCCATGAATCCCATGCCTCTTGACTTTCTGAGCAAGTCTCCCATGCAGGACCTTGTCAAATGCCTTACTAAAATTCATATACAGTACACCGCATCTACCACCCTACCTTCATCAATTTCTTTTGTTACCTCCTCAAAAAATTAAATTGGGCTCATGAGGAACGACCTTCCCTCACAAAACCATGCTGACTATCCTTGAGAAGACTGTACTTCTTTAAGTGTTCATAAATTCTGTCCTTAAGAATCCTTTGCAATAGTTTGCACACCACTGATGAAGACTTTATAATTCCTATGATCCTTCCCATTACATTTTTTAAACGAGGTGACCTAATTTGCATTATCCAATCCTCCTGTACCTCCCCTGTGGTCAAGAAGGATCCAGAGATCATTGCCAATGCCCTAGCAATCTTTTCCCTCCCTTCCCATAGCAATATGTGGTATATCTTGTCCGATCCAAGGAACTCATTCATCCTAATGTTGTTGAGGAGATCCAGCACTTCTTTCTTAAACTCAACATGGTCCAGCACATAAGTTTGTTTTATTCTAACTTCACCTTGACTTAGGTCCTTTTCTCTGGTTGAATACTGAAGCAAAGTATTCATTTAGGACCTCCCAACCTCCTCTGCCTCCAGGCACATGTTGCCTCCTTTATCTGGAAGCGGTCCCACCTTCACTCCCGTTATCCTTCTGTTTTGTTTTTTTTTTAAATTTTTTATTTTTCACACCATAAATCACATTAGCCATGATATACACTATTTCTTTTTCACACATATACAGTGACTTTTTCTCCCCCCACCTCCCTCCTCCCAAGCCACCCCCCCACCCCCCCCCCTCTCATCCATTTTAGGTATACAATCTAGGTTGCATTAAGCCAGTCAGACAATGTTGTCATTCAACAAAAATACACCAGAAATTCTACTGAGTTCATTCTTTTCTTTCCTTCTCCTTCCATCAACTTAGGTAATGTTTGTCCCTGGTAGGTTTTCGCTATTGTATTTAATGTAAGGCTCCCATACTTGTTCGAATATTTCAATATTATTTCTTAACCTATATGTTATTTTTTCTAATGGAATACATTTATTCATTTAAATTTAGTAGTTTCTTCCTTTTAATTTGGTTATGTATTCCATTAATATTTAAAGTCATATAGTTCAGCGTAGCCCTTTTATATTTTGTTTATCTTCTCTTTCCGTTTTTCCATCATTACCTTTCCTCCTTTTCCATTTCTGTTTTCTTATTTTCAACTCTTTATAAGACAACATTCCTACAACATCCAACATATTCCTTATTCTCCTATTTCTATCTTATTTATCCCCAATCTCCCCTTCCCCTCCTGAGTTGTCCTTTATCCCTTGTCGGACAACCACATCTCCCCTCTCCATTTGGATTTGCGAATCCACTCGCAAGCGTCAACTGATTTTGCAGTGACCGCTATTCCCCCCCACCCAGCCCCCCCAGAAAAGATTTCACTTTTCATATGTCACAAAGGTCACTCTTTTAATTCCCTCCTTATTCTCTCTATTCCATTACCTTCCCTTATTAATTCTTGTCTATACTATCTATATTTTCCTCTGTACAGATACATTCACGTATGCACATTGTCTCTATTCACTCTTATACCTCTTTACCCGCATACATATCAATTCATGTATGCTTAGAACACCTTATGGTTTCCTTCAATCCAACTTATCAAGGCTTTTTCATGCCCCCTTCTACCTCTCCCTAAGTTTCTTCCTGGCTATCATGTAATTCTCATGAGCCCCTCCTTTAATTTGCTTCCTAAATTTATTGTATGCTTCCTTCTTCCTCTTAACTATCTGCATCATCTGTTTTGTCACCTGTTCTCTTTTCCTTCCATTGTTCCCCTGTCTCCGTGGGACAAACTTATCCAGAACCTGGCGCAAGGGGTCTCTAAACATTCCTCCACATTACTTCTGTGCTTTCTCCCGAGAACATCTGTTCCCAATTTACTCTCCCTGGTTTCGGCCCCATCCCATCATAATTAGCCCTTCCCCAATAAGATACTGGACTGTTTTGTCTGCTTTATCCTTGTGCATAGCTATACTAAAGCTCATGGAGTTGTGGTCACTCTCACTGAAATGCTCTCCCACTGTGAGGTCTGTCACCTGATCACATTCATTACCCAGTACTAGATCCAGTATGTCCTCTTCTCTAGTTGGCTGGTCAACATACTGTGTTAGTAATCCTTCTTGAACACACCTGACAAAACCTGCCCCATCTATCCATCTTGCAGTCAAGAAGTGGCAATCAATATCTGGGGAGTGATGTTTGCGACAACAACAACCCTGTTAATTCAGCACCATTCCAAAATATGCCTAAGCTATTTGAGCTACTTGAGGACCTGTAGATTGCACCAAATACAGTGATTTCCCTCTTCCTATTTCTGACTTCCACCCACACCGACTCAGTAGGCACTCACTGTACAGTGTATTTTCTGTCTTCAGTCATGATACTGTCTCACTGACTAGTAATGCCACTACCCTCCCCTCCAATCGTATCCCTTTTAAAACATCTAAACCCCAGTACCTGCATCAGCCAATCTTGTCCTTGTATCAGCCATGACCCTATAATGGTCACAACATTGTAATTTTACGTACAGAACCATCCCCTATCATCTTATTTATTCCTAATACTCCTTACATTGAAATAGATACATTTTGTCCCCTTTCCCACACACTCTTGGCCAGTCCCCCACCAATTCTCATCCCCCTCCTTCTCTGGTTTCATTCTCTTATGCCCATATTTCCCCCCAACAGGATTCTTCCCACTCCCCTTCTCCTCTTTGTGTTCATCTGGTCCCATCTGTCCTTCCACAACAGCTCTTTCCCAACAACTATCATTTTATCACTAATTTCACCTCCTCTTCTTGGATTCCATTATTGACAGTCTTGTCTCCACCCAGCACTCTGCCCCGTCCTGTGTGGCTCATCTTCCACGGTCCCCCTTTGTTTATTTTACCTCTCTCACCCTTTGTTGAAAACCTCCCTATGTCCAATATCCTTTACCACTCTCTGGTTCACCATTCCCCTAGTGGTCTGTGTCTAACCCCTCCCACTCTGCTCTCCCAGCCTTGATGAAGGGTTCAGGCCTGAAACTTTGACCACTGATGCTCAAATCTGAGTTCTTCCCCCCAAAAAACTACAATGGCATATATTAAATGAAAAAAAGAAAATAAATATAAGAGAAGGTAAATAAATATTCACAGTTACTATTTTGCAAGAAATAGATGGCATTACAATGGAGCAGACTGTCCTATTGTGCTCCCAGAGTAAATTATGATTAATGTAGTACTGGAAGGTTCAAGAACCTGAGAAAAGCAATAGTTATTGAACCTAGATGTGCTGGACTTCAGGATTCTGAGCCCTCTGCCGGAAGATAGCAGTGAAAAGAGGATGTGATCAGGGTGACTAAGGTCCTTTATGCTGTTGGCCGCCTTCTTGAGGCAATATCTCAATGCTTTGAAGCTGTGATGGACTTGCCTATGTTTGCCCTTGTGTTCGTGGAGTCTCAAATTCCCAAACCAGGTGGTGTTGCCACCAGTCAGTATACTTTGCACAGTGCACCTGTTGAGTTTTGATAGAGAATACAATGGCCTGTCGTATCATCTCAAACTCCTTAGAAAGCAGAGACATAGGTGTGCATTGTCCCCAGTTGTCTGTAAGGATGCAGTCACCGATGCCACAACATGGTCAGTGTCACTGATGAAACCTGCAGCAATAACAACCATAAAACATAAATTGATTTCCAATAGAGCTAGACTCTCTGACTTGTGCCCCATGGACCCCAAAAAAATGTTAATAACTTGGGCTCAGGTCGGCTTTAGTTACACATTGGCACAGCTATTAGTGCTACTACCTCACAGCTCCATGGACCTGGATTTGATCCTGAACTTGTTCTGTATGTGGAGTTTGTACGTTCTCCCCATTGCCCACGAGGGTTTCCACCAAGCACTCTGGTTCCCTCCCACAACCTGATATGGCACAGACCGCTGCAACTTGCATCTTGGGGTAGTTGAGTGGCAAATGAATCAGAAAAGAATGATGTGAGGGACAATAATTTGTGAGGGCATTAGATAAAAAGGCAGGGAAAAAATAGGTTCTGATCAGAAAAACATTGATCTTTTGTTAAAATAAAAAGCCTGTGTTTGGATTGGATTTGATTTATTTTCTTAAGCATAGGTCTAATTTGCAAAAATTAAAACATGCCAACATATTGACCAGGGTGAATCCCAGACTTTGACAATCATGTTGGTTCAGAAGATCTTTACTTTGATGTGAGATCTTCCAGACATTAAATACATTTTTAGCTATTATTTTTAATTTGCATCATTTTTCACCAAGAGCCTACGCATCCTGCAAATTTTCAATGCAAGCATTTTAGGTTATTCCATTGTTTATCTCAGTAGATGTATGGGCGACAACATGGGGGGGGGGGGGTTGCTGAGCGGTGGGTGCGATACCTGATGTAATGTTCGATGTGCGCCATACCACTTCCTCGCCCTGCCTTACCAGACTAATGCGCTTGCTTAAAGTGCTTTAGTCAGAAGCACATCATTCAGGATACAGAGGTGCTAGAGCTGTTAGAATCTCTCTTCAACAGTGCCCCTTTGGTCTGCGCCCTAGGTGGCTGCCTAGTTGGTCTAATGGTAGCGCTGGCCCTGCTCACATTCATGCAACCGTGTAAAGAGACAATTTACAGGTGTAGGAATACAATGAAAAAAAGTTCAATTAGCATCAAGAGAAACACAGCATGAGGGCACTGTTGTGAAGTTCATTTAGGAGCCTGATGGCTGCGGGTAGAAACTGTCTTTCAGCCTATTGGTGCGCGCATTCACACTTTTGAGCCTTCACCCCAATATGAGGAGGAAGGGGAGAGTATGCCCAGGGTGTGATGGGACCTTCCAAGGCAGTGGGAGATGTAGATGGATTCCATGGTGGGGAAGGAAGTTTGTGTGATGTTCTGAGCTGTATTAATCATCTTCTTTAGCTGGTTCTTATCTAGAGCAGAGCGGCTCCCATGATGGTGATGCATCCAGCAAGTATGCTTTCAACAGTGCACCTATAAAAGTTGTTGAGGGATGGGGACAAATGCCGAACTTTCTTAGTCTGCTGAGAAAGTAGAGGCATTGGTGTAGTTTCTTAACCATCATATCAACGTGCTTGTCTCCGGTCAAAGTTAAAATATATTGTCAGAGTACATGCAGGGTATCAAATAAAACCCTGGAGATTCTTTTTTCTGAGGACCAGGCTGAGCTTATCTATACTTGTAACTGTAAGCTGTAATCATCGAGGACTGTAAACAAAGTAGGCAAATGCAGATGTTAAAATAAATATTCAGCAATAAATAGGGGTCCTTAAATTAGTATAGTTATTCTCCTATTGTTCAAGAGTCTGATAGATGAGGGGTAGTAACTATTTATGAATCTGCTGGTATCAGTTCTGTGACACCTGTACCTCTTTCCTGATAGCAGTAGCGAGGAAGTGCCGTGGGTGGTGTGGGTCCTTGATAATTGAGGCTGCTTTCCAATGGCAGCATTCCATATTGGAGAAATTTATGCCTTTGAACAGAAAGCCATCAACTCTTTCGATTTCAGCGTCATTAATGGGGACAGGGTGTGGACTCTGCCCTAACTAGTGGTATAATCAGGAACAATAAGGCGCATAATAAAGTCATCTTCAAAGGGCTGAAGTGTTGAGCAGTCTGGAATTTTAAAGACTGGAATGGGATATTTCTTTTAAGTTTGGACATGAAATGTGCAACCAAGATTGGTTGACAAAGATATAATACTAATTGGAAAATGAATAAGGTTTGCAGGACTGAACAGTCTACTCCTGTTCTTATGTTTCAAGGTGGGTAACTTTAATGTCAATCAAGCTTGAAGAACATTAAGTGACAAGATTTATATTATTGCACATGATTAGGAAGCAACTCTCCATTAGCTATATTTTCATGGAATATTTGCTCTATTCATTGGGAGGTCTCAATTTCTGCTTCCTCTGTTCTTGATTTAAGGGATCTGAGTAAATTTATTTTGACTTTTATACACTGTGCATTTTGAAGTTTGTATCACAATTCCACTCCCTCTCCACTCCAACCTGGATGACTCCGCCTCCTCCTCCACCTGATCCCTTCCTTTTTCTCGGGCATCTGACGATCTATTGCCTCTGTCCATCGATTTCACCTCCCACCCCTCCCACCCTGTCCCCTTTATACTTGCCTCTCTCCCATATTAAACCAGTCTCAGTAAAGGGTTTTGGTTCAAGAATGTGACCATTCTTTTTCTCCCACTGATGCCGCTCAACTCGCTGAGTTCCTCTTGCTGATTGTTTGGTGTCAGATTCCAGCATCTTTAGTCCACTGTATGTCTAGAATCTAATTGATAAATGTTGTGTTACAGTAACTCTTTCCTCCTGTTAGTATCACAGCAATTGTACACACCTCTAGGAATCCTCATGTGGGTTGGATCGTGCATAGCTTGACCTGGTTCCCACACTAATTTTTCCCCTAGCCACATAGCTCTTGACCCTGAGAATTTAGTTTTTTTCTTGAGGTCCCGCTACTTTAATCAAAGAGCTATGAATAGTTTTTAAATGTCTTGGATGATGTGACAAGAAATTCACAACATAACTATTAAGATTGATGGGTACACAGAACCCAAATCATATAGCCACACTTTCCTTTCCATTTGCAATTGGCAACCCTATTCCAATGGATGGGGTTGTACAGGTACACAATCCTTTACCCGGATCCCTTGGGGGACAGTATGTTCCGAATTTCAGATTTTTCTGGATTTTGGAAAGCCCTTCCAAATTGTACTGCCGTATCCACCCTCACCCCCTTCCAGTCGCCCGGCCGCCTCCCCCAAGTGCCAGACCCCCGGCCACCTCCCCCAAGAGCCAGACCCCCTGCCACCTCCCCCAAGAGCCAGACCCCCTGCCACCTCCCCCAAGAGCCAGACCCCTGACCACCTCCCCCAAGAGCCAGACCCCCAGCCACCTCCCCCAAGCACCGGTCCCTTGGCCACCTTCCCCAAGCGCCAGTCCTTCGGCCACCTTCCCCAAGTGCTGGCCACCCGGCCGCCTCTCTCCCCACTTACTGGATTTTGGAGCTTTCTGGATTTTAGATATCCGGATAAAGGATCGTGTACCTGTAGAACTAACAGCAGCAGGCTAATATAGTGTTGGCAACAATGATCCAGTGGGAAGGCTGGACTTCAATTCATTCTAGTGTTGCAATTTACAGGTGTGTGGAAGCATCCGCTGGTGGAACTCAGCATGTCGATCAGCGGCAGTGGGAGAAAAAGAATGATCAGCGTTTTGGGCCAGAACCCTGCATCAAGACAGTTCTTCTCCCATTGATGCTGCTCCACATGCTGAGATCCTGAAACGCATCTGTTTCACTGGATTCATCATTCTTTGGCTTGGCTTCGCGGACGAAGATTTATGGAGGGGGTAAAAAGTCCACGTCAGCTGCAGGCTCGTTTGTGGCTGACAAGTCCGATGCGGGACAGGCAGACACGATTGCAGCGGTTGCAAGGGAAAATTTGTTGGTTGGGGTTGGGTGTTGGGTTTTTCCTCCTTTGCCTTTTGTCAGTGAGGTGGGCTCTGCGGTCTTCTTCAAAGGAGGTTGCAGCCCGCAAAACTGTGAGGCGCCAAGATGCACGGTTTGAGGCGTTATCAGCCCACTGGCGGTGGTCAATGTGGCAGGCACCAAGAGATTTCTTTAGGCAGTCCTTGTACCTTTTCTTTGGTGCACCTCTGTCACGGTGGCCAGTGGAGAGCTCGCCATATAACACGATCTTGGGAAGGCGATGGTCCTCCATTCTGGAGACGTGACCCATCCAGCGCAGCTGGATCTTCAGCAGCGTGGACTCGATGCTGTCGACCTCTGCCATCTCGAGTACTTCGACGTTAGGGGTGTAAGCGCTCCAATGGATGTTGAGGATGGAGCGGAGACAACGCTGGTGGAAGCGTTCTAGGAGCCGTAGGTGGTGCCGGTAGAGGACCCATGATTCGGAGCCGAACAGGAGTGTGGGTATGACAACGGCTCTGTATACGCTTATCTTTGTGAGGTTTTTCAGTTGGTTGTTTTTCCAGACTCTTTTGTGTAGTCTTCCAAAGGCGCTATTTGCCTTGGCGAGTCTGTTGTCTATCTCATTGTCGATCCTTGCATCTGATGAAATGGTGCAGCCGAGATAGGTAAACTGGTTGACCGTTTTGAGTTTTGTGTGCCCGATGGAGATGTGGGGGGGCTGGTAGTCATGGTGGGGAGCTGGCTGATGGAGGACCTCAGTTTTCTTCAGGCTGACTTCCAGGCCAAACATTTTGGCAGTTTCCGCAAAGCAGGACGTCAAGCGCTGAAGAGCTGGCTCTGAATGGGCAACTAAAGTGGCATCATCTGCAAAGAGTAGTTCACGGACAAGTTTCTCTTGTGTCTTGGTGTGAGCTTGCAGGCGCCTCAGATTGAAGAGACTGCCATCCGTGCGGTACCGGATGTAAACAGCGTCTTCATTGTTGGGGTCTTTCATGGCTTGGTTCAGCATCATGCTGAAGAAGATTGAAAAGAGGGTTGGTGCGAGAACACAGCCTTGCTTCACGCCATTGTTAATGGAGAAGGGTTCAGAGAGCTCATTGCTGTATCTGACCCGACCTTGTTGGTTTTCGTGCAGTTGGATAATCATGTTGAGGAACTTTGGGGGACATCCGATGCGCTCTAGTATTTGCCAAAGCCCTTTCCTGCTCACGGTGTCGAAGGCTTTGGTGAGGTCAACAAAGGTGATGTAGAGTCCTTTGTTTTGTTCTCTGCACTCTTCTTGGAGCTGTCTGAGGGCAAAGACCATGTCAGTGGTTCCTCTGTTTGCGCGAAAGCCGCACTGTGATTCTGGGAGAATATTCTCGGCGACACTAGGTATTATTCTATTTAGTAGAATCCTAGCGAAGATTTTGCCTGCAATCAGACTGCTCAAACTACAGGGGAATCACGTTGGGATTCATCATTGATACACGCATTATTGCATTCATCCAGATTAGCTAGCACTTGAACACAGCTCAGACAGCACAGCCAACAGAATCAATGAAATAGAACAGCTCAATAAATTCAGAAGAATGTTTTGTGTAGAGTGCTAAATTAGGTCAATAGTAGACTAGCTGTTCTGTTTAAGAAAGATTTGAATCCCAAAAAGTAATTATGCAAAAAAATTACATCTGCAATACTTGTCACCTCAAATTACTTTATGCCTACATAAGATTTTGAATGTTTATATAATTTATATAATAAAGTGCTTTGTTTGGGAATAGAATGAAGACTTGCATGAGATTGGATTTCAGAACCAGTTTGCAATATTCCAAACACCTCACTTCAAACATGTAAAAGGTTTTGGGACACTCTTAACTAAATTTAGTTTCTCAATTTGCTGGTCTTATTTGTAGAGATAAATGACAGGTAAAATTCATATACTGTAATTCAATAAAAGCATGGTTAAGTTAATCAGTGGAGCTGTAAACGAATGACTAAGATCACATAAAAATCATTCAGTAGCCCCTTTTCCACTGGCACCCTGTCCCAAGAATTAACTGGAAATTTGCTGGGACAGGGTCCAGTTGAAAAGGAACATTGTCCGAACACCAGCATCAAATGATGTCATTTCACACCAGGGATTAACCACCTCCTCCCCTACTCATATTCCCAGTGTTTGCTGACACCAGCATTCTGATAAAACCAGTGGAAAAGGGACAGCAGAAAGTCACCCATTTCCAGTTGAAGGTGGAACACTCCAATCCCCGGGGATGATTGTGTTCAATGGAAAAACAGTTAGTGTCCCAGTCAAGGGTGGCCCAGTGGAAACAGTGCAAAGGGCTTCCTAAACCAGGACACTATGCAGCTAATTAACTGGGATGCCAGTGAAAAAGGTGCTAAAAAGACTGTCATGTAACAAATCCAAACTTTATACAAATTTAATAGGCCTATATGTGTCTTGAATTAATTTATCACATTTTAATTTAGACATACAGCACAGTAACAGGCCATTTTGGCCCACGAGCCCATGCCACCCAATTAACCTACAAACCTCAGTAAGTTTTGAACAGTGGGAGGAAACTGGAGCCCCTGGGGAAAACCCACGCAAACACGGGGAGAACGTTCCAACTCCTTACAGACAGCATGGGATTTGAATCCCGGTCGCGATCGCTGGCGAAGTAACTAACTGCTACACCAACTGCGATTCCCCTAATCTCCAACAACCTATATCTTTGCATTTGGAAATATCTCAGTTAAACATCTTGCAAGGTTTATGGGAGCATTAATCAGCACAATGGAAATTGAAAACATGCAATGATCTTATTGTTTTAATAAACAGCGTTGATATCAGTGAGCAGGCAATCCCTTGCAATTAATTTGCCTCATTCCAAAGTTTATAAAGTTTATTTGTTGTTATTTTACATCCTGTATGAGCAATCAATTCATGATCCTTTCTGGATCACAAAGGAACAAAACGTGCTGAATATGGATAGCTTTTGAAAGAAAAAAGGGGCATTCAATAAGAGTTCAAGACCTGTGAAGTAATGTTACAGCTATATTAGTTGTACCCCACTTGGAATATTGTGTTCAGTTCTGGTCACCTCTCTTCAGGAAGGATGTGTGCTGAGGAGATTTCGAAGGATATTCCCTGGATTGGAGAGCATACCTCATGAGGGTAGGTTTTTTTTTTGGAACGATGGAGGATGAGTGGCCTAATCGAGGTGTACAAGATCATGAGACGCTCAGATCGTGTGGATGGGAGAGGCTTTTTTCCTCCAGGGTTGAAATGGCTACACAAGGGAACATAGCTTTTAAGTGCTTGGGAGTTAGTACAGGAAGAATGCAAGCGATAAGATTTTCTCACAGAGACTGTTGGGTGTTTGGAATGCACTGCTGGCAAAGGTGGTCTACTTAGGCAAAATAGGATCTTTAAGGAGTCTATAAGATAGGTACATGGAACAGAGAAAATAGAAGGCTTTGCAATAAGGAAAATCTAGACAATTGGTAGTGCATATTTTTAGGTTGGCACAACATGTAAACTGAAGGACCTGTACTGTGTTGTAGGTTTCTATCTTATTTGATCTAGACGATGATGTGATATAATTAAGAGCAGTGTATTTAATTTGACTACACAGAAGTAAAACACACTATCTCGAGTCAGTTTTTTATTTTAGATTTCACCCCCTGCATTTTTCTTTCGTTCAAACACACTGCTGTTAAAATGGAAGTTATCAACACTAATGCAGTAAATAATTGCTATTTTGCCCCTCCATTGTTGGCCGTGCTGAGTTGGTCTGCCTGTAGCATTTATCAGGATGTTGATCAATGGCTGTAGCCCAACCAGGTCTCACCTCTTTCCCATGACGTAGAGAGCACAGATTCCACCCAGTTCAGGCTCTCCCAGATCTGAAGTCAAGACGTTAGCCTCCAGCTAACAACAATCTGCTTTGTGGCCTGAGGTTTGCTGACAAAGTGTCAGGTATCAAGAGCTGATTTTCTGATGTAAACCTACACAAAAATCTCATCCTGAGATGAGCTAAAAAAAAAAATAGTCTTATCACATTCAAAGCCCTAGATTGTCCTTATCCCAATATACTAAAAACTGCATCAATTCAATGAAAGATGTGAAGTGCCAATTGCATTAACAGAAAAAAACATTTGTTCTCTGTCAGCTGACAAGGATCAATAATTTCTTATTATGCTGTAGATCTCTTGTGATATGTTTCAAACTTAGAAGCTCTGCGTTAGTCTCTTTCCTAATATTCCTCTCAACTACATCAATTTTCTGCAGGATTAAACCTTCAAACCAGACTTATTCTGATAGATCCTCCCTCCTTTAATGAAAGCATTCATGGGCTCATCTCATTCAGGTCTCTAATGCGTTCTGCTGCCACGATATAATTGGTCCTGCCGTACTGTCGACAAATTGGCTGCTCACTTCCTGCATTATAACATGCACAGGAAACACCTTGACTGTGATATGTTCTGAAAATGCCAATGCCTTTTTTCATATTTTCTAACATGAAAACTATCATCTGGAGAGTGTCGTCAAAAAATGAAATTGCTACATCTCCCATTGTCTAAATTACATTAATTTTTACTACAAAAGTCTACACGAAGAAATAATGCTGAATGTAATTGTTTACCCCAATAGCAATGTTCCTTTTTAAGGCAACTACTGAACCTAAAACAATGGCAATGCATAATTTAAAACTATTATAGCATTCATATTGCTGAAAAGGATACCTAATTTGCTTAATTACTGTGCAGCAATAATTCAGACCTTAAAATTGAATCATGTTAAAGTGGAAGCAAATTTTAGACTGTTTTCAAGCTCTAAATCTTTCCCATTACTTTAATGAGAACATTGCGAGAATGTAGGTTCTACTCTTGATACTTGTTCTGTGAGTTATCAAAGAATATTGATGAAATAATGAGAGAAACAGTGTGTGGGAAACAATTTCAAACAATGAATTGATATTTTAAATGCATTCAAATGATTGTTTGCTGCCAAGATGAAGTAAAATCGTAAAAATAAATTTATCAGAATATTGAAAAGAACTTGTGTCACAAAATTTGTTTTGCAGTAGCAGTATTGTGTACTACAGATGCAAAAATTGCTATAAATTACACACGCTATTTAAAATTAAATAAATTAGTGCAAAAGAAGAGAAAGAGAGATAGTGTCTTTGGTTCATTGTCCATTCAGAAATCTGATGGCAGAGTGGAAGAAGCTGTTTTTGTAACATTGGGTGTTCGTCTTCAGGCTCGTGAACCTCCTTCCTGATGGTACCAATGAGTAAAGAGCATGGACTAGGTGATGAGGATCCTTGATGATGGAGGCTGCTTTCTTGTGCCACCGCCTCTTATAGATATCCTTAATGGAGTGAAGACTAATGCTCATAATGACTGACTTCACAACCCTCTCTAACCTTGTCCTGTGCAACCAGTCAGAAGGCTCTCCAGTACACCTGTAGAAATTTGCAAGAATCGTTGGTGACATATCAAATCTCTTCAAACTCCTAAAGAAATATAGCTGCGAGATTAAGGTACTGCAGGGACTGTAGTTTATGAAGTTTTTTAAAGAGGCCCAAAATTGTTCCGGCTGGTACATGCACAATGATGGGGGAGAGTCGGGGTCTGGGAGCCGCACACTTCCCACGCCTGTGGTTGCAGGCTGGCATCTGGAAGCCGCGCACCTACCATACCTAGAGCTGCAGGTCAAGTCCTGGGAGCCCGCACCTCCCACGTCTGTGGTTGCAGGTCGGTGTCTGGGAGCCCTGCACCCTGTGGCTGCAGGTAGGGATCTTGGAGCCTCTTATCACCTTTAATCAGGGTTATTAACATAGACTATCAGTGATATCTGATAGCCACTGCAGAAAGATGAAAATGTTTTTCATAATTCATTGTTCATAATTGCAGGGGCCCTTGAAATTATGGGCCCCATAGCATTTGCTATTCTTGCTACTACGTCAATCTGGCCCTGGCCACAGAATAGATCTTCAGAGATGTTGACACCTAAGAATTTGAAGTTTTTTATCCTTTCCACTGCTTACCCCTCGATGAGGACTGGTTTGTGTTCTCCTGTTTCTCTCTCCTGAAGTCCACAATCAGTTCCTTAGTTTGCTAATGTTGAGTGCAAGGTTATTGTTGTGACACCGCTCAACCAACTGATCTATCTTACTCCTGTACTCTTCCTCATTGTCGTGTGTGGTTCTGCCGACAACCGTGGTGTCATCAGGAAATTTATAGATGGCATTTGAAATTGTGCATATCCAGTCATAGATGTAGAGAGAGTGGAGCAGTGGGCAAAGCATGCATTCTGAAGTGTGCCAGTATTGATGGTCAGTGAGAAGTTGTTACTGATCTGCACTGACTGAAGAGTCCAGGATCCAGTTACAGAGGGAGTTTATTAATTGGAGCAAGAATTTGAAGCCAGGTTAACTTTTAACATTAATCTCAGACAGGCAGATTTTTATAAGTAGTGCATTTATAGGTGTGGGGAATGGGTGGATATGGAGAATTTAGATGTGGACTTGGGACAATCACAGTGAATGAATGAACAGGGTGGAGAGTCGATGGCACTTGCAGTTAGATGGGCAAAAAGGAAGTGAAAGCAACTGAACCCAATAGATGGTTCTTAATCCTGAAAGGGGGAGTGTGGTTGCATAACCAAACTGTATGTGCATTCGGTAGTCATATATGAATTCCTCTGAATTCTGTGCACATCATGCTAACGTGTTTGGGGCTTCGAAGATGAACATTTCACCCAAAGGAGGACGTGAAATAATCACAAAATGGCACATGGTTTGATTCCACAAATAAAAAGGATGGATTTTGAATAAGTGCAAGAAATTGGTAGACTGCAATTAATTAATTGCAGCTAGTGCTTCACAGGGAAGAAGATTAGAGTAAAATAACAGAGTAGATAGGTTGGAAATTATACCTTGAGTGAGAGGTTACACGTGTGGTGAAAGGCGCAAAAGATTGTTGCCCTCCTCTCCTGCACTGCTGATTAGAGGGACATCTGGGAACCATTAACATACCTTAATGACCAGATTGTTGAATTAAGAACAAGAGGAAAGATATTCAGGGTTGTCACCAAAAGGACAAAAGGTTTGCACCATTACTGGACATCAAGAAGTATTGCTGTAAATGATTACTCTTGCAAAGACTAAATAATACACGTTTGAAAAGAGAGTGTGGTGAAGACTTACATACTGTGGTGTTTACAGTGCCAGAACACAGATTAACCCTAATTCTGTACAATTCTAGAAGTTTAAATTTAGACATACAGCATGGTAACAGGCCATTTTGGCCCACAAGTCTGTGCCACCCAATTTATACCCAATTAATTGACACCCCTGTTACATTTTGAATGTTATGGAAGTATAGGTTAGACAAAGCCAAGATTTGGTTAAACTCACACTGTCACATGCTGTATAGACAATATACCCCTTTTTTTTTAAATTTTTTATTTTTCACACCATAAATCACATTAACCATGGTACACACTTTTTCCTTTTCACACATATACAGTGCCATTTTCTCCCCCCCACCTCCCTCCTCCCAACCCACCCTCCCCACCCCCCCCTCCCGTCCATTTAAGGTATACAATCTAGGATACATTTAACCAGTCAGACAATGTTGTCACTCAACAAAAATACACCAGAAATTCTACTGAGTCCATGCTTTTCATTTCCTTCTCCTTCCATCAACTTAGGTAATGATTGTCCCCGGTAGGTTTTCGCTATTGTATTTAATGTAAGGCTCCCATATTTGTTCGAATATTTCAATATTATTTCTTAAACTATATGTTATTTTTTCTAATGGAATACATTTATTCATTTCTATATACCATTGTTGTATTTTCAAATTATCTTCCGATTTCCAGGTTGACATAATACATTTTTTTGCTACGGCTAGAGCTATCTTAACAAATCTTTTTTGTGCACCATCCAAATCAATTCCAAATTCTTTGTTTTTTATGTTACTTAGGAGGAAGATCTCTGGATTCTTTGGTATATTGTTTTCTGTAATTTTATTTAATATCTGGTTTAGATCTTCCCAAAATTTTTCTACTTTCTCACATGTCCAGATTGCATGAATTGTTGTTCCCATTTCTTTTTTACATCGAAAACATCTATCAGATACTGTTGGGTCCCATTTATTTAACTTTTGAGGTGTAATGTATAGCCTGTGTATCCAGTTATATTGTATCATACGTAACCTCGTATTTATTGTATTTCTCATCGTTCCGGAGCATAACTTCTCCCATGTTTCCTTTTTTATCTTTATATTTAAATCTTGTTCCCATTTTTGTTTAGTTTTACCATTTGTTTCCTCATTCTCCTTTTCTTGCAGTTTAATATACATATTTGTTATAAATCTTTTGATTAACATTGTATCTGTAATCACATATTCAAGGTTACTTGCCTCTGGCAAACTCAAACTGCTTCCTAATTTATCCTTCAAGTAGGATCTCAATTGGTAATATGCCAGCGCTGTATCTCGAGTTATATTGTACTTATCTTTCATTTGTTCAAAGGATAAGAATCTATTTCCTGAAAAACAATTTTCTATTCTTTTAATCCCTTTTTTTTCCCATTCTCGAAAGGAAAGGTTATCTATTGTAAAAGGGAGTAACTTGTTTTGCGTCAATATTAGTTTTGGTAATTGATAATTTGTTTTATTCCTTTCTACATGAATCTTCTTCCAAATATTGAGGAGATGATGTAATACTGGAGAACTTCTATGTTGTACCAATTTTTCATCCCATTTATATAATATGTGTTCAGGTATCTTTTCCCCTATTTTATCTAATTCTAGTCTCGTCCAATCTGGCTTTTCCCTTGTTTGATAAAAATCTGATAGGTATCTTAATTGTGCGGCTCTATAATAATTTTTAAAGTTTGGCAGTTGTAAGCCTCCTTGTTTATACCATTCTGTTAATTTATCTAGTGCTATCCTCGGTTTCCCCCCTCTCCATAAAAATTTCCTTATTATTTTCTTTAACTCCTTGAAGAATTTCTCTGTCAGTTGTATTAGCAATGCCTGAAATAAGTATAATATCCTTGGAAAAATGTTCATTTTAATACAGTTTATCCTTCCTATTAGTGTTAGTGGTAAATCTTTCCAATGCTCTAAATCTTTTATTTTTTATTCCTTTTATATTATTATCTGTTCTTATCAATTCTACTAGTGGTTCTATAGCTAACACAAACAATAAAGGTGATAGTGGGCATCCCTGCCGTGTTGACCTGCTTAAGTTAAATTGCTTTGATACATGTCCATTTACTGTCACTTTCGCTAACGGTCCCTTATATAATGCTTTAATCCAATTAACATACTTCTCCGGTGAACTGAATTTTTGCAATACTTTGAACAAATAATTCCATTCTACTCTGTCAAAGGCCTTCTCTGCGTCTAAAGCAACTGCTACTGTAGGTGCTTTATTCCCTTCTACTGCATGAATAAATTTACAAATATTGTCTGTTGTGCGTCTTTTTTTGATAAATCCAGTTTGGTCTAAATTTACCATTTTCGGTACATGCTCTGCTAATCTGTTTGCTAATAGTTTAGCTATTATCTTATAATCTGTGTTAAGTAAAGATATTGGTCTATATGACGCTGGTGAGAGTGGATCTTTCCCTTGCTTTAGTATTACTGTAATTATTGCTGTTTTACATGAATCTGGTAAGCTTTGTGTTTTATCAATCTGGTTGATTACTTCCAGGAGGGGTGGAATTAATAAGTCTTTAAATGTTTTGTAGAATTCTATTGGGAATCCATCCTCTCCTGGTGTCTTATTATTTGGTAATTTTTTTATTATCTCTTGTATTTCTACTATTCCAAATGGCTCTGTTAATTAATTTTGTTCCTCTATTTGTAGTTTTGGTAGTTCAATTTTAGTCAGAAACTCATTTATTTTCCCTTCTTTCCCTTTGTTTTCAGTTCGGTATAATTGTTCATAGAATTCTCTAAAGTTTTCCTTAATTTCTTTTGGATTATATGTAATTTGTTTGTCTTTTTTCCTTGATGCCAATACCATTTTCTTAGCTTGTTCTGTCTTAAGCTGCCATGCTAGGATTTTGTGCGTTTTTTCACCTAGTTCATAATATTTCTGTTTTGTCTTCATTATATTCTTCTCCACCTTATATGTTTGTAGTGTTTCATATTTTATTTTTTTATCCGCCAATTCTCTTCTTTTAGTTGTATCTTCCTTCATTACTAATTCTTTTTCAATATTTACTATTTCCCTTTCCAACTGCTCTGTTTCCTGATTATAGTCCTTCTTCATCTTGGTTACATAACTTATTATTTGCCCTCTAATGAACACTTTCATTGCATCCCATAGTATAAACTTATCTTCCACTGATTCCGTATTTATTTCAAAATACATTTTTATTTGTTTTTCAATAAATTCTCTAAAATCCTGACTTTTAAGTAACATGGGGTTTAATCTCCATCTATACATTCTTGGAGGGATGTCCTCTAACTTTACTGTCAATATTAAGGGTGAATGGTCTGATAGTATTCTCGCTTTATATTCTGTTTTTCTTACTCTATCTTGCATACGAGCTGATAACAAAAAATAGGTCTATTCTTGAGTATGTTTTATGTCTAGCCGAATAATATGAATATTCCTTTTCCTTTGGGTGTTGTTTCCTCCATATATCCAAAAGTTGCATTTCTTCCATCGATTTAATTATAAATTTGGTTACTTTGTTCTTTCTGTTAATTTTTTTCCCATTTTTGTCCATATTTGAATCCAAATTCAGGTTGAAATCCCTTCCTATTAATATGTTCCCTTGCGTATTAGCTACCTTCAAAAATATATCTTGCATAAACTTTTGATCTTCTTCGTTAGGTGAATATACATTGAGTAGATTCCAAAACTCCGAATATATCTGACATTTTATCATTACATATCTCCCTGCTGGATCTATTATTTCCTCTTCTATTTTAAGTGGCACATTTTTACTAATTAATATAGCTACTCCTCTTGCCTTTGAATAATACGATGCTGCTGTTACGTGTCCTACCCAATCTCTCTTCAATTTCTTGTGCTCCAATTCAGTTAAATGTGTTTCTTGCACAAATGCTATATCAATTTATCCTCTATTCCATTTCCTTCCCTTATTAATTCTTATCTATACTATCTATATTTTCCTCTAAATACAGATACATTCATATATGCACATTATATATATACACACATATACCTCTTTACCCACATACATATAAATCGTGGTCATTTTTACTCTCATTACATATCTTCGTCTCTCTGGTTGTTTTGTAGTTGTTCTGCAAATTTCCTTGCTTCCTCTGGATCCGAGAATAGTTTTTTTTTCCATAAGATCGTTTTCGATGTATTGAACTCCTTTCTCTTCTTCAGGAGTTCAAAACTTATGTGTCTTTTTAGTTCTCAGTCTTTTGTACTCTCATTACACGTCTTCATCCCTCAGTCAATATACCCCTTCATGAAATAAATTCCTGCATTTATTCTCTCAAAAAGATCAATATATTTATTTGTGCTCAATTAACCCTCTAAAATTCAAATTGATTAGAAAAGAAAAAAATATAATAAATCTGATTTCAAAATAATTAGGTGAAATTTTATTTCCTATAATCACCTGATAGACCCTTGTTTGTGCCACTTGGGGATCTTGCAGAAATGCAACTAGTTTCAAGATCTTGTTCTTAGCATACTCACAAATGTATTGATGAGCCAAAATCTCAAGGGTGAGGAGAAAGACAAAGGTGGAAAGGTTTGTTGTGCACCTTATTTTACATTGCTGTATTACAAAACCATGGACTTTAAGGTGAGTGGATGGGAGATGTCAGTAGTAGTTTTTTTTAACCCTGAGAGTGGTGGGTGCCCGGAACTCGCTGCCAGGGGTGGTGGTGGAGGCTGGGATAAGAGGGACATTGAAAAGATTTAAAAGACTTAAATAGGCACATGGATGAATGAAAAGTAGAGAGTTATGGGCAGTGAGTGATGCAAGGTTTAGATGGTTGTGGAATGGGCCCTACAAAGGTCAGCATGACATTGTGGGCTAAAGGGCCCGTATTGTGCTGTACTGCTCTATCTACTATGATCTGTTCTCAGTCAGCCACTGTCACAGTGCTAATTCTGCTGCTCTATAGAGTCTAGGTGGTGTTCATTCTGAGAGCAGGAAGTCAGAAAGAAGCATTGATGGTAATGATGAGCGTTTATTGTCCCATACATTATACAGTGTACCGATATGCCAAAATTCTTGCTTACTGCCGCAAATTAGGTATGTTAAGCACACCAACAAACAATAAGTATAAATTAAATTAGCACAACACTGCGTAAGAGAAATAAATAACAAGGATAAATAGATTGGTCTTCACAGTAGCAGTTAGTGCAAAAAATGTGCTGTTTCAATCATGGAGACAGATATTCAGGAGTAGTTTATGGTTCAGGTAAAAGTAGTACGGCAAGGTTCAAGAGCTTCATAGTTGTTGGAGGTGGGGAGGTGGGGGGAAAGCTGCTGGACTTCAGGTTTCTGTACCTTCCGGCAGAAGAGATTGTGACCAGGGTTATAGGGGGCCTTTATGATGTGGGATGCTTTGTTGGGGCAGCACGGATGGTCTTCAGTGGAAGTCAGACTTGGCTGGATCTGCCATTTTCTGTGGCCTTCCACATTCATGGGCTCTGGAGGTGCTAAACTTGGTTGTGATGCAACCAACCAATGTCCAATAAAATCCCTGTTTTCTAGAATTCAGGCAACCGGCAAAAAAAAATCATGGAAAATAAATAGGTACAAAATACAAAAGTTTAAAATTGGGGGCCCCTAGTGGTTAGTTTGCCAATCACACCACTTGCAATCTCAAGGAACCAGCAAATTCGCTTAGTCACCATCTACCAATCCCCATAGGTGCTGTATACCAGGGGTTTTACTGTATTAGAAGTCTGATAAAGTGCTCCACAATTTTGATCACAATAGGGTTCCTTTTTGGAAGTGGATGATAACTGGCATGATCAAACATCTTTTGAAGACATTAGCTGAAATGAAGACTTGACTCTCATTTTGTTCACAATTTAATGAATGTCATCAAGCAGAAGTGAAAGGAGTACATTGTATTCCAGATGAATAAATAGGAACTTATGTGGTTCAGATGCTGCATTACTAATCTGACGTGGTGAAACATTTTTAACAGCCAATAAAATCCAGGTGTGTTCCTTAAAATGCACTTCTGAAATAAATTGATGTGAGCAGATTGCTTCTCCTTTTCATGCTCATCAGAAATAACGATTAAATGTTGTGTCTGAGGTACTGATTTAACAATGCAGCTAATTATCCTGATTAGATGTATCTAATCTGATGTGCACTGAATTGGTAGCAAACACAGACAAGTCCTCACACTGGCTGCCTATGTTTCAGTCCTCAACCAATTTTCTTTGGAATAACAATGCATTTTACATTATCTTTCTTTTCCACTTCGATTCTTGAAATGCTATTGATCCTAATTCAAAATGTAAAATTCAACTTTAAAAAAAGTGTTACCGATCTGGAGCAAAAACAAACTGCTGGAGGAATTCACTGCGTTGAGCAGCATCTGTGGAGGTAGTTGGATGTCAGAATAACAGGTCAAGACTCTGCATCAGGATTTGCACCATCCCTCTGCCTCCACAGATGTTACCTGATCCACTGTAGTTTGGTTTTTATGTTTATCATTCTATTGCCAGATTAAATCATAGCTCATAACCAAGCATTTATACTACACCTTTAATAACTTCTAACTGCTCCAGTTTACCTTCAACCAAACATTTTTCATATATACTCAGTGCTGTATAGTAGGAAGCCTGGCATCAACTTGCAAATTGCAGTGCCCTTGAAAATATGCTATTCTCTTGATGAATGGACCTCGCTGAAGGAAAAATCCTGTCTGATCTTGTATTTAATTTTTTTAAATGTAGAGGTACAGTACAGTAACAGGCTCTTCCATCCCACATCGCACACCACCCAATTACATCCAATTAACCAACCAACCCTGTGTGTCTTCGGAAAGTGGGAGGAAACCCACATGGACATGGGGAGAATGTACAGACTACGCCAGATTCAAACTCTGGTCGCTGGCACCATAATAACATTGTGTAAACTATTACGCTAACTGTGTTGTCCAAATGAAAACTTCATATCAAAACTCACAAGCTATTTTTTGACTAATACTACATCTTCACTAGATTACAAGATATAGGAGAAAAAGTAGGCCCATCAAGTCTGCTTTTCCATTCTAAACACGAGCTGATCCAACCTCCCACTCTGCCCCACACCCCAGCTTTCTCCTTGCAACCCTTGATGCCCTGACTAATCAAATACATGTCGATCTCTGCCTTAAAAACACCCAACAACCACGATTCTACCAAAATGCATGACCATACACTTCCCAGCATCTGCCACCTCTTTGCCTTTTCTCCTACTCTATCCCAGTCTCTCTGCAGCCTTTCAGTATCCTCAGCACCACCTATTTTAGTATCATCTACTAATTTAGCTACAATGCCATCTATTCCATAATCCAAATAATTTATATACAACATAAAAAGAAGCAGCCCAACTCCGACCTCTGCGGGGCAACACTGGCAACCATTAGCCAATAAAGAGGATCTCTTTATTCCTATTCTGTTTCCTGCTGACCAGCCAATGCTCTACCCATGCTAGTATCCTTCCTTTAATTCCGTGGGCTTTAATCATGTTTAGCAGCCTCGTGTGGCACCTTGTTTTTTTTTTATTTTTTATTTTTTATTTTTCACACCATAAATCACATTAACCATGGTACACACTTTTTCCTTTTCACACATATACAGTGCCATTTTCTCCCCCCCCCTCCCTCCTCCCAACCCACCCTCCCCACCCCCCCCCTCCTGTCCATTTAAGGTATACAATCTAGGATACATTTAACCAGTCAGACAATGTTGTCACTCAACAAAAATACACCAGAAATTCTACTGAGTCCATGCTTTTCATTTCCTTCTCCTTCCATCAACTTAGGTAATGATTGTCCCCGGTAGGTTTTCGCTATTGTATTTAATGTAAGGCTCCCATATTTGTTCGAATATTTCAATATTATTTCTTAAACTATATGTTATTTTTTCTAATGGAATACATTTATTCATTTCTATATACCATTGTTGTATTTTCAAATTATCTTCCAATTTCCAGGTTGACATAATACATTTTTTTGCTACGGCTAGAGCTATCTTAACAAATCTTTTTTGTGCACCATCCAAATCAATTCCAAATTCTTTGTTTTTTATGTTACTTAGGAAGAAGATCTCTGGATTTTTTGGTATATTTTTTTCTGTAATTTTATTTAATATCTGGTTTAGATCATCCCAAAATTTTTCTACTTTCTCACATGTCCAGATTGCATGAATTGTTGTTCCCATTTCTTTTTTACATCGAAAACATCTATCAGATACTGTTGGGTCCCATTTATTTAACTTTTGAGGTGTAATGTATAGCCTGTGTATCCAGTTATATTGTATCATACGTAACCTCGTATTTATTGTATTTCTCATCGTTCCAGAACATAACTTCTCCCATGTTTTCTTTTTTATCTTTATATTTAAATCTTGTTCCCATTTTTGTTTAGTTTTACCATTTGTTTCCTCATTCTCCTTTTCTTGCAGTTTAATATACATATTTGTTATAAATCTTTTGATTATCATTGTATCTGTAATCACATATTCAAAGTTACTTGCCTCTGGCAAACTCAAACTGCTTCCTAATTTATCCTTCAAGTAGGATCTCAATTGGTAATATGCCAGCGCTGTATCTTGAGTTATATTTCATCAATCTTTCATTTGTTCAAAGGATAAGAATCTATTTCCTGAAAAACAATTTTCTATTCTTTTAATCCCTTTTTTTTCCCATTCTCGAAAGGAAAGGTTATCTATTGTAAAAGGGAGTAACTTGTTTTGCGTCAATATTAGTTTTGGTAATTGATAATTTGTTTTATTTCTTTCTACATGAATCTTCTTCCAAATATTGAGGAGATGATGTAATACTGGAGAACTTCTATGTTGTACCAATTTTTCATCCCATTTATATAATATGTGTTCAGGTATCTTTTCCCCTATTTTATCTAATTCTAATCTCGTCCAATCTGGCTTTTCCCTTGTTTGATAAAAATCTGATAGGTATCTTAATTGTGCGGCTCTATAATAATTTTTAAAGTTTGGCAGTTGTAAGCCTCCTTGTTTATACCATTCTGTTAATTTATCTAGTGCTATCCTCGGTTTCCCCCCTCTCCATAAAAATTTCCTTATTATTTTCTTTAACTCCTTGAAGAATTTCTCTGTCAGTTGTATTGGCAATGCCTGAAATAAGTATAATATCCTTGGAAAAATGTTCATTTTAATACAGTTTATCCTTCCTATTAGTGTTAGTGGTAAATCTTTCCAATGCTCTAAATCGTCCTGTAATTTTTTTCATTAGTGGATAATAATTGAGTTTATATAGTTGGCCGAGATTTTTGTTTATTTGTACACCTAGGTATCTTATTGCTTGCATTTGCCATCTAAATGGTGATTCCTTCTTAAATTTTGAGAAATCCGCATTATTCATAGGCATTGCTTCACTTTTATTTACGTTTATCTTGTAACCCGACACTTCTCCATATTCCTTCAATTTCTTATATAATTCTTTTTTTGATAGTTCTGGTACTGTTAAGTACACTATAACATCATCCGCAAATAAACTGATTTTATATTCCTTGTCTTTTATTTTTATTCCTTTTATATTATTATCTATTCTTATCAGTTCTGCTAGTGGTTCTATAGCTAACTCAAACAATAAAGGTGATAGTGGGCATCCCTGCCGTGTTGACCTACTTAAGTTAAATTGCTTTGATACATGTCCATTTACTTTCACTTTCGCTAACGGTCCCTTATATAATGCTTTAATCCAATTAATATACTTCTCCGGTAAACTGAATTTTTGCAATACTTTGAATAAATAATTTCATTCTACTCTGTCAAAGGCTTCTCTGCGTCTAAAGCAACTGCTACTGTAGGTGCTTTATTTCCTTCTACTGCATGAATTAAGTTAATAAATTTACAAATATTGTCTGTTGTGCGTCTTTTTTTGATAATTCCAGTTTGGTCTAAATTTACCATTTTCGGTACATGCTCTGCTAATCTGTTTGCTAATAGTTTAGCTATTATCTTATAATCTGTGTTAAGTAAAGATATTGGTCTATATGACGCTGGTGAGAGTGGATCTTTCCCTTGCTTTAGTATTACTGTAATTATTGCTGTTTTACATGAATCTGGTAAGCTTTGTGTTTCATCAATCTGGTTGATTACTTCCAGGAGGGGCGGAATTAATAAGTCTTTAAATGTTTTGTAGAATTCTATTGGGAATCCATCCTCTCCTGGTGTCTTATTATTTGGTAATTTTTTTATTATCTCTTGTATTTCTACTATTCCAAATGGCTCTGTTAATTAATTTTGTTCCTCTATTTGTAGTTTTGCTAGTTCAATTTTAGTCAGAAATTCATCTATTTTCCCTTCTTTCCCTTCGTTTTCAGTTCGGTATAATTGTTCATAGAATTCTCTAAAGTTTTCCTTAATTTCTTTTGGATTATATGTAATTTGTTTGTCTTTTTTCCTTGATGCCAATACCATTTTCTTAGCTTGTTCTGTCTTAAGCTGCCATGCTAGGATTTTGTGCGTTTTTTCTCCTAGTTCATAATATTTCTGTTTTGTCTTCATTATATTTTTCTCCACCTTATATGTTTGTAGTGTTTCATATTTTATTTTTTTATCCGCCAATTCTCTTCTTTTAGTTGTATCTTCCTTCATTACTAATTCTTTTTCTATATTTACTATTTCCCTTTCCAACTGCTCTGTTTCCTGATTATAGTCCTTCTTCATCTTGGTTACATAACTTATTATTTGCCCTCTAATGAATGCTTTCATTGCATCCCATAGTATAAACTTATCTTCCACTGATTCCGTATTTATTTCAAAATACATTTTAATTTGTTTTTCAATAAATTCTCTAAAATCCTGCCTTTTAAGCAACATGGGGTTTAATCTCCATCTATACATTCTTGGAGGGATGTCTTCTAACTTTACTGTCAATATTAAGGGTGAATGGTCCGATAGTATTCTAGCTTTATATTCTGGTTTTTTTACTCTATCTTGCATACGAGCTGATAACAAAAATAGGTCTATTCTTGAGTATGTTTTATGTCTAGCCGAGTAATATGAATATTCCTTTTCCTTTGGGTGTTGTTTCCTCCATATATCCAAAAGTTGCATTTCTTCCATCGATTTAATTATAAATTTGGTTACTTTGTTCTTTCTGTTAATTTTTTTCCCAGTTTTGTCCACATTTGAATCCAAATTCAGGTTGAAATCCCCTCCTATTAATATGTTCCCTTGCGTATCTGCTATCTTCAAAAAGATATCTTGCATGAACTTTTGATCTTCTTCGTTAGGTGAATATACATTGAGTAGATTCCAAAACTCCGAATATATCTGACATTTTATCATTACATATCTCCCTACTGGATCTATTATTTCCTCTTCTATTTTAAATGGCACATTTTTACTAATTAATATAGCTACTCCTCTTGCTTTTGAATTATACGATGCTGCTGTTACGTGTCCTACCCAATCTCTCTTTAATTTCTTATGTTCCAATTCAGTTAAATGTGTTTCTTGCACAAATGCTATATCAATTATTTCTTTTTTCAGTAAATTTAGCAGTTTCTTCCTTTTAATTTGGTTATGTATTCCATTAATATTTAAAGTCATATAGTTCAATGTAGCCATTTTATACTTTGTTTATCTTCCCTTTCCGTTTCTCCATCATTACTTTTCCTTCTTATCCATTTCTGTTTTCTTGTTTTGAATCCTTTTTAAGACAACATTCCTAAAACATCAAACATTTTCCTTATTCTCCTATTTAAAACTTCTTTAGCCCCAATCCCCCCTTCCCCTCCTGAGTTGTCCTTTATCCCTTGTCGGACAACCACATCTCCCCTCTCCATTTGGATTTGCGAATTCACTCGCAAGCGTCAGCTGATTTTGCAGTGACCGTAATACCCCCCCACCCAGCCCCCCCCAGAAAAGATTTCGCTTTTCATATGTGACAAAGGTCACTCTTTTAATTCCCTCCTTATTCCCTCTATTCCATTTCCTTCCCTTATTAATTCTTGTCTATACTATCTATATTTCCCTCTAAATACGGATACATTCATGTATGCACATTATACATATACACTCATATACCTCTTTACCCACATACATATAAATCGTGGTCATTTTTACTCTTGTTACATGTCTTCATCTCTCTGTTTGTTTTGTAGTTGTTCTGCAAATTTCCTTGCTTCCTCTGGATCCGAGAATAGTTTTTTTTTCCCATAAGATCGTTTTCGATGTTTTGAACTCTTTCCTCCTCTTTAGGAGCTCAAAACTTATGTCTTTTTAGTTTGCAGTCTTTTGTACTCTCGTTAGACGTCTTCATTTCTCAGTCTATTTTGTAATTTTTCTGCAAATTTTCGTGCTTCCTCTGGATCCGAGAATAGTCTGTTTTGTTGTCCTGGAATAAATATTTTCAATACCGCTGGATGCTTTAGTATAAATTTATACCCTTTCTTCCATAAAATCGCCTTTGCTGTATTGAACTCCTTTCTCTTCTTCAGGATTTCAAAACTTATATCTGGATAAATGAAGATTTTTTGCCCTTTGTACTCCAGTGGCTTATTGTCCTCTCTTACTTTTTCCATTGTTTTCTCCAGTACCTTTTCTCTTGTAGTATATCTTAAGAATTTTACTAAAACCGATCTTGGCTTTTGTTGTGATTGTGGTTTAAAGGCCAATGCTCTATGTGCCCTTTCTATTTCCATTTCTTGCTGTAGTTCTGGACATCCTAGGATCCTAGGGATCTAATCTTTTATAAACTCTCTCATATTCTTGCCTTCTTCATCTTCCTTAAGGCCCACTATCTTTATGTTATTTCTTCTGTTATAATTTTCCATTATATCTATTTTTTGAGCTAACAGTTCTTGTGTCTCTTTAACTTTTTTATTAGATTCCTCTAATTTCTTTTTTAAGTCCTCTACCTCCATTTCTACTGCTGCTTCTCGTTCTTGCACCTTGTCCATTCTTTTTCCCATTTCTGATAAGGTCATATCTATTTTATTCATTTTCTCTTCTGTGTTGTTTATTCTTCTTCTTAAATCATCAAATTCCTGCGCTTGCCATTCTTTAAATGACTCCATGTATTCTTTAATAAGAGAAAGTACATCCTTTATCTTGCCTTTCCCTTCTTCTTCTATTTCACTGTACTCTTCCTCTTCCTCTTCTTCTTCCTCTGGGTTGGCCATCTGTTGTTTCTTTGTTGCCCTTTTCTTCTCTTCTTTCTTGTTTTCGTTGTCTTCTGTGTTCTCCTCTTGCTGCAGGTGTTCTGCAGCTGTCGTTGCCGGCTGTGGAGATCGACTCCCCAGCTGGTCACCCCTCCCGTCGGTGTGTTTTTTTTCATTTTACTCGGCCCAGCGAGCCATTTTTGTAGTCCATATTCTACCGACCTGAGGGAGCGGGTTTCTCTCTCCACCGCGGGCCTCTTCGAACAGGTAAGGCCTTTTCCTTCATCTTCCGTTGTCTTCTCTTCCTCTCTTCTTACCGTTGGTTTCGACTTTTCTTTTTTCGTCGCCATCTTCTTTCCACCTTTATATTCACTTTACTTTGATTTTTATTTCTGTGCCTTTGTGTTTTGCTTTGTTTTTTCTGACTTTTCTGGAGAGGGCTGGAGTTCACCGTCCGGCCACTACTCCATCACGTGACTCCTTGTGTGGCACCTTGTTGAAGGCCTTTTGAAAGTCTAAATACACAACATCCACTGCATCTGCCTGTCTATCCTATTGTGATCTCTTCAAAAAAAATTGCAATAGGTTTGTCAGAGATTACTTTATTTTAAAGAAACCATGCTGACTTAGGCCCATCTTTTCATGTTGTGTAACTTCATCCTTGATATTCAACTCCAACAGCTTCCCAACCACCGATGTCAGGCTAATAGGTCCGTGACTTCCTTTGCCTCCAGCCCACCAGAACCATGCCAGAATCCATTGATTCCTGGAAAATCAAGTTACCCATAACCCACAGCCTGTGTGGGTTCCTCACCAGCAAGTTACCAACAGCTCACGGCCTGTGCATGTCCTTCAGCTGCAGAACTCCTCACCGGTCTGCCACTGTGCTGTCCTTAGGGTCACGTCTTCTCTGTCACCTTCTCAAAGAGGGGGGTGTTTTTCCCATTTTTGGTTCCCTGCCCCAGTCTGCTGCTTCTTTAGTACCTGAAATTCCTCGAGGCCTCTGCTGAGCATAGGTGCTGCCATCTTGGGTGCAGTTCCCGCAGTCGCGGGGTTTTAAATAAAGAACTGTTCGCTCCTTTAACAGTCCATTTAAAGCCTGCACGGAGCTGTCAGCAGTAGATTTGGCGGTAGGACCCTGCAGGGGAGTGCTGTGTCTGCTCCCACTCTCGCCGGGCCCACACCAGTGGCAGCACTTCTATTACAGCAGCTACTGCAATGTTGCCATTTTATTTAGCACCACGCTAACCGCTGCTCTAACTATGCTGTCCAATATTGAGAGAAATATTCTCTTCAGTACAAGCAATGTCAAAATCCTCTAAAGTAAATAAATGTTAAACAAAGCAGAATGTCAATTGATTTAATATACAAAAAGAGAGCATGTTGGAACTTAATGCTTTGCTCTTGTTCCTTTGTCTTGAAAAATGGGAAAATTCTATGCGTTTAATAATGGAGCAGCAAACTCAAAACTTACAAACAATTAATTCATTATTTCTATTACAATCTTTAAAATTATTTACTAACATTTCATGAAGCATATGAAAGAAAATCATGTTATTTTACTATATTAGAAATATAATAAGCAAAACATAAACAAATCACTGGTGAAGCTACAATGACCTTATATGGGTGAGATTGCTACCTGTGAAGTTATTGCACGTGCATGTTTGATGGTCGTGCTTGCAATTATAAGTTTAAGTGAGTCATGAAACAGTGCCAGTAAAATCCATTTGTCGCAGTTTGTGCTGCAGTTGTCTACCTTTGAAAGACGTTTCTCCATAGATCAGAGATCTCATTCGATGTGTATTCCTGCAGAGGTTTATCGGGAGAGAAATGTGGTCTTGGCCACTTCCCCACAGTTGTGGGTTGCTCTGGAACTTTGTGTCCTTCACGGAGAGATTCATCCTTTCAAACATAATGTAGTTTTTGCATCAGTCACCTATAGGGTGAACCCCCCTTGATGTACAGGGTCCTTTTTGGAATGTAATTATAGGAAGCAACCACCATGTGTCATTTCCAGGATAACTCAATTTTAATACGCATTATTGAAATAGGATCCCGTAAAGTAATGAAGTGAGATTTTTTAAAAGTTTGGTAGCGTTCATAATGTGATCCTCGTAGACAGGACCATTAGGTGACATGCTTGCTTCACAGAAAGGAAACATCAAAAATAATCACAAAATTGGATCTCTCTTGTGTCCCTCCATCTGTACCTCCTGCTGGCTCAGGAGAGGGATTGAACTATTGATGGAGCAATCCTACCCTGATCACACTCTCTTCTCCCCCTCTTCTGTCAGGCAGAAGATACATCTGCTTGAGAGCTTGAAGTTCCAGATTCAAGGACAAAATCTGTCCTACTCTTCGCAAACTCTTAAATGGATCTCAAACTAGTAAAAGACGATGTCTTTGCAGTCTTTTATAATTGCTTTTCTCTACATCCTATTTTTGTACTTTTCACTCCACCAATTGCCTACTGTAACGCTACTCCCTATACTATTGCATTATTTCTTTGTATAATACACAAAATTGCTGGAGAATCTCAGCAGGTCATGCAGCATCTATAAGAAGTAAAGGGTGGCGAATGTTTCAGGCCTGAGCCCTTTGTCAAGGTATGAGCAAAAAGCTGGCAGATGCTTGAATAAAAAGGTGGGGGAGAGGAGAGGATCCAGGGCAGGGGGAGGAGCACAGGTTAGCATAGCATAGATGGTTATGGGTGGAAGGGTAGAAGAGAAAATAGCTGAGGTGCAAAATTAATCAATACGTAGGGTCTAAAGTGGGACTATCCCCAAAAACACCCCTAACTCTGAATAGATTAGTCATATAGGTGATAGACAAGAAGATCCTGGACACCTGGTACCGAAAGAGGATCAGAAGTATCAAGGACAGTTATGAGCGGGGGCAATTGATGACATTTGAGCAACTCAGAAATAAAAATGATTTGTCAAATGAGATGTTCCTCTGTCACCTTCAGATAAGATCATTTTTGAGGGACAAATTGGAAAGGGGAACACAGGGAAGTTCATCTCAGTGATGTATTTCTTACTCCAAGCAAAAGGCCCTAAACCAGGCCTCCACAAATCAAGGCAATGGTGGGAGTCAGACTTAGAAACAACGATTGATGGGCAGTGCTGGTCAGACCTGTGTCAAAAGAGCATGACTGCGATTATTAATGCGTCGTATAAGCTGGTGCAGTATAACTTTCTTCACCAGCTATATTTGACACAACAAAAATTGAATGCTAAACCAGAAATTTCAGATCAATGCTTTAGATGTGGCATTGAGACAGGAACCTTTGTGCATGCAACCTGGACATGTACCAAGGTGAGATCCTTTCTAGGTGGAACTAGGCCAAGCTCTAGAAAAAAAAAATCACAGGTAAAGAATTCCCACAGGACCCAGAACTGTTCCTATTGGGAAATATGATGGGCATAAGGCTTAACGTGAAGCTGTCCATATTCCAAATCCAATTTGCAATGATCGCATTGGCAGTGGCTAGGAAATGCACAGCGGTTACCTGGAAATCTGACTCTCACTTGGGCATTGCTCGCTGGAATGCGGAAATGCAAAACTGTTGTCCCCTGGAGAAAATTACCTATAACTTAAGGAAATAATATAACATATTTAAATTTTATAGGAGTACAGTTATAGTCTGGATCTGCATGCCTCACTTCCCTGCCTTCCCCATCTACCCTTCCACTGAGGGAGGGACGGGAGGGGGAGGGGGTCCATTCCAGCCCAATCAAGTAAAGTCAAGAAAAATGGTACAGCCTCGGTGCCAGCTATCGGGTCATGACAAATCCCTGATATGTCCTCAAACTTCGTTGTAGGTGTCTTGAATGTTGTTCTTAATTGTGGTCTGTCGAGAAGCGGGTGGAGAGAAAATGACTCGGAATCGACGGTGAATCTTGTAAATAATGGATAACTGTAATTTGTGATTGATTACTGGAAATTGAAAATCTATAAATAAGATATTCAAAAAAAACTTGAGTTGATATAGGAGGGGTAGCCCTGAATGGGAAGGAAAGGGGTATGGAGTGAGAGGAAAGGGGACAGAGGGATAAAGAAAGAGGGACTCGCAGGAGGAATTTAGTGGATACTGGAGGTCAATGTTATTGTCGTCTGGTTGGAGAGTACCCAGATGGAATATGAGGTATTGTTCCTCCAATTTGTGGGTCATCTTGGTTTGGCAGTCCATATCAGTATGGGAATGGTGTGGATGGCCACTGGGAGGTCCCTGGTATTGCAGTGGACAGAGTGAGAGTGACCAACAAACCAATCTTCCAGTCTGTGTCTAGTCGCTCCTATGTAGAGGAGCCACAATGAGAAAACCAGATGTAGTAGATAATCCCTGCAGGTTCACAAGTGAAGTGTTACTTCACTTTTTTCTTTGTTTTCTTTAGTTGTTTATTTGTCATTATTGCACTACCCAATATGAGTTGACTTGCCTAGATGCACGCAAAATGAAATTGAATTCAAAAATTCAGTTCAGTACAATTCAAGATACTTTTTTTAAAATTTTTTTATTTTTCACACCATAAATCACATTAGCCATGATATACAGTTTTTCTTTTTCACACATATACAGTGACTTTTTCTCCCCCCCCCCTTCCTCCTCCCAAGCCACCCCCCCACCCCCCCCTCTCATCCATTTTAGGTATACAATCTAGGTTGCATTAAACCAGTCAGACAATGTTGTCATTCAACAAAAATACACCAGAAATTCTACTGAGTCCATTCTTTTCTTTCCTTCTCCTTCCATCAACTTAGGTAATGTTTGTCCCCGGTAGGATTTTGCTATTGTATTTAATGTAAGGCTCCCATATTTGTTCGAATATTTCAATATTATTTCTTAAACTATATGTTATTTTTTCTAATGGAATACATTTATTCATTTCTATATACCATTGTTGTATTTTCAAATTATCTTCCAATTTCCAGGTTGACATAATACATTTTTTTGCTACGGCTAGGGCTATCTTAACAAATCTTTTTTGTGCATCCTCCAAATCAATTCCAAATTCTTTGTTTTTTATGTTACTTAGGAGAAAGATCTCTGGATTCTTTGGTATATTGTTTTCTGTTATTTTATTTAATATCTGATTGAGATCATCCCAAAATTTTTCTACTCTCTCACATGTCCAGATTGCATGAATTGTTGTTCCCATTTCTTTTTTACATCGAAAACATCTATCAGATACTGTTGGGTCCCATTTATTTAACTTTTGAGGTGTAATGTATAGTCTGTGTAACCAATTATATTGTATCATACGTAGCCTCGTATTTATTGTATTTCTCATCGTTCCAGAACATAATTTCTCCCATGTTTCCTTTTTTATCTTTATATTTAAATCTTGTTCCCATTTTTGTTTAGTTTTACCATTTGTTTCCTCATTCTCCTTTTCTTGCAGTTTAATATACATATTTGTTATAAATCTTTTGATTAACATTGTATCTGTAATCACATATTCAAAGTTACTTCCCTCTGGTAAACTCAAATTGCTTCCTAATTTATCCTTCAAGTAGGATCTCAGTTGGTAATATGCCAGCGCTGTATCTCCAGTTATATTGTACTTATCTCTCATTTGTTCAAAGGATAAGAATCTACTTCCTGAAAAACAATTTTCTATTCTTTTAATCCCTTTTTTTCCCCATTCTCTAAAGGAAAGGTTATCTATTGTAAAAGGGAGTAGCTTATTTTGCGTCAATATTAGTTTTGGTAATTGATAATTTGTTTTATTTCTTTCTACATGAATCTTCTTCCAAATATTGAGGAGATGATGTAATACTGGAGAAGTTCTATGTTGTACCAATTTTTCATCCCATTTATATAATATGTGTTCAGGTATCTTTTCCCCTATTTTATCTAATTCTAATCTCGTCCAGTCTGGTTTTTCCCTTGTTTGATAAAAGTCTGATAGGTATCTTAATTGTGCGGCTCTATAATAATTTTTAAAGTTTGGCAATTGTAAGCCTCCTTGTTTATACCATTCTGTTAATTTATCTAGTGCTATCCTCGGTTTCCCCCCTCTCCACAAAAATTTCCTTATTATTTTCTTTAACTCTTTGAAGAATTTTTCTGTCAGTTGTATTGGCAGTGCCTGAAATAAGTATAATATCCTTGGAAAAATGTTCATTTTAATACAGTTTATCCTTCCTATCAGTGTTAGTGGTAGATCTTTCCAATGCTCTAAATCATCCTGTAATTTTTTCATTAGTGGATTATAATTGAGTTTATATAATTGGCCTAGATTTTTGTTTATTTGTACACCTAGGTATCTTATTGCCTGCATTTGCCATCTGAATGGAGATGCCTTCTTAAATTTTGAGAAATCCGCATTATTCATAGGCATTGCTTCACTTTTATTTACGTTTATCTTGTAACCTGACACTTCTCCATATTCCTTCAATTTCTTATATAATTCTTTTATTGATAGTTCTGGTTCTGTTAAGTACACTATAACATCATCCGCAAATAGACTGATTTTATATTCCCTGTCTTTTATTTTTATTCCTTTTATATTATTATCTATTCTTATCAATTCTGCTAGTGATTCTATAGCTAGCGCAAACAATAAAGGTGATAGTGGGCATCCCTGCTGCGTTGACCTGCTTAAGTTAAATTGCTTTGCTACATGTCCATTTACTGTCACTTTCGCTAACGGTCCCTTATATAATGCTTTAATCCAATTAATATACTTCTCCGGTAACTGAATTTTTGCAATACTTTGAACAAATAATTCCATTCTACTCTGTCAAAGGCTTCTCTGCGTCTAAAGCAACTGCTACTGCAGGTGCTTTATTTCCTTCTACTGCATGAATTAAGTTAATAAATTTACAAATATTGTCTGTTGTGCGTCTTTTTTTGATAAATCCAGTTTGGTCTAAATTTACCATTTTCGGTACCTGTTCTGCTAATCTGTTTGCTAATAGTTTAGCTATTATCTTATAATCTGTGTTTAGCAAAGATATTGGTCTATATGATGCTGGTGAGAGTGGATCTTTCCCTTGTTTTAGTATTACTGTAATTATTGCTGTTTTACATGAATCTGGTAAGCTTTGTGTTTCATCAATCTGGTTGATTACATCCAGGAGGGGCGGAATTCATAAGTCTTTAAATGTTTTGTAGAATTCTATTGGAAATCCGTCCTCTCCTGGTGTCTTATTATTTGGTAATTTTTTTATTATCTCTTGTATTTCTACTATTCCAAATGGTTCTGTTAATTTATTTTGTTCCTCTATTTGTAGTTTTGGTAGTTCAATTTTAGTCAAAAATTCATCTATTTTCCCTTCTTTCCCTTCGTTTTCAGTTCGGTATAATTGTTCATAGAATTCTCTAAAGTTTTCCTTAATTTCTTTTGGATTATATGTAATTTGTTTGTCTTTTTTCCTTGATGCCAATACCATTTTCTTAGCTTGTTCTGTCTTAAGCTGCCATGCTAGGATTTTGTGCGTTTTGTCACCCAGTTCATAATATTTCTGTTTTGTCTTCATTATATTCTTCTCTACCTTATATGTTTGTAATGTTTCATATTTTATTTTTTTATCCGCCAATTCTCTTCTTTTAGTTGTATCTTCCTTCATTGCTAATTTTTTTTCTATGTTTACTATTTCCCTTTCCAACTGCTCTGTTTCCTGATTATAGTCCTTCTTCATCTTGGTTACATAACTTATTATTTGCCCTCTAATGAACACTTTCATTGCATCCCATAGTATAAACTTATCTTCCACTGATTCCGTATTTATTTCAAAATACATTTTTATTTGTTTTTCAATAAATTCTCTAAAATCCTGACTTTTAAGTAACATGGGGTTTAATCTCCATCTATACATTCTTGGAGGGATGTCCTCTAGCTTTACTGTCAATATTAAGGGTGAATGGTCCGATAGTATTCTCGCTTTATATTCTGTTTTTCTTACTCTATCCTGCATACTAGCTGATAACAAAAATAGATCTATTCTTGAGTATGTTTTATGTCTAGCCGAGTAGTATGAGTATTCCTTTTCTTTTGGGTTTTGTTTCCTCCATATATCCAAAAGTTTCATTTCTTGCATTGATTTAATTATAAATTTGGTTACTTTGTTCTTTCTGTTAATTTTTCCCCCGTTTTATCCATATTTGGATCCAAATTCAGGTTGAAATCCCCTCCTATTAGTATGTTCCCTTGCGTATTAGCTACCTTCAAAAAGATATTTTGCATAAACTTTTGATCTTCTTCGTTAGGTGAATATACATTAAGTAGATTCCAAAACTCCGAATATATCTGACATTTTATCATTACATATCTCCCTGCTGGATCTATTATTTCCTCTTCTATTTTAAATGGCACATTTTTACTAATTAATATAGCCACTCCTCTTGCTTTTGAATTATACGTTGCTGCTGTTACATGTCCTACCCAATCTCTCTTTAATTTCTTGTGCTCCAATTCAGTTAAGTGTGTTTCTTGGACAAATGCTATATCAATTTTTTCCTTTTTCAGTAAATTTAGTAGTTTCTTCCTTTTAATTTGGTTATGTATTCCATTAATATTTAAAGTCATATAGTTCAGCGTAGCCATTTTATACTTTGTTTATCTTCTCTTTCCGTTTTTCCATCATTACCTTTCCTCCTTTTCCATTTCTGTTTTCTTATTTTCAACTCTTTATAAGACAACATTCCTACAACATCCAACATTTTCCTTATTCTCCTATTTATATCTTCTTTATCCCCAATCTCCCCTTCCCCTCCTGAGTTGTCCTTTATCCCTTGTCGGACAACCACATCTCCCCTCTCCATTTGGGTTTGCGAATCCACTCGCAAGCGTCAACTGATTTTGCAGTGACCGCTATTTCCCCCCACCCAGCCCCCCCCAGAAAAGATTTCACTTTTCATATGTAACAAAGGTCACTCTTTTAATTCCCTCCTTATTCTCTCTATTCCATTACCTTCCCTTATTAATTCTTGTCTATACTATCTATATTTTCCTCTAAGTACAGATACATTCACGTATGCATATTGTATATATTCACTCTTATACCTCTTTACCCACATACATATCAATCGTGATCATTTTTACTCTCATTACCCGTCTTCATCCCTCAGTCTATTTTTGTAATTGTTCTGCAAATTTTCGTGCTTCTTCTGGGTCCGAGAATAGTCTGTTTTGTTGTCCTGGAATAAATATTTTCAATACCGCTGGATGCTTTAGTATAAATTTATACCCTTTCTTCCATAAAATTGCCTTTGCTGTATTGAACTCCTTTCTCTTCTTTAGGAGTTCAAAACTTATATCTGGATAAATGAAGATTTTTTGCCCTTTATACTCCAGTGGTTTGTTGCCCTCTCTTACTTTATCCATTGTCTTCTCCAGTACCTTTTCTCTTGTAGTATATCTTAGGAATTTTACTAAAATAGATCTTGGTTTTTGTTGTGGTTGTGGTTTAAAGGCCAATGCTCTATGTGCCCTTTCTATTTCCATTTCTTGCTGTAGTTCTGGACATCCTAGGGTCTTTGGGATCCAATCTTTTATAAACTCCCTCATATTCTTGCCTTCTTCATCTTCCTTAAGGCCCACTATCTTTATGTTATTCCTTCTGTTATAATTTTCCATTATATCTATTTTTTGAGCTAACAGTTCTTGTGTCTCTATCGCTTTTTTATTAGATTCCTCCAATTTCTTTTTTAAGTCTTCTACCTCCATTTCTGCTGCTACTGCCCGCTCTTCCATCTTGTCCATTTTCTTTCCCATTTCTGTTAAGGTCATATCTATTTTATTCATTTTCTCTTCTGTGTTGTTTATTCTTCTTCTTAAATCATTAAATTCCTGTGTTTGCCATTCTTTAAATGACTCCATGTATCCTTTAATAAGAGAAAGTACCTCCTTTATCTTGCCTTTCCCTTCTTCTTCTATTTCACTGTACTCTTCCTCTTCCTCTTCTTCTTCCTCTGGGTTGGCCATCTGTTGTTTCTTTGTTGCCCTCTTCTTCTCTTCTTTCTTGTTTCCATTGTCTTCTGTGTTCTCTTCTTGCTGCAGGTGTTCTGCAGCTGTCGTTGCCGGCTGTGGAGATCGACTCCCCAGCTGGTCCCCCCTCCCGTCGGTGTGTTTTTTTTCATGCGCGGTTGCGCACTTTTACTCGGCTCAGCGAGCCATTTTTGTAGTCCACTATCTACCGACCTGAGGGAGCGGGTTTCTCTCTCCACCGCGGGCCTCTTCGAACAGGTAAGGCCTTCTCCTTCTTCCTCCGTTGTCTTCTCTTCCTCTCTTCTTACCATTGCTTTCGATTTTTCTTTTTTTGTCGCCATCTTCTTTCCACCTTTATACTCACTTTTCTTTAACTTTTATTTCTGTGCCTTTGTGTTTTCCTTTGTTTTTCCCGACTTTTCTGGAGAGGGCTGGAGTTCACCGTCCGGGCACTACTCCCCACAATTCAAGATACTTGATAGTCATTGCACATAAAGGCTCCTCTCCTCGACAAAGTGACGTGATTTCCATGAACACTGAAGAAGAACTCTGAATCTTGTAGCAAGTGTTCAGTATACAAACACTGAATAAATGGGGTAAACGTTCAACTCTCCATAAATCGAGAAGAAATCACACAGACCTGCATTTGTTGTGTAGGAACTCCCATTGATTTGTAGGATTCTTCAAACTTGATTGTGAATGACATTAGATCCCAAATCACAGATACCTACAATGATACCCATCAAGGATATGCAAAGATAGGCAATCTTACCATCACAATGACATAGTTATGTATAGATGATTCACTTCTTTTCTTTGGCTTGGCTTCGCGGACAAAGATTTATGGAGTGGGTAAATGTCCACGTCAGCTGCAGGCTCGTTTGTGGCTGACAAGTCCGATGCGGGACAGGCAGACACGGTTGCAGCGGAAAATTGGTTGGTTGGGGTTGGGTGTTGGATTTTTCCTCCTTTGCCTTTTGTCAGTGAGGTGGGCTCTGCGGTCTTCTTCAAAGGAGGTTGCTGCCCGCCGAACTGTGAGGCGCCAAGATGCACGGTTTGAGGCGAGATCAGCCCACTGGCGGTGGTCAATGGGGCAGGCACCAAGAGATTTCTTTAGGCAGTCCTTGTACCTCTTCTTTGGTGCACCTCTGTCACGGTGGCCAGTGGAAAGCTCGCCATATAACACGATCTTGGGAAGGCGATGGTCCTCCATTCTAGAGACATGACCTACCCAGCGCAGTTTGATCTTCAGCAGCGTGGATTCGATGCTGTCGGCCTCTGCCATCTTGAGTACTTCGATGTTAGGGATGAAGTCGCTCCAATGAATGTTGAGGATGGAGTGGAGACAACGCTGGTGGAAGCGTTCTAGGAGCCGTAGGTGATGCCGGTAAAGGACCCATGATTCGGAGCCGAACAGGAGTGTGGGTATGACAACGGCTCTGTATACGCTATTCTTTGTGAGGTTTTTCAGTTGGTTGTTTTTCCAGATTCTTTTGTGTAGTCTTCCAAAGGTGCTATTTGCATTTGCTGTTGTCTATCTCGTTGTCGATCCTTGCATCCGATGAAATGGTGCAGCCGAGATAGGTAAACTGGTTGACCGTTTTGAGTTTTGTGTGCCCGATGGAGATGTGGGAGGGCTGGTAGTCATAGTGGGGAGCTGGCTGATGGAGGACCTCAGTTTTCTTCAGGCTGACTTCCAGGCCAAACATTTTGGCAGTTTCCGCAAAACAGGACGTCAAGCGCTGAAGAGCTGGCTCTGAATGGGCAACTAAAGCGGCATCGTCTTTAAAGTGGCCCCGATCTGGGCAAGAGCGAAGGGGAGGCGGCGGCCCTGGCCTCTGTCGAGTGAGGCAGGCAGAGGCCCCGGTCCGGGCAGAAGCGAGGGGGAGGCGGCGGCCTCGGTCGAGTGAGGCAGGCGGAGGCCCCGGTCCGGGCAGAAGCGAGGGGGAGGCGGCGGCCCCGGCCTCGGTCGAGTGAGGCAGGCGGAGGCCCCGGTCCGGGCAGAGGGTAGGCGGCGGCGGCCCTGATCCAGGCAAGAGCGAAGGGGATGCGGCGGCCCCGGCCCCGGTCGAGTGAGGGAGGCGGAGGCCCCGGTCCGGGCAGAAAGCGAGGGGGAGGCGGCGGCCCTGGCCGCGGTCGAGTGAGGCAGAAGTTTCTAGCAGACAGTAAAATAGCCTACATGTCCTAAGATGGGCATATGGCTGTGAATGTCAGTTAACTAGGTATTAGCCAGGTATCCTTTAAGCAAAGAATGCAGAGTAAAATCAGTATATGTTGCTGTCGGATCGAATACTAGGCCTTTATCACAATTATGCAAATTGGCATTTTCTTTACATTTGTTACAATTAATGTGACTGTTGAAATTTTTATCCATATTTTCGTGTGAGTAGCTTAGTGATATTTGCACATTTGTATCAAGCTGACATAATTCACCCAAGCTGGATAGCCATTTTTATTGCAATTATCCTTCAGGCTATGAAATCACATATTCATACTCAATTGACACAGACTCCAAACCTTTAATACTTGTTTGCCACTGGCCCAGTGGATTGGTTGTGGTGAATAATACTAATGTGTTAGATGTTGGCGCTCTGCTGGAATCAGGTCAGTGTGCCTGTTATTCACTGGCATTGGGCTAAAAATTTAAAACAGCTTTTAGAAATCTTTCTGGAGTCTGCATAATACTGTTGTCAGGGACAAAAAGTGAACTTAATTTATCAAGAAACATGTCTATTTAAATTCTATTCCTCCTCTAATCTTGGAGTACATCTGGAAAACCAAGTGAATTCCATCTAAAGAATCCTTTCTCTTCATCCAAAGAAGATTAACATCAGCAGAAAAGAAGCTGGCATTTCACAGCATTTTTTTCTGCCAATGTTTGATCTTCCTTGGTATGTATATAGCGATGCTAAGAAACATTCCCAACACTGCAGTGACCTGATGATAAAATTGTCTCACATTAGTGCAACAGATGGATAAGTTGATAACACTACAACTGGTTTATTATAGTTATAATGTGATGTTCCACATCAGAATCCAAAACTTCAGTGCCACTCATTTCCACTCAATCACTTCCCCAGCAAAGTTTGTTGTGTTAATTTTCAGCATTTATTATTGAGCTTGGGATTTGAGATTGATGTGATTGGCGCAGATTGTCAGCCTCTAAACACTTGGAACTGCAATCATTTGTCAAATTAACTGTTCATCAAAGCAGATCCCTTTGGCAAGATGACTAAAAGACAAGCCTGTTGAGCTAGCACACATTGCTATTCTTCCTTCCATGAGCTTGGGGAAATTTGAAACGAGGCTTCCCAAGTCCAAGCTTCCATTTACCAATCCAACTAATGTTCACTTCTGATAAAACACCTCTTCCATCCCTTCCAGTGCGACAACCCACTGGAGGAACTCAGCAGATCGAGCCGCATCAATGGGAGAAAAAGAACAGCTGTCATTTCAGGCTGGAACCCTGCGACAAGAGTTCAGTCTGCTGCTTGACCTGTTAAATTCCACCAGCAGATTGCTTTTTTGCTTCAGATTCTAGTCTTTCATGTGAACCCTACCAGACACGTTTTTTTAGATTCTGACCTCTGGCTTGTCTCCAAATGCAGTTGGTCCACCACTGGCAGCAGCTTTCTAAGGTCCTTACTGCTGGAATGTGCTCCCTAAACTCCCCTACCTTACCTTCCTCTTCTAATGCCATCCTCTTTGACTAAGACATGGTAATCTCCTGTGAACCCCATTGCAAGCCCCAATATCGTAACATCTCTGTGAAGGTACTATGGGTTACTCTGTAAATAGAAGTTAATAGTAATTTCCCATCTCACGTGATGGCAATGCTCTCTTATGCTAAATCCAAAATTAGATAAGGCGGAAGAAAGAAATCAAATGGCTGGCATCAATTTTTTGATATTAACCTTGCATGGGACCTAACGGTCTACAGTTCCAGCTTTTTGAGCAATTATGATTGATTCAATTCATGCTAGTTCCCAGGCCCAGGTGAAGAACCAACTTGATGGATTGGTCATATTCAATAGCCAATTCCAATCATTATCCCAAACAAAAACTGCAAGTGAAAGATTAATTACTTCTAATCTGGTAGCAGTGGCCTTTCTTACCATGGGTTTACCCTTTTGCTGATGCTGAGTGTTCCTTGCAATCCCCACCATCATCACTTTCACCTGTATCATTACACCAACCTCCTCCCCTGCCTGGTGAAACCCTCATCGAGGCCTTATATTTATTTGACCTCTTCCTTTATGTTCCAGCACACACCTGATGGCTTCCCAACCATCACCCTCGACTAGACTTGAGTTCATCAAAATGCATGATGCGCATTCCCATCCTTACCAACACCCACTCACTCATCCTACGTGTTCACTCATCTCCAGAGAACTTGCCGCTCACTGACACCCACCACCCTCACCTGATATCTCTGGTCTCCTCCAGTTTTAGGAAAAAGTACTGCCTGTCCCCCCCCCCCCCTATCTATACCTCTCATAATCTGAGATGCATCTATTAAGTCATCTCTTGTCCTTCGTAACTCCAGAGAAAAGTCCAAGCTTTGTTAACCTTGCTTCATCTGACATGTTCTCCAATCCAGGTGACATCCTGGTAGATCTCCTCTGCATTCTCATGAAAGCATCTACATTCTTCCATAACTGAACACAATACTCCATGTGGTCTAACCATAGTTTTATAGAGTTGCAACATTACACCCTGGCTTGAACTCAATCCCCCAACTAATGAAGGACAGCACACCATATACTTTCTTAACCATCATCTCAACTTGCAAAATAATCTTGAGGGATCTGAGGACCTGCATCACAAGATTTCTCTGTTCCTCCACGTTATTAAGAATCCTGTCATTAACCATGTGCTCCATCTTTCCAGTTTGACCTTCCAAAGTGCATCACTTCACACTTAACTGGATTGAAAACCATCTTCCACTACTTTGCCCAACTCTGCATCCTGTTGTAACCTAGGGCAGCCTTCTACACTATCTGCAACACCGCCAACCTTTGTATCATCTGCAAACTTACTGACCCAGCCCTCCACTTCTTCATTCAAATCATTTATAAAAATCACAAAGAGCAGGAATCCAGGAACAGATCCCTGTGGAACGCCACAAGTCGCTGACCTCCTGTCAGAATACGTTCCATCAGCTACTACTTTCTGCTTTCTGCAGGCAAGCCACTTCTGAATCCAAGCAACCAAGGTTCCATGGAGCCCAGCCTTATAACTTGCTGAAGAGCCTACCATGTGGGACCTTGTCAAAAGCTTTACTTTTTAAAATCCTTGTGTACTACCCATTTTTTCTTTCACCTGTCTATTGGCAGTCATGCATTTGGTTCTAAAATTTGTCCTACAAAGGATTTGATCTCTTTGTTTCTCTTCCCCTTTTAATGATGTTCCACAAAGTTGATCTTTCAACCAAAGCTTTTGGTTGCATCACCACATCATTCTTGGGTGTCATTCTTGTCTGACATGGTTCCTGTGAAGTGCGTTGGGACTTTTTGCAACTGGGAAGGTGCTAAGCAAATGCAATTTGTTACAGGGCATTCATAATGAGCTCATCTTGGCAGATTCATGCTGTCTGTTTGCAGCGCTAATGCATCCTGTAAACCAATCTTGAACAAACAGTGAAATGCTGGAGGAACAAAACAACCATGGGTAGAAATGCTCAGACACTTCACATCATGTACTGTATCAGACCCTTAATTCTATAAGTGATGTTTGGTTGTATTCATTAATTAGAATCTGGAAATTCTTTTTATTGTAATAAGTTACATCTTTAAGCAATTTCTCTTGGTTGCATTCGTGAATCAGCACTCAACTGTTGATTAAATTCACAAACTGATTATTTCTTTTTCTGGAAATGCAGATTTTGAGGTATAGAAATTCATTCCCAATGGCCATGACTGATTTCACAATAAAATAGCAATTGCATGAACTTGGAAATAAAAACAGGAAATGGAGGAAATTCTCATCAGTTCAAGCAGGATCTGTGGAGAGAGAAACAATTGATGTTTTGGGTCAATAACCTCTTGTGGGGAACCCAAGTGTGCAGTTGTAAAGAGAGGTGAATTTTCTCTCCTGGTGTTGAACTCCACTCTTTAAACAGGGCGAGATATAAGAGGCTTACAGAAAAACAAATCCAAGAAAAACGTACCTATCCATCAAACCTTTCATATTTCAGGATATCGCTGAATAGCATACATCGCCAAGTCAGTACATTTGGACTGTAGTTGCTGTTGTAAAGATAACGGAATCTTTGTGCAGTAAGTTGCCAAAAGCTGCAGTGTAATCTTTTCTGGTTAAATAATAATTCTTTAAAGTTTAAAAAGAAAGGGCATCTATTGTAAAGCACAACACCCACATTGATAAAAAGATTTTCTTTAAATTCTTACAGGTTGGAAGATCTGGATCATGCCCTTGCTGTGAGGGATTCAGTCTGTTACTGTGTATTCCAATGTCCTCTTTAGCGTTGTAATCTTAAGCACTAAAGACTTTAATGAAGTTCCTCCTAAGAGGAGGCACCATCAGGCGGTTCCTAGATTTATTTCCCTTCCGTTCTTCGAATTCAAATTAATTAGTCCTCCCACTCTCTGTTTTACCAGGCAAACCCCAACTTGGAAGGAGGTGATGAATTCTCTCTTGAGAACAAGTTTAGCTGAAGTGGCATTCTTGGGTCATTTTGTTTCTCCGGTTCTTCTTGAGTTGGCACATTTCTCACTGTGTCCTGGGAATGAGATGAAACTGAGAAGTAAAGCATTGACATCTTTACTCCTGCTTTGAATCGATATCCTGGGAATCCTAATACCAGTTAGGTCCTGAATTTGTTCCCTGGCATTTACAGTATCTGCAACAGAGACAGGCTTGATCTCTATACAGGCAGCCTACTCCACTTAGCTGAGGCAGGGCAGTGTTGCCTGATTAACTTCAGTCCAATATTAATGTTCTGTTTGTTCCAAAATTGTTTTGCAAACCTCTCGGCTGTGCATTTGTAACAGGCTTCAAATTGGCGAATAGTTAGCAAATTATGTGGCAGGGAAGGGAGTTCTAGTGGTTTCCGTGGTATTTGATAAAAGTGGGGTGACTACCTGCCTCAATCTGATGGTCAACAATCTCCCCCAATCCTGTACTGAGGGGTGACGGGGCAGCATTCGTCCCACTGTCCCTGAGCCATGCAGAGCAGCTGATGTCCACCTACTCAATCCTGTTTTGGCATCAGCAGTTCATGTTCTCCCCATCCCCTTCCGCCATTGAAAGACTGCTGAATCCAGGAACGTTGGCAGAGTTTGTGGTGAATGCCCACTTCCCAAAGCTGAATGAAAAAAATGGATGGGTAAAGGAAGTTGTTATTTTATTTCCCTCCTTACCCACTCTGCACTGAGATAGTGTGGCAATATTTCTTTGAGCCTTACATAAGCTATTCTCCAGGTGAACGTCATCAGTAGAGGAAAGGGTGATCTTGCCAGCCTTTTTGATGATCGTCATTACTGACATCTGGTCTGATGCTTTGCAGCTATGATGCTGCCAGACAAACACTCTCAGTTGTGCTGCTAGAAAATGTTGTTAAGATGATTGCCCGTCCCAGCCTCCTTAGGAAGTCTAGGGACTACTGCAGCTTCCTAATTAATGAGGAAGTGTTGAGGGTCCAGGGTAGGTTATCCAATTTTAGCATGCCAAGAAACCTTCTGCTCTCCTTTGTCTTGTCCATGCTCTCAACCATTTGACGAACCTCCCAACCTCCTCTGTAAGCCAACTCATTACTGTTGCCAATGAGGGCAACTACTGTTGTATCATTCTAAAATTTGATGATTCTGAGTCCACAGAATTAACTAGTGGGCAGAAGACACAGCCCTGAGGTGCGCCAGTGCTCAGTGTGATGGGTCTTGAAATTTTGCTGCCAGCGCAGACTAACTGCAGTCTTTAGATCAAGAAGTCCAGAATCCAATTGCAGGGGGGGTGGGGTGGTGTTGAGTCCTAGTGAGTGCAGTTTATCCACTTGGCTCTGAGGTATGATCATGTTGAACACTGAGCAGAAGTGGTATATGAGGCATCATTCTCTAGGTGGTCACAGTTTAGACTACAGAGTGTAGGTGTTGGGCGAACCATTCAGCCAATCTGTGTTTGTCTCACTGATGTAGAGGAGGTCACACTAGGTAGGTCGAATGCGGTAGATTAGGTTGGACAATGTCCATGTAAAGCTCTGCCTCACCTGGAATGTGTGTTGTGGCCCCGGATGAAGGTGAGAGGGGAGATGTAGGGACAGGTTTTGCTCTTTCTATGATTACAGCAGAAAGTGCCTCAGGGGTGCAAGGGTGTGTGGAGAAGGAAAAGGAGTCTCGGAGAAACTGGTCCCTGTGAAAAGTGGATAAGGGTAGAGAGGGAAAGTTATAGCTGGTGGTGAGATCAAATTTAATTTGCCCCCCCCCCCCCAATTACCCTTAAGCAGAACAAGGAGAGATACCCTCTGGTCTTCACTCTCCACCCCACCATCCTCCGCATCCAAGACATTATCCTCCAATGCGTCTGTTAAATTCAGAGATAAAAACATAAGAAGGAATTAAGATTGAGGTTAGTTGTCACAAAATAACAGTTCAGTGAGATGGGTTCTTCTACATGCAGGCTTTCTCTAACATTTATACAGTTGTATAAAGAACACAACTTGCAGAGAGTACAATGAAAGCAAGGGCATCATGAGAACTCTGTTGTTGGATTCATTCAGGAGCCTGATGGTTGTGGGAAGAAACTGCTTTTAAGCCTGTTTGCCCATGCTTTCATGTTTCTGAATTATCTGCCTGTTGGGATGAGGGTGAGATGGGTCCTTCAATGTGTTGGCTGCCATTCCTTGGCAGCAGGAAATGCAGATGGAGTCCACAGTGGGGAGGGAAGTTGACACGATTTTCTGAGCTGCTTTCACCACCTTGTGCAACTCGATCTTCACTGCCGGAAGTCAAGAATCCAGTTGTGGGGGGGGGGGGGGGGGGGAGGGGGGGGGAGTGGCTCTGAGGCAAGATTTGGAAATGAGCTTGCAGAGGACTCTGATATGGAAGTCAAAGTTGAGTTGATAGACAGTGGTCTGACATGGTGTGTCTGGGGACCAGGTGCACGAGAACCAAAAGGAGAGTGAGAGAAGTGGCATCTGCCGTGGATATGTTTGAACGGTGAGAAAATTGGAGTGGGTGAAGGCTGGCCAGAAGGCTGGAGTTGACGTGAGCTATGACTTGCTTCTCAAGCACTTCCTGATGGTGCATGTCAGAGCCGCTGGTCAATGGTCATTTAGGCTGTTATGTTTTTCATTGGTATTGGTATGATGGTGGCCTTCTTGAAACAAGTCGGAGCTATAGCCTGTTGCAGAGAGAGATGAAAGATGTGATGAATACATCCGCCAATGATCTGCACAGGCTGCAAAGTCATGACCATATTCTCTGCCAGTCCACCTCCCAGAAGATCGATGTCTTCAGCAGCAGTGATGGTGGGGACAAGTGGATGCCACTGACTCACTTGCTCCCTGTTCAAAATGAGCATAAAACACATTGAGCTTATTGAGGAGCGATGTGCTGTTGTGTGCCATTCTCCTCAGCATTGCTTTGTATACTACGATGGTGTGCATATCCTGCCACAGTCTTTGGGTGTCCAAGAGCTGCTGCTCGAGCCTTGTTCAGTATCATCTCTTGGCTTCACTGATGACCTTGGAGAGATTGGAGGGCTCTGGCCTGAATCCTTGGTTGCCCTTCACTTCACATGGACACTGTGCGACTTGCTAAGTTTCTCCAGAAAGTTTGTGTATTGCACTCGACCCCAGCATCCAGACATTCTTGTTTAACTTGCATATATCGTTCTTGGATTTCTTGTGGAGCACCAAGTCCCCGACCTGAATGCCTCCAAAGTGCCCATCAGCAGTAAAATAATTCAACTTCTGGGTTTGGGAAAACTATTGAGCAGGATCTAGGGTGCCTTTCACCCACCTCATCAGGATTATTCCACCACCTTAATATAGAATAGTACAGGCCCTTTAGCCCACGATGTTGTGCCATGGAAACCTATTCCACAACAATCTAACCCTTCCCTACCTCACACCCATAACCCTCTATTTGTCCTTCATCAATGTGCCTATCGAAGAAACTTGTGAATGTTTCTAATGTACCAGCCTTTACCACCACCTCCTGAAATACATTCCAGGCACTCATCTCTGTGTAAAAAAAACATACCTCTGACATCACCTCTAAACTGTCCTCCACTAGCCTTAAACAGATATCCTGTGGTATTTGCTATTGTTGCCCCTGGAAAAAGATGCAGGCTGTCCACCCATTTTATGTTTCTCATAATCTTATACACGTCTACTGTCTCTTCTCATCCTTCGTCGCTCCAAAGAGAAAAGCCTTAGCTCTGACAACCTTGTTCATAAGATGAGCTAGGACACGCTAAAACAACTAAATATTAGAACCAGTGCCTAGGGATTGAAGCACGATGCATGTCAAGTTTACATTTTGAATCTGACCTTGTCGCATATAAAAATATCCTGAGTGAGAAAGCAGCAAAAGGTCAAGGCAAGTAATAATCTCAGCAAACTGACAGGTCCCTTTGGGACAGTGGAGTGCATGAGTATGTCATGAAACATGCAAGACAGCGTTGATGCAGATAGTGCACAGTTCATCACAGGAACCCCTCTGAGCAACTCTCCTCTTCCTGACTCTCGGTTCTTGCCTTGTCATCCCACCCTGGAATGAGGGAGACACCAGTGAGCAGGAAGCGGTATAGTGAAACACGAAAGTCTGCAGACACTATGGCTGTAGTAAACACGCACATAAATGCTGGAGGAACGCATCCTGTCTCGAAGCGTCCATTGGAGGTAAAGGTATATTATTGACATTTCAGCCTGAGCCCTTCTTCAAGGAATAAGCAATGAACAGGAGGGCATCAGAATAAAGTCTGAAGACTGGCTGGAGGAGGAGTCCTGACCAACAAAAGGTGTTCATTGGATATGATAAGAGATGAATTGGGAATTAATTTTGACTCTGTGAAGGGAGGCAGAGCTGGGAGAAAAGCAACAGGGGAAGAAGAAAGGGGGAGGGGTGGGGGTTTTAATGGAAACCAGAGAAGTCGATGTTAGTGCCATCCAGTTGGAGAGTGCCCGGACGAAAGGCGAGGTGTTGTTTCTCCAATATGCCGGTTGTCTGAGTCTGGAAGTCCATGAGACCATGGACAGACATGTCAGTCAGGGAATGGGATGGAAAATTGAAATGGGAGGCTACTGGGAGATCCATGCTATTGCATCAGGTGATCAATAAAGCAACCTCCCAGTCTGCGTCCAGTCTCTCCGATATAAAGGAGTTCACAACAGGAGCACTGGATGCACTGGACCCCTACAGATTAATAAGTGAAATGTTGTTTCACTCGGAAGGAATTTTAGAACCATAAATATTGGTGAGGGAGGAGGTGTGGGTGCAAGTGGAGCATCTCCTGCAGTCACAGGTAGGTGCCAAGCGGGCAATTAGTGGGGAGGAAGGAGTGGACAAGGGAGTCACAGAGGGAGCGGTCCCTCTGGAAGGCAGAGAGGGGAGGAGAGGCAAATATGTGTCTAATTGTGGTATATCATAGTAGGTAATGGAAATGGCAGAGGAGGAATGTGTTGGATGTGGAGGTTGGTGGAGTGGTAGGTGAGGACAAGGGGAATCCTGTTCTTGTGTGCGGGGGCGGAGGAGACCAAGGAAGACGTGCAGGTGAGAGCCAAGTGGATGGCGGTAGAGGGAAAGCCACATTTTTTGAAGAAGGAGGATATCTCTGATGATCTGGTAAGGAAGACCTCATCCTGGGAGCAGATGCGATGGAGATGGAGGAATTGAGAGAAGGAAATAGAATCCTTACAGGGGCCAGGTTGTGAAAGGGTGCAGACAAGGTAGCAGGAAGGAACGCATCAACTAGTGTATCTGACTTGTTGTGCGTTCTCCGTACAGCCCGGGCTGCCACAGCAGAACATCACAGATCCTCTATGCAGGAATTCTATCCTTGTGCTTCAGGTACCTGGGGTGGAGAGTGGAACCCTGCTACGTTTCCGAGTGTGTACAGTACATGGATTTCTCAGGTGTATGTTACTTCTGCAGACTGAAGGAGGCTGTTTATCATGTGTACATGGAGTGAGTGAGGCTGCAGCCCCTCTTTGCATTTTCTGACTGGGCCACTCCTTGCATTCTGGTTGCATTTCAGCCCCCCCCTCTTCATCTTTATCCACCAAGTGTGGAATGGGTGCGGGGAAGTGCCCAGTTAGCCTTGTTCTTGGGCCTGCCAAAACTCGTTATCTGTGGCTCCTCATTTTTTCCCCAAGTCACTTTAGATTAAAAAAAAGATCCATCTGGCCAAGCAAGATTTCTTTGTTGGGTGGGGGGTGTGGGGGAATACTCCTTGTTAAAGTGAAGAGGACAGTGTCAAGTTACAGATTCAGAAACAGTCAGTATTTCTGGTCCCATTTCTTATGCCTGGAACAAACTAAAGGCTGCAAGGTCGTATGTGTCATGCCTAAAATTGAGTGGCAGGGAGGACAAAGACTGTGATGTGTTCCACTGGGAACAAGGAAGCAGAATTTTTCCAAGTACCATTCATGTTGACCTCAACTCCGATTCTTTTGGGAAGATGCCTGAAGCTTCGTTGAAGTAAGATAACACTGCGCTCCCACAGGACATCTCAAGTATCGTATGCAGCTCAAGCATTTAACAGAAAACATTATTCTATCTTGTCACTTCTCACTGTCTATTTATAACCTTGTCCTTTAATAATCCATATTTGTCCTGGTGTCCTTTTTAAAAAAAATTAAGAGAGTGGGGTATCTTATAGAAACATAGAAACGTATAACATAATGAAAGGAATAGATGGGATAGAAGCGGAGGTTCTTTCCACTGGCAGATGAGACTTGAACTAAGGAACAGACCCTCAAGATTTAGGGAATTTAAAAAGATGAGGAGGAATGATGTCTCCCAGAGAGTGAATCTGGAATTCTCTGCCCAAGAAAGCAGCAGAGCCTGCCTCATTAAATGTATTTAAATGTTAAGTTTAATACACAGGTAGTTAGATTTTTGCATTATAGAGGAATTAAAGGTTGTGGGGATGGGTACGTAAGTGGAGCTAAGTTCACAGCCAGATCAGCGATGACCTTGTTGAATGACAGAGCAGGCTCGACAGGACAGATGGTGACTCCTCTTCCTATTTCCTATGTTCTTAGTCATCAGGTCAGGAAGTATCTGTGGGAAGAGAGGCCGAGTTACAGTTTTAGGTCAGAGAACTTTTGTGGACATGCTTGATTTTCGCAGTTTGTGTGTTTGGGAGATGCAGAGTTGACCCATTGCATGAGGTTTTCAGAGAACCACAAGGGCCTCATCTCCACAAGGAGTTCAGCATAAAGCTTCATCTGGATTTTAATCTCACTGCACATGGAATCCTAATTTAAATACTATAATGTGGTGATCCTCCTCTGGAAAAGGGAACCCTATTAAGGCATGAACCAACCAGGTGGAGAAACTCAGCAAGTCACACAGCATCCATATGATGGAAAAAGTAACCAATATTTTGGGCCTGAAAAACAAGTAGATGCCTGAATTAAAGGATTCGGAGGGGGTGGGGGGTAGATGCACAGGCTAACAGGTATGAAGTAACAGGTGATACAGGTCAGAGGGTGGAAGAGAATGAAGCTTTGATGTAATGGGGGGGAGAGCAGAGGTCTGAGGGGCGAAGGGTCCAATAGGAAAAGGCAGGGAAAGGGGTCAGGAGTTTGAGGAAAGGATACAGAGTGATAGCAGAAAGAGAAACTCTTGGGGAGGGGAGGGAATTTATGGAAATTGGAGGTCACTATTAATGCATTCTGGTTGGAGTCTGCTGAGTTGGAATAAAAGGGGTTGTTCCTCTAATTTGTGGGTGGCCTCAGTTTGGCATTGCATGAGACCATGGACAGACATGCCGTCGTGGCAGTGATGTGTGTAATTTAAATGGTTGGCCATTGGGAGGTCCTTGCTGTTGCAGCAGACAGAGCAAAGGTCCTGTGTGCACTCAACCTCATCATCTGCCAATTTTCTTCTTTAACCACATGCCAGCAAAGTGGAACATGCGTGGATGTCCTGGGTCAATGTTACATTTGAATTTACAACCAGCCCACTCCACACTCTTCAGAGAGCCTCCCTTCAATTATATTTAAACGTGGTATGCACCAGCACAAGAAAACAGTTGAAACAAACCACTTGTTTTCTTTTGCTTTAATCATCTTAACATTACACCTCTCTTTGGGATTAGACATTAATTTAGCAGTAAATAAAGACGAGATAGAAACAGTGGAACCAGATCGAGATGGGGGTGACCTAAAGTTAGAAGAATTAATGGTCATGCCATTGGGCTGAAGGCTGTTCAGCAGGAAGACAATGTGTTATTTCTCCAGTTTACATTTGGCCTCATCCTGGCAATAGGTGAGGCCAAGGACAAACATATCTGTGCAGCAACAGTGAGGGGAATCTAAATGGTTGGCTACTGGGAGTTCAAGCATAGACCTACAGTGTTTGATGCACAGGAGACCACAACAAATAGGTGTGTAAAAAGGAGGAGCCAGTTCCAGCAAAGGGCTCAGACCTGAAACATTTGTTTCTTTTTACTTCCTGTGGAAGCTGTATGACCTGTTAAGTTTCTCGTGCGTATTTGCATATTGCATTGGACCCCAGCATCCGCAGACCTTCTTATTAAAGAGCCAGTTCCAGTGTTATCCAGAGGGTTATGCAGTCCACGTACTTATCAGTTGTTGCTCACTGGTCCACTTGCTCAGTGTTAAAGTCAATTATCACTCTGAGCTCCCACAGTCAAGGCACACAAAATTCAGAACAGAGGGCAGAATTGAACGCATTGTGAATGAGAGTTTGGTGTTGCAGACTCAAGAGACTGCAGATTTTGTCTGGTATCCGTTGTGCTTTTGCACATCACTGGGATCAAAACAAATAATTTGATTTGATTTAAAACAATTCTAATAAATTCCCAGGATACAGGCCACTTAACTGCATTTTACAGTGGCTGTTTCAAATGCTGTGAGTTCAGAGAACAAAGGATGTTAGCAAAATGCGCTTGTGGGAGTGTAGGCTGATCATAGCAGAGTTTGTTGCTGTCTTTTGTCAAAGCAGCACTGTTTATTATTGGCCCATGCATGCACACTGAATACTTGAGTAGGTGGATGTGCCAGTAATTGCTTTGTCCTAGATGGGATTGGGTTCCCTAGATGTAGTTGGAACTGAGGTCAGTGTCTACCACAACCATCCTCTGTCATGTGGGACAGGACTCGCAACTGCTAGAGAGTACAACCTGACTGCCTGGCATTTCTGAGGCTGGTGTACTATGTATATATAAAGTGTGAGAATTTGCACCCTCTATTTGAATATCTGAAGGGGTTGCTGTTCATGTTCTCGCTACGTTTCAGTCTGGTGTTCCCGATCTTCAGTCACCCGGTGAGGGGAGGGTTGGGGTGAGTCACTCGGAGAATCTCCGGGTCAATTTGCTCCTAGGCCTAGCCAAATTGTTCATTCATGGGTCCAGGCAGCGGGCAGTCAAGTGTTCAGTCCAGCCTGACTGCCTGGCCATCTTCTAGGGTAATGTCCATACCCGTGTGTCCATGGAGAAGGAGCATGCGGTGTCCACAGGTATGATGGGGGATTTCCAGGACCAGAGGTGCCACAGTGGCTCAAATGCATTTGGGTGGTGATGATCGTATTATAACTTGAATGTGTAAATAGTAATACTGTAATATTGTATTAATGTGGTTTCTTTTAATCACTGAGTAATCCATCTATGTGAAATTAGGAAAAAAAAACTGCTGGAGAGTTTCCCTCTGGATGTTCATTGACAAGGTTGACTTGACTCCATGACTGCTTGTGAGGGGCAGCTTCCCCACTGGACTTCAGGTGGCCAGGACCACGTTTGGACAAAGGCCATGATGAAGTGTGGAATCGTGTGATCCTGTGAGACCCCAACGGGTCATCAGTGACCAGATTATTGCCGCTCAATCGCCTGGTCAAGAGCATTTCCTCACTGATTACAATAAAATCACATTAATACAATTACAGGATTTTAGTTATACACTATTTATAATATTGTTCACAGGGCAAAGGACAATGGTTTTGTGTAGATGACAATAAATGAAATATTGAATTTAATAGAGCTGGTCAGCTTCAAGAATTGACTCACACCTGTCACTTGCTGCCTTCACTGTGGAGCAGGCAGGTTACTGTGCATCATTGCTTTACCTCACATTCAGCCATACTTTGTATTGCTCCTAGCAAGCACCCTACACTTCTTATTGGACCAGGTTTGGCCTATTAGTTTGAAGGTCACAGAAGTACTCTAAAGGTAAAGGTTCCGTTATTGCCATAAAGTCACAGTACCTTGGGGATGGTACACAGTACGTCGGAACCGGGAATCGAGAGGCCAAGAAGGGCACCTGAAGGGCCTCGGGTGTTGAAAGTTTCCTGATCATATTGGAGGTTTGGATCTGGAGCTTAGGTTGCTGATGGTTTGAACAGGAGTCTGTGCGGCTGCAGAGGCTGTAGGAGCACTGGAGGTGAATCAACGGACATGCAGTGTATCTGAAGGGACTCCCTTTTGCTTTCTCTTGCAGTAAGGGGTGCTAGGCAATGCCCATTGCGATTCTTTGCCTTAGGGCAGACAAGAGTTGAAGTCTATCATGTATATTATATTTTTAATGTATTACTACATGACAATAAAAAGAACCTTTGAATCTTGGAACTGTAATTGCATCATAGGTGGCCATGCAATCTTATGGATACCCCGTTTTGAAGTTCTGAATCCATCGTCCTTTTTTGCACAGCGTCGGTTGCAATGACCGCATGCTTGGCACCAGCAGCTCATGAGGTGGATGGGTGCAGATGCCATGGGGGGAAAGTTCTGTGTGAAATCATGAGAATCGTGTGGTAATCACCTCGATTATTTACCCCCTTTGGACACCTGAATGTGCAACAAGTCAGTGGGGGGAGATTAAGATCCAGCAGAATTTTCCCATCTTAAACCCATCCCTTTGTATTCAGTCCCAACCCGAAACATTTCTCATGTGGATGCAGTTGTTTCTCGACAGGGCCCCTCCAGCTTTTCGCATTGCCTTACCTTTATTATCTAATAATTTAAAAATAATGCAAATTTAATAATTATTGCCAGTCATTGCAGTAGAGAATTTAGGGAACAAGTGGTGTGTGATGGAAACTTAGATTGCTTCCCAAAAGATAAGCTCAACTGTAAATTGTCAGCATTGCTGAATTTTTGTTAGCTTATGGGTTTAATAAATATGGCAGAAAAAAAGAAATGTGGGCAAACCACAAATCAACAATCATTGAAAGGAATTAATAAGTCCTTAAATGTTTTATAGAATTCTATTGGGAGTCCATCCTCTCCCGGTGTTTTATTGTTCGGTAGTTTTTTTAATATCTCCTGTATTTTTTCTATTTCAAATGGTTTTATTAATTTATTTTGCTCCTCTGTTTGTAATTTCGGTAGTTCAATTTTAGTTAGAAATTCATCTATTTTGTCTTCTTTCCATTCGTTTTCAGTTTGATATAGTTGTTCGTAGAATTCCCTGAAGTTTTCGTTGATCTCCATTGGGTTATATGTAATTTGTTTGTCCTTTTTCCTTGATGCCAATACCGTTCTTTAAGTTTGTTCTGTCTTAAGCTGCCACGCTAGTATTTTGTGTGTTTTTTCTCCTAGCTCATAATATTTCTGTTTTGTCTTCATTATGCTCTTCTCCACCTTGTATGTTTGTAGAGTATTTTATTTTCTTGTCTGTCAATTCTCTTCTTTTAGTTGTATCTTCCTTTATTGCTAATTCTTTTTCTGTATTTGTTATTTCCCTTTCCAAGTGTTCTATTTCTCGATTGTAGTCCTTCTACATCTTAGTTACATAACTTATTATCTGTGCTCTGATGAATGCTTTCATTGCGTCCCATACTATAAATTTATTTTTCACTGATTCCGTATTTATTTCAAAGTACATTTTAATTTGTCACTCAATGAATTCTCTAAAATCCTGTCCTTTAAGTAGCATGGAGTTTAAACTCCATCTATACATTCCTGGTGGGATGTCCTCTAGCTCTATTGCCAATAACAGGGATGAGTGATCCGATAACAATCTAGCTTTATATTCCGTTTTCTTAACTCTTCCTTGAATGTGGGCTGATAACAGGAATAGGGCTATCCTTGAGTATGTTTTATGTCTACCTGAATAATATGAATATTCCTTTTCCTTTGGGTGTTGTTTCCTCCATATATCCAAAAGTTGCATTTCCTGCATCGATTTAATTATAAATTTGGTTACTTTGTTCTTTCTGTTAGTCTTTTTTCTAGTTTTGTCCATGTTTGAGTCCAAATTAAGGTTAAAATCCCCTCCTATTAGTATATTCCCTTGCGTATCTGCGATCTTCAAAAAGTTATCTTGCATAAATTTTTGATCTTCATTAGGTGCGTATACATTGAGTAAATTCCAAAATTCTGAATATATCTGACATTTTATCATTACATACCTCCCTACTGGATCTATTATTTCCTCTTCTATTTTGATTGGTACATTTTTATTGATTAATATAGCTACTCCTCTGGCTTTTGAATTATATGATGCTGCTGTTACATGTCCTATCCAATCTCTCTTTAATTTCTTGTGTTCCACTTCAGTTAGATGTGTTTCTTGCACGAATGCTATATCAATTTTTTCTTTCTTCAGTAAATTTAACAGCTTCTTCCTTTTGATTTGGTTATGTATTCCATTAATATTTAAAGTCATATAGTTCAACATGGCCATTTCATACTTTGTTTATCTTTCCTTTCCGTTTCCTCATCACCACCTTCCCTTCTTATCCATTTCTTCTTTCTTTTTTTGAACACATTGTAAGACAACATTTCTAAAACATAAAATATTTCCACTATTTCCATATCTAAAATTCCTTTAACCCCAATAGTCCCTCCCCTCTCTGAGTTGCCCTTTGTCCCTTGTCGGGCAATCACATCTCCCATCTTCATTTGGATTTGCGAACCCGCTCGCAAGCGTCAACTGAGGGGGGAAACCGAGGATAGCACTAGATAAATTAACAGAATGGTACAAACAAGGAGGCTTACAACTACCAAACTTTAAGAATTATTATAGAGCATCACAATTAAGATACCTATCAGATTTTTATCAAACAAGGGAAAAACCAGATTGGACCAGATTAGAACTAGATAAAATAGGGGAGAAGATACCTGAACATATACTATATAAGTGGGATGAAAGATTGGTGCAACGTAGGAATTCACCAGTATTGCACCATCTGCTCAACATTTGGAAGAAGATTCACGTAGAAAGGAATAAAATAAAGTATCAACTACCAAAATTAATATTGACACAAAGTCAACTAATCCCTTTCACAATAAATAACCTTTCCTTCAGAGAATGGGAGAGAAAAGGGATCAAAAGAACAGAAAATTGTTTTTCGGGAAATAAATTATCTTTTGAACAAATGAAGGACAAATATAATATAACTCACGATACAAGGTTTGCATACCACCAACTGAAAACCTACTTGAAGGACAAATTGGGAATCAGTCTGAGGTTACCAGAAGGAAGCAATTTTGAATATGTGATTACAGACACAATGATAATTTAAAAATTGATAACAAACATGTACATCAAACTGCAAGAAAAGGAGAACAAGGAAACAAACTGTAAACCTAAACAAAAATGGGAACAAGATCTAAACATAAAGATAAAGAATGAAACATGGGAAAAGCTATGCTCCGGAACTATGAGAAATACAATAAACACGAGGTTATGCATGATTCAATATAATTTGTTACACAGGCTATACATCACACCCCAAAAGTTCAATAAATGGGACCCAACAGTATCAGATAGATGTTTTCACTGTAAAAAGGAAACGGGAACAACAGTACAATCAATTTGGACATGTGAGAAAGTGGAAAAGTTTTGGGAAGATCTAAACCAGATATTAAATAAAATCACAAAAAGCAACATACCAAAAAATCCAGAGATCTCTCTTCTAAGTAATACAAGAAGTAAAGAACTTGGACTCGATTTGGATGGAGCACAAAAAAGATTTATTATGATAGCCCTAGCTGTAGCAAAAAAATGTATTATGTCAACCTGGAAATTCGAAGACAACTTGAGAATACAACAATGGTACATAGAAATGAATAAATGTATTCCATTGGAAAAAATAACATATAATTTAAGAAATAACATCACAATATTCGAACAAATATGGGAGCCATACATGAAATACAATAGAGAAATCTTACCATGGACCTCCACCACCTAAAATGACAGAAGGAGAAGACAGCGAAATGAACTGACTCAGTATATAAAAGTAAAAGACAAAAATTTCTTGTTTCTTTTTATTAAGTGACGACATTGTTTAACGGGTTTAATGTATCTTATAGATTGAACTTTGAATAAATGGGAAGTGGGGGTGAGAGAGGGAGGGAAGGGAGGGGGGAAAAGGGGAGAAAATAACTGTATATATTCAAGAGAAAAATGTCTGTATGTATTTTGGTCAGTATGGTTCATAGTGTGAAAAAAAAATTTTTTAATTAAAAAAAAAACAATCATTCTAAGGACAGAAAGGACTCCAGGGCCAAAGAACCCACATATGTGGTTATCTGATGAGCTTAAAGAGGAACTACTGACATGGTCTTTGCCCTCAGACAGCTCCAAGAAAAGCGCAGAGAACAAAACAAAGGACTCTACATCACCTTTGTTGACCTCACCAAAGCCTTCGACACCGTGAGCAGGAAAGGGCTTTGGCAAATACTAGAGCGCATCGGATGTCCCCCAAAGTTCCTCAACATGATTATCCAACTGCACGAAAACCAACAAGGTCGGGTCAGATACAGCAATGAGCTCTCTGAACCCTTCTCCATTAACAATGGCGTGAAGCAAGGCTGTGTTCTCACACCAACCCTCTTTTCAATCTTCTTCAGCATGATGCTGAACCAAGCCATGAAAGACCCCAACAATGAAGACACTGTTTACATCCGGTACCGCACGGATGGCAGTCTCTTCAATCTGAGGCGCCTGCAAGCTCACACCAAGACACAAGAGAAACTTGTCCGTGAACTACTCTTTGCAGACGATGCCGCTTTAGTTGCCCATTCAGAGCCAGCTCTTCAGCGCTTGACGTCCTGCTTTGCGGAAACTGCCAAAATGTTTGGCCTGGAAGTCAGCCTGAAGAAAACTGAGGTCCTCCATCAGCCAGCTCCCCACCATGACTACCAGCCCACCCACATCTCCATCGGGTACACAAAACTCAAAACGGTCAACCAGTTTACCTATCTCGGCTGCACCATTTCATCCGATGCAAGGATCGACAATGAGATAGACAACAGACTCACCAAGGCAAATAGCGCCTTTGGAAGACTACACAAAAGAGTCTGGAAAAACAACCAACTGAAAAACCTCACAAAGATAAGCGTATACAGAGCCGTTGTCATACCCACACTCCTGTTCGGCTCCGAATCATGGGTCCTCTACCGGCATCACCTACAGCTCCTAGAACGCTTCCACCAGCGTTGTCTCCGCTCCATCCTCAACATCCATTGGAGCGCTTCATCCCTAACGTCGAAGTACTCGAGATGGCAGAGGTCGACAGCATCGAGTCCACGCTGCTGAAGATCCAGCTGCGCTGGGTGGGTCACGTCTCCAGAATGGAGGACCATCGCCTTTCCAAGATCGTGTTATATGGCGATCTCTCCACTGGCCACCGTGACAGAGGTGCACCAAAGAAAAGGTACAAGGACTTCCTAAAGAAATCTCTTGGTGCCTGCCACATTGACCACCGCCAGTGGGCTGATCTCGCCTCAAACCGTGCATCTTGGCGCCTCACAGTTTGGCGGGCAGCAACCTCCTTTGAAGAAGACCGCAGAGCCCACCTCACTGACAAAAGGCAAAGGAGGAAAAACCCAACACCCAACCCCAACCAACCAATTTTCCCCTGCAGCCGCTGCAACCGTGTCTGCCTGTCCCGCATCGGATTTGTCAGCCACAAACGAGCCTGCAGCTGACGTGGACTTTTACCCCCTCCATAAATCTTCGTCCGCGAAGCCAAGCCAAAGAAAAGAAGAAAGCACTTTTATGCACATGGAAAATTATTAACATCAAATATACACTGACAGTAAAATCCAAGAACTCGAGATCGTGATAAAATCAGAATTTGGCTTTTTTGGTCATTGTAAACCAATGAACCTGATTCCAAACTCTTTGGGGCTACAGCATGTGATCTCCTGGCTGATGTTAATGTTTAGATTCCTGAGTAATAGGGAAGGTATTTGGTGTATTCCGTCATGATTCACTTGATCCACTCACTGAAAGGAAATGGAATGGAAGGAGGTGGGGAGCTGAAGAAAAGGAGACAGATAAAGAGAGAGGCTGGGGAGGGTGTGATGAAATTTGAAGGTTGTTATTGATACTGTCTGGTTGGCAAGTACTGAGATGGGAAAAAGGTATGTTCCTCCAATTTGTAGATGGCTCAATTTGGCAGGACATGAGCCCATGGACAGGTGTGCCAGAGTGGCAATGGACTGTGGAATTATCAAAAGAACTACCCTTCCTAGCCCTGCCCTCTCCCCCATCACTTAGCTGCTTTCTATTCAATGCACAGATGAGCTGGAGAAACGCAGCAGGTCATGAAGCATCCATGGGAGGTAAAGGGTAACCAATGTTTCAGGCTTTGACCCTTGCTGCGTGACCTGCTGAGTTCCTTCAGCCCATTTGTGCATCGCACTCAACCCCAGCATATCCATACTTTATAATTTAACATCTTTCTCTTCAACCCTCCCACCTGTATCCAACTATTATCTCTTGTGTGTTAGCCTGTGCTTCTTTCCCTTCACCATCCTCTCCTCTCCTCCTCCCCACACCTATTTATTCTGGCATCTGTCTTTTTTTTCATGATTCCCGACAAAGGACTCAGGCCCGAAACTTTAGTCTCCCTTTGCTTCCTAGAGGTGCTGCGTAACCTGCTGAGTTTCTCCACCATAGCACTGTGTTATGAGTGGTAAGAAATGACCATTGCACCCTGTGTCTTGATGTGAAAAGGATGTGTGGCATTTTTAACCACTGTTTTGGTGGCACCACAAGGACAAATTTAGAGACATTGTAAGTTTGCAGCAGATGAGAAATGGCCTACACACTCCAATTTAATAAGCTTTCCAAGATAACTCACAGCCTGAGAGCTACTTACAGCATCACCTCATTCCACAGGGTCATTTCAAATTCCGTCACATCTATTAAATTCCATCTTTGCAGTCTCACCCCAAAATAAATTGATCAATGTTTCTGCAGCCCTCCCACCGCTCATGTTAAGTCAAAGCACTTCCCTGTAGCATTTCCTAGCCTGGATGTTTCCCAGCTGCCAACATTACTTTAGTATTCTAGGTTACTGGATTCTGCTGGTGTTGCCACTCACTCTGGCTGGGCAATGGATATATACAGCAGATAGTGTTGAACCAGAGAATCCGAAGTTGAAAAGAAACACTTGTTCCAATACATGAAAAGAGGTGACATTATTCTGCAGGTCTGACTGAGTGGATGAAATGGTGGAGGGGAATGTTATCATTTCAGCTCCATATACAAGCTGATGACAGACCATCAATTCGAAATTTTAGCCCTAAGGGTGCCTGCCGCCTGACTTGATCTGCACTTCCGACAGCATTATTTACCTTTTGGCTAGATAGTGGGATGTTGTGACTTTCTGTTGCCTTCAGGTCCTTTATATTGCAGAATGCTTTGCATATTCTGTCAAAGGTGCACTGTGCCTTTCAGGTTAACGCGCTATCATCCTCTTGGAATTATAGAGAAACACAAAAGCTGGAGGGACTCAGCAGATCAGGTGGAATCTGTGGTCAGTCAACATTTTGGGAGAGGATCCTTTATCAAATCCATGACAAATCCTGAGCTGAAACGTTGACTGCCCATTTCTACCCATAGCTGCTGTATCCATCCTGCAATTCATTGTTTACCCTTTTAGAATGATTCTGTTTACGAAGCCTTTGACAGCAGTAGCCTAATAAGAACAAGGATTGTGGAGAATGGGTGCTGTGTTCCATAGGAAACCAATCTCCTCTTCATTATTGCCCTCGCTCGCTGTAACGAGATGAAATTAGCAGGTTTTCGAGAATTAAGATTAACAAGGGAGAAAGAGCACTTCAGGGTATTTTTTTGAAGTATAGTAAGTAATATGAAAGATTAACAAAACAAGTCTAAAATAAAGTACAACAGTCAATCAACAGCAAGTGACACACCCCTTTGCGTCAGAGGCTCCTGTGTATGACGGCTGACCTGGTGAGTCTCAGGTTCTGGGCACCATTCACGAGGAGGTGCCAAGAGCTTGTTATGTACTCACATTTATTGACTCAAAGAGCTCATACTTCTTTCCTAATCTACACATACAAATTGGTTTTTATTCTTAAACCCCATATATTCTTCTTGAAAAGCAAGTGTTAACCAAACTGAATTCACTTGTCCCCAAAAACAAAATTATCTTGTCTCGTCACATTATTTTATGTCTTACTTGATTCAAGACCTCATGGACCCCTTGAATCAGGACTTTTTCTTCCCAGTTAGATTTCCTGCTCATTTTGAGAACTGTGAGCTGACAAATCCATTTTAAACAAAAGGTTCTGTTATTAACCCTCTCATTGCCCTTGCCGTGAAAATATTTGATCTGTTTGACTTTGAAATCACATATGGCGTTCACTTTGTTTCATTCTAGGTGGTCCCACTTACCTGGTGGTCATTGGTCAGAGATTCCAGTTACTACACCTTGTCAGTGATGGCACTCATTATGGTAAGCTTGCTACTTAGTTCCAACGCAATGGCAAACTGTCTATAGAAAACTCAGAGGTGCATGGAAGATGAATTTGGAGGGGAGTGGTTGAGGGGTTTTCAAATGGAATGAAATACCCGAAACACGAGCAAATAGTGACACAGGTCCTTTTTGCTTTACAGAATTAATCCTTTTCCATAACTCAAATGACAGAGTTTGTAAGATTTGTACCTTTTCTGCTACTTTACAAGAATTAAATAAAAGTGGCATTTCATTAAAAAAAACATTTTAAGCGTGCCAATGAGAAAATCCTCATCATTTATGACCGCGAAGAGTATTTTCAAAAAGATCAAGAAATTTTCCTAAATTCCCGGCTCAGAGATAATTAAACAAGAAAATCTGCAGATGTTGTGGCAAGTGTAATGCATAAATGTGCTGGAGAAACTCAGCAGGTCGCACAGCATCCATAGGAAACCTGACAAAGGGTCCAGACCCAAAATGTTGGTTACTTTTTACTTCCTATGGATGCTGCTGAGTTTCTCCAGCACATATAAGTAATGCTTTGTGATCATCAGACTTGGGGAGCTCCTGTACTCCATACCTCTGCACCACAACCAAGGCCTTTTATGGAAGAAGATTCTTCAGACTTAATTGAACATCTTCCAACACCGTTGGTGAGATTGCCTCAGAGTCTCAGAGTTACCTTGAGTGCCACTGTAGTCTCAGGTTGGGGAAAGATGTTGGTGCATATTCAGCTGAATATTCTTGGCCAGGTGATTGGAGAGAATGGAAAGCTCTTCCAAATGGTTCAGCATTTGGCTCACCCAGAGTCAGTCCCTGTACCTTTTTTCACAATCAGCCTTGGTTCCCCTTCGACCCCTGAACTTGATTATTGGTGCATTTAGTGAAAGTCAGCACAGCATGGCAACTTTTAAAAACCTGAACCATGCTCCCTTGAAACTAATCAGCTTCTGTTTCTCCTGCTCCCTTCATGTACTGGGTCCCCCATTTCTGTGTTCCCTTTAACTTGTGGGCTTAACCAAAAAAATTACTCAACATCCGTGTAACATTTCAAGTGTGTCGCATTAGCATCCAAATGTCCTGAAAATCTGCCAGTCCACCACTGAAGTCACAGGCAGATCAGATCCATACAGTATAACCTTTCACTGCTCTATATGCTCGTCAGCATACTCTTCAACATGTTCCCTATTTCCACATGCCCATTTAAATACATCTACTATGCCATACTTTGCTATTGTCTCCAATTTGACCTAGAAAATCAAGACCTTTAGACATAGATTAAATAAGGCAAGACTCTATGAATGGTTTGAGCATAACTCCAGTCACGTCAAAAAATTCTTTCAAGTTTTCACTGAAAGGTTGTGAATATAGGAGCAGGGGATCTCACTGCAGTTGTGCAGGGCTTCAGTGAGGCCACACGTTGCATACAGTTCTGTTCTCCAATTCTGAGGAAGGACATTCATGCCATTGAGGGAGTGCAGTGAAGGTTCTCCAGACTGAATCCTGGGATGTCATGAATAAAGACTGAATAGACCAGGGTTATATATTAGACTTTAGAAGAATGAAAGAGGAGCTCATTGAGATGTATAAATTTCTGATGGGATGAGGAAGAATATTCCCAATGTTGGAGAAGTCCAGAACAAGGGGTCTAAGGAGAAGGGGGATGCCATTTAGGATTCAGATGAGGAGAAACCTCTTCACTCAGAAAGTTATGAACTTCTGGAAGTTCCTTCCAACACACCAATCGCATTGTGAAGAAAGCGCGTCAGCACCTCTACTTCCTCAGGAGTTTGTGGAGGTTTGGTATGACACCAGAAATAACATAACATAATAACATAACAATTACAGCACGGAAACAGGCCATTAGGCCCTTCTAGTCCGCACCGAACCAAACACCCCTTTCTAGTCCCACCTCCCTGCACAATGCCCATAACCCTCCATCTTCTTCTCATCCATATACCTGTCCAACCTTTTCTTAAATAATACAATTGACTCCGCCGCCACTATTTCTCCCGGAAGATCATTCCACACGGCTACCACTCTCTGAGTAAAGAAGTTCCCCCTCATGTTACCTCTAAACCTCTGCCCCTTAATTCTTAACTCATGTCCTCTTGTTTTAATCTTTCCTCCTCTTAATGGAAATAGTCTATCCACATCCACTCTGTCTATCCCTTTCATAATCTTAAATACTTCTATCAAATCCCCTCTCAACCTTCTACGCTCCAAAGAATAAAGACCTAATCTGTCCAATCTCTCCCTATACTCTAGATGCTTAAACCCAGGTAACATTCTGGTAAACCTTCTCTGCACTCTCTCCACTCTGTTTATATCCTTCCTATAATTAGGCGACCAGAACTGCACACAGAACTCCAAATTAGGCCGCACCAACGTCTTATACAATCTCAACATCACCTCCCAACTCCTATATTCCATGCAATGCTTGATAAAGGCCAGCATACTAAAAGCCTTCTTCACCACCCTATTCACGTGAGTTTCTACCTTCAGGGAACGATGTACCGTTACTCCTAAATCTTTCTGCTCTTCTGTATTCATCAATGCTCTCCCATTTACCACGTATGTCCTATTCTGCTTCTTCTTACCAAAATGAAGCACCTCACACTTATCAGCATTAAATTCCATCTGCCATTTTTCAGCCCACTTTTCTAAGCAGCCCAAATCCCTCTGCAATCCTTGAAAACCTTCTTCATTATCCACTATTCCACCTATCTTAATATCGTCTGCATATTTACTTATCCAATTCACCACCCCATCATCTAGATCATTAATGTATATAACGAACAACAATGGGCCCAATACAGATCCTTGAGGCACACCACTGGTCACCGGCCTCCAACCTGACAGACAATTATCCACTACCACTCTCTGGCCTCTCCCTTTCAGCCAATGTTCAATCCATTTGACTATCTCAAAATTTATACCTAAAGACTGCACCTTCCTAACTAACCTTCCATGTGGTACCTTATCGAAGGCCTTACTGAAGTCCATATAGACAACATCCACTGCGCTACCCTCATCCACATTCCTAGTCACCTCTTCAAAAAATTCAATCAGATTGGTCAAACATGACCTTCCTCCCACAAATCCATGATGAGTGCTCCTGATCAGACCCTGTCTATCCAGATGTTTATAAGTTCTATCTCTAAGAATTTTCTCCATTAATTTACCTACCACAGACGTCAAACTTACAGGCCGATAGTTGCCAGGCTTCCTCCTTGAACCCTTTTTAAATAACGGAACCACATGCGCAATGCGCCAATCCTCTGGCACTATCCCCATATCTAATGACATTTGGAAAATTACCACCAGAGCCTCTGCTATTTCCTCCTTCACTTCTCGCAATGTCCTGGGGAAGATCCTGTCTGGTCCCGGAGACTTATCCACCTTTATATTCTTCAAAAGTCCTAAAACTACACCTTTTGTAATCTCTATATTCCCCATATTTACCCAATTTGCTTTTTTTATCCTGGCAAATTTCTATAGAGGTGTGCTGACCATCTGCAACAAAGTCTGGTATGGGAACACCAATACCCCTGAGTGTAAAGCCTTCCACATGGTAGTGGACACAGCCCAGGACATCACAGGCAATACCTTCCCACTACTGAGTACATCGACAGAGAATGCTACTGTCAGAGAGCAGCAACAATCATCAAAGACCCTCACCACCCAGCACATGCTCTGTTTTTACTGCTGCCATCAGGAAAGAGGTAGAGATGCCCAAGACTCGCACCACCAGGTTCAGGAACAGCTGCTACCCCTCCAGCATTAGTCTCCTCAACAATAAACTCAATCAGGGACTCATTTCAGGACTCTTACTTGTGCACTTAATTGATTTTCTTTTTGCTCTGTCTGTATTGTACAGTTAGTTTATTTACATTTGTTACCTGTTTACAGTTTTTTGTTTACATGTTTATGCTGTGTACAGTTTTTTTTTGCACTACCACTTAGTGGTAATTCTGCACCCGCAGGAAAAAGGAATCTCAGGGTTGTATGTGATGTTATGTATGTACTCTGACAATAAATCTGAAGTAAGTTGTTGAGGCCATTTCCTTAGATATATTCAAAGGAAGTTGGTTGTGGCCCTTATTACTGAGGGAATCGAGGGGTATGGAGAGAAAGTAGGAATAGGGTACCGCACTCATTGATGAGCCATGATTGTGTTGATTGGTGAATTAGGCTGGAAGGGCTGAATGGCCTTGTACTAATATACTGTGCTCCTCATCATTAAATATCAATGACAAGTTCATAAAAGCAGCAAGACTGGAGGGGAGGAAGGAAGAGTCAGCTTATGGGAAATAATATTGAACATTTTTTAAATTACAGATTTTGAGAAAACATAATGAGATAATGATTTCATTCATTTGGTCTCACTGAACAATGCTGCATTATTATCTTCAAGTTGTCAGATATTACAATTAGCACGGGACCATTAGCCTGTCTATCTCAGTGACTAGTGGTACTCGTAGATATTTATAGTTGAATTGGATGGCACTGCTGAGTATATCTCTAGTTGTTAACAGAATTTGAAAAGCCAATTAAACACTAAAATGGAGATACAACATTTTTCTCTTCAGGATATTGTTTGGCATATTATTAGTCCACAGAATATTATAATTACATATTAATTGTACCTGCAAACTGTAATTAGTGTCCTGCTAAGCTGGAAATGCCTTACTCTATTTGATTAGCGAAGACAACATCCTTCATATTATCTGCTTCCTGAATCTCCCAAAACTGTGTTGCAAATTCATCTTTGTTCACTCCTCCCATGGACTTTCTCTCCCACACTTAGCAAAATGTCTCAGCAAATACTCTGATCACGTGAACATTCAAATCCCGGAGCAGAAGGCCAAGGAAAGAGTCATGGCTTCTTGATAAAGCAAGGATGGAGCATTTGGCAAAAAAGTAGGAATTAGGAGCAGGACTCTGTGCTCCAAAACTGCTTTGCCATTCAGTGAGGTTATGGCTCTGATTGTAACCTTGGCTCCACGTTCCAATGTATCCATGCACACCCTTTCTCCGACTGTTCACCACTAATCCATCCTCATTTATCTCACTGCCCAGTTCCAAAGACTCACTGAGAGAACAATTCCATCTCGTCCTAATCTTCATTAGGTGATCTCTTTCATTCTTGATTCTTCCACAAGAGAAAGCATCCTCTCCATATCTATCCTCTCAAGATCCTTCAGGATCTCATCGATTTTAATTAAGTCACTCTTCAAAGCTCTGACACCCCGCCTACTTCAGAGTTCAGTAAACCTTCCAAATGATAAACATCCTTTTTAATCAAGGAACAGAATACCATGGATTCATCAAATGCCCTGTAGAATGGCAGCACAAATTTATTCAATAAACTATGACTTTCTATTAGCTTTCCTGAGTGCTTGATGTGCTTGCTTCTTGGCCTTTTGCAAACAGTTTCTGCATCTCTTTGGACCACATCCATCCTGACATCACTCCAACGTAACCTCCCACATATCCACTGACACCTGCTCCTGGTGGCTGGAGCTGTGTGGTCATGTAAGTCCTTAAGTTCTGTATCTGTGCCAGAAACCTTTTCATGCCACTCCACCTACATGAAGCCAACCAGCTTTTGGCAGGCAATCTTCTTCATTTTTGTCTTGTCAAATTTTGTTTGATTACACACTCTCAGTTACCACAAACAAAATCAGACTAATGGATCATCTGAATTACACTGTGCACTTATTTAGAATTTTTGGCTATAAACACTCTGGAGTCTTATCCAACAAGTTCTGACCAGTCGTCTCGAGGAGCAGCTGTCTCTCAGTTCCAGGAAACTGGGTTTGATCCTGTCCCCTAGTGCTGTGTGTGTGTGTGTGTGTGTGTGTGTGTGTGTGTGTGTGTGTGTGTGTGTGTGTGTGTGTGTGTGTGTGTGTGTGTGTGTGTGTGTGTGTGTGTGGGGGGGGGGTGGGGGGGTGGGTGGGGGGGTTGCTTATTCTCCTTGTGACCATATCCACCCACATGCCCAGGATTTATTTAAATTTAGACATACAGCACAGTAACAGGTCATTTCAGCCCATTAGCCCATGCTACCCAATTAAGCTACAACACCCATACACTACTAACGGTGGGAGGAAACTGGAGCTCCCGGGAAAACCCACGCAGACATGGAGAGAACATACCAACTCCTTACAGAGAGTGCGGGATTCAAACCTTGGTCCCAATCGCTGGCGCTGTAACAGTGTTACACTTACCACTACGCCAACCATGTCTGGGCTCGTAGTTTCAATGGCCCCTGTAAATTAACCCCCAAGGTAAATTAGTGCTTTGAAAATCAGTGGTAAGCATGAAGGAGAACAGATTCCAGAGGAATAAATGTTTGAACGGAAATCAAAAGAAGTGCAGATGCTGTAACTCTGAAATAAAAACAGAACACGTTGGAGACAAGAAGCCAGGCAGCATCTGTGGAGAGAGAAGGGTATCAGATCTGAAACGTTGGCTTTTCTTCCCTTACCACTGACAGTGCTTGGCATCATGAGTGTTTCCAGTGACAGAATGGGATTGTTCTGAGGGACAGAAAGGATTCAGTTGGTTGAGTGGTCTCATTCTACATCTTAATGAAGTATAGAACATAGAACAATACAGCACAGTACAGGCTCTTCGGTCCTTGATGTTATGCCAACCCATATATTCCTTCTGAACCCTCCCTAACCCATAACCTTCTATTTTCCTTTCATCCATGCAAGAGTCTCTTAAATGCCCCCATATTTCAGCCTCCACCACCATCCCTGGCAAGGTATTCCAGGCACTCACAACTCTCTGTGTAAAAAAAAAGAACCCATAATGTCTCCCCTAAATTTCCCTCCTTTAACTTTATACATATGTCCTCTGGTGTTTGCTGATCCTGCCCTGGGAAACAAGTATGCGGTGAAATACAGCGACTCAATCAGAAACTCAGTGGAACGCTAACCCTTGAGGAGCACCCAAAACATTCCAGAGCTTGGGCTCTTGTCTGGTGAAGGCACAGAGGTCATGGTTCACTGGAGTGCACAAGAGGCAACAAAGGAAGGCGGGTAGATAGCTGGGGAAGTTATTTCATTGGAGGAGGTTACAGAGACAGAGAAGTTTGAAATCACGGAGGAAGTTGAAAGCAGGGATGAGGAATTTTAAAATCAAATGTTTTTGAACACCACACTTGGGGGATGGGCCAGAAAGGGAACAGATTCTTGCTGAGGATTTTTCAAGGTTGCAAAGCCAGCAACAAAGGATCGGAATTGTTGAGTCTGTGGATAATGAAGGCAAGGGTGATGGTTCACAAGCAGGGGGCCTGGATCTTCAGTTCCTTCTGTACAGCATGGAAGGAGCAGAAGATCCAAGCGGCATGGTTAGCGTAATGCATTTACATTGCCAGCGATCGGGACCAGGCTTCGAATCCCTTGCTATCTGTAAGGAATTTGTATGTTCTCCCCGTGTCTGCATGGGTTTTCCCTGGGGGCTCTGCTTTCCTCCCACTGTTCAAAACACACCGGGGGTATAAGTTAATTAGGGTGTAAATTGGGCGGCACAGGCCAAAATGGCCTGTTACTGTGCTGTATGTCTAAAAAAATGTTTAATTCATTTAAAATTTAAATTTTACTCCTCTGGCAGGTTATATTTGTTCCATTAAGTGCTCCTAAACTGTAGACACTAAAGTTTCAATGCAGGATCAATAACTTCAGCAACTGAACCTGTTTTGACTGAGCTTTCCCTGCCACCTAGTGGTTATCTTTTCCATTTAAAAACCACAGAATCAGAATTGATTGCCTTGGCTGAACATGTCATGAAATTTGTTGTTTTCCACTGCTGCCTCCTCGATGAGGGTCTGGTTTGTGTTTTCCCCTTCCTGAAATCCACAATCACCTCTTTAGTTTTGCTAACTTTGAGTGCAAGGTTGCTGTTGGGGCACCACTCAACTAGCTGATCTAGTTACCTCCCATACACTTCCTCATTGCCATCTATGATTCTTTCAACGACTGTAGTGTCATCGGCAAATTTGTAGGTGGCATTTGAATTGTGCCTGACCACACAGTGAAGGGTGTCAATAAATGCAAGAACCATATGGAACTTGATCTAACAAAGAATTGCTATGATTTATTATGTGCAGTGTGGAATGTGTACATGTGGTCCAGATAAATGCTGTTTCATCTGGTTGTACATGTACATTCAGATGGCAATAAATTTGAACTTGAACTTCTGCTGTCAACCACACTCAGTTTAGCTGCCACTGCCAATTAACGTTCAAGCTAACCAATGACACAGCTCGCGAGGCTGTTCACGCACCTCTGGGGTGCATTCTGGGCAAATTATGACTTGTGTGAGCCCACAATCTGAGATCTTAAAGCGTTCCTCATCTTGGCTGAAAGCCCACTGCTTAGCTATAGGGTGAACAAGCAGGACCTGTGAGAATACAGTGGAACTCGACAAGCGCATTTGTGGAGGTGGAATAAAAGGTCAATAGGATTTATCATCTGCAATGGAGCCAACTACTTCCTGAATTTTCAGAATTAGGGGTAGAATGAATTTAGCCGCAATAAAGGTTGGTATGTAGGGAGCATGGTTTGCCCAGCAGGTAGTACAAAACGATTACAGCAGCAGTGACCTGTGTTTGAATCCGGTGCTGTCTGTAAGGAGTTTGCCATGTCTGAGTGGGTTTCCTTCCTTGTTCCAAAACAGGTGGGATTGGCAGATTTATTGGGTGTAATTGGGTGGCATGGTTTTCAATGTCTGCAATTGACTTCTACTGTGTTGTATTGTTAAAATGTAAAATATTTAAAGTAGAGGCAGATTGTAGAAGCATATCACAAAACAGAGTCTCTATGATTCTTGCACCTCACAACACTGATGATAGGGGAATGATATTCGGAGTTGTTTTCTGCTGAGATAGATTTTAAAATTTGTAAGCCCTTCCAAATGAGCTTAGTAGCTGCGCCTCTAGCTGAGAGGCCCAACCCGAAATATTGACTATTTCAATAGATGCTGTCTAACCTGCTGAGGACCTCCAGCAGTCTGGTTGCAAATTCTGAGGTGGGCAGCTTGGGAGCCGCACGCAGATGCTGGGGAGGTGATGGCTGGCAGGGAAGGGAGGATGGGTCGTGTGCAAAGAAGTGCACGCCTTGCATAAGGCATATGGTACATGGCCTTGGGTTCCTCAGCTGTGCTGTGAGTGGATATGGGCTTACAGGATCCCAGAGGTCAGTGAAGACCTGTTGATTCAATGGTGAAAGTAGCACATCTGTGTCTCTTATTGGAAGAAGAGTATGTTCCCAGAGCCAGGTCTCAGGTATAAGAATGGACTGCTCTCCCCAAAATGCCTCAGGGCCAAGGATGTTGGCTTCAGAAGGGACACTGACTTGATTCACATCTCCCAGTTTCCTTTGGAAGGTTTTGTAGAGGCTACATAGCTGCTGTATTTCCACTGCCTGGAGGTGTCTGCTGCAGATAGTCCAGCCCTTGGAAGGTTGCAGGGGTTATGCTGCCTGGTGGACCATGACCCTTCTATCAGGTCATGAGCAAGTGGCCTTTCTCCATTGCTTGGAGCTCAAACCATCAAGCACACAAATATGAGCATCTTCTGTCCATTGTGGTTTGACTGCTGTGGTGTGGGTCTGGGATCTGCTTTATTGCCCGAACTCATCTGCGTGGCCCAACTCTCAGAAGGGATTGCTGCTGTCTGGTAGAGACCATGAATTCCTTCTCTGCCAGGTTCGAGGTCATGGACTTCCTCCTTTCCCTCAGCCAGCCAAAGGCCATGCTGGTGTATCGAAAGGGAAGGTGAATTTCCTCAACCTGTGAAATAGCCCACTCCACCCCCCACTTCCCCCCCCACCAAAGTGGGGAGTGGTCCACATGTTCCACCGTCCCACTTCAATCATGGGAGAGCAGTGATCTGCAGTGGTAGTAGATCTTTATCTTGCACATGTGGAGAGCAGGACCCATCCTTCATGGTGGCTTGTCCATTGCTTGGAGACCAACCATGAAGCCCACAACTGCAAGCATCCTCTGCACACTGCGGTCTGACTGCTGGTTCTGGAGTGTGCTTCATCAGCTGAAAGTCTTCTCTCAGTTCCAAGAGGGTTCTGTTCATGCAACCTTCATGTTTCATTATTGCTACCAGTCAAGGTGAAATTTGTTCCTGTTTGATATTTATTTGCTTGATGAGGTGCCCAAGTTCTCACTTAGTTTGGGTAAGATTGTATCTCTGAAAGGTCTGAAGAATCATTCTTGGTAAATTTTCTCTTTTTTCTCTCCAGATTATTTATGATGAAAAGGTTTCTTGGTAAGTGTTGCTTGTGGACATCCTCTATCATGCCTGTGTACACTCAACGTAGGGTCGAACATCATAGAAACTGGTCTTTTGGACCACCACATTCTTCTTGCCCTCATTCTATTTGCCCTCTTTAGGTCCATATCCTTTTCTGCCTTTCCTATTCGACTGCCTGTCTAAATGCCTTTTCCACAGACTGATTACACCCCTCCCCCCACCTTTGTGGCAGTGAATTCCAGATATCAAACCACTCCCTGTATAAAAGGGAAAAAATTGCCCTCAATTCCTCTCTTGAAAATTCCTTCTTGTTTTGATTATTTCCCTGGAGAAATTACACAGTCTTACATTTCTATGCTTCTCATAACTGTATATTGCCTCCTTCAGCTCACCTCTCAGCCTCCATCAATCCAGGAGAACAAGCCCAACCTATTCTAGTCCCTCCCCATAACTGAAGCCCTCTAATCCAATCAACATCCCAATGAGTCTCTGCAATCTCTCCAGCCCAACCACATCCTTCCTCTTGTGTGGTGACCAGAACTGTACACAGTGCATCAAGTGTGTTCTTAACAATGTCTTTTACATTGCCATATCATGCCCCAACTTTCATATTCTGTGCCCTGACCGACGAAAGCAAGCATGGCTTCTTCACTGCCCTCTTTCTCAATGCTCAGAATGCCCCCTCTCTTCATCAAAGCTCAACACACCCCCACTCTTCATCAATGCTCAAGATACCCCCACTCTTCATCAATGCTCAACACCCCCCCCACTCTTCATCAATGCTCAACACACACCCCCACTCTTCATTAACTCCACATGCGCACACCCTCTCGTCCCACACACCTCCACCGCTCTTCATCATTGATCCGCACACTCCCACTCTTCATCAATGCTCCACACCACCCCCATTATTCATCAATGCACCACACCCAGTTTCTGAACTTGTGCACACCATCAATACTCCCTTCAGTCTCCCTTCATTCTCCCATCCCCACAGTCTGTTGGTAAAGCGCAACCCCCTCCCCCCACTTCATGCGCCTATCCCTTCACTTTCACGCCATCCCCAGTTTTTGGTTTTTTTCCCTACATACAGTGTTTGGATTCAACTTATGGCTGAGCCCTTGAACAAATCTGTCCATTGGGTCGGGGTGATAACGCGATATATCTCCATGAACTAATGTGAGGGTTTGTATCACTTTCTTCCTCAGGTGGGAATCTCTGGTCTTGATATTGATGTATGCAGTCTACATCCTGATCATGAAGTAAGGAGCAATAAGCTTTCTATCTTCTCTGGCATTTGTTGTTGGGAGCTTCCCACAAAATAGTGATTAGAGTTTAACTGGAGATTCTCTTCAATTCCTTGCCATGTTAAATGCAAGTTTAGCAGTTTGTATCCAAGCATGTGGTTTTGACAGTTGACTCTATTTGGTTTCTGCACTCATTTCAGTCAAGTATGTAGACAGACCAATATGTCTCTTCTTAAAGTCCAGGTGGAGGAGCAGAATGATGGGAGAGATTGATTGCAAGGCAGCAATGGGATGAATATCCTTTTATTGAAGCAGTTTTCTAGCCCTTGTCACTTCATCTCATGCTCACCTACAGATGGAGAAGCAATTCCTGTGGAATTCTCTGCCCAAGGATCCAGTGGAGACTGCCTCATTGAATACATTTAAAATGTAGATAGTTCACTTTTTGAGGAGTAGGGGAATTAAGGGTTATGAGGAACTGCTGGGTAAGTGGAGCTGAGTCCATGGCCTGATCAGCCATGGTCTTATTGTATGGCGGAACAGGCTCAACGGGTTAGATGGCCAGCTCATGCTCCTGCTTCTGATGTTCTTATGCTGTGGGAACCTGAACGGATGTAATTTTACAACATGGACTTCTGACTTTGAAAGGATTGGATGAAAATTTGCCTCATTTTTGTCCAGGTTCAACACGTCAATGCAGATCTTCTTTGAAAACAAATGGAAGAAGCCAACTGTAAACATGTCCAATGGGAATGCAAGTAATGCGGAAATGGATGACAACAGCAACTGTGATGCAACCATGGTCTTACTGAAGAAAGGTAAGAATACGGCTCGAAACATGGTTAAATAGCTCATCTTTACAATTCACCAAGATCATTGAGAGATTTTCATCAAACGTTTCAAGTTAATCGTATTATTGCACAAGGAAGAAGGGGTTACATGCAATAGCATTTCATGAGAGATTTTCAATAGGTTCCTGGGGATGAGTGGGGGAGGTGACAAAGGAATGTTCAAAAACTGTAAGGCCTGTCCTCAGGGAGAAGGGAACTCATTGAGCTCCGGCGGCGGCTTCCATGACCTTGTACCGCAGGCATCTAAGGATCTGGGAATGTCTCAGCTGATTCTTTGAATCTAAATATAGACGACATTTTCCATGTTCAGTTATTTCCCAATTTCAAAATGTGTTATCTTCAAAGAGACATGAGCGACGATATTTTGAATCACGATCTTATTAATCTAATAAATCAAACTTTGTAGTTGCAGCTGTTAGTAGCTTTAATTCATTACCAAAATGTATAAACATTTTGCATAATTTTGCATTGAGATTTTCATAATGAAGAATAAACAAAGCATACAATATAATAATATAATGATATTCCACTTTGCCAGGGGGTTTTAGTTTTGAGTCAATTTCAGAGATGATCAGAGACATCTTGGCAGATGCACGGCTTCAACTTCGAGGGAGTTTAACATGTGGTGTTAAATTAAAGCCCTGGCTTTCCTCTCGAATGTTAATGGTTCCCTGGCATGGTTTCAAAGAGCAGGCCCATAAGAGCTGATGTGGGCAATATCATGTTGGTATTTGTGGGAGCTTGCTGTGCACGTGTTGTTACTACCTTGCCTCCAATTTGGCAGAGACTGCACAAACCAGTTGCTGTTGGCCCTCTGAGACATCCCAAAAGGAATGTGATGGGCTCTTTTTAAATGCAAGTCCTCCCTTTGCCATTTTATGATTTTGGGTGATATTAGAGGCAAGAGGAAAAGAAAGCAGGGCAGTGGGACTAACACGATGGTGCATTGTGTGTCCATACCATGATGAAGGGCTCAAGCCAGAAATGTTGGTTATGTATTTTTACCTTTGTTACATAAAGGATACTGTTTGGCCTGCTGAGTTTTTCCACTATTGTGTGTACAAGGACTGCCTAAAGAAATCTCTTGGTGCCTGCCACATTGACCACCGCCAGTGGGCTGATATCGCCTCAAACCGTGCACCTTGGCGCCTCACAGTTCGGTGGGCAGCAACCTCCTTTGAAGAAGACCGCAGAGCCCACCTCACTGACAAAAGGCAAAGGAGGAAAAACCCAAACCCAACCCCAACCCACCAATTTTCCCCTGCAACCGCTGCAACCGTGTCTGCCTGTCCCGCATCGGACTTGTCAGCCACAAACGAACCTGCAGCTGACGTGGACATTTTTACCCCCTCCATAAATCTTCGTCCACAAAGCCAAGCCAAAGAAGAAAAAGTGTCTACAGATTTTCATGTTTTACTAACACGATGGTTGTTACATTCCTTTAGCCTGGACTGAGCAAGTCATGTGGCTTCCTCCCAAACTGTAACCATGGTCAAAACAATGGTTGTTAAAGGATGAATGGAAAGTAAATCAGGAGAAGTTACCTCTAGACCACAATCAGTGAGAATTGGTAAGAACTTCTCCTCCACAATCACCATCAGTAACAGAGCACCACAGGGCTGTGATCTTAGCCCCCTGCTCTACTCATTATGCTCCTATGACTGCGTGGCTCGCTATGACAACAACACCATTGACAAATTCGCTGACTATATCATGGTAGTGGGTTGTACAAAAAGGGGTGATGAGTCAGCATACAGGAGGGAGATTGAAAACTTGGCTGAATGGTGAGCTACAACAACCTTGCACTCAATGTCACCAGAACCAAGGAGTTGATTGTTGACTTCAAAAGGGAAAGCAAGAGGTGTACAATCCTGTGATAATTGGGAGATCAGAGGCATGGAGGGTGAGCAAATTTAAGTTCTTGTAAGTCATTTTTTTTCTAAGGAATTTTCCTGCACCCAATGCACTAATGGCATCATGAAGAAAGCATGTCAGCACCTGTACTTCCTCAAGACTTGCAGAGGATTGATATGACATTGGGAAGCCTGGCAAATTTCTATGGACGTGTAGTGGAAAGAGTGTTGACCAGCTGCATTGTGGTCTGGTATGGGACGGTAATACCCTTGAGCATAAAGCCCTGAAGAGGGTAGTGGATACTGCCCAGGAAATCACAAGCAAAACCCTCCCCACGATTGAGAACATCTTAAGGGAACACTGCTGTCAGAGAGCAGCAGCAATCATTAAGGATCCTCATCTCACTGCATAGGCTCTGTTCTCGCTACTACCATCAAGAAAGAGGTATAGGTGCCACAAGACTTGCACCACCAGGTTCAGGAACAGCTGCTATCCCACTACCATCAGACTCAACAACAATAAACTCATTTCAGGACTTAATTTTGCACTTAATTGATTGTTTTTCACTTTGTATTGCACAGTAAGTTTGTTTACCTTACTTTGTTTACATGTGTACATTTTTTTTGCACTACCACTAAGTAGTAATGTAACCTCGTCTGCAGGAAAAAGAATCTTAGGGTTGTATGTGGTATCATGTATGCACTCTAACAATAAATCTGAAATCTAAGATAGCTCCATAGAGCTGTAAAATTATTGGTATTGAATGTCAAGCCACTGTTTAACAATCAACAGCCAAAACGAAGCTTCTACCTGCTACACTCTCCATGTAAAGATCGCACATTCTCATATAGGTATGTGAGAGGGAGCCTGAAAGGTAAAGCTTGCTAACTCTCTTCCCCAACCCACCCCATTGTCACCAAGACTACCATTGTCTTCAGAAAGATCTTGCAAACCCAGAACTGTGCTCCAAGTTTGGAGCATCTCTGATGCTCTTCTGGCCCAGTGAGGCTGCCCACAATGGGACCTTGAATTCCGCTCAGTGGTGATTTATTGCATTGGGACAATGGCCTTCAGATTTATTGTCAGAGTACATACATCACATCACATACAACCCTGAGATTCTATTTTCCTGTGGGTGCAGCAGAATTGCCACTAATTGGTAGGTACCATTTGCAGGCACCATCACAGCTTGCCCTGGAATGATGGTGCTGGGACAAGGCATGAGGTGGCTATGCCAGGATCTGGGTTTGACAATAGTCATTCAAGGATCAAACTTTCGCATTTTTGCCATGGGCATGTTTCAGGTGTTTTTTTCGAGATCCAGCAGTGGAAGGCAATGCTGCAGGTGCCTTTAGGGGGAACAAGACTGTTTCACGTGACAAGAACACCAATGTGAGAGTGGTCATAAAGAGTGTGGTTCTTTTTCTGCCTCTTTGAAAGTGCGACTCAATTTACTTCTCTATTTTGTGCTTTATCCACAGTCCTGCTCGCTTTTTTGTTCAATGGCTTATCTATCCAGTGCACTTTTGGAAATCATCAAGAGATTTCAAGAGAGCATTCCAGACCACAACCGCTCACTCAAAGGGGAAGATAATGTTCTCCTCCCATAAACATTGGAAAGTTTAGATATGAAGCACTCCAGTTACTCTCTTTAAGAGAGTGAAGATGGCCGAGTCTAACTAACCCCTTCATATTTAGAACAGAGAGCAGGTCTGCACAGGAACAGGCCCTTCAGCCAAACACAATGTCAATATCAAACTCAAATGCTGCTGTTTGCACATAATAGGTATCCATCCATATTCACTACCCTGGCAGTCCATTCCAGTCACCCACCACCCTCTATATAAAATATTTGATCTGCACATCTCCCTTAAACCACCTCCCCCTCGCCTTAATCACGTGTCGTCAAATATGCGGCGCATAGCTGAAGCACCTTTATTGAACCTCCCCTAAACATTCTTTTTTTTTTCAGCTATACTGCCCCACCCCCCCCAAACAGGACCCTGCTCAAAATTTATGGGCCACTTTGCTGTGAAGCAGTTACGTTTTGGTTTCTCCCATACATCTCTCCTACCAACTACATATAAAACATTTTTTTAAAAGAATGTCATGTGAAGTGAAAAGAAAATAAGACTTAAATGCGCTGTGGCCCCCACATTTCAGTGTTGAGAATGGCTGTTCTGGATAATGATCACAGACTTTCTGGTTTTACACAGGCAAAGCTCCTCCATGCCTGGTTCTTTAATAAAGCAGTGAATAATTCTACCTCCTATCTCTGTTTTGATGAATGTTGCTAGTTCCATCTAAAGAGGTGCACCCAATACCTCAATGCGAGGCAATACTTCCTTAAGGAGGGAAAGTTGGACAAATCTCCTATTCCATCTGCCTGAAGCTGGCAGCACTAATTACTTCTGGGTGCAGGCCAATGGGACAGGAGAATGCAGAGGTCGATGCAGCTTGTGTTCTGATCAGTGCTTAATGAATTCATTCAACCCATTCCCTTTATCAGAAAGCCCAGATTTGTGGGAAGAAAAATAAAGGTTTTGAAGAAATGTGTGTTTAGTTCAGCACAAGTTTTCAGACACCCCACTCCTGCCTTTAACAGCCTGCATCCTAACAAAATGAAAACATGTAGAATTCAGAAACATCACTGGCGTGGAGAAATAGTGTCCGTGGGGGACACACCACTTGTTAGATCATCCACTTTGGAAAGAAGAGGAGATTGGTGAAAGATTGTAGCATGATGTCGTGCAGAGACACCTGGGTGTGCTTGTGCATGAATCAAAAATAGTTAATTTGCAGGTGCACCAGGTAATCAAGAAGGGAAATGGGATATTAGAGGGATTGAATTAAAGAGCAGAAAAATTATGCTGCAACTGTATTAAGTACTGTGATGCCACACCTGGAATTCAGGTCATCTCTCTTGAGAAAGGATAGACTGGCTTTGGAGGGTGTGCAGAGGAAGTTCACTAGGAAATGAGCAGGTTGTCTTATGAGGGGAGATTGAGTAGCCTGGGTCAATACTCATTGGAATTTAGAAGGATGAGGGAGAATCTGAAATACAGATAAAAGAATTATGAAAGGAATGGATAAGATATAAGCAGGGCGGTTGTTTCCACTGGCAGGTGAGTCTGGAACAAGTGGAACAGAGCCTCAAGATTCCAGGGAGTAGATTTAATATGGCGATGAGGAGGCACTGCTTCTCCCAGAAAGTAGTGAATCTGTGGAATTCTCTGCATAATGAGCAGTAGAGGATGGTCAGTTAATATATTTAAGCCAAAGAGAGAAAATTTTTGTAGAGCCTGGGAATTAAAATTTATGGGCAACAGTTCAAAGTTCACATTTATTGCCAGAGTACATCCATGATATTTTTAATGTTTTCATTTTTTTTTTTTTGTTAATTTTAATTTAGACATACAGCACGGTAACAGCCAACAAGCCCAATTTACACCCCATTTACCTACACCCTGAGTACATTGTGAATAGTGGGAGGAAACCGGAGTCTCCAGAAAAAACACAGACAGCGCGGAATTCGAACCCCAGGCCAGTCCCGATTGCTGGCGCAGTAAAGGCATTGTGCTAACCACTACATCAATCATGCGACATCACATACAACACTAAGATGCTTTTTCCTGTGGGCCAGGCAGAAATTCTACTTATCAGTAACTGTAAACCCTAATCAAGAAAAAAGATATATATACAAAAAAGAGATGTAAACAAACTGTGCAATACAGAGAAAAATAAAGTAATATAATGAGTCTCTGATTGAGTCTGTTGTTTAGTAGTCTGATAGTGGTAGGGTAGCAACTGTTCCTGAACATGGTGGTATATCTTGTGGCACCTGTACCACTTTCTAAATGGCAGCAGCGAGAAAAGAGCATGTCTTGGCGAGTGTGGATCCTTGATGATTGCTGCTGCTTTCCGATGGCAACATCCCATGTAGTTTTCATGATGATGGGGCGAGATGTTCCTCCACCATCCCACCACCAGACACCTATTCCCCTCTCCTATCTTCTTCACCTTCTGCAGGGCCTGCTCCCTCTGTGACTCCCTCATCCCTTCCCACCAATCACACCCTTGGCACCTAGCCCTGTGACCACAGGAGGTGCTCCGCTTACGCCCACACCTCTTCTGTCACTGCTGTTTGGGGCCCCAAACATTCCATTCAAGTAAAGTAACATTTCACTTATGAATCTGCAGGGGTCAATTGCATCCGGAACTCCTGTTGTGGTCTCCTCTACAACAGAGAGACTGGATGCCAACGAGATCACTTCGTTGAGCCCCGCAGCTCTGCCTGCTGCAATAGCAGGGATCTTCCAGTGGCCACCCATCCCAACATGTCTGTGCACTGTCTCATGCACTGCCAGACTGAGACCTACAGCAAATTGGAGGAACAACTCCTCATATTCTGACTAGGCACTCTCCAACTGGATGCCATTAACATCAACTTCTCTGGTTTCTGTTGCCCCCCCCCCCCCCCACTCTTTCCTTATATCTCCTTTCCTCTAGCTCTGTGTCTCCCCTTTTCACTTTGTCCTTTTGCAGAGCTAAAAACAACTCCCCACCCCTCACCCCAATCAATTCTCACCTTTCTGTTTTCCTGTCTTTCTCTTGATATCTAGCTGACACTTTTTGTTTTTTGGTCTGTACTCCTCCCCCTGCCCATTTTTCCTTTCTCCCCATCCTTTTAATTCAGGTGCCTGCCTGCAGTTTACTCATATCTTGAAGAAGGGCTCAGGCCTGAAACATTGGTTATATCTATTTACATCCTATGGACACAGCGAGTCCTGCCAAGTTTCTCCAGCATTTCTGTGTTTTTACAATCACAGACACTCATGTTTCACTCCAGAGGTTTGCCTGTGATTTTCGGGGCTGCGTCCACTACCTTTCACAGGGCTTTCTGCATAGATGTACTGGTGATCCCCTTACCAGGCCATGATGTAGCCAGTCAGCACATTTTCCAATGCACATCTGGAGAAGTTTGCCAAGGTTTCCGATATCATACCAAACTTCTACAAACTCCTGAGGAACTAGAGGTGCTGATGTGCTTTCTTCACAATAACATTAATATATTGGGTTTAGGAAAGATCCTCTGGGATAGTCACTCCCAGAATTTTAAATGTGCTCGCCTTCTCTACCTCTGGTCCCCCAGTGATCACTGGATCTTATTCCAGAGAACCATAGAAAATTACTAGACAGAAAAAAGCTCCTTCAGCCTTTCTTGTCTGTGCTGGTGCTGAATCATTTTTTTTGCCTACTCTCACTGATCTGCACCCAGTCCATAGCCCTTTATACCTCTCCCATCCATCTATCTGCCCAAATTCTTCTTAAATGTTAAAAATTGATCCCTCATTCACCACTTCAGCTCGCAGCTCGTTCCACACTCCCACTACTCTGTGTGAAGAAGTTCCCCCTCATGTTCTCCCTAAACCTTTCCCCTTTCACTTTTATGTCCTCTGGTTTGTATCTCACCTACCCTCAGTGGAAAAAGCCTATCTACATTTACTCTGTCTATCCCCCTCATAATTTTAAATATTTTGATCAAATCTCCCCTCATTCTTCTACGCTCCAGCGAATAAAGTCCTAATCTGTTTAACCTTTCTATGTAACTCAGTTCCTTAAGTCTGGGAAATATCCTAGAAAATTTTCTCTGCACTCTTTCAATCTTATTGATATCTTTTCTGTAGTTAGGTGACCAAAATTGCACACAATACTCCAAATTCGGCCTCACCAATAACTTTACCATAACATCCCAACTCTCTTAACAACCCTATCCAACTGTAATGCCACTTTCAAGGAATTATATTTCTGTATTCCCAAATCCCTTTGTTCTTCTGCATTCCTCAGTGCCCTTCCATTCACCATATATGTCTTTTCTTGGGTTGTCCTTCCAAAATGCAACACTGCACACTTTTCTGAATTAAATTCCATCTGCCAATTTCCATCCCATTTTTCCAGCTGGTCCAGATCCTTCTGCAAGGTTTGAAAACCTCACGCACTGTCCATGACACCTCCCATCTTAGTGCCAACTGCAATCTTGCTGATCCATTTTACCACATTATCATCCAGATCATTGACATAAATGACAAACCTCAATGGTCTCAGCACCGATCCCTGAGGCAAACCACTATTCACAGGCCTCCAGTTTGAGAAGCAATCATCCACCACTACTCTCTGGCTTCTACCATCCAACCATTGTCAAATCCAGCTCACTACTTCACCATGAGTGCCTAGTGTCTGAACCTTCTTGACTAACCTCCCATATGGGACCTTGTAAAAGGCCTTACTAAAATCCATGTAGACAACATCCACAGCCTTTCCTTCATCAACTTTCCTGGTAACCTGCTCAAAAAACACAACCTACAATGCACAAAGCCAAGTTGACTATCCCTAATGATTTCCTGGCTATTCAAGTCGTTGTATATTTGATCTCTTAGAACACCTTCCAATAATTTACTTACTACTGGCATCAGGCTCACTGGCCTATAATTTCCAAGGTTACTTTTGGAGCCTTTTTTAAACAACGTGATCCACTCTCCAGTCCTCCAGCACCACAACTGTGGCTGAGGACATTTTAAATTTTTTTTGCCAGAGCCCCTGCAATTTCTACGCTAGCCTCCCTCAAGGTCTGAGAGAATATCTTGTCAGGCTGTGGGGATTTATCCACACTTATTTGCTTTAAGACAGCAAGCGCTTCCTCCTCTTTAATCTGTCTGGGTTGCATGACCTCACTGCTTGTTTTCCTTATTTCCATTGACTGTGTGCCCATTTCCTGCGTGAATACTAATGAATAAAAACATTTAAGATCTACTTCATCTTCATTTGGTTCCATACAAAGCTGACCACTCTAATTTTCAAGGGGACCAATTTTGTCCCTCACTATCCTTTTGCTCTTAATAATGTAGAAATCCATAGGATTTTCCTTCAGCTTGCCTGCCAAAGCAACCTCATTAACCTCTGGTTTTCCCTTCTTAAAGTCTACCATCAACACCTTGATCTTTGTGACATTGAACGAAAGATTGTTGTAGTACACCATTCAGCCAAATTTTCAGTCTCCCCTTGTATGCTGACTAATTACCCCCATTCTACCACCCATTACTGTGGTATTGTCAACAAATTTGTAAATGTTGTCATACATAGCCATGCAGTCGTAGGTGTAAAACGAGTAGAGCAGGGGCTAAGTACGCAGCCCTTTGGTGCTCCAGTGCTGTTAGAGATTGTGGAGGAGAAATAGGCGATAATATGCAGGTAGGTAGAGTTGAGTCCATGGCCAGATCAGCCAAGATCTTATTGCATGGCTGAGCGGATTGACGCGCCAAGTGGGCTCCTCCTGCTCCTGTTTTCTATGTTGTAATATTCAAAGAGCAACAGAGCCCATTCCGCTGGAAAGCAAGATGCTGGTGAAAGGGTTAACGCTGTCTGTCTTTCCTTCACAGCCAACTTCTCCCATAATCCCACTGTGCTCATGGTGGATGAGCTGCTCTCGGCAAACCCCCATCAGCTGTCTTTCTCCGAGGCCAGTCTCAGAATCATGATAACCAGCCACTTTGGTCCCAAAACCAGGCTGAGCATGGCAAGTCGTATGCTCATCAATGAGGTAATTGGAAGGGAAACAAACAAGCCTACCTTTACGTTACACCTTTCACCTCTTGAGATAATATTTTACAGCTACTGATGTACCTTCACAGTGATAATGCAGTAAATTACTCCTGCCCTCTTCAATAGGTATCAGGAGGAGAAACTTCGGAATAATTTTCTACATGCCAATGTGTAAGATAGTTATTTGCATATACTGTTACGAGCCCAGAGGACTCCAAAACCCAGCAGTAATAAAAATTCACCAAGACAATGGTTACTTAAACAAAAGTTGCTTTTAATTTTCTTTAAAAATATTAACAAGATCAATCTTCAACTTATTACTGTTAACTTAACCTAACTTAACCCCTTTCTAATTCTAAGCGCACATGTATGTAATATTCAGGAAAGTTTTCTGTTTCACTGTCCAATCATTCACTTTTCACTTTTCCAAGTTCACCGGTCGGTATCAGGCAATTCTTATAGTATACACAGAATTTAACATTTAGGAATCTTCACCAGGCTCTAGTACTTAAAGTTAAATGGTTACCGCTCAGGAAGAATCTTGTTGGTTTCAGAGAGAAATTTGTTGCTCATTGGACACACATAAACTGATTTCCTCCAAACAGTCACTTCACTGTCTTACCAAAGAAATTTGCCCCATCATGGGTTTTCCAAATTATAACCTCTTCTTCCAGGTCACCTCAAAGTCCCTCTTATTTGCCTTATTTCGGAGAAACACTCTAGCCAGCCATTTCGTCTTGTAAGGACTACTAGAGTTTTGAACAGACTGGACTCTGAAGTCACAACCCATCTTCAAAATGGGGTTTTTCAACAAGCCTGCCAGCTTGCCATTTTGCAGCCTCAAACTGCTACTGTAGAACTGACCCTCTCTCTCTCTCTTTCTCTCTCTCTTTCTCTCTCTCTCTCTCTCTCTCTCTCTCTCTCTCTCTCTCTCTCTCTCTAAAATAAGAATCTCTAAGCTTGCAAAAACCAAATGACTTCTTACATGGCTCCAACTCAATCTTTAAAAGATCTTATCAATATCTCTGAACCTTGATTTTATTACCCATACACAATAGATCATCATTCTTCATTGCTTCTGCAAAGCCAACTGGAGCCTCAATGTCCAATTTCAGCAAAGCTCTTGCATTTTAAATGAGATGTCTTGCGAAGTATTACTCTGTGTGTGAAGTATAACCAACACTAATTCCCCACAATCTATCTCTTTTAAGGACATATTTTACCCATAACTATTCTAACATCCCCCGTAACAATAGTCTGTCTTCAGGGCAAGCACAGATGCCCTCAAACACACACTGTAAAATTGAACTATAAAAACTTGCATTCTGAATGCATGAAACCAGTAACCCAGTTTAGTGCGTGACTGTATTTATTTCATTTAAAGATAAGGCACAGTAACAGGCCCTTCTGACCCTCAAGGCCATGCTGCTTGTGACCAGTTAACCTACAAACCCCATACGTCTTTGGAACGTGGGAGGAAACCAGAACACCTGGAGAAAACCCACATGGTCACAGGCAGAATATACAGACTCCTTATAGGCCGCCGCAGATTCAAACCCAGGACATCGCCATTATAATAGCGTTGCACTAACTGCCATGCTACTAGATTATACACTTGCGTCTTCAATTTTCAGCAGTTGTTCAGTGGTACAGCTCTCTGACTCAGAAGGTCTTGTGCTTGAGCCAATTCCAGTCTCTAATGAATTGAACAATTTTAGAAGGGACCTTGGTGCAAAGGCTCTCCAGGTTACACTCAACAGTATCCTCTATTGCACACTGACAGATTATGCCCTAAGTTGTAACCTTTCAAACTTATCACAAAAGGGTTTTAAAATTAAAATGTGGAGAATACATGAAAACTCGATATGGACAGCACCGGATTCAAAACCGGGTCACTGTAATAGCATTGTGCTACCACGCTGCCACTTACTTAGCTTTGAACATTGGGCCTGCTGCCAGAACTGCTTTGTGCCAGTGATGTACCATCAATAATTCACACAAAGCTGAGTAGTGAAACAATCAGGCTTTTAAAGACTGGAACATGATCAAACAACCATCCACCTCCTTGACTGATCAGAGAAAAAGGAAAGGGGTAGCTTGCGAGGGGCTAGGGGTAGGATCGGTCTCAGGAGACATATCCAGTCAGTAGCAGCCAATCACAGTATAGCAGTGGTGTACCACAACCAGGGAACGAGGGAATGCCAGGCTGAACCCCCATGCTCCACTGTGGATAGGGAAGGAGGGGGAATTCATGGGGGGAGTTGGAAGTGACAAGTGGGCACTATCCAAATGGCACAGATTGGAGAGATGGCCCAGGAAACCCAGAAGCAGAAGGTTGCAGTGATGAGAAGGAAGTTAAACAATAAGCAAGAAACTACCAATAGAAATAAGAATCTGAATGAATGAAGTTTGTCATGTACATTAGGGCAGCACGGTTCACAAGGCAGTTAGTACAACACTTTTACAGTGCCAGTGATCCTGGTTTGAATCTGGTGCTCACGCAGACATGCAGAACAATAACAGGCCTTTCGGGACCAATTACACCCATTTGGCCTACAAACCCCCCCCACTGATGTTTTTGAACGGTGGGAAGAAACTGGAGCCCCTGGGGAAAAACCCAAGCAGATATGGGGAGAACGTAGAAACTCCTTACAGACAGCATGGGATTTGAACCCTGGTCCTGATCAATGGTGCTGTAACAGTATTGCGTTGACCCGTTACACTAACCGTACCACCCTGTCTGTTATGAGTTTGCACGTTTTTCCAATGACCTACATGGGTTTCCTCTGAGTGCTCCGGTTTCCTCCCATCTTTCAAAAGGTACGGGGGTTGTAGGTTAATTGGGGTATTTAGGTGACACAGGCTTGTGGGCCTGGAGAGCCTGTTAGCATGCTGCATCTCTAAATTCAAAATTCAAAAAAAAATTAAATGTGGCATTCCATCAGAGCAGGCAACCTGCTCCTAATCCCCTGCCAGCTGTTTTCGAACTTGGTTAACCAATTTGATGCAAGTACTGTACATTTTAATTAAGATGAGGCTATTCAGTCTTTCAAGTTCTGTCCTCTTCTGATGTCTAGCCCATTTTCACAGCAAGGGGTATGAAAAATAGAGGCTTGGGTTTAAGGTGAATATTAGGAGATTTAAAGGCAATCTGCAGAAGTTTTTCTTGCACAGACAGTGGTTGCATTCTGGAATGCGATGCCAAAAGAAGTGGTGGAATTAGGTGCAAGCACACTATTTCACAGACACTTAAAGAGGCAAGCCAATAAAAGGAAATGGTCCCAAGGCAGGGAGGATACTCTGATTGGAGGAAGGAAGGTGTGAGGGGCGAGCAGGTAAAAAGGGCATGGGAAGGGAAAAGAGAATGGGGCCCAAAAGATATGGGAAAGACAGGGGATGGCCCCATCCTGACAGTAGATGAGTCCATGCACAGACATGCCAGTGCATGAATGGAGCCAGAGAGATAAGGAAAACAATTTGGCCTCAATTTTGACAGTGAAGAAAAGTTTGGATAGGTCCATGGATAGGAGAAGTATTGAGGGCAATAGTCTAGGTGCGGGTCATTGAGACAAGACAATAATAGTTCGGCACAGACTAGGTGAGCCGAAGGGCATGTAGTGTTCTATGGCCATACAAGGGAGGGTTGGGGAAACAAGATAGACTGAAATTGGATGCTCTCTGGTTGGAGACAGGTGAGATGCAATACAGGTGATGTTTGTCCAGTTTGGAGGTGGCCTCAAATTGGCAGTACATGACTCTGTTGACAGATATGTCGATGTGGCAGTGGACTGTGGAATTGAACTGGTTGGCCACTGGGAGGTCCTGGCTGAGGCAGCGAACAGAGCGGAGGCACTCAATGAAGCGATCATAACTCAGTCCTCTTTGAAATGGCTAGTAATTGTGATTCCGGAGCAAACTGTTTCCCCATCTGCTGTGTTACAGAGACAGAGACTGATCAGCAACAAGACTGTTTCCAACGGAGAACCTGAGGTTTCCATAAAGATTCCCGGGAAACACAACGTGGAGAACGGAACTGGACCGAGCTGCTGTGCGGAGCGGAGTGTGAGTGGGCAGTGGAGGGAGGAGGACAGAGCTGGCACCAGCAATGAAAGGGAAGTGGAGAATGAGGACAACCAAAACACAGGGAATGACGAAGAGGAGGAGGAGGAGGAAGAGGAGGAAGAAGGGGATGGACCATATGTTCCATTCCATTTACCTGGTGAGTTGGCAGGAGGTGGGCAAGGGGCTTGCTAGCTCCTGTACATCATGCCTTGGTTTCTTAACACTTTATTCCTTATTACTAATTTAACAATCTCAACTCGACAGGCAAGGCAATGTAAAACCACAGAGACAAGGGCAGAACGGTTAATGTGGTGTTAAGCAGTGCCAGAGGCCCGTGTTCAAATCCACTGTTATCTTTAAGGAGACTGCAGAGATTTACAGGAATGTTGCCTGGGTACGCATGTGCAGACACACACACACACACGCACTCTCTTTAACTCTCTCTCCCTATTACTCTCCACTTCCCTCCCCACCTTGCTCCAGCCACCTATTTTTTCTTTTCATTCTGTTTCCACTTGTCACCTTCACCTTCTAGATCAACATTCTTCCATCTATTTCCCTTCCCTTTTTGCTCTCTGTCCTGACCCAGAATGTCAACCATCCACCTGCCTCCACAGATGCTGCTTGACCCCACTGAGTTCTTTCATCGTTTTTTCAAAGCCAAAGCTGGGAATGTGCTTGGTGAGATTGCAGAAAAAGTTGTGATCAAACTGCTGGAACTATATTCCAAGTTTAAAACTTCACCGCATGTACCTTCTTCGATGCCTTTCCACTGATGGAAATAATGGATGAGCAATAGTTGTTATTGCACAATGTGTCATTTGCTTCATTGCTCCCTCCCCATCATATCTGTAATCATCTGACAAGCAGAACTGGAAAATTCACTTCGCAAACATCTTGGGAAATAGTGTCAGAAAGTGTCACAAATCTCAGCAACTGAGTGAACAAGTGAGCACAGAAGATGCTCAAATTGAGGTGAGTTTGCTTTGTGGGCTCTTCAGGATCTGAGAAATCAGTTTTTGTGTGCAATAAATTGAAAAGATAAGTCCTGGGAATGCACAGAAAGCTCAGCAACATCTGTGAAGAGAGATTGAGTTAATGTTTCAGGTCAATGTCCATTCAGCAGAATGAAAGCTGAGCTGAAATGTTACAACATAAAAGGACTCTCTGAACTATTGTAACGACACTCATTTTCTTGCACTACTCCAATATCTTTTGTATTTATTGTCCCTTTTTAATTTAACATATACTATTTGTCGTTTATTTCATGAAGTACATGTTCAGGTGCAGCAAGTAAGAATTTCATTACACATGTACCATAAAACAATGCAGCACAGAATCAGGCCTCTTCGGCCCTTTTAATCTGTGCCGAACCATTTTTTTGCCTAGTCCTACAGGCTTGCACCCAGTCATACCCCTCCATCCCTCTCCCATCCATGTACCCGCCCAAATTCTTCTTAAATGCTAAAATTGAGCCTGTGTTCAGCACTTCAGCTGGCAGTTCAATCCACACTCCCACCACTCTCTGTGTGAAGGAGTTCCCCCTTTGTTTTCTCCTTTCACCCTTAACTCATGTCCTCTGGTTTGTATCTCATCTACCCTTAGAGGAAAAAGCCCACCTATATTTTCTCTGTCTATCCCCCTCATAATTTTAAATACCTTGATCAAATCCCCCCTCATTTTTTACGCTCCAGAAAATAAAGCCCTAACCTGTTTAACCTTTCCCTGTATCTTAGTTCCTGAAGTCTGGAAAACATCCTAGTAAATCTTCTCTGCACTCTTTCAAACTTATTGATATCATTCCCGTAGTTAAGTGACCAAAACTGCCCACAATACTCCAAATTTGGCCACACCAATGTATTAAACAACTTTACTATAACATCCCAACTCCTGCACTCAATACTTTGATTTATGAAGGCCAATATGCCAAAAGCTCTCTTCACAACCCTATCCACCTGCGATGCCACTTGCAGAGAATTATGGATCTGTATTTCCAGATCCCTCTGTTCTAGTGCACTCCTCAGTGCCCTACCATTTACTGTGTATGTCTAAAATGCAAACACCTCACACTTATCTGAATTAAATTCCATCTGCCATTTTTCAACCTATTTTTCCAGCTGGTCCAGGTCCCTCTGCAAGCTTTGAAAGCCTTCTTCACTCTAATCATAGTATCATCTGCAAACTTGCCGATCCGGTTTACCACATTATCATCCAGATCATTGAAATGGATGTCAAACAACAATGGTCTCAGCACCAATCCCTGAGACACACCACTAGTCACAGGTCTCCAGTCTGAGAGACAACCATCGATCACCATTCTCTGTTTTCTTCCACAGAGCCAATTTCTTATCCAGTTTACTACCTCACCATCAGGTGTCTAAACCTTCCTGACTAACCTCCCATATGGGACCTTGTCAAAGGTCTTCTTAAAGTCCATACCGACACATCCACAGCCTTTACTTCATCAACTTTCCTGGTAACCTCCTCGAAAAACTCATCTAATTTCCAGGGTGACTATTGGAGTATTTTTTGAACAACGGAACAGCATGAGCTACCCTCTGATCCCACATTACACCTATTGGGTACATTTTAAATATTTTTGCAAGAGCCCCTGTAATTTCTACACTAGACTCCCTCAGAGACCAAGGGAATATCTTGTCAGGCCCTGGGGATTTATCCACCATTATTTGCTTTAAGACAGCAAGCACCTCCTCCTCTTTAATCTGTATAGTTCCGAGATCTCACTGCTTTTCCTTATTTCCCTTAATGCTGTGCCTGAGTAAATACTGATGCAAAAAAAAACATTTAAGATCTCCTCCATCTCCTATGGTTCCATACAAAGCCAAACACTCTGATTTTCAAGAGGATCAATTTTGTCACTTACTATCCTTTTGTTCTTAATATTCCTGTAGAAAACCTTAGGTCTAGGATTCTTCCTCACATTGTCTGTCAAAGCAACCTCATGTCTTTTCTTAGCCTTCCTGACTTGTTTCATGATTTTGTTTTTCTTGTATTTTTTTATACTCCTCAAGTACATCATTTGCTCTATGTTGCCTATCCCTGTTATACACCTCTCTCTTCTTCCGAACCAGATCCCCAATATCCCTCGAAAACCAAGGTTCCCTGTGACTGCTAACCTTTCCTTTAATCCTGACAAGAATATACAAACTCAGTCCTCTCAAAATTTCATCTTTGAAGCCATATCCTTGCCTGAAAACAACTTTTCCCAATCCATACATTCTAGATACTTTCTCATTTCTTGAAAAATTGCCCTTGCTCCAATTTAGAATTTCAACCCAAGGCCCAGACCTATCCTAATTAACTTGAAACTAATGGCATTATGATCACTGGACAAAATATGTTCCCCAACACATACTTCTATCACCCATCCTATCTCTTTCTCTAATAAAAGATCCAGTATTGTACCCTTTCTAGTTGGTATTTGTACCCTTTCTCGTTGGTATTTCTATATATTAACTTAGAAAACTTTCTTGAACACATTTGACAAATTCTAAGCCATCCAGACCTTTTACAGTATGAGAATCTCAGTCAATATGTGGAAAGTTAAAATCTCCTACTATCACAACCTTATATTCCCTGCAGCTGCCTACTATCTCTCTCCAGATGAGTTCCTCCAATTCTTCTTGACTATTTGACAGTCTAGAATTCAACCCCATGTTGTACTAATTTATATGATAGTAAACTCATGATTGCGACCAGCTTCTTTGCCAGCATGTCTCAAAGCCATGAAATCTACCATCCGGAAAGGCAAGGTCATGAAGTATAGAGAACATTCTCACTTCACGGAGCTAAAACGCATCATTTATATATGCCTCTTTGTAGCTGAGTCAGGATGCAAGAGCTCTCCACCTGGTGTCCATACCTGTGTCTCATGGTGAGCTTCATTTCTTCTGGTCTCTCCACAGTGGGAATTTGGGACGTGATCAAATGGGCCGTTGCATGGCCACTCTGCTTCCTGATGTACTTCACTATTCCGAACTGTGCCAAGCCTCGCTGGGAGAAGTATTTCATGTTCACCTTCATCTCGGCGACCTTGTGGATCGCAGTCTTTTCCTATGTGATGGTGTGGATGGTGAGTGGAGGAAAAGAAGAGGCTTCCTCTGGTAGTTACTTGGCCTCAATGAAGGTGGTAACTCTTGGTGCAGTGTCCATATGCAAGTTCTCCATGAACATTGTAGGCAGTTGATGTTTCAGGCCTGACCCCTTCATCAGAAATGCTCAAGATGGGGTAAATGCCTAAATAAGAAGGTTTCCCCATCTATCAGCCTCAGCAAAATCTGTATTTGCATAATTTTCCGTTACGTCAGTAGTAGGTAAATTATTGGAAGGTGTTCTCAGTACAACTCCGATTATCCAAGATGGCCAGCATTAGGCTATTTCAGATAAATAATGTTTCGGATAACTAATAATTTTTTTAAAAACATCCCAGTAGCAACAGCAAATCATTTGTAACAGTGTTAAAGCACAAGAAACAACATGAAATAATGTTTAATTCTCACCAAAAAACAATCTGAACAAAATAGGATAAATCCAACACCAAAAACTCGAAATTCTACTCAGAGGTTTTTACAAAATTCAGAAATTTTTTCAATCTGTGATGTCAGTTTGGTTCTGAAAAAAAATTGGGTAACTGAAGATTTCTGATTGTTTCGGATATCCTCATTTTTCCGAAAATTTTCAACGGTGACATGACATCATTTCAGCTTCAGAATTTTTAGGATAAAAGAGGAGTTCTGATTTTTCTGGAATCCTCAATTATCTGAAAATATTTTTGGTGGATTACTGAGGATTTTGGATAATCTGATTTCAGATAATCGGAGTTGTACAAATATTTGGATAGCTAGGAAATGATTAGGGATAGTCACCATGGCTTTGTACATGGTAGGTAATGTTTAACCAATCTTAGAGATTTTCAGAGAGTTTACCAAGAAAGTTGACAACAGAAAGGCTGTGGATGTGGTCTTCATGGACTTTAATAAGGCCTGTGACAAGGCCTCACATGCAAGGTTAGTCAGGAAGATTCAGCTGCTATGTATTTATGGTGAACTGGATTCGACAATGCCTGGACAGGAGAAGCCAGAGAGTAGTGGTGAATGATTGCTACTCAGACTGGAGGCCTGTGACTAGTGGTGTGTCTCAGGGATCGATGCTGGAACCATTGTTGGTTGTCATCTATATCAATGTTCTAGATGATAATATGGTCAATTGGATTAGGAAGTTTGCAGATGACATTAAGATGGGAGGCGTTGTGGACAGTGAAGAAGGTTTTCAAAGCTTGCAGAAGGATCTGGACCAGCTGGAAAAGTAGGTTGAAAAATGGCAGGTGGAATTTAATGGAGACAAGTGTGAGGTGTTGCATTTTGAAAGGGCAAACCAAGAAAGGACATACACAGTAAATGGTAGGGCACTGAGGAGTGTGGTAGAACAAAGGGATTTGGTAATACAGATACATAATTCCCTGAAAGTGGAATCACAGGTGGATAGGATTGTAAGGAGAGCTTTTGGCATATTTGCCTTCATAAATCAATTGAGTATAGGAGTTGGGATGTTATGGTAAATTTGATGAGGCCAAATTTGAAGTATTGTGTGCAGTTTTGGTTAACTCATTGCAGGAGAGATATCAATAAGATAGAAAGAATGCAGGGAATATTTACTAGGATGTTGCCCGTACTTCAGGAACTGAGTTACAAGGAAAGGTTAAACAGGTTAGGACTTTATTTCCTGGAGCATAGAAGAATGAGAGGAGATTTGATTGAGGTATTTAAAATTATGAGGGGGATAGACAGAGTTAATGTCTACTCAGGGTAAGTTAGATACAAACCAGAGGACATGGATTAAGAGTGAAAGTAGAAAAGTTTAGGGAAACATGAGGGGGAATTTTTTCAAACAGAGAGCGGTGGAAGTGTGGAACAAGCTGCCAGCTGAAGTGGTGAATGCAGGTTCAATTTTAACATTTAAGAAGAATTTGGTCCAGGTACATGGATGGCAAAGGTATGGAGGGCTATGGACGGGCTGCAGATCAGAGAGAGTAGGCAAAGAAAAATGGTTCGGCACAGACTAGAAGGGCTGAAGGAGCCTGGTTTTGAGCTATAATATTCTATGGTTCTATTACATTATGTATTGGTTAGTGCCTTTTAATTGCTTAGACCTTTGATCTTGGCTTTTCCAAAGAATCAAAAGATTCTCTTATCTCACTCCTCTCCCCCAAGGATGTCTCTTTCTCCATGCACTCAGCACAACGCATGATCATTTTTTTTTGTTTAATGATGCCATTACTTGATGCACCAACTAGGAATCACAATCCCTGTACATGGTTTAAGTCTTCAGTTTCTCGCTATCACCCACAATCAATTGAAAGGACACTCAGTGATGCTCATATCACATGAGTAAATTAAATGAATATCACAGAGTCAGGCCACTTCTTCGACCGACTGCAGTTTCCACATTCAATGAAATTGCTTTTGACTTTGACAAATTATATTTGAGTTAATTTGTTCAGGTGTTTATGAACCTCTCTTTCAGATTTTCTGAGTGTCAGTGTTAACCCTTGCTAAAGAGCTAAAAGGCAATTTCCACTGTGTGGAGATTTCACACCTTCATTTACTTATTTTTGATCTAATTCACCACAAACTACTGAGGTTGAGTAGGTCTGAGCCAATGCTCATTGGACTGACAAAGAATGGGAGGTGACTTCAAGATCAAGGTTCCATTTATTGCCACATACACAAAAATGTTTTTCCTCTGTTTGCCCTGTAAAGACACACAAAGGGGGACCACTAGTCCAGTACTTCGATCAAGACAAGAAAGAGAAGTACAAGAGAGTCCCTTCAGAGACATCGAGTGTCTGTGGATCCTGCCACTTCCTCTGATGCAGTCGCCTTCTGCGCCCCAGTAACCTTCGTAGCTGCATGACCTCCTGTCCAGTCCAGCGGTGAACCTGAGCTCTAGGTATCCGAGTCACCCTCCTTGGCCCATGGTTCTGAATCCATCATTCAGGAAGGTGTCAGTACCCGAAGCCCTTCGGGAGCCCTGCTCACCATCGGCACCCTCATGGATCCTGGTCCCGATACCTGGTTCCCAGTTGCCTGCAGCCTGGTGAAAAGCCTACGCTACTGAGCTCCCTGCTGGAGCTGATCTCCCCCTCTCTATTGTCCTCTCCCTGGCTATTCTTCCTTGGCGGCGGAGGGAGGGGCAGTTGTGTTCAGAAATACAAGATAATGACTGGGAGAAATTGGGAGTATATTTTCTTTTGCTGTATAACCAGGGGCATAATCTCAAGATTATAACCAGGGGCATAATCTCAAGATAAGGACAGATTAGGATAATTCCTTTAAAATTAAATTTAAATATAGACATGCAGCATGGTAATAGGCCATTTCAGCCTACGAGTCCATGCCGCCTAATTTACACCTAATTAACCTAGACACCCGATACGTTTTAAATATGGGAAGAAATTGGAGCCCTCATAGGAAACCCACACAGACATGAGAAAATGTACCAACTCCTTACAGACTGCATGGGTTTCGAACTCTGGTCCCAATCGCTGGGGCTGTAAAGGCATTTCGCTAATCGCTAGGCTAACCGTGCTGCACCAGTGCAATATAGAATTCTCCACCTCTTGTGCTCACCCATGAGATGTATTTAAAATAAAAGCATCAGTGCATAATAAATAAAGGCAGGAAGAGGTCATCCGGCCTGTCGAGCCTGCTCCACCATTCAACAAGATCATGGCTGATCTGGTCGTGGATTCATCTCCACTTGTCTGCCATATCCCCATTACTTTTAAAACCCTACTATGCAAAATTTGAACAATATGTTCTTTCAATATATTTAATGAGGCAGCCGCCTCTTCTGCTTCCTTGGGCAGAGAATCTCACAGATTCTGCCGTCTTGAAAAAGCAGTTGCTCCTCACCTCCATCCTCAATCTCCCTCTTTGAATCTCGAGGCAATGTCCCCTCGCTCTAGTCACCTACCATGGAAACAACTTTCCAGAACCAACATTGATACTTTCATTTGGAGACTAGGAAAGGTTAAGGGTTAAATTAAGCATTAATCGAACACTAAGGTTCTGGAGCACTATAGGCCAAACTCTGTAAGAGGGGTGAAATTGGAGGGAGTTTTTCAACAGTCCAATTTTTCATGTTGATCAATAGATTTCTTTTATTCTACATTTATTTACTGAACTGTATTTAATGATCCTACCTGCTATGGTTTTATTTGATGATACCTCTGAATTATTACCTCCACTGTACTGTCAGTCCATTAATGTAACCAAACATAACTATCTTCTGTAGCTCAACAGTGAGCAAGTCAGTATTCCACTAATTTACTGAACATGAACCAATGATATTTTCTCCGACTCAGAGCAATTTGCTGTTGTTTAGGTCACAATAATCGGGTACACACTGGGAATCCCTGACGTTATAATGGGAATCACTTTCCTGGCAGCTGGAACAAGTGTACCAGATTGCATGGCTAGCCTTATAGTGGCCAGACAAGGTAAGCACAGTGTTACTGAACTTTTCAATGGCTGGCTTTACAATGCTTGAACCAGCAGTTGGTATGTGTTGTCATTGATGCATTACTTTTGACAGGAATCCACAATTAGTCTCCATCTATTCACGTGTAGAGTTACACAGTGTGGAAATAGCCCCTTCAGCCCAACCTGCTCACTCCAAAATGTCTCACTCACATTTGTCAGACTTCCCTGCATTTGGCCCAAATCCCTCTACACCCATACTTTCTATGCATCCATCTAATTTTTTTCTTAGACATTACCTGCCTTAACTACATCTTCCAGCAGCCACCATCCTCTGTGTAAAAGATTCACCCATCAGGTTCCTGTTAAATCTCACCCCTTTTATTTTATACTGCTTTTTTTTCATTATGTTCCACAAGATAAGGATTATTCATATATTGGGATACTTCTGTCCCCTAGTGTCAACCACAATCCCTGCTGATTGAGATACAGAATGGATTTAAATCTGGTACAACTGATACTCAGTATTTTTTTTAAAGCCCTTTTAATCCCAATTACAGAAGATTTCTTACTATTGACCTACTCAAATTCAACTTTATTGACACATGAACCAAAGTGCAGTAATTGTGGTTCTTTTGTGAACAGACCAGTCAGGCATCTCATACATAAAACAACAAATAAGGCATAGTACTGGAGTGCAGAGTTACAGATACCCATTTTACCCTCCCATTAAAAGACAGGAATTAACTGCCTTTTAACCGCTTCACTTAACTTTGTAAACACGATGAATGTAGGATGGGAGGTCATTTTCATCCCGATAATTAACCGGCAAGGTAAGTAGTATCAGAGCCAATGAGTTTTATATCGGCTCCTGACCTGGCTTTTCTTGGTTCAGTGTGAACAACCCAACCTGGCTTTAAACACAGGACATTCACTTGCCAATTAACTGGGATCTCTGTGTAAAAAGGGTAAGAGAAAGGTTAGCCAGGATAGAGCAAATGCAACATGTAAGTTTTTGTAGAATTAAGACTCATAAAGCACCTCATGACTCCTTACAGGCTGACCCCAAAGATCTTTGTGCTTTTCCTTCCTGCAAAGCAACTTCCACTGTTGCTCGAACTGCTCATTGATCAATCTCAGGCCAAACCTGTCAGATCATCCCTCTGTTGAAACCAAAAGGAAGCAGTAGAAGGCTCAGTCCACTGGTTAAAGAATCAACAGTTGGAAGCTGAGAAGCCCAGCCCAATGACAGTTGATGGACATCATTACACACATTGTTAAATAACAGAGTATTCTATTGATTCTCCAGGATTAATACATGCAACTGATGCATTGATCAAAGAGAATTCACAACACAGTTAATCAGCCCATCTTATTCAACTCATTTCACTGTTCATCTTCTTCTAAATATGCCTGCCCAAAATTTGAATGGACTGGATAGAGTGGATGAAGAAAAGATGATTCCAGTAGTGGGAGAGTTTAGGACCACAGGGCCCAATCTCAGAATTAGAGGATGTCTGTTCAGGACAGAGATGAGAAGTATTTTTTCAGCCAGAAAGTGGTGAATCTGTGGAATTCATTGCAACAAGCAGCTGTGAAGGCCAACTCATTGGATAGATTTAAAGCAGAGCTTTATATGTTCTTGATTAGTAAGGGTGTCAAAGGCTTACGGGGATAAGGCAGGAGAATTGGGTTGAAAGGAAAAGTACGTCAGCCATGATTTGAATGGCAGTGTAGACTCAATGGGATGAATGGCCTAATTCTTTTCCTCACTCTTATGGTCTTCTAAAGCGACAAATTATCTTAAAGAATCTGGTCTAAAGGGGACAATGTGTGCTTTATTGGGCACACTCTGAGCAGAAACTGAAATAAAGCAAAGCCACATTTATGATCTATCTGTCCTTCCTGTTTAGCCCTCTGTATGATTTTGCATTGTAGACTGGGAACCCTAGGGAAAAATCATTGCCAAACCAGAAAGATGATGGACTCCAAGGGATTATCCAGAATCTTATTAGAAGTGCTTGATGGGCTTGCTGCTAGCTCATGCAAAGGCAAACCAAATTTAATATTTGAAGTTGACATGAAAGACAAACGACTTCTGAGCAGTAACAAAGCAAAGGGGAGGTGGAAGAAACATGATGCAGCAAAATCCCCGATATCCAGCACCTTGGGGATTGATAGATGCTGGATAAGTGAATTTTTCGGTTGCTTGTGGTTGCGTATTGTGTGGATTGGTGAACTAACTGCAAGGGCTGGGTGTGGGGTTGGGAGGGGAGGGGGAAATTTTAAACTTACTTATTTTTTCCTTATTTATTTTCTGCAATTTATTTTTTTGATAGTTGCTTGAGGCTGACGATTGCTTAAATTCCGGATAACAGGGGTTTTACTGTATTCCAATTCTTCTCTTAACATATCTGAAAACTATGAGATTATAAAGATATGATTGGGATGTTGAATAATAAGCATCGTATTCTGCTGTCCACAGGCATGGGAGACATGGCAGTCTCCAATTCTATAGGAAGCAATGTCTTTGACATCCTGATGGGACTTGGTCTACCCTGGACAATTAAGACAATTATAGTGAATTATGGCTCATATGTAAGTATTCTGTTTAAGTACTAATCTTGAAAGAAAAGGGGGTCATTGACATGTTTGAAAACTGCCCACCAACATAATTCATCACTTGAACTCTTTTTGCACTGTGAACTTTTAGTGATATATACTGCCTGTCCTGAAACAAGATGAATAATTTTACATACAGAGAAAGGTCCTGAAACAAGATGAATAATTTTACAAACAGAGCCCTGTCCTGAAACAAGAGAAATAATTTTACATACATAGACCTGTCCCGAAAGAAGTAATTTTATATACAAAGACCTGTCTGGAAACAAGAGGAAATGTTTTACGTACTTAGACCTGACCTGATACAATAAAATAATTTAAAATACAGGAAAGTCATTCTCACTCTTTCCCCAACTCAAAACCTACTTGTCAATTGTTTCTTTCATTGTTTCATCAAATCACAAGCATAAAATATTCTGTCCCTCCATAAAATCGTAACCCAGCCTAATTCTGCCTCTTCCCTTTCCTCCCATGCCTTCACCCCATCCTATCATTTCACTCTTCACTCAATCTCAATAAATTTGGATTATTGCACCAGTGATCAATAGTTAATAACTCAAATCTATCAAAGATGAAATTAGAGAGAGAGAGAGAGAGAAAAAAACAAGCTCTTTAATTCAGTTTCTTTCAAATCTCTCACAAATCTATCTTATCCAATATGGCTGTTTTTTGAACCAGTCCATGAGGGTAAATAAAGTAGCACATGTTCCTACGGAGGCAGATATCCCTCTTTGCAAGGTTTTTGGCAACAAAACATACAAACTTGACATTTAACTCCCAATTACTGTGCTGGCCACAGAAGTGTAGACCATCAAAGCATTGCTCCATTACACAATTCTTCATACAAGTCTGAGGAAAGACGATGGCCATCATGGGCCTCCTGAAGTGCACTGATTTCCCAAGATGCAGATGCAACAAAATGATCTGAACCATTATCCTCCAAATTATCTGAATAATTCAGGGGGATACAATAATTATTATTCCATTGATTTTGAATAAATGAGATGAAAGATGATTGTTCACATTGTGCAATGGACACTATTTGGGATAAATAATGTAATAAACTGTCTAATTTGAATACAGCAAAATTTTCTAAACGGGGTGAAAAATACTTTATTTGCCTTTTTTTAGTTAGCGTTGAACAGTCGTGGACTTAAATATTCTGTGGGACTGCTGCTCGCATCTGTTTTTGTAACAGTAAGTATTCATTGCTCTCATGGTCAGACTTTTCTTCCACCTGAGACCTGTGCTGTGATGATGGTCCCTTTAATTTGCCCTGCCTTTACGCTATGGATGTTATAAAAGCTGGGCTTGTTGATTTTCTCTCAAGGGATGATTCAAAGGCTTTGTTATGTGATTCATCAAACTTTAGTCAAAACATTTGAAGTTTCAAATTAATCCATTCACGTGTACAGATCAACTGCCTAATTTCTGTGCATTTTGTCTTGTGAATTATCTATTTGTTGGCAAGCTGGTGTCCATTGATGTGGAGCTTTTCTCTGAGATTCATTTGCAAAATGTTATCTTACAACCAAGACCAAGGAAGAGAAATCCTTTTCCACATTCTTTGCTTCTATTGCTTGAGAGCACATTGGAAGAGTTTTCACACTGTTTTATAATTTGCTGCCCATTTACATTGAAAACTTTTGAAAATCTCCATCCCCACCTAAAATTTGAGTGGTTTACAGAATGGGAATATCATAATTTAACTTGTATTTTGTTAGACCTGCATTGTAGTGGGATTCTGCTGCTCATCAGGATGTGATTATTTATTGATGTGGAAAGCTTTAAATGGATTTAACAAATTTTGGTCCTTGTGTGGTTCCCTTGAGAAGTTACATTTAGGTGCAATTTCAGACATTTTGACAAAATGCGGCTTTAAATTGTTGTCATTGACGTCTATTTCAAAAAAGCATCCAGCCCTTAATTCTGTCATAATTTTCCAGTGAGCAGCCTGACTCATCTTCCCAGGATGTCACCAGATACAAAGCAAAAAGAGCAATTAATCTGAGATCAAATTTTCTGTTTCTAAAATCTGCCATTCCACAATTGTTGAATTTCATCTTCCTTCCTTTACAAATTGTGTACAAATTTCCTGGGAATTTTACAACACTGATACTCATCTAATGCAATGGGTAAAAACAGAAGAGAATTGGAAATATTCTCTCAGTTACGCAGCATCTGTGGAGATAGAAGCAGGAAATGAAGATTTTGAATACTGTGTAAGTGCAGGAAGCAGCAATGATGTTGCCATTAATAAATTGGCAGGAAAAGGTGAGGGAAAGGCTTGGGTAAGATTGAGGATGACCCTTCCATCCATCACACCAAGAGACAAACATAGCTTGGAATCATCCCACCTCCATCCTGCTCTCCCTTTCAAAAGATCCATGCCTGACTTCCCTTTTTCGATTTCATGCCCTCCATTTCAGGATAAGTGACAATGTACTTTACGAGCCTGCAGACTCTCGCAGTTCTCCCAGATATACTTTCTCCTGAACACCTGCACTCTGTCCGTGAAGCTAAGCTTGAACTCCCATTATCCAACCATTTCAATTCCCTTCACCTTTCCCATGAAGACACGTCTGTCCTTGGCCTCATCCACAGCCAGTGTGAGGCCACACATAAAGTTAAGGAACCATGAAGAAGGCACACCAGTGCCTCTACTTTCCACAAAGTTGAAGAGATGTGGCATGTCTTAAATCTCAAATGCGTCTACATGGCATGACTTAGCAAATGTCTAAAAGTGTAATGTGGAAAGTATACTGATTCCCTCATGCCCTGGTTTAGAAATTTAAATGCCGGGGAACATAGAAAGCTACAGAAAACGGGAAACCTAGCCAAATCTATCATGGGCACTGACCTCCTGTCGATTGGACATCTATATAAGGTGCTGCCTCAAGTGGGCACCCAACATCATTAAGGACCACTATCACCCTGATCACCACCTCTTCTTGCTGTTACCTCTAGGTTCAAGAACTGTTTTTATCCAACATCCATCAAACTCATGAATCTTCCTGTACTGTCCTGACCTTAACTTTAAACTACTGGGTCACAAAAATATCTGTCTGCATGATTAAAATGTCACTTTTTTTCTTACACAAACCACAACTGTGATTCAAATTTATTGTTATCTGACTACGCAAACAACCAACGAAACTGTGTTTCTCCGGATATTGTAATTTAATTTATACTGTTGCAGTTTGTGTATCTTGCATATTTCTTTGGCTGCAGCAAGAAAGAATTTTGGCAAGGCTATACCTTGTACTTATGTCTAGGACAATAAAATCTCATCGCATCGCCTCCCTATCCTCTCGATCACAAACTTCACTTTTGTCTCTCCATGTCTACCTATTCTCTGCAACTTAAAGTCTCTTTGCTTTCTAACTATTCCTAGCTCGCACGAAAAACCGTTGACCTAAAATGTTAATCTCTCCTCAGATGCTGCCTGACATGCTGAGTGTTTCCAGTGCCTCCTGGTTCATTCCAGGCTTTTTATTCCTGCAGTACTTTTTCTTTCCTTTATCTTTTCTACCATCAAGGCTGCTTGTTTCTATAATTCCAGCTTCCTGGTCTTGCTCTAATATCCAAGCTGGGACTCATCCAGCTACTTACTGACCGCCACAGGGGCAATTAATCATTTAGCCTCACACTCTGCCATCTTTTCACCCCAGTCTAATGGTTTGCACACTCTTTTGGCCACAGTTGGGAGCATTACCAAGAAGGTTTGAATGATGTGGTGAAACTAATTAGGACAGGGAGAAATAATGAGTTATGTCCCTGTAGCAGGACTGACATAAGAGTTGGGTTATACTCAAATTGGAATTTAGAAGAATTAGAAGGGATCTCTATGAGACATATCAAATTCAGAAAGGACGAGGCAGGTTCGATGCAGGAAGAATGTTCCCAATGTTGAGGAAATTCAGAATGAGGGGTCACAGTCTTTTGATAAGGGGGAAGCCACTTAGGGCTGAGAGGAGGAGAAACATCTTCACATTGTGAACTTGTGGAACTCACTGCCGCAGAAAGTTGTTGAGACTGGGTTCATTAAAGATATTCAGAAGGAAGCTGGATGTAGCCCTTATGGCTGAAAGGAGCAAGAGGTATGTAGAGAAAGTAGGAATAGGATACTGAGCTCACATGATCATATTGAATGGTGATGGAGCCTTGAAGGGCTAAATGGCCTTCTTCTGCACCTATATCCTGTAACCAATCAGAGTGGGGTTTATAATGTCCAGTAATTTTCATTCACAGCCTTAACTTTATATAAAAAAAAACATTTATTTGCAAAGAATTTAAGTTCTCCAGCCATAGTGATAGGATTTGAACTGACATATCCATATCTAGAGTTAGGGCTTTAGGATACTAGTCTAGCCTCTTAACCACTGCAAATAGTAGAGGATTTGAAGAAACTTAATTTTACATGCAGGGTATAGGAATGAATCTTCCTACCCAAAAAGAGGCCACATGTAAAAATACTCAATAATTTAAAGTTTATCTGAAAGAATATGTGATCACTTGTCAGTTTTGAGACTGAAAGATAGTAATAGGATTAGTTCAAGCAACTCTGTTTGAATGCGCAGGATAGTCTCCATGGATGTCATAGATTTCCCCAAATCAATGCTTCAGACAACTTGTGCAATACACAATTGTGCTGGAAAAAACTCAGCAAATCAAGCAGCATCTATAGAATGTAACCTATATTTCAGGCCTGGGCCCTTCGACAGGTAATGTTGTAGCTCCATAAAAGACGGACAGGAGCCTGAATAAAAGGAAGGGAGGAGGGAGGAAGGGGCAGGGGGAGAAGCACAGGTAAGAGACAGGAAAGACATGTAGCTGTTGAAGCATGCCTGGGTGATCACATGTCAGAGAGCTGCACAGCAGGGATTGCAGAGGTAAAGGTGAGAGGGACTCTCACAGGACTCCCTTAGAAGATGGGAGAAATGTTATGAGTCTCCAGCACGTTTGTGACTTGCTCTACAAGCCCAGCATCTACAAACTTTCCTGTGTAACTTTAAGCAACTTGCTGCCTCGTGCCTTCAGAACTCAGCTGTCAGTCTGTGGGGTGTAGTGTCCAGGAGTGGGGCACCTGGTTTACCTTAGGGAATGTCTTCTCGTGGAAGTTGACCACCTCTGGATCAGAGAGGAGCGAGAAACAACTCAAACATGCAAAAGGAGCACAAGATCATAATCAAATCTTAGCCATGTAATACAATAATGGATTTATTGGTGCCTGGCCTGCTTGTCACCCACTTAGAACCATAGTACACTATGGCACAGAAGCAGACCTCTCATATCTGTGCTGAACGACTATTCTGCCTAGTCCCACTGACCTGCACTGTCAGCAGGTCCCTCCTTTCTATGCACCTATCCAAATTTTTCTTTAATGTTGAAATTGAGCCCACAACCAGTTCAGCTGGCAGCTTGTTCCACACTCTCACCACTCTCTACGTGAAGATGTTCCCCCTAAACATTTCATCTTTCACCCTCATCCCATGTCCTCTAGTCTCACCCAAACAAAATCCTGCTTACACTTACTCTGTTTGTACCCCTCATAACTTTGTATCCCTCTATCAAATCTCCACTAATTCGTCATTTCTCCAGGGGATAAAATCCTAACCTGTTTAACCTCTTCCCGTGACAGATCCAGGATTGTCACTGCTCCTGGGATTTCCAGTTTGTCCTGGGAGTCTGGCCTCCCTTTCCTTCACTCCAGTATTCTTGGGCCTCCATTCTAACAGTTTTGTGGAACCTGGGATACATTCCTGGCTCCCTCCAGTGGTCTGGCTTCCCTCTCATTTATTCTATTTATCTTTATATTGTTACGAGCCCAGAGGACCCCAAAACCCAGCAGCAATAGATATTCGCCATGACATATGGTTACTTAAACAAAAGTTGCTTTTAATTATCTTTAAACATGAAAATAGAATCAAACTTTAACTTATCTCAATTGACTTACTTAACCCCCTTCTAATTCTAAGTGAACATGTATGCAATGTGTGTGTAAGTTCAGGAAAGTTCTTTGGTTCACAGTCCAATCTCACTTCTCATTCCTCCAAGTTCACTGGCTGCAGGCAATTCTTATACTGTGCACAGAATTTAACATTTATAAAGTTCACCAGGCTTTGGTGCTTGAAAGGTAAATGGTTACTGCTCAGGAAGGTTCTTGTCGGTTTTCAGAGAGAGATTTGTTGTTCCTTTTTAATCAGTCACTTCAGTATCTTGCTGACAAAACTTGCCCCCTTCAGGGTTCTCCAGATGATAACCTCTTTCTTTCAGGTCACCACAGAGTTCCTTTTTGTTTCCCTTATTCCAAGTGAAACATTAGACAGCCAGTCCTCTCCTCTTGCATGAATCACAAGGGCTTTGACCAGGCCATCTTACAACTGGGCTTTCCAAAAGATTGCCAGCTTGTCTAGTTCCAGTCCCAGCTGCTGTCTGCTGGCTGTAACACTGTACAAGTGATCTCTGTTTGTCTCTCTTACTCTCTCTCTCTGAGAGAAAGCCTGTTTGACTCTCTCTGCTTGCAAAACCACATGACCCTCTCAGAACAGCAAGTTCTCTTCCAGACAGCAGCAGCTCCAACATGCTCTTTCTTCTGTTGCCTTTTGCAAACAGCAATCCATTAGTGAAGTCTCTTGAGCACTCTTCAAAAGCTCTGGAGCCGATACATCTACCATGGAGTAGAGCTCCAGTATTTTAAATAAGATCTGTTTTAAAGTGTTTGTATGTGACCTTCTCTAACAATCCTTTCCCAATGTATCTCCCAAAAACATATCTATATATATATCTATATACTCTGTCACAATATCTTCTCCATCAATCATTCCCAGACACTGGCTGATCGTAGAGACTCAGGGCTCTTCCTCAATCATTCTCTGAGAATTCAGCCTCTCCCTCAGACATTCCCAAAATCTTCAGATTCTCTCTTGATCTCTATTTTAATTATTCCATGAGGCTCCAGCCTCTTAATCCAGCCTGCTCTTTGTGATTTATTTTATATAAATAACTTGGACAAAGAAGTGGAGGGATGAGTCTGTAAGTTTGCAGTTGTTCAAAGGTGTTGTGGATAGTGTAAATGTTTGTCATAAATTACAACAAAAAATGAACAGATGCAGAGTTGGGCAGAGTAGTGGCAGATGGAATTCAGTCTAGATAAGTGGTCCACTTTGGAAGGTGTAGTACGTGGTTAATGGCAGGATTCTTAACATTGTAGAGGAATAGAATGATCTTGGGATCCATAGATCCCTCAACATTGCCATCCAAGATGGTTAAGAAGGCATGGGGTATGCTGGCCTTTGTTAGGGGATTGAGTTCAAGAGTCATCAGGTAATGTTGCAGCTCCATAAAACTCTGGTGAGACCACACTTAAAATATTGTGTGCAGTCTGGTTGCCTCATTACAGGAAGGACAAAAAAGCTTTAGAGAGGGTGCAGAGGAGATTTACCAGGATGTTGCCTGAATTGGAGAGCATGTCACATGAAACAAGGTTTTCTTTTGGAGTGACAAAGGATGAGAGGTGACTGGTGGACAGCCTGCACTATTTTCTCAGGGTGGCAAGAGTAAATACCATCTGGTTAAAGTGAGTTTAGAAAAGTTTAGGGGAGACATCAGAGGTAAGTTTTACATAGTGGTGGGTGCCTTGAAAGTATTTAAAGGTGTGGTGATGGAGGTTGGTACAATAGGGACATTCAAAAGATTCTTAGAAGGTTATAGGTGTGAAGTAGGGAAAGATTTGATTGTTATGGAGTAGGCTTACAGAATTCAGCTTGACATCATATGCTGAAAGGCCTGTACTGTGCTCTAATGTTCTTTTCCCAGAAACTCTTGCCCTTCTCAATCATTCCCTGTTGTTCTCTCCTCTCCTATTCTCGACCATTCACAAAGATTCTGGACTCTCTCTTGATTATTACTGCGGCCTATCTTGCAGACATTCCAAGAGACACGATCCTCTCTCTAAACACCACTCCACATATCTCCACCCCCTCCACTGAGTTTTTAATTTACTGCAATAAATAGAGAATATCCCTGTTTCACTGATGTTCCTCCTTGCTCACAAATCAGACGTGTGTAGTTTTTTGAAGTCTATCCTGCGGGGTTGGAGGAATATATGGAAGCTGGTTATGACAGGTAATGCTGCTTCTGTGCTTTTCATCGTAGGTGGTTTGCGTTCATCTGAACAAGTGGAAACTGGACAAGAGGCTCGGCTGTATATCCCTGTTCCTCTACACAGTTTTCTTGTGTTTCTCCATCATGACAGAATTCAACGTTTTCACATTTGTCAACCTTCCCATGTGCCGAGACCACTGAGATACCATGAAGATGACTCAACCTGGGAATCAGTGCTGTACTAAAATTAAACAGAGAGCTAAAGTCCCATGGCTTAATGTTTGAGCTGCAAGGAACTGCTCCTATGGAGAACTTGGTACAAGACATATTTTTGAGAGAGAAAACAAACACTTGTATTGACGTGATCGTATTTTTAATGTATTTATGTTGAGTTGTGATACAGACATAGACAAACACACACGTAGACAAGTGCTCAGAAAGACACACACACATACACACACACAGACAAGTGCTCAGAAAGACACACACACACAGAAAAGTGCTCAGAAGGATACACACACACACACACAGACAAGTGCTCAGAAAGACACACACACACACACACACACACACACACACACACACACACACACACACACACACACACACACACACACACACACACACACACACACACACACACACACTCTTACCTGAAACTGTTGGCTGCTAATTAACGTGAGGCTGGAATATATACCTGCCACGTTTGTATATTCTCAGTTCTATCAGAAGGAAATTATTTTGTCTTGAGAAAGATGAGTGGGAGGTGTACAATGGAACTTATTATTTGAAGACAATAAGTTGTTCCTGAAAACAAGGAATTGTTTTGGCCTATGAAATTACCTCTTACTCTCTCTCCCCTCCCCATGCTTTCATTTTTAACCAGCTTTCCCAGCGGGCGTGGAAACCATGAATGTACATATCAACAAGATTCACCTTGTCCTGATACTCACCAACTGTTCCTGCCACTGATGGGAAAAGTAAGAATTTGTAGCTCTGAGCCATAACAGTTATTCATAATTTGAGTTGTGGAATTTGACAAGAAGTTATGGAGTTTTGCTGTTGGAAACAGGGCCTTCGGCCCAACTTGCCCATGCTGAACACAACATCTTAAACTGACTGCAGTTTATAGCCAGATACTACTCCTGACAATAATTTGGGTGGTGGGGGTGGGGGGGGGGGGGTACATTTGCACGATTTTTTTTTTAGTTGGAACAGTTGCATAGTCAATGGTGCACGTGTGTATATTGATGGTATAAAAAGTTGTATATATTGGGAGTTTTTTCCTTTTCAAAAAGGTAGAGTATGTAAGATATTATATCACGGTTTCACCCAGCTGCGTGGTTGTTTTGGAAAAGACAATTAAGATACAAATAGTGCAGCTGAAGAAGTAAAGTTGCTTTGGGTTTGTCTGTACAGGTAGTTTTAAAAATAAAGCATGTTTAATTTATATATTTATAGAAAAAAAGCACAGGATACCACTTTGCAGTTTCACAGCACATTTTTACAGGACTGTTTAAAAGCTCTGTGCATGCCTGCATGCTTGACTGCCTGGTTTTTGTCACTTATCTTCCTCGACTGATTTCCCCAAAGAAATGATAACTGAGAGGAAAACTAATGTTGCTATAGTTCATACATTTCTGGATGAATTTGCTACAAACTGACTCCACCAAGCTGATTGAAGTTAGTACTCCCGATCTAATTATAATCTGCTCTGTTTCTGACGTGATTGTGTAATGACACCACTAAATCCCCAAATTCTGATTAGAAAAGGTGGATTCTTCCATTTATCACACCTCACCAAAGTTTACAAGCCAATGTAGAGGTACAATGTACTGCTGCATGACAGTGTTAAACCATGATTTCCATAGGAACCAAACCTTGTTTATGTTTCAGAAACATAAAAACATGAGAAATTTAATGCACTTCAAACTTTACAAGTACATTGTGCTTCAGGTTTATATTGACAAAGTGAGTCTACTGTAAATGATTGATCACCATTCACGCTTCTAATATCACCAGTATGCTCCTGTTTTGTGATTTTAGTAAATATCTTGTTTCTCTTCCCCCCCCTCACTTGCTATCTCTCTTTTTCCATCTCTCATTCCTTTCTCTCTCCCTCCCCTCCCCTCTCTGCCTCCTTCTCTCCCCCTCTCCCTCACTCACTCCCTTTCTCTCTTCACTCTTACCCTCTCTATCCTTCCCTCTGCATCGTCTCCCACTCTCCCTGCCCTCTCTCACACTCTCTATCCCTCTCTCCCACTTTTGCTCGCTCTCCCCTTTACTCTTCTCTCCCCTCTCTATCACCTCTTTATCCCCTCCCCTTCTCACTCCCCCCCGTTCCCCTTCTCTCTCTCCCTATCCCCTCTCGCCCCAATCTCTCTCCCCTCTTTCTCTCCTTTTCTGCCCCCTCGTTCTCATTCTCACCCTGTTCTCTCTCTCCCCCATCTCACTCACTCTCTCTCTTCCTCCTCCCTCCCCTTCCATGGTCTATCCTGAAAGCAGAGTTTTGTAATTTCAGAAAAGAAATGTGCCCCTCAAACCTATTTTACCATGTCGTGAGATCATTGGCTGAATTCCCTCTCCACCTTTAATCAGTGTTTCGTTTAGTAAATAAAATATTCATCCAAGATATAAGATTAATGACAATTTGGTATCAGTGCTGTCTGTGCTGAAGACATGCAAAATCCTGCTTTCCTAAATTTTCTCTTAAGGTCCAGGCACTAAATTTTAGACTATCTTCTCTTGTCTTAGCTGTTCTAATGAGTGGAAGTCATTTTTCTCTTTCCACCCTCTTATTATCTGGGAAACTGTGGTCAAACTGCCTCTTGACTTTCTAAATTCCAGGGAATGCAATCCCAGTTGGTGCCGTCTCTTAACTCTTGGAAACCAAGTTGTGTCCTGATATATTTTTGCAGCATTTCCTCACCGACCAGGATATTTTCGCCCCTGAGTGGAGAGCCAGATCTGCCCAACGTACTCCCTTAAATTCCAGTTCTCTGGATAGAAAATCCTGAATTGTATTGGCTTTTTGCCCCACATTTCTCGATAATATTTTGTTGATTTTCCCCCCCCATCCTCTGATTGGTTTTGCACCTTCTAATTTTCATCACTTACTTCCTGTCCTGTAACCCATTTCCTGCATAGATTCACTTTGCTAAAATCTAAAATTGGACAGGGCAATTGGCAAGAGGCCAGAAGAGTGAGATTTCAGGATCATCAATCACGAGAACTTGTACATATATAGGCTTTCGTTTTGTCTACTAGAACTGGCCAACACCGTACACATCAGTTGGTTTAGGTTTTGTAGTTGCTGTCTATTAATTGTTGCTGTAGATTTCTTTCCAACTCCAAGAGAGTGGAATCCTTGTCTTGGTGATAGAGACTCAGCACTTAATACACATTTGTTCCTGAACAAAGTAAAGAATTTTATCCAATAGTATTTAGTTGGAATAAATATTTCATGGCATTTTTTTTTTTGCAAATTGCATTGTAATCACCTTTTGAAGTTTGATGTAATATGTTGGAATGGTCCCCATGATGTGCAAGATTATCTTGCAGGCTCATCTTGTTTCCTTGCACTACCACTATACTGTATTGAGTTGATTAAAGTTTCAGTTTTGCCAGTAAGCTGGTCAAATGTGGATTTTTCACCTGGTATTCTCTTCAAAGTGAAAAGAATTTTGTGGACTCTGTATGGTTTGAAATCAAAAGTATTGTGTCAAATGAGAAGGCAGATGGTATTCCATTTCATGCAGCCCAAAATCTAATAGCATTTGTCATTGCATTGCATCCAAGGGCAGGAAGATTAGTTCTATGAGCAACTTTAATTAATTAACGAACAACTTTATAGTTCTTTTTATAACTGAAACACCTTTCGAACCAGAATAACGCTAAGATTAGAAACAACATTTTCACATCAGCTCTCCTTATGAATGTCAAAGATAGAGTTAGGTACTGCACATGACAAGTGAGTGTTTGGGACTTAAACATTTTGACTTAGCTTCTTGTCATTTGGTCAATGTCATTGTGGAGCTGGTCAAGAGATTCCCATTTGAATTAGTCTTCCTTCCATTCACAGACCTTGCTGTGAGGTCTGGTGAGAATTCTCTACTTGGAGAATGTTGACTATAGATCACTCAATTGTACAGTTTATCTGGAAAATATTTCAATTCTTCACTGCTTCCAATGGTCAGTTAGGTCAGTGGCAGTAAATATGGTGTACCCTTTCTTTTCTATGTATTGTCTATGCAATACATAAGTGTAACAAAATTGCCTAATTTCTAATCAATTACCAATATTCTAAATGCAAGCTGTTTCGTTGCCTGTACAAAGCTGCACTAATCTATTTGTTTTGGGTGTTTTAAAAATTAAGGCATACAGCATGGTAACAGGCCCTTTCGACCCATGAGTCCATGCTGCCCAATTACCCCCAAATGACCTACAACCCCAGTACATTTTGAACGGTGGGAGGAAACCTTTGCAGATATAGGAAGAATGTACAAACTCCTTGCAGACAGCGCAGGTCGCTGGTGCTGTAACAGGATTGTGCTAACAGCTGCACTAACTGTGCTGTCCAAATTCACTTCACACATGAATATTAACCAATAAAATAATTTCCTCAAAGTTTCATCAACATGAATCTCTGCTCCATTACTCTAAACACATACACTACAACGCAGATGAATACTAATGTACATGCGCATGCATACCACAAAACACACGCACGCCCAGGTACTTATCAATGGTTATTCATGTAAGTGGTTTATTGCCTCGGGATTGGCGAGCAGCTGAATGTCATGGTCCAAGTGGGGACCAATAACATAGATAGAAGTGGGGATGAGGTCCTGAAAGAAGAATATATGGAGTTAGGAAAGAAGTTAAAAAGCAGGACCTCAAGGGTGGTAATCTTCGGATTGCTGCCTGTACCACTTACTAGAGAGGGTAGGAATAGGAAGATGTGGTGGATGAAGGCGTCGCTAAAGAGTTGATGCGGGGGGGCCAGGAGTTCACATTTGTGGATCGTTTGGGATCTCTTCTGGGAAAGGTCTGACCTGTATAAATGGGACAGGCTGCACACTTCAACTGGAGAGGGACCAATATCCTGGCAGGCAGTTTTGCTAGATCTGTTGGGGGCGGAAATCAGATTGAGAATACAGAGATTAGGGTAGAAGGACAACTAGATTTGAAGGGAGAGAGGAATCAGAATTTTAAAATTCATGAGGGCGAGGGGGTAGTAAAAGTTGATAGTAATCAAAGGAGTGTATGTGGGGGACATTCTCTCAGGTGTATCTATTTCAATGCAAGGAGCATTGTAAGAAAGGTGGATGAGTTTAGAGCATGGACACATAGAAATATGATATGGTAGCCATCAGTGAAACTTGGTTGCAGGAAGGGCATGATTGCCTGCTAAATATACCAGGATTCCGTTGCTTTAGCCATGATAGAACAGGGGGGATAAAAGGTAGAGAAGTCACATTGCTTGTTCTTTGGCTTGGCTTCGCGGACGAAGATTTATGGAGGGGTAAATGTCCACGTCAGCTGCAGGCTCGTTTGTGGCTGACAAGTCCGATGCGGGTCAGCCAGACACGGTTGCAGGGGAAAATTTGTTGGTTGGGGTTGGGTGTTGGGTTTTTCCTCCTTTGTCTTTTGTCAGTGAGGTGGGCTCTGCGGTCTTCTTCAAAGGAGGTTGCTGCCCGCCGAACTGTGAGGCGCCAAGATGCACGGTTTGAGGCGATATCAGCCCACTGGCGGTGGTCAATGTGGCAGGCACCAAGAGATTTCTTTAGGCAGTCCTTGTATCTCTTCTTTGGTGCACCTCTGACATGATGGCCAGTGGAGAGCTTGCCATATAACACGATCTTGGGAAGGCGATGGTCCTCCATTCTGGAGACGTGACCTACCCAGCGCAGTTGGATCTTCAACAGCGTGGATTCGATGCTGTCAGCCTCTGCCATCTCGAGTACTTCGATGTTAGGGATGAAGTCGCTCCAATGAACGTTGAGGATGGAGCGGAGACAACGCTGCTGGAAGCGTTCTAGGAGCCGTAGGTGATGCCGGTAGAGGACCCATGATTTGGAGCCGAACAGGAGTGTGGGTATGACAACGGCTCTGTATACACTTATCTTTGTGAGGTTTTTCAGTTGGTTGTTTTTCCAGACTCTTTTATGTAGTCTTCCAAAGGCGCTATTTGCCTTGGCGAGTCTGTTGTCTATCTCATTGTCGATCCTTGCATCTGATGAAATGGTGCAGCCGAGATAGGTAAACTGGTTGACCGTTTTGAGTTTTGTGTGCCCGATGGAGATGTGGGGGGGCTGGTAGTCATGGTGGGGAGCTGGCTGATGGAGGACCTCAGTTTTCTTCAGGCTGACTTCCAGGCCAAACATTTTGGCAGTTTCCGCAAAACAGGACATCAAGCGCTGAAGAGCTGGCTCTGACTGGGCAACTAAAGCGGCATCGTCTGCAAAGAGTAGTTCACGGACAAGTTTCTCTTGTGCCTTGGTGTGAGCTTGCAGGCGCCTCAGATTGAAGAGACTGCTATCCGTGCAGTACCGGATGTAAACAGCGTCTTCATTGTTGAGGTCTTTCATGGCTTGGTTCAGCATCATGCTGAAGAAGATTGAAAAGAGGGTTGGTGCGAGAACGCAGCCTTGCTTCACGCTATTGTTAATGGAGAAGGGTTCAGAGAGCTCATTGCTGTATCTGACCCGACCTTGATGGTTTTCGTGCAGTTGGATAACCATGTTGAGCAACTTTGGGGGGCATCCGAAGCGCTCTAGTATTTGCCAAAGCCCTTTCCTGCTCACGGTGTCGAAGGCTTTGGTGAGGTCAACAAAGGTGATGTAGAGTCCTTTGTTCTCTGCACTTTTCTTGGAGCTGTCTGAGGGCAAAGACCATGTCAGTAGTTCCTCTGTTTGCGCGAAAGCCGCACTGTGATTCTGGGAGAACATTCTCGGCGACACTAGGTATTATTCTATTTAGGAGAATCCTAGCGAAGATTTTGCCTGCAATGGAGAGCAGCGTGATTCCCCTGTAGTTTGAGCAGTCTGATTTCTCGCCTTTGTTTTTGTACATTGCTTGTTAGAGAAAACATAACAGCGGTGCTATGGCAGGATAGATTGGAGGGCTCATCCAGTGAGGCTATTTGGGTGGAAGTGAGGAATGGGAATGTGGTACATTAAAAATAAAAGAATACTGAGGTATAAAATTGGGCCCCTTGAGGATCTGAGGGGTAGGCTATGTGAGGAGTCAAAAGAGATGGGGGAAATTTAAAATGTTTTTTCCTTCAGTATTCATTAAGGAAAGGAATATTGAGGCAGGTGAAGTAAGGAAATCTGGTGGTGAGGTCATGAATAATATACAGATTAATGAGGAAGTAGTATTGGCTATTTTAGAGAATAAAGGTGGATAAATCTCCAGGTCCTGACAAGATATTCCCTAGTTCCCTGAGGGAGGTTAGTGTACAATGGGGGCTCTGACAGAAATATTTAAAATGTCATTAGCCACGGGGGAGGTACCAGAGGATTGGAGGGTAACTCATGTAATTCTGCTGTTTAAAAAAGGCTCTAAAAGAAAACTTGGTAATTATAGGTCTGTGAATCTGACGTCAGTGGTTGGTAAATTAATGGAGAATGTTCTTAAAGATGGTATATACAATTATTTGGGTAGACAGGGATTCAATAGGAGTAGTCAATGTAGTTTTGTGCATGGTATATCATGTTTAACAAATCTTATAGAATTATGTGAGGAGGTTTATAAGAAGGTTGATGAAGGTAAGGCCATAGATGTTGTATATGTGGATTTTAGAAAGGCCTTTGACAAGGTTCTGCATAAGGGGTTATTTAGGAAGGTTCAATCATTCAGTATTAATGTTGAAATAGTGAAATAGATTCAACAATGATTGGATGGGAGATGCCAGAGAGTGGTGGTAGAAAATTATTTGTCAAATTGGAGGCTGGTGACTAGTGGAGTGCCTCAGGGATCAGTACTGGGTCCATTGTTGTTTGTCATATATATTAATGATCTGGATGATAGGATGGTGAATTGGATTAGTAAGTGTGCAGATGATACAAAGCTTGGTGGTGCTGTGGACAGTGAAGAAGGTTATCAAGGTTAGCAGTGCGATTACAGGGCAGTGAGAAGAGTGGGCTGAAAGATGGCAGGTGAAGTTCAATACTGATAAATGTGAGGTGCTACATTTTGGTAGAACTAATCAGTAAAGGTCATATACATTAAATGGTAGACAATTGAGGAGTGCAGTAGAACAAAGGAATTTAGGAATTCTGGTACATAATTCTCTGAAAGTTGAGTCACATGTAGATAGGGTGGTGAAGAAAGCATTTGGTCTGTTGCCCTTCATAAATCAGAGTATAGAACACAGGAGTTGGGATGTCATGTTGAAGTTATATAAGGCATTGGTAAGGCCAAATTTGGAATCTTGTGTGCAGTTTTGGTTGCCGAATTATAGAAAGGGTATACACAGAATAGAGAGAATGCAGGGAGATTTATAAGATTTTGCCTGGGTTTCAGGGTTTGAATTGCAGAGAAAGGGTAAACAGGCTAGGACTTTATTCCCTAGAGCATAGAAGATTGAGGGGTGATTTGATAGAGGTATTTAAAATTATGAAGGGAACAGATAGAGTCAATGTGGTCAGGCTTTTTCCATTTAGAGTAGGGGAGACTGAAACAAGAGGACATGGATTAAGATTAAAGGGGGGAAAGTTTAAGGGTGGTGGGAATGTGGAATGAGCTTCCGGCCAAAGTGGGAGATACCAGTTCAATTTTAATATTTAAGGAAAAGTTGGATAGGTATATGGACAAGAGAGGTGTGGAAAGTTGTAGGCCGGGTGTGGGTCAATAGGACTAGGTGGGAGAAGGTGTTCAGCATGAACTAGATGGGCTGAACTGGCCTGTTTCTATGCTGTAATTGTTATATTGAGAAAACCAATAAGGGGATGGATATTAAATGCTGGCCCTACCAGCACTCCCTATATGAATTAGAAAATGCATGACTTCGTCAGGCGAAATGAAAGATTCTTGTCATATACATAAGTTGAATGCACAGATCCAGTGAAATTCTTACTTGTTGCAGCCACACAGATAAGCAAGATATACCAACTACACGTATACTTCCCCTCTTTGTGGGTGCTGCTGCTCAGATTTCCCACACCTCCCCTTCCTGTCCTGTCCTGAGAAAATTTCTCGACCTGAAAAACTGACTGTCCATTTCTCCCCATCTCCATGGAAGCTCCTGACCTGCTGTGTGTCCCTCTGGTCCACTCAAGATTCCAGCATCTTCTGTTTGTCCTGTTGCCAGCCTTGATAATATCCAAAATTAGATGCCCAGAAACCTCCAGCATCCACAGAGTTTCCCTTCTCCAGTGCTGGCATGAATAAATATGGCAAATCATTGCATTCATGGATATGAGGCCATATATCCTGACCTTCTCATTCATGACTTCTAGCTCACCGTTGTAATGCTCCACACTGCAGGTCCATTGATGCATGAATCCTAAATGAAGGAACTGAGATTTGGAGTTACTCTCAAAGGCAGCTGATTTGTAATTTAACTCATTCTGCCACACTGCGTCACTGAGCAAAAGGCCCAATCCAGTGCAAAAATCTGTGACTACTTTATGCTAATTGATGTATCATTTTGCAGTTGTGTTTTCACAGGGAAACCTGTTGGAAGTTTATCCCGATTGCACCCTTTTCCAAATGGGCCCACCAATTTTGTCCGTCTTTGGGAGAAGTTGAGCATGGAGCCTTCTGCTGCTCTCCCTCTGTAAGGATCCAGCATCTGCAGACTCTTGTGCCTGCTGTTCCCCCCCCCCACCCACCCCCCCCCACCCTCGCTTCCAGCATGAAAAGCAAAATGATAACCCTCCAAATCACCATTCACACATTGTAATGAAGTGGCAACGTAGTTTCCCAAATGAATGAGCCTTCCGGAATGGGCGACAGCAGACTCTCAAGGGTATTCTAAAAGGGGAAGGCGATCAGCCTGATGTCTTGGTACATGTGGGTACCAATGACATAGATAAAAAGGAGGAAGTACTGAAAAAGGATTACAGAGAGCTAGGACAGAAACTAAGAAATAGGACAGCCAAGGTGGTGATCTCTGGTTTGCTACCTGTGCCAAGTGCAACTGAGGACAAAAATGGAAGGTTAAGAAAAATGAATGTGTGGCTGAGGGGCTGGTGTAAAGGACAGGGTTTTGGCTTCTTGGATCATTGGGATCTCTTTTGGGGAAGGCGTGACCTCTACAAGAAGGATGGGTTACACCTAAACCCAAAATGGGTCAATATATTGGCAGCTCGGTTTGGTACAGCCGTCGGGTGCGGTTTAAACAAATTTGGCAGGGGAGTGGGAACCTGTATGATAGGGCAAAGGACAGAAAAGATAAAACAGGAAAAGTTAGGTTAGGCAGCAAAAGTAAAAAATCAGAAAGAGCAAGGAGGGTGAAAAAAGCAAATCTGAAGGCTTTATATCTTAATGCAAGAAGCATTCGGAACAAGGTAGATGAATTAGCTGTGGAAATTGAGATAAACAAATATGATTTGATTGGGATTACAGAAACATGGCTGCAGGGTGGGCAAGCCTGGGAACTTAATATCGCGGGGTATACGATATTTAGGAGGGATCGGCAAGAAAGAAAAGGGGGTGGGGTAGTATTGATGGTGAGAGAAAGGACTGACACGATTGACAGGAAGGATATTAACTCAGAAGATGCGGAATCTATATGGGTAGAACTGAGGAATAGCAAGGGGCGGAAAATGTTAGTGGGGGTGGTATATAGGCCTCCAAATAGTAGTGTAGAGGTGAGGGAAGGCATTAAAAGAGAAATTAGAAAAGCGTGCAATAAGGGAACAGCTGTCATCATGGGAGACTTTAATTTGCATATAGATTGGACTAGTCAAATTGGTAAAAATACAGAGGAGGAGGAATTCCTTGAATGTTTACGGGACGGTTATCTAGTCCAATATGTTCAGGAACCAACTCGGGAGCAGTCCATTTTAGATTGGGTATTATGCAATGATAAGGGGCTAATCAGCAATCTTGTTGTGCAAGGACCTTTGGGTAGGAGCGATCACAATATGATCGAATTCTCACTCGACATGGAGAGTGATGAAATTAAAACCGAGACTAAGGTCCTGAATTTAAATAAAGGGAATTATGATGGTATGAGACGGGAGTTGAGTAAGATTGATTGGGTGGTGTTTATGGGGGAGTTGACTGTGGATAGACAATGGAAAGCATTCACAGATCTAATGGAGAAATTGCAAAAATCGTTTATACCGGTTTGGCATAAAAATAAACCAAAAAAGGTGACTCAACCGTGGATAACAAGGGAAATTAGAGACAGCATTGGGTCCAAAAAGAGAGCATATCAATTGGCCAAAAAAAGTACCGCAACTGAAGACTGGGAGCAGTTCAAGATGCAGCAAAGGAGGACAAAGGGATTAATCAAGAGAGCAAAAATAAATTACGAAAGTAAGCTTGCGGCAAATATAAAAACCGACTGCAAAAGCTTTTAAAAATATGTCAAGAGGAAAAGATTGGTGAAATCCAGAGTAGGTCCTTTGCAGATGGAATCAGGGGAATATATAATGGGGAATAAGGAAATGGCAGACCAATTAAATTCTTACTTTAGTTCTGTTTTTACAAGAGAGGATACAAATAACTTCCCAAGGATGTTGGGAAACATAGAGACTAATGCAAGGGAGGAACTGAAAGAAATCACTATCTCTAAGGACATGGTCTTGAGGAAATTGATGGCATTGAAGGCAGATAAATCCCAAGGGCCTGATAATCTACATCCTAGGGTACTCAATGAAGTGGCCATTCAGATAGCAGATGCTTTAAGAATTATTTTCCAGAACTCGATAGACTCAGGATCAGTACCCATGGATTGGAGGGTAGCTAATATTACCTCACTATTTAAAAAGGGGGGGTAGAGAAAAAGCGGGGAATTATCAGCCTGTGAGCCTTACATCAGTAGTGGGCAAAATGATGGAATCCATTATTAAGGATGTAATAGCAGAGCATATGACTAGCAGAGAAGGGATCAGACGGAGTCAACATGGATTTACAAAAGGTAAATCATGCTTGGCAAATCTATTGGAATTCTTTGAGATGATGACAGGTAAAATAGATGGGGGAGAGCCAGTGGATGTGGTGTACCTGAACTTCCAAAAGGCCTTCGATAAGGTCCCGCATAAACGACTGGCTTCCAAAATCAAGGCTCATGGGATTGGGGGCAAAGTATTGATGTGGATTGAGAACTGGATGGCAGGTAGAAGACAGAGAGTTGGGATAAATGGCTCATTTTCTGAGTGGCAGGCGGTGACCAGTGGGGTACCACAGGGATCTGTACTGGGACCCCAGCTGTTCACAATTTACATTAATGATCTGGATGAGGGGATTGGATGTAATATCTCCAAATTTGCAGATGACACTAAGCTAGGAGGGGTTGTGTGCACGGAAGAGGGGGTCAGGAAGCTCCAGTGTGATTTGGATAAATTGAGGGACTGGGCAGATACATGGCAAATGCACTACAATGTGGATAAATGTGAGGTTATCCACTTTGGTAATACAAACTGGAGGGCAGATTACTATTTGAATGGCAATAGATTAAGAGATGGGGAAGTGCAGAGAGACCTAGGGGTACTTGTACATCAGTCTCTGAAGGCGAGCATGCAGGTACAGCAGGCGGTTAAAAAGGCAAATGGTATGTTGGCCTTCATATCAAGAGGGTTTGAGTATAGGAACAAGGATACCTTACTGCAGCTGTACAGGGCCTTGGTGAGACCCCACCTGGAGTATTGTGTGCAGTTTTGGTCACCTTATCTAAGGAAGGATGTTCTTGCAATGGAGGGAGTGCAGAGGCGATTCACCAGGCTGATACCTGGAATGGCAGGAATGACTTATGAGGAAAGATTGCGCAAATTGGGATTGTACTCGCTGGAGTTTAGAAGATTGAGAGGGGATCTCATAGAGACATATAAAATTCTGGCAGGACTGGACAGAATGGATGCAGATGGGATGTTTACAATGATGGGAAAATCCAGAACCCGGGGCCATGGTTTGAGGATAATAGGCAAACCATTTAGAACCAAGATGAGGAGGAATTTCTTTACCCAGAGGGTGGTGAATCTGTGGAATTCATTGCCACAGAGGGCAGTGGAGGCAGGTTCATTAAATATATTTAAGAGGGAATTAGATCTATTTCTTCAGTATAAGGGTATCAAAGGTTACGGAGAGAAGGCGGGGATGGGGTACTGAACTTTAAGATCAGCCATGATCTCGTTGAATGGCGGAGCAGGCTCGAAGGGTCGAATGACCTACTCCTGCTCCTATCTTCTATGTTTCTATGGCATTAGCTGGCTGTAATTGACATGTAACAGTGTCTGTGCTTCTTTACTGTACATTTAAGCTACATCATCTTGCAGCAGTCCTCTTTACTTTCTTGACCAAATCTGAGAGGCCTCTGATCTCCAGTCTTCCTGGCAACACCCTTTAGCAAAGAGTTGAAGCCATTGTTAAAACTTTAAATCACGTACAATTTCTCTGGTGGCTTCAGATTTTCTGGCAAGCAGCTACTTTTTTTGACACACACATACATTCTCTGTCTGAATTTCATGCAGTAGATAAAACGCTCAAATGTGCTAGGGACGATGTTGCCAATGAATGTTAACCTTTGACCGTGCCAAGGCACGCCTTGAGAATGCTCAGCATTGAAGTTCCAAGGTTCATTCCAATGTAAATCGAACATTCAGTGGCAGGGATGCCGTGCTTAATTTTTAGGTGCTGGAGTTCACCAGAAACAGTAAAGAGATGCCGGAGCCACCCCATAAAGTGCCCGGAGTGCCCCCATGAGATGCTGAAGCTGCCCCCGAGGTGCTGAGCGGTGAGTTCAAGCAGCACTGCACCCCTGCTCAGTGGTATATGCCATCGGACTTAAGGAACTATCGAATTCTTACGATATTGAAGACAGAATATGTTTAATTATTGGCTTTTGATAACACTATAATATGATGTGAATAACATTATTGCACATTATTACACTTGCAAGTGATCCCAGGAATGAATGGCCAATCGGCCTTTAAAGTGCCTAGCAAGAAAACAAAATCAGCCCAATGCCACCGTCGGATGACATCATTGCGTGCCGGGAATTGAAGGCCTCGACCCCAAATACAATCCCCGGCCTTTGCACATGCCAGTGTTGCAGTCAGGAAAGTGACAAACTAGCATTTGCACTGTGGGATTGAAATGATGTCATTTTTTTGGTATGATATCGTTAATCCCTGGGTGGAAGTTTGGTGCAGATGTACTGGAGTCCAAAGGTAATGCAGACACTCCTTCTCCCATCCCTGTGGTAAATCATTGTTATGTATAATTGTCTGGTCAGGCACACCTATGGCCAATTGTACCTGTGGACCCTCCCTACAGGCTCCTGTATAAAGATGGATGTTCCACAGCCCCCTCATCAGTGCAGGACAGTCCAACAGTATGGAGGTGCCATTGTTCTTAAATGAATAAAAGCCTAATGGTTTCTCAACAACAGTCTTTCAAGTAATTCATGGTGCATCAATTTTATTCCCTTTATGTTTTTTTTTGCAATGGAGCAGATCCTGAAGCTAAAAAAGCTGGAGATTGACCCTCAATCGCCTGAGGCATCCATCAACTTTGAGCTCTGGCTGTGCTGATTTGAAGCATTCCTGCAGCCTTCCTCCACCGTTGTGTGATCAGAGACCAATAAGCTACAAGAGCTGCACTCCTGGGTTGGCACCCTTGTGTATTCCTGTGGTGGTACACCATCAGCCTACTGCAGGGGGCAACCTCTTTACCTGCAGGAGTGTAAGGGAGACAGGACAACACCTGGCCAGCTGTCAATCAGTCAACCTGAATGGATCAAGCCCCACCCGGTCAGGTGTCAATCACCCTCCGGGATATAAGTCTGCGCCGGCCTCCAAAATCCATTCAGTTACTGTAGCAACAGCCAGCCTGGCTCTGTGGAAGTCTTTGTTAATTAAAGCCTGTTGTACAGTCTTTACCTAGTGTGTGTCTGGTTCTGTCTAACAGTGCACCACAAATTTAATCAACAAAGACTTTTCCCACAGCTGCTTTGGAAAAACTCCTGAGCACAGGGAGCCTCGAAGAAATTCCTCCAGGCCGGTTGTCAATCAGTCGACCTGAATGAATCAAGCCCCACCTAGTCAGGTGTCAATCACCCTCCAGAATATAAGCCTGCGCCGACCTCCGAAGTCTCACTCAGAGTTACTGCAGCAACAGCCAGCCTGGTTCTGTGGAAGTCTTTGTTGATTAAAGCCTGTTGTACAGTCTTTACCTTGTGTGTGTCTGGTTCTGTCTAACAGTGTACCACAATTCCATGATCAGGGACTCTGCATCGCACCAGGAAGCCATGGGCAGACTCAAAGAACATTACTTGCTTAAGATCAATGTTGCCGACACCAGACACCTTGTGGTAACCAGCAAACAATAACCCAGTGAGTCAAACGCCGAATATCTTCAGAGCCTGCGAGCACTCAGCAGGGTCTGTGAATGCAAGGCCATGTCCACCGTGGAGTACACAGAGCACCTGATCTGGGATGCCTACATCGCAGGGATCAGGAGAGAGCAGTCGAGCTGCCAAGTACGCTGAAGGTGGCTCTCCAGAACATTGAGGCCTATTCATTTGACAACGCGGCTGCCTCGTGGTTACCATAGGCGCAGTCATTTTGGCACGTGCTGCCACTCCTTCGCCCCACTAACAACTCAACCATGGCAGCAGTGCTCTGCAATCACCTCCCGTCATTTTCGTCCAGCTCCAGTGGCAATCTGACCACAGCCGCAGTGCTACGGGAGCATCCAGAGTGCTACTTCTGTGGCCTGGGCAAGCATCAGAGGAAATGTTGCCCAGCAAAGGATTCAACTTGCTCCAGATGCGGGAAGAAGGGCCACTATGCCAAAATGCGTTGTCAAAACCTCTTCCTAGCAGCGCCGCATATGGATCATGGGGGCTGCCTTCCTGGGCAACGTCATCACCAGGGGCCAGCAGTACCATGTGCGATCCATAGGGGACACCATCTTCGGGCCCCAGCAGTGTAGCGTGCAGGCCATGGAGGCCGCAATCTTGGGTGCGATCTTCTGAATCTAGCAGTGCCTAGGGGCTGCCCTCTTGGACACCTCTGTCTTCCACAGCAGCGGGGTACAGCGACCCAACACTGGCCTCCATCACACTCAACCAGGACAACCCAGATCAACTTGCCAGGTCGATGATGGATATTCAGGTAAACGGCCATATGACGAGTTGGTTATGCAACAGCAGGAGCACGGAGTGCTTCGTCCACCCGGACACAGTGTGGTGCCTTTCCTTTACAGTATTGCCAGTGAACCAGAAGGTCTCTTTGACACTCAAGTCACACACAGCGGACATCTGAGGCTTCTGTATAGCGACTCTAATGGTGCAAGGTACTAAATGTAAAAAATTTAGACTGATGGTAATGCCGCAGCTTGGCACTGCTGTGCTATTTGGACTGGATTTTCAGTGTCACCTTAAAAGCGTGACGATGGAGTTCGATGGGCCCTATCCACCCCTTACTGTGAATAACCGACAATTTTCAAACCGACCATAGTGCGCCACCTGCCCTCCTCAACCCCACTATCGTACACGGCCAACAACCCAACCATTCACCACGCACGACCTGTGGACTTTCCACACTTAAATCACCCCCCCCACCCCCACCGTTATTTGCCAACCTCACTCCTGACTGTAAACCCGTAGCCACTAAAGGTAGGCGGTACAGTGCCGAGGACATGGCCTTCATCTTGGTAGAGGTACAGCGCTTACACAAGGAGGGAATTATTGAAAGCTAGCACCAGCCCTTGGAGAGCACAGGTAGTGGCAGTGTGGAACAGGAAAAAGAATAGGATTGTCAGTACTGCAGTCAGATACACGCAATTGGACGGATACCCCCTCCCACACATCGATGACATAGTCAACCAAATTGCCCAATATTGAGTCTTTTTGACAATTGACCTAGGTTAGCATACCACCTGCTCCCTATCCACCCAGAGGACCACCAATATACAGCATTTAAGGTGGATGGCCACCTCTATCACTTCCTGCAGGTTTCCTTCGGTGTCACAAACGGTGACTGTCTTCCAGCAGGAGATGGACCGCATCGTGAATCAGCACAAGTTGCAGGCCACTTTCCCGTACCTTGACAACATCACCATCTGTGGCCACGACCTGCAGGACCATGACGCCAATCTCCAGAAATTTCTCAAAACAGCCAAGCTCCTTAACCTTACATGTAATAAGGCCAAGTGCGCATTTTGCACAACCCATCTGGCCATCCTTGGCTGTGCCATGGAGAATCAAGTCATCGGCATGGATCCTGCCTGCATGCGGCTGCTCCTGGAGCCTCCCCTTCCACACAGCCTCAAGGACCTGAAGAGGGGCCTTGGGTTTTCTCCTATTATGCTCAATGGGCTGCCAATTATGTGGACAAGGCCCAACCCTTCATCAAATCCACATCCTTCTCCCTGGCAGCAGAGGTTCGTGCAGCCTTCAATCGCATTAAGGCAGATATCACCAAGCCCACAATGCATGCTTGGACGAATCCACCCCGAATTAGATGGAAAGCAATACCTCAGATTTCACCCTGGCAGCCACCCTTAACCAGACAGGCAGGCCAGTCACATTTTTTTCACATACTCTGCAGGGCCTGAGATTCAACACTCCTCAGTCGAGAAAGAGGCCCAAGCTATTGTTGAGATAGAGTGGTACTGGCGCCATTATCTGGCCAATAAGAGATTCACTCTGCTGACTGATCAACGTGCAGTTGTGTTCATGTTTAACAATCAGCAATGGAATAAAATTAAAATTGACAAAATACTGAGGTGGAGGATTGAACTGTCCACCTGCAATTACGATATCTTGTACCGAGCAAGGAAACCTAAAGAACCACCAGGTGTCCTGTCCTGCAGGACCTGTGCCAGCGTGCAGGTCGACCAGCTGCAAAATCTCCACCAACAATCTCTGTCACCAGGTTTTTTCACTTTGTCAAAACACACAACCTGACGTACTCCATCGATGAGATCTGTCCACAGCAAAGAACTGCCAGGTCTGCGCTCAGTACAAGCTGCACTTCTACCAGCCAGACAGGGCACAATTAATTAAAGCCACCCACCCCTTTGAGTGACTCAGTGTCAATTTTAAAGGACCCCTGCCCTCCACTGACTGCAATGTGATTTTCTTAACATTGATGAATACTCCCATTTTCCATTTGCTGTCCCTTGCTCGGACATAACAGCTGCCACAGTTATCAAGGCCCTGCACAGCCTCTTCAATCTGTTTGGCTTCCCCAGTTATATCCACCAAGGCGAGGGGACTTCCTTTATGAATGATGAGCTGCACCAGCATCTGCTAGCCTGGGGCATTGCCACAAGCAGGACCACCATTTACTCCCCCCAGAGTAACAAGCAAGTGGAGAGGGAGAATGCTACAGTTTGGAAGGCAGTCCTCCAGGCCTTGCAGTCTAAGGGCCTCCCAGTCTCCTGCTGGTAAGGGTCCTCCCGGAGGCACTCCATTCTGTCAGGTCCCTGCTATGTACTGCCAACATTGCCATACCTCATGAATGTATGGTTTCGTTTCCAAGGAAATCTGCAACCGGAACCACACTACTGGCACGGCTTCACGTCCCTAGGGCCTGCCTTACTCAGGAAGCATATGAGGAGCCATAAGTCTGACCTGCGGTCAAAAGGGTCCACCTCCTATGTGGAATACCCTGACAGCCATGAAGACACTGTCTCTATCAGGGACTTGGAGACCAGTGCTGATCGCCCGACATCCACCTCTCCGTTTAACACACAAGATGCACCTGACCCCTGGTAGCCTGCCTCTGCCTCAAGGGATGATACACCGGACTCATTGGCACCTACCCATCAACATAACACTGATGAGTACGGTACTACCATACTCACCGTAACTGGTACTACAACAGTCCTAGTGAACACCAGACCACCTGAAAAACTGAATTTGTGACTTTGAATCGTAACCTTGCAAGTTCCACGTCACCCCACTGGACTCTTTTTATAAAAACAAGGGGTGAATTTGATAAACCACTGTTATGTATAATTGTCTGGTCAGGCCAATTGTATCTGTGGCTCCTCCCCACAGGTTCCTGTATAAAGGTGGCCCCCTCCTCAGTGCAGGACAGTCGAACATTATGGATGTACCATTGTTATTAAGTGAATAAAAGCCTATTGGTTTCTCAACAGCAGTCTTTTGAGTAACTGACGGGGCATCAATCCCGCCTCTGAAGTTATAACTAGCAGGCACATTGGCCGGGCTTGTTAAGTACTGTGATTTATAAAATCTGAGTTTATTTGTGTTGACTTTAAAGAAGTTCAAATCAGTGAAAAAAGTGAAAGAAAGCAAAAAACAATGACTTCTGCAAACTGGGGTGATAGGGAGGTGCAGCCTGCTCCTAACCCTAAGGTTGGAGGAGGGATCTGGATATGAGTTAACGGGCACAATTAAAGGTGGGAGATTTTATGAGGGCATTGCAACAAAGCTCAGGGCACTGGGACAAAAAACAGGTTATTAACAAGTTTAAAACACTATAAAGAGGAGTCTTCACCAGGTCATGGACCATAATGGGAGGAGTGGTGCAGACTGTTGGCACACCTGAGGAGGTTGAGGAAGGAGAGGTGCAGGAACAGGATGCCCCTTGTACCTCGTCTTCCACAGATCCATCAACCTCCCCTGGTCCCTCATCTGCTCCTGGTGCCTCTTCCCCCCCACCCCAGTACCAGTACCTCAACCCCTCCCACTCCTTCATCCCCTTCCATTACCTTGGCTAACCAGCAGATGTCAACTGATCCGACAACAACAGGCATCATACCTCCTGCTGTACTGGGAGCTGGTAAGACTCGTAATTAATCTGCTCAAAGAAAATTCCTGTTTGAATTAAAGGTGAAGGTGTGGCATTTAATTCACATATTTGTCTCACTGATATCCAGGAGCCGGAAGGAGGGTGAAATGTAAGAAGCCCAAAAAGAGGCGGCAAATGAGATGCGTGACCTCTTATCCGAAATAGGCCAGATGGACCAGAAAAGGGAACAGGACAGAAGGGAGAGGCACAAGGGACTGATGCAGGAGCAATGGCTGGCACAGCAACAGAGCGAAAATCAGGAACGTGCCACCAATAGATAGGAGCACCAGACTGAAAATGATGGATTTGCATGGTTGATAATGGAGATTAGACAGGAGATGCAGGAACAGACTGCAGTGATAACCAGACTGGCCTCATCAAGTGATTGCACAAGTGGAAACTTGGCCCTCCACCATTCAGTCTCTTTCCACCCTTGGCAGGCCTCCGGCATCCCCCTTCCCACCAGCATCCCCCTCATTCCAACCATCCTCAGCCACAAGCCTCAATGCATACCCCTCCCTCTGCGCACCATGTCAACCCTCCCCATTCCATTCTCCCTCTTACAGACCTACACGGCCTTCCCCTTCCCGCAGCCGTCTTTCATCTCCAATGGTGCACCCAGCCGACATGGCAACTGTTATCAACCCCTCAGCTGGGACACACTCATCACCAGTGGGTGCTGAGGGTTCAGCTGATCAAGCCATTATTGACCATTATTTCAGCTCCTACATTCACCTGTTGGAGGACAAGGATGAGAATGTCCAATGAACAATTTACATCAGTGGTTCTCAACCTTTTTCTTTCCACACATAAACCACTTTAAGTAATCCCTATGCCATAGATGCTCTGTGATTAGTAAGGGATTGCTTAAGGTGGTACTTAGGTGGAAAGAAAAAGGTTTTAGTCGTACCTAATTGACTCATAACTCCAAAGGAAATGGGCCAATGACAATTTTTCTCAAGCAAAATATTTCAGTAAAAATTTGGTTTCGAGCAGTGATTCTCGGCCTTCCCTTCCCACTCACTTACCACCTTAAACAATCCCTTACTAATCACAGAGCATCGAGGGCATAGGGAATACTTAAAGTGGTATGTGAGTGGAAAGAAAAAGGGTTGAGAACCATTGGTTTACATCATTCGTTTATCACCAAGTTGCTATGCTTACAATTCTGTAGTATGTTTAAGTTAAAGGTTAATGCGAAGGAGAAGTTGCCAGAAATGTGTTTTCAAGATGTTAAAGTTTTATTCAAGAAAGTTTTTGCACTGCCTTTATTGACAATCATTGCCTATACTTAGATGAATGTTGCACATAAGTTCCAATGGTTATTACACAGTTTTTATTTTAAAGCTTGGATTTTTCAGTTGCACTATGTTCAAAGATGAGCAATAAAGTTTTATTGACTTTTAAAGGATTAGACTCAGTCATTGCCTTCATTTCCACACAGGACTGCCATAATAGCCTCTCATATGGCCTGAAAGGTCTGAAAGGGATTCTTTCTGAAAAAGAGAAATCGGAGACTTCAGTCCTCCACTTTTCCAGGAAATACTCCTTGTTCAGCTCGCAGATATTATGCAAGACACAGCAGCCAACAGCAACCTCTGACACAAAGGCGATATTAATATCTATTCGTTTGGACAGGCATCTCCAATGATCTTTGAGATGACCAAACACATTCTCCACAGTCATTCCAGTGGTGCTCAGACTGAAGTTGAATGTGCTCTTATGGTGATCAATGACGTGATGTTGCGTGAACTCCTTCATCAGCCATTTTCGCAGTGGGTGGGGGGGGGGGTCCCAATCAAATGCGCAGGTATTTCCACATCATTAACACTTCTGGAGACCTGTGATAAAATCAAATAGAGTATGTGGGTGAGAAAGAGCAGAAGAGAACAGTGGCAGTGTCAACTCGCCAATGGCATGCATTTTGTTCAAAGCTGGGGTTTATCACAAACTTCACAGGATCACATGCATATGATAAGGCATCATTACGCACTTGGTCAGAAATCACTTAAGTCACTGGGGAATAGCTGCCCACTTGCATCTTCAGCAATTCTGTAAATGGGAGAGTTGAGAAGAACAAAGGCACTCTGGGTGTGATATGACAAACCCACGTACACACCTGTGAAGCTGCAAACACAGAGAGTAACTGCTCAAACCATTTAATGCTTATATTTTCAAGTGAGGATAAATGCTAATAATGGAAAGATCAACCGTACCAGCAGTTGTGGTTGACAACAGCTTGTTCGACGATGGAGTGCCACCCTTTTCAATTGTTGTAGGATACTGGATCATCCAGTAGGAAATTATGGGTATATGTGTACCATCCATGGCACCGGCACACATTGGATAACCACCCCTTCTTTCAAATGCCTCCGTAGCCTCCAGAAGATGCTCCCCAGTCAGCATTCCAATGAAACGTGGCATGAGGTACTTTTTCACCGTGGTGGTCACCTGCCTCACCACCATGAATACAGTGGAGATACCAACATCAAAAAGCAAACTGATGGAACAATACACTACAGGAGTGGCATACCAGCACAATGCTAATGCAAGTCTGACTTGCAGTTCCAGAGGACTTCAGTGTTTCATGTTCTTATACGCCTCAGATGTGGCCCCAGTATTCGAGCAATGAATTCAAATGTGGCACGAGACATTCGTAGATTCTCACGTCACTGGGCGTCATCGTATTTTTCAAATACTTCATTTCAGAATACAGGTCCCTGGGGTCTCTCCCTCTTCCACATCCTTTTGCTATTCAAGATGCTTCATTATAACCAAGCATTTTTTTATGGCGGACTCTCAGCTCAGCCAAACTCTCCTCCTCAAACACATCACAGGTTATATTAAAATTCTGCCACCTGAGATCAGGAGTTCCTTGTCTTTTAGGACTAGTCACTCTTTGCACAAACTTGCAGATAAGAAGGCTGATAAAACCTGACTATCTGGTGATAGATGCACACGTCTTCACATGTCCGCCACTGTACCGAATAAGATTAAATCATTTCAGTTTTCTGCGTCCTGGGTCATACAGGCACTTCTGATTGAAGGTAGAATGGACTGAATGCTGGGGATAGACCCTTGCAAGTGTGAAAATGTATATTGTCCCAGTTAGGAGATGTCTTGTGTGAAAAGCCAAACCCCCATTTCTATCCCAGGTCACCGAACAGTTGATTTAGTGAGATACAAGTGTGAAAGGGGCTATGGAGTCACTTGCACCGAAACAGAAGCTTTGGCCCAAGTCTGCTCTGACCATTGAGCACAAATTCCTCCACAAATACGGTTACCCTCCTTATGTTCCCCATAAACTTCCCTTCTTTCCATTCTCTTTTTATTTTATGATGGATGCAACGAAATGTATTTTAAGTAATATTAACTGTGATGATGTAATTTTCTTTCTTTCTTTGGCTTGGCTTTGCGGATGAAGATTTATGGAGGGGTATGTCCACGTCTGCTGCAGGCTCGTTGGTGACTGACAAGTCCGATGCGGGACAGGCAGGCACGGTTGCAGCGGTTGCAAGGGAAAATTGGTGGGTTGGGGTTGGGTGTTGGGTTTTCCTCCTTTGTCTTTTGTCAGTGAGGTGGGCTCTGCGGTCTTCTTCAAAGGAGGTTGCTGCCCGCCGAACTGTGAGGCGCCAAGATGCATGATTGGAGGCTATATCAGCCCACTGGCAGTGGTCAATGTGGCAGGCACCAAGATATTTCTTTAAACAGTCCTTCTACCTCTTCTTTGGTGCACCTCTGTCTCAGTGGCCAGTGAAGAGCTCACCATATAACACGATCTTGGGAAGGCGATGGTCCTCCATTCTGGAGACGTGACCCACCCAGTGCAGTTGGGTCTTCAGCAGCGTGGATTCGATGCTTGTGGACTCTGCCAGCTCGAGTACTTTGATGTTAGTGATGAAGTCACTCCAATGAATGTTGAGGATGGAGTGGAGACAGCGCTGATGGAAGCATTCTAGGACCCGTAGGTGATGCCGGTAGAGGACCCATGGTTCGGAGCCGAACAGGAGCGTGGGTATGACAATGGCTCTGTACACGCTGATCTTTCTGTGTTTCTTCAGTTGGTTGTTTTTCCTGACTCTTTTGTGTAGTCTTCCAAAGGCGCTATTTGCCTTGGCGAGTCTGTTGTCTACCTCGTTGTCGATCCTTGCATCAGATGAAATGGTGCAGCCGAGGTAGGTAAACTGGTTGACCGTTTTGAGTTCTGTATGCCCGATGGAGATGTGGGGGGGCTGATAGTTATGGTGGGGAGCTGGCTGATGGAGGACCTCAGTTTTTTCAGGCTGACTTCCAGGCCAAACATTTTGGCAGTTTCCACAAAACGGGACGTCATGCGCTGGAAAGCTGGCTTTGAATGAGCAACTAAAGCGGCATCGGCTGCAAAGAGTAGTTCACGGTCAAGTTGCTCTTGTGTCTTGGATGTATTATACTGACTGCTTCTCATGTATGGAGTTGCTTGCTATTGGCTATGGCTGTAGAGATGCTCCACCCTACTGATATAACAGATTGAGATGTTTTCCCACAACCCAGTGTAGTGGTGGCTGAGAGTCTGTTAACAAAAGCCCTGTATTAGTGTAAGACTTATTAGTATTAAAAAAAACCCACCAGGCAGCACTTGAGGGACTTTTGTGTCACAGGTGAGAGTGGTCTCATTCTCTTTGGGTCAAGGCCAATTTCGCCTCTACTCACAACATAGCCTAGTATGTCCAGGCGTTTAGTGCGGTAATACACACTTGTCATTGTTAAGGATCAAGTTCAGATCATTGGCCACCTGGAGAAACTTCTTTAAGTTCCGATCGTGATCATTGAAGTCTTTGCCACATACATTGACATTGTCCAGATAAGGGTAGGTGGCTTGCAAGTTGTAAGTGTCCACTAGCTTATCCATTTTTCTTTGGAAAACTGTAACAACGTTGGTAACTCCAAAAGGGACCCTTTTAAATTGAAATAGTCTGCCGTCTGCCTCAAAAGCAATAAACTGCCTTTCATCCTTGTGAATGGGCACCTGATGATAAGCTGATTTCAGATAAATTGTGGAATATATTTTGTATTGTGCAATCTGGTTTACCATGACTGAGATATGAGGCAGGGGATAAGCATCCAATTTTAAATTAGAACAAGCCATAGAAATTTTGCGCTTAGATGGATAGAGGTTAAGATTCAGGGAGCTTGCAGTCATTGGGTGGATGTAGCTGTCAGTGCTCCCGAATCAAACAGTCAACAGGCTCCCCATTTACCTTCACCTTCATCGTGGAATGCTTCAGCCCGCGGGGTTCATCTTGGTTTATCATCATCGATGCCAGGACAGGGTCTCCCCACACTGGCGATCTGTCAGAGCTTGCCTCATCACTGACAGTTCCACTCATGATTTCAGAAGAAGAGGTGTTAGATGAATCGTTGTCTCTCCAAGTCAACACAGCAGTCTCACGGCGGTGCCCCCGCTTATTAACAGTGCTTGTGCACTCCTTTTTCCCCTCTCTTCAACTCACGGCATGAGCTAAATGAGGACTCTCACACCCAGTCGGCTCTGGCCCAATGACCTTGCTTTCCGCAGTTGGCACAATTGGCTCGTCGTATGGGGCACTGTGAGCATATATGCAGTGCCAATCTGCAGAAGTAACAATTTCTGTAGTGGTCTCTACACTGCAGTTTAGTGGCGCTCAGCAGTGGATTATCGTTGTGGGTATGTTTTGGCGGTGCTGCTTCAGCACCTCTTTCCTTCTCAATGGCTTTAGCGCTTTGTAGCGCAGCCCTAAGGGTCTTCGATTGTTGTAGAGTGGCATTAAAGGTTAGGCCCGAGGTCTGCAGTAAGTGTTGTCTGATGTACCCCGACTCCAATATGCTTATGAATGTGTCCAACATTAAGGAATCTCGGTGGGCTTCAGCCATGACAGCAATGCAGCCACAGGCTCTGGATAGCTCTTTTAGTGCAAGTGCAAAAGCGTCTTCACTCTCTCTGGCTTGTTGTCTTCGAGTGTGAAGTTGATGTCTTGCAAACAAAGTATTTTGTGGCATAATAGGTTCTGAGGAGATTCAGTGCGTTCTGGTACACGCCTGTCTCCCTAACCACAGAGTAGGGTACTTCTCCGAGGAGGGCCACAAGATGGTCCATTTCGCTGCGTCTTGCATATAGGCTTCTGTGATAGTACAGATCTATCACCAATGTACATAGTGTATATAGTTACTGTATCTAGACTGTGCTTACAGCGATTGGCTGAGAGCTAAGCCACACCTATTGTCTGGGCCTTAAAGGGTTGTGTCCCTAGCCAGGTCGGATCATTCCGGACTGGTCGGCCACCTGTGAAGAGCTCCGGTCTTTTGCTAATAAAAGCCTTGGTTTGGATCAACAAGTCTTTGGTTCTTTCGACGAGTTCTACAGCTTCAAAACACTGGAGGCAGTGGTGAACAATTTCCACAGCTCAGGTGGCATCTTGATCTATCTCGAGTCTTCCAGGTTTCAAGGAAGTATCAATGATTGAGATTCTGTTAATAAACGCCCTGTATTAGTATAACACTTGTCTGGGTCATGTCTATGGCATTTCATTAGCACAAGTAACTAGTAAAAATATGATGTAACTTTTAAGCCCTTTCAAGTGATCCCAGGAATTAACTGCCAATCAGCCTTTAAAGTGTTTAGTGTGAAAGCAAAATCAGCTCAACGCCAGTGTCAGATGACATCATATCACACCGGGGATTGACAGCCTCAACCCCTAGTACAATTCGACGTCTACAGAGGCTGGCATTGCAATCAGGCAAGTGTGAAACTGGTAATTGCATTGTGGGATTGAAATGGCCCTGCATGAGTGCAGGAACCTGACGGAAGAAAAGATTAAAATGAAGGTATAAACTTTGCCATGGGAAAGTCACAGTGGCGGAGAGAGAGAGGAAATAAATAGCAATAGTGGAGAATTTTTAAACAGCGTGGGGAAGATGGTAGCGCTATAGAGCATAATTTATAAATTAGCAATGGTGGACCTGACTCTCCAGAATGACATGCGGCAGAGAGCCCCCTCTGTGAATGCTCCGTGCATGCAGCCAGGCATACAGTCCTTTCTCTGCTGCTTTCTCTGGGAGGCAAGTCCGCCATTACTTTTTCCCCACAGTATTTATAAATTGTACACTAAAGTGCTACCAACTTTCCCATTCTATATAAATCGAGCGCTATTGCTGGCACTCAGTCCCTTATAAAGGTTTATATTGGTTGGCACAACAACAGCAGGGGCTGAAGAGCTCATACTGTACTGTACTTAAAGCTTAATTATGTTATAATTATGCATGATTAATTTTGTTCAAATATAAGATCATAATACATTGATCAGGATTTAGGGCAGGTCCACCATCACTCGATGTGTCATGACGTCACCAGTAGAAGGTAGAACAGTCCTGAACCCAGGGATGGCTCCTTGCAAATTTGAAAGTGTTCACTGTCCCACTTAGGAGTGGTCATGTGCGAAAAGCCAAATGCCTATCTCTATCCCAGGTCACTGAATGGCTAATTTAGTGAATGGCTAATGGCAAGTATGAAAGGGGATTTAAATGCATTGAATAGATACTCCTTTCAGGTCTTATGGATCTGTGGAAATATTGATGGATAAGATTTCAAAATGAAAAGAGCCCAGGCAGTTCTGGAGAAACAAGACCAAAGAGGTTGATTCCAAACAAAAGTAAGAATCCAAATGGACAAATCATAGTTCATAAACCCTAAATTAGAAAAGAGCTTTTGACATGACTTTATCTTCAGTGGAGAGTAATAAAAGGTCATTTTTATACACGTTTCAGATTATGCAGAAGTCCCTTTGAAAAAGCATGAATATTCAGAGCTCATCTCAGCAGTACCTACTGTTGAAAATGAGTACTTGGTCACTTTTAACAGAAGGTCTTCTCACTTTATTTTTTTAATATCTCCTATTATAATGGATGCATCAATGGACTGAACCCAGTACACAATACGGAAGTGTTCAGGGTAGGTCTAATGTGGGCTTAATATGAAAGAACTACTTTGTTACAACATATTGCTTCAGGCATCAGAAATTATTACTGAACATACATCTGTGTTCTCTCATGATTTACTGTGACGTAGTGAGTCAAGGATTAATGTTCAGAGCTCATTTTCAGAACTATGTCTGTGTGCCTGGGGTCTCCTGTTTCCACATTTGCTGCAAAACAATTGGATTCAAGAGTAAAGAAGCTTTTCTGCAATTATATTGCTCCTTGGTGAGGCTGTATCTGGAACTTTGGCCTCATTACCTAAAAAGAACATCCTTGCTTGAGACGGAGGGCAATGAACGTTCACAAGGGTGACTCCAGAGACAGCAATTTTACTGTGTGAGGAGAGGCCGAATTAATGTGGGTCTGCAACCTCGAGGCGAATGCTTCCCAAAATTCTCCCACACACTGAACCCCTTCACTATTCCAGTTACACCCCTTCCCAAGACACCCACAGAATTTTTGTTTATGGGAACAATTTTTTGAGTGTGTCATCAAATATAGGACATTGTTTTACATATTAGTTGATTTTGATATCATTGGTATTTGTGTTTTGCCCTTTTAAGTTCTTTCTTATTCTAACATGTGTTCTGTTTAAATCCATGGGTTTTTTAAACATTCAGTTAACTTCCTTCTTACTGCCTCCAAGATCATGCAATGGTTTCCACTGATTCCATCTCTTCTTTACCTTCTCCTGCTCTTTCTTTTCTCTTGAACTTTCCCCATCCCAGTGGACTCCTTATCCAGCACCTCCTTCCTTTTGATAGTAGCATGTCCAAGGTGGTATGATTCCCTTTGAATTCTGATGCCATTGTGCTGACTTTCATCTGTTGAAAGATGCTCAGTCTGAAACATTCACTCTTTTCCTCTGTCAACTGGGATGTTTTCTGCTTTTATTTAAGATTTCCAGCATCCAGGTTTTTTTGTAGCAGCTTTCATAGTCTCAAATTGTCATTGTGTAAATTGATCTGCCAGAGCTCTGGACCTCATTCCTTAAACTTGTTTCTCAATCTCTCCTGCCTTTTGTCTGATGCCCTGTCACCTCTTAGCCCCTACCCCATGATATAATTAATATTTTCCCTGCTGTAACACAAAGGATTATCTAATAGGTTGGACAGGAAGCTGGTCAGGACAAAGGTCAGTTTCAATGTGCTTGCTACTTATATGATCATCCAACCACCCTGATAGGAAGCAGATTGAAAATTACCATTGTTCCAGAGTTTTGTGTTGTGTATTGGCCTATGTGTTGTGTGGTTTTATGTTAAAAAGTGTCAATTTGCCTTAGAGAGCCAAGGTGAAGGTGGACTGCTGAGAGAGTGGGAGACGGACTGAGCATGTGCAGAAAATGATCTAAAAGTTTCAGGACTTGGAGTGGAAGAAGGCCCAGAGCATGAGTCATGGTCTGGAGGACAATTTAGAATGTTGGGATTTGAAAAAGGATGAACATTCCAAAGGCAGCCACAAGGATCTGGACCAAGCCAGTTGTTCCTCTCTCTGCAAGCAACACAAGAAGACAACTTTGAATTTTGTGCTCTCTCTCAAAGATCTTTTGGCTTCAATTTACCAAACAAATTGAATTTTGTTCATGATCTTTGCTTCGGTTGAGATCGAAGTTTTGCGAGTCTTGTGTGTTTTGTGTCTAAGTTTTTCTGTGGGCTGGTTGGAAATATAACTTAGACTTTAATTACATATGTTATATTTAGGCTGGGGAATTTATTAGTTTTACACTGTTATAGAAATTTGCATAGTAACCAGTGGGCATTGTTATAAAAGGGGGGATTTTGAATTAAAGTTTGAAGGTGAATTTTTGTTAATAAAGTAATTGTTCATCTTTACCCCCTGTATGATATGCCTTCTTTGTGGTTTGTGGTTCTTTGTGGTTTGATCTTGTAACACCATCCCCTGTCAATTAACATCAGACCCTCCTACAGATAAAATCACCTACAATTGGTCCTCATCCTCACCTAAAATCAGATGGGCCTTCCTGGGCCAGCCCACTTGCCGGCTGTAAGAAAAAATCCAGCACATGTGTGAGCTCACCCTCGTTTCCTCTTGGAACCGTTCCTGAAGCTCCACTTCAGATTGCGAGCTGTGGGCGATACTGAAGGATTAATTATAAGGTGTCTGCCAGTGAAGGCTGGGGCTATTTGGGGCATGAACACGGGAGAGACAATTACATTTTGCCCTTTGTAACTTGTAGATAGATATACATAACCTTGTCAATTGGTGTGCTGAGCTTGCTTGTCGAGGAAGTGGTAGCAGGCACCATTTGTTGAAACTCTTAAAGTAACATGGATATAGTTTGGTTAACTTTTATCAGGCCATTTCTGGTTTGCATGCAGGTGTGTATGTTTCTTGTTACATATTTATGTCACATGTAAATAAAGTTCATGCTTTAGCACTGAGACATGTCCAGAATTGTCCATCTTTGAATTTGTCCTACCACCACTCCTTCCCACTTTACTCAATAAATGGTCCCAACCTGAAATATTGACTAACCATCTCTCCCCACAGATGTTGCGTGACCCCTTGAGTCCCTCACACAGCTGATTGTTTGCTCCATTAGGTAGGTTGCTTCTTAACAATATTTTTCCTCATATTTCAGATTTATTGTCAGAATACATACATGACATCACATACAACCCTGAGATTCCATTTTCTTGCAGGCAGAGCAGAATTACCACTAATAGGTAGTGCAAAAGTAAACTGTACACAGTGAAAGCATGTAAAGAAATAAAAGAACTATAACTGTAAACAGATAACAAATGTAAACAAACTGAATGTGCAATACAGAGAGTAAAAAAAGAAATTCAATAATGTTCACAAATAAGAGTCCTTCTCTGATTGAGTGTGTTGTTGAGGAGTCTGTTGGTGGAGGGGTAGCAGCTGTTCCTGAACCTGGTGGTGCGAGTCTTGTGGCACCTATAACTCTTTCCTAATGGCAGCAGTGAGAACAGAGTGTGTGCTGGGTGGTGAGGGTCTTTGATGATTGTTGCTGCTCTCCAACAGCAGCATTCTCTGTAGATGTACTCAATGGTGGGCAGGGTTTTGCTTGTGATATCCTGGGCTGTATCCATTACATTTTGGAGGGCTTTATGCTCAGGGTATTGGTGTTCCCATACCAGACTATGATGCAGCCGGTTAGCACACTTTACACCACGCCGCTGTAGAAATTTGGCAGGATTTCAGCTGTCATACCAAATCTCCATAAATTCTTGAGGAAGTAGAGGCACTGACATACTTTCTTCAAGATCCAATGATAGGTTGGGTCCAAGAAAGATCCTCCAAGATAGAGACTCCCAAGAACTTAAATTTGCTCACACTCTCCATCTCTGATTCCCCCAATGATCACTGGATCTTACACCTCTGGTTTTCCCTTCCCTGATCAACAATCAGCTCCTTAGTTTCAGTGACATTGAGCACAAAATTGTTGTTGGTGCATCCTGTATGTTGACTCATCCCCTTCCTTTATACAACCCACTACCATGGTGTCATGGCCAAATTCGTAGATGTTGTTATTGTCATAACTGAGCTACACAGTTGTAGGTATAAAGTGAATAGAGCGATTGTGGGGAAGAAGTTCTTCTGATTCGTATCAATCATAACATATGGTCCAGGCACATTTTCTGATCTGATTAAATGCCCACATGTCCGCCATCTCAGTTTCTGTTCTGTCAAAATGTTTTCAGCACAGTTTGTTGACGGTGTTTCTTGCTCCACACACTTTGAGTGTTTCCTGCATTTCTTGGCTTTATTTGTTGCAGATGTTTGAGTTTCATTATCTGTAATGTTTTGTTATAGACACATGCCTTTGGTTGCTTTTAATCAACGTTGTTTCAAAATCTGATCTGAAGTCATTCTTAAACATTATAAAATATCATCTGGGCTATTGAAACAAGACATAAAAGTGCTGGAAGTACTCAGCATCCAGGGAAAGCCATAGGCAGTTACAATTTCAGACCTGTGCCCTTCAACAGGGATGTCGTGGATCAGGTAAACACCCAAATAAGGAGGTTAGGGGGAAGGGGGAGGAGCAAAGGATTACAGGTGATGAGTAGATATAGGTGGGTGGGGGAAGACAGGAAAGGAGTTCAGAAGTGATGGAGGGGGGGACAGAGGGCTGAGAAAGGTGCTCTTTGATTGGAGGAGGGTGGGGAGCTGGAGGAAGGAAAGTGTGCATGACAGACCTCAAGTTCAGATGGTCCACCTCTGGCAATACTCTCCCCTTTCTCAATCTCTGTCTTCTGGAGAGACAAACACTGTACTGACATTTTCCAAAACCCACCAACTCCCAGAGTTACCTCAACTACACCTCTTCACAGCACTCTACTGCTTGTCCAACCACTGGGACTGTTGCACTTGGGCACTTGCAATCTAAAAAGGCCTCCAGTGGGGACATTCACATGGGCAGTAATTATGCAATTTGGCTCTCGAGGTTTTGATGTAAATCACTCTCCTGAGACCAAGGGGAAGCCCCTCAAACAACGGAGGGAGGCAGTATCGACACAATCCCACAGTGATGGCAATGGTGTAACTGGAGAATTAACGTAACAATGTGCATTGATAGAAAAGGATGAATATGATACTAAGGATGTGAAAAGACTGAACAGTTTTCTGTTTTGCAAATAATTTACTGTGAATAAAATTTATTTTTGGAATAAAAAAACTCTCCTACCTTCAGCACTGTCAGGACTGAGTTGACAGGCTCTCTGCTTCATTTGATGAGTCCTTTTCCCTTTGGCCCAAGTGTGCTAAGATTTTTCATAATAGTGGCAATATTGTGGTTCATCATAATGTTGAAACTACAATTTCAACATTGTATCAACAAATACAATTTTGAAACTTCTACCATTGGAATTTAAATAGTTTTTGTCAATAAGAAATTACAAACTACTCTGATCATGAGTGTAAATTGGACACACTTTTTTTTTCTTAATGATTCTTAATACCTCCTATCTAAACTGTCAACAAACTTTCTCTTTTTCTCTCTCTCTCTCTCCCTCCCTCTCTCTCTCTCTCTCTCTCTCTCTCTCTCTCTCTCTCTCTCTCTCTCTCTGTCTCTCATGCATTAGCCATTAATGAAACATGCTAAAAGCTCAAACTCCCAATAAATACACTGGGAATATTAGAGATAATGTATTCAGCGTAGTATTCACATTTAGTTAAACCAGAAAGTCTGCAGATGCTGGGGTCGAGTGCAATACACAAAACTCAGCAGGTCCTGCAACGTCCATATAATGTGCTGGAAATGTTCATTGTGTTTACTTCCTATGGAAGTTGCGTGACCCACTGTGTTTCTCCAGCACTTTTCTGTGTTGTCTTCACTTTTCGGGCTGTTCTTCCATGACCCCATTTGTTTTCAGGTGAAGGACAGAATGGAAAAAAGCTAAACTTTTTCCTGGAACTACTTGCTTCCTCATGACTTTGAGATCATTATCTGGTTTTATTTAGCTTTTGATTGTTATCATGTGCCCAAGAAAAATATACACAGACATTCCAGAAAGCTACCTTCTTTGTTCTGTTCCTTAGTTCCAGAATGGACAGCAAAAGGGGCACTTCAAATTTTTTCCAGCCTCCTGAATTAGGGAGGGAAGTCAGTCAAGACCCTAACTTTGGATTTATGGGGATGTTGCCGGGACTTAGGGGCCTGAGCTACAGGGAGAAGTTGAGCTGGCTAGGGCATTCTGCCTTAGAGCACAGGAGGATAAGGGGAGATCTCATTGAGGTCATGAGAGGAATAGATAGAGTCTCTTGACCAGAGTAGGGGAAATCAGTGACCAGAGGACATGGGTTTAAGGTGAGGGCTAATGATTTAACAGGAACCTGAGGGGTAACCCTTTTACATAAAGATTGGTGGGTATATGGAATGGGATGCCAGACGAGGTGGTTGAGGCAAGTGCAAATATACTGGAAATTTTAAGAAAAAATTGGATAGATACATGGATAGGTTTGGTGTAGAGGGATATGAGCTAAACACAGGCAGTGGGACTCGTGTGGATGGGATATTTTGGTCGGCGTGGGCAAGTTGGGCTGATGGGCCTGTTTCCACACTGCAAGAATCTATGAATAAGTGATTAATGCAAGCAGTGACAGAGGGTGACAGTAAATACTGTTGCGGCACTATCCACCCAGACTAGAAGGGAAGAGGAATGTTTGATGAGGAGAAATCCTTGCTTGGATATAAAGCTGCTACAGTCTTTGACAACAGTCTTCAGGGCGGCACAGTTAGTGCAATGGTTAGCAAAATGATATTACAGACCCAGTGACCTGGATTTGAATCTGGCGTGGCCTGTAAGAAGTTTGTACATTCTCATCAAGACCGTGTGGGTGTCCTCCAGGTGCTCTGGTTTCCTTCCACATTCCAAAGACGTAGTGGGGGTTAGTAGTTTAATTGGTCACATGGGCACATTTGGCAGATTGGGCTCAGGGGCCAGAAGGGCCTATTTCTAAATTAAATATTAATTCCCTTACTATGTAGAATCTATCCACCCTTTTCTTAAGTATATTTACAGAGGTCACCTCCACCGCTTCAGTGGGCAGTGAATTTCACAATTCACCACCCTCTGGGAAAAGCAGAATCAGAATCAAAATTTATTGTCATGAACAAGTCATGAAATTCATGGCAGCATCATATGTAAACATTCATATTATAACCATATTTTGACTTTTACTATAAAAATCTGATGGCAGCGGGGAAGAAGCTATCCTTGTGCCGCTGAGTGCTCATCTTTGGGCTCCTGTATTTTTTCCTAATGGTAGCAGAGTGAAGAGGGCATGGCCTGGGTGGTGGGAGTCTTTGAGGATAGAGGCTGCTTTTTAAAGACATGTTGATGTCCTCGATGGAGTGAAGTCTGGTGCCTGTGATATTGCAGGTCGAGTTAACAACCCTCTGGAGTTTATTCTTGTCCTGAGAGTTGGTGCCACCATACTAGGCAGTGATGCAACCAGCCAGGGTGCTCTCCACAGTACACCTGTAGAAGTTTACGAGAGTCTTCACGACATACCAAATCTCCTCAGACACCTCACAAAGTATAATGGCTGATGAGCCTGCATCAACAGGGAGGTTCCAGACTTTCTTTGGAGATGTTGACATTCAGGAATTTGAAGTTCTTGTCCCTCTCCAGTAGTGAGCCCTCATGAGGACTGGGTTGTGTTCTCCTGACTTCCTCCTGAAGCCCACAATCATTTCCTCGGTTTTGCTGACGTTGTGTGCAAGGTTGTTGTCATTACACCAATTCCTCCTTATCTCAGTCCCAAATTTACTACCCTGAATCTTGAAGCTGTCCCCTAGTTCGGGTCCACCCTACCAATGGCAACAACTTACCCACCTCCATCTTAACTATGCATTTCATAATTTTTATCTTTCGAAAAGCACAAGAAAGGGAAAAAGTGTCAGGTGAGAGAAAATGGTAATTATTAATATTTTCCATCATCTGCCCCCAAAGGGGGCATCAGCAATGATCAAATATGGGAATCCAACTTGATCAGCAAAATGAGTATCGTCTTTTTCAACATCTTGACAGATATATTTTCTGCAGCAATTCACTGATCATTGATGCCACAGCCAGACATCTTTGGTTCCTCCCTGAAAGACTGCACAGTTTGCCCCACTGAATGTTGCTGCCTTTTCATGCAATTCAAAGCAAAGAAATGAAAACAACTGCATCCTTGGACTATTGTTCATTGTTGTTGGATATCCTTGATGGGATATGTAATCCCAGTGCCAGAAAGTGTCAGGAAGATTAGCAGTTTGCTGAATGAAACCCATACCGCTTAACATTGCAAGATGAATCATCTCTGATGAGTCTTTGTTCTCTTTCGTTTCAACCACAGCATTCATCAGGAGATTCTCAAGAACAGCGGGAGCACATTGATGACGACAGGATGTAAATGAGGACTTTGTACCTACAAAGTGATTAAAGATATCTTCGTATTGCCACTGTAAATTAATGGCTTTTTTAAAATGAGAAATTGGAAGATCGTTGCCAGCTGTTGCTTTCGAGTTTGTTGAAATGAATTAGCTTTGTGTTACAAGCTGTAAGTGAAGTATCATTTGTAAAAGAATATTAAATGAAATGTTCCAAGGCTCAGCGATGCAACCACGATTTTCACTGAGACAACATTATTTACCATTCCAATTTTGGCACAATTCTCTTTAAAATGTAAGCCAAAGTTCGAACACATACACGGTTGCTGTTCAAGCCAATGAGTACTTTATTTGAAGGTGTAACAGGGGAGGAGGAAATTGTTCATTGATGTAATGGTTTGTATTAAGTCTGGGTTTATTAACTCTGGCTGTAGCTGGTCCTAATTTGTCATAAAGAGCACAATAAACATCAGTGTTTAGTCACGTCCCCACAAGAGAGGCATGTGGTAGATGGTGTGGGGGATCAAAAAGAGGCAAAAGGTTCTACTCACTGGAGTTTCTCGGCAACGTATGAAAAACAACTTGGATGTTAGTACTGCTGGAGTAAGCAAGTAGCATTTTGACCCCTGCAAGGCTGTAAAGGATTTAGAATTTTTACAGCTGAATTAAGCATCTTTAGACATGCCGACATAACCAAAAGTCCTGACTTTTGCAAATCAACAAGACGAATATGCATCACTTGAATTTTTTTTTCCCCATTTTAATTTTTAAAAATTTTTAATTTTTTTTTTAATTTAGAGATACAGCACGGTAACAAGCCCTTCTAGCCCACAAGCCCATGCTGCCCAAATACACTAGTTAACCAACAAACCGTGCATTTATGAAGGGTGGGAGGAAATCTGCTGGACACCCAAGGAAACCCACATAGTTATGGGGAGAATGCACAAACACCTTCCAGACAGTGGCAGATTCAAACCCAGGGCACCAGCACTGTCATAGCATTTCACTAACCACTACACTCACCGTGCAGCCTTTTATCAAGCAGTCTGCTGTGAGGACCAGAGACCAGCACAGTGATCTCTCATCTTAATTTCACTTGGCTCCATGTGTCTGTTCCATTTCCTTTGGGGAATAGCATGGCCTTTGGGCAAAAACGCAGGTTCCTGCTGCAGGAAGATGACGATTGCTAATGGGAGGAAAAGTAACTCTCTGTCCCAATTCTTGCATCCTCCTCATTGAAGATCAAGTGCAGCCCATGGAAGTTCAATCACACTTGCACAACAAGATGTACATCATGCTCCCGGTAAGGCAAGGAGCAGAGTAGGGCCGACGTGGTCTTTCAGCTGTACTACTGCCTAGCTGGTGGCTTCATGTAGGTTTACATTGGCCAGTGCTCAAGATAGTGTTGATCATTTTTAGTAGATCTTGAGGGTTACGGGTTCCAGAGGAGCTTTGAAATGGCATGGGGCTTCATCTGCTTTTATGTCAAGCAACTTGGATTACAATACATCAACCAGGAATAGGAAAAAGGTCAAACAAGTAATTGGCTATTTAAAACAAAATCTAAGATTCATAAAAGTTATTTTATGTTCACACGTCAAGTGAGTTCTACAGGTGAGGTTAGCTAAACATTTGAGCTCAACACACAAAAGTGCTGGAGAAACTCAGCAGGTCTCGCAGCATCCATGGAAAGCAATGAGACCTTTTGAACTGGCCATCAGTGTTTCAGATCCAAGCCCTTCTTCAGGGATAGCAAGTGTCAGCGACATCATTATTTCTTTGGAGTTTCGAATAAGTCTGGATGATATTGACCCAGGAGATTTATAACTACCATCCATAAGACCATAACATTGGAATAAAAGTTGTCCATTCATCCTGTCAAGTCCACTCTGCCTTTCCATCATGAAATGATCCATTCTCTCACTCAGCCCTACTCCACTGCATTCTCCCCATAACCTTTGATACCCTGACTATTCAGATCATTATCAATCTCTGCCTTAAATACACCCAATGACCTGGCCTCCACAGCCGCCAGTGGTAGCATTATGAAATGGGCTTGTAGTATAAGGAGGAAACAATGTCTTTTTTTTTAAATTTTTTATTTTTCACACCATAAATCACAATAGCCATGATATACACTTTTTCTTTTTCACACATTTACAGTGACTTTTTCTCCCCCCCTCCCTCCTCCCAAGCCACCCCCCCACCCCCGCCTCTGAAACAATGTCTTATTGATAATTAATTTATTGTCAGACACATTGTATAATATACATATGCACTAAATTCTTTCCTGTTGAGGCCAAACAGGTACTTTGTAAAAAAACACACATAAAAACTAAAAAAAACACAATAGAATTTTAAAAATATAATCATTTAAATATGTATTTACTTCACTGTTGAAGCCAATTCAAACTATGGAAACGTGCTGCCCAATTAAACCCAATTAAACCCAATTAATCTACCAACCCCATAGGATTTTGGAGAGTGGGAGGAAACTAGACCATTCGGGGAAACCACAAGGTCATAGAGAGAACATACAAACTCCTTATAGACAGAGCTGGTATTATATATATTTATTTATATAGATAGATATTCTTAGAAGACATGTTTTTGGTGGTGAAGGGCCGATTGTAGTCAGCATTCTGAAGAATTGAGAAGGATAAGCACTTAATTCTTGAAAATCTCCTCCGTGATCCAATCAATAGTTTCTATGAATTTTTTTCTTACATTCAAATTTTTCCCAGATCTACGAGCTTTTTTTATTCACATTCGCACCTTTTCAGGTGGTCTTTTGGACTTGCATTTACATGATTCTTTGCCATTATTCAATAATCCCAAGATGCTTCACGGTACCATCATCAAACAAAATTTGTCTGGAAACCCTACAGAAACCATTGGGTAAAAGTAGTAGGTTTGCATCTTTAAGGTGTGAAGAGACAATGCTACAGTTCAAAAGCTTGATAGATGAAGTTACAACTGTTAGTGGACTCAGAAATACTCTGGGTTCTAAAGTGTCGATATCTCTGAGGATTGTAGCTCTGCCAAATGTTATTTTTAAAAAAACACCACAAAGGAAGAAATAGAGGGAGAAAAGTAGAATCTATGAAGTGAGTCCAAGAACTTAGAGTTTTGACAGAGCTGAGCTGACAAGAACTATCAATACACCATTGAAGCAAGGACCTCCCAGTGGCTGCACACACCATTGAAGCAAGGACCTCCCAGTGGCTGCACACTCCATTGAAGCAAGGACCTCCCAGTGGCTGCACACACCATTGAAGCAAGGACCTCCCAGTGGCTGCACACACCATTGCCACGCTGTTATGTCTATCCATTGCCTTATGTTCTGCCAAATCGAGGTCACCCACAAATTTGCAGGAACAGCATCTGATATTCCATCTCAGCAATCTCCAAATAGATGGCATTCATATGGGCTTCTTCAATTTCCAATAACCCCTTCCCCCAGTCTCCTTCTTTTCATATCCTTCTCCATCTCCTTTCCTCCAGCTTTTTACTCCTTCCCTTGTTTCCCCTATCAGAAAGTTACCCTTCTTCACCCTCTGCCCTCTCCCCCACCTCAGCATCTTTTTCTTGTACCCTCCCTCCTGTATCCACCTAGAACCTCCAGCTTGTGCTCCTCCCCTTCCCCTTCCTCTGTCGTCCTTTCATTTCCTCCTCACCTTTTTATTCGGGCGTCTACTATTTTTTCAACATTCCTGACAAAGGGCCCAGGCTTGAAAGGTTGATTACCCTTGACCTCCTGTGGATGCTGCATGATCTACTGAGTTTCTCTAGCACACTTGTGTACTGAACTGTTCAAACAGCAAATGTAGATCTTAGGCGAGGACATGGTTGAGCTCACCTTGTAATTGAACATCTGCTGACATTTGATTTTAACTTCACATCTAGATTAGCAAAGCTCTGGGGATGATTGACACGTACAGGCAGTGTGCACTAATAGAGACAAATCCCTTTAAAGGATTATAAACAGTGGAAAAAAAATGAACAATAAAAATCCACTGCAAATTGGATAAAAGTATTACTGTGGCATATTAGGCTATCATTTAGCTTGAATGGTAAAAATATTAGTGTCCATCAAAACATCTGGTTAATTGAATTAAATCCACCATTAATAATTGTTTTAAATTGTGTTTTAGTTGATTTTTACAAAAGCATTAAAAAAGATTGACGCCTAGACTTTTCTTGAATAAAATACACCAGGCTGGACTGCTTAATGTTTATAAAGGTAAGTTTTAGTCGATAAGATTTTTGGAGATCCAAGTTAATGACCATGAGTCAGAAAGCAGGATGGAGATCAAGAATCTGGTTGTGTGGTGCCAGGACAACAATCTTGCTTTCAATTTCAATAAGATTCCACCTGCATTGAATTCGCCCATCGTTATTGAATGAAGATCTACCAGGACCAATGCCTGAAGAGGGCGCAGAAAATCAGTGAACCGGTGCGGACTCGAAAGGCCAACATGGCCTGTTTCCGCTCCGTAAATGGTTATGTGGTTATGGTTACCTTCATACAAAGTTCCGAAAAAAATTTTCATATTTCCATGCTCTTGTGAAGGAAGATGGATTTGTAATGATGTGGAACTTAGCCTGAAGTTAGGGATAGGGAATGTTGGTGAGATGATCCGTAAAGTGATGGGGGAAGTGTTGACCAATGATATTTTTTCAAGGGGGACCTGTTTGGGCAAGTGGTAATTTACATTGAAGGGATTAAAAGATAGGCAAGGAGGGCATTATGAGCAGGTGGCAAGTCCTAAAACCAAATCCTGGATCCACCTTGTGTTGAGTGTCAAAAGGATTTATTAGCCTGACAAGTAAACAGTCACACTGAAGTACAAGTTACAGTAACAGGTCTATCTATTTGTGAGGAGTGGGCGTTAATGGAATGTGGTCACATGTGAAAACTAAAAGCTTTCTTTCATGAGAGAAAAATAAGAGGTAAATTGCAAAACAAATTACAAATATTTCAATTATTTATTTTTCAAGATATTCTAACAGATCGTGAATGATGATGTTATATTTTATAATATGTATAGATATGTTTTTGGGAGATAAATTATGGCAAGTTTTTTTAGTGAAGGTCACATACAAACACTTCAAAACAGATCTCATTTAAAATACCAGAGATCTGCTCAAGCCAGACAATCCAGGCTCTAGGTGCCTTTGCAAAATTTGAAGAGTGTCTATAAGGACTTCATTAGTAGGTGTTAATTGGATATACTATAGAGTAATGGATTATAGTTTTGGAAAGCAACAGATGACCTAATCGGAAGATTAGGTCCAGAGCTGCAGTCTGGCTGAGTGCAGTGGTTTTTCTAAGAGGGTCATGTGGTTTTCTCTGAGTGAAAGAGAGAGAGAGAGAGAGAGAGAGAGAGAGAGAGAGAGAGAGAGAATTCAGTTTTACAGTTCAGCAGCAGCAGCTGGAACTGGAACAGGACAAGCTGGCAAACTTGTGGAAAAACCCCATTTTGAAGACGGGTTGTGAGTTCTTTGTTCAGCCTGTTCAACGCCCTTGTGGTCCATACAAGAGGAGATGGATGGCTGCATAATATTTCCCTTGAAATAAGTGAAACATAAAGGAACTCTGTGGTGACCTGAAAGAAAGATGTTATCATCTGGAAAACCCTGATGGGCCAAGTTTCTTCGGCAAGACACTGACGTGGCTGATCGGAAGGAATCAGTTTGTGTCCAAAAAGCAACAAATCTTTCTCTGAAAACCGACAAGAACTTTCCTGAGCGGTAACCACTTACCTTTCAAGCACCAAAGCCTGGTGAAATTCATAAATGTTAAATTCTGTGCACAGTATAAGAATTGCCTGCAACCAGTAAACTTGGAGGAATGAGAAGTAAGATTGAACTGTGAACCAAAGAACTTTTCTGAACTTACATACATACATTACATACTCATGCGCTTAGAATTAGAAGGGGGTTAAATTAAGTTAATAGTAATAATTAAAGTTTGAATCTGTTCTCATGTTTAAAGATAATTAAAAGCAACTTTTGTTTAAGTAACTATTTGTCTTAGTGAATTTCTATTGATGCTGGGTTTTGGGGTCCTCTGGGCCCGTAACATTGGACAGTTATTATCACTTTTTCTGTTTAGGCATATTGTGGTAATTTATTTGTTAATGAATTTATTGTCATATACAGTGTACAATGCTTATATGTACTGAAAGAGTTACTTTTTGTAGTCAAACAGATATTTGTAAAAAAAATATAATGGTAAATTTAATTTTAAAAGCAATAACTACCTAAGACAGATAGGTAATAAATATTCATAAAATTCTCGTGCAAAAGAAGTGACTTGCAATAATGCAGACAGAACTTTTGTGGTGTTGGAGCAGTACCTAATTAGTTTAACAAGGGGACTGATTGGGGTCTGTCACTGAAGATGTTGAGGATCAAGTTGCAGAGGGATGACCCACTCCCAGATTCTTTAGAGTGGTCATGAGTTTGGGTGGCCTGATGACATGGAACACTAAGGTATCATCAATGAACTTCAGCCTGATGTAAGTGTTCCTGTGGTCTAGGTAATCTTATGCAGAATGGAAGGTGATTGAGATGACCTTTTATGATAAAAGGTAAACTGAAGTGGGGCAAGATCCTTTCTAACTTAGGAGTTGTCTTCTCCACAACCAACCTCTCAAAGCACAAGTATACTACTGTAGCTGGTTTATCTTATGCATCTGTTTAGCTGCAGCAGGTAAGAATGTGGATGGATCTGTACATTGTACTTATATATATGACAATAAACTCTCAATGATATGGATAGAGAGGCCTCTAGAAGTCACAGAATGCTTCTTCTCCAGGGTTATCAGAGCACAGGCACAGGTGTGGAAGAAGAGAAAGTCTGACCATCCCTATGAACCATGTCATCAGTAGTAAATGGAGGTCATTGAACCAAAGTCATTACTTAACCAACAAGATCATTGTAGATTTGATCAAGAGTTTAAATCTCCAGATATTATAGTCATATGAATTAAAGCAAGCAAACAACTCTCTGTTTCCATCTCGGGAGACAAACTTTCAACAGACATCTACTACAAGTACACCAACGTCCACAGTTACCCTGTCCCTGTAAGGATTCTAGTTCTTTCTTGCAATTCCTCTGTCTCTATTGCATCTGCTCCCAGGACAAGATCTTCCATGCGAGATCATCTGACATGTACTCCTTCTTCAAAAAATGTGGCTTGATGTCTACTACAGGTACATCTAAAATCTAGAAAGCTCCAAAATCCAGCAAGTGGGGAGAGAAACGGCAGCGCAAGTCGGGGGAGGCCGAGGGGGAGAGACCAGCAGGGCGAGTTGGGGGAGGGAGGGGGAGAGACTGGCAGCGCGAATCGGGGGGGGGGGTTGTGAGGGAGAGAGAGTGGCAGCGTGAGTCAGGAGGGGGTGAGAGATCAGCAGTGCGAGTCGGGGGGAGTGAGACACTGGCAGCGCGACTCGGGGGGAGCAAGGGGGAGAGACCAGCAGGGCGAGTTGGGACGGGACGAGGGGGAGAGACGGGCAGTGTGAGTTGGTGGGGTGTGAGGGGGAGAGACCAGCAGCGCGAGTCGCGGGGAGTAAGAGACCGAATGCACGACTTGGGCGGGTGAGATACCGGCAGTGCGACTTGGGTGGGCGAGGGGAGAGAACGGCAGCACGAGTTGGGTGGGTGGGGGGATAGAACGGCAACGTGAGTCAGGCAGGTGAGGGGCAGAACGGCAGTGTGAGTTGGGTGTGGGTGAGGGGGAGAACGGCAGCGCAAGTTGGGCGGGCGACGGGGGAGAACGGCACTGCAAGTCAGGCGGGTGAGGGTGGGGGGGGGAGACCGGCAGCACAATTTGGATGGGTTTAAATTTGGCTTTCCGAAATCTGGAAAAATCCAAAATTCGGAACGTACTGTCCCCCAAGGGTTCCGGATAAAGGATCGTGTACCTGTACTATCATCTTGGCTCTCATCCGTGTATCCTCCATTTCCTGCACATCTACCCGCACATCTACTCTGGCTCTCTCCGTCCCCAGTCGCAACTAGGACAAATTTCCCTTAGTCCTCACCCACCACCCCATCAGCTTCAACATATCATCATCCTCAATTTCCACCACCATACACATCTTCCCCTCTCCGCCTTCTGCAGGGACCAGTGTAGTCCACTCCAATGATTCCCTCATCCACCAATCTCTCCCTTCGAAACTTCACTTGTAACCACAGGAATTCCTACAAATCCCATGCCGGCATGTCTGTCCATGGTCTCATGTACTGCCCAAATGAGACCACCCACAAATTGAAGGAACAAAGCTTCATATTACATCTTGGCAACCTCCAATCAGATGACATTAACTGAATGCTTTGGTTTCTGTTAGCTGCCACCCACCTCTCCTTTCCTCCAGCTCTATATCCACAGACCTACTGTCCTTCCCCCAGTCAATTCTCAGCTTTTCTCTCCTGCCTTACTATCCATGGCCATCTATAGCCTCTTTGCTGTTGGCTTGTGCTCCTCCCCCTCCCTTTTTATTCAGTTGCCTGTCTGCTTCTCAGGCCCAAAACATTGGTTATGCATCTTTGCCTCCTGTGGATGCTGTGGGACCTGCTGAGTTTCTGCAGCACTTTTGTGTATTTAGCTCAGATCTTTGCACATCTCTCCCTTTGATTGCAGAAAAGTGTGAGCCTCAGAGAAAAACTTTGCATTCTGCTCAGCCAAACGCTGATCCTGGAAAACATGCCTGCCCCGCTGGCTTCCTCATGGGGAGCACAGGCCTTCTCAGATTTCCCAGCACTCGGGTCGAATCAATGCCAGTTTAAGATGGCATCAATCCAGTAGACCCACTGAAATCAATGGAAGAGAATGTAAGTAGGCATTAATTTTCTTTCTGTTTGATTGATCTCAGTTGATTTAAATGTTCTTAATTGTGTGTTGGAGTTATATTTTGATTTTTGTGACTGTTTAATAACTTTGAAATCTTTCTTTATTATCATGCCTCTGTACTTTTTAACATGGAGGCAGGCCTATCGAGTCTGCACTGACCTTCAACCATCCATTTTCCCTTGCAACCACTGCAACCGTGTCTGCCTGTCCCGCATCGGACTTGTCAGCCACAAACGAGCCTGCAGCTGACGTGGACATTACCCCTCCATTAATCTTCGTCCGCGAAGCCAAGCCAAAGAAATAAAAAGAAGAATACAGATAGTATATTAATTCCCCCACTTATTATGTTCCACACATTCTCACCAGTTTCTACCTCTCAGTGACATGCTTGGGGCAATTTACAGTGGCCGATTAACCTCTCATGCTGCATGTCTTTGGGGTGAGGGAATAAACCGGAGCAACCAGGGTGGGTGGTGGGGGGGGGGGGAGGGTGGGGGGAGCTGGGAAGGAGGGAAACTCACAAGTTCACAGAGAGAGCATGCAGATGCCATAGAAATAGCAGCTGTGGTCAGTGTCTGGCACTGTGAGGCTGCAGCTCCACCAGCTGTGTTCCAGTGCCTCCCTTTAAATACAACAATCAGCCCTGGAAAATGATTGGTATCTGTCACTTCCTCCCTCAGAAGGCTGTACAACACTAACTCTCTCCATTTGTCTGGGGCTGGTTTCTCATTAGATAACTGCGTCCACAGGCTCCAGACAAGAAAGAGCAGGCAACAAGGTCAGGCAGCTTGGAAATCGCCTTGACAGTCACTTTAATATCACGTCCTTGCTGGGTATCTCCACCTTTATTTTTTAAACCAAAAATAGACTTGATTCTCAATAAATGATTTACAAAAAGAAATCTGTTCAAAGTCTCTTCATAGCCTTAGTGACAAATCCATACTTTTCCATCACTGTACATTGTTGCATTCATTTTCTATTCAGCAACATTGCCACCATAATGACACCTTGCCATTACTACCTCCCTATGTTGTTTGAAGGACTTCCCCTTTCTCTTAGCCCCTCAAAGCCCAGGAAAGGAATGGCTGTAGTCCTTCCCCACAGTACCCTCACATTGTTTGCCCCAAGCCTCAGTGCGTCCTCAGCATAAATTCCTGCAGCCTGGAATGTGCCAGAGGGTAGCATTCCCTCATCAACATCTCCATGTGCTGACAGAACAACACATGTTGGGCAGATCAAAGGGCATTTTTCACCAAGATGATGGTCTTCAGCAGTTCTGGATGTCTCTCTGTGCGTGTCCCCGGGAACAGTCCGTAGATCAGACAGTCCTCTGTTCCGCTGCTCCTGGGGATGAACTGTGACAAGGACTCTTGCATCCCCTCTCGACCCGCTCTTAGTGAATTTGCATCTCCACCTTTGTTTTTTGATCTGCAGGAAGCAAAAGTTCAGGAACACATGGATAAGTGCGTAGATCAGCTGGTGCTGCTCTCGAACTGAACTCAACCTCTTGGTGGGGGTTGGTTGGAGAAGTTCTAAAATAAGCAAAGACTGATGATGTTGAAAATAGCATTGCAGCTTGCCTTTCAAAACATTCTTGCCCCATAACCAACATCTGCTTGTGCTTCTCACGAACAACTGACGAGTGAAAAATCCATGGAATCCACTTCAACGCTTTCTATCAGTCTACAGTACACCACAGAAAACCTTGCGTTGGACATTCAATTATCTGGCTGCTGCAGGAGAACAATGATTCATTCCCTTGTAACCCTCCTCCCAAATAATGAACATTTATGGATTGAACATGTTCACAAATATAAATACTTATGGAAGATCATTTTAGTCACAAGAATTTGCATTCAAATCAAAAGTGGGCCATTGTCAATTAGGTTTGCTATACCTTTTTAGGTGAATAAATTTTAAGTTGACATCTGAAGAAAGAATTTTAGGCACAATACTGATGATATCCCATTTGTTTTAATGGCTTTTTCCCAATTTTTTTTGCCCAATCAATATCTTCCTGTAAGTTGATAGTATACACTTGCATTGTGTCACTTTCAAGTCATTCACACGTATTTATTGCAGCTTATTGCTTCCTTCCTCTAAATCATTAAGAAATATTGTAAACAGCTGCAATCCCAGCACTGATCCTATTTCATGGATTACTGGCTACAAATTTGAAATTAACTCTTGATCCCTATCTGCTGCCTCCTGTTACTTAAACAATCCTCTAACCGGGGCGTGGCGTGATGGCGTAGATGAGGGACGTGGGAAAACATGTCTCCCAACAGATTAAAGAAAAGCCCATTTCTACAATAACTTTCTAACAGTATAAAAGTTTTCTAAAAGTCCATGAGAAGAAATAAATATAAAGAAGACTAGAACTCAAACAACAAAAAAAACAATTTTAAAACAGTCAGTAAGTCTGGAAGAAATTAGGCCTACCTCGGAGTTGGAGCCTGGAGACTCAGGTGGTGCTCCTCCCCGCCCCCAGTGATGACATGTGGCCATTCCGAAAGTGACACTGGCGCCAGTGTCATGGAGCTCTGGACAAGATGGCACCGATATCAAGAGACACTCCTCCACGGAGACTGGAGAGGTGGTGAGCATGTGCACTTCTATGCACGTGTGCACTATCCCGAATATTTTTCTCCCTGCGGGGGGAGGGGCTGGTGCTCACCGACCCAGTGACCTGGGGTCGGTGGAGGGCCAGCCTAGGACCCATGGGGGGAGAGGAAGGCAGGTTAAACTGGTGGAAACAGAAGACTTGTAGGCTGGACCACTGAAGCTGAAAGCCCTGAAGAAGAATTGGAGAGTTGGAGTTTAGTGAGGAGGAGGATGTTGAAGAAGAAATATCTCCAGCTTATGGTAGGCTACAGCTAAATATAAAGATTATTTTGCACAACAATTCCAGGCTAAGTCTCAACACATTTCTTCTGGTTTTACATCTGTGAATAAGCAACTGTCTAATGTTATGGAGTGCATGCGACCAGGTATGGTCTGACCTAGGAGGGGAGGCAGGCCCCTCCAACCCGGGTAAGAAACATGCATAGGAGAAGGCCACTCCGATATAAAACCTACGACCCAAGGACCTCGCTGCCACGACCCAGCTTGCTTGGCCACGGCACACAAACCATGGGTGTAAAGGGTGGGGCCAGTACTGTGCACACTGCACTCCATCTAAAAGCTCCTTTGCACAGGCCCGAGGACAGGTCCACGTCCTCCCCCTCAAAAGATGCTCACAAACGCTGACGTGGACTTTACCCCTCCATAAATCTTCGTCCGCGAAGCCAAGCCAAAGAATGTTATGGAGGATATAGCATCTGTTAAAGTGGATGTGGCAAAATATGCTAAGGTGATGGATAAAGTACAAGAAAAAGTTAAGAAGATGAAAGATAAACTTGAAGATTGTGTTTATGATATTGATCAATGTCAACAGAAATTGAATAATTTGGATGATTCTTTCGCTGGGTGGAAAATAGAGAAAAATGATTTATTAAGAAAATTGATTCTTTGGAAAATCAGAGCTGGAGGAATAATGCAAAGATAGTGGGACTTCTGGAAGACTTTGAAGATTCTGAACCAGTTAAATTTTTTCAAAAATGGATCACAGAAGTTTTAGAATCATAATTTTTTTCTGAACGGGCTGTAATTGGATAGGGCTCGTAGAATGATTAGAAAAATATCATTACTAGGTCAACCACCCCGATCCGTTTTGGTAAGGTGTCTTCGTTTCCAAGATAGAGAGTTAATTTTATCATTTGCAGTTCAGAATGCTCAACAACATGGAGGTCCATTGATGGTTAAAAATAGAAGTGTTTTTCTATGCGGACCTTAGTCAAACTAAGACGTAAAGAATTGAATTCGGCGAAAGCAGTCCTCTGGCTGAAGGGTTATGAATTGTTTCCCAGTCTTTTATGGAGAGTATAAAACATGATTTTTTGTTGAAGATGGAGATGCATTGATATTTGCCATTTCTTTGCCTGACCTTAAAAAGGAACAGTCTTAATCTTCTCAGATGCAGAAATCAAATGGGACCTTTGGAAAGAAGGGTAATGGAGAACGAAAAGAGAGAAGGAAGAAAATTTTGAAAGATCAGAAGGATGAGTCACAAAAGGACAGTAGTGATTCTGAAGAGATTATCCATTGATGATGATCAAGTGAATAAGGACGTGGAAGAAGCTTATCATACTTGGATTTTACTTGATATATAGTGTTTGTTTAATTAATTCTGTTCGGGAGAGATGCAAAGTCTCATTGTATCATTGTAACTGAAACCATTGGTCACTTAGTGGCTTAGGCCACTGCCCAAATAGTAGAGGGGGGGTAGTACAGTAAGTAATTTTGAGGAACTTTGGGGGGCATCCGATGCTCTCTAGTATTTGCCAAAGTCCATGAGGCGGATTGCATCGTCGAAGGCTTTGGTGAGGTCAACAAAGGTGATGTAGAGTCCTTTGTTTTGTTCTCTGCACTTTTCTTGGAGCTGTCTGAGGGCAAAGACCATGTCAGTAGTTCCTCTGTTTGCGCGAAAGCCGCACTGTGATTCTGGGAGAATATTCTCGGCGACACTAGGTATTATTCTATTTAGGAGAATCCTAGCGAAGATTTTGCCTGCAATGGAGAGCAGCGTGATTCCCCTGTAGTTTGAGCAGTCTGATTTCTCGCCTTTGTTTTTGTACAGGGTGATGATGGTGGCATCACGAAGGTCCTGAGGCAGTTTTCCTTGGTCCCAACAAAGCTTGAAAACCTCATGCAGTTTGACATGCAGAGTTTTGCCGCCAGCCTTCCAGACCTCTGGGGGGGATTCCATCCATACCTGCTGCTTTGCCACTTTTCAGTTGTTCGATTGCCTAATATGTCTCATCCTGGGTGAGGACCTCATCCAGCTCTAGCCTTAGGGGCTGTTGAGGGAGCTGGAGCAGGGCGGAATCTTGGACTGAGCGGTTGGCACTGAAAAGAGATTGGAAGTGTTCTGACCATCGGTTGAGGATGGAGATCTTGTCGCTGAGGAGGACTTTGCCGTCTGAGCTGCGCAGCGGGCTTTGGACTTGGGGTGAGGGGCCGTACACAGCCTTTAGAGCCTCGTAGAAACCCCTGAAGTCGCCAATGTCCGCGCTGAGCTGGGTTCGCTTGGCGAGGCTAGTCCACCTCTCATTTTGGATCTCCCGGAGTTTGAGCTGAAGATGGCTGCATGCATGACGGAAGGCTTGTTTCTTCTCTGGACAGGACGGCTTTGTAAGGTGAGCCTGGTGGGCAGCTCGCTTCTTTGCCAGCAGCTCCTGGATTTCCTGGCTGTTTTCGTCAAACCAGTCCTTGTTTTTCCTGGAGGAGAAGCCCAGTACCTCTTCAGTGGATTGCAGTATGGTAGTCTTCAGCTGATCCCAGAGGGTTTCAGGGGACGGGTCCGTGAGGCTGATTGCATCGTCGAGCTTTGCTTTGAGGTTTGCCTGGAAGTTTCCTCTCACTTCGTCTGACTGCAGGTTTCCAACATTGAACCTCTTTCTGTGGGCTTTACTGTTCCTGGGCTTTGGCTTGAAGTGAAGGTTGAGCTTGCAGCGAACCAGCCGGTTGTCAGTATGGCATTCCGCGCTGGTCATGACCCTGGTGTGGAGCACATCTCATTTGTCACTTTCTCGCACCAGGATGTAGTCCAGGAGGTGCCAGTGTTTGGATCGGGGATGCATCCAGGTAGTCTTAAGGCTGTCCCTCTGCTGAAAAAGGGTGTTTGTAATGACAAGCCGCTGTTCTGCGCAGAGCTCCAACAGGAGGCACCCATTGTCGTTGCACTTGCTGAAGCCATGCTTACCCAGGATTCCTGGCCAGGTTTCACAAGGCCGGGTCAGATACAGCAATGAGCTCTCTGAACCCTTCTCCATTAACAAAGGCGTGAAGCAAGGCTGTGTTCTCGCACCAACCCTCTTTTCAATCTTCTTCAGCATGATGCTGAACCAAGCCATGAAAGACCTCAACAATGAAGACGCTGTTTACATCCGGTACCGCACGGATGGCAGTCTCTTCAATCTGAGGCGCCTGCAAGCTTACACCAAGACACAAGAGAAACTTGTCCGTGAACTACTCTTTGCAGACGATGCCGCTTTAGTTGACCATTCAGAGCCAGCTCTTCAGTGCTTGACGTCCTTTTTGCAGAAACTGCCAAAATGTTTGGCCTGGAAGTCAGCCTGAAGAAAACTGAGGTCCTCCATCAGCCAGCTCCCCACCATGACTACCAGCCCCCCCACATCTCCATCGGGCACACAAAACTCAAAACGGTCAACCAGTTTACCTATCTCGGCTGCACCATTTCATCAGATGCAAGGATCGACAACGAGATAGGCAACAGACTCGCCAAGGCAAATAGCGCCTTTGGAAGACTACACAAAAGAGTCTGGAAAAACAACCAACTGAAAAACCTCACAAAGATAAGCGTATACAGAGCCGTTGTCATACCCACACTCCTGTTCGGCTCTGAATCATGGGTCCTCTACCGGCATCACCTACGGCTCCTAGAACGCTTCCACCAGCATTGTCTCCGCTCCATCCTCAACATTCATTGGAGCGCTTTCATCCCTCACGTCGAAGTACTCGAGATGGCAGAGGTCGACAGCATCGAGTCCACGCTGCTGAAGATCCAGCTGCGCTGAATGGGTCACGTCTCCAGAATGGAGGACCATCGCCTTCCCAAGATCGTGTTATATGGCGAGCTCTCCACTGGCCACCGTGACAGAGGTGCACCAAAGAAAAGGTACAAGGACTGCCTAAAGAAATCTCTTGGTGCCTGCCACATTGACCACCGCCAGTGGGCTGATATCGCCTCAAACCGTGCATCTTGGCGCCTCACAGTTTGGCGGGCAGCAACCTCCTTTGAAGAAGACCGCAGAGCCCACCTCACTGACAAAAGGCAAAGGAGGAAAAACCCAACACCCAACCCCAACCAACCAATTTTCCCCTGCAACCGCTGCAACCGTGCCTGCCTGTCCCGCATCGGACTTGTCAGTCACAAACGAGCCTGCAGCTGACGTGGACATTTACCCCCTCCATAAATCTTCAACCGCGAAGCCAAGCCAAAGAAGAATTTTGAGGGGATGGAGATTTTTATTATTCTTTTTTTACTTTTTTTCTTCTTTTTATTCTTTATTTGTTTCAACTTTGTTGAGATGTGAATTAATTGTATTATGTTTTATGTGGATGGGGGTCCAGCTACATGGTTTTGGATGATAGTGAAATGAGATGGCTAATTTAAAATTTGCAACATTTAATGTGAATGGGCTCAATAATCAAATTAAGTGGTTAGCTTGTATTAAAAAAAATTAAAGGTAGAGGTTGCATTTTTGCAAGAGACACATTTAACCAAAAAGGAACATCAAAAATTAAAGAGAGATTGCGTTGGTCAGGTTTTTGCTTCTTTTAATTAAAAATCTAGAGGTGTGGCAATATTAGTTAATTTTTAAAAATTGTCATTTAGTTAAGAATCCATGTATGAGTGAGGGGGAAGAGTTTTGACAATAAATTGTAGAATTTATTCAGAAGTTTGGACACTTGTGAATATTTATGCACCTAATGTTGATGATGAGATGTTTCTTCAAAAAGTTTTTTTTAATTTAGCACAATCTTTTGATCAAATTATGATTGGAGGTAATTTTAATTGTTGTTTAGAACCTTTAATTGATAAATCTGGTAAAATAACAACTAAACAAAGATGGCTAAAAAATTGATATCCTTGATGAAGGAAGTGAATTTGATTGATATATGGAGGAAATTAAATCTGAAAGAGAGAGATTATTTATTTAGCTCAATATGATACTTATTCTAGAATTGATTTTTTTTGTTATCAGTTCAGTTACAAGGCAATGTGGTGTTGGTTGAATACAAATCTAGAATTTTGTCAGATAATTCACTTGTTTTATTGACAAAATGAATTCAACATATCATTGGAGATTAATTATTAAAAAATTCTGAATTTTGTAATTTTATTACTGAACAAATACAACAGTTTTTCGATATAAATAGACATTCAGTAAATAGTAAATTTGTAATATGGGATGCATTAAAAGCATATTTAAGAGGTCATATTATTAGTTTTACATCTAAACTTAAAAAGCAATATTTAGCTGAAACAGATACATTAGAGAAAGAAAGAAATATTTTGGAAAAGGAATTACAAAGAAATCCATTTGGAAAGGGGAAAAGAGCACAATTGACTTCTAAAAATTTGAAATATAATATATTACAAACTAATAGATTTGAACATTTATTGCAAAGGTATTATGAATTAGGGAAAGGACATATAAAGTGTTAGCACGGCAGTTAAAATCTGAATAAGCATACCGGACAGTAAATGCTATTGGGAAAAAAATGAGAATTTCTTGTAAGTCTCAAGATATTAATGAGGAGTTTACAAAATTTTATAAGAAATTGTAGACTTCAGTAGTTGAGCAGGATCAAGGTAAAATTGATAGATTTTTAAGTAAAGTGTGATGACCTTTTTTTAAATGATTGGATAAGAGGAATTGGAAAAGCCAATAGATATTAAGGAAGTATCTTTAGCTCTTAAATCAATGCCCAATGGTAGGTCTCCAGGAGAAGATGGGTTGACTATAGAATTTTATAAAAAAGTTTCAGAAGTTATCACTACCATTGTTTAGTGAAGTATTAGAACAAGTTAGAGAGACACAATCTTTACCACAAGCTATTATTACAGTTATACTTAAGAAAGACAGAGACCCTTTGAATTCAGGATCTTATAGACTAATTTCATTGTTAAATGATGATTATAAACTTATGACTAAGGTTCTAGCTAATAGTTTAGCTCAATTTTTACCAAAGTTAATTCATGTTGACCAAACAGGATTTATTAAAAACCATTATTTGGCAGATAATATAATTTAGTTAATTAGTTTAATTAATGTTTCACAGGAGAAATCTAACTTACCAATAGTCTTATCATTAGATGCTGAAAAAGCATTTGATAGAGATGAATGGTGTATTTTTATTTAAAGTATTGGAAACATTTTGATTTGGACCAATATTTATAAGTTGGATTAAGGCAATATGTAAAAAACCTATGGGTAGAGTTGTGACAAATGGACTTTTATCTGAATCTTTTAGGTTAGAGAGATCAACTAGGCAAGGTTTTCCTTTGTCACCTGTATTATTTGCATTGGTGATTGAACCTTTAGCACAATTAATAAGACAAGATAGTGAGATAAAGGGTATTTCAACAGGTCTGGATGAATTTAAGATTAATTTATTTGCTGATGATGTGTTGATTTATTTAACAGAACCAAGAAAGTAATTGGAAGTTTTACAGGATAGATTAAGGGAATATGGGGAATTATCTGGGTACAAAGTTATTTGGAAGAAAAGTGAACTTATGTCAGTGTCTGATGCAGATTATTCTTCTTGTAAAAATATTGTAAGATTTAAATGGACTGATCAAATTAAATATTTAGGTATTAAAATAGATATATATATATATATATATATATATATATATATCTTTGGCTTGGCTTCGCGGACGAAGATTTATGGAGGGGGTAAAAAGTCCACGTCAGCTGCAGGCTCGTTTGTGGCTGACAAGTCCGATGCGGGACAGGCAGACACGATTGCAGCGGTTGCAGGGGAAAATTGGTGGGTTGGGGTTGGGTGTTGGGTTTTTCCTCCTTTGCCTTTTGTCAGTGAGGTAGGCTCTGCGGTCTTCTTCAAAGGAGGTTGCTGCCCGCCAAACTGTGAGGCGCCAAGATGCACGGTTTGAGGCGATATCAGCCCACTGGCGGTGGTCAATGTGGCAGGCACCAAGAGATTTCTTTAGGCAGTCCTTGTACCTTTTCTTTGGTGCACCTCTGTCACGGTGGCCAGTGGAGAGCTCGCCATATAACACGATCTTGGGAAGGCGATGGTCCTCCATTCTGGAGACGTGACCCATCCAGCGCAGCTGGATCTTCAGCAGCGTGGACTCGATGCTGTCGACCTCTGCCATCTCGAGTACTTCGACGTTAGGGATGTAAGCGCTCCAATGGATGTTGAGGATGGAGCGGAGACAACGCTGGTGGAAGCGTTCTAGGAGCCGTAGGTGGTGCCGGTAGAGGACCCATGATTCGGAGCCGAACAGGAGTGTGGGTATGACAACGGCTCTGTATACACTTATCTTTGTGAGGTTTTTCAGTTGGTTGTTTTTCCAGACTCTTTTGTGTAGTCTTCCAAAGGCGCTATTTGCCTTGGCGAGTCTGTTGTCTATCTCATTGTCGATCCTTGCATCTGATGAAATGGTGCAGCCGAGATAGGTACACTGGTTGACCGTTTTGAGTTTTGTGTGCCCGATGGAGATGTGGGGGGGCTGGTAATCATGGTGGGGAGCTGGCTGATGGAGGACCTCAGTTTTCTTCAGGCTGACTTCCAGGCCAAACATTTTGGCAGTTTCCGCAAAGCAGGACGTCAAGCGCTGAAGAGCTGGCTCTGAATGGGCAACTAAAGCGGCATCGTCTGCAAAGAGTAGTTCACGGACAAGTTTCTCTTGTGTCTTGGTGTGAGCTTGCAGGCGCCTCAGATTGAAGAGACTGCCATCCGTGTGGTACCGGATGTAAACAGCGTCTTCATTGTTGGGGTCTTTCATGGCTTGGTTCAGCATCATGCTGAAGAAGATTGAAAAGAGGGTTGGTGCCAGAACACAGCCTTGCTTCACGCCATTGTTAATGGAGAAGGGTTCAGAGAGCTCATTGCTGTATCTGACCCGACCTTGTTGGTTTTCGTGCAGTTGGATAATCATGTTGAGGAAATTTGGGGGACATCCGATGCGCTCTAGTATTTGCCAAAGCCCTTTCCTGCTCACGGTGTCGAAGGCTTTGGTGAGGTCAACAAAGGTGATGTAGAGTCCTTTGTTTTGTTCTCTGCATTTTTCTTGGAGCTGTCTGAGGGCAAAGACCATGTCAGTAGTTCCTCTGTTTGCGCGAAAGCCGCACTGTGATTCTGGGAGAATATTCTCGGCGACACTAGGTATTATTCTATTTAGTAGAATCCTAGCGAAGATTTTGCCTGCAATGGAGAGCAACGTGATTCCCCTGTAGTTTGAGCAGTCTGATTTCTCGCCTTTGTTTTTGTACAGGGTGATGATGGTGGCATCACGAAGATCCTGAGGCAGTTTACCTTGGTCCCAACAAAGCTTGAAAAACTCATGCAGTTTGGCATGCAGAGTAGACGGCGGCGGCCCCGATACGGGCAGGAGCAAGGGGGAGACGGCGGCCCCAGTCCGGGCACAGGGAGAGCAGCAGCGGCCCCGGCCCCGGTCCGGGCGAAGGGTATACGGCGGCGGCCCCGATACGGGCAGGAGCAAGGGGGAGACGGCGGCCCCAGTCCGGGCACAGGGAGAGCAGCAGCGGCCCCGGCCCCGGTCCGGGCGAAGGGTAGACGGCGGCGGCCCCGATACGGGCAGGAGCAAGGGGGAGACGGCGGCCCCGGCCTCGGTCGAGTGAGACAGGCGGAGGCCCCGGTCCGGACAGGGAGTGGGAGGCGGCGGCCCCAGTCCAGGCACAGGGAGAGCAGCAGCGGCCCCGGCCCCGGTCCGGGCGAAGGGTAGACGGCGGCGGCCTCGATCCGGGCAGGAGCAAGGGGGAGACGGCGGCCCCGGCCTCGGTCGAGTGGGGCAGGGGGAGGCCCCGATCCGGGCAGAGAGTGGGAGGCGGCGGCCCCAGTCCAGGCACAGGGTGAGCTGCGGCGGCCTCGGCCCCAGTCCGGGCAGTATGGACCGACCTAGGAGGGGAGGCAGGCCCCTCCAGCCCGGGTAAGAAACCTGCATAGGAGAAGGCCACTCCGATATAAAACCTACGACCCAAGGACCTCGCTGCCACGTCCCAGCTTGCTCGGCCACGGCACACGAACCATGGGTGTAAAGAGTGGGGCCAGTACTGCGCGCACTGCACTCCACCTAAAAGCTCCTTTGCGCAGGCCCGAGGACAGGTCCACGTCCTCCCCCTCCACGTCCTCCCCCTCCACGTCCTCCCCCTCCACGTCCTCCCCCTCCACGTCCTCCCCCTCCACGTCCTCCCCCTCCACGTCCTTCCCCTCCACGTCCTCTCCCTCCACGCCTTCCCCCTCAAAAGATGCTCACAAACTCAAGCTAGCATGCTGGAACATCAGAACCATGCTAGACAAGGCTGACAGCCACCGACCTGAACGTCGGTCTGCCCTCATTGCACATGAACTCCTCAGACTTGACATCGACATAGCCGCTCTCAGTGAAGTCCGCCTGGCAGATGTAGGCAGCCTCCAAGAACGCGGCGCGGGATACACACTCTACTGGTCTGGCAAGCCTTCGGATGAACGACGCCTATCTGGTGTAGGCTTCATGGTCAAGAGCTTCATTGCCTCCAAACTCGAAAACCTTCCGACAGGCCTCTCGGACCGAATCATGTCCATGCGACTCCCCCTTCAGAACAAGCGTCACATCACCCTCATCAGTGTCTATGCTCCAACCCTCCAGGCGGAACCAGCAGAAAAGGACAAGTTCTACACCGACCTGCGCAACCTCATCCAACGCACCCCTACAGCCGACAAGGTTGTCATCCTGGGCGACTTCAACGCTCGTGTCGGCAAAGACTCAGAAACCTGGCCAGGAATCCTGGGCAAGCATGGCGTCGGCAAGTGCAACGACAATGGGCGCCTCCTGTTGGAGCTCTGAGCAGAACAGCGGCTTGTCATTACAAACACCCTTTTTCAGCAGAGGGACAGCCTTAAGACCACCTGGATGCATCCCCGATCCAAACACTGGCACCTCCTGGACTACATCCTGGTGCGAGAAAGTGACAAACGAGATGTGCTCCACACCAGGGTCATGCCTAGCGCGGAATGCCACACTGACCACCGGCTGGTTCGCTGCAAGCTCAACCTTCACTTCAAACCAAAGCCCAGGAACAATAAAGCCCCCAGAAAGAGGTTCAATGTTGGAAACCTGCAGTCAGACGAAGCGAGAAGAAACTTCCAGGCAAACCTCAAAGCAAAACTCGACGATGCAATCCGCCTCACGGACCCGTCCCCTGAAACCCTCTGGGATCAGTTGAAGACTACCATACTGCAATCCACTGAAGAGGTACTGGGCTTCTCCTCCAGGAAAAACAAGGACTGGTTTGACGAAAACAGCCAGGAAATCCAGGAGCTGCTGGCAAAGAAGCGAGCTGCCCACCAGGCTCACCTTACAAAGCCGTCCTGTCCAGAGAAGAAACAAGCCTTCCGTCGCGCATGCAGCCATCTTCAGCGCAAACTCCGGGAGATCCAAAATGAGTGGTGGACTAGCCTCGCCAAACGAACCCAGCTCAGCGCGGACATTGGCGACTTCAGGGGTTTCTACGAGGCTCTAAAGGCTGTGTACGGCCCCTCACCCCAAGTCCAAAGCCCGCTGCGCAGCTCAGACGGCAAAGTCCTCCTCAGCGACAAGATCTCCATCCTCAACCGATGGTCAGAACACTTCCAATCTCTTTTCAGTGCCAACCGCTCAGTCCAAGATTCCGCCCTGCTCCAGCTCCCTCAACAGCCCCTAAGGCTAGAGCTGGATGAGGTTCCCACCCTGGATGAGACATATAAGGCAATCGAACAACTGAAAAGTGGCAAAGCAGCAGGTATGGATGGAATCCCCCCCAGAAGTCTGGAATATATATATATATATCAGTTATATGCATTAAATTATTTACTGTTATTTTCTAAAATTAAAAATGACTTAATTAAATGGAAAAACTTACCAATAACTTTACTAGGCAGAGTGAATTGTATTAAAATGAATATATTCCCAAGACTTCAATATATTTTCCAATCTATTCTGTGTAAAGTACTTAAGAAAATTTTTAAAGATTTGAATGTAGTAGTGAGAAAATTTTTATGGAAAGGTAAAATGGTCAGGGTAGCTACTCAGAAACTAGCATGGAAATATGAATTAGGAGGTTTACAACTCCCAAATTTTCAAAATTATTTTAAAGCTGCTCAATTCAAATTTATTAATAGAATGTTTTATTCTGATAATTTGTTAGTGTGGACCGATATAGAGTTAAAACAAATTAATGAAAATAGAAGGGATCAGTTTGTATATAAATGGAATGAAAAGTTGTTATATTTGCATGTCACCAAAATTGTCTCATTTGTAAGAAATATGGGAGAAAATGAATTGGTACTCAAGGTAAAATATTGAGATATACTCCTTTGTATCAGAATGAGCTTTTTCCCTCTATGATTAATAATCAATTTCTTAAGATTTAGGATCAGAAAGGTATTAAGACAGTGAAAAATTGTTATGAATTGAGTCATTATCTTTAATTTGAGAGAATGAAAGAGAGAGATCAAACACCAACCCATACACTTTTTTGTTATAATCAAATCAAATCACTGTTGCATGACTTTTATGGGAGAAATTTGAAGCTTCCAAAGGAATCAAAATTTGAAATGTTAATTTGGGAAGGTGGAAAGAAAAGATTTATATCTGAAATGTATAAATTAATGCAGCAAAAATGTTTAAGATAGATTTACATAAGTCAAGATTAAAATGGGAAAAAGATTTAGGGGTGGAATTTAGTTTAGATCATTGGTAAACTATTTGTAAGAAGAGTATGACTAAGATTAATAATGTTAGATATAGACTTGTTCATCATAATTTTAAACAACAAATATATTTAACTCCAGAAAGATTAAAAATATATAATTTGATATATATGATTTGGATGTCAGAAGGAGAAGGGGACTTTTTTTGCATTCAGTTTGGACATGTTTTTTAGTCTAAGATTAGAGATTTTTTACAAAATGTTTTTAAAATTAAATTTTCTTTGGACCCATTAATTTTTAAAATTAGTGATATAAGTACAGTTGGTTTGAAATTGGGTCTGGATAAATTTCAAGTGGCTTTTTTTTAGATTAGCAGTAGCAGTAGCAAGGAAGCATATTGCAATTGCATGGAAAGATCAAATAGAATTTAATTTACAAAGATGGCATTCAGAATTGAGATCTTGTATTCCTTTGGAGAAAATATCATATAATTTGAGAGATAAATATTTTGATTTAGGAAGGTTGGGTGCCCTTATTTGGATTATAAGGATTTAAAATTTTAAGGATCTGGACCTGTATGTGGCAGGATACCCTCATCACACGATGATTAGTTACTGGGTTATTTTTGGTTATTTCTCCTCAACTTTTCTTTTTGTTTCTTTCTTTTTCTTTTTAGGGGTTAGTGGGGTTTTTGAGGTTAAAATGTTGGGATAGGGGCATTGATTATTATAAGGAGGTGTAGAGGGGAGGGTTTTTTTCTTTCTTTTTTCTCTATTATATAAACCATGTTTGTTTTGAAGATCTATATTTTGTTTAATTATTTTGTATGATCATAGTTGTTAAATTTTAAATAAAATATTTAAAAAACAATCCTCTAACCAAATTCATATATTACCTCCTAGAGTATGAACTCTCAGTTTGCAGAGTAATCTTATGTGTGGCACCTTTTTGAATATCCAAATATTCCCCTCGATCCACTTTGACTGACACCTCATCAACGAACATGATTTGCCTGTCCCAAAGCAATTTTGAAGTTTTTTGATCAGATTATGACTTTGCAAGTGTTCCGCTCTTATTTTTTTTCATGATTAATTCTGATATTGTTCCAATAACCACCAATCAGACTGCTTAAGACCCTTCCCATCCCTTTTTAAAGAAGGATATCCCATTTCAGATGAGTTAAACAAGAACATCTGCAGATGCTTGTGCTTAGTGCAATACACAAATGCACTCGAGAAACTCAGCAAGTCATGCATCATCCATGGGAAGTAAAGGGTAACCAACCTTTCTGCCCTGGGTCCTTCATCAGGTATAAGAAATAAACAGGCAGATGTCTGACTAAAAAGGTGGGGGGAGGGGAGGTAGGGAGGAGGAAGGAAGGGAGAAGAGCACTGATGTCTTGGGTAAACTTGAACCTCTCACTTTGTTCATTTTAGATTGGTCACAGTGTTCGAGCTACCGAAAGAAAAGAGATACACACTGAGAGCAGTTCAGTTTATACAAGTCTTTATTAGTAAATCTAAAGCTGAATTCACACTACAATATGCAAGCCCTACCCAATTATACTTATCAATGCCTGGACTGGTCCCAATTGCCAAAGCGAGGCGACAACTGGACACTTGTAGTAGGTTGTCTGGGCGCCGGTAGCAGCTTCTCCACCTCCCCGGACCGGGATGTCGGTTTGGAATCTTGAAGTTCTTCTTCTTGCTGAGAGATGTTGCCACCTCTTGGAGAGTCTCAAACTTCAGCAGTGGGACCATGGCTTATATTACCCAAAAGTTGTTTACTTCAGATCTTATCTCTTTGAACAAATGATTTAATTATCTTCAAGGTCTCCTGACAGTCTGCGACCAACAAAAGACAACTGCATCTCTTGGCCTCATGGTGGAAGTTGGATAATGTCTACTGATTCATATGCATCCCTGGGCCCCATAGTGTAAATTTAGATAATGTCTCCCTATTCAACTGCATCCTGTGCCCCATAGAGGAATTTAGATTATGTCTTCTGATGCAACTGCGTCCCTTCTTTCATAAGCTAGTCTACATCCTCCATTACATTCCACCCCTTGGTCGCAGCCTGTTACTTACGAGACCTAACAAGCATTTGAGTACCGAAGGAGTGAAAAAAAAACTAAAACTATAATAACCACAAAAATAAGCAATAATGCGAGCAAACCACGGAGAATATTGTGGCCCAATCCCCCAAATGTACCAGCTAACCATGAAAAAGGATTCCAACCAAGGCTCAAACTATTATTGTGGGCCTCAATACCCAGATGTTGAAGCTCACGAACAGATCTTGGAACATGTTGAACAATATCAGATACATTAGTGGATACATCGGGTACAAATGAACAACATTCAGAACCGACAACAGCATATGTGCCACCCTGTTTTGCTAAAAGAAAATCCAGGGCCATACGATTCTGTAAAGCCACTGTCCTGACAGCAGAGAGCTCGTGATTAAGGTCATTAAGGCCCTGACTGACAGAAGGATGTCTCATTGGCAATAGAACTCATCAGATCATATAATTTGTGAACCTCTTGGTTAATACGAATAATGCCATAACCTGGGATCAAGGCGCCAAAGAAAATCTCGGCACCTGAGAGGGCACGTCTATGCCAAAGAACAGGGGACATACGCATAAGCGAGGGATGATCCTGTAAATGGGAAATATGATGCAGGTAGGGGACGGTGTATGCCAAATAGCAGCAACCACCCCAGGTAAGGGGTAACCATGCTAAGGCACAAGACCCACAAACCCAATAGGTCCCGTTCAAAGGGTGCTTGGAAATAAAAGGGGAGTATGCCAGACAGTCACTGTATCCCAATGCATCAGCAGGCTTATGGGGGAACTTACAAAAGCAGATAGAGCCCTTCACATGTTGAGAAACAATAAAATAGGGGGGTGTGATATTATAAGGTGGGGTAGAAATATGCCATCCTTGAAAAATACCCAAAATTTCACTTAGACTAAAGAACCGGTCCTCCTCAGGCACAGGCTTATTAACATCAATGTGAACCGTGCCTTTGGAGGGATCAAAATATTTCCAGGCAGCAACCTCCTTTCGGGTGAAAGGAATGGGGATCATGGGAATGCCTGTACCGGTATGCAAAGGGCCTATGGTATAAATCCAACAATCAGATATATTCAATCGGTGAGCGTAAGCATAGGAAACATGGAGAAAGGAATTGTCGGACAAATCTGAAGGAATATTAGATGGTGAACTAGACAACCAACCCTCCTCGGTACCGGAATCCTCCCACCACTTAGCGACAGGCGGTGCAGAGTTATTACAAGACAAAAAGCGGGTACAAAAATGACCATCACAGAAGTAGGGATCGACTCCTTCAGTTGGTCCATCCACAAACAGAATAAAGGAACCGTGACCGGCAATAATATATTTATATAAGCTGCACTTGAGGCGAGTGACCGAGGACCTCATTGGTGCAATGCATCGGGCCATGTCCCCCACGGGCAACTCCCTCGGAACGTCCTCGACATTACAAATCCAATTGCTGGCACCAAAGTAGCTGTTAAGCCAGATCAGCAGGAGCACAAGATGGAGGATCTAGAACAAAGAAGCTTGACATATGTCACTCACGATGCCGTAAGCATTCAGTATTTAAACAAACTAAATCATCCTCTCCCTCAATAGCAACCCACCGAGTTTTACCCTGGGCAGGTGTCACTATTTCCCCTTTTACAGGAGGGCCACTACCTGATGGTGCCACCCATACCTTTTGTCCAGCATTCTCTGGCTCAGGGATGGGGGGCAATGACTGTTTTTTCTCTGGAATAGGCTGTAGTTCAGAAGCGTGAAGAAGTCGGTGGAAAAGTGTACCTCCCTTCAAAGGGCGATGATTCAAATTGTCGACTGCCTGCTGCAGCACATGGCACCACCCCTTCAGGGTCCCCAGTGGTGTTAACAAATGAATTTGTTCCTTCAGTAAGCCATTCATTCGTTCAACTAACCCGGCAGCCTGTGGGTAATAAGGAATATGGTGGACCCATAAGATACTGTTGTCAGTTGGCCAATCACAGATTGCCTTCCCAGAGAAGTGTGAGCCATTATCAGACTGAATTTCTTCTGGTACATCATAATGAGAAATTAAATGGTTTAGTCCTTGGATAGTGCTAGCTTGGTCAGCCGTCTTGGTTGGAAAAGCAAAAACCAGGCCCGAAAAGGTGTCAACCATTACTAGGACGTAACGTTTACCCATACAGTCTGGCATAGGGCCTATGTAATCAATTTGCCAGACCGCAGCTAAGTGAGCTCCCCATCTTATTCGGCCATGCGGACCAGGAGGAATGGTGCGGGACTTCACAAGCTGGCATGCTGGGCATGTATGCACGACCATGCAGATATCGTCCTGATGGACAGGTAAGGCATTTGTATGGGCCCACATAGCTGATCCCTTCTCCCCCAAATGGCCACTCTTTTTGTGTGCCCATCGAGCCAGGGGGACAGTATTGGCACGGCTGATTGGCACCCTCTTTACATCAGGGTATCTTGGACACTCTCCATACCTTCCTGTACCATCTCTTCCGTGGCCCCTTGGATCATCACATCATCAATATAATGATGAATTGAGAGGGAAGGCGATACTGTCACCGTCTCCAAATCACGGGCAATTAGGCTGTGGCAAATTGTGGGAGAGTGTACATAGCCCTGAGGGAGGTGGGTGAAGGTATACTGGTGCCCCTTCCAGGTAAAGGCGAACTGATCCTGTGAGACCTTGTCTATAAGAATACTGAAGAAGGCGTTAGCAAGATCAATGACAGCATACAATGTTCCTGAGTTCCCAGTAGCAATGTTTTCAATAAGGGTAACAATGTCCGGAACTGCTGAAGCAAGTGGTGGGGCATGTTTGTTCAAAAAACGATAGTCAACTGTCATTCTCCAGGAGCCATCCGGCTTCTGGACTGGCCAAACAGGGCTAGTAAAGGGCGATGTTGCGGGCCTCACTACTCCTTCTTCTTGCAGAGCATCGATGGTGGCAGTAATCTCTTCCTGCCCCCCCCCAGGGAGGCGATATTGTGGAATACACACTGGTTTTGGGGGGGAAGGCATCATCACAGGATCCCACTTAGCCCAACCCACCACTAATCCTTCAGTAATAGTCCGAATTCCAAATGCAAATCCCCCTTGGCTAGTATTAAGGGCCGTACCAGCCAATATATTAATACCCAGGATACACTCGTCAGTGGCAGCCACCAGGGCATGTAACCATATAGGGGAAGGGCCATCACCCACCGTTGCACGGACTTTTATTTCCTTCACCAGGGTGATCGCTCCTCCCATCCCCTCTATTCGAAATGTTGGTCCAGTCCAGAGGTCAAGGTTACCCGGAACCACCGAGTGCTCCACACCGGTATCGACCAAGGCCAAATATTGGCGGTCATTACCCCCACCCCAATGGATTGTTAACGGTATGTAGGGTCGTGGGTCCCCATGTATCCGCTGTATCTCAATGGAGTAGACACGGGGGCCCTGCCCACACCCTCATGCTTTAGTAGGGTTCGGGGGCTTCCAGGCCCACATGCCATTATTATCCATAAGAACCTTTTTAACCATTTGTTGTATCTCATCACGGATAACTGGAGCAAGAGAAGCTGGCTCAGTGGGAGCAGCAGTGGGAGCAGAAGGCACAGTTGGGCCAGGAGGACTCAACGGCTGGGGAAGATGTTCCCCTGCCTTCCTCTTATAAAGGGCATAAAGGACTGCAGTAGGTTTCCCATCAATATCACTTTTAGGTATGCCTAACTTTAACAAGGTTAGAAAAAGGTCCTTCCTTGTCGGTCCGTTATTAGCAGCAGACCCTGTTTTCATCCTGGTTGTCTGATTTAACCTGGGCTGTACGTGAGTGGATTTTACCTCCCAACTCTAATTCTCTTAAGCCCAGATAAGGCGTGCACCGCCTCAGACACAGGGTGCCCAATTAGCGGACTAGTTACGGACAGAACCAATCCCCGTACAGTGGGTTTTGGGGAATGAACCAATCTGGTATGCATTCTGGCTGTGAATATCTCTTCATCAGGGCTCCCCTCATGTACCCACAGCCTCAAACGCCCTGCATACAAGGCAGAGGTCAGGGCCTGCTGAGGAATTACTGCTATACCCTCCTCTGGGGTGCCCCAATTGTTCTGTAAATGTAAATCCCAATCTACTGGTGATGGGTATACTCGTAGCAGGGCATCCCCTAGAGTGGCAAGTAAGTAATCCACCTCTCTTCCTCTACCCCGCAGCTCAGCAGTGACCCGGATATCAGTAGTCAATGTTCCTAATCCCAACAATTCCTCAGGGGTTAAATATACATTACCCCCTCCTTGTTCCCAGACACGCAGGAGCCAGGCTGCCAGAGTTTCTCCTGCCTTTTGCCTATAATCGATCTCCAATGGCAGCCAGCTCTTTTATAGAGAAGTCACGTATCATTGACTGCTCTTGACCTCTGCTCCCATTTTGGCCTACAGGGTCCTTTGCCCAGTGAACGGGACGAGGCCTAGGCCATCCCGTAGAGGGGGTGGGCCATAGAGTATAAGCAGGGGTTCGGGTATTTTCCCCTGGGTCCTCTTGGGAGATCAGGGTATCTATCCCTTCAACCTCTTCCCTTACATCATCCCCCCTTTCTTCTGTTTGGGAAGTCTGCTGCCTTATGGGGCGGGCGTGAACAGCAAGTGGAGTTAGGCACATGTTAGGCACATGCTGAGGAGTATCTGCATTATTATCATGGTCATCTTTCCAGATATTCCCGTCCCATTCATCAATTAAATCAGGATCGTCCCCATTCCTTATCATGGCACGAATACGATGTGGATTGGGTTCTACTCCATGCCTTTCTTTATCTGCACAGAGCTGCTGCCGGAGTTTAATATTACGGCAGATCGTTTGGACATTCTTATCCTCCCATTCTTTGGCTCGGTCCTGACTGGTGCAAATAATCTCACTCATCATGGAACAGCGTTGTCGCAGGGCTTCTATCTCCTCCTCTAGTTGCTCTCTCTTACGCTGAGATTCTACTTCTCGCTGAACTGATTCTGCTTCATGCTGAACAGAGTGGCGTAAGGCTGTGGCCAGCAACCAAAAATCGTCTGTCAGCGTCCCCTTTTTAACAGGAAATTTACTTTCTCGAAGGAAAACGGCAACCCGCTCTCCCAGAGGCGCACTTGATGGATCTAACTTTTCATCCCAACTGAGGGGTGGTCCCAAAAAAGCCAGGGTATTGGCCAACATGCCAAACCCATCTTCTTTGGAAGTCCATCCCGGAATCAAGAATTGCTCAGGGCTCACCTCCTTCTTTCGGCATAACATCTTGAGACCAATCCTACCGACTACGCCAATTGTCTTGGGTAAACTTGTACCTCTCACTTTGTTTGTTTTAGATTGGTCACAGTGTTCGAACTACCAAAAGAAAATAGACACACAGCGAGAGCAGTTCAGTTTATACAAGTCTTTATTACTAAATCTAAAGCTGAATTCACACCACAATATGCAAGCCCTTCCCAATTATACTTATCAATGCCTGGACTGGTCCCAACTGCCAAAGCAAGGCGATGACTGCACACTTGTAGTAGGTTGTCTGGGCGCCGGTAGCAGCTTCTCCATCTCCCCGGACTGGGACGTCGGTTTGGAATCTTGAAGTTCTTCTTCTTGCTGAGAGATGTTGCCACCTCTTGGAGAGTCTCAAACTTCAGCAGTGGGACCATGGCTTATATTACCCAAAAGTTGTTTACTTCAGATCTTATCTCTTTGAACAAATGATTTAATTATCTTCAAGGTCTCCTGACAGTCTGCGACCAACAAAAGACAACTGCATCTCTTGGCCTCATGGTGGAAGTTGGATTATGTCTACTGATTCATATGCATCCCTGGGCCCCATAGCGTAAATTTAGATAATGTCTTCCTATTCAACTGCATCCTGGGCCCCATAGTGGAATTTAGATGTGTTTACTAAATATGCATTCTAGGCCTCATAGTGGAATTGAGATTATGTCTTCTGATGCAACTGCATCCCTTCTTTCATAAGCTAGTCTAAATCCTCCATTACAACTGGCTAACAGGTAGGAGAAAATAGGTGGATGCAGGTGGGAGGGTAGTAGAGTAAAAAGCTTATTGTCATACACATGAATACATTTCGGAGGCCTATGTTCAAATGTCACTCCTGTAGTAACTAAACCATTCTTTGATGGTGTTATTGCTATGGAGGGATCACATTGAGGCAACGATTTGCAACATGATAGGGTGGAGGTCTAGTACACAAAAGTGAAAGAATGTCCTTCCAATAAATTGCTGGTAACAAAAAGAAACTGAAATTCTCTTTCTGGAATGACTAGCAGAATTCTTCCATTTGCTCAATTTCCTCTGAGACTGCACTAACTCTGCAAGTTCTGTTTTGTGCGTTTTAACTAATATTGAAAGTCCTCACTAAAAATCATAATTGTAGGGATGCCCTTTCTTTCTTCAGGAAATTCAAGGGGACTGGAAGTTGAGTTCTGTTGACATTAAGATGGATCACCATGCTTCAGAATGAATTGTTATGGCGTTGCCATAGCTTTTCATTTAAAAAAAATTTAGAGATATAACATGGTAACAGACCCTTCTAGCCCATGAGCCCGCATAGCCCAAATACACCCATGAAACCAATTAACCCCCATATGTCTTTGGAATGTGCGATGAAACCAGTACATCCAGATGCAGAGAGAACATACAAACTCCTTATAGACAGCACCGGATTCGAACCTTGGTCACTGGTGTTCTAATAGCACTGTGCTAATTGCTAAACTAACCATGCCACAATAATCTGGAACACCCATGTAAAATCAATTGGAAGAACAAAGGTTTTTTAAAATTATAATACCATATCATTTTCTATACTTGGTCATTTAAAGACTTTCTTTTGCCTCCAATTGATTATTGTGGCACGGTTAGTGTGGTGGTTACCACAATGCTATTATATGGAATGGTATGATATGGTATGCTATTGTATGATATTATATTGTAAGATATATTAGCTACAATAGAAAACATTAAATTTATAAAACTACGAAATAATGTAAGAAAGGAAGAAATCCCATCTCAGAAGCAGCACAACCAAACGAAGAATTAATTTCCTTTCATTTTACCTCAGTGATAGGTTTTCATGGCCACTTCATCTTTTAACGCCCCCATTCCTTGGTTGGAATTTGAACTCCCAACTTTCGAACTCAGAGGCTGGAGTACTGTCAAGTGTCCCAGTGGCAGTGCAGTTACAGCTGATACCCTTCTCCCTTACATAGAAACCCACTTAGAACTATATGTGGAACCTCTCAAGTGCCACAGATTCCTTCACCTCTATTTTTTTATTTGTTTTATGATTAAATTAAATAGGGGGAAATGAGTACAATCTATTCCATTTTCATATTTGAAAAAAAAATTGATCTAAAATTAAACTCCTTTCAGCTTCTTCACTCACACAGCTTTTAAACATTCATTCACTCAAGCTTTCTTGAATCTCCTTATTAAATGAAATGCTTGCAATTACTCTTTTCTATGAATTATTCATGGGAGATTAAAATGGGATTTGTTTAAGTGAGCATTTGATGGCCAGTGTGGATTTCATGGGCTGGAACCCTTTTCTGAACTATGTTAGTTTAAGACTCTTTGACGAAATCAGAAGGTTTTAGTTTGGGACCCATATTGAAGAATAATGTTTTATGGTTCTAATTCAGAAATAAATAGAACCCTGCCCTTTGTCCTAGGAAGCAATTACAACAGATTTTATGCTATCATAATTACCATGTATGCAAAATGGTTGACATTACATTACATAGTATTTCATTGCTTCTAATACATTTTCACATGTCCTGATAAAGCAGTCCTGCTTTTTGCTCATACCTTGATGAATGGCTCAGGCCCGAATTGTTCATTACTCTTCACTTTCTATAGATACTGTTTTTCTCCAGCTCTCTTGTGTATTGTACTGATATTTCCCTCGGTGCTTTGCAAAGGCAACCCCCAGCTTTACTTTATTCTGCCTTCAGACTTTCCATTGAAAGGTACTGAATTTCTGACAATATTTGAACATACTATTTTGCAAAAGGACTAAAGAACAATGAGTGCAAAGATAGATTATATGACTGGAATGAAGTGAGAAATTGCAAAACAGTCTGTGGAAAAATAACCCATTAATGCTTCAGGCTGAAAATCCTTCATCAGATTTGCCAAAGGGATCTCAGCTCTGATGAAGGGTCTATGGTGAAATGTTAACTCTGCCACTCTTTCTGCAGAAGCTGATTGACTGCTGAGTATTTGCATTATTTGGTTTTATTTCAGCTTTTCATGATGGTAGTGCACTGTGGAGTGCAGTAGATCAAGGTGATCTGATAATACAGAAACATATTTCCCTGAAAGTGGCGTCAAAGGTGGATAGGGTTGTAAAGAGAGCTTTATGGCATATTGGCCTTCATAAATCAAAGTGTTGAGCGTCAGAGTTGGGGTGTTACAATAAAGTTGTATAAGACATCGATGAGGCCAAATTTGGAGTATTGTGTGCAGTTTTGGTAATCTAACTACAGAAAAGGTATCAGTAGGCGTTTTCACACTACCGGGGAGCAGTGACCCTACTTTCTCCTGGTGAAATTCCCAGGAATTCAGGACCTCCCGGACCTTTCACATCGTAGTCCAAATTCCCGGTAATTTGGCCACCCCGACAATTTAGGAGGGGGTCCTGCCCCCAAATTGATGGTGCGTTACACAAATTCACCCCTATCCGTCAGTTTCTCACTCACCTGCCCCTCATTCCCTCCCTCTCCCCCTGGCCGCCCATCACCCGTTGCCCTCACTGCATCCCCTCCCCATGCCTCGACTCCCCCTCCCCTTGCTTCAGCATGTCGTGTCAGTGATACAATGTGAGATGAATGGTCAACTTCGTTTCCCATAATTACTCACGCAGCTGGAAATGCTCTGTAAAATCCAGCTGCGTGAGGGATTATGGTTAATGAGGATGGCCATTCATCCCATATTGTGTTGCTGTCGCAACATGCCGAAGCGGCCTCCTGTTGTCAGGAGGTAAGTATCTTTTAATTTTAATCGCCAATGTGATGTCACAAAGCTTCCCTGCTTGGCCATTTGCCTTTTCACATTGGAGGGAGAGGGTGGGCCAGGGAAATTTCCTAGGGCCACAGACCCGTTTAGAATTCATGGGCCAACGTTTTCACACCGCAAGTTCATGGGAGGGTTCCTGGGAAAATTTCCAGGGAATCTCCATTTTACAATGTAGTGTAAAAAGGCCTAATAAGAGAGAAAGTGTGCAGAGAAGATTTACTAGGATGTTGCCTGGACTTCAGGAACTGGGTTACAGCAAAAGGTTAAGCAGGTTAGGACTTTATTCCCTGGAGCATAGAAGAATGAGGGGAAATTTGATCGAGAAATATAAAATCATGAGATGTTTAGATAGAGTAAATGCAAGAAGGCATTTTCTACTGAGTATAGGTGAGATACAAACCAGAGGACATGGGTTAAGGTGAAAGTTTAGGGGAATATTAGGAGGAATATCTTTGCACAGAGAGTAGTGGCGGTGTGGAATGAGTTGCCAGCTGAAGTGGTGAATGCAGGGTCAATTTTAACATTTAAGAAAATATTGGACATGCATATGGATGGGGGGTGGGGATATGGAGGGCTGTGGACTAGGTGGGACTAGGCAGGATAATAGTTCAGCACAGACTAAACGGCTGAAGGGCCTGTTTTCTGTGCGTCAATGTTCTATTAAAAACACACCGAAATTCTGGAGGAACTGAGACAGGTTTTTCAGCGTCCATAAAAACAAAGGCCTGAGCCCTTCTTCAAGGGAATAAGCAGAATGAGGCAGAAACAGGAAATCTCTGAAAATCTCAGAATTCAGACAATGCTGGCTGGGGGAAGAATCCAGACCAACAAAAGGTGTTAATTGGATAGGATAAGAGGAGAGGTAAGAATTTATCATGTCTGTGCAAAGGGAGACATGGAAGGGAGAGACGGAGCTGGAGGAAGGCGACAGAGAAGAAGTGGGGGGGGGGTGTTTAATGAAAGCCAGAGAAGTCGATATTAATGCCATCCATTTGGAGGATGCCCAGTCAGAAGATGAAGTGTTGTTCTTCCAAGGTGTGAGTGGTGAAACATGTCAGCAAGGGAATGGGATGGGGAATTGAAATGGGTGGCCGCTGGGAATTGACGCTATTGCAGCGGAAAGAGATGAAGTGTTCAACAAGGTGAACATCCAGTCTCTCCGATGTAGAGGAGATGACAACAAGAGAACCAGATGCAGTAGATGACCCTGCAGATTCACAAGTGAAAGTACTGTTTGGGGCCCAGAATGGTGATGAGAAAGGAAGATTGGGCATAAGTGGAGCATTTCCTGTGATCACAGGTATAGGTACCAAGTGGACGATTGGTGGGGAGGGAGGAGTGGACAAGGGAGTCACGGAGTGAGCGGTCCCTGCAGGGGGAGGAGAGGGGATTATATGTCTTGTGGTAGGATCATATAGTACGGTGGTGGAAATGGCAGAGGAGGATATCTTGGATGTGGAGCCTGGTGGGGTGGTAGGTGAGGATAAGAGGAATCCTGTCCTTGTTGTGTGTGGGCGCGGAGGGGGCCAGGGCAGATGTGCAGGTAATGGAGGTGAACACTGAGTTGATGGTGGGAGAGGGAAAGCCACATTGTTTGAGGAAGGATGGCATCTTTGATGATCTGGCATGGAAGTCCTCATCCTGGGTGCAGTTATGATGGAGGCGGAGGAATTGAGAGAATGGAAGGGATCAGAGTGCGATGAAGTATAGTTGAAGTCGCTGTGGAAGTTGGTGTGTTTGTAGGAGAAACTGCAGTTTCTGATTTTCGAAAGGTACACTGGAGCCAGGTGAGAAAAGGTGATAAAGGGTAAAACTGATTACTTTTGCTTTCTTGTCACTTGGTCTAAATTGCAGAATTCTTTAATAGCATTGGATTACTTTCAAGTCTGCTCACCTCCATCTTCTCAAGGGCATTTAGGTATGTCCAATACCCAATGATATAGTTATTGATGCCCACATCCAAAATGAATTATCTTAAAAAATTGTAATATCCTTTATTGAAAACAAAGATCTATTATTTTTTTTGACATCATAAATGGACTGTCTACATGATTGCTAAGTCACATTTTACACTGGGATATTTGTGAATATTTATTATCTATCTATATTGTCTTGTTTTAATTCAATTAAGTATCCAATTGTAGTTCTTTTATTACAAATGCCTGTTGAGCTGCAGGAAGAATGTTGGTACACTTGGTCATTGTACAATCTACATGCCAATAAGCTCATTATCATTAAGAAGTTTTCACCTTTGTGTATATAAATGAGAAAATCTTAATTAATATTACTCTTTTATAAAGGAAATCTGGAATAAAAGTTACATAATTTAACCTAATGTTTGAAATAATGTCTGGATTGTTATTATCTCAGGAGGCACTTTACGATGTGTTATTCTCTCCCTTTTCCCTCTGTACATGACTCACTGTGCAGGATCAGAAAGGACAGCAGCCCCGGCCTTGCAAAATGTTGGAAGATTTATTTACCTCCATCTTCTTGTTAATCATGTTAACCTGGGTGGTTGGAGTCTTTGAAGATAGAGTCTGCTTTTTTAAGTCACCACTTCATGTAGATGTCCTTGATGGAGTGAAGTCTGGTGCTTATGATGTTGCAGGCCAAGTTAACAACCCTCTGGAGTTTATTCTTGTCCTGAGTGTTGGCGGCTCCGTACTAGACAGTGATGCAACCATTCAGAATGCTCTCCACTGTACACCTGTAAAAGTTTTCAAGAGTCTTCGGTGACATGCTGAATCTCCTCAGACACCTCACAAAGTATAGACACTGGCGAACCTTCTTTGCGATTGCATCAACATGGAGGTCCCAGGACAGATCCTCATAGACGTTGACACCCAGGAATTTGAAGTTCTTGACCCTCTCCACTATTGAGCCCTCGATGAGGACTGCATCATGTTCACTACACATTAACAACTCTGTTGTAGAGAGAGTGAAGAGCATCAAGTTCTTCGGAGTTCACTTAACTAATGACCTATCGTGGACACTCAACATCTCCTCACTTGCCAGGAAGGCTCAATAGTCACTGCACTTCCTGAGAAGACTGAAGTGGGCAAGGCTACTGGCCACTATTATGTCAACCTTCTATAGGAGCTCTATCGAGAGCATCCTGGCCGGATGCATCACAGGGTTGTACAGTTGCTGCAGAGAAATGGATCAGAGGTCCATCCACAGGACCATAAGAGTGGCAGAGAAAATCACTGGAGTCTCCTTCCCCTCCATCGACGTGATCTACTGGGATCGTTGTCTGAAGAGAGCACATAAAATCATTGAGGACCCCTTCCACCCTGCACACAGCATAATTCAGCTGCTCCTGTCCAGGAAGTGATACAGGAGTATCAGAGCCAGCACCACCAGGATGAGGAACAGCTTCTTCCCACATGCAGTGAGAATGCTGAATGCCCAAAAGAACTAAGAACTGCTCACATTAAACATGTGAGACTCTCATTTGTACAAAGAAATGTTTATTTATTTATTTTTATTGCTATAGTACTTGTCCTGTATATTTATTATTTGACTATATGTGTGGTACGTCTGGTTGTTTGTCTGCATGTTTTTGCACCAAGGACTGGAGAACGCTGTCACAGGTTGTACTTGTACAATCAGATGACAATAAACTTAAACTTGACTTGAAAGTGGAGATGCCGATGTTTTTATCAGCTGGTTGGAGAGTGCCCAGATGTTGTTCCTCCAATTTGTGGATAGCCTCTGTTTTTGGCAATGCATGAGACCACAGATAGACACGTCAGTGCAGGAATGGTATGTGAAATTAAAATGATTGGCCACTGGGAGGTTCCTATCGTTGCAGCAGACAGAGCAAAGGTACTCAATGAAACTATATCCCAGTCCACATCCTGTCTCTCCAATGTAGGAGAGGTGATGATGGGAGTACCTAATGTAGTTGATGATCCATGGTTGGCGCCAAGGGGGGGGGGGGGGCATCTGCGGGCATTGTCTTCCCCCTCCATACAGTCACGGTCACCCCGGCCATCAGACCCACCTCACTCCCTCCCATGTCAGTAGCATCTAGGTTGACGCATGCTAACAACTATCCACCACCCCCAAACACGTCATTAGCTTGTATCAAGCATCAAAAGTGACACTAGATGCAATAAATAGAGCATCCTTGTGTCCCAAGTTGGAGGGGGTGGCTGGCTTTAATAACAGGTAGGTAGGTAGGCCCTGGCTTGCACCCCCCTCCCCCAGTCCAAAGGTAGGTCCTTGCAAGCACACCCCACCCCCCCATCATCGACACCCCCCCCAATTCTAATTTGCTAATATCCCTCTTTCCTCTCTATTTTCCACAAGCATAGCTCCCTTGTCCACTCCTCCCTTCCCACAAATCTCCCACTCGGTACCTACCCATGTGACTGCAAGAAAAGCTACACTTGGATCCACATCTCCTCCATCTTCATTCAGCACCAAAAACAATCCTTCCAAATGAAGCAGCATTTCACTTGTGAATCAACAGGAGTCACCTTTAAGATTCCACCTGGGAACTCCCCAACCAGATGTCATTAAAATCAGTTTTTCCAGTTTAGTTAAACCCCTCTCTTGGGTGTCCCTCTTTTTCTATCCCTCAGTCTCCTTCCCTCAAGCTCCCCATCTTCATCCCATTCAGAAAGCTACCCCCTCCCCATCACTTTTCAGATTTTTTTTCTCTTCTCACCTCTGATTTCTTATCTGTTAGAGTTACAACAAAAAGAAAGGCGAATTAAGTAAGAGCATCAGGAAATACACTGTAAAAAAACACAAAATGCCGGAGAAGCTCAGCAGTGTCCTTTATGTAGCAAAGGATAAGATACATAACTGATGTTTCGAGCTTGAGCCCTTCATCAAGGTATGACAAAATGCCAGCAGGCATCTGAACAAAAGATGCTGGGGGGGGGGGGGGGGGGTGTGGGGTTCAAAGGCAGGAGATGATAGGTGGAGAAAGGAGGGAGGGGACAGCAGCACTGAGGGGGAGGAAGGATGGCTGAGTGGGTAGATGAAATGGAAGGACAGGAAACGGGTAGAGAAAATAAAAGGCAAGCAGGTCTAATAGAAAACAGTAAAGTCAATGTTAATACCATTGTGGTGAAACCACTATTATATATGTAAATACTATGACCCTGCTTTCACTGGCTGGCTCGTGACATCTCCCCTTTATCCCCCATAAAGGCTGTTGTGCCACAACCCTGCCTCCACTTCGAGTCCAGGTCAGGGAAAGCCAGCAACACAAGGGATGCTGTCAATCCCTTGCTAATAAAAGCCTTCAGTTCCAGTAACTTCAGTCTTCACGTATTTGACCGTGCATCCATTTTATTAGCAAGACTTTGTTTCTTCGGAACACGGGACAAATACTTGAAGCTGGACCGCCTAGAAATCGACCCGAGAAAACCTGAAGCAGCTGACAAATTCACTCTCTGGCGCCGCTGTTTCGAAAGATTCCTCGCAGCTTCTGAAGCTATGATCCAGGACAACGAAGACAAGCTCCATCTGCTATTTTCGTACATCGGGCACCAAATCTACTGGATGGTCCGGAACTGCCAGACACCATGGACACCCTGAAAGACCAGTCCAAGGTACAGGTGAATGAAGTCTATGCACAGCACATACTCCACTCGCGCGGGCAACAACCCAGGGAAACATTCAGTGACTTTGTCAGGGCCCTGCAGGAGCTTGCAACTGCCAGGCTGTGAGTCCAGAACAGTACACCCAGCTGCTGATTAGAGACACCTGTGTAGCAGACGTCCACTCCAATTATGAGGCAGGGGCTACTAGAGCAGAAAAGACGGAGCCAACCTCAAACAATCGAACTGGCAAACACTCTGGAAGTGGCCATCCTCAACGCAGAATCATTCTCCAGCAAATACACGGCTGCCTTGTGGGGGACATGGTGCCACCACCTTGGGAGATGAGATTGCAAACCCTCCCCCTGCCCCAAACCGACCTCTGCAGCAGTTAGCGACCACCCAAGATGCTACTTCTGCGGTCAGGGCAAGCATCCAAGGAAATGCTGCCCTGTCAAGGATGCCGTCTGCTCCAACTGCGGGAAGAAGGGACACTTTGCAAAGGTCTGTAAATCTAAGAAAACCCCCAAACCCAGCAGCGCCGTGTGTGAATGGGGGCCGACATCTTTAATGCAGTCACTTCTTCTGCCACTTCCGGGGACCTGGAATGCCAGCGCGCGCATGCCATGGAGATCACCGATTTGATACCATCACTTCCGTATTCTCCCTCTTCCCTTCAGGCGAATGATGACTGGGCTGCATGCACACCATGGGGCCTGCCATCTTATCGGACTACTGGCAGCCAACTGAACTCTTCAGACAATGAGCTGACACTGGTATCGGTAACCCCGGATCAACACAGATGACACCAAATCTCCAGAGCCATGATGGACGTCCAGGTAAAATGCTGCCCTATTGCTTGCCAATTCGACAGTAGAAACATGGTGAGCATCATTCACCCAAACACCATACAGCACTATTCCCTGCGGTGCAGCCCGAGAGGCACAGTGTCCCTAGCCTCCAAATCACCCATTTTTTCCCCTACCTCCATCGAGGACATCAGAACACTGACCAAAAATTGCCGAGTCTGCACGGAGTGCAAGCCACGCTTCTACCAACCTAACTGGTCACATCTGATCAAGGCCATTCACCCCTTTTAACGTCTGAGAATGGACTTCAAAGGACCCCTACGTGTATTTCAACAACATCATTGTGGTTCTGCTTTGCCATCCCCTGCCCATACATGACTGCAGCTACCATCACAAAGGCTCTGAACAATCTGTTCACCATTTTCGGATACCCCTGTTATGTCCACAGCAACGGGGGTTCATCCTTCATGAGCGACAAGCTGCATCAATATTTGCTGTCCAAGGGCATTGCCTCTAGCCGGACCACCAGCCAGAACCCCAAAGGGAATAGCCAGGTGGAGAGGTAGAATGGCACGGTCTGGAAGGCAGTACTACTGGCCTCCCCGCTCCACTGGAAAGAAGTCCTCCCAGAGGCCCTCCATGCTATCCGGTCCCTCCTGTGCATGGCCACCTACGAGACACCTCACGAGAGACTCTTTACATCCCCTAGGAGATTGGCGTTGGGAACGACCTTATCCAGCTGGCAGATGTTCCCTGGGCCCGTTATACTTCACAAGCATGTGAGGACCCATAAGTCCGAACCTCTGGTTGAGTGGGTCCAGCTGTGCCACACTAATCCACAGTATGCCTAAGTGGCATTCCCGAATGGACACGAGGACACAGTACCCATCTGGGACCTGCACACACGGGAGCATCTGGACCTCCCCCTTCAACCAACCGACATGTATGCACCCCCCCCCCCCCAGCTCTCCAGGGCCTCAGTCCCCTACCCCCACCACTCCGGCCAATCCGGCAGCTGACACACACACTCCCACCCTCCCGGCTCAACCAAACATTCCAGGTGGGCTAATTGAGATGGAGCAACCACAGCCGTCAGAGACCACCACATACCACTGGACAGGGGCACGCAGGTCACAACACCAAAGGAGGCTGCCAGACAGATGGAACTTATGAGGTCACCTGACTGCACCACATCCCATCCCCCAGGACATCTTTTTAAAAGAGGGGGTGAATATGTTGAAACCACAATTGTGTATGAAAATTACATGACCTTTTATGTTTGACGCTCACTGGCTAGTTCATGACTCGTCCCCTTTATCCCCAATAAAGGATGTCATGCCACAAGCCTGCCCCCGACTTCGAGTCGGGGTCAGGGAGAGCCAGCAACACAGGGGATGCTGATTGTCAGTAACTTCAATCTTTGTGCATCAGCCATCAGGATGGAGAGTGCGCAGACGGAAAATAAGGTGCTCCTCCAGTCTGCAGGTGGTCAGGGTGGGATAGTACACATGGCTACGGACGGACATGCGAGCATGGGAGAGTGACTCAGAATTGATGTGATTGACCACAGGGAGGTCGCTGTGGGTTCCAAACAGAGCAGAGGTGCTGAGTGATCTCCCAGTCTACGACCGGACTCTCCGATGTCCAGATGGTACATCGGGAATTTTTTTCTTGGCCAACACGCCTTACCTCCCAACGTCAAAGTGCAGATGGAAGGAGTGAAACATGAAAGCCTGCTGGCTCTCTGATATGGGAAGAATACAAGCATGCTGGAGGAACACACCAGGTCACACAGCACCCATATTAAAGATATTAAACCAACGCTTTGGTCTTGAGCCCACTTAAAGTGGGCATCATTCTTCAAGCCTCATGACCTGTTATTTCCAGAAAGATAAGGCAAGAGAAATAAAATTCTGCGCAAAGTTTGGACTTTATTGCCCACTTTAATGTGGGCTAGAGGGGTGCAGAGCACATCCTGTTTCAATCCACCATGCATGTTCAGGTCATTCACAATCCAGGATTACTACTAACATGTTTTGACCAGCGAAACTTCACTAAAGCATGGACTGCCCGTGGCGAAGTGACGCTGCAACTCCCCTCCGCCCCCCGCGGGGGAAGAAAACACAGAATCACGTGATCTTCCAAAGTTGGACCAAAGTTTACTTTTCCTTTTGGTCTCTCCCCGTTTTTTTTTCGTTCACACGTTGCGGGAGCAGCGCCTGCGCAGTGCGGGATCGGAGCCGGGACAGGCTGGAGCTCGGATCCGCCGAAGGGACGGAGATGGCACCGTGAGGGGAGGGCAGGCAGCGGCCCCGGCACCTCTCCAGCCCCGGCCGGCGCAGGTGGGTCAGTGGGGCCAGGTGTGGCAGAGGTTGGTGGGGACAGGGGGATTGGGGGAGGTGCTCTGTGTGGGTGAAAGCCTTTTGTTTCCTTGTCTTCTGTGCTGGCTTGACGTGAATGAGCAGCTGTGGCCACGGCTGGCTCCCTCGGGTCCAACAACGCGAGGCGCACGGAATGTTTCCTGGGAGACCGGCCCGGGGGTGGGAAGCAGCTCCCGGGATCTCGACCCAACTTTACTATTGTGTGTTGGAAATTTGGGACAGAGGCGGAGAAAAGGAGGTTTAGCACGCGTGGGGAAGGGGTCTGGCATGCATGGAAAGGATTTAGTTTGCAGTTTTGTTTATTGTATTCACATTTGTTTGTAATAACATGTATAACTTAAACAGCAAACAAGTTTCCAGATGGATTGAGTTCGGCTTTCAAACGTTCTCGTTTGTGATTCAGTAAATGAATGCATTTTCGTTTGAGCAGCTCAATGTTCCCCCTACCCCCACATATCCTCCTTTCCTCTCTCCACCCCCAGTCCCTTTTGGTCATTGCTGGCAGCTTGCTCCAGCAACTGCAGTGATCTTCTGCCTTTGTGTATTTTACAATTTTGTCGTTCTTGTTTTATTTTGACAAGAAACTAAAGCAAGGCAAAGCAAATCCTGTTCAATTGGGGGGGGGGGGGACTGGACACACAGCCTTTGATCTGCTCGATAAATCTCTTGGAGTTGAAGCTGACTTGTTAGCTCTGAAATGTGCAATTGCTATTAAGGCTGTCAAAATACTTCATGCTGAATAATGAGTACATCTGTAATGTGAAACATCTAATTAAAATTAAAGGTGCGCAATCAATATTCCGTTGGGTTTCAATCCATTAACACAATCATGCCCTTGGCTATCGAGGTTTATGAAGTGTTTTGCTGTCTTAGAATCCCATGATTTCTGGTTGGAATTTCTTTTTTTTGTGTTTGTAACAAAAATAATCTTTTAAAATATTTGACACACTTGTATTATGGGAAATGCTTTGGTTTAATCTATCCAATGAATCTTGCTTGCGTTGGAAAGAGAAGTGTATGCAAGCCTCCAAATGTGGTTTAACTAAAAGAAAGAAAATTGGAGACGTCTTTTGCTGTTTCTCTTTGCAGTCTTCAATTGTGCTGTTTGATGGATGCACTTTTCATCCTTTTGTATCTGTAAATCCTACAATGTTTCATATGATCATTTACACAGACTGTGCAGGCAACCTATTAACTAAGGGTTGAACTATTAGGGCCATTTAACAGATTCAGGCAGGCACATGGATGAAAGAAAAATAGAGGGTTACGAGGTAGGAAGGGCTTAGCTTTTTTAGGTAGGTATGTACACTGTAGGTTGGCACAACATCGAGAGCTGAAGGGCCTGTGCTGTGATGTTCTTCTCATTATACCTTCAAGAATCCTGCATGTTTTTTTGCTGACAAGGTGACCTGAAGGACACCTGCTCTCCATGGTGCTTTTGCTGTGCCTTTTTTGGGGGGGAAAATTTCTCCTTTTCCAATGCTTGCACTTGAACTTGTGGATCTCAGAAGAATATCTCCAAAAATAAGAGATATATTGTTCCTGTTTAGTTCTGGTCAATATGTGATATTGTTACAGGGAGGAAATGGTGGTTCTGGGGTTTTAATTGTATCTGTGAGCACAACAGTTGATTTAGTCCATATTTCAAAACTTCATTCAGGAGCCAATAGACAGACAATAGGTGCTCGAGTAGGGCAATTGGCCCTTCGAGCCAGCACCGCCATTTATCAGATCATGGCCGATTTTTCCCTTTCAATAACCAATCCCACCCTTATCCCCTTAACTCCCCTGCTCACAAGAGCCTTATCCAACTCATCTATCCAATGAATCTGCCCTCCACTACCCTCTGTGGCAATGTATTCCACAGACCCACAACTCTCTGGGTAAAGAAAAATTCTCCTTATTTCTGTCTTAAATGGCCTTCCCTGTATTCTTAAACTATGCCCTCGAGTCCTAGTCTCTCCCATCATTGGGAACATGTGCTCTGATTTCACCCTGTCAAGCCCTTTGATAATCCTAAATCATGTCTCCCCTCATTCTTCTAATCTCCATATCATATAGTCCAAGTCTTTCTAACCTATCCGCGTATGACAATCCTGCCATCCTGTGAAATAACCTCGTAAACCTGCACTGCACTTCCTATATAGCAGTTTGATGTGGGCAATCATGTCTCTCCATCTGTCATGATCTCTGACCCTCTGAATTGTAGTTGTTGCCTCCTCAGTTCTCCTTCAGTGAAGGCTCCATCCTTGAGCTGAGACTGTAGTCAATGCTGAGTTCGTGATTGCACAAGGGCAAAATACTGCAGTGGTTTCCTGTTTCCTTCTTCAGTTGCAGTTTCTATTCTGGATGGGTAACCCTGGCCATTGGTCAGCAGATTCATTTGCCCAGCAGTTTTGGTTTTACAACCTTAAATTCCAATCTGTAGAATCTGCTTGAATAATAAAAAAAAATCCATCATCTGCAATCCATGGCTTCACATGACCCTGATTATGAGGCTAAAAAAGTACTACACCTTACCCAAGGGTGACCTGTAGGCTGTGGGATGGAAGGAGCACCTTACATTTCCTTTTGCTGAGCAATTGTACAGCACTGACACCTGTGAACTTAAATTGATGGTTAGTTGTGTGCAACATTCCTTTAGACAGGTAATTTGCTTCTTGGGATCCTTTCTGCTGTGGAGGCCAAAGGGGCTCTATTCTGTTGAACAGTGGTGTCACAAGGCTGGACATTTTATTGGTAATGGGTAAGTGCACCAGGGAGTGCAGATGAGCAAGCAAGCTACATGTAGTTGATCAATAGTGTTGGCTGCAGGACATGTACAATTTATGACTGAAGTAAACAGCCATGGTCGTGGTGAATAGAGTTTATTGTCATATTCGCACGTACAGTGTACAGATGCACCAAAATTCCTACTTGCTGCCGCCACACACGGAAAGATGCACTTACTACAATAGTATAAAGTAAATTACCTCAGAAAGCCAAGATGGAAAAAGAGACAGATAAATATAAAAGGACAAATAAAGAAATGTTCATAGTTGTGAGAAAAAAGTGTTCCAATCGTGCAGACCAATCTTTTAGTGGGTTATGAATGAAATGAATATCCAGAACCAGATATTTAATGATTGCAATCAGGTCCCACCAGAGCAATCCCATTTTAGTCCATTAAAAAATAACAGCACTGGAATAGTCCATTTGGCCCACGTGTCTGCACCCAACATGATGACTAAATCAAACTAAAACCCTGCTGCTTTCACAAGATACATATCCCCCTGTTACCTGCATGTTTATGTGTCTCTGCTGCTTCCACCACTACTCCTAGTAATCCTTTCCAGACGTACATCACTCTATGCATCAAAGAAAAATTGCCCCGCATTGCTTTTAAACCCACCCCCTCACCTGCTCCACACATTAAACGTGTGTCCTCCAACATTTGACAGTTTTACCCTGGGATAAAGATTCTGAGTGTCTACTTGATCAACTCCTGTCATAATTTTATGATCTATCAGAAGTTCTTCCCTCCCCTCAGCCTCTGATGCTTCAGAAGAAACAATCCAGATTTGTCCAACCTCTCCCTATAACTCGCACACTCCAAACCAGGCAACCTATTGGTAAATCTCTTCTGCACCCTTTCCAAAGCCTCCACATCCCTCCTGTAAAAGGGAAACCAGAATTGTACACGATTCTAGTGCCAAACTAGAGTCTTATCAAGCTATAGTAATCCATAAATGATATACTCCATTCCTCCTCTTTTTTTCTGGCACCTTGAAAACTTGTTCCTTGTCACATGACCATCGACTCTTATTTTTTTCAGCTATTAACTGACAGAGGGGTAACTTTGAGCAGCATCTTATTGGGAGAGCAGGTGGATACCAGAAAGCCTGAGTGGTCATGGAGAGTGCGCAAACTCCACACTGACAGCATCCAACATCAGGATCGAATCTGCGCCCCTGAAGCTGCGAGTCAGCGGTGGTGAAGTAAATTCTGAAAGCCTTGGCACTTGGAAGTAGATTGATTACAAAAGGGGTCAGAGAGATGAGACATCTTGAAGGATTATAGAGCAGGAGCAGATTGCTGGTAGTGATCCTGGCTGAGATCTTAGACATTATTATATTTTCAGAACCTTCATTTTACTTGTTTTTTGAGTAGCAGGTGAAGCGGGGGTGCACTTACTGGAATAGGTATCAGTTACAAGTTGAAGTTTATTATCATCTGACTGTACATGTGCAACCAGACGGAAGGGTTTCTCCCGCCACATTTTTATTGCAAGGCAAATACACACCTATTAACCTGACAAAGGGCCCAGGCCCAAAACGTTGATTACCCTTTACTTCCTATGGATGCTGCATGACCTGCTGAGTTTCTCCAGCATGCCCAGTATTCTCCAGTATTGCACTTGACCCCGACATCTGCAGGCTCTCTTGTCTAACTCTATTCCGTGTACTTGATAACCTAACTGGGAGTCACCACTGTTGATTACCTCTCATTCGTCCCATGGGGAACAGAAATCAACAAAAAATGTCATCAGGGGTTTAATCTGGAAAATGGATTGGGGCCCTGATGTCAAAGAAGGAATTAAGAAAAAACTACTTGTAAGTGGGTTGTTCATTAATAATTTTGGGGTTAGTGAGAGTTGGTGGGGGGGGGGGGAGAGGAGAAGTGGAATGCTGCAACTTCCATACGATAGAGTTCAGCAATCAGTTGGATCATTGATGTTGGGTGCTGGAGGACTGGGTGATGTTTTTGAAGAAGTAGATTCTTATCATCAATGTTAAATTAAGTTTATTTATGGTCCAAGCAATTGTTTTCTGTTTGAATGCCAAAGCAGAGATGGAATTAGTAGATGAAACTTGAAGAACAAGGAAATAATGGCATGCTAGTGTCACAAAATTTGCTCATTGGCCAGGGAAAGCCATGGGGGAAACTGAAGGCAAAATAAAAACCATGTGGTGAATTTATTGGGGCAAGAGAAGGCAAGGGTATAAATGATAGAGATAACTATGTACGATCAGATGCACAACACCCACTACTTGGCGGCTGGAACTTGCCAGAAGAAGCTTCGTCTCGAATGGCAATGCTTCTGCTCTCTGTTAACAAGAACTAGTGAGAAAGAAAGCCAGAGTTTGAGGGGTAATGTTTCAATGGCTAATGTATTGTTTGGCAATAAATGCTCACATTAACAATGCCACCCATATATATCTTGCAAGTAAATTTAAATATAAGTATGGCCCCACTGGGTATAAGTATGGTGGTTCCAAGTAATCCATGAATAAATAAATTGTTTCAAAATAGGATCATTCTCCGCAAAAGCACCACTGTGGCAAGATTCCATCGCATATTTATGTCCTCATCCCTTAAGTGCCATGCAAGCATGAGGATTGTGGAACCTTGTTATTTTCAAAAAACAAACGCACATTTGCGTGCTCAATCACAAAATGGCTTTAAATGGAATATTAGAGGGCCCCCGAGGATTATACTTTTCCCTCTGGATTTGCAGAGGGTAAGTTGCCAAAAAAACTGAGCAACGCAAGAATTTTTGAAAGGGGGTCGGGCAGCACCAGAAATTAGTGTCCTCTGGAGTCAGATAGAGACTGGCAGGGATTTGTGTTGCCGAATTGTCTTTCCATTGTGGTAAGTGAAATAGCGTGAGTGCACGTGAAGAGTTTAAAGAGCTCGATTAATTGTTTGGTGCTTCAAGCAGCTTGGTGACCTATTTCTACTTTCCCAGGCAGCAGACACAGCCTGCTTCCCTCTCATGGTTTTGTTACACAAATCCTGCTCCTGTGATGTTGTAAATATTCTCCTGGTGTAATTTTAATTTGAACTTGAATTTGTGATCCAGAATCAATAAAGCTCTACGCTTTGAAATCTTCATTACAACTGATCCAATATACTTTACATTTTATTGGGTATTAAAAATCACGTTGTGTGCTGGGCTTCTGTACTTGTCAGCCTGCTGACTTAACAGTCCTGTGGCAGATCAAACAATTTTGTCCTGCGAAGAACTTTCAATTTTTTTTAAATTGTTGGAAGTTGTTTGAGAGTCCAAAGTGGAAGTGAGCAAGACCTATTGGATTTTTAGTTTTACTTCTCGTGGCTGATACTGGGGTCACACAGTGTTCAGAACTTAAAGGCAGTATATTTCCCAGGGATAGAGATTGCAGCCCCCCTTGGGATCTAGGATGACTTGCTTCCAATTGCTTTGCACTCAACATCACCAAAACTAAGGAGCTGATTGTTGATTATCTTTAAACATGAAAACAGAATCACTCTTTTAACTATCACTATTGACTTACTAATCTAACTTAACCCCCTTATTCTAAGCGCACATGTACGTAATGTGTGTGTAAGTTCAGCAAAGTTCTTTGATTCACAGTCCAATCTCACTTCTCATTCCTCCAAATTCACTGGCTGCAGGCAATTCTTATACTGTGCACAGAATTTAACATTTATAAAGTTCACCAGGCTTTGGTGCTTGAAAGGTAAATGGTTACCGCTCAGAAAGGTTCTTGTCGGTTTTCAGAGGGAGATTTGTTGTTCCTTTTTAATCAGCAACTTCAGTGTCTGGCTGACGAAACTTGGCCCATCAGGGTTCTCCAGATGATAACCTCTTTCTTTTAGGTCACCACAGAGTTCCATTTTGTTTCCCTTATTCCAAGTGAAACATTAGATAGCCAGTCCTCTCCTGTTGCATGAACGACAGGGTTTTGACCAGACCGTCTTGCAACTGGGCTTTCCATAAGATTGCCAGCTTGTCCTGTTCCAGTCCCAGCTGCTGTCTGCTGGCTGTAACTCTGTACAAGTGATCTCTGTGTGCCTCTCTACCCCCATCTCTACCCCCCTCTCTACCCCCCCTCTCTACCCCCCTCTCTACCCCCCTCTCTACCCCCCTCTCTACCCCCCCTCTCTACCCCCCTCTCTACCCCCCTCTCTACCCCCCTCTCTACCCCCCTCTCTACCCCCCTCTCTACCCCCCTCTCTACCCCCCTCTCTACCCCCCTCTCTACCCCCCTCTCTACCCCCCCTCTCTACCCCCCTCTCTACCCCCCTCTCTACCCCCCTCTCTACCCCCCTCTCTACCCCCCTCTCTACCCCCCTCTCTACCCCCCTCTCTACCCCCCTCTCTACCCCCCTCTCTACCCCCCTCTCTACCCCCCTCTCTACCCCCCTCTCTACCCCCCTCTCTACCCCCCTCTCTACCCCCCTCTCTACCCCCCTCTCTACCCCCCTCTCTACCCCCCTCTCTACCCCCCTCTCTACCCCCCTCTCTACCCCCCTCTCTACCCCCCTCTCTACCCCCCTCTCTACCCCCCTCTCTACCCCCCTCTCTACCCCCCTCTCTACCCCCCTCTCTACCCCCCTCTCTACCCCCCTCTCTACCCCCCTCTCTACCCCCCTCTCTACCCCCCTCTCTACCCCCCTCTCTACCCCCCTCTCTACCCCCCTCTCTACCCCCCTCTCTACCCCCCTCTCTACCCCCCTCTCTACCCCCCTCTCTACCCCCCTCTCTACCCCCCTCTCTACCCCCCTCTCTACCCCCCTCTCTACCCCCCTCTCTACCCCCCTCTCTACCCCCTCTCTACCCCCCTCTCTACCCCCCTCTCTACCCCCCTCTCTACCCCCCTCTCTACCCCCCTCTCTACCCCCCTCTCTACCCCCCTCTCTACCCCCCTCTCTACCCCCCTCTCTACCCCCCTCTCTACCCCCCTCTCTACCCCCCTCTCTACCCCCCTCTCTACCCCCCTCTCTACCCCCCTCTCTACCCCCCTCTCTACCCCCCTCTCTACCCCCCTCTCTACCCCCCTCTCTACCCCCCTCTCTACCCCCCTCTCTACCCCCCTCTCTACCCCCCTCTCTACCCCCCTCTCTACCCCCCTCTCTACCCCCCTCTCTACCCCCCTCTCTACCCCCCTCTCTACCCCCCTCTCTACCCCCCTCTCTACCCCCCTCTCTACCCCCCCTCTCTACCCCCCCTCTCTACCCCCCTCTACCCCCCCCTCTACCCCCCCCTCTACCCCCCCCTACCCCCCCCTACCCCCCTCCCTCCCCCCTCCCTCCTCTCTGAGAAAAATGTCTGTTTGACTCTCTCTGCTTGCAAAACCACATGACTCTCTCCGCTATGCTCTTTCATCTGTTGCCTTTTGCAAACAGCAATCCATTAATGAAGTCACTTGAGTAGTCTTCAAAAGCTTTTGCAAAAACTCTGCAGCCGATACATCTTCCATGGGGCAGAGCTCCAATATTTTAAATAAGATCTGTTTTAAAGTATTTGTATGTGACTTACACTAACAAACCTTTCCCAATTTATCTCCCAAAAACATATCTATATACTCCGTCACAAATGAGTGATTGAGAAAAAGTAGACTGCTGTTAAATAGGTGTAGAAATGGCATGATGGATTTTCCTTGCAGGCAGAAAAAAAAGTGTCCTGAATGGCCTCTTCTACGTCTTAAGAAATATGAACCTTAATATATGACTGCTGAATTTCCTGCTGGCAGTTGAATAGGAAATTAAAATGTGGTTTTAAAAAAAAGATCCAGATTGGAACCGGTGATGAAATTTTAATTTTTTTAAAAATTAAGTTTTATTTACATCATGGTAGAAGCAGATTCCATCCATTGATACCAGGGCCACCCAATTACACCCAAATTAAACTATAGCCCATACATTTAGGAGCGTGGGAGGAAACCAGACCAACGGGGGAAAACCCACACAGACATGGGGAGAACGTGGAAACTCCTTGCAGACAGCGCTGGATTCCAACCCGGGTTGCTGATGTTGCAGTAGTGTCATGCTAACCAGTAGACTCACCATGCCAAGATATGGTAAATACGATACATATTACAGGAACAGACCATTCGGTGCATGTGTCTGTGCCAAACATAATGTCCAAATTAAACTAAAACTCTGCTGCTTGTACCTGATATCCTTCAAACCCCCTCATGTCTCTGTCTGGAAGTTTCCTGAATGCTACTATTGTCCTGGTTTCTGCCCCTACCCTGGCAGCAAGTTACAGATCCACACCACTGTGTGTGTGTGTGTTTTTAAAAAAAAAAATCTTCCTTAACATTCTTCCCCCTCACCTTCAGTTTCCTTTGGTGTCCGATGCTTTTACCATGGGAAAAGATTTTAAAGATTCAATTTATTGTCATGTAATAAAACAGTGTCCTATTACATGAAATTGCTTTTGCCTGCTGTAAGGCCGACAGATTCGCCATCGGCAGAAATTGCCTGAAGTGTCTGTTACAGACAGAGAAAGAGAAGCAAAAGAAAGTTCCCCTCTGAGTCACTGAGTGTCTGTAGATTCACCTCCAGCATTTCCGCAGTCACCCAGAGTCCAATCCAAACTATTGACAACCTGAGCTCCAGATCTGAACCTCCGACACGATCAGGAACCCCTTTGACAAGTCCACCTTATTAATACATCGCATCTTGTAAATCATAAAACATCCAGTGAACACATTTATTTTCATAACGTTTTGAAAAGATAAAATTGGAGCCACGCTATAATTAGAGCTCTTTGTGAAAGTCACAACTCGCTTGTAAATCTCATGACTCCCAGAATATGCTTCATTTAAAAAAAATCCTGAGTATTGTTTTCCAGCATAAATATTACTTATTTTATCCTCAGCATGTCATTCATACTCAAAATTATTTTTCTTCCTTTCATTTGTTTATTTTTTTTAGTATGTTTGAGATCATTTACTTTTGTCAGAAGAAATGATGAGAAATGTTTCACAATATTCATCACTATTCTCATTCTGAAACTTGTGCTAAAAGTAGACAACTAAACATCTGCTGATTTCAGAGAGCAAAATCTCAACAGTAGATAAACCATCAGCTTGAGTCCAGGCTGTGTTGTATGGTGAAATGTTGCATGAGTGCAACTGTGGAGGGTCAAATTTTACTATTTTTGATACACAGACAGCCAATCTGATCAATGCCTGAAGAGGGCGCACAAAATCAGTGAACCGGTGTGGACTCGAAAGGCAAACATGGCCTGTTTCCGCTCCGTAAATGGTTATATGGTTAAGAAGTCATCAACTTCTCCAGTTTCCATTAAATGCCTTGTAACGCAAATAAAAGCTCCCTCCACTGGAGGGAGATCAAAGGGTGTGCTCTCACAAAGGTCTTCAGTCGGGCTCTGGGTTTAGGCAGGAAACCTGGGTTATATATGGGTAGATGGACGCGGATTCTGGGGAGGAGCATAACCCATCACCAGTGAATCTCAGTTCACTGCATTCACGCCTTCCTGCAGAATTAGGGCCTGTGGATGAAGACAGAGAATACAAACTCAACAAAAAAAAATCAGAATATATACAATTATTTACAGATTTAAACAATCAAGGGGTCTTGAAATCCTGGAGGTGCGCCTCAGCACCAGTGGGCCTTGGGCTCCTTGGGTCTCTTGTTCTCCTTGTAAGGTAGGCACAATGGGTGGTAGGGTTTCCGGTTCTTCTTCCTCCTGAACTGAATCTCCCGAGGCCCTGATTGGAGGTGGTGAGAAAGGGTTCTGGAACTCATGGGTCAACTGAGGCAACAGATGCTCTGTTCCGGTGGGTCCCTGATAGAGACTATGTCTTTCCTGCCATTCAGGTACTCCATGTAGGCGTATATGGGATTGGCATGGAGTAGTTTCGCCCTCTCCACCGGGGTCAATCTTGCTTCTCCTCATGTGCTTTCTTAGGAGGACTGGACCTGGTGTGGTGAGCCAGGTTGGGAGTGTGGTTCCCAATGCCGATCTCCATTTAAAACTGAGGAAAAGCTTGTAAGGAGTTGCATTGGTTGCTGTACAGAGTAGCAACCGAATGAAGTGGAGCACCATAGGTAGGACATCTTGCCAGCATGACTTGAGGGCCAATTTGATGGCCTTCCAGACCATGGTGTTTTCTTTTTCAACCTGCCCATTCCCCTAGGGTTGTAGCTAGTAGTCCTGCTGGATGCAATGCCCCTTGCCAGCAGGTACTGACATAGCTCCTCACTCATAAATGATGAACCCCGGTTGCTATGGATATAGCTGAGATACCTGAACAGGGCGAAAATAGAATCTAGGGCCTTGATAACCAAGGAGGTGTCTAGACATGGGATAGTGAACGGGAAATGGATCAATGATAGAGAGAAAGATCGTGCTGCCGTTTGTGGAGGGGAGAGGTCCCTGAAAATCGACACTGAGCCGTTTGAAGGGCTGGGATGACTTTATCAGGTGCGCCTTTGCAGGGCAGTAAACGTGCGGCTTGCACTCTGTGCAGACCTGGTAGGACCTGGTCATTTTCCTGACATCTTCCATTGAGTAGGACAGATTGTGTGCCTTGACAAAGTGAGCCATGTGTGTAATTATGTACTCATTATGTAGAGACCACAGTGAGCTGGTGTGTGCTGAGGCACAGCTTCCTCTGAATAAGGTATCTGGAGGCTCATTAAGGACTCCAGGCCATTAGTCAATATCATAATTGTAGTTGGAAAGTTTGATCCTCCACCAAGCAATTTTGTCATTTTTAATTTTGCCCCTATTGACGTTATTGAACATAAATCCGACAGGGCTGGTCTGTGAGGAGTGTAAATTTCCAACCAGCCAGATAGTGCCTCCAGTGCCTGATGGCCTCCACAATGGCTTGAGCCTCTTTCTCTACAGAGGGATTCTGGACCTCGTGGCCTTGCGGGGTCTGGGAGAAATATTCCTCTGGCCTGCCCACCTGGTTAAGGGTAGTGGCCAGAGGCTCATCTGAAGCATCTCTTTCCACTTGGAAAGGTACATTCTCATCCACTGCATGCATGGTAGCTTTTGCTATGTGGCTTCAGACATGGGGAAAAGCCATTTTTGGGCTTCAGCTGAGAGGGGAAAGGTAGTGGATTTTAAAAGGGGGTGAACCTTATCGGCATATTGAGGGACTCACTGGGCGTAATATGAGAAAAATCCCAGGCATCTCCTCAAAGCTTTCATAATCCTTGGAATAGGGAACTCTAACAAGGGATGCATCCTATCGGGGTCAGGGCCAATAATACCATTCTCCACCATGTAGCCCAGGATTGGTAGTTGTTTAGTCCTGAACACTTACTGGAGTTGTATGTGAGGTTCAGGGCTTTTGCCGCATGGAGAAAGCTCTGAAGGTTGGCATTATGATCCTCCAAGGTATGACCACAGATGGTGATGTTATCAAGGTAAAGGAAGGTAGCCTTCAACCATCCTGTACATCTTCCTTTGGAAGATATTGGTAATACTGAAAGGGACCTTCTGGAATTGATAGAGACAGCTGTTTGCCTCAAAAGCGATATAGGGATGGTCCTCGGAGTGGATTGGCAGCTGGTGATAGGCAGCTTTCAGGTCAATGGTCGAATAGACTCGATACTGTGCAATCTCATTCACCATGTCCAAATTCAAGTGAGGGGGTATGCGTCCTGGAGTGTGAAACCATTAATTGTTTGCCTATAGTAAATTACCAGCCTGGACTTATTTTCCCCTTTTACTACCACCACTTGTGCTCTCCACAGGCTTGTCCTAGGTTCAATGATCTTCTCATTGAGCAAGTGCTGAGTCTCTGATTTTATGAACTCCTGATCAGCATCACCACTTGCTCTTCGTAGCAATCAGCTTGCAATCTAGAGACAGGTTTGGGAAGAGGGGTGGGGCGGGGGGGAGGTCGATGTTAAGTGTGGAGAGGCTGCATGTGGGTTCCAATTTTAATGGACTTCTGTTCCGAGCCGTTATGGGAGAGAAGGGACCAGAATACTCTAAGGTCACACTTTTACGGTGACACAAGAAGTCAAATCCCAGCAGTACCAGAGCACACAAATCATTAAGCACATACAATCAAAGTTTACAAAATTCCCCCCCCTCATAAGAGAAATGTACAGTACAATGTTCTTGGGTACGAGTAGAATGCGAATGAGGTGCTAGAAGTACATAGTAATTGGAAGGAGCCGGTTTGTTTGTCTTTCCGAACAGTCTGAGAGTCTATGAAACTTTCTGTAGAGCCAGTGTCAATTAAGTATTGAGTTGAGTGTCCATTTACCTTGACAGTCACTATAGAGTTGCTGAGTTGATGTGGTCTGTCTTGGTCCAGAACCATAGATGCTAGGACCCTGGAGACTCTGTAATCCTCCTTGCTCAAGCAGCCCCCTCCTTCATGAGTGGTGCAGCAAGATGGCCGTCCTTCTTCCTCTTCTGACGATGATGGCGCTAAATTCGAATTTGAATCATGGCAGGATAACCGCCGAGGCTTTTCGCGCCTTTTCCCCACTGCCACCCTCCTTTGGCAAGTAGTGCACGCAGCAGGTAGGCTCTGGCGAGTTCAGGGCTGAGGGTGATGGCTTGGGATTGGAGTCTGAGATGGGAGCTGTGCAGGCTGTGGATTTCCCAGGCGTTCCCTTCATGTGGCAGACCCTCGCCCAGTGTCCCCTCTTACCTCAGCTGGAGCAGACAGAGTCCTTAGCTGGGCATCAAGCACGAGGATGCTGGCTTCTACCGCAGAAGAAGCACTCCCTAGCGTGGGAGTGCTCTCGAGCACTGGAGGCGCCTGCAGTTAGGGAAGGGGCTGATGGGGCTGCTGGTCCTGGGAAGGGTTTGTGGGGGAGAGCGTTGTTGTTGGCCTCGAGATCGTCACTCTCAAGCTGAGCTTGTTTAAGGGTAGTTCAACGTAGCGGACCCACGCTACTAGGGTATCCCGGATCTGCTCTTCCTCATGAACACAGTCAGTAGCTGTTTTATATAAGCACTTCTTGGCAAGAGTCTACAGGTCAAGCAGATAGTCGTCAATGGTCTCTCCAGGCCGCTGCTGATGTAGAGCGAGTTGATGCCGTGCCAGGACCCCATTTTGTAACTTCAGGTACCAAGCCTTCAAAGCCTCAATGGCAGCTTCATATGTTGCACTGTCCCGACTGACTGCATACCCCTTAGTCCCTACCCTGGAAACGAGGGCCGACCCCTTGAGTTCATCCGTGTTGAACACGTCCCTGGTCACGTTCAGGTAGGTAGGCTTGGAAGTAGTCCAGCCAATAAACAAACTTCTAGGCAGCATCTGAGGACAGAGGGTCGATCAGGAGCAAACTCGACTTGAGCAGCGCTTCCATCTTCTTGTTAATAAGCTAATAAAATTGTAGTGCAAATAAAAGCTCTCACGACTGGAGGGAGAACACATGCTTTTAGCTTATAACAAAGGCTAGGGTCATACAAGGGTCTTCAGTAGGGCTCTGGGTTTAGGCAGGAAACCTGGGATAAATATGGGTGGATGGGAGCGGAGCCTGGGGAGGAGCCAGCCATCAGTACCACCCATCACCAGTGAATCGCAGTTCACTGCACGCCTCCTCCAAGTCTCTGCTTCCCTCTCTCTGCCTCCTATCCTCTAGCTTCACACCCACTTCCTTTCCCTTTCTATTTCAAGAGCGAGCCACTTCCCCATCAATTCTCGGCTTTTTTCACTTCTCCCCTCCTCCCCATATCCATCTATGATCTCTTAATGGCCTGTGCTCTTCCCCCTGCCCCTTCTCTCCATCCCTGACCTTTTTATTCAGGTGCCTGCTCACACCTTGATGATGGCTAGTCTGTATCCTTCCTATAGATGCTACATGACCTGCTAAGTTTCTCCCGTACTGTTGTGCATTGTATTTGTATAACACGTACCGGTACTTCTAGTAGGAACTCAACTTCCCAAGGAATCTGAGGAGATTTGCCCTCTATCAAACTTCTACAGATACACTTGTGTAAAGCATACTCAGAATCAGAATTTATTGTCATGAGCAAGTCATGAAATTCAGTGTTTTGTGGCACCAACATAGTGTAAACATTCACGTTATAACCATCTTACTATAAAAAATAAAAATAATAGTGCACAAAAAGTAAGGCAGTGTCTTTAGTTCATTGATTATTCAGGAATCTGATGGCAGTGGGGAAGAAGCTGTCCTTGTGCTGCAGAGTACTTGTCTTTAGGCTCTTGTACTTTTTTCCTGATGGGAGAAGAGTGAAGAGGGCATGGCCTGGGTGGTGGGGTCTTTGTGGATAGAGGCTTTTTTTTGTTAAGGCACTGCCTCATGTAGATGTCCTCGATGGAGTGAAGTCTGGTGCCTGTGATGTTGCAGGCTGAGTTAACAACCCTTTGGAGTTTATTCTTGTCCTGAGAGTTGGCGCCTACATACCAGGCAGTGATGCAACCAGCCAGAATGCTCTCCATGGTATACCTGTAGAAGTTTGAGACTCTTTGGTGAAATACCAAATCTTCTCAGACACCTCACAAAATATAGCTGCTGGTGAGTCTTCTTTGTGATTGCATCAACGTGGAGACTCCAGGTCAGATCCTCAGAGATGTTGACACTCAGGAATTTGAAGTTCTTGACTCTCCACTACTGAGCCCTCAATGAGGACTGAATCATGTTCCCCTGACTTTCTCCTGAAGTCCACAACCATCTCCTTGGTTTCCTGACATTGAGCAGGTTTTGTTGTTACATCATTCAATGAGCTGACCTATCACCCTCCTGTACGCTTCTTGATTGCCATTTGTGATTCTGCCGACAACTGTGGTGCCATTGGCACATTTGTAGATGGCTTTGGAATTGGCACATTTGTAGATGGCTTTGGAATTTTGTCTGGCAACACAGTCATGGGTTTATAATGAGTAGAGCAGGGGACTAAGTATGCATCCTTGGGATGCGCCTATGTTGATGATCAGTGAAGAGGAGATGCTGTTTCAAATTCATACTGACTGTGATTTTCCGATGAGAAAGTCAAGGATCCAGTTGCTGTGAGGGGAGGGGGTGTGGGGGGGGGGTGCAGAGCCCGAGAGTTTGTAGCTTTTTGACGAACACTGAGGGAATAATGGTATTGAAGAGCGATCTGTAGTCGATGAAGAGCAGCCGTATGTATGAATTGGTGTTTTCAAGGTGATGTGGAGAGCCAGTGATAATGCATCTGCTGTGGAGCGATTGTGACGATAGGCAAATTGCATCGGGTCCAGAGCTTTACTTAGGTGCGTGTTAATTCTGACTATGACCAGCCTCTCAAGGCAGTTTATCACAGTAGAAGTTAGTGCTACTGGGCAGTAGTCATAAGGCAGCTCACACTACTATATTGCAAAAGGACTTATTGCACTAATGTGTCACTTTTTTTTTGCACAAGTCTTATTGTGAATATTTATATCTATCTTGTATATATTATCTCTTGATTTCATTCAATTAATTTGCTATTGTAATTTTACTTTGTAATTACCTGTTTGGCTGCAGCAAGAAAGAATTTTGGCACATACTTTGTACAATGTTTATGACAATAAACTCATGGTCATAAGTGCATCTGCAGCGATGACCTCACCAAAAGCTAACAATCAGCTGAAGCCTATTTTACTTAACCTTCTGCATTGGTGTCTGGCCAAAGGAGGAGTTGTTTTTTTAAAAAAGTATCGTCACTGCGGTAATAACATAAATTGATTGAAGCTGTGTAAATCCCATTTAAGTGAACATTTTTTAAAAACTTGATTATATGGAGGCCAATGTAAATAACTTGGGAGGTTTTCTTTTAATTGTAAGCTTTATGATTCCGAAAGAGCATCTTTTGTAGTCTGTATAAATACAAGAGCTAAAGGATTCCTGCATGAATCCTCCTTCAAAGACATCTGGATTTGATCTTAAACCACAGCATCACTTGCTTGGATCAGGATGGCCCTGTAAGCTCTGTTTTCCCTTGACATTAGTAATGGTATGATAGGCTTCAAGCCATCTTAAAATTTTCCCCATATCTATGAGCTAAAAATTTTTATATATAAACATTGGTGGAATTCAGTCTTCAATATAAATTGCATTGCTATTTTGTGGAAGTACACTGTATACGTACTTCCAAAAATTACAGATGATGAAAAAATGCATATGTAATTTGTGAATAAAGCTTCCCTTTATAAGCCTGAAAATGTTTTGTCTTTTATATGTACATGTTGGTGATTTTAAAAAAAAACACTCTAATCCAAAATAAACGAGGAATTGGAAGTCTCCAATAAAAACTTTGGTGATGTTGAAAATAGCAGAGCGGTTTATTGGATGGCAGTAGGTTCTTGGGATAGTCCGGTTTTGACCAGCTTTTCATTTTACAAGGAACAAGACAAAGCTCATGCCATTCCACAAAGTCTGAAGTAACTCAGCTATGAAAAAAATACCAGATTGAATCCAGGCTATGTTGTACAGAGAAAGGTCACCTGCTTGTTCCTCGGGGAGGAGATGGATGGGTGGGTGAGCAAAGGGAGGACTTTTCTGTCAGGTAATGTTTGATGTATGTACCTTGGGAGTTGTAGGTTCATTTGCAGTTCATCAAAGATGAAATACACAGATACAAGGTATGAAAGTTTTAGATGAGGAATATAAAATTAATTTATTTGCTGATGATGTATTGGTGTATCTAACAAATCCAGCTCAATCACTTTTGCATTTTAAGGAGTGTTTGATGCAATATGGATGTCTTTCTGGATATAAAGTTAATTGTGAATAAAGCAAAATATTACCGGTGAGTGAAGGAGATTATTCATCTTATAAGAATATTCTTAATTTGAAATAGACGGATCAAATTAAGTATTTGGGTATAATTATGGATACTAATTATCAATCTTTATATAAATTAAATTATGTTCCATTAATTAAAAAAAACTGATTTGATTAAATGGAAAGATTTACCTATTAATTTATTGGGTAGAATAAATACAATTAAGATGAATATTTTTCCACGTATACAATATTTATTTCAATCTATTCCGTATTTACTTGATAATATTTTTTTTCGAGATTTGAATATAATGGTTAGGGAATTTTTATGGAGAGGTAAATTTTCGAGAGTAGCTTTGAATAAATTAACTTGGAAATATGACTCAGGGGGATTACGTTTACCACATTTTCAAAATTATTATGAAGCAGCCCAATTTAAATTTATTAGTTCATTGATGGATTTGGAACGGCCCTCTAGCTGGGCCAAAAATGAGATGGCAAATATTTCTGAATTTGAAATACATCAATTTTTGTTTAGATGGAATGTAAATTTGTTACAGCAACATAATGTGCCTACATTTAATGAAGTTATGAATAAAGAAAATGATAGGTTCTTGGGGTGAATTATCGGCCTTGATTCCGTTGTATAATAATCAACTTATTTCTTTCTCAATACATAATCGAAGTTTATTATATTGGAGATTTAAAGATGTGGAAAATTTGGGAGATTGTTTTAAAGAAGGTAAATTTTTATCTTTTGATCAGATGACGGACAGTTATGGTATTGATAAGAATTCTTTGTTTCTTTATTATCAAATTCAATCGTTGGTAAAACATGTGTTTGGTAGAGATATGATCTTACCTGAAATGACTAAATTTGAGACTTCTTATGAAGGGTTATATTTCATTTATGTATCAAATATTACAGGATGGTATGGATAAAAAGGGTTGGGATAAATCCAAAGGTAGATGGGAAGTGGATATCGGTTTTACTTTCTCCGAGGATGATTGGTCAGATATTTGTTATGATAGTGTAACTAGACTGATAAATGCACGCTATGCAATGATTAATTATAATTTTTTACATCAACTATACTTAACACCTGAAAAACTAAAAAAGTATGGTTTTCATGAATTAGATTTGTGTTTTAGATGTGGTAACTGTTGGAACTTTTTTTAATGCGGTTTGGTCATGTGTATATAAATATATATATATATATATATATATATATATCTCTTATATACAATCTTTTTGGAAGAAAGTTCAATTGTTTCTAGAATACTTGTATAAGATTAAAATACCTTTAGATCTGACAGTATTTTTATTGGGTAATTTGCAACCTCTGAAAGGTTTGGGATTAGCTTAGTTTCAACTTGCTTTTGTATATTTAGCTTTATCTGTAGCAAAAAAATGTATTGCTAGTACGTGGAAAGATACGAATATGATTGATATTAATAGATGGCATAATGAGATGAAATATTGTTTAATAATGGAAAAATTACGTATGTTTCACGTGATAACTATAGTTTCTTTATTAATAAGTGGTTGTTATATTCAGAATATTTACATTGATTAGATCTTAATTTCTATGTTTAATTTTTGCTTAATGTTTTTTTTTATTCTCTTTATGGCTCTCCTTAGGAGAGTTGGCTGAAGGGGGGGTTCTTTTTTTTCCCTTTTTTTTATATATACAAAATATAACGTTCATGTTTATGGTTTATTGTTATATATGTTACTTATTATCTGTACTCTGAATTTATAAATAAAGATTTAAAAAAAAAAGATAAAATATTCTGTTCACTAACAATTGGGATAAGTTTTAGAGCAAATATCATCGTTTGTGGAAAGTGATCTATGCATTTTAGCATTTTTTTCCAATAGTATTTACTAACTCCCTAAGCATCACTGTTCAAACCTGAAACTCTCATTATGGGGCAGAACAGATAGTATACCAGTTAATGCAATGCTGTTACAGCACTAGTAATCTGGGTTAGAATGCAACACTGTCCATCTAGTTTGTACCCCCTTCCTGTATCAGCATGTGTTTCTTCCCACCCACCAAAAAATACGGGATTTGTAGGTTAATTGGTGTATTTGTTGAGCATGGGTTTATGGGTTGTAGAGGCCTGTAATCGTGCTATTCGTCTAAATTCGTCTAGGAGCTTAGACTCTTATTCTTGATGAACTTAACTGGTTGTAATGATGGTGATTGTGGTTGCAATGCAAGTAGCAATGCCTTGGTTATATGGCTAAGGATCAGGCATTATAGTTCCTCTTTGATTTTACTTGGCTGTCAGCAGGGGACTGCAGTATGTTAGATCTGTAATGGAGGCTTGGAACCTCATGGTGCTGTTCATATCAACTTTAAAGTAAAGAACCTTTTCCTTCATCCATGTGTTGTCTAAGAACTCACAGACAAATACAAGATGAAACACTGTTCAGGCAGCATTCATGGGTAAAAATAGTCAGAAAAGGTCCTGACCCAAAACATTCATATTTTTTGTTTTTCTCATTCTTGGAGCACGTCGAAAGAATCAAAGGCTTGTTGATCCAAACCAAGGCTTTTATTAACTAGAAGACTGGAGCGTATCACATGTAGGTCGACCAGTCCAGAATGATCTGGTCTGGCTAGGAGCAACCTACCTCTGCTTCAAACTGACCTTCCCAAAGTCTTTCCAAATCTTTTTGGTGATTTCTACATTTTCTAATTTTGTATGATTCAGCATGTTTTGAGAATTTACTCTTCATACCCAGTCCAAATCTTTCATGTGTATTGAAAACAAAAGTGCACCTGATATTAACCTTGGGATAGAATGGTATGGAGATGCTGGAAATCTGGAGTAAAAATTTAAAAAATGCCCTAAGTAGAATGGAACACTAACGTCTCTTCAGCTTGTAGTAAAAATACAACCGGGTGGGAGATTTGGCAACTTCACACTGTCCGATTCCCAGTGGCAAATCATTTGAATTTCCCTCTCCATTCCCTTGCTGGCTTGTCTGCCCATAGCCTTGTGCACTGCTGGACTGGCGCTGCCTGCAGATTGGAGGAACAAAACCTCATTCTGTCTGGGCACCACCCAATTGGAGGCATAAGCATTAACCTCCATTTTCCGTTAGTACCCGCCCCCCTCACATGATCCCTATGTCTCCTTTCCTCGACCTCTCTCTCCCTTTCCTGCTGTCTACTTTCCTCCAGCTTTGCATTTGTACTCTCCTCCCTCCCCCGATCAGTTCTCAGCTTTTCTCTCCTGCCCTCCTAGCCATCTCCTTTTGCCTGTTGGCCTGAACTCCTCCCCCTGCCCTTTCTTCCCTCCTCCTCCTCCCATTTTTATTCATACTGCTCATACATTGGTTATATATCATTACCTTGTATGGAAGATCTGTGACTGGCTGAGATTCTCCAGAATATTTTTGTGTTTTTACTTTAATGCTGTGAACACTCATCGGGCAGCATCTGTGAAGATGATAAAATTTTATCAGAACTGATCTGATGTAAGATCATCAAAATATGAACTGTTCATTTTCTGTCTTCCTAATAGTATACTTTTTCACTAATTATGTTACATTAACTTGTTGTAAATTTTGTCTTTAATTATTGATGTACATGAATTTTGAATTGTCCCCATTCTGCTCACAAGAATAAATTTATCCAACAGTTATCAGAATTGAAGCCAATTTAATCCTTTAACCAGTTTGCTGATTTTTTTTGTTTCCCACATATTGGTCCATCATTTTAACCAACCAAAACTTCAGTATCTGCATAGAGCCAAAGAACTCAACAGCAAGGAAACTGGCACTTCGATCCAACACCTCCATGCCAGCCAAGTTGCCTACCTGGCTAGTCAAGTTTGCTTACATTTTCCCCACATCCCTCTAAACCTTTCCTACCCATGTAACTGTCTAAATGCCTTTTAAACATTGCAGTTGTACCAACCTCTACTGCTTTCCCCTGCCAGTGTGTTCCTTATACCTATCGCCTTCTGTGCATGCAACACTCTCCTCAGGTCTGTTTTAAATCTTTCCTCTGACATGTTAAACCTAACCCTCATATTTTTGATTCTATCCTTGGAAAAAGTCTGTGATCGCTCATCTATGCCCCTCATGGTTTTCTATATCTCTGTAATGTCACCCCCTCAAACTCCAAGACTACGAGAGGAAAAGCCCCAGCCCATCCAACCTCTTTTGCTTTTAATTTTTAAAAAATATTTAATTTAGAGAAAACGATCACAGGGCCTTCCAGCCCACAATCCTACACCACCCAAATGAACCCACATGACTAATTATCCAACAGACCTCATACTCACTCCTTTGGAGTGTGGGAGGAAGCTTCAGCTCCCGGAGGAAACCCAGGCAGACACAAGGAGAATGTTCAACTACTTAAAGATAGCACCGGATTCGAACTCGAATTGATGACACGTCAATTATATTGTGCTGGCTGCTCTGCTCCCGTACATCAGTCTGCAGTTGAACTTGGATTCTACTTTTGCCTCCTATCAAAACAATTATTTGTTCCTCTATCTTCCAGGGCTTCATTGTTTTATTGAAACGGAAACATGCTCAGTTTGGAAACAGGTGAGGTCATAATGCTAATCTTTTAAAAATTCCAATCAGTGGTGTTGACTGGAAAAGGATCCACTGCAGTTGTAATGCTGTGTAAATAAAAGTCCAGGCTTTGGACTGAAGTCTCTTACATTAGCATCATTTGCTGTCACAATTTTTCAGGATCTTTGCTGGAATAGCAAGCAGTACAGGTGAGAGTTATTAGCTGTAGTTGTGTTTTTAAAACAGACAATTGTGAAAGGGATGAATATTTTCAGGGACAGGTTTAAGTGACTGTGCTGCCCGGAGAGGCTTTTCTTGAGCAGAAACTGCCAAAATGTTTGGCCTGGAAGTCAGCCTGAAGAAAACTGAGGTCCTCCATCAGCCAGCTCCCCACCATGACTACCAGCCCCCCCACATCTCCATCGGGCACACAAAACTCAAAACGATCAACCAGTTTACCTATCTCGGCTGCACTATTTCATCGGATGCAAGGATCGAGAACGAGATAGACAACAGACTCGCCAAGGCAAATAGCGCCTTTGGAAGACTACACAAAAGAGTCTGGAAAAACAACCACCTGAAGAAACACACAAAGATCAGCATGTACAGAGCCGTTGTCATACCCACGCTCCTGTTTGGCTCCGAATCATGGGTCCTCTACCGGCATCACCTACGGGTCCTAGAACGCTTCCACCAGCGTTGTATCCGCTCCAACCTCAACATTCATTGGAGTGACTTCATCACCAACATCGAAGTACTCGAGATGGCAGAGGCCGACAGCATCAAATTCATGCTGCTGAAGATCCAACTGCGCTGGGTAGGTCACGTCTCCAAAATGGAGGACCATCGCCTTCCCAAGATCGTGTTCTATGGTGAGCTCTCCACTGACCACCGAGACAGAGGTGCACCAAAGAAGAGGTACAAGGACTGCCTAAAGAAATCTCTTGGTGCCTGCCGCATTGACCACCGCCAGTGGGCTGATATCGCCTCCAACCGTGCATCTTGGCGCCTCGCAGTTCGGCGGGCAGCAACCTCCTTTGAAGAAGACCGCGGAGTCCACCTCACTGACAAAAGACAAAGGAGGAAAAACCCAGCACCCAACCCCAACCAACCAATTTTCCCTTGCAACCACTGCAACTGTGCCTGCCTGTCCCGCATCGGACTTGTCAGCCACAAACGAGCCTGCGGCTGACGTGGACATTACCCCTCCATTAATCTTCGTCCGCGAAGCCAAGCCAAAGAAAAAAAGGATCTGTGGAATAGACTGGCCTGGCCACAAATGACAGTGTTGGACCAGAAAGTGTTTGGATTTTAATCTAATACTTTTGCCAATCAGCATCCTGTCATTGCCTGAGATTTGTGTTAAGATAGGAAATTGCTTGGCTGTCCCACCAAGTCCCAAAGTGGACCCCCTTAAATCTCAAACAAAAAAGCATGACTCTGATACCTTGGCTACTCTTGGTGAGGCCTCTTGAGCTAAGAAGTGAGTGGTTGCTGATAACTGCCCCAGTGACCACATCCTAGTCCAGGACCTATAGGGTGAGTAGGTTAATTGGACACATGGGTATATTTGGGCACCATGGGCATGGTGAAAGAGAGAAAAGCATCCTTGATCTTTTCCTGCGTCACTGTTGTCAGTGATGATATAAGTTAGCACCACCCAGTCTTTCAGCAATTTTTAAAAAAGTTCCCTGCAATCACTTCAACCCCAAATGGAACACTTCATACTTGTATTAGTTATTTCTAGGTAGAGCATTGTAAAATTTTTGGTATTTCTTAATTTGTATACGAGTATTTATAGACCAAAGGCATCGTGAAGAAAGCACATCAGCTTCCTCGGGAGTTTGCGGAGATTTGGTATGACCAGAAACTCTGGCAAATTCCTACAGAGGTGTGGTGGAAAGTGTGCTGAATGGCTATATCACGACCTGGTATGGGAAAACCAATACCCATGAGCGTAGAGCCCTCCAAAAGGTAGTGGACACAGCCCAGGACAGGACAGGTAAAACCCTGCCCACTATTGAGCAGCAGCAATCATCAAAGACCCACACCAGCCAGCACATGCTCTGTTCTTGCTGTTGCCATCAGGAAAGAGGTCTAGGTGCCACAAGACTTGCACCATCAGGTTCAGGGACAACTGCTACCTCTCCACCATCAGACTCCTCAATGACAAACTCAATCTGGGACTCATTTAAGGACTCTTGTGTACTTTATTGATTTTATTTTGATTCTCTCTGTATTGCAGTCATTTGTGTTTTTTTTTCGAAATTTATTTATAGTATCTCCATACATTCATTTCAAATTGACTTAGTATAATATTACATAATAGATACTAAATAATTTTCAAATTTTCACCCCCCCCCCACCTCCCCTAACCCCTTAGGAAACCATCTTGTGGTGGTTAATTCCCAAAAACCCAAATGGGTGTGGTATAAACCACAAGTGGCATATGACTTTCGGGAGCAGAAGTACCACTCCCTCCGCCCCCCCCAGGCAGACAAAATACACGTATAAACCGAAAAATCATCATTTCTTATATCCATAAAACCCCGGTCCATCAATTTAACCAATCTTATTCATAAACTCTTTTTTTGAAAATCCAAACTTGATATTAAATTTTGCACCCTTTCCACCCTCCCAACACTGAGTTAAACATTGTTTACAATCAATAAAAGTTTTTTTTTAAATTTTTTTTTCAAGTCTTCCTGAATTTCATCCACTGAATTAAAATACCTCTGAACATCCCAGTTCAACACCGAATCTTCCATTCTTCTCAGTCTCAAGTTAAATTTGTAGCTTACTTTCAAAAAAAGTTTTTTTTTCAAATCTTTTAAAATTTTCTTGAACATAATTCCTTCGGTCTTGATCTTCTAAAGCATCAATGTTATTCATAAGTTCTTTCTTCTGTGTTTCCCAATTTAATACCAAATTTTCCACTTTGTCAATCTTCTCAATGTTAAGTTGAAATTATTGTTTATTTTCAAGAAAAACTTATTCAAAATTTTTAACTCTTCTTGGACATTGCTCCTTCGACTTTAATTTTATAAATCATCAATCTTGTTCATAGTTTCTTTCTACTGAATTTCCAAATTTAATAATAAAGTTTCCGTTTTTTCCAATTTTCTCAATATTAAACTGATCTTGTTGTTTAGTTTAAAAAAAAACCTTTTCAAAACTATTAAAATCTGTTTGCAATGTATGCATACTCACAGATAATAAATTCACTCTTCCAATATTCCATTCAAACAAAAATCACTAATAAACCTTATTGCAAGTCAAGGAGTTCCATATATATGTTTATCTTCAGAAAATATTTCAAATATTTCAAATCAACATTCGTCGCCATCTTTCAAAAAGGAGTCCGAAATCAACTTTAATAAGTTCTGTTCTTGAGAAAATTCCAGCACCAACTCCAGCTCTGTCTGGGCAAATAGGTCAAATTTCTTCCAAAGTCAAAGAATGTAATTTTGTTCTGTATTTATAGATAATAAATTCATCCTTCCAATATTCCATCCAAAAAAAATCACTAATAAACTTTAATGTTATCTGGATTTTTAAAACTCATGAGCAACCAATGCCAATTACTGCAATTTATCTTCATAAAACATTTCAAATCAATATTCATCACCATCTTTCAGAGGGGTGTCCAAGGCCAGCTTATCCGACAGTCCAATTAATGAGCTCCGTTCTTAAGAAAATTCCAGCCTTGACTCCGTGGTTCTGTCTGGGCAAGTAGGCCGAGTTTCTTCCAAAGTCGGAGAGTGTAGTTTTGTTCTGTATTTGAACTCTATTTTCCTTAATCTTTGTTGCCATTTTAAACATCTTTCAGAGGGGTGTCCAAGGCCAGCTTATCCGACAGTCCAATTAATGAGCTCCGTTCTTAAGAAAATTCCAGCCTTGATTCCGTGGTTCTGTCTGGGCAAGTAGGCCGAGTTTCTTCCAAAGTCGGAGAGTGTAGTTTTGTTCTGTATTTGAACTCTATTTTCCTTAATCTATGTTGCCATTTTAAACATATTTCAGAGAGGTGTCCAAGGCCAGCTTATCCGACAGTCCAATTAATGAGCTCCGTTCTTAAGAAAATTCCAGCCTTGACTCCGTGGTTTTGTCTGGGCAAGTAGGCCGAGTTTCTTCCAAAGTCGGAGAGTGTAGTTTTGTTCTGTATTTGAACTCTATTTTCCTTAATCTTTGTTGTCATTTTAAACTAAAAACAATTGATAAACAAAACAAAGACTTTTAACAGAAAAGAAATATTCTTAAAACGGGTATTTATATAACTGCCTGGGGGAGACTGGGAATGCACGTCCGCTCCCTACGCCATCTTGCCACGCCCCCCCTTGTTTACATTTGTAATCTGTTTGTTGTTTTATGCTGTGTGCAGTTTATTTTTTTTTGCACTACCAATTAGTGGTAATTCTGCCACGCCTGCAGGAAAAAGGAATCTCAGGGTTTGCTTACGATATCATGTATGCATTCTAACAATAAATTCAAAATCTAGTAGACCATTTTGTTCAAGTGGATTTTCTTTTCCTTTCCCCTATTCCTGTGGAAACCAAAGATTTTACCTGAAAAGCAGTTCCCGACATTTTCCAGAACTAATGACTCAGTAAAAAAAATACACAGCAGGTGTCTACCACATTGCTGGGGTAGGAAATACAAGTTAATGCTTCAGAGTCATGAGTTTTGTCAGAACTGGAAAAGCAAGTGCATCTCAAATTGCAGGGATGGAAGACAAAGGGAATAGTTTGGAGATCAAAGTTGATCATGTGACACAGCCTTCAGAATCGCCTAGTTCATTGACAAATGAAGGGAGTTGGAGAGAGAATTAAAAAAAAAGGAAAGACTATGCATGAACAATAAGCAGCAGAATTCAGCAGTCACTAGGGGGCAGAAATGAAGGGAAATGCAGGAAACCTGGCAGCTCGGGCAACTTCCCTGGAGAGAGGGAAATTGAGCTAATATCATAATTGGAGACTGCAACAGAACTGGACAGTTCTGATGCAAATGGGGAAATCTGGTTATTAGTCTTGAGCCTTGAGTACTACAAGTGTTTAGTCAGAAAGCAAGGTTCTTTTTCTGGAGCTTGTAAGGACTTGGGAAGTAAGGAAAACAAGCAATGAAGGCATGGAACCCATACAGATTAAAGAGGAGGAAGTGCTTGCTGTCTTAAAGTAAATAAGGGTGGATATTCCCTTGGACCTGAGGGAGGCTCGTGCAGAAATTGCAGGGGCTCTGGCAGAAATATTTAAAATGTCCTTAGCCATGGGTGTGGTGCCGAAGGATTGGAGGGTAGCTCAAGTTGCTCTGTTGTTTAAAAGAGGCTCCAGAAGTAACCCTGGAAATTATAGGCCTGTCAATAGTAGGTAACTTTCTGAAAGATGTTCCAAGAGATTATATATACAATTGTATGGCTAGCCAGGGACTGATTAGGGATAATCAACATGGCATTGGTCATGATTAACCAAGGAGGTTGCCAGGGAGGTCATCTACATGGACTTTAGTAAGGCCTTTGACAAGGTTCCACGTCGCAGGTTAGTCTAGGAAGTACATAGTGAAGCGGAATCAACAATGGCTGTTGGGAGAAGACGGAAAGTGGTAGTGGATGATTGCTTCTCAGACTGGAGGCCTGTGACTAGTAGTTTGCCTCAGGGATTTGTGCTGTTGTTGTTTATCATCCAGATCATTGATATAGATGACGATGCAGTAAATTAGATCAGCAAGTTTGCAGATGACACTAAGATTGGAGATGTTGTTGACAGTGAAGAAGGTTTTCAAAACTTGCAGAGAAATCTGGACTGGGTGAAAAATGGTAGATGGAATTTAATGCAGACAAGTATGAGGTGCTGCGTTTTGGAAGGACATACAAGGTAAATGTTAGGGCACTGAGGAGTGTAGTAGAGCAGAGGGATCTGGGAATACAGATAAATAATTCCCTGAAAGTGGCATCACAGGTGGATAGGGTTGTAAAGAGAGCTTTTGGCATATTGGCCTTCATAAATCAAAGTATTGAGAGCAGGAGTTGGGATGTTATGTTAAATTTGTTTAAGACATTAGTGAGGCCAAATTTGGAGTATTGTGTGCAGTTCTAGTCACCTAACTACAGGAAAGATATCAATAAAATAGAAAGAGTGCAGAGAAGATTTACTAGGATGTTGCCCGGACTTCAGAACTGAGTTGCATGGAAAGGTTAAACAGGTTAGGACCTTATTCCCTCGAGCATAGAAGAATTAGGGAAGATTTTATCGAGGGTTTAAAATTGTCAGGGAGAGGGGTGTCACATGATGGAGTAGCAGCTCTTTGGGTGAAACCAGCCCTCTCCGGAGAATAACTCAAAAAAAAAATGGGGGAAAATAAATAAGTTGCAACTTTAAAAATACAGGAAACAGTACATAAACATTGAAAGAAATGAAAGAAAATGGTAACCCTCCTCCTCATTGATGCAGTCCCCTCCATCCTTTCTCCACCTATCATCTCCTGCCTTTGCCACCCCCTTCTACCCCCCCAACTCTTTTGTTTGAATGCTTACCAGCATTACCTTGCTGAAGGGCTCAAGTCCGAAACATTGGTTATGTATCTTTACCTTTGCCACATAAAGGACAATGTTTGACCTGCTGAGCTTCTCCAGCATTTTGTGTTTTTACTGTGATTATTATGTACTGTTTCCGCAAAACAGGACGTCATGCACTGCAGAGCTGACTCTGAATGGGCAACTAAAGCGGCATCGTCTTCAAAGCGTAGTTCACTGATAAGTTGCTCTTGTGTCTTGGTGTGAGCTTTCAGGCGCCTCAGATTGAAGAGACTGCCATCCGTGCGGTACCGGATGTGAAGAGTGTCTTCATTGTTGATTTCTTTCATGGCTTGTTTCAGCATCATGCTGAAGAAAATAGTGAAGAGGGTTGGTGCAAGGACGCAGCCTCGCTTCACGCCATTGTCAATGGAGAAGGGTTCGGAGAGCTCATTGCTGTATCTGGCCCGGCCTTGTTGGTTTTCGTGCAGTTGGATAACCATGTTGAGGAACTTGGGAGGGCATCGGAGGCGCTCTAGTATTTGCCAAAGCCCTTTCCTGCTCATGGTGTCAAAGGCTTTGGTGAGGTCATCAAAGGTGATGTAGAGTCCTTTGTTTTGTTCTCTGCACTTTTTTTGGAGCTGTCTGAGTGCAAAGACCATGTTAGTAGTTCCTCTGTTTGCGCGAAAGCCACACTGTGATTCTGGGAGGACATTTTCGGCGACACTAGGTATTAGTCTATTAAGGAGAATCCTAGCGAAGATTTTGACTGCAAAAAGTTTGGCCTGGAAGTCAGCCTGAAGAAAACTGAGGTCCTCCATCAGCCAGCTCCCCACCATGACCACCAGCCCCCCCACATCTCCATCAGGCACACAGAACTCAAAACGGTCAACCAGTTTACCTACCTCGGCTGCACCATTTCAACTGATGCAAGGATCGACAAAGAGATAGACAACAGACTCGCCAAGGCAAATAGCACCTTTGGAATACTACACAAGAGTCTGGAAAAACAACCACCTGAAGAAACACACAAAGATCAGCGTGTACAGAGCCGTTGTCATACCCGCGCTCCTGTTCGGCTCCGAATCATGGGTCCTCTACCAGCATCACTTACGGCTCCTAGAACGCTTCCATCAGTGCTGTCTCCGCTCCATCCTCAACATTCATTGGAATGACTTCATCAACATCGAAGTACTCGAGCTGGCAGAGTCCGCAAGCATCCAATCCATGCTGCTGAAGACCCAACTGCGCTGGGTGGGTCACGTCTCCAGAATGGAGGACCATCGCCTTCCCAAGATCATGTTATATGGCGACCTCTCCACTGGCCACCGAGACAGAGGTGCACCAAAGAAGAGGTACAAGGACTGCCTAAAGAAATCTCTTGGTGCCTGCCACATTGACCACCGCCAGTGGGCTGATATCGCCTCCAACCGTGCATCTTGGCGCCTCACAGTTCGGCGGGTAGCAACCTCCTTTGAAGAAGACCGCAGAGTCCACCTCACTGACAAAAAACAAAGGAGGAAAAACCCATCACCCAACCCCAACCAACCAATTTTCCCTTGCAACTGCTGCAACTGTGCCTGCCTGTCCCGCATCGGACTTGTCAGCAACCAACGAGCCTGCAGCAGACGTGGACATACCCCTCCATAAATTTTCGTCCGCGAAGCCAAGCCAAAGAAGAAAAGAAAGAAAGAAATGTACTGTGTATGTTTGTGCACCATGGTTCGGATGGTAGTATATGTACAGTGAGATTCATTTGAACTTGAACAGAGGGCCTGGAAGGTAAGCTCTCTGATAGGTGAAGGAAAGGAAGGGATGGGTAGCTGGAGGAAGGGAGCCAAAGGTATTAGGGAAAGAGTAAGTCAAGGAAGGAGGATAATGGAAACCAGAGATCTTGATGTTGAGGCTGTCTGGTGGAGACTGCTGAGATGGAATGCAAGGTGTAGTTCCTCCAATTTGTAGGCGACCTCTATTTGGCAGTGCATGAGGCCATGCAGAGACATATTGGTGAGGCAATAGTGTCTCTGATAATGGCTGTTTCAACCCTTTTATGAAAGCCCTTTGCATTTGTTTGATTGATTAATGTTGATAATAGCATCTTTAATTTGATTCTGATGAAAAGTTGAGAGGTGTGATGTTGAAGGGTAATGTTTCCCAGCTTTTGGTTCACTACGGTCTGGAGCATCAATTTAAAATGGAGTTAAAACTTTCCACCAGGAGATTCTCCAGGGCCTGCTATCTAAATATTTGCAACTGGATTTTATGTCTCATGGATCAATCACGTGTGTGGACTCCTCTTTTTCTGGTAATATTTTCATCTGAGGAGGTCACTGACATGTTGAACAAGTGAGTACCTTGCTAAAATTATATGGGCTTCCAGTAGAGATTATGAGCAGACATGATATGACCCTAGGCAGGAGGTCCTTGGAATAGTGGTAGACTGGTAATTGGTTGGGAGGCAGTGGGAGTGATTGGAACGAAAGGGAATATTCTCTAAATGGCAAAATATGAAGTGGTGTTTACTAGAGATCTCGATTACCATTGTTTTTCCACTATAGTCATTGAGAAATAGAGAAAATATTGAAGATGTTAAGGATTTATTTAGGTGTGTGAACAGGAATTACATTATGCAGACTAATGGTTGCTGAAAGAAGACCGTCCAAATTTATGCTCGTTAAGATGCATTTTCTGAAGGAGCAAAGCGCTAAAGTCTGCAGACACTGTAATTGAAATAAAAATACAATGCTGAAGATACTTAGCAATTCAGTGTACTTTATAATCATCTAAATGGGAATTAAACTTTAAAGGGTATCAGGTGGTGCAAAGAGATAGACAGGATGGTAAGGGAGGTGGAGTTGCATTCTTAATCAAAGATGAGCTCCAGGCAGTAGTGAGGAATGATATAAGATCTAAAGAGCATAATGTTGAGTCCATTTGGGTAGAGATAAAGAATAACAAAGGGAAAAAATTATTGGTGGGTGTTATCTATCACCCACCAAATAACAATAGTTTAGTGGCACAGGAAATAAATAGAGAGATAAGTGAGGCATGTAATAATGATATGGCAGTAGTCATGGGGGACTTTAATTTCCACATAGATTGGGAAAATCAAGTTGGTCATGGGAGTCTAGAAGAGGACTTCATAGAATTCATCCGCGATAGCTTTCTTGAGCAGCATGTTAAGGAACCCACAAGAGAAAATGCTCTCCTGGATCTAGTGTTGTGCAATGAGATAGGTAGAGTAAATGATGTAATAGTCAGAGACCATCTGGGAAATAGCGATCATAGTATGATTGAATTTCTCATTCAGGTGGAAGGGGAAATAGATCTAAAACTAATATATTATGCTTAAACAGGGGTGACTACCATAGGATGAGGGAGGAATTGGGCAGAGTGGACTGGGAGCACAGGCTAATTGATGAAACAGTTGAGGAACAGTGGAAGATTTTCAAAGAAATATTTTGTAATGCTCAACTAAAATATATTCCGGTCAGGAAAAAGGGCAGCAAGAGAGGGAAAAATCAACCGTGGTTATCAAAGGAAATAAAGGAGAGTATAAAATTGAAGGCGCAGGTGTACAAAGCTGCAAAGAGCAGTGGGAAACTGGAAGATTGGGAAAATTTTAAGAGACAACAAAGGGTTACAAAGCAGGTAATAAGAAATGGGAAAAAGGATTATGAAAGTAAATTGGCACAAAATATAAAAACAGAAAGCAAAAAATTTTATAAATATATAAAACGGAAGAGGGTGGCCAGAGTTAACATCGGACCCTAGGAGGATGAGAAAGGAAAACTGGTAGCAAAAAATGAGGAAATGGCCGAGGCATTAAACAAATATTTTGTGTCAGTCTTCACGGTGGAAGACACATCCAGCATGCCCAAGTGCGGAGTTAAGGATACGAATGTTGGAGAGGGCCTTGATAAAATAGTTGTTACAAAGGAAGTAGTGATGGAGAAACTAATGGGACTAAAGCCAGACAAATCACCTGGTCCTGATGATATGCATCCAAGGGTTCTGAAGGAAATAGCAGAAGTTATAGTTGATGCATTGGTGGTCATATACCAAAATTCCTTGGATTCTGGGCAGGTCCTGGCAGACTGGAAGACAGCAAATGTCACGCCACTTTTTAAGAAGGGATGTAGGCAGAAGACTGGAAATTATTGACCAATTAGCTTGACGTCTGTAGTTGGAAAAATGCTTGAAGCCGTCATTAAAGATGAAATAGTGAAACTTTTGGAACGTAAGGGTTCGATCAGGCAGACGCAGCATGGTTTTAGAAAGGGAAGATCTAGTTTGACAAACTTGTTAGGATTCTTTGAGGATATAATGGGTGCGGTGGATAGAGGGGAACAGGTTGATGTTGTATATTTGGATTTCCAGAAAGCGTTTGATAAGGTGCCGCACAAGAGACTTATCAGTAAGTTACAGCAAAGTGGAGTCCGGGGAAGTATATTGGCCTGGATTGAAAATTGGTGGTCTGACAGGAGGCAGAGAGTCAGGATAAATGGGAGTTTTTCAGGTTGGCAGAGAGTGTTAAGTGGGGTGCCGCAGGGGTCAGTGTTAGGCCCACAACTGTTCATCATTTACATTGATGACTTGGAGGAGGGGACAAAATGTGGTGTAGCTAAGTTTGCGGATGACACCAAATTGAATGGAAGAGCAAATTGTAATGAGGATATGGAGAGTCTGCAGAGGGATATCGTTAAGCTGGATGAGTGGGCAAAGGTCTGGCAGATGGAGTACAATGTTAGTAAGTGTGAGGTTATGCACTTTGGCAAGAAAAATAAAAGAGCTGAATATTATTTAAAGGGTGAAAAACTACAGCATGCTGTTGTGCAGAAGGACTTGGGAGTGCTTGTGCACGAATCGCAAAAAGTTAGGTTGCAGGTGCAGCAGGTTATTAAGAAGGCAAATGGAATGTTGGCCTTCATCGCTAGAGGAATTGAATTCAGGAGTAGGGAGGTAATGTTGCAACTGTATAAGGTACTGTGTCCAGTTCTGGTCTCCATATTTGAGGAAGGATATACTGGCTTTGGAAACGATACAGAGGAGGTTTACTAGGTTGATCCCTGTGATGAAGGGGTTGACTTATGATGAAAGATTAAATCGTCTAGGATTGTATTCGCTCGAGTTCAGAAGAATGAGAGGAGATCTTATAGAAACATATAGGATTATGAAGGGTATGGATAGGATAGATGTAGGAAGGTTTCTTTGAGCTGGCCGGGGAAACTAAAATGAGAGGACACAGTCTCAAGATTCGGGGGAGTAGATTTAGGACAGAGACGAGGAAAAATAGTTTTTCCCAGAGAATATTGAATGTTTGGAATTCTCTAACCAGGGAAGTGGTTGAGGTTAGATAAATTTTTACATGATAGAGGAATTAGGGGATATGGGGAGAAGGCAGGTAGGTGGAGTTAGGTCATAAATTAGATCAGCCATGATCGTATTGAATGGCGGAGCAGGCTCGATAGGCCATTTTTGGCCTACTCCTGTTTCTACTTCCTATGTTCCTATGTTCCTAAAAGTGTTCTTTGTACTAAAATTGACCTCCACTGTGAAGACTAACACCACATTGTCATCAAAGCCTTGGTCACTTCTACCCAATATTAATTCCCCTTTCACATCTTCCAAGGGACTTGCACTCACGCTTTCTATTTGTCTGTCTATCTATCTATTTATTTTTTATTCATCTATCTATTTTTTATTTATCTGTTTTTTTATTTATCTATTTTTTTTATTTATCTGTATGTGTATTTATTTAATTTTACATTATATACTGTATGTTTTTTTTTGCTGGTGTTTTAAAGTTTTCCCATCCTTACTGTTTCCCACTTCTCTTGATGCCTTTATATGCATGAGCCTTCCTTTATTTCCTTAAGTTATCCAAGGCTTGCTCTCCCCATCCTTACTGACCCTGCTTTGAGCTGGAGTGTACATAATAAAAAAAAAATCTCCTTTAAGTTCCTCAACTGTCTCACCAGAGCTCGAATGCACAACGCAATGATGCAGCAATTAGCATCTCATCACTTGAATGATCTGGGGTTCAATCCTGAGCCCAACTGCAGTTTGTGCAGACTCCCCACGTTCTCCACGTGACCACATGAGTTTCATCTGGGATGCACTGGTTTCTTCCCATGTCCCAAAGTCAGCAGATGAATTGGAAAATGTATATTGCCCCTTGTGAAGATGCAGGAGAACAATCAATAGGGAAGAGGGTGGGTATGGCAAGTTGTAGGGTCTTGGGGAAATGGGACTCACTGAGTTACTCCATTAAGAACCAGCATAGATCTGATAGGTCAATGGCTTCCAGTATTGTGGTAGTAGCTAAATAAGTATGGTCATCCAGAAAAATAAATTACTGGTTCAGATTTAATGTTTACTGTGGAAGTCTTGGTCTTCTGAGTGAAAGTGACACCTTCAGTACACTGGATGGCGCCAATAATAGTTTCTGAGTAATAAAACTAATGTTACCTCCAGAACACAAGTGAACTGTTGCTGGTTCATGTTCTATGAATGGAATCAATAGACTTGTTTCCCAGGAGAGGAAACAAGCTCGGATTTGTGTTTTCAGTAAATATGAAACTTAACCTTGCCTTTGCTGGTATCACTTTTGAAACAATTTTTTTTCCTCTAGCTGCAATTTTAACTATTTATCTAACCTTTTATATTTCTTTTTTTCTCTCTTGGCAGATTGTGGTAAATTAATGTACAATTTTGTAGTTGATGTATTTTACCTCCCTGTGAGCCTGCCTCCCCCTCTGCGCTCCCTTTCCCACTCCCTCCCTCTGTAAATTTACAGTTAACGCTTGAATGAAAAGCAATTCTAATTATTGTGAACAGGTTTATTTTTGATGTTGGTGGTGGTCATTCAATGGTTAAAATTGTCTTTGTTAATACTCCTTATGATTGGCGCAGGATGAGAGTTACGGCAAAAGTGTGCGTGTATGTGTTAATGGGTTAAGGCACGAAGGAGCAGCTGAAATTGAAGTGCAAGGACATTTTTCAGGAAAGGAATAAAAAGCTGTCAGAGATCAGATGGAACAAGATGAATAAAGTTTGGGTTGAATAACACAGATAGATCCACCATTATCCATGAGCATTCACCAGTTTAATGGAAGAAATGCAACAGCAACATCGTATTTACATAGTATCTGTGGTTAGGCACATTGAAAATGGAAGTTGCTCTCTGAATCACCCCATTCACCTGATGTTGTGAGTGCCACTGGTTCTTTCGGCAGGTTCCCACATTCCTCGGGCATTGGTATGATTGAGGTCTGTTGAGAGCACTTAGGAGCCTGATGATTGTTGGGAAGTCATTGCCAGTTGATGCAATTTCACATTCTTTAGCCATCTCTGGAATGGAAATGTGATGGGTCATTCAGTGTTCTGGCTGCCTTTTCTTGGCAGCAGGAGATGTAAATGGAGTCCATGGAGGGGAGGAAAGACTATTGTCTGTGTAGTGAGCAAGGGGAAAGGTCCAAAATAACATTAAAAAAAAAATCAGCCAGTTTTTGGGTTTCTTCCACTGTCACAGCATATAAAGACATTCCACCGACAGACCTGTGGCCCTTAAACGATATCATGATATTTTTAGCAGCTTTGTCAAGAAACTGTTTCAAGAACACTCTCTCTATTTGCATTCCCAATGTGTAATGGAGTATTCATTGTGCTTCTGCAGTTTGAGGCAACCAGACACATACACAATCTATTTAATCCATTAATCAGCTTTGATTTCACAGTCCTGTTCTGGCCCATTGATTCAGCACCCCCTGAATTTTTGATCCATTCCAAAACCAATCCCATAATACGTAGATTGCTGGAGTGTTGTAAAGAGAACTGCAACTCCCTTGCATTTTATAGTCAAAAATGACTGGACATTCTTTCGGTGCATATCCCAGAGGATCCTCTCAGATTATTACCGCTGTCACCCCAGCGCATCCAATATTTTTCTGAGCATCACAAAAATCAAACCAAACTTGGTTACATCCACTTGAGGACATGTCATAGACCGCACAGTTCCCTTGAAGTCTGGGATAAAGGGGATTTCCACACCACGAGCAGTCTCATTGGCACAGTAGTAAACATGAGAGGCATTCGGGTTCAAATTCCAATTGCTTGGATTAGAAATAGTTCTGTAAACATAAATCTTACAGAACTATTCACTTTGCCATAGTTCTCTGCTTCTTTGGCTGCATTGGCAGACCAGGCTCCAGTAACCACATAATCTTCCCTTCTTTTAATCCAATTAGATTTCAAGGTACAGCACCAAACTGTCCGGTTCCACCTCCCTGGAGAAAGATCACTTTGTGGTTTTTAGGAATTTTTAGTAGTTCTTGCAGCTCATTTTCTGCAGTGTTTTTTTTAAATTTTTTATTTTTCACACCATAAACCACATTGACCATGATACATACATTTTCCTTTTCAAATATATACAGTGTCATTTTCTCCCCCACCTCCTCCCATCCCACCCTCCCTACCTCCCCCCCATCCATTTAAAGTACAAAATCTAAGATACATTAAACCAGTCAAACAATGTTGTCATTCAATAAAAATAAACAAGAAATTCCACTGAGTCAATTCTTTTCATTTCCTTCTCCTTTCGTTAATTTAGGTAGTGAATGTCCCCGGTAGGTTTTCTCTATTGTGTTTCATGTAAGGCTCCCATATTTGTTCAAATAGTTCAATATTATTTCTTAAACTATATGTTATTTTTTCTAATGGAATACATTTATTCATTTCTATATACCATTGTTGTATTTTCAAATTATCTTCCAATTTCCAGGTTAACATAATACATTTTTTTGCTACAGCTCGAGCTATCTTAACAAATCTTTTTTGTACACCATCCAAATCAATTCCAAATTCTTTGTTTTTTATGTTACTTAGGAGGAAGATCTCTGGATTTTTTGGTATATTGTTTTCTGTAATTTTATTTAATATTTGGTTTAGATCTTCCCAAAATTTTTCTACTTTCTCACATGTCCAGATTGCATGAATTGTTGTTCCCATTTCTTTTTTACATCGAAAACATCTATCAGATAGTGTTGGGTCCCATTTATTTAACTTTTGAGGTGTAATGTATAGCCTGTGTATCCAGTTATATTGTATCGTACGTAACCTCGTATTTATTGTATTTCTCATCGTTCCAGAACATAATTTCTCCCATGTTTCCTTTTTTATCTTTATATTTAAATCTTGTTCCCATTTTAGTTTAGTTTTACCATTTGTTTCCTCATTCTCCTTTTCTTGCAGTTTAATATACATATTTGTTATAAATCTTTTGATTATCATTGTATCTGTAATCACATTCAAAGTTACTTCCCTCTGGTAACCTCAGACTGCTTCCTAATTTATCCTTCAAGTAGGATCTCAACTGGTAGTATGCCAGCACTGTATCTTGAGCTACATTGTATTTATCTTTCATTTGTTCCAAGGATAATAATCTATTTCCTGAAAAACAATTTTCTATTCTTTTGATCCCTTTTTTCTGCCATTCTCTAAAGGAAAGGTTATCTATTGTAAAAGGGAGTAACTTATTTTGCATCAATATTAGTTTTGGTAATTGGTAATTTGTTTTATTCCTTTCTACATGAATCTATTTCCAAATATTGAGTAGATGATGTAATACTGGAGAACTCCTACATTGTATCAATTTTTCATCCCATTTATATAATATGTGTTCAGGTATCTTTTCTCCTATTTTATCTAATTCTAATCTGGTCCAATCTGGCTTTTCCCTTGTTTGATTAAAAATCTGATAGGTATCTTAATTGTGTGGCTCTATAATAATTTTTAAAGTTTGGCAGTTGTAAGCCTCCTTGTTTATACCATTCTGTTAATTTATCTAGTGCTATCCTCAGTTTCCCCCCTTTCCATAAAAATTTCCTTATTATTTTCTTTAACTCCTTGAAGAATTTCTCTGTCAAGTGTATTGGCATGCCTGAAATAGGTATAATATCCTTGGGAAAATGTTCATTTTAATACAGTTTATCCTTCCTATTAGTGTTAATGGTAAATCTTTCCAATGCTCTAAATCGTCCTGTAATTTTTTTCATTAGTGGATAATAATTGAGTTTATATAGATGGCCGAGATTTTTATTTATTTGTATACCTAGGTATCTTATTGTTTGCATTTGCCATCTGAATGGTGATTCCTTCTTAAATTTTGAGAAATCCGCATTATTCATTGGCATTGCTTCACTTTTATTTATGTTAATCTTGTAACCCGACACTTCTCCATATTCCTTCAATTTCTTATATAATTCTTTTATTGATAGTTCTGGTTCTGTTAAGTATACTATAACATCTTCCGCAAATAAACTGATTTTATATTCCTTGTCTTTTATTTTTATCCCTTTTATATTATTTTCTGTTCTTATCAATTCTGCTAGTGGTTCTATAGCTAATGCGAACAATAAGGGTGATAGTGGGCATCCCTGCCGTGTTGACCTGCTTAAGTTAAATTGCTTTGATACATGTCCATTTACTGTCACTTTCGCTAACGGTCCCTTATATAATCCTTTAATCCAATTAATATACTTCTCCGGTAAACTGAATTTTTGCAATACTTTGAACAAGTAATTCCATTCTACTCTGTCGAAGGCCTTCTCTGCGTCTAAAGCAACTGCTACTGCAGGTGCTTTATTTCCTTCTACTGCATGAATTAAGTTAATAAATTTACAAATATTGTCTGTTGTGCGTCTTTTTTTGATAAATCCAGTTTGGTCTAAATTTACCATTTTCGGTACCTGTTCTGCTAATCTGTTTGCTAATAGTTTAGCTATTATCTTATAATCTGTGTTTAGCAGAGATATTGGTCTATATGACGCTGGTGAGAGTGGATCTTTCCCTTGTTTTAGTATCACTGTAATTATTGCTGTTTTACATGAATCTGGTAAGTTTTGTGTCTCATCAATCTGGTTGATTACATCCAGGAGGGGCGGTATTAATAGATCTTTAAATGTTTTGTAGAATTCTATTGGGAGTCCATCCTCTCCTGGTGTCTTATTATTTGGTAATTTTTTTATTATCTCTTGTATTTCTACTGTTCCAAATGGTTCTGTTAATTTATTTTGTTCCTCTATTTGTAGTTTTGGTAGTTCAATTTTAGTCAAAAATTCATCTATTTTCCCTTCTTTCCCTTCGTTTTCAGTTCGGTATAATTGTTCATAGAATTCTCTGAAGTTTTCCTTAATTTCTTTTGGATTATATGTAATTTGTTTGTCTTTTTTCCTTGATGCCAATACCATTTTCTTAGTTTGCTCTGTCTTAAGCTGCCATGCTAGAATTTTGTGCGTTTTTTTCCCCTAATTCATAATATTTCTGTTTTCTCTTCATTATGTTCTTCTCCACCTTATAAGTTTGTAGTGTTTCATATTTTATTTTTTTATCCGCCAATTCTCCTCTTTTAGTTGTATCTTCCTTCATTGCTAATTCTTTTTCTATATTTACTATTTCCCTTTCCAACTGCTCTGTTTCCTGATTATAGTCCTTCTTCATCTTGGTTACATAACTTATTATTTGCCCTCTAATGAACACTTTCATTGCATCCCATAGTATGAACTTATCTTTCACTGATTCCGTATTTATTTCAAAGTACATTTTAATTTGTCTTTCAATGAATTCTCTAAAATCCTGCCTTTTAAGTAGCATGGAGTTTAATCTCCATCTACACATTCTTGGAGAGATGTCCTCTAACTCTATTGTCAATATCAAGGGTGAATGGTCCGATAATATTCTAGCTTTATATTCTGTTTTTCTTACTCTATCTTGCATACGAGCTGATAACAAAAATAGGTCTATTCTTGAGTATGTTTTATGTCTACCCGAGTAATATGAATATTCCTTTTCATTTGGGTGTTGCCTCCTCCATATATCCAAAAGTTGCATTTCTTCCATTGATTTAATTATAAATTTGGTTACTTTGTTCTTTCTGTTAATTTTTTTCCCAGTTTTGTCCATATTTGAATCCAAATTCAGGTTGAAATCCCCTCCTATTAATATGTTCCCTTGCGTATCTGCTATCTTCAAAAAAATATCTTGCATGAACTTTTGATCTTCTTCATTAGGTGAATATACATTGAGTAGATTCCAAAACTCCGAATATATCTGACATTTTATCATTACATATCTCCCTGCTGGATCAATGATTTCCTCTTCTATTTTAATTGGCACATTTTTACTAATTAATATAGCTACTCCTCTTGCTTTTGAATTATACAACGCTGCTGTTACGTGTCCTACCCAATCTCTCTTTAATTTCTTGTGCTCCAATTCAGTTAAATGTGTTTCTTGCACAAATGCTATATCATTTTTTTCTTTTTTCAGTAAATTTAGCAGTTTCTTCCTTTAAATTTGGTTATGTATTCCATTAATATTTAAAGTCATATAGTTCAGCGTAGCCATTTCATACTTTGTTTGTCTTCCCTTTCCGTTTCTCCATCATCACCTTTCCTTCTTATCCATTTCTGCTTTCTTGTTTTGAACACTTTATAATACAACATTTTTAAAACATCAAACATTTTCCTTATTCTCCTATTTAAAACTTCTTTAACCCCATTCTCCCGTCCCCCTCCTGAGTTGCCCTTTATCCCTTGTCGGGCAACCACATCTCCCCTCTCCATTTGGATTTGCGAATTCACTCGCAAACGTCAACTGATTTTGTAGTGACCGTAACTCCTCCCCACCCAGCCCCCCCCAGAAAAGATTTCAATTTTCATATGTAACAAAGGTCACTCTTTTAATTCCCTCCTTATTCCCTCTATTCCCTTTCCCTCCCTTATTAATTCTTGTCTATACTCTATATATTTTCCTCTAAATACGGATACATTCATGTATACACACTATATATATATATATATATATATATATACACACATATACCTCTTTACGCACATACATATAATTCGTGGTCATTTTTACTCTCATTACATGTCTTCATCTCTCTGCTTGTTTTGTAGTTGTTCTGCAAATTTCCTTGCTTCCTCTGGATCCAAGAATAGTCTGTTTTGCTGCCCTGGAATAACTATTTTAAGTACCGCTGGGTACTTTAACATAAATTTATATCCTTTTTTCCATAAGATCGTTTTTGCTGTATTGAACTCCTTCCTCTTCTTCAGGAGTTCAAAACTTATGTCCGGATAGAAAAATTTTTTTTGACCTTTGTATTCCAGTGGCTTTTTGTCTTCTCTTACTTTCTTCATTGCTTTCTCCAATATATTTTCTCTTGTTGTATATCTTAAGAATTTTACTAAAATGGATCTTGGTTTTTGCTGCGGTTGTGGTTTAGGGGCTAATGTTCTATGTGCCCTCTCTATTTCCATTTCTTCCTGTAATTCTGGTCTTCCTAGGACCCTGGGGATCCAATCTTTTATAAATTCTCTCATATTCTTGCCTTCTTCATCTTCCTTAAGGCCCACTATCTTTATATTATTTCTTCTATTATAGTTTTCTATTATATCTATCTTCTGAGCTGTTAGGTCTGCTTTGTTCATGAATGAGTGAGACAAACACCAGACTGAGTCGAAATCAGGGTTCTTTGTTCTTTATTACCGGATTGTAACACTTGCGACTAACAATGTTAGTCGGAGAATGCATTCTGCCGTTATCAGCAAAATGGTGATTTTTTATACCCTTGGATACGTGCTTAGAACATCATCATATCATTACTTGTCCAATGACTAAAACTGTTGCTATCCTTTCCCTGCTAGCTTCCTGCCTCTCAATCCATCAATGTCTCTCTTATCTTGTAAGTACAAGGATGCATTCACATCTTGTTACAGCCCCGCACAGGGTAACTCCTTACACATTCCCATCTCATGATGTTTTACCTTACAGAGCTAACAGCTCATGTGCCTCTTTAACTTTTTTATTAGATTCTTCTAATTTCTCTTTTAAGTCCTCTACTTCCATTTCTACAATTATTTCTCGTTCTTCCATATTTTCCACTCTTTTTCCTATCTCTGATATGGTCATTTCCATTTTATTCATTTTTTCTTCTGCATTCTTAATTCTTCTTTTTATCTCATTAAATTCTTGTAATTGCCATTCTTTCACTGATTCCATATATTCTTTAAAGATACATCCATTGTCTTGCCTTTCTCTTCTTCTTCCACTTCTTTCTGTTCTTCTTCTTCTTCTTCCTCTGGATTGACCATCTGTTGTTTCCTTGTTTTCTTTTTACCCTCTTCTTTCTTGTTGTCGTTATTGTCTGTGTTCTGCACCTGCTGCTGTGCTGCAGGTGTCTCTCTCAGCTGTGGAGATCGACTCCGCAGCTGTTCCCCCCCCTCCCGTCAGTGTGTTTTTTTTCATGCGCGGTTGCGCATTTTTACTCGGCTCTGCGAGCCATTTTTGTAGTCCTGAGCCCGGGACTTCCACTGACCTGAGGGGGCAGGCTTCTCTCTCCGCGGCGGGCCTCTTCGTACAGGTAAGGTCTTCACCTTCTTCTTCCGACGTCTTTCCTTCATTTCTTCCCGTTGTTTTTGGTTTTTCTTTCTTCGCTGCCATTTTCTCCACACTTTTACTTTCACTTTGTTTTGGTTTTTATGTTTGTGCCTTTGCTTTTTCTCTATCTTTTTTTTTAACTTTTCTGGAGAGGGCTGGAGTTCCCCTACCGGCCACTGCTCCATCACGTGACTCCTCCCTTTTTCTGCAGTGTTGACAATTTTGATGATGTCTGCCGATCTACGGTTCATTTCCAGAACACTAATACCAAGCCCTCTATAATTGAATAGGTCTTTCCGTGCTTCTGAAACCTGATGAATAACCACTTTTTTCAAAGGGTATTTAACAGGAATGGTCTTTCTGCCTTGGATCACTCTTCCAAGCTCAATAACTGACTGCATTTGGGTGACTGCTGCCTCAAATCGTTTATCAATAACAGACTCCCTTTCTTGTGGGAGCATGAGGTAGCGAATGCTTTGTGTATCCTTATTTTCTCCAGGTGATGGATTAACCAAGTGACTTGCATTCCGGTACGAGTTAAATGTTAAATAGTGTGATGGGTGCTATCAGCCAGCACGTCAATTAAAACAGCAGATTCCGAAGCTCTTTCACAATTCTCAGTCCCATTTTCACCTTTTAACCTTTTACGATTCACTTGCACACACCTGTTCATGAGCACCAATTTGAGTAGTCTGGCCACCACATTGTAGAGTCTGCATGCTTCTATTTCTGCTTTGGAAAATGGATTAGGGATTGTGTAAATGAAAGCATCCATTTATCCATGATGTCACTGTCCTCAACTGTGTTTTCATTGAAAAGAAATTAAATACCATCTTCCTTCTGCAATCTCTGAATAAAGATCTGTATGTATTGAACCAAGACATCCTTGAGAATATCACTCCTTCTTTAAACTGTAATTTTTTTGCTCCTACAGCAGGGTAAAGGTAATAAGGTAAAGCCTCAATGCATTTCCAGCATTGGACCTGGTAATTCTTCTTACGTTTGCTCATTTTCTGACCAAGGTTATTATTGCAGTAACGGGTAACTAACAGTTCCATATCCGTCCTCACACGCATCAGCAAAATGTTGCAGTTGAGCAGATGTTACTGTTCCAAAGTCCGTGGGCCTGAAGCATCTGTCAACCATAAATGCTTCCAGTGTATAAAGATCCTGAATCCAACACATCCATTCCTGTACTTCCTTTTGTTTCTCAAATCATTTTAACAACTTAGTTGTTTCAATTGGATTCATCTCCTTTTAAGACTTGCTGTTTTTCTTTTGTTACTTTCTCTAGCTCTGCTTTGGCCTCTTCATTCATTTTGTCATAGGCCTCCATCATTTGAAAACCAATCTTAGCATATTCATCAACAACCCTTTTCACCTCTGCACTCTGTGGAAGGCTTTACTCATGCTTCTGTTTCCATTCCAAAGTTATACCTTCCTGGCCAGTAAGCTTTTGTTTTACAGCTCACATTGCAGCATCCATGTCTTTCTGGCTATATTTTAAAACTTCCTCAATAGCACCTTCAGCAGGAAGAGTAGATGCAAAACCGACTATTGGATCATTGGATTAAAGAAGCTACGTCCACTATTTCATGATTAGGTGAGGAAGAACAGATCCATCTTCAAGATCCATAATGCTTCTAGTTGTTGGAACTTCCTGATCAGACTTTGTGTCCAAGGGTTTGTAATGGAGAGATTATGACCGCCACATGGTGGCACTGCTGGGCTCCTATTTGGAGGACACATTGCATGCCAATCAAGGCCAGACTCACCCCAAGCCATCAAGGTGACCCTCATGATTGGCCCATTCAAATAACCAGGTACTGAGCTCCAGGCAACCTGCCGGACTTAGCCCCTGCTGAGCAACTGCACTTGGCTTCGAGCCATTGGTCATAGCAGCCAATGGGGCCCAGCCTGCCTCGAGTGATTGACCTCCCAATGCTGCAGGATTATAAAGGACCAAGCTTTCCTTTGCTCTCTCTCTTGACTCCTCGTGGCCTGTATTGGGTTGGGGTGAGTCCTGAGGCCAGTTAATTAGAGCTGTGTCCGTATAAGTCAAGGGGTGGGAACACGTAGTGTTATCTTGATCTGATTGTTTACTGTATGTCTGTTTGTACCATTCCTAAGTTTTGTCGGTTTTCCATCGTTACCCACAGTGCATATCCATCCCCTTGCGAATTGTGGGTTTAAGTTAATTGAGCGTTTAGATTCTGTTGTTTCCTCTGTATTTCTTGAGTATAAACTTGTGCTTTGTACCTTGATCTGGGTCTGGTTCTTAACCTGTGGGACCCACTCGAACCTTCACTTATAATAGGGGTTAACCAACAGCTTCAAAGGACTTTCCTTTAAAAGTAATCTAAGGCCATCAAGTAGCTTGGCAGATTTTGAGACTAAATCCAAGAACTGCTCATCTTCTCTTGAAGGTTCTTGGTTATTACTGAGCCCCTCAGGAAAGTCCATCCTGAACTGCTGGTCCCAAGCTCATCACGTTTCACAACTGATATCCTGTTGACACCTGTCACTGACTGTTCCTGAGCATTATTGTTTTTTTCTCCTAAAGGTCCATTAATCATCCAACCAAGTATGGCTTTAACAGTGAAAGGTCTGTCTCCCACACTCAGTATTATATCTAGTGGTTCCAGATCCTTTTGTACATCTGATCCAATCAGCAACTCTATCTCAAAAGCCAGTTTCCGGTAGATGAGACCACTGATTGATATCATTTCGATGTTCGATGATTTCTTTGTGCATAAATATAGTCTTTTGGGTGTGTATGTCCAGGGGATCACAGAAATCGCTGTTGTGCAGTCCAGTGACCTCTGTGCTGGTTTCAATGACCTTCCTTTGACCCATAGTTCTCAATAGAATCCTTGACCATCTTCCCAGAAGATTCAGCTGATTCATTAGCCCCACGGTGCAAAATGATGCAGTGCTCCTTGGGTCAAGAAATGTATAAGTATGCACTGTTGCATTCCCCTTCCTGGCTTTGACTTGTACAGACAGAGTTTGCAGTTATCTTCATCGGCCCCAGTAAGATCACTTGTCTGAACAGAGGCTACAGCTCTGTTTTCAGCTGCTTCCTTCCTTTTTGCTTGCTCCTTTTCCATTTCCTTTCATTAGGAGGATATGCAGCATCTGGCATGATTTAAACTGCATTTGTTGCAGCTAAGTCGCTTCCTGCAGCTTTTTCTGATGTGGCCTTTTCACAGACAGACAACACGCTCTCCATTTTCTTTTAGGAAAGTGATTTTTCTCCCTATTTGCCCTGCTTTCCATCTGTGGACACATCTCCAAAGCATGTCCACCTCCACAGAATAAGGAGTTCTTCACAGCAGGAAAACTCCTTTTCCTTAGTTCCTTTGTCATTTTCCTTATCTGCAGCTGTCACCATGGTGGCAAAGATGCTTCCTTTTATTCTTGAATCAGGCCATGACTTGGACCTCCTTACATCTTTGCTCACTGTTGGAGTGTCTTTGATAACTCTAAACCACATATGTCAAACTCTGGCCCGCGGGCCAAATTATATTTGGCCCACAAGATCATTTCAAAAATGTATTAGAGGTGGCCCGCCCTGCAGCGAGAGCCGATGCTGTTTTTTGGTAATGTCACCTCCGCCATCCTCCCCCTTCATTGCACATCCTTCCCCATTGTAACACGAGAAATTGTAACACGAGAAGTCTGTCGATGTCATCAGCCGGCAAGCCGATTGGAAGGCTCCCCGCACAACCAGTCACTTCTCCCACCTGTCGAGCGGTGCGGCGGATTTCCTGTCGGCGCGATGGGCATGGCAGGCTGCGCACGGCCCCCGGGCAGCGCAAGCCCCGCGCACTGGCACCGGACGGCCTTCTCCCGGTCGCCACGGCCTTCAGCGCTTGCACCCGCGCGGACCCCAGGGATGGCTGATTCGGCCCTGCACGTGAAGAGAGAGATGGTGGCTGTCCGCAAAGGCTGATCGGCAGCGCGCTGGGCCTGAGTGGGTGGGTAAGCAGGGATGGGCAGAGGGTGTAGGTGAGGAGTAATGGGCAGGGGAAGTTATGGTGGTGCGAGGGGCAGTTAGAGGGAGGGATGAGTAGAAGGAGGGGTGGATAGGGAAGAGGTAAAAGGGGAGGATGGGAGGGGTGATTAGAGGGTGAGAGACAGGTAGAGGGAGGAACAGGTTGAGGGGAGAGGCAGTAGAGGGGCGTGTATAGGATGGGGTGGGTAGAGGCAGAGCGAGTGGAGTGAGGGGTGAGTAGAGGTTGGGTAAAGGACTGGTCAGGTAGAGGGATGGTGGGTCGAGGGTGAATAGAGGCCTAGAGCCTGAGGAGTGAGCAGGAAATGCTGAGTCCTGATGCAGGCCAAAATGGACACAGCCTGTGAATGCTGACAACATCTCCACAGGGACCAAATAGGTTTCCCTCAGGTCAAGCAAAGGGTGAATTTGAGCTACCTACTCCTGTCCTGTAACATTATCCTCCTAAAGTTATATCCTAAAGTTTAACATTACATATGTTGAAGGAAGAGAAAACATGCAGATGTTGTTGAAAATTTTCAATAAATATTTAGTTCGGCCCTCGACTTAGTCCAAGTTTTTAATTTTGGCCCTCCGTGAATTTGAGTTTGACACCCCTGCTCTAAACACTACTGCAATCTGCACTTGCCATTCAAGGAAATCCACCATGACCTTGTAGGGTTGTTTCCCATGCTTCTCCATCTTGGAGTTGGGGGGGGTGAATTATCCCTATTTTTGGTGCCCTGTGCTGGTCCACTGCTTCCCTGGAATCTCCAACCCCTCATGGCCGCTGTTGAGTGCCATCTGGGCACAGAGCTCACAGTTGCAGGATTTTACTTGCAGATATCATCTGCTCTTTTAACAGGCTGTTTAAAGCCTGTAGAGAGCCATCGACATTTGGAGCAGCGCTGTGGTAGTATATTGATGAAAATGGACTTGAAGTTATTTGGTAATTAAGGGGAGAGTTTGCATGGCCATTATTGTCTGGACTGGGGGAATTTGGTTAACATTATGAGTCAGATTTTGGAGAATTTTGGATGACCACAGATTTTTGGAGGAGGACATAAACTGTATTAATGAGCAGAATCCTATAAGTGTGTAAATCATCCCAAATATTTATACATATGTATGTTGATTATTTATGTGATAATTTTGGACTATTATTTGTGCTGCTACTCCCTGCGTCATCTCCATGTCCCTCGATTCACTTCACATCCAGGAATTTATCAACATGTTGCTTGTAAATGTAACGTAAATTATTCCAAAATATTTATTTTAACTTGTAGCTATTACAGTGCCAGCGACTTAGGTTTAAATCCACTCCTGTCTGTAAGGAGATTTTATGCTCTCCCCATGTCTGCGTGGGTTTCTTCCGGGTGCTCTGGTTTCCTCCCACCTTCCAAAGACTAATGGATTTAGTAGGTTAATTGTTCACGTGGGTGTATTTGGGCGGCGTGGGCTCGTGGGCCAGAAAGACCTGTTACTGTGCTGTATCTCTTAATTAAATTTTAAAAATTTTATGTATATATGTGCTGTGTATGGTGGGTGAATGTGTGTGCACTGTGGTCTGGAGAAAAGCTGTTTTGACTGGTTGCATATGCATAGTCAGATGATGATCTTGAATGTTTTGTTATGAGTGAATGCAGTCACTTCAATCTCCCCAGGCCAACAGAGTCGAGAGTTCACCACTCTCCAAGTGAAGGCATTTCTCCTCATCAGAGATGCAGATTGCTAACCATTTACAATTGTAAAGATGAAAATACAGTTAAAACTGACACATGAATAGGAAGGGTTTGGAGAGAAATAGGCTGAATGTAGGCAAGTGGATTAGCTTTGGTAGACAGTGAGGTTGGCATGGATAAGTTGGGCTGTAGAGCTCCATTAGAGTATTCTAAGGCTGCAATCCTTTGTAAAAAGGTAAAGGTTCTATTATCGTCACATAATACACCATTTATAATGTAACATGCATGACATTCTGTCCTCACCAAAAATTAGATTTTTTTTTAATCCAATCTGTCAAACACTTCAATTCTTTCAGTGAAGTCCACTCTTTCTTCTAAATGAGAGAACATTGTCTTAGTCCATTCAAACTCTATTCATGTGGAAAACCTGTTCAATTCTGTGAGATTAACTCTGTGCCAAATCCCTCCTCCTTTAATAATAAGTTTATAGTCAGACACATGAATTCTTACTTGCTGCAGCCACACAGGTGCGTAAGATACACCAAATACCATCATGTAATTTAAATTACACAATATGCCAAGACAAAAGGAGTGACACAAATAAATATTCTCATTATGCAGATAGTGCCAAAAAAAAGTGGCATTTCAGTAGCGTAGACAGATCTTTTGGTGCTTCCACTGCAGTTTTGTTAGGGCAATATGAGGATGTTTAAGAGCATTTATTGAATAAAGACCCTTCTTTACCCTTGAGGTGGTAGTCTTCAGACTTCTTTCTATACCTTCTGCCCGAGAGAGAGAGTGACCATGGTGATGTTGGTGAAAAGTGGGGGGTGGGGGGGGGGGAGTCTTTTACGAGTTTGGCTGCCTTTTTGAGGCAGTGTCTAACAAAGATACCTTCAGTAGATGGGAGGTTGGTACCTACAATGGACTTGGATAAGTTGGCACTTTCTGCACCCTTCAGTGTTTTGGGGCACTTGGGTTGCTAAAACAAATCAGGTAAGGAGACAAGAACTCTGCACAATACTGTCGATATTGTATATGACAATAAGACATCTTTACTCTTGTACTCAAATGATCTAATAGTAAAGGCCGATATCAATTTATTTTAAAAATGCTTGCTGCATATGCTGATTGGCCTCAGTAGCATTTGCACAAGCTCTCCTAGCTCCCTTTGGGCATCGACGTTGCCAAACTTTAGATGTGTGGTGGAAAATGTGCTGACCAGCTACATCATTGTCTGGTATGGGGACACCAATACCCCTGAGTGTAAAGCCCTGCAAAACGTAGTGAACACAGCCCAGGACATCACAGGCAAAACCCTCCCCACTATTGAGTACATCTACGGAGATGCAGCCGTTGGAGAGCAGCAGCAATCATTAAGGATGTGCATCACCCAGCACGTGCTCTATTCTCGCTGCTGCCATCAGGAAAGAGACCTAGGTGCCACAAGATTCACACCACCAGATTCAGGAACAGCTGCTACCCTTCCACCATCAGGCTCCTCAACATCAAACTCAATCAGGGACTTATTTCAGGACTCTTACTTTTGTACTTCATTGTTTTTTTTTCCTCTCTGTATTGCACAGTCAGTTTGTTTACACTTTATTTGTTTACATGTGGACTCTGAGTACAGTATTTTTGCACTATCAATAAGTGGTAATTCTGCCTTGCCTGCAGGAAAAAGAATATCAGGGTTGTATGTGATGTCATGTATGTTCTCTGACAATAAATCTGAACTCTTGCCTTTTGAAATTACTGAGTAAATAACTGCATTTTTCCACATTATTTTCCATTTTCTGCATTCCTGTTAACTCACTCAGCTTGTCCTTATTATCTCATCGAAATCCATCCAAAAATTCAGATGCACCATATCCGCTTGGTTCCCTTGATCTGCGTTGGTTACATCCTTCATTGCATTTGACAAACTTGATATTTTTCCTTACAGAAATATATCAAAATCAATATCAGGATTTGTCATGAACAAGTCATTAAACTCTGTGTTTTACTGCAGCATCATAGAGCAAACATTCATATTATAATCATCTTACAACATAACTATAAAATATAATAGTGGACAAAAATAAGGCAGTGTCTTTGGTTCATTGATTATTCAGGAATTTGATGGCAGTGGGGAAGAGCTGTCCTTGTGCTGCTGAGGGCTCATTAGGCTCCTGTACCTTTTCCCCAATTGTAGCAGAGTGAAGAGGGAATGGCCTGGGTGGTTGGGGTCTTTGAGGATAGAAGCTGCTTTTTTTTTAAAGACACCATCTCATGAAGATGTCCTCGATGGAGTGAAGTCTGGAGCCCGTGATGTCACAGGCTGAGTTAACAACCCTCTGGAGCTTATTCTTGTCCTGAGAGTTGGTACCTCCATACCAGGTAGTGATGCAACCAGCCAGAATGCTCTCCGCGTTACACCTGTAGAAGTTTACAAGAGTTTTCGGTGACGTTCCAAATCTCCTCAGCAACTCACAAAGTATAGCTGCTGGCGAACCTGCTTTGTGATTGCATCAATTCGTGGACTTTCCTGAATTCTCTTTCTTTTCAGGATGTTCTGATTTTACTCTTTCTTCTTCTTTGGCTTAGCTTTGCGGACGAAGGTTTATGGAGGGGTAATGTCCACGTCAGCTGCAGGCTCGTTTGTGGCTGACAAGTCCGATGCGGGACAGGCAGACACGGTTGCAGCGGTTACAGGGGAAAATTGGTTGGTTGGGGTTGGGTGTTGGGTTTTTCCTCCTTTGTCTTTTGACAGTGAGGTGGGTTCTGCGGTCTTCTTCAAAGGAGGTTGCTGCCTGCCGAACTGTGAGGTGCCAAGATGCACGATTTGAGGCGATATCAGCCCACTGGCGATGGTCAATGTGGCAGGCACCAAGAGATTTCTTTAGGCAATCCTTGTACCTCTTCTTTGGTGCACCTCTATCTCGGTGTCCAGTGGAGAGCTCGCCATATAACACGATCTTGGGAAGGCGATGGTCCTCCATTCTGGAGACGTGACCTACCCAGCGCAGTCACGTCTCTGATTTTACTAATGTTAGGCTAACTAAATGACCCTGTTTTCCTTCTCAATTTCAGACATATTGGGGTAATAAGAACATAAAAAATCTGAGCAGGAGGAAGCTATCAGGCCCATCGAGCCTGCTCTGCTGGTGAGATGATGATCTGGCTGTGGACTCAGCTCCCCACAACCCACAATTCCCAGAATATTGCAAAAATATATATAACTGTCCTCAATATATTTAATGAGGCTGCCTCTACCACTTCCTTGGGCAGATGCCTCCTCATCTCCATCCCAAACTATTCCCCTGAACCTTTAGGCTCTCCCCTAGTTCTAGTCTGCATCTACCAGAGGTAACAAGTTTCCTTTCTCTAACTATCCTTTTTAGAGTTTTATGTTTTCTATAAGATACCCTCTTATTCTTCTGAATTCCAGTGAGTATAGTCCCATCTACTCATGGGCAAATCCCCTCATCTCTGGAATCAGCCTGGTGAACCACCTCAAAGGCCAATATATCTTTTCTCAAGTAAGGAGACCAGAACTGCATGCTGTACAGGTATGCTGTACAGTGGCAGCAGATCCTCACTGTTCTTAAACTCAGTTCATCTAGTGATGCAACCCAGCATCCAATTTGCCTTCCTGATTATCTGCTGCACCTGCAGGCTTTATTACCCTCAAATCCACTGTAACAATTTTAGAATCCATGGAATTTTGGAAGAAGGTAACAGAGGATAAGAGAAAGAAGTAAAATCAAAATCTGTGACACTGTGGTTGGAGTAAAAACACAAAGCTGGAGAAACTCATCAGGTCAAACAGTGTCCTTTTATATAGCAAATGTAAAAATGCATAACTGACATTTTGGGTGTAAGCCCTTCATCAAGGTATGGAAAAATGTTTGCAGGCATCTGAACAAAAGAGGGGGGGAGGCATGGTCGCAAAGGCAGAGGGAGATAGGTTGAGAAGGGAGGGAGGGGATAACAGTGATCAAGGGGAGGAGGGATGGCTGGGTGAATAAAGAGAAAGGGAGAGCAGAAAAGGGGAAAGAAGGGAGAGAGGAGAGCAGGTTAGCAGAAACTGGAAAAGTTGATGTCAATGCCATCTAGCTGGAGAGTGATGAGACGGAAAATCAGGTGTTTTTACTCCAATTTGTGGGTGGTCTGAGATCCTTGCTGGGGCCAAACTGAGGCCTAGAATCAGAGCTGGAAACCATGAGGCACAAGATGGCGATGGAGGCAAGTATCAAGGAAGTCAGTGTGGGTGTGGAATCAAATCTGGGTGAGTACATGGTTGTAGAGTTTTAGAGCAACAGGGATTACAGACGGGGAGCAGTGAGAGAGAATCTTACAGAACTCCCTTCAGAAAACAAAGGAGAACTTCTTCAGGGTAGGCATCCCTCAAAGGGGTCTCATCCCTCGAAGGGATGAGAAGCTCACTAGTCATGCTTTGAATGTCTGGAGATGGTTAATTATTCCAGCAGTCGGAGCTGAGGCAAGGACAGTCTCGTTTCATGATTTGGAAGTAGAGATTACTGATCTCAATGAGGGAATATGGTAATTGCTTTCCATTATTTATCATAGATAAATCAACTCTCAAAAAGTACCTGATGAGAAGTGCTTGTAATTTTGTGGATGATGATCAAAAATTATACTTTGGATTGAATCACAGAATTTACCACAAAGCACAATTCTGTTTATTGTTGAAGGACAAAACAACTTGGACTAGTATTGGAGCATCCTGCCCTGCTCTGCCATTTGATGTGACTATGGATGTTCATCCAAACTGTGTTCCCTATTCCTGCTACCTCCCTTTGATCTCTCTCACTTTTAGTTCAATATCCAACTCCACTCTGAATGTATTGAATGATATGGCTTCAGTTGCTTTCGTTGCTGCAGAATTCCAGATTCCTTGCTTTTGGATAAGGACCTCTCTCCTCATTTCCATCCCAAATTTCCTCCCTTGTATAGTTGGCTGTACCCCTGGTTCTTAATTTTAATTCAGACATACATCACGGTAACCTGCCATTACGGCCCACAAGTCCATGCCTCCCAATTTACATCCAATTAATCTACATCCCCAGTATGTTTCGAATGGTTGGAGGAAACTGGAGCCCCCAGGGAAAACCCATGCAAATATGGGGAGAACATACAAACTCTTTTGTTTCAAGCCCAGAGGACCCCAAAACACAGCAGCAATAGATATTCACCAAGACAACTGATAACTTAAACAAAAGTTTCTTTTAATTAACATTAAAACAGGATCAAAACTATTAACTTAACTAACCTAAATTACCTCCTTCAAATTCTAACCACACATGTATGAAGTGTGTATACAAGTTCAGTAAAATTCTTTGATTCACAGTCCAATCTCACTTCTCATTCCTACAAGTTTACTGGTTGTAGGCAATTCTTATACTGTGCACAGATTTTAACATTTATGAAGTTCACCAGGCTTTGGTGCTTGAAAGGTAAATGGTTACTGCTCAGGAAAGTTCTTGTCAGTTTTCAGAGAGATTTTTTTGTTCACTGGACCCCTACAACTGATTCCTTGTAACCAGCCACTTCAGTGTCTTGATGAAGAAACTTGCCCCATCAGGGTTTTCCAGATGATAACCTCTTTCTTTCAGATCATCACAGAGTTCCTTTTTGTTTCACTTATTCCAAGTAAAACATTAGGCAGCCAGTGCTCTCCTATTGCATGAACCACAAGGGCTTTGACCAGACAGTCACACCCTGTCTTCCAAAATGGGGGTTTTTCCACAAGTTTTCCAGCTTGTTCTGTTCCAGTCCCAGCTGCTGCTGACTAGCACTGCAGAACTGAATTCTCTCTCTCTCTCTCTCACACACACAGAGAAGAAAATGCTTGTTTGACTCTCTCTGCTTGCAAAACCACATGACCCTCTTAGAACAGCAAGCTGCACTCCAAACAGCCTGTGGCTCCCATAGTTCTTTCATCTGTTGCCTTTTTGTAAACAACAATCCATTAGTGAAGTCTTTTGGGCACTCTCCAAAGCTTTTGCAAAGGGACTTGGAGCCGGCCTGTCTTGCATGAGCAGAGCTCTAGTATTTTAAATAAGATCTGTTTTAAAGTGTTTGTATGTGACCTACACTTAAAAAAAAACCTGCCCAATTTATCTCCCAAAACATCTATAATCTGTCACACATTATAGACAACGTAGGATTCGAACCCTGGTCCTGATCGCTGCTGCTGTAAAGGTGTTGTGCTAACCGCTACCCAACCATGTCCCCCAAACGTCCTTGCCATAAGGCAACATTTTTCCTGCATCGAGAGTCCTGTCAAAAATTTGTAAGTTTCTATTGGGTCGCCTCTCTTCTAAACTCCAGCAATTATGTGTCATTTAGGATCACAGTTCAGAAACAAAAACTTTCTGGCTTGTATTTCTGGGAAATGTTCAAAGCAATTGAGGTTACCCATTTCTAAAGCATTAGCACAGTTGTACTTTTAGTACTAGGCTTACTTGAAGCAGTTACGTTTATTTATTCCCATGGCATGTTTATAATATGTGGGTGTAGAATGTCTCAAATTGCTATTCAGACTGATTATTGTAGTTGCAAGCTTACTCCCTCTGCCAGACCTTCAGTGAGTTACAATTCCATTGATGTTGTTTACCATGTAGTATCTGGTGAAACTGCTCATTGACCTCATTTGTGAAAGTGGGTGACAATGGAGAATTTATCTGAACAGAGTACTGCAGCCCGGCCTCCTCATTCCATTGTCACCTGCTTCACAAGCACACCTTTCTGGCTGTGCTTACCAGATTGAATCGCTGCCCCCTTCCCTAATTCAAGAATAATTAGATGCAATGTTTCTGTGATTACTTATTTTAAATTGGCAATGCGGAAAGAAATCTGACCTGGGACTTTCCTGGTTTACACAACCTTTTGTTAGCAATATTACTATATATTTACTGAAGAATGTAGAACAGTACAGCAGAGGATCAGGCCCCGTCTGTGCTGAACATGATGCCCAATTTAAAATATAACTGCTGCTTGCACCTGATCCATTTCCTTCTATTGTTTGCATATTCATATGGCAATCTAAAAGCCTTTTAAATGCTCTAACTGTATCTGCTTCCACCTCAAATGCTGACAGCCTATTTAAGGCACCCATTACTCTCTGTGTAAAATTAATAACTCTCCCCACACATCTCCTTTAAGATTACCTCCCTCCCTCATTTTAAACACATGTTCTCCGGTATCTGACTTTTTTAACTTGGGGAAAAGACACCTCACACTTGTCAGGATTAAACTCCATCTGCCATTTCTCTGCCCATATGTGTAACTGATATACATCCTGTTGTATTGTTTGATTGTCCTCTATACTGTCCACAATTCGACCAATCTTGGTGCTGTCTGCAAACTGACTCGTTCACCCACTTTCCTATTCATTCAAGTCATTCATTTATGCCACAAACAAACCCATATTTCCTTATGACATGTTGGACCATTAGGTGTATACTGTTTCACGGAGAAATCTCTTTCCCAATAATTTTCCCTCTGTCCTATGTATCCTCCCTCCCCACCCCACCACCTCAAATCTTCCCTGGATTCTACTGCACACTAAGGGCAAGTTACAGTGGCTAACCTGCATTTCTTTAGAAAGTTTTTTTCCCCCACAGATGTTGGTGAATCTCTTCACTTTAAGTCTCATTTGCAGCCTATCTGCTCATTCTACCAGCCAGTCTATTTCCTTGATGTTGATTAATGCTCTCTTCACAATTCTCTGTGTCGCAGATGTTTTGTGTCATCTACACATTTGGAACCTTCACATTTATGGCTGTCCATGTTATTAAAATATGAGTATCTGTGGCGGCTCACCACAAGGCAGACAAATCGGCCCCGCTTGTAAGCCACGCGGCGGGGCAACCGGCCAAAATGGCGCTGTCGGGAGTTTCCCTTTCTTCCAGCTCGGGGCTCAGAAACCCGCGCTTGGGGACCACGTGATGCCCGGATGACGTCAATGCCCTCCAGCGCGGTTCTCAGCCAGGCCCGGACTTGGAGTAGTACAAGTGCAGCCCAGCACCCTGCAATAAACTAGTCTGCTCACTGAGCTCAACCCGTCTGGTTGCGTGTGTTATTGCAGGACCAGTGTAGCTACTGCTACATAACTGTCTTAGTCCCAGCTCTGACACCTGGAGAACTCTGCACCTCCTCCCAATCTCAGGGATCCCTTCATTTAGACAATTGTTTTCCCATGCTACTGTTGTCCCTTTTATTCCCTTGCTTTAGTTTTAATCACAAACCTGTAACAAGGATCTCATCAAACTCCTTCCCCTCATTTCCCCCACAAATACTGCATTTTCCTTATCAACTATTTGCATTATTTCATCAAAAAACTTGTTAAAGAATAAATGCAATGTACCAACATAATGATTTCTAGTGCTTGTGGTTATTCAAGGAGAAATGTTTACAGGCATGCATCAAATTAAGAAGTTAAATTTATACTTATTGGGGGGGGAGGTGGGAGGGAAACTGTGCAGATATACTGCAGAGGAAAATTGAAAACTTCAGAGCTGGGAATCTGAAACAAAAACAAAGTTCTGAAAACTATTAGCAGGACAGGTAGCATCTGTGGGGGGGGGGTGGGGGCAGTGGTGGCGGAAAGCAGAGTTCATGTTTTAAGTTAAAGACCATGTGTCAGAATTGGAAAATTGAGAAAATGAGCTCAGTTAGTGTTTGGTGGGGTGGGGGTAGAGAGGAGAGATGGGTTGGAGAAAGGAAAAAACCAACAGGATTGAGGTCAACATTGTTGTGGTGATGAGCCATTTGCTGATTGGTTAATGAGGGGAGTAAATGGAGAAGGGTTCAGAGAGCTCATTGCTGTATCTGACCCGACCTTGTTGGTTTTCGTGCAGTTGGATAATCATGTTGAGGAACAGCAATGAGCTCTCTGAACCCTTCTCCATTAACAATGGCGTGAAGCAAGGCTGTGTTCTGGCACCAACCCTCTTTTCAATCTTCTTCAGCATGATGCTGAACCAAGCCATGAAAGACCCCAACAATGAAGACGCTGTTTACATCCGGTACCGCACTGATGGCAGTCTCTTCAATCTGAGGCGCCTGCAAGCTCACACCAAGACACAAGAGAAACTTGTCCGTGAACTACTCTTTGCAGATGATGCCGCTTTAGTTGCCCATTCAGAGCCAGCTCTTCAGCGCTTGACGTCCTGCTTTGCGGAAACTGCCAAAATGTTTGGCCTGGAAGTCAGCCTGAAGAAAACTGAGGTCCTCCATCAGCCAGCTCCCCACCATGACTACCAGCCCCCCCACATCTCCATCGGGCACACAAAACTCAAAACGGTCAACCAGTTTACCTATCTCGGCTGCACCATTTCATCAGATGCAAGGATCGACAATGAGATAGACAACAGACTCGCCAAGGCAAATAGCGCCTTTGGAAGACTACACAAAAGAGTCTGGAAAAACAACCAACTGAAAAACCTCACAAAGATAAGCGTATACAGAGCCGTTGTCATACCCACACTCCTATTCAGCTCCGAATCATGGGTCCTCTACCGGCACCACCTACGGCTCCTAGAACGCTTCCACCAGCATTGTCTCCGCTCCATCCTCAACATCCATTGGAGCGCTTATACCCCTAACGTCGAAGTACTCGAGATGGCAGAGGTCGACAGCATCGAGTCCACGCTTATGAAGATCCAGCTGCGCTGGATGGGTCACGTCTCCAGAATGGAGGACCATCGCCTTCCCAAGATCGTATTATATGGCGAGCTCTCCACTGGCCACCGTGACAGAGGTGCACCAAAGAAAAGGTACAAGGACTGCCTAAAGAAATCTCTTGGTGCCTGCCACATTGACCACCGCCAGTGGTGATAACGCCTCAAACCGTGCATCTTGGCGCCTCACAGTTTGGCGGGCAGCAACCTCCTTTGAAGAAGACCGCAGAGCCCACCTCACTGACAAAAGGCAAAGGAGGAAAAACCCAACACCCAACCCCAACCAACCAATTTTCCCTTGCAACCGCTGCAATCGTGTCTGCCTGTCCCGCATCGGACTTGTCAGCCACAAACGAGCCTGCAGCTGACGTGGACTTTTTACCCCCTCCATAAATCTTCGTCCGCGAAGCCAAGCCAAAGAAAGAATGAGGGGAGTGTAGGTGACACTTCCCAGCTTCAATCTCGAAACATGTCATCTTCTAAGAGAAGTAAGCCTTGATATTCTGAATTGTACCTTGTTCATCCAAATAAATCAAACTTCATAATTGCAGCTATAGCTTTAATTTTTTGTTGATAAAAGCGAATAAACATTTTCATAGCTTCGCACTTCGTAACGATGAGTATAATAAAGCATATTGTAAATGATAATGATACTCAACTTCAAACAAATATAAACAAATTAAAATGATAATAAATGAATAATAATGATTATTCAAAGAAAAATTTCTTGAGAGCTCACCTCTACCATGGTCATTGCAATTATGAGAAGAAAACTCCCGGTCCGCTTGGATATTAAAGCGTATGATGTCATAGTAACTCTACAAAAACAATAAATCCTTAAAGAAAAAGTACAAAAAAAAACCATAAATCATAAACAGAAGGTTTAAACCTATCTGATTTAAGTAACCATTCTTGGTTTTAATCCGTACTTGCCGAACAAAACCTTTCTTGTCTGGAACTGTATCCACGATTTTCCCCAGCAATCAAGAATTTCTTGATGCAGAATTGTCCATGATGATTACAATGTCTCCACATAAAAAATTGCATTTTGCTTTAGAACATTTTTGTCTCTCTTGGCATAATGAAAGATATTCTTTAATCCATCTTTTCCAAAATAAATCCACAATAAACTGAACTTACAGATATTGATGAATCTTACATCAATATATTTTTTCTGATTTTGACCCGGATGTAATTAAGGCCTAGATTTGAGAAGTAAGAGATGATTTGATATAAGAGCCTCGATGTCATTTGAATCGACAGAAATTTTCGTTATTGGATGACTATTTAAAATATCTTTGATTTCGCATGATACTGTCTGAAGATAGTCATAATTGAGTATTTGACTATTCAAAGTGGAATTAAGAATTTTCTTGATTGATTTAATCATTCTTTCCCACACAGCTCCATGATGTGATCCTGTGGGTGGGTTAAATATCCAACTAATTTCTTTCTGAAGAAATGCATCATGAATTTGATGTTGATTCCAATTTTGAATTGCTTTTCGTAACACTAATTGAGCTCCTGTAAAGTTAGATCCATTATCATCTTTACATTCCAAAATATCTTCTGATACATTTTCTCTATAACCCTGGATTATCATGCCCAACATGACTTTTCTATATTCTAAATGAAAGGAAGAATTTCTTTTGAATTTTCTCTTTAAATTCAGCATATGCTGTTCTGCAATTATTTTGTTATTTGTTAAACAAATTTCCCTTTTCTTCAAAGGTAATGCTATACAGTAATGACTATTAACATGTTTAACAGAATTTGAAACTAAATCCCGAAACTGTTTATCCTTCTTCGTCTGTTAGACATTCAGGGAAATAAATTTAAACTGTTGGTCCCACAGATCATTAAGTTTGACAACTGAAATTCGGTTGACATATACATTTGGTGACTCCTGATCATTATTCATTTTTCCTCCTAATGATCTATTAATTGTCTATCCAAGCAACGTTCTCATGGCACAAGGTCTGTCATTTTGACTTCTTATTACTTCTAGATCCTTTGGTACATCTAATCCAATTAACATCTCGATTTTAGCATCAGTCTTGGATAAACAAACGTCTTTTAGATGATCCCACTGTTTGATATCATCCTGATTATTCACAGGCATAGTCTTCAGAGTATATACTCTTGGAAGATCTCAAAATTCATTACTATTCAATTCAATCCAGCAATCTCTAAACCTGAAATTATATTGGTTTCAATGTTCTTTTCATCATTCATCATTTTCATCAACAATATCTGTAATGTTTACCATGAAGATCGTTTCATTAATTCAACAGTACAAAATGATGAAGTACTTCCTGGATCAAGAAATGCGTAGGTCTTCAGAATGAAGCTCCCCTTTTTAGCCTTAACCTGCACAGGAACTATTGAGAGGGCTTTGTCATTGGCCCAGTAAGACTGTTTGTCTGAACCGGAGCTGAAGCCTTCTCTTTGACTGTCATGTTAGTCTTTGATTTAGATTGTTTGTCTTCTTCTCAACTTTGTTGAATATGCAGTAACTTGGGATGATTTAAACTTCATATATCACAACTGGGTCGCTTATTACAAGTTTTGCTGATGCGCCCTATACACAAGGAACAGAAACATATTCCATTCTTCTTTAAAAAGGTTAATTTCACATCATGCGACTTTTTCTCCAATCGTGAACATCTTTTTAAAGGATTCTTATCTTTGCAATACAAACAGCTTTCCTGAACAGTCTGATCTTCCTTCTCCTTTGTTTGCTTGTTCTTTCTTGTGCTTGTATCTGGCACAGCAGTAACAAAGGTACTTCCCTTTGGTTTCTGTTGAGACAATGACTTGTATTTCTTTACATCTTTAGGAACTATTGAAGTATCCTTAATATTGCCAAATGCTGGTGTGGTGTAAACATACACATGTCATTCCAAGAATTGTACAACATCCTCAAAAGTGACAACCCTTCCAGGAATCATTTTAAGTTCTGCAGCTTTGGTTCTCCATTACTCCCTCAGCTTATAAGGTAATTTATTTACAATATTTGACAAATTAGCAAGCAAATTCAGCTCTTGCAAATATACACTACTTCCCATTGCGTTAATACATCCTCTCAGAAAGAATGCATATGCTTGTAAAGCCATTGTGTCCTCTGATTTTATTGCTGGCCAAGAAAGAATCTTGTCTCTATGGGCCCTTGGGATTTTATGTTCATCGACATAATGAGGATGCAATAATTCTTTTTCCCTTTTGAAACCTTGGTCTGGACCCATATATTGGCAACTTTTGACTAATTCCTTCACTGTCTTCCAGTATACTGCTCCAGGTAATACAGACAATCTTTGGTCTTTTTAGTATTACTTTCAATGTGATGTTCAAAAGATTTCATGAACATCAGATATTGTAATGGATCTCCATTTAAAAACTGGAATTTCTTTCTTGGGTAAACAGTATTAACCTTGTTGCTGCGCCAACATAGCATAAATTTATTTTTTTTTTGCTGAGTGATATATTATCTTTTTCACCATGGCTTGCAACTGGTTGTCTTAAGGTTAATGGAGAAAATGGATCTTGAACTGGTGCCATAGGTGTAGGATTTCGAGTTGTAAGTGCGGGCATTGATGGAGATCCTTGTCTTGTCGCTTGTTCTTCAACAACACAAAGAGACATCAATGGTTGAGTATGATCAACTTTTTTGAAATACTCCTCCTTTCGGGAAGATCCTTGTATTGTGCGCTGTGAAGAGATTGACTGTCGCTAGCTCTTTCCATAGGATTGGTCCTTGTCATATGAGCACTAGCAGCGACACCCATGACACTTTGCTTGAGTATATTCATTTCTGTGGTTGTGGTACCCATTGATCTGCTGGAATGTTAGGTGCTGGCCCTTTGGGTATTTCACTTTGAGTGATAAATCTTGTAGAAGCCTGAGCTAATGCCTTTAACTTGGCCATATTCCTAGAACATTGTTCCTCAAGGTCTAGTCTTTTCTCTATCCAATAATCTATTTTGTTCTTCACTAGCCATTTGTAACTGCAGTTGCTGATTCCTGATTTCAGCTTCTTTATCCTCAAAAGAATATCTTTTCTCCAACCACTCATGTTGTGCCAAGTCTGCTTGCGCATTAGCATGCATAGCTGATATGCTTGAAGCACGTGAAGCTGTACTTGCACCAGGTGCCTTTGAAGACTTTGAAGATCTTCCTGTGCTCATAACCTTGGAAATACTATAATCAGGATTCACATCTGAACTTTCAGATACTGCTGATTGAGTCTCTATCTTCTGCATTTCGCTTGGTACAGCACCAATGGGGCCTTGCAACATACATTCATCTGTTCCAGTTCCACTAACCTTTAAGTCAGCCATTGAGATCTGCAGTGCCTTATTGGAGTCTTCTTGCTTGGCAGTTGAAGCCGTTTCTTCTTTGGTGGCTGGCTCCAACCTCCTGCCAAGCATTGTTAGTCCACCTTGCTGGCTCAACTCACAACCAAATAATTCTTTGAGAGGAGCTGTTTGCATGAGGTCTTTAGTCCGATGAGGCTTCTTCTTATCCATTTTGAGTTCTTCACATTGCAGCCTGTCTTTTCCTGGCGTATCTTGGTTTGTATGAACTGTAAACAAATTTATATTTTACTTGGTCCCTTTAAGAGGATTGTTGCTTGGTTGAATCTTGTGGTACTTCACACAAGCTGGATTATCAGGTGTTTATAATAACAAATTCTGGGCTTCCTGCCAGATTCTGCAAGCCAGAGCTGTATCTTATCTTTCCAAGGTCACAGGTGTTTTGCAGCCCTTGGCTTGGTTGAAACTGCGCAATTTGCAGACAAAATGGACAAATTCTCACAGAATTGGAATATTCTATTGTTACAGCAAGTATGTCTCTTTTATTTTAACAAGAGTTCTTTCAGACAAATTTTACGAGCCTTTCTTCCAAACAAAGCTCACAATTTAAAAATGTTCTTTGAATCAAAATATAGGTGACACTTGCCAGGTTCTTATATATCCTAATTTCAAAATGTGTCACGATATTCTGAATTACTATCTTTTTAATCCAATAAACCAAACTTTGCAGATGCAGCTTTATGTAGCTTGATTCATTGATTAAACAGATCAACATTTTTCATAACTTCGCATGAAGATTTTCATAATGATGAATAAACAAAGCATATACTGTATTTAAAAATATAATGATATTGAACTTCAAAGAGATATACAAGAAGAAATAAGGCAAATTCAAAGAAAATTATCTCGAGCTCACGTTCCCTTCATAGTTCATTGAAGAATGAGATGCAAACTCTTAGTCTGTACAGATATTACGACATAACACTACAAACAACAGTCTTTCTTTAAGAGATAAGCACAAAATTAACTAAGAATTAAAAACACAAGGTTTTAATCTTTGCAATGGACAATGTTGTTTGATAGTCAACCCAACTTTCTATGAATGACCTCCTTGCACAATCTCTGCAAAAGTAGTTTCCTTCCCATTGGGTCACCCAGCAGAGTGACCTGCTGTGGGAATTGGGAGAGCAACTCACAGGATACAGGGGGGCACGTTGATTTGTTTTAATGGATGTCTAAGCTCTGGGAAATGCTGCTCCTGTCACACTTCTGTTTAAATTGTCCAGACCTGCTTCACTCTGGGTCAGTATATTTAGAGCTGCTTCACTCTGGGTCAGTATATTTAGAGCACTCATTTTTATAACTAATTTGCTGTTAGTATTTTAAGTAACCACTTATTCAAAGGAGGCTAATAATAATCTCTCTTCTCAATATATGTATCAATTCAACTTTTCTTTTTGTGTGTGTCTACATGTGTCATGTGTCAAACAAAAGCATATGTGAAATGAATAGCTGTATTTAAGGTGAAGAACAAACTAAATTTAAGTGGTATTTCTGATGGACCCTTGTTTGATTATTTTTCTAATTATCAATGGAGTTGGTTAGAATTTGCTGATTTGCCTGCAAAAATACCCTTGGGGCCGCAAATATTCAAGATTCCTTTATTGTCATGTAATGGTATAGAACATGCCTACCATTAATATGAAACAAATGCTGAGAATCTCTGTAATTACAACTTTCAAAGTGTACAGAAGTGAAGTTAATTGAGCCTAAAGTCCATAGGGTGCATTCACAAGCCTCCATCTGAAGTACATTGTTTTGCATAGACCATGGAAAAAGTATTCCCTTATTCTAGAATAATTGTATGCTGTGTTTATACATTTCAGATTGTAAATTGATAACTAAGAAAGGGATCAAATTAGTTACTTAATGTTTATCATAATACCATACATTTACCATAGACCATAGAACAGTACAGAACAGAGACAGACCCTTGGCCCATGTGTCTGGGCCGAACATGATGTCCAAATTAAAGTAAAACTCTGCTGCTTGTACTTGGTACATATTGCTCCATCCCCTTGAGATTCTTGTGTATATCTAGAAGCCTCTTCAATGCGACCATTGTATATGTTTCCACCACTACTCCTGGCAGCTCATTGCAGGCACCCACCACCCTCTGTGTGGTGGGGAAAAAATGGCTTATTCTTTTAAACTCCTTCCCAACTCAAGTCACCTTTATCGTTCATAGCGTTTCTCCAGGACCACGGCATATTTACAAAAATATGTTAGAAGTTAAATGCATTGAAATATTAAAATATTAAAACATACAATAAAATTCCTTGGTACACTATCCACGTCTTTTCTTTGGCTTGGCTTTGTGGACGAAGATTAATGGAGGGGTAATGTCCACGTCAGCTGCAGGCTCGTTTGTGGCTGACAAGTCCGATGCGGGACAGGCAGACACGGTTGCAGCAGTTGCAAGGGAAAATTGGTTGGTTGGGGTTGGGTGTTGGGTTTTGCCTCCTTCATCTTTTGTCAGTGAGGTGGGCTCTGTGGTCTTCTTCAAAGGAGGTTACTGCCCGCCGAACTGTGAGGTGCCAAGATGCACGGTTTGAGGTGATATCAGCCCACTGGCAGTGGTCAATGTGGCAGGCACCAAGAGATTTCTTTAGGCAGTTCTTGTACCTCTTCTTAGGTGCACCTATGTCTCGGTGGCCAGTAGAGAGCTCGCCATATAACACGATCTTGGGAAGGCGATGGTCCTCCATTCTGGAGACGTGACCTACCCAGCGCAGTTTGGATCTTCAGCAGCGTGGATTTGATGATGTCAGCCTCTGCCATCTTGAGTACTTCGATGTTAGGGATGAAGTCGCTCCAATGAATGTTGAGGATGGAGCGGAGACAACGCTGGTGGAAGCGTTCTAAGAGCCGTAGGTGATGCCGGTAGAGGACCCATGATTCGGAGCCGAACAGGAGTGTGGGTATGACAACGGTTCTGTATATGCTAATCTTTGTGAGGTTTTTCAGTTGGTTGTTTTTCCAGACTCTTTTGTGTAGTCTTCCAAAGGCGCTATTTGCCTTGGCGAGTCTGTTGTCTATCTCGTTGTCGATCCTTGCATCTGATGAAATGCTGCAGCCGAGATAGGTAAACTGGTTGACCGTTTTGAGTTTTATGTGCCCGATGGAGATGTGGGGGGGATGGTAGTCATAGTGGGGAGCTGGCTGATGGAGGACCTCAGTTTTCTTCAGGCTGACTTCCAGGCCAAACATTTTGGCAGTTTCCGCAAAACAGGACGTTAAGCGCTGAAGAGCTGGCTCTGAATGGGCAACTAAAGCGGCATCGTCTGCAAAGAGTAGTTCACGGACAAGTTGCTCTTGTGTCTTGGTGTGAGCTTGCAGGCACCTCAGATTGAAGAGACTGCCGTCCGTGTGGTACCGGATGTAAACAGCTTCTTCATTGTTGACGTCTTTTGTGGCTTGTTTCAGCAATCTGCTGAAGAAGATTGAAAAGAGGGTTGGTGCGAGAACGCAGCCTTGCTTCATGCCATTGTTAATGGAGAAGGGTTCAGAGAGCTCATTACTGTGTCTGACCCGACCTTGTTGGTTTTTGTGCAGTTGGATAACCATGTTGAGGAACTTTGGGGGGCATCCGAGGCGCTCTAGTATTTGCCAAAGCCCTTTCCTACTCATGGTGCCGAAGGCTTTGGTGAGGTCAACAAAGGTGATGTAGAGTCCTTTGTTTTGTTCTCTGCACTTTTCTTGGAGCTGTCTGAGGGCAAAGACCATGTCAGTAGTTCCTCTGTTTGTGCGAAAGCCGCACTGTGATTCTGGGAGAATATTTTCGGCGACACTAGGTATTATTCTATTTAGGAGAATCCTAGCGAAGATTTGCATGCAATGGAGAGCAGCGTGATTCCCCTGTAGTTTGAGCAGTCTGATTTCTCGTCTTTGTTTTTATACAGGGTGATGATCATGGCATCACGAAGGTCCTGAGGCAGCTTTCCTTGGTCCCAGCAGAGCTTAAAAAACTCATGCAGTTTGGCATGCAGAGTTTTACCGCCAGCCTTCCAGACCTCTGGGGGGGATTCCATCCATACCTGCTGCTTTGCCACTTTTCAGTTGTTCAATTGCCTTATATGTCTCTTCCCGGGTGAAGACCTTATCCAGCTCTAGTCTTAAGGGCTGTTGAGGGAGCTGGAGCAGGGCGGATTCTTGGACTGAGCGGTTGGCACTGAAAAGAGATTGGAAGTGTTCTGACCATCGGTTGAGGATGGAGATCTTGTCGCTGAGGAGGACTTTGCCGTCTGAGCTGCGCAGCGGTCTTTGGATTTGGGGTGAGGGGCCGTATGCAGCCTAAAGAGCCTCATAAAAACCCCTGAAGTCGCCAATGTCCGCGCTGAGCTGGGTTCGTTTGGCGAGGCTAGTCCATCACTCATTTTGGATATCCTGGAATTTGCGCTGAAGATGACTGCCATCCACTAATCCACTATCCACTATCCACTAATGTTCTGGGAATTCAGGAGTCTGATGGGTTGGGGGGAAAAAACTGTTGCCCCATCTGGACATCAGGGTCTCAAGTGCTACAGTACCTCTAGATTCCAGATGGGAGAACAGTTTACTTGAGGAATGTGTGGAGTTGAGGAGTCACGTGATGGAGTAGTGGCCGGTAGGGGAACTGCAGCCCTCTCCAGAAAAGTAAAAGAAAGATAGAGAAAAAACAAAGGCACAAACATAGAAACCATAACAAAGTGAAAGTGTGGAGAAAATGGCAGCGAAGAAAGAAAAACCAAAAACAACGGGAAGAAAAGAAGAAGGAAGGACGTCGGAGGAGGAAGGTGAAGGCTTTACCGGTACGAGGAGGCCCGTCGTGGTGAGAGAAGCCCACTCTCTGAGGTCAGTGGAAACCCCGAACTCAGGACTACAAAAATGGCTCACGGAGCTAAACAAAAGTGCGCAATCACGCATGCACGAGGATTCGCGCATGCGCGATGCGCAAGACAAAAATAACACTGACGTGAGGGGGGACCAGCTGAGGAGTAAATCTCCACAGCTGAAACAGACAACTACAACACAACAGCAAGACTCTCAACAGGAAAACATAGAAAATAACGAGAACAAGAAGGAAGAGAATAAAAATAAGAAATCAAAGAAACAACAGATGACCAACCCAGAGGAAGAAGACCAACACCAAGACACTTTTAAAAAAAATAAGAAGACCAAAACTACCAAACAAAATATAACAAACAACCCAACAAGAAAACCAGAAGAGTCAGAGGTAAAGGACACAGATCCTGGAGTGGACTTAGAAGAAGAAGAGGAAGAACACAGAGAAATGGAAGATGAAGGGAAGGGAAAGTACATGGATATATTTTTTTTAAAAGAATATATGGAAACAGTAAAAGAATGGCAGTCACAAGAATTCAGTGAAATAAAAAGAAGAATAAAAAGTACAGAAGAAAAAGTGAATAGATTAGAGATAATCATGACAGATATATGAAAAAGAGTGGACAAGGTGGAAGAACGAGAAACAGCCATAGAAATGGAAGTAGATGACTTAAAAAAGAAATTAGAAGAATTTGATAAAAAAGTTAAAGAAACACAGGAGCTGTTAGCTCAGAAGATAGATATAATAGAAAACTATAATAGAAGAAACAATATAAAGATAGTGGGCCTTAAGGAAGATGAAGAAGGCAAAAATATGAAAGAATTTATAAAAGAATGGATCCCCAGGGTCCTAGGTAGACCAGAATTACAGGAAGAAATGGAAATAGAAAGGGCACACAGAACATTGGCCCCTAAACCACAACCACAACAAAAACCAAGATCCATTCTAGTAAAATTCATAAGATATACAACAAGAGAAAATATATTGGAGAAGGCAATGAAAAAAATAAGAGAAGACAAAAAACCACTGGAATACAAGGGTCAAAAAATTTTTTTCTATCCAGATATAAGTTTTGAACTCCTGAAGAAGAGGAAGGCGTTCAATGCAGCAAAAACGACCCTATGGAAAAAAGGTTATAAATTTATGTTAAAATACCCAGCGGTACTTAAAATAGTTATTCCGGGGCAGCAAAGCAAACTATTCTCTGATCCGGAAGAAGCACGAAAATTTGCAGAACAACTACAAAACAGACAGAGAGATGAAGAGATGTCATTTTTGTTCTTGTTACAACAATCTATCTATCTATCTATCGATCGATCGATCGTATAGGTAAGAACTAAGAAGGGAAAGAAAGGAAGTAAGGAGGGAATTAAGAGAGTGACCTTTGTTATATATGAAGATTAAAATCATTTCTGGGGAGGGCAGGGTGGGGAAGAATAACAGTCACTGCAAAATCAGTTGATGCTTGCGAGCGGATTCGCAAATCCAAATGGAGAGGGGAGATGTGGTTGCCCGACAAGGGACAAAGGGCAACTCAGAAAGGGGAGGGACTATTGGGGTTAAAGGAATTTTAGATATGAGAATAGTGGAAATATTTTATGTTTTAGAAAAGTTGTCTTATAATGTGTTCAAAAAAAGAAAGCAGAAATGGATAAGAAGGGAAGGTGGTTATGAGGAAACGGAAAGGAAAGATAAACAAAGTATGAAATGACTATGTTGAACTATATGACTTTAAATATTAATGGAATACATAACCAAATCAAAAGGAAGAAACTGTTAAATTTACTGAAAAAAGAAAAAATTGATATAGCATTCGTACAAGAAACACATCTAACTGAAGTGGAACACAAGAAATTAAAGAGAGATTGGATAGGACATGTAACAGCAGCATCATATAATTCAAAAGCCAGAGGAGTAGCTATATTAATCAATAAAAATGTACCAATCAAAATAGAAGAGGAAATAATAGATCCAGTAGGGAGGTATGTAATGATAAAACGTCAGATATATTCAGAATTTTGGAATTTACTCAATGTATATTCACCTAATGAAGAAGATCAAACATTTATGCAAGATATCTTTTTGAAGACAGCAAATACACAAGGGAACATACTAATAGGAGGGGATTTTAACCTTAATTTGGACTCAAACATGGATAAAACTGGAAAAAAAACTAACAGAAAGAACAAAGTAACCAAATTTATAATTAAATCGATGCAAGAAATGCAACTTTTGGATATATGGAGGAAACAACACCCAAAGGAAAAGGAATATTCATATTATTCAGGTAGACATAAAACATACTCAAGGATAGACCTATTCCTGTTATCAGCCCACATTCAAGGGAGAGTTTGGAAAACGGAATATCAAGCTAGACTATTATCGGACCACTCACCCCTGTTATTGGCAATAGAGTTAGAGGACATCCCACCAGGAATGTATAGATGGAGATTAAACTCCATACTACTTAAAAGACAGGATTTTAGAGAATTCATTGAACGACAAATTAAAATGTACTTTGAAATAAATACGGAATCAGTGAAAAATAAGTTTATACTATGGGACGCAATGAAAGCGTTCATCAGAGGGCAAATAATAAGTTATGTACAATTGGGAAACAGAACAGTTGGAAAGGGAAATAACAAATATAGAAAAAGAATTAGCAATAAAGGAAGATACAACTAAAAGAAGAGAATTGGCAGATAAAAAATAAAATATGAAACACTACAAACATATAAGGTGAAGAAGAACATAATGAAGACAAAACAGAAATATTATGAGCTAGGAGAAATTCTAGCGTGGCAGCTTAAGACAGAACAAACTAAAAGAATGGTATTGGCATTAAGGAAAAAGGACAAACAAATTACTTATAATCCAATGGAGATCAATGAAAACTTCAGGGAATTCTACGGGTAACTATATCAAACTGAAAACGAAGGGAAAGAAGACAAAATAGATGAATTTCTAACTAAAATTGAACTACCGAAATTACAAACAGAGGAGCAAAATAAATTAATAAAACCATTTGAAATAGAAGAATTACAGGAGATATTAAAAAAAACTACCGAACAATAAAACACCAAGAGAGGATGGATTCCCAATAGAATTCTATAAAACATTTAAAGACTTATTAATTCTTCCCCTCCTGGAAGTAATCAACCATATTGATAAAACACAAAGCATACCAGATTCAAGCAAAACAGCAATAATTACAGTAATACCAAAGACAGGGAAAGATCCACTTGCACCAGCGTCATATAGACCAATATCTCTACTTAACACAGATTATAAGATAATAGCTAAACTATTAGCAAACAGATTGGCCAACTATGTACCAAAAATAATAAATCTAGACCAAACTGGATTTATTAAAAAAAGATGAACAACAGACAATATCTGTAAATTTATTAACTTAATTCATGCAGTAGAAGGAAATAAAGCTCCAACAGTAGCGGTTGCTTTAGACGCAGAGAAGGCCTTTGACAGAATAGAATGGAATTATTTATTCAAAGTACTACAAAAATTCAGCCTACCAGAGAAATATATTAATTGGATTAAAGCACTATATAAGGGGCCATTGGCGAAAGTGACAGTAAATGGATATATATCAAAACAATTTAACTTAAGCAGATCAACAAAGCAGGGATGTCCACTATCTCCCTCACTGTTCGCGTTAGCTATAGAATCACTAGCAGAACTGATAAGAACAGAAAATAAAATAAGAGGGATAAAAATAAAAGAGAAGGAATATAAAATCAGTCTATTTGCAGATGATGTTATAATATACTTAACAGAACCAGAAATATCAATAAAAGAATTACATAGGAAATTGAAGGAATATGGAGAAGTATCGGGGTACAAGATCAATGCAAATAAAAGTGAAGCAATGCCAATGAATAATGCGGATTTCACAAAGTTTAAGAAAGAATCGCCATTTAGATGGCAAACACAAGCAATGCGATACCTAGGTATACAACTAAATAAAAACCTCGGCCGTCTATATAAACTAAATTACCATCCATTAATGAAAAAATTACAAGACGACTTAGAGCATTGGAAAGACTTACCACTAACACTGATAGGAAGAATAAACTGTATTAAAATGAACATTTTCCCAAGGATACAATACCTATTTCAGTCATTACCAATACACCTAACAGAGAAATTCTTCAAGGAGTTAAAGAAAATAATAAGGAAATTCTTATGGAAAGGGGGGAAACCGAGGATACCATTAACAGAATGGCACAAACAAGGAGGCTTACAACTACCAAACTTTAAGAATTATTATAGAGCCGCACAATTAAGATACCTATCAGATTTTTATCAAACAAGGGAAAAACCAGATTGGACCAGATTAGAACTAGATAAAATAGGGGAGAAGATACCTGAACATATACTATATAACCATATAACCACTTACAGCACAGAACAGGCCAGTTCGGCCCTACTAGTCCATGCCGTAGCAAATCCCCACCCTCCTAGTCCCACTGACCAGCACCCGGTCCATACCCCTCTAGTCTCCTCCTATCCATGTAACGATCCAGTCTTTCCTTAAATGTAACCAATGATCCCGCCTCGACCACGTCTGCCGGAAGCTCATTCCACATCCCCACCACCCTCTGCGTAAAGAAATTTCCCCTCATGTTCCCCTTATAATTTTCCCCCTTCAATCTTAAACCATATCCTCTAGTTTGAATCTCCCCCTTTCTTAATTGAAAAAGCCTAAACACATTTACTCTGTTTGTTCCTTTTAAAATCTTAAACACCTCTATCAAGTCCCCTCTCAATCTTCTACGCTTCAGAGAAAAAAGCCCCAGTCTGCACAACCTTTCCCTGTAACTCAGACCCTGAAATCCTGTCAACATTCTCATGAACCTTCTCTGCACTCTCTCTATTTTGTTTATATCTTTCCTATAATTTGGTGTCCAAAATTGTACACAGTACTCCAAATTTGGCCTCACCAATGCCTTGTACAATTTCATCCCTACTCTTGAATTCAATACTCCGATTTATGAAGGCCAACATTCCAAATGCCTTCTTCACCACACCATCTACCTGAGTATCAGCCTTGAGGGTACTATTTACCATAACTCCTAAATCCCTTTGTTCTGCACTCCTCAATTGTCTACCATTCAATGTATATGACCTATTTAAATTTGCCTTTCCAAAATGTAGCAGCTCACATATATCTGTATTAAATTCCATCAGCCATTTCTCAGCCCACACCTCCAGCCTTCCTAAATCACCTTTTAATCTACGGTAATCTACCTCACTGTCCACAACACCACCAATCTTTGTGTCATCCGCAAACTTGCTTATCCAATTCTCCACCCCTACATCCAGATCGTTAATATATATAACAAATAATAGTGGACCCAGGACCGAACCCTGAGGAACTCCACTAGTCACCGGCCTCCAATTGGACAAACAATTTTCTACCACTACTCCCTGACACCTCCCATCCAACCACTGCTGAATCCATTTCACTACCTCTTTATTTATACCTAATGCTTCCACCTTTTTTCCTAACCTCCTGTGGGGAACTTTGTCAAAAGCTTTACTAAAGTCCAAATAGACAACATCCACAGCTTTCCCTTCATCAACCTTTTTTGTAACCCCCTCGAAGAACTCAATCAGGTTTGTCAAGCATGATCTACCCCTGACAAAACCATGCTGATTACTCCCTTTCAATCCCTGTACCTCCAAAAATTTGTTAATAGCATCCCTCAGAACACTTTCCATCAACTTGCCCACCACAGACGTCAGACTTACAGGCCTATAATTCCCAGGTTTGCATTTGGACCCTTTCTTAAACAGAGGAACCACATGCGCCACCCTCCAATCCTTTGGCACCACCCCCATGGCCAGTGACATCCTAAATATCTCTGTTAATGGCCCCACTAACTGTCCATTAGCCTCCTTGAGTGTCCTAGGGAATATTTTGTCCAGTCCGGGAGATTTATCCACCTTTATCTTTTTTAACACAGCCATCACTACCTCCTCGGTTATCCTTGTATGCTTCATGACCTCCCCACTATTTTTCTTTACTTCAACTGGTTCAACATTTTTTCCCTAATGAATACCGAGGCAAAGAAATCATTCAAAATTTCCCCCATTTCCTCAGACTTCTCACTCAGCCTACCCTCGCTATCTACAAATCTATAAATGGGATGAAAAATTGGTGCAACATAGGAATTCACCGGTATTGCATCATCTGGTCAACATTTGGAAGAAGATTCATGTAGAAAGGAATAAAACAAATTACCAACTACCAAAGCTAATATTGACGCAAAATCAGCTAATCCCTTTCACAATAGATAACCTTTCCTTCAGAGAATGAGAGAGAAAAGGGATCAAAAGAATAGAAAATTGTTTTTCGGGAAATAAATTATTATCCTTTGAACAAATGAAGGATAAATATAATATAACTCACGATACAATGTTTGCATACTACCAACTGAAAACCTACTTGAAGGACAAATTGGGAAACAGTCTGAGGTTACCAGAAGGAAGCAATTTTGAATATGTGATTACAGACACAATAATAATAAAAAAAATTTGTAACAAACATGTACATCAAACTGCAAGAAAATGAGAACGAGGAAACAAACGGTAAACCTAAACAAAAATGGGAACAAGATCTAAACATAAAGATAAAGAATGAAACATGGGAGAAGCTATGCTCCGGAACTATGAGAAATACAATAAACACGAGGTTACGCATGATACAATATAACTGGATACACAGGCTATACATCACACCTCAAAAGTTAAATAAATGGGACCCAACAGTATCAGACAGATGTTTTCGCTGTAAAAAGGAAATGGGAACAACAATTCATGAAATTTGGACATGTGAGAAAGTGGAAAAATTTTGGGAAGATCTAAACCAGATATTAAATAAAATCACAAAAAGCAATATACCAAAAAACCCAGAGATCTTCCTCCTAAGTAATATAAGAAACAAAGAATTTGGACTCGATTTGGATGGAGCACAAAAAAGATTTATTATGATAGCCCTAGCTGTAGCAAAAAAATGTATTATGTCAACCTGGAAACTAGAAGACGACTTGAGAATACAACAATGGTATATAGAAATGAATAAATGTATTCCATTAGAAAAAATAACATATAATTTAAGAAATAACATGACAATATTCAAACAAATATGGGAGCCATACATGAAATACAATAGAGAAATCCTTCCATGGACTTCCACCACTTAAAATGACAGAAGGAGAAGATAACGAAAAGAACTGACTCAGTAAAATTTCTTATTTATTTTTATTAAGTGACAACATTGTTTAACGGGTTTAATGTATCTTATAGATTGAACTTCAAATAAATGGGGAAGGGAGGGAGGGAAGGGAGGGGGGGAAAAAGCGGGAGAAAACAACACTATATATTTAAGAAGAAAAATGTCTGTATGTGTCTTGGTCAATATGATTTATAGTGTGAGAAATAAAAATTAAAAAAAAAGGAATGTGTGGAGTCCTTCACAACGTTCATTGCTTTTCGGCTGCATTGAGTGTTGTAGATGTCCTTCATGGAGGAGAGCCCGGTCAAGCCATCAATGGTCAGCAGAATGTGGTACCCCTGGGCCCTCCTAAAGTCAACAACACATTTCTTTTAATAACCTTGAATGCAAATGTGATAATTTTACCCTGCGTTATAAGTGTTGACCCCATCAATCAGGTTTCCCCTCAGCCTCCTATGCTCCGGAGATAACAGCCTCTGTCCATAACTCCTAACTCTCTAAACCAGGCAATATCTTGGTAAATAAATCTCTTCTGTACTCTTTCCACATCCTCTACATCTTTCCTTCAATGGGGTGATAAGAATTTCATGCAGTATTCCAAATGCAACCTGACCAAAGTTTTAAATAGATGTTGTTAAACAAATGGTTGTAGTTTAATGCACAAAAAGTGCTGGAGAAATTCAGGTCACTCAGCATTCATAGAAGTCATAGATAGAGAACCAACAATTTGAACTGGAGTCCTTTATCAAGTTATGAGCAAAAAGGAGGCTGGTGCTTGAATAGAAAGGTGAGGGGAGGAGGAAAGAAGGGAAGGGGATGAGCACAGGTCAATAGGCATGAGGTAATGGGTGGACTGAGTGGATATAGTTTCTGTTAGGTCCTCCTCTGTCTCTTTTCCTCCAGCTTCTCAATCCCTCCCTCTCCATTCAGAGAGCTATCCCCTCCCCCATCACTTTTTTCCCGTCTGTCCTCGTCCATAGAGTAGCAGGTGGTGCAATCCTATTACAGTGACCCAGGTTCAAATCATTTGCTGCCTGTCAAGTGTTTGTACACGTAGGTTTCCTCTGAGTGCTCAGTTTTTTTTCCCCACCCCTCAAAAATATACATGGTTTGTTGCTTAATGCTATCGACAATGAGATAGACAACAGACTCGCCAAGGCAAATAGCGCCTTTGGAAGACTACACAAAAGAGTCTGGAAAAACAACCAACTGAAAAACCTCACAAAGATAAGCGTATACAGAGCCGTTGTCATACCCACACTCCTGTTCGGCTCCGAATCATGGGTCCTCTACCGGCACCACCTACGGCTCCTAGAACGCTTCCACCAGCGTTGTCTCCGCTCCATCCTCAACATCCATTGGAGCGCTTTCATCCCTAACGTCGAAGTACTCGAGATGGCAGAGGTCGACAGCATCGAGTCCACGCTGCTGAAGATCCAGCTCCGCTGGATGGGTCACGTCTCCCGAATGGAGGACCATCGCCTTCCCAAGATCGTGTTATATGGTGAGCTCTCCACTGGCCACCATGACAGAGGTGCACCAAAGAAAAGGTACAAGGACTGCCTAAAGAAATCTCTTGGTGCCTGCCACATTGACCACCGCCAGTGGGCTGATAACGCCTCAAACCGTGCATCTTGGCGCCGCACAGTTTGGCGGGCAGCAACCTCCTTTGAAGAAGACCGCAGAGCCCACCTCACTGACAAAAGGCAAAGGAGGAAAAACCCAACACCCAACCCCAACCAACCAATTTTCCCCTGCAGCCGCTGCAACTGTGTCTGCCTGTCCCGCATCGGACTTGTCAGCCACAAACGAGCCTGCAGCTGACGTGGACTTTTACCCCCTCCATAAATCTTCGTCCGCGAAGCCAAGCCGAAGAAGAAGAAATATACAACCACACAAAACAGTGTTTCTCTGCACACGCGCGCACACCTAATATCACGAACACACATTAAAGATATAATTCATTTCAACCGAGGATAGCACTAGATAAATTAACAGAATGGTATAAACAAGGAGGCTTACAATTGCCAAACTTCAAAAATTATTATAGAGCCGCACAATTAAGATACCTATCAGATTTTTATCAAACAAGGGAAAAACCAGACTGGACGAGATTAGAATTAGATAAAATAGGGGAAAAGATACCTGAACACATATTATATAAATGGGACGAAAAATTGGTACAACATAGAACTTCTCCAGTATTATATCATCATCTCCTCAATATTTGGAAGAAGATTCATGTAGAAAGAAATAAAACAAATTATCAATTACCAAAACTAATATTGACGCAAAATAAGTTACTCCCTTTTACAATCGACAACCTTTCCTTTTGAAAATGGGAAAAAAAGGGATTAAAAGAATAGAAAATTGTTTTTCAGGAAGTATATTCTTATCCTTTGAACAAATGAGAGATAAGTACAATATAACTGGAGATACAGCGCTGGCATATTACCAACTGAGATCCTACTTGAAAGATAAATTAGGAAGCAATTTGAGTTTACCAGAGGGAAGTAACCTTGAATATGTGATTACAGATACAATGTTAATCAAAAGATTTATTACAAATATGTATATTAAACTGCAAGAAAAGGAGAATGAGGAAACAAATGGTAAAACTAAACAAAAATGGGAACAAGATTTAAATATAAAGATAAAAAAGGAAACATGGGAGAAATTATGTTCTGGAACGATGAGAAATACAATAATTACGAGGCTACGTATGATACAATATAATTGGTTACACAGACTATACATTACGCCGCAGAAGTTAAATAAATGGGACCCAACAGTACCCAACAGTAGATGTTTTCGATGTAAAAAAAGAAATGGGAACAACAATTCATGCAATCTGGACATGTGAGAGAGTAGAAAAATTTTGGGATGATCTCAATCAGATATTAAATAAAATAACAGAAAACAATATACCAAAGAATCCAGAGATCTTTCTCCTAAGTAACATAAAAAACAAAGAATTTGGAATTGATTTGGAGGATGCACAAAAAAGATTTGTTAAGATAGCCCTAGCCGTAGCAAAAAAAATGTATTATGTCAACCTGGAAATTGGAAGATAATTTGAAAATACAACAATGGTATATAGAAATGAATAAATGTATTCCATTAGAAAAAATAACATATAGTTTAAGAAATAATATTGAAATATTCGAACAAGTATGGGAGCCTTACATTAAATACAATAGCGAAAACCTACCGGGAACAAACATTACCTAAGTTGATGGAAGGAGAAGGAAAGAAAAGAATGGACTCAGTTGAATTTCTGGTGTATTTTTGTTGAATGACAACATTGTCTGACTGGTTTAATGCAACTTAGATTGTATACCTAAAATGGATGAGAGGGGGGGGTGGGGGGGTGGCTTGGGAGGAGGGAGGAGGGGGGGGGGAGAAAAAAGTCACTGTATATGTGTAAAAAAGAAAAAGTGTATATCATGGCTAATGTGATTTATGGTGTGAAAAATAAAAAATTAAAATAAAAAAAATTTTTAAAAAAAGATATAATTCATTTCTTTTCATTAATAAGCGACCCAGGGTTGCAGGATATCATTTACCAATCTCACAGCCTGCAAAATGAAGCTTTTACCCAGCCTAGCCTTCCTGAAAAAAAAAAGAAATAAAATTTTGTAATTATATAGTGAGGTGATCTGGGTGAAGGTCCAACTGACATAAATGGGTGACATTAAATTCTTATGCCAAGTGATTTGTTTTAGTGCCACAAATTCTATGCAAAAGAAATGATCATAAGTAAATAAACTCTTATCATCATAGTTTATTTTTATATCATTGTAAAATGTACAAACCACTAAAATTCTTGCTTGCTGCAGGTACGTAATAAGATACACCAATTATAGTATTTTTATTTTTATTTTTTATAATGAATTTTGGAGATACAGCAACAGGTCCTTCTAGCCCACAAGCCACACCGCTCAATTAGCCTTCTATTCCCAATATTCTTATCCTTTTTAAGGTTTTTGTTTTTATATGTTCATTTGGGATAATGTATGCTGCAATTCCCACATTACCAACACTTATACACCTAAGAATATCTGTTGATTGTGAAATACGTGAGTGTATTTCATTCATTCATAGATGCAACACAGTAACCAGCCCTTCTGGCCCATTTACACTCGTGTGACCAATTAACCTGCTAATGGCACACATCTTTGGAACATGATAGGAAACCAGATCACCCAGAGAAAACTTGCTTCATCACAGGGAGAACGTACAAACTCCTTTCAGTCAGTAGTAATGCACAGAAGTCTGCAGACACTGTGGTTGACTAAAAACACAATGCTGGGGAACTTCTGCAGGTCAAACTGTACTTTATATAGCAAAAATAAAGATGCATAACCAACATTTCGGGCTTGAGCCCTTCATCAAGTGTTAACTCTACTACATTAATAACTTTTTTCCACTGCAGTGTTGGTATTTTGTTTTCTAATGCACAATGTGTTGGTACAAGAATAGAACAGTGTTAGGAACTGCTTTGATAAATGCACACAATCATTATTATGGGCATATGCTGAAATCAAGGTGTTGGAAGGGAATTGATCATAATTTAAAAATATATATCAGGAATATATTATTTTAAAAGGATTTGTATTTTAAAATGTAAATCTTGTGTGCAAAACATTGTTCATTTATTGCAGTAATGATCCAGTATCATTTTTACATATTTAAATAAAATCCATGCCATTGGATCCAAAATGGATGGACTAATGCTGGTAGCTTTATTAAGTTACACTTTCAAGAAAAAAAAGAGTTTTGATACGTTGCAGTTCATTTCAATATGTCAGAATTTCTGTGCACTTGATTAGCTCAAGACTAAACCAGCATTCAAAAGGCAAAGATGCTGAGTTTAAAACCGAATCTGACTTTTGACTATCCCAGCTTGACACTCATGCCTTCTGTCTAAAGCTCTACAGTTTTGTCCCTGAACCCACCTTCCTACTACTTTTAAGATGCTCTGTATATCCTCTTACTTTAACTGAGCTTTTTGGTGTCCTCTCTGTTTTCTCCTCCCTGTGGATCTACAGCACACTTTGTTTAAGATGCCTCTTGCGAATTGTCTTGGGATTTACTGGAATTTGTAGGCAAAAGTGCTCCACCCAATCTCAGCAGTGATATATGGCCTTTTCCCATGGTACCAGAAATTGCAGGAGGAGTGTGACAGATTATATTGTGTTTGTATTGTATATAGATGTTTTTGGGAGATAAATTGGGGCAGTTTTTTTTAGTGTAGTTAACGTACAAACATTTTAAAACAGATCTTATTTAAAATACTGGAGCTCTGCTCATGCTAGACAGGCCAGTGCCAAGAGCCTTTGCAAAAGCTTTGGAGAGTGCGGGATTGTTGTTTACAAAAAGGCATCAGGTGAAAGAACTCTTTGGAGCTGCAGGCTCTCTTGAGTGGAACTTCCTGTTCTAAGAGGGTCAGGTGGGTTTGCAAGCAGAGAGAGAAAAACAGAGAGAGAGAGGGAATTCAGTTCTGCAGTGTTACAGTCAGCAGCAGCAGCTGGGACTGGAACAGGACAAGCTGGCAAGCTTGTGGAAAAACCCCATTTGGAAGATGGGTTGTGAGTGCTTAGTTCAGCCTGGTCAAAACCCTTGTGGTCCATACAAGAGCAGCCACACTGGCTCCCTAATATTTCACTTGAAATAAGTAAAACAAAAAGGAACTCTGTGATGACCTGAAAGAAAGAGGTTATCATCTGGGAAAACCCTGATGGGCCAAGTTTCTTCGGCAAGACGCTGAAGTGACTGGTTACAAGGAATCAGTTGTGGGTGTTCAGTGAACAACAAATCTCTCTCTGAAAATTTATAAGAACCTTCCTGAGTGGTAACCATTTACCTTTTAAACACCAAAGCCTGGTGAACTTTATAAATGTTAAATTCTGTGCACAGTATAAGAATTGCCTGCAACCAGTAAACGGAGGCATGAGAAGTGAGATTGGACTGTGAATCAAAGAACTTTTCTAAACTTGCACATTACATACATGTGCGCCGAAAATTAAAAGGGGGTTAAGTTAGGTTAGTTAAGTTAATAGTGATAAGTTAAAGTGTGATTCTGTTTTCATGTTTAAAGATAATTAAAAGCAACTTTTGTTTAACTATTTGTCTTGGTGAATATCTATTGCTGCTGGGTTTTTGGGGTCCTCTGGGCTCATAACAACATTTATAGGGAGCATTGTTTAAATAGGGATCAATAGAGGACCTTTTCCATCCAACACACAGTATCTTTGACCCATCATCAAGAAAGTTCAAAAGCATCAAAATCAGGACTGCCAGGCTGGGAAATTGCTTCTTTCCACAAGCTGTAAAGATTGCTGAACAGCATCTTATAATTGGTGTATATAGTTCAGTTCAGCTCAGAAAATTTCGGATAAATGTGGCTTTTGGAGAATCTGATTTTGGATAATCGGAATTGTCCTGTATATTTATTTTAAATTGTACCTTTATGTATAGATGTGATTATAATGTGGTGTGGGTACAGTGGTTGGGAGAAACGCTGTTTCATTGGGTTGTCAGATGATAATAAACTTGAACTTGGTCCCTTGCTAGCTTCTCTGGGAATTTTATTTGTTGCCTGGTTAAGCTCTAAGAAATTAGGATGAATGAGCTTGTAGTCCAAATAGCCATACATTTGCATCAAGGGTGGATGTTTAACATTGTTCCCTTTTTATCTCTGGATGTTAAAATTGTTCCTGACATGTCAACTTAAGTAACCAGCAAATCAGTTAGAGAACTGTTGAGAAGGAGGAGTTCTGTCCACCAACCAATTGTCAAAATGCTCCATTTTATTACCCCAGTACTTGGTGCACAAATTTTGTTTAATGACCTCTTGTGCCTTTAATGAGGGCCTTCATCGACCGATTCTGATTCGAAACGTCAACCATTCCTTTTCTCCCATGTTGCTCCATATTCCCAGCCTTTGCAGTCTCTCATGTGTCTCCAGATGTTAAATTACTATTTCCACGTTTTTAAAGGTGTTTGGAACCAGAGGAGAACCTTTCAAAATTGGGTGTTAGCTATTCAGGACGGGATGAGATTATTATACTTCACCCAGTGGATAATGAATTTTTGGGATCCTCTATCCAAGGTTCCTTTGGAAGCTGAATTATAGATTCCATTGAAGAGTGAGGTAGATTTTTTAATGGAGCTACTGCCTCACAGTGCCAGAGTCCTGGGTGCAATCTTCCCCTTGATATGATCTTTATGGGGTTTGCAAGTTCTCCTTGTGACTGTGTTTCTTCCAGGTGCTCTGCTTCCCTCCCATGTGTGATTTGAGAGCTTATTTAGAGATCATTAGTTTATTCTTTTTTTGAGGGCAATGGCAAATGCACCTGCCTTTTTTTTAAGATGACTACCAGTTGAGCACCATTAAGAGTGTGAGAGTGTGCTGTGTACTCAGCACACCATGGAACATATAACATTTGAACTCAGTGCAGGCACTCCAGCCCATAATGTTGTGCTGACTTCGCCCTCAACAATTTAATCCTTCCCTCTATGACAGCCCATAACCCTCAATTTTTCTTGCATCCATGTGCCTATCCAGGTATTTTGCAAGTTCATATTTTACCAGCCTCCACCACCACTCTTGGTAATTCATTCCAGGTACCTGCTACTCTCTGAGAAAAAGCATACCCCTGATATTTCCCCTAAACTTTCCTCCCCTCACTGTAAAAAGATGTCTGAAATTTGCGATTGTCACCCCAGGAAAACGGTCCTCCTTGCCTATGCCCATTATACACCTCATTAAATCACCACTCATCCTTCATTGCTCAGTAGTTTTACCCTACTGATGATGTGTGTTGCAATGGGAAACCTGCCCATTGTGAGAGTTTGGGCATCTGTTTGGGCATCTGTTGTCTGATCTTGGCTGAGGAGCCATTGGAGTGAAACTAACATTGGTAGGATTATGACTGAACATTTTTAAGTTGGAACCCTGCCAAAAAGTAATACTACACCAATGCAATGGATGGCTGGTTGCCCCAGGAAGTGTCACTCGCTACTGGCCTGGAGTATGAATGGACAGCCTGACATCTGTTCAGCACACTGCATGTTCATGGGGAGCTCGGCTAAAAGCTTCACAGACTGCCTAATTCTCATGAGTTTTGGGATTAGAGCCGAATGTGTTCCAGGTTCTCAGGATGATTATAGGTTTTGCTGGGGCTGGTGATGGAAAACAACTTCCTGTGTGACGAGGAGGCATTGCCCTAAAACTAGAACTGCATGGATAATCTGCGGCAGGACTGGCTAGATCTGATACATCAGAAAAAGCCAGTCATCTTGGATCTTGTGCACTTCAGAGTGAGGTTTTGGAGTTACTGCTGTCAGTCAGTCCTGGTGCTGTAAAGTTTCTTCTTCACTGTACCTTGAGAATTGGGCAAAAAGCCATTGCAGAACATAAAATTTCAAGCATTTGTTTAAGAGACTTGAATGAGCACGAATCATGGACATTTAAACAGTGCTTCAAAAAGCACTTTAGACACAAGTTCCGCAGAGTACTTAAATATCTCTGGGAGAGTGATTACAGGTTTTGCACCAGAAATTAGGGAAAAATTGGAGCAGGGTAACAATAGGGCTTTAGACTGGAACTTCTACAAACATGCTTTTGCTGGATGATAGAAGGTCACTGCAAACTGGGACAGAAGTGTATCTAACCTTCAGAGGTATGAGGCAAAGGGTGACCTCCCCATCCAATTACTGAACTCACATTGCTCATAGAACATCACAGCACAGGAACACAATCAGAATTTATTGTCATGACATGTGTAATGAAATTTGTTTAGTGGCAGCTTTACAGGGGCAAAAGTTGCTATAGATTACATTTTTTTTAAAATGTATAAATTAATGCAAAAGAAGAGAAAAGGTGAGGTAACATCTGTGATTAATTGACTGTTCAAAAATCTGATGGTGGAGGGACGGAAGCTGGTTTTTGAACCATTGGGTGTTTGCCTTCAGGCTCCTGTATCTCCTTCCTGATGGTAACAGTGAGAAGATGGCATGGCCTCGGTTGTGAGGGTCCTTTATGATAGTCTGCTGTCTTGAGACACCTGTCTCTTGTAGATGTCCTTGATGGAGTGGAGACGAATGCCCATGATGGCACTGGCAGTGTTGAAGACTCTCTCGTCTTTTTCTGTCCTGAGCATTGGCACTTCCATACCAGACAGTGATGCAGCCAGTCAGAATGCTCTCCATAGTAAAGCTGTAGAAAATTTTGGTGACATACCAGATCTCCTCAAACTCTTCACAAAGTATGGCGATTGGTGAGCCTTCTTTGTGATGGCGGCTGGTGAGCTGCCTTTGTGATTGCATCAATGTGATGGACCCAGGATAGATCTTCCGAGATGTTGATACTCAGGAATTTGAAGTTCTTTATCCTTTCCACTGCTCACCCCTCTGTGAGAACTTGCTTTGTGTTCTCCTGGTTTCCCCTTGCTGAAATCCACAATCAGTTCCTTAGATTTGCTAAGACTTAAATACCATCGACCTCACCCTCAGCAGGTTGTGAATCTTTTAATTAACCCTCAGGTTTTGGATGGGGTACTCACACTATGTGCATATGGGCACACACTCATCCACACAGATCTTGATGAAATCAGTGGTATATTCATTCGGGTTTGCAGATGAGTTCCTTTGGCCCATCTCTTCTGTGCAAAAACATTGTTCTGCTCCGTTCCCATTGAGCTGCACCCAGCTATTATAGCAACAGTGACCCACGTTCAAATCTGACACTAGCCTCTTTTAAACTGCAGCACCTGGGTAGCCCTCCTAGGACCCAGTGTGATTACTGGGGCAAATTGCAGGGGGAATCTACCCTTTAAATCACCAACCCAGCAATTTTAAGGGGGATCCCACCCCCCCCCAAAGATGCTTCATGCACTCACCGGAAGTACTGCTGGCTGCACACAAGTGCATACAAATGCTGTCGTCACCGGAATAAGCGGGTAGGTAATTTTCGTTTTCAAATCATCTGTGGACGTGACATAGGTAAGTTTAACTGGGTTCCCTGACTACCTCTGAGGTTGGATTCCGACGGGGTTGACCGGGTCTGACCCTTTTTAACTGCCGACTAGCTGGGGCGCTAACCAGGCAATTTGCCCGGTTAACCCCATTTTTAACGGCAGTTTGAAAGGGCCTACTGTTGATGAGAAGTTTCTGCTTTCTTTTGGTTTCCTCCTTGTGCTTCGGTTACCTCCCACCCTTCAAAAACCTACAGGGATTGATGTATTTAGGGAGGATGGTCCTGTAACCATGCTATCTGTCCAAATTTAAAACAAATACAGCAGTTCATTTGTGTACTTCTTGTTGTGGAGATAAAATTGTATGTTCTGTAGTTTAAGATGGAGAAAAGATTTTTAAAAAATTAATTTGTGCATGAAATATTTTTTAAAATTTCATAGCTTTTGTACCAATCCTTTCATTAATTTTTAAAAAAATGTGGTTGGAAATTTGAAGGTGATTATACTGATAAATTGCAATTTAAACAATAATAAGCTCTGAAGTCCTGAAATAAAAGTTGGGTTGAACTCCCGAGTATTGTTCGCATTGTAAAAGGGCAGTCAAAATAGACAATTAGATTTCCTTTCACATAAAGGATGTTGCAACTGCTACTTTGTTGATTAGTTCAGTGTCATTTCAATGTGTTTTTAATTTTCAAAGCCATTTTATAGTTGGAAACTAGGCATGTAAATGAAGAAGAGTGGTAATGAACTTGGTATTCGATGATTGTCAAATATAATGCCCCTTGTGCAGTTTTCTGAATTGAATTCAATTCTGTCATTTGGCAATGGAGCTGGTAACTTTGAAGTTACTTGAAGACACTTCCTTGCTTTGTGCTGCTTCTTTCTGTAGAGCATGACAACATGTACACCACTTCTGGTAACAATTAATGAAATATTTGAAGTTTTAGGCTTTTCTCAGAATCAGGATTTATTATGAGCAAGTCATGAAATTTGGTGCTTTGCAGCAGAATCATCGTGGAAACAAACAGATTATAACCATCTTACGACAGTACTCTATGAAAGAATAATAATTGTGCACATAAAGTAAGGCAGTGTTTTTGGTTCAATGATTATTCAGGAATCTGATGACAGTGGGGAAGAAGCTGTCCTTGTGCCACTGAGTGCCCATGGGCTCCTGTACCTTTTCCCAGATGGTAGCAGACATAGCCTGGGTGGTTGGGGTCTTTGAGGACAGAAACTGCTTTTTTAAGACACTGCCTCATGTAGATGTCCTTGATGGAATGAAGTCTGTTGCCTGTAATCTCACAGGCTGAGTTAAGGACCCTCTGGAGTTTATTCTTGTCTTGAGAATTGGCATCTCCATACCAGGCAGTGATACAACCAGCCAGAATGCTTTCCAGTCAGAAGTTTATGAGAGTCTTCAGTGACATTCCGAATCTCCTCCTACACTTCACAAAACATCGCCACTGGCGAGCCTTCTTTGTGATTGCATCAATGTGGATGCTCTAAGACAGATCCTTGGAGATGTTGACACCCAGGAATTGGAAGTTCTTGACTCTCTCCACTGCTGAGCCCTCGAGGAGGACTGGGTCATGTTCTCCTGACTTCCTCCTGAAGTCCACAATCATCTCCTTAGTTTTGCTGATATTGAACGCAATGTCGTTGTCGATACACCATTCAACGAGGTGATTTATCACCCTCCTGTACGCTTCCTCATTGCCATTTGTGATGCAGCTCTTATGTTTCTCCTCTCATGACTGTGTGGCCAGTCACAATTCAAATGTCATCTACAAATTTGCCAATTACACCTCAGTTGTCAGCAGACACCTATACGGCAATAAGGAAGCATGTGGGAGGGAGATAGATCAGCTAGTGAAGTGGTGCCACAACTACAAACTTACACTCAACATGAGCAAAACTAAAGAACTGATTGTGGACTTAAGAAAATGGAAACCAGGAGAACATAAACCAGTCCTCATTGAGGGGTCAGCAGTGAAAAGGGTAAAGAACTTCAAACTCCTGCATAACAGCATCTCTGGTCGGAGCTGGGGCCTTCATGCCAATGCAATCATGAAGAAAGCTCACTAACGACTATACTTCAATAGGTTTGAGGAGATTTGGTATGTCACCAAGGAATCTTGCAGTCTTCTACAGGTATACCGTGGAGAGCATTCTGACTGGATGCATCACCATCTGAAATGGAGGTGCCAGTGCGCAGAACAGGAAAAGGTGACAGAGCATTGTGAACTCTGCCATTATCATCGTAGGCATTAGTCTCCACTCCATTCTACAAAAACTGGTGTCTCAAGAAAGCATCCTCTATCATCAAGGACCCTGCCACCCAGGCCATGCCCTCTTATCACTGCTTCCATCAGGAAGGAGGAGCAGGAGCCTGAAGATGAGCATCAAATGGTTCAAAGCTACTTCTTCCCCTCCACCATCAGATTTCTGAATTGACAGTGAACCACAGGCACAACCTCACTTTTTTTTCTCTTCCTTTGCAGTAATTTATTTAGTTTTTAAATTGTGTTTTTGGAAATTTAATCTAAAACAATATTGCACATGTATTGCGCAATATGCTGCCACAAATCAATGAATTTCATGACACGTTTATGACAATAATTCTGATTCTGAATTGTGCCTAATTTTAGGCAAGTAAAGTAACACGTAAAATTTGAACTGTTTAAATTATAGGTAAAATGTGAGAGATAAATTTTCTGAACAGAATTAAGTTGCTGTAAACTTTGTATGTTAAATCTGCATTTTTTAAAAATGTAGATTTTTAAACTTTCTCAGAATATGATTACCTTTTTTTATAACATAATTTTCTCAAACATGTGTAATTTTGCTGGTACATTCCTGGAACCTTTAGGTGCATGTTATGATACTGGTATCTAACTATAAAATGATACCAAGTGAATCTTGGAAGTGGAAGATCGTGTAATCACTGACAGAGACTGGGGCAAAGATTTTTGGAGAGAGCAGTTCCTGAAGCTGTGACTCCTTTTGAGCTTTAATTCACTTTGTACTTGTCATCAAATCATTCCTGTGGATTTCAATGGCCGGCACTCTTTCCTCCTGAGACTCTGTCATATTTATAACTCAAGGGCTATTCCAAGTGATGTTGGCTTGAAAGTGCCAGCATCTTGGGAAACAGGACAATTGGCGTATTATGGCACAGTTAGTGTAGCGGTTAGCGCAATGCCTTTACAGCGCCAGTGATCAGGATTCGAATACTGCGCTGATTGTAAGGAGTTTTTCATTCTCCCCGTGTCCCTGTGGGTTTTCCCCAGGAGCTCCAGTTTCCTCCCACCATTCAAAACATATGGAGAGTGTAAGTTAATTGGGTGTAAATTGGGCAGCATGGACATGTGGGCTGAAATGGACTGTTACCGTGGTGTATGTCTAAATTTAACCTTTAAGTGATGGGTTCTGAGCACAGATGAGGAAAACTTCCGTAGAGTAGTTTCAGATTGATCCTTCGATTATAATCTCTGGAATAAATCACAGAAAATGAGTGGTGATGTTATAGATATTTTGTTCATTTATTCACGAAACCTCTGTTAATCATGTTCACATATAATGAATTCTGGATATGACTTTTAAAGTTGGACATTATGCTGGTAATTTTTTTGTGAGTAGCCTAATAATTTATGTATTTTAATTTTTTAATTTCAGACATGCAGCATAGTGACAACCCCTTCCAGCACATGAGCGTGCACCACCCAATTATACATGTGACCAATTAATCTGCTAATGTGTATATGTTTGGAATGTGGGAAGAAGCAGTTTGCATTATGGTCAGCACAACCTTGTTACAGTGCCAGCAACCTGGGTTAGAATCCATCGCTATAAGTCAGGAGCCCATGTCCACATCGATTTCTTCAAGGGGATTATGTCTAACATTCATTCAGCTGTGTAAAGAACACAATTTACAGCGTATAGGATTGCAATGAGCACCAAGCAAGGGCAGCATAGTAGTACTGTTATGGGGTTCATTCAGGAGCCTGATAGCTGCAGATAAGAAACTGTCTTGAAGCCTGTGGCATGTGTTTTCACACTCTTGAGCCTTCTTCCCAGTGGGGGGAAGGAGAAGAGAGTGTGTCTGGGATGAGGTGAGCCCTTCACTCTTTCCTAGGCAACATGAAGTAGATAAAGTCCATGGAGAGTTTCTTTGAAGAAAGCGGAACCTTCATTGAACTTCCAACATTATTTTTGCCACAAAAAAGTATTTGACAGTTACTTTTCTTTGTAAATGGTTTGGTTAGGGGCTTGCTACAACTTTATTGCAACCTGTAACTAGTGCATATTATGCCCCTGGGGATAAGACATGAAGTGTCATCCTGGAATGTTCTGTGGATGTACTACTTTGCCATGGAGGCCTGGGGAAGCACAAGTTTTCTGCCAGGGAGATTACGACCTTGAATGATCTAGCTTGTAGCACTACCTCACGTTCACATTGTGCTTTGTTAGATTGGTGGCTATTGAGGTATCAAATAACTCTCTGATGATCCTTACCATTTGGTTGGTACTGAAGGTAATGGAGCCTAGGAGTTCCAAATTGTACTTAATATGGTTGCATTAAAATCCATCAACCAAGAAAACCACCATGTGCTCGATGTGCATGGTTAACCAGCAAACGTGGGAATCAAAAACTAGATAACATAAATTGAAGATGAGAGGGGAAGGATTTAAAAGGGAATTGAGGGGCACATTTGTGAGTGAAGAGATTGGGGGTGTATGGGTCAGGCTGCCAGAGAAAGTGTCAGAGCAAGGAAAATTTAACGTTTGTTTGGGGGCTGGGAGAAGCCCACTTGGGCAGGTTCATGGATAGAAAAGGTTGAGAGAGATTTGGGCTGAGCACAATCCAGATTGGATAGACAACTTGGTCATCATGGACAAGTTGGGCCGAAGGGCCTGTTTCTGTGCTGTAAAAGTTCAGGACTTGCTGTGGGTGCTTCCCTGGGAGGGAAATGGATGATGTTGACCTGGGAGGAGTTTTATTGCTTTGGTGAAAAGCAGCGCCATGTTCTGAACTTTGTCATTGGGTGCTCGTGTTGAAAATGATTTGCTCCTTGCAATTGAGCCAGAGGATGTTCTGAGTTACAGGAACTGAATCATTGCAGTTGGTTCTGCATGAACAAATATCCAAGAGGTGTCCAAACTCCTCTGTGGACCTTTCTGTTTCACTGACACAAATCAAACAAGAAATTGTAAGTGCTTTCCTTGGAGAGGGGTGGTGGGGGGAGGGGGGTGGAAATGGGGGAGGAGGAAAAGGTGTAGCAGACACATTGAAGTGAGAGGGTCAGGGGAAACATGCACCCTGGTGTGGGCTGTGGAGGGCAATCATGGAATGGGAACTCAGAGAGAGACGACTTGTAACTTGAATCTGTTTCACTTCAGGCAGGGATGTGAAGCATGGGGGATGTTTTGGGATTGCGTTTTCATTGGTCTTGAAGAAGCCATGGAGCTGTTCAGGTTGTGCTGCCTGACTCATTTACTTCCTTAATGCAACAAGAACGAGGCCATTCAGCCCATTGGCATAACTATCTTTTCAGTCCAATTTTCTGATAGACTTGCAAAATATTTACATGACCCTAACCTCTCCTTTGGATTTTTTTTTGGTTGCCATTTACCTCCACCCAAAGATAGGGTGGCCATTCCAAAGTAGGACATGGTAATAGGTTACAACACGCACACACACATATGTACATACAGTGTGTTTGCATTTGTTGGTTTTGTAATACCATTTAAATCTTATGTAAAAAAATATTTTTAAACTGTTGTGTGTGTATATGTGTATATTATATGTATGTGTGTGCATGTAGATAAATAGATATATGTGTGTTTATTTAGATATAGATAACTATATAGATATAGATCCTCCTTTGGAATGGCCATCCTACCTCCCTACCTAAAGATTATAATGAACAATAAAGATTTTGCTTCCTGAATACTTTGGATGTATTTTCTGGATTTTGGACTGCTGATCACGAAAATCACCTTAAAATTTTCCCATCCCATAACTTTCTTTTAGATATAATCTATTTTTGTAATTTTTCTGTCATATTTTAAGTCTACCAGTATATTGCCCACAAAGCAAGCTGTTTTTGACATTGCAAATTCATTTTCTGCATTTGCACTTGGATGTCTTTCGGGCTGGTCTTGATGCAGTCAGCGACGAACATGGCCAAAGTTTTCACCAGGACATTGCAGTTGTTAAAGTTTGTTCCTTGTAATAAAATACAATTTCTTTCTTTCTTTTCTTTCTTCTTCTTTGGCTTGGCTTCGCGGACGAAGATTTATGGAGGGGGTAAAAAAGTCCACGTCAGCTGCAGGCTCGTTTGTGGCTGACCAGTCCGATGCGGGACAGGCAGACACGATTGCAGCGGTTGCAAGGGAAAATTGGTTGGTTGGGGTTGGGTGTTGGGTTTTTCCTCCTTAGTTAGTTAAGCAGAATAGCATTTATTACTTTCATCCAGGATGGGTGGGGCAGAACCCTGCATTATTCTCCTTGATTCTGCTTTGCTCTGAGTGCCCACTCAATGTGTGTAATACAAAAAGGGACTTGTATACAATTCAGACTGATCAAAGTTTTCCAAATTTGGAATTGCATTTCATTTAGTGAGACAGCATTCTTCAGCAGGTAATAGTATCCGATTCAACCATTGTTATCAGCAGATGTTACAGTAAGGAAGGTACACAATTCAGCCCTTATCTTAAGTATACATGGTAGGTTCTAGCTATTTAAAATAATTCTTTGAATGTTAACTTCATCACAGTCAAGGAAAAGTGGTATCAGGGTCACTGGAATCCATTAATACTTGTCGACTACTTTTGGACACTGGCATGAGGGACAAACGGAAATCAGTGGCAAAACATTTTTAGGTTAGTTGAGCTAACTCAATGTGTCAACATCTTTATGCCATTAAACATGCAAAATTTAATAAAAGTTAATCTTTCTCACAATCTTAATATTATTCCTCCAGCTTTGATTTTCCAAGGTATCAATCTTTTTCAGCAAATCTGACTTCTCTACCTCCCAACCCATAAACGAATCTTCAATCTGTTCAAATCTTTCTTTATATTGCTCCATCTCATCTTTACAAACAAAAAAAGGATTCTTCAAGCTTTTTAAAGTTATTTTGCACTTTATCAACTGCTCGAAGACATTTACTCACATCCATTTTGATTGTAGTCATTTCCCCTCATAATTCAATAAAACCTTGGTTCATTTGTGTAGCCAAGCTTCCAATTTTACTAACCATATCATTTAAAACCAATGTGATAGATGAAAGGTCTAACTTAGTTAAAACAAGCTTCTGCATTGGCATTTCAGGCCTACCCTCAATTGAAATTACAGCTGCAGCCTCCTCCTGTCGTAGTTCCTCTTCAACAGCCAGGTTTGGATCCTCTTCCTCCTCTTCTGCTGCCATTGTTGCAGCCAAAGCCACCTGACTGTGGGTACAGCTTCCCCCCCCACCCACCCCACCCAGCGCAACATCGGTAGGCCAGTGGGAGTCGGGTTCCCCCCCGCAGCCTGGGCCGATTTGATCATTGTGCGCATGCATGGAGCATCCTCGACATCGGAGGAGGATTGACGTCAGTCGCCAGCACCATCTTGCGCCACGGGATGCGAGGCTAGCGAGGGCATCAGAAACATCTTACCCAGCGATGTCTGTTGGGATCGGGGAGGAGCTGCACTTGAGCCCGGAGGCTCACTTTGTAAGGTAGGCCATGTTTCTTCCAAACTTCCAGCTTGTTTATTGTTGTTTTCTTTCCTACCTAAGCTTTAACTTTCCTCATAGCTGTAAGGTAGACACTTTCACCAATACTTTAAATATCTTTAATTTTCCAAAACTTGTACTTGGGGTTTTAATTAGTTCTGTCAGGGGGAGATGTTGTTCCACGTCCTCTTCCTATGCCATCACACCACAAGTGTCAAATACAGTAGCAAATCAACCTACTTTGGTGTTGTTTGGGATATGGGAGGAAACTAGAGCTCCATTAGGAAGCAGACACATGCAATCTCCACACAGCACTGGAGCTCAGGATAACCATATAACCATATAACAATTACAGCACAGAAACAGGCCAATTTGGCCCTTCTAGTCCGCACTGATCCTCCTCTAATCCCACTTACCAGCACTCTGCCCATATCCCTCCATCCCCCTCCCATCCATATACTTATCCAACTCTTTCTTAAATGACAAAATTGACCCTGCCTCCACCACCTTTCCCGGAAGCCAATTCCACACAGTAACCACTCTCTGAGTAAAGAAGTTCCCCCTCATGTTACTCCTAAACCTTTGACCATCAACTCTCAACCCATGACTCTTGTATCCATCTCTCCTACTCTCAATGGGAAAAACCTTTCCACATCAACTATATCTATCCATTTCATTATCTTAAACACTTCTATCAAATCCCCTCTCAGCCTTCTACGTTCCAAGGAATAAAGACCTAATTTGCTCAATCTTTCCTTGTATTCCAGATGCTGAAACCCAGGCAACATTTTTGTAAATCTTCTCTGCACTCTCTCTATCTTGTTAATATCCTTAAGATAGAGGCAGGAAAGTTTTTTTTTTCCCCACTGTCAGGTGAGACTACAGCAAGAGGACAGCCTCAAGATGCAGGGGAGTCAATTTAGGGTGGAGATGAGAAGGTACTGTTTTTCCCCCAGAGAGTAGTAAATCTGTGGAATGCTCTGCCCAATGAAGCAATGGAGGCTGCTTCATTAAATATAGTTAAACACATATCTCCCCCCCCCCCCCCACCCCCAATGAGTTGTTGAGGCCTCCATCCTAGCATGAATGACACACGAAACTGCCACGTGAATGGCAATTTGTGCCCCCAATTATATTTGTTCTGACGCCAACTCTGGTACACAGCCAGACTTGATTGAATGGCGGAGCAGGTTCAACAGGCCAGATGGCTTCCTTCTGCGCCAATTTGTTTTCTTATGAACTTGGGTGTAGCACTGTACAACCAAGGATTTTTTGTTTGTTTTGTTCATTGGAGGCCCCCACGCTCACAGACTAGGTGAAAGTACGGTAAGACCAGCTGGAGCTTGAGGGCTACTGGCCCATGTAGTCAATTCAAGGTTTCTCTTCAAAACCAACATTTTTTAAAATTATTTTTCACACTATGAACCATATTAACCAAAATACACACAAACATTTCCCTCTTGAATATACAGTATAATTTTCTCCCCTCTCCCTTCCCTCCCTCCTTCCCACCCCCCTCCAAACCCATTAAAAGTTCAACATATACAATACAATAAACCCATTAAACAATGTCATCACACAATGAAAATAAATAAGAAAATTGCTTCATCTCCTTTTATACACTGGGTCAGTTCATTTCTTCTTCTCATTCTATCATTTTAGGGGGTGGAGGTCCATGGTTGGCCCTCTCTGTTGTGTTCCATGTACGGTTCCCAAATTTGTTCAAATAATGTGTCTTTATTTTTTAAATTATATGTTATTTTTTTCCAATGGAATACATTTATTCATTTCTATGTACCATTGCTGTACTCTCAGGCTCTCTTCTGATTTCCAAGTTGGCATTATACATTTTTTTGCTACTCCTAAGGCTATCATAATAAATCTTTTTTGCGCTTCATCCAGTTTGAGGCCTAATTCTTTACTTGTATTACTTAGAAGAAAGATCTCTGGATTTTTTGGTATGTTGCTTTTTGTGATTTTATTTAATACCTGATTTAGATCTTCCCAAAACTTTTTCACTTTCTCACATGCCCAAATTGCATGCACTGTTGTTCCCGTTTCCTTCTTACAGCAAAAACATATGGCATGTTTTGTGTTTCTTCTATCTGGTTCATTACTTCCAGGAGAGGAGGAATTAGTAACTCTTTAAATGTTTTATAGAATTCTATTGGGAGTGTCCTCCCCAGGCGTTTTATTGTTCGGTAGCTTTATTAATATATCTTGCTCTATTTCAAATGGTTTTATCAATTTGTTTTGCTCCTCTTCTTGCAATTTCGGTAGTTCAATTTTAGCTAGAAACTCATCTATTTTGTCTTCTTTCCCTTCGTTCTCAGTTCGATATAATTGCTCGTAGAATTCCTTAAAGCTCCCCCTCTTTTTTCTTTTTCTTATTTTTAATTTTTTTAACCCCTCCTCTTTTTTCTCTCCTTCTCCCCTTCTCCCCTTTTATTCCTTCCTTTAGTTCTTACTTATACATTATTTTTACTTCATATGTAGTTTGTCGTCATACTTTATTCTTGTTACATCTCTTCATCTCTCTTTCTGTCTTGCAGGCGTTCTGTAAATTCTCGTGCTTTCTCCGGATCCGAGAACAGTCTGTTTTGCTGCCCCAGGATAACTATTTTAAGCACCACTGGATAGCTTAACATAAATTTATAGCCTTTCTTCAATAGGATCGATTTTGATGCATTAAACTCCTTCCTCTTCTTTAGGAGCTCAAAAAAATTTTTTGACCTTTGTATTCCAATGGTTTTTTGTCTTCTCTAATTTTATTCATTGCCTTTTCCAATATATTTTCTCTTGTCATGTATCTCAGAAATTTTACTAAAACGGATCTTGGTTTTTGTTGTGACTGTGGTTTCAGGGCTAATGTTCTGTGTGCCCTTTCTATTTCCATTCCTTCCTGCATTTCTGGCATTCCCAGGACTTTTGGGATCCATTCTTTCATAAATTCTTTCATATCTTTGCCTTCTTCATCTTCCTTAAGGCCCACTATCTTTATATTGTTTCGCCTACTATAGTTTTCCATTATATCCATCTTCTGAGCTAACAATTCCTATGTTTCTTTTTTTTTGTCACTTTCTTCCAATTTTCTTTTTAAGTCGTTCACTTCCATTTCTACCACCATTACATGTTTTTCCACATTTTCTAATCCTTTTCCTACATCTGTTATGACCAGCTCTATTCTACCCACTTTTTCTACTGTACTTTTCATTTTTCTTTTCACTAAATTCTAGTGTCAACCATTCTTTTAATGCTTTCATTGTCCATTCATTTTACTTTCTCCTCCTCCTTGTTGTTGTTGTTATTCATGTCTTCTATTTCTCTTCCTTTTATCTGTGTCTCTTCTGACTTTCTTGTTGAGCTGCTTGTCTCAGTTTGTTGGGTATTATTTTCCATGATTTCTTGATGGTGGTCCTCTTCTTCTGGGTTGGTTATCTGTTGTGTCTCTTGCTTCCTTTTTTCTTTCTCCTCCCTCCCGTTCCCGTTGCTTTCTTTATCTTCCAGCTGGGAGCCTGCTGTCGGGCCTCTCTCAGCTGTTCGTGCTGTGGAGTTTCACTCCACAACTGGTCCCCCCTCCCGTTGGTGTTCTCCTTGTAGTGCGCAGTTGCGCACCCCTGTTTGGCTCCGTGAGCCATTTTTGCAGACCCACGGTCAGTGGGTTACGACCCTGCAGGGTCTCCACTCAGTGGTCCCTGCTTTTTCGTGCAGGTAAGGCCTTCACCTTTCTCTTCCGGTGTCTTTCCTTCTTCTTTTCTTCCCGTTGTTTTTGGCTTTTCTTTCTTAGGTGCCATTTTCTCCACAACTTTATTTTATATTGTTGTGATTTGTGTGTCTGGGGCTTTGCTTTTTCTTCACTTTTTTCTTTCTTTTCTGGAGAGGACTGGTATTCTCCTACTGGCCACTACTCCATCATGTGACTCCTCCCTCCAGAACCAACATCCTTGAGGTTGTAAAGCACTTTGCTTTTTTCTGCCTGAAAGTTCGAATTCAAGCACTTATTTATTGCAACATCCAGCATCGATACACTATCAGACCAGTTTTTTCTGCCCAACACTTGAGTTTCCTGTCACCCTTCCCCTAGTCTGCATACTCCTGTGGAAAAATCATCAGACATTGCCATACTCCCTGTGATACACCAAGATCACACAGTCTGTGGTGTTTATCCCCTCAGTCTAACAGTCAGAGCACAGGGATTTCAAAATCAATAAATCAGTATTAGAACAATGTCCATCTTGATCTTCAACTCTATGTGTAAATAGACAACACGTCGAGGTACTCGAGATGGCAGAGGTCGACAGCATCGAGTCCACGCTGCTGAAGATCCAGCTGCGCTGGATGGGTCACGTCTCCAGAATGGAGGACCATCGCCTTCCCAAGATCGTATTATATGGCGAGCTCTCCACTGGCCACCGTGACAGAGGTGCACCAAAGAAAAGGTACAAGGACTGCCTAAAGAAATCTCTTGGTGCCTGCCACATTGACCACCGCCAGTGGGCTGATAACGCCTCAAACCGTGCATCTTGGCGCCTCACAGTTTGGCGGGCAGCAGCCTCCTTTGAAGAAGACCGCAGAGCCCACCTCACTGACAAAAGGCAAAGGAGGAAAAACCCAACACCCAACCCCAACCAACCAATTTTCCCTTGCAACCGCTGCAATCGTGTCTGCCTGTCCCGCATCGGACTGGTCAGCCACAAACGAGCCTGCAGCTGACGTGGACTTTTTACCCCCTCCATAAATCTTCGTCCGCGAAGCCAAGCCAAAGAAAAAAAATACAAGACCATCAAATATCTGTCTGCACTACTGGTGCAGTGCAATTTCTGTGAATATGTAATATTTATTTATAGTTCTCTTGCTTTATACTATTTTTTCTCTTTATGGTGTCTTGTGTATTAATTATTCTTAATTTGTTAGTATATTTTGTGTATCTGGGAAGCTGCAGCAAATAAAACTTCCATTGAATCTGTACATTGTACTTATGCATATGACCATAAACTCATGTGTTAATTGGTCATCCAGAGAGTAACTTTAGTGGTCAGTGTACATTAATTCAACTCTTCAATTTACTTATATAATGAAACTCTACGAATTCATCTCTTCTGAACCCTGATGGTTCAGCATCTGGGATCATTGAGGGTTGTGATGTTGATCTTCCCTTTACCCACTGGGGAACTTTTGAACTTTGGAGTTATTTATTATTCTACAGAACGGCTTAGAAAAAAATGAATTCAAAGTGTGTTGGTGTGTTCATATTAACAGTCTGTTAGTCCAGTGGCATGGACTTCTCAAGCATGCTGCATTCACGGTTTTACTAGATTCACTTTTACTTGGTGAGGTCTTTTAGAGCCAAGCCGCACAACACTGCAGCAACATGGTTCAGGAACTGAGTAATAACTAAGCTTTTTTAAAAGCTTCACATTGGAGTGGATGCCATGTGTGGTGAAGTGGTTAGATGGCTCATATTCTCACCCTCCTTGTTTTGGAGGACAGGAATTAAAATAAGCTTCTTGGATGTGTGGGTGTAGACCCAAGTTTCAACATGTCTTTCAAACAAAGGAATGATAGCAAGCAATTCTGATCTGCAGCATATTCACACACTAAGGTGTAGACTGATGATTGAATTTGGAAATCCCATACGAGTCCACTTTTGTTTATTGAGGCTAATTTTAGTATATGTACGTACACTAAGCCTTTGTTACATGTGAAGGACAAGTGAATGGACTTCCTGCGGGTTTCAAGGAACTTGCGTGCAAAAGCCCCTCTCCTAATATTCTAAAATTTAAAGATTTAAATACTGAACAGGAAATCTTTATTAGTAAACAAACTATTTCTGTTGACACTTGCACTCATTGAACTTTGAAATCACAAAACGCACTGCTAACAGAGTGCCATCTCTTAGGGTAATGCACAGAAGGGAGCTACTTGACGTAAGTAGCTTGGAAAGCAAACCCTATGCTTCACAGACCAGAATGGGTCCCTTAATGTGCCTTTGTGTTCTTTGCTTATATCTTGGAAAAATTTGCTCAAGCCCACTGGTAATACTAACTTTACCTCCTTGGACACTGAGAGACAGGCTGAATTTCTCCAGCATTTCTGTGTGGTTTTACTTCCCCCAATGTGTTGCCAAAAGTAATTCAGCATGGGGTGCAGTAGTGACCACTCAATATGTGGATGGCAAATTAGCAGAGGGCTAAAACTAAGTATAATATATAAGAAATAGAAGCAAGATTAGGCTTTGTGGCCTTGACGCCTTGTTTCTGTGTACTATTTAAAACAGTTGTTCTCAACTTTTTTCTTTCCATCTGGTTCTCTGTGATTGCTTAAGATGGTATGTGAGTGGGACGGGAAGGTGGAAAATCACTGCTCTAGACCCAATTGTTACTGAAATATTTTGCTTGAGAAAAATTGTCATTAGCCCATTTCCTTTGGAGTTACAACACTGTGCACATACAAGTCAATTAAGTATGATTAAAACAGTGGTTTCCAAACTTTTTCTTTCCAACCACATAACACCTTAAGCAATCCCTTACTAATTCACAGAGCACCTATGGCATAGGGAATACTTAAAGTGGTATGGGAGTAGAAAAAAAAGAGGTTGAGAACTACTGATATTAAAAAGTTGTTTTTAAAAAAAAAGTACTTGGCACCACTTTTCCACATGAACGCAGAAACTTTCATTGTCTTTCAAATCAAATAAACTATCAATCTGCATCTTGAATATACTGAGGTTCCCCAGCCCTCTCCAATCCCAAAGTTTCTCCAGTGCATCAAAATTTCTTCCCTTCTCTGTGCTTGATCCCATTTTCTTATTTTGAAAGACTGACTCCTGGTTCCAGGCAGCCCATCCAGGAAAGATATCAAATATGAAAATTGCCCTGCAAATCCCTGCAAGAGTTTTGAATGTAGCATTGAGATCACCTCTCATTCTTCTGAATGCTAAAGAGTACAGGTTCACTCTGCGTCATGTTTTTAGAAATACATCATGGTAGCAAGCCCTTCTGGCCCATGTTGCCCAAATACACCCATGTGATCAATTAACCTAGTAACCCCATACACCTTTAGAATGTGGGAAGGAAAGCAGGGCACCCAGAGGAAATGCATAGATACAGGGAAAATGTACAAACTACTTGAGTAAAAACACACCAAAATGCTAGAAGAACTCAGCCAGTCTTTGCAGTGTATGCTTTTCACCCTTGCAGACAGTGCCTAATTTCAACCCAGATTGCTGGCACTGTAATTGCATTGTGCTAACCACTGTAAAAACTCTGCTCCCCTTACATTAACTGTGCTTCTTGAAAGACATCCCATAAATCAATTTGGAGAACCTTTGTTGCATTCCCATTTTCAAGATTCAATGCAGTCTCTATCTAATTGAAGCAAGATGTCTCTACTCTTGTCTAATGTGCTCTATATTCCTAGTTATGCAGATCAAGTATCAGTCTTGGAATCCTCCTAGTATAAATCTGGACCCACCAATTTGATTGATTTCTTAACATTTAACTATGTGATAGATTCTAAAGAAAAGTTGCACAACATTTAACTTTGTGATAGATTCTAAAGAAAAGTTGCACTCTAAAGGTTGGTGTTTTTATTTCGTGATTGAAATTCAGTGAGGATTGGCCAATTGCACCCCAGTGATGTTCTTGGTTATTAAAATGAACCACATTCAGTGATATGGCAGGAAAAGTTGAGAACGGATTTCATGTCTCCGGCCTAATGTGGATTTGATTAAAGGAGAAATTATTGATCAAACTTTCAGTCATCCAACACCAAAACTAACTCATCCTCAAGAGCTGGTGACCAGATTAGTATGGTTCCATGAGCAGGCTATGGACTTGGAGGTTGCATTTGTTCAAGTTTATTATCATCTGACTATACATGTACAACTTGACCACAGTGCATGTACAATGTGCACCAGTAATATCACATATATACATAAAGATATAGTTTAAAATAAATACAATATGCAAAAACTGATTAACCGAAATTCTGAATATTCAAAAGTTTTTTTGGATGAGACATGATGTCACAATTTGGGAAAAAAAGATGAAAAAATTTACTCACTGTGCTTAAGTGGGGAAACAGGGAATCAGTTTTACAAAGGAGACATTTGTCCATAGGTTACACAATGAAGGAAAAGATAGCACTGAATATGTATTTATAAATTGTCATTTCTTTTTGCCATGAGTTACTGCAACATTAGGCACTTTCAAGCAGGGAAAACACTCTTCTGTAAAGGTGGAGGTTCTTTGCTCATCATGGCTAAAGACGTACCTTACTGAATGCACCCGTGGCCAGCTTCGAGGTGCCAATTCCAACCCTTCTTGGGGAAGGATAATTGGTGGAGAGCTGCGCTCCGCCACCTGACCTGAAAGTATGACCAATGCAAGCGGCTGGTTAGGGACGGGCTGATGATGTTGTCAGCCTACTACCCATCTCCCCACTCACCCCTCTCCCTCCATGACCCCCTTAAGGTAGGGGAAGTGGGGCAGCGGGAGCAGTTGAGGCAGCGGGAGCTGTCGGGGATCGGCAGGGCAGTGGGAGCCCTCGGCCAACGGAAACTGTCAGTGGGGGTTATCGGGACAACGGGAGCCATCAGGGGGCGGCCAGTGCGGGCTGTGACAGCCAAGCCGGGCCGCTTCGGCCTTCAGGGCTACTCTCTGCGGCTCAAAATGCAGCAGACCAATGGCTGTCTTCCCTACCCATAATCCCCCACCAGCTGGAATGCCGAGCTGAAGTCAATTAACAACAGCTTGGTGTATGAGGCACCATTCTCTGGATGTGAAAACACAAGAATGCTGGAGAAATTCAGCAAGTCTTACAGTGTCCATAGGAGGTAAAAAGCCAACGTTTCCAGCTTGAGCTCTTTTTCAAGATGTAAGCAAAAAAACAGCCAGGCATCTGAATAAAAAAGGCTGGGGAGAAGGGAAGAAAGGGCAGGGAGAAAAGTGCCGGCCAACATACAAAAGATAATAATTGGTCATGGATAGAAGGTCGGGAGAGAGAAGGTGAGAATTGATCGATGGGGGGAGAGGCTGAGACTGGGAAAGAGGAAGAGAGAAAGCTCAAGGAAAAGAGAAATAGAGATGGTGGTGGGGGGTGGAGAGTGTCCTAATGGAAAACAGAGGTTGATGTTAATGCCATTCAGTTGGAGGGTGCCCAGGTGGAATATGAGATGTATGACCTTCAATTTGCAGGTGGTCTCAATCTGGCAGTGCACGAGACCATGGACAGACATGTCACCATAGGAATGGGTTGCCGCTGGGAGATCCTTACTATTGCGACCACAGAGCTAAAGTGCTGAACGAAGTGATCTCCCAATCAGCATCCATCTCTCTGATGTAGAGGAGACCATAATGGGAGCTCAGGATGCAGTAGATGACCCATGCAGATTCACAAGTGAAGTGTTGCGATACTCAGAAGGGTTGCTTGTGGCCCCGAATAGTGGTGAGGGATGAGGTGTTAGGCACAAGTGGGGCACCACTTGTGGTCACAAGGGTGATTGGTGGGGAAGGTATTGTCAAGGGAGTCATGGAGCGAGCGGTCCCTGTGGAAGACAGAGAGGGGATATTTCAGGTTGGAGTAAGAGTCAAGGCAATTGTATAATCTTTTGACCAGTTTGGACTATAGGCAGACTGGATTCAGTCCAATGTCACTGAAAGTTGTGAATTGATGCGTTCCATCACCAGTGGCTCACAGCACTTCGTGAGCGTAGAGGTCAATGCCACTAGGGGGTAGTCGTTTAAACTTGTTTCTGTTCTTCTCTTGGGCACTGGGATGATGAAGACTGCTTTGAAATTGTGGGGGCAGTGGACTGCTGAAGTGAGATGTTGAAGATGTCTGTTAGGACTTCTAACAGCTGGCCCAGTTTGTCCTGATCTTCCAAAGATAACCACAGATTTAAGCATGGTCTCAGTCAATTAACAAGTGGCTTTGAAGGAAGGAAATGCAATTTGAGAACTTCTAATGTGTCTAAAACAGATTGACAGGAAAATGTTGGGATTTGCTTTTAAGGGAAGATAAAAAAAAAATGTACAAAAAATAATTTGGGAAGAGAAAATATGAATGACAAATTCAATGGGGCTCTTTTTTGGATGTACCGTATTTTATGGCATCTAAGACTCACTTTTTTTCCCCCAAAAAAATTGTCTCAAAAAAATCCTCTGGGTCTTGTATGCGAAGTTGAAATTAGGGTGATAATGGTGAGTAACGCCGTCAGTGATCATTGTTGCTGCTTGGTTCAGTATCGGGGCAGGATCCCCACTGTCTGCCTGGTATTACCTCCTGGCCCCAATATCAGGGAAGGGAGGTCCCCTCACTGTCCACTTGGCATTGCTGCGACACCCACTGAGCAGATTGCCAGTCACATGCCCAGCTTCAAGAAGCCTGTGGAGTTGCCGCTGCTGTCCAGGTAGTGGGCCCGCAGCTTTGCAGGCCACCTTCCCTCAGGTTGCCCATGCTTCCCCCGGTGAGAAGACAAACCATAGCAGCCCCCTACTGCAGTGCAAGAGGCACAGGAGGAACCCGTTCACCAGCACTGTCAACACCCAGTGGGGGGCCCTGGGGCTGAGCGGCCTGGCGAAGAGAAGCTGCACAGCAAAGTGAGTGGGAACTCAATTAAAAACATTCTGCTTACCTTCTTAATATTCCCTGCTGAAATGGGGAGGGGGGGTTGTCTTATATGCCCATGGGTCTTATGCCATCAAATACGGTAATTGGAAGGGTCACTAAAGGAAACTAGTGGATTTAGTAGATTTGGATTTTCAGAAAGTTTTTCATGAGATGCCACAATAAAGGTGTATGGTTGATGTAAACCTCACAGTGTTTATGGAGGATTAATTAAAGGAAAGGAAATAGATGTTCAGAGTGAAGGCAGCTTTTTCAAATTGGCTGTTATTGGTGAAAAGCTGCAGGAAACAGTGGTTGGACCTCGGCTATTTGCTGTGAAGATTAAAGTTTTGTATGAAAGGACAGTTTAATCTGCCCAGATATTGATGAAACAAAGCTCAATGAGTAAAATCAGTGCAAGGATGCGAAAAAAAAATAGACAGCTGGGATTAAGAGGCATTTACAAAAAACATATAGACAGAGAAGGACACTGTCTATGTGCAGGCAGATGGGATGAGTTAGATAGGCAATGCATTTGACACAGAAATGATGGGCTGTAGGGTCTGCTTATGTGCTGCACTGTTCTGTCCCAAATAATGGTGTAAAATGAGAGGGGTTTCTTTCAGCAGATTGATTGTAATCTGGAAGGCACACGGTATATTGGATGCTTACACAAAAATGAGGGGCAAGTTCTATGAGGAGAGGATCTTTACTGATTGAAATTGAGAAGAATGAAAATCCATCTCGTTGAATTTACAGAAGTCAGTGGTAGAGATTATTGGAGAAGATTTTGAGGGATAAGAACATAAAAAATAGGAGCATGAGTAGGCCATCCAGCCCATCGAACCTGCCTTTTCCCCATATCCTTTAATTCCCTTACTATGTAAAAATCTATCCATCTTTAAATGTATTTATTGAAGTAGCCTCCACTTCTTCAATGGGCAGTGAATTTCACAGATTCATCACCCTCTGGGAAAAGCAGTTTCTCCTCAACTCTGACCTGAATCTACTACCCAGAACTTAACTACCTCAATCTAATCTATGTCTTTCATAATTTTATATGGTCAGTTCAAAGAAGGCTGGTTTTGCCCCCTGGCACCCCAACAAGGTGCCAGTGCTACACACCTGCTACTAAGAACTTGCATGCACATATGGCTTCTGGTGGGGGGAGTGGGGGAAATTTTGACCACAAGTCTGGTCAAAACATCGATGCATTAGATCCCAGGACTTTAGCTTTATGTCTGGAACACGTTCAGTACTTTCCAACCTTGTGATCTTTGAGTTCTATTCAGGTAGCATCACTTACTACGCCAAATGGTGGAAGAACAAGTTAGAGGTGGTAGTGTGAGGAGGGTGTTCAGCAAGCATCCATTGGAAGGCAATGGATGCTATGAATATTTTGGGCTGGAGCCCTTTATCAGGAACTGCAAGAAACAGGCAGGTCCCTGAATTTAAAGCTGGATGAGGGAGGGACACAATTTGGCAGGTGATAAGAAGATAGAGGTGGGAGGTAACAGGAAGAAGAGACAGAGAGCTGCAGAAGATGCACTCTAATAGGAGGAAAGAAGGGGTAGGGAGTATCACCTACACCATTGTCTCGTGTGTGTATGTATAAAAAATGGTGCTGTCGAATCCCTGTGACGGCAGCTCTGCCACTGTTGTGGAATAGCAGGGAGTAGAGGCACAGCGCTCTTCCACAGGATCCAATCGACCACTCCAACTGCTGTCAGTTCCATACAGGCTTTAAATGCCCTGTTAAAGGAGACGACAATGGTTTATTTGAAAATCCTCATACTGAGGGGTCTGAACACAAGATGGCAGTACCAATGATCGATAGCAGCCACAAGAGATTGCAGACTCCAGGGAAGCAGAGGTCTGGTGTGGGGCATCATAAAACAGGGAAATAGCCATCCCAGTTTGAGAAGGAGATGCAGAGTCGACTACCCACGGGATGGTGACCATGGCAACGGACCAGAGAGGGACCCTGATGCTGAAGAACACACAGGCGGTGGGCTGTTGGTGACTTGAGGCGAGGAACCCACGCAGGCTGCTGGTGACTGCAGTCAAGGGACTGGCACCAGGCTGCAGAGTGCTGGAGATGGGCTCTATACAGGCTGAAGGGGTACAAGGCATTGGAGCCAAGATGGGAGAGGGTGCCAAGTGCGCTGATGACTTCCAGATCGGTAAGAGGTTTGGATTTGGAGCTTGGGTTGCCGATGGTTTGATCTGAAAGCTGTGTGGCTGCGGGAGTGCTGGAGGTGAATCTACAGTCACTCAAGTGACTCGATGGGGTGGGGGGGGTGGGGGAGGTGCTCCTTTGCTTCTTTTTCTGTAAGAGGCAACGTGCAATATGTGCTGATGGTGAATATTTGTCAGCCTTACAATAGACAAAAGGAAATTGGTTAATCTATTTTTTTATTTCACTACATGAGAATAAAAGAATCTTGAATCATGAAAAAATACATTGGAAGAAGTTCTGTGAAAGGATCAAAGTTTTTTTTTCTTCCGAAAACTTGCATGAAAGAAAGTCTGTAATTCAGGAGGGTTTATATGTTGGGGTATTTGCTAGAATGTGTACTATAAATCTGTACCTCTGTACCTTGTACCTCTTCTTTGGTGCAAGTGGTACAAGGACTGCCTAAAGAAATCTCTTGGTGCCTGCCACATTGACCACCACCAGTGGGCTGATATCGCCTCCAACCGTGCATCTTGGCGCCTCACAGTTCGGCAGGCAGCAACCTCCTTTGAAGAAGACCGCAGAGCCCACCTCACTGACAAAAGACAAAGGAGGAAAAACCCAACACCCAACCCCAACCAACCAATTTTCCTTTGCAACCGCTGCAACCGTGTATGCCTGTCCCGCATCGGACTTGTCAGCCACAAACGAGCCTGCAGCTGACGTGGACATTACCCCTCCATAAATCTTCGTCCGCGAAGCCAAGCCAAAGAGACTATAAATCTGCAAAACCCGTACTGGTGGCACTTGTTTACATTCTCAGACTGTCACTGCTTGAAATAACATCTTTCACACATGCATTCTATTTCAAATTTTCAATTAAAAAAAAAACTTTAAACATACAAAACTTAAGACTTTTTTGTGCCCAGGCAACTTTTTTTTTACCCTTCGAGGGTTTTAAAAAGAATATTTGAGACAAAGAGCTGAGAAATTATTCGATGTGTAAAAGCATGTAATGAGGGGATCCAGTCCACTTTCCTCAGAGGTTTTGAGGGACTTGTCTGCTCACAGGGACAGTGTGATGCAGTCCTGATGCAGGGTCTCCACCTGAAGCATCAACAATTCCATCCATCACCCTGCTCCGTCCCCACCATGGATACAGTTTGACTCACTGACCTGAAGCATCAGCAGTTTCTTGTGTTCCACCCCCACCACAGATGCTGCTTGACCCACTGGGATTTTCCAGCAGCTTGGGTTTGTTTAATTGCTCTTTGAGGAATAGATTGCAGGATTGTTTCACCACATGGCCGACAGCTGACAGCAAGTCCCAAGCATTTCATTTCACAAGATGCCTTAGAAATGGAAGGTAAATCATCCCATAATCCAGCATCCTATCCCCATATTTTAGGCTTAAAAGGCTGTTTCTTCCCCACACCCATCAGGCTTCTGAATGAACCCCACAGCAGTGGTAACAATTTTTTTTAATTTGTAAATTGTGCTCTTCTACTTATCGTGGCTGTATGAGTGTAAGAGTTCATCTGTTGGACTGCTCACAAAAGAACCCTCCTTTCTGCACTCAGTAAAATTGTGGCAAAAGGAATTGCTGCATTTTCTTAGATAATTAAAGGGTGCGAAGAAGTGTCGTCTAGGTAGCTGTAAAAGTTGGGGAGTTTGTCGAAGATGTCCGAGATGGAGACAGATTGAGAAAAAGGAGAGTGTTGCTGGTGATGGACCAAATGAATTTGAGGTCGGGGTGAAAGTTGGCAAAAAAGTGGATAGAGCTCATTATGGGGACACATCTTCCCTTCTCCTCCCCTCTCCACCTTCCACACGGACCATTCCTTCTGTGTCTCCCTGCCTCAAATTAAATCTCCCTGCCTCAAAACAATCTATAACATTGACAATTCTTTTAATTTTCAAATATGGATTATACAGTGAAAAAGGAATTAATTTATTCTGATATAATGGAGATCTTATGGAAACTATCCCTTTAGAACTTGTACTTTAATCTCGATTATACCAAATATTCATTATATGTCGTAAAACAGGTAATTTAAATTCTTGTAACAATATAGGATTCCATTTATAAATAAAATGAGTAATATTATTTTCCATAATCTGATCCATCTCTATCTTTGCCCACCTTGGAGATTGGTCAATATCAAATAACCTATTAATAAACTTCAATTGAGCCACCTCATAATAATTATAAAAACATGGTAATTGCAAACCACCTAACTCATAACGACGGCTCTGTATACGACTCCGAATCATGGGTCCTCTACCGGCACCACCTACGGCTCCTAGAACGCTTCCACCAGCGTTGTCTCCGCTCCATCCTCAACATCCATTGGAGCGCTTACACCCCTAACGTCGAAGTACTCGAGATGGCAGAGGTCGACAGCATCGAGTCCACGCTGCTGAAGATCCAGCTGCGCTGGATGGGTCACGTCTCCAGAATGGAGGACCATCGCCTTCCCAAGATCGTGTTATATGGCGAGCTCTCCACTGGCCACCGTGACAGAGGTGCACCAAAGAAAAGGTACAAGGACTGCCTAAAGAAATCTCTTGGTGCCTGCCACATTGACCACCGCCAGTGGGCTGATAACGCCTCAAACCGTGCATCTTGGCGCCTCACAGTTTGGCGGGCAGCAACCTCCTTTGAAGAAGACTGCAGAGCCCACCTCACTGACAAAAGGCAAAGGAGGAAAAACCCAACACCCAACCCCAACCAACCAATTTTCCCTTGCAACCGCTGCAATCGTGTCTGCCTGTCCCGCATCGGACTTGTCAGCCACAAACGAGCCTGCAGCTGACGTGGACTTTTTACCCCCTCCATAAATCTTCGTCCGCGAAGCCAAGCCAAAGAAAACTCATAACGCCAAGTCAATTTTTGTAAAGAAACCCTTGATAATTTACCTTTCCATAAAAATAATCTGATAACTTTATTTATTTCCTTAAAAAAATTTTTGGAACTACACACGGGATAGATTGAAGAAGATATTGTAGTCGAGGATAAATATTCATCTTTATACAGTTCACTCTTCCCATTAAAGTCAATGGTAAATCTTTCCACTTATCTCACCCACTTTTAACCTTATTTAATAAAGGTACATAATTCAAATTAAATAGTTCCTGATAATTTTTATTTACAACTACTCCTAAATATTTAATTTTACTTGACCATTTAAATTTAGTAATTTGTCCAAAGTCCATATAATCTTCTTTAGCTATTGATAAAATCTCACTCTTTTCCCAATTAACTTTATATCCTGACAATCTACCATATTTATTCAACAAATCTTATAATGACTTTAATGAAATTTTTGAATTAGTTAAATATACCAAATCATCATCTGCAAATAAACTAATTTCATATTCATTTTCTCTCACTTTAATTCCCCTAATACTAAAATTTTGTCGAACAGCCTGAGCTGTTCTAAAGCAAACAAAGCAGGTGAGAGGGGACAACCTTGTCTTGTAGAACGAGACAAATTAAAAGATTTTGAAATCTGACTATTTCTCACTACCCTTGCTGTAGGTCCCGTATATAAAGCCTTAACCCAACCTTTTTTTTAAAAAAGGACCAAAATTAAATTTTTCTAATACTTTAAACAAAAACTTCCATTCAACTTGGTCAAATGCCTTCTCAGCATCCAAAGATACAACCATTGGTTGATTATTTTGTTGTTTTGCAACATTAATTAATGAAATCAATTTAACTATATTATCTGCTGAATATCTACCTTTAACAAAACCTACATGATCAATATGTACCAATTTTGGCAAATAATTCTCTAACCTATTAGCTAAGACTTTCGCCACCAATATATAATCAACATTTAACAATGATATTGGCCTGTAAGATGACACTTTTAAAGGATCTCTGTCTTTTTTAGGTATAACTGTAATCATTGCTCTCGAGAAAGACTCTGGAAATACACCAGTTTCAGTTGCTTGTTTCAAAACATCTTTATATAATGGATGATTTAAACCCTTAACATTAAAAGTTGCAAAATTTAAACTGCATTACAACTTACACAGTGGCACCCAATCTTTCACAATTGACTCTAAAAGAAAATCCCTTACCCAACTACACAAAAATAACCCCAAAAAAAGGAAAATAAAACCACCCCCAAACCCCACTCCAAAAAAAAACTGCAACGCAGTAATCCCCCCCCCATTAACTGGGTGCGGTTAATACCAACAGAGGCTGATGACTTCGGATTTAGCTGGGATACATCTTCCCCCCAGCCTGAAAGCGAAGGCACTGGATACTTCCGGAAGTTCTTCTTGCAAATCTCCCAAATGTTCAACTTCCAATTGGTTTTCACCTTTCCCATTTCTGGTTTTATTCAAAACCACCAATGATTTCAAAGAAAAATCCTGTATCAACTTACAATCTGGTAAAGAGTTAGCAGAGGTCAATGCAGCCTGTGGATTTTCAAAAAATTGAGATTGATACTGCCCATAAAATATTTTTAAAATTGCTGGGTATTTAAAAGTACCTTTGTACCCTTTCTTCCATAAAACTGCTTTAGCAGCATTAAACTTCCATATCATAACCGCCTGACTCAAATCTGCACAAAAAAAAGATATCTGATTATTATCTTTTGTCCATTGGCCTGTACTCCTCCCCCTGCCCTTTTTATAAATTCAGACACTTGCCTGATTTTTACTAATACCTTGATGAAGGGCTTAGGCCTGAAACTTTTCTGAGTTCCTCCGGAATTTCTGTGTTTGTACTAAAATCACAGCTTCTGCAGTGGGAGGAAGGAGAAGAGAATGTCTAGGGTGTGTCTGGTCCTTCAGTATGTTGGCTGCCTTTCCTAGGCAGTGGGAAATCTAGTCCATGGAGGGAAGTTTCTTGGCCAATATTCACTTTGTCAGAAGTCTTGTTAAAATCCACGAAGGCAGCTTCAGACACACTGGCCTTTCTTAATGCCTCCTCAACATTTTCTATCAAATTAGTTAGGACAGCATCTTCCCTTAAAGCTTTACTAAATGAAGGTGTATACACACTCTCAGAATGGCTTCTGAGATTTTCCCTAATGCTGAACTAATGCAACTGTGATTAAATTATTTATCACACATAAGAGTGATAAGTAAATCTTCTATGCCACACCCCCATCTTTCGTAATATGTTTTATATCTTAATTGTCCTCTTTCCTCATTCTGTATTTAAATTTTTTTTAAATCTTTGGATTTTCCATGATTTTATTTGTTTATTTTTTTATATACTCTTCCTCTGTTCCCTAATTCCATTTTAATTTTATTCCTACATGTCTGATGTCAGCATTTTTTTTGCCAGATGCTACCCTTTGTCATCCATGTCCTCGAGATTCAGCATTCACATATTTTTCTGTGCAAACCTGGTTGCCTTGAATTTCTTTCTTAAATGTCTCCCGATACTCAAAGACTAATTTTATAAAACAACCGGTTCAGTCAATTTAATTTGACGTATAGCCCTTCCAGACCATGAACCCATGCCTCCCCAAGTACCCCAATTGACCAACAACCCCATAAGTTTTGAAGGGTTGAATGAAACCAGAGCACCCAGAGGATACCCATGTAGAGATGGTGAGAATGTATAAACATCGGATTCAAACCCAGGTCACTGGTGCTGTAACAGCATTGAGCTAACCTTGCTGCCCAGTTATGACTAAACTATTGTTTAGTGTAATAAAACTGCCTGCCCACTGATTAGAATCTTTGCTTCAGTTTTATCTTCATCCATTTCCAATAACTACGTTGAGTTGACTCACCACCACCACAAAAATTCTCTCCTGCTGTTACTGTTTTTGATCTTCTTGCTCTATCCCCAAATGTGAATCCAGGATTGCCTCCTTCTCTTGTTGAACTTGTTACATAACAGCTAAAAAGGTTCTCCTAAATGTAGTTTGAGTTGAATTTGAATTGTTTATTATTGTCATCTGTATCGAGACACAGTGAAACATTTTGTTTTGCGCACTATTCAGGCAAATCATTAATAAAGCAAAAATGCAGAATGTAGTGTTGCCGAGGAAAGTACAGTTAAAACTGTGCAAGGTCCATCCTCAGAATAATCTTGTGAGAGTGGGAAGTTATCTTTTGTCTATTTGGGGTCTATTTAAGAATCTGAAAGCAGTAAGAAGGAGCATATGCTTGAATCAGGTAATTTGGAGCTCTCTATGTTTTTACATGGACTGTGACCTAGTTAATATGAGAGTGGTTGAATTCTTACAAGGATTGGCAGGGTGGCTCAGCAGTCTGTGCTATTGGCAGCTCCAGAGATCCTCAGGTTCGATCCTGATGTTGAGCACTGCCTGCACTGAATCTGCATGTTCCTCCTGTGGCTGTGTTGGGTTCTCCAGGGTGTTTCAGATTTCTCCTCTTTTCCATACGGGTGCAGGTGGGCTAATTGGTAACTGTAAATTGGCCCTCAGTCCATGCAAGTGACGATAAGAATCAAAGGGATTTAATAGGCATGCGAGAGTTAAAGTAAGTTGTGGGACTCTTGGGAAACAAGGAGGTGCAATGGGACCCCTTCCCTGGAAGCTAATGCGCACCCAATAGGGTCAATGTGCTCTATTATAAGTATATTGTAAAGAGTGAGGAGCTTTCACAGAAATCTGCGTGTAGTTCCTTGAATTGTTGTGAGGCTTTTTTCTGTTCTGCCAACAGCATGAAGACCTGTTTGTGTACTCCAACTCACACGAGCTTATTTGATATTTCATTCAAAGCAGTCGTGCTTTGGTTTATTTTGGGCTTCATGTTCAGTACAGACACACGGGGAAGCAGTGCTTATTCCCATGATGTACTATTTTTCTCACAGATGTGATTTCACCAGCAATACCAATCCCGCCCTCACCCCAATCCGTCTCTCCCACCCACTCATGCCACTATTTTATCTACCCCATCATTTTTGTCTCAGGAGCCTGGAGGATGAGAATTTCCGGGTTTCAGTTTAGGCACGTTTCTGCTGTGGAGCTGTCCTGTTGCTCCAAAATGCCTTGAACCCCTGGTTTGCAGCTCTGTAGCTTGCAGGTGGATGGATGTAGGAATCATCAGCTGCAACAATTATGTTGGGCAATGGTGAGGTAGGTTACACCTGGAGCATTATGTAAAGTTTTCTTTCCTTACATAATCGAAGGGTATACTTGCTAGAAGGAGAGTGCAGTGAAAATTCCTGGGATTTCTGTGCGAGGAAAGTTATTCAAATTTAGAAGATTGAAGAGGAATCTTATTGAAACGGCATTTAACATGATTATACTTCAGAGGCTGGTGGATAAACTGTCAGAGGTCACCTCACCTACTAATTAAGCATTAGATGACACATGTCAAACTCTGGCCCGCGGGCCAAATATAATTATATTTGGCCCGCAAGATCATTTCAAAAATGTATTAGAGGTGGCCCGCCCTGCAGCGAGAGCCGATGCTGTGTTTTGGTAATGTCACTCCCACCATCCTCCCCCTTCATTGCACATCCTTCCCCATTGTAACACGAGAAATTGTAACACGAGAAGTCTGTCGATGTCATCAGCCGGCAAGCCGGTTGGAAGGCTCCCCGCACAACCAGTCACTTCTCCCACCTGTCGAGCGGTGCGGCGGATGGGCGAGTGCCTGTGATTTCCTGTCGGCGCGACGGGCATGGCAGGCTGCGCACGGCCCCTGGGCAGCGCGAGCCCCGCGCGACTGGCACCGGACGGCCCTTCCACAGCGTGAGCGCACTTCTCCTGGTCGCCATGGCCTTCAGCGCTTGCACCCGCACGGACCCCAGGGACGGCTGGTTCGGCCCTGCACGTGAAGAGAGAGATGGTGGCTGTCCGCAAAGGCTGATCGGCAGCACGCTGGGCCTGAGTGGGTGGGTAAGCAGGGGTGGGCAGAAGGTGTAGGTGAGGAGTAATGGGCAGGGGAAGTTATGGTGGTGCGAGGGGCAGTTAGAGGGAGGGATGAGTAGAAGGAGGGGTGGATAGGGAAGAGGTAAAAGGGGAGGGGCAGGGCGAGTAGGGGAGGGGTGATTAGAGGGTGAGAGACGGGTAGAGGGAGGAACAGGTTGAGGGGAGAGGCAGTAGAGGGGCGTGTATAGGATGGGGTGGGTAGAGGCAGAGCGAGTGGAGTGAGGGGTGAGTAGAGGTTGGGTAAAGGACTGGTCAGTTAGAGGGATGATGGGTCGAGGGTGAATAGAGGCCTAGAGCCTGAGGAGTGAGCAGGAAATGCTGAGTCCTGATGCAGGCCAAAATGGACACAGCCTGTGAATGCTGACTACATCTCCACAGGGACCAAATAGGTTTCCCTCAGGTCAAGCAAAGGGTGAACTTGAGCTACCTACTCCTGACCTGTAACATTATCCTCCTAAAGTTATATCCTAAAGTTTAACATTACATATGTTGAAAGAAGAGAAAGCATGCAGATGTTGTTGAAAATTTTCAATAAATATTTAGTTCGGCCCTCGACTTAGTCCAAGTTTTTAATTTTGGCCCTCCGTGAATTTGAGTTTGACACCCCTGCATTAGATCTACCCACCTGTGAGGCTGATGTCTGATTGCCAAATTCAGTTCAAATAGAATGATTGAGCTTGTGGATGATACAGCAGTAGTTGACCTAGTCAGAGATCACCTAATCTGCCAATCAAGGGTTAGATTTGCCTACCTGTTGGGCTGATTGGCCCTTGAAACTGACAACTGATTGGTCCCCCAGGTGCCAATCAATGGTTAGATCTGCTCACAGGCAAGGCTGACATGCGATTGGTCCTCACGGATCACGTGAACGGCCCTGTTTTGAAAAAGCCGAGCAGATGGAGTTTCGCACTTTCTCTTGCCATGCCTCAAAACCATCACTTAAGTCCAGGTTCCGGTCACGGTTGGGCACCAAGGGGCCAAGTGTGATGGGCCTGTCCCAGATCTCGAGCTGTGATTGATGCTGGAAACCAGTTGAATTTTATATATTAATTTACTGTCCATTAATGTGGTGTGTCAGCGGGAGGATGGGGGATTGTGTGTTAACCCTTGCATTCCCAATCGGGAGTTGAGAATGTTTAGCAGCAATTTATTTGCATCCAATGTATTATTCCGGGTTAGTCTCTGTGAGCGTGTTCCCTTTTCTGGATACACCTGTGTGTAAATAAAGACTAATGTTTATTAATAACACGTGTCCAGCGTTGATTCTCTTTGAACTCATCGAACATATTCTGAACACAGCAAAGGGAGACTTGGCTGATTGGTGCACCAACAACAACCTCACACTCAATATCACTAAAACCAAGGAAATCATTATTGACTTCAGGAAGGGAAAACCAGAGTTGTATGATCCAGTGATCATTGGGGATCAGAGGTGCAGAGAGGTGTCCAAATTTAAGTTCTTGGAAGCCACTATCTCAGTCAATCTTTCCTGGGCCCAACACACTAATGGTATTGTAAAGAAAGCACACGAGTGCCTCTAATTCCTCAGGAGTTTGAAGATGTTTCGTATGCCATTGGAAACTGTGGTAAATTTCTACAGATGTGCGGTGGTAAATGTGCTAACTGGCTGCATCATGATCTTGAATGGCGACACCAATACCTCTGAGTGTAAACCCCTCTAAAAGGTAGTGGACACAGCCCAGGACACTGCAGGCAAAACCCACCACACCATTGAAAACATCTATAGGAAATTATGCCCTTGGAGAGCAGCAGCAATCATTAAGGTTTCACAACTTCCAGCACATGCTCTGTTCTCACTGCTGCCTTCAGGAAAGAGGTTCAGGTGCCACAAGACTCGCACCAGCAGGTTCAGGAACAGCTGCTACCCGTCCACCATCAGACTTCTCAACGACAAACTCAATCAGGGACTCATTTAAGGACTCTTACTTGTGCACTTTATTGATTTTATTTCTTCTCTCTGTTGCTGTCAGCTGTTTACATTTCTTTATTTGTTTACATGGTCCGACGAGTACAATTTTTTTTTCACTACCAATAAGTGGTAATTCTGCCTTCGCCCACAGGAAAAAGAATCTCAGGGTTGTATGTAATGTCATGTATGTACTTGAACAATAAATTTGAAATCTTAAAATTTTGAGGTGTACAGTGAAGCAACAAGGAAGACTGATCAACTTGAGTTGGTCTTTCCCCATCAGTATGTCTTCTATGACCATCTCAGAGAGAATGAACATTTCAGGTGGCTTCTTAACTGTTCTATCATTCCTGAGTTCAGGGAGTGTGGGTGTATGTTTTGTATACATCATGGATCATGAGAAGTTAAACTCCAGTTGGGTTGTATCAAAGGATAAATTTCTTCAAGTGTCGCTGCTTTGCTGTAACAACTAGTAAGATATTTTGCATTTGTGGCTGAGACTGAAAAATTTTAAAGGGTTTGCTTATTTCAGGAACCCTTTGAGAATAACCAGCTGCTTGGAAAGAATTTTCCTCGTTTTGCACCTAAAACTATTTTGTGGTTGAGTGGGAAAGAATCAGATTTGAAACTAGTTTGAAAAAGAAGCGAATTACTGGTAACCAGCCAGTTTTCCAGATTTGAACTTCAACACAATCAGCTGGCACTTCACTTCTTCCCTTCACTCTGGCCACAGGAGATTTGGATCTGCAGGATCTCTCTTGAGTCCAAGTCGTTGTTCAGCTTTAAACTGGTTTTTATTTATTACAGAGAAGGCACTCAAAGATTGTGGTGCAAAACTTAGTGCTTTGCTCTGTTTCATGTTTAGTTTCCCAACATTGCTTTGCCTCGTGGATTTCATGAAAGGTTAGTGTTGTCACAGATTTTGGCAGAATGTGTGTTGTGACTGGTGGTTTTGTAACGAGCATCAGTATTTCCTTCAGCATGGAATAACCATTAAATGTCTTTGGTTTCAGGTCTGTCTGCTGAACTCAAGCTGTCCCAACTAACCACTGAGAATGTCAGACCTGGTTGAGCTGCAGAAAGGGAGTTTTTTTAAGGTAACATAATCTTGTTCCAGTGATTTTTAACAGAAGCAATATTCACAAACCACTTTGTTTACTCTTGAAACAAATTATTGAACTGCTGGAGGGAATTAGTGGGTCGGGCACCATCCATGGGCAGAAATGGTCAGTCAGCATTTCGGTTCGGGACCTTTATCGAGACTAAAGTAAAAAGGGGGTGACATCATGTATGTGAAGGGGAAGATACCAACATGTGCAGTTTTAGTGTTTCCCACTTTAATCTGTTTCTTTGCTTTGCCCTTGATTTGGTTTATTTTTCTCTTTTTTATTTCTGTAGCTAACCCCCTAACATCTATTCTGTTGATTTTTATTTGGCTGGAGGTGGTCGATGAGAGAGGAAGAACTTGAAAACTTTAGCCCAGTCATCCTTGTCAGTGCTCAGCCATCAGTGGACATGCCAGGAAACATGCTTGAGTGATGAGGAAATGGTCCCACCCCTGGCTGTATTTCCTTTATCCTGTAGACACACTGCTAAGGCAGTCAAAAGCTCAGCTGTAAGCATTGGTAGATTAAACAATGTTCATTAGGGACGGAGTGGTTGAGAAGGCAAGTCCAAGCTAATGAATCTGTTAGCAAGAACTTGTAAAAGGTAAGTCATGTTTAGTAAAACCTAGTTGATTTCTTTTTAAAGAGGTTAACTGGATATTCTTTACATGGGTTTCCAAAATACATTTGACAAATTTCGATAGAGGATGGACAGCAAAAATAACACAATGTTATTAGAGGCCAGCTTTTTGGTGGTGGGCAGGGTGTAGAAGGGAAGGATTCTGGCAGGATGAGTACAATATACAGTTTATCTCCAGGATTCCAGTGAAGAAATGGTGAACTATACATACTAATTTGTGCCTTGAGCAAAATTAGGTGGCACAATAGAAGAGGCAGATCGGAATAGAAAATTGGAATTATAAATTACAAATGTCCTTCTTCTTGCATCAGCTGGAGAGTTTGAAGTCAAATGCACAGATTTTAGACTCAAGACAAAGAAACCAGTAAAACCACAAAAATGCTTGAGGAACTCAGAAGGTCCCGGTAGACCCATTGTTTCTGTGAGCTCCTACCCCACCAAACTGGTGTCCGCTTACCTCGACTCCGTTTTGTCCCCTCTCGTACAGGCCGTCCCCCCCCCCCCCCACATCTGCGATGCCTCACAAGCCCTCCATCGCTTCAACAACTTCCAGTTCCTTGTTCTCAACCGCTTCATCTTCGGCTGTGTGACATGCTGATATCCTCCAAATATTTTGTGTTTTTACTACAATCACAGTGTCTGCAAACTTTCACAAAGAGACCAGATTAGTTTTCTAAATTTCTGATTCAATTTTCATTTCACTTTCTTTAAATTCCCTTTGCTGTAACAAGTTCTAAACTAGTTCATAGGAGTATAATAAACCACAAATTAACACTAAACCATAATGAAGTGTAAGAGATGCTTTGTTTTAGGTGGTGAGATTTTAAGCAGCTTTTTTGGAAGCAAAAAGCGGTGATGCAAGATGAATTTAGGGCATAATTTCTACAGCTTGGAGGCAGAGAATTTGAAGGTGGGTCGTGGAGCTGCTTAATGAGGAAATATTGGGTCCAGATGCAGAAGGGCAGGGGTGTAAATATCGGAGCTTCACAGCGCTGGAGGAGGTTGCAGAGATAGACAAGGGAGAGAAAATTGAGGGGCTTAAAGATGGGCAAGAATGTCAAAATTTAGCTATTTCTTAATGGAGAGCGAAGATGTCAGCAGATGCATGGATATGAGTAAAGACATGGGTGACAAGTTTTTGGATGACCTCGTGTTTAAGGAAAGTAGAATGAGGGAGGCTGGCCAAAAATGCAATGAAACAGCCAAGCCTTGTACAAGCATTAAAAAGGATTTCAGGAGATAGCACAAGCCTAGCAAATGACAGGGATAGAAATGGGTAGTTTCCAAAGGGCTACGCTACAAGTCTTATTCAGGGATGGAGAAAGGGATGGAGTGGGTGTAAAAAGGAGATAGCATTGACCTTTGCAATAATTGAAGGATACTTCTCATCCAGAATGAGATGGAAAACAGATCAAAATTTAAAGATGCTGGAGGATGTAGATGAAGTAATGATTAAATCACATATCAGGCAGAAAGCCCTTTCTTGTACCCATGTATCTAACTTCTGGAATCCCTTTAATGTATCGTAATAACTGAAGTTATTATTAGCTAACAATCCAATCTTGATTAGTTTTATTTAGTTCTTAAACTGCTGGTTTCCATCTGGAAGATGTAATCCAGTCATTGCAAACCACATCGTGTTCTCATTCATTTTTCAACCAAATGAAGGGACATAATGAAAATATAGACTGGCTACTGTTATATTTTAATCAAATCCATTATTCAGTTGTTTGAAGAAGGGAGCAAGTGACATCTCTGCGATCAACTAGTATGCCTTCAGGTCCTAAAAGCTGTCAGATTAATGAAAAATTGTTCCTCATTATTTTCAGCTGAAATTGGGTTAACTGCTGAGATTCCATTTTGCATGACTATTCTTTTGTAATAAATATAAACAAAGATAATGAAGTACTCATGGGGGGAGGGGGTGGAACTTGTTTTCAGTATCTAACATTCTATGGAATGCAGTCTTGCGGCCATTGCAGTTTAAGAAGTCTGTTTGTAACCCAGCTGATGTGTATTACAACATGTCTGTTTTCTTTTAGCCATATATGAATTTTCAATAGTATAATGTGCTGCTACTTTGTCATCCAGCTCCAATAATTATCAGAGTACTGCTTAGACAGTTTGAAATCAGTCATTGAAGCCATGCCAATTTAATATTTTTAAATTAAGTCTCACTTGTTCATTCTTGGTTTACATATCAATCATGGTCTGATTTTTTTAAAATGTGGTTGTGGACTTTTGAACTTTTCACTCCTAACATTTCCCAATGTTTCTGTGTCTGAATGAGGATAAAAGCAATTGTTATCTTGGGTGTGCAAAGTTTAAAAAAAAAATTTCCATTTGCATCAAAACATATACAGTATTTATCAATAACTTAAAAATAATAACCTCGACACAAAAGTAATACAGTTTTTATATATTTTCTCCACCCTCCCCACCCACCCCCCCACCTTCCTCCCCAAAAAAGTAGGAAAATAAAAAGCCTGTCTAATAAACCTATATCTTTTAATTAATTAATTGGAGTTTACATAACAATCTTAAACCATAACTAATTAGGGCGGGTTGGACGGGGGAATGGTGGACGCTGCAGGTAAAGTCATAGCAAAAAAATCCATGTGGGGTTTCCAAATCTTATCAAATTTTTCTGGTTGATTTTGTAAATTATACGTTATTCTCTCTAATGGTAAACAATTTAATAATTCCATTCACCATCTATTCAACCCCACAATATCACCAGATTTCCATGTAACGACTATAGATTTCTTTGCTATTGCAACATTTATCTCCCAATAAAAATACTCCAGGATCCTTCAAAATTTGCATCTTCAGAACTCATCCCAATAAAATATTTGTATCCTTCCAAAACTTATCTACTTCTCACATGGCCAGACTGCATGCAGGAAAGATCCTACTTTTTATTACATCTAAAACATTAAGCAGAACAATTCGAATGAAGTGCATGCAGTTTGTATAATATAATTGACATAAAAAATTAAATTGTACCATTTGATAGTTAACATTTATTGTATTAGTTATCATTTCACAGCATAATTTTGACCGTACTTCTTGAATCTGTATATTTACATCTTTTTCCCATATGGATTTTGTCTTGAATAAATCCTTTTTCTGAATAGCCTCTTGTAATTTGATATACATGTTAGTAAAAACTCTTTCAATAAACTTATCCATTATTAGGTATTCAAATGGACTTTGTTCTTGCAATTTAAAATTCCTCCCTAATTTTCATTTTAAATATGATTTAAGCTGATAATAAGAAAAAAATAGCATTATGTGATATATTATACTTATCTTTCAATTGATCAAAAGTTTAAAAAAAAACTGATCCCAAAAAACAATCCCTTATTTTTTATTCCAAAATTATACCAAACATTGAAATAATGATTATTAACTGTAAAGGGAATTAAAGGATTTTGATTTAATATCATTTTAGCCAACTGATCATTCTTCAGTCCTCTTTCTACATGTACTCCATTCCATACTTTGAATATATGCTTCAAACTTGGTGTCTCTGATTTTCCTTTTAATAATCCCTCATGGCATTTATATAAAATGTGTTCAGAATTATTTTCTTCCATTTTACTCATTTCAGTTTGCACCCATGCAGTCTTTTCCTCAGTCTGATAACAAGACGACAAAAATCTAAGTTCAGCTGCTTTATAATATTTTACAAAATCAGCCAATCAAAGTCCCCCTTGATCAAATTTCCATGTTAATTTTTCCAATGCCATCCCAAGGCATTTTATCCCTCCAAATACATCTTCTTAGACTTTTATTTAAATCCTGAGAAAACATTATTGGTTCAAAAATTGGTAAAGATTGAAAAATGTATTGCATTCTAGGAAAGATATTCATCTTCACACAATTAATTGTTCCTAATAAAGAAATTGGCATGTCTTTCCATCTTAATAAATCTTCTTTAATTTTCCCCAATAAAGGTATGTAGTTTAATTTAAATAAATTCACTTCACTTTTATCGATATTTACTTTGTAAGCTGATAGCAACCCATACTCCGCCAATCGATCATTTACTTTTTATAATGAGCTTTCAGGGTTTGTAAGATATGATATTACATCATCTGCAAAAAGACTAATTTTATGTTCTTTATTATGTGCAGACAAAGTTTGAATTAACTTCACTTTTGATAATATTATGTGTGGAGTTTCAAATCCATCATGAAACAAAATGTGGAATGTACAACTGGTGAAAACTTGAGTCTCTCCAAGTACTTTAAGAATTGAGATAATAGGTGGAGTCGGTCCATTGACCGCAAGATGTTTTGAGGTTGTAGAGGTGCACTCATTAAGTACAATTAGTCGATGGGTCAAATGGAAATACCTCCTCCCCTGACTTTGACATCCAGCCATAAAGGAACAAGGCTTTCCCCTCACCAAGCTCATAGCTGCCCATGGAGTTTTCATGTGAAAATCTGCTCCTCAAGTTTGCACAAGATCCCTGTCAGCAGATCAACAATGAAGCTCTTCATCCAATCAGATTGAGATGACAAGGATCAAGTGCTGTCAAACAGACCAATTTTAATGATTTGAAAGTAAAACTACTGTATTGAAGGACCACAAAGAAGCAAGACTTAAAATACTTTTGGAATATTTATTCAAAACAACATTGCAACTAATATTGCATATGAAAGCATCAACTATAACAAGTATTGCTGCTGGTTTTGCATTCTGTACAATCTAACAACGACAATGTAACCTCAACTCCCATGTAATTAATTCCACCTCTTATTGTGGGCACACTCACTCTAGTGGTTGAATGAAGCAGTTGGCCTCTATGTGTTCAGATTGATCTGGCTTCTCCACAATTCCCTGGCAAGCCGCCCTCACTGCTTTCTCTTCTGTAACACAAGAATCATGTCTCTGAAAATTCACACAAACCCCCTCCTTTTCAATTCATCCAACTTATGTCTGATTTATTTCACAAGTCCATTCATTCCATTCCCATTGGATCTGTGTCATCAATTTCTGTGGAAAAGTTGTTGTGATGGGATGAGCTCTGTTTAACGGCACGTGGAGAACTTGTTTTGTTTTACTCTGTGGAAATGCTGCAGACAGTCAGACTCCAAAGTCTCTGCAGACAAAACCAATAAATGTGCCCTTGGGGTTAATCCCATTTGTTGAAAGAAAACATTTTTCTTTACACCCTTCCTTTTACAATCTCAGTTTTAAAAAAAAAGTCTCTTGGTGTTTCACACCATGCTGGGAAGAATTTTTTTAAGTTGAACAAAAATTAAATACACAAATTGCTGAAGATATGCTAAACCTGCCTGTGGTGCTCTAATCCTACAAGAGCTTCTTATTTCCAACCAGATGGTATTAACAATGACTTCTCTGGTTTCTGCTCCATTCTGCCTCCTTTCTCTTTCCCTTTGTCTTCTCTCCTCCAGCTCTCCACCCTCTTCCCTCTCTATTCACAGAGCCATCCCACCTCCTCCTGCTTGCTGGTGTGCCCTCCCTCCCTTATCCACTTATAACATATATATAACATAATAACATAACATAACAATTACAGCACGGAAACAGGTCATTAGGCCCTTCTAGTCCGCACCGAACCAAACACTCCTCTCTAGTCCCACCTACCTGCACAATGACCATAACCCTCCACCTTCTTCTCATCCATATACCTGTCCAGCTTTTTCTTAAATCATAAAATTGACTCTGCCGCCACTATTTCTCCCGGAAGCTCATTCCACACCGCTACCACTCTCTGAGTAAAGAAGTTCCCACTCATGTTACCTCTAAACCTCTGCCCCATAACTCTTAACTCATGTCCTCTTGTTTCAATCTCTCCTACTCTTAACAGAAATAGTCTATCCACATCCACTCTATCCACATTCACTCTGTCTATCCCTTTCATAATCTTAAATACCTCTATCAAATCCCCTCTCAACCTTCTACGCTCCAAAGAATAAAGACCTAATCTGCCCAATCTCTCCCTGTACTCTAGATGCTTAAACCCAGGTAACATTCTGGTAAATCTTCTCTGCACTCCCTCCAATCTGTTTATATCCTTCCTATAATTAGGCGACCAGAACTGCACACAGAACTCTAAATTATACAATCTCAACATCACTTCCCAACTCCTATATTCCATGCAATGATTGATAAAGGCCAGCATACTAAAAGCCTTCTTCACCACCCTATTCACATGAGTTTCTACCTTCAGGGAACGATGTACCGTTACTCCTAAATCCTTCTGCTCTTCTGTATTCATCAATGCTCTCCCATTTACCATGTATGTCCTGTTCTGATTCTTCTTACCAAAATGAAGCACCTCACACTTATCAGCATTAAATTCCATCTGCCATTTTTCAGCCCACTTTTCTAAGCAGCCCAAATCCCTCTGCAATCCTTGAAAGCCTTCTTCATTATCCACTATTCCACTTATCTTAGTGTCGTCTGCATATTTACTAATCCAATTCACCACCCCATCATCTAGATCATTAATGTATATAACGAACAACAATGGGCCCAATACAGATCCCTGAGGCACACCACTGGTCACCGGCCTCCAACCTGACAGACAATTTTCCACTACCACTCTCTGGCCTCTCCCTTTCAGCCAATGTTCAATCCATTTGACTATCTCAAAATTTATACCTAAAGACTGCACCTTCCTAACTAACCTTCCATGTGGTACCTTATCGAAGGCCTTACTGAAGTCCATATAGACAACATCTACTGTGCTACCCTCATCCACATTCCTAGTCACCTCTTCAAAAAATTCAATCAGATTGGTCAAACATGACCTTCCTCCCACAAATCCATGTTGAGTGCTCCTGATCAGACCCTGTCTATCCAGATATTTATAAGTACTATCTCTAAGAACTTTCTCCATTAATTAACCTACCACAGACGTCAAACTTATAGGCCGATAATTGCCAGGCTTCCTCCTTGAACCCTTTTTAAATAACGGAACCACATGCGCAATACGCCAATCCTCCGGCACTATCCCCATCTCTAATGACATTTGGAAAATTACCGTCAGAGCCTCTGCTATTTCCTCCTTTGCTTCTCTCAATGTCCTGGGGAAGATCCCGTCTGGTCCCGGAGACTTATCCACCTTTATATTCCTCAAAAGCCCTAACACTACATCTTTCGTAATCACTATATTCTCCATATTTACCCAATTTGCTTTTTTTATCTCACATATCCCAATATCCTTCTCCTTGGTGAATACCGAAGAAAAGAAACTGTTCAATATCTCCCCCATTTCTCTAGGCTCCACACACAGTTTTCCGCTCTGATTCTCTAAGGGACCAATTTTGTCTCTCTCTTTCCTTTTACCATTAACATATTTGTAGAACCCTTTTGGATTAATTTTCACCCTGCTTGCTATAGTCTCCTCGTACCTTCTTTTAGCTTTCGTAATTCCTCTCTTAAGATTCCTCTTACATTCAATGTATTTTTCAAACATCTCCTTAATTCCATGCTTCTTATACCTAATGTACGCCTCCCTTTTTCTTCGAACCAAGTTTCCAATATTCCTTGAAACCCACGGCTCTCTCAAACCTTTTGCCCCTCCTTTTAACCTAACAGGAACATAAAGCTTTTGCACTCTCAAAATCTGATCTTTAAAAGACTTCCATCTCTCGACTACATCCTGCCTATAAAACAAATTGTCCCAATGCACACCCTGTAAGTCCTTTCGCATCTCCTCAAATCTAGCTTTTCCCCAATCAAAAACCTCAACCCTTGGCCCTGACTTATCTCTTTCCATAATGACATTGAAGCTGATGGCATTATGATCACTGGACCCGAAATGCTCGCCAACACTATCCTCCGTCACTTGACCCATCCCATTTGCCAACAGTAGATCTAAAACTGCTCCTTCTCTGGTCGGCACCTCTACATATTGTTGTAAAAAACTATCTTGCACACGTTTCACAAACTCTAACTCATTCTGCCCTTTCACAGAATGTGTTTCCCAATCTATATGTGGAAAATTAAAATCTCCCATAATTACAACCCTGTGCTTATCACAAATATTCACTATCTCCCTACAGATTTGCTCCTCTAGGACTCGGTCCCCTCCGGGTGGTCTATAATACACCCCTACAAGTGTAACCTCTCCTTTCCTACTCCTCAGTTCCACCCAAATAGCCTCCATGGACAAGCCCTCTAATCTATCTTGCCTAAGCACCGCTGTAATGTTCTCCCTGACAAGCAATGCAACACCACCTCCTCTTGCCCCTCCGACTCTATCACACCTAAAGCAACGAAACCCAGGGATATTCAGCTGCCAATCACATCCCTCCTGCAACCATGTCTCACTAATCGCTACCACATCATACTTCCAAGTATCAATCCACCTTTCATCTTCATCTTCAGCTCATCCACCTTTTTTACAATACTCCTGGCATTAAAATATATGAATTTCAGAGATTTCCCAATTCTTAATCCCTGTTTTCCCTCATCTTTAATAACAACATTATTTTCTTTTCCTGCCAATTGCCCTTCATCTTCTTCCAGAGCATTTCCTTTCTCTATCACCTGCCCATCCATATTCAAATACTTACTACAAACTTTCTTTGTTTGCATTCTAACCTTCTCCTTACTGCTCTGTACTATTTTGCTCCCTCCCCCCCAACCATTCTAGTTTAAAAGATCCTGAGTAGCCCTAGCAAATACCGCTGCCAGGATTCTGGTCCCCCTGGGATTTAAGTGTAACCCGTCCTATAACCTCCTGCCTTTGGCACAGTCCTCCTATCCCTTACCATTTTGTTCAGGCACCTGCCAACATTTTTCTATATCTTGATGAAAGGCTCAAGCCTGAAATGTTGGTTATGTATCTTTCTTTTTGCTATATAAAGTACCCTGTTTGACCTGCTGAATTTCTCCGGCATTGTGTTTTTGGCTTCTGTTTTTTTTGGGGGGTTTTGAACTTTTTTACAGAGATGCGTAAAGGCAGGATAAGCTGATATTGTGCTTCAAGATCCTACCCAGACTACTTTGCAGATTTCTTGTGCACATTATGGTAAAATTGTTCCTGAAGAATGTAAATCACCAACTATGAAATCTAATTTTAAATTGTGTGCCATAGTAAAAGAGAATGGGAAAATAAATACGCATATAAAACAAAAAACATTTGGAGGGGATGATGTATCGAAAAAGTTTGGAGGGATATAAGCTGAATACAGGCAAGTGGAACTAGCCTGGGTAGACAACTTGGTTGGTATGAAGATGTTGGGCTGAAGGGCCTGTCTCCACGCTGTAAATCCTCTAAGAGTTTAAAACTCCATACCTGAAATTTTACATTTTCTGTGCTGGAGATGTTTGACGGTATGTATGATCAATCAATAACTGTGCTCAGTTCTTTTTGGAAACCTGTCGACAATTAGATCCACAGGAAGGACTGCTCTGCTGTTATTGGCACATTTGGTATTTTTGTTTACTTAAACCTGTTGAAACACTTGTGAAATAGGAATGTTTCAAATGACCTGACTGAATGTTGTTTCTTTTTATTATAAATGATGCAAGAAGCTCACTTGCTGATCTTCTTAATATTCTATTACTTTCCACATAAGTGGTAATCCCACAGGAGAGTGTTGCGTAACAAGAACAGGGAATGTCTGTGCCTGTCATTTCAAATCTAGCACAAGAATAAATGTATTGCAAAGTATCAGACTTTAATGGGAGAACTAACTGATTCTCCAGAGTAGAAGGGAAATCCTGCCATAAATACTTCGTTGCCAGTGACATCAGGCTTCTGTGGGCCAGTTAATGAGTCTTGCCTCTACACCTCTCCTTCATCTAACAATAGACTCTTACCTGCTTATCACAGCTGATTGACACGCTTGCCTTCGAAATCGGAGAATTGAAAATGGTTCATTCTGTTCCTGATGTAGAGGAAGGCATTCACTATGCTAGGTGGCTACGGTGAGTTTTCACGCATTTTAATAATGCAGGCTTTACGGCATGAGTTATCGCTACCACTGTCCATACTTACTAATTTTCTTTCAGCATTCACTGTAGTCTGACCCTTAACCCTGTCAAACTCAAACATTACTTTAGATGAGCTACCAAATGTCACTGAGTTTGGTAAAAAACTTTGCTCATTCTCAGAGGGGCGGGGAAGCAGTTGTGACATCATCCTAAAATTTGCCAGGAATTTCAGAATCAACATTATAAGGCTCAATACATCCGTGGCCAAAATCTCAGAATATTTTGGTTTGGAGTGTGCCATTTGTTGCTTTTTTTTTTAAACTTTGTTTTTGGGATGTTCATTGGTACTGGATAGTTTAAAAAAATGTTTCAGTCATATTAACAGTTTCCTTGATTATTTCTCTATGCTCATATTCAACAATGCATCAAAGTGATGCATAACTGAAGGTCATTCAGCTCAATGTGCTTGCATCAGCTGTTAAGGAGCAGGGCTAGCTTGTAGAGCCTTTCAAGCTTGCTTCATAGCGCACGGCACGGTTGGTGTGGCGGTTAGTGGAACACCTTTACAGCGCCAGTGATTGGGACAAGGGTTCAAATCCTGTGATGTCTGTAAGGAGTTTGTACATTTTCCCCAGGTGGTCTGGATTTCTCCCACCATTCGAAAAGTACCAAGGGTGGAGCTTAATTGGGTATAAATGGGGCGGAACGGGCTCGTGGGCCAAAATGGCCTGTTACCATGCTATATGTCTAAATAAAAAATTTAAATTTATAATGGGTAAGTGCACCTTTATCCCTCAATTCCCTAATGCCCAGAAACATTCATTAATGTTTTGGAAGGAATGACTTAAACTCTTCGGCTATCCAGAGTAGAGAATTCCAAAGGGTTGTCACTCTCTCAGTGGGGGGGTGTGGGGCTCATTTCTGTCTTAAAGTTCCTACTTCTTATTTTCAAATTGTGCCCTTTCCCTCCAGACTCAGTTATGGAGGCACATGAGAAACTGCAGTTGCTGGAATCTGAAGCAAAACCACTGCTGAAGGAACTCAGCAGGTCAAGCTGCATCAATAGGAGAAAAAGGATGATTGAAGTTTCCAGTTGGAGCTCTTAAGTCTTGATGAAGGATTTTTACCAGAAATGTCAAACCATTCTTTTTCTCCCACTGATGCAGCTCGACTTACTGAGTTCTTCCAGTCGAGTGTTTTCTTTTTGCCTCAACCATGGGCACTTCTTCCCTATATTGAACATCTCAAGCCCATTCAGAAAGTTATAATTTTCAATGAGATGTCTTTTCATTCTTCCAAGTACCATGGATCACAGGCCCAATCATCTCAGTCTCACCACCTGTGTCAAACCCACCAATCCTGGAACCAGTCCAGTGAATTTGTGCTGCACCTCCTCCCTATCCCCTTCCCTGAACCCATCCCTATTCAACTTGTCAATTAAATTCTGGGCCACCAACAGATGATAATTGGAAAATATTTATGACATGCTGTTAGAACAATAGAAAATGGGTGCACGAGAAGGTCATTCACCCTTAGATCCTGGTTGATCAAATGACCTCAATACCCTGTTCCTGCTTTCTCTCCAAAACCCTTGATCCCCGTAGCAAATAGGGCCTCATCCAACTCCCTCCTGAATATATTCAATGAACCAGCCTCAGCAACTTTCTGCGGCAGGGAGTTCCACAAGTTCACAACTCTCTGAATGAAGAAGTTTCTCCTCACCTAAAAGGCTCAATCCTCCTCCTAGATGGTGACCCCTTTTTCTGGACTTCCCCAACATCGGGAACATTCTTCCTGAATCTAACCTGCACAGTCCTGTCAGAATTTTATATATTCAAGGTAAACTGCTATTAAAAGGACATAATTTGCTTCTTGTATAACTGCCCGCTTGTTTAATTGCCTAAATGTTGTTCACTTATGATTGTTTGTTGAGCAGCTTGCGAGTAGGAATGGACCATTACTGTGAGAAGGAACAAGCTGCGAAGTACTGGCTGAGGGATTCTGGCTACGAAAGCTTCATCTGCAACCTTAGCATTTTTGACCGTCTTTTGCACACTTACCCCGTCTGGCTACAGCTTGGTTTGAGTGATGAGGAGGCACTGCGTATTCTGCAGCCTGAGAATGCTGGGGTAAGTCTCTGAGGGAGTGATTATGTGCCTATGCTTGTGATTGAGTGATAGGGAGCCCGGACTTGGCAGAATCAATGAGGAAAGAAGACCCCTGACCTGCCCCTCCATCCTGAACTTGGCTCTTGAAACTGTGAAGAGGCACAAGAGGCAGAAGGCCCTCTCTTTGCCAGTCGCTCTAGGTATATCATGTGGAACATGCATGGTACCAGAGCTGATGGCATGAAAAACAGTCACCTCCAGTCCTAACACTTCCTCATCAGTTCACCGAATTGCTGGACCCCCCTCACAAAACCAACTCTTGACTTCCTTGTGCTGATCTCCAAAGAATGCACTCAGTTAAAACTGAGTAAAGCTGGAGGAAGTCAGCCGATGAAGCGGGGCCTGCAGGAAGAGTTCATATTTCAGTTCAGGGCCATCCTTGGAATGGGGTGGGGGAGAATGGATGGTTTCCAAAGCAGAGATGAGGGCAGTCGGACTGAAGGTGCTCAGTGAAGCTTCGCTTAGCACCTTTGCTCCGTTCCCACCAGTGACAGGGACCTCCCAGTAGCCAACTATTTCAGTTCTGTGTCACACTCCCATACTCACATGTCTGTCCGTGGCCTTAAGTTCTGTCCCACCAAGACCATCTGAAAATTGGAGGAACAACGCCTGATTTTCCATCTGGGCACTCTCCAGGCAGATGGCATTAACATAGACTTTTATGGTTTCTGCTGACTTGCTCTCCTCTTCTCCCTCCTCCTTCCCTTTTCCAATTCTCCTCCCTCCTTTCTCCCTCCCTTCATCTAGCCATCCTTCTTTCCCTTGATCGCTGCTGTTCCCTTCTCCACCTATCATTTCCTGCCTTTACGACCACCCCTCCCCTGACTCTTTTGTTCAGATGCCTGCTGACATTTTTCCATACCTTGATGAAGGACTCTGCCCGAAACGTCGGTTGTGTATTTTTACCTTTGCCATATAAAGGACACTGCTTGGCTTGCTGAGTTTTTCCAGCATTGTGTTTTTACTACAAACCAGAGGATGTGGATTAAGAGTGAAAAGGGAAAGGTTTGGGAGAACCTCTTCACATAGAAAGCGGTCAGGGAGTGTGGAATGAGCTGCAAACTGAGGTGGTGAATGCTGGATCAATTTTAATATTTAAGAAGGATTTGGGGGCGGGGATATCACGTGATGACATAGATTGAGGTCGAAGGAATCTGGCTCTCCCGGAAGAAAGGTTTTTTTTAAAACAAAAGGAAAAAAGTGACAAGACTTTAATGAAATACTTTACAAACTATTTACTAATAGACAGGCAACGATTTAGTAATATCGCCAAAAAAAAGATAAAAACATCGCTGGCCAGTCTGGAACACAACAAAGGAAACAGCAAGATCAATAAGAAAGGCCTACCTTGCAGATGGAGCCAGGTGCTGTATTGAAGACTTCTACCAGGCAACCAAGAGCTCCAAAGGCAGATCTGCAGGGAACCGCAGCCATGATCCCCAGTTGGAGCAACAGAGAGACGAAGAAGCATGAGAACAGGAGGAATCACAGAGGAAGGTAATATATTTGAAATATTGCCTCTCCAAGATGTTTTTTTCAGCAGAGAGGCCAGCGATGAAGATGGGCAACAAGAACAACAGAGACAAGAAGAAATAGAAGCAGAAGAGGTAAAGCCAGCACTGGTTGCTGAAGCATGTACTAAATCTAGAATGCCTTTCATCCATAAGATGAGTTCAGAAACCCTGATAATTATGAGAGAGCTCAGGCAAGCAAGAATTGATATTAAAAAACAAATGATAAAACTGACAAAATTTATGACATAGTCAATACTTTAAAAAAAAATTGATAAAGTGACTATAGAATTTGATGTACAAATGGTCCAAAATGGAATGGATAAGATGAAAAATTCATCAGACACAAATGGCTCTTGTGTGGAAAAGTGGACTCTTTGGAAAATTTAAGCAGAAGAAACAATATTAAAATTGTTGGGTTTAAGGAAGGAGATGAAGGGGACAATATGACAAATTTTTTTGCAGTGTTGGATTCCAGATTTATTTGGTCAAGATCAGTTTCAAGGGGATATAGAAATACAAAGGGCGCACAGAGCACTAAGACCATGACCTGAGACCACGTCCTATTTTGGTGAAGTTTCATCGTTATCAAGTGAGAGAAAATATTCTTGAATTAGCAAAACAAGCCAAAGAAAGAAAAGATGCATTAGAATATAATGGAAATAAGATTTTTTTAAATCCTGATATTATTTTTGAATTATTAAAGAAAATAATTCAACTTGATGAAGAATATTTTATGGAAAAAAAAATATAACTTTATCTTGCATAATCCAGCAACTCTGAAGATCTTTGTATAAGGTGGAGCAAATAATTTTTTTTTACAGATCCTGGAGCTATGCAAGAGTATGCAGATGTTTTACCGGATATTTCCTATGAAGTTGAACAGAGGGCTGCCCAATGACCAGGAGTTTGAATACTTTTCTTTTTGACATATTTTGACTCATGGATGTAATTGAGCAGTATGGGCTCATGGGCTGAAAGGTCCTGTCACTGTGCTGTAACTCATCTCTCTCTCTCTCTCTCTCTATATATATATCTCTCTCTCTCTCTATATATATATATATCTCTCTCTCTCTCTCTCTCTCTCTCACTCACTCTCTCTCTGTGTTTGCATCTCATAGGCTAGCATGACTACCACTGATTCTGGAGATCAGTTTCCAGAAGTGGAATTCATTAAAAAAAAATAACAGTCACTTATAGCGTTGATAAGCCCATCCAATTTCCTTCCAGTGGACAGAAGTTCATTCCACTATTTCCAGTTAAGATTATTGTTTTTTCCCCCCAAATGAGTATTTATTCCTCTTAGCCCTTTGGACTCAATGTCCCAGTTTTCGGGAACTACCAGTAAGTGTCCCAGTTTTCGTATTTTAAAGGTTTACCCATGGACCTAGTCTGGAGTTTTTATTGTGAAAGGTTAAAAATGGCTGGAGTCTGAAGGGTTAAATGTAAAAAAAAATCAAACTTTCATTAATCATCAAAAGTAAATTTCAAGTACCCACTGAAAAATTGTAGCCAATTGGATGGAAAACTTTTTATTTCTGAAGATCAACTGATATTCCTATTTTAATATGCGTTGCTTAATGAATATTAAGTATTTGCCTCCAGGAAAACTGCTGAGTGTATTCTTTCTTTGGATGCTGAAAAAGCTTTTGATTGGATAGAATGAACATATCTATTTACAACCCTTGAAAATTTTAATTTTAGTTTAGATTTTATTACATGGGTTAAACCATTGTATTCTTGATCCTCTGCCACAATTCTTAATAATTTACAACCATCTCAACCTTTTAATCTGCAATGTGGCACTCATCAAGGATGCCCGTTAAGCCCTTTATTTATTTGATCTGGCTGTTGAACCATTGGCAATTGCATTTTGTGAGTGCAGCGACATCTTGGCGATATGGCACAAAGGGATTAAACATAAGGTCTCTCTTTATGCAGATGATCTACTTTCCATTTCGAATCCAGCCACCTCCCTCCCCCATATGATATCATTGCTTTCACAATTTAGTCAATTATCAGGATATAAATTGATTGTGCATAAAAGTGAGTTTCTTCCATTAAATTTTTCTGCAGCAATGTGTGGTGATTCTCCTTTTAAAGTTGTTAGAAACCAGTTTAACTTGGCATTACAATTACAAAGAATCATAATCATCTTTTCAAGGAGAATTATCTTCCTATTCTTAAGAAGTGAAACATTCCCTGACCCAGTGGTTATCTTTTTCTACAACTCTAGTTGGTCATATAAGAGTCTATTAAATTTAATATTTTGCCAAAAGTTTTATATCTTTTTGAATCTGTTCCTAAATCCATTTTTGACTTACTAGATTTGGCTATATCATCTTACATATAGAAGGGTAAACATCCTTCCCTTAATAAAGTTCTTCTACAGAGATCTAAGAGAGATGGTGGAATGGCTCTACCTAATTTTAGACGTTACTATATACGATGTCTTACATTTTAGTCCTTTTGTCATAATTATTCTGACTGCCCATTATGGATATCAATGGAGCTAAATTTTCCCCCCAAATTTTTCTAATTCATCACTTTTGGGCTCTTCACTTCCATTCTTAACTAAATTAATGGATAATCCAATTAATAAAAATTCTATGAGAATTTAGGCATAATTTAGAAAACATTTTGCATTTCATAATTTTTCTTTTTTAAGCCCTATCGTATCCCATCATTTTTTTCAACCTTCTTTACGCTGTTATTTTTCATTGATGGTATAGAGAGGGTATTATAGTTTTAAGGATCTGTTTATTGATGGATATTTTGCATTATTTGAGAAGCTTTCTGTTAAATTTCACCTGCCCAAAAATTCAGTTTCTTTAGATGTTTGCAAGTTCAGCATTTTCTTGAATCACAACTCTGATTTTCCAAGGGAGCCTGAATCAAATTTCGTAGACCTTTTTTTGGCTTAATTCCTTCTCATAAACATTTAATATGCATTATTTATGAGAAATTATTGAGTTTGAGTCAGACTTCATTAGTCAAAATCAAAAATGTCTGGGAACAGGACTGAAATTTGACTTTATCAGATGTGGATTGGAACACAATTCTTAAGTTGTTAATAGCTCTTCATTATGTGTTCGACATAGTTTATTACAATTCAAAGTGATACATCGAGCACATTTCTCTAAGGCTAAATTGTCTCGCCTTTATTCCGATATGAGTCCCTGGTGTGACAGGTGTAAGAGTGGAGAAGCATCATTAATTCATATGTCCTAGTCTCTAAAAATACTGGACAGTGGTTTTTCCATACTTATATCAAAAAATTTTAATCTAGATTTAACTTGGAATCCTTTGGTGGCCCTCCTCTGTACAATAGGAGGGAATAATTCTTCTTGGTCTCTGGTTAAGAGCTGTTCTTTTTCTTTTGCCTCTCTTTTGGTGAGGTGTGGTATTTTACTTAAATGAAAGGATGCTGCCCCACCTACTCATGATCAGTGGTTGCCCGACATCATGTCCTATTTGAACATGGAAAAGATTTGTTATTCAATTAATAATTCATATATAAGATTCTAAAAATTATGGGGGTCATTTGTGACTCACTATCTTACTTTATAATTTTATTCCAATGTAATTAAATTGTCTGACTTGTATCTTTTCCATGTAGTTTATATTAATTTTCTCTTTTTTGTCTTAATTTTTTCCTTTTATACCAATCATTAATAATATCTGGCAACATAGTTTGGAATGGGTTTTATGTTTTTATCCTTTACCATTTTCTTTTTTTTATTATTAGAGTTTTTCTAAAAATTGTATATTATTTAGAATGAATTATGGTTGTGATTTACAATTCATGTATGTTTTTGCTATACGGAATGCTTTTTAAGGTTGTGTAACTGTCCATACCATATTGAACTGTACCTTTTTTTTGTTTGTATACATTCTTTATTAAAATTAATAAAAATATTTTAAAAAGAAAATTTAGTGGAAAGGAACTCTTCCAATTCTAGATGAATAGGTACAGTGTGTTATTGGAACCAGAAAAAAAAGCACGTTGGTGTCTAAAGCAAGCAAAATTCTCAACAAATAGTTCAAAACAATTCTCACTCGCCCCCACCCCTTCCATCTCCAGTCTAGATCCATATCAAGTAAACTTCCACGTCTGCATAACCTCGCATGCTATGTCAGGAGTTGAAGATGAAAAGTTTGTTTAAAAAATGTCAGGGGACTACGTCATTATCATAAACTATGATAACTGGAATGTAAATTACCTAAATTAAGATTCATTGTTTTTGTTAATATTAAAGGTCACTGCTATGAGCTACAATCCAAAGCAAAATCCTGTCGATCTTTTTAAGGATAAATATATCCAGATGTAGGAGGGGGCATGATATCTCCAAATTTTTTGCAAATACACTGTGTTTAAAAAAAGATCATCATTGATAGTGCTTTAAGAACAACAAATATTTGGTGCCTTTAAAGTTCATACAAATTCCTAGAGACACAATTGGATATCATAAAGTGTGGAAACAAATGTTTCAGCCCAACTTTCACACACTGACCAAAAATACCCCAGGTGCCCTCGTCCCACTTGCCTGCATTTGCTTCAGATCCCTCAAAGTCCATCTTATCCATGTATCTGTCCAAATGCTACTTAAATACTGCAGTAGTACCTGCATCAACCACCTCTTCTGACAGCCCATTCCATATAGTCCCCACCTTCTATATTTAAAAAAAAAGTTATCCCTCAGGTTAAACCTCTCCCCCCTCATCTTAAACCTATGTCCTCTGGTTACCGATTTCCCCCTTCCCCCCTCCACTCTGGGCAAAAGACTCTGCATTCTCCCGACCTACTTCTCATCCTCCTGTACTTCAAGGAATAACGCCCCATCAAATGTCAGATCAATGGAGGAGGAATCAGAAGATACCTGGACACACTGGTAGCTTTTAAGAAAGGCCTGTGGAGAGGAAATTCTAGAGTAATTCTAGGTCAAGGAGGCTGAAGGACTAACCAGTATAAATCTGAACAGAGCCAAGGGAAATGCAAAATAGTAGAGTTGAAGCCATGAAGATCTTGGGAGGAGGTTACAGTGATGGGGAGAAGCAAGAGCACAAAAGTAGTTAAACGTGGAGAGGAATCATGTTCAAATTTATTGCCACTCATGCTAAAATGCAATGATTGAGGTTGTTATGTGAGCAAGTAAGGCACAGTCCAGGAGTGCAGTCACAGAGAGGGATTTGTTTGCTACAGAGCAACGGCAGTGTAATTTTACTGTCTTGCAGTTCATTCAGGAGTCTGATAATGACAGGAAAGAAACTGTCCTTGAACCTGGTGATGATTGATCTCACACTTGTGAATCTTCTTCCTGATGGGAGGGCAGTGAGGAGAGTGGCTGGGGTGGGTAGCTGAGGCCAGAATAGGACAGGAACTGATAAGGGTACAGAGAACAAACATGCGCTTCAGACGCATCCCATTTATTATCAGGCAGTGCAACTTCAGTTGTTCTTTCTGGGTCTTTTGTTATTGCTGTATCTTGCAGTTAGATAAGTTGAAATTGTTTGTGATTTCCATGTGAGAGTTGTACATTGGTGACCATTTCCATGCCCTTGTACTAGGCTATTCTTTCTTCTAGGACTATGACGTGGTCGCTACTTCTGGAAGGTGCTGCATTTCCCTGCAAATATCAAAATACTTCTCCCACCCCTTTCTACTCTATTTGGTATTGCTTTGGGATTCTGCCACTTGGTTACTAAGCCTTTATCGTAATAGTGGAGGACTTTTACACTATTTTTCTCTAAAATAGCTGCTCGTCATTTTCAGATGCATTATACAAACCACCTTCCATGTTTTTTTTTTAATAATGAGGGGGATTGTCCTCATTATTTTGGTCAAAAGCTAAAAGCCAATTCCAGCTTTATCCACATCAAATATATTATGTCTCTGAACTCATGAGCCTAGTGGAACTTCTGACATTTTTTCCCACCTGTTAGGTATTGTTCAGAGTCACAGTTCTGTGCAGCACGGAATCAAACAGTTAACTTATCCATGTTGACCAAGGTGCCCATCTGTGTTGAATCCACGCCTGCATTTGGCTCATAACCCTCTGTAGCTTTCCTATCTACATATGTGTCCAAATGTCTTTTCCACATAAATGTCCCTGTCTCTACCACTTCTGCGGGCAGGTCATTTCATGTACAGAGTCTTTGTTAAAAACAAAGTTGCCCCTCGGTTCCCTTTTAAATCTTTCCCTTCACCTAAAATCTACACCCTTTAATTTTAGACTCTTCTGCATTGGGGAAAAGATGGTGGGTATTCGCTTATCTATTAAATTTGGGGTTAACTTCATGATAAGTTTGAAGTTTAAGTTTGTTTGTCACAAAATACCCAGTACAGTGAGAAGGGTTATTCTGTGAGCAGACTGACAGGTTCTCTCTAACATTTGTACAACCGTGTAAAAAGCTCAATGTAGAGCATAGCATTACAATTTTTTAAAAGATCAATCAACATCAAGCAAGGGCAGAGTGAGAGCACTGTTATGGGGTTCATTTAGGAGCCTGATGACTGTGGTGAAAAAACAGTCTTGAAGCTTGTATCCTTGTGCTTTCACACTCTTGAGCCTCTCGCCGATGGAAAGAGAGAGAAGAGAGTATGTCCGGATTGTGATGGGTCCTCCCATTGTTAAGATGCAAATGAAATATAAACACTGTAGATGCTGGAAATCTTGAATAAAAAACAGAGCTTGCTGAAAGCACTCAACATTTTGAAATTTGAAATCAAAGATGGGAAGAAAAAAAAATCAAGCTACAGGGAGATGGTGGTGGGGGGGGAGGGGAGACAGATCTCTGATGGGAAAGATATGCTGTAAACAAGGTTTACTGGTCAATGAGAGAGGGCAAGCAGTTAAAGGGTGAGAATATGGTCAAAAGACTAATAATTATGAAATAGAGAGCAGGAAGACCTTTTGGGAAAGACAGTCAATTACCCAACAAGTTATAAAACGAAGTTGCCTGAAGAGTGGTTGAGAGGATGAGTGGGTGTGGGTTCTTGGGAGTCGCTGTCTCGGAGGATCTTTCCTGGAACCAGCACACCAATGGCATCATGAAGAAAGCCTCTACTTTCTCAGGTGTTTGCGGAGGAGCTAGTGGAGTTGTTCAAGTGAACCGGTACGGATTTGAAGGGCCGACATGGCCTGTTTCCGTGCTTTAAACGGTTATATGGTTAAGTTGTAGAATTCAATGTTGAGTCCAGAAGGTGCAGCAGGCCCAGATAGAAAATAAGATGCTGTCCATCAAGCTTACGTTGGACCTCATTTAAATGGTTAATTGAAGCATTGTTAAGATGTCTCAAGTGAGCTGGCTTATTGGCAGTTTTGTTTCAAAGTTAGAAAGCAGTTCCATCACATCTGTCATCACAGTTTCTGTTTATTGCAACAGATCTTTCTGGTCCGAAAATCAAGCAGGACCCAAAAGAAGATCATATCCATGCGATTACCTGACTCAGGACCTCGATTTATTCAAGACTTTAAAATAAAGGAAAGCCAATATAGTAAGTGCCCAACATTTAATTCTGTTGTCTTTGATGGAACAGGGTTAATATTGTGAACAGGGTTAATAATACATCATTTGGTCATTTTCTTTTTGGAAAAGAATAACTGACTCTATTCGAGAAATTCTTGCTTTAAAGTAGAAAATTGCAAATGAATAGATTTTTGTGCTCTTTCCTAACTTAAAAGAATATTATTTTGGTCTGGTCTTCCCTTCATTTGTGTTTCATGTTGCCATTTCATGTTGGGCTGGAGTATCCTTGGTTTCTTTGGAAGCACTGCTTGGGGATAGCAAATCTGATGATGCTGCACACGGAGATGCCTTGCTGTTTTCTACATGCCTTTGGAGTCCTGTGTGGCCAAGTGGAACACCCCCCCTCCCCACCCCCAACACTTCCTTCAACCCACTTCCCAAACTTGTGATCTCTGCCATCCCCTGTGGTGGGAGAAGCACGCCTATGGAACTTCCCAAAGGGTCTGTCACCCATCTCATTCTGCCATGTCATCATGGGGTCAAAATGCTCCGTGTAGGTGCCACAATTCCAATGGCCTCCATGTGCACATTCTCTCTGTTCCCAGGGCTCAGTTACAATGTGGACATAGTTCCTTTGGTTCATCTAGTCCCAGTTTGGCCCCCACAAGGATCTCAAAAAGAAAAAAAATAGCTGCTACCCAAGATACAACAACCTAATTATCCAGGGAGATTCATTGTTTCTGCATGTTCCTGCCCCACCGAACTAGTATCATCTTACCTCGACACTACCTTTTATCCCCTGGTCTTGTCCCTCCCTACCTACATCCTCGATACTTCACATACACTCCATCTCCTCAGTAGCTTCCACTTGCCTGAACTTGAGCCTCATTTTCACCATGCTTGTTCATTCTCTCTACCCCTCCATCCCCCATACAGAAAGTCCCAAAGCCCTTTGATATTTTCTCTTAACTGCAGTCCGAACCAGTCCCCCTCTACCACTGCCCTTCTCGACCTGTAAGAACTTGTTCTCACCATCAATAACTTCTTGATTGACTCATCTCACTTTCTCCAAGTCAAAGGGGTAAGCATGGATCTCCTGCTTTTTCATTGGCTTTGTGGAAGAACAATCATTGTTGCATGCCTACATGGGCAAGTCCCCTCATCTCTTCTTCTGCTACATTCACGATTACATTGATGCTGCATCATGAATCTATGATGAACTTTATTCACTTTGCTGCTAACTTTCACCCTGATCTCAAAATCACTTGGTCCATCTCCAATGACACTCTCCCCTTTCTTGATCTCTGTCTCCATCTCGAGAGCCAAACTTTACACAGACAACTACCTCGACCACACTTCTTCACCCCCAGTCCCCTGTAAGGGTTCCATTCCTTTCTCTCAGTTCCTCCGCTCCATCAATTCTTGCCTGAAGATGAGGTATTCCAGTCCAGATCATCCGAGATGTGCTGCTTCTTAAAGAAAGTGGCTTTCCCTCTACCACCATCAGCTTAGCCCCTACCTACATCTACTCCATTTCCCGCTCATTTGCCTTGGCCCCCTCTGCCCCCAGATACAACAAAAACAAGATTTACCTTGTCCTCACCTACCACACCACCAACCTCCACACCAACATATTATCCTCCACACCAACATATTATCCTCCACATTTTCCGTCACCGACAACGTGATCCCACTTCCATAGGGACCACTCCTTCCATGATTCCCTCATCCACTCATCCCTTCCCACTAATCAACCCCTTGGCCCCAGAAGGTGCCACGTTTGCTCCCACACTTCTTTCCTCACCACCATTTGGGGCCCCAAACAATCCTTCCAAGTGAAGCAACTCTTCACTTGTGAATCTGCAGGAGTCATCTACTGTATCCAGAGCATCCACTGTAGCTTTCTCTATATTGGAGAGATGGGTCATAGACTGGGTGATCACTGAGCACCTTCATTCTGTCCAAATCAATAACAGGTATATCCCAGTGGCCAACCATTTGAATTCTGCACCCCACTCCCATGCTTTCTTGACTGTCCATGGCCTCAAGCACTTTCAAAGTAAGCCCACCCATAAATTAGAGGAGCAACACCTAATATTCCTGGGCTCTCTCTAAACCAATGGCATTGGCATCACCTTCTCCGGTTTCTGTTAGACCACTCCCCATTCACCCTCTCTTCCCTTTTCCTCTGACTACTTTCCTCCTGCTCTCCACCCCTTCCCTCTCCATTCACAGAGTTATCCCCTCCCCACTTGTTTTCTGCTGTGCCCTCTCTCCCTTATCTTCCTACTACCTTTTACCTGGGCTCTGTGCTCCTCCATCTGCCTCTCCCCCACCCCCATCATTTCATTCAGGCACCTGCCTACATTTTGCTCATGCCTTGATGAAGGGCACAGGCCTGAAATGCTGGTTATTTATCTTTGCCAAATAAAGTACACTGTTTCACCCTGCTGAGCTTCTCTCGCATTGTGTTTTTACTTCAATCATGGCGTCCAACTAAATGAGTCCCATATCCCTCTAAATCTTTCCTATCCATGTACTGAATGTGGCAATTGTACCGTAGCTATCATTTCCTGTGGGGACTCATTGCACAAACTTGTCTATCATGTGGGGGAAAAAGCTGCCTGCTAGCTTAAATCTATACTCTCTACTTTTTGACTCCCCTACCTTGAGAAAAGAAAGACCATGACCTTTTACCTTATCTCTCCCCCATTTGATTTTTAAAAAAGAAATGAATGGAAACACAGCATGATAGCAGGCTCTCCTGGCCCTCAAGGCCATGTTGCCCAAATGCATCCATATGGCCAATTAACCTACTAATTCCATACGCTTTTGGAATGTGGGAGGAAACAGGAACACCTGGAGGAAGCCCATGCAGACATGGGGCGAATATACAAACTCCTGAACACAGTAGCAGATTCAATGCAGGGACACTGGAACTGTAATAACATTGCACTAACCATGCTGTCACTTTTTTTTAATATACCTTTTTGTTTAGCTTTAAAAGGTCATAATAATTGATGTCCCAGTTATGGCTGATTTGAGTCCCACCCACATCCCAAAGATGTGTCAATTGATGGGTTAATTAGCTATTAAATGCCTCAAGTCTGCAGGAGAGTGATAGAATCTGGGAGCATTAGTGTAAGTGGATGGGTGTGTTTGATGGTCAGCATAGATTCAGTGGACTGAAGGGCAAATTACTCTGCTGCTTGACCTAATACCTCTATTCCTGAGTCTCAACTTAACTTCACTAAAGAGGACATTGATGAGGAGGGGAGATGATGTTCTGTGTTTGTTAGCATCATGAAGGAAAGGGGTTCCAAAATGTCTGAAGAAATGTATCCCAGCTTGCTATAGGAGGTCAGGGAGGAGATTTCTGAGGTCCTGGTGGACATTTTCTCGCATCTGCCTTGGGTGAATCATGGATTAAGTGGAGGAAAACTAATATTGTTCCATTATTGAAGAAGGGCAAGAGAAATAACCCAGTTAACTGTGGGCCAGTGAATGGCAGGGAAACCATTGGAAAATCTTCTGAGGAGCAGGATTCATCTTCACTTGGAAAGGCAAGGATTTTCTGTATGATCTTTTTGGGAAATCCTGTCAAAATTGTGATTAGAATTTTTTGAGAAGTGAGGAAGTTTTACTGCTGGACCTATAGTGAGTTCACACTAGAGTTTTGTGAACAGCGTAGGTCTCCTCATCAGAAATCTCTCTCTATATATATTTTTTATATATCTTCTTCTTTGGCTTGGCTTCGCGGACGAAGATTTATGGAGGGGGTAAATGTCCACGTCAGCTGCAGGCTCGTTTGTGGCTGACAAGTCCGATGCGGGGCAGGCAGACACGGTTGCAGTGGTTGCAGGGGAAAATTGGTTGGTTGGGGTTGGGTGTTGGGTTTTTCCTCCTTTGCCTTTTGTCAGTGAGGTGGGCTCTGCGGTCTTCTTCAAAGGAGGTTGCTGCCCGCCGAACTGTGAGGCGCCAAGATGCACGGTTTGAGGCGAGATCAGCCCACTGGCGGTGGTCAATGTGGCAGGCACCAAGAGATTTCTTTAGGCAGTCCTTGTACCTTTTCTTTGGTGCACCTCTGTCACGGTGGCCAGTGGAGAGCTCGCCATATAACACGATCTTGGGAAGGTGATGGTCCTGCATTCTGGAGACGTGACCCACCCAGCGCAGCTGGATCTTCAGCAGTGTGGACTCGATGCTGTCGACCTCTGCCATCTCGAGTACTTCGACATTAGGGATGAAAGCGCTCCAATGAATATTGAGGATGGAGCGGAGACAACGCTGGTGGAAGCGTTCTAGGTGCTGTAGGTGATGCCGGTAGAGGACCCATGATTCGGAGCCGAACAGGAGTGTGGGTATGACAACGGCTTTGTATACACTTATCTTTGTGAGGTTTTTCAGTTGGTTGTTTTTCCAGACTCTTTTGTGTAGTCTTCCAAAGGCGCTATTTGCCTTGGCGAGTCTGTTGTCTATCTCATTGTCGATCCTTGCATCTGATGAAATGGTGCAGCCGAGATAGGTTTTTTGAGTTTTGTGTGCCCGATGGAGATGTGGGGGGGCTGGTAGTCATGGTGGGGAGCTGGCTGATGGAGGACCTCAGTTTTCTTCAGCCTGACTTCCAGGCCAAACATTTTGGCAGTTTCCGCAAAACAGGACGTCAAGTGCTGAAGAGCTGGCTCTGAATGGGCAACTAAAGCGGCATCGTCTGCAAAGAGTAGTTCACGGACAAGTTGTTCTTGTGTCTTGGTGTGTGCTGGCAGGCGCCTCAGATTGAAGAGACTGCCATCCGTGCGGTACCGGATGTAAACAGCGTCTTCATTGTTGAGGTCTTTCATGGCTTGGTTCAGCATCATGCTGAAGAAAATTGAAAAGAGGGTTGGTGCGAGAACACAGACTTGCTTCACGACATTGTTAATGGAGAAGGGTTCAGAGAGCTCATTGCTGTATCTGACCTGACCTTGTTGGGTTTCTTGCAGTTGGATAACCATGTTGAGGAACTTTGGGGGGCATCCGATGCGCTCTAGTATTTGCCAAAGCCCTTTCCTGCACACGGTGTCGAAGGCTTTGGTGAGGTCAACAAAGGTGATGTAGAGTCCTTTGGTTTGTTCTCTGCACTTTTCTTGGAGCTGTCTGAGGGCAAAGACCATGTCAGTAGTTCCTCTGTTTGCGCGAAAGCCGCACTGTGATTCTGGGAGAATATTCTCGGCGACACTAGGTATTATTCTATTTAGGAGAATCCTAGCGAAGATTTTGCCTGCAATGGAGAGCAGCGTGATTCCCCTGTAGTTTGAGCAGTCTGATTTCTCGCCTTTGTTTTTGTACAGGGTGATGATGGTGGCATCACGAAGGTCCTGAGGCAGTTTTCCTTGGTCCCAACAAAGCTTGAAAACCTCATGCAGTTTGACATGCAGAGTTTTGCCGCCAGCCTTCCAGACCTCTGGGGGGGATTCCATCCATACCTGCTGCTTTGCCACTTTTCAGTTGTTCGATTGCCTAATATGTCTCATCCTGGGTGAGGACCTCATCCAGCTCTAGCCTTAGGGGCTGTTGAGGGAGCTGGAGCAGGGCGGAATCTTGGACTGAGCGGTTGGCACTGAAAAGAGATTGGAAGTGTTCTGACCATCGGTTGAGGATGGAGATCTTGTCGCTGAGGAGGACTTTGCCGTCTGAGCTGCGCAGCGGGCTTTGGACTTGGGGTGAGGGGCCGTACACAGCCTTTAGAGCCTCGTAGAAACCCCTGAAGTCGCCAATGTCCACGCTGAGCTGGGTTTGCTTGGCGAGGCTAGTCCACCACTCATTTTGGATCTCCCGGAGTTTGCGCTGAAGATGGCTGCATGTGCGACGGAAGGCTTGTTTCTTCTCTGGACAGGACGGCTTTGTAAGGTGAGCCTGGTGGGCAGCTCGCTTCTTTGCCAGCAGCTCCTGGATTTCCTGGTTGTTTTCGTCGAACCAGTCCTTGTTTTTCCTGGAGGAGAAGCCCAGTACCTCTTCAGTGGATTGCAGTATGGTAGTCTTCAGCTGATCCCAGAGGGTTTCAGGGGACGGGTCCGTGAAGCAGATTGCACCGTCGAGCTTTGCTTTGAGGTTTGCCTGGAAGTTTCCTCTCACTTCGTCTGACTGCAGGTTTCCAACATTGAACCTCTTTTTGGGGGCTTTACTGTTCCTGGGCTTTGGCTTGAAGTGAAGGTTGAGCTTGCAGCGAACCAGCCGGTGGTCAGTGTGGCATTCCGCGCTGGGCATGACCCTGGTGTGGAGCACATCTCGTTTGTCACTTTCTCGCACCAGGATGTAGTCCAGGAGGTGCCAGTGTTTGGATCGGGGATGCATCCAGGTAGTCTTAAGGCTGTCCCTCTGCTGAAAAAGGGTGTTTGTAATGACAAGCCGCTGTTCTGCGCAGAGCTCCAACAGGAGGCGCCCATTGTCGTTGCACTTGCCGACGCCATGCTTGCCCAGGATTCCTGGCCATATTTCTGAGTCTTTGCCGACGCAAGCGTTGAAGTCGCCACGGATGACAACCTTGTCGGCTGTAGGGGTGTGTAGGATGAGGTTGCGCAGGTCAGTGTAGAACTTGTCCTTTTCTGCTGGTTCCGCATGGAGGGTTGGAGCATAGACACTGATGAGGGTGATGCGACGCTTGTTTTGAAGGGGGAGTCGCATGGACATGATTCGGTCCGAGTGGCCTGTCGGAAGGTTTTTGAGTTTGGAGGCAATGAAGTTCTTGACCATGAAGCCTACACCAGATAGGCGTCGTTCATCCAAAGGCTTGCCAGACCAGTGGAGTGTGTAGCCCGCACCGCGTTCTTGGAGGCTGCCTACATCTGCCAGGCGGACTTCACTGAGAGCGACTATGTCGATGTCAAGTCTGAGGAGTTCATGTGCAATGAGGGCAGACCGACGTTCAGGTCGGTAGCTGTCAGCCTTGTCTAGCATGGTTCTGATGTTCCAGCATGCTAGCTTGAGTTTGTGAGCATCTTTTGAGAGGGAGGACGTGGACCTGTCCTCGGACCTGCGCAAAGGAGCTTTTAGGTGGAGTGCAGTGCGCGCAGTACTGGCCCCACCCTTTACACCCATGGTTCGTGTGCCGTGGCCAAGCAAGCTTGGACATGGCAGTGAGGTCTTTGGGTTGTAGGTTTTATATCGGAGTGGCTTTCTCCTATGCAGGTTTCTTATCCGGGCTGGAGGGGTCTGCCTCCCCTCCTAGGTCGGTCCATACTGCCCGGACCGGGGCCGAGGCCGCTGCTGCTCTCCCTGTGCCCTGACTGGGGCCGCCGCCTCCAACTCTCTGCCCGGACTGGGGCCTCCGCCTGCCTCACTCGACCGAGGCCGGGGCCGCCGCCTCCCCCTTGCTCCTACCCGAACTGGGGCCGCTGCCGCCTACCCTCAGCCCGGACCAGGGCCGGGGCCGCCGCTGCTCTCCATGTGCCCGGCCTGGGGCCTTTTAAATATATATATATATATATATATATATATGCAACAAAAATTCCCCAGACTGATTCCTGGAATGACAGATCTGCCATACAAAGAAGGATTAAGCCAAGTGGGTTTGGATTCATGAGTGTTTAGATGTCTGACAGAGTGGATGGTGTGAGAATGTTTCCCCTGGCTGGAGTGTCTGGAATGAGGGTCGCAGAGTTAGCTTACAAGACAACTGGTTTGGGACTGAGATAAGGGGAGGTTCATCATTTTGAGGTGGAGAACCTATGGAATTTAGAGGGCCGAAGAGGTCGAAGTGCTGAATACACTTTGAAAATGGATAGTTACATTTCTAAACATAAAAGGCATAAACAGTTATATGCTACTGAGATAGAGGCTAACTGGTCTCAGCCAGCACAGAAGGCTGAAATAGCCTTTTCCAGCTCCTGGTTATTTAGTTTTTCTGTTGGAGACTTCATCGTTTGTTACAGCGCTGCTTCGAGAGTCTGTGTGATGACCGTTGGCTGCTGTGCAATCTAAACCCAGCCATCTCTTCATTATTGTATCTGGGACAGCAGTAAGACATCCCAACCTGTCCTGATGCACTCATGGTGCCCCTTGCAGAGTTCAGAACAGGAAGTTTTCCTGGTGAACTCCATCTGTGGTGTGGAGCAAGAAACTACTGCGCTCACCCCTTTGGGTAGTCTTGCTGCCTAAGATTTTAACTGGTGGAAGTGTTAAGACATGCACTGTGGTTTGATGTCTTGCTGGGAATTTGCCGATAGTTCCTAGGTATTATTGTAAACCACCTCGACTGGCTATCATATTTCCTGCTGCCCAAACCAACAATAAAAATCTAACTGCATTACTTTCACATGATTGACACGATTTTAGAAATAAAACAAATTGCAAAACCAAAGAAACGATTCACAAAGCGTAATGATTAAACAAAGACTGCAGCTGTGATTTTTCCACAGTATCAATCATAGTCCACCATGCTGTAAATTCCTTCAATCCATCAGAAACTTGGTTGTTGCAAAGTAACTATGACAGTTTTTGAGATTTTTTACATCACACAGCAAGTTCTTTTTTTTTATTTTTATTTTTTTTTCACACCATAAATCACATTAGCCATGATATACACTTTTTCACACATATACAGTGACTTTTTCTCCCCCCCCTCCCTCCTCCCAAGCCACCCCCCCACCCCCCCCCCTCTCATCCATTTTAGGTATACAATCTAGGTTGCATTAAGCCAGTCAGACAATGTTGTCATTCAACAAAAATACACCAGAAATTCTACTGAATCCATTCTTTTCTTTCCTTCTCCTTCCATCAACTTAGGTAATGTTTGTTCCCGGTAGGTTTTCGCTATTGTATTTAATGTAAGGCTCCCATACTTGTTTGAATATTTCAATATTATTTCTTAAACTATATGTTATTTTTTCTAATGGAATACATTTATTCATTTCTATATACCATTGTTGTATTTTCAAATTATCTTCCAATTTCCAGGTTGACATAATACATTTTTTTGCTACGGCTAGGGCTATCTTAACAAACCTTTTTTGTGCATCTTCCAAGTCAATTCCAAATTCATTATTTTTTATGTTACTTAGGAGAAAGATCTCTGGATTCTTTGGTATATTGTTTTCTGTTATTTTATTTAATATCTGATTGAGATCATCCCAAAATTTTTCTACTCTCTCACATGTCCAGATTGCATGAATTGTTGTTCCCATTTCCTTTTTACATCGAAAACATCTATCAGATACTGTTGGGTCCCATTTATTTAACTTTTGCGGTGTAATGTATAGTCTGTGTAACCAATTATATTGTATCATACGTAGCCTCGTATTTATTGTATTTCTCATCGTTCCAGAACATAATTTCTCCCATGTTTCCTTTTTTATCTTTATATTTAAATCTTGTTCCAATTTTTGTTTAGTTTTACCATTTGTTTCCTCATTCTCCTTTTCTTGCAGTTTAATATACATATTTGTTATAAATCTTTTGATTAATATTGTATCTGTAATCACATATTCAAGGTTACTTCCCTCTGGTAAACTCAAATTGCTTCCTAATTTATCTTTCAAGTAGGATCTCAGTTGGTAATATGCCAGCGCTGTATCTCCAGTTATATTGTACTTATCTCTCATTTGTTCAAAGGATAAGAATCTACTTCCTGAAAAACAATTTTCTATTCTTTACATCCCTTTTTTTCCCCATTTTCTAAAGGAAAGGTTGTCTATTGTAAAAGGGAGTAGCTTATTTTGCGTCAATATTAGTTTTGGTAATTGATAATTTGTTTTATTTCTTTCTACATGAATCTTCTTCCAAATATTGAGGAGATGATGTAATACTGGAGAAGTTCTATGTTGTACCAATTTTTCGTCCCATTTATATAGTATGTGTTCAGGTATCTTTTCCCCTATTTTATCTAATTCTAATCTCGTCCAGTCTGGTTTTTCCCTTGTTTGATAAAAATCTGATAGGTATCTTAATTGTGCGGCTCTATAATAATTTTTGAAGTTTGGCAATTGTAAGCCTCCTTGTTTATACCATTCTGTTAATTTATCTAGTGCTATCCTCGGTTTCCCCCCTCTCCATAAAAATTTCGTTATTATTTTCTTTAACTCTTTGAAGAATTTTTCTGTCAGTTCTATTGGCAATGCCTGAAATAAGTATAGTATCCTTGGATAAATGTTCATTTTTATACAGTTTATCCTTCCTAATAGTGTTAGTGGTAGATCTTTCCAATGCTCTAAATCGTCCTGTAATTTTTTCATTAGTGGATTGTAATTGAGTTTATATAATTGGCCTAGATTTTTGTTTATTTGTACACCTAGGTATCTTATTGCCTGCATTTGCCATCTGAATGGAGATTCCTTCTTAAATTTTGAGAAATCCGCATTATTCATAGGCATTGCTTCACTTTTATTTACGTTTATCTTGTAACCCGACACTTCTCCATATTCCTTCAATTTCTTATATAATTCTTTTATTGATAGTTCTGGTTCTGGTTCTGCAGAGAACAAAACAAAGGACTCTACATCACCTTTGTTGACCTCACCAAAGCCTTCGACACCGTGAGCAGGAAAGGGCTTTGGCAAATACTAGAGCGCATCGGATGTCCCCCAAAGTTCCTCAACATGATTATCCAATTGCACGAAAACCAACAAGGTCGGGTCAGATACAGCAATGAGCTCTCTGAACCCTTCTCCATTAACAATGGCGTGAAGCAAGGCTGTGTTCTGGCACCAACCCTCTTTTCAATCTTCTTCAGCATGATGCTGAACCAAGCCATGAAAGACCCCAACAATGAAGACGCTGTTTACATCCGGTACCGCACGGATGGCAGTCTCTTCAATCTGAGGCGCCTGCAAGCTCACACCAAGACACAAGAGAAACTTGTCCGTGAACTACTCTTTGCAGACGATGCCGCTTTAGTTGCCCATTCAGAGCCAGCTCTTCAGCGCTTGACGTCCTGCTTTGCGGAAGCTGCCAAAATGTTTGGCCTGGAAGTCAGCCTGAAGAAAACTGAGGTCCTCCATCAGCCAGCTCCCCACCATGATTACCAGCCCCCCCACATCTCCATCGGGCACACAAAACTCAAAACGGTCAACCAGTTTACCTATCTCGGCTGCACCATTTCATCAGATGCAAGGATCGACAATGAGATAGACAACAGACTCGCCAAGGCAAATAGCGCCTTTGGAAGACTACACAAAAGAGTCTGGAAAAACAACCAACTGAAAAACCTCACAAAGATAAGCGTATACAGAGCCGTTGTCATACCCACACTCCTGTTCGGCTCCGAATCATGGGTCCTCTACCGGCACCACCTACGGCTCCTAGAACGCTTCCACCAGCGTTGTCTCCGCTCCATCCTCAACATCCATTGGAGCGCTTACATCCCTAACGTCGAAGTACTCGAGATGGCAGAGGTCGACAGCATCGAGTCCACGCTGCTGAAGATCCAGCTGCGCTGGATGGGTCACGTCTCCAGAATGGAGGACCATCGCCTTCCCAAGATCGTGTTATATGGCGAGCTCTCCACTGGCCACCGTGACAGAGGTGCACCAAAGAAAAGGTACAAGGACTGCCTAAAGAAATCTCTTGGTGCCTGCCACATTGACCACCGCCAGTGGGCTGATATCGCCTCAAACCGTGCATCTTGGCGCCTCACAGTTTGGCGGGCAGCAACCTCCTTTGAAGAAGACCGCAGAGCCTACATCACTGACAAAAGGCAAAGGAGGAAAAACCCAACACCCATCCCCAACCAACCAATTTTCCCCTGCAACCGCTGCAATCGTGTCTGCCTGTCCCGCATCGGACTTGTCAGCCACAAACGAGTCTGCAGCTGACATGGACTTTTTACCCCCTCCATAAATCTTCGTCCGCGAAGCCAAGCCAAAGAGAAAAAGAAGAAGTTCTGGTTCTGTTAAGTACACTATAACATCATCCGCAATTAGACTGATTTTATATTCCCTGTCTTTTATTTTTATTCCTTTTATATTATTATCTATTCTTATCAATTCTGCTAGTGGTTCTATAGCTAGCACAAACAATAACGGTGATAGTGGGCATCCCTGCCGCGTTGACCTGCTTAAGTTAAATTGCTTTGATACATGTCCATTTACTGTCACTTTCGCTAACGGTCCCTTATATAATGCTTTAATCCAATTAATATACTTCTCCGGTAAACTGAATTTTTGCAATACTTTGAACAAATAATTCCATTCTACTCTGTCGAAGGCCTTCTCTGCGTCTAAAGCAACTGCTACTGTAGGTGCTTTATTTCCTTCTACTGCATGAATTAAGTTAATAAATTTACAAATATTGTCTGTTGTGCGTCTTTTTTTGATAAATCCAGTTTGGTCTAAATTTACCATTTTCGGTACCTGTTCTGCTAATCTGTTTGCTAATAGTTTAGCTATTATCTTATAATCTGTGTTTAGCAAAGATATTGGTCTATATGACGCTGGTGAGAGTGGATCTTTCCCTTGTTTTAGTATTACTGTAATTATTGCTGTTTTACATCAATCTGGTAAGTTTTGTGTCTCATCAATCTGGTTGATTACATCCAGGAGGGGCGGTATTAATAAGTCTTTAAATGTTTTGTAGAATTCTATTGGAAATCCATCCTCTCCTGGTGTCTTATTATTTGGTAATTTTTTTATTATCTCTTGTATTTCTACTGTTCCAAATGGTTCTGTTAATTTATTTTGTTCCTCTATTTGTAGTTTTGGTAGTTCAATTTTAGTCAAAAATTCATCTATTTTCCCTTCTTTCCCTTCGTTTTCAGTTCGGTATAATTGTTCATAAAATTCTCTAAAGTTTTCCTTAATTTCTTTTGGATTATATGTAATTTGTTTGTCTTTTTTCCTTGTTGCCAATACCATTTTCTTAGTTTGCTCTGTCTTAAGCTGCCATGCTAAGATTTTGTGTGTTTTTTCACCTAGTTCATAATATTTCTGTTTTATCTTCATTATATTCTTCTCTACCTTATATGTTTGTAATGTTTCATATTTTATTTTTTTATCCGCCAATTCTCTTCTTTTAGTTGTATCTTCCTTCATTGCTAATTTTTTTTCTATGTTTACTATTTCCCTTTCCAACTGCTCTGTTTCCTGATTATAGTCCTTCTTCATCTTGGTTACATAACTTATTATTTGCCCTCTAATGAATGCTTTCATTGCGTCCCATAGTATAAACTTATCTTCCACTGATTCCGTATTTACTTCAAAATACATTTTTAATTGTTTTTCAATAAATTCTCTAAAATCCTGTCTTTTAAGTAGCATGGGGTTTAATCTCCATCTATACATTTTTGGAGGGATGTCCTCTAGCTTTACTGTCAGTATTAAGGGTGAATGGTCCGATAGCATTCTTGCTTTATATTCTGTTTTTCTTACTCTATCCTGTATACTAGCTGATAACAAAAATAGGTCTATTCTTGAGTATGTTTTATGTCTAGTCGAGTAGTATGAGTATTCCTTTTCTTTTGGGTTTTGTTTCCTCCATATATCCAAAAGTTTCATTTCTTGCATTGATTTAATTATAAATTTGGTTACTTTGTTCTTCCTGTTAATTTTTTTCCCCGTTTTATCCATATTTGAATCCAAATTCAGATTGAAATCCCCTCCTATTAGTATGTTCCCTTGCGTATTAGCTACCTTCAAAAAGATATCTTGCATAAACTTTTGATCTTCTTCGTTAGGTGAATATATATTAAGTAGATTCCAAAACTCCGAATATATCTGACATTTTATCATAACATATCTCCCTGCTGGATCTATTATTTCCTCTTCTATTTTAAATGGCACATTTTTGCTAATTAATATAGCCACTCCTCTTGCTTTTGAATTATACGATGCTGCTGTTACATGTCCTACCCAATCTCTCTTTAATTTCTTGTGCTCCAATTCAGTTAAGTGTGTTTCTTGGACAAATGCTATATCAATTTTTTCCTTTTTCAGTAAATTTAGTAGTTTCTTCCTTTTAATTTGGTTATGTATTCCATTAATATTTAAAGTCATATAGTTCAGCATAGCCATTTTATATTTTGTTTCTCTTCTCTTTCCGTTTTTCCATCATTACCTTTCCTCATTTTCCATTTCTGTTTTCTTATTTTCAACTCTTTATAAGACAACATTCCTACAACATCCAACATTTTACTTATTCTCCTATTTCTATCTTCTTTATCCCCAATCTCCCCTTCCCCTCCTGAGTTGTCCTTTATCCCTTGTCGGACAACCACATCTCCCCTCTCCATTTGGATTTGCGAATCCACTCGCAAGCGTCAACTGATTTTGCAGTGACCGCTATTTCCCCCCACCCAGCCCCCCACAGAAAAGATTTCACTTTTCATATGTCACAAAGGTCACTCTTTTAATTCCCTCCTTATTCTCTCTATTCCATTACCTTCCCTTATTAATTCTTGTCTATACTATCTATATTTTCCTCTAATTACAGATACATTCACGTATGCACATTGTCTCTATTCACTCTTATACCTCTTTACCCGCATACATATCAATCGTGATAATATTTACTCTCATTACCCGTCTTCATCCCTCAGTCTATTTTTGTCTTTACCCACATACATATCAATCGTGATCATTTTTACTCTCATTACCCGTCTTCATCCCTCAGTCTATTTTTGTAATTGTTCTGCAAATTTTCGTGCTTCTTCTGGATCCGAGAATAGTCTGTTTTGTTGTCCTGGAATAAATATTTTCAATACCGCTGGATGCTGTAGTATAAATTTATACCCTTTCTTCCATAAAATCGCCTTTGCTGTATTGAACTCTTTTCTCTTCTTTAGGAGTTCAAAACTTATATCTGGATAAATGAAGATTTTTTGCCCTTTATACTCCAGTGGTTTGTTGCCCTCTCTTACTTTTTCCATTGTCTTCTCCAGTACCTTTTCTCTTGTAGTATATCTTAGGAATTTTACTACAATAGATCTTGGTTTTTGTTGTGGTTGTGATTTAGAGGCCAATGCTCTATGTGCCCTTTCTATTTCCATTTCTTGCTGTAGTTCTGGACATCCTAGGGTCTTAGGGATCCACTCTTTTATAAACTCCCTCATATTCTTGCCTTCTTCATCTTCCTTAAGGCCCACTATCTTTATGTTATTTCTTCTGTTATAATTTTCCATTATATCTATTTTTTGAGCTAGTACTTCTTGTGTCTCTTTAGTTTTTTATTAGATTCCTCCAATTTCTTTTTTAAGTCTTCTACCTCCATTTCTGCTGCTACTGCCCGCTCTTCCATCTTGTCCATTTTCTTTCCCATTTCTGCTAAGGTCATATCTATTTTATTCACTTTCTCTTTTGTGTTGTTTATTCTTCTTCTTAAATCATTGAATTCCTGTGTTTGCCATTCTTTAAATGACTCCATGTATCCTCTAACAAGAGAAAGTATATCATTTACCTTGCCTTTCCCTTCATCTATTTCACTGTATTCTTCCTCTTCTTCTTCCTCTGGGTTGGCCATCTGTTGTTTCTTTGTTGCCCTTTTCTTCTCTTCTTTCTTTTTTTCATTGTTTTCTGTGGTCTCTTCTTGCTGCAGGTGTTCTGCAGCCGTCGTTGCCGGCTGTGGAGATCGACTCCCCAGCTGGTCCCCCCTCCCGTCGGTGTTTTTTTTTTCATGCGCAGTTGCGCACTTTTACTCGGCTCTGCGAGCCATTTTTGTAGTCCTATTTCTACCGACCTGAGGAAGCGGGCTTCTCTCTCCACATCGGGCCTCTTCGGACAGGTAAGGCCTTCTCTTTCTTCCTCCGTTGTCTTCTCTTCCTCTCTTCTTACCGTTGATTTTGATTTTTCTTTTTTTTGTCGCCATCTTCTTTCCACCTTTATACTCACTTTTCTTTAACTTTTATTTCTGTGCCTTTGTATTTTCTCTTGTTTTTCCCGACTTTTCTGGAGAGGGCTGGAGTTCACCGTCCGGCCACTACTCCATCACGTGACTCCTCCTTCACACACAGCAAGTTCTTTAAAAAAAATTGCACAGCTATACCCAAAGCTCATTCAGTTAACCATATAACCATTTTTCGGAGCGTAAACAGGCCATGATTCCGACACCTCATGGCTCACTCAAGGGATGTGTGGATTAGTCGGCAAAGAAACAACCAAGCTGTCTGATTCCTGGACCATCCACAAGCAATAGTCAAGGTCTCCCCATCTAGTTTATTTCTTTCCCGATCTCTTCTCACCACCCCCCCCCCCCCCCCCCACCCCACCTCCCCGTTTGGATTGTCTCCCTCTCTCCCATCTGATTTGTCAGTGCTCACAGAACATCCACCTGATTTTTAAAAAAAATATTAGCTCCTGGCGAACTTGCCAAAGTCAACGAGGAATGAATGCAAGCTTCTCGAACAAGCAGGCAATGAAGGCTGTCTTACAGCCATGCCAATTCATATTTGGTTTTTCCAAGGCACAGGTCCTGGGAGAATTTCCACCCATTCCCTTGGTTTTGGTCCAAAGTAGGATCATTGGAAAGCAAAGCTTCCCCTGTGTTAATGGTGCTTTGCTCTCTTTGCTGAGATTAGCAAATATTCGTAGATGACTAAATGAATCACGTCTCCAAACAACAAGACGATATTAGCAGTGATTTGTAATATATTAAACAGCTGTTAACAAATTACCTTGTGTTCACAAAGTAGAAATGACGGAGCTGCAAGGAATTGTGCTTAAGTTCAGCAGCTTCAATGAAAAGAAGTCTCTACTTTCTATCTGGGTGTAAAAAACAGACAGACACATGCCAGCTATGGCAGGTAGTGCAGGACATTACAGCTAACAAAGCGAGGGTGTACACGGTAAACAGCTGTAATGCTTTATTATCTGATGAGCTGGACACATTCTATGCCCACTTTGAGAAGAAGAACCAAACAGTGCCTACTAGAATCCCTGAAAAGGCTGAGGACCCTGTGATATCTGTCTCTGACGGCAACATCAGAACATTATTCGCAGGGCATCAGTCATCAGTACCTGTTAGGGTACTGAAAATCTGCGCCAACCAACTAGCTAGAGTGTTCATTGGCATTTTCAACCTCTCATTGCTGCAGTCAGAGGTTCCTACCTGTCTCAAAAGGGCATCAATCATCCCGGTGCCCAAGAAGAGTAGTGTGAACTGCCTCAACACCTATCGCCTGTGATTAAATGCTTTAAGAGGTTGGTTGTGACCAGAATTAACACATACCTAAGCAAAGATCTGGACCCGATGCAATTCGCCTAGCGTTACAATCACTCCACAGGAGATGCAATATTGCTGGCTCTCCACTCAGCTCTGGATCACCTCGAAAACACCAATTCATACATATAGCTACTCACCATCAACTACAGTTGAGCCTACAATAGCATTATTCCCTGAGTGCTGGTCAAGAAACTACAAACTGTAGGCCTCTGAACACCACTCTGCAACTGGATCCTTTGCTTTCTCATCAGTACGAATTGAAAACAATGTCGTCTCTTTACTGATCATCAACACAGGTGCACCCTGAGGATGCATCCCATTGCTCAAGTAATTACACACCCATGACTGTGTGGCCAGGCAAGTTTGCCGATGACACCACAGTTGTCGGCAGTATCACAATTGGCAATGAGGAAGCGTATAGGAGGGTGTATCGACAACAACCCTGTGCTCAACGTCAGCAAAACCTAGGAGATGATTGTGGAGGAAGTCAGGGGAACACGGCCCAGTCCTCATCAAGGGCTCAGTAGTGGAGAGGGTCAAGAACTTCAAATTCTTGGGTGTCAACATCTCCAAGAATCTGTCGTAGAGCCTCCATGTTTTTTGCAATCACAAAGAAGGCTCACCAGTGGCTATACTTTGTGAGGTCACTGAAAACTCTTGTAAACTTCTACAGGTGTACTGTGGAGAGCATTCTGACTGGTTGCATCACTGTCTGGTATGATGGTGTCAGCTCTCAGGGTAAGACTAAACTCCAGAGGGTTTTTAACTTGGCCTGCAACATCACAGGCACCAGACTTCATTCCATCAAGGACATCAACACAAGGCAGTGTCTTTTTTAAAAAAAAGCAGCCTCTATCCTCAAAGACCCCCACCACCCAGGCCGTGCCCTCTTCACTCAGCTACAATTGGGGAAAAGATACAAGAGCCTAAAGATGAGCACTCAGAGGCACAAGGACAGCTTATTCCTGAATAATCAATGAACGAAAGACATTGCCTTACTTTTTGTGCACTATTATCTATTTATTTATCTGCTTATTTATTTACTTATTATTTTTATTATTAGTGACATAAGATGGTTATAATATGAATGTTTGCAGTATGACGCTGCAACAAAATTCCGAATTTCATGAAAATAAATTCTGGTTGTGATCTAGATCAGCCATTCTCAACCTTTTTTTTTGTCTATGACATCCTTAGGTCTCTGCACAAAGTTTAGGAACCCCCTTCCCTGTGAAGCAGTCAAATTTGATTTTCTTCCATATTTCTCTCCTACTGTCTACATAAAAAAAACCAAAAAAATTTATGTGAGGTGAAAAGTAAATGAGGCTTTTACTTAAATGTGCTGTCCCCCCCAGTGGAAGGGGGAGGGGGGAGTCAGAGGGCTCCTATTGACATTAGCTGGTCTAGATCTTTTTTGGGTTTGTCCAGAAAGGTTGGCATGGTTAGTGGGTGGCACAGTTAGCACATCGCTATTATAGCCCCAGTGAACCAGGTTCAAATCCACTGCTGTTTGGAACGAGTTTGTATGTTCTCCCTGTTTCCACTGGGGGCTCCTCCCTCCTTCCTACATACATCAGGCTCCTGAATGAACTCCACAACAGTGATAACATGCTGACCTTGCTTGGTGCTACATGATGTGAATGATAATTGGAGTCAAATCAGCCTTAACTGGGACACAAATTAATCATAACCTTGTAGTGGTAAAGAAAAAGATTTTTTTTAAAAAGGGGCAGCATGGTTAGTGTAACACTATTATAGGGTCAGAGACCCTGGTTCAAATCCACTGTACATGTTCTCCCTGTGTTTGCATGGATTTCCTTTGGATGTACGGGGTCATTCGGTTAATTGATCACATGGGTTTATTAGGGCAGTGCAAGGTCATGGCCGGTTGGGCCTATTATCTCTAAATTAAAATTAAATATATTTCAATATATCGTTAAAGATGTGGAACAAGTACGCTTTGGCTTGTATCTGGGTCTTTTACAGCTGTTTCAGCTTAAGGCGAAACAGCCATGTCTGCACTATATGTCTCAAAGCAGATGTATCACATTTTTTGTTGGTCATGAAACCTGTCAAGATATTTGGTTAGTTTCCTGCCCAGCTCAAAGAATACCCAATGCTGTCTGATTACTTTCTCATCTGCAATGTGATGTGTAAAAGGTGTGGTTATAACTTTTTTGTTCTTTCTTGCCGCACAGCTTTCTCACTGGAAGGTTCCTGCCTGAGCTTTGCAGACTTATTTAGGCTCATTGCTTTCTACTGTATTAGCAGGTAAGCAGTGCAACAGTCCACTATAAAACTATTGCTCAACTTTAGACATTGCATTTATACATACAACCTACTTCTATGCTCTTAATCCCTGTACAGGTATCTGGGATCAAGTTTTTTTAAAAAGTCACAACTTCCTGTTTGGGTCAGTCAGGATATCCTTAATTGGACAATTGAGTGATAAAGCTTAACTAGGATCCTTCCAAAATGCCCTTGAACCAAAACAACCTCAAAACAGGCCAAGTAGTGGAAAGGATAAAATTGGTGCTGGGCAGTGGCCACAGAAATTCAAATTTATTATCACCTGACTGTACATGTACAACCAAACAAAGCAGCATTTCTCCAGACCATGGTTCACACGCATACATTTCTCACACAGCACATAATAAATCATATACATACCTGTAGATTAAAAAGAAGTAATATAAAATAAATATGTATAAATATTCTGGAATAATTAACTAAATGTCATTGACAAGAGTCCCAAGGTTACAAGATACCATTCATCAATCTCACAGCCTGTGGGAAGCAGCAACAGTGCCCTCCATAATTTTTGGAACAGAGACACTTTTTTTCCTTTATTTGCCCTTGTGCTTCACAGTTTTAAATTTATCAGCCAAAAATTTGTATCGAATTAAAGTGCACATTCCAGATTTTATTCAAGGTTATTTGTATACATTTTGGTTTGGCAATGCAGAAATTACAGCACTTTATATACATAGTTCCCCCTTTTCAGGGCACCATAATGTTTGGGATATTTGGCTTCACTGGTGTCTGTGAGTACTCGGCTATATTTATTTGCTTCATTGGTGCAGGTAGAAGAGAGCTAGGCTTGCTTCGAAGCTTTTGATTACTTTTGGAGTTGCCATTTTTCAACACGAGGACTGGAGTTGTGCCCAATGAAGGTCAATGATCCCATTGGCTGAAAAAATATAAATAAAAAAAGTGAGAGACATCAGCCAAACCCGAGGATGACCAAAATCAACTGTTTGGAACATCATTAAGCAGAAAGAGAGTACTGATAAGCTCAGTAGTTGCAAAGGGACTGGTGGGCCAAGGAAGACCCCCACTGCTGATGACAGAAGAATTCTCGTCATAATGAAGAAAAATCCCATAACACCTGTCTGACAGATCAGAAACACTTCAGGAGGCGGATGTGGATGGGTCAATTACTACTGTGCGTCGAAGACTTCATGAACAGAAATACAGACATGAGATCTTGTTTCTCAGTCTCATAATGGGTTCATTGACTTTCATTGGAACAACTCTGGTCCTTGCTGAAAAATGGCAACTACAGACTCCAAAGGTGATCAAAAGCTTAGAGGCAAGCCTACCTCTCTTATAAGAGGCTGCCGCTTCTTGGCCAACTGCCACCCTGATCTCAAACTCATCTGGTCCATCTCCAATAACACTCTTCCCTTCCTGGATCTCTCTGTTTCCATTCTGGGAGTAAAGCTTTCCACTGATATGTACCACAAACCCTCTAACTCCCACAACTACCTGGACTACTCTTCCTCACACCCTGTCCCCTGCAAGGATTCTATCCCTTTCTCTCAATTTCTCCATCTCCACCACAACTGTTCCCAAGATGAGGTCTTCCAGTCCAGTTCTTCCGAAGTCTGCCTTCTACGAACGAGGCTTCCCCCTCCACCACTATCACCTCAGCCCTCACCCGCATCTCCTCCATTTCCTGTTTATCTGCCCTGTCCCCCTCTGCCCCCAGATTCAACAAACATAGAATCCCCCTCATCCTCACCTACCACCCCACCAGCCTCCATATCCAACACATTATCCACCAGAATTTCTGGCACTTACTGCAGGATCCCACCACCGGACACATTTTCCTCCCCTCTCGGCCTTCTGCAAGGAATCTCTCCCTGATTCCCTCGTGCATTCATCTTTCCCCATCCATTGCATCCCCGGCACCTTCCCCTGTGCCCGCAGAAGGTGCAATGCTTGGGCCCACACCTCCTCCCTCATCATAGTCCGGGGCCCCACAGTCCTTTCAAGTGAAGCAACACTTGTACATCCGCTGGATTGATTTACTACATCCGGTACTCCCTTTGTGGCATTCTTTACATCGGAGAGACTAGTCGGACATTAGGAGATCACTTCACTGAGCACCTCCTCTCATCTGCACCAGTGACAGAGACCTCCCAGAAACCAACCATTTCAATTCCAAGTCACACTCCCACACTTAAATGTCTGACAATAGCCTTGTGTACTATCCCATCCAGACCACCTGCAAATTGGAGGAACAACATCTTATTTTCCATCTGGGCGCTCTCCAGCCAAATGGCATTGACTTTTCTGTTTACTACTCAACCTTCTCGCCTTTTCTTTCCTCCTCCCCTTTCCTGTCTTTCTAGTTCTCCCTCCCTTCCCCCTCACTCACCCAGCCATCCTTCCCCCTCATTGCTGCTGTCCCTTCCCTCCTTTCTCCACCCATCATCTCATGTCTTTTCCAACTCCTTTCCCTTCCTGTTCCGATGCCTGCCGGCATTTTCTCATACTTGATGATCTGGCTAATCAAGAACCTATCAATTTCTGCCTTAAATGCACCCAGTGACTTGGCTTTCACAACTGTCTGTGGCAACAAATTCCACAGATTTACCACCCACTTGCTGAAAAAATTCCTCCGGATCTCTGTCCTAAGCAGACGTCCTTCAATCCTGAATCTGTGCCCTCTTGTTCTAGATTCTCCTACCATAGGAGGCCATGCCTTTCAACATTTGAAATGTTCCGATGAGATACCCCCTCATTCTCCTAAATTCCAACAAACACACAGCAAGAGCTGTCAAACACTCCTCACAAGATAACCCTTTCATTTCCAGAATCATCCTAGTGAACCTTCTTTGAACCCTCTCCAACATCAGCACATCCTTTCTTCAATGACAAGCCCAAAACTGCTCACAATACTCCAAAGGAGGTCTCACCTAGCCTTAAGAAGGCTCAACATCACATCACTGCTCTTATATTCTACTCCTCTTGAAATGAATGTCAACATTGCATTTGCCAGCTTCACCATGCAAGTTTACCTTCAGGCTATCCTGCACGAGGATTCCCAGGTTCCTTTGCATCTGGGTATTTTTAATTTCTTCCCCATTTAAAAAAAAATGTCATTCAGTTTATTTTTACTACCAGTGTATGCCTGTACACATTCCAACGTTATATTTAATTTGTCACTTCTCTGCCCATTCTCTTAATCTAAGTCCTTCTGCAGCCTCTCTGTTACCTCAACACTACTTGCTCCTTCACATACCTTTGTATCATCTGCAAACTTAGCCACGAAGCCATTCATTCCATCATCCAAATGTTTAATATGCCACATAAAAACAAGGGCCGCCAACACCAACCCTTTTAGAACACCACTGACAACTGGCAGCCAACCAGTTATTCCCTATATTCTATAAGACATAGGAGCAGAAATAGGCTATTCAGCCAATCAAATCATGAGCTGATTTCCCCATAATCTTTGATGCCCTGGCCAATCAAGAACCTATCAATCTCTGCCTTAAATACATCCAACAACTCTCTGCTTCTGCAAATCAGCCAATGCTCTATCCATGCTGGTCTGTTTCCTGTTATACTTATCTTGTTAGAGAAGCCTCATGTCTGGCACCTTGTAAAAGTATTTTTAAAATCCAAATACAGAACACATCTATTGCATCTCCTTTATCTATCTTGCTCATCACTTCTTCAATAATTCCAATAGGTTTTCAAACAAGATTTTCCCTTAAGGAAACCATGCTGACTGGTCTATCTTGTCATGTTCCTCCAAGTACTCTGTAACCTCATCCTTTACAATCGACTCCAACATCATCCTAACCACTGATGTCAGGCAAACTGATCTATAATATCCTTTTGAATCATATAACACTACAGCACAGAAAATAGGCCCCTTCTAGTCTGTGCTGAAACATAATTCTGCTAGCCCCACTGACCTGCACCCACACTATAACCCTCCAGACCTCTCCCCTCTATGTATCTATCCAATTTATTCTTAAAACAAGAGTGAGCCTGCATTTACCACATCAGATGGCAGCTCATTCCACACTCCCACCACTCTAAGTGAAGTTCCCCTTAAACCTTTCCCCTTGCATCCTAAAGCCACGTCCTCTCGAATTTACCTCTCCTAATCTAAGTGGAATGAACCTACTTGCATTAACTCTATCTATACCCCTCATCATTTTGTAAATCTCTGTCAAATCTCCGCTCATTCTTCTACGCTCCAAGGAATAAAGTCCTAACCTGTTTAATCTTTCCCTGCGACTCAACTGCTGAAGACCCGACAATATCCTAGTAAATCTTCTCTACACTCTATCAATCTTAATGATTTTTTTTAATATAGTTTGGCGACCAGAACTGCACACAATACTCCAAATGTGGCCTCACCAATGTTTTATACAACCTCACCATAACATCCCAATTCCTGTACTCAATATTTTGATTTATGAAGCCAAGATGCCAAAAGCTTTCATTACAACCCAGTCTACCTGTGACACTACTTTCAGGAAATTATGTATCTGTATTTCCAGATCCCATTGTTCTTCCACACTCCTCAGTGCCCTACCATTTACTGTGTATGTCCTTTCTTGGTTTGTTCTTCCCAAATGCTACACTTCACACTTATCTGCATTAAATTCCATCTACCATTTTCTGGCCTATTTTTCCAGTTGGGCCGAATCCCCCTGGAAACTTTGAAAGCCTTCCTCGCTGTCCACAATGCATTCAATTTTAGTGTCACCAGCAAATTTTCTAATCCAGTTTCCCACATTATCATCCAGATCATTGCTATAGATGACAAACAACATTGGTCCTAGAACTGATCTCTGATGCACACCACTAGTCACAGGCCTCCAGTTTGAGGAGCAATCATCCACTACCACTCTCTCTTCTCCCATTCAGCCAATTTTGAATTCAGTTTACAACCTCTCCATGGATATCTAGTGTCTGAACATTCTAAACTAGCCTTCCATAGTAAAGCCTTTCCTTCATCTACTTTATTAGTAACCTCTTCAAAAGACTCTAAGATTTGTTAAACGTGACCTACCACGCACAAAGCCATGCTGACTATCTTTAATCAGCCCATGGCTGTTCAAATACAGTACAACTTCAATTCTCCAAAATTTTTTCGGAGCTGAACTGACCACAGGCCTCGGGATCCCAGTGCCAGCAGCAGTGGACCCAACGTCAGCAGGGACCTCAAGCTGCCAAGCAAGAGCGGGACTCTCGGGCTCCTGGCACAAACCCCTGGTGGGGAGGTGTTGGTGATCGGCGGGGGCCAGCATTTTTTTTGGTGGGAATGAAACATTATTTTAATGCTTAAAAATCCTTATCTTGTTGTTTGTTGTTAATTAAACTCTGTTACAAGTAATTTGCTGCTGCTACTAGGCTGTTTTTTTAAAAAATGACAGGTTCTCCAAGAAAAACATTTATCCAAAATGGCCCCGGTCCTGCCTATTTCTGATAATTGGAGTTGTACTCTATGTGTATATCTGATCTGTCAGAACACCCTCCAATATTTTAACTACTACTGATGTCAAGCTCACCAGGCTTGTAATATCCTGGTTTACTTTTAGAGCTTTTTTTAAACAACGGAACAATATAAGCTACCTTCCAATCCTCCAGCACCTCAACCGTGGCTAAGGACATTTTCTGCCAGGGCACCTGTAAATTCTACAATAGTCTCCCTCAAGTTCTGAGTTAATATCATGTCAGGCTTGGGGGATTTATCTACCTAAGCTATTTATCTAAGGCAGCAATCAGCTCCTCCTCTTGAATATCTATATGTTCCCTTTCCATTTTCCCTTGTACACTATGCTGGTTTCCTAAGTAAATAATGATGCAAAAAAAAACTCTTTAAAACCTCCCCCATCTCGTTAGGCTCCACACATAGACGACCACTCTGATCTTCTAGGGGACCAATTTTGTCCCTTACTATCCTTTTACTCTCAAAATACTTGTAAAAACCCTTCAGGTTTACCTTCACGTTATCTGCCAAAGCAACCTCGTATTTTTTGCCTTCCTGATTTCCTTCTTAAGAATTTTCTTACATTTTCTATATTCTCATAGTCCATCACCTTGTTGCCTATACCTACCAGATTGCTAATATCCCTTGAAAACCAAAGTTCCCAATGTCTGTTATCTTTGCCTTTAATCCTGTCAGAAACATGCAAACTCTGCACTTCTAACATTTTGCCTTTGAAGGGCTTCCACTTAATGAACACATCCTTACCAGAAAACAACTTATCCAAATCCACTCTTCCTAGATCCTGTCTCAATTCCACATAATTACCCTTTCTCCAATTTAGGACCTCAACTCGAGGACCAGACCTATCCTTATCCATAATTGAATTGAAACTAATGACATTATGGTCACTGGACCCAAAATGTTTGCCTACACATACCTCTGTCACCTGCCCTGTCTGGTTCCCTTATAGGAGATTCTGCATCCTCTCTCTTGTTGATACCTCTATATATTGATTTAGAAAACTTTCCTAAACACATTTGACAAACTCTAGCCCTTTTACAGTATGGGAGTCCCAGTCAATATGTGGAAAGTTAAAATCTCTGAATATCACATTTTTCTGTTTCTTTCATCGGTCTGCTATCTCTCTACAGATTTGCTCTTCCAGTTCTCCAAAACCACTTTTCCACTGGCACCCTGTCCCAAGAATTAACTGGGAATTTACTGGGACAGGTTCCAATGGAAATGGAACACTATCTGAACGCCGGTGTGAAATGACATCATTTCACGCCAGGGATTAACTACCTCTACCCCGACTCGTATCCCAAGCGTTTTGCTGATGCCAACGTGCTGAAAAAAACCAGGGGAAAAGGGACAATAGAAAGTCGCCTGTTTCCAGTTGAAGGTAGAACACTCTGAACACGGGGATAAGTGCGTTCAATGGAAAAGCCATGTCCCATTTAAGGGTGGCCCAGTGGAAATGGCACAAATGGCTTTCTATCCTGGGACACTGCACGACCACTTAACTGGAGTGCCAGTGAAAATTGACTTAAGTCAATTGGATGGTCTAAAATACAACCCTATCAATGTGGTCACACCTTTCCTGTTCCTCAGCTCTACCCATATGGGCTCTGTAGATGAGCCCTGTGGGCTGTCCTGTCTAAGCACAACTGTGATATTTGCCCTGAGTAACAATTCTACTTCTCTCCATTTCATCCCTCCCCCTCTATCACGTCTGAAACAATAGAACCCCAGAACATTGAGCTGCCAGTCCTGTCCCTCCTGCGACCAAGCCTCACTAATAGCAATAATGTCATAATAACGCCCTAAGATTGTCTGCATTTCTGACAGTGCTCCTTGCATTGAAGTATATATACATATATATCTATATATATATATATAGATATATATGTGTATATATATCTATATATATATATATATAGATATATATGTGTATATATATCTATATATACATATATATACCTGAGAACATTATCACATACAGACCTTTGATTTTGGTCTTGACCTTTATCACTTCACTTTCTACTCTAATACGCTGGTTCCTATCCCCCGCCAATCTAGTTTAACCCCCCCCCCACCCCCACCCCGGAGCAGCACGAGCAAACCTACCTGCAAGGATATTAATTCCCCTCCAATTCAGGTACAAACTGACCCATCGGTAAAGGTCCAACCTTCCCTAGAACAGAGCCAAATTAATTCAGAAACATGAAGCTCTCCCTTTTAGCCACATATTTAGCTGCATTCACTATTTGCTGCCTCCTTCCCTCATGAATATTGAGGGGTCATTTGAGATTTTCCAGTCTTCTCGGTCATACCAGAATCTATTGATTCCTAAAAGATCATTACTAATGCTTGCACAATCTCTACCACTACTTCTTTCAGAACTAGAGGGTGAAATCCATCTGGTCTGGGAAGACTGATCCACCATTAGACCATTCAGCTTTCTGAGTACCTCTCCCTTGAAATAGTAGCTGCACTCACTTCCCTCCCCTGATACCCTTCGACATCTGACACACTGCTAATGCCTTCCACAATGAGGAATGATTAAAAATACTCATTTAGTTCTTCTGTCACCTCCTTTCTCCCATTACTATTTCTCCAGCATCATTTTCTAATGGTCCTATACCTATTCTCACCTCTCTTCTACTCTTTGTAAACTTGAATATTTTTGAATCCTCTTTGACATTATTTGCTAGCCTACTTTCATACTTTATCGTTTCTCTCCTTATGAGTTTTGTAGTTACCTTCTGTGCGCTTTTGAAAACTTTCCAATCCTCGATCATCCCACTACTTTTTGCTTTCAGTTACAGTTGTAACATTTTTCCATTTGAACATTTCCTCTGTTTTGGTATGTATTTATCCAGCACTCTCCTCATTTCTTGCAGAAACTCCATCCATTGCTGCCTTGCCACCTTCCTTACTAATAACCCCCATTGATTGATTTTATTGATTTTCTTTTTATTCTCTCTGTATTGCACAGTTAGTTTGTTTATATTCATTATCTGTTCACAGTTCTTTATTTGTTTATATGTTTATGCTGTGTACAGTTTATTTTTCCACTACCAATTAGTGGTAAATCTGCCATGCCCACAGGATAAAAGAATCTCAGGGTTGTATGTGATGTCATGTATGTACTCTTGACAATAAATCTGAAATCCTTCCAATCTCCTTTGGCCAGTTCCTCTCTTGTGCCACTGTAATCCCTTTACTCCTTTGATATACCAATACATTTGACCTTCGTTTCTCCTTTGTATATCTCAAATTACATTCAATCATAATATGATAACTGCCCCCTAATGGTTCCTCACTGCTCTTGAATTCAATCCCCCAACGAATAGAAGGCCACCATTCACTTTCTTAACCACCCTATCAACTTGCATGGTAATCTTGATGGATCTTGGAACCTGGACCCCAAGATCTCTCTGTTCCTCCACACTGTTAAGAATCCTGTCATTAACCACATACTCCATCTTCAAGTTCAACCTTTCAAAGTGCTTCACACTTATCCGGATTGAACTCCATCTACCACATCTCTGCCCAACTCTATATCCTGTCTATATCCAGCTGTAACTGATGACAACCTTCTTCATTATCCACACCACCTTCAACCTTTGTGTCATTTGGAAACTTACTGAGCCACCCCTCCACTTCTTCATCCAAGCCATTTATAAAAATTACCAAGAGCAGGGGTCCCAGAACAGATGCCTGTGAAACACCACTAGACACTGACCTCTAGTCAGAATATTTTCCATATAATATTACCTTCTGCTTTCTGAAGGCAAGGCAATTCCAAATCCAAGCAGCCAAAGGTCCTTGGATCCCACGCCTCATGACCTTCTGAATGAGCCTACCATAGGAGACTTTGACAAACACTTTACTAAAATCCATGTGCACCATTTCCTTTGTCACCTTCACAGAAAATTTAATTAGACTTACGAGGCACAACTTGCATTTCACAAAGTTAGGGTGACTATCCGTGAGAAGACTGCTTCCCTAAATCCTCATAAATACTGTCTGTAAGAATTCTCTCCATCACTGACATAAGACTCACTGGTCTATAATTCCCAGGATTCTCTCTCTTGCCTTTCTTAAAAACAAACAGGCCAGTTTGCCATTATCTATGCCTGTGGTATTTGCCCTGTGAGTAGGGAGGATACAAAGATAATCCACAATCTCTTCCCTCACATCCTGTAATATATCCCCTCCAAATCCAGGGACTTGTGCTTCTGAATATTTTTAAGAAGATCCAGCATTTCCTCTTTCTTAACCTTGACATACTCCAGCATATTTTCCTGTTTTACACAGATCTCACATTTACCAAGATCCCTCTCCCTGGTGAACACCAAAGCAAAGTATTCATTATGGACCACCCCTTTGCCCCCAGGCGTGTTCCGTCCTATATCCCTGATCAATCCTACCCTCATTCACATGATCTTTTAGTTCTTCACGTTGTGTAGAAAGCCTTAGAGTTCCTTTCTGGCTTTCCTAATCCCTTTTTTAATTTCCTTCCTGGTGCCATATTCTTCTCATGAGCCCTTCCTGACTTCTGCTTCCTGAACCTTGTGTATGTTACATTCTTCTTGCTGACTAGCTGTCCCACTTATCCTGTCAACCCACCATCTGTCCCCTGTATCATTGGGACAAACCTATCCAAGACCCCATGTATGACGGCCCTGAACGACTTCCACATTTCTGCTGTGCATTTCCCCAAGAACATCTGTTCCCATTTTACTCTCCCCAGTTCCTGACTAATCCCATTGTAATTAGCCCTTACCCAATTAAAGTTTCCCATTTTGTCTGCTCCTTTCCTTGTCCATGGCAATGCTGAAGATCAGGGAGCTGTGGTCAGTGACTCTGAAATTTTCACCCACCTGGTCACCTGACCAGGTTCTTTACCCACTACTAGACCCAGAAAGACTACTCTTCTAGTTGACTTTTGCACATACTGTGTCAGAAAGAATTCTTGGACACATCTAACAAATGATGCTCCATCTAAGCCTTTTGCCAGTCAATACGAGGGAAGTTGAGGTCTCCTGTAACAACAATCATGTTATTTTTGCACTTTTCCATAATCTGCCTACTAACCTATTCCTTAATGCCCCGATGACTATTTGGGGGCCTTTAAAATACTCCCAATAGAATGATAACTTCCTTCCTGTTTCTGACTTCCACCCACAATGACTCTGTACACAATCCCTTTACTATGCCTTCCATTTCTTCAGCTGTTATACTATCCCTGATTAGCAATGCCATCCCCCTCCTCTTTTACCTCCCTCCCTATCCCTTTTGAAGCATTAATCCCAGGAACATGCATCAGCCAATCCTATCCTTGCGTTATCCATCTCTATAATGGTCACAACATCACAATTCTATGCTGATTCATCTCCCTTATTCATAGTACCCCTTGAATTAAAGAGCACACAAATTCAACATATTGAAGTTACTGCATTTATGATCGACATAAGATTATAAAAGGAATAAAAACTTCATAAATAGGAGCCAAGATCATGGCTAATCTGGCCATGGGCCCATCTTCACCAACCTGCCTTTACCCATAGCCCTTGATTCCCTCCAATGCAAGAATATATCTAATTGTGTTAAATATATTTAACAAAGTCAGACTTGGCTGCTTCCTTGGGCAGCAAATTCCACAGATTCACTACTCCCTGAGATAAGATAGAATCAGGTTTACATGAGCAGGTGAGATTAGAACTAAGGGACATAGACTTCAAGAAAGCCAGGGGTAATCGATCCAGTGATCATTGGGGGGGATCAGAGGTGGAGAGGGTGAGCACATTTAAGTTCTTGGGAATCACCATTTTGGAGGATCTTTCCTGAACCCACCATACTAATGGCATTGTGAAGAAACCACGTCAGCCTCTACTACTTCAGGAGTTTGCGGAGGTTTGGTATGACACCAGAAACCCTGGTAAATTTCTACAGATGTGTGTTGGAAAGAGTGTTGAGTGTTGACATCATGGTCTGGTATGTGGACACCAATACCCCTGAGCATAAAGCCCTCCAAATAATAGTGGGCACAGCCCAGGTCATCACAGTCAAGACCCTCTCCACTATCAAGAACATCTCAGGTTACACTGCTGTCAGAGAGCAGCAGCAATCAAGGATCCACACTACCCAGCACACACTCTGTTCTTGCTGCTGCCATCAGGAAAAAGGTATAGATGCCACAACAGGTTCAGGAACAGCTGCTTCCCCTCCATTATCGGACTCCTCATCAACAAACTCAATCAGTGACTTACTTAAGGACTTTTACTTGTGCTCTTTATTAATTCTTAATTCACTCTGCATTGCACAGTCAGTTTGTTTACATTCATTATCTGTTTACAATTCTTTATTTGTTTATATGTATACACTGAACAGTTTTTATTTGCACTACCAATAAGTGGTAATTCTGCCTCACCCACAGGAAAATGAATTTCAGGATTGTATGTGATGTGTATGTACTCTGACAATAAATCTGAAATATGAAAATTTGGGCGAGTAGATTTAAGACTGAGTTGAAGAGGAATTGGTTCTTGCAAAGAGTAATGAATCTGGAATTCTGCTAGAGGCAGCCCCATTGAATGTTTTTAAGATGCGGGTAGATTTTTTTAAAATGGAAGAATTAAGAGTGAATCAGGAACAGGAGGGTAGGTGGAGCAGAATCTATGGCCAAATCAGCTGTTTCTATTCAATGGTGGAGCAGGCTCTAAAAGCCAGATAGCCTCCTACTCCTGTTGCTTGTGTTCTTGAGACGTGCATGGATAGAACAGGGGAAATATTAAGTCAAATGATTCTAGTCTTTAGTAAGTCACCTGACAGACAGAATGATCAGCAGGACGGAATGCTGGCTTGTTGCAGATCTCAAATTTTCCCTGAACTCCCTGGGCCATCTACTGCAACCTGTGCTCCAGTCGTGATCTCCTCTATATCAGAGACACTGAATGCAGACTGAGAGATCGTTTTGTTGAGCACCTTTGCTCTGTCTGCTATAATAGTGGTGATGTCCCATTGGCCAACCACGTCAATTCTGCGCCCCACTCCAACATATGTCTATATATGTCTATGGCCTCATTCACTGCCAAATCAGGGCCACCAAAAATTAGAGCCACAAGACTTAATAAATAAATATATATATATATATATCATATACACACACACACACACACACACACACACACACACACACACATATATATATATATATATATATATATACATATATCATTCTCTCTTTGGCTTGGCTTCGCGGACGAAGATTTATGGAGGGGTATGTCCACGTCAGCTGCAGGCTCGTTTGTGGCTGACAAGTCTGATGCGGGACAGGCAGACACGATTGCAGCGGTTGCAAGGGAAAATTGGTTTGTTGGGGTTGGGTGTTGGGTTTTTCCTCCTTTGCCTTTTGTCAGTGAGGTGGGCTCTGCGGTCTTCTTCAAAGGAGGTTGCTGCCCGCCGAACTGTGAGGCGCCAAGATGCACGGTTTGAGGCGATATCAGCCCACTGGCGGTGGTCAATGTGGCAGGCACCAAGAGATTTCTTTAGGCAGTCCTTGTACCTTTTCTTTGGTGCATCTCTGTCACGGTGGCCAGTGGAGAGCTCGCCATGTAACACGATCTTGGGAAGGCGATGGTCTCTATATATATCTATATATATCGTATAGATATATAAACAAAACAAAAGCTTTAATATAATTGCAGGGTGCCATTGGTCAAAGAAGATGAGGAAGGCGTAAATTTAGTATTAATTTCCTGAAAGGTGGGGTTGAGGTTATTGAGCAAAAAGTATGAGGAAAATCAGTAGATGAGGATCCTTGGAAACACTGTGACCATCGGGGGGGGGGGGGGAGCAGGTGAGGTATGAGGCTGGTTACAATCAATCACTTGATGAAGTGTACGCCCTTCAGCTGTGCAAACAGTAACGTGCAGCCAGTTTGAGGACGAATTTGCTACCTTTGATTTTAACCCTTCCCCTGCCCCTTTAATATCCTAAAATTGCATTGAAGCTTTGGGAAAAGAAGGCATCAGATGATTTACTTCATACATAGTCTGTTGGCTCACCAGCTGTGGGATAGATGGTGATCAGCTACCTGGCTATGAATAAATACACTTCGATCTTTCCTAAAGGCCTGTGGTTACTTCTAGTTGAGAGGTCCAATGAATAGTTTCCACATGGTTGTGGTTCTTAATGAATATCTATCTTCTCAAAGTGATTATGAAATGCAAGCATTCTGAAATATATAGAAGTATTTGGATGAAAACCTAAATGTAGTAGGTGGTAAATTTGCAGATGACCCTAAGATTGAGGAAGTTCTGGATAGTGTGGAAGGTTATCAGAGAATACACAGAATATAGATCAGTCACAGATAAAGGCAGAAAAATGACAAGCATTGTTTAACCCAGAAAAGTTTGAGGTGTTAGGAAGTTAAATGTCGGGGGAAATATATACAGTGAATGGCTGGGCTCGTAAAAGCATTGGTGTGCTGAAGGATCTGGGGCTCCAAGTCCAGGGCTCATAGAAAATGGCCACACAAGTAGATAGGGTGGTAAGGAAAGCATATAGTGGACCTGCCTTCATTGGGCAGGGCATTGAGTATAAAAGTAAAGAAGTCATGTTGCACTGATATAAAACATCAGTTAGATCACACCTGGACTAATGTGTGCAATACGGGTTGCGCCATTTCAGGAAGGATGTGGAGGCTTTGGAAAGGGTACTGAAGATATTTATTGTCCCTGTCTCTGTCACTTCCTCTGGCAGCTCGTTCCATACACCCACCACTCTCTGTGTGACAAAAATCTCCTTGGGGTCCCTTTTCAATCATACCCCTCTCACCTTAAATCTATGCCCTTATTTCTTAGATTATCCCAGTATTGAGGAAAAAGGCTATTTTACTTTGTTTATGTCCCTCATAATCTTATGAACTTTTGTTATATATAAATATATTTCTTAGGCTCCAGGAGAAAAATTCCAACTTCTCCTTCTAATTCGTCTCCCAGTCCTGTTGATATTCTCGTGAATCTTTTTTTGCACTCATTCCAGCTGAATATTTTCTTTCCAATGACTGTGCACAATACTCCAAGGGGTTCTCATCAGTCCTGATTGCGTTGACAAAAGAAGGCAAGCGTGCCAAACGACACCACCTTGTCTACCAGCATCTTTTTTTTAACAGGATATGGCATGGAGTCGGGAAATTTGTTTGAATAGATCATTATTTTTGACAGGTTGATCACAATGAGAGGAATGGGTTCTTCCTCTGCTCTAATTTTTGTTTTAGTTTTTATGAAGAGGTTTGCCTTTTGACATTTTGAAAGTAAGATAATTAACAAAAGAATATTAGTGTGTAGTTCGCCGGCTGAAAGGCACTCTCCTGCAGTTGGGTACAGAAGAGGTTTTACCAGGTTGTGGCCTAGTTTAGAGAGTAAAGTGTAATGATGAGAGATTGGACAAATTTGATATGTTTTCTCTGAAACGTAGGAGGTTGAGAGGAGACCTGATAGAAGCTTATAAAATTATGAGAGGGATCAATTGACATGATGCTTTTCCCCAGAGGACTTGCATTTAAAGTGAGGGGGAGGAAGTTTAAGGGAGGTGTAGGGGGCAAGCGTTTCACAAAGAGTGGCTGGTGCCTGGAAGTGGGTGCCAGAGGTAGATACAATAATAGGATTTAAGACGCTTCTAGATAGACTTGTGACTATGAAGAGGGTGGAGAGTTATCTATTCAGTGCAGGCAGCTGAATTTTAGATTGATTTGAACATGGTGTTTGGCATAGACACATGAGCTGAAGGTCTGTTCTTGTGCTGTTCTATGGTCAATGGATCAAGATAATACACAGATTTTATTAATACACTAGTTGAAGAAATGCATTTTATTGGACATGCCAATCATATCATCCCCTCTGTGAGCAAGTGTCAGCTTCTTAATCAGCAGCCCTGGGTGTGTCTAGTTAATGATTTCCTTTTGCAAATAAATTGTAGATTTGAGCACCAGCTACACAATAAAATGTGGGGAATGCTCGACAGGTGACAGCTTCTGTGGGGAGGGTAGGAGGTCTATCCAGTCTGGATATTGCTCGACCTGCCCTTCGCCTTGCATTCACCTCCCGCCCCACCCTGCTCTGCACCCCCTCCACCATTTCCTGATTCCCATATTTGAACCTGCTAGTTGTGACTTGTTTTTATGACCTTGAGGCCTCACTGCTGGGACTGTTCTGCAAAGTGGAGAGCAATAACTGCGGCTCCCCACCATCTTCATGATGGGGTGGTGAATTGGATTAGTAAATATGCAGACGATACTAAGATAGGTGGAATAGTGGATAATGAAGAAGGTTTTCAAGGATTGCAGAGGGATTTGGGCCTATTGACAGATCAAGCTCTCCAAAACATTTCAGCCATTTCTCATGTCACTGATAATCAGAGAGATCTGAGTTAAATACCTTTTTGATTAGAAATAATTTTTAAAAATGAAATTGAATAACTTAATTTAAAGACATGTTGTGGTTGTAATTTAATTAAAAACACTAACCAACATGGAGAAATGAAACCAGTCGTCCTCATTTCAGTTCAGCAACCCCATTCAAATGAAAGAGGCTGGGGTTTATTACAAATTGGAGGGGCCTTCAATACAGTCTGAGCCAGAACACCCAGCGGGTAAGAGACAATTTAGCTGTGGAGCCATCATAACCGAGAAGCACAATTCAGGCCCAATTCTCCAGACTGGCGACCTCTAGCTGTAAAACAGCCAGCAACCTAAAGCAGAAGCTGTTCTCTCCTTTGTGGATGCTGCCTGACTATCCAAATGCTTCCCACAAGTTCTGTTTTATATCATTTTATTGTGATAAGAAGCTCCACAGAAAATAGCAATGCTTTCTTCAGAGAAATGGTTTCACTCCTGTTCACACACTAACTTGATCCACCCAGCGTAAAACAGATCAACAATCCGAGATGTAAATGACACCCAAGTGAAATTGGGAATTTTCTGGGTATGGATACTTGTTAGAGACCTTGCCTGCTCTCAGAGGATTAAGGAATGTAGAATTGAATGATTTATTGTCACGTGAACCTCGATACAGTGAAAAGCTCTTCTTTTTTGTTATCAAGGCAAGTTGAGTTGGAGAAATACGTTATGTGCTGACAAAACAAAGGACTTGTCGAATGTTCTTCATTTGGTTTCTCAAAGGAACAGCATATTTCCTGCTGAATGACTGGCTCATGTGGCTTCAATATTGTCTTAAGGGGGGTTCATTTTTGTCTTTTTATTTTTGTGGTGTAAAAAAAAGAGATGTGCTGCCTTTCCCTTTAAAACTGCCTCATGGAATCACAACTGCCAAGACTGAGACAGAACTGGAAGCAATTGCGTTCTTGGGCCTCGGTAAGTACACTTCATGTCTTTGAATTTTCCAAGCAGTGTGAGAATGTGAGCCTGGGTTGCTTTGGATCTGTACAAGGAAGTCTCAAAAAATGTTTTCTCCTAAACCCTCAGACTTTGTCCCTTTTGAATACAATATCAAATGTCAATGAACTTGATTGTGTGAGGTAATTATATTTTGGATAAAGTAATTTGTAGTTAATTTATAACAGATTTTAAGGTGTGTCACTGGAATTCATGATGAGGCCTTTAAGAAAAAGCAGTAATTGTTCTCAGTGTTAATTTCTAATCCAGTAATAATATTTTGCATTTCTTCCTTATGGATTTAATTTCTAATCTGTAACAGCACATGTTATTGGTCAACTAAGCCACAGCTGTTCTCAACTTTTCAGCATTCTTTTGTTTCAGGGTTCTGGAGTTCTCCTGTGTACAAAAGGGAGGCCAAGAGCCCTACACCTCCCACCAGTCCTCTCAACACAGGCAGTCCCTGCACTCTGGCAAAGCAGCACTCTCTCTCAAATGAAGTACATTCCATACACACAAGAACGCCTTCGGAGTTGGAATGCAGCCAGACGAATGGTGCTTTGTGCTTTATAAACCCCCTGTTTCTGGAAGTGCACAGTAAAGATGTTAACAGCAGCCTGAAAAGGCAGTCTTCGCAAACCAGGGAGACAGGCGGCTCCTCACATTCCCCTCCTCCTCCTCGGCCACCACCGCCACGGCCGAGCACAAATATGCACCAGCCCAGCAGTCTGGGCAGAAGCAGCAACCAGGCAGGCAAAGACACTGGCACACTCAAACTCCCAGAGACGAGAGTGACTCCCGTTCCACCGCCCCGCAACAAGAAACTTGTGAGCAGTTCCAGAATGGAAAGAAATCTGACACCCCCACTGAGGGCTGGAGCAAAACCTTTTGATTGCACGACTGAAGAGGCAGTGACTGCTGGAAGCAAGGGAGAGGCTCAGACGTTGCACAGTGTGGCTCGCTGCAGTGAGAAATCAGCTGCAAGTATCAGTGCTCAGATTCGGGAAATCAAAGACAGACAGCGGTTGAGTGACATGAGCATGTCGACCACGTCCACAGAATCGGATTCCAGCACTATGGAGATGGAGCGCAATTGCCTGGATCATCATGAAGGTGACACCAACAGCAGCCTGGAGGATTCCGATGGTGAGAGCGATCAGGAGGTTGCCCCCCCGCCTTGCACCCCAAAGAAGAAAAGGCATGGCTCCTTTGTCTTCCCGAAAATCGTCAAAACCCACATTCAGAAAGTGAGTGGTGTCTTCAGCTCCTTCATGACTCCAGAGAAGAGAATGGTGAAGAAGATTGCAGAAATGGCCCGGGACAAGCACACATACTTTGGGTGCCTGATCCAGGACTACATCAGCTTCTTCAAGGAAAACAAGGACTGCCACGTCTCCAGTACAGACATGCTGCTCACAGTTCGCCAATTTATGTCTCAGGTTAAAATCTACTTGACCCAGAGCTCCGAACTGAACCCGCCGATCGAGTCTCTCATTCCAGAAGATGAAATAGGTAGGTTGATTGTCGGTGGCTATTGTTATTTTTCTGGTGGCTGAAGTTACTTGTGGTTTTTGTGGTGTCTTGCTATCATGACTGAATGTGATGGGCAGAAATCCAACAGATTTTGTTAATTTCTGCAAGCTTCTTAGCATGTAATAGGATTATAAATAACAGGAATGTTTATGAGATGAGTATACAGGGAGAACAAAGTTTCTCTTTGTACATCTGTCAAATCCTTTGCAGTCTGCTGTTTAAGAGAAATAACTATTACTGTTACATGTCCCATATAAATTGTTGGAAATGCTGCAGGTGCTTTGAAAAGGGCACTTAATGAGGAATAAAAGGTATTGAATCACCAAGTATAAAGCACCATAGCCTTGAAAAATCTTTTTTTTTGTTATTAGGCAGCTTATTTGAGGAGATGAATCATTTCAGTGATCTTGCAAAACTAAATATGAATCAACATATTTTTTGCCCTGTGCTTAAATAAAATCTGATTCTTGATGGTTGGATGCAATGGAACATTACAGCATAGTATACAGGCACTTCTGCCCTCGATGTTGCACTGACCTAATAAACCTACTTCTCAACAGTCTAATCTTTCCTCACCACACACTCTTGATCCTCTGTTTTTCCTGTTTCCATGTACCTAAGAGTCTTTTAAATGCCCCCTTTGTACCAGGCTCCACCACCACCCCCAATGCATTCCAGGCACCCACCACTCTCTGAGCTTAAAACAACTTAACTCTGACATCTCCCCTGAACCTTCCTCTGTCACCTTAAACAGATGTTTTCTGGTATTTGCTGTTGTTGCCCAAGGATATTTGAGAGTAGACCAATCTGACACCTTTCGTGAAAGCTCATTGTAAAATTAATGAAAGTAATGTGCCATTTTAAAAAAAAAGTTATTAAGATATGGGGATAGTGCTGGAGGATTGGCGCATTGCGCATGTGGTTCCGTTATTTAAAAAGGGTTCAAGGAGGAAGCCTGGCAACTATCGGCCTGTAAGTTTGCTGTCTGTGGTAGGTTAATTAATGGAGAAAGTTCTTAGAGATAGTACTTATAAATATCTGGATAGACAGGGTCTGATCAGGAGCACTCAACATGGATTTGTGGGAGGAAGGTCATGTTTGACCAATCTGATTGAATTTTTTGAAGAGGTGACTAGGAATGTGGATGAGGGTAGCACAGTAGATGTTGTCTATATGGACTTCAATAAGGCCTTCGATAAGGTACCACGTGGAAGGTTAGTTAGGAAGGTGCAGTCTTTAGGTATAAATTTTGTGATTGTCAAATGGATTGAACATTGGCTGAAAGGGAGAGGCCAGAGAGTGGTAGTGGATAATTGTCTGTCAGGTTGGAAGCCGGTGACCAGTGGTGTGCCTCAAGGATCTGTATTGGGCCTATTGTTGTTCGTTATATACATTAATGATCTAGATGATGGGGTGGTGAATTGGATTAGTAAATATGCAGACGATACTAAGATAGGTGGAATAGTGGATAATGAAGAAGGTTTTCAAGGATTGCAGAGGGATTTGGGCTGCTTAGAAAAGTGGGCTGAGAAATGGCAGATGGAATTTAATGCTGATAAGTGTGAGGTGCTTCATTTTGGTAAGAAGAATCAGAATAGGACATACATGGTAAATGGGAGAGCATTGATGAATACAGAAGAGCAGAAAGATTTAGGAGTAATGGTACATCGTTCCCTGAAGGTAGAAACTCACGTGAATAGGGTGGTGAAGAAGGCTTTTAGTATGCTGGCCTTTATCAATCATTGCATGGAATATAGGAGTTGGGAGGTGATATTGAGATTGTATAAGACGTTGGTGCGGCCTAATTTGGAGTTCTGTGTGCAATTCTGGTCGCCTAATTATAGGAAGTATATAAACAGAGTGGAGAGAGTGCAGAGAAGGTTTACCAGAATGTTACCTGGGTTTAAGCATCTAGAGTATCGGGAGAGATTGGACAGATTAGGTATTTATTCTTTGGAGCGTAGAAGGTTGAGAGGGGATTTGATAGAAGTATTTAAGATCATAAAAGGGATAGACAGAGTGGATGTGGATAGACTATTTCCGTTAAGAGGAGGAAAGATTAAAACAAGAGGACATGAGTTAAGAATTAAGGGGCAGAGGTTTAGAGGTAACATGAGGGGGAACTTCTTTACTCAGAGAGTGGTAGCCGTGTGGAATGAGCTTCCGGGAGAAATAGTGGCGGCGGAGTCAATTGTATTATTTAAGAAAAGGTTGGACAGGTATATGGATGAGAAGAAGATGGAGGGTTATGGGCATTGTACAGGGAGGTGGGACTAGAAAGGGGTGTTTGGTTCGGTGCGGACTAGAAGGGCCTAATGGCCTGTTTCCGTGCTGTAATTGTTATGTTATGTTATTAAGAATTTTAAAGTAATGTTTGATTATATGGCTTTATTACAAGAACAATGTTGTGACATATCTGTGCTCAAGTTTGCTGGAAGGTTTGAGTTTGGCTGCAGATAATGTTTTTGGTTTCTGTGTATAGAAATGCATGGAGAAGTAAGTGCTTTGTGTCATCAATGATCGATTATCAATGTAAGGATAGATAATCAGAAACTGAAACCAGATTTGGAGTATTGTGTGTTGTTTTGGTCAGCTAACTACAGGAAATGTATCATGAAGATTGAAAGAGTGAGGAGAAAATTTGCTGGTATGTTGCAGAGACTGTAATTATGAGGGGTTTAGAGAGGATAAAGCAAGTAGGCTTTTTTTTTCCCCATGGAAGTTAGGTGATATACAAACTGAAGGACATGGATTAAGGATGAAAGGAGAAAATTTTAAGGGGAATTTCTTCATAAAGTGAGTGATGGGAGTGCAGAACGGAGCTGCTATCTGGTGAATGCGGGCTCAATTTTAACATTTAAGAAAAATATGAACATACGTGGATGAAAGGGGTATGGTCCAGGTGCAGGCCAGTGGGTTGAGGCAGAATAGACTAGAAGGGCTTAAGACCTGCTTCTATGCTGTAACATTCTATGGTTCTATTAAAAACATTCAGTTCCTCAGGAAAATTTGAGAGAAATAAATGCTCTGAGCAGTTTTCACTACTGCAGTCGTTGAAAAGGCAAAAAGGAGCACGGTTCAGAGATGTGTTAATTCTTGTGTTGAGCTTAGTGTTGTATGGTTAGCAAAGTTTTGCTCAGATGAAACTCCAAATTAGTTCTTCAAGTGGATGGAATAAGTCGGGTCGTCAAGATATTTTCCATTAATTACAGGTTTTAGGTTCAATTCTCATCCAGTGAATCTTGTCTAGCCTAAATCAACAGGCCAGGCAATATCCATGGGGAGATAAGCAAAGGTATGATTTCACATAGATGTTCTTTGTTCAGATACAACAGAAGTCTCATAGAAGGGTCCTGACCTGAACCAACTTTTTCTCTCCATGGATGCTGCCTGTCCTTCTGAGTCCCTCCAGCTTCTCATTGTCTGCAGTTTCTGTTACTTAACCTGACAATTTTGTAGTGGCATTGATGAATTCAGGAGTCTATTGAGGGGAAAAATGGCTGCTAAAAGTTGGAACATTAATAGAGTGTCTATGGGGGAGGAAAAATACTCTTGAAATGTCCAGATCTTGTGTTTTTGTCTTTGTCACCTCTAAAGGTGCAACTCATACAATATTTATTCTGCTGCTTTAGAGACTTGCTTTGTTTGTCAGCCATTTGGATCTAAATTGCCTTTGACAGCACTAGTGTGACAACTTTACTGAACCACAGGAGTTTGGAAGAAGAACAGCTGACATAGCACTTTGCCATATGTCGAACAGATTTAGTCAGCTTTGTAACAGGAAATTAGCAGTCTGGTCAAAACTTTTTTAATGTTGAAAAATTACTCCACTTAAAGGTGACAAAATAAATCTCAGAAGTTTAAAGGATATAGAAAAGTTTAAAGTCTGAAATGGGAATAGAAAATGCATGAATCCCTTTGAATATCCCATATTGAATGGAACAGCTCTGGATTAGAAGTGAGCTCAAATTAAGCTGGTTGTGCTACATCCAAAATGTAACTTTTGCGATTGTTTTTATATTTGAAGTCAGCTGATTTTGGGGGTAGAGAAGTTTGTATTTGCTTTTATTCTTTCCAAACTTGGAGGGAAGAAAAATAATCTTTAGCGCAAGGTAATCTGTAAAAATGAAAATAAACAGCAGGCCCCAGGTTTCTGTTTCTAAAAATAATGGGCACAATAGTATCTCTGCCAAGGGATGATGTCATGAAGATTTAGCAACTTAGATTTTTTTGCAGAAAACGAAAAGCTGAGTTGCTCAACAGCTTCAATAACTGCCAGGGGCAGCAAAGTAAATGTCACCAGTTAACCTTTCCACTGCTATTCTACCTTGCTGCTCAGCTCTTCCTCAGCCACCAGTTCAGAATGGTCTTCTTGAAGCATCATGTTGCAGTGCCACTTTGCGAGCTGTTCAATTTTGATTCGACATTAAACAGCAATCAACCTTTTAATGAAACTTGGGCACATCAACAATTTATAACTTTGGCTTATGATGTTAGGATAATAAAAATGTGGCCCTCTGGTGCCACGCATCCTCTAATCATTGTGCCTGGTGTGTTTAACGAATATTTGTTTCTATACCTGCGTGTGGACGTGCATGCATGTTCCCTGTCTCCTACCAATACTCCTGTCTTGATAAAGATACTCAACATGAAATGCTGACTGACCATTTCTGCCCTCAGATGCTCTCTGACCCGACGAGCCACTCCAGAAATTCAATTCTCCGGCTTTCGTGATTTTTGGATAAAAAGTAATATTGCCCAAAAAAGCACACCAGTCTTACACAGAAGCCCCTTTTAATATTATTCTAATGTTAGTGTGAAAGACGTGATTGACTCTCCGTTACCTGCGTTTTAGCTCATGCTGTGTCCACATTTGGCCTGTAGCCATACCAGTCACTGAAGACTGCTTACCTGTCTCCAAATATTTACTTTTAAATTTAGTCCACAAGAAGGTAATATATAGAAGCAGGAATAGGTAATTAGTCCACAAGAAGGTAATATATAGAAGCAGGAATAGGTAATTAGTCCACAAGAAGGTAATATATAGAAGCAGGAATAGGTAATTAATCCACAAGAAGGTAATATATAGAAGCAGGAATAGGTAATTTGACCCATTGAAACTGCTCCATTAAACAACATTGACTGTGTGGAGCTAAAATTCCAGAGTTCCTTCCCAAGCTTGAGTCTCACCTCAAGAGGTGCAGGAGCATTTTGACTGCATTACTAAACTAACAGTAAATGATCTGACCATTCATCCAAGGAGTGAGTTAAAATCCCACCTTGTAACTTAAGAATTCAGAAAAACACCCTGCTTCACCCAGTCAAAATTCATCTCATGATTTTGTACAGCCCTATGAGATCACCCCTCATCCTCCTAAACTCCAAAGAATAAAGCCCTAGGCTGCTCAAATTCCTCCTATGGCTTAGCTCTTGGGTCCAGGCAACATCCTCGTACATCTTCTCTGTACCCTCTCCAGCTTGACATCTTCCTGTAGAACGGTGACCAAAACTGAGCATAGTGATCCAAATGGGCCCTCACCAATGTCTTATACAACTGTAATATGACCTCCCAACTTCTATACACAGTGTGCCGAAAGCCTTTTTGAACACCCTCTCCACCTGTTGTCTCCACTTTCAAGGTACTATGTACTTGTACTCCTAGATCCCTTTGCCACATTCCCCACATTCCTACTGTTCACTGTTAGGTCCATTAAATTCCAACGGCCATTTGTCTACCCACCTGCTCAACCAATCAAAATCCTGCTACGATCTTTGGCAACTGTCTTCACTATCTACAATAACAGGCACTTTTGCGTCATCTGCAAACTTGCTAATCGTACTTTCATTTGAATTATTGATATGGATGGCAATGGGCCCAGCACCAAACCTTGTTTCAAATCACTCGTCATAAGCCTCCAGTCCAAAAAAAAACAAGCTGATAAAATGATCTGAAATTCACTGATCAGGTTTACCACGAGTTAAATTAAACTTAAAATTAGACATACAGCATGGTAACAGGCCCTTTTGGCCACCAGCCCATGCCACCCAATTACACCCAATTGACCTACAACCCCTAGTATATTTTGAAGGGTGGGAGGAAACTGGAAGCCCTGGGGTAAACTCACACAGTCACGGGGAGAACAGTTAAACTCCTTACAGACAGCGTGGAATTCGAACCCTGGTTTCAATCGTTGGTGCTGTAACAGCGTTGCACCAACCTTGCCACCTTGGAATTAAGGAAAAGCTATTGCCAATAATAATAACTATGAAACAACTGGATTATTATAAAATCACTTCTGGTTCACAGATGTCCTTCAAGAAAAGAAATCTGCAGTCTATTTCCAACTTCTGGCCTATCTGTCATCAATGTGAAACAGTTTGGAGTCTCATTCACAGTGACAGGCTCCTCCTGTTGTGAATAAATTAAAACAAAAGTTCAGTCATCCCTCCAAATAAATGAGACGGAAGCTATTCTGTCCAAATCCAGGAAAAACTGTTGAGGGTTGTAAGCATGTCTCACTCAGCCTGTCACTCGTACCTCCTCTCCTCTCCATCAATTCTGTTGAAAACTCTGGCTGCATTGGAAAAGTAGCCAACATGTTAAAAGACACATACCACCCCAGCCATATACACTTCACCTTTCCTCTCATCAGGAAGAAGATTCACGAGTGTAACATCACCTATCTCAGATTCAAGGACATCTCTTTCCTATCGTGATCAGACTCCTGGCTGGACATCATCAATGTATATTATGTTGCCTTTACTCCTGTTCGGCTCCGAATCATGGGTCCTCTACCGGCATCACCTACGGCTCCTAGAACGCTTCCACCAGCGTTGTCTCCGCTCCATCCTCAACATTCATTGGAGCGCTTTCATCCCTAACGTCAAAGTACTCGAGATGGCAGAGGTCGACAGCATCGAGTCCACGCTGCTGAAGATCCAGCTGCGCTGGGTGGGTCACGTCTCCAGAATGGAGGACCATCGCCTTCCCAAGATCGTGTTATATGGCGAGCTCTCCACTGGCCACCGTGACAGAGGTGCACCAAAGAAAAGGTACAAGGACTGCCTAAAGAAATCTCCTGGTGCCTGCCACATTGACCACCGCCAGTGGGCTGATATCGCCTCAAACCGTGCATCTTGGCGCCTCACAGTTTGGCGGGCAGCAACCTCCTTTGAAGAAGACCGCAGAGCCCACCTCACTGACAAAAGGCAAAGGAGGAAAAACCCAACACCCAACCCCAACCAACCAATTTTCCCCTGCAACCGCTGCAACCGTGTCTGCCTGTCCCGCAACGGACTTGTCAGCCACAAACAAGCCTGCAGCTGATGTGGACATTTACCCCCTCCATAAATCTTCATCCGCGAAGCCAAGCCAAAGAAGAAGAACTCCTTACCAACTGATCTCTCCCTGAAGCTCTGCACCTTTGTTTTGAATCTCCCTTGTTGTTCTATGCATGAGATGTCTTGGATGAGGTGCTTGCAAAACCACCTTAGTCACTGCGTTTTGGTGCATGTGACAATAAACTTGAATGTGATCATCCTCCTCTGATGTTCCTTCTCTCATTTTGCTGGGTTGCAGCATCCTTTGCATTCAGTGCTGCACTTGTGTGTAGCTGGAAGTGTGTTGCTTGACTTGTGATCTGCTTTTTTTAAGAGCAGGCTGCACATTTCATACTTCCCTAATGAGACATTTAATTATTAATTTAGATGGTAATAGGCCTTGCACCCAAAGAGCCTAAGCCACCCAAATACACCCATGTACCCAATTAACCTACTAATCCCGTACATCTTTGGAATGGGAGCAGAAACCAGGGCACCTGGAAGAAACCCATGCAATACAGGGGGACCATTCAAACTCCTTACAGAAAGCAGCAAGTTCAAACCTGACGGATTTGAACCCAGGACGCTGTAATAGCATAGCGCTATACTAACCATGCTGCCATATTTAGAACAGCAAGAAGTTACTGCAGCTCAGCAGGAAATTGTTACACTGAGAAACACAGGCCTGTGAGCCTCACAAGTGGAATGGAATTTCTGGACCTGTCTTTTAAACTGGACAGAAAAAGACCAAGCATTCATTCTGTTCACCTTTTCTGAAGTATTGTTTGCTTCATTCATACTGGTCAATTAACAAGGACATTTGCATGTGTTACATATGCTTGAAGCATGAAGTTAGCAGAAAGATTACTTTCAAGGCTCCAAAGGAAGAATTTCCATTTATAGGTATTGAACTTGACCTAGGTTGTTACACATTGCTTTAAAGGCAATGAAGTATTTCTGAAACCCTTTTTTATCATTTGATGGCTAAGGCTCACAAATAACAAAATAATTACATTATTATCTACATATTATGGAAACCTGATCATTTTATGGAACATAGGACAATACAGCACAGGAACGGGCCTTTTGGCCCACAATGTCTACACCAGACATGGTGAAATTTAAACTAAATCTCTTTTGCCTGGGACTGGCAATTCTTCCCCTTGCTCCTGTTCCCCTGAAAGAGCCAACTCCAAAACTACTGTCCTCTTCACTGAGATCTGTGACCTCAATGTCACACATGTATCTCGACTACTTTCCCGTTCCGGTCACGGTCATGGTCACTGGTGTTATTTTTTTCCACTTTTTTTATAGTATCTGCCTCAGAGGGCAGATAGGACCCCACGGCAACAGCTCTATCTCTCACATTGTATTACACTGAGGTGCTAATCCGAATTAGGGATTTCATCCCCTGACCTGCAATCTCACAGGTAAGAGCACTCCCCTTTGAACCCGCACTGAATTGATGTCCTTTGTTGCATCGCTTTCTGTCACAAGGCTGAACTGTTAATGCTATTTCCTTCACCTGATTTTATACCTTCTGCTAAAATTCAACATGTTTTTTTTTAAACTGGTACATCGTGAAAGAAGTCTGTTTTTTTTTGTTTTTTTTTAAATTTTTTATTTTTCACACCATAAATCACAATAGCCATGATATACACTTTTTCTTTTCCACACATTTACAGTGACTTTTTCTCCCTCCCCCCTCCCTCCTCCCAAGCCACCCCCCCACCCCCCCCCCTCTCATCCATTTTAGGTATACAATCTAGGTTGCATTAATTCAGTTAGACAATGTTGTCATTCAACAGAAATACACCAGAAATTCTACTGAGTCCATTCTTTTCTTTTCTTCTCCTTCCATCAACTTTGGTAATGTTTGTTCCCGGTAGGTTTTCGCTATTGTATTTAATGTAAGGCTCCCATACTTGTTCGAATATTTCAATATTATTTCTTAAACTATATGTTATTTTTTCTAATGGAATACATTTATTCATTTCTATATACCATTGTTGTATTTTCAAATTTTCTTCCAATTTCCAGGTTGACATAATACATTTTTTTGCTACGGCTAGGGCTATCTTGACAAATCTTTTTTGTGCATCTTCCAAGTCAATTCCAAATTCTTTATTTTTTATGTTACTTAGGAGAAAGATCTCTGGATTCTTTGGTATATTGTTTTCTGTTATTTTATTTAATATCTGATTGAGATCATCCCAAAATTTTTCTACTCTCTCACATGTCCAGATTGCATGAATTGTTGTTCCCCTTTCTTTTTTACATCGAAAACATCTATCAGATACTGTTGGGTCCCATTTATTTAACTTTTGCGGTGTAATGTTTAGTCTGTGTAACCAATTATATTGTATCATACGCAGCCTCGTATTTATTGTATTTCTCATCGTTCCAGAGCATAACTTCTCCCATGTTTCCTTTTTTATCTTTATATTTAAATCTTGTTCCCATTTTTGTTTAGTTTTACCATTTGTTTCCTCATTCTCCTTTTCTTGCAGTTTAATATACATATTTTTTATAAATCTTTTGATTAACATTGTATCTGTAATCACATATTCAAGGTTACTTCCCTCTGGTAAACTCAAGTTGTTTCCTAATTTATCTTTCAAGTAGGATCTCAGTTGGTAATATGCCAGCGCTGTATCTCCAGTTATATTGTACTTATCTCTCATTTGTTCAAAGGATAAGAATCTACTTCCTGAAAAACAATTTTCTATTCTTTTAATCCCTTTTTTTTCCCATTTTCTAAAGGCAAGGTTGTCTATTGTAAAAGGGAGTAGCTTATTTTGCGTCAATATTAGTTTTGGTATTTGGTAATTTATTTTATTTCTTTCTACATGAATCTTCTTCCATATATTGAGGAGATGGTGTAATACTGGAGAAGTTCTATGTTGTACCAATTTTTCATCCCATTTATATAATATGTGTTCAGGTATCTTTTCCCCTATTTTATCTAATTCTAGTCTCGTCCAGTCTGGTTTTTCCCTTGTTTGATAAAAATCTGATAGGTACCTTAATTGTGCGGCTCTATAATAATTTTTGAAGTTTGGCAATTGTAAGCCTCCTTGTTTATACCATTCTGTTAATTTATCTAGTGCTATCCTCGGTTTCCCCCCTCTCCATAAAAATCTCCTTATTATTTTCTTTAACTCTTTGAAGAATTTTTCTGTCAGTTGTATTGGCAATGCCTGAAATAAGTATAGTATCCTTGGAAAAATGTTCATTTTAATACAGTTTATCCTTCCTATCAGTGTTAGTGGTAGCTCTTTCCAATGCTCTAAATCGTCCTGTAATTTTTTCATTAGTGGATTGTAATTGAGTTTATATAATTGGCCTAGATTTTTGTTTATTTGCACACTAGGTATCTTATTGCCTGCGTTTGCCATCTGAATGGGGATTCCTCCTTAAATTTTGAGAAATCCGCGTTATTCATAGGCATTGCTTCACTTTTATTTACGTTTATCTTGTATCCCGACACTTCTCCATATTCCTTCAATTTCTTATATAGTTCTTTTATTGATAGTTCTGGTTCTGTTAAGTACACTATCACATCATCCGCAAACAGACTGATTTTATATTCCCTGTCTTTTATTTTTATTCCTTTTATATTATTATCTCTTCTTATCGATTCTGCTAGTGGTTCTATAGCTAGCGCAAACAATAATGGTGATAGTGGGCATCCCTGCCGCGTTGACCTGCTTAAGTTAAATTGCTTTGATACATGTCCATTTACTGTCACTTTCGCTAACGGTCCCTTATATAATGCTTTAATCCAATTAATATACTTCTCCGGTAAACTGAATTTTTGCAATACTTTGAACAAGTAATTCCATTCTACTCTGTCGAAGGCCTTCTCTGCGTCTAAAGCAACTGCTACTGCCGGTGCTTTATTTCCTTCTACTGCATGAATTAAGTTAATAAATTTACAAATATTGTCTGTTGTGCGTCTTTTTTTGATAAATCCAGTTTGGTCTAAATTTACCATTTTCGGTACCTGTTCTGCTAATCTGTTCGCTAATAGTTTAGCTATTATCTTATAATCTGTGTTTAGCAGAGATATTGGTCTATATGACGCTGGTGAGTGTGGATCTTTCCCTTGTTTTAGTATCACTGTAATTATTGCTGTTTTACATGAATCTGGTAAGTTTTGTGTCTCATCAATCTGGTTGATTACATCCAGGAGGGGCGGTATTATTAGGTCTTTAAATGTTTTGTAGAATTCTATTGGGAGTCCATCCTCTCCTGGTGTCTTATTATTTGGTAAATTTTTTATTATCTCTTGTATTTCTACTGTTCCAAATGGTTCTGTTAATTTATTTTGTTCCTCTATTTGTAGTTTTGGTAGTTCAATTTTAGTCAAAAATTCATCTATTTTCCCTTCTTTCCCTTCGTTTTCGGTTCGGTATAATTGTTCATAGAATTCTCTGAAGTTTTCCTTAATTTCTTTTGGATTATATGTAATTTGTTTGTCTTTTTTCCTTGTTGCCAATACCATTTTCTTAGTTTGCTCTGTCTTAAGCTGCCATGCTAAGATTTTGTGTGTTTTTTCACCTAGTTCATAATATTTCTGTTTTGTCTTCATTATATTCTTCTCCACCTTATATGTTTGTAATGTTTCATATTTTATTTTTTTATCCGCCAATTCTCTTCTTTTGGTTGTATCTTCCTTTATTGCTAATTTTTTTTCTATGTTTATTATTTCCCTTTCCAACTGCTCTGTTTCCTGGTTATAGTCCTTCTTCATCTTGGTTGCATAACTTATTATTTGCCCTCTAATGAATGCTTTCATTGCGTCCCATAGTATAAACTTATCTTCCACTGATTCCGTATTTACTTCAAAGTACATTTTTAATTGTTTTTCAATAAATTCTCTAAAATCCTGTCTTTTAAGTAGCATGGGGTTTAATCTCCATCTATACATTCTTGGAGGGATGTCCTCTAGCTCTATTGCCAATAACAGGGGTGAGTGGTCCGATAATAGTCTAGCTTTATATTCCGTTTTCCTAACTCTCCCTTGAATGTGGGCTGATAACAGGAATAGGTCTATCCTTGAGTATGTTTTATGTCTAGTCGAGTAGTATGAGTATTCCTTTTCTTTTGGGTTTTGTTTCCTCCATATGTCCACAAGTTTCATTTCTTGCATTGATTTAATTATAAATTTGGTTACTTTGTTCTTCCTGTTAATTTTTTTCCCCGTTTTATCCATATTTGGATCCAAATTCAGATTGAAATCCCCTCCTATTAGTATGTTCCCTTGCGTATTAGCTACCTTCAAAAAGATATCTTGCATAAATGTTTGATCTTCTTCGTTAGGTGAATATATATTAAGTAGATTCCAAAGCTCTGACTATATCTGACATTTTATCATAACATATCTCCCTGCTGGATCTATTATTTCCTCTTCTATTTTAAATGGCACATTTTTGCTAATTAATATAGCCACTCCTCTTGCTTTTGAATTATACGATGCTGCTGTTACATGTCCTACCCAATCTCTCTTTAATTTCTTGTGCTCCAATTCAGTTAAGTGTGTTTCTTGGACAAATGCTATATCTATTTTTTCCTTTTTCAGTAAATTTAGTAGTTTCTTCCTTTTAATTTGGTTATGTATTCCATTAATATTTAGAGTCATATAGTTCAGCGTAGCCATTTTATATTTTGTTTATCTTCTCTTTCCGTTTTTCCATCATTACCTTTCCTCCTTTTCCATTTCTGTTTTCTTATTTTCAACTCTTTACCAGACAACATTCCTACAACATCCAACATTTTCCTTATTCTCCTATTTCTATCTTCTTTATCCCCAATCTCCCCTTCCCCTCCTGAGTTGCCCTTTATCCCTTGTCGGACAACCACATCTCCCCTCTCCATTTGGATTTGCGAATCCACTCGCAAGCGTCAACTGATTTTGCAGTGACCGCTCTTTTCCCCCACCCAGCCCCCCCCAGAAAAGATTTCGCTTTTTATATGTCACAAAGGTCACTCTTTTAATTCCCTCCTTATTCTCTCTATTCCATTACCTTCTCTTATTAATTCTTGTCTATACTCTCTATGTTTTCCTCTAATTACAGATACTTTCACATATGCCCATTGTCTCTATTCACTCTTATACCTCTTTACCCGCATACATATCAATCGTGGTCATTTTTACCCTCCTTACCCTTCTTCATCCCTCAGTCTATTTTTGTCTTTACCCACATACATATCAACCGTGATAATTTTTGCTCTCATTACCCGTCTTCATCCCTCAGTCTATTTTTGTAATTGTTCTGCAAATTTTCGTGCTTCTTCTGGATCCGAGAATAGTCTGTTTTGTTGTCCTGGAATAAATATTTTCAATACCGCAGGATGCTTCAGTGTAAATTTATATCCTTTCTTCCATAAAATCGCTTTTGCTGTATTGAACTCTTTTCTCTTCTTTAGGAGTTCAAAGCTTATATCTGGATAAATGAAGATTTTTTGCCCTTTATACTCCAGTGGTTTGTTGCCCTCTCTTACTTTTTCCATTGTCTTCTCCAGTACCTTTTCTCTTGTAGTATATCTTAGGAATTTTACTACAATAGATCTTGGTTTTTGTTGTGGTTGTGGTTTAGGGGCCAATGCTCTATGTGCCCTTTCTATTTCCATTTCTTGCTGTAGTTCTGGACATCCTAGGGCCTTAGGGATCCATTCTTTTATAAACTCCCTCATATTCTTGCCTTCTTCATCTTCCTTAAGGCCCACTATCTTTATGTTATTTCTTCTGTTATAATTTTCCATTATATCTATTTTTTGGGCTAGTAATTCTTGTGTCTCTTTAGTTTTTTTATTAGATTCCTCCAATTTCTTTTTTAAGTCTTCTACCTCCATTTCTGCTGCTATTGCCCGTTCTTCCATGTTGTCCATTTTTTTTACCCATTTCTGTTAAGGTCATATCCATTTTATTTATTTTCTCTTCTGTGTTGTTTATTCTTCTTCTTAAATCATTGAATTCCTGTGTTTGCCATTCTTTAAATGACTCCATGTATCCTCTAACAAGAGCAAGTATATCCTTTACCTTGCCTTTCCCTTTATCTATTTCACTGTACTCTTCCTCTTCTTCTTCCTCTGGGTTGACCATCTGTTGTTTCTTTGCTGCCCTTTCCTCCTCTTCTTTCTTGTTTCCATTGTCTTCTGTGGTCTCTTCTTGCTGCAGGTGTTCTGCAGCTGTCGTTGCCGGCTGTGGAGATCGACTCCCCAGCTGGTCCCCCTTCCCGTCGGTGTGTTTTTTTGCATGCGCGGTTGCGCACTTTTACTCGGCTCTGTGAGCCATTGTTGTAGTTCTTTTTCTACCGACCTGAGGTAGTGGGGCCCTCTCTCCACAGCGGGCCTCTTCGGACAGGTAAGGCCTTCACCTTTTTCCTCCGTTGTCTTCTCTTCCTCTCTTCTTTCCGTTGATTTTGATTTTTCTCCTTTTGTCTCCATCTTCTTTCCACCTTTATACTCACTTTTCTTTAACTTGTATTTCTGTGCCTTTGTATTTTCTCTTGTTTTTCCCGACTTTTCTGGAGAGGGCTGGAGTTCACCGTCCGGCCACTACTCCATCACGTGACTCCTCCAAAGAAGTCTGTTTTTAATGTAAAGTATGCAAATTCTCCTTTTAATTTTGCCTTGTTACAACTTACAAAACCAAGTTGGTTTTTTTTGTCTGAAAGGTTTTTAAAAGTCATACAAATATATCTGCTTTAATATGTATATGGTCAACTATTGTAAGGTGTGCATTCCCAATCTAAACTTAAGTTACTTGATTCTGAATCTTTCACTTCTTGTGATTTTTGTTTGTTCAGATATTGTTTTGGAGAAAGCCATGCATAAATGCATTTTGAAGCCCTTGAAATCGAACATTTATACAACTTTGATGCAATTTCATACTGCCGACGGCACCTGGAAGCAACTGAAAGAAAACCTGCTCTCCGTGAAGCAGAAAGTACCCCAGGAGCTGGGAGTAATTGCTTCTGTCCCTGACACTGTTACTTTGGAAAAAATAAAACAGAAGTTTGCAAACATGCGCAAGACATACTCTCCTGAGAAGAAGGTATTCCTGCTGCTGAGGATCTGCAAAATTATCTACACTGTCATGGAAAACAACTCAGGTACAATGTTAGTTCAATTGATCTGTGGCTTGATTTAACGTGTTGACTAAAAGTAAATGAAGGGCAAGTGGTTCAGAACTTATGAGAACAACCCACATCTTAATAATCTCATGGAACTAAGTTTGAATTAATAGGGATGATGTGTATCATTATTTGTCAAAAGGTGCTTGATGAATTTTCAAAGGGAGACACTGGCTGAGGATCCTGGGTGCAGAAAAAAATGGGAAAAATCGGGATTGTTTCTAATTCTGAAGAGAACAGGATGGTGAAGAAGGCATTTGGCACTCTTGCATCCCTCGATCAGGGCATTGAGCATAGGAGCAAGGAGGTCATATTACAACCAATCAAGGCTCTGGTGAGGCCATACTTGGAGTAGTGTGTACAGTTCTGAGCACCCAGCTTCCGGTGAGATACCATAAAGCTGGAAAGGATGCAGGAAAGAGTCACAAAAATGTTTGCCGGGACCGATAGTTTGAATTAAAAGAAGAAGCTGGAAAGGCGAGACTTTTCATCCCTGGAGCTTTGGAGGCTGAGGGAACATTGCAGAGGTTTATAAAATTATGAGAAGCATGGATAAGGTAAGCAGTGATAGCCTTCCCCCCACCATTCCCCCCCCCCACCATTCCCCCCCCCCCCCCCACCACCAGAGTAAGGGAATCTAAAAATGAGAGATGGTAGATTTAATTTGAGAGGGACCTGAGGTGCATCTTTTTAACTGTTTTTAGAACCATGTCCATTGATTGCAATGTTTGGCTTCTCCAGGGATGTAAATATATATTTAACCCAAAACAGGTCTTAGCATTTTCTACATTACTGGCTAGAAGAGGAATATTGCTTAAATGGAAAGAGGACTTTTCACCCAATGGTTATTGGCTATTACGTCCTTTCTAAGTTTAGAAAAAAATCAGACATAATATTAGGAAGATTAAGATCTCTTTCGAAAAGACGTGGGGTCCATTTATAGCTTACATTCCTAAATAGAATGATTAAGGTGCAGGGATGCAGTAAATGGGCATGTTTTGTCGGATCTCTGGAGGCCGTTGCTTGATTTCAAGCCTGCTTGAATACCAGTTTCAACCTTGGTTGTGGTTAGATCTTTATAATCAACCTTTTTTTCTTTTTTCCATTCCTTTTTTTCTTATTCACTATATGTTTAAATTGGAATATGAGTCCATGCCTTATTATTTCTATCTGATATGATACCAATCCAAATGTATATTATATTTAATTTATATGGACTTATAATGTATGGTTGTATGATAAAACAATTAAAGTATTTTTAAAAGAAAGAAAAGCCATGTAGGCAGGTACATGGCTAGGAAGGGTTTAGTAGGATATGGGCTGAATGCAGAAAAATGGGACTAGATTAGTCAGTATGGACAGGTTGGGCTGACTCAGCTAAATTTGAGGAAGATTACAATTGGAGAAAATTGATGAGAGGGTACATTTCATTGAGAAAAAAATGTGGATCTAGTTAGTGGGTTTGAGCAGCTTGCTTTCAGAATAATACCTCTTTAACTGGATATTTGACCTGCATGTGATGCTCCCATTTGTGTTTTGGAAAGACAAGGCTAGATGCACCACTCCTGGTGAACGTAGAGTACAAAGGTTCAAACAAGTGACACTTTGCACTTCACATCTCTCAAAAAAACCTATGAAGTAAATTTAATAAACAAACTGGGCTTCCCAGAAGTAGGGGCCACCCAGCTTTTGTGAGTGGGATGAGGGAGTTGATTGTCAGTGTACAAGCTACTTAAATGTACATCTGCATTTCTGTGCCTTTCCATTCAAGCCTGCTGAAGTCCACTTTCCAAAATAAATATTGCAACTTAATCCCAGGGAACAAAATTTAAAATAAAAGGCAGTCTGCATTGGAAAATATGGAATAGAAGTGAAGAGGTATTGCAGAACATAGAAGCTAGGTAGAGTATTTGATAATGTTCCTGGAACTGAGGTTCAATCCTCATTATGTCTTGAGATGTTGTAGAACATACATGAGCCCGAGAACCTTACAGATAGTTTGTCTGCTTTTCACTCCAACATTTTTATCTGTTGGGAGTTTGTACATTTTTCCTTGACCACAATGTGTTCATGTGGATGTTCAGGTTCCTCACATCCCAAAGATGCAACTGCAGGTTAATTGGAACCATAGGATAATGAATCATACTTTTAAATATAAAATTCTGGTGCATTGATGGGGCAAAAGAGTTGAGGGCTTTTTGGGATAAACATACAAGTTGTGCTTGTATAACATGGATGTGCTTTATAAGTTTGACAATCTTGTGCTCTTTAATTTTTCACATCTATGTTGTGCACTTTACAAATTTTCTGCATATGCTTTGCTTATCCTTGTCAAATTCAATATTATTAAAAGAAAGAACCATAGAATACTACAGCACAGAAACAGTCCCATCGACCCTGACCCCAGATCATAGCCCTCTGTACCCCTCCCATCCATGTCCCTTTTAAATTTTTTCTTAAATGTTAAAATTGAGCCCACATTCATCACTTCAGCTCGCAGCTCATCCCACACTCTCACCACTCTCTGCATGAAGTTCCCCCTAATGTTCCCTTTAAACATTTTCCCTTTCACCCTTGACCCATGTCCTCCCATTCTTGTCCCACCCAACCTCTGAGCAAAACGCCTGCTTGCATTTAGTCTTATCTATATTCCTCATAATTTTGTATGTAGGTAAAAAAGCAAATGAATTCAAGAGGAGCCAAGTAAGAGGGAAGCAGTATTAGGAAATAAGGAAAGGATGAGCAGGAATGTCTTTTTGGCGCTACCATGAACCAGATAGGCTGAACAGCTTCCTGTGTCTTTATAAGTAAGCAAAAGGTTGTAGAAATGGGAACAGCAAATGCAAGACATACTCAGCAGGACCTGTGGAAAGGGAAGTGAGTTTAACGTGTCAAGTTATAACTTTTGCCAGAACTTTTTTTTAAAGTGGGAACAAGCTTTTTTGCAAGGGATTGGTAGCTGTGGTTTATCTCAGAATCCAAGAGACCAATATTTTGAGTAGGAATTGCAAGACAAAGGAGGCACAAGGAAAATGTTAACTTTTTTGGTTTAGTTTAGTTTTTAATTAGTTAATGTGATTTTAAGTGCTTTTGGACAGCTATTAATATTTTAACAATAATTTTAAATAATTTCCATTTTAAATACATTAAAAAGTCAAAAATCAATGACTAATGTTGGAGCCAGCCAGTCCCAATGTTGTCATCTGTTGGGTATTTTGGAATGGGACTTCCTCAGTGCTTTGGTCAAGGCCCAGCCACTGAACTCTGGCCAAAAATTGTCACCTCTTGCATCTGGGTCCATGGTCGAAGAATTCGGACTCTAGGTCTGTGAGCAAGATACACCAACTCAAACACTGTTTATGTCATCAAAATGGATTCTATCTCTCAGAAGCTTAACACCAGTGAGTCTTCTGTATTTGAACACAGAACAACTTGAGAAATATACAAAAGAACAGATATGAATATCCATTGTCAACGACATCATTTCAGTTTTCTCAATTATGGAGTCACTCCAATTGTGACATTACATTTGCATGTCATTAATCAGAACAACTATTCAAAACAATGATATTTATAAATTTTTAAATTTAAATTTTGACATACAGCACAGCAACAGGCTCATTTCAGCCCATGAGCCCATGCCTGCCCAATTGTACCCAATTGACCTACAACCCCAGAATGTTTTGAAGGGTGGGAGGAAACCGGAGCACCCAGAGGAAAGCTATGCAGAATGGGGAGAATGTGCAAACTCCTTACAGACAGCGCAAATTTGAACCCCAGTCCTGGTGCTATAACAGTGTTGCGCTAACCAAGCCACCGTAATCGTGTTATGTATAACCATCATCAATTGACCACATAACTGAGATAGAACATCATGGGCTTTCATTTTGACTGAAGCAAGGTGATAATTTTGCATTTTTCTCTCATAAATCAAATGTAATCTTTGATAGTCTAGTATATGAGAATTGTACCTGAAAGTAGGTGGGTTTATAAATTTTATATGCAATCTCAGTTTCAGACAGGAAAGCTAAAATAGCCCAATCTGGCTGGTGTTTGACTTGATTTGGAAATGCAGTTGATTCTGAGTTGCCCTTGGAAAATCTCAGCAAGCAATTGGAAATGAATATTGAGTGCAGACATTGCTTAATATCTGCATCCCGTGAATGAGAACATTTTAGAAGTACAAAGATTACGAGGTGAGGTTTTTGTTGTCGACCACACAAGTTCAATAAACAGATGCAACAAAATTCCTTCTCGCTGTAGCCACACGGGTACACAAGATCTACCAACTACATTGGTTTCATTAAATTATCACAATATGCCAAGACAGAAAAAGAGATAATAAATATAAAAATATAACTGTCACAGTTAGTGCAGGAAAAAAGTGATGTGTCATTAGTGCAGACAGATTTTTTGGTTGTCCCAGAGTAATTTACAGTTAGGGGTTAACCAAAAAAGTCTGCTTTTGCTGGGGTGGAGTGCAATATACAAATGTTCTGGGGAAAATTAGCAGGTCATGCAACATCCATACAAAGTAAAGGTTAACCCATGCCTCAGACCTGGTATAAAAGCAAAGAGACAGGTGCTTGGAAAGGGAGGAGCACAGGCTAGCAGGTAAGAAGTCATAGGTGGAAGGTAGAAGAGAAAGAATCTAAGAAAGGATAGGTGGAGAGGGTCAAGGGTAGCTCTCTGACAGGAGAAGCAAGGGAAGTGGGTGGAATGCTGGAGGAAAGGAAAGCTTAGGATTAGGGTAGCACAGGGAGGTTCAAGAGCCTGATACTTCTTAGGAAAAAAGGCTAATGATGTAATGCACTGTGCTATCACAAGATATTTGGGGAAAATTTCTAATCTTTTTTTTAAAGTAAAATGCTTTAATGTTTATATATTCATGCAAGAGAAGTTTGTTCTGTGTAAGTACAGTACAGTATTTTTCTCTTTTAAACTGTTCATTCTTTTTTTTTTTTATTTTTTATTTTTCACACCATAAATCACAATAGCCATGATATACACTTTTTCTTTTTCACACATTTACAGTGACTTTTTCTCCCCCTCCCTCCCTCCTCCCAAGCCACCCCCCCACCCCCCCCCCTCATCCATTTTAGGTATACAATCTAGGTTGCATTAATTCAGTCAGACAATGTTGTCATTCAACAAAAATACACCAGAAATTCTACAGAGTCCATTCTTTTCTTTCCTTCTCCTTCCATCAACTTAGGTAATGTTTGTCCCCGGTAGGTTTTCGCTATTGTATTTAATGTAAGGCTCCCATACTTGTTCGAATATTTCAATATTATTTCTTAAACTATATGTTATTTTTTCTAATGGAATACATTTATTCATTTCTATATACCATTGTTGTATTTTCAAATTATCTTCCAATTTCCAGGTTGTCATAATACATTTTTTTGCTACGGCTAGGGCTATCTTAACAAATCTTTTTTGTGCATCTTCCAAGTCAATTCCAAATTCATTATTTTTTATGTTACTTAGGAGAAAGATCTCTGGATTCTTTGGTATATTGTTTTCTGTTATTTTAATTAATATTTGATTGAGATCATCCCAAAATTTTTCTACTCTCTCACATGTCCAGATTGCATGAATTGTTGTTCCCCTTTCTTTTTTACATCGAAAACACATATCAGATACTGTTGGGTCCCATTTATTTAACTTTTGCGGTGTAATGTATAGTCTGTGTAACCAATTATATTGTATCATACGTAGCCTCGTATTTATTGTATTTCTCATCGTTCCAGAACATAATTTCTCCCATGTTTCCTTTTTTATCTTTATATTTAAATCTTGTTCCCATTTTTGTTTAGTTTTACCATTTGTTTCCTCATTCTCCTTTTCTTGCAGTTTAATATACATATTTGTAATAAATCTTTTGATTAACATTGTATCTGTAATCACATATTCAAGGTTACTTCCCTCTGGTAAACTCAAATTGCTTCCTAATTTATCTTTCAAGTAGGATCTCAGTTGGTAATATGCCAGCGCTGTATCTCCAGTTATATTGTACTTATCTCTCATTTGTTCAAAGGATAAGAATCTACTTCCTGAAAAACAATTTTCTATTCTTTTAATCCCTTTTTTTTCCCATTTTCTAAAGGAAAGGTTGTCTATTGTAAAAGGGAGTAGCTTATTTTGCGTCAATATTAGCTTTGGTAATTGATAATTTGTTTTATTTCTTTCTACATGAATCTTCTTCCATATATTGAGGAGATGGTGTAATACTGGAGAAGTTCTATGTTGTACCAATTTTTCGTCCCATTTATATAATGTGTTCAGGTATCTTTTCCCCTATTTTATCTAATTCTAATCTCGTCCAGTCTGGTTTTTCCCTTGTTTGATAAAAATCTGATAGGTACCTTAATTGTGCGGCTCTATAATAATTTTTGAAGTTTGGCAATTGTAAGCCTCCTTGTTTATACCATTCTGTTAATTTATCTAGTGCTATCCTCGGTTTCCCCCCTCTCCATAAAAATCTCCTTATTATTTTCTTTAACTCTTTGAAGAATTTTTCTGTCAGTTGTATTGGCAATGCCTGAAATAAGTATAGTATCCTTGGAAAAATGTTCATTTTAATACAGTTTATCCTTCTTATCAGTGTTAGTGGTAGCTCTTTCCAATGCTCTAAATCGTCCTGTAATTTTTTCATTAGTGGATTGTAATTGAGTTTATATAATTGGCCTAGATTTTTGTTTATTTGCACACTAGGTATCTTATTGCCTGCGTTTGCCATCTGAATGGGGATTCCTCCTTAAATTTTGAGAAATCCGCGTTATTCATAGGCATTGCTTCACTTTTATTTACGTTTATCTTGTATCCCGACACTTCTCCATATTCCTTCAATTTCTTATATAGTTCTTTTATTGATAGTTCTGGTTCTGTTAAGTACACTATCACATCATCCGCAAACAGACTGATTTTATATTCCCTGTCTTTTATTTTTATTCCTTTTATATTATTATCTCTTCTTATCGATTCTGCTAGTGGTTCTATAGCTAGCGCAAACAATAATGGTGATAGTGGGCATCCCTGCCGCGTTGACCTGCTTAAGTTAAATTGCTTTGATACATGTCCATTTACTGTCACTTTCGCTAACGGTCCCTTATATAATCCTTTAATCCAATTAATATACTTCTCCGGTAAACTGAATTTTTGCAATACTTTGAACAAGTAATTCCATTCTACTCTGTCGAAGGCCTTCTCTGCGTCTAAAGCAACTGTTACTGCAGGTGCTTTATTTCCTTCTACTGCATGAATTAAGTTAATAAATTTACAAATATTGTCTGTTGTGCGTCTTTTTTTGATAAATCCAGTTTGGTCTAAATTTACCATTTTCGGTACCTGTTCTGCTAATCTGTTTGCTAATAGTTTAGCTATTATCTTATAATCTGTGTTTAGCAGAGATATTGGTCTATATGACGCTGGTGAGAGTGGATCTTTCCCTTGTTTTAGTATCACTGTTTTACATGAATCTGGTAAGTTTTGTGTCTCATCAATCTGGTTGATTACATCCAGGAGGGGCGGTATTAATAGATCTTTAAATGTTTTGTAGAATTCTATTGGGAGTCCATCCTCTCCTGGTGTCTTATTATTTGGTAATTTTTTTATTATCTCTTGTATTTCTACTGTTCCAAATGGTTCTGTTAATTTATTTTGTTCCTCTATTTGTAGTTTTGGTAGTTCAATTTTAGTCAAAAATTCATCTATTTTCCCTTCTTTCCCTTCGTTTTCAGTTCGGTATAATTGTTCATAGAATTCTCTGAAGTTTTCCTTAATTTCTTTTGGATTATATGTAATTTGTTTGTTTTTTTTCCTTGTTGCCAATACCATTTTCTTAGTTTGCTCTGTCTTAAGCTGCCATGCTAAGATTTTGTGTGTTTTTTCACCTAGTTCATAATATTTCTGTTTTGTCTTCATTATATTCTTCTCCACCTTATATGTTTGTAATGTTTCATATTTTATTTTTTTATCCGCCAATCCTCTTCTTTTGGTTGTATCTTTCTTTATTGCTAATTTTTTTTCTATGTTTACTATTTCCCTTTCCAACTGCTCTGTTTCCTGATTATAGTCCTTCTTCATCTTGGTTGCATAACTTATTATTTGTCCTCTAATGAATGCTTTCATTGCGTCCCATAGTATAAACTTATCTTCCACTGATTCCGTATTTACTTCAAAGTACATTTTTAATTGTTTTTCAATAAATTCTCTAAAATCCTGTCTTTTAAGTAGCATGGGGTTTAATCTCCATCTATACATTCTTGGAGGGATGTCCTCTAGCTTTACTGTTAGTATTAAGGGTGAATGGTCCGATAGCATTCTCGCTTTATATTCTGTTTTTCTTACTCTATCCTGCATACTAGCTGATAACAAAAATAGGTCTATTCTTGAGTATGTTTTATGTCTAGTCGAGTAGTATGAGTATTCCTTTTCTTTTGGGTTTTGTTTCCTCCATATGTCCACAAGTTTCATTTCTTGCATTGATTTAATTATAAATTTGGTTACTTTGTTCTTCCTGTTAATTTTTTTCCCCGTTTTATCCATATTTGGATCCAAATTCAGGTTGAAATCCCCTCCTATTAGTATGTTCCCTTGCGTATTAGCTACCTTCAAAAAGATATCTTGCATAAACTTTTGATCTTCTTCGTTAGGTGAATATATATTAAGTAGATTCCGAAGCTCCGAATATATCTGACATTTTATCATAACATATCTCCCTGCTGGATCTATTATTTCCTCTTCTATTTTAAATGGCACATTTTTGCTAATTAATATAGCCACTCCTCTTGCTTTTGAATTATCCGATGCTGCTGTTACATGTCCTACCCAATCTCTCTTTAATTTCTTGTGCTCCAATTCAGTTAAGTGTGTTTCTTGGACAAATGCTATATCTATTTTTTCCTTTTTCAGTAAATTTAGTAGTTTCTTCCTTTTAATTTGGTTATGTATTCCATTAATATTTAAAGTCATATAGTTCAGCGTAGCCATTTTATATTTTGTTTATCTTCTCTTTCCGTTTTTCCATCATTACCTTTCCTCCTTTTCCATTTCTGTTTTCTTATTTTCAACTCTTTACCAGACAACATTCCTACAACATCCAACATTTTCCTTATTCTCCTATTTCTATCTTCTTTATCCCCAATCTCCCCTTCCCCTCCTGAGTTGTCCTTTATCCCTTGTCGGACAACCACATCTCCCCTCTCCATTTGGATTTGCGAATCCACTCGCAAGCGTCAACTGATTTTGCAGTGACCGCTCTTTTCCCCCACCCAGCCCCCCCCAGAAAAGATTTCACTTTTCATATGTCACAAAGGTCACTCTTTTAATTCCCTCCTTATTCTCTCTATTCCATTACCTTCCCTTATTAATTCTTGTCTATACTATCTATGTTTTCCTCTAATTACAGATACTTTCACGTTTGCCCATCGTGGTCATTTTTACCCTCATTACCTGTCTTCATCCCTCAGTCTATTTTTGTCTTTACCCACATGCATATCAATCGTGATCATTTTTACTCTCATTACCCATCTTCATCCCTCAGTCTATTTTTGTAATTGTTCTGCAAATTTTCGTGCTTCTTCTGGATCCGAGAACAGTCTGTTTTGTTGTCCTGGAATAAATATTTTCAATACCGCAGGATGCTTCAGTGTAAATTTATACCCTTTCTTCCATAAAATCGCCTTTGCTGTATTGAACTCTTTTCTCTTCTTTAGGAGTTCAAAACTTATATCTGGATAAATGAAGATTTTTTGCCCTTTATACTCCAGTGGTTTGTTGCCCTCTCTTACTTTTTCCATTGTCTTCTCCAGTACCTTTTCTCTTGTAGTATATCTTAGCAATTTTACTACAATAGATCTTGGTTTTTGTTGTGGTTGTGGTTTAGAGGCCAATGCTCTATGTGCCCTTTCTATTTCCATTTCTTGCTGTAGTTCTGGATATCCTAGGGTCTTAGGGATCCACTCTTTTATAAACTCCCTCATATTCTTGCCTTCTTCATCTTCCTTAAGGCCCACTATCTTTATGTTATTTCTTCTGTTATAATTTTCCATTATATCTATTTTTTGAGCTAGTAGTTCTTGTGTCTCTTTAGTTTTTTTATTAGATTCCTCCAATTTCTTTTTTTAAGTTTTCTACCTCCATTTCTGCTGCTATTGCCCGTTCTTCCATCTTGTCCATTTTTTTCCCCATTTCTGTTAAGGTCATATCTATTTTATTCACTTTCTCTTCTGTGTTGTTTATTCTTCTTCTTAAATCATTGAATTCCTGTGTTTGCCATTCTTTAAATGACTCCATGTATCCTCTAACAAGAGCAAGTATATCCTTTACCTTGCCTTTCCCTTTATCTATTTCACTGTATTCTTCCTCTTCTTCTTCCTCTGGTTTGGCTTCTGTTGTTTCTTTGTTGCCCTTTCCTTCTCTTCTTTCTTGTTTTCATTGCTTTCTGTGGTCTCTTCTTGCTGCAGGTGTTCTGCAGCTGTCGTTGCCGGCTGTGGAGATCGACTCCCCAGCTGGTCCCCCCTCCCGTCGGTGTGTTTTTTTTCATGCGCATCGCGCATGCGCGAGGAGTCGCGCATGCGCGGTTGTGCACTTTTACTCGGCTCTGTGAGCCATTGATGTAGTTCTTTTTCTACCGACCTGAGGTAGTGGGCTCCTCTCTCCACAGCGGGCCTCTTCGGACAGGTAAGGCCTTCTCCTTCTTCCTCCGTTGTCTTCTCTTCCTCTCTTCTTACCGTTGATTTTGATTTTTCTTCTTTTGTCTCCATCTTCTTTCCACCTTTATACTCACTTTTCTTTAACTTGTATTTCTGTGCCTTTGTATTTTCTCTTGTTTTTCCCGACTTTTCTGGAGAGGGCTGGAGTTCACCGTCCGGCCACTACTCCATCACGTGACTAAACTGTCTGGAAAATTTCTAATCTTTAATGTAATTGCATCAACAGGAAGATTATATGGGGCTGATGATTTCCTGCCCATGTTGACCTATATAATCGCCCAGTGTGACATGCCCGAATTGGACATTGAGATTGAATACATGATGGAGCTCTTGGACCCATCACTACTGCATGGTGAAGGTACGGATCACAGCTTTTTTAGTGATGATGGAGAGTGTTGCGATTCTGCTCAGCAAATAATTTACAAGCTTTCATAATTTCCAGGGAATTGCTGACAGACCTGATACAAAGAATTATGCGATCTTGTGAATTGTAATTCTATTTCATGAGTCATTCAAACGTTTGGCAGAGCCATACTTTTGCCATGAAGGGAAGGAATAGTTTGCTTCCACGGTTACCTAAACACGTTATTATGTTAATGAAGGAAGTTGTTACAACAACCAAACAAATGGTAAAATGTTCATTGCCTCCACTCTGAACTTGTGTACAACTCGAGAGAATTTGGAAGAGGAAGAGTTGTAAACGGAAATAAATGGAAAAGTATCACAGTATTCATTTGTAACAGAGTTGAATCAGAAATGCATAGTGTTGATCTAAAATTAAGATAAACCACAGCCACTATTTAATTGTGGTACTATTTATTTAAAAACCTTTGTGCTGAATTGAGTGTAGGTGGGTGACTGATAAAGACAAATTCTCAACCTCTTGCAGAATAAAGAAATGAATAGAGGGAGCTTATTGGAATGCATTCCTGGCACATAGCTGGGGTTAGCTGGGAATTATTTTGCAAGGAAATGGTTTACACATCCTGTTTACAAGAAAGTATGTCACTGTTTGGGTACAAGATGTTCTTCCTCCTGCTCCAGTTTGGCACATTGTCTGTGATACAACACAAGCACTTTTAAATTGGAAATGTTGTCTGATTATAAAAGAAAATCATTGATTTAATACCTTCATGAAATTAACTCTGTGCCACACGGTGTCATTGTTCCTTGTCTATGAGGTGAGCAAGTTGCCTGATCCACTGTTTTACATGCCTGGAAAAGCCCACACACCATCTGAAGATTGTTCACCAGACCAATCACTTGTACAGATAGCGAATTCCATTTAGGAAAAAAAAACCTGCTTATTTAACATGTTTTGGCCCCCTCTTACGGTTTCAAGAAATAATGTCAGAATCAGAATTTATTGTCTTGAAATTCAGTGTTTTGTGGCAGCATCGTAGGGCAAACATTCATATTATAAACCATCGTACAATATAACTATAAACAATAAAAAGAGTAGTGCAGGAAAAGTAAGGGAGTGTCTTTGGTTCATCGATGTACCATCTTAGCCAAACATCTGTGCGTAAAAAGTAGTCCTGGTTTACTGTGAGTGATCCCCAACCTTAAATTTCACTACCCTGAAACAAGCTTTTGACCCAAGACACTGAGTGTCCATTTCCCTCCACAGATGCTGCCTGACCCACTGAGACCCTCCAGTAGTTTGTTCATTTTTTTTCCCCCTCATGATTCCAGCATTCACGGGCTCTTGTGGCTTCATTAAATCCCACCAGCTGACCTTAAAATGAGCAAAATTGCAGTACCAACCAGTGCAATTGTTTTAAGAAACATCCATCTGATTACTTGGGTTTCCTTTGGCCACTCTTGCATTTCCTACCACATCCCAATGCTTCTGAGTTAATGATGCTACAATGCAGCCAGGGGCAAGTCAAGAGAACAAGTTTAATAAAAAGAGGAATGCAGTGGAAAGGGAAATGGTAAGAGCCATCATGGCCAGAAGGAGGCCATCCTCTATTATAATAAGTAAATTAAAAAGTTAAGTGTAACAATGGCAGGGTGTATTTCTTTGTGACAGTAGTTTAAATGTGACTATAGGTGCTGTGACTAAGACTCCATTTACTGTACACAAAAGTATATTTGATAATATATTTATTTTCATATACATAAGGGCATCGTACGTATGCACTGAAATTATTATTTGGTGCAGCCAAATGGGTTCTCTTTTAAAAGAAAACAACCAAAGCCCCTATCACACTTGCATCCCACTAAATTGGCCGTTCATTTTCCTGGGATAGAGTTGGGGTTTGGCTTTTCACACTTGACCGCTCCTAACCGGGACAGTGAACACTTTCACACTTGCAAGGAGCTATCCCTGGGGTTAAGACTTTTCTACCAGTGATATCATGACGCATCAAGTGATGGTGAAACTGCCCTAAATCCTGATCAATGTATTATAATCTTATATTTGAACAAAATTAATCATGCATAATTATAACATAATTCAGCTTTATGTCCTGCACAGTATGAGCCCTTCGGCTCCTGTTGTTGTTGTGGCGACCTACATAAACCTTTATAAGGGACCGTGGGAAAGTGTGAGCAATAAATAGCAATAGCGGACAATTTTTAAACGCTGTACCGCTCAATTTATATAGCATTTGAATGTTTGTAGTGCTATAGCGCACAATATATACACCATGGGAAAGGTGGTAGCACTATCGTGTACAATTTAAACAGCGTGGGAAAGATGGTAGTGCTATTGTGTACAATTTAAACAACGTAGGAAAGGTAGCGCTATCGTGTACAATTTAAACAGCGTGGGAAAGGTGGTAGTGCTATCGTGTACAATTTAAACAGTGTGGGAATGATGGTAGCAGTATCGTGTACAATTTAAACAGTGTGGGAATGGTGGTAGCGCTATCGTGTACAATTTAAACAGTGTGGGAATGGTAGCAGCGCTATCGTGTACAATTTATAAATACCATAGGTGAAAAAGCTATGGTGGACCTGCCCTCCCAGAATGCCATGCGGCAGAGAAGGGGCTCTGTGCCCAGCTGCTTGCATGGAATATTCATGGAGGGTTTCTCTGCTGCATGGCATTCTGTGAAGCCCACCACTGCTTTTTTCCCCACGTTCGTGATAAATTGTGCACTATAAATGTTACCAATTTTCCCACGCTGTTTAAAAATTCTCCGCTGTGGCTATTTATTTCCCCTCTCTCTCTCTCTCTCTCTCTCTCTCTCTCTCTCCCCCACTGCCACTTTCCCATGGCAAAGTTTATACCTTCATTTTAATCATTTCTCTCTGCACTCACACAAAAACTTGGGTCATTTCAAACCCATAATCCAATTAGCCCTTTCACACTTGCCTGACTGCAACACTGGCATCTGCAGATTACCAGGGATTGTACCAGGGGTTGAGATGACTTCACCTGAGCTGATTGAGCTGATTTTGTTTTCACTCTTGGCACTTTAAAGGCCGATTGATGTTTGATACCTGGGATCACTTGCAAGTGTGAAAAGGGCTTAAAATAGCACACATTAAATTATCCCAGTATGGAGAGGATGATAAACATAAAATAAAGATAAATAAATAGTTATAATTACAGATAATGTAATAAAAGTGATATTTCAAAAGTGCAGATATTTTTTGGTAGTCCTGGAGTAGTTCATGGTTAGTGTAGTACAAGAAGGTTAGGGTTAACTATTGGATAAAACTTCTTCTTAAATCTAGAGGTTCCGGTCTTCAGGCTTCTGTACTTTCTGCCCAAAGGTAGCAGTGAGAAGAGGTTGTGACCAGGGTGATGGGGGTCCTTCATGATCTTTGCTCTGTGCTCTTGAGGTAGTGCATCACAGAAATGTGTTCAATGGATTTGAGATTGGAGCTGCGATGAACCTGGCTACGTTTGCTACCTTCTGCGGCCTTTTGCATTCCTGGGCACCTGAATTTCCAAATCAGGCTGTGATGCAACGAGTCAGTATACTTTCCACAGCGCAGATGTGCAGAGGCTTGATGGAGTATTCGACAACTTGCCACATCTCTTCACTCTGTAGAAAATAGAGGCATTAGTGTGCCACCTTCACGGTTGCTTTAAAGAAACATAGAGAAGTGCCACTATCCCAGCACCTATGTCGAGACGAGAAAGAGAAGCAAAAGGGAGTCCCTTCAGAGAGTGTCCTTGGATCCCGCTACCATGTCCTGAGCTTCATAACTTCTGTAACTGCGCATCCTCCTGTCCAGTGCACCGGTGAACCCAAGCTCGAGGTGTCCACATTACAGCCGCCTTGGCCCTGATTCCAAACCCCCAAACCCCCCACTCCCCCCCCGCCCTTGGGAGCCCTGCTAGCCATCAGCACCCTCATGAATAAAGGGTGCAGTTAATTGGACAACTTGGCAGTGAAGGAGGAAGCTAGGGGTTGCAGGAAGATTTCACAGGACTGTGGGGGAGGGAGTCCTACTGGGCCACGGGGGGTGTGTCCCACTGGGCTGCAGAATATTACAACACACAGAAACAGGCCCTTCTGGTCAGTGCTGAACCATTTTTTTTGCCTAGTCCCACTGACCTGCACTCAATCCATAGCCCTCCATACCTCTCCCATCCAAGCACCTGTCCAAATTTTTCTTAAATGTTAAAATTGAGCCAGCATTTGCTTCAGCTCATTTTTTTCACTCCCACCACTCTCTATGTGAAGAAGACCCCTCCCCCCCCCCAAGTTCCACCTAAACTTTTCTCCTTTCACCCTTAACTCATGTCCCCTGGTTTGTATCTCACCTACCCTCAGTGGAAAAAGCCTCTCATAATTTTAAATACCAGTACCTCTATCAAATCTCCTCTCATTCTTCTACACCAGGGAATAAAGTTCTAACCTATTTCACCTTTCCCTGTAACTCAGTTCCTGAAGTTCAGACAACATTCTAATAAATCTTTTCTGCACTTTTTCCATCTTATTGATATCTTTCCTGTAGTTTGGTGACCAAAACTGAACACAATACTCCAAATTTGGCCTCACAAATGTCTGGTATAACTTTAGCATAACAACCCAACTCCTGTACTCAATACATTGATTCATGAAGGCCAATATGCCAAAAGCTCTCTTTACAGCCCTATCCACCTGTGACTCCACTTTCAGGGAATTATGTATCTGTATTCCCAGATCCCTCTGTTTTACCACTCTCCTCAGTTCCCTGCCATTCACCATGTATGTCCTTTCTTGGTTTGTCCTTCCAAAATGCAACACCTCATACTTGTCTCCATTAAATTCTATCTGCCATTTTTCAGCCTATTTTTCTAGCTGGTCTTGATCCCTCTGCCAGCTTTGAAAATCTTCAATGTCCACAAGGCATCCAATCTAAGATGTCATCTGCAAACTTGCTGATCCAGTTTTCCACATTATCATCCAGATCACTGATATAAATGACAGACAACAGTCCCAGAACTGATCCCTGAGGCACAGGCCTCCATTCTGAGAAGCAATCACCCACCACTACTCTCTGGCTTCTCCTGTCCAGCTATTGTTAAATCTATTTTACTACTTCAGCATGAATACTGAGCATCTGAATCTTCGTGACTAACATCCCATGTGAGATCTTGTCAAAAGCCTTGCTAAACTCCATGGAGACAACATCCACACCTTTCCTTTGTCAAGGTTCCTGTTAACCTCCTCAAAAAAATCTATAAGATTGGTCAAACATGGCCCACCACGCACAAAGCCATGTTGACTATCCCTAATCAGTCCCTGACTCTCCAAATAATTGTATATCTGATCTCTTAGAACACCTTCCAATAATTTACCTACTACTGATGGCAGGATCGATGGTGTACAATTTCCAGGGCTACCTTTGGAGCCTTTTTTAAATAACAGAACAACATGAGCTACCCTCCAATCCTCCAGAACCACACCCAGGATAAGGACATTTTAAATATTTCTGCCAGAGCCCCTGCAATTTCTATGAATATTGAGCACTCAAAAGATGACAATTGGAATGCAATCCAGAGAGATAACAAGCATTGAGCATTAAAGGTGATAAGTGTGGTAAAGTGAAAGTTTTGCAGTTAAATCTTGCCACACAGTTACAATATAATGTAAAACACAAAGTCTGCGCATGCTGCCATCATGAGCAAACAAAGAGCTGCTATGGATTCAATGGGTCAGGCAGCATCCTTAGGGAGAAATGGTCAGTCAACATTTTGGGATGGGACTCTATAATTGAGATTGGAGATCTGAGGTAGTCATCTGCAATGAGCAAACAAGGCAAAGGAACATGCAACAGGTTGGAGGATCCCAAGAAGCACATTGGACCAGCAGGATCATTGAGTTTCATGGCCCGAGCTTGGCAGGTGAAATGTTCAGGCATTGAATACATGGAACAGTGGTGAGCCACATATATGTTAGTGTGTAAGGTTCTGGTCACAACACTGGATGTGGTAGTACTGCAGAGGATGTAGAGACAACTTGCGACGACACTGCAAGGTTGCAGATAAATGACTATTTGGAAAGATTGGCTAGGTTTACTAGTAACCAGAAGATGCCAAGGAGATATAATTGATGGGCCTCAAAAGGGTGAAAAAGGAAGAAAGATTTTCTTTTGCAGAGATCAAGAATGTGTTAGTTTTTGGAGAGAAGGTTCCACCATAGTTGCATGGGGGTGGCTGGTAGAAATGAATTTATTCAGAATAATAATGGTGTGGAACTCATTGCTAACTTGGGTTTGAGGTAAGAGATACCTTCATCACATTGAGAAGTTCCTGTCTGACAGTGAAAGGCAAGGGCAGGGAAGTGATGATGAGAACGTGTTGAAGGCCTGAAGAATCCACAATGATTGTATACATTTGGTGCTTATTATTCCAAGCCTTCTCACCGAGATGTTCCTGAGCATTTCTAGCAGGTCGGTGCTGGAAGAAAGATGCAAATTAACATTCTGCCAAATCTTCCACCTTTGACAAATGTTTCTGCCCAGAACCAATTCTCTGATGGAAGTGGACAAAAAGTTTGAGGTTTCGAGATAGACACAGGAGTATTGCAAAGAATGGAAGAATATGGATTATGTGCAAGCAGCAGAGATGTCGTTTAATTAGGCATCCTATTCAGTGCAGACATCATGGGTCAAAGCAAAAGCCTGTTCATGTTCTTGTACATTTCTAGCTTTTCATTATATTTGAATTAGTATCGTCATACAAAACAAGTTGTATAATGGAGACTTCTCTTTCAACAAGTTTCTTTTGCTTTCTTTCAACACCAATACTCTCTATATAAAAAAAAAATAAACCTACAAGCTATACCTTGTTGTAAATGTTAACCTTCACCAGGTGTTCCAACTATATGATTGGTGTCCAATCCTGTACTTTGGCTGCAGTATTTTTCTCAATGAATCAAGAAGGTATGAAGTTAGACAAGAAAGTCTGCAGATGCTCTGATTGCAGTTTAATGCACAAAAGTGCTGGAGAAACAGCAGAACAAACAGTGTTCTTTATGGTAAAGGTTCATAACCAATGTTTCAGGCCTGAGCCCTTTGACAAGATGAGAGCAAAAAGCAGGAAGGTACCTGAATAAAACAGTGGGGGGAACAGGCAAGAATTCCTAGGTAGATCTGGGTGAGAGAGTAGAAGAGAATAAAGCTGGGAAGTGATAGGGGAGGGGATAGCTCTCTAAATGGAGAGGGAAGTGGGTGGGGAGCTGAAGGAAAGGGGACAGAGAGACAGAGATGGGGAGTGGCCTAATGGAAACCAGAGAAATTTATGTTAACACCATCTGGTTGGAGAGTGCCCAGTGGTCCTCTTGTGGCTTCCTCTACATCAGAGAGACAGGCCGCAGACTGGGAGATCGCTTTGTTGAGCACCTTTGCTCTGGCATATCTGTAGCAGGGACCTCCCAGTGGCCAACCGCCCCACTCCCATGCCAATGTGTCTGTCATGATCTCATGCCATGCCAAACAGAGGCCACCAGAAAATTGGAGGAACAACAGGTAATATTCCATCTGAGCACTCTCCAACTAGATGGCATTAATGTTGACCTCCAGTTTCCATTAGGCTCTCTCTCCCTCTCTTCCCCACCCCACACCCCCCCCCCCCGCCCCCAGAGCTATCCCCTCCCTCTATCACTTCCCAGCTTTTTTTCTTTTCTGCCCCCCACCCCTATCCATCTTGCCTGTGGGCCTATGCTGCTCCCTCTCTCCCTGCCCCTCCTCACACCATTTTATACAACCTCTAACTGTAGGTAATGTAGGTAATCTTTACCCTAAAGAATGCTGTGTGTTCTGAAGAGTTTCACCAGCACTTTTGTGTATTAAAATAAGGCATGAAGTTTAAGAATTGAAATGTTTGTAATATCCAATGGTTCATCTGGAGCTTGTAAATTCAGAATTAGTACATTATTAAGGTGAGTACAGCTGTAGTGTTAAACCCTGCTGTTTTACTCCATCTAGGTGGGTATTACCTGACTAGCGCGTATGGAGCTCTCTCACTGATAAAGAATTTCCAAGAGGAGCAGGCAGCCAGGTTACTGAGCTCCCAAGCCAGGAACACTCTGAACCAATGGCACAAAAGAAGGACGACCAACAATAGAAGCATTCCAACTGTGGAAGATTTTCAGGTGGGTCCCTCAAGAACTTACCATGGCTGCTCGGCATTGCGTTTCTGTGGAGCACCTTGTTTTACAAGCTTTAGCCTAAAAATAGAAGTTCCTGTGTTGAGGTGGACTTGAACAATGGGGACCAATTAGAAGGTTGTTTAAATCACTATAATCAAGCCCTCCAAAACTGCTGACACCTACCCCCTATTTTTCTGATAATGTTTGACGATTTAATGTTTACAGCACATGGTTGACGTCAAGTCATATCCAGTACATAAAACACAGCCCTAATGCAGAAAGACTGTAGGTTATGGCCCTTAGCATTGAACGAGTGCAACAATGCAATTAGCGAGCAATGGACTGTAGCATTTATGCCAGTGGTGCCACTTACAGATGCTGTAAACATCCATCCTTATCATAATACTGCAAGACTTGGGGTCATTTCATTTCTTGTATCTGGAATCGTGCAAAAGGGATTTCAGCGTTGGAAAAGGAATGATTTGATCCAGATAGGTTCCTTTGCAGCTGTCTTGGTTTTTAGCAATGATTGTATCTCATTGCAGTGGGTCTCAAATATGGAACTTCATCTGTGGAGATTATAGTGCAATTATCATTTGCATGCAATCAATTATCATTTATAGAGATTTAAGAAGTGATTAGCTTTGTGCTTCTTTCAAGCTGTGCTAAAATGATCTTTCTCTCAATTCACATAGAACTACCTACGTGTGGCCTTCAACAATATGTCAAGTGGCTGCACTGCCAAGACATTACTGGTACAACCGTTTACCACGACAGAAGAGTTGTGTGCCCTGTGTGCAGCCAAGTTCCAAGTCGAGGACATTCAGAGCTATGGGCTCTTTCTCCTTATAAATGACACTTGGCAGCAATTGGCTCTCGACACCTTCCCACAGAAAATTAAAGCAGAACTGCACAGTAGGCCCCAGCCACAGCTTTTCCATTTCGTCTACAAGCGTCTTCACAGTGACCTTTCCACCAATGTCAATGTGGATTCTGAGGAATATAACAGAACTACCTGAGCAAGGATTTCTATTGTCATTTCTATTGCCACCCTGAAGTCTGGTTTTATTTGAGCAGCTAACCTTTGCAGCATGCCAGTGGATGCATGCTCTGATAACCCAGTAGACCTTCGCATGTGAAGCCTTGCCAATGTTCTTGGAACTGTGAGCAGTGCTTTGCAAGAAATGCAGCTGGTTATTGGGGTTATTGCATCGTCTTGCAAAAGGTATTCACTCTGTGTGTGGCAAAGACCAGTCAGATGCAATGCATCAGTAAAACTGACATGGTAGTTGGATGTTTTGCATCCTACTCTTGGACTTAAAAAGTGGGAATAAAATCAGTTTGGGCGCAGGCTGCATAAATGGTTTTATCTTTACAGGAAGACTGTGTTTCTGTGGATCCCAGAGACCTATTAATTTGATAGCAGTTGCTGGTTAACTGAGAAGTTTTTTTATTATTATATTTTTAAGCCAGAATTTATTATTCTTATAAACATCTGGGCATATAAGGTAACAATTAATTTGGGGATTTTTTTTATTATTCATGATGTATATTGTTTTTTTTTCCCTGTCTTGAAAATAATGTGTGTGCTGATAAATGAAATTGTTCTTTGGATCATTCTCCTTGCAGCTGTGCACAGTGATACAGCAATGCTTTCTGTCCTTGATACTATCTGGGTTTCAGTTTAGCCCCAAAATCATCTGATTATGGCATTGTGCTGTGAAATATTACGTGGCCTTTGTGCAGGGAAGTTGTTACTGCTCCAGGCAGACTAAACTGTGTCCAGTTCCACACTGGTGCAGAATTGATTGACTGGAATGGTATCTGGGATAGAGGACTTCAGTTATGTGGCGAGACGAGAAATGTGGGAAGTTTTCCTCAGAGCAGAGATGTTTAAGAGGAGAAATGATGGAGGCCTCAAAACATGGAGAGTTTTAACAGTGTGAATAAGGAGAATGTTTTCCTTATAGATCAGTTATTAGAGGGCATTGATTTAACATAACAGGCAAAGGAATTAAGGTGACTTTATGTGCATTAAATTGCACTAGCATTAGAGGGGACACAGAGGAGATTGCAGACTCTGGAATCTGCAGCAACACACAATGTACTGGAAGAACTCAGCGGGTCGAGCAGCATCAGTGGGAGAAAAAAAATGGTTGATGTTTTGGGCTGCTTTGATGAAAGGTTCCAGCCCAAAACATCGACCATTCTTTTTCTCCCTCTCGTGCTGCTCGACCCACTGAGTTCCGTCCCAGCCACTGTTTCTTCTTACTGTCATTAAAGCATGGAGTAATTAGATAGTAATACTGTTTTCAAAGGGATTTGGATAAACATTTGAAAAGGAGGAAATGGACAAGGGATGGGATGAAAATGGCACGGGTTTGGCTGGCTCTTTCAAAGAGCTGGCATAGGTCTGCCTCCTGGACCATGTCATCCCATAAATCTGTGGAAAGAACACAAGGTGAAGGAAATAGCAAGAGTCTGGATGCTGAACCACTCTAATACACTCAGTGGCTAACCCAGCCTTTTTCCTGAGTGAAACCTTCTGCTTTTCCTGTAATCATCCATCACCTAACCTTGATGAGAACAGTTCTTCATCCAAAAGGAGCCTTAGTATTATAAAGGAGGGCATGAGAAAGTGCATGTGTATGTGTGAGAGAGAGAGAAAAAAAGAGAAAAAAAAATCATAAAAACAAAACAAAATTACATTATTTTTCAGGTCAGGGTGGGCCTCACAATGAAGAAGGTGCACGTGGCCACACAATTAACTTCCAGATTTACCTGTGACTTGAATCAACCTGTTGTAGCCCTTCTCTGCTGAGGTGCCAGGTGATATCCAGGGTAGAAAGGCAAACCCAATATTGTATCTAACTTCCTGTTTTACTTGTATCTAAAGTCATTTGTTTACCTCATTGTATCTTTATTGCAATCAATTACCACTTCACCATTCCATTATAGCATTTATGAGTGCACATTCCGAAACAGTAACTATATATTTTCACATCTGGATCAAGCACTCCTAGGTGCAATGAGCCTATTTTCAGGTACTAGTTTCAAACAGGCATGCAGTTTGGTACTAACTTTGGTCTGAGATCGAGGAGCACAAGTGAGGTCACTTAGGAGGCTTGCTATGGGACATTAGAACAGTTTTCCTGACTCCTCTTCATGGTCAATAAATAGAAGTACCCAAAGTCCAATAAACTCATCCATCTCTGGCAGTGTCAAATTTCTTGCTTGTGGTGGGCCTTGCACAAGTGTCAGGGACAGGAAAATCAGGAACGGATCTCAAACCTCACAGGTGAGAGAGTTCTGGCTACCAGTGGAGGAGGAAGAGACACAGATTTTTTTTAAAAAAGACAAAGGCTTATCTGGTGGTTTCTTCTCTGATTGTCACTGCACTTGAGCATCCAGAAAGCATAGTGACTGGTAAGAGGTGTTCTCTCTGCTACCTTATTGCCATGGTCGCCTTGCTCCTTCGGGGAAGCTTGGGGCTGCAGAAAAGGATCACAGGCCTAGATAGGTCTCCAACTTTTTTCTCCTTACTTTCACAGAAAATAAAATATTCCTTGCACTGAAAGTTTCCTGATGACTGACAAATTACCCTGAAGGAATCTATCATGTTTCTCCTTTCATAACCAGATTGGTTATGGAATAGAATTATTCATTGCATGGGGAGCTCTAAAGGAAGGGATTGATGCTGAAAGACATTGAAGCACATTCAGAATGGAGAAAATGGGATTGAATCAAGCATGTTCAAAAAGCTAATTGAATTCAAAACTTTACATAGATACATAGAATAGCCTGGCAATGATGTAGCAAAAAGTTAGCATCAATGGAGTCAGGATCCCCTTTTTCTGGTCTTTTATGAAGATGATTTGTCATGCTGACCAAGATATTTTTAAAAATGGAAAAGCTCATCATTTCACGTGATTAGTGTCATGGAAGCAAGCCCTTTAGCCCATCTTGTCCATGCCAACCAAACAAGTCCCATTTGCGTACATTCAGCCTATAACTCTGAACCTTTCCGATATATCTACCTTCATAAATGTCTATTAAGTGTTACAATTTTCCCCATCTCTCTCATGTAGTTTGACAGCGACTCCATATAACCACCACCCTCTGTGAAGAAGGTGCCCCTCAGGCCTCTTTTCAGTCTTTCCCCTCTTACCTCATGTTTATGCCCTCTAGTTTTAAAAAGACCACAACTATTTATCTTACCTATTATCTTACCTATTATAAACCTCTGGAAAAAGTCCCTTCTTATCATCTTAAGCTCCAGGGAGAAAAAGCCTAGCCTCTCCTTATAATTCAAGCCTGCCAGTCCCAGCAACATTTTTGTGTATCTTTTGTGCATGTGTACCATCTTAATGAAAACTTTCCTAATTCTGGATAACCGGACTGCATCCATACTCTGAGTGAGGTCTCATCAACGTCTTGCACAGTTTAACATGGTGTCCCAGCTCCTAGACTCATTGCCCTCACTGATGAAGGCAAGTGTGCTAAATGCAGCCTTCACCATCCTGTCTACTTGCGTCACCATTTCCATGCAACTGAGTACCTGTACCATCAAGTCTCTTGATTCTACAACACTCACCTTGCAAAATCTGGCCCAATTGAACTTCCCTAAGTGCAAGACTTCATACTTATCAGAGTTAAATTTCATCTGCCATTCCTTGGCTCCTTGGATTCCTGTTGTAGTTTTAGCTATCCTTGATTCTTCACTTGGAATATTGAATGTCAAAATTAACAGCTATGGAGCCTGAGAGACTTTTTTTTTAAGGTCATTTGCACATCACAAAGCATTTAATCCCACTCGTGTGCTGCTTACTGGCAGTTTAGTTCTGGATATTTGTCAACTACTGCACAGGTATCCTGGAACATACAAACTTATTGACTTCCACTTCTTAGCTGTCGAAAAAAAGCTTCAAAAGATGGCATTTCTGATTCTGCTGACAGGATTTGTGATATTCTTTTCGATTATGTAGAACAGTCAGATTTATAGGAGGGAAACTGGCAGGTGCAGGAGCCTCTTTGGCATCTTCAGCAGTTGGACTACTGATAAATCGTAAGGCAAGTACAAGTCTTGGGAGTTGCTGCACTCCTGTGAGTTACATTCATTGTCTTATTTCTGAATTGCTTTGCGATTTAATTCCCGTGAATCGGCAAGATATCCTTCAGGGCAAGTCTATAGTCCAAGATTGACTATATTTCCAAAAGTTTCATTAAGTTTTTTTTTCCACCTTGCATTTTAAAGATGCATGTTTTGTGTTATTTTACTTATCAGTCCATTTCTAGAAAAGTTAGGGAATTTATGCATAGGCCAGCTCATTCAATGGTTATCTTTGCTTCATTGAGGCAATCGAGTTGTATTCTGAGCCTCAGCAAAATTGACAATTGCCAGTTTGGTACAGGTTATATTATGGGAACAAATTGTTAACCTAAAATAGGCTTGCATCAAGATTACATTTCAGTAGATTGTCTCCTTTTCTTCAAATAAAACAACATTTGTGATTTATATTTGTAGTTTAGAACAGCACTAAACATTTGTATACCAATATGGCAAGAATTTTGGGGTTAATCAATCTAAAAGCCTTTTATACTGTAATCACTTACTGTGCATTCTCTGTACAACTGAGACATTGGATTTTTGCACAGAATAAAATTTGAATGTTCTAGTTATGTAATATGTGTGTATGTTCATATCTACCTGTAGTTATCCTTGATTCTTTAACATAGAGGAGTTTTATTTGTCAAGACTTTCTTTGTCAGAACTTTGAACGTGATCCAGCAAATAGCAATTAATCATGTTTCCAAGCTGTCATATCTCAAAGCTGCCTTCTCCAGGTCCAGTGTAGTCATATTGAAGGGGGAAAGACCCAATCTTCACACATTTCCATCAACTCTTCCACAGATTCATGGAGCTCCTACACACTAGAGACAAACCTGCCAACCCACAAGTCCTTGAGATGTGGGATGAAACTGGAGCACCTGGAGGTGGGTATCAAACCCAGATCACCATCTGTGAGGCAGCATCCCTGCCAGCTGCATCACTGTGCTGCCGACAGAAATGCATTGCACTCACCTCGTCAAATGGAAGCCACGTCTGAAGCAATGGAGCCAGATAGGATTTTAACCCCATGCACAATGGATGAGGACGTAAAATTCCCTCGTAAAGTCAGTATCCATTTTTTGTTCTGATCTTGAGCCTTTTTCCATGTGGAAAGTAACCAATGAGCACAAAAGTAACCATACAAAATTTTAGTTCAGTTGCATTTGGAATACTGTGTGCAATTCTGGTCACCCCATTACAGGAAAGATATGGGGGCTTTGGAAAGGGTGCAAAAGAGGTTTATCAGAATGTTTCCTGGTTTAGAGGGTATGAGTTATGGGGAGCGATAGAACAAACGTCGGGTTATAAGAGCTTAAGGAAATGAGAAGAGACGTGATGGAGGTATATAAAATCACAAGGTGTTGATTGGGGAGTCAGAATCTTTTCCCAGGGTAAAAGTTTCACATACGAGAGGACGTATTTAAGGTGAGGGGAAGGAAGTTTAAAGCAGATGTGTAGAGCTAATTATTTTTACACAGAGAGTGGTGTGTGCCTGGAACAGACTCCCAGAATTAGCGGTAAAGCAGATGACAAAGATAGTATTTTTGAGGCTTCTCGATCGATACATCAATATAAATGGGATGGAAGGATGTTGCTTGAATTGGACATGGTTTTTTCAAAAGGGCCTATTCCCGGTACTATGTGGTTGTACTAGGTGAAACCTTTATCGACAGTCCTGCCCATACATCAACACTTTTATAACTTCAAAAGTCATGATCACACTTTGAAAAAGCATTTAATTCAATGGAACTATTCCAACATAGTACAATATTTTAAATCCTACTTGAACATGGGGTAGCTCAGCAAGTAGAACTGCAGTTCTGCAGCTCCAGTGACCCAGGTTCAGACCTGATCTCCATTGCTGGCTGTGTGGAGTTGGTATGTTCTCCCTGTGATGTCTTCCAGCTACCTGGTTCCCTCTCACACCTGAGAGGTGTGATGGTTGATTGGTTAATTGGTCGTTGTTACTTGCCCATAGCAAATCCAGGTGAGTGATGGAATCTGCCAAGGAAGTTAGTGAGAATGGGATGAGAATAGGATTAGTATAAATACCTGCTTGATGGTGTGTTAACAGACCTATTTCCATGCTGTATTGATTAATATCAGCAATATATTGGTGCCTCTGGTGTTAATATAATCCAAAATCTTTGAACAACATACTAATGGTATGATTTCCTGTTTATTCCTGCTTAATGAACAGGTTGTGTCCTTTAACCCAACTGGTTTTGAACTTCTAGTGACAAATCTATATCACAGTTCCCATTTCTGTGGAAGACATTGCCAGTGTGCTCGATGTCCAAGGGTTATTATTTCAAGGGAGAAGGTGATCAGAAAGCTGAATAGTCTGAGGATGGATAAGACTCTCAGACAAATGGATATTACACACTGGGTTCTGAAAGAAGTAGCAGTAAAGATTGTGGAGGCATTCGTAATTATCTTTCAGGAATCAATAGATTCTGGTATGGCTCCAGGGGACTGGAAAATCACAAATATCACCCCACTATTCTAGAAGAGAGCAATTCAGCAGAAAGGAAATTATTGACCAGTTAGCCAGATGTCATTTGTTATTAAAATATGATTTGCTTTTAACAGCATCCACAAGTCAGCAGTAAGTGTCCAGATTTGGGTGGATCATCTTATTCAAAGGGTATCGCTCAAAACCAACATTATAGGTGGAGATTTCAGTGTCATCCTATACAATGGTAAAGGTAAACGGTAAAGATTCCATTATTGTCACATAATAGTATATTAGAATGCAATTTACATGAAATTCTTTAACTTTGTCTTCTGTAAGGAAGACAAAAAGTTGCCACTTTGTCCAGCACCCCTCATAGAAATGAGGCCCTGGTGAGAGACAAACTCATGACCCCTGGTTTACAAGACCAATGCTCTAACCACTGAGCTACTGGCATATACAGTAAATAGATGAGGAGAACAGGCAAAGAAATGGTAAGTGAAATAAAATGTACATTCATGCACTTTAGAACCATAGAACTTTACAGCACAGAAAACAGGCTCTTTGGCCTTTCTAGTCTTTGCCAAACTATTTTTCTGCCTGGTCCCACTGATCTGCACCCAGTACAGAGTCCTCCCATTTATATACCTGTCCTAATTTTTTTCTTAAATGTTAAAATTGAGCTTGCCTTCATCACTTCAGCTGGCAGCTTATTCCACACTCCCACCACTCTGTGTGAAAAAATGTTCACCCTCATGTTTTCCAGAACTTTTCTCCTTTTACCTTCTCTGGATGCTGCGAGTCCTGCTGAGTTCATCCAGCATTTTTGTGTTTTTAATTCATAATGCTCCTTCCTTTGGTTAAAAATAAAATGAAGACACTCGATGAGATATAGAGGGAGAGAACGTATTCAGATGGGATGTAAGAAGGACCCTCTTTATCCAGAAATATCCGACTGCACTCCCTGAGATTGAAGCTGAGTCACTGACAACATTTAATACATTTCTAGATGCACACTTGAATTACTGAAGGCACGGAGGACTGTGGACCAGGTTCTGGGTGATGGGATTAATATGGAAAGGTGCCCACTGGTCAGCATGAATGAATTGGGCTGAATGGCCTGTTTCCATGCTGTATGATTCCATGATACTGTGAAAAAGTACATTCCTAGTCTGCATTCCTAGAACCAGAAGGCATTAACATCGACTTCTTCAGTGACTGTTAGGCCCATCCCCTGTCTGTCTGTCCCTCTGTCTCCTTTCCTCCAGCCCCCACTCCCTTCCTCCCTGTAACTCTTCTGAGGTCTTTTCTGCCCTCCCACCCATATCCACCAATGACTTCTTGCCTGTTGTCCTGTGTACCTCCCCCTGCCCCTTCTTCCTTCCTCTCCTCCCCAATCTTTTTATTAAGAATCCTGCCTGCTTGTTGCTCACACTTGATGAAGGGCTCAAGCGTGAAATGTTGGTTATATCCCTTTGCTTCCTAGAGATGCTGCGTGACCTGCTGAGTTTCTCCAGTGTTCTTGTGTATTGCGCAGCGTCTGCAGACTTTGCCATTTAATTCCTTGTCAACATTTTGTTTTCCACCAATGAGTGTTTCACCAAAACATTCCCTGGCCTCTCAGTGATTGGATGCTTGAGTGCTTTAATTGAACTCCTATCGACTTTGGGTGCACCACCCTCCACACCCAAGAACCAACTGCTTCACCATGTGAATACAAAGCTAATGAGTTTGTACAAGGAATAAAAGGGCAGACAATTATTTGGATGGGAAGAAAATTCAAAAGTGCAAAGGGACTTTGCTGTCGTTGTACAGGAAAGATTAATCTCCAGGTTGTATCGGTGATGAAGGCAAATGCAATGGCAGCATTCACATAATCAAGGAATAGGCTGCAAGAGCAGGGATGCAATGTTGAGGCTTTATCAGGCCTTACTTGGAGTATGGGTACAGTTTTAGGCTCCTTGTTTAAGAAAAGATGTTCTGGCATTGGAGAGGCTTCAGAGAAGATTCACAAGAATGACTCCTGGGGAGGGAGATCTGGATGAATCACGTAATGTTTCATTTGAATGTAATTAATGCTTTTGGAAAACAGATGATTTTGTCACCATGTGGGAGAATTACCTCTTTTTCTTTTTTCCTTTTTTTTGGGGAAGGGAGGCCTTTTTCTTTTGTCTCTTTTTTCTGATTCCTACTTTTAAAGAATCAGCATGGGGTGCAATTTTGTTGTATTTATAAACAATAGTGCAGAATTTGATCATCTGTAACGTATTGATTCTTCCCTCTTTGTACATCAACATGTAGTTCGGTTCTGGTATTTTATTATACAGAACAACTCTGATTATCCAAAACGGTTGGGACTGGGTCTATTTCAGATAAACTTTTTTTTCAGAGAACTGGTCATTTTTTAAAAACAGCCCAGTAGCAGCAGCAAATTGCTCGTAACAGTGTTAATACAACAAACAACAAGGGAAGACTTTTTAAGCATTAAAATAATGTTTAATACTCACCAAAAAAAATGCTGGCTGTACTGATCACCAACATTTCCCCACTGAAGCCCTGTTCGTGGTAGGAGCCCGAGGGTCCCCGCTGCTGGCCACCGGGAGCCCGAGGTCCCCGATCAGTTCAGCTTCAAAAAATTTTAGATAAATGAAGATTTCTGATTTGTATATCCTTGTTTAACTGAGGATTTCAGAAAATCCAATTTTGGATAATCAAAGTTGTACTGTATATAGCTGTGATTTTTTTTAAACTTTTATTTTGTCTTGTAACTCCATGTGGATTGAAATTTTTTAAAAAAATGATTCCTGGAATGAAGGGATTAGCATATGAAGAATGTTTGACTGCTCTTGGTCTACTTTTTGGAATTCAGAAGAATGAGGAAAAATCTCACAGAAGCATTTCAAATGTTAAAAGGCCTAGACAGAGTAGACATGGCAAAGTTGTTTCCCATGGTAGGGGAGTCATGGACAAGAGGATTGAAGCGTGTCAATTTAAAAAAGAGATGCGGAGGAATTTCTTTAGCCAGATAGTGGTGAACCTCTGGAATTTGCTACCACAACTGGCTGTGGAGGCCAGGTTGTTAGGTGTATTTAAGGCAAAAATTGTTAGGCATCTGAATCATCAGGCTATCAAAGACTATGGGGAGAAGGCAGGCGAGTGGGGCTGAATGAGAGAATGGATCAGCTCATGCTGGAATGGCAGACTGGGCTTAACAGGCCAAATTCTGCTCCTACATCCTATGCTCTTATGGTATATTTAATTTATACCATTGTAGCAGGCATATCTGACCTAGAAAACATAGAAAAACATAGAAAAAACATAGAAGATAGGAGCAGGAGTAGGTCATTTGACCCTTCGAGCCTGCTCCGCCATTCAACGAGATCATGGCTGATCTTAAAGTTGAGCCTGCTCCGCCATTCAACGAGATCATGGCTGATCTTAAAGTTCAGTACCCCGTCCCTGCCTTCTCTCCGTAACCTTTAATACCATACTGAAGAAATATATCTAATTCACTCTTAAATATATTTAATGAACCTGCCTCTACTGCCTTCTGTGGCAATGAATTCCACAGATTCACCACCCTCTGGGTAAAGAAATTCCTCCTCATCTCGGTCCTAAATGGTTTGCCTATTATCCTCAAACCATGGCCCCGGGTTCTGGATTTTCCCATCATTGGAAACATCCCATCTGCATCCATTCTGCCCAGTCCTGCCAGAATTTTATACGTCTCTATGAGATCCCCTCTCAATCTTCTAAACTCCAGCGAGTACAATCCCAATTTGCGCAATCTTTCCTCATAAGTCATTCCTGCCATTCCAGGTATCAGCCTGGTGAATCGCCTCTGCACTCCCTCCATTGCAAGAACATCCTTCCTTAGAAAAGGTGACCAAAACTGCACACAATACTCCAGGTGGGGTCTCACCAAGGCCCTGTACAGCTGCAGTTAGGTATCCTTGTTCCTATACTCAAACCTTCTTGATATGAAGGCCAACATACCATTTGCCTTTTTAACCGCCTGCTGTACCTGCATGCTTGCCTTCAGAGACTGATGTACAAGTACCCCTAGGTCTCTCTGCACTTCCCCATCTCTTAATCTATTGCCATTCAAATAGTAATCTGCCCTCTGGTTTGTATTAGCATAGTGGATAACCTCACATTTATCCACATTATAGTGCATTTGCCATGTATCTGCCCAGTCCCTCAATTTGTCCAAATCACACTTGAGCTTCCTGATCCCCTCTTCCGTGCACACAACCCCTCCTAGCTTAGTGTCATCTGCAAATTTGGAGATATTACATCCAATCCCCTCATCCAGATCATTAATGTAAATTGTGAACAGCTGGGGGCCCAGTACAGATCCCTGTGGTACCCCACTGGTCACCGCCTGCCACTCAGAAAACGAGCCATTTATCCCAACTCTCTGTCTTCTACCTGCCATCCAGTTCTCAATCCACATCAATACTTTGCCCCCAATCCCATGAGCCTTGATTTTGGAAGCCAGTCGTTTATGCGGGACCTTCAGCTCATGATATTGTGCCAACCTATGTAAACCCACTCCACAACAATCTGGTCCTTCCCTACCTCACACCCATAACCTTCTATTTTTCTTGAATACAAAGTGCCTATCTATTAATCTTTTGAATGTCCCTATTGTGCCAGTCTCCAGTCCAGGCACCCACCACTTTCTGTGTGAAAAGCTGTCCTCTGAAATCTCCCTGAAACTCTCCTCCTCTCACCTTAAACAGATGTCCTCCGGTGTTTGCTATCGTCGCCCCAGGAAAAAGATGCTGGCTGTGCCCCTCATAATCTTATTCACCTCACAGTCACCTCTCATCCTTCATCACCCCAAAGAGAAAAGCCCTACTTCTGTCACCCTTGCTGCATTAGACACATTTTCCAATCCAGGTAAATCTTCGCTGCACTCCCTCTAAAGCATCTACATCCTTCTTGTAATGCAGCGACCAGAACTGAACGCAATATTGCAAGTGTGGTCTAACCAGTTTTGCAGAGCTGCAACGTTACCTCACAGTTCTCACACTCAGTTCCTTACTTATGCCATACACCTTCTAACCATCCTATCAACTTGCACACCAACTTTGAGGGATCTATGGATGTGGAACCCAAGATCCCTCTACTCCTCCGCACTAGTAAAATGCTGCCATTAACTACATCCTCTGCCTTCAAGTTCGACCTTCCAAAGTGCATCACTTCACACTTATCTGGATTAAACTCCATCTACCATTGCTCCACACAGTTTTGTATCCTGTCTATATCCTGTTGTAAACTATAACCTTTGATACTATCATTCACACGCCAACCTATGTATTCTGAGCCATACAGAAATAAATATTAACTGCAATGATGCCTCCTCGTGAAATGGCACATCCTTGTTTCCCTGGGAGCTCATTTCTCAGCTTGCCCAGACACTAATGTCATAGGAAGGAGAAATCTTTAATGCCTGTCTTTAAGGTATTATCAAACTCTCAAACCTGTGACTTTCATGAATTTGTTGCCTCCAATAGCAATTTTTTTTCACACAGGCTTCAATGTCTTTCCAAGCTCTTGCTCCTTCACTGAAACTTCTTCACCAAGCATTTTCCAATATTTAGAAATGAGATTGAGAATTGATATTAAACATTTGAGGAGCAAATTCCTCCCGGACAGCCTGAAATCTAAAACAACGAACATCATTTTTTTTTCTACTTTTAGGTAACCGCCACCTCCATCTACTTCAATTGTTTCCATTTATTTTTTTAAACCTACCCCTGTACTTCTCTAATCACCCCCACCCAATAGTGTCTCTCTCTTTTCCTGTCACTCCACCTCTCAAAATTCAGATTAACTGCAGAGTTCAGACATAACATCACATACAACCTTGTATTCAAAAGAGAAATGTAAACAAAGAAAAAAAATGTGCACAAACTGACTGTGCAATACAAAAAATGAATAATAAATCATATGAATAAAAAATAGAGTCCCTGATTGATTTTGTTGTTTAGCAGTCTGATGTTGGAGAGAGATCAACTGTTCCTGAGCCTGGTGATGTGAGTTCTGTGACACCTCTATCTCTTTCCTGAGGACAGCAGCAACAGAGAATCTTTTGGGTGGTGTGGATCCTTGATGAGGGCCTGCTACACTCTGGCAGCAATGTTCCATGTAGATTTTCTCAATGGTGGGGAGAGTTTAACCTGTAATGTCCACAACTTTGGAAGGGCTTTGCGCTCTAACATAATTGGTGCCCCCATACCAGGCAGTGATACAGATGGTCAACACACTTTCCACTACATGCCAAACCTCCACCAACTCCTGAGGATGTAGAGGTATTGATGTGCTTTCTTCATGATGACATTCATGTGCTGGGTCCAGGAAAGGTCCTCCAAGATCATGACAACCAGGGATTTAAATTTCCTCACCCTCTCCACCTTTGATTCCCCAATTGTTACAGGATCATCCACCACTTCCTGCAGTCCACAATAAAACCTTAGTTTGGCGATATTGAGTGTGAGGTTGTTGTTCGTGCTCCATTTAGCCAGGTTTTCAATCTCCCTCCTGTACGCTGACTCATCATTCATTTTATACAACCCACTACGTGGTATTGTCAGCAAATTTATAGATGGTGTTCGTGTTGTACCGAGCCCCACAGTCATAGATGTAAATCTAGTAGAGCAGGGGGCTAAGAATTCAACCTTGTGGTGTTCTGATATTGATGGAGATTGTGGAGGAGATGTTCTTACCAATCCTCACTGATTGTGCTCTGTAGGTGAGGAAATCCAGGATTAGGAAGAGTACTGAGGCCCAGTTCTTGGACTTTGCTTTGAGAGGATGATGGTGTAGAATGCTGAATTGTGAAGAGCATTCTGATGTATACCACTTTGCTGTCCAGGTGTTCCAGGATTTTATGTAGACCTAGTGAGATGGCATCTGCCATAGACCTGTATGTGGTAGCAAACTGGAATGGATCCACGTTGCTCAGACAGAAAATGAAAAGCTTTAACACCACCCTGTCAAAACACTTCATCACTGTGGATGTGAGTTCCACTGGACAGTAGTCATTTAGACAGGTTACGACACTTCTTGGGCACAGATACCTGCTATTCAATTTAATCTTCTGTGCTTCCCCACCTCATTTCCCCCTTTATATACACAATATCATCCCCTTTTTATTTTTGGATTAATAAAGGACCCCGATCCGACACATTGACCGATCACATCTACCCATGGATATTTCCTGGCTCACTGAGCTCCTCCAGCAGCTCGGTGCGTTAGATTCCAGCATCTGCAGTTTTTGTGATTGTCTGATATTTGTTAACTTTTGGTACCATGTACAATCTTACAAGCCCTCTCCCTCTTCCCTCCTCCCCCCCCCCCCCCCCCCCCCCCCCCACACACCATCTGTTGCAGGGAGATTCAAAATCCATCCTTGGCAAAAATAGATGTTTACTGCCTCCAAGATTGTATTTCCAGGCACAATTCTCTCAGTCACACTTGGCAGAATTCCCATGATAAACCCTACTTTAGAAACTTGGAAATCCTAAATTAAAATAGCTGGAAATATCCAGTGCTTCAGGAAGCATCTGTAGGGACAGAAAAAGAGTTAACTTTACAGGTCAATGGCCATTCGCTAGAACTTTAAATTTCTTGTATATTAGAGTCAGAACATTGTGCATCTGTGTGAAAAACACAAGAATGGAATTAATGTAACACAGAGGCATCTGTTCAGTCAGATGAGTCATCATTTCAGCCACTTCCCTATTTCTACATCTGCATTTGTTTCTCCAGCTTGTGAAGTTGTATTTGTTTAAAAATCTTATACTAAGACAAAATTCAGATCCATATAAAGTTATTATGCATTTCCCAATAACCTTGTTTCATGTGGCTGGTTAAATCTATTTGCTTTAGCAACTTCTTTTTCTGACAACATTCTTTCAAAGGCAAGACATCTCAGAGAATTGTGAGTGAAAGGCAGTTTCAATGGAACACTCATCTCTTGAAAACAGGAAGGTGCATATGTGCCTGGACAGGATCTGGGTTTTTTTTTGGACAAGAGGAGGAAAATTTTTGAACCATGACGCATAGCAGTAACACTATATAAACACGGCTCTTTGTAAAGCTCCCATACAATGCAGGGAGTAGTGTGAAGTGTATTTAAAAACATGCCATTTCGCCTAGATTATTCCTTTGCACAACAGAGGATTGAGGGAAATGCTAAAGCACATCTCCTGAGTAAGATTTGAGTAGATGAAGGTCTTCAGAGTTTAGTTATTCGGTTTTTGATTTAAAAAAAAATTAAAGATGGGGACAAGAGATTGAATCTTATTTCCTGAGAGTGTATAGGTGGAGGAGATATATTGGCCATGGAGTTGGCTTTGGAGGAAGAAGGAAACTACCCCAACCGTCCACTTTTAACGGAAGCAGATTACCAACCAATATCAGAAGGACAGCCCCTCATTTTTAGGCAGCTGTTGGTTACAATTTAAGAATTTAGTTGCAACACCTGCAGCTTGAATTTTCCAATGGCTGGATCCATAGTACATGTCCTGTGCTCTGTGTCGGTCCGAAGGACATGGAACCCATTCTCTGTTCCCGTATCTGTATGACATGACACCTATGATTGGCTGTGAAATTCCAAAGGAGGCCTGGGAAAACAAGAGTTCCAATTTCTCCAGTGACAATTTCTCTCCTTTTTTAAAATGATACAGCATTTTTAAAATGATAAGGCCCTTTTGGCCATGAAACCAGTTCCGCCCAATTACACCCAATTAATATACCAAATCTGTACCTTTTGGAGCATGGGAGTAAACCAGAATGTTGTGACTATTTTCTTTTATAATTGCTTAGAGGATATTAGAATGTTGTTTTCTATGACTTGTTAAAACAAATCTGTATTAAAGTTGAGTTGAATTTTCCAAAGTTTATTAAACATTAACATCAGTTGCTGTACATTGTTACAAGCCATTACAACTTTGTTAGACAGTGATAAAACTTTGTTAAATGGTCTAGAAAATTGTTGGATCATTTTAATTCCTTACCATTTCATTGAACAAAGGAAAAACTAACATGTAATCTCTAACAAGCTGTAGGGCCTTGGCTCAAAAACATTGCAAAGGAGACACCCTCAAAGCTTATGAAAACAACATCTTGAAAGCTACATAGAGAATTTGGTTACAAATTCCAATTCATTTTAACCCTTACAAAGGAAAAAAAAACCAAGCATGGTACATAGTCGTCTATATCAGTCAAATTTCAAATGAAAGTGAAAGTCAATGATCAAAGCTTTCTGTTTTTTGTAAAAAACAGATTTTGGTAATTGGTCTTTTCAGAAAGTCTTGATCTGAACTTGACATACAAGTTTGGATACAGGTTCTTTACAGAATCTAGTTAAGACTCCTATATACGTACTGGTTAAATCAAGACCCTATAATCATTGAGAATTTAGTGAAACTTGCTGAAACACCACACTACATTTATTCTTCTGTGGATGCAAAATTCCATGGTGTGGAAAGTACCATTTTTTGCCATCATCATGTTCCAAGATATCATCTGGTACTTTCTCTACATAACCTTAAAATACCATGTCACACACATTGTAGTCTGAATGAAATAATCTTTCTTGAATCTTCTCTTTAACTTCAGTATATGTGGTTCAGTAACACTTCAATTATCAGTGTGACAGATTATGTTGTATTTTATATTGTAAGTGGATCGACAACGAGATAGACAACAGACTCGCCAAGGCAAATAGCGCCTTTGGAAGACTACACAAAAGAGTCTGGAAAAACAACCAACTGAAAAACCTCACAAAGATTAGCGTATACAGAGCCGTTGTCATACCCACACTCCTGTTCGGCTCCGAATCATGGGTCCTCTACCGGCATCACCTACGGCTCCTGGAACGCTTCCACCAGCGTTGTCTCCGCTCCATCCTCAACATTCATTGGAGCGACTTCATCCCTAACATCGAAGTACTCGAGATGGCAGAGGCCGACAGCATCGAATCCATGCTGCTGAAGATCCAACTGCGCTGGGCAGGTCACGTCTCCAGAATGGAGGTCCATCGCCTTCCCAAGATCGTGTTATATAGCGAGCTCTCCACTGGCCACCGTGACAGAGGTACACCAAAGAAGAGGTACAAGGACTACCTAAAGAAATCTCTTGGTGCCTGCCACATTTACCACCGCCAGTGGGCTTATATCGCCTCAAACCGTGCATCTTGGCGCCTCACAGTTCGGCAGGCAGCAACCTTCTTTGAAGAAGACCGCAGAGCCCACCTCACTGACAAAAGACAAAGGAGGAAAAACCCAACACCCAACCCCAATCAACCAATTTTCCCTTGCAACCGCTGCAACCGTGTCTGCCTGTCCCGCATCGGACTTGTCAGCCACAAACGAGCCTGCAGCTGACGTGGACATTACCCCTCCATAAATCTTCGTCCGCGAAGCCAAGCCAAAGAGAAGAGAGAAGGATATGTTGTCAAGGAGATAAATTGTGGTAGGGTTTTAGAGTAGGTCACATACAAACATTTCAAAGACTGGAGCTCTGCTCAACCCAGACAGGCCCGGCTCCGAGTGCCTTTGCAAAAACTTTGAAGAGTGCCCAAGGGAATTCACTAATCGATTGTTGTTTTGAAAAACCACAGATGAAAAAACTCGGAGGATTAGGTTCAGAGCCGCAGGCTGTCTGAGTGCAGTTTGCTGTTCTAAGAGGGTCATGTGCCATTTGCAAGCAGAGAGAGTCAGACAGGGCTTTTTTCTGAGAGAGAGAGAGAGAGAGAGAGAGAATTCAGTTCTACAGTTCAGCAGCAGCAGCTGGGACTGGAACAGGACAAGGAAGCAAACTTGGGGAAAAACCCCATTTTGAAGACGGGTTGTGAGTGCTTAGTTCAGCCTGGTCAAAGCCCTTGTGGTCCATACAGGAGGAGAGGACTAGCTGCTTAATGTTTAACTTGAAATAAGAGAAACAAAAAGGAACTCTGTGGTGACGTGAAAGAAAGAGGTTATCATCTGGACAACCCTGATGGGGAAAGTTTCTTCAGCAAGAAACTGATGTGGCTGATTAGAAGAAATCCATTTGTGTCCAGGAACCAACAAATCTCTTTGAAAACCAAGAAGAGTCTCCCTGTGTGATAACCATTTACCTTTCAAGCATCAAGGCCTGGTGAACTTCATAAATGTTAAATTCTGTGGACATACAAGAATTGTCTGCAATCAGTGAATTTGGAGGAATGAGAAGTGAGATTGGACTGTGAGGCAAATAACTTTTCTAAACTTACACACACATTACATACACGTGTGCTTAGAATTAGAAAGGAGTTGTTAGGTTAAGTAAGTTAATAGTAATAAGTTAGAGTTTGGTCCTGATTTCATGTTTAAAGATAATTAAAAGCAACTTATGTTTAAGTAACCATTTGTCTTGGTGCTGGGTTTGGGGGTCCTCAGGGCTCGTAACATCGGGCATGCATACTTTCCTTTTCTTCAAAGGCAATGTAATGCAATAATAATTATTAACTACCTTAGTAGTTTTTGTAACTGGTCTTCCTTTGAAGGTTCTTGGTCATCCCTGAGGCACTCAGGAAAGTCATTATTGAATTGCTGCTCACACAGCCTATCAAGCTTAACAATTGATATCTTGTTGACATTTAGAATCGACTGATCTTGAATCTCTTTTCTTCCTCCTAATGGGTCCATTAATCATCCAACCAAGCATTGTTTTGACAGTGTAAGGTCCATCTCCTGCACTCCTTATCATATCTAGTAATTCCAGAGATTTTGATACATCTGAACCAATCAGAAACTCAATCTTAGAGTTGATTTTGTAGAACTAAACATTTTTCAAATGCGTCCACAATTCAATGTCATTTTGATGTGGGATGTTTCCTTTATACATGAGCATAGTTTTCTGAGCATTCGCTGTTTTCTGGAAGTTCACAAAAATTGTTACAATCCAGTCCAGCGATGACTAGGCCCAAAACAACTTGACCTATAGTTTAACTTGACCTATGTTTAACTTGACCTATTGTTCTCAATAGAATTTTTGACCTTCTTCCTTGAAGATTAATCTTATTCATTAGCCCCACGATGCTTCATGGAAATTCCTCCTGGGTCAAGAAATGAATAAGTATGCACTATTTCACTTCCTTTCTTGGCCTGGACCTGCACAGGTACTAATGTTTGCAGTTGTTCTCTCCAGCCCCAGTAAGACCATTTGTCAATACCAAGGCTTCAGCACTGTTTCCATCTGCTTCTTTTCTTGTTGTTTGTTCCTTTCTCATTGTCCTCTTTTCCTGGAAGTTCTGTAGCATTTTGGGATGTCTTTGATTAATTTATGTCGCATCGGAGTCACTTGCAGTTTTTGCTGATGTGTCCTTTACACAGACAGCCAAAACTTATTCCATTTTCCTTCAAAAAAGTGATTTTTTTCACTATGCAGCTTCTTTTCCATCAGTACACACTTTTCCAAAGCATGCTTATAGTCACAGAACAAACATTTCTTTGCAACAGGCAAACTTACATTTTCCTTAATGTCTTTATCTGCCACTGCCAGGGAGTGACAAACAAAAGTTTTTAAAATTTTGGTTGAGGATACGATTTGGACCTCTCAACTTCTTTACTTACTGTCTGAGTGCCTTTGATATTTCCATACACTGGATCTGTGACAACGTCCACTTGCCCTTCAATGAACTCCACCAAATCCTTAGCAGTTCCCATTTTATCACATCTTTTCTGGTATTCCACAATGAACTTCTCCATAGTTCTTCTAGCAGGGTAAATTATTTAAAATGATTAGCATAATAGTAGATATATCGAGCTCTCGCAGATGGCCAATCTCCATCATGACGTTGCAACATCCCTCTTCGAAAGAGGGTGTAAGCTTGTAAACCCTTTGTGTCATCTGGTCTTATGACGACCATGAAAGAGCCTTCTGTACATAAGCTGTAGCAATTTTATGCTTGTTGCCAAAATGCTTCTTTAGTAAAAACTTAGTCTTTTCAAATCCTCCTTTCGGGGACGCATGATGGCAGCTCTTTACAAGTTCATGTGGTTGTCCACTTGTGAACTGCTCCAAACAATATAGACAAATCTCCAAAAATTAGCTCTTAATTTCAATACTGCATTCAAAGTTTTTCCTAAATGATTGGAATTGAAGTGGGTCACCATCAAGTGTGGTCCCTGTCACAGATTTCATGGGAAAAGGAAACATACGTTCGTGTGGGGAAGCATTAGTGCACAGCAGAAATCTGATATGGAGGGCCTCCAGGAGAACCTCCTGCCAGCTGGAGTCAGGGAGGCCCTTTGACTGCAAGGCCAGGGGGACTGTCTTCCAGACCATAGCATTGGCCCTATCCGCTTGTCCGTTACCCCAGGGGTTGTAACTGGTGGTCCTGCTCATGGCAATGCCTCTGGCCAACAGGTACTGGTGCAGCTCATCACTCATAAAGGAAGGCTCCCAGTTACTGTGGATATAACTGTGGAAGCCAAATAGAGTGAAGAGGCTGTGCAGGGCCTTAATAACTGTGGTAGCGTTCATGTCTGAGCAGGGGATGGCAAATGGAAAGCGGGAGTACTCATCGATGATGATAAGGAAGTATATGTCATGGTCAGTGGAGGGCAGGGGTCCTTTAAAGTGGACACTGAGTTGCTCGAAGGGGTGAATGTCTTTAATAAGTTGTGCCCTGTCTGGCTGGTAGAAGTGCGGTTTGCACTCAGCACAGAACTGGCAGTTCTCTGTCATGGTCCTGATCTCGTTAATGGAGTGCAGCAGGTTATGTGCTTTGACAAAGTGAAAGACCTGGTGACTCCAGTGTAACTCAGATCATTATGGAGGTTTTGTAGTCAGTCAGTTTGGGTGCTGACACAAGACCCACGAGACAGGGTGTCTGGTGGCTTGTTAAAATTCTCCAGCTGATACAGGATGTCATAGTTATAGGTGGATAATTCTATTCTCCACCATAGTATTGTACCATTTTTGATTTTGGCCCACTGTTCATTGATGAGCATGAACGCAACAGCGTGTTGATCAGTCAGTAAGGTGAATCTCTTACTGGCCAGGTAATGGTGCCAGTGTCATACTGCCTCGACAATGGCTTGGGGCTCTTTTTCGACTGAGGAGTGTCTAAGCTCAGGGCGATGCAGGGTGGGTGAATAAATGCAAATGGCCTGCCAGCCTGATTAAAGGTGGCTCCTAGGTCGAAGTCTTATGCATCGCTTTCCACCTGAAAAGGGATGGATTCATTCACACCATGCATCGAGGCCTTGGCAATGTCGAACTTAATGTGGTCGAAGGCTGCACGAGCCTCCTCCGCCGGGGAAGGACGTAACTTTGATAATGGGATGGGCCTTGTCTGCATAATTGGGGACCTACTGAGCATAGTAGGAGAAAAACCCAAGGCACCTCTTCAGGGCCTTGAGGCTGTGTAGAAGGGGAAGCTCCAAGAGTGGTCGCATGTGGTCTGGGTCCGCACAAATTATGCCATTCTCTATGACACAGCCAAGGATGGCCAGGCGGGTTGTGCGGAACACGCACTTGGCCTTGTTGTATGCCAGATTAAGGAGCTTGGCTGTCTCGAGAAATCTCTGGAGATTGACGTCATGGTCCTGAATACTATGGCCGCAGATGGTGATGTTGTTGAGATAGGGAAAGTTGTCTGCAACTCGTACTGATCCACCATACGGTCCATCTCACACTAGAAGACTGAGATGCCATTCGTGACACCAAAGGGGACCCACAGGAAGTTCAAAGGGAGAGACGCCGCATTGTGTCCGGATGTTTAAAACTCTTTATGCTCCCACTATCATACAAGCAACTCATCACGTGGCTATTTATCGAGGGGAACTCCTCCAGGATGTGGGCAAACTCATTGTCCGAGAGTGTTATAGAGTCCAGGTGGGGGGAAGGTAGCTTGGCTTCCGCCAGAAGCAGAGTCTGAAAGGTCTTGGTGTGCACCCAGAACAGTCGACAAGCAAGCAGTGGGCATGAAGAAAGTTGACCCCCAGGAATAAAGTGGCTGTTGCGGAAACGAAGGGGAATGCTGCGGGTCCCAAATGTTTGAATGCAGGAGCTGCCATCTGCTTTCAGTGCTGGGCCCTGCTTGCCGCAGCGGGTGTTGAGGCCTGCGGGCATTAGGACACTTATCTCAGCACCTGTGTTGACCAGGAAATGCCTGCCCGACAATGAGTCCCAGACATGGAGGAGACTATCACTTGGGCCATCCGCCGCAGCCATCAATGATGGTTGGCCAGGGCATTTTCCGGAAACCCACAGGACGGGTCTCCGCACCCCATCACTGGTGGTAGTAGCATAGATGTCCTGGGGAGTTCACTTGCCTCTCTGCTGGCCTTGATCTTGCCAGGGGCTGTCGTAGAGTTTGCAGATGTGGTCAGCGACAGCGTTGGCATCCTTCTTCGCTCTCCGGAGCATGCCTGGGCAGTGACTCTTCTGTGAACAAGAGCCATATATCCTCAGGAAGCTGCTCCAGAAAGATCTGTTCAAAATGCAGGCAAGGTTTGTGGCGCTCGGTTAGAGCGCGAGCATCTCACTCATTCGGGCAGACGGGCCCTTGCCCCCAGTCCTTCCCTATGCAGCAATTGGGCAGCACACTCGAGCCAGAAGAACCCAAAAATGCGGGTTAGTAGCTCTTTGAAGGCTGTATATTTGCCTTGTTCTGGAGGCTGCCGTAGGAAATCTATGACCCTTGCCACTGTGTCCTGATCGAGGGTGCTCATGACATAGAAGTAGTAGGTGTCATTGGCGTGATGCAGCGAAGCTGGATGTGGGCCTCGACCTGCTCTAACCACATGTGCGGCTGCAACACCCAGAACATCGGGAGCCTGAGAGAGACCACATGGATGATTGCTGGCTTCACTTGATCCGTCATCTTTGGCTCCAACTGCCTGTTGAACTGGTCGGGGTCACCAATGTACCATATGCGCTACGACGAGTGTGGAAGGAAGACACACATGCAAGGAGTCAAAATTGAAGCCTGCTTTATTGCACTGGCAGCTCTGCTTATATGGGCCTTGGCGCTGACGTCAGTGCCCCATGTCATCGGATGGCTGACCTCTGGTTGGCTGGCATTCCCGCCAGAATTCCCCATCTTCCCGCCATGCGGAGATTACCTGGGACGACAACCGATGTCACCCCCAGGTCCAAGTGGTCACTGTGATAGTACAGATCTATCACCAATGTACATAGTGTATATAGTTACTGTATCTAGACTGTGCTTACAGCGATTGGCTGAGAGCTAAGCCACACCTATTGTTTGGGCCTTAAAGGGTTGTGTCCCTAGCCAGGTCGGATCATTCCGGACTGGTCGGCCACCTGTGAAGAGCTCCGGTCTTTTGCTAATAAAAGCCTTGGTTTGGATCAACAAGTCTTTGGTTCTTTCGACGAGCTCTACAATTTTATTAGCAAAAAGAATTTTTTTTGAAAGGGATGGAGCGTTTAACTCGGCCAGAAAAACTTGATATCGACCCACAGTCAGCTACAGCCTTCAAAGCCTTTAACTTCTGGCTGCTGAACTTTGAAAACTTCCTGAGATTCATTCAGGTAGAGGAGGATAACCAGCGTCTAACAGCATTGCTGTCTATGGTGTCCTTGAGAGTCTACGAGAACATCCAGGATGAGACCACTTACACCGCAGCCATAAAGGTACTGAAGGAACTGTATGATCAACCGGTGAACAGAGTTCATGCCCGGCTCATGCTTGCGTCGAGGAAACAACAGCCCGGTGAGTCCAGCAGGGCATATTTACAAGTATTAAAGGCATTGGGCAAGGACTGTAACTGTGTGGACAAAACTGCTGCCGAGATCACTAGCGACCTCGTCCGGGATGCCTATGTGGCCGGGCTCCGATCAAACGAAGTGAGGCTGCGTTTGCTCGAACAAGGGGTAGAAAAACTAGAGGACGTGGCCCGGATTGCAATCACAATGGAGGATGCAGCCTTAAAGTCCACCGAGCTCTCTAGGGACTGGACCCCTCGTTCTGATGTGAGTAAAGTGCCCTTCTACCCTACCCCTGACGGCCTGTCGGCTGCTGCTACCCTGCCCCGTGCGAACCCGAAATGTTATTTCTGCGGGAGGGACAAGCACAGCAGGTCCCAGTGCCCAGCAAGAAAAGCCAGGTGCCAGAAGTGCCTTAAAAAGGGCCACTTTGCTGCAGTCTGTAGGTCTAAAATGGCCGCCAGCAAACACAGTGCCTCGTGTGAAGCTCAACCGCCACTATCCCATTCAAACTCTTCTTCCCCAGAGCTCTCGTCCAATGAGAGCGAGGGCTCCCCTGCACGGCAACGCCTGACGTCACGGAGACGCCGAACCCGGAAGGGGCAACCCACCGTCGCAACCATGGTGATGGCCTGCCTCTCGCCCCCGTGCGGAACACTTGACACTACCGCCGCTGCTGCCGCCGCCACAGCCACCCCCGGGGCCGACGCTACCGCCGCTGCTGCCGCCGCCACGGACACCCCCGGGGCCGACGCTACCGCCGCTGCTGCCGCCGCCACAGCCACCCCCGGGGCCGACGCTATCGCCGCTGCTGCCGCCGCCGCCACAGCCACCCCCGGGGCCGACGCTACCGCCGCTGCTGCCGCCGCCACGGACACCCCCGGGGCCGACGCTACCGCCGCTGCTGCCGCCGCCACAGCCACCCCCGGGGCCGACGCTATCGCCGCTGCTGCCGCCGCCGCCACAGACACCCCCGGGGCCGACGCTACCGCCGCTGCTGCCGCCGCCACGGACACCTCCGGGGCCGACGCTACCACCGCCGCAGCCACCCCCGCGGCCAACCAGGTGCTCACCCTAGCGTCCATCGCTGACGACCGCCAGGGCCCGACCACCGATCACGAGCAACTACAAACCCCACTACTTACCATTCACCTGCCACAACAGCACTTCCGGGAGGTTCTCCAACCTTCTCCTCGAGCGTTGACTACGTCATCCCGTTGCGTGACGTCATCCCGTTGCGTGACGTCATCGCGCAAAACTCGCCTGTCAACTGCTTCAATAACATTAAACCAGCAATGCTCTCATCCCCTCACCAGAGCAATGGAACTGATTAAAGTGCATGGACACTACACCAATTGCTTATTTGACTCTGGGTCAACTGACAGTTTTATCCAGCCAGATCTGGCCCTCCGTTGGGGACTTGACATTATCCCCACTACCCAGAGGATCTCATTAGCGACGAGGTCGCACTCGACTGGGATAAAGGGGTATTGCATCGCCACGCTGGAAGTACAGGGCGTGACGGTCACCCACTTTAAATTATTCGTCCTTCCCCAATTGTGCGCCCCAGTGTTGCTGGGATTAGACTTCCAGTGTCAGTTCCAAACGGTGTCCCTACACTTTGGGGGACCCCACGCCCCCCTCTCGGTCTGCCATCGCCCCACTCCCGAAGCACCCGAGCAACCCGCCCCCGTGCCCCGGGGCCAATCCTGCGGCCTTTCCACACTCCGGATTGCCCCGCCAGCACTCTTCGCAAACCTCACCCCTGGCTGGAAGCCTGTGGCCACCAAAAGTCGGCAATATAGTTACGAAAACAGGCAATTCATTAGGAGTGAGGTGCGTAGATTGCTGGATGAGGGCATCATCGAACCCAGTTCAAGCCCCTGGAGAGCCCAGGTGGTGGTTGTCAAGAATGGGGAAAAACTACGGATGGTGGTCGACTATAGCCAGACCATTAACCGCTTCACACTCCTGGATGCGTACCCCCTGCCACGCATCACGGATGTGGTGAACCAGATCGCCCAGTACCGCATTTTCTCCACTATTGACCTACGTTCGGCCTACCACCAGCTCCCGATCCGCTGCGAGGACCGACCATTCACGGCCTTTGAAGCGAATGGGCGGCTATATCAATTTCTCAGGGTACCATTCGGGGTCACAAATGGTGTCGCGGTCTTCCAGCGGGAAATGGACAGGATGGTGGACCAGAACGGGCTAACCGCTACCTTCCCGTATCTGGACAATATCACCATCTGTGGCCACGACATGCAGGACCATGACGCCAACCTAGACAAATTTCTTCAAACTGCCCGTCAGCTAAACCTGACTTACAATTTGGACAAGTGTGTTTTCCGGACCACACGACTCGCTATTCTAGGTTGTGTGGTGGAAAACGGGATAGTCATGCCAGATCCTGACCGCATGCGTCCCTTAATGGACTTACCCCCCCCACATACCCAGAAAGCTCTCAAACGCTGCCTGGGCCTTTTCTCTTATTACGCCCAATGGGTTCCAAACTACGCCGACAAGGCACGTCCTCTTATCAAGACCACCTCTTTTCCCCTCTCGACCGAAGCCACAGCGGCTTTCGATCGAATCAAATCTGACATCGCTGCTGCGACGCTGCACGCGATCGATGAGTCTGTCCCGTTTCAAGTCGAGAGCGATGCATCCGACTTCGCCCTGGCAGCCACCTTGAACCAGGCCGGTCGGCCTGTAGCCTTCTTCTCCAGAACCCTCCAGGGTCCGGAGAGTAGACACTCCTCGATCGAGAAGGAGGCCCAGGCCATAGTTGAAGCGGTACGTCGTTGGAGACATTACCTCGCTGGGAGGCGCTTTACACTGTTGACTGATCAACGCGCGGTCTCCTTCATGTTCAGCAACACCCAGCGTGGAAAGATAAAAAACGACAAAATCGCCAGATGGAGAATCGAACTCTCCACCTTTAACTATGACATCCTGTACCGGCCTGGTAAGCTCAACGACCCGCCTGACGCGCTCTCCAGGGGGACGTGCGCCAGCATACAGATGGACAGACTACGGAAACTCCATGAGGCGCTCTGTCATCCAGGGGTCACTAGGTTTGCTCACTTTGTCAAGGCGCGCAACTTACCCTACACAGTTGAGGAGATCCGCTCCATGACCCGAGCCTGTTCGGTGTGCGCCGAATGCAAGCCCCACTTCTTCCGTCCGGATAACTCCCACGTCATCAAAGCCACCCGCCCCTTCGAGCGTCTTAGCGTAGACTTTAAGGGACCCCTACCGTCGACCAACCGTAATACCTACATCCTTACGGCCATCGACGAATACTCCCGCTTCCCATTCGCTGTGGCCTGCCCAGACACCACTGCCACCTCAGTGATACAGGCCCTTCACAGTATTTTCACCATCTTCGGGTACCCCAATTCCATCCACAGTGATAGGGGGTCCTCATTCATGAGTGCAGAGCTGCAACAGTACCTTCTGGAGTGTGGTATTGCTTCAAGCAGGACCACGAGCTATAACCCACGCGGTAATGGCCAGGTCGAGAGGGAGAATGCCACCATATGGAGAGCGGTTACACTGGCTCTCCGGTCTAAAGGTCTCCCCACCTCTCACTGGCAGGAGGTTCTCGCTAGCGCCTTACACTCCATCCGCTCCCTCCTATGTACTGCAACAAATGCCACCCCCCACGAAAGGATGTTCCTTTTCCCGAGGAAATCCGAATCGGGAACCACTGTACCGGCATGGCTCACCGTCCCTGGCCCCGTCCTTTTGCGACGCCACGTCCGGCACTCAAAGAACGACCCCTTGGTCGACCGAGTGACTCTACTCCACGCGAACCCACATTACGCATACGTGGAGTTCCCAGACGGTCGGGAGGACACTGTTTCGGTGCGGGACCTAGCTCAGGACGCGGTAGACCCAGCAAACCCCCCAACTCCTTATGCTCCAGGCCCCGTGCCGCAACAGAAGGACCAACAGCACCCCAATGACTCGGGCCACCCTGCCGACAAAACGACTGGGGAATTGAGTGACGGAGCAGTCGCACCCGATGAGCCCGCTGGTGACACCACTCCAGCGACCCCAATCCCGGCACCACGGCGGTCACGCCGGATGGTCAGACCCCCTGACCGCTACAGTCCTTGACCTACCCCTTCCTTTTCATTCTCTCCCTCGTTTTTGTTTTTTTTTCCCGGGTCAATTCTCCAAGAAGGGGTGAATGTGATAGTACAGATCTATCACCAATGTACATAGTGTATATAGTTACTGTATCTAGACTGTGCTTACAGCGATTGGCTGAGAGCTAAGCCACACCTATTGTTTGGGCCTTAAAGGGTTGTGTCCCTAGCCAGGTCGGATCATTCCGGACTGGTCGGCCACCTGTGAAGAGCTCCGGTCTTTTGCTAATAAAAGCCTTGGTTTGGATCAACAAGTCTTTGGTTCTTTCGACGAGCTCTACAGTCACCATGTTTGTCAGCCATTTTGCGAGTGGGTTCGCGTCTCCATGCGCAGGCTGCTACAGTTTTAACATGTTATATACCAATACAAATAGTAATGAAACCAATTTTACATAATAAAAAGAAAACCACGATACTAATCATCTAAATTTCAATCCCCTCCCTTTGGAAGCTACTGGCTTAACACAAACAGTCCACTACTAATTAAAAAAAAGGAAGGTAAACATTGGGATCAAAAACCAGAAACTAATTAATCTTACAAATTTTGAAAGTAATTAAGAAACAACCCCCATAAAGAAATAAAATTAAGATTCATTTCAGTAGAGGAACGACTAATTTTTTCCAAAGTCAAACATGCCATTATATCAGACAATCATTAGGCTTTTTATAGAGGGGAAAAAAAGAGTGAACGTAAAGGTGGATATTCTCCTTTACATCGATTCACCTACCTTTATAAAAAGGCCGATGGTGCATGCTGGATGCGGACTTCGATCCATCCAGGGGGTAGTCTCACAGGTGAAGCAAGTCGTTCCACCTCGCTCCATAAAGGTAATGCCATTCAAGGTGGCTGCCTTGGGGTGGGTTGATGATGTCATGATGACACTGTCAGTCCATGACCCAGAAGCCATCACCAGGAGTCCCATGGTGATTGGTTCTGGGGTTAGGGCTCCCTCCTGCCACCCAGAAATGTCCTCTTCCCGTTCCCCCTCTGCCCCTCGCTCCTTCAACAAAGTCACCAAGACTAAGGAGCAAGAGGGCAGCGTGGAGCCGGAAAGAGTAAGGAATGAACATGCAAGGTGAGTGGGAGTGGAGGGAGTCTGGCCCGAAGAGCATAGAGGCCCTGTGGGGGCAAGGAGAATCAGAGCCTGTCGAGCCACCATGGCCAGAGAGTGAAGGAACCCGGGTGCTGAGCTCCACGGCCAGGAAGAAGGAGGAGAGATGCTGAGGAGTGGACACAGAGAACCAGAGCTGGGGAGTCCAATGGACAAAAGAGGGGAGCAGAGTGAGGCTTGGCATGCCTGAGTTGCAGCGCTAGGCAGAGGAGCTGGAAGAAGAATCAATGGCTGCCTTTGTTACCCATAATCCCCCATGCAGCTGCATTTCCCAGAGTGGTTCCAGCTGTGTGGAGGATTATGGGTAACGATGACAGCCATTGTTTGGCACGCATGTTTGACATAACAGTGATGGACGGTACTACTGTACCAGTCTCCCTGCCTCCCTCAGCTCCAGAAGGCGGCACCCGACACTGCTCTTTATAAAAGCAACGCTGGAGCAGCCTTATAGGCTTTCTCAATAAAATGGAAGTCTGTCTTTTTACCCCCCCCCCCCCCCCCACCACCCCCCACCAAAGGAGCTGGCCTCAAAGTGGCGTTGCTCCATAAAAACATCTATTGATTATGAATGGATGGGACAGCATCTTTCCATCTCATTATTATGGCCCTTCTTGCAATAAGGGAGGCAAGGGCAACTACATGGGATTGGCCTGTTGGCCCATTTATTCCAAAGAGAGCAATAAAAGGATTTGGAGTCAAAGTAATGTTAAGAACTAAAGACCAGGCATGAAACACACCTTTGCAAAAATTGGAAATAGAGGGACTAACCAGAACATATAAAAAGTGTACCTTTTTCAGTTATACATTTGTCACATTTAGAAGAGAGAACAGAATTTAGCCAATTGGACTTTGGAATAGTGGGCCCGATGTGCTACCTTAAACTGTAATAATGAGTGTCTAGCACAAAGAGAGGATGAATACACTCGCTTCAAAATAGATTTTCATGTAGTTTCAGAAAATGGTTGTTGAAAATCCTGTTCCCATAGTTTTCTTTTTAAATTCTGTCTAGGGAACTATCTCTAGAATTTAGAAGTAATTCATAAATGTCAGACACCAGCCTTTTATAATTAAGTTGAAAATTATAAATCATCCCAATCATATTATCCCCCAACTTCGAAATAATAAAAAAAGTTGTGCTGAGGTATGTTAAATTTGGTGGATAAAGATTTTGAACAGTAAAAATATCTAAATATGAGGAATAACCGATATCTTAAACAAAAGTTTTAAAAAATACCTAAAATAGGACTAATTAATAAAAATCTATGGTTCCCAGTATGTTTCCTAAATTGAAACTAGATTCTTAATGTATTTCTAACAACAAAATGATTAGTTAATTAGGAGGCCAAAAAGGTAAAGATGCTCCACGCATAAAAAGAAGAGAATATTTTTTAGAGGATTTAATTTCTGGATTCATCCATCTTGAAACCCCTAAATTTACTTTACGATTAATCTAAAAAGTAATGTATTGTTGCGGCATGAGCAGTGAGAGAGACACAGCCACCACATTGAGGGTTGTTAACTACTGTTTTAAGGGCAGCGCTGGCTCGGTCACCTGGTGTGTGATGACATCACAGACGCTACCTGGGGCGCGCGCCATGCGGGAGATTCATCTGGGGAAGAAACCCCTGATGACGCCATCTTCCCAGGGCTTCCCCGGCCACGTGGCATCACAAGCGGGGCCGGTTCACCTTGAGTGAGTGCGCCACCACGTAACACCCCCCGCCCCAGAACCGGCTACGCGTCCTGCCGCTTGGGTGGGCGGCCCCGTCGCTTGGGCTTGGCTGTGTGCACCAGCTGAGATAAGTCCAGATGGGCCGCCTTCAGACGGTCCACTGTAAAATGTTCCTCCCTCCCCCCAATGTCTAGGGTGAAGGTTCCGTTGGTCCAGTGCAAGACATTGTACGACCCCTCGTACAGTCGCTGCAGCGGTGCACCCTGCGGCCCTCTTTGCACGAAAATGAACTGAGTCGAATCGAGTTCTTGGGGAGGTGGATTGGCCAGGTGTTGTGGTACTGGGGGTGGGGGAGCCAGGGAACCCAGTCTCCTGCGGAGGTCCACCAGTAGGTTTGTGTCGGTGGCTGCAGTTTCGGGGTCTGAGCCCAAAAACTCACCTGGTAGGGAAAGCGGTGTGCCGTACACCATCTCCACCACCGAGGCTTGTAGGTCCTCCTTGGATGTCGTCCTCATCCCGAGGAGGACCCAGGGTAGCTCATCCGTCCAATCTGGTCCGGAGAGCCTGGCCATGAGTGATGCCTTCAGGTGCCTGTGGAACCTCTCCACCAACCCGTTGGACTGCAGGTGGTATGCCATAGTGTGGTGGAGCTTCACCCCCCAGGAGTGTCACCATCTGGGTCCACAGGGCGGATGTGAAATGTGCACCCCTGTCGCTAGTAATGTGCTCTGGGTCTCCAAATGTGCCAGAGTCCTGGCACACGTCTCCACAGAGGCTTCCTTAATCGGGATAGCCTCAGGCCACCTTGTGGCGCAGTTGACCATCGTGAGGAGGTAACAAGCCTCCCTTGACATCGGCAGGGGTCCAACGATATCAACGTTGATGTGTTGGAACCTGCGAGCGGCTGAGTCAAAGTTCTGTATGGGAGCCTGCGTGTGTCGGTGGACTTTGGAGGTCTGGCACCTGGTTCAGTTCCTGGTGAGCTCTGTTACATCTCTCTTGAGCCCATGCCACACGAAACGCTCTGCGACCATACGCACTGTCATCTTCACAGCTGGGTGCTGAAGACCCTTTCTCTCCAGTGCGGCGGGACAACCGGACGCAGCGTACCTGTTGACATATCGAAGAGCAGTGTGTCCAGGATATGGGGCAACTGGACATACTCGAGTTTGAGGCCCAAGATGGCGGTCCGCAAGGCCTGCATCTCCGCAACGTTCCTCTGGGCCTGGAGCAGTTGAGCATAATCTAGGCCGGGGGCGAGAGTGTTGATGGCGGGTTGTGAGAGTGCATCCGCCACCACGTTGTCCTTACCAGCCCTGTGTTGGATGTCAGTCGTGAACTCCGACGTGTACGAGAGGTGGCGCTGTTTTCTGGCAGACCACAGATCCTTGGCCATTGCCAGTGCCTGGGTGAGGGGCTTGTGTTCCGTGAAGACTGTGAACGGCCTGCCCTCGAGGAAGTAGCAAAAGTGGCGGATGGCCAAGTACAGCGCCAGGAGCTCCCATTCGGAGGCGCTATATTTGAGTTCTGGTGGGCGCAGCTGCTTGCTGAAAAAGGCCAGCGGGCGCCAGTGTCCATCAAGCCACTGTTCCAGGATTCCCCCCCCCCCCCCCACTGCCATAGCTGAGGCGTCCATGGAGAGTGCCGTGTGCGCCTCTGGCTGTGGGTGCACTGGTAGTGTCACATTGGCTAGGGCCTCCTTCGTCGCGACAAAAGCCTTATTTGCCTCTTCCGGCCAGGATAGAGCCTTTTCTTTGATGGCTATCAGTGTGAACAATGAGCACATGGTGCAACCAGCTCTGGGGATGAAACGATGGTAAAAGTTCACCATCCCCACGAACTCCTGAAGGCCTTTTAGGGTGGGGGGTTTGGGAAACATTGCACGGCCACCACCTTCTCCAGCGCTGGTGCGGCCCCAGCCGCTGATATGGTGTTCCCCAAGAATTGGAGGGTCTCCTTGCCGAACTGACATTTGGCCATGTTAACCGTGAGGCCAAAATCCACCAGGCAAGCAAAGAGGGTGTGGCGGTGGGCTTTGTGTTCATCGTGACTGCAACTGGCAATGAGTATATCATCCAGGTAAATTAACACAGAGACCAAATCCCTCCCTACTGCGTCAATGAGGCGCTGGAACATTTGGGCCATCTTCTTTAGGCTGAAGGGCATACGCAGGAACTCGAAGAGGCCGAAAGGGGTGATAATGGCCGTCTTACCCACATCGTCTGGATCCTCCGGGATTTGATGGTATCCCCGTACAAAGTCCATCTTGGAGAAGATCCGTGCACCGTGGAGGTTGGCAGAGAAATCCTGTATGTGGGGCACCGGGTATCTGTTGGGGGTGGTTGCTTCGTTCAACCGAAGATAGTCCCCGCATGGTCTCCAGCCCCCAGATGATTTCGGGACCAAATGGAGCAGTGATTCCCAGGCACTGTCTGAGCACCTGATGATTCCGAGTTCTTGGAGTCTGGAGAACTCCTCCTTTGCTTGCTGGAGCTTCTCATGTGGTAGCCGTCTGGATTAGCATGCAGCGGAGGGTCTTGAGTGGCGATGTGGTGGAAGACCCCATGCTGGGGCATGGCAGTGTTGAACCATGGCTCTAGGATGGCAGGGAACTTGCAGAGAATGTCGGCGAACTCATCTCTGGCAGCGGCTATGGCAGCAATTTCGGGCCTGGAGGAATCTGCTGTGTCCAGTCGTGTGGAGTGGAACGTTCAGCTGTTGACCAGCCTCTTGTCCTTCATGTCGACCAGGAGACCGTGAGCCCTCAGGAAGTTGGCCCCAACAGCACAGTGCCCATGGAGGCTAGTATGAACCTCCAGTGGAACTTCTCCCTCCCAATCTGTGGGTGCCGTAGGTCCTGATGGTGGAGCCGTTGGCCGCCCTCAAGGTTGGTCCGCAAGATCGGGTGTGAAGTGCCAGTTGATGAAGTAGACAAACACGATATGGTCAAACAATAATCATGTTTTTTATTACAGAAACTCATGGTACAATAATGAAAGACAATAGGTACATATACAGTTATACTGAAGGGGAGTGTCCTTAACAGTAGAGATAATGCACAGCCAATGTTAGTACAGCAAAGCTTGCTAGAGGGGAGACATTCATGATGAAGCGTGAAATGTGGTCAAACTGAAGGTAGAGTACATCGTTAATAACATTATTATTAACAGTATGGAATAACAGAGGGACTTTGGAGTCCAAATCAATGGACCTCTCAATGTTACTATACAGGTTGATAGGGCAGTTAAAAAAGTTTATGGTATGCTGGCCAAAAGCCGTGAAGTAATGTTGCAGTTCTATAAAACTCTGGTTAGACCACACTTGGAATATTGTGTTAAATTCTGGTCACCTCCTTACAGGACAGATGTGGAAGCTATGGAGAGGGTGCAGAGGAGATTTATCAGGATTTTGCCTGGATTAGAGAATATGTCTTATGAGGTAAAGTTAATAGAGCTAAGGCTTTTTTTCTTTGGAGTGAAGAAGGATGTGAGGTGAATTTATAGTGGTCGACATGATTGAGAGGAGATGTCAAGGGTAAATTTTTTACTCAGAGGTAAGTGAGTGCCTGGAATACATTGCCAAGGTGGTGGTGGAGGCTGCTACAATTGGGACAGGCACATGGATGCAAGACAAATAGATGGTTATGGGTGTGAGGTAGGGAAGATTTAGTTTGTTGAGTAGGTTTATATTGGTTGACACAACATCATGGGTCAAATGGCCTGTATTGTTCTGTGATGTTCTATGGTCTATCAGGATGCTCTTCATTGACTACAGTTCAGCATTCAACAGTATCATCCCCTCAAAACTAATCGGCGAACTCCAAGACCTGGGCCTGAATACCCCACTGTGTAATTGGATCCTGGATTTCCTTACCTCCAGACCCCAGTCAGTGCAGATTGGCAAGAACATCACTTCCACAATCTCCATCAGCCCCAGAACACCAAAGGTGATGCATACTTATTCCCTGATCTACTCGCTTTACATCCATGACTGTGTGGTTCAGTATGACAACAGCATCTACAAATTCCTTGATGATACCACAGTCGTGGGTATATAGAAAGGAGCGATAAGTCAGCATATGGAGGGAGATTAAAAATGTGGCTGAATGATGCACTAACAACAGCCTCACACTCAGTGTCACCAAGACCAAGGAATTGGTTGTAGACTTTAGGAAGGGAAAACCAGAGGTGTACAATCCCGTGATCACTAGGGGATCAGAAGTGGACAGGGTGAGCAAATGTAAATTCTTGGGAGTCATTATTTTGGAGGATCTTTCCTAGACTCAACATACTAATGTCATCATTAAGAAAGCACATCAGCACCTCTATTTCTTCATGAGTTTGCGGAGGTTTGGTGTGACATTGGAAATGCTGTAGAACTTCTACAGATGTGAGGTGGAAAGTGTGCTAACTGGCTGCATGGGAGCACCAATACCACTGAGCAGAAAGTCCCACAATAGGTAGTGGACAAAGCTTCATACATCATATGCAAAACTCTCCCCATTTTTGAGAAAATCTACATGAAATGCTGCTGTCAGAGAACAGGAGCAATCATCATGGACCCAGGAATGCTCTTTTCTCACCTCTGTAGCGGTGTAGGTGCCACAAGACTCATGTTACCAGGCTCAGGTTCAGTTCCTACCCCTCCTACAACAGACTCAATCTGAGGCTCATTTAAGGACTCCTACTTTGCACATATTTATTATTGAATGCAGTAAAGCCACTAGTATCCAGTACCTATTGGGATTGGTAGATGCTGAATGAGAATTTGCCATTTGTTTGAAACTGTGTGTTGGATGAATTGGCGAACTGACCACTTGGGGACACCCTTTATAACTTTTGTATTTTTTACTTATTTATTTTCCATGATTTTTTGCCGATTGCTTGAGGCTGCCAGTTACTTGAATTCCAGATAATGGGGATTTTACTCTATTTTTTAAAAATGCATTGCACAATCAGTTTGTTTACATTTATTTGTTTATCTTTTTATCTTTTGTATATGTATCTTTCTTCTTGAGTACAGTTTACAGTTACATACAAGCAGAAATTCTGCCGAGTCCACAGGATAAAGGATCTCAGGGTTTTATGTGATGTCATGTATGGACTCTGACCATAAATTTGAACTTTGAATTAACTGAGAGCTGCACATTACCACTTCATGTTCGTAAGTGGCAATAGAATCAAAGAAAGATGATGAATGTGTATGAAAAAACGGGCACATGGAAATAGGGAGTGGAAATGGGACTGATGGGATTAAGCTGATGGGAGATCAAGATAGTCTTCTAGGTGAGGAAGTGAGATGCACTGTGTGTTGAACTCAACATACTTCAATAATAATAGTTAATTGCTCTTGTGAATAATTTATCCTTGGGTGTTGGGAAGATAGCGTTAGAATTTCCTATGATGTTGGGTCAGGAAGGAATCAGAGGCTCTTCAATTTCCAGTGACCACAATACAGCTGACAGTTAGATTTAAACAGGCAATGTAGACTTCACTTCAGTCAATAAAAAAAAAACTGCAGGAAGTGTGCAATGCCAGACAATATGAAATAAAGCCAGTGATGTGACATTGCAATGTTTTCAAAGTTGTTTTCTTTCACTGAAGCTCTGCTGTGAATGTCAGAATCTGTAAGTGGTATGAAGTGCAGGTCACTTGTAATTCATTTGGGTGCAACACAGCAAAGGCTTGTTTGCATCCATTTAAAAGCCTTCTTAAGGCATGGCAGAGGTGCCCTCTTGTGTTAGTAGCTCTGGCTCCTGTTTGATGTTGATTTAAGTTAGAGGTCTCCAAAGTGGTTGATATTGACCCAAGATAAAGATCAATGGGACTATCCAGGAGGTCGATAAATGCAGGGGGTCAATAACACTGGGGAGTGCCTCCCCATTCCCTCACCCAGTCCAGCACAGCTGCCACCACACTCTTTCTCCCCCTCTCCACCCGCAAGCATGGGGTGGGGGAGGGGGGCTTACCTGCCATGAACCTTTGTGTGCTACCATCGTGCTTCCCTCTCATCGTGCATGCGCCAGCTGGCATTTTGAGTGTTGCTATCATATTTCCCCTTCATTGTGCATGTGCTGGCCGGCCACGCACAGCCTGCGTACCCCGGGACTTTTCATTTATCAGTTAAGTGCTCTTTTTACCCCTTAATTTGTCTTCTATTTGGGGGTGTAGGGCCTATACCCCCAAAATGGAGGACAAATTAATATCTGGTTCGAGGTGGTGCTGGACGTAGGACAAAAGACTCAAAAGCCTGTTTCTGACCTAAAACCAGATATCTGGCCACCCTACCCAGCACCCCCACCCCCATCCAGCCCTCCCCCCCTCAGCCCCCGTCCAGCCCATACCTCTCCTGTCCTGTTCAACACCGAGATTCCAAGCCTGGGGGTCGATAAGGGACTACTCAGTCCCTGAAGGGGTCGATGGCCTAAAAATTTTGGGGACTCCTGATTTAAGTTGAACTCAGAGATAGAAGTGGAATTGTGCTTGCTTCTTTAAAGGAAGTTTTTTTTCCCTGTGGCCTGTTGCAATGCACTGGTCTTATTTTGCATAAGTTATTAGTGAAGTGCTCCAGGAAGACGTTGCTTCAATCAGCAGGCTACACAAAGAAGCATTTTGAGTCTTAAAGCATGTGGTATCCAGAAGCCATTTGAGGGTGAGTCAGCCTCTGGTACCAGGCTAGATTTAAAATTACAGTGCCACTCAATCTTTTTATGAGAGCTGGTAACCCAACTCCCAATAGCTTAGCTTGTACTATATGGCATGCAATTAAGCTTTTTGGAATTAGTAAGATCCTTGCATTGCATTTGAACTAAGTCAACTTAGTGTTTTGTCACAAACGAAAAAAAAATTGAAGAGGAAAATGAGCCTTGATTGTTATTTCAGAGCTCTAGCTGTGATGTTTCTTTTATTGTAATAAAGAAACTTGAGTACTTTAAAACAACTTTACTTTATTAGCTATAGAACTCATGGCCATGTGGAGGCATCCACCTTGAATCCCACCGAGCTGCAACAAACCGGTCTCCAACTCCCTCTACTGGTAATACTCTATCACTACATCCCCTTTCCTTGAGAAGCTTAATCTAAAATGTGATACACTAATACAGTATTCATTTCAATTTAAAGTTCAACACAAATGTAAACATCAGCAGAATAAACGTTTTAAATGTGCACTTCTTTTTTACACATTCAGTCTGTCAGGTGCTTTGACAATGCATGTGGATCTTCTTAACACAGGTGCTTGTGTCAGTTCTGTTGGTCCACCACTATCTAGCACTGGTGGTGTTTTCTTCGTTGCTGTGCAGGCTGATCTTCTGCATTTGTCTGTTCCTGTAGTGTCTCTTGTGTTTTCAGCAGGCTCTTTTGATTCCTCCTCAGTATTTGACCATCCTCTGTTCTAACAGTGTAGGATCTTGGATTTACTTCCTCCAGAATTGTAGCCTTTTTGTCCCAAGTGTTTGAATCTCTGAGTCTCACTGTGTCGTGTTGTACCCGTGGCCCTAAGCTTTTTGCCGACTTGACATTGTTTGCTTTTTGTCTCTATTGCAGACACTTTTGTATCCGTTCAACATCTTCGATATGTCCGTTCTTGATTGGGTCCGCAGAGTAGAGAAGTGTGGTGAGTGTCTATGTCCTATCAGAAGCTCAGTAGGTGACATGCCATGTTCAAGTGGCTAAACTCTGTAACTCTGTAGAGCTAGATACAGATCTGAGCCACAGTCTAGTGCTTTCTTGAGCAACTGTTTAACATGTGAACTCCTTTCTCTCCTTTACCACTTGACTGTGGATGCAGAGGTCTTGAAGTTGTATGTAGAAAATCATACTCTTCTGCAAAATTCTGGAATTCTCTGCAGGTGTAGTATGGTCCATTGTCACTGTATATAGTTTGAGGAATTTCATGTCTTACAAAGATCAATTTCATATATTTTATCACACAAGCAACAGACATCTTAGGAAGCAGTGCAATCTCTGGATAGTTTGATAGATAGTGAATAACTAGCAAGTAATTATTTCCATTAATGTGGAACAGATCAGTCCCAACATTCTGCCATGGCTCTGCTGGTACATCAGTTATGATCATGGGTTCCTTTGCCTGCTTTGCGTGATGTTTCAAACAGGTCTCACAGCTGGAAATCATCCTGCCAATGTGAGCATTTATCCCTGGCCAATAAACAATAGTTCTGGCCCACCTCTTGCATTTTTCCATTCCCAGGTGGGCCTCATGCACCCTTTTCAGTATCTCTCGTTGCAGTGATTGAGGAACAAAAATTCTGCTCTCTCTGAGTAGAAGCCCATTGACAACACTCAGCTTACTTCTGATGTGGTAGTATGGCTGACATTCACCTCTTAGCCATCCTTCATTCAGATTCTTGATGATCTTCTGCAGAACTGTGTCCTTTTTGGTTTCAGATTGATCTGCTTGAATTTCATGTCAGATATAGGAAGAGATTCAGTGATCTGATTCATGTGGAGATTCACATCTGTCTCTGTGGAACTCTCATTGTGTGCTTCACACTGCATCATTTCCCTAGACAACACATCAGCTAACACAATAAGTTTGCCTCATGTGCACACTGTTACGCCTCACTAACAGCAATTGAGAGATGCATAAACAGAAGGGTTAAGTTTAGCACAAAATTTATTAACAAATTAACAACAGAATTACCTCAATAAAGTTAACCCCTGAACATAAGCCTTTATGGCGACTCTACATTAATGACAGCTATTTATAAGGTTTATGTGGGGGGGGGGGGGGGAACACAGCCCATTACAGTCCAAGCTTAAAATGCCCCAAAAGAAAACTCCCAAAACAAAACCTCGTCAGTCATGTCAAATCCATCAGCCAAAAGGGAACAACTTGCAGAGTCTTGTCTCCAGGCTTGGGATTCTTAGTTTAATTGCACGCAGGTCTTTAAGTTGGACGTGGAGACAGATGGCTGTGATCACTGTAGACTTATGACTTTCCTGAGTTTTGAATGCGGCAACGACCACCTTGATTTCTTCACATGGGAATTTTCACCCAGTGACCTCCTAGTCACTATACAAGGTTCATGCCCCCGAAGCCCACTTTAGGGTTAATAAGTCACACAGAGCTTCCCCTCTAAACACCCTGTCTTGGATCATCAAGTGACTCCTGTCACATGAAGTTCTCCTCTTGGAAGGGGTCTGGGGAAGCCCAGGTTGGTCACACACATATCTGGGTATCAAAGTGGCGCAAACTGCTGTCATGACAACAGTGCTGGCACCCGCAGCCAAAGTAATTCAGTCTCCTTTCTCCTACTGAAACTACTGGGTAAGTACATGACATTTTGACTGACTGCCCTCCAACCAATCAACAAACCCATTCAACAACTCAGCATGCTGAGCTCTTCAACTGCCTTGGTGCATGACTTCAGCTCCCCTATTGGTGGAGAGAAGTTGACAGTAGTGGTTGCACTCTCCGCAAGCTCACCAGCTTCCAGTGTGTAGCTCTTGTGTTTTTGACAGCTGTCAGTTTTTCCCAGTGCTACTTCAGTGCTTCACAGCAGCACACAATCCTTTCTTTCCCCTGTAGGTTCAGTTCTGTCCCTGGTCCTAAAACAAAATTGTCCAGGGTCCATAACAACACCAATTCAAAGTCATAATGTTGTAGTTTCATCATCAGTCTTTGGATTTGCGGTGACATTTCAGAGATTTTTCTTTATTATGGTTATTAATAGCTTGTGCTGCCATGAATGTTGGTAGATCATACACATAACTGTGGAATTTCTCGTCCATTGACCAGACCTACACACCCTTTCTCTATCTGTGCATATCGACATTCAGATGTTGTCATCGTCCTTAATGCGTTTGCTATTGACCTCCAATCTTCTCCCACAGCCTGAAGTGATACAGTATCTTTGAAGCATCCGTAGACATGTTCGTCCTTCTGGATGCGTCAAAAAATGTCAAAAGCTCTGCTTCTGCAGTTAGAATGGTTTTCATTCATCCCCATTCTTCCTCATGATTGGCCAACCACTTGAATTCATATTTGTCCGGTAAAAACTTCCTGAGGTACATTGATTTGGAAGACAGGTTTGGTATGAATTTACCAATTAAATCAATCATTCCCAGCATTCTCAATATGCCTTTTTTTTTTGTCAGTGTGTCTGGGTATCTCTAAAATTCCTTTCACTTTGCTCTTGTCTGGCTCCACTCCTGCCTCTGACAGTTCATCTCCCAGAAAGGTGATTTCTTTCACACAAAACTGCCCCCCACCCATGCAACTAGATCCTTGACTTTATGACATGTAGTCTGTGATACACACTATCAATGACTCAAAAAAACATGAGTGAGGAACGATAGGCTTTAACACACATTAGATTTCAGATGGCCAAACTCCATGTGCTCGAATAAATGGAAGGGGGCAGGGAGTTCAACCTCAATGGCCAGGTCATGGGGGAGCGTTTACACTGGGGTCGAGTCATCAGTGGGCGGGCCAGCCACCTATGTACAGAGTAGCAGCAGTATATACATAGCACTACATTAACCCCATCTTTAAAAAAAACAAGACCCAGTCCTAGAGGTTCAGCTGGTCAGGTGGCTTCCTCTGCCTCTGTGACCTGTGCAGCTCCACTGGGGGTGTACTGGTCGGCTCAGTTGTTGGTCGGGTGTCTTGAGGCGCGGGGGGGGGGGGTAAAAAGCTGTTGGTCTAGGGGGTGGGGTCTGGTTATCGGTCTAGGGGGTGGGGTCTGGTTGTCGGTGGGGGCGGTCATGATGGTTGTCTTGGCAGGGCGAGTGTAGATCACGTATTATCATTTTATAATTTGATAACTGAGTTCCCATAAATTTCCTCAAGCCTTCTCATAAATCTTTTCCTTCCTTCCTCCCAAAATAAGAATGCAAACTGTTTTTGCTGAATCACACCATTTATGCATTACATGGACCTTTGTGTACTATTATTAAGTGCCTCTGGAAAGGCATCAATGTATTTCTAAACTTGACCTCATATATTTTGGATGAGGAGTTTGTCAAGTAAAAGTGAGAAGAACACAGTTTGAGAGAGTGAGGTGTATCATTTGAACAACTAAGATATTTTAGCAATTTAACCTCAAACTGAAAAAATATGGAACAAATCTTTCAAATTTCTTTCCTGGTGTAAATGTGTATGCATTTAAAAAAATTTTAAATGAAAGATAGACTGATATTTGTATACCTCCTGTTATCTTAGTAAAGTACATAATGCTCAGTGACAACTACTTACTTGTAATTGTGTTCGCTAAGAATCATAGATCATTACAGCACAGAAACAGGGCCTTCAGCCCTTCTAGTCTGAACTGAACTATTATTCTGCCTTGTCCCACTGATCTGCACCTGGACCTTATCCCTTCATTCCAGTCTCATCCATGTATCATTCAAAATTTTTATTAAATGTTAAGATTGAGCCTGCATTTACTGGATGGCAGTTTGTTCCACACTCACACCACTCTGCATGAAGAAATTCCCCTTGATATTCCCTTTAAACTTTTCCCTTTTCACTCTTAACCCATGTTCTCTAGTTTTTATTTGACCTAACCTCTCTGGGAAAGGCCTGCCTGCATTTACTCCATCTATACCCACTATAATGTGTATTTATTTTAAAATAAAGTTACATTATTTATTTATCCTATTCTATAATTTTTTGAGGAAATTTATTTTGTTTTACAGTAACTATGAAAGTACGGAATTGTGCAAAATCCCATCTGCTTCATTGATCCTCTGAAGGGAGAATCCTGCAAAGAGGGAAATCAACTCTCATTATCTATCCTGGACCATGTGCAGCCTCCAACTCAGCAATCTGGATAGCTCCTAACTTCCCTCTGCCGTGACCTAAAAGCTATTCAGTTCACGAAGAATCAGGGAGGATAAGAAATAGCTGCATTGCCAAAATCACTCACATCCTGTGAACAGATAAAAAAGATAATTGCATAATACATTGACCAAAGTAACAACACAAACAAGAATCAACCTCCATCCTGTTCATCACAAATTCAGGTACACAGATCAAATGTAATTAAATTATAATGAAACTTTCAGTAATGTTCATTCCAATTTTGCATTCCTGCAAATACTAAAGAACAATACAATTTAACAATACAACACAGTAGGTCCTTCTGGCCCATGAAAGGCGTGCTGCCCAATTACACCAAATTTACCTACCAACCCTATACATTTTTGGAATGTGGGAGGAAACCAGAACACCCGGAGAAAACCCACGCTAGTCATTGGGAGAACATACAAACTCTTTAGACAGCTGAGGATTTAGGATTTGAACCCGCATCACTGGCACAGCAATCTTTGGCTTGGCTTCGCGGATGAAGATTTATGGAGGGGGCAAAAGTCCACGTTAGCTGCAGGCTCGTTTGTGGCTGACAAGTCCGATGCGGGACAGGGAGACACAGTTGCAGCGGCTGCAGGGGAAAATTGGTTGGTTGGAGTTGGGTGTTTCCTCCTTTGCCTTTTGTCAGTGAGGTGGACTCTGCGGTCTTCTTCAAAGGAGGTTGCTGCCCGCCAAACTGTGAGGCGCCAAGATGCACGGTTTGAGGCGATATCAGCCCACTGGCGGTGGTCAATGTGGCAGGCACCAAGAGATTTCTTTAGGCAGTCCTTGTACCTTTTCTTTGGTGCACCTCTGTCACGGTGGCCAGTGGAGAGCTCGCCATATAACACGATCTTGGGAAGGCGATGGTCCTCCATTCTGGAGACGTGACCCACCCAGCGCAGCTGGATCTTCAGCAGCGTGGACTCGATGCTGTCGACCTCTGCCATCTCGAGTACTTCGACGTTAGGGATGAAAGCGCTCCAATGGATGTTGAGGATGGAGCGGAAACAACGCTGGTGGAAGCGTTCTAGGAGCCGTAGGTGATGCCGGTAGAGGACCCATGATTCGGAGCCGAACAGGAGTGTGGATATGACAACAGCTCTGTATACGCTTATCTTTGTGAGGTTTTTCAGTTGGTTGTTTTTTCAGACTCTTTTGTGTAGTTTTCCAAAGGCGCTATTTGCCTTGGCGAGTCTGTTGTCTATCTCGTTGTCGATCCTTGCATCTGATGAAATGGTGCAGCCGAGATAGGTAAACTGGTTGATCATTTTGAGTTTTGTGTGCCCGATGGAGATGTGGGGGGGCTGGTCGTCATGGTGGGGAGCTGGCTGATGGAGGACCTCAGTTTTCTTCAGGCTGACTTCCAAGCCAAACATTTTGGCAGTTTCCGCAAAGCAGGACGTCAAGCGCTGAAGAGCTGGCTCTGAATGGGCAACTAAAGCGGCATCGTCTGCAAAGAGTAGTTCATGGACAAGTTTCTCTTGTGCCTTGGTGTGAGCTTGCAGGCGCCTCAGATTGAAGAGACTGCCATCCGTGCGGTACCGGATGTAAACAGCGTCTTCACTGTTGAGGTCTTTCATGGCTTGGTTCAGCATCATTCTGAAGAAGATTGAAAAGAGGGTTGGTGCGAGAACACAGCCTTGCTTCACGCCATTGTTAATGGAGAAGGGTTCAGAGAGCTCATTGCTGTATCTGACCCGACCTTGTTGATTTTCGTGCAGTTGGATAATCATGTTGAGGAACTTTGGGGGACATCCGATGCGCTCTAGTATTTGCCAAAGCCCTTTCCTGCTCACGGTGTCGAAGGCTTTGGTGAGGTCAACAAAGGTGATGTAGAGTCCTTTGTTTTGTTTTGTTCTCTGCACTTTTCTTGGAGCTGTCTGAGGGCAAAGACCATGTCAGTAGTTCCTCTGTTTGCGCGAAAGCCGCACTGTGATTCTGGGAGAATCTGTTCCGTGTGTGCAATGTGTGGACAACAAGCCAACTCCTCCTCTCCTGTTCGCAGAACCACACATTTCAGTACATTTGGCTTCAATGTCATGGTGCTCTCTCTCAGTAACGGAAAAACCTGGTCATCAGATGCAAGGTTCTATCAGTACTACTGTAAGTGTGGCCCATCCACCACACCTCAGCCCTGGCAGTCACCAGAGCAGTCTTCCAGTTCACATGTGTATCCAGGATGGAAAGGGTCTGAAGGGACCAGACGACATGGGCAAGGGGACATCCAACGTGGACCTCATCTTGATGACTACCTTCATGTATGGCTGTTATATTGACAATAACCACACCAGCAGTGTGAGTATAAGACAGCTTTAATAAACTAATATATACACTAAGAGGTCTTGTCTCTCTGCAAGATGAACCTGGAAGGCGAGACTGTAGCTCTGGACTGCTTTATATACAAGGTCACTGGGATGACCCCTGGTGACCTAGTGATGTAATTACATATCACCACAGCTGTATCAGACTGTGCATGGAACCAAAGTACGTGGGTACCAAGTGCCTCTGTGCTGAGTTCTACCTGCCCCAGGTGTTGTGAAGGATGAACCTAGCCCCGTTGCTGTTCAATGTCCCACTCAGCTACTCTTTGCCACAAACATATCCTTCTTGAAAAAGTTTTACCATACACCTTTAACCACAAAGCCATCTGGCCATGGACAGCACGGAACAACTTGCAAATAGCGGGAGACTAGTACTCGATGACACGGTGTGGTGATTCCCTGAGCAGACCGTCCAGGTCATCTGGCAAAATGCCTCATTGCCAGTGCTCACAAATAAGTTCCAGGACTTGGCCTGGCTGGCAGTAATACGTGTCCTCCCGGTCAAATCTTTCCAGATCAACTGGAACATCACCCACAACACATGTTGTCCCTGAGATGACTCCAGTGGAGTGCCATCCATTTCTTTGCCGAAAGCAGATTTGCTATAAGTGTGTGAAGAAGGATGCAAGGGACCATGCCACTTTTCATCCCAAGCAGCAGCATGACAGAGGACTCTCTGATTTATGGGCTTTTTTCCAGGAACACGCACAGAATCAATTATCCAGAACTGCTGGAAGACCATCAGCTTGGTGAAAGATGCCCTTTGGTCCGTCCGAAACGCACTAGATCACCTGGACAACAGCAATACCCCCATCAGGGTGCTTTTCATCGATTATAGCTCAGCTTTCAACATCATCATCATCCCCTCAGCTTCAAAACTTTGGCATCTGTACCTCCCCTTTGATTTCCTCATCAGAAGACCACAGTCAGTGCAGATCAGTAACAACCTCCCCCTTACTGACAATCAACACAGGCGCACCTCAAGGATGCATGCTTAGCCCACTGCTTTCTTTACTCTCTCTACACCCATGATTGTTTGGCTTGGTACAATTCAAATGCCATCTTCAAATTTGCTGAGGACACCATAGTTGCTGGCAAAATCATAGATAGCAATGAGGAAGCATGCAAGTGTGAGAATCATCAGCTGGTTAGTTGAGTGGTATCAAAACAACAACCTTGCCCTCAACTCCAGTTCAACATTTAAGGAAATGATTGTGGATTTCAGGAAGGGGAAGCCAATAGGAAAAAAAAATAGTCATAAGGGGTGAGCAGTGGAGGGTTAGAAACTTCAGATTCCTGGGTGCCAACATCTCGGAAGACCTGTCCTGGGACCATCATGTTTATGCATTCATGAAGACTATATTCTGTTTGGAGTTTGAGGAGATTTGGTATGTCACCAAAGACTTTCACATTTCTGCAGATTTACTGTGGAGATTGATTGCATCACTGTATAGTATGGGAGTGCCAATGCCCAGGGCAAGAAGGTTGTAAACTTGCCAGCATTATCCACTTGAGGCAGTGCCTTAAGAAAGCAGTTTCTATTCTTAAGAATCCTCACCACCCAGGCCATTTTCTCGCTGCTACCAGCAGGGAGGAGGTACAGGAGCCTGAAGAGACACACTGAACGTTACAAAAACAGCATCTTCCCCTCTGCCAACAGACATCTGAACTGTCATTGAACCTATGGACACTACCTCTTTTTTTGCACGTTTTAAAACATGCTGTTATTTACAAAAATGCAATTTGCGCCTTGTTCAGCACAATCTTTGGCTTGGCTTCGCGGACGAAGATTTATGGAGGGGGTAAAAAGTCCACGTCAGCTGCAGGCTCGTTTGTGGCTGACCAGTCCGATGCGGGACAGGCAGACACGATTGCAGCGGTTGCAGGGGAAAATTGGTTGGTTGGGGATGGGTGTTGGGTTCCTCCACAATACTGCTGCTGCAAAACAACACATTTCACGACACCTGTTCATGATAATAAATCTGATTCGAAACTTGTTGGTCCTCCAGCCACCAAGATGTCGGCGAGGGATTGCTGCTGACTGGCACACTCCAGACTGCAGGAGTACAGACGCAGCGGGGAAGGGCCGCGTCTCGAGTCCTTCGGTCACTGGTCATTGCTGAGGGGAAGCGCCTCCACCAATGGAGGAGGGAGGCAGGACAAGGTACCACTGTGTTGTTCCGCGAGGGCCACGGAGAACTACATTTCCCAGCACGCGGGCAGAACAGGAAGTGACATCTGAAGGGTTGTTGGTGGTCGTCTGTTAAAGCAGCTCGTCGGAAAATAAAGTCGGCGGAGTGTGAAACCCACGAAAGTTGTTTGTGGTGGTAATGCTGCTAAATAGGAATGCATGCACACCACACTAAAGGTGGGAAGCGACTTTGAACGGTTTTCTTAATTTATCGCTAACAAAGTCTATTTAGAGTTCACGCTCATGCACATTGCCTGAGGTCCAACTGTGCCGAATCTGTTGCTCCCGCGCGCCCCCCTTCGGCTCACCCCCTTCCCAACCGGGCGTGCGCACTGCCCGCAAACCTCGGGAGCAGGCCGCGAGCTCCTCGCGGAGGGGAGGGTCACCCTTCGGCCCGGCGCGCGCTCCGCGGGAACGTCGCCCCGCCTCCCGGCCGACGTCAGACACTTCAGGTCGGCTTCGTCCCGCCGTATTTTGCGCCTGAGACCGGCGGTTCGGGGCGAAGGGGTCCGGTCGAGCTTCTCCAGTGCCGGCATGACGTCGCTGCGCGCGTTTTGTTGCGATGATCTTTTTCGTTTCAACAACATGTGAGTAAAGCGTAGCGTGAAGGCGATGCCCGGATTTGTGGCGCCGCATGGCTTTGCCCGCGCTGTAACCGAGAGGCCGAGGTGGGGGTTAGAGCAACACCGGGTGGGTCCAGTGATGGCTGTGCTCCCTGGTCCGATGCAAGTATCTGTGCAGAGTTAAACAGGTCGAGAGATGTGAAGGGCCTGGGCGCTTCGTCAAGGTCTGGGCAAAAAGCAGGCGATGGGAAAGGAGGAATAATCTCTCCCTTCTGCTAAGAGCCTGGCAACATCCTCCTAATTTTTTTTTCTGTTCCTGCTCCAGCTTGAGAACATATTTCCTGTAGGCCAGTCACAATTGTTCAAATAACCAATGTCTTGTATAACGACAACATAACCCCCCAATTCAATATTCTGAATGACAAAAGGCCAATGTGCCAAAGTCTTTTTTAAAACCATCTTATCTACTTCTGACACCACTTGCAGGGTATTATGAATCCCACTGCTCGACAACATTTCCTAGATCCTTACCATTTATTGTGTAGGTCCTACTGTCGATAGATCTCCCATTTCTCTGTAACCATTCCTTTGCCGACCTGCCTAACCTCTCAAGATCCTGCAACAATTTGACAGCCATCTTCACTGTCTACAATATCAGAGACTTTAGTATCATCCACAAATTTGAAAATCATATTTTGATGAAGGGGTCAGGCATGAAACATTGGTTATCTATCTTTGCTTCCTATGGGTGCTGTGTGACCTACTGAGTTTCTCCAGCAATTCTGTGCATTAAACTTGCTAATCATGCCATGTACATTTTCATTAAAATTGTCAATATAAATGACAAATGTATTGATATAAATATAAATGGGCCTACTCCCCAACCCTCTGGCACACTACTCAATATCGGCCTCTAGTCTGAAAAACAAGCTTCCACCATCACATTCTTTCTTCAGTGAAGCCAATTTTCTTTCCATGCTGATATCTTTTCTTAGATTTTGTGTAATCTAACCTTTTATATTCTGCTCCACCATTCAACAAGATCATGGCGGAATCTATCCAACGTCGTCTTAAATATATTTACTGAGTTAGCCTGCACTGCTCCAATGGGCAGTGAATTCCATATATTCACCACCCTCTGGGAAAAGCAGTTCCTCCTCAACTCTGTGCTAAATATATTACCCTGAATCTTGAGACCATGTCCCCTAGTTCTAGACTTCCCTACCAATGGAAGCAGCTTTCCTACCTCTATCTTATCTATGCCTTTCATAATTTTGTATGTTTCTTTAAGATTCCCTCACATTCTTCTAAATTCCAGCAAGAACAGTCCCAGACAACTTAGTCTCTCCTCATAGGCTAACCCCCTCATCTCTGGAATCAACCTGGTGAACCTCCTCTGGACAGCTTCCAAAACCAGTACATCCTTCCTCAAGTATTGAGACCAGAACTATATCCCTGAACAATTTGATGGGGATACACTAATCCACAGCTGTTCTAATAAAGTCCCTTATGGCTCTGGTGTAAATATTCAGATCCTCAACTGAGTCCTTGAACACCACCCAATCTACTAAATTTAGGCAATCCTGTAACCTGTCTTCAGCTTCCTATCCTCATCTTTGGACCCTCCCTTTTTTTTAACCTTCTGTCTGTATGCAGGTAGAAGGAGCATCACCAGGTGATTCAACTTGCCAAAATGCTTTCTCGGGAAACAATAGACTTTCCTTATCTTGGTGTAGCAGTGATCGAGTGTGCTGGGACCTCTGGTACAGCAGGCTGATGATAGTTGGGCAGGATTTTGTCATCACAGACAAAGGAACAGAACCAGGCCACTAGGCCCATCGAGTCTGTTCCATAAATCTACACTAAGCTACTCTACACTAGTTCTCATTTTTGGCCTTTCCCCCATAATCCCTTGACGCCCTCACTAATGAGATATTTGTCATTCTTTTTAAAATACTCCCAGTGATCTGGCTTCCACTGCTGTATGCCGCAGTGAGTTCCACACATTCACGACCCTCTGGCTAAAGAAGTTCTTCCTAATCTCTTTTATATGGATAACCTCTCATTTTCAGACTATGAATAGTATTCTGCCTGTTTAATATTTCCACTGGTAGACGAGGCTTGTATTATACGTTATCTTTTCTAATGGAATACAAGACCTCCTTTCTGAATGCCACCATTGAATACTCGTCATTTTCTAGCCACAGCTAAAGCTAATCTCAAAGAGCAATTTGAAACTCATCTAATTTTAATTCTAAACTCAATTTCTTCATATAACCCAATAAAAATACCTTAGGATCAAGTGAAAGTTTAAATTTTAATAAGTTCCTTGATTCTATCCCAGAAAGGTTTCACATAATCAAGTCGAGTGCAAGAAAGAGCCAACTTGCTTATGGCACCTAAAGCACCGATTTTCGTGAAACTCCACGAGTTCCACCTACTTACTTCCCTTGCCCATAACCCTCCCACCCCCTCACATCCATGTACTCATATTTTCTTCTTTTTCTTTGGCTTGGCTTCGCGGACGAAGATTTATGGAGGGGGTAAAAAGTCCACGTCAGCTGCAGGCTCGTTTGTGGCTGACAAGTCCGATGCGGGACAGGCAGACACGGTTGCAGCGGTTGCAGGGGAAAATTGGTTGGTTGGGGTTGGGTGTTGGGTTTTTCCTCCTTTGCCTTTTGTCAGTGAGGTGGGCTCTGCGGTCTTCTTCAAAGGAGGTTGCTGCCCGCCAAACTGTGAGGCGCCAAGATGCACGGTTTGAGGCGTTATCAGCCCACTGTCGGTGGTCAATGTGGCAGACACCAAGAGATTTCTTTAGGCAGTCCTTGTACCTTTTCTTTGGTGCACCTCTGTCACGGTGGCCAGTGGAGAATCCATCTTAAATGACAGAATTGACCCTGGCGCAACTTCTTCCAGTAGATCATTCCACTCAGAGTGAAGAAGCATCCTCTTGTATTACTTCTCAAGTTTTTCCCCTTAACTTATGACCCCTTGTTCCAATCTCTGCTCCCCTTAGGGGAAAGAGCCTACTCTATCTATTCCCTTGATAATTTTAAATACCTCTATCAAATCCCCGCTCAACCCTCTACGCTCCAATGAATGAAGTCCCAGTCCACTCAATCTTTCTACGTATTCAAAATACTGCAATCCAGGCAACATTTTCGTCAAACTTCTTTTCACTCTCTCTACCTTATTGATATCCTTCCTATAATTTGGAAACCAGAACGGCATACAATACTCCAAACTTGGCCTCACCAACACTCTGAACATCACCAAACAGGCTTTGTTAAAGTTGCTGACTGATTTGTAGCACATAGCGGTAGATTCATCTCTTGTTTACTGACCAAATCATGTAGTTCTGTGAGTTCCTGTTTTGTAATCGGCATTGGGAAGGATACGAACTCTGGTGAGAATCACCGATGAGAACTCTCAGGGTAGATAGAAGGGTCTGCAATTGAGACACCCCCCCTCTCCTTGCCAGAATCTGAGTTACCAACCTGTCTGAAACCCTCTGGTTGGATCTGATGTTTCTCTGTTAGCCAGGTCTCGTTGCAGCAAGCAAATAAAATTTGTCTCACCTGTCTGATAAAGAAGCCTTACCCTGAGGTTGTCAATTTTATTTTCTAATTACTGAACATTGGCCAGTAACTTTGGTTGGTAGATAAGGTCTCAGTCTCCTGTGCTTCAGTCTGGTTTGAATTCTGGCCCTCGCACCACATTTTCTGCCTTGACCTTGGTGGTGGCCTAGTCCTTTAAGAGCTCCGCATTCCAGTTGGCCCATTCCTGACTCAGTTGTCGTTCAGGAGATCTGAAGATTCTTGATGCGGTTCAGCAGTCCCTTGGGAAGAGAACTGCATGCTGCTAATTGCAGTGAAAGTAGTTTAGAATGTGATTATTCAAAAGAATGGGTAGTTAGGATTTCTGCAGCCCACAGAAAGTTGCTGTATTTACCAGTGCCATTTTTTAAATTTATTTTTGTTTTTGAACCTAGAGGCACTGGACTTCAGGCTTCTGTATCTTCTAACCAAAGTTAGCAGCGAGAAGAGGTTGTGGCCAGGGTGATGGGGATCCTTTATGATGTTGGCTGTCTTTTTAGGCAAAAGCCATTTCACAATCAGAATCAGAATTTATTGTTATGAAGTTCAGTGTTTTGCAGCAGCAATCAAAGGGCAAAGATTCATATAATAACCATCTTACAACATTACTATCAAAAAAAGGTGAAAATAATAGTGCACAAAAAGTAAGGCAGTGTCTTTGGTGAATTGATCATTCAGGAATCTGTTACAGAGGGGAAGGAGTTGTCCTTGTGTTCGTCTTTAGGCTCCTCTATCTTTTTCCTGATGGTAGCAAGGTGAAGAGGGCATGGCCTAGGTGGTGATGGAGGTCTTTGAGAATAGAGGCTGCTTTTCTAAAACACCGTCTCATGTAGATGTCCTCAGTGGAGTGAAGTCTGGTGCCTGTGATGTCACAGGCTGAGTTAAGAACCCTGGGAGTTCTGAGAGATGAAGAATCTGATGAGCTTGAATCCAGAGGTTTATATTTTCAAACCTGTGTATCTTCTTCCCAATGGAACAGAGAAGAGTATTGTAAGGGGTGGGATGGCTCCTTTGATATTATAACTTCTCTGAGGCAATGGGAGGTATAGACAGTTTTCTGAATTCTGGACTTGAGTGGCATGTTTGGAGGTAGTGTGAATGAAAGCAACATGGAGAAATTAAGTAGGTTTGTTTCTCTTTCCACTCAGAAAGGGAATAGTATATTTTGAGAGTCTTTCCATTGAGCTGGACAACAGGAAAGGCAGTGAAGTGAGAGTGTAGGATGAGTGGAAGGAGTATGCCACATTCTCTCTGGAGGTCACTTATTAAATGTACCAAGAAAGCTGCAGATGTATATGTTTACAAATGTGGGAATTTGGAGCAGGAGGAGAATATTTGGCTTCTCGAGACTGCTCTGCCATTCAATAAGATGATCAATAACGTGATTGTAAACTTAAACTCTGCATTCCTGTCTGTATGCAGTAAAGAACCTCCCTGTTTCTCGAGTCTTTATCTCCCCTGCTTTAAAAATACCCCAAATCTCTGTTTTCCCTGACTTTCAAAAAAAAGCAACCCCTTATTTTTAAAAAGATCACATCCTAGTTGTAGATTGTCTAGATGTCTGCCTTGTCAAGGCTATCTAGGATCTTGTATATTTCAATAAAGTTCACCCATTCTTCTACATCCAATAAATATGGGCCTCGTTGTCCAGCTTTTCATCGTGACTACCTGCTAATTCTGGACGCTTGTCTTATAAACCCTCTCTGCACTACATCCTTCCTTAATTAAGATCAAACCTGCATTCTGGATGCAGTCAAAGCAATGCTAGAAATAATCAGCAAGTCATGTAGCATTAGTGAAGATAGCAGAAAAGTTAATGGCTCTAGTCAGTAATATTTCATTTACCACTTTGTCGCCATAATTGTGACACAAATAATCTCTGAATAATGCAGAATCAGACAAGCAGTTTCTCGAGATGGATACAAAATATGTACATAATGTGGGTAACAGTGTTTCAGGCAAACAAGCTTATATTTACATAAGAAATAGGAACAGGGGTAAGCCATTTTTCTTTCGAGCCCGCTCCACCATTCAATGAGATCATGGTGGAATCTCTCCAACCTTGTCTTAAATATATTTACTGAGTTAGCCTGCACTGCTCCAATGGGCAGTGAATTCTATATATTCACCACCCTCTGGGAAAAGCAGTTCCTCCTCATCTCTGTGCTAAATATATTACCCTGAATCTTGAGACCATGTCCCCTAGTTCTAGTCTTCCCTACCAATGGAAGCAGCTTTCCTACCTCTATCTTATCTATGCCTTTCATAATTTTGTATGTTTCTTTAAGATTCCCTCACATTCTTCTAAATTCCAGCAAGAACAGTCCCAGACAACTTAGTCTCTCTTCATAGGCTAACCCCCTCATCTCTGGAATCAACGCAGTGAACCTCCTCTGGACTGCTTCCAAAACCAGTACATCCTTCCTCACGTATTGAGACCAGAACTGTATGCAGAACTTCAGATGTGGCCTCACCAGTATGTGTAGTTGCAGCATAACCTCCCTGCTCCTAAATTCAATCCCTCTGACAATGAAGGCCTACAATCCATTTGCCTTTGCCTTCTTGATAGCCTGCTACACCTGCAGACCAATCTTTTGCGATTAATACTCAAACACACCCAAGTCCTTCTGCATGGCAGCATGCTGCAATTGCTTGCCATTTAAATAATATGATCTTCCATTTTTCCTTTCAAAGTAGATAACTTCATATTTACCACCATTGTATTCCATCTGCCAGACCCATGCCCAGCCACTTATCCTATCTCTCTGCAGATTCTCTATCTTCTGCACAATTTGCTTTTCCGCTTAATTTAGTGTGATCAGCAAACTTGGATACATTATACTCGGTTTCCACTTCTGGATCATTAATATATATCATGAACAGTTGTGGGCCCAACAGTGACCCCTGTGGCACACCGCTCAGCACTGTTTTTGAACCACTGTATCTCAACTCTGCTTTCTATTGGTTAAGTAATCTATCCATTCTAATAAATCACCCCAACTCTATGCATCCTTCCCTGATGATCACAATAGGTCTTTTATGTGCATCTTATAGAATGCCATCTGGAAGTCCAGGTAAACAACATTCATCTGCTCCCTCTATAAGTACACAATCCTTTATCTGGACATCTAAAATCCAGAAATCTCCAAAAAGCGGCAAGTGGGGAGAAAGACGGCAGCGTGATTTGGGCGGGCGAGAGGGAGAGACTGGCAGCGCGAGTCGGGCAGACAAGTGGGGGGGGGGGGGAGAGATGACAGTGTGAATGGAAGGGGGTTGGGGTGGATACGGCAGCACAATTCGAGTGGGCTTAAATCTGGCTTTCTGAAATCCAGAAAAATCTGAAATTTGGAACACACAGTCTCCTAAGGGTTCTGGATAAAGGATTGTGTACCTGTGCTGTCCTCATTATTTCCTCAAAGAACTCCAGTAAGTTTGTCAAACAGGACCTGCCTTTGGTGAATCCACGCTGATCTGTCTGCCTGATAGATACATTTTGCTCCAGATGCCTCTCTATTTCTTCTTTATAGATCTTATTATGTGGAATGTTAAGGCACCATTGCCTATTTAACACCAGCAATAATTAAGCTGATTTTGAGATGGATAAATTACCTGTTTGTGTATATTACCTAGGCCTTTAATTGAATTTTTACACAGGCAATTTCTCCCGAAATTCATGATGACAAGGTATAAGAAGATATGCTTATTATTGCTTTCATTTCAATAACTGCCAACTACTGGAATATGCTGCTGGCTATAGATGTTACAACTGGCTAAAATAACATCCATTAGCATTTGATTCCACAAATAAACCATTCACAGCTTCTCAGAAGTCTTAATGTAGTATGTGATTAAACCTTGTTTCTAGTTCTTGTACGTGTGTACTAAGGAGGTGCATAAAAATTGCATCCTGCTTTTTCAAGTACAGGATGTATTGTAAATTTGGGGATGCTAAAAGCATTTGAATTTCTTCTTGTAAATCCCACATGAAAGGCATGTGTAAACATCAACCAGTGGCTGACCAGAATATAACTGACTCGCTTCAAAAAAACATACCACTGTAGTGGGATTTTGGTATCATCCACATTACCTGGGGCAATAATCCTGATTATGACACTTCAGTTGCCATAAGTTCTGACAAAGTTTGTTTCCAGTGATACCTATAATTTCAAACGACATAGTTTTCCCCATTGACTAAAAGCCATACATCACCTTTTTGGAAGTTTCTTTAGAGAAAATATATATTTCATTAATCTAATACTCCACTCCACTAAATCAACTGTAATTTGTGAGTAATTTGTCATTTGTTTTTATTTTGCAGAAATTTGGATCCACTTACAGAAACTGTATCCTTATTAACAGCAAAATAATCCATTGATTCTTGAGAGGAAGGATACTAGACTGAACATGCATTTCTTTTCTCAAAAGTAAGACAGTTCAGATTTGGAATATGCCCAAACATATCAAATCCTTTAGGTTGCTTGTTGATGTACATAACACAAATTAAATTGGTGAACTCTATTTACTTCATGATAGCAGGACTTCTGATGAATCAACAAAAGTTAGTGCTATTTGGAAAAAATAAAATTCTCCTATTCTGTTACATCATTCTGTTCTGCTATTCATTTAGTCTTATTTAGTTCTCTGAGATGAGAACATAAGAATCAGAAGCAAGAATAGTCCACCATTCAGTAAGATTATGGATGGTTTTTAACTTGTGCCACAATCCCAACTAATCCCTTGGATCATGATTCCCTTAATATCTAAATAATCTATCCATCTCCATCTTAATATTCTTGGCAACTAAGCTTTTCTGTCCCATTAATTCCTCTTGTACTCTTTCTTTTTAATTTTTTTTAGTTTAGATCCACGCAGGTTCTCAAGAAGTGGCCAGGGCCAGTTGTTTCCCACGGGTTCACTCTCAGGCCAATCTCATGTCTGTGCTGGTAACCGTGCAAGTAGATGCACCTAAGCTGTTGTGATTTTTTTTTAAACTTTATTTAAGATTTTATAACATGAATAACATATAGGATTACATTAAAAAAAAATAAGAATAAAATAATAAAATTACAAAACAGTATCAGTAATCTAAATAAACTATACCCTCCCCAATAATTATTACACATTAATAACCCAACTCAAATTAGTCCAACCCCCCCTTTTCCCCCCCCAAAATAAAGAGTGAAGAATTAATAAAGTTAATAATATATTTGAGAAAAAAAAAACCCACTTACAAAAAAAAATAAGCTGTTGTGATTAACGTCAACTTGACCTTCTGTTCAAAGGGAACATAAGAATGCTTTGCTGCCTGGAATTCTGCCAGACTTCTCTCTGTCGCCTGTAATGGCATGGCATTGCCTTGTCACAATTAACAGGTGTCTGTGAGGTTTGCCTAGGACTCTAGTATTGCCTCTTGTCATCTCTGATGACCTTACAAGGGTGATGATCCTCGTGACCATCCTCTTACTAAACCTTTTCAAAATGAACAGCAGAATCATGTTTCAATTTATTTGGCCTCATGATAGCCAGGCAAGGAAACACTATTTTGTGTAGAGATGCTGTATTATTTTCAGTGCCATCAAGGGATCATGAATTTTGGACAAAATCCAGAAATTCGCATACTCTTTGTAATCATTTTAAGTTTATAGCTAGATAAATGAAACAGTTGAAGAGCTGATTGAAAAATGCAGTTTTTCTTTTGTGTCTACTACTAAAAGTGGAGCTGTTTTATATTGGATGCTAATTTAAAAACTGCAGACTTGTTAGTGTATTTTCCTTAAGTCATGCACAGTATGGGATCCCCTTCTACCTCCAGTATTTGGCTCATTGGCCGGAGTATTTTATTGTTGCCGAAGCTCCTGGAGGAGAGTTGATGGGATACAGTAAGAAATCAGTGTTTATTTTAAATGCACTATAATTTCATTAGAAAACCTTAATTTTCAAGTTTATATTTTAATATTGGCTATAATTGTTTTCTGTATTTAATTGAAATTCTTGACCTGGTTCATTAGACTTTTTATAATAGTCTATCTTGTCTCCATTAGTTTTTACAAGGAAGTCTCCAAGAGTGTTCTTTTGGCTTAATTGTTGCTTTTATTAATTGTTTCTGTGTACCTTTAACAGAAGTCAGGTAAACCATTAAATACCTGGACTTAGCATGGAGTAATATTCCATTTCTGTGACACTTCTGTGAATGTGTTATGGAGAATTTTCATGTTATGTAACTGCCCATTTCACCCCTCCAGCACTCTCCAAGTATTGCATTCACATTGTTGTGCCATATTTTAGGATAAAGTGTATATATAAAGGCAAAAAATCAGAAATTTGAAGGGAAAAATAACTTACTAATATTGTAAGCATTGTAATTCTGGAGCATCTTAATCATGTCTGACAATGTTTTGGATATGTATTACATTCTGGATTAATTTCAGAATTTTACTTTATTAACATAAGCCTGAACCACATATTGTAATCACTGCAGTTCTATGAAACAGTACATTGTCAATACAAATTATGATAAAGGCTTATGTAAAACACATGAATTTGCCCTGGTCCTGTTTTATCATTTTTTTAATGCAATACAGAGGCTTTTCAGTGAAAGATAACACTCACTTTCCATTGCCATGTTTCCATTAATGCTTTTATTTCTTTAATCTGATCATTTTCAGCTTCATGCAGAGCACTCCTTAACTATTCAGTTCCAAGGACTTCTTTATACTTGTCACTTTATTATTACTAGAGATGCCAGTTTCAAACTGACTATTTACTATTGGCCCAATCTTCCTCCCATTTGCTATCGTTTCTTTTATATGACAACTTTATGCTCAAAAAAAGATAGTGAAAACTTCATGAAAACAGAAAATGCTGGACATAATCAATAGGTCAGGTAGTATCCATAGAGAGAGAGAAATTGTTAATGTTTCAGATTGCTGACTATTCATTACAAGTAAGAATAGTCAAAAGTCAAACATGATTTAAGCCATGGCGAAGGGAATATAAAAAATCTGGGGTAAGTTGGGGGCCAAGAGTGATTGAATGAAACAGAAGGTGTTCTTGCCAGCAGAGAAGGGAGTATTTGATATTAGGAGCTGATTTGACCCATAGGACATAAAAACGAGATAAAGGAAGTGAGAAAAATAATCCATGCAAGAGCAGCAGTTTGAACAAAAGTTCAATTTGAAATTTGAAATTTTGAACAAAAGGAGAACACTGGGAATGCTCAGTGAGAAATCCTGAGAATATGGCCTTTCATCAGAACTAAACAGTTCTGCAGACTGGCTATCTGAAATTATTGAATTAATTATTACATCATGATGGTTCTAACATGCAATGTCAGAAAATGATATTCTGTTCCTTGAGTTAATATTAGATTTCATTGAAATGATACAAGAAGCAGGAATGGGAGTGGAATGAAGATTAAAAGTGTCAGGGAGTTGAAAGCTCAGGACCCCCTTGCAGAATCAATGGAGGTGTTCTATAAACTGTTGTCAATCTGCATTTAGTTTCTGACCTCTAAGTTTGACGAAGTGTAACTGAAACATAACTTTAGCTGGAATAAGTGTTTGTTGTCTCTGATGGTAAGAATGCGGGTGTTGCATCTACAGTGATTGCATGAGAAGGTGCCATGATGGGTATTGCAAAGTGAAAATCTCTGTTTTCCCTATCAGATGGGAATCAAGCTGGGTGAGAAAAGATCATTTAATAAGTGATCAGTATTTTAATTGAGAAATTTATTCAAAGTTAATTAGAACCCAGATGTAACAACTTTCAAAAATATTAATTGCTTTATGTACAAATTCCATGCCCTTTTAAAAATTTGGGTGGCACAGTTAGCATAGCAGGTTTACAGCACCAGTGCTCTCTTTAAGGAGTTTGCAAGTTTCCTCCAGGCACTCAGGTTTTCTCCCACCCTTCAAAACATAGGGGGTTGTAAGTTAATTGGGGTATTTGGGTGGCATGGGCTGTATGTCTAAATTTAAAATTTAATTAAAATGTGTTTGTGTGTCTGAACATAATTGGAAACTAATCTAATTAAAAACGTGATGCTTTTTAATTAGAAAATGGCAGTACAAGTGCCTAACTTTGTATCCAGAAATGGAAACCTCCAAAAACCGGCACTTTTTTTCAGTAGATGAAATCTGCTCATCAAAGATGTTGTTTGGCACCAAACATGATCTGACGTGACCCTAGATCAACTCCCCTGTATTCCATTGTGTTTCGCTACTTTATAAGCGCTTCCAAATCACCTATACTGATGCCTGTCCAGCGGCGCCTCAATGGCCGTTATCGCTACACAATCCCCCGTGCAGTTGAAACCGCTTTACCAGCGCCAGCACAGGGGAACCGAAAAAGGGACCATTCTCCTGCCCCTGGTACAGCACAGGGCTGGGGGAGAGAGAGAGACGGCAGCGTGACTCGGGTGAGGGGGCGGAGATGGCAGCACAACTCTTACGGACTTAAAGGGACAGAAATCAAAATGATTCCAAAATCCAGAAGATTCTGAACAACGGCAGGTGTCAGGTCCCAATGATCCCGGATAAAAGGTTAGGCACCTATAATAACTACATGTTGTGGTGCAATTGATATTGGAGCAAATATGCCTCATTGTACCATACCCAAACATACATATTTCCTATAAAAGATGGAAGTCTTAAGACCAAACTTCTGTTGGAAGCAACTGTATAAGCTTGAAACGGGTTAAAAATTCTTATTTAAATATGTGAAAAACTAGCAATTTATTTTTAAATGCAGAAAATGTTTTGATGAAGCAAAATAGGTCAGCAGTGTTGAATGCAAATTTTTGAAATCCTGCTGTCTGTCTGGAGAGGCATGCGAAGACTTTCAGGGTCAGTTTGGATCCCTCTAAGATACAACCTTTTCAGCACAAGACAAAGCTTTAAAAACTGAAAATTATGGAAATTTTAAACAAAAACATAAATATTAGAAACAATAGGTCAGGCAACAACCATGGAAAGAGAAGCAGAATGAACATTTTGGGACCAAACACTGTCAAACTATTTTGACCCGAAACATTAACTCACTTTCTCTTTCCACAGATCCTGCCTGTCCTGTTGAGTATTTCCAGCACTGCTTGTGTTTAAGTTCAAAAAAACCTTCCTTTATCAGGGACTCTGTATGCACCTTGAGGCAATGTGATTATTAAATGCAGCTGCTTTGCACTCAGCATAAATATTTGATGACTGTAAAGTACCTTCTGATTGTGTCTTATTTTAAGTAATGGGGAAAGCTGAAGGATCAGTGGCAAGAGAAGAATGGCATGGACATGTAACGGCATTATCTGTAGCTCCAGAATTTAGACGTTTGGGGCTCGCAGCTAAACTGATGGAACTGCTGGAGGAGATATCTGAAAGGTTGGTAACTATTTTAGCTATTCTATATAGCATATTTCATCAGGGATAGATGAACATTGTGTTGTCTTCTATAGAAAAGGTGGATTCTTTGTGGATCTGTTTGTACGAGTATCGAATCAAGTGGCAGTCAACATGTACAAACAGCTTGGCTACAGTGTCTACAGGACTGTGATAGAGTACTATTCAGCGAGCAATGGAGAACCTGATGAAGATGCTTATGGTATGATTATAACTTTCTTTAAGTTTACCCAAAATTTGTGATTTTTGGTAGATCATGTTGGGTTTGTGTTGATTACTTTGAAATCCTATGCTGTGAATTTTTGAGTTACATATGTAAAAGGTCAGTGGTATCCAAGGTAAGATAGCAGAATGGGCAGAAAATTAATGGTAGAAAACAGACAGTGATGGTAGAAGGCTGTTTTTCAGACTGGAGACCTGTGACTGGTTGTGTGCTACAGGATACCATGCCAGACCCACTGCTGTTGGTCATCTATAATTGATGATTTAGATGAAAACACATGGCGTGATTAGCAAATTTACAGATGATGCAATAGTGTCGTATTATAGATAGTGAAGACTGTTGCCAAAGATTGCAGCAGGATCTTAATCAGTTGGGCAGAGGAATTTAATAGAAAAATATGAGATGATGCATTTTTGGAGATCTACAGTGAATAGGACCAACACAGTGAGTGGTAAGAATCAGGGAGTGTTGTAGAGCAGAAGGATCTAGGGGTGGAGGTAGATAAGGTGGTCAAAAAAGCTTTTGGCCTTCACCAGAGTATTAAATATAGAAGTTGGGAGGCCATGTTTCAGTTGTATGAGACCCCATTTGGAGTATTGTGTTCAGTTCTGGTCACCATGCTATTGGAATGATTTTACAAAGCTGGAAAGGGCACAGAGAAGATTAAGAAGGAGGTTGCCAAGAATTAGTGGCCTGAGCAGGCTTGGGCTTTATTCCTTGGAGCACAGGAGAATTAGGGATGATCTCAAAGGTGTACAAGTCGAGGTGGTCATGTTTCTGGGGCAGAGGCTGGCTCCTGGCTCAGAAGGGAAAGGGGGGGGGGGGGGGAGAGAAGAGGAGAGAGATAGTAATTGGGAACGTTGGTTAGACAAGTGGAAAGGAGGTTTGCTGGATGAGATCAAGGCTCCTAGATGGTATGTTGCCTCCCAGGTGCCAGGGACATCTCTGATCAAGTGCACAGCATTCTGGAGGGGGAGGGCGATCTGCCAGATGTTGTGGTCCATGTGGATACCAATGACATAGGTAGAAGTGGAGATGAGGTCCTGAAGGAAGAATATATGGAGTTAGGAAAGAAGATAAAAAGCAGGACCTTGAGGGAGGTAATCTCAGGATTGCTGCATGTACCACACGCTAGAGAAGGTAGGAATAGGAAGATGTGGCAGATGAATGAATGACTAAATAGTTGGTGCAGGGAGCAGGAGTTCAGATTTGTGGATCATTGGGATCGCTTCTGGGAAAAGTCTGACCTCTACAAAAAAGATGAGCTGCACCTGAACTGGACTAATATCCTGGCAAGCAGTTTTGCTAGATCTGTTGGGGGTGGAAATCAGATTGAGAATACAGAGATTAGGGTAGAAGGACAACTAGATTCGAAGGGAGAGAGGAATCAGAATGTTAAAATTCATGAGGGTGAGGGGGTAGTAAAAAGTGTATGTAAGGAGTGTATGTGGGGGACATTCTCTCAGGTGTATCTATTTCAATGCAAGGAGCATTGTAAGAAAGGTGGATGAGTTTAGAGCATGGACACATAGAAATATGATATGGTAGCCATCAGTGAAACTTGGTTGCAGGAAGGGCATGATTGCCTGCTAAATATTCCAGGATTCTGTTGCTTGAAGCGTGATAGATCAGGGGGGATAAAAGGTAGAGAAGTCACATTGCTTGTTAGAGAAAACATAACAGCGGTGCTATGGCAGGATAGATTGGAGGGCTCATCCAGTGAGGCTATTTGGGTGGAAGTTAGGAATGGGAAAGGCATGAAAACACTAATGGGGGTGTACTAATGGACAGAGGGAATTAGAGGAGCAAATTTGTAAGGAGACAGCAATACATGTGTGGTAAACATAAGGTGATGATTGTAGATTTTAACTTTCCAAATTGACTGGGACACCCATACGGTAAAAGGGCTGATGGGCTGGCATTTGTCAAATGTGTTCAGGAAAGTTTTCTAAATCAATACATAGAAGAACTGACTAGTGAGGGATCTCCTATTAAGGAATGAGATAAGTCAGGTGACAGGTTTGTGTTGAGGAAGACTTTGGGTCTACTGATCATAATACTATTAAATTTAGGTTAATAATGGAGAAAGATAGGAGTGGGTCTAAGGTTGAGATTCTTGATTGGAACAAAGCTAATTTTGAGGAGATGCAAAAGGATTTAGAAGGTGTGAATTAGGACAATTTTTTTTCTGGGAAGGATGCAACAGATAAATGGAGGATATTCAAAGGGGAAATTCTGAGAGTACAGAGTTGGTAAGTCCCTGTGAGGATTAAAGGAAAGGTTAGAAAATATAGGGAGCTTTGGTTTTCAAGGGATATTGGGAATTTGGTTCAGGGGAAGAGAGATGTGTACAACTGGTATAGAGAGTAGGAAATAAATGAGGTGCTTGAGGAATATAAAGAGTACAGGTACAAACAAGATCGGAGAAACTGGATGCAGACTAGATCACTTCATTGAGCACCTTGGCTCTGTCCACCACAATAGCCGAATCTCCCAGTGGTCACCCATTTCAATTCCTTACCTCATTCTCTTGCTGACATGCCTGACCCTGGTCTCATGTACTGCCAGATTGAGACGACCAGCAAACTGGAGGAACCACAACTCATTCCATCTGGCCATCTCCCAACTGAATGGCATTAACATCAATTTCTCCAGTTTCTGTTACCTTTAGCTCTGCACTCGCAGAATCAACACGCCTCCACCCCCCTCCCCTTCCATTAACATATCTAATTAACACCTTTTTTCTGTTGGTTTGTGCTCCTGCACTTTTTACCTTCTCCCCACTTAATTCAGGCCCCTGCCAGCTTTTTATTCTTTACCTGCTATGGACATTGTGAGTCCTGCTGAGTTACTCCAGCATTTCTGTGTTCGTCCTACAATCACAGCCTCTGCAGACCCTTGTGTTTCACTAGTTTTAATAGGAACCTAAGGGATAACTTTACACAGGAAGTGGTAACTGGATGAAAAGGGCTGGTTTATGAAAAAAATTGGGCAGATACATGGATAGAATAGGTTTAGAGATGGAGTCAATAGTATTTCCTCTTGAGAAAAAACAATTATGGGGCATGATTCTAAAAATGACTGATATTTTTAAAATCATTTTTCCAAAAATTTTCTTCCCAAATTGGATGTATTAATAAAGCCTTGAAAATTTTACACTTATCACATAATGGATCAATATCAGAATAAAAGTGAGATAGCTTAACTTTTGAAATATGTATTCTGTGCACTACTTTGAATTGCAACAATGCTGCACACGGAAGGAGGATCCATTAATCAAATTTGGAACAGTATCCCAGACCTCATTAGGTGACAAATCCAAGTCATGCTCCCAATCACTCTTGATCTTAACTAGCGGAAGCTATTCTCAAGTCCATCAAATTATTATAAATACAGTACAACTCTGATGACCTGAAATTGGATTCTCCAAAATCCTGTTATCTGAAATTTAAAATTTTTTTTGATAAATGGGAATATCAGAAATCCTCAGTTCATCCAAAATTTTTTGGGGGCCAAACTGACCGGGGACCTCGAGCTCCCGGGCAGGAGCAGCGTCTCAGTGTGGAAGTGTTGGTGATTGGCGTGGCCAGCATTTTTTTTTTGGTGAGAATTAAACATTATTTTAATGCTTAAAAAGTCTTCCCTTGTGGTTTGTTGTTTAAACATTGATACAAGTGATTTGCTGTTGCTACTGGGCTGTTTTAATTTTTTTTTTAACCAGTTCTCCAAAAAAAAACTATCTGAAATAGGCCCTGTCTCGACCATTTCAGATAATCGGAATCATACTGTAATTAATATTAGGCTTCTATGAAAAAATTGAAAATCTAAAAGTAAATCAAGAATATTTACTTCAGAAATCCGTGGAAAATCCCTTTACCTCATTGATAACGAGATGGGTAATTTTGATGAAATGGAAAGACAGTACTCCACCTACTCGTATTCAGTGGTTACAGAAGGTTATGTTCTTCGTAAATTTAGAAAAAAAATCAGATATAATGTTAAAGATGTGAAGGTGAATTTTTACAAGTGTGGATTATTACCATAATTTAAAGAATTAGGGTGTTTGGATGCTCCTGAGCAGTGTTGTCTTTTGTTTCCTATCTATATTAGGTAATTTTGTTTAGTGGGAGTGGTTTTCCTTTTTTTTCTTTTGATAAAATGGATTTGAGAAGTGCAAATTATCTGTCTTGTATTTCAGCCCATGTATTGGATTAATAGGTCTATGTTTTTTTAATTAAACTCAAAGATATTTTAAAAGAAAAGAGAATAGGTTTAGAGGGATATGGGCCATTTCGATTGGTGTGGGGAAGTTGGGCCAAAGGGCCCATTTCCATGCTGTATTACTTTATTCCAGTAATGACACCATAGTTTAACTGATAATTACTGGAAGGACATTTCATGAGTTACATCCTAGAGATACCATATATTGCATTTGTATTAAAAAAATGTTGAATATAATTTAAGGTTTGCATATTTTAGTGACTTAACCCTGATTACTTTTCATTTTTAACAGATATGAGAAAAGCCCTATCAAGAGATAAAGAGAAGAAATCAATAATACCACTTCTTCACCCAGTTAGGCCTGAAGATATTGAATAGCTTTATGCTGTGGTTCTTAGGCAGTGCACAATTTCAAGATGAGTAGTTTGAGGAAAATTGCAAGGTAATTTTAAATATTTTTCTTGGATGAAAAATCTGTCTCAGTGTTTCATATGTAAATAAATTTTGAGACCTGCCAATCTCTATTTACCTTGTAGGCTCAAGAGCCAAAGCATTAGCAGGAAATATTTATTATTTCCCCTTGCAGATAACAGCCAGTCTTAAGATGTACTGTGTACATATTCTATTTTTTTTGTATATAATTAATAAAGGTTAGTGTAATAGACATATTTGATAGTGTAGAAAAACAATGTTGACAGCTTCTTTCAATGCTAGATGTTCAATTGCATGGGTGCAGTTGGATATTATTCAGGTTTACTGGAGATGGAAGTTAATTTTTTTTTGAACAGAGTCATGGGAGATCATTAAAATTCATGAAAAAATACCATCTAATGAATTGATATTGGTAATGTTGGAATTTTCACTTTAATATAAGGTGAATATCTCTTATAGAAACATTAAAAGAACATAGTTTCAATGGGGAAAACATTACAAATTAACATTTCCATAGACTTCATAATTTGAAGTGCCGTCAAAAGTTTGTTCCAATTAATACCTGTATATGGTTTTTACTGTAATGGGCAATAAATCATTCTGATCTGGAATAACTTGCTGTGTTTTTGATGTATTGAGGATTTTAAAAAAAACCCTGAATATTTGTAAACCTGACTCTAGATCAGTGGTTTTCAACCTTTTTCTTTCTACTCACATACCTCTTAAGTAATCCCAATGCCTTAGGAGCTCTGTTATTATTAAGGGATTATTTAAGGTGATATACAAGTGGGAAGAAAAAGTTTGAAACCCACTGTTGTTATGTGCACAATTTCATAACTCCAAAGGAAATGGGCCAATGATAATTTTTCTCAAGTAAAATATTTCAGTAACAGGTATAGAGAGCAGTGGTTCTCAACCTTTTTTTCCTACTCACATACCACCTTAAGGAATCTCTTAATAATCACAGAGCACCTATGGCATAGGGATTCCTTAAGATGATACAGGTACACGATCCTTTATCTGGAGCCCTTGGGGGACAGTGTGTTCCGAATTTTGGATTTTTCCTTATTTCGGAAAGCCCACCCGAATTGAGCTGCTGTATCCACCCCCTTCCAGTCGCCTGGCCCCCCACTTACCAGATTTTGGCCCTTTCCAGATTTTAGAAGTCCGGATAAAGGATCGTGTACCTGTATGTGAGTGGAAAGAAAAAGGTCAAAAACCACTGATCTATAATCAAAGCTTTGAATGAATCAAAAGTAATATATTCAGTTTTCATAGCAATTAGATGGAGCATGGTAAATGAAATAAGTGCTGTAATAGCACTGCACTAACCATTACATTAATCAGGCTGGCCCATATGCTACATGTGGCATTTTGCTGCTACATCAATACATGAAGCTATAGCTTATTTATTGCCAATGCTTACTTCTCAACTGAAAAATTGTTGTGGAACATTGTTAAAAACATTTTAAAGACAAATTTGATAAAATTAAACTTACCTGGTATGGAAATTCAGGAACATTGCATTGTTTGGTTTTCAACAGTAAGTTTCTAAAAATCTTTTGGGAGCAAATTGTGATCATAACTATTGCAAGATTTGAATAACAGCAGTCTTGAAATTTGACCAGCCTCCTCTACCCAGGAGATTGTTTTTGAGATGAACCTTAGCATATTTCAAAGTGCTGTTGCCTTCAGAAGGTGCCAGAGGAGTAAGAGCAAAGAAGATGGAAAATACAGGTGCAAAGGTGCCCTCAATGGCAAAGTTTAGTAGCCTCGAGTAAAATGCAATATGGTATTAATTTTGAAGAGACTGAAAGAGGAAGGGGAGGAAAACAGCACAAGGGTTTAGAGAACTTCAAGGAAATAGCTTTATGTCTGTGGCATCCTAACTGTCACAAGCAGAGTTTCAGATGTTATCATAGCTTTCATTTGAAGACAATAAAAAAATTGTAATGTGAGGAGAGAGGAAAGTTATTTTAAAGAGATGTACTAGTTCTTGTGCATGAAGTAATTTTGGAGTACAATTTCAAAGGGAAGCACATTGTATAGTTCGAAACCAAAAAAAGTACAAGGCACTATTAATTAACATTGCAGAATTAAAATATTGTGGAAATCTGTTAATAACTGTAACGTGAAACAAATCTTTCAACTTTTGTGCACAAAAGAAACTCAGCAATCCAGTACTAGAATTTACATGACTGGGTCAATTGAAATGTTTGTTTGAACCCAAGCAAATTAAAAGGCATGTGGAAAACAAACACTCCAAAACTAGAAACCAAGATCAAAAATAGGACGTAAACCAAAAGGGAAGAATGGTGAAGCTTCTTTTCTGTGTTCACTTTTAATCACAAAAGTAATTAAATAGTTGAGACAATCTGCTGACTAAAGTGTCGACTGTTGAACAAGTGAAGGACAAGAAATAAAATGTAGGAAAGCTGGGAAAAAAATTAGTTGTAAAACAATGTTTTCATAACAGCTAATGGGAGAAGAGGAGGCTGCTTCTTGATAAAACAGGGTTAAAGACCACAAACAGTTACCTTTGGAACCCTTATTGCATATGATCGCACCTTTTTTACAATGGGTAAAAGAGGATTTAATATCACTTCAAACAAAAAAGTTGCCCACGGAGTAATATTTCACTGTGATTCATGAATAATGGAAAGTATACAAAAAACACTGTCAAAAACTGCATCGTCACATACAGCAAAGTTTTAAAAATTGTAAACAGGAACAATGTGGGAAATTAATGAAGGACTTATGGTTGAAAAATTTAAGTAACTATATTTCCTTCATCTGAAGTTAGGTGCCTTTTATGAGCAAATGAGTTAGTCTTATTGTAATCAAAATTTTTTATAAATACACAATGTTGCTTTGGCAAATCAAGCAACTGAGAGGCTTTTAGTTATAATTTGTTTTCTAGAAGACGATGAATCTTTCCATTGCGACAAGTCAATAGCTACAACGAACTATCACAAATATACTGCAGTAGGGTCTAAGAAAAGCAAATTATACTTTTCTTGGAAACAAGCCCCAAGACACCAAGTTTGAGGAAAAAGACATCAGCTTTCCTTGCTATGAGAAAGCAAAAATAGCATTTCTTAAAAAATTCAGACCATACAAAAGAGCTCAGATCCACCATCTTCAGATGTCAATTTTTAATCGGAGTATTGGTTGTTTTGCAAAGAGGATTCAGAATTGTGAACTCCCCAGTCCTCCAAAAACATTTTATTTTATAATTGGTACTTTCAGGAAGATGGATACCAAAACCTTTGGCCTGCTACAGGACTAAATGCTGCCCCTAACATCTTTTTATATAAAAAAAGGATCATTCTTATCTTTCTAACCTTATCGGGATTCACCCACACCACATTCGTGATAATTCAAACTTCAGAACAAACAATGCACCCAATAATTTCTGCACATCTTGCTGTTGTAGAATGCCAAATAGACTATCACTTATGAAAGCTTATATGCTCAGGTTAAGAGGGTGCAATTTCATGTAACTGGCAAGGATAGTTTTGATATATTTGGGTCTAAAATTAAATGTGCTTACTTAAACACAATAATAATTTCATTATGTCAAATATGAATAAGTGAACTTTCATTCAAAAATACACTCAAGATGTATCATCTAATATCCACCATGAAAATTTCCAAAGGTGACAAATAATGGCCAATTATTTGTAAACTTTATCTGCTCAGTTAACTATTTTGTATTATTTATATGTAAAAACAAATATTATACACCAATTTTGGATTGTTCGTCATCTAGAGAGATCTACTGAATTGATTTATTCCAATACAGGAGGTAATGACAAGTTATTCTGACCTCAACTGAGGATACTGGTGTGAGATCATGATGTAGCACAAGGAATGCCAAAAAAAAAGGCAATACAAAAACCAATTTTATAAACCCTTTAGACAGCTCCAGCTGTTCAAGTATTGTACATAGTTCTAAAAGAGAAAGCAAATTGAAGCATCTAAAAAAAAAGTCCATTCATCAGGATTCACTCTCAGTCTTATCTGTATTCTCATCAGGGTCTTCTTCTGATTCTTTCTCTTCCTGCAGTTGCTTCTTCCAGAGCTTGGCCATAGCAAGCAGCTTGAGGTTCGGCTGATTGGCAGCATCTTCTGGGAAGATATAGTCATAATATTCCTCCCAGCCAGCATCTGACTGCATTAAGGAATTAATTGGAAGATATTATTTGATGAGACCATACTCAAATTATCTATTTTATTTTCAAAATAGTAAAATTTCCAAGCTTGAGCTGCTCCTTACTACCAAATCACCAAGCAAAATACACTACATTTATAGATTCATGACAGATGCTCAGGAAAACTGGGTTAGAATCATCAGCCCAAGTGAAAAGAATAAGACAACCCTCTGGTGTTCAGTTCAATAATCTATGAGTTGGCCTGATGAAAGTGAACTAAATAACAAAACAGAAGGCCCAAAAGGAGTCAAATGCAAAATCCTTACGAGGTTTGCAAAGAGTATATTGTCACAAATTAAAATAAAGGGTCATGAAAACCATACTAAAAACAAACAAAAATAGGGTTCTCTGAATTCTCAGCTGCAATAAAATCACATCATTTGTACTCAGAAATAAACTAAATTTGCTCAAATTATATTGAAAAATAACATAGGTAGTAAAATTTCAGGAGTATTTTCAATAAATGAAAAGAAAATGCTTTTAATGTGTACTTCATATGAACCAAATTTTATCAATTTGATAAGTTTTCCCACAAAGATTTATAATTGACTTTATTTAGAGATACAGCACAGTAACAGGCTTTTCCAGTCCGTGAGCCCACACCACCTATGTGACCAATTAACTTACAGATATCATGTATCTTTGGAATGCTAGAGGAAGCTAGAGCACCAAAAGAAAACCTACATGGTCATGGGAAGAACATTCAAACTCCTTAAAGGGAACAGCGGATTTGAATCCAGGTCGCTGAAACTAATAGCATTTGTGTTAACTGCCACACTAAGAGATCTGTTTAAGCATGTGGATAGCTGTTAACTACCAAATGGATTAAATGTTAAAGATGACATTTATCACAAGACAAAAGCAGCCTCATCATGGTATAGGAAAGTTGTCAAATTGGAGAGGATGCAGAGAACATTCAGGGGCCTGAGCTATAGGGAGAGATTCAGCCAGCTAGGGTTTTATTCCTTGGAGCGCAGGAGGATAAGGGGTTATCTCATTGTAGGTGAAGAAAATCATGAGGACAGATACAAGACGAGGGGAGAGAGACAGACGCAAGACGAGGGGAGAGAGACAGATGCAAGACGAGGGGAGAGAGACAGATGCAAGACGAGGGGAGAGAGACAGACGCAAGACGAGGGGAGAGAGACAGACGCAAGACGAGGGGAGAGAGACAGACGCAAGACGAGGGGAGAGAGACAGACGCAAGACGAGGGGAGAGAGACAGACGCAAGACGAGGGGAGAGAGACAGACGCAAGACGAGGGGAGAGAGACAGACGCAAGACGAGGGGAGAGAGACAGACGCAAGACGAGGGGAGAGAGACAGACGCAAGACGAGGGGAGAGAGACAGACGCAAGATGAGGGGAGAGGTTCAGCAGGAACCTGAGGGGCAACTTTTTTTTAAAACAGAGGGTGGTGAATGTATGGAACAAGCTGCCAGAGGTGTTTGATGCAGGTACCATTGCAATGCTTAAGAAAAATTTGGACATATACATGGTTGGGATGGGCTTAGACTTAGAGGGATATGGGCCAAATGCAGGCAGGTGGGATTTGTATGGCTGGGACATTTTGGTCCATGTGAGCAAATTGGGCTAAAGGGCCTATTTCCACACTAATGACTAACTGCATATTGCCCCAACTACAACTTTTTTTGTTACTTTGGTGAAAGTTACTTTAAGAAATGACCTTACCCCATCTTCTGTCTGTAACTTTCTCCTCTTCTTGACACGTTCTGGCATGAGTTTGCTAACCCTGTTTTGTGAAGACTCTGTGCCAAATTCAGTCTCAAAGTTTCTCCAGGACTCCAAGAACATGAGTCGCTCTTCTTTCTCCTCACAGTTTCGTAAAGATCTGTTGGCATCCTCGTAAATTTGTCGACATCTAGGTAAACGTTCAGTCGCATCCACTGAAAGTTCAAACTGAACATAACTGATCCATACCTGTCAAAAAGCAAGAAATCTTTTAGAAGTTTTGATCACACAGATATGTAAGTGTATAGATAATTACTTCCATTGCTGCTCAGTTTCACACACTATTATTACTGAGCAAAAGGTGACCAGCAAAGAATAAATTACACCTGAGTGAGTGATAAAGTGATAATTAATTATTGTCAAACCCTCTGAAGTTTATACTTAATTAAAAATCCAATCCAAATTTGGTTTTTGGTTTATTGTTTTAAAAAAAAAAGCTATTGCTTTAACACAAGCCTGATTAAAAAAATTATTTTTAACAGTTGGCATAGTGGTTAGTGCAATGTCTTTACAGCGCCAGCAATCGGGATGGGGTTCGAATCCTGTGCTGTCTGTAAGGAGTATGTATGTTCTCCCCGAGTCTGCGTGGGTTTTCCCTGGGGGCTCCAGTTTCCTCCCACCATACAAAAACTTATCGGGGTGTAATTTAATTCGGTGGCACGGACTCGTGGGCCAAAATGCCATTTTACCGTGTATGTCTAAATTTAATAGTAGCTCACTTTAACATGCTGAGTCCGTTGAAGTAGGCGTCTGTAAAGGTGTCTCGTCCTTTCATATTCTTCCTGTTCAATTTCAAAGTCAATGTGGGATTTCCACAGAACCTGAAAAATAGTGAAACTCCACAACATTATCGAACCTACATATGACTATTTTTTATTTTAATAAATGACTGTTTAAAATTGTAAGAGTACCCATATTTTAGGCTGCAGAAAGTCTTGGTATACTTAAAACCTAAAATAAAATAAGGGGTTTATAGCTCCAAGATCATTGAAAAAGTGCCAACTCCTGGGTTAAAATATGCTGCTGATCTTCTAACTGCAGATGCAGTTGGGTTTGGCTTTGAAAAAAACTAAAGCACAGGAAAAGGCTCTGGCTCACGATATTTGTACTGACCATAATGCCAAATTAAATTAATCCCATTTGCCTGCACATGATCCATACCCAACTATTCACCACATGTGGATGTGCTAACTAAACATCACTACTGTTTCTGCTTCCACCATTCCCCTGCCAGCACACTCCAGGTACCTACCACACCCTTTAAAAAAAAAACTTGCCTCGTAAATTCTGAAGCTTATATCCTTCCCTTTTTGACTGAATTCACATAATCTCTCATCATCCAAGGTTCCTAAACCTTGCCAATTTGTCTTTTTCTCATTGGAACACAACCGTCCTAAATTCTGATCTGCTAGTTTTTAAACTACTCCCATGTTTCTGATATGGACTTACCCAACAACAACTGCTCCTAAACTAATCTGTCCAGCAGCTGTTCAATAATTTCTTCTCTCTTTGCCTCATTCCACCATCGATGAAATTATTAGTGGAATTTCTAAAGGCTTGGCCAACCCAGAAGGAAAAAAGATAATTTATTGAACTCCAAATTTTCCCTCTAATTGATTGATCATTTTTCCCCCTTGGTCGTCCTCTCATTCTGAGTTGCTCAGATGAATCAATCTGGAATTTTGAAGGGGAATTACTTAGATTCATATTGTTAGGTCTGCTTTGTTCATGAATGAGTGAGACAAACACCAGACTGAGTCGAAATCAAGGTTCTTTGTTCTTTATTGCCGGATTGTAACACTTGCAACTAACAGTGTTAGTTGGAGAAGGCGCATTCTGCCGTTATCAGCAAGTGGTGTTTTTTTATACCTTAGGATACGTACTTAGTAAATTATCATACCATGACACTGTCCAATGAATAAACTGTTGCTATCCTTCTCTGCTAGCTTCCTGCACATCAATTTGTCATCCCCACTCTTATCTTGAGAGTACAAGGTCACAACTGCATCTTGTTACGGCCCAGCACTGGGTGACTCCTTCTACATTCCCAGCTCATGATGTTTTTACCTAACAATATTCAACTGTAATCAAGTTACTTAGAGCACAAGCCATTTTCAGTTAGTTACATATCAACGAGATGCAAAAGAAAATCTATTTTGGATGCTACCATGTAGATCAGTACCACTACATTAACATGTTTTTGGCAAACAAATCAAGAACTTAACTGTATTTACTTAAGAATCCAGTGCACAAATCCCCTTTTATCTTCTATTCAAGACCACCGTTGTGGGCAACAAATTTTTTAAAAACACAAAATAGGCCTTAATTTTGTAGCAGAACCACAATGTAAACAGATCTAACAATGTAATTCCAGATATTTTGAAGCCCTCTCTCATATGTTAATAGATCTCATGACAGGGTACCCAGATAGAATGCAGCGATTAATCAAGGATGATCTTAAGCATGCCTCCACAACTGACAAGAAGAAAAGCTGACTCTTCATTATGACTTCAATGATGACCAGAAAGCATGCAAAGCCAGAATGAACAGGTGATGCCAAAATGATAGCTTCCAAAGTAGCTAGTTGATGTTATTTGATATTTTGGGAAAAAGAGTGAAAACTTAGAAACAAGAGCCGTATTCGGTAAATGTGGTTCTTCGCCAGCCCATTTCCCATTCATGGCCAATTACTACTTGGCCTGATTTTAGAGACCTTAAAGCCCAAAAAATGATTGATTTCTATCCTGTGTGCAAACTAACAATTGACCAACTCTAACTCTTCTGGATAGAGAATTCCCAACCTTATTGGGAGAATTTTGAGTTTTAATTGGCAGAAATCCAGAGATAGTATTTGAAAATAAAAATTTATTTTAAAGGATGGGCTGGGAGCTGAAAAAAAAGTCAAATAAGGATCTTAAATAAAAAAAGTGAAGATTTCAGGAAAATGAGTATGTCACAAATGAAATACTGTCAGTTTTCACCAGGAAAGAATATTAAGAGTATATTGAAGATTCACTCCAAAAAAACAAAATATGAGAGCAGTTAAGGAAATTATTTTTCCTGCCACAGTATATGAAGAGTTAATAGTGGTCACAAATAGAGTAAAAAGTGAAAATTCCCTCCAATAATCAGGAATCTTAAAAGGCTTAAAATTAACATTGGAAAAAATGAAGAATATTTGGATAATTACCTTCTCCCCACTCCCCAGCCCAAACACCACATGCAACTTTTTCATCATGGTGTAACTTGAACTATAATCCTTAAAATAGTTTAAACAATTTCTATAGAAGCCTGACCAACACACAAAACTATTTATATCCCCTGTACTAAAAGAATACAAGTTTGTTATAAAAGCAGAAAATGTTGGAAATGCTCAGCAGATCAGACGGCAACTGTGGAAGATTGAAGATATTTTCTCAGAACCAATAAAAAGAAGAAATGTCAATTTTAAACTGCAAGTAGAGTGGAAGAGGAATGGATAGAAAAAAGAGAATAGCTCCAGTAGAACTGTGGCCAAGTTTGCAGTGGACATATGTTGCTGAAATCATCTGATTGAAGGAAGGTAAAAAGATAAACTGAGGAATGTAAAAGCTGTGAAATCCAGTTGTAGGAGGAAATGTCCAGTTTTAACACAAAATTAGAAACCAAGTGAAGTTGTGCAATGTGCAAGTTGAGGTCTTGTTCCTCAAGTGTACATTTTTAAAATCTATATAATATGTAAACACACACACACACACACACACACACACACACACACGTATCCCCCGCTCTCTGAAAGTAGAAACCTTTCATAAGCCAAAATGGCATAAAACAAAGAGGCGATTACCATTTGTATGGGAAAAAAAATGTTGAGTTTTCCTAGACCTACTGTTCTGTGGTCTCCTTACAGCCCACTATCAGTCCCCACACTGATCCCACTGCTCTGTGCTATCCTGACAGCCTGCTATAAGTCCCCACACTGATCCCACTGCTCCGCACTCTCCCGACAGCCCGCCAAATGCTATTTTTGTTTTTTTAGCTTTTTCGTAAAAGCAAAAATCCTCTTTTGATTTATTTTGGTTAGCGAAAAATGGTACTAATGTAAGTCTTTCGTAAAAGCAAAGTGGTGAAAAGCAAACTTTTGAAAAGCAGGAGATACCTGTATGTGTGTGTATATAAAATATTAGACAGACACACACAAATGGCCTATCATTCTTTTCTTTAAATATTAAATAATAGAATGCTTACAGGCCTGTGGATTGGCATGGATTAAAATGTTTAGCTTTGTGAAACTTACTTAATCCAAATGCAAGATGTTATTCTTAAATAAATCAAGCAATATTCTTGAAATTAAAATTTAAAACATTTAAAAATTACATTATTAGGTGTGGTTTGATCGTGTTGACTACATAACAAATAACATGCATGGTGATCTACAAATGAATTAATGTAGAAATTCAAGAGGCAGAGAAAACTGAAATTTAATTGATTGATCTTCAAGTAAAAACTCTTGCATTATGATTTATGTCACAGAGATAAAACCAATTAAAAAGTGACGCAGATTTGAAGGAGTATTAAAAGACAGAGGAAATTGTAACTAGATTTGATAGCTCCCCTAAAGAACCAGTATCAGCCTAAACATAATATATGGCTCTTTCAATTGTGCTGTTTCCCATTATCTGAAGAATCATGAGGAGATGAAATCAACCTGCTGGGAAATTGCACAGAAGAGAGAATCAAATTTCCTATTTGACAAAGTGAAAATGACTACCATGTCACAATAAGCACATTATTGAACACAAGTACTGTTCTAACCTTGCACTATATTGGAAAGAATTAGAATAGGGAGTTTCATATATATTAGTGAAAATGCATCTAAACAATAAAAAATAAGGTTACTGGTTAGTATTCAAATGTAGAAACATCGAATTGTTCACATTTCATTAAAGGGACGATTTAAAAAAAATCTCAGATAGATGGAAAATGTTACGTGTTTATGCACTACAATTGAATGTTAAAAATGTGTAAAAGATTAGACACAAAGGAAAAAAAAATCACCTGTTCCAATTCCATGAAGCGTAAATAAAATAGTAGCAGTTAACAGTAAATAATGTAGTTAAAATAGATTTCATCTTAAGGCTAATAAGTGCCTATTAGGATTGCTGAGGAACCACCTAATTCTTAAATGCATATTTCTCTTTAAATCATTATCCATAGATTTTAAATTTGATTGCTTTTGTAAAAAAAATTACTAATGATCACGAGAACTGATCAAATCTCTTACCTCTGGCATATCGAGTCTAGGTTGACCAATTGCCAGCTCGTAGATTGCACGAGCACGTTCAACATCTCCAAGAATGGTCTCTAATTCTGCAAACTTGATCCAAGTGGTGCAATTCTCTGGGGAAAACTCCAAGTATTTCTCATAGAGTTTCCTACACCGGTCAAACTCACGAAGCTGGAGTTCTAACTCAATATACCCTTTGAACAGCTTGTTCTTTGGACATTTTCCAATGCCAGTACCCTGAAAATGCATAATAAAAATGTAATTTCAAAATGTAGAAAAAAAGAAAGCATCTTGAACAAACAAAAATCATGTTTAATTTGTGACAGTAAGTGCTCATCTCTCAACAACAGAAAAATGACACTGTGATGGTGGGTGTGTGGTGGGATTAGGTTACCGTGACCTTCATGTGCTTGGGGAAAATAAAATACAAACAATTACTCCATTCTTTAGTAGACACCTACGATAAAATGTTTCTGATGAAGAGGTTATAAAGCATTTCTTTTTTAGTATTTCATTTTTATTATTAAAAGGCTGTACTCCAGCATTTTCAGTTATTGGTTCTTTATTCAGACTGTACTAATGGATAATCTGAGCTTTATCTGAAGACAACACATTGCCAGTCATGATTTACAAAAGGCTGAAAATAAAGATTTAAAAAAATACAGCATAGAAATTCTTTTATTTATACATACTCTTTCCCACTTTATCAGCATTTCATTTTCTCATCAGTAAGGAATAAAATGTTGACAGTGGCAGAATATTATATTTTTCACCAAAATAATTCTATTAAGAGGCTGAACTCAACAGAATAGTCTTTTCTTATTTTTAATGACTTGGCTGATATCAGCTAGGGTGGCAATAATGCCAAGTCAAATTGGTTCAGAATCCTCACACTAATCAAGGGAAAATTAATGTTTTATTTTGTCCGTCTTCTAGTCAGTAACACTAGCTGTCAGGGTGACTGAATATGTGGATATGTATCCACATATTCTTTCCCAATTTATCGATTTTCATTTTCTCGACAGTAAGGAATATAATTTTGACAGTGGCAAATTATATACAGTAATGGGTGACGACTGGGCAAGAAAATAAAAGAACATGAGAGAAAGGAGCAGAATTAGGAACATGGCATCTGGTCATTTGAGCCTTGAACAACATGGCTGATTAGAAGATCAGAGCCATTTTCCAGCACTTTCCCTAAATTCCTGATTATCCAGAATTGAATACTGCAGTGATCAGTAGCCACTGGTTTTGGCCAGAAAACACCCCTTGAACCCCCACCACCTTTCACCAAACCAATTTTGAATCCAGTTTTACAACACACCTTGGATCCCATGTGGCTTAACCTTCTGGACCAGCCTACTGTGTAGGACTTTGACTTGCTAAAATCCACATAAACCATGTTGCCTTCATCTATTTTCTTAGTTACCTCCTCAAAAACTCAGCTTTAAGAGACAGAATTTTCCTGCACAAAGCCACGATGATTACCCCTAATCAGTCTTTGTGAACATAAATCCTGTCCTTGGAAATTTTTCCCAATAATTTCCCTAATGTATCTTGAAACCTTTTTACATAGTCCTTGCTTCTACTACTCAAAAATCACACCATGGTACAACAAATTTGGAAATGTGACGTTTAATCTGCACAACCAAATCATTAATGTAATCTTGTAACCCAAGTCCTGATCCCTCTGGTACCTCTCTAATCACAATCCACCAATCTGAGAAGGATTTGTTTACTTCCTCTTTTTGGTCTGTCCCCATGTCTAATTCTCAAACTATATCAGTACAGTTTCCCCAATTCCATACACTCCAAGCTTGCTGACCAACCTCGAAAAGCCAAATTCACTACATTCACTCAGATCCCTGATCTATTCCATTAATCATTCTGAAAGAGCACCATCAAATTAATTATATCTAATTTTATTTTCATACTTCCATTTATCCTATTCTTTACAAGATATTGTCATTTGTCATTATTTCCTTTACTTGAGCCCAGCATTTCCCTTCCAACTGACTGTAAAATTACAGATCATTAACTCCCCATTTTCACTCCTTCATTCTTAAATTGGGTCACATTTGCCACCCTACAATCCAAAGAATTCTATCCTTTGTAAATGCATCTTTTGATGTATTTTGTGAGACTTGAAATGGAGGGAGCCCAGGCCTTGTAGAACCTTACAAAGCTGAAGAAAACAAATAGCATTTTTGACAAAGAAAATACCAATGGCCTTGTCACCTCGCTATTGTTAAACTGAGATGTGTGAAATTTCTTTTTAAGTACAATGCAACAGCAAAAGTGCAATTTAACAATTTTAGTTGTTACAATTCAAAACTATAAGTGGAAGTACATATATAGCACTTACCAAAGCCTGCCTGGCAAGCGGTAGATTTTTCTGTCGAACTTCAAATTGTGCATAAAGCAACCACAATTTGGCAAATGTAAACTGTAAAAGTAAGATACCATGATCAAAAGGTGAGGATGAATTAGTGGACAGGATCCTAGTTGCTTCGAATTAAAAAAAATATAGTAAGCAATATTAAGTTGCAGAGACAAACATGATAGTTCAATGACTTCATGATGTGCTACGACATTCACAAGCCACCTTTCACTGCTTTATAATCAAACAATAAGAAGAATTTTTTTGGTCATACAATGAACAGTTGCACTGATTCTTAGTTGCTGCAGCCCTACAGGTATGCAAGATACACCAATAACAATAGTGCAAATTAATTACCATAATACGCCAATGTGAGATCATTATTCACAGTTGCAGTTAGTGCAACAAAGTGATATTTCAATAATGCAGACAAATATTTTGGTGGTATTTAATGGTAAGGGTAGTATGGGAATGTTCAAGAACCTGATAATTCCTGGACACTCCAGCTTTCAAGACATGATGCAACCAGTCAGCATACTTTCCACAGTATACTATTAGAAGTTAAACAGCCAATAATGGTTTTATTTAAAATCCGGCAACTGCCCAAAATGGCAGCACCTAATGATCGGCAGCAGCCACAAGACATTGCAAACTCCATGGAAGAAGAGGACTGATGCAGGGCACCAGAAAATGGGGAGACTAATGAGGGGCTCTGCGGCAAGGAACCCATGCAGGCTTTGGACAGCTGGAGATTGGCTTAAGACTGGCTGAAGGGATATCAGGTATAGGAACCAGGATGCAAGAGAGTGCCGAGCGTGCTGAAGGGTACCTAATCATGCCAGAGGTTCAGATTTGGAGTTCAGGTTGCCGATGCTTTAGAGTGGAGTCAGTACAACTGAAGAAGCTGCATGAGTGCTGGAGGGAAATCCATGGGCACTCGGCGACTGGAGGTCATTCCCTTTTGCTTTTCTTTCTTTGACTGTAGGAGGCACCCAGCAATTATTGCTGATGACTAGTCTGTCTGCCTTACTGCAGACTAAAGACAATTTTGTGTAATATTACACTGTTTTTATTATCATGAATCTTGAAGGTAAACAAAGTTTAAAAAAAAACATTCCTCAAGCAACATAACTAATGGCCTGGAGATTTACAGAACTTTCCTGCTCTTCATCAAGAAGTACCACAGGAATGTCTGTAGCTACCTTAAAACAGGTATGGCTTAGTTTTAATATCTAATGTCAAAGATGGTAGCTCTGGAACTATTATACTAAAATAACATCCTGCAATAGGATTCATGACATTATAGTGACTACTCCAGTAGAGCTACTAAATCAATTCACCAGACCCAGTGGTTAGTGAATAAACCCAGGTTTATTCAAACCTGCCTCCTCTTTCAAATCATTTTCGGCCCAGACACCCGGAACCGAAAGTGATATTACCCTGCGCCTGCAACTCACCCGAAGGGCGCGTGGCTTAAAGTGAAGATGACAGGAGACCTACGCCATCTTGTAGTTGAATGCTATTTGGCCTGAAGTGCTGTGCGGTATTTTCGGACAGGTGAGTGAGCAGCAATTAGGCCCGTGGCACTGCATGGTCATTTGGCCAGCTGCACAGGCAGCAGTTCGGCCCACTGTGTTACGCGGCAGCTCGGCCTGCTGTACCAACCCCCACAGAATCGTTCCCCCAAAGGAGATGAAACTGCTGTGCTTGCCATAGGCTGATGCCCTCACTTCCTGAGCTGGGGGCAGTGAATAGGGGTAGTAGGATCCACATGTGCTAGTTTGAGTCTATGGTGACAGTTGATAATGTCCCCCAATGTCTAAAGTGTACACAACCCCATCCCTTTTGATCACATGGAAAAAGCTGTTGCATTGGTGTTCCTGGGGTCTGTCACAAACACAAAGTCAGTGTTGAAGAGGGCAGGAGGCAAATGCTGTTTGGAGGGTCCATGCCAGTCGGTTGGATAGGTTTTCTTACTGCATCGTGGTATCAAAGCTGCTGAAGCACATCCAGATCGGAAGAGCAGGAGTCGGATGAGAAATGAATGTCACCTGGAAACAAGAGAACTGAATTGTAAACCATTTCTGCGGATGACGCTGGTATGTCTTCCTTCAGCACACACCCAGCAGAACCCATGGCAACTCGTTTACCCAGTTGGGTCCGGTGAGTCGGGCTTTGAGTGCCGTCTTGAGTTGCTGGTAGAAACGCTCCACAAGACCATTGGACGCTGTGGTGCGATGCAGTTGTGTGCCACAAAAGCGTATAAAGGCAGTCCATAACATAGAGGTGAAATGCGCTCCACAGTCTGAGGTGACATGTGTGGGAACTCCAAATCTTGAGATCCATTTGGCAATGAACGCTCTGGTGCATGTCTCAGCTTCGCTGGATGGCAATGTGATGGCTTCTGGCCATCGCATGAATCTGTCTATGACTGTGAGGATGTATCTCATGTTCTGAGACACTGGTAGGGATCTGACCAGGTCTACATGCACATGCTCAAAACATCAGCGCACTGCTGGGAAAGACTGGAGAGGTACCTTGGTGTGTTGCTGTATTTTGGAAGTTTGGCAGTGGGTACACGTTTGGAAAGCAGTGGCATTGACTAGCTTCTTTCACTTAACATCAACTAGCAGGTCATGGGTCCAGAGGAAATCTGCACCCAAGGTGGGCTGTGCAATGGAAGCCAAAATGAAATTCCAATGGAATGCGACGTTCCCTATCTTAATTGTGACACATCGCATGCCAAAGCTGGGAATGGTTCTGTTCGCAGCTTGAAGGGTGAGTCCCTGCTGCTTAGGTGTCTTTTCAAAGTATGTCAGTGGGAGTAAACTGAGTCAAGTGCCTATGTCCACGAGAAATTTGCACTCACGAGTGTCATCATGAAGATAGAGGAGGCCAGTACTCATGCCAGCTGCCAAAGCCACTACTGGCAGCTGGCTCTGTCATATCCTGACAACTTTTTCAGGCTTGCCACTGCCGCCGTGGTAGCCACACAAGGGGACGCATCTATGGGCATTTTTACCCCTCTGGCAGTGGTAAAAACACCATTCTCGGCACCTGTCGGTATGTTCACCCCCTCAGCTAAGGGTGATGAACAGGGCACGGGAGATGTCTCTGCCGAGAACACGGGCTATATATGGGCAGACTCTTGCCTTGGCGTCCAGTAGAGTCTGTCAGCCTCCGGGGGCACGTCATGGGGATGGCTAAAGTCCATGTTTGCTATTGGTATGGAGACATGATCCAGGAGCTTTGCCAGGAATAAGGTCTCAAAAAGAAAGCAATTGGAATGGCCATCCGCTAGAACGAGGATTTCATTCATTAAATTGGATGGATTCCTGTTGCCTAGCCCATCTATATTCAAAAGCTGCATGCCCCATTCATGCCTGGTTAATTCCAGGATGTCCAGGAAACTGCTGTAACCTGGTGTATTGGTTTTCTGTCTGTTGGTGGCCAATAAATTCACTTACTTTAGCCGCTGTAGTGGCATCCGTTGCCCCGATGATGTGCCAAAACTTTGTGTCTTCAGCTGTTATTCCACTAAGGCGGAACTGGGTCTCAGCCTGGTTCAGTCACACTCGAGGCTGGTGGGCCCAGAAAGGGGGTGGGTGAATGCAAACTTCGCTGACTGCAGCTGAGGCAGCAGCTGCTGTTGTTGTTGGTGCGTCCACATTGACTGTGAATTCAAGCTTTGGCTGAATCTTGCAGTCGAGGGGGGGGTCACCAAGTATAGCCAAACTTACCTCCCCCTTTAAATCACTTTCGGCCCAGACACCCGGGACCGGAAATGACATCACCCCCTGCTTGCGACTAACCTGAAGGGCGCGTGGCTTAAAGTGAAGACAACGGGAGCCCCATGCCATCTTGTAGGTGAGTATCGAACTCCCTCGTGCAATTCAATTTGGCCCGCAGTGCTGCGCGGCTGTTCAGCCAGCTGCATAGGCAGCGGTTTGGCCCATTTTGTCCTAAGTGTTACCATGGAGCTTAAGCTAATATCAAGCAACTTTGGAGTCAAATCATTGGAATATTCTGTATATTTCCAATTCAAAACAACTTAACAGTAGAAGCTACCTCATTAAATACATTTCATACAGTTAGATATTTATATCATAGGGGATTTGAGGATTTCCGGGAAGCAGGAAACTGCCGTAACCTGGTGTATTGGTTTTCTGTCAGGTGGTGGCCAATAAATTCACTTACTTTAGCCGCTGTAGTGGCATCCGTTGCCCCGATGATGTGCCAAAATACAGGTGGAGCCAATTTCATGGCCAGACCAGGCAATGATCCTACTAAATGGCAGAGCAAGCTGAACAGGCCTATTCTTGTTCTATTTCTTATGATCTTGTGTTAATTTGTAAAATATTTTCTTCAGTTTCCTCAATTATGTGGAGCAGTATCAATGGAACAGACATCAAAATTATTATTGTTAGCTTAAGATTATAGAGCTGTACCTTTTTATGGGGGATAAGTTCCAAGCATGCTTGATAAACTTGCCTAGTCTTCTCTGGATCCTGTTCAGAAAGATAAACTGAAGTTACAGAACTTTCAATAATATACTAAGGATAGAAAATGTATATAGCTTAAGCAGAATACAAAAGAAAAACTGGAAACGTAATTTCACCTTACAAATATTTCCAACCAAAACTGCTCGGTTGGAGTACAATATAAAAACACAAATTTGTAAAGTTCTATACTTATTGCAATACAAAGGGAAAACAATATTACTTGGTTTTAACAATTTAATTCCAATACTCTGAGTATTAAAAATCAAATGGCTTAAAAAGAAAACAGAAACAACCAAGATAAAACATAACATCATAGGATGACATATTGTTCTTGCGTACTGAAGTCTGAATAGACTACGAAACAGGATATACAGGCACAGGAGCAGCAATATATCCTTACATAAAATTTTTTGCCCATAAACTGCTTTGCTGTGACATGTGTACCTTTGCCTCCAATTCTTCAAACAAAGAGTAATTAATCCATAAGTATATGTATCTCCTCCAGTGGCGCTTTTCTTGAATGGGCGGAACATTGGCTATTGCACGCTCATATACTTCATGAACAGTATCGGGATCTCCGTCGCTCTCAACCAAGCGGAGGTAGTCAAACCAGGCATCATAATTATGTGGATTAGCCTTTTTGAAAAATAAGATAACATAAATAAGATAACATAACATAACAATTACAGCACGGAAACAGGCCATTAGGCCCTTCTAGTCCGCACCGAACCAAACACCCCTTTCTAGTCCCACCTCCCTGCACAATGCCCATAACCCTCCATCTTCTTCTCATCCATATACCTGTCCAACCTTTTCTTAATACAATTGACTCCGCCGCCACTACAAGATAGTAAATTATACAAACTATAATCAAGGTAGAGAGACTGCTTAAAACTATTTTATAGAAAAAACTATTTCTGTTTTAATCTGAAGTATACTTTAATCTGAAGTATACTTTTTCATACTACTATGTACAGAAGCACAATTTGCTGCCACATTAGCATGCACACTTCTGTAACCTCTTCATTTCACATGTTCTTTGTGGCATGATGGTCACTGAAAATAGTTCTAAATGTAATACAGGTCGTGAGTTGAGGGAAAAAAGTCAAATGAAGAAATAGAACATTCATTGTATAGTACAAACTGAAAATTTTCACCTTAGAAATGTTTTTGTGTAGGAATGATTCTTTTCCGTAAAGGTTATGTACACAAATTACTGAAATCATGCCAAAGTATTACATTTTTTAAAAGTTTCTGAAGCATTACACAGATTATTTTGGTACTGATGTACCAGTAATCGATTTAAAACCACACTAATTGTCAGCTAAACTCAGTATAGACATTGATAGTTTTGTTTTAAAAAGCTGCTAATTTTTCTGACATGCCAAGAATCAGTCCAAATATTATCACAGCTTCTCTAAAGCTGATTAAGTTGATTCTTCAATAAATACCTGTCAAGCAACTAATCAAATATGAAAGAACAGATTAAACTGCCAATCCATTTCAGGCAATAATGTAACAAAAATATATGCATGCCAGCACTTTGGTTTAACTATTTTCAGATGGAAGTCGATGCCACTGCAAGTAAATTTTTGAAAGTGAGGGGGTGGGGGTGGGGGAGCAATGGTGGGAGCACGAGGGGGGATAGAGAGAGAGTGTGGGCATGGCGTTCAGGCAGGCGAATGCTTCTCTTGTAGGATGTGGATTGTTTGGGAAGTCGGTGACTACAAATATGAGAAGTGCATTGCTCCTTACAAAGCTTTGGAGCAGGAGTTGGACAAACTCTGGAGCATTCGGGAGGCAGAAGATGTTACAGATAGGAGTTACAGGGACACTATTGTACCTCAGAGACAGGAAGAGGGAAACAGTTAGGAGAGGGAGTGAGAACAGGCAGGCATAGCAGCCATCACCACTCCACTTCCCATGTCCTGCCTGCCTGTGCATCTCCCTGAAAAACAAGTATACCATTTTGGATACTGTTAGTGGTGGGGGGTGGGAGGAGGAGAAATTACCTACCAGGTACAAGCCATGGCAATCAGGTCTCTGGCACAGAGTCTGATGTGTGGCTAAGAAGGGAAGGTGGAAAAAGAGACAAGCTGTCACAATAAGGGATTCCATAGTTGTGAAGACATTGAGAGGTTTTGTGGAGGAGATAATGTATCCCGGATGGTACGTTGCCTCCCTGGTGCCAGGGTCCAGGACAGCGGTTCCCAACCTTTTTGTTCCTCTGTACCCCTTGGGCATTTTTATAGGTTCCCGTGTACCCCTAAAAATTAAGGGAAAAAAAACGACATTGTGCAATCTGACTGCAGATTACAACACCATGTATTGTACAGTAGTGATTATTCTCTCAGACCCAATGTACCCCCTAAAAAGTTCAAATATACCACTGGGGGCTACTTGTACCCCAGGTTGGGAACCCCAGGTCCAGGATATCTCAGATCAAGTTCACAACATTCTTAGCTGGGAGGGTGATCAGCCAGATGTTATGGTCCATGTAGGGACCCTTCCATAGGTTGGAAGGGTGAGGAGGTCCTGCAATGAGAGTTCAGGGAGTTAAGCACTAGATTGAAGAAGGGGACCTCAAGGGTAGTGATCTCAGGTTTGCTTCCCGTGCCAAGTGCTGGAGATGTTAGAAATAGGAGGTTAAGGCAGCTTAATAGATGGCTGAGGATACGGTGTGGTACAGAGGGCTTCAGGTTTCTAGATCACTGTGCTCTGTTCCAGGGAAGGTTGGATCTTTACCGACAGAACGGAATGTATCTGAACTGGAAGGCAATTAATAACCTTGCGGGTAGGTTTGTTTGTCTTGTCTCGATGGGTTTAAACTAGATTTGCAAGGGGAGGGGAACCAGAACGTTAGAGAAGTTAGTGAGAAGGAAGAGGATAAAGGTCATGCGTAGACTGCATGTATAGACAGAAATCAAAGGTTTATAAGTGATAGAAATTTTTTCCAGAGGCATTTATTGTTAGAAAGGCTGACAAACTTAGGGGCTGGATTGACACGTGGGATTACAACATTATTGCTATTAGTGAGACTTGGTTGGAGAAGGGGCAAGGCCGGCAGCTCAATGTTCCATGGTTCTGTTGCTTCAGACATGATAGAGAGGGAGAGATGAAAGGGGGAGGAGTGGCATTGCTAGTCAGGGAAAATATCTCAGCTGTGCTAAGTCAGGACAGCCAGGAGGGTTGGTCTACAGAGGCCACATGGGTGGAGTTGAGGAACGGGAAACCATACTGATAGGGTCATATTATAGTCTGCCCAATATTCAGAGAGAATCGGAGGAGCAAATCTATAGAGATATAGCAGACAGATGCAAGAAGCAGAAAGTTGTGATAGTAGGAGATTTTAAACTTGCCAAATATTTTAAAAAAAATTCATTTATAGATGCCATACAATCAATTATATTACATACATTTCATTCACAATTTGTCATACATAGCTTTTATAAGTTGAAAAAGAAAATAGAAAGAAAAAAAAGAAAAGCCCCCCACCCCAACCCACCCAATCCCCCCAAAGATCCTAAGATAAAAAAGGGCCCAAGTCACCCAGTGGGAAAAAAAACTAGAAAAAAAACTTTAAGAGAAAAAAATGGAATGGATATTAAAAAAAATTGATAAAGATTACATAAAACCAACATGATACAACATATCCAAACATTTAAATCAATTCTAAATGTTAAATTTCAATACATCTAATATTAATCCTAATTAATCTCATATCTCTTCCATCATCGAATTGAATTTATGTGTAAAATTAATTCTCTAAAGTAAAATAAAATATCAATATAACTCTATTCATAAACATATATTTAATAATATAACTCCCTCTATGACACTGAAGAATATAGCACCACCCCCCTCTATCATACGAGATGTGGCTCATTGACACCAATGAGCCCTCAAACAGCGGCATTTCAAATAATTTCTTCTCATTTACTCAGTCTATTAAAAGGCAAAGTTTCCACCAAATCTGATTTGATTATGGCCATGGTCTGAGAGTTCTATGTGGTTTTTCAATTTCAATTGGACCTCTTATATTTTAAATCAATTCTAAATATTAAATTCCAATATATCTAGTAATAATGCAAATTAATCATAGGTTCATTAAGAATCTCACATCTCTTGCATCATCCAATTTAAATTCCGTGTTGAATCAATTCTCTAAAGTAAAATAAAGCATTGTGGCAGTTCACTACAAGGCAAGCGAACCAGCCCCACTCGTAAGCCACGCGGCGGGGCAGCCGGCCAAAATGGCACCGTCGGGGGTTCCCTTCCTTCTAGCTCGGGGCTCAGAATCCCAACTTGGGGACCATGTGACGACCGGGTGACGTCAGCGCCTTCCAGCGCAGTTCTCAGCCAGGTCTGGTTCAAATGTCTTTGAACCCATCATGAGCAAGCCTGGGATCAGCGCTATAGCCGTAAAACTGCCTGAATTCTGGGTTCAAGAGCCGGAGACCTGGTTTGGCCAAGCGGAGGCCCAGTTTCATCTCCGCCAGATTTAGTCCGACACGACCAAATTCTACCATGTGGTCGCTGCCATGGACCAGGCCGCTGCCAGACGCGTACTGCACCTTGTTCAGTACCCACCCACCGAGGACAAGTATGAGACCATCAAGCAAGTGCTTACCGGGTCCCTCGGACTATCTAGACACCAGCGTGCCGCTCAGGTGCTACACCTCGACGCCCTGGGGGATAGGTCCCTGATGGAACTGATGGATGAGATGCTCACGCTCATAGGTGAGCACACCAACTGCCCACTTTTCGAGCGCATCTTCCTCGAACATATGCCCGGGGACATCCACCAGCTGCTGGTTCAGGAGAGCTTCACTGACCCGAGGAAGGTCGCCCAGAGGGCCCAAGAGCCATGGCTCGCACGATTGTCGGAAGGCTCAGTGGTCCAGCAGGTCATGAGGCATGGCCACAACCATGCCAAGCCCGCCCTAGCACTGCGATAGAGCACCTGGCCCCTGCAGGGGCCCCCAAGAGCATAACCAAGGCCGCAACATCTGCTTCAGGCCTCTGCTTTTACCACCAGTGCTGAGGAGCCAAGGCCCGGAAGTGTCGTCAGCCCTGCTCGTTCCAGGGAAATGCAAGGTTGGCCGCTGTTAATGGCTGGCCAAGGCAATTGGCGCCGGTTATGGGGGGGGGGTTCTGTGTGGCGGCTCACAAGGCAGACGAACCGGCCCCGCTTGTAAGCCACGCAGCGGGGCAGCCGGCCAAAATGGTGCCATCGAGGAGGTTTCCCTTCCTTCCAGCTCAGGGCTCAGAAACCCGCACTTAGAGACCACGTGACACCCGGGTGACATCAGCGCCCTCCAGCGCAGTTCTCAGCCAAGTCCGGGCTGGGAGTATAAGTGCAGCCCAGCAGCCTGCAATAACCCAGTCTGCTCACTGAGCTCAACCTGTCTGGTTGTGTGTGTTATTGCAGGAGCAGTGGAGCTGCCACTACAGCATCAATATAATCAATACAACTCCATTCATAGATAGTAGAACCCCACTATTGGCGCTAATGAATATAGCACCGCCCCCTTCATCATGCGGGATGTGGCTCATTGCCACAAATGAGCCCGTGAACAGCAGCCGATGGACTCTGGAACCCTTCACCTCCCAGGTATTACATCAGAACAGAGACCCTAATTTACTCGTCCATTGTGTCATTCCAAACAATTCCTTCTCATTTACTCGGCCTATTAAAAGACAGTTTCCACAAAAATCTGATGCCTGTTTGTAATCCATAAAAAATTGATTTTTGCCATCCAGTAATACAATCTTCATCATTGCTGGATAACATAATGTAAACTTGTATCCCTTTTCAAAAAATTTCATTAAACTGCCTCCTCTTTATCCACATAAAAGAAAACCTTCGAACCATGATATTCAAGTGGACTTTTCTTTATTCTTACTTTTTTTGCTGCTAAAGCTAAAATCCTTTCATTGTTTTGATATTTTGAACACTTAATTACCATAGAGCGAGGTTTCTCATTTGATTGCGGTTGTAGTCTGAGGGCTCTATGTGCTTTTTCAATTTCAATTGAGCCTCAAATTGATTTACCCCCAGAACCTTAGGCATTCATCCTTGGAAAAATCGAATCATGTCATTGCTTTTCTTCTTTTTCCTAAAAGCCAACAATCTTAATGTTGTTTCACTTATTAAAATTTTCCATCTTGTCAATTTTTTCTGAATTTATCTTCCTTTCAACAATATCTTTTTTAAATTCAGACTCCAAAATTTTCAGCTTCTCCTTTACATTTTTAACTTTTCGATAAACTTTCATAATATTCTCACTCTTTTGGTTTTGTACTTGCATATTTGTTGATAACTGCTTGTATTTTTCATTCATATCCTTAACCTCAGATCTTAGATATTTTATTTCTTCCCACATCATTTTGATATAATCCCACATTTCCCATACCATCAGTGGCAATTCACCATCAGTGTTTCTTTATCCTTTTGTATAGCCTTAGTTTTACATTTAACTTGTTTAACATCTTCATAGACTAAACCAACCTCTCCAAATCTTCTCTGTCCTTGTTCCATAACACTTGCAAATTCACCACTGAAATCAATCATATCACTCAAACTCAACACTCTGACCTTGCTTAAAGAATCTGTTTTCCTTGGCCTGACACCATCTTCCCCAGACGACAGGCTGGTCACACTCGCTGCTGCTCCCAGCAACTCAACTCTCTGACAGGCCTTGCTTATCACTCCAGATCCGGGATTTCTCTGAATCAAAGGCCTCTCTTCATGTACAGGAACAAACACCTTCATCTGCTCCAGCAACAACAATTCCTTTCTCCGAAGCCATTTTAAAAAGTAAATGGACTATTCTTATATTCTTCCTTTGTATTTTAATCTCCATTTACTTCAATTAAATTATCATTTTCTTCTATTTTCCCGTGAGTTTTAGGATCCCACATCCTATGTCCTCCACATGACTCCCCCCACCAACTTTCCAAATATTGACTGGGACTCCCATACAGTGAAAGTGCTGGATGGCTTGGAGTTGTGAAATGTGTTCAGTAAAGTTTTCTAAATCAATATATAGAAGTACCAATGAGAGAGGACACAATATTTGATCTCCTATTAGGGAACAAGACAAGTCAGATGACAGATGTACATGTAGGGGGTCATTTTGGGTTCAATTACCATAATGTCATTAGCTTAAGTTAATTATGGAAAAGGATAAGTCTGATCCTCATGATGAAATTTTAAATTGGAGGAAGGCAAGTTTTGTGGAAATGAGAAAGGATCTAGGAAGAATGGATTGGGATATGTTGCTTTATAGCAAGGGTGTGTTAAGTAAGTGGAAGGCCTTCAAAGGAAAAATTTTGAGAGTCCAGAATTTGCATGTTCCTTTGAGGATAAAAGGCAAAGTTAACAGGCATCAGGAACCCTGGTTTTCAAAGGATATTGGTGATCTGGTTAAGAAGAGGGAGGTGAATAGCAAGTATCAGCAACAAGGAGCTAATGAGGTACTTGAGGAGTACAGAAAATGCGAAGTAGTCATCTATGCGTGGAGTCTCACGTAATGTGGGGGGGGGGGGAAGAGATCTTAAACTTTTGTTTGCATCAGTATTTACTTGGAAAACTGACAGTGCATAAGGAAGAAAGGGAAACAAACAGAAGGGTCATGGAACATATGGAGATAAGGAGGAGGAGGTGTTTGCAGCCTTATAGCGAATAAACACCCCAGACCAGATATAATATTCCCTCGGTCCTTAAGGGAGACTAGTGTAGAAATTGCAGAGGCCCTGGCAGAAATATTTAAAATATTCTTAGCCACAGATTGGAGGGTAGCTCATGTTGTTTCGAAAAGGCTCCAAAAAAAAAACCAGTTAACTGTAGGCCAGTGAGCCTGATGTCAGTAGTAGGAAAATTATTGGAAGGAGTTCTCAGAGATATGACATAAAGATATTTGGCCAGCCATGAGCTGATTAAGCACAGTCAGCATGGCTTTATGCATGATAGATCATGTTTAACAAACCTTTTTGAGTTTTGAGGAGGTTACCAAGAAGATAGAAGAAGGAAAGACTGTGGATGTTGTGTACATGGACTTTAGTAAAGGCTTTGAAAAGGTCCCGCTTGGAAGGCTAGTTCAGAAGGTTAAGAAACTAGGTATCCATGGAGAGGTTGTAAACTGGATTAGAAATTGGCTCTGTGGGAGAAAACAGAGAATTGTGGTCGATGGTTGCTTCTCAGACTGGAGGCCTGTGACAAGTGGTGTGCCTCAGGGATTGGTGTTGGGACCATTGTCGTTTGTTGTCTATACATTTATCTGGATGATAATGTTGTAAATTGGATCAGCAAGTTTGCTGATGACACAAAGATAGGAGGAAGTAAGGAAGACTTTCAAAGCTTGTAGATGGATCTCGACCAACTGGGAGAATGGGCCAAAAAAATGGCAGGTGGAGTTTCATACAGACAAGTGTGAGGTTTTGCAATTTCGAAGGGTAAACCAAGGCAGAACATACACAGTAAATGTAGGGGAATGAGAAGTGCAGAGGAACAAAGAGATTTGGGAATACCTGAAGGTGGCATCGCAGGTGGACAGAGTTGTAAAGAAATCTTTTGGCGTCTTAGCCTTCATAAATCAAAGTATCAAGTATACAAGTTGAGTTGTTATGTCAAAGTTGTTTAAGACATCGGTGAAGCCAAATTTAGAGTATTGTGTGCAGTTCTGGTTGCCTAACTACTGGAAGGATACCAATAAGATTGAAAGAGTGCAGAGAACATTTTGTAGGATTTTGCTGTGTCTTCAGGAGTTGAGAAACAGGGAAAGATTAAACAGGTTAGGACTTTATTCCTTGGAGTGTAGAAGAATGAGGAGAGATTTGATAAAGGTTTACAAAATTATGAGGGGAATAGACAGAGTAAATGCAAGTAGGTTTTTTCCCTTTAGATTGGGAGAGATAAATTCCAGAGGTCATAGTTTTAAGCTGAAATGGAAAAGGTTTAGGGCAACATTAGGGGAAAGTTTTTCACTCAGAGAGTGGAAGGAGTCTGGAATGAGCTGCCATCTGATATGGTGCTTGCAGGATTGATCTTTAGTTTTAAGAATAAATTGGATAGATACATGGATGGGAGAGGTCTGGAGGGTTATGGAATGGGAGCATGTCAATGGGTCTAGTGGAATGATGGTTGGCAGACTAGAAGGACCCTGTTTTCTGTGCTGCAGCGTTCTATGGTTCAACTTCCTTTTTGCAGTCTTAAATCTTACAGACTTGCTTTATCCTTTAACTTTTCCTCTCTTACATACTTCAAAAAGATTGTTAATCAGTTTGGGTAAAAGGCATGAGTAAGTTTTGTTCCACATATCAACCATTATGGTATTTTGCACCACTAAGACTTTAATCTCACCCTTGTGCTGTAGACTACATAAAACAAATCGCAACATCTGACATACAGTCTGATTAAAACAACACTAATTACCTTTCCATTCTCCACCTTTCACAACACAGAAATATTCTATTTGTCCCCCACACCCCTCCCAAGAAATTAATTGCTGGTATTTATGGATTACAGAAGTGTCTTCCTAGCTCCTAATTAAACTCCACTCGCATACGATTACTCCTTTCATCCTAGTGTTTATCTAGCGTATCTTGAAAAATAATTTTTGCTAGTTGCTCAACCTTTTGCTGTGCTTTCAAATTTTGCTTTGATTTTAATTCCCATTTATACTTTATGGAATCTTTGGCTTTCAAAATCAACAACAGGAGACAATTTGGCCCATCATGCCTCTTGCTCCTTTAGTGCCAATTTCCACTCTCCCAATGCATAAATAATTTTCTTTTAGCTATTTCTCATAATTTTATTTTATAACCTTTCCAGGTAGCACTAATTAGACCATGAAACCCACTGCGCATTTTTTTCATCTGTATTTTGCCTCTGGCTCTTTGCACGTCCTCTGGTTGATCTTTCAATTATTAGATTTCTCCTTGTTCAAGTTTACTCTATTAAAGTGATGAATAGATTTTCAAGTATTACATCTTTACTCCAAGACTGACTTTTTCTAGCTACTCCATGCAATTAATCCCCACAGCCCCTTTTATATTCCAGTATTTCTTCTGCACTCCCTCCAAGACCTTATCCTGTCAGTTAATGTGGTTCAACAGAACTAAACCGTCAATCTTGCCAAGGTCAAACTAGTAATTTGCAATTAATAATTTCCCTGTATTTATATTTGATTAATAATCTAACATTCTGTTCCAGAAAAAATGTTTAATTTGTTCATTTACTTGGCTTGGGGTTGAGCTCAATACTACAAACTCAGCAATAAGAGAAATATGCGCTAACAGTGCTTTGATGCTGAGAGAGGTGCCAGCAACCTTTCCTCATAGCTAAAACAATAGTTGTTTTATTTCCCCCATCTCCATAAGATAACTTACCGAGTACATAATTTTTTTCTAATATCCCAATCTACCTCATTTTGTTTTTGTGGTAATTTGGTGACTTGCATGCTAAAATAGCATTTACTTTCAACTAGATGTCACAAAAAAAATCTATAGGAAAATAGGAGCAAACACCTTTTCTTCATCTGACCATTTAGTACTTGATAATTATAAACTGTTAGTTCTTGGAATGCATAATTGATTCCAACGTGCTAATCACACTCACAGTGAGCAAGGTTCTCCAAAATTATCTATTAGATCGCATAATTTCACATACACACAGAATTATGGAGAAGCATCTAAATGTATTATTTTTTTCCCAAAAGATGATAGATAAAATTGATCTTACCTTGACTTCCTCTTCATACTGAAACCGTCTTTTGCTCACAATGACATCTTCAATACCTCTTCTGTCCCCAAATTTTTTCTCAAATACTGTATAATTTTTGAAGAGCTCTTGGGCCTGACTTTTGGCAATTCTATCAAGTGCATACTTGTAGATGACCCTCACTCGATCAAACTAGAAATGAACAAAGTCTCAGCAGCAAGTAGAAATGCCAGTAAAGCATTTGGGTGAACAACAATAGAGGATAACACTTATCTGTAGAGGTCTGCCATGCATCTCACAATTTGATTTTTGTATAATTAATAACATGAACCTTGGATTATCATTTACATGCATTACCATGACTTGAAATACTTGAAAAAAGATGAAACATTTTCTGACCACCAAATTTGGTTATTAACAATAGAGCATACTATATGGCTTCATTTTTTAAAATTCTAGTTTATTTTTATTGAAGGAATTGACACACATTTCATTCTTCAAGGAATTAGAACTATTCCTTAATTTGCATTTGCTTAACGACAGCAAGTGTGCAACTTATGCAGATATTTCTAGCTAATTATAAAGAGAACAGCAATTCAGGGCAAAAGTATTTTGCACCTCCACCTTGAAACAGGGAATCTTGACTGACACAGCTCAAGTTATAAACTGGATAATATTGTTATACATTATAAATTTACACATCTTGCTTCTGATAATTTCTATAATTGCAGCTTCAGCATTTATCTAAAAAGCAACCATGAATTTGTATTGTCCTCTCATTTCAGAGGTGGTGGTAAAAGCTGATAGGGATATTTCAAAGATTTTTAGATATGAATGTAAATGTTAGAAAAATGGTGGGAGGCTGTGGTGGGTGGGTTAAATTTACATGAAGTAGGTTTTTTTTCCAATGTAGATATTCATTTAACAGGCCCTTTAGCCCAACACCGCCCAATTATGCCCAACTGACCTACAGCCCCGGTACGCTTTGAATGGTGTGGGGGTTGGGGTGACCAGAACACCTTGAATGAAACCCATGCAGACACAGATAAAACATAAAAACTCCTTACGGACAGTCCCACATTCAAACCCTGATAGCTAGTGATGTAACAGAGTTGTGCTAACTGCTAAGCTAATTGTGCCGCCCTTTATTTAGGTCAACGCATCATCATGTTCTCAAGATATTATGAAAGAATTGTAATTTACAATATACAGTAAAATCCCAGATATCTGGAATTCAAGCAAACGGCAAAAAAAAAAGAAATAAATACATTTTAAAATTAAATAAAAGATTGAAGATGGGAGCAAACGTTCAGCCAGTGGAGCTTCCCATCTGCAGCAGCCGTTTGAACAAAGTTTGCATAAAGTTGCAGTTGAATAAAATGGATGGTGGCCCAGCATGAAGAGCTGATCAATGCTGCTTGCCAATGGGGTAACTTTCCAAAAGTGTCTCCCTATCCTAGCCTAGTAACCACCTTTAACGTTATTGGTATTAAGGCTTTAATCTCCAAATTTTTGGGGGGGGGGGTGGTGGGGAGATGGCGACACGGCTAGTACAACAGTTAGCGCAATGGTTGGTGTTAAAGGGGAAATAAAATTGTTGATGACGAACAGTTTATTTCCAAGCTAAGCAACAACTTTCAATGAAATCTGCTCAAAAGCCTTCAAGTGTGACCTATGTTCTAATACTCAAAGCAGTGCAAGATTCCCTGATTGTAAATGTTGGTTAAGGATTAAATATAAATCAGATACAATTCATTTTTTTTTAAAAAAAGTACAAGGGTTAGAGGCTGACACTTTGCACACTCTTTGGGGTTTGATCTGTCAAGGTACAATTTTGCAACACCTCGATTTTGCAGTTTGCTCGTGCAACAAAATATTTAGAATGGTCTCTCAATTTTCTCAGTGTGAACAGGTTACCTGATAGTTTTGATCGAAGCAACCAATGGGACACTGGTCTATGCATGACATGTTACACAGGAAATATTTTGTATTTCAAAAATCCTTTGAAGGAGACCTTATCAAAAGATATTATGCATGACATGTTACACAGGAAATATTTTGTATTTCAAAAATCCTTTGAAGGAGGCCTTATCAAAAGATATTATAAATAAAACACCATTCCATAATTAATGAAGAATTGACGATGAAATTTCAAGCTTTATTACATTGTAAATAGCAATGATGGGAAAAGATTGAAAACCTGGTTTTAGTTCTAACTAGGAAAATAAACACTGTAATATTACACTGTAATATTATTTATTTCTTAGTGATGTTTGCTGCATGGTGAGATTTTGAGTCATCAGTAGGTTGATTCAAATGCAGAAGAATCAAAACCTACTGAGGGGTTCAAAACATTCCGGGGTTGGGGGGTTGTAGGTCAATTGGATCTAATGAAGCAGCATAGGGCTTGTGGGCCTAAAGGGCCTGTTGCCACGCTGTCTGTGTGAATTTAAAATTTAAAGAATCATGTAGTCCGCAATTCAAACTCCATCTTAGTAACAGCCAGTGATGATGAGCATTTGAACCAGCCTTAAAAAGAAGCTCCAATTTCTTACTTCTTTCTGCTTCTCTTCAAATTTTGCAAATGCCACAAAGAGTTGCTCATCCATGTGATCTTCTCCATAAAACTCCACTCCTCTTTCGTATACTTTTCGGGCATGTCCAATGTACGCATGCCTTTCTTCAAACCTTGCATACTTAATCCAGTTCTTAACGTCAGGATGGATAAAAACAAGTGTAGTGGAATTAAGGAGAAAAAAAACAGCATGAAAATAACCGTGCCCACTAGTGGCTTTTAAAAAAACAACTCTTTTCATTGTATGATCTTCTCCTACAATTGTGAAAACACAGTTCAGGCCACCACACAAATCGACCTCTTCTCCATCGACTGCCTACAGTACCTACTGTCATGGGAAAGCTGCTCACATATATTAATGAGTAACACACCTGAGTAACACACTCTCTTTTTCCTCCCTTCCATTGGTTGAAAGAGCATATTCCTGAAAATGCACACTCCAAATTATAAGAAGTTCCTTTCCTGCAATTACCTGATGCTTAAGTGGATCTCTTGCTGGCAAAAGATGATGCCCTTTTAAACTGTACTTTTCTCTATATTCTGTACTATTTAACTTACTACATCACCACTCCCTACACTGCTTTATTTGTTATTTCACAACTGTATGAGTTGACTTGTCCGGATAGCAGGAAAAACTGATATTTACTCGATCTCTACATTCATAACAGCAAGCAATTCATTTCAATTCACTTTTCTCAATGTTTGGGTTGAAGGTGGTATCCATGTGGACTCTCATCTTTGCAAGTTTATTATCAAACGACTGTACATACACAACCAGTTAAAACAGTGTTTCTCTGGACCCCATTATACACATATACACACAATACATTTCTAACACAGCACATAATAATCATATACATACACTAAAATATAATATAAATGTGTATAAAGATCCAGAAATAATTTACTCAGTTTCTTTCATAGGAAATCTAAGGTTACTGGATACCATTAATCTATTCACAGCCTGCAGGAAGAAGCTATTCCCCAGACTGGCAGTTCTAATTTTGATGCTCCTGCATCTTCTTCCTGATGGTAGTGGGTCAAATTCTGATGAAGGGTCCTTGACCTGAAATGTCAACTGTTTGTTTCTCCATGTAAAGTGCTTCCAGCATTTCTTGTCTGACTGAAATGCTGACCTCAAGAAAAGTCTCTTCCATTTCTGTCCAAAACACCTCACAAATAGTCAGTAATTGTTGAGGTGTCTATTAGCTCCCAATTAATCAGAGGGAAACAAAAAACAAACTAAGTAAAATTAACCCCAAGAATGTTACCATCAATTTCATTGCAGAAAATTTTATTCCAATTAAACATTGGTTCTAACTGCTAGAAGCTTAGAGTTTCTCTGTCAAGTCTATGATTGCACGTACCAAACCTCAGGTTTATGAGATTTCCTGTTTTTATGAAAGATGAATAATTTACAAAATGAAAATACCTTATTTCTTCAATAAAATCTTATTTTAAAAGGATATACTTTTCATAAACCAGTCGTGCTCTTTCAATTTCCTTGTACCGGAGTTCAAAATTAATATAGGAGTGCCAAGCTTGCTCGTCAGGTTCCCATTCCATCCACCTTTCAAAGACCTGCCTTGCTCCTGCAACATTCCCTAGCATTTCCTCCATGTAGGTATATTTATACCTGGCAAAAGTAAATTTAACAGAATATCTGTATAAAATAAATGTATAGCATTTAGATTTACTCTCAGAACATACATGAATACATCATTAATTAGATCTAGCACCGCTGGCAGTCTAAAATTGAGCCTTGCCACTTTGGAAATCAGATTTTCCCTGGTCTTGAAAGAATACCACACTGATCCATAGATCACTACAGCATAGAAACAGGCCCTTCTGACCTTCTAGACTGTGCCGAAATATTAACTCTACCTAGTCCCACTGACCTGCACCTTAACTGTAGCCCTCCATAGCCCTCCCATCCAAATTCTTCTTAAATGTTAAAACTGAGCCGACATTCACCACTTCAGCTGCAGCTCACTCCTGAGTAATCACAAACACCTGTGAAGCCAAATATCACAAACCTGCTGTCCTGAAACGAGCGGACTATGTATAAAAAGTGCCGTAGTTTCTACATGGTCAAACCAAAACATATACAAATAACCTTGAATAAAATCTGGAACATGCACATTAATCACGTGATTTGTTTGATTACAAATGTTAAACTGCAGAGCACAGGGAAAAAAGTGTCTTTGTCCCAGACATTAGATGGACGAGAAAATTTTCATCCCATTAAATGCAATCCTTACTTCATATTTTCCCCCCTCCACTCCCCTATCTGGTTTTCATCCTGCTGCAAATCTAATGATCCAGACACAGAAGTGACTGCAAAGGATAGCAAGAGAATACCATTTGGTCATTTTTATTGCATAGGATGTAGCTGTAAATTGGAAAATGGAAGCAAGGAATTTTTATATCTTCAAATTATGGAAAAACCTCAGATCAGTAAAAATAATTCCTAGCTGAACAGAACTGATGTTTTTAGACTTTTATGTCCGTCTTGGAAAAAAATGAACAAAAATGACATAGAACCGTAGAACTCTACAGTACAAAAACAGGCCCCTTCAGCCCTTCTAATTTGTGCCGAACCATTTCCCCCCCCCCTAGGTGACCTGCACCCAGTCCATAGCCCTCCATACCTGTTCAAATTCTTCTTAAATGTTAAAATTGAGCCCGCATTCACCATCTCAGATGGCAGCTCATTCCACACTCCTGCCACTCTCTGTGTGGAGAGGGTTCCCCCTAAACCTTTCTCTTTTCACTCTTAGCCCATGTCCTTTGGCTTGTATCTCATCTACCTTCAATGCACTACCGGCGCCGGGGGGGGGGGGGGGGGCATTTCCCCCAAATGAGTTATATTGTGCCCCCCCTCCCCCCCACCGGCAACACTAGCGTCACTAGTCTCCATGTGATATAAGTAGCGTGTTTGTCTGTTACGTTGGAGGGAAGGGGAAGTGTAACAACAGTGCATGGAGAAGGTTCATGGCATGTAGTCACCACCACCATCACCAACCCTCCCACCTTGCTGAGCTAATTTTTGAATGGCAGATTGTGAGAACCCCCCCTCCACCGCAGTTACGTTAATGCCCCTCAATTGTCTGACACCAACCATGCCTCAGTGTAAAAAGTCTATCTGCATTTACTCTATCGCCCTCATAATTTTAAATACCTCAATCAAATCTCCCTCATTCTTCTATGCTCCAGGAATAAAGTCCTAACCTGTTTAACCTTTCCCTGTAACTAAGTTCCTGAAGTCCAGGCAACATCCTAGAAAATCTTCTCTGCACTCTTTCTATCTTATTGATATCTTTCCTGTAATTAGGTGACCAGAACCGCACACAATACTCTAAATTTGGCCTCATCGATGTCTTATACAACTTTACAATAACATCCCAACTCCTATACTCAATACTTTGATTTATGAAGGTCAATATGCCAAAAGCTCTCTTTATAACCTTATCCACCTGTGACATCATTTTCAGGAAATTATATATCTGTATTCCCAGGTTTCTCTGTTCTACTGCTCTCCTCAGTGCCCTACCATTCACCATGAATGTCCTTTCTTGGTTTGTCCTTCCAAAATGCAATACCTCACGCTTGTCTGCATTAAATTTCATCTTATTTTTCCAGCTTGTCCAGATCCCTCTGCAAGCTTTGAAAACCTTCTTTGCTGTCCACAACGCCTCCCATCCTAATGTCATATGCAAATATGATCCAATTTACCACATTATCACCCAGATCATTGATGTAGACAACAAAGGTCCCAGCACTGATCCCTGAGGCACACCACTAGTCACAGGCCTCCAGACTGAGAAGCAATCATCACCCACTACTCTCAGCCATTGTTGAATCCAATTCACTACTTCACCATGAATACCTAGCGTCTGAACTTTTCTGACTAACCTCCCATGCAAGACCTTGTCAAAGGCTTTACTAAAGTCCATGTAGAAAACATCCTCAGCCTTTCTGTCAACTTTCCTGGTAACCACATCAAAAAAACTCTTTACAAGATTGGTCAAACATAACCTACCATTCACAAAGCCATGTTGACTATCCCTATCAGTTTCTGGCTCTCCAAATAGTTGTATATCTGATCTCTTAGAACACCTTCAATAATTTACCTATGACTGACATCAGGCTCACTGTCTTATAATTTCTAGGGTTTCTATTGGGGCCTTTTATAAACAATGTGAACTACCCTCCCATCCTCCAGAGCTCCTGCAATTTCTACACAAGCCTCCCTCAAGGTCTAAGGAAACATCTTGTCAAGCCCTAGGGATTTATCTACCCTTATTTGCTTTAAGGCAGCAAGGACTTCCTCCTCTTTATAGATTCCATGACCTCACTGCTTGTTTTCTTTACTTCCCACAACTCTGTGCCTGTTTCCAGAGTGAATACTTATATATAAAAAACATTCAAGATTTCCTCCATCTCCTTTGGATCCATAGAAGGCCACTCTAATCATCAAGGGGACCAATTTTCTCCCTTAATATCCTTTTGCTCAATATACCTGTAGAAACCCTTAGTATTTTCCTTCACATTGTCTGCCAAAGCAAGCTCATGTCTTTTTTTAGCCTTTCTGATTAATTTCTTGAGTTTTTTCTTGCTTTTTAAAAAAAAAACACCTCAAGTACCTAATTTGATCCATGTTGCCTAGACCTGCTATACACCTCTCTCTTCTTCTGAACTAGATCCCCAATATCCCTTGAAAACCAAGTTTTCCTATGCCTGCTAACCTTGCCTTTAATTCTGACAGGAACATATAAACTCCGTACTCTCAAAATTTTACCTTTGAAGGTCCTCCACTTATCTTGTACATCCTTACCCAAAAACAACTTATCCCAATCCACACATTCCAGATCCTTTCTCATTTCCTCAAAATTGGTCTTTTTCCAATTTAGAATCTCAACCCGAGGCCCAGACCTATCCTTCTCCGTAATGAAATTGAAACTAATGACATTATGATCACTGGACCCAAAATGTTCCCCTACACATACTTCTATCGTTAAAAGGAAATCCAGTATTGCATTCTCTCTAGTTGGTACCTCTATATACTTATTTAGAAAACTTTCTCGAACACGTGTGGAATTCATTAGTAGGAAAGTTAAATTTAAAAAAATCAAAATAGTCATGGAAACAGAAGCAGAAATACATCTTTAAATTAAATGTTCTTCAATTAATAAGACCAACATCACATTCATCCAAAACTCATTTTATATTCTAAAATAAATACTTAATGGCACGCAAACCATTAATGTGGAACATGGTTGAATTTGAAAATTAATAATTGTAATTGACATTCATTGCAGGTGAATTTGAGGTGTTTAAACAATTAGAAAATAGAATTATATTAATACCAACAGTTATCAAAACAGCAAAACATCACACAAACCTTATCAAACAAAAATTAAGAAAGCCACGTGATGTTAGGGCAGATGACCAATAGTTTGGTCAAGGATGTTGTTTATGGAGTCAGGAGGTAGAGAGAAGGGGGAATTTAGTGGGTTAATTTGAACTGTTGGTGGAGTTTGTTAATGCTGGAATGATTAAATTCAAGGGCAAATGAAACCAGAAATAAGAAGGAATAGATACCTGAGGGGTGTAGTAATAGAGCGAGTTAGAGAAAAAGGAACAGGATCATGGAAAAATTCAAAATTGAAAATGAGGATTTTAAAACCAAGTTATTGCTAAACTAGGAATAAATGTAGGAAAAAAAAGGAGTAAAAGGTGAACAAGATATGATTAAGTTAGATCAGCAGAGCTTGGGACAGGAGGCCATACAGGATAGCAATGTAATTATCTAGTTTATTGATAATAAATGGATGGATGATGGCCCCATCAGCAGCCGAAGAGCGGCAGTGCAGTGTGTATATAGTTTGAACCTCAACTCAATCTTAAGTACACCACTAACATCCCAAGGGCTTTAACAAAGTTATAACAAATGAAGACCAAGCTTACCAACAATAATTCCACACTATGCTCAGGAATATATTGGTTGGAATAAGGACAGAAAGCAAAAATAGGATACTGAAGTCATGTGATCAGCCATGATTGTACGGAATGATGGTGCTAGCTGAAAGGATAAATGGCCTTTCCCCACACCCACTTCCATATTTTGAAATTGGACGAAAAGCTAGAAAAATATGATTGCTGACCAGCAGTCAACTTACCAAAACTGATTGACCCTAGGCAGAATGGTAATTGCTCGATCCCAGATATTACGGGCATGATTAATCTGTCGGTTCTTCATCTCCATTTCCGCATACTTCAACCACAGGGTGATATTTCTGTGGTCGACATCCAATGCACGCTCGTAAATTGAACGCGCCCTTCAGTGAATAGAAACATATATTTGAAGATTTAACATGAAATGCAATTTCAAAAATTTGAAAATTCTGAATGTACCTTGTTCAATGCTCTTAACATGTTTACCGCTGAATTTCTTTGAGGCTCTCCTCCCATTGTGCATATTTGATCCAGTTGCTAATAACAGTTCGATTTTTCCGTATATTGTCTTCAAAAGTCTATTTCCAAATGGCAACAAATTAAAAAAAAGTCAACTACTTATACTGTAGAAACAACAATCTGATTTGTTATACTGATAAATGAGGGGGAAATATTTAACTTTTCTTTGAACAATTTACTTACCTTTCTTTTTCGTAGCTTGTAGTCATTCAATTCCTCCTCATCAGTGATCTTTTGAGTTGGTGGTGGTGGAAGGAGTTCAAGTTCCCTTTCTTTTGCTTCTCTTAGCAGCTGTTCAGCTGTAATTTGCAATTCAGCAGGTGCTTTATTTTTCACCTGTGGGGGAAAAAAAGTTTTTTTCCTTGAACAGATTTACTTGATTGTCCTTCCCAAAAAAAATGATTAAGAGCAATAATTTAGCTCAAGAAAATGTGTCATGGAATTAACATGGCATTATTTAGCTAACATTTTTAGTTCCAATACTAATGGTATTTTTGAATGTACATTTCCAATGTTCATTCCACTGGCCATATTTGAGGAAAGGTAATATATAATGAAAACTAAATACAGGTTGTACCTCTCTTATTCGGCACTCTGTGGTCTGGCACCCCCGTCACGATTTATGGCGCTATAAAGGTTGAATCTTCCACAATCGGGATTTAAGTCCCGGACTCTCTATAAGCAGTTTGTACTAATGGTGGCAGATTCAACCTTTACAGCACCAGGAATTGGGACTGGGCTTCGAGTCCCGCGCTGTCTGTAAGGAGTTTGTACTAATGTCCCGCTCGCTGGCACTGTAAAAGCGTTGCGCTAATCGCGATGTTAACTGTGCTGCCCCATAGTATTATTTATTGTTTTAAGCTTTGTTCTACCTTTGAAATGTTTACATAGGGGTCAATTTCTGATTTCCAGCATTTTTTGTGGTCCAGCAATGGCCAGGTCCCAAAGTCGCTGGATTAAAGAGGTACAACCTGTACAAATGCAATTAAAAAGGACACCTAAACTGCAACAACTCATGTGACTCGGCAAAGAATGCCGTGGAGGTAAAAGAAGAAACAACAATAAAAAATATTGAGAATGTAAGAATAATGAACTAGTTTCTCTTTTTTTAAAAACATGCATGATTAAATTGAAGCCTCATATTACATCTGCATTCCGTCTACATACACCCATTGTACGTAAATTGTCTGATGTTGCTATAAAGGTAGACTGGTGGATGTAGTGGATGCGCAAGGCATTTGTTTCAGTTAGGCATTTGACAAGTTCTCCATGAAGGTAAGGAGGCATAGAATCCAAGAAAGCCTTGCTTTGTGGATACAGAATTGGCTTACCCAAAGAAGGCTGAGGGTAATTGTAGATCTTTCATATTATACATGGAGTTCAGTGTCCAATGATGTTCCAGGGCCCCTCCTATTTGTGATTTTTACGAATGACCTGATAAGGAAGTGGATTAGGTAGGTTACTCAGTTTATGGATGATAGGAATATTAGGGATGATGTGGATAGTCAAAAGGGTTGCCAGATAGACATTGATAGGATACAGAGCTGGGCTGAGAAGTAGCAGATGGAGTTCAACCCATAAAAATGTAAGGTGGTTGATTTCAGCATGTCAAATTTGAAGGCAGAATACAATATTTTTGGGAGGAATCTGAGCAGTATTGGCAAACTGAGAGGCCTTGGGATATTGGCCACTCAATGCTGCTGCACAGGTTAATAATTTTGTTAAGGTGCATGGTGTGTTGGCCTTCATTCCCATGGGTCCAGTTTAAGAGCCGTGAAGTAATGTTGCACAGCTATACAAAACTTTAGTTGTGTTCAGTTCTGGTTACCTCACTACAGGAAGGATGTGAATGCTATAGCGAGGGGGGTGGGGGAAGCAAAGGAGATTTACAAGGATGCTGCCTGGTTTGGAGACCATGCCTTGTGAGGATAGGTCAAGTGAAATTAGTTTTTCTTCTTGGAGTAACAGAGGATGACAGGTGACCTAATAGAGGTGCATAAGATGATGAGATGCATTGATTGTGTGGATGGCTAGAGACTTTTCCCCAGGACTGAAATGGCTAATATGAGGGCAGCTAGTTTTAAGTACGGGGCGAAGTAAGAGGTGAGTTTTTGCACTGCCAGCAATAGTGGTGGAGGTAGGTACAATAGGATAGCTTAAGAGACTGTTAGATAGGTACATGGAACTGAGAAAAATGGAGGGTTATGTACTAGAGAAATTCTAGGCAGCTGTTGGGGTAGATTTGGACAGCAGAACACAGTGGGCCAAAGGGCCTGCACTGTGCTATAGATTTCTATGTTCTGTGCTCTTAATTGCCTCCATGCTATTACATGGAGAATCACCAGGAGTTGACAATGCTATGCTTCACTACACAATAAAACCAGTGCTTCACATTGTGGGAAACAAAATTATTTTGCTGGGAATTCCTTCCACAATTTCATTGGTTCCTTCTCTTACTTGAGGATATTTCATACAATTTATTTATCTGTTATCTCTTCTAATATCTCACACCATTAGGCATTTCTGTTTTGTTTGATAACAGTTCCACAATGCCAAATGGGGCAATGCTTTCTAAATACAGAACTTTATGTTACAGTGAAAATCAATTGTTCAAATTCTTAACAATATGCAATGCTTCAATAAGGTCGCATCTGAAGTTCTGCATATAGTTCTGATCACAGATACTGAGATGGACTATAACAACACTGCAGAGCACAGATTTATTTTTGACCTCAAGAGATGCCAAGCATTTTATAGTGTTGTTAAGATACTTAAGAAAACAAAGAAGGTATAGCAGAAATAAATTTGTTTTCACATATATTGCAGCAGTAAATTTTAATATCTCTAAAGTTCCGTCACAATGGTCATTAAATCTTAAATTGCATCTTCTGAGAGCTATTCTCAGTCCATAATTTCCTTAACAGTTGTTAGAGACATGAGAATATCTGAGATTTCATAAGACAACTTGCTTTGCACTGGCAACATCAAGGTTGCAGATGCAACAAATGTCTTAATTTACTGCATTGTAGAAATGCTTCCTTGGCTATGGAGCTGTTTAGGACAATGGTTCTCAATCTTCTTTCCATTCACATCCCACCTTAAGTAATCCCTTACTAAGCATAAAGTACTGATTGGAAAAAAGTTTGAGAACCTCTGGCCTAGGATGTCCAAATATCAGAAAAAGACTGTTTAAATTAAATTCTCTCTTTTGAAATCTACATTAGAGCAAATGTCTGGAACCCTCTCATTCATAAAATGAAAATTTAAAAAAGAGAAATATCAGGCCTTAATTCTCAGACCAAATATCTGTCGCTGCACTCAGGAGGAAAAAAATATACAGCTAGGATTTCTGTAGAATCCAACTGCACACCACATTAGTTACAAAACTGTAGAATAATTCCACCACAGGTGGCAATTCAACCCTTATAACTAGTCCCATTCCCCATTCTTTCCTAATAGCTGCCCTGCAATTTCTCCCCTTCATGCATTCATTCAAATTGCATTTGAATCTCGCTCCAACACCTCTGAGGTAAAGCCTGAAGTCCAGCACCTCCAGGTTCAAGAAATTTATTATCACTCCAGCAACATCAAGTTCTTGAAACTTACCATACTATCCTAACCATAAACCACTCTGGGACCACCAAACAATCTATCTGCACTACTGAAAATATACCTTTTTATATATATTAACTACAATTGTGAATATTTATCTATCATGTTATTATTAATATTTCTCTTTGTGCCTTTCAGTGGATCTGTGCTTTTTAGTTGGGTGCATGACAATAAATTCATACTCATTCAAAATTATTCTGGTACGTAAAGGGCAGCTTTAAATCCTTTTCCGCCACTCATATGACATAGAGGAGTGCAGCAGAGTGAACAGGCCCTACAGCCCACTTGTTTGCACCCAACATAATGCCTAATTTATACTTAAGCTTCGCTGCTTGCATATGACACATACTGATCTATTCCCATCATTTTTATATGTATATCAATGTGTCCCGACCAACATATTCCTACCAAAAAAATTAAACCCTCCCACCTCATAATCCTCTATTTTTTTTCCCATCTATGTACCGGTCCAGGTATCTTTTAAATACCCCTAATGTTTCAGCTTTCACCGCCATCCCTGGCAAGATATTCCAAACACCCACAACTCTGTGTAAAAAAAACTTACCCTTGATGTCTCCCCTAAACTTCCTTCCCTTCACTTTGTACGGATGTTCTCTCATGTTTGCTCTCCCGCCCTGGGAAAAAGGCATTGGCTGTCTACCTTATCTATGTTGCTCAGAATCTTGTAGACTTCCATTAAGACTCCTCTCATCCTTTGCTCTAGAGAGAAAAATCCTAGCTCTGCTAACTTTGCCTCAAAAGATTTATTTTTCAATCCAGACAACTTCCTGATAAATCTCCTCTGCACTGTCTCCATAGCTTCCACATCCTTCCTATAATGAGGTGACCAGAATTGAACAATATTCCAAGTGTGGTCTCACCAGAGATTGTAGAGTTGCAACATGATCTCGAGACTCTAAACTCAATCCCCTGACTTATGAAGCCCACATTTGCCTCAACTACCTACATGGCATCCTTGAGAAATGTATGGATTTGGATCTCAAGGTCCCTCTGTTCTTCCATTCTGTTAATAACCCTGACAATTAACCCTGTACTCAGCCTTCAGATTTGACCTTCCAAAAACATCACCTCACACTAATCCAAATTGAACTCTACCACTTTTCTGTCCAATTCTGTAACTCTATATTCTTTTGTCACCTACAACAACATTCAGCTCTATCCACAACTCCTCCAACCTTCATATCATCTGCAATCTTACTGACCCATCCTTCCATTACTTCTTCTAGGTTATTTATAAAAATCACAAAGTACAGGGGTCCAGAACAGATCTCTGCAGAACTCCACTAGTCACTGACCTCCAGGCAGAATACTTTTTATCCACTACTACTCTCTGCTTCCTACAGGAAAGCCAATTCTGAATCCACACAGCCAGAGTTCCATGGACCCCATGTCTCTCATCTTTATGAATGAGTTTCTCGTGTGGGCCTTTGTCAAATGCCTTTCTAAAAATCCACGTAGTCTACACCTACCACGCTACCATGATCAATTTCTTTTGTAACCTCTTCAAAAAACTCAATTAGAGCCATGAGGCACGACCTTCCTCTCACAAAGTCATGCTGACTATCGCTGAAAAGACAGTACTTCTCCAAATGCTCGTAAACCTTATCCTTAATAATCTTCCCTAATAGTTTGCACACCATTGACACAAGACTCACTCAATTCTCCCCATTACTCTTTTTAAACAAGATCACATCTGCCATTCAACAATCCTCCTGCACCTCCCTGTGGCCAATGAGGATGCAAAGATCATAGCCAACATCCCAGCTCTCTCTTCCCTCCCTTCACACAGCAACCTCATCCAGTGCCAGAAACTTCTCAATGTTAATGTTTTTCAGAAGGTCCAGCACTTCCTCTTTCCTAATCAAATGGTCCAGCACTCAAGCTTGTTCGATTAGGACCTCACCTTGATCAAGGTCCTTTTCTCTGGTGAATACTAAAGCAAAGTTATTAATGTAGAACCTCCCCAACCTCCTCTGCCTCCAGGCACATGTTGTCTCCTTTTGTCTATCTTAAACATGACTATTGTTTCTGCTTACACCGCTACTCTAAGCAGCCCATTCCAGGTATCTATCAGTCTGCATAAAAATCTTGCCCCAGATGTCTCGTTAACACTCTTCCCCTCCCCCAACCCTTCACCTTAAATGCCTGTCGACTCGTGTGTGATATTTTTCCCCCTGGGAAAGATTCTGTCTACCCTATCCAATGCTTCACATAATTTTAGGTCACCCCTCAGTCTCCGACATACTGTATAACTCACACCAGACAACATCCTGGTAAATCTGGACTGTACCCCCCCCCCCTCCCCCTCCCCCCCCCCCTCCCCCTCCCCCCCCACCCCGCCCAAAGTCTCCACCTCCTTCTTGCAAGGGGGCGACCAGAATTGCACACTGTATTCCAAGTGCAACAATAATTGATCTGCCTGGACACTTCACACGGCCTATCAGCCCGGTTCACAGCCGATGGGGCACAGTCCCGGCCACCCCAGTCCATCCGTGAAACCAAGCCCAATCCCAGGTCACCCTCCCCAAGGCAAGGCCTTGACGTTCCTGCCGGCGAGGCCCCGTTTACCTTCGCTACTTTGGGTATCCGCTGCTTTCCAGCCGCTGTCGACGCCATGACTTACTACGATTTCGCCCCTCGCCGTGCGATTAAAATGAACAACTCTCCCCCCCACCCCCCACACAAAAAAAAAGACGAACAGAAACTCCCTGTCAACGTCACGCTGCCTGCACGTCTTCACCTCCGACCCGACGGCGACCCCACGTGACGGTGACGCCGGTTGCTATGACACCGACGCTCGGCTTCGTTGCGGCAACAAGGAAATAAGGGCATGATCTTTTTTGTTCCACTTTTAACAAGTTGCGGAGGCTTGTGGTCAGGTAAAGTAACCTTTTCCTTTGCTAATACTGTATATTCTCAATGTATTACTTCCAGGAAGAAAAATACATTTATTTTCTTAGCCTTTGATGTTCCTGCCCTGTCCACTGTATTCTTTTCTTTTTCAACATCTTTATTAAGTTCTATATAATATTCAGTAAAAAAGATTGATGCATACAGCTGTAACAATGTCAGTAAACTCGTTAAAAGAAAAAAATCCTTATATTTGGGGGGGGGTGGGAGAACAAAGAGAGAGAAAAAATATTATTCTCTAATCCAAATCCTAAACCATTCCAAAATTGCATAGCAATATAAGGAAAAGAATGTATATTGTATTGTAGTGCATTTTTCCACAAATAAAAGCCTGTAGTTTTTTTTTAATTACCCACGCTAATAATCTTTTGAAATAACAGGCATTACGGAGTTGTTTTGCCCAAACAAAACTTGTGGCTATATTTTTATTTCCAGCCTGTGGAATAATTGAAATAGAATACTTTCATGGATGTATTCAAATCTTATTGAAACATTTATTTTTAGTCTTGTGTGTTTTGAGCAGTTTATTAATATCTACCACCACCATCGTTTGCCCCAACTTAAAACTGATTTATACATATTTTGTGTACTATACTGGCAGACTGACTCAGTGACTTTCAAAATTGACAGAGAGCACAGAAAATAAGTAGATAAGCTCTCAAGAGAGGAAATCATTTAAGGAACCATTGCGCGGGGTTTTTGAAATTGAAGGTGCGAGTACTCTTGGTAAATGTCAATTAGTGGTCTTAAAATAGTCACAGAATTTTGAAGATATGTGAGCAACTTAAAATGTGAGTCTGGCACCACAACAGGTTGCCAGGACAGAAAATCTAGTACACTTTAGTGAAGTAAAACCTTCTGGCATCTGACTCTTTGGCAATACCATGTAGACACAAAACTGCAAAATAAATGTATGTCACCTGACTGAAATGGCACGATCATGAAGCGCATTCAAACACTGTTTATAAATAATACAAAACAGTTTTGAGACTTCCTGCACCATTCTCTCCTGTTCTTTTCACAAGCCCTCTCTTGTTTTCTCCATCAATCCCCTCTTTCTCCGTACAGTAATGTTAGGTTTGTTTCATTTTAATTTTTTTTCAGTTCTCAAGACTTTAAAAAAATATATATTTTATTTATAGATTTAGAGCCACAAAAAATTAATTCATTTTACAAGTACATAATTCAAATCCAATACATGTGGTATATAAAAAGAGAAAAAAAAAAGAAATATAGATTTGCCCAGACTGCACACCACCCCCCCCACATCCCATACTAACTCCCTACTGAAAGAAAGAAAGGGACCAGAGTTCTTCAACAGGAATTTTATTACCATAATATTTCATAATGTTGTATATATATTAGAAGAAATAAAATATCCCACAACTCACCTTTAAACTCACCTTTTGTAAATATGGGCTCCATATTTTCAAAAATATATAATATTTATCTCTTAAATTGTATGTATTTTCTCAAATGGTATACTGCTCTGGACCTCAGCATGCCATCTTTCCATTCCCAAATTTATACCTGATTTTCAAGATAGGGCTATGCACTTTCTAGCTATAGCTAATGCAATTCACACAAATTTAACTTGATTTTTAATTTAGTTTTAATTTAAATTTAATTCCTTTAACATCTCTGAATAGAAATAACAATGGATTCTGTGGGAATCTAATCCCAGTTATTTGTTCTAAAAAATTAACTATTTTCAACCAAAAAGGTCTAACTTTAGGATATTGCCAAGTAGAATGCAGAAAAGTATTAACTTCTTGTTCACATCTAAAACATAAATCCGAGTAAATCTGATTCAATTTATTTATCTTTTGAGGTGTCAGATATAACTGGTGAATAAAATTGTATTGAATCTGTCTGTATCTCACATTTATTGCACTTTTCATATATATATATATTTATCAGTTCATATTCTCTCATCTATTTGTATATTCAAATCAATTTCCCATCTTTTTCTTGATTTATGAATTCCTAATTTCATAGGTTTCTTTTGTAAATGTAATAATTTGTACATTAGTGAAATAAATTTCTTTACATTCCCACTACATAACAATGTTTCTACCTCTGTTTCTGGGTGACAATTTCAAATCTTGACCAAACATTTCTCATAAAAATATTTTTTTAAATTATGAAGTTGATAACATAATCTAGTCTTTTCAGATATATTAAATTTTTCTATCATTCTGTTAAACATAATAAATTTACCTTCCTCAAAACAATCCTCAATTTTATTAATACCATTCTGTTGCCAAATCTTTAGATATCGATTCCCCATAGAAAAAGGAATGAATCTATTTTGAAATAGCTGTGCTTTCCTGGACATCCAATCAGATCCTCCTATTTCCTTATCAACTTTATTCCATAATACCAAAAGTGTTTTAAAATAAAAGTTTCCTTACTTGCTATTAACATTCTCCCATTCAATTGATAAGTAAAAGCGTGAGGGGCTGTTTCCCCTATTTTACTAAGTTCTATGTTTATCCAAGCTGGAATTTTTTTTTCTGAGTTATACATTGCATTAATAAACCACAGATGAGTAGCTTTATAACAATTCTTAAAATTGGGGAGCTGCCAACCTCCCAGATCTTATTTCTATGTTAATTTTTCTAATAATACTCTTGCCATTTTTCCTTTCCATAAAAAATTTTCTTACATAAGCATTTAATTCTTTAAAATTTTTTTGATGAATATCAATTCGAATCAATTGAAAAAGATATTGTGTTCTAGGAAAGATATTTATCTTAATACTATTTACCCTACCTATTAACATAATAGGCAATACATCCCATCTTTCTAAATCTTCTAATTTTTAAATAATAATTATAAATAATTTAATTTAAATAATTTTTTAAATTCTAAATCTACTCTAATACCTAATATTTTATGCTTACATCTGCTCATCTAAAATCAATTCTCAAGACACTTTATTTTTTTTTTACAGCACAGTAAAATCCGATTCCAGCCATTTAAACTCCTACTGCCCAATTACACCCAAATTAACCAACAACCCCATACATTTTGAAGGGTGGGAGGAAATTGGATCACCTGGGAAAATCCTGTGCATACACGGGGAGACCGTACTAATTCCTTACAGGCAGTGCTGGACTGAACCATTGATTTGAAATGTTAATGCCATTTGTCTTTCCTATTTCTGACTTCTAATATATGAAATGTATAGTACTTAGAGCATCATTACCATGGTGTGCTGCATAGTCCAGAACATGCAATAGTGGGACTGTTGTTTGAGGAGTATAACAGAACACTTTCATTGTATGCTTGTCTTTCCTCCCTCTACAACTTGGATTAACTCTCACCATTCCCATCTCCTGTACTCCTTCCCTGCCAGCTTATTTAATCTATTAACAAAAAGCAACTTCCAATATTTTCAAGGCATCAGACTCTGCATTACCATAAAATTTGGTATGCAAGCAGGGCTCTGATGGAGTGGTTTGAGATCCAGATTCTCAATATTCTTGCAGCCAGGCATGTAGGTTTGGTGAGAACATTACAGCTTTTTGTTTCAGCAGTCATTCTCTGCACTGAGCTTGCCAGTAGTTCTGCTCTACCATCGGTTTTATGCACTAGGGTCACAACATAGAGTGGCATCTTATCTGTTTTTGCCAGCATAACTGAAACAACATTTTGAAAGACCAGAGAGAAATGGAGAAGTGAAAAAGTTTAGCGAAGAAATTCCAGAGGACTTGGAAATTAGGGATGGCATGATGAAAACCAAGGATGGTCAAGCTTTGGATCAATGTGATACATGAAGCCTGGAAAGCAGGAAGACAAAGTGAAGGATGAAGCATTGAAAATAGAAGTGAGGATTTTAAATGTGATTTGCTATAAGACTGGGGCAGCAAGCACAGAGTTGACAAGTTCATGAGGTTATACAAATTGTTGTTCCCAGTTAAGGGTTTTGGAAACATTGAAAATGTGAGGCTAGCTAAGGTTTACTGGAATACAAGATTTTAATGGGAACAATACATGGACTGGTATTCTAGTAGCATATGATCTGAGCTAGTTTCAGACATCATAATTTTATGAGTGGGGCTTGTTGTTGTTGGAGGAGGAATGGTGATGAAAGCTCATCTCCTGGACATATTAGATAGCAGGCTGTTGACAGTCTGGTTCAGAAATAGACAGTCCACTGGAGCCCTGCATGCATATCCAATGTTGTCGAAATACACAGAGGCAAGGCATGGAGTTGGAAAATAAATTAGAACTTCAGAAGGAATACTTTACATAATGTGCCAAAATCTGACTTTTTTTGTTATCTAGTAGAGACTAGATATGTGAACAAAATGTTTACCTTTTCTTTGTATCACATAAGGAACTGCCAGAGAAATGTTCTTTGTGGGTCAGCTTGGCTCTGTGGAAAATTCTAGTGGAATTTGTTGAAATTGCCTGCATGAGAATTTCAAAGTCATCTTGCCAATCTGGGTGTTGTTTTGCACTGGAAAGAAAACATAGCATTTGAGTTTTTCTGCTGTTTCTTTAATGATGACCTAAAGTATAATCATGATTCTTGTGGTGATACGACCATCAGCCCACTGCAGGGGACGATCTCTGTACCTGCAGGAAGACCACCTAAGGGGCTGGCTGTCAATCAGCCAACCTGAATATAAACCTGAGCTGGCCCCTCCTGAGCCAGTCACACGGGGAGTCACCAAGGCTTGAACTGGTGTTCAGACTTTTACTGGAATAAAGCCTGTTGTACAGTCTTTTGAGTTTTGTGCTTGCTTTCTGCTACCTCAGCGCACTACAATTCTACAGTGATTTTTAATTGTCCTATTATGCTTCAGAGTTCATTTAACATCTGGGAGAAATAAATTCTGATTTAGGTAGCCAGCCACAGAGTTAGAAAGCTATGCAGCACAGAACAAAGCCTCCAGCCCAACTCATCCATGATGACCAAGTTCCCCAGCTGAGCTAGTGCCATTTGCCAGCGCTTGGCCTATTTCCTGCTAAATGTTTTCTATCCTTGTGCCTGTCTAAATGTCTTTTAAATCTTACCATTTATTTTGATATAATGGTGCCTTTATAGATATCTTCCCTTTAGAACCTATAAGTCAATTTTGGTTATACCAAATATTCATTATATGTCTTAAAACAGGTAACTCAAATGTTTGTAATAATGTAGGATTCCATTTATAAATAAAACCAGCAATACTATTTTCAGAAATCTGATCCATCTCTATCTTTGCCCATCTAGGAGGTTGTACTATATCAAATAATCTATTAATTAACTTCAATTGTGCTGTTTCATAATAATTTTGAAAATTAGGTAACTGCAAACCTCCTAACTCATAAGCGCCAGATTAATTTTTGAATAGAAACTCTTAACAATTTACCTTTCCATAAAATTAACCTAATTGCTTTATTTATTTCCTTAAAAGTTTTTTTTGGTAGTAAACACGGTATTGATTGAAAGAGGAATTGTACACGAGGGTATATTTAGATATTGTTTCGACATGGGAAGAATTATCTAAAATATGTGTAGATAGTGTTACAAAGTTAATTACTGTTAGATATAATATGGTTAATTATAATTTTCTGCATCAATTATATTTGATTCCTGAAAAAATGAAGAGATATGGATTTAGTTTAACAGATTTGTGCTTTAGGTGTAGGAAGCAGAAAGGTACTTTTATACATTCAGTTTGGTTATGTGAGAAGGTTAAATATTTTTGGGAGGAAATTATAAAATTTTTGAGAGATTTGTTCAAAATAGATTTGCAATTGGATCCATTGATGTGTTTAATGGATTATATTAATTTGCCCTTTATAGAATCACAAATGACTAAACCGCATTTAACTTTTTTAAGATTAGGATTAGCAGTTACAAGAAAATGTATTGCTGTATAACATGGAAAAATTAAGTTTGCAAAGATGGCATAATGAAATGCAATCGTGTTTATATTTAGAAAAAGTAACATAATTTACAAAATGATTTTTTTATTGAAATGTGGAATTTGTATTTAGAGCATATGTCATTAGAAGTTAAGTGAATGGCACTCCAAACAAAGAGCATTTAATATAATTTTCTTTTAAGCTTTGAAGGGGGAGAGAGGAGGGATTTTTTTGTTTAGTCGGGGGGTGGGGGGTGGGGTAGGGTTGTAGTTAATAGTATATTTGTACTTGTAGAGGATTATTATATGTATTTTGCAAAATTTAAAATAACATTTTCAAAAAAATCTTATCATTGTCCCCACCTCCACCACTTCCTTTGTCATCTTGTTCCATTTTCCTACCACCCATCCTGTGGAAAAAGTTTCCACTCGGGTCCCATTTAAATCTTTCCTTTCTCACTTTAAATCTATGCCTTTTAGTTTTAGATTTTCCAAATATGTAAAAAAAAAAAAGGACTGTGACCATATGTTTACCCCACATGAGGTCACCCTCATCATCCTAATGCAGATTGTTGATGTTCAATTGCTTGTACCCTGTTACTCCCCATGTCACCTCTGTGGATAGATCCCAATTTACAGTTGATTCAGCCAACATTCTGATCCAAGTCAGAACCCACCTACCCCAGTCGCAAAGACCAGGTCACAGTGTTCACTTCCCCTATTGCTATGTTGTTCTTTGATGTCAAGTGTGATGCTCAAAGGTGTTAAGAGTCCACACTGGCCAATTTCCCACTGTTGATGTGCAATGTGCAGTTCCCTGGGTGTCATTCAATGACCTGAGTATCATGGCTAGAGACCATCTTCTCTAGTGCCCACTTCCCCATGTAACAAGCATGCTTGTTACCAGTAATAACCAGCCTCCACAGAGTTCAGTTTTTGGTTTCCCATTTCCCCAGTTATCAATGCCTACATTAATCCCCACTGTCCAGGTTCTCCATTATCTAGTGTGGATACACCAGAAGTGGTCAGCTCCTCCACTGATTACTGGTGCTTATTGCCATATCCAGTCCTTTATTCACTGATGTCCAGCTTTTATCATAACCTTTACTTTGCACATGAGGACATGTCATAGTAGTAGTATGCTTTGTGGCTTTTAAAAAAAAAAACATTTCCCCAAACCCGCGGTGCTACTTAAAAACAACTGAGCAACTACAAACAGCGTAGGAACAGAAGTACCAGGTCCTGAAGAGGCCGCCGCAAGCAACTGCCGCGCTGCCATCTTGGGCCACTATATCCCTACAGGGCAGAGAGAATTCACAGAATTAAACTCTCTTCTACATCTCCAGCTACACACAAATGTATGTTTTTTTTTAAAAGTGCCACAATGCATTGATTTTCAGAGGCTGGCCATAGTTACAGAAGAGACAGGTTGAAATATAAGAACTGTCTGCTGAATAACACTTGAAACGAACTTGAGAAAATATGCTTATAAATAATATAAATTTCATGACCTCAACTGTACATTCTTTCAGAGAGCAACAATGACATACATATATGGTGCAAGTGGAGGAAGCATAACAATAAATGTAAGGAGGTCAGAATCTCGAGATGCTCATCAGATTATGAAACTCTTCGCCCCCAGTACAAACAATATGTTTGGAAGAATTAATATCCTCCATTTGCTGTAAGTGTGAAAAGAATACCCAGCATCTAAGTCTTGTTTCCTTGCCTAACATAAGAAGAAAAAGGTTCCTTTATTATCATGTTCATAAATGCATTCAATTTATTTACTTTGGTCCGTAATTTAATTGCAGAACTGCAAAATTGAGGGCAAATTTGTCAGTCGTTGAAAATAATTATGGCTCAGATGAAGACAGAATGGAAAAAATAGCAAACATCTGTAATGAGATTAAATGTGATGCACCTATTTAATAAAGGACATCCTATTTTCCTTTACCTTTCCTTATCTGAAACCACACTGACCTTAGATTTTACAAAATCTAAACAGAAATTATGAGAATCACCTAATAGTTCAAAAAGCAGATGTGAATAGAAAAATAGAGTTAGTTATTTAAAAAACACAACCACTTTGCTCTTTATAACTTGTAACTAATTGGAAAAATGAGTTAAACGAGAAAGTCCACACATACTGGGTTTGAGTGCAGGCTGGAGAAATTCAGCAGCCTTATGCAGCATTCGTCGAAAGTGAAGGGCCAGCCTGAAACATTGGTTACTCATTACTTTCTATGGATGCTGTGTTACCTGCTGAGTTTCCTCTGAATATTTGTGGAAAAAGATAGGAGTTGGTAGAAGAAAGTAAGAGAAAGTATGCTTTAAATTTGCAAACAAGTGACTAAATGACAAAAGAGAATATGTAGTGAGACAAAAATGAGTTAGTAATTGAATAATATATATATTATATTAAAAAATTAAAGGATGTATAAATTGCCACAGCAGAACCATTCACTATTACAGGAATCTCACAAAATGGTACAAATTTTGAACTAATTTGAAGTGAAAAAGCTGTAAAATACCTGATCAGTTTCTTAAATTTTTGAAGGTGATTGAACAGATATTGAAATGCGGGTTGGAGTGACTGGGATCATTGGTTTTAGGAGAATAAAAGGTGAAATAACAAATATTGCATGCTTTGTATTTTCCAGGATGGTACATTGGGAAGAAGAGTTGGGTGCAAACTGGCATTTGTGTTTCCTATATTGCCACATTAAATATACATTTAGTGTATTACATTTGCTGAGTAATGCCTTAGAATGTTTTAAGGTCATAGAAGTCGATAAATGCAAATAAATGTTCATTTTTTAACATTTCTGTTTTTGATTTCTTGTACTTTTAGTGAAAGAGCAAATCTTGCTGTGACTGTAGAAAATGAGAAGAATGAAGTTATAGCTCATGCTGCATTCTTAGATTATCCAAATGTAAAGTCTGTTGAGCAAAACAACTGGGAACCCTGGCTGCATATGTATGGTAATAGCTCAAAATGCACAGTGAGTTCAAACCACAAATTGCTCAATATTTCAAAATGCTAATTATTGCACCTAATGAACTGGGGAAAAAAATGATTATGACAAATGTACTTGCTGTTGATGTTGTTGTTAATAACAAAGTGAATCTTGGGAGTAGTATCTTTTTGTTTCAGTGTTGTTGGTAGAATTTAAATGAAGTGTGCTGATGGGTATGTACATACTTTAACAAAGATTTTGAATTTTAAATAATATGTGAAAAATCAAACTTTTTTTCTGTATCTCTGTAATAGATTTTGAGCTAAATAGTACTGGGATGAAGTATGAGTTTAATAAATTTGTCACTAAGAGAATGATAGAATATTTTAGGGTGCTCAGTTACCAGTAAATGTCTTTTTTTAAAAAAAAAAGACAAATAAATGGCAACAATAGTAATGCTTTCCAGATTATTATGAAAGGCTCATTTTCTATTTGATTTAGAAAACTTTAGTTCAAGTTTAAGTTTATTATCATCTGACTGTAAATATACAACCCAACAAAATACTGTTTCTCCAGACCATGATGCACATTCAATACACGGTATATAATAATCACATGTATTAATAAAGTTTGGATTTTAAATAAACATATATAAGTATTTTTGGATATTGTGTATTTCAGTTATATGTGCACTCCTCATTCAATATTTATCCAGTTACATTGCCATCACTCCAGGGCAGATGAGCATTTGATGTTCAGAATCACATAGGCCAATGTGCTGTCAAATGGTGTCCACCACACAGTTTGATGCTCTATCCTCAAATATTTTGTGCTTGTGTAACACCTGAGTGGGACATGCCACTTACATAATCAGGCTATCACAGTGCATGGGATTTAACTTAAGAGAGATGGCTTATCTGATTTGTTGACTTGAGTGCAGTTTCGATAACAAAGGAGAAGGTGGTCAGAAAGCTGAATGGTCCAAGGATAGATATGTCTCCCAGGCCAGATGCATTGCACCATTGGGTTCTGAAAGAAGTAGCTGTAGAGATTAGTAATGATCTTTTAGGAATCACTATATTCTTACATAGTTCCAGAAGACTGGAAAACTGCATATGTCACTCCACTATTCAAAAGAGAGACTGGTTAACCTGTCATGAGTGGTTACAAGATGTTGATGTTGATTTTTCAAGGATGAGGTTATGGAGTACTTGGAGGCACATGACAAGATAGGCCAAAGTCAGCATGGTTTCCTTCAGGGAAAATCTTCCTTGACAAGCAATATTGGAATTCTTTGAAGAAAGGACAAGCAGATGAGATAAAGGAGAGGCAATATGTATTTGGATTTTCAGAAAGATTTCCTTTGACAAGGTGACACACACGAGGCTACTTTTTAAGATAAAAGCCCATGGTATTAACAGGAAACATACTCACATGGATAGACCATTGGCTGATTGGTAGAATACAGAAATCATATTTTGGTTGGTTGCCATTTTCTAGTGTTGTTGCTCAGGAATCGGTATTCGGGCCACTTTTTATGTTGCCTATTCCTGCTGCAATGTCTTTTGGTCTTATAGACTTGTAGCCCTCCATAATGTTTGGGACAGACATTTTTTTCCTTTATTTACCCCTGCCCTCCACAGTTTTAAATCTGTAATCAAACAATTCACATGTCATGAAAGTACACATTCCAGATTTTACTCAAGGTTATTTGTGTACATTTTGGTTTGACCACATAGAAATTACAACACTTTTTTATGCATAGTCCCCTCATTTCAAGGCATCATAATGTTTGGGACATTTCAGTTCATGGTGTTTGTGATTACTCGGGTATGTTTAATTAGTTCATTGGTGCAGATATAAGATAGCTTGACTTGCTTCTAAGCTTTTGATCACCTTTGGAGTCTGTAGTTGCCATTTTTTCATATGAGGACCAGAGTTGTGCCAATTAAGTTAAAGAAACAATTATGAGGCTGAAAAACAAGAATAAAATGGTAAGAGATATCACCCAATCCTTAGGATTACCAAAATCAACAGTTTAGATCATCATTAAAAAGAAAGAGCATACTGGTAAGCTCAATAATTGCAAAGGGACCCTGCAATATGCAAACCACTCATCAGCGAAAGAAAGGGTGGCCAGATTACAGTTTTCCAAGAAGTATTTAAATGAACCTGCAGAATTCTGGAAAAAAGCTCTTGTGGGCAGATAAGATCAAGATTAGTCTGTGTTAGAGAGATGGCAAGAGAAAAGTGTGGTGGCGTAAAGGAACTGCTCAAAATCCAAAGCATCCTTTGCCATGGCTTGCAGTATAACCTCTGTAGTTCATGAAGTCTTCTGCCATTAGTAGTCATTAACATGTCTTCGCCTGCCTCCTCAAGTGTCTTTGATCTGTCGGACATGCATTTGGGAATTTTTTCTTCATTATGATGAGAATTCTTCTCTCATCTGCAGTAAAGGTCTTCCTTGGAATACCAGTCCCTTTGCAATAATAGAGCTCACCAGAATGCTCTTTCTTCCTAATGATGTTCTAACTGTTGATTATGGCATTCCTAAGATTTGGGTGATGACTCTTACTGTTTTATTCTTGATTTAAACCTCATAATAGCTTCTTTGACTTTGGTACAACTCTGGTCCTCGTGTTGAAAAATGTTAACTACGGACTCTAGAGGTGATCAAAAGCTTAGAAGCAAGCCTAACTCTCTTATACCTTCCCCAGTGAAGCAATTAAACATACCTGAGTAATCACAAATACCTGTGAAGCCAAATGTCCCAAATATTATGGTTCCCTGAAATGAAGCAACTGCATTAAAAAAAGTGTTGTAATTTTAACATTATCAAACCAAAATGTGTACCAATAACCTTGAATAAAATCTGGAATGTGCACTTTAATTACATATGAATTGTTTGATTACAAATTTAAAACTGTGGAATGCATAGGAAAATAAAAGATAAAAGTGTCTTTGTCCCTAACATTATGGAGGGCACTGTATCTTTCGTAAGATTCACTTTAAGATTTTATCTGATTCCATATTACCAAACCCATCCAGAGCATTTTTTTTTTTTTTTTTTTTTTTTAGGGCATCTGCATCACACTTGGACAAGCTAATTGACCCATTTGATAAGAGTCTTTGTGATCTACCAATACCCATCCCTGGGCTTTCTCAGGATCTGTCTTGCCCTCCCAAACCAACTTGTCATTTCTCAAATAGTTTCATCTCCCACACAGAAGTTGGTTTGAGTTGATAGAGACCTGGGAGAGCAGAATTGGAAGAGAATTTTATGTGGGATAATGGATGCTAAAAATAAATTAAACTTTTTTTTAGTTTTAATGTTAATGGGATAAATATTAAAATTAAAAGGAAAAGAATATTATGTTATATGAAAAAGTTGAAGGTTGCATTTTTACAAAAAACTAATTTGACAGAAAAAGAGCATTCTAAATTAAAAAGGGATTAGGAGGGCCAAATTATTGCTTCATCTTTTAATTCTAAAACAAGAGGAGTGGCTATATTAATTTAAAAAAAAAATTACCAGTAAAAACCTTTTGATACTATAATAGATCCTGTGAGGAGATACATTTTGATTAATTGTCAGAGTTCTTCTCAAATATGCACACATGAATATTTATGCACAAAATGTAGATGATAAAGATTCTATAAAGAATACTTTTTAAACTCTTGGTGGATAGGAGGAGATATCATTGTTGTCTTGATCCATTATTGGATATATCAACTCAAACAGTAATAAGAGCTAAAGCAGCAAAGTCTATATTAAGTTTTATTAAGCAATTACATTTAGTTGATATTTAGTGAAAGTTGAATTCTAGTTGAAAGAGTATTCTTTTTATTTGCATAGATATGACTCTTGTTCAAGAAAGATTGTTTTTTTTATTATTGGCACAGCTACAAAGAAGGATTACTAAATGAGTATAAAGCAAGAATGTTTTCTGATCACTCGCCACTTTTATTGATATGTTCAACTTTAGAGGAAGAAAATATACTCTATAGATAGAAATTTAATACTGCATTTTTAAAAAAGTAGATTTTTGTGATTTTTAGAAGAAAGAAAATTCAATTATTTTTAGGTTAATTTTAATTCAATAGATAATAAATGTATTATTTGGGATGCATTAAAAGCATATATAAAAGGTCAAATAATAAGTTACCTGACTTAGATTAAAATGGAATATATAATGGACACAAACCAATTAGAACAGGACATGGGCAAATTAGAAAAAAGATTTACAAAATAATACTTCTGAAGAAAATAAAGAAGACAAATAATTAATAAAAAACTTAAATATAACACTATCCAGATATATAGAACTGAAAAATTAATTCAAAGAACAGAGATGTTATGAATTAGGTGAAAGAGCTCATAAAAGTTTAGCATGGAAATTGAAAGCCAAACTGACATCTAGAGTCATTAATGTAGTTTTAAAAATCTTCAAGAACTATTACATACAAACCATAAGAAATAAATGATGTATTTATGGAATTTTATTCTGAATTATATTGTTTGGAATCAGTACATAATGAAAATAACATTGATAAATTTTTATGTCAAATTACTTTACCTAGTTTGAATGATGGGGAACAGAAAGATTTGAATTTAGTATTTACGACAAAATAAATTAACGAGGTAATGAGTTCAGTGCAAAATAATACATTGCCAGGAGAAGATGGATTTCCTGTAGAATTTTATAAGAAATTTAAAGATCTTTAATATCATTTTTGGAGGTGTTAAATTATGTATGAAGGTACATTCTCCACCTGAAACCTTTTTAATGACAATTATTATGATAATTCTGAAAAAAAGATAGTGATTCAATGAAACCAGCATCTTTATAGACCAAATTCATTATTAAATGTTGATTATAAAATATTATCTAAAACATTATCAAATAGATTGGCAAAATATTTACTGAAATTAATACATATGGATCAATTGGATTTGTTATGAATTGGAAATCTGCAGATAATGCAGAGAGGCTTCTTAGTTTAATAGATTTGGTTAAAAAAAAAATGGGAGACTTGAGTGTGGGAGTCACTTTGGATGCTGGAAAGGTATTTGATGGATTAGAATGGGATTTCCTTTTCTAAAGATTTAGAGAAATGTAAATTGGGTTCAATGTTTGTAGATTGGGTTAGAATGATGTATAAAAAAACTTATTACAAAGGAAGTGACAAAAAGGGCAGATTTCAACATCTTTTAAATTAACAAAATCAAGGTTGCCCATTGTTACCAGCTTTATTTGAGCAATAGAAGCGTTAGCAGAATTAATAAGATGAGATTCAAAGATTGAAAGAAAGTACTAAGGTAAAACAAGAAGAATATAAAATATATTTATTTGTAGATGATGGTTTGATTTATTTAATAAATCCTTTAAATTCTTTACAGCAACTTAAAATTAGAATAAAAGAATATGGAGATATATCGGGATTTAAAATAAATTGGGAGAAGAGTGAAATTATATTTTTAGTTAATGGAGATTATCAGAAATGGAAGGAAGTAATTAAATCTAGATGGCCAGATCTTGGAATAAAGTATTTAGGTATTCGCATACAATCAGATTTAACAAAAATATTTAAATTAAATTAAATATTTTTATAAAAGAAAATGAAAGAAGATTTAGAAAAATGAAATATGTTACATATAACTTTGATGGGTAGAGTAAATTGTGTTAAGATGAATGTTTTTTCCTCAAATACAATATTTATTCCAATGGATTCCAATTTCAAGTGCTCAATTTTTTTAAGGAATTAAATGTTTGTTAGAACATTTTTATGGGAAGGAAAAATAGCAAGGGTTTCTTTGGAGAAATTAATGTGGAAATATGATTTAGGAGGTTTACAGCTCCCCAATTTCATGAATTATTATAAAGCAGGGGGCGTGGCAAGATGGCATAGAGTCTAGACGTGCAATCTCAACCTCTCTGGCCAGACTTTTAAATACCTGTTTTTTAACCCTTTGTTTTCAAGTTTAAACTTTTTAAATTTTAGTTTAAAGTATTAAGGAATTATTAGTAAAAAGACTAAACCTCAAGTTCAGAAGAAGTTACATTTTCAAAGTGTTGAAAATTTGGGGCCTAGACGACTTGATACAGCCCCAGGCTCAATCTCTTCACTGTCTAAACCCCAAAGATTGCCTGTGGGGGCTGAAAAAAAAACCCTATTACTCACCAAATGAAGGATGGCGCTGGAATTACCCGTTCTCCGGAAGAAGGTGCCTGTTCCCAAGAAGTGGACCCCGATTTAGAAAGCCTTTCCATTTCAATGGAGGGAGCATACAGGAAGACTATTCCATTGTTGGAAATGCATCAGGCAGCATTTAAATCTGAAGAAATCATTTTTCTTCGTGAATTGATGAAAAAAGCAGTGAGATAAGAGGGGAGACCAGCGGCGACTCCCTGACAAAGTCGGAGTGCCATCACTGGGAGTCCAGACCTGCAGTAAAATTTTTAAAATGCCTTCTGTGAGTTGCAGCAGGAGCTGCAGTTACCTTGTTCTGCCACTGTCAGAGAGAGCAGAGATGAGTTTTACTGAATCACAGTGCATGCAATTAAATGAAGTTATTCAAGCTGTTATAAAACCTTTGTTGACATCTCAAATGAATGAAATGGCTCAAATGAATGCTGGTATAAGTTCAGAATTAAATGTGGTTAAGACACGTGTGGATGCATCTTATGAAGAATTAAAAAAATTTCAGACTGCTTTTTTGGACTGTAAACAACAAGTGACTTCTAACAGAAAAAGTGTTGAAGGTGGAAAAATCAATCATAGAATTAGGAGAATGTGAGAAGGAGCTAGAAAGAAAAATAGATTACTTGAAGAATCAAAGCAGAAGGAATAATGTGAAAATTGTTGGTTTGCCAGAAGGTATGGAAGGACAAGATCCTCTTCGTTTCTTTAAAGACTGGATTCCGCAAATATTAGGGCAAGAATTTTTCTCTGGGGATTGGTACTGGAAAGAGCCCATAGAGCTTTAAGAAGAAAACCCTCAGCTGGTCAACCACCGAGACCAGTAATAATTCGATGTTTGAGTTATTTGGACAGAGAAGCAATACTTCGACTTGCAGTACAAAATGCGAGACAAAGACAAACCCCATTATTGATTCAAAATAGCAGTCTTTTTTTATCCTGATTTGAGTCAAGAGGTCATTCAACGTCGACGTCGATTCAATGCAGTTAAAGAAGTTTTGTGGCGTAAAGATTATAAGTCTACTTTTCATTACCTTGCAGTGTTGAATGTGTTTTATGGAGACTATCAATTTCAGTTTTTTGAAACTGATCGTGAAGCAATGATTTTTGCTGATTCATTGCCAGATATAAGGGGACAAAGATGTAGTCCACCATTAACTCCTAAAGAAAAATCTGGTTGCTCTGGAAATGGAAGAAATGGCAGAAATGAGAAAAACGGGAAATGGGATCTTTGAGATTGGAATCTTCTGTATGAAAAAAAGAATTTTCTTATTCTATTTTTTTCTTTTGTTATTATGATATTTTGATGTTATTGACTGTTTGGCTGGGGAGGGAGAGATTTGCACTAAGTTCTTTACTAGTCATCAGCCACTGATGGGTGACCCACACCCAATTTTAGGGGATTACTACCTTTTGGTGGTTTTTTTATTGGTGTGGGGGATTTTCTTTTTTTTCTTTAATTTTCATTTTATTTAGTTTTTAATTTGTGATTTTTTTTTCTATTGGAGGGCCTATATACATTGATTTGAGTTTTTATATAAAGATATTATTGGTATTTAGTAATAATTGTAGATATGTCAAAGTTGAAGTTTGCTACTTTTAATGTTCGAGGATTAAATAGTACGATTAAGCGTAAGTGAGTCTTGGCGTATTCAGTTTATAAGAATATTATTAATTTGAAGTGGACTGATCGAATTAAATATCTGGGTATAATTTTGAATGTTAATTATCAATTTTTATATAAATTAAATTATGCTCCATTATTGAAAAAAATTAAAACTGATTTGATTAAATGGAAAGATTTACCTATTAATTTAGAAGGATAAATACAATTAAGATGAATATCTTTCTGCATCTACAATATTTGTTTCAATCTATTCCATATTTACTTGATAAAATTTTTTTTCAAGATTTTGAGTTTTTATGGAGGGGTAAATTTTTGAGAGTAGCTTTGAATAAATTAACTTGGAAATATGAGTTAGGGGCACTACGTTTACCACATTTTCAAAATTATTATGAGGCAGCCCATCTTAAATTTATTAGTTTATTAATGGATTTGGTACAGCCTCCTAGTTGGGCTAAAATTGAGATGGCAACTATTTCTGAATTTGCAAATCATCAATTTTTGTTTAGGTGGAATATAAATTTGTTACAACAATATAATGTGCCTATACTAAATCATTTAATGAAGTTATGGATAAATAAAAATAAAATGATAGGCTCTAGGGGTAAATTATTGGCTTTGACTCCGTTGTATAATAATCAACTTATTTCTTTTTCAATACATAATCAAAGTTTATTGCATTGGAGATTTAAAGGTGTGAACAATTTGGGAGATTGTTTTAAAGATGAGGGAAGATTTTGGTATTGATAAGAACTCTTCCTTTATTATCAAATTCGATCTTTGGTAAAATGTATGTTTGATAGAGATATGATTTTACTTAAAATGACTAAATTTGAGACTTTTCTTATGAAGGTACCAGAGAAGGGTTATATTTCATCTATGTATCAAATATTACAGGATGGTATGGATAAAAAGGGTTGGGATAGATCTAAAATTAAATGGGAAGCGGATATTGGTTTTATTTTTTCTGAAGATGATTGGTTAGATATCTGTTATGATAGTGTAACTAGATTGATAAATTCACGTTATGGAATTATTAATTACAATTTTTTTAGATCAATTATATTTGACACCTGAAAAATTTAAAAAAAATATGGTTTTAATGAACCAGATTTGTGTTTTAGATGTGGTGATACGGTTGGAACTTTTTTTCATGCTGTTTGGTTATGTATACATATACAATCTTTTTGGAAGAAAATTCAATCATTTTTAGAATACCTGTATAAGATTAAAATAATTTTAGATCCAACATTATTTTTATTGGGTAGTTTGCAACCTCTGAAAGGTTTGGGATTAGATAAATTCCAGCTTGCTTTTGTATATTTAGCTTTATCCGTAGCGAAAAAATGTATTGCTAGTATGTGGAAAGATACAAATATGATTGATATTAATAGATGGCATAATGAGATGAAATATTGTTTAATAATGTAAAAAATTATGTATGTTTCTCATGATAATTATAATTTTTTAGTTAATAAGTGGCTGTTATACTTGGAATATTTACATTTCAATTTATATTGATTAGATTTTAATAGGTATAACTTTTTCTTTAATATTTTTTTTATGGCTCTCCTTAGGAGAGTTAGCTGAAGGGGGGGGTTCTTTTTTTCTATATATAGAAAAAAAGTTCATGTTCATGTTTAATTACTGCATATGTCATATTATTTGTTTTTTGATTGAATAAATAAAGTAAAAAAAAAATTATAAAGCAGCACAGTTGAGGTTTATTAATGTAATGCGTGAATTAAATAATGTTCCAACATGGGTAAATTTAGAAATTGATAAAATAGGAGAAATTGTGAATAGCAAATAAAGAAACACCATGCTGAAACATTTAATTGAACTTCAAAATAAAATTGATAGAGATTTGAGGAAGAGGTTTAATGTCTGGAAGAACACCTTTATTTCAAAGTAGACTTATTCTATTTTGTATGAAAATTTTTTTAAAAATCTGGAAAAATTATGGTATTAGGAAAATTTAAGATTCTTTTGAAGCCAGGAAATTGATTACTTTTAGTAGAATGAAGTAAAAAAAAAATGTAAGATAGTGGAAAATACAAAATTTTATTATTATCAAGTTAAGAGATTTTTTGTGAAATTTTGGTCAAGATTTAGTATTACCAGCTGAGACAGAAGTAGAATTATTATTAAGTAATGGGGATGTCAAGAAATTTATTTCAGAGATGTATAAATTATTACAAAAGGTTCAAAAAGGAATTCATAAATCATGACATAAATGGGAGGTAGATTTAAATAAGCAAATAGATTAACGTAGATGGATTCAGATATGTAGAGAGAGTATGAAAAGTGCAATAAATGTGAGATATCTGTTAGTTCAACATAATTTTATTCATCAGTTACATTTAATACCACAGACATTATATAACATGAATTATATTTATTCAGATTTGTTTAGATATGGACAAGAAATTGGCACTTTTTTGCATTTGACATGGCAGTGTTCCACAATTAAATCTTTTTGGCTTGATTTGGGTAATTTATTAGAAAGAATAACTGGAGTAAGATTCCAACAGGATTCAATGTTTATTTTTTACTGGGAGATGTTAGAGGAATTAAGCCTAAAATAAAATTGAATATGTATCAAATAAAATTTGTTCAAATAGCTAGAATATATATGCTATAACTTAGAAGTTGGATATTGATTTGGGAATGGGCAAATGGCATGCAGAAGTTCAGGGCTGTACCCCACTTGAGAGAATTACTTACAATTTAAGAGATAAATAACATTTTTTTGTGAAAATATGGACCCCATATTTATAAACTGTTGGTATTAAAATGTAAATGAATCTTAAACATTCCCTTTCTCCTATGGGTCTCTATGAATACAAGTTTAAAGTATTGGAAAGTGAAGTGCTCCTGTTGTGGTTTTCTTGTCCATTTTCTTTTTTTCTTTCCTTTACTTTGTTGCGGGAGGGGGTGGGGGGAAATTAGAGGAAGCTTTTCTTTCTTTTGTATTTTTAACTTTTTTTATATATAAAATACCACATGTATTTGGATTAAATTTGAAATATCACGATATGTTTGTTAAGTGGTTTTATATTAAATAAAATATTTAAAAAGTTTCAACTCCCACTGTTTGTGATTCATGGTTATCTATTTGCCTCCACCAACTTTATCACAATGGGAGTTAGCAGATTTTGTTTCTTGACCATGGACTACAAAATATGTGCTATCCTACCTGGAAAACTCAGTTTGGTGCAATACTTTGAGGCAGAACTGTTTTTAACCCTTTGATTTATTTCCCGGACTAACATGTACAAAAGGCACACGAGACAGCAGATTCTGGAATGAAAAGTAAAACTCAATCTGCTGGAGTAACTCAGTGGGTCAAGGGGCATTAGTAGGAAAAAAAAGAATGGTCAACATCTGGAGTCTTCATAAAGGGTTCTGATTTGAAATGTCAACTATTCTTCCTCACTGATTCTGCTCGACTTATTGTGTTTCTCTAGGAGATCAATTTTAGTCTTAACATATATTGACATTTCATCCATGTTTAAGAATTAAAAGTTACTCATAAAAAAATTCTTCTGGAGATTTCCATACTGATTGGGTTAACATCCATAGATTTGTGATCCTTGTAGTTGACGCATTACTCAGTAGATGTAATTCTGCTGATCTTTAGATAAGGGAATCTCTCCCAAACTTCTGTATGAATGTGAGCTAGACAGTCAATACCATGCTTGGAAATTCAAGTCCCATTGCTCGATATAAAATTTAAACAAAAATCTGTGAATGATCTGTGACACATCCTTAGTTTATAATGGTGATGCACAATCTTTTGGGATCCCTGTTCTGAGATTATTTACAAAAGATGTAACAACGAATCCATTGAGTGCAACAAGCATGTGTTAACTTGAATAGACTGAATCAATTTCACAAATGTGGATAAGGAATGTAATCATCACTGCAAAATAGAATTTGAACAGTTTAGGTTAGCACAATGGCACAGCAAATAGAGCTGCTGCCTCACAGTTCAAGAGATCCAGGTTCAATCCTGATCTTCATGAGGAATTTGCACATTCTCCCTATCACTATATCAGTTTTGTCCAGTTGCTTCTGTTTTGTTTACCATCCCAAAGACATGTGGGTTGGTAGATTAATTGGCCACTAATTTTCCATATGTGTGTAAATTTGTAAGTCCAATACATCCTTTTGAAGATTCTTGGAACCTCATCACCATCATCTTCCCACCTGCAGTTTCCACCCCTGCCTTCTCCAGATTTACCTTCATATTCTTTTCAAATCATTTTTGCCACTCTCCCACTAGATTGTTTATCACATTTTTTCTGTACCATCCTCCTCTTGTGCATCTCTTCCCCTGACTTTTAGCAACTCCACATTATTATCCTTATTCCTGAAATTTGTCTCTTGCATGTTTCCCTCATTAATAGTAGAATTTGGGAGAAATTAATGAGAATTGGGGAGAATTAAGAAAGAGTGGGAAATGTGGTGATGTGTAATTACACCACTAGGTCACCAGGGGTCATCCCGGTGACCTTGTACATAAAGCAGTCCAGAGCTACAGTCTAGCTTTCCAGGTTCGTCTTGCAGAGAGACAAGACCTCTTAGTGTACATATTAGTTTATTAAAGCTGTCTTATACTCACACTGCTGGTGTGGTTATAAAAATTGTGATAATAATCCATGAATGGGCCACATAATTTGTCAAATTCAATCATAGGATTAATGTATGATTTGTGGAAATTAGCAGCTGATGATTGGTGGGCAAAGGAACTGTGTCTGTGCTTTATTTCGCAATGATTCTTTGAATGATGGAAAGGAAGATACAAAGTAGTAACAGATAATGCAGGAGAGCAGAAAAAAAATTACATTTCAGGTTGATGATCTTTTATCATAACTGTTCTGATGTTAACCATTAACTATTTCATTCTTCATTGATGATGTCTGACTTGCAGAATTTAAAACATTTTTGTGTTTTCTCTAGATTTGCAACATCTGAAGGTTTTTTTTCTTTTTGGATGATTTGAAGTTAGATTGAGAAGAAACTGATGCAGAGAATGATTAAGAGTTGTTGAGGGGGGAGAGGAAAGGGAGATAGGAGAAATTTAATTTTTAAAAATTTAAATTCAATAATAAAAATTTTTTAAAATTTAGATATGCAGCACAGTAGCAGGCCATTTTAGCCAACAACCCCCCAGTATGCTTCAAAAAGTGGGAGGAAAATGGAGCCCCTGGAGGAAACCCACACAGACAGGGGAGAACATACAAACTCCTTACAGACAGGTTGGATTCGAACCCTGGTCCCGATTGCTGGCACTGTAATGGCCTTGTGCTCACTGTTACACCAACCATGCTGCTTTAGTGGAGAAAATGAGGAATTGGAGAGTATGTTGGAGAAAAGGTAGAAAATACAAGAGAATATCAAACAAATGAGATGGAAAAGTAGTTAAAAAAAAGTTGGGGATGAAACAGGAGAATAGAAGAAATGTCAAAATTTTCTATTTAAAGTTCATCCTCTCCTCTGTTCTCCCCATTTTATTTTGCCTTTTTCCCTTTTATTTCTTCCCTTCCTTCAATCACCTTTCCTTTCAAACCACCTTTTATTCAACCTTTCTCTATTTTTCCCCCCTCTCCTTTCTCCACAACAATAAATGCTCAAATACTGTACAGTGGGTCAACTGTGATTTTCATTTTAATTTTTAACCAGACATTTTGATTTGATATTGCTGAACATGAATCATGAGTATGTTCAATTTGTACATGATTTACTTGCTTGAATTGTACAGATCATGTTTATTTCTGATTATAAAAAGTAATCAGCTAGTATCTCCAAATTTATAAGCATTAATTTTGAACAATGATAAAGTATCTAAAAAATACATTGCTTTTAATTTTTCCACAGATGATTTTATGTTTTCATAAAACTTTTTTTTAAATATTTTGGCAGCCTTTGAACACACTTTTTATGCATTTGTTTGTGGCCAAACCAGACTTTGCAGCTGGTTGTGCTAGAGAGATTATCAGGTAGGAATTGTTTAACTTGGATAATATATTAAAAAAGCAAATTCACTTTACTTGTCAAATATATTAATTTTCATTATGGTGTGCAGCAGATAGTAGACTATTTGAAGTAAGTAATTTAAAGCAAGAGCAATGGGATTGCAATAGAAATGAAAGACATGGTTGGAGAAGACCTGAGAGGTAAAAAGCAAATGGAGAAATAATTTGAGTAAAATTCAGGTTATTCTTTTTAAAATTGTAACAAATATATAATTTACTCTTCACCAATAACACAGAAAATAGCCCAAGATGTTGTGCTGATCTATAAATACCTACCCCCCAAAAAAACTAAACTCTCCCAATGTCATAACCTTTTTTTATTTAGTCTGTGCCTGTCTTAAAGTATCTTAAATGCCCTTATTGTTCCAGCCTCCACCACTACCCCTGCCAATGCATTCCAGGCACCCACAACTCTACGTGTATATAAAAACAAAAACTTACCCTTGATGTCTCCCCTCAACTTTCCTCTCTTCACTGTGTACAGATGGCCTCTGATGTTTGCTACTCCCACACTGGGAAAAAGGTGCTGGCTGTCGACCTTATCTATGCCTCTTATAATCTTGTGGACCTCGTTACCTCTCATCCTTCTTCACTGTAATTAGAAAAGCCCTAGCTCTGCTAACCTTGCTTCACAACACATATTTTCTAATCCAGGCAACATCCTGGTAAATCTCCTCTGCACCCTGTCTAAAGCTTCCACATTTTTCCTGTAATGAGGTGACTAGAACTGCACACAATATTCCAAGTTGTGTCTTACCAGAGATTTTATAGAGCTGCAACATTACCTCACAACTCCTTAACTTAATCCCCCTGACTAATGAAGCCCAGCTTATCATCGGCAACCTTGAGAGATCTATGGATTTGGACCACCAGGTCCCTCTGTTTTTCCACACTGTTAAGTATCCTACCAATAGCCATGTCCTCTGCCTTCAAGTTTGACCTTCTGAAATGTATCACCTCACATCTACCCGGATTGAACTTTGCATCCTATCTATATCATGCTGTAACCTACGACAGTCTTCAGTACTATCCACAACAGCTCTAACCTTCATATCATCTGCAAACCTATGATCCATCCCTGCTACTTCTTTGTCCTATCATTTTATTGGCAATTACACTAGCTCTGTAACTCAATGGAGCTAGAAACGGATCTGAGCCATTTAGGCCTTTTCACACCAAAGTGTAAAATGAAGATACCTGGGAAATTTTCTTGGGAACCCTCCCATGAACCTGCGGTGTGAAAAGGTTGACAAGAATTTTAAACTGGTCCATGGCCCTACCTCGTAGGTAGGGTCGCGGCCCCAGGATATTTTCCCAGACCACCCTCTCCCTCTGATGTGAAAAGGCAAGGGCCAAGCAGGTGAGAAATGATACCTGTCTGGGAGGTTTGTTAGTTTTTAAATTTATAAACCTGATCTGTGGGAGCTTCTTAACTGAGTAAAACTTGTGCTTTTTTTTTAATATAAACACAACTTACTACATTTCTACATTTATCCTATGAACACAACCTTCTACACTTCTGCACCTTGATGACCTTCTGTAGAACTGTGTCCTTTTCTGTTTCAACTGCAATCTGCTTGGATTTCATGTCAGATACGGGAAGAGATTCAATGATCAGATTCAAGTGGAGATTCACAACCGTCTCTGTGGAACTTTCATTGTGTGCTTCACTCGGTGTCATTGCCCTTGACAACACATCAGCTAACACAATAAGTTTTCCTGGTGTGTACACCAGTTCAAAGTCATAACATTGTAGCTTCATCACCAGTATTTGAATTCTCGATGAAATTTCACAGAGATTTTTCTTGATTATCGCTATAAATGGTTGGTGGTCTCAATGTTGGTAGACCACACACATGACTGTGGAATTTTTCGAGTCCATAGTCCAAACCTAGACATTCTTTCTCGATCTGTGCATATCAACATTCAGATGTTGTCATCTTCTCCCACAGCCTGAAGTTGTATGACATCTATTCCATCTTTTGAAGCGTCTATAGATATTTTCATCCTGGATGCGTCAAAGAACGTCAAAAGTACTGCTTCTTTAATTAGAATGGTCTTCAGTTGACCCCATTCTTCCTCGTGGTTGGCTGTCCACTTGAATTCATATTTGTCCTTTTACAACTTGCTTAGGTACATTGATTTGGAAGATAGGCATGGTATGAATTTACCAATGAAATCAATCATTCCCAGCACTCTCAATATGCCTTTTTTTGTTAGTGGATCTGGGCATTTCTAAAATTGCTTTCACCTTGCTCTTGTCTGGCTCCACTCCTGCCTCTGACAGTTTATCTCCCAGAAATGTGATTTTCTTCACAGCAAACTGACCATTTTCTATGTTTAACTTCAATCCATTCTTCTGGATGCATTGTAGCACTTTGAGATTCTTATTGTGTTGTTCTTATGTGGATCCCCATGGGATCACGCCATCCATGCACACATGTTCCCCCATATATACCTTCTATGATATACTCCATTGTCCTGTGAAGCACTTCTGGAGCTGACGAAATTCCAAAAGGCATCCTCAGACAGGAGTATCGGTCAAATAATGTTTTAAATATACCATATTTTGTGCTATCATTATGCAATTTCATTTGCCAGAAGGCCTGGGATACACCAATTTAGCAAAAACTTTGCTACGCCATCTCACTTGTAATTTCATCCTGGTCAGAATCTGATAATGTTTTCTCTTTATATTGGTATTCAGGAGCATGGACACATTTAGGTCACCATTCTTTTTTGACACACACACCATTGAATTCACCCATTCTGTGAACTCTTCCACTTTCTTTATGGCCCCTAGTGCTGTCATTCTGTCAAGCTTCTGCTTGAGCTTCTCTTTCATGGTGCAGGAACCCACCTTGGGGTATACACCACTGGCTGTACATGCTACATTAATTGTATCTTTTAGGTGAATGGTAGGACCCCAAACCCCTTGAAGATGTCTGGAAATTGATCCAAAGTTTCCTCTCTGCTGTTCTGTGCATTGTCACTGTTAATGTGATACACCCTCTTGACTTGGGTTAAGTTTTCATATGTTTTGCCACCAAGCAGTGAATAATCCCCATCTGGGACTACTGTGAACCTGAGGTGGCACTCTTTATCGTTAATGTTTATGTTGAGTTTACATGCATCTTTCATGCCGATCCTCTGTCCATTGTAGGCTTTGAGAAGTACAGGATTTGCATGGATGTATGGCTTTATCATCATTGTCCTGATGTCACACTCACATATCAAATTGACCTTTGCTCCTGTGTCCAGCTTGAAAGGAATATTTGTTCCATTTGTATGCAATGACACAGTCCAATTATCCTGCTCGACATTGTTCACTTTCTGCTCTACCATGCCCACGAAAAGTGTATCACTGAGAGCAATTTCTTCTATAGTGTGTACACTTTTACTTGTTTCCCTTTGGAAAAACATTGCATTTCATAGTGATTTTGCCCTTTGCATTTATTACAGACTTTCCCTTAAGCTGGGCATTGCTTTGGTGCATGTTTAGTGCCGCATCATTTACAATTTAATGTCTCTCTGTCTTTTTGTTGTTTCCTGTACCTCATATTTTGTTTGTGTGTGTATCCAGACACTGTGGCTACGACGATGCCTTCATTTTCACTGGCTTTTACATTATCACCAAACTTTTTTGCATGCTGGAGAGCAAATTCACTGGCCTGGCATATCTTCACAGCTCCAGCAAAGGTCTCTTGTAGCAACCTTTCTTTCACTTTCTTATCATTAGTTCTAAACACAATTTGATCATTGGATCTTGCAGTGATCCAAAATTGGATTTTTTGCTTTTAATTTTAAATCTGTTAAAAAAAGTATCAAAGCTCTCTCCTTGCAGCTGTGTGCATGAGCAAAACACATACCTCTTGAAGGTTTCATTTTTCTCTGGTGAACAGACAACATGGGATAGTCAATATGGCTTTATGAGTGGTAGGTCATGTTTAACCAATCTGATAGAGTTTTTCAAGGAAGTTACCAGAAAAGTTGATGAAAGAAAGGCTATGAATGCTGACTACATGGACTTTAGTCAGTCCTTTGATAAGGTCCCATATGGGAAGTTAGTCAGGAAGATTCAGATGGTCAGTATTCATAGTGAAGTTGTAAACTGGATTCAACATTTTCTATAAGGGAGAAGCCAGAGAGCAGTGGTGGATAATTGCTTCTCAGACTGGAGGCCTGTGACTAGTGGTGTGCCTCAAAGATCAGTGCTGGGACCATTGTTGTTTGTCATCTATATCAATGATCTGGATGATAATGTGGTAAATTGGATCAGCAAGTTTGCAGATGACACTAAGATTGGAGATGTGGTCAACAAAGAAGATTTTCAAAGCTTGCAGAGGCATCTGGATCATTTGGAAAAATGTGCTGAAAAATAGCAGATGGAATTTAATGAAGACAAGTGTGAGCTGTTGCATTTTTGAAGGACAAGCCAAGAAAGGACATACACGGTAAATTATAAGGCACCGAGGAATGCAGTAGAACAGAAAGATTTGGGAATACAGATATATAGTTCCCTGAAAGTGACATCTCAGGTAGATAGAGCTGTAAAGAGAGCTTTTGACATAGTGACCTTCATAAATCAAAGTATTGAGTACAGGATTTGGGATGTTATGGTAAAGTTGTAGAAGACATTGGTGAGGCCAAATTTTGTCTATTGTGTGCAGTTGGTCATTTAATTGCAGGAAAGATATCAATAAGATTGAACGAGTGCAGGGAAGATTTACTAGGATGTTGCCTGGACCTCAGGAACTGAGTTACGGGGAAAGGTTAAACAGGATAGGACATTTTTCCCTGGTGCATAGAAGAATGAGGGAGATTTGATACTGGTATTTAAAATGATGAGGGGTATTGACAGAAATAATTTAGATAGGTTTTTTTCCACTAAGGGATATGAGATAAGGGAGAAAGGGGGAATCTCTTCCCATAGATAGTGGTAGGAGTGTAGAATGACCTGCCAGCTGAAGTGCTGAATGCATGCTCAATTTTAACATTTAAGAAGAATTTGGACAGGTCCATGAATGGGAGCAGTATGGATGACAATGGAATGGGTGCAGGTCAATGGAATAGGCAGAAAAAGAAGGGCCAAAGAACCTGTTTTCTGTGCTGTAATGTTCCATGGTTCTATGGTTTACTTGAAATATATACAGGAAAATATAAAGTGAGGCAACATGCTTTCATACAAAATGTCATGTGTCTTATGTTTTAGTGTGCACACGATTTGTCAATTGTAGTATTGTGAAGTTTTTTCCCCCACCTTTTTAAATACCTTTCTATATATAATTTGATTATTCAATGAGCCAGATTTCTCTATCTAGGCCACACTTCACAATCAGCCAATAGTATTCTAACAGGTATCTTTATTTGTTGTCCAAACATCATCCAGCCATTGCTTCTGCTGTGGCCATGTTATGAAGAAGCAATTAGGTCACAACTGGTGGATCCTGTGGTCGTGTACCGATATTTTGCAGTTCTTTACTGTTAAAGGCATTTTAACTACTTTCAAATGTCAGTAATAATCAGAGATAATTAAAAACAGTTCAAATTAATTTAAAATAAAGAAAAATATTTACATAATAAATGTATTTGAAGGCATATTTAAGTAATAGAAATTATCAAAAAAAACTTTCAAATTAAGTTAGACAAGGAAATCAAACATCACTGACTTGAATGCTACCTTTTCAATGTGAGTTCAAATGATATATTATGCACCCAAATGCCCAGCTCAGTATGTTTGCAGTCAAATGTTGTCATTCTGCTTTGCAATTCATGGGAATAAGATGCTATAGCTGGTGCATTTCCAAAAGCCAGCCTATTTGTTTATTTTTTTGCTAAATAATGGCTAACGTTCTAGAAAGGAGCTGTAGAATTAATGGAAATTATTTATCTTGCTGCAATTTGTGAATGACATTTGGCTCATTACTTCACAAGGCAATACCAGTGTCTAATTATGAAATGTTTCCATTTACTTCATTCACTCCTGCTTTAGGACCGTCTTTAATGCTGTCCAAGAACTACACTTCATAATTCTTTCTGTTGAAAAGAAAGTCGACTTGGGTAAAAGAACTTTTAAGTGAAATTTCAAAACCTTAATTTGTCATGTTCAATTCTGATAGTTATTTTTTTAAAATCAATTTTTGAATATTTTCTATCTTACTTTCTCTTCAGATCCAGCATTATCTCTCCTGTTTATACCTTTGCCACAGTTTAAGAAGATGTATGGTGTGCAGTGTTTAGTCACTGTGTGTTACAGAAAGGATTATGTTCCAGTATTACATATTCGTAAAGCGAGGTAATAAATATTCTGATGGGTACCCTCTCTCTGCATCTTCTGTGGCAATTGCAATGATTAACAATATTTACATATTCAAAAATGAACATAATTTCTTGATGTATTTTAACTGATAGCAAAATAAAGGAAGAATTTGAAGTTGATGCTTTTCATGTTCTCAGACATTTCAAAGTAATTTAAGCTACACAAATTACTTTTCGAAGCATAGTCACTGTGGCGAATCAGTTAAATATAGTAGCCAGTTTGTGCAGGTCAAGATTCATAGAATGTAATGACTGACTTTGTTCTTGTCATGCTAGAGATGTGATAAACGTTGACTAGAGTATTTGGTGCACTCCAAACCTTCTTAAATAATCCCATGGAATCTTTGCAAAATAAGCAATGTGCATCCAAAGTATATATACTTCGCAAAATTAGGTGGTTACCTGCTTCAGTAATTATACGAAACCATGTACGATTTGATAACATTGTTCTTATGGGGAAATTGTTTTCAAACAATGACTGCACTTAGTCAGACTTGAACAGCATGGAAACAGGCCTTTTGGTCCAATTCATCCTTGCAGATTAAACTGCCCAGTTGAGTTAGTCCCATTTGCTTGCTTTTGAACCACATTCTTGTAACCTTTTCTTATCCATTGACACTTTCCCATTATATCCTGTTATAATCTTTGACAACGATTTTCACTGTCTACTACACTACCATGTTTGGTGTCTTCTGCAAATTTACTAACTATATCAACCATGTTTCCATCCAAAACTTTAACATAGATAACAAACACCAGTGAACCCAGCACTAATCCCAAAAGCACACTTGTGGTCCTCGGCTTCCAATATGAAAAGCAGCTCTCCACTACCACTCTCTGACCTGAACCATGAAGCCAATCATGAATCCAGCTGGCTAGCTCACCCTGGATGCCATATGATCTAACCTTCCTGACCCACTTGCAATGCAGGACCACTCTGACTTCTTCAATTCTCTTGGTCACTTCTTCAAAAACATCAAAAAACTCAATCAAATTCACGAGACACAATTTCCCATACACAAAACCTTGCTGACTATCCCTAATCAGCCCTTGCCTTTTCACTTGTCTTTTCAAATGCAGGTAGAGCTTGTTTCTCAGATTCTGGTTTGTCCTTGCAGTCTTTCTTAAATGAAAGCACCACATTGCCCAATTTTCATCTTCCAGTGATTCAAATGTCTCTGCCAGGGCTCTGGCAGTATCTGTTCTGGCCTCCACAATGTTTTAGGAAACACTCAATCAAGCCCTGGGATTAATCTACCTTTAATACAATTAGTAATACAATTAGTACCTCATATTTTCTAAAGAAGATATAATTGAAGACATTACTATTCTCTTCCTGGAATTCCTTAGCTTCCATGACTTACTTTAACAGTAAAAGAAATATTCTTTTAAGACCTCATCCATCTCCTGGGGTTCTACAATAGATGACCACTTTGATTCTTAAGGGAATCAATTCTCTCCCTGGTTCACCCTTTGAATATGCTTCGAAAACCTCTCAAGATCTCTCTTATTTGTCTGCCAAGGTTATTTCATGTTCTCTTTTTGCTCTCCTGATCTTCATCATGTATTTCTACATTTTTTTATATTCCTTGGGGAATTCACCTGATCCCAGCCTCCTATACCTGACATATGTTATGAGCCAAAACCCAGCAGCAATAGATATTCACCAAGACAAATGGTTACTTAAACAAAAGTTGTTTTTAATCATCTTTAAACATGAAAACAGAATCATACTTTAGCTTATCACTGTTGACTTAACTAACCTAACTTAACGCCCTTCTAATTCTAAGCGCACGTGTGTGAGTGTGGTAAGGTTCTTGTCAGTTTTCAGAGAGGTTAGTTGTACATTGACACCCACAACTATTTAAAAAAAAAATCAGCCACTTCAGTGTCTTGCCAAAGAAACTTGCTCCCTCAGGGTTTTCCAGATGATAACATCTTTCTTTCAGGTCACCACAGTGCCTTTTTGTTTCTCTTATTCCAAGTGAAACATTAGATAGCCAGTTCTCTCCTCTTGCATGAACCACAAGGGCTTTGACCAGGCTGAAAAAAGCACTCACTCACAACCTATCTTCCAAATGGGGTTTTCCACAAGCTTGCCAGCTTGTCCTGTTCCAGTCCCAGTTTCTGCTGCTGACTGTAAAACTGTAGAACTGATCTCTCTCTCTCTCCCCATGAGTGAAAGCCTCTTTGACTCTCTCTGCTTGCAAAACCACATGACCCTCTTAGAACAGCAAGTTCCACTGCAGACAATCTGCGGTTCCAACAAGCTCTTTCATCTGTTGCCTTTTTGTAAACAACAATCCATTAATGAAGTCTCTTGGGCACTCTCCAAAGCATCTTCAAAGACTGTTGGCCCTGACAGCATGGAGCAGAGCTCTAGTATTTTAAAAAAAGATCTGTTTTAAAGTTTTTGTATGTGACCTACAATAAAACCTGCCTCAAATTATCTCCCAAAATCATATCTATATTCTGTTGCACATACTAATCTTTCTTTATCCTGGCAAGAGCTTCAATCTTCCTCATTAACCACATTCCCTGTGTTGCCAGCCTTGCCCTTTTCTTTATCTGAAACATGCTAGAATTGAACTCTCTTTTTTAAAACACTCTTGCGTACCAGACTGCTTCCTTCCAATCGACCTTTGCAAGTTCCTGTGTAATTCCATCAAAATGAGCCTTGCTCCAATTTAGGACTTTAACTTATGGAACTGTTAAATCTTTTTCCATAACTACTTTACAACAAATTTAATTATGGTCACTGATCCCAAAGTGCTCCTCCGCTGACACTTCATTCCCTTGATTTGTTTCATTTCCCCATCGGAGGTCCAACTCTCTTGTAGGCTCTTCAACATACTTCTTGGGAAAATTTTCTTGGAAACTTAGCAAAATTTGTCTCATCCAATCCCTTGCCACTTTGTCAGTCCCAGTCAATATTTGGGAAGCAAACATCATCTCCCATTACAATCCCATGATTCTTACAGCCATTTGTGATCTTCCTGTATATTATTCCTCTATTTCTTGCTGATTTTGGGGGAGTTATAGTACTATCCCATCAAAGTGATCACTCCCTTTTTATTTCTAAGTTTCACTCATGTGGCCCCACTAAACATTTCCCAGGAATAATCTCTTGAAAACTGCCATGATATTCCCTCTAATCAAAAGTGCAACTCTCCTTCCTCTCTTACCTTGGTTAGCATAGTGGTTAGTGGAATCCTGTTACAGTCTCAGCAGTCAGGACCGGGGTTTGAATTCCACACTGTCTTTAAGGAGTTCTCCCAAGTTCTGTGTAGGTTTCCTCCTGGAGCTCTGGTTTCCTCCCATTCTCCAAAATGTACCAGGCTGAAATAAGCACTCACAACCCATCTTCCAAATTGGGTGTGATTGGGCTGCACAGGCATGTGGCCCAAAAGGGCCTGTTACCGTGTCATATGTCTAAATTTAACACTAAAAATTAAATATATGTCCAAATTTATATCTCACCTGTGGCACTGCAGAACATTGAGTTGCTGGTCCTACCATTCCAAAACCATGTTTCTGTATAGCTGTCCCAGTCCCATGTGCCTATACATGGCCTGAGTACATCTGCCTTGCCATTTAAGCATCTTGTATTAATTAAATGCATTTTAGCCTATCAGACCTTCCTTGCTCCCTGAATTGCCTTTGTGTGTCCTACCTACTAATTTTGCTTGCTGTTAACTTCTATATTTGCCTCAAATTTCTCATTACATTACTGCTAGCAACATTTCAGGTTGTAAGATATGTTTGAATCAATTTCTTTGCTCACTCTCTTTGGTTATTACTCTAGGCTGCAATAGTGTGAGGGAAAACTTGTTCATAATTGTCCTGATGTTTGTCTGCTGGAGAGTTACTATTCTACAAGAAAGTTTGGTCGTGGTTTTATGAGCCTTCAAGAGTAGAATCTAGATGGTTAATAAAGATAATTTTGTGAGGAGAATATGTTTATCTTTATGTGAAAAATGCTTGTTCTCTTCAGTTTGTCTGCTTATTGTGATGAGCAGTAGAGGGCACCAAATACCATATCCTAAAAAGAGCTTTCACAAGATGTGAATTCATGAAACTACTGGTGACGGAAAAAAAATGCTGGTTTTACATTTACACTTTTTTAAAGCCTGTGTCAGTATATAGTATGTTATTGTAGGATAAATTTGCCAACTTTCCTACTGTACATATTATTTTGCTTTTGCTCATTGTATATTTAAAACAAAATTTTGGATGTCTAGGACAATTGTTAGGATTGCATTTCATAGAAAGAAATCGTTTTTCCTTTTTTTTATTGTTTTATTTATATTTTCAAATCAACTTGAAAACATGAAATTAATCAATTGCATAAAAGAAACATAATCTTATGATTCAATGTTGATTTTGATAAGAAAAAAAAACAAGGCCTCACCCTCCACCCCCCCACCCCCCCCCCCCCCACCACCCAGGGAAAAATAAGAAAGAATTATGCATATCTTTGCTGCACTTGGCTTTATTTACAATGGTGTTTGGTATCATTCTGCAGCTTCAGTCTTGAAGCTCAAATTTGTATCATTAACATATATCCAGGCTTGAAAGATTTCATTAGTTCAAATCCATCACTTGCAAAATACTCTGTTCTCATCTTGCAGCATTGTACGGTAAAAACAAAATGAACTCTTTGAAGGTTTGTCAAAACACTACCCTCATGAGACAAATGTACAAAGATAGGACAATAGGTGGTAATCATGAGCATTGAATTTCCAGTGAAGGAGGTGAAGATTGTCCTGGAAATGGAAATAATCCCAAATATGAAACACTTCAGACCTGCCAGAAATCCAGGTGTACCAGAAATGATTGAAACTCCCTTTAAATTTCACTTTGTCCTTACCACAGCAAGAGGGCATGCATTCCTGCTTTGGCTGCTTGTTTCTTTAAGTGTCAGTTGAGGTGTTTATTTTATTGTAATAAAGAAACTTGAGTTCTTTAATAACAACTATACCTTATTTCCTACAGCTCTCACTCCCAACCACATGGAGGTATCCATTTTGAATCTACTCCTGGCTGCAACACTAATATCTGACTCCCTCTAGTGGAAAGGATTTCACTAGCACATTATCCCTTTCCTTGAGATGCTTAATCTAACAACGTGACACACTAATACAGTGTTCATTTCAATTTAAAGTTCAACACAAACGTAAACACAAACATCAGCAGCGCTAACTTTTAAAATGTGCACTTTTTCTTTTAGAGATTCATCTGTCAGGTGCTTTGATAGTGTGTCCGGATCTTCTTAGCACAGGTGCTTGTGTTGGCTCTGCTGGCCTACTCTGTCTAGCACTGGTAGTGTTTCCTCTTTTGCTGTGCAGACTGGATCCTCTGAATTTGTCTGTTCCTGCAGTGTCTCTTGCATTTTCAGCAGGCTCTTTCAATTCATCTGCAGTATTTGACAGTGTCGGATCTTGGATTTACTTCCTCCAGAACAGTGGCCTTTTTGTCCAAAGTGTTGGAATCTCTGAGTCTCACTGTGTCGTGTTGTGCCAGTGGCCCTAAGCTTCTTGTTGACTTGTCATAGTTTGCTTTTTGTCTCCATTACAGATACTTTTGTTTTCATTCGACATCTTCGACATCTCCATTCTTGTTTGTGTCTCCAGAGTAGGTGTGTAGTCTATGTCCCATTAGAAGGTCAGCGGGTGACATGCCATGTTCAAGTGGTGAAGCTCTGTAACTCAATAGAGCTAGATAAGGATCTGAGCCACTGTCTTGTGCTTTCTTGAGCAACTGTTTAACTATATTATTTGATGGCATATAAGACCACCAGCTTTTTCCCCAAAAAACACCCGAGAAACTGTTCCAGGACTTGTATATGAAGGTGGCATTTTGGAGAGCAGGGAATTGCTGCCTGGCCCCAGAATCAGGGAGGGAGGGATCTCCTGCTGTCTACCCAGTATTGGGGCCTGGCCCCAGTATTAGGGAGGGAGGGGTCCCCCACTGTCTGCCCAGAATTGCTGCCTGACCTCAGTATCAGGGAGGGAAAGATCCCTCACTGCCTGCCCAGTATTTCTGCCTGGCCCTGATATCAGGGAGTGAGTGATCCCCTTCTGTCCACCTCAATTTGCTGCCAGGGGATAGAATTAGGGATGGAGGGAGCCCACCAGGGCCCGGGGCACCACTTGAAGCCACCCTAAGTGCTGCTACTGCCGTTCCTAACCCCACCGAGTGCCACTGTTGCTTCTAACACTAAACCCCCTCCCAAGCACTGCCACTCCTAACTCTAACCCCCCCCCCCCCCCCGAGTGGCACTACTGCTCCTAACACTAACCACCCCCCCAACCTGAGCACCGCTGCTTCTCCTCTGGACATAGACATACTCTTCCCTGTTCATCCTAGCAAGACCTGGCCTACCTCTAATACACTAAAACATGGATCTGCTAACCCATAAATACACTAAAACATGTACACTAAAATTTTTTAAATTCTTAATATTCCCAGCTGAAATGGGGGGCCTTGTATGTCAGTGGGTCTTGTATTGCTGTTAAATATGGTATATGAACTCCTTTCTCTGCTTTACCATTTGACTGTGGATGCAGAGGACTTGAAGTCACATGTCAAAAATCATACTCTTCTGCAAAGTTCTGGAATTCTCTACAGCTGTAGCATGGTCTATTGTCACTGTAGACAATTTGAGGAATTCCATGTCTTGCAAAGATCGATTTCATATGTTTGATCACACAAGCAGCAGACATGTTAGGAAACAACACAATCTCCGGATTGTTCAACAGATAATCAATAACTAGCAAGTAATTATTTCCATTCTTGTGGAGCAGATCAATATCAACTTTCTGCCTTGGTTCTGCTGATAAGTCAGTTGTGATCATGGGTTTGCTTTGCGTGATGTTTCAAACAGGTCTCACAGCTTGAAACCATCCTGTCAATGTTAGTGTTTATCCCTGGCCAATAAACAGCAGTTCTAGCCCTCTTGCATTTTTCCATTCCCAGGTGCCCCTTGTGCATCCTTTTCAATTACAATTCTGCTCTGTCTGAGTAGAAACCCATTGACAGCACTCAGCTCTGATGTTGAAGTATGGCTGACATTCACCTCTAGGCTATTCTTCATTCAGATTCTTGATGATCTTCTGTAGAACTGTCCTTTTCTGTTTCAGCTGTGATCTGCTTGGATTTTATGTCAGAGACAGGAAGAGATTCAGTGATCAGATTCTGTGGAACTCTCACAGTGTGCTTCACTCTGTGCCATTGCCCTGGATAATGCATCAGCTCACATAATAAGTTTCCCTGATGTGTACAGCCTCTTGACTAGGCTTAAGTTTTCACATGCTTTGTCACCAAGCAGTGATTCATGTCCTTCTGGGACTACCATGAACATGAGGTGATGTTCTTTATCTTAAACTTTCACCTTGAGTTTACATCACTTTTCCTTTCCACTCACAAAGCACTTTAAGTATTCTCTATGCCATAGGTGCTCTGTGATTAGTTATGGATTGCTTATGGTGGTATGTGGGTGGAAAGAAAAAGTTTGAAAACCACTGTTTTAATCATACCGAATTGACTCGTTATGTCCTTTGGTTTCATAACTCCAAAGGAAATGAGCCAATGTTAATTGTTCTGAAGCAAAATATTTCAATAACAATTGGGTCTAGAGCAATGATTCTCAACCTTCCCTTCTCACTCACTTACCACCTTAAGCAACCCCTTACTAATCACAGAGCACTGATGGCAGAGGGATTACTTAAAAGTGGTATGTGAGTGGAAAGAAAAAGGTTGAAAACCATTGGTTTACTTACACTTCTTGTGTTGATGCTCTGTCCATTGTCGGCTTTGAGGTGTACAGGATTTGCATAAATGATGTCACACTCACAGATCAAGTTGACATTTGCCCCTGTGTCCAGCTTGAATGGAATATTTGTTCCATTTGTATGCAATGACAGTCTTCTTATCCTCATCGACTCTGTAAATGCTTTGCTATTCAGTGTCTGTTGACAGTGTCTTTCTACACTACCATATCATCGAAGAGAGCATCACTGAGAGCAGTTTCTTCTATAGTTTGAATAGTGTGGACGCTTTTACTTCTGTTTTGTTTCCCTTTTGAAAAACATTGCTTTGCATAATGGTTCTTCCCTTTGCACTTATTACTTACTTTTTCATAGGTGTTTTGGTGCATGGTGAGTACCACATCATTTACACTTGAATGTCTCTCCACCTTTTTGTTGTTTCCTATATCTTGTTTTTTGTGTGTCCAGACAATATGGCTATGACCATGCCTTAATTTTCATTGGCTTTTGCACTACCAACAAACTTTTTCACATGCTGCCGATATAGTTCACTGGCATGGCATTGTAGAGCTCGTCGAAAGAATCAAAGACTTGTTGATCCAAACCAAGGCTTTTATTAGCAAAAGACAGGAGCTCTTCACAGGTGGCCGACCAGTCCGGAATGATCCGCCCTGGCTAGGGACACAACCCTTTAAGGCCCAGACAATAGGCTTAGCTCTCAGCCAATCGCTGTAAGCACAGTCTAGATACAGTAACTATATACATTGGTGATAGATCTGTACTATCACAGGCATATCTTCACAGCTCCAGCTAAGCTAAGCTCTGTCTTTCGCAGCAACCTCTGACTCACTTTCTTATCAATAATTCGAACACAGTTTGATCACTGATCATTGAATCTTGCCAAGATCAATAATTCGAATGCAGTTTGATCACTGATCATTGAATCCTGCCGAGATCAATAATTCGAACACAGTTTGATCACTGATCATTGAATTTTGCCGAGATCAACAATTTGAACACAGTTTGATCACTGATCATTGAATCTTGCTGAGATCAACAATGCCACATTCTTCCTTTTAGTTTTGTCCATTAAGAAAGTATGAAAATTCTCTGCATACCGTTGCATGTGCACATGAACCACGTACCTCTCGAATATTTCATTTTTCTTTGGTGAACAGTGTTCATCAAACATCTCAATGACCTTGTCAAACTTGTCCTGGTCAGCTGCCTCGGCAAAAGCAAATGTATTGAAAACCTCTAGTGCTTGAAGTCTTGTTATGTTAAGTAGCAAATGTCGTGGTTGATATTTCCAGTCCAATTTACAGAGTCAGGAGTCTTTATACTCTCCATGTTTTCTGCTGCTATTGACTGATTCTCACTCTGCACACTCCTTGTATTTCTTCCACTCCTGGTACCATGTGATGTTTGTTTTATGGTAATAAAAAACTTGGGTTCTTTTATAGCAACTATACTAGCTACAGTACTCACTCAAAATTTCATAGAGGCATACATTTTGAATCTCCTCCTAGCTGCAACATCTCTGACTCCCTCTAGTGATCAGAATTATCACTAGTGATTATCACTAGTGATTACAGCAGTGATTTGACTACAGCACAGGATCCTATGTTTTGTGCAGTGGGACCATTGCTTTGGTACTCAAGCATAACACATCATTATGTTGCCACTCAGCACTATTCAGGAAAGTAGCATTCTTCAATTTGTACTATTAGAATTATGGACCCTGAAAGTAATGAAGATAAAGCACTAATAAAACAATGGATCTTCCTTGGCTAAGCTAGTTATTGCTGAGGTTGAGGTTAAATGAAATGAATAAATTAACTTTAAAGTATATGATACCACAAGTAAATGCTGAATTGTTGAAATGTTGGCTGTGTTTCATGAGGTTTCAAGCTGTTATTTCTACAACCTTGAAGATGCTTGAAATTAGCTGTGGTCAATCAGACAAAGAATCCAGCAATTTCAGAAATTAGCAGCAGATTAGGTTGCTAAGCAATTTGCAAATACTGCAGGAAAGAATCTCACATCCTGTCTGCATCATTATCTTGAAGGCACTAAATTCTTCATATCAGCTCCATGCAGGATTCAAGTGAGGCAAAGGCTAATTGGTACAAGTGGAAGGATATAATATCCAAGTCTATAGCAAGAAGCTGTACATAGTTGCAGAATGCTTAGATATGGAAAAAAGACTTTTTAACACAGCTTGGCAGCAAAGCATTCTGAGCTGAGTTTCTCCAAGGACCTGACTTGATGAATATCAAATTTCCATAAAAAGCACACAATTAGCGAATATGGGGATATTGCCATGAGTTCAGGTCAGTGGCAGGAGATTTCTCAAGTTCGGTTCTCAGCCCACACAGTGATATTTCAAATAGTTTGGGTTTGTCCCATGAGTTCAACAGTAGAATTAGAAAGTCTGCAGAGTTGCCTGGATGACGGTATGAAAACAGGTTTTCATTTGTTGTTGATTGTTTCTGTTTACTCCTGGACCACTGCAAATGACCACAGACAAGATTCTTTGTGGCTTCTTCCACTGTTTCTAAATATTTCTGAAAATCATCTGACTTCTGTGTCTTCTAACATTTGGAAAATTCCACTACATCTTTACAAATATTTCAGTAATGATTTTTCAGACTCTTCCTAGTGTTGTCACTTTGGAATAAGATAATGGAAATTCAAAATCCTGTGCACTGCAAGGAATTAATTTGGAGATCATTTGTTTTGTAATAAAATATTGTTTACTGTTAAAGCCTTGGTGCATAATTATGTCAATACCATGAAGTAATTTCTAAAGGGAGCTGAGTCATTTCTGAACTGTGATCTTTGGTTCATCAGGATAGAGGATCGTGATGATATCACTCCTATTTTTAATGAAATGACTGACACACTGAGAACCATTTATGGTGAATACTTCTTAGCAGAATTAATAGAAGCTCAAGATGAAATGAACCATGCTGCTGTCTGTGAGGTACGTATTTTATCTTTCAAGTGGATTGTTTCTATCATGCCACAGACACCATTTCAAGTTAGGTTAAATGATCTCCATGTTTTGAATTTTATTCTTCATTGTGGATGGTGCTTACATTATATCACAATATATAAAGCACAGAATATGTACCAGTAACTCCAGTGGATTAAATGAAGAATTTAAAAACCAGTGGTATGAAAAGGTAGTAATAAATATTAAGTTCAACTGCAGGTAATATACAAAACAGCAGAAAGCAGTATATATTATTTGCTCATGTACCTCCAAGGTGGCTTTTAAAATCCGTGTGGTTGCAATGTTGGAGCTTGCAATTTTTCTTTTATATAATTGTCATTATGACCAATGGCTGTTAGCTGTCCATGATTCTCTGTGAGAGGCTGGTGATGAGTCACTCCTTGAACTGCCAGTAAAGGTCCGTCTTCAGTACTTCTTGTAGGGAGACCAATATTTTCACCCATAAAAATGGAAAATGAGTGTTCTGTTTTCATTTCAGGATCATGTGTAACCTGAAGAGGGACTTTGTAGGCTTGGTATTGTGACAGATTATAGATATGTTTTTGGGAGATAAATTGGGGAAGGTTTTTTAGTGTAGGTCACATACTAACACTTTAAAAGAGATCTTATTTAAAATTCTGGAGCTCTGGTCATGCTAGACCAGGACGACTCCAAGAGCCTTTGAAAAAGCTTTGGAGAGTGCCAATGAGACTTCACTAATGGATTGTTGTTTACAAAAAGGCAATAGATAAAAGAACTCCTTAGAGCTACAGGCTGTCTAGAGTGGAACTTGCTGTTCTAAGAGGGTCATGTGGTTTTGCAAGCAGAGAGAGAAAAACAGGCTTTTTTCTCAGAGAGAGAGAATTCAGTTCTGCAGTGCTACAGTCAGCAGCAGCAGTTGGGACTGGAACAGGACAAGCTGGCAAGCTTGTGGAAAAAAAAAACATTTGTAGATGGGATGTGAGTGCTTAGTTTAGCCTGTTCAAAGCCCTTGTGGTTCATGCAAGAGGAGAGGACTGGCTGCCTAATGTTTCACTTGAAATAAGAGAAACAAAAGGAACTGTGGTGACCTGAAAGAAAGAGGTTATCATCTGGAAAACCCTAATGGGGAAAGTTTCTTCAGCAAGACACTGAAGTGGCTAGTTACAAGGAATCAGTTGTGGGTATCCAGTGAACAACAAATCTCTCTTTGCAAACCTACAAAGAACCTTCCTGAGCGGTAACCATTTACCTTTCAAGCACCAAAGCCTGGTGAACTTCATAAATGTTAAATTCTGTGCACAGTATAAGAATTGCCTGCAACCAGTAAACTTGGAGGCGTGAGAAGTGAGATTGGACCCTGAATCAAAGACCTTTTCTGAATTTAAATACACATTACATAAATGTAGGCTTAGAATTAGAAGGGGATTGTTAGATTAGTTAAGTTGATAGTAATAAGTTAAAGTTTAAAGATAATTAAAAGCATGTTGTGGTAATTTAATGTATCCTATTGTAGTTGGTGTATCTTGTTTTGCTGCAGCAAGTATGTAGGACTTTGGTGTATTTCTATGTTATGTGTATGGCAATAAACTCTGATTATAGTATTCAGTATTGACTAAATCAAATGTCAATTCGATTAGGAATTAATTGTTTCAGAGCTAAATTTAGTGAGGAAAAATATTTATACAGTTCAAAGTTTACAGCCACATGTTCAGTCACATACAATGAGAATGTTTTGTGAGCCATCCAGCTAGATATTTCATGCATAATATACAAAGTATGATACAGAAGTGCGAAGTTACACAGAGAGAACAATTAGTATAGAGTAAAGACAGCGTAATTTTCCAATTGTGAGTATCATTTCAGGAATTCAATGCTCAAATCTAAGAATATAAGAAACAGAGTAGGCTACTCGATTCAATTTTTCTGCTCCCATATTCAATAAAATCATGGTTGACTTATTACCTACCACTTTCCAACACTAGTCAATGTCCCCTAATTCCATTAATATTGAGGAATCTATTGATTCCTCTCTTTGAAAATGTTCTGTGATTAAGCCTCCATAGCTATATTGGTAGAAAACTAAAAACCAACATTATTTTTAAGCTCTGGTTCTAACTCTGCCCAAGGAAAATTTTATTCCCACTTCTTGCTTTTCAGGTCTCCTAGGAATTTTGTATGTCTCTTGAGATCACCTCTTGATTGTTTCTATCTACTTCATCAATTTAAATATTTTCCTTAATATGTATTGTATGTGTGTTATGTCTGGCTATGTGTCTGCATGCTTGCATCAAGGACAGGGGAATGCTGTTACGTCAGATTATACTTGTGCAAACAGATGACAATAAACTTGAATTGACTTGATCTCTCCTTGTACAGCAAATTTGGCATTCCAGCAATCAGTTTGATGAATGTTTTTGTGCAGGGGAACTTCAAATAGGGCCAGAAATTCACTCTTATGTGCTATATACTTAAAAGTACACATACACACATTGAGACCTTTGTTGGCAGGTTTACCTAAGGCATGTGCAAATATCTTGTCCATTTCTTCCTCTGCTAAATGTGCCATGGGTGAATATATTTAAAGTCATAAAAATGAGAGACACATTGTTGGATTTTTAACTTAGCAGTTATTCCATTTATAAATATGTTGTAAATAGCCACAATTTAGTTTATTTCTGCAAGCATGCAAAGGAATAATAGGTTCAATCATGTTTTTATATGGCATGCAGGTAAACAACACTGCAGTGGGTTTCATAAGTCTGTGCAGTGAAGTAAATGTTGAGTTACTGAACAACTGCTTTGATTTGCGCCCATTTCACGGTCTTCGTAAAGGTCCTTCTGAGAAATTGAATGCGCTGACTCTGAGAACAGCAAAATCACCAGGTATGAAGTTTCCCATTGTCTCAAAACATCAAAGCAAATGCTTAAACTGATGAACATATCTTTGAATTTTTGTCACCTATTCTAAATATGAAAAGATTAACTGTAGTCCAGAGTGATGATAGGAAAACTTGCCACTTTCAATTTTATAGTTCTGTAGTAGAAATAGGAAGATATATCAGATGAATACATAGCTGTACAGGTAGTGCATTGGAATTCATGGGATATTGGCACCAGTATATTCTGGAGAAGTTGAATGTGTGCAGGACTTGGACCATTGTCTTTCAGAGGTGTTTGCTATTTAAAATGGGAAACTAAGCAATGAAAAGACATGAAAGGCAGAAAAGGAGAATGTGAAACCAAGGTCAGGAAAAAAATGTCTTTACTGAGAGGGCAGTGATCCTACATGACTTAATGTGACTTAATAACTAAGCAGTGGAGAACAAGGGGACAAAAGAAATAAATGGGTGATACAGTGCTGGGCAGGGATGATTAATTAACACGAGGGATAAAAGACGAGTGAATGATTAGAAGCCAGGTGACAAAACAAAAAAAAAAGTGTCTGGTAGAGCAGAATCCTTACCCTGGTCGAGAAAATGGGAAAACTGGGTAAAGTCTAATGTTGAGGCCAGCAAATTGTGATATGTATAATTGAAAGATGAAGTCAACTTTTGTTGAACAATTATTGAGTTTCATTGGACATAAGGGAATAAGGTAGAGGATATGTATGACAAGTAATCAGAAATCATGGTCACATTTGTGGAATTTATGGAAGGATTCAGCATAGTAATGATCCCAATATACATTTGTTCCAACATTTAGTGAGAGATAGATGCATGTGGAAAATATGTTTAATGTCCTAGCCTGTGGATGGGAAGTGATGAAGATGATTTGATCTCCTGTTATGGCTCTCAGTCACAGGAAGGGAACTAGGTGTAAGAAGTGATGTATAATTAAACCAAGGAGTGCAGGAGGTAATGTTCACTTCAAAATCCTATTAATGTTGTTGATGGTAGATATAACCAAAAATGATTCTTGGCAACTGGAGTAAAAGTATGTTAAGTAGGATCTATCATGGTGGATAGAAAGGGGAGCAAAAATACATAAAGTTAGATGTGGTGAGTGTTCCATCTGACTGGTTGAACTCACTAGTTTGAAAAAAAGATAGTTTTTCATTTGAAAGGAGAATGCCAAGAAAAATGATTTAAAGAAAAATAAAAGCAGTGCTTAGCATTGAGTCAAGTTTGAAAGCAGTTCAGATTATAACAGGAAACAATAGAAAAAACAGGCTTGTTGTTTTGAGGAATATACATTGGAAATTTCCAGAGGAGATCAATAATTGACATGGATGTAATGGCATTGTACTAACACTGATATTATGGACATGGAAGGTGTTAATATTGGTTTAGCTTTGCACAAAATTACTACAGCAAGAACTTACCTTTTGTATAATGCCATTAAAGCATTATACAGGTCGAGTACCTCTTATCCGAAGATCCAAAAACCAATGAATAATTGAGCACTGACACAATGTCACAAGTGAAAAAAAAATTTGACACTTGACTTGCCCATGTGGGGCTCTGATACTCTGTTGGCACCAGTTTGATTACAACAGCAAAAAAAAAAGAAATCTTTGCTCTGGTCGGGAAGATACCAAACTGAGCTGGGTCCTGGTCTTTAGCATTGGCTGCAACCGGAGTCAGTGACGGAAACTCTATTCTCAACACCAGGTGTGGTGCCGTTTGCATTGAAGAAGGTGTCTCTTGCACCTGGGTAGGAATGGGGACCGTAGCCAAAGACCTGCAATGGCAGTTGGGGACTGGCAGCGGTGGGGAGGTAGTCTCTTTTTGTAAGTAGAGATCAAGTTTTTTTTTGATAAGTACTAAACATTATTTCATGTGGATTTTCCACTTGTGGCATCATGTTGGCACTTGAAAAGCTTGACATTGTTTTTTGTTGCTGTTTAACCACTGATGGTGTTCTAATAATGCTACTGTGCTGCTTAGTTCCAATGTTCTAAAATCTGAAAAAACCCAAAATCCGAATAACGTCCAGTTCCAAGCATTTTGGATAAGGGGTACCTGACCTGTAACATCTGAAGATGTTTTATGGGAGAAAAACCTTTGCACAAAGCAAAAGGAGGAAGAATTAGATTTGATAACCCAGATCTTGGTCAAAGAGGCAGGCTTTAAGATGAAGAATGGGAAGCAGATGAAATAATTTAATCTCTCCCAGACAATTTGGTAGAGAAGTGAATATAACTTGTGAGCAGCTTTGTTGACCTTCCATAATTATTATGAGGAATTGATGCTTGGAAGGAGTGTAAATTAAAATATAAAATATGTATAAACCAAGGCTATTTGATTATAAGCAAATAAAATATATATTACCCTGTTCTGACAATGGTTAATTGAAAAAATTCTGTTTTTCTATTGACAGTAAAGGAAGACATTTTACCTTCACATTCTGAAGACAATGCAGATGAAAAGGTAAGATACCTTGAATAAAGCAAATTAAGGTGTATTAAAAATATTTGAATCAAAAATATAGCTTTAGGAGTGGTCACCACCAAAGTTACATTTCTCTACCTGTTCAAGTACAATCGGTTGTGGCAGCATTATTAATAATTTATTCTGGAGTTTTTTATTTGTCAAGTGATCACAGTTTTATTTGCCATTTTTATGTATTTTTTTTACCATCAGTACAGTTTGGGCTTCTCAATGTGCATATTTAAATGATGATAATTCCTTCAGTGTACACTTGTTTTTGCGAGCCTTGCTATGATTCCCAAAACTTAATACATCTTCACATTTTTAGTTGCTGTTCTTAAAAGGTAATGCCTACTGAGAATAATGTACTGTCTAAAAATGTGAGCAATTCCATCATAACTATGCTTGAAAAATGCAAGAACTGCAGATGCTGGAGACAGTGGAGGGACTCAGCAGGTCAGGCAGTTTCCATGGAAAGAAATAGTCAGTGAATGTTTTGGGTCAGACTGCTTTATTGAGACTGTACCTGTACACAATATAACTGTGCATGATATGTCATTCTTCACCTATTCTTGCTGCAGAAAGAAGAGACCAACCAGGATGAAACTAATAGAGCACCACATAGTGATATCAGAAATCAAGTCACTGAAAGAGCAGAGAACAGCCAAGTGGTTTCCCCCAGACTGACAGATGCACCAAATGTATTTTGTATACAGTTGTTCTGCATGGATGAGAAATATGAAACAAGGTAAGTACCAGGATCATGTAAATTGTAAGAGTACATTTGAAAACACAATTTCTTGTGAATTTAAAATAGAAATGTGAAAATAAAGGCTTTCAGGAAGTGGAGTGAGACCATTTAGAGGGCTCTGCTGCAAAATGAAGAAGAGGAAAAGTACAGGAGGATGGAAAAGCATAAGGCAGCAGACTCAGGGCCAAGTCATAAAACTGGATATGATTCAGTAGTTTGGTGATGTGAAGTAACAGTAGTTTAATGATGAGGAATTTAAATTTGTTCTTCTTGAAATTAGGTCATCTAGAATTAAATAAATATCTTAAATTAATGATATCATGAATAAACAATGCCTTTGCAGACAACTCTACTACCTGATCAATACATAAACATGCTGAAAAAACTCATCAGGTCACGTAGCAGCTATAGGAAGTAAATGGTAACCGATGTTTGGGTCACGAGCCCTTCACCAATCTTACTGCTGATTTTACAGACTCTTGTGTGTACCTTTTTGCTTTTATGGCTGGAAGTATCAGGAGTCAAACAAGTATGGAGCTTTTTGGAATAATCACCAAAGGTCTTGTGTATTAGGCTGTGTCCCCATCTCCCTTCAATCCAAGGCTGACATTAATCTATCTTACTGAGAGAATGCTGCGCTGCAGGAGAAGCTGCTTTATAAGTTAAACTAAGTTTTCATCTCCTATTTGGCTTGGAAAATTTTCTATAGCACTACATTGAAGAAAACCAGCTTCCTTGTCTTTGTAATCAAGATTATTTGATCATTATCTCATAGTTATTTGTGATTCCTTACTACGTGCAAATTATCTGTCAAAAGTTTCTTATGTTACAAGAGTGAAAATACCATATTACCTGTAAAGCCATTAGGTTCTGAAAACCACTCTATAAATGTAAGTCTTTTCAAAGGGGCCATTGCATTGAGTTCAAATATATCTAAAGCAATGTTTTATTTCAAGAAAGAGCTGAAAGTCGTTGAGAGTATGCTCGAACTTTCTACCCTTTTTACACGTGCAGCCTTTGTGCAGAAACTAGAAAGGCAGAAGGTTGTACTTTGTCCACTGGAGAAATAGTAGCAGGAAGTTGTCAATGAGGTGGAGAGCAGAGCACGATGCCTCATATTTAGGTGTAATGTAGAAAAAATGGATGGCCTGGCAAGCTTGGTCACAGTCAGGTTGGTGTTTAATTGGAAGAAATTTCGATTAAATTCTTTTACTAAAAATAAGTATCTACCATCAGTTGCTGGACATTGAAGTGCTACAAAATTTTAAGAAAAAAATAATAACTATTTTTGTTAAGCTGACTATCCTTGTAGTTTGAAAAGTAATTTGAGGTTGAGCAGCATTGCAAGAGCACAGAACTGAAATAGAATTTTGTACATCAAAATGAAGAACTGCAACCCATTAATGAATTTTCCTGAAATAAATGTCTTTTGCTCATCGGTAAGCAACAAAGTAAGCAACAATCCAATTCAAACGTGAAGTTCATATTGGTGTTCAACACTTGCACCAGTCGATAACAATTGACCACACCAAACAGCCCAACCAGAACAACTTGAAAAGCTTTGAATTTCGAGCATTCTCATTGAACTCTCAAGCCATTGCACTCCATATGCATTATACACAATAATTTTCTGTGATAAATTGGTGTGAACCTTCCATGAGGTGCCATATTATTTTTGCATTCACGATTGAATTTAAATTTAGACATACAGCATGGTAACAGGCCCTTTCAGTCCATGAGCCCGTGCCATCCAATTGACTTACATCCCTGTATGTTTTGAAGGGTAGGAGGAAACTGGAACACCAGGAGAAAACCCACATTGACATGAGGTGAATGTGCAAACTCCTTATGGACAGCGCTGAATTCGAACCCTGTTTTCTGGCGCTGTAACATCGTTGGTATGCTAACCATGTCACCCAATGGGTAATATCTGTTCACCTGCTCATTGCGATTCAGATTTGCATTAGGCAAAATTTATGGCTTGGTGAATACTGTATAACTTTGAAAGGGAATAATGGTACAGGGTTTGTCACAAAAATTACTAAAACATTAGGTTACTTTTCCCAGTCAGATCCTGTATTTGTATAACTTAAGCACTTCCAAAAAAGTAGTAAAGCTGCTATCAGAAATGTCCTGAGGATATTTATATACAAACATACAAAGTAAATGCAAGATATTAGACATTTTGATCATCTGGCTAAAGTCCATGACCACGAGCGGTAAATATTATTTGTCTCTTCTTTGTTTGCAGATCTCAGGACTTTTTGCCCTATATATTTAACCTCTATCCAGTAAGTGACTCCTAAATTATTTTCACTTATGGTATTATAAACTGAAGCTCATTAAATATATGGAACAATATGTAAGTAAACATCTATAAACCAATTGATTAGATTATTTTTATTGTGTTAGACCAAAAGCATTAATCTCAATTAGAAACAAGAAATATTGGAGATATTCAACATGTCAGCAGCATGTGTGGAGCAGTAAGTGGGGTTAATATTTCAGATTAATGATCTTTCATTGGAACAAATTAGAGAGCTTTGCTAAATCATGTCATGCCTTGACTGGATACTATTTGCATAAAGGGTGGCACAGTTGGCGTAGCGGTTAGGGCAAAGCCTTTACAGTGCCAATGACCGTGACCGGACCGGAGTTCGAATCCCACACTGTCTGTAAGGAGTTTGTACGTTCTCCCTGTGGTCTACGTGGGTTTTCTCCAGGGCACTGGTTTCCCCCTACTATTCAAAAATGTACCGGGATGTAGGTTATTGGGTGGCATGGACTCGTGAGCCAAAATGGCCTATTACCATGCAGTATCTCTAAATTTAAAAAAAATTAAAATATATTTAGTGATATAATGAGTGGATTATTGAAAAGCATAAAGAATGTCATTGGATTGCAAATTTCTAAATTCAATATATCAGTAGTCAATTCTTAAGACTTTATCAAGTTTGTATGTTTTAACATAACTATAAATTAGCATGCCTATTGTTGTCCCAGAGAACTGTCTTTGTAAATAATAAATGAATAACTTAAATAAAATAAATGGAAGGTGCTCAATTACTCAATATTAACTGTGATTTTTAAAAAATGAATGAATATAGCACTCTGTTGAGATATGAGGATGGCCAATGCATTGATATAGAAACTATTATTAACTTTTTTTGGTACAAATGAATACAGGACAGAGACTTTTGCATTATGACTGTACCTCATGTAGTCCCTGAGTTTCCCCTGCTGAAGGAATTTGTCCGAGTTGTGCCTTACAGCAAGACCACATTATCCCATGAGTTGTACGTCACTCATCGAAAAGGTTTGCTAAAGTAAGAAATACTTAATGCCTGTTTAATATCAAGTAAAGTGTTTTTATTTTTCATATGCAATCGATAATCTGTACAGATCATAACCAGGTCAACAGTTGACATAAATATGGAATGTGTTGAAAACACTTGGCAGGTTAGGCAGCATTTGTGGAAAGAGAAACATATATGGTTTTTACACACAAGTTCCAATAATGCACTGTAATAACTTTGCAAACTTACCTCAGGAGTGGCCATTTACAGAGGAAGCACATTTACACTGACTTCCTCTGTTGTGGTGATAGTCGGAGGGTGAACATGGGTTGACGTCAATTCAGGTGTGCAACGTAAGTCTGACGCACAGCTTCACTGCATTGACATCGTCATTGACATCATTAACCTGCGTCTAAAAGGCCTCCAGAAGGAAGAGGAAAATGGCTCTCAATCCACAGATCATATTAAAGGTGGCAGTGTGTGTACGTTTAGCATTATGTGAACGAACCTTAATGGAACTGTTCCATCCTTTTTTGTATGTATACAAGATGATTAGTTATGTGCTTTTTGTAAAATTTATATATTAAACTCAATAAAAATATTTTAAAAAGAAGTCGAATGTCTCCTTGGTTTGCTGCAGATTTAAAACTCCCATGTTGCCTGTAATCGCGCAGCATCAGGAATCATCATTTATTATCCCATTTTTGTGGATCGCCTGCAGTTCAGTTCAGATTGCAAGCAAAAATGTCTAGAAAATATCTAGGGGTCTGGCAGGAAAAATGTTGGGATAGAAATTAGCTTCTAATTTCCATTCCAACCTTTTTACACAGCCTGCATTGCAGGAAATTTGCGCAAATTTCCCGCCATGTAAAAGTCATAATAGTTAATGTTTCAGGTCAAAGGTCTCTTGTAAGAGCAGGGAAAGAGACAGAACAAGTGAGTTTTCAGTTGCAAGAAATTGGGGGCAGAATAAGGGGTGAAAGGGAACTTTGCTGATAGGGTGATGCTGGGGTTTCTGTGGTGACAATCAGTTGATAAAGCCATCTGGTTTATAGGTTAATGAGAGAAAGAAAAGACAGGCAAGGGAGCTGTGTTGATAATCCCATTTGATCATATTATTGCAATAAATGTTATTAACATAAAAGATCTTAATGATGTGCTGCAGCAAATAGAACCTTTAATATCACAAAACATTTTTTCTGTCTTTCCAGTGTGATGAACTAACAACCCTTTTAATTTTTGTTTGGGACTAAAGGGCCTTTGTTAGCACTAACAAAGGAACAGCAATGGAAATTTCACCAGTGGTAAATTCAAAATAATCGTTTTTTCTATTCAACTCTTAAGGATGCAAATTTCTTATCTCTAAACTTTAAATTGAACCCCACTCTGCACAAATGTAAATGTGTGTGTGGATAAAGACCCAAACTCTGAAAAGTCAATTTTAAAACTTCAGCATCATTTTAGTCTTGCTTGAAGGTCTTAAATTTTCAGTTCAGAAATAGTTATAAAGTGGTTTTTAAACATCACACCTTCAGGCCTCTTTAAATTCACAATCCTTTCTTTGAAAGAAATTCTTCAAACAGAAATGACCATCTTCTCAGCCACAAATGTATCTCCTGTGAATAGGTCAATACAAGACCTGTCTTTCCAGGAGGTCAAATCTTCTTCTCTTGAATGAAGACTTTGGAATCTGTGTTCCCAAATAATGAAACTGCCCTCTTTATCTTAAAGAGACAGTCAGAAATAGGCTTCTCTTTTGAAATTCTGTGTCCCCATTTTATTAGGAGTAACACATAATAGCACCTATTCTGGTTATTGTAATTCAACTCTGTCTTCCACAAGGTTCAAACTCCTGTGTGTGTCACAGGGTTTTGACTTCTGAAACTGATGCAAAAATGTCTGGATTCGATAATATATTTCTCCAAATCATGTGACAGTTACATTATCAATGAGGATGGTCCCAATTCTTTGAAACCACATGACTATTCATTTCATTTCTGCAAAATTTCTTGCCTTTTCCAAAACCACTCCATATTCATAACAACCTCTGATCTCATCTCTGTTCAAGAGGCTTAAGTGGTTTTATGATTCAGGAAAGTCTAATAAACCTGTTTTTGTTTAAACAGATGGCTTCCCTCAACAGTTCTTCGTGAGTATTTCAGTATTTAAGTTTTTAAATAAAGCAAACACTCCATTGTCCTTGAATAATTAAGACCCACTTCAGTTCCCTTAGCTCTTTCTTTCTAGATGCTGTGACTCCGAAAGATGACCTCACTTCTGAGGTATGAATGTGTGTAACCCTGTAACCAACCCACAGCTAACCTAAGATATATTTAAAAGAAGTAGCTTGATATTAATCTTAATATTAGCGCCGTGTAGTGGGTTGCACTGATCCACAAACAAACTGGGTCACAGAAGTGCAGGCTTGTGTGGTGCTAAGAGCCCCGAGACACTGGAAGCATTACCAGCCCTCCAGGCAGATGTCACACTGGTCCCGGGGGCGGCAATGTATCAAAGGGTTTGGGCTTATAAGCTCACATGGAAGTTCCAGTAAAATCAATTAACCCGACTCACACCAACTACTGTGTCTTTGTTCATTACATTTGGTGACCCTGATGGCCCAAATCAGCAAATTTGGACCTCATGATGAATGATGCTAATGCAGTCTCCTTGAAGCTGCCTACATTCTGAACCTCTCAGCCTGTGGCCTGGTTCCAGCAGACTGAGGGTCAGTTTCAGGTTAGGAAAATCACCACTGATGCCCCAAAATACTATTATGTGGTCTGTTCTCTAGACCAGGACACTGCCAGCAGGATTGTTGATTTCCTGCAGCTGCCCCCCCCACCAAAGACAGGTATGAGGCACTCAAAGTGCTCCTCTCAGGCACTCCCACTGCAAGTGAGCTGCGAGGCTGTTGCATATGGATGGCCTAGGCAGCCGCACACCATCCGCCCTCATGGGCAACGTGCTGGCGCTGATGAACGGTCACAGACCTTGCCTGCTGTTTGAACAGATATTCCTGGAACAGTTGCTGGAGGACATTTCCATGCTCCTGGCTGATGACCACTTCGGCAACACTTCCAGGTTGGCTGCCTGAGCCGACACTCTGTGGCAGGCTAAACATCAAGGTGGACTTGCCATCAACTACGTTGCTATGACACTGGCCAACCAATATAGCGGAGCAGCTATAGACCACGTTGATTGTATTGTTTCAGTGCCAGAGAGAAAGCCTAACACAGCTGGGGACAGCTCAGAGAAGGAACGGTGGTGCTACTACCACCAGTGCTGGGGTTCTGCTGCCCACCTTGCTTGCATCCAGGAAATGCCTTGGCTGGCCGTCATTGATGGCTATAATGGTTGGCCACAGAAACAGCCTGCTCTACCTTTGGGACCGACATTCCGGTCGGTGTTTCCTTGTCGACATGGGAGCAGAGATCAGGATATTGACATCTCATGAGCCAGGACACTTTACGGGAAAGAGCAAGCCTTGCCTCGCTATGGCTAATGGTAGCAATTTCCAAACATACAAAGTGCGGACCATCTCTCTGGAATTCTGCCCCTGCCAGTTTAAACAGAACTTTACACTGGCAGACATATTGCAACCCTTGCTGGGCACAGACTTCCTCTGAGCCCAATGCGTTCTCAAGGACCTGAAAGGGTGCCACTTAGTGAACTCTAAGACCTCTCAGTCCCTCTCCCTATGCTAGGTCACTCTACCGGCACCTCACCTTGACTCTCACAAATGCTTATGCCAAGATCTTAGCGGAGTTTCTGAGCATAGTCAGCCCCCCCAATTCTCCTCAGCCATGCTGAAACATGACGTCCAGCACCACATCTCTACAGAGGGACCATCTGTACATGCATGGGCCCGCAGGCTGCCTACTGACAAGCTGCACATTGCCAAGGAGGAGTTCTGCAAGATGGAGGAAATGGGGATAATACAACACTCCGACAGTTCATGGGCATTCCCCCCCTTGCGCATGGTACCAAAAGCATCTGGTGGCTGGAGACCTTGTGGTGGTTATCGCTGGCTCATCGATGTCGGACAGATACCTGGTTCCCCATATCCAAAATTTCACCGCCATTCTTCACGGCACAAAGATCTTTTCAAAAATCAATCTGGTTAGGAGTTACCATCGGATCCCAGGGCACCCCGATGATGTCCCAAAAATGATGCTCATTGCTCCCTTTGGGCTGTTCAAGTTCCTGTATATGACTTTTGGGTTAAAGAATGGGCTGTTCAAATTCCTGTGTATGACTTTTGGGTTAAAGAATGTGGTACAAACCTTCCAGAGGCTAATTGACTTGGGCATGGACTTCGTGTAAATCTACCTGGATGATATTCTTATTGCTAGCCACACCCATCAGGACCACAGGCCGCACTTGTACCAGCTCTCCATGGAATGGCTGACAATCCTGCCAAATCCCCGTTTGGGCTTACAACCATCGATTTCTTTGGGCACCGTATTGACCAGCATGAGGCAGTGCTGCTTCCTTCCAAGGTGGAAGCTATACGCAGATTCGCCCAGCCTTCCACAATTAAAGAGCTGCAGGAATTTGTAGGCATTGTAAATTTCTACAATCACTTTCTACCAATATGAACCAGGACCATGCCACTGCTCTTCAAACTACTTTCTGACCAGCCCAAGGACCTAGAGTGGAATGAGGAGGCAAAAGATACATTGGCCAATGCCATCATACTTGTGTCAATGTGCCCATGGCCCTCACAGTTGATGCGTTAAGCACAACTGTAGGAGGTGTCCTGGAGCAGCTGGCCAACGGGAGTTGGAAGCCACTTGCCTTTTTCAGTCAGCAGTTGGGGCCATCGGAGCAGAAATGCAGTGTATTCAACCAAGAACTCTTGGCCCTTTACCTTGCCATCCGCTATTTATGGTACTTCCAGGAAGAGAAGGATTTCACAGACCACAAGCCCCTGACATTCGCCTTTGCTAAGAGGTCTGATCTGTGGTCCACAAGACAACAGCGACATCTCTCCTACATCATTGAATACACCACTACCATCAGGCACATTGTAGAGATTGTAGGCCAATTTCATGGCAGATGCACTCTCCCATACGTCCATTCAATTGATCAACGCTTTGGCTCCTGGGATTGACTACACTGCTCTGGCAGCAGTGCAGCTACAGGATGTTGAGATACTGCCCTACCATACTGCCATTTCAGGCCTCAAACTGGAGGATGTGAGGTTTTGACCTTTCGAGACTACGCTTCTCTATGAAGTATCCAGCAGAAACCTAAGACCCATTGTACTGGTGGTTTGGAGGCATTGTGTGTTCGACGCCATTCATGGCTTAGCGCACCCATCATAAATGTTACAACGCAGCTAGTTGCTGACAAGTTTATGTGGCATGGACCATGTTAACATTTCGGGCACTGGACCAGAACTGCCAGACCCCCAAGATTCAGAGGCAAAGCCCTGCTCCAGTTGTTTCCCCTAAAGGGCAGGCATTTTGACCACTTGCATGTCAATATCATTGGTCCCCTGCTGATCTCCAGAGGCACTGTGACCCGTTCACCATGGTTGACAGGTTTACCAGATAGCCAGAGCCAGTACCGCTCTCGGACACATCCACGACGTACTGCACAAGGGCCCTTCTCATCACTAATTGGATAGCTAATTTCAGGCTACCAACGGACATAACTACAGACAAGGGGCACAGTTCACCTCGACACCATGATCAGCCCTACCCCAGCTCCTTCGCACCCAATTACATCGCACCATGGCTTACTACCTGCAGCCAATGGTCACTGCCAACTGAAAACTGCCCTGATGGCTCAACTCAATGGCCCCAGTTGAAATGACAAATTGCCATGGGTGCTACTAGGAATCTGCATGGCGCTAAAAGAAGATCTGGCCTTGTCCTCTGCTGAACCCGTATATGGAGCCCTGCTTACAGTCCTGGGTGAATTCATACCACCGGCCTGACGACAGGAAGAACCGCTCACAGCTTTCATGATGTGACTTCAGGAGAAAGTCGGCACCCTGGCCGCCTGTCCCAACATTATGTCATGGTCTGATTGCCTCCTACATCCCAAGGTAACTCTAGGACTGCCAATGCATGTTTGTGCGCAGGGTGAACACATCAAACTCCTCTTCAGTGGCTGTAAGAGGGCCCTTACAAAGAGCTCTGACACAATGGAATGACATGTGTACTGGACATTGACAGCCTCAAGCCAGCACACGTCAACCTGAAGCAGCAGGTGTCAGTAGTGTGCCCACAGCAGAGAGGTCGCCTGCCTAAACGAAGGAACATTATACAATGAATGGATTCGTCACCTCTTGACACCGATTCTGGGGTGGGGGGTGGGGGGGGTCATGTAATGGGCGGTCATGTAGTGGGCTGCGCCGATAGGCAAGTGAACTGGGTCACGGTGCAGACTCGCGCAGGGCTGAGAGCACCGAGACAGTGGGAGCGTTGCCAGCCCTGCAGGCTGATGTCACAATGGTCTCAGGAGCAGAAAAGTATCATGGGATTGTACTTATAAGCTCACTTGGGAGTTCTAGTAAAATCAGTTAAACTGACTCACACCAACTACTGTGTCTTTGTTTGCTACAACAGATCCATTACACCTGCTCTTCGTACATTGATGAAAGCAAAGGATTTATATTGCATTTCATCTCCAATTTTCACTATTTCCATTAATGCTTTCTAAAAGGAATACCTTCTCCAAACATTAACTGAGGCTGACAAAAGTGTCCATCAAAGTTAGAATGAATGTTTAGACTTTTTAGCATGTCCCTAAAGTGTTCTGTGACTCATCCTGTGGCTTTGCTTATTGAAAATTATGTGAAAGAATGTTAAACTATTTTTAACTATTTTTATTTTTTTATATTTTTAATATATATTATGTGTGTGTGTTTAGTTTTCACGCTTTAAAAAAATTTCTCATCAGTTCTGTGCCTGACATGATGGTACTTTCAGGACCATGTAATATTTCTGTGTTCTCTTGCTCCTTTGATCAAGGAAGTGGTTTATGTCTTCTAAGGACTAAATAATGAGCTGAGCTAAAAGAACATTGAAAAAGAAAATAACTTCCTCCAATAAAATATCATTAAATGAATATTATTTCCTACCATAAGTTATTGCAAATGTTATCCATGGTCATGAAACCAATATTACAAAGAACAGATAACTGAAACCTAGAGTGCGTTTGATAATGTTTATTGAGGATCTGTTCTCTGAACATAACAATAATAAATCAATTTATTGAATAATAGCAGAAGGAGGATTAAATTTGACATGAACTACGCTCCTGGGTTAGTATTAATAAATGTCATGGGTCTCAAGCTCTTCATAACCAGTAGTTAAAAATCTTGCAAACCCAATGAAATGTTTTTTAGCTGAATAGAACAACGGTCTTTTATTAAATGTGCCAGAGTAGCAGTATAATGAGAAAAGAATGAAAAAACATTCAGGATTGAGTTATATCTTCCACTTTCCAATATGTGATTTATCCTTTTTTTTATATATAAGCAAAGGATTGATAACTTTCTGAAGATGGAAGGGTAAACTCCAGGCACAAATGTGAGCAACAAATGTTACAGTGCTCAATCTTGCTTATTTTTCACACTTCTATTACCCAAGGGGTGTGTTACTCAGCCACATTTAAGATAACCCATGTAACTTATTTTATTCACAGTTCCTTAATGCAGAGAAATAAAGACAGCAGTGAATCTTTTCTCATACTCGGGTGAAAAGAATCCAAGACCTATGCACCCATTTACACTGATCCTATAGCAAACCTATTTTCTGCTCACTACAGAGCTTTACAGGATGTATCAGTCACCCACATACTTGGGGCAAATTTTGCAGTGGCCTATTACATCATCAATCAACGTGGCTTTGGGATGTCGGAGCAAGTTGGTAAACCTGGAGGAAGCCCACATGGTCACTGGGAGTAAATCTCCATTCACACAATCTTTTTAAAGTTCAATCATGCGACAAAGGACCTACTAAAACATTATCAAGCAAAAATTGATACCATGGCACATCAGGACCCTATTGAGTCACATGATTAAGTAATAAAATTTTAGGGATTTTTTTTGTTAAATTGGATAAAATTGCATAGATATCAGTGCAAATTTTGTTGCTCCCCAAAGCACCTTATTTGATGCTAAAGCTGTTTATTTTGTTGCTCTACCTTCTATGGTCAAATTTCAGTAATTTTTGTCACCATTACTCTTTGCCTGCTAATTTTTACTCAGTTGCATACATGATTATATTTTATTTTTCCCTTTTCCTTCTTTTTGGGATTTGTAATCCCTAACAAAGACACCATTGCTATTGCACAAACTAGGAGCTTTGACCTACATCTGATTATGTTATTTTCTACTGTTAAGCCACTGATGTTCAGCTCCTGAGCAAATAATCACTCGTCATTAGCCAAGTGCTCTTCATTGTAGTGCTTTTGTGCATCATTAAAATTGCCTTACAAATATGCCACTAGATTTTGCAGGAATATTAGTCACCCATGGAAAAATCTATACCAAAAGAAACATTTTATACAATGGCAAAGTCTATAAAATTAATGTAAACATTAAATATCTATTTTGATGTTTTTCACTACTTCTGCTTCAATTATTTTAGATCCCAACCTGACAAAGAAGGCAGATTAATAATTTAAGTGTTCAATGGGACAAGGGAGCTTTGATGGTTTAACAGAAACTGGGCTGGATTTCCTTTGGAAATATTGCAGTTAAAGGAAGCTGAGAACACCAAATGTCTTCACAAATATCTTAATGAAATACATGGGATACAATTTCCGCCCCCTCTCAAATCTATCAGTTACCTCTCCATTCAACCAATGTTACAAAATAAGGATTCCTCAAGGACCTGGTTCTAAGATTTGAAGTTTGCCTCTTCTCTGCAGGAAGACCAGCTCAATTTGCTAGAGTTGAGGATTACCTGCTTGTACACTTTTACAATGAAGACCTCTGAACATCAGTCCAGACTCTCTGAAGTTCCATATTAATTTACCCAGCTTTACTTTTCAAAGTTTTGCCTTCAACAACAAGCGGAGCTCAGTTTGCAGTCTTATTGCACTGTCAAACTGAGCTATTACTTTTAATCACTTGTGAATCCATAGCTTCGATATTAACCACCTCAAGGCAAATGGAAGATGGTTGGATGGAACATTATTGAAGAAAACTGGCAAAAGCATCAAGGGGACATCCCCATTGCCTGTTACCTTTATATATCAGGAGATGCCATTGACATGAAAAGGATGTCATAAAGTTCATGTAGACAAATCAGACTCCCACAGCCCAAATGGAAACCCAATTTAAATGTTATTATTGCCTATTAGTGATCAAGAAAGCTGTGATTTTAAGGGCATCAGGATCTGCTGGCTCTTCCAACATTTTTGTGAATCAGGAGGATTATGTGCTCACCCCTGCTTCTTAAGTAGCCCATCATTCTGGCCATTGCCACACACAGCTTCACTTGTCTCTCTTCTTCTGCCCTTATGGCTCTCCTATACTCCACATAATGTTAAGTTCAGTATGATACCCCATACCATTTCCTTACTGATGTTTTTTTTTTGGTTCCCTTGCTACTCTCTCAACCTCCATGTAAATATTGGAGGCTGTTTCTGCAAAGCAGAGATATCACATATTTTGTTTGTTTTTAGTAATCAGTCAACAATCTCTACTTCCCAGATCCTTTGTGGTACGACTTGCAACATTTGATGACACCAAAGGGATTGAACTTCTTGTCAGAAGTCTTGAATTGCAACACAGTATTTTGGCTGATTTATCTACATATAATCAGAGCCGCAGAGATGTAGTAAGTATTTGATCAATTTGGATTTTGTTGCCAAAAGCTTTACATATTATTTAATTTGCAAATTATTAAGATTTAATACTGTTAGTTGACATTTAAAAAAAAAGGATGCAACACGTTTCTGAAAGATAGTTGTATCTGTCACATTTTTCTTTGATTCATGATTATTCCAGTCATTTTGAAGTCTGCAGCATCAAGCACATGGGCTCCCCTCCACATACCAAAGAAAACAATATTGTTTGTCATGATCGTATTGAATGGCGGAGCAGGCTCGATGGGCCATTTTTGGCCTACTCCTGTTCCTATTTCCTATGTTCCTATGTCAGGAAAGTTACTTCACAGCCCACTTCTACACACGCTTCTTGTGCTAATTGGAAGTTGTAATAGTTCTCTTAGTAATAATTCTGTGTACAATTCTTGAATACTTCAGTGAAAAAGACCAAGCCCACTAGACCAATTAATAATGTTGCAATATTTATTATCAAATTATCCCCTGTGGATTTTCTTGCCAGCATTGTTAGGTTGTTTGGCATTTATTTGGAAATAATCATAAATTGAAGATTAGTTGTGTGGAGTCTAAAACTGAGGGATCACTTAATCCTCCTACATTGTTCCTGATGTAGGCAGCTTCTTGACTTTATGTTGCATGTTCATTATATGTTCAGTGCATGCAGCCAATATTAACTGTTAGGTTCATTGGCTATATATCTCAGCAGTGGAATTATGATTTACTTAATATTACAAGTGACCAAACCCACTAGTAGGCCATCTACATTTCTTAATAAGGATAAGAATTGTGGCTTCAAGGGGTGTTTAATTTTTCAAAAGGTAATCTGGAGATAACAATTGTATTTGGTATATCAAATCTAGTGTCAGCAATGCTGTGTACAATTACAGGATGCTACCTTTATAATCTATTCTTGCAATAATGGGGACCATTCCATTTTCCACCCTAATTTTTTGCTGTACCTATATTCTAACTTTCCTTGATCCTTGTGTAAAAACATCTAAATCCCTCAATGAAATAACAATCTGTAATTTTTGCCATTCAAACAATATTCCACTTTTCTACTCTTTCTGCTAAAGTGGATCACCTCACACTTCCACAAAGTATACTCCATTTGGGAAATTTTCACACACTTACTTAGTCCTTTCCAGACCCTTCATATTCTCCTCACAACTTGCTTACTCTCCTTCCTTTGTATTATCAGCAAATCCAATTTTATCATTTGTTAAATGTTGTGGCTCCAGCACGATTCCTGAGGCTCTCCAGCTTACCAGCTTGAAAATTAAACAATTGATTTTGATTCTCTTTTTACTAATGTGGCCATTTCCTTAACTTGTATTAATTTATTACTCCCATTTCCATGATATCTTACATTGTGCAGTAATCTTTTATGTAGCAGTTTATCATATGCTTATTGGGTTTTTGAATGAACTAGACGTGCTGGTTCTTCTTTATCTATCTTATTACATCTTCAAAGAACTCTAATAAACCTGTCAAACACAATTTTCCTTTCATAAAAACATGATGAGCCTGACTGATTATAGTATCTTTTTCTAACTGCCCAGTTACCACTTCCTTAATAATAGATTAGGTAGCACAGTTAGCGCCACACTGTTACAACGCCAATGATCAGGATCTGGGTTCGAATCCTGCACTGTCTGTAAGGGGTTTTTAACGTCCTCTCTGTGTCTGCATGGGTTTTCCCTGGGGGCTCTGGTTTCCTCCCACCTTTCAGAATTAAGGGTTATAGGTCAACCCCGTTTAATTGGGCAGCCAGGCTCATGGGTCGAAAGGGCCTGTTACCGTGCTGTATGACTAAATATAAATTAAAAAATTTCCATCATATTCCTAATGATGGATGTTAGGCTAGCTGACCAATCATCCTTCTTTTATGAATAGGATCCAATCTCCTGGGACCTTTCCAGAATCTAGGGAACTTTGTAAGATTACAAGCCATAGATATCGAATCTTTCTCCCCAATTCTTTTAAATCCCAAGTGTTAAATTGTCATCAATTAGTTCCCATATCTGAATGATGACAACTGAACATGAAGGGCCAATAGATTACTGAGACTGAGCAGTACCCATAACATCAACATGCAAACAGACAAAATTATAACAGTACACAAAGGTGATTGAGAAACTCAGCAGGTCACGCAGCATCCTTCGAAAGCACAAGGACATAGGCCTTTCGGACCTGAGCCTTTCTTCAGGAGACACCCCTGAAGAAGGACCCACATGTTTTCCCAAACACTATAATACTTTCATTTAATAATATGGCATAAGTGATGGTCATTCTGGTTGACCTTTTCTGGAGCAAATACAGGTGTTGGGCTCATCAGCTGTCTGTTTTCTGAATGAAGGCTGGCAAACCAAGGTAAAACAGGAAACTAAGGTTGGACAATCAGTAGCCACAGTGGAAAGCCTGACTGTGGAGCTGGCTCTATTTCCTGAATGTGCAGGTGCACTGCAAGTAGTCACCTGCTCAGGCCTAGATGGTTGGAAAATGCATTCATTTCAACCCCTTCTCTTACTGCACATTTATTGGTGGTCATGGGAATACAGAATTCATCATGTGCTTTGAAGTGACTGGCTGAAGAAAATGAGCCTAGATACTGAGTGTTGCAGAGCTGTTAGATGAAGGAAAATAATAGTTTGATGTTTATAAAGGAATGAGGAAGAAAGCCTTGTTGGCAATAGATCACGAGCAATAAATCTGGAGTAGACACATGGTTAGAGGCACCAATAATTTTATTCACTGAACATTGTAGCTAACCACCACACATTATAGTTGGTGCCATTCCAAGTATCATATTAAAGGTACACATAAGTATTAAAAGTGTTCAGTCGTGGCACAGACACGTCGTCCATACAAATGTGTTCTCAGTCAACTTCCAGAATCATATGATGTAAGCTACAGTTAGCACAAGAGTGATAGATCACCACTTAGTGCTCATAGTGAAATAAAGAGATTGCTGATAGGGGACCACCATCTGGTAATAAAAAAAGTAGATAATGATGGTAATATTAAGTAGGTTCACCATAGACTAATAGAAGTCAAAGAAGGGATGAAAGCAGAATAAATGACTGGCTTGTTTTAGAACAGAAAGTAGAGAGTTGGAAAAAGTGTTAAAAATTTGCAAATAGATTTAAGAGTTGCAGTGTTCCCCAAGGATTAATGCTGGGCTCTATTATTCAATTATATTCCTCAAGAAATTAACCATAATACTTGGTCTGCTGGTTTATTTATGGCCTCAGTAACTTGAGATAAAACTGTTAGTCACAATGAAAGATACAACAAAGAATACCTGACAGCTGTGGCAGGGCCTATATGAAATAACCTACTTCAAAATTAAATCTGGTGCAATGGGAGACAGCAAAGCTTCACTCCCAAATGAGCTCAATGCCTTCTAAGTCTGTTTTGACCACAAGAACAAGGAAGAACTATTGTACACCTTCATATCCCCTGATTACAATGGTTAGTATCCGAAGTTGATGCCTGGGCTGCCTTCTGGAGAGTGAATCTGAAGAAAGCAGCCGGTCTGGATGGAGTACCCAGCGAGTACTGAAAACTTATGCTGATCAACCGGCCAATGTATTCATGGATATTTTCAACATCTCAGTACAAAAGAGTGTGGTAACCCATCTATTTCAAATAGGTCTCAATAGTACTGGTGCCCAAGAAGAGTGTGGTAACCAGCCCAAGTGACGACCAACCAGTGGCACTCACATCCATATGATGAAGTGTTTCGAGGGGCTAGTGTTGAAGCATTCAAGATCCTGTCTGAGCCTTTTAGTTCGATTGCAATTATACTAATTAAAATATTAGAATTTGCAACTGCTGGACCTACAATTGTTTCATTATTATGATAAAATAAAAGTTTACTTTCAATAAAGGTTGAGATTTGGAAAAGTGAATTGGCTATTTGGTGTGTAACAGGCCAATGAATATTATTTTGAAGATCTGTTGAAGAAGAATTCTTCGGCATAAGACCCAAAGTGCTGTGTTTTAGAGATCAACCCTTTCACAATTAATGTAGTGGAAGATCTGATGTTTTAATGATAATGGCAAAGATAATCAGCCTATTGTCATACACAGACAGTTAATGTACATTTGCAACAAAATTCTTACTTATTTTTTAAAAATTTAGACATATAGCACAGTAACAGGCCTTTTTTGGCCCAGGAGCCCATGTTGCCCAATTACACCCGATTGACCTACACCCCCAGTACATTTATGAAAGGTGGGAGAAAACCAGAGCTCCCAGGGAAAACCCATGTAGATATGGGGAGAACGTATAAATTCCTTACAAAACAGTGTGGGATTTGAACCCATGTCCCAATTGCAGGCACTGTAACAGCATTGCACTGACCATTTCTTTGTAAAAAGCAGGTACCACTCCAGTTGTAGACATTAAGTTATTTAATACTCCAGTACAGTAAGTTACCCCCCTCCATAAATCTTCGTCCGCGAAGCCAAGCCAAAGAAGAAGACAGTAAGAGATAATCCATATAAAAGATGTATAATAAATATTCAGTTACAGATGGAGCTTTTCCCCAATGCAGAAGACAGAAAGGAAAACAAATCAGTTACAGGTCTATTTCAGTTATTATAAGGGTGTGGAATAACTGTGAGGGTTAGAGACCCAGGAAGTGGTGTAGAGTGTGTGATAGTACAGATTCTATCACCAATGTGTATATGTACATATGTATCGATGATAGTGTAGGATGAATGTGATTGGCCGAGAGTGTAGCCTACTGGCAGGTCTTAAAGGATTGCTCCTAGCCAGACCAGGTTATTCTGGACTGGTCGACCTACTTGTGATATGCTCCAGTCTTTTAGTTAATAAAAGCCTTGGTTTGGATCAAGTCTTTGGTTCTTTCGACACGGATTAGAGTGGAGCATCAGGATATTACTCAGGGTTTGGAGAGTATGTGTCAGACTTGCAATCAGGCATAGGGTAGCATACAGAGGGCCACTATGAAGTTTAACTATTTATCTTGTTCAACTTGCTGAGGCGAGTTTCATCAGGAATCTCTATTGTTAAGCAGGCTGCCTTTAAATCTCAGTAAAGAGGACTCATGTGCACTGCATAGGTGTTTCTGTATGAAAGGCCATACCTTTTGTGAGCCATTCATGTACAGATAAAAATTACAGAAGTGGCATCCATGTATATATTGCCATTGCATATTTCTGGCCACCTCCATGTGTTTCTGCCTAAGGCACATCATCATCTAGGAAGAAAATTATGCAAAATGAGCACGAGCCTTGATTTTTATTTCTGAAAATTTCTCCACAAAAATTGTTTTGCAGTGACTGCATCATGTGGGTCCTGAGCAATACTTGCCCTATATATTAAGCATGACATCTGATATATTTCCACTCTATTTTACACAATTGGTCAGAAATTCAAACACAATATTAATTAGTGACATGGAGATTAAGAAACGTTTATTTCTTTTAATACAATTGACATTGTTTCTGATTTATTAGATTAAAATATTTTGTAATTTGTCATTTTAATTCACCCTAAATCTTTAACAAACAATTTGACACCCAAAAAAACATTTTTTTTTCATTAACTAAACAGAGAATGTTACATACTGTTGCTCTTTTTTTCCAGAACGGAACGCCGATTCAGGTCATTGTTGCTGATGTTTTGTCAGAAATTGTGGGGATTGCCGTGATCAGGAATGAAGAGGTATAAACATTAGTAAAGGGATGCTAACTTTTTGTCCAATAAGTAGGATGACCTGTGTAAATATCAAAGGTTATTTATTCCATGGAGTTTCAGAAAGTTTTTTTTTTAAACTGGCCTCCGTTCTTCCTGCTTTTCTGTTTAATGTATTTTTTCTCTTCTGATAGATCTTAAACATACATTAAATTTAAAAGCATACTATCAAAGAATCATATTTAGTCATATTATATATGCACTTTTGACTTCAATCACTACAATTGAGATAATGGATGGATTCCCATAAATAGATGAACTAGCAAAGAACATCGGCACCCATACATAATATTTTTTTCTTTTGATCTCCTATCACTTTTTTTGGCATAATGTCCTATAATCAGAATATCTATGGAGAATAAACACTTTTGTGTCATGCAGTATGCAGGTTAATGGCAGGCCAGCATTAGCTAAATATTAATGACATTAAATAGAAATATGAGAATATAGATAGAGACCACCCAAATTTATTTCAATGAATTGATCAGGGGATACAGAGATTAAAGGCCAATAATTTCACCTAATATCACATGATTTTTCACATATATTTTACAAATGATCATATTGAATGCCCAAACAAATATCTATGGACCATTTTAACTTTCATTGGTGGTTCCAAGTTGCAGTGTGTAATCAGTAACCAGTCATACATTCATTCATTTGAATGCCTGTCAGTTTCTTACCAGATTTCAGATTTATTGTCAGAGTACATACATGACATCACATACAACCCTGAGATTCAATTTTTCCTGTGGACCAGGCAGAATTACCACTTATTGGTAGCATAAAAATATGTACACATGTAAACAAACAAATGTAAACAACTGTGCAATACAGAGAGGAGAAAAAAAAACAAACAATAAAATGCAAGAGTCCTTAAATAAGTCCCTGATTGAGTTTGTTGTTGAAGAGTCTGATGATGGAGGGGTAGCAGCTGTTCCTGAACCTGCTGGTGCGAGTCTTGTGGCACCTAGACCTCTTTCCTGATAGTAGCAGTGAGAACAGAGCGTGAGCTGGGTGGCATGGATCCTTGATGATTGCTGCTGCTCTCCAATGGCAACATTCCCTGCATTTGTTCTCGATGGTGGGAAGGGATTGTACCACTTGTAGAAATTAAAAGTTATAACAGCTGTAAATAAATTTTTCATAAAATATAGTCTTGTGAGTTAAGATGTAATTCTTTAACTTGCCAAATGGGTGTGTAATTGGAAGATAAATTTCAAAATGGGTAAATGTGAGGTGTTAATGTTTGGGAGTAAGGAAGCCACATCCTGCTTAGAATCAGAGGGACCTAGGAATAAAAAAATCAGTAATCATTAGTAATCGCCATATGTAATAATGCAGCTTAGGGTTATAATCCATCAAATGAAACACCAGTATTCATTTCTGCAAGAATAGAAATGAAAACAAAAAGTATGAAGCCCATAAGAATATTGAGTAGATCACATTTAATGAAAATCAAAAATATATAGCTCTATATAGATCATATTTGGAGTATACTGTAAAATTCAGGACTATATTGTAAAAAGTCTACAGAAGTTGGATTACATTTATAAAGATGATCTCAGATCAAGATCACAATCCAAATGTTTCAATTAAGAACAAAAAATGAAAAATGCAAAAAAAAAATACTCAACAGATCCTGAAATATCTGTAAAGGAAAGAATAAAGTTAATGTTTCAGATCAATAATATTAATAATAAGAAGCCAAATAGCCTGAATCCACCTGAGATTGTCTGATCTCGGAAGTTAAGCAGGCTCAGGCCTAGTCAGAACTTGGAGGGGAGACTGTCTTGGAACATGAGGTGCTATAGGTTTCTGTGAGGGGTGCTGGACAAAGTGGTGACTCTGACAGTAGACAAAAGTTAAAAAAATGTCATGTATGTTACATTTTAAATGTAGTATTACATGACAAAAATAGAACCTTTACCAATGACTTTTCATCAGAACTGTTAAGTGCTTTCAATATTTTCTGCATTTTTCTTTCAGATTAAGGTTTTTTCTTTCAGGTTAAGTAAAATGTATTTTATTCCATTTAATTTTGAGAAATCCTGGTGCAATGTTAAAATGAATGTATATTAAATTTAAATTAAATGTAGACATACAGCATGTAACAGGCCCTTTTGGCCCACAAGCCTGTGCAACCCAAATGCACCCAATTAACCTACACCTCCAGTACATTTCTGAATGGTGGGAGGAAACCCACACTAACACAGGAAGTTCATATAAGGTCCTTGCACAGAAAGGAGTCCAAACCCTGGTCCCTGGTGCTGTAACAGAGTTGCACTAGCCACTCCATTAACCATGCCACCCAGATGTAATAAAATTGAGAGAAAATATTGCAAAAGGGCCCATTTTTCCCTTTTTTATGATTATCACTTCTGTTGATCAAGTCTTTGTTATTGTAATAGATCTACCCATATAAATACTGTGGGTGCAAGACCAAGTATTCTGTTGTGAGTGACATGGGCACAATTCAGGAAGAGAATATCTGTAATCTGACTGGATGAGTACAGCACCAACTCACAAGAAGACTGACATCATCCAGGACAAAGCTTGATTGATCCCATCAACCACCCTAAATATTCCTTCCCTCCAACAGTGTGTTGATGCCGTTGTGTGGACCATCTGCAGAACGCATTTACTTGCCCAGGGTACTCCAAGATCTCTTTCACCAAGAAAGAAAGGAGCAGCAGTGCATAAAACACTATCTTCTGCAGGTTCCCCTCCCAGTTGTATGCTATTCCACCTTGGAAATATTTCTCATTGTCTTATGAATTTAAATCCTGGAACTCCCTGTGCAACAGCACTGTGAATGTACCTGCAAAAGAGGAGCTTCAACAGTTCAATAAGGTGGCTCACCACCATCTTCTCAAGGATATTATAGATTAGCTGGCCTTATCCAGGTACTTGTGAGTGAGGAAACTGGTTTGGTAGGTCTCAAAGGCAAGGACTCTGAACACATTTTCGATGTAGGGAAGGATTTTATTCACAGAAGGCCACTGATGCAGAACACATACACACACAACACACACAATGAACTGGTACATACAATGATCAGGGAAAAATCACTATGATACCCCACCACCCCTCGACTCAGTGCAGGCCCAGCTCTATGCTACAAGGGACACTAATTAAACACTCTCCACCCTTTTAACAGTGCACATCTTACCAACATTTTCTCCAGCACCCTTCCACATTTCTCGGCCTGGAGGGAAGAAGGGTGGTCCCAAGCTGGAAAAGAGAGAGAACAAAGAGCACATGGCACCTTTATAGTGCTGGAGGGACAAGCCCACATCATTTACTGGGGGCCAATAGCTCAGTGGCAGGAGGGTTAATCTGGTTACAACAGCCAATGGCCCAAGGCCAAATACAGGCAGACTGGAGAGTGGAGTCCAGGTGATTTACATGTGGCCAACAGCAAGTACACTAATGGGTGGGACGGAATCAAACCTTGATTGGCAGCTGGTGTGTCCTCCGACTAGGTGGGGGACAGCACTGTCACATGACAGCCACAGCCCTTCCCAATACAGTACTGTACAGAAAATTAACAAAAAAAAGCCTTATCTACAACAAATCAAGTTTCAAACTGTTATCCACAGATTAAATCATGCTGTAAACATACCAGTAAATTCTAGAACAGTTTCTCCCCTGCTATAATCAGACTATTGATTGGACATCTCATTAGTAAAATAATGCTGCCTTGTCTGTGTTAATTGAACCTTTTCTCTGTAACAATATACGCTGCACTTCTGTTTTATTTTGCACTATCTTTGATACTTAATGTATGGGATAGTACAGTGGACAATAAAGAAGATTATTTGAGATTACAACAGGATATAGATGAACTGGAAAAGCCAACCAAGGATATTTCAGGTTGAATTTAATTCTGACGAGAGCAAACTATTGCACTTAAGTAGGTTAAACTAGGGCAAGACTTACAAAGTGAATGATAGGGCCCTCGGATGTGTTTTAGAACAAAAAGACTGGGGGGGGGGGGTGGATGCTTGTGCATAGTTCTCTGAAATAGATAACGCAGGGTGGTGAAGATAGCATTTAGCATGCTTTCTGCCTTCATTGGTCAGGGCAATGATAACAAAAGCCAGGCTGTCATGTTACAACTGACTACAATTGGTGTATTTTGTGCAGTTTTGGTCACCAGCTGTAGGAAAAATATCTTTAAGCTGAAAAGGGTGTCAAAAAGATGCATGACAATCCTGCCAAAACAGGTAGGTTTGAATTATAAGGAAAGGTCGGAGAGGCTAGAACTTTACTCTCTGGAATGTAGAAGGCTGAAGGAGTTCCTTTATAGAGATTTGTAAAATCATGAGGGACGTAGATGAGGTGAATAGTTGTCGGCCTTTTTCTCAGGGTAGGAGAATATAAAACTAAGGTTTTGAGGCAAGGGGAAAAGAAAAATGGGACCTGTGAGGAACCTTCTTATCACAATGGATGTTGGGTATGTGGAACAAGGTGCCATAGGAAGTAGTAGAAGCAGAGACAATTGTAACATGGAAGAGACCGTTAAGTACACAGGTAGGAAAGGTTTAGAGGGATATGGTATGATTGAAGGAAAATGTGACTAGCTTGGTCAGCATGGGCAAATTGAGCCAAAAAGCTGTAGAACTCAAGGATCAGTTGTCTTGTCAGGATAGTACACAAAACAAAGTTTTCCACTGTATCTCAGTGCATGTATTAATAAAAAAATTCAATTCAATTGATGTCATTATTTTTGTTTGCTTTATTTTCCATGTCACTTTTTCTCTTTTGCAGAATATTGAATATATCCGTTCACATTATAACATTGAAAATTTCATCTACTTCAACCATCATCAACGTGAAGAACATGGTCATCTCTATCACTTTGCTTTAAACCCAATTTTCTACCATTACACCAGACATTTTCTCAAAGAGATACTCCGAATTACTTTAAAGTCATGTCTTTATTACCCTGTTTATCCCAAATCTTCACAGAACGAGGTAAAATAATGTCAAAACCATGTTTAACGGATAAGGCAATGCAATATTTATAGGATGATTAATATTTTTTTTCAAGAGTATACTGCACTCTGTGTGGAATATTTTATTCAACATGGATATTAACACTAATGATCTGTCTTAATATTGAACTTACTTTTAAACTTAATATGACTAAATTATGATTAGCATAGAGATTTTACTTTCTATCAAAAAATTCCCATACATTGGTGGTGCTACAGAAAGTTTTCATAGATACTTTAATATCATTATGCATGCATTGTATTTAATTTCAGAAGTGCCTGTTATACTGGAAGATTTATTCCTAAGCGCCTGTGATATTTTAAATTATTGTTTCAAATTTTATTGACACACACAGCACCCTCAGCAGTCTTGATGGGGTGGGTGGGTAAAAGATATTTAGTCTTTTTGAAAAGAGAGGGGTCACGGTTTAAAAATAAGCGATTGCCTAATTCTTTCAGGGATGAGGTGAATTTTTTCTTTCATGGGGCAGTGAGTCTTTGGAACTCTTTTCCTCAAAGGATGGTGAATGCAGAATCTTTGAATGTCTTTAAGGAAGAGATAGATTGTTGACTAGTAAGGAAATATTCTTTGAATTTAGATTTATTTACCATGAAACTAATTGCGTATATTTACAGGTGTTTAGAGTGAAGTAATTATAAAAACCTTTACTCTCAGGTACAGAGTCCACATGTTCATTCCCTGACATCTGCCCTTCACTTCCTTGTTCCTGTACGTCGGAGACGACAGATTATCTATCCATTGGAGCAACTTGGCATTAATGCCCCATCAAAACGGATCACCAAAGAAAAGGTGGGTGCTAGGCAATGCTGGAGGGATATGGCACCATGGCAGCCAATGTTAAGGAACGTCAAGGACTCTGTAAAAACACGACGCTGGAGAACCTCAGCAGGTCAAACAGTGCCCTTTATAAAGCAAAGCTAAAAATACATAATGGATGTTTTGAGTTTGAGTCTTTTATCAAGGTATACCTCTTACCTTGATAAATGGCTCAAACCCAAAATATTGGCTATGTATTTTTACCTTCGCTATATAAAGAACACTGTTTGACCTCCTGAGGTTCTCCAGCATTGTGTTTTTACTTCAACTACGGTGTCTACAGATTTTCGTGTTTTACATGTAGAGGAGACAGTTGTGCAAATGTGGTTTTTAACTATTATCCAGAAAAAAAGAATTAGATACCAATGCCTGAGGAATCTTTATATTAGTGTTATCAGCTAGAATGGCTTCTAATGCAACATTATGAATGAAATATGTAACATATTTCTAGGTGATAAAAGAATGAATTTAAATTGGGAGGAATGAATGGAGTCAGCAATTAGGGCAGTTGAGTGCTCCAATTTGCAGGGTGTGGGAAATTTGGGACAGCACAATTGTCCCTGATGACTACACTTGCAAGTGGTGCATCAAGCTGCAGCTCCTGGGAGAAAGTGTTAGGGAGCTAGAGTTGGAGCTGGATGAACTCAGGATCATTCAAGAGGCCAAAGCAGTGATAGAGAGGAGTTTCAGGGAGACAGTCACCCTAAAAGTCAGGAGAACAGGTAACTGGATGACTATTAGAGAGGGAAGGGGAATAGCTAGGCAGATAGATCAGATCACATGCTGGGTTCAGGATAGGTTTGTCACACTGGAAAGGAAAAAGTGGTAGGAAAAAGGAACCGTGGCTGACAAAACAGGTAAGACAACTTGTCAAGAGAAAGAAGGAAGTATAAGTTAGATATAGGAAGCAAGAAACTGGAAGGGCTCATGAGAAATATATGGTTGCCAAGAAGGAGCTTAGGAGAGCTCAAAGGGGGCATGAGAAGGCTTAAGGAGGATTAAGGAGAACAGAAGGATGAAGAGAATGAAGGTGGAGCCACTAAAGGATAAAGGAGGCAACATATACCTGGAGGAGGAGGAGGTTGGGGAGGTCGTAAATGAATACTTTGCATCAGTATTCATAAAATAAGGGTAAAATCAGGGTGAAGTTGGAATAGATCAGGCTTGGACAATGTGGAGATTAAGGAAGAGGAAGTGTTGAATCTTCTTAGAAACATCAAGATTTATATGTCTCTGGGGCTGGATGTGATATACCCCAGGTTGCTGTGGGAAGTGAGAGAAGAGATAGGTGGCCACAGGGGATGTTCTGGAAGATTGGAGAATGGCAAATGTAGCCCCCTTATTTAAAAAAGATAATAGGGAGAATCTTGAGAATTATAGACTGGTGAGTCGAACATCAATGGTGTGCAAACTATTGGAGAGGATTCTTAAGGATAGAATCTATGAGCATTTGGAGAAATACAGTCTTCTCAAGGATAGTCAGCATGGATTTGTGAAGGGAAGGCCATGCCTCATGAGCCTAATTTGAGTTTTTTGAGGAGGTAACAAAAGATATTGATGAGAATGTGGTCTACATGGGTTTTAGCAAGGCATTTGACAAGGTCCCCATGAGAGATCATGAGGCATGAGATCAGTGGAACCTTGGTTGTGTGGAAGAAAGCTGAGAGTACTAGTGGAAGGAAGGTATTCTGCCCAGATGTTGGTGAGTAGTAGAGTGTCGCAGGGATCTGTTCTGGGATCCCTGCTCTTTGTGATTTTTAGAAATGACCCAGATGAAGAGGCGGAAAGATTGGTCAGTAAGTTTAGAACCATAAAACACTACAGGACAGAAAACAGGCCATTTGGCCCTTCTAGCCTGTGCCAACCATTGTTCAGCTAGTCCCAATAACCTGCTCCCATTCCATAACCCTCCAGACCTCTCCCATCCATGTATCTATCCAAGTTATTCTTAAAACTCAAGATCGAGTCTGCACCCACCACATCAGATAGCAGCTCATTCCACATTCCACACTCCCACCACTCTCTGAGTGAAGAAGTTCCCCCTAATGTTCCCCCTAAACCTTTCCCCTTTCACTCTAAAACCATGTCCTCTCGTATTTTTCTCTTCTAATCTCAGTGGAAAGAGCCTGCTCACATTTACTCTGTCTATACCTGTTGTGGAAAAAATCTCAGACACAGAGGAATGCTGCTTATAGAAAGCCTTTATTTTAAAATGTGATACCATGGAGAGAGTCTATATCCTAAAAGCGGAGCTCTGAGTCTCTCCCTGAGTAAAAGAGACACACAAACTTATAATCAGAAAAGCAAAAGAGAAAACAGTTGAAGGCAAAGGACAAGAGAGGCATTACATCGTGCCCCAAGCAGTAAACAATTAGCAAGTTGCTTCCCCTTATCACCCTAACAAGGTAAAACGGTTCCATCTCCCAACTGGCGTCAATAGCCTCACACTTTATCCCAGTCAGCTTGAGGCTGTGGCTAGCTGACCTGACACATCCCTCAGCTATTTGTTAAGAAAAGACTATGAACCAATCCTGTAACCATCCTGCCAGGAAAAATGTTTTAAATGTCAGCAATCTATGCTGGAAGATTTGGAAGGTATGATTTTTCCTCCACAATACCCCTCATAATTTTATAAACCTCTATGAAATCTCCCCTCATTCTTCTTTGTTCCAAGGCATAAAGTCTTAACCTGTTTAATCTTTCCCTGTAATTCAACTCCTGAAGACTAGTAATATCCTAGTAAATCTCTGCACTCTCAATCTTATTGAGATCCCTCCTGTAGCTTGGTGCTACACACACAATATTCAAAATTTGGCCTCACCAATATCTTATATAATTTCAACATAACATCCCAACTCCTATACTCAATACATTGATTTATAAAAGCCAAGATGCCAAAAGCTTTCCTTACAAGCTTGTCTAACTGCGACACCACCATCAGGGAACAATGCACCTGTATCCCGTGGTCTCTTTGCTCCTCCGCACTCCTCAGTGCCTTACCACTTACAGTGTATGTCCTTCCTTGATTTGCTCTTCCAAAATGCAATACCTTACACTTGTCTGCATTAAACACCATCATCCATTTACTTTTCCATTCTCCAAGTTGGTCCAGGTCCCTCTGCAAGCTTTGAAAATCTTCCTCACTGTCCACTATGGCTGCAATCTTTGTGTCGTCAGCAAACTTTCTGATCCAATTTACCACATTATCATCCACAAAGGTTGAAAGAGTTATGGATGGAGTTGAAGGTTGTTGAAGGTTACAAGAGGATATAAAGACAGGATGCAGAGTTAAGCAGAAAAGTGGCAAATGGGGTTCAATCTGGATAAGTGTGAGTTAATGAAGGATAAACCAGAAGGCTGTGTCCAGAGGAACCTTGGGGTTCAAATCCATACATCCTTCAAGGTCTCTGCGCAGGTTGATAGAATAGTTAAGAAAGCCTATGGGATGCTGGGTTTTATTAATAGGGGGATTGCAATAAGGAATAGAGAGGTCATGTTGCAACTCTACAAATCTCTGGTGAGACCACACTTGGAATTTTGTGTTCAGTTCTGGTCACCTCATTATCAGAAGGATGTGGAAGCCATGGAGAGGATGCAGAGGAGATTTACCAGGATGTTGCCTGGATTGGAAAACCAGTTTTGAGGCAAGATTAGCAGAGCTGGGACTTTTCTCTTTGGAGCATAGAAGAATGAGAGGAGACTTAATAGGGGTCTACAAGATTATGGGAGGCATAGTTAGGGTGCACAGCCAGTGCCAGTTTCCCAGGGGAGGAATGGCAAACACCAGAGGACATAAACACAAAGTTAGAGGAGGTAAGACCAGGGGAGATATCAGGGGTAAGTTTTTTTTTAACAGAGTTGTGGGTGACCTGGAATGCCTTGCCTGGGATGGCGGTGGAGGCTGAAACATTAGGGGCATTTAGAGGTACATGGATGAAGGAAAAATAGAGGGTTATGGGGTAGAGGGGGTTTAGTACTTTATTTTAGGGATATATGGGTCAGCAAAACATCGAGGGCCGAAGGCTAGTACTGTGCTGTAGTGCTCTATGTTCTATGAAATTGATCTGTGCACTATTTGTTAGTACAGCTAAATATATAAATAGGTGCAATGATTTCCATTTTCTATTAGAGTGCCATTTTAGATCTTTACTACATCATTGAGAATACACAAATTGTGTTTTCCCTCTTTCTGTAAAACCTGGTATTTTATCTCTTCATCAACTAGTGAAGATCCAAACTTTGATAGGCAAGCAATTTATACCTAAATGCAATAAAATTCCAATGATATTAGCTCCCATTTTGTGAATGGTTGCAGAAGCCTCTGTGTTGATTAGCTTCATCCTAGTTTGAATGCAGAAGTCTATCACAGTATTAGTCTATCAGTATTACCATTTCTATTCTTTTTGCCATTTACTTTTCATGGGAGTTTCCTTGCAATTTACTGTCCTTATTTTCACTTCTAAAAGAAAAACATATTGTAAGAGTGTAGCATTCTTGAAACATTCAGTGTCATTTGCTTGATTTTCTTTCTCTTTTGTCAGGCATAACTATTATTAAGATAAATATTTTTCTAAACAACAATCATATTTATGGTTATAATTCTGAGACTGTCATCTTCATTCATGAGAAAGACTTCTCCAATTAACTTGGTCAATATACTGCATTGCTTTATTGAATTACTGTCCAAATGATTAAACTGTTTTTAAAAAAGAATTATTTTGATAATTCACAGATCTGAACAGGGAATGGTAGAAAGCAATTAAAAGTACCTGTTTGGCTGCAGCAAATAATGGAAACATTGTGTTCCCTTTCTACTTCAACAAATAGAGGTAGCTTTATGGTAGTTTAGAAGAAAGCCACTTTCTTTCAATCACTTGTGCTTACATTTATTTTATCATGATTATGTTAACCTTCCATCTTTATCCTTCCCTTGGACTGGAACATAGAAAATACAACATAAAAATCTGCACGACAGTACAAGCCTTCAGCCCACTGTACTGTGCGGACCTAATAACCTACTTTAACAACTACCAAGAATATCCCAACTGTATAAACCTCCATTTTTATCTGATCTATGTACCTATCTAACAGTCTAAAAATCCTAATGTTCCTGCCTCCCCCATCATTGCTGGCAGTATATTCCATGCACCAACATTCTCAATGTGAAGAACATGCCTCTTCCATCCTTTCTGTATTTACTCCCAAGCACCTAAAATCTATGCCTCCTCATGTTAGCCATTTCAGCCCTGGGAAAAATCCTCTAGCCACCCACATGATCAATGAATCTCATAACACTTATACACCTGTCAGGTCACCCCTCATTCTTCATCTCTCCAAGGAAAAACAGAACCAGTTCTCTCAACTTATCCTCATAATATATGTTTTCCAATCAGGCAACATCCTTATAAATCTGTTTTGCACCCTCTCTATAGCATCCATTTCTTTCCTGTAATGAGGTGACCAGAACCGAACCACAATATTCAACATTCTAGATTCAATTTATTGTCATGGAATAAAGACAGTGGAATATTACACAAAATTTGTTTTGTCTGCTGTAATGCAGACAGATTTGCCATCAACATAAATTGCTTGAAGCACCTCTTACAGTAAGAGAAAGAGAAGCAAAAGAGAGCCCACTTGGAGTCACCGGAGTCACCGTGTGTCCATGGATTCACTTTCAGTGTCCCTGCAGCCACACAGAGTCCAGTCCAAACCATCAGCAGCCAGAACCTCTGACATGATCAGGAACTCTTCAGTACCCTTGGCACCCTCTTGCATTCCAAATCTGATACCTGGTACCCCTTCAGCCGGTCTTGAGCCAGTCTCCAGCAATCTGCAACCCAGCGTAAATCCCTTGACCGCAATCACCAGCAGCCCACAGCCTGAACAGGTTCCTCGCCTCGAGTTGCCAACAGTCCATTACCTGTGTGTTCTTAAGCCTCAGAGCCCCTCACTGGCCTGACGCCATGGTCACCAACCCATGGGTGGTCTCCTCTGCTTCTCCTTCTCAAATGGGGGGTTGTCTCCTTGTTTAACCAATGTCTTTTATAGCTATTAAATTACCTCACAGCTCTTGAGCTCGATCCCATAGTTAATGAAAGTCAATTCATTCTGTGCTTTCTAAGCAACAATATCAAACTATGCAGCAGCTGTGAGTATCCCATGGATATGGACCCCAAGATCTCTTAGTTTGTCCATGCTGCTCAAAGTCCTCATTAACATTGTAATCTGACCTCAAATTTAATCTACTGAAATAAACCACTTCATGCTTCTCTTGGCTAAACTCCATCTACCACTTCTCAGCCCAGCTCTGCATTCAATCAATGTGCTTTGTAATCTCTAGTAACAATCCAGACCAGGGGTGGTCAAACTTTTTAGGTTGTGGGTTACATACAGAAAAATATAAGGAGTGACATGCCAAACAATATTAAGCTCAGCAGTTTTCAACCAATTAAGCTGCAAGAAAAACTGTGTTGTTAGACAGAAAACCCCGGTGCCATCATAAATTCATTTTCTATCAAAATAAAGATACTACTGAACAGTTTATCTGTTGACAATATGGTAGTTTATTGATGTGCTCACATATTACAGTAGGCATTTCTGTATCTGCTGCTCTCAATTTAAATTTAAATTAATACAATATAATATTTTACAACTCTCATTCAAAACGCAGTGCAAAATAAAAAGCTGGGTGCAAAATAACAGGAAAAAAGATCAAGAAAGGGACAATGAAGTCTCCAACATTCCTTCACAACTCTCTGAATACAGTTCATGGCCTGAGAGTTCACCTTAATTATTATGATGCAATGTGTAAATCTGTAGATAGGCCATTAAAGATTAGCTGTTAAAGTTAATAGATTCATTGCAAATCAAACAAACACACTTCCCTTTGTGTTAATTTTCCCACAATGACTGAAATTTTTGACACTCCCTTGCTATTTTCCGTCTTTTTGGTTCTGCCATGTTTAATCAACCGAAGTTTTTCTTAATCTTGCTCACCAATGCTTTCTCATTGCCCCTTCTAGCTCTTTTAAGTCCTGTTTTAATATGGTAAAGTGAAAGAACTATGGTGCAGAGCGTCATGTAAATGCTCTCTGTGCAGAATGCCATGTAAATATTCTCTGAACGTATACTATTTTTCTGTCATACATCTACTCCAAATTTATCTCCAAGCATCATATTTTCTCCTACCCCCATTAAATGTTTTCCCAAATTGTCTATTCCTTTCCTTCTCCAATACCAAAGTAAAGAAGAGAGAATTTTGATAATTTTTTCTGAAATATTCACCCACTTGGTTCATTTCCCAATACCAGGTCAAGTATAGCCTCTCCAATTTAAATAAAATATTCAAAAAAAAGTATAGCCTTTCCTCTAGTTATCTACATATTGAGTCAGAAGACCTTCCTGACCACACTTAATAAATTATTCTCCATCTAATCCATTCACTCTAAAGGTAGTTTCAACCAGCATTTGGAAAATTGAAATCATCCATCACTACAGCCTTATTCTTTTTGTACATTTCAAGAATTTGCCTCACTATCTGTTTTTCAATGTCCTTGTTACTGTGGGGGGAGTCTATAATAAACATCCAGTTAGGGTTATTGTCCCCTTCTTGTTCCTGACTTCTACCTACACAGACTCAGTGGTCAATCCCTCCACTACTTCCTCCTTTTCTGCAGCTATGACAATATCCTGATCAGCAATGCCACTCCAATACATTTTTTTACTCCCCCTATAACTGTCCTTTTTGAAATATCTAAAGCCCAGCATGTTCATCAGCCATTCTTGCCTGAAATAGCCAAGTCAGTAATGGCCACAATGTCATAGTTCCACATTTTGACCCACACTCTAAGTTCATCTGCTCTATCCTTAATGCATTAAAGTACATCTATTTCATCTCATCCAACTTACTGCATTTTATGTTCCATCCACTTAATGTCCTTCTACAGTCACCCTACACATAGCATCTTCTTTTCTTTGGCTTGGCTTCGCGGATGAAAATTAATGGAGGGGTAATGTCCACGTCAGGTGCAGGCTTGTTTGTGACTGACAAGTCCGATGCAGGACAGGCAGACACGGTTGCAAGGGAAAATTGGTTGGTTGGGGTTGGGTGTTGGGTTTTCCTCCTTTGTCTTTTGTCAGTGAGGTGGGATCTGCAGTCTTCTTCAAAGGAGGTTGTTGCCCGCTGAACTGTGAGGCGCCAAGATGCGCGGTTTGAGGCGATATCAGCCCTCTGGCGGTGGTCAATGTGGCAGGCACCAAGAGATTTCTTTAGGCAGTCCTTGTACCTCTTCTTTGGTGCACCTCTGTCTCGGTGGCCAGTGGAGAGCTCGCCATATAACACGATCTTGGGAAGGCGATGGTCCTCCATTCTGGAGTCGTGACCTACCCAGCGCAATTGGATCTTCAACAGCGTGGATTCGATGCTGTCGGCCTCTGCCATCTCGAGTACTTCGATGTTAGGGATGAAGTCGCTCCAATGAATGTTGAGGATGGAGCAGATACAACGCTGGTGGAAGCGTTCTAGGAGCCGTAGGTGATGCCGGTAGAGGACCCATGATTCGGAGCCGAACAGGAGTGTGGGTATGACAACGGCTCTGTATACGCTAATCTTTGTGAGGTTTTTCAGTTGGTTGTTTTTCCAGACTCTTTTGTGTAGTCTTCCAAAGGCGCTATTTGCCTTGGTGAGTCTGTCTACCCTTTCACCAAATGCAAACAGAAGTCTTATATGTAGTAGAAGTTTTCCATCTGGCCACATTTCTATTCCTTGACAAATGGAAATGAAAAATAAATCTGAGTTGTTGTGGTGTAGAAGTACAATATGCATCCATTATCTGTAGTTCATAAATTAGAAGATGTGGGGGTGGGTGAAATTGGAAAAGACAATTTAAGGATGAGGATAGCATCTAATTTTTCAACTTGGCCATCGTAACCTCCTCAAGACTATGTCCTTGGCTGCCCCCTCCATAGGATTAAGACATGCAACTATGCCAGAACCTCCCCACCAGATCCTGCTGGCTCTTTGTGCAGCAACTTGCACTGAATGAGACAATAAAGTGCATCATTGTGCAGTGTGTATAAGGTTATCATGGGTGAATAGTTGGGGGTTGTTCCAATTCTGAGGCAAAGACAAAGACATTATTCCTAAACATGTAATGGACTACACATGAATGGATTTATAGATGTGAGCCCTGGGTGATATTTTTGGGTGGTGTGTATCACTGGTATGGTATGTGGTGAATTAAGCAATGGTACAATTGATTAAATAAGTACTTTAAGGATGTATTAATTGATGGTTACTTGTGCAAAGTTATCTCTTGTGGAACTGAATTCTTGACTTCTGGTATCTTTATCCAATACCTTTTGACTATGTTCCCATATACAGAAAAACATAAATATTCAGTAATACAGGAAAATCCCTGGTATCCGACACTTATGGGAATTGGTAGATGATGGATATGTGTGTTTTCTGGTTGCTTGAGACTTATTTTTACAATGTCTAACCAATATATATGCATTAAGAAAAATCAGTTTAAAAGTCAAAAATACTATTACATTGAACAAACTTTACTTGCATGGATATACCATAAATATTCGTGTATAATGCGACACCCCCCCCCATTTTTGAGGGGAAAAAGGGGGAAAAATTTTACCATGTTTAATATGACCCCCTCCCCTCACCCTCCTGAGTCACGCTACCATATCTCCGGCCGCTCGCCTGCCCGCCTGAGTCGCGCTTCCGTTTCTCATGACCCCCCTCCCCTCTCCTGCCTGAGTCACGTTGGCGTCTCTCATGAACCCCCTCCTCTCACCCGTCCGAGTCGAATTGGCGTCTCTCACGACCCTCCCCTCACCCACCTGAGTCACGCTGGTGTCTCTCTCACAAACTCCCCCTCCCCTCACCCCTCACCCGCCGAGTCGCATTAGTGCATCTCACGACCTCCCCTCCCCTCGGCCGCCGGAGTCGCGCTGCCGCTTGCCCGCCCGAGTCACACTGCCGCTCACCTGCAGAAAAGTAAAAAAAAAAAATTTTACTCTCGAGTATAATGTGACCCCCCCCTATTTTTGAGGGGAAAAAGGGGGAATTTGTTTTCCGCATTATACATGAATATTTATGGTATATAGGACCATCGCCTTCCCAAGGTCGTATTATATGGCGAGCTCTCCACTGGCCACCGTGACAGAGGTGCACCAAAGAAAAGGTACAAGGACTGCCTAAAGAAATCTCTTGGTGCCTGCCACATTGACCACCGCCAGTGGGCTGATAACGCCTCAAACCGTGCATCTTGGCGCCTCACAGTTTGGCGGGCAGCAGCCTCCTTTGAAGAAGACCGCAGAGCCCACCTCACTGACAAAAGGCAAAGGAGGAAAAACCCAACACCCAACCCCAACCAACCAATTTTCCCTTGCAACCGCTGCAATCGTGTCTGCCTGTCCCGCATCGGACTGGTCAGCCACAAACGAGCCTGCAGCTGACGTGGACTTTTTACCCCCTCCATAAATCTTCGTCCGCGAAGCCAAGCCAAAGAAAAAAGAAAAAGAATAACCTTAAAGCATTTTACTTTATTTTCAGTCACATTCTTTGAAATAATTTTACCATCACTGCATTTGTACATTCCTCCCCTCCACGGAGGTGCCCAAAAGATGAACAATGACATTATAGATATTTAACCCTTTCTCCCAAGTTTACAGATAAAACCTTAGACAAGGGTGACTCTTACAAATCAAGGATAAGGAAACACTTTAAGAGAGTCACCCAATGACAAACAGCATCAACCAGCTCTTCAACCTGGGCGACACCATTATTCAAACAGCTGCTACGAGCAAAGCATGACCAAGGCACTCCACTGAATATTTGCTCCCATCTTCACCAAAGTTTTATGCGTCACTTTTACTTTTCACAATTTTAAACTTGCATTTTTTAACCTATTATTTAATTCTTATTTATTTTAATTTTTTAATTTATTTTCCTATTTTTTTGCCGATTGCTTGAATTCCAGATACATGTACATAATATGCAAAACAAGAGTCCTTAAATGAGTCTATGATTAAGCCTGTTATTTAGGAGTCTGATGATCGAGGGGTAAAGGTTCCATTATTGTCACATAATACTACATTTAGAATGTAACATGTATGAAATTCTTTAACTTTTGTCTACTGTAAGGGAGAAAGTCACCACTTTGTCCAGCATCCCTCACAGAAACCTATAGCACCTGGTGTTCCTTGGCAGTCTCCCCTCCAAGTACTGACCAGGCCTAAGACAATCACTGGCATATTCCAGCTATTAGGCTTCTGATGATCAACTGTACCTGAACCTGGTGAAGTGAGCCTTGTGGCACCTATACGTTATTCCTGATGGCATTAGAAAGAACAGAGCATGTTCTGGGTGGATGTGGACACTTGATTGATGATTGCTCCTGCTCTCCAACAGCAGTGTTCCAAGAAGATTTTCTCTATGGTTGGGAGACTGTTAGCTGTGATGTAATGGCTGTGTTCACTACCTTTTGCAGGGCTTTCTGCTTAGAAGTATTTGTAACCCTGTACCAGGCTGTGATGCAGCCAGTCAGCACACTTTCTACTACACATCTGTAGAAGTTTGCCAAGGTTTCTGATATAATACCAAACCTACGCAAACTCCTGAGGAAGCTGAGGTGCTTTCTTCATTATAATATTAGTTTGTTCAGGCCAGACAGGTGCTCCAAGATGATGACTCCCAGAAATTTAAATTTGTTCACCCTCTCCCCCTCGATCACCCAATGATCACTAGATCATACACCTCTGGTTGTCGCTTCCTAAAATCTACAATCAGCACCTTGGTTTTGGTGACATTGAGTGAGAGATTGTTGTTAGTACGCTATTTAGCCAAGTTTTCAATCTCCGTCCTGTATGCTAACTCATCACCCATTTTTATAGAGCTCACTACTGTAGTATCATCAGAAAATTAGTAAATGGTGCTGTTGTTGTTTTGAGCCACCTCGTTTTGCAGCAAGTAGAGCAGGCGTTTATGTATGCAGTGCTGTGGTGATACAATTACAGCACTATGGCATGATTATTTAAATATTTTTATAGCTTTCATCTCTATAGCCCTGTATACAAATTCATTTTTTCTCAAGTTCTTTTATTATCATGTTTACCAAGATGCAGTGATAAAGGTTGTTTAGCAAGCAGACAGATTAGACATCTCATACATAATACAGTTTAAGACACAATACAGAAGTGCATTGTTACAGAGTGAGATCAGTTGCTATGGAGTAAAGACATCATAATTTTATAATTCTGAAAATCATTCTGTAGGAAAGAAACTGTCCTTGAATTTGTTTAGTGTGAATAAAAGCTCTCACGACTGGAGGGGGAACAAATGCTTATATCAGCTTATAACTGAGAGGATAGGGTCTTACAGTGATCTTCAGAGGGACTCCGGGTTTAGGCAGGAAACCAGGGTTATATATGGGTAAATGAGGGTGGAGCCAGCCATCAGTATAACATACCACCAGTGAATCTCAGTTCACTGCATTCACCCCTTCCTGCAGAATTTAGGGTATGTGGATGAAGACAGAGAACATTGATTCAGAAAAAAAAATACAGTTAGTTACAAATTTAAGTGGTCTGGGGGTCTGGAGATCCTGGTGGAGTCCCTAAGCATGGGAGGGCCTTGGGCTCCTTGAGTCTTCTGGTCTCCTTGTGGGGGAGGAGTGTTAGGCAGGGTCACTGGCTCTATGGTGGAGAGGGATGCACTTCCCTCCTAAACCGGATTCCCTTGCTCGGGGGTGGTGGGAATGAGCTCCATGGCTCGCAGGGCACTTGAGGCAACGGACACTCTGTTCTGGCAGGTGCCATGTCCTTGATGGAGATGGTGTCCTCCCTGCCATCTGGATACTCCGCATAGGCGTACGTGGGATTGGCATGGAGCAGTTTTACCCTTTCCACCAGGAGGGGTCAGTCTTCCTTCTCCTCACATGTTTCCTGAGAATGGAGTTGTAAGCAAGGTTGGGAGTGTAGTTCCCAATGGTGACCTTCTTTCTAAATTGAATAGGAGCTCATGAGGAGTAGTGTTGGTCGCTGTACATAGTAGTGACTGGATAGAATGGAGTGCCATAGGAACGACTTCCTCCCAGCGTGAGTCTGGAAGGCCTCTTGACTTCAGGGCCCATTTGATAGCCTTCCAGACTGTGACATTTTCCTTTTCAATCTGCCCGTTCCCCTGGGGGTTGTAGCTTGCAGTCCTGCTGGATGCAATGCCCCTCATCAGCAGGTACTGATGTAGCTCATCACTCATAAAGGATGATCCCTGGTCGCTATGAATATAGCCAGGATACCCAAACAGGGTGAAAATGGAATCTAGGACCTTTATGACTGACAAAGTGGACGTGTCTGGATACAGAATGGCGAATGGGGAGCAGGAGTACTCATCAGTGATAGAGAGGAAGAAAGTGTTCCCGTTATGGAGGGGAGAGGTCCCTTAAAATCGACACTGAGCTGTTTGAAGGGCCTGAATGACTTGATCAGGTGCGCCTTTGCAGGGTGGTAGAAGTGCAGCTTTCACTCCACGCAGACTTGGCAAGACCTGGTCATGTCTCTTACATCTTCCATGAAGTAGGGCAGATTGGACAAAAGAGCCATGCGGGTAACCCCTGGATGGCAGAGCTCATTATGCAGAGACCATAGTTGGCCGGTGTGTGCAGAGGCACAGCTTCCTCTGGATAAGGCATCTGGAGGGTCATTAAGAGCTCCTGGCTGATAGGCAATGTCATAATTGTAGGTGGGGAGCTCGATCCTCCACCTACCAATCTTGTCATTCTTGATTTTGCTCCTCTTGACATTATTAAACATTGCAAGCAACAGAGCACTGGTCAGTGAGGTGCATAAATTTCCTGCCAGCAAAGTAGTGTCTCCAGTGCCTCGTGGCTTCTACAATGGCTTGAGCCTCCTTTTCCACAGAGGGGTTCCGGAGTTAGTGGCCTTGCAATGTCCAAGGAAAAAAATGCAACTGTCCTGCCCAACTGGTTGAAGGTAACGGCCAGGGCTACGTCCGAAGCATCGCTTTCCACTTGGAAAGGTACATCTACGACGTGCATGGCAGCTTTCGCAATGTGATTTTGGTGGTAGTTAAAAGCTGTTTGGGCTTCAGCCGAGAGGGGATAAATAGTGACTTTTAAGAGAGGGTGAACCTTATTAGCATATTGAGGCATCTCTTCAAAGCCTTTGTGGTCCTGGGATGGGGAGCTCCAACAGGGGGCACATCCTATTGGAATCAAGGCCAACGATATTGAGCAGTATCGTGTCTCTTCAATCACTGGCCTGAAAGCTGCTTATCACCAGCTGCCAATCCATTCCAAGGAACGTCCATAGACTGCATTTGAGGCTAACGGTCGTTTCTATCAATCGCGGAGGCTCCCTTTCGGTATTACTAATGGGGTTTCTATCTTCCAGAGGCAGATGGACAGAATGGTGGATGAGTATGGGTTGAAGGCTACCTTCGCCTACCTCAATAATGTCACCATCTGTGGCCATACCTTGGAAGACCATGACGCCAAGGATAGCTAAAGTTATGTGAGGTTCAGAGCTTTTGCTGTATGGAGAAACAGGAAGATAGAAACCCCGTTAGTAATACTGAAAGGGAGCCTCCGCGATTGATAGAAATGACCGCGATTGATAGAAATGACTGTTAGCCTCAAATGCAGTCTATGGATGTTCCTTGGAACGGATTGGCAGCTGGTGATAAGCAGCTTTCAGGCCAGTGATTGAAGAGACCCGATACTGCGCAATATCATTCACCATGTCTGAAATTCGAGGGAAGGGGTATGTGTCCAGGAGCTTGGACCTATTAATGGTTTGGCTATAGTCAATTACTAACCTGGTCTCGTACCCTTTTACCACTACCACTTGTATTTTCCACTGGCTGGTGCTAGGTTCGATGATACCTTTATCAAGCATATGCTGTGTTTCAGACTGTATGAAATCTCGGTATGCTGTGCTGTACTTCCTGCTCTTGGTAGCAATACATTTGCAGTCAGAGGACAGATTCGGGAAGAGAGAAGGGGGGGTGTCGATATTTAGTGTGGAAAGGCTGCATGGAAGTTCTGATATTAGAGACCCTCAGTTTCAAACTGTTATGGAGGGAGGGGACCAGAATACTCCAATGTCACGCTTTTAAGGTGACACAGGAAGTCCAAACCCAACAACACCAGAGCACTCAATTCATCAAGTATATATAAGCAAAATTTGCAGAATTCCCCCCATTTCAAACGTCAGATGTACTGTACAATGTTGTTGAATACCTGTAGAGTGCAACTGAGATGCAAGGAATTGCAATAATTGTAAGGATACATCTTTAGGTTATATTCTTGCACAGTCCGTGAGTCTATGATGCTTTCAGTGGAGCCTGTGTCGATTAAGCATTTAGTGGAATGTTCATTTACCTTCACAGTCATTATGGAGTTGCTGAGCTGGTGAGATCTATCCTGATCTAGAACTATCGAGACTAGGATGCTGGAGACTCCATACTCCTCACTCAAGTGGCCCCCACCATCCTGGGTTGCCTATGGTTAAGATGGCGTCAACCTTGTGGTATGGCAAGATGGCCACCCTCCTTCCTCCTCTGACAAGTTTGAATTTGATTGGCGGCAAGATGGCCACTGAGCCTTTTTGTGTCATTTCCTCACTGCCACCCTCCATCAGCATTTAGCACAGCAAATGGGTTTGGGTGAATTTGGGACAGACAGTTTGGGGCTGGAGTCGGATCTGGGAGCAGTGCAGTCTGCAGACTTCCCCGGGCTTCCCTTCACCCAATGCCCTTTCTTGCCACAGTTGGAACACACTGAATCTTTAAACGGGCAATGCAATCAGGGATGCTGGCTCTTGCCGCAGAAAAAAGACTTCCTCGTGCAGGAACACTCACTAGCATGGGTAGTGGGAGCAGCCAGTCTTTGGAAGGGGTCACCTGGATGAGCGAGCTCAGTAGCTTCGAGATTGGCCTGTTCTAACGATCTGGCCAGTTATACGTAGCTAGCCAGGTCCTTCTTTCCCGACTCGAGCAGTCGCTGCCTCATGTACCTCGAGTGGACCCCCGCGACTAGAGTGTCCCAGATGTGTTCTTCACGAACACAGCCCATTGTCATTTCATACCCACACTTCTTGGCAAGCGTCCACAGATCCAACAGGTAGTTATCGACGGTCTCTCCTGGTCGATCGCAACGTAGAGCAAGTTGGTGCCTCACTAGGACTTCATTTTGCAACCTCAGGTACCAAGTCTTCAAAGTGTCAATGCCAGCAGCATAGGTAGTGCAGTCCCTGATGACTACATACCCTTTTGTTCCTATCCTCGAAACAAGTGCTGACTTTGAGTTAATTGGTGTGGAAGACATTTCTGGTCGTGTTCGGGTAGGCCTGGAAGTAGTCTAGCCATTATGTGAACTTGTCAGCCGTGTCGGGGGACAGAGGGTCTATCAGCAGCATATCAGGCTGAGTAGCGCTTCCATCATTTAGGGAATAAGCTAATGAATTTGTAGCGTGAATAAAAGCTACAGGAGGGAGAACATATGGTTTTATTGGTCTTATAGTAGACTTCAGAGGGATTCGGGGTTTAGGCAGGAAACCAGGGTTATATATGGGTAGATGAGGGTGGAGCCAGCCATCAGTATAACACACCATCAATCTGGTGGCAAGTGATCTTAATTTCATTAATCTTCCTCCTGAAGTGAGGGGAGTGAAGAGAAAGTGGCCAGAACAGGGAGAGTCTTTTAACGTGTTAATTGGTTTTCTAAAGCAGAAGGAGATATGAATGGAGTTAATGGATAGGAAGGGAAGTGTGATGGTCTGAGCTGCATTCACTGTCCTCTGCATTTTCTTGCAGTGTTAGGTGGAGTAGTGCCCATATCACATATTGATGCCCTCTGATACGATGCTTTCATCGGTGCATCTGGTGGAATTATTTAGGGATGTTTGAATTATGCCAAATTTCCTTAGCCTTTTGAGGAGTTAGAGACACTGGTGTACTTTCTTGGGCGGAGCAGTTTCCATACCACACAGTGATGCCCCCTGATAGGATGATTTCAACAGTGCATCTGTTGGAGTTATTCAGGGGTGTATGAGACTTGCCAAATTTCCTCAGGCTTTTGAGGAATTAGAGGCACTGGTGTATTTTCTTAGCCCATTGAGACATGTTGTTTCACAAAGGAAATGATGGTAATTTCTGGAAATCACAATTTCTGGAAATTCAGCCTAATTTGCAGGTCCTTTATTATTGTATTAAAATGGAAAATATTTAACTGGACTGTCTTAAATATAATTATATTTAAATACAATTTTATTAGGAATATGTAATGCAGTCAGTTGGGATTCACCAAAGGAAGAAGTAAAAAAGCAGATGAAAAAAAAGCACAAAAACAAACAGATTAATACCCTGATACAAATAAATTCAAGTTTATATCATTGTACACATGCAACCCATCGAGGGATAATGGGGGATGAAAAGCAACTCAATTTTGTAAAAACCAAAGAAAAATAACATTACATTGATCTTGCCAGCAATCAAGCTTATTCACTCATTTGAGTTCAGTTCATTCTGCTCATGGGTTTTTGAAATAAGGTGTGTCCTGGGAGCAATCCATCTAATCTTAAACTCTCTGAGGCCAATTAATGTATGCCTTGCTTAACTGGAAGAAGGACTGATTACTGAAGCATGACAGTTGTAATCTTCAAGGAATTGTGTAATGTGCTTGGAATCTGGTGTTCTGTTTCTCAATCTGTCCTATCGTCATCCACAGTGTTAGGTGGAGTAATTCCCATATCACATATTGATGCCCTCAATATGTGATATGTGACAGGGGAGAAAAATGTTGAAATGATACTTTCTATTTCAGAGAAACAACATAACATTTCAAATTATTATCAATCATAATGGAAGAAATTGAATCACATCAAAATTCCAAATGCAAAAGAGAATTTGTATAGAATGGTAGATACAACATTTAAAGAAACTTAGTGAGATAATATTTAAGTTACTGATGCTCCTATGTAAATATCATTATGCATCAACAAGATTTGATTTCCACTGAGAATGTAATCGACCTAATACTGGAAAAGTATAAAGCTAAAATGGCACCTGAGTGTGATTTTCAAAAGGTTTTCAGCTTATTCATGCTTGATCTTTGAAATAGTATCAATATTGGAAATGCTAGATTTGTCCCATGACATAAAACCCAGTGCATAATGATTATTTTGTGGCCGGTCTGCTACGAAGAAACACACACACACACTCTCTCGCAGTGTGGGAGGTTAAGCTCTGCCTTTATTGAGGCTGGAAATGCAACTTTTATACAATTGGAGTTCCTGCTGTTTAGTTGATTCCTGGCCACGGGAATATTCTTGCATATGAATACCCTTTTTCCTAGCCTCGTGTTGCTCTGTTAGCGGGGCAGCCTGGCGCCACTTTAGGGCTGTCCTCCCACCCCCCAGAACCAGTGCTACAGTTCATTAGTGTCCGTGGATGCAGTCCCCAATGTCTTTGGAGATCTGCCTCTGTGTTAAGGTGCTGGCGTTTCCACAGGTTGTGTCGGGTCTGTGTGTGCCAGCTTGAACCTGTCTGCAGCGAAAACCTCTGGTTTGCCACTGATGTCCAACTCGAAGGTGGCCCATTGTACCAGACAACTCAGAAGAGCCTTCTGCAGCAGTGGACAGTGTGGCCCTCTGCGCACGAACACGTACACACAGTCTTTGAGGTCTTTGGAGTTGTTGAACTTGGCTTATCCGTGTCTGGAGGGTGAGATCTGAACCAGGTTACCGACCTTTTCACGCAGCTTATCCAAGAAGGTGGTTGTATTCTCCTGTTGACCACTGGCCAGTGGGACAAAATCCACAGAGACCATGAGTAGCATTCTGTAGATGAGCTTGGCAGAGGATACGTGGAGGACTTCTTTTGGTGCTGTACGAATGCCCAGCAGTTCGTTTGTCCACCAAGTTGGGGTCCTTGAGTCTGTTCATAAGGGTGGCCTTGAGGTGCCTGTGGAAGCACTCCACAGGACTGCAGGTGGTATGCTAACATGTGTAGCTGACCGCCTCACAGGTTGGCAATGTCGGTCCACAGGCTGGAGGTGAATTGTGTGCCTCTGTCAGAGGTTATGTGGTATAGTAGTCCAAACCTTGCGACCCAGAACAAGAGGAGTTCCTTGGCACAGAACCTGGTGGATGTGTCAGCCAGGGGGATTGATTCTGGCCACCAGGTAAAGCAGTCGACCACCATGAACAGGTAGTAGAGACTGGTAAGGGCCCTACTATGTCCATGTTGGCTTTAAAGGCTGTGGGAGAACGTTGGTGTGCTACCGTACCTTAGCTGCTTGGCACTGCTTACATGTCTTGGCCCACCTGCTGACTTGTTTCCTCAATCCATGCCTCGTGTACTTGCTGGCAACCAACTGGACCATAGTCCTAATCGATGGATGTTTCAGCTGTGGATGGAGTTGAAAACTCATCGCCTCCATAGTGTTGGGATGATAGGTCGAACCTGTCCAGTGGCCATGTCGCATAGGAGGGTAGTGTTACCTGTGCCGACTGAGATGTCCTGAAGCTGCAGCCCCATGACAGTGGTCCTGTACTGAGGCATCTTGTCATCCTGCTGCTGTGCCTCCACCCGTTGGCCAGTGTAGATGCTCGGTCTTGACAAGGCGTCCACAACTACCTTATCTTTTCCAAAGATGTGCCTCATGTCAGTGGTGTACTCCGAGACTCAAGACAAGTGCCTCTGCTGGCAAGCCAACCAGGGATCAGCAACTTATCCAGTGTGTATGTGGTCCATGAAAGCCTTTCCCTCAAGGAAGAACCGGAAGTGGTGGATGGCTAAGTACAGTGCTAGTAGCTCTCTATCGAAAGCACTGTACTTTAGTTCCAGGGGCCACAGATGCTTACTGAAGAAAGCTAGCGGATGCCAACTTCTTTCTATCTGCTGCTCCAGAACTCCGCCAATTGCTGTTCCTAAGGCATCGACCATGAGGGCTGTGGGTATGTCTGACCAGGGGTGGGCCAGGAGTGCATCATTAGTTAGGGCTTCCTTCGTTTCCATGAATGCTTGTGCGGAATTGTCGTCCCAGGTCAAGTCCTTTGCCTTGCCGGTCATCAGGGTGAAAAGTGGGGGAAATCACTCGAGCAGCTGCAGTGATGAACCTGTGATAAAAGTTGATCATCCCTACGAACTCCTGTAGTCATTTGGTCGTACTGGGCCTCAGGAAGTTGCAGATGGCCTCCACCTTGCTGGTTAGTGGTATGGCCCAGGAAGTCAATTGTGCTGAGTCAGAACTGGCATTTGGCCAGGTTGATAGAAAGGCTGAACTCAAGTAGGCAATTATAGAGGTTTTAAAGGTATTGTAGATGTCCCTGCCGGGTTCTGCTCGCCACCAGAATGTCACCTAAATAGACAAAGGTGCCGACCAGGTCTTGGGCCACCGCATCAATGAGCCTGAATGGCATCCTCGGGAACTCGAACAGCCCAAATGGAGTGATGATGGCCGACTTGGGGATGTCAGGGTGCACCATGATTTGGTGATACCTTCGCGCCAGGTCCACTTTGGTGAAGATTGTCACTCCATGTAGATTTGCTGCAAAGTCCTGGATATGCGGCACAGGGTAACGATCTGGAGTGGTGGCCTCGTTGAGCCAGTGGTATTCACTGCACAGTCTCCAGCCCAGAGATTCTTTAGGCACCATGTGCAGGGGAGAAGCCCATGGACTGTCCAACCACCGAATGATGCCTAACTCTTCAAGCTTGCAGAACTCCTCCTTGGCCAGTCGAAGCTTCTTCAGGGGAAGTCGTCTCGCCCTTGCATGGAGCAGTGGACCTTTGGTAAGGATGTGATGCCTGACGCCATGTTGAGCCATCTCCACCATGAACTGAGGGGAAAGGATTGCCGGGAACTCGGCTAGCACCTTGGAGAACTCGTCTTCTGAGCTATGGATGGAAACCAGATGCAGTGCCGGGAGCCTAGCACCCCTCAGTGTGAAGGTTTGGAAGGTCTCCGTGTGTACGAGTCTCTTGCCCTTAAGGTCCACTAGGAGGTTGTGGGCCCACAGGAAGACCACTCAAAGGAGTGGTTGTTCCACTGCAGCGAGCGTGAACTCCCATGAGAAGTGACTGCCTCCGAACTGCAGCTCGGCCATACAAATGCCATAGGTCATATGCTGCTGTTGTTGGCAGCCCTCAATGTGGGGCCTGCTTGCCTGCATCTAGTGTCCAAACCTGTCGGGGGCATCACGCTGACCTCCGCTCCTATATCCACTAAGGAATGTCTTCTGGACAGGCAGTCCCATACATACAGGAGGCTCCCTTGATGGCCAGCTGCAGCAGCCATCAGTGACGGCTGGCTTTGTTGTTTCCCTGAAACTCCCATTGTGACTGGCATTGGTGGGCCTTGGTGACCCATCTTTGGTGGTAGAAGCACCATCTCTCCTTGGACTCTTGCTTGCTGCTCATTTCCCGGGCCTGCCTTGGTCTGGTTGCAAGACCTGTTGATGAGCCCCATGGGAGCCGAGCTCTTCTGTTTCTGCTTCCACATAATGTCCCCCCATGCTGCAACTTTCCGGGGGTCACTGAAATCCGTGTAAGCCAGGAGCAGTTGGATGTTCTCGGGCAGCTGCTCCAAGAATGCCTGCTTGATCATGATGCCAGATCGTGGTCTCCCAGGAGGTCCAGCATCTTGTTCATGGAGCACTGACAGGAATCTGTCCCCTAGCCCATCCAGGAGGAACAACCGTGCCCCTCTCTCTCGCTGCAAGAGTCTGAAGGTCTCGGTCAATAGCTCTTTGAAGGCAGTGTAAGTGCTTTCCAATGGTGGCCTGTGGGTGAAGTTGGCCATTCTGTCTGCAGTCTCTGGATCCAGGGCGCTGACCACATGGAAGTACTGTGTGGTCTCAGGTGTGATGCCCCAAATCTGGAACCGGGTCTTAGACTGGTTGAACCACACGCTAGGTTGAACTGTCCAGAAGATCAGGAGCTTGAGGGCAACTATGCTGATTGCTGCTTTGTTATCCATCGCTGGGTTTAAATTCCGTCTAAACCATTGGGGTCACCAATTGTAGCCGTCTGCTATGAAGGAACACACACACACTCTCAGTGTGGGAGGTTAAGCTGTGACTTTATTGCGACAGCATCGAGTCCACGCTGCTGAAGATCCAGCTGCGCTGGATGGGTCACGTCTCCAGAATGGAGGACCATCGCCTTCCCAAGATCGTATTATATGGCGAGCTCTCCACTGGCCACCGTGACAGAGGTGCACCAAAGAAAAGGTACAAGGACTGCCTAAAGAAATCTCTTGGTGCCTGCCACATTGACCACCGCCAGTGGGCTGATAACGCCTCAAACCGTGCATCTTGGCGCTTCACAGTTTGGCGGGCAGCAGCCTCCTTTGAAGAAGACTGCAGAGCCCACCTCACTGACAAAAGGCAAAGGAGGAAAAACCCAACACCCAACCCCAACCAACCAATTTTCCCTTGCAACCGCTGCAATCGTGTCTGCCTGTCCCGCATCGGACTGGTCAGCCACAAACGAGCCTGCAGCTGACGTGGACTTTTTACCCCCTCCATAAATCTTCGTCCGCGAAGCCAAGCCAAAGTGATTGAGGCTAGAAATGCTCCTTTTATATAGTTGGAGTTCCCACCGTTTGGTTGATTGGCTGACATCAGCTGCTTGAATAACAAAAACGGGATTCCCACCTGTGGGAACATTCTTGCATATGAATACCTTTCTTCCCCAGCCTCGTGTAGCTCTGTTAGCTGGGCAGCCTGGCCAGTGCCACTTTAGGGCTGCTGGCCTTGTACTGCCCAGCTTCCAACTGCGCTGGTTCGCCATGCTAGAGGTCGCGTTAGTGAATTATGCCGCTGTTTATTACCGCACATTGTGCCAGCCCGATCTGCCACAATTTGTACATTATTGAAGATTGCATGAACACATCAGCACCTTTGCCAGTTTTAAGTGACAAATCAAATATCTGAAACTTAATTTTAAATGTTCAATTTGAATACTAGAGGAATTTCAGAATATGCAAAGTTTTAAAAAAAAATCTAACATGCATCTGGTGGTTCAAAGGGATGCAAAGAACAAAAGGTGTCACATTCAAACAACCATAAAATAAATTTTGAAATTCAAAGGATGACAATGAAAAGAAGAAAGATTTGACACAAAGGTAATAGAATTATTTTATTCAACCAATAAATTAATACTCTGTACAGTCTCCTGTGAAGTCATTACAAAGAATATTGAGAGGGAGTTGAACAGGTAACTGATATCATAATCCACTCTTTTATATCTAAATGGTAGTTCTATGATTCATTAATAATAGTGAAACTTAAATCAATGAATGGCAGAACATGTTTTTTTTTAAATTACTCCTTTTTAAATTTAGACATACAGCACAGTAACTGACCATTTTAGCCTATGAGTCTGTGCCACCCAATTAACCTACATCCCTGGTCCATTTTGAATGGTGGGAGAAAATTGGAGCCACTAGGGAAAACACGCGCAGACACGAGGAGAATGTGCAAACTCCTTACGGACAGCGCAGGATTTGAACCCTGGTCCCGATCGCTGGCAGTGTAAAGGCATTGCGCTAACCACCCAATTGTTCATAGCTATGAAACTTTAAAATGTCAAAAGATTTTTTCTTTTGTTTTTTTTTCTCCAACTAGAAGAGATTGGTCTATTTGAATAATCACAATGTATATCTCAATATTAGAATATGAGGTGAAATTCTCAAGGATTTTACACTTTTTTGATAATTATAAGACAATGTATAATTTATATATAAACTCATATTCTGATTTGCATTATTTAAAAACTATATAATTAATATCTTAACAATATATACATGTAATATTTCTCTCTATCAAATGAATAAAAATGTTTTAAAAAGAAAAGGAAAAACAGTACTAATGTTCTTCTTTGGCTTGGCTTCGCAGACGAAGATTTATGGAGGGGTAAATGTCCACGTCAGCTGTGTAAATGGATATGGGTTGGCAGGTGAATGTGGTGAACTGAAGAATCTACTTCCATCCTGTATCTCTTTATGACTGACTCTAATATTGCCATTTCACGTTGACCTCGAGTGGAAGTTTGGAAGCACCTATCAGTCTACAAGTTTCAAGTTTACCTGCACCTTCATATACCTTATTCATATTAAACAACCTCAAAAAGTGATCTCATGATTAGATTTTATAGTCTATATTTGAAATGCTATCTTAATTCAAACTCCTCATAAAGGAGCAGAATGATAAATTGTGCAGCGCATATTAGAATAATTACATTCCGGTTTATAACCACAGGAGCAATTAACTAACCAATACCACAGTAGGGGGGTGGAAGAGATCTGAGCCTGAGGTCCTGTTCACCCAGGGAATAATTGCCTCACCTTTATGGCCACTGCCTGGCTTACCAAGCAGGAAGTCACTGCAAATGGCCTCTCCTACATTCCTGCATCTGTAGCAACACCTTCTCATCAGTGTCCCCAGTTTTCACTGAGTTTTCTATGTCATGGTGCGACCAAGTGTCCGGCGCTAAAACTGGACAAGACAATATGTGCTGGGCATCACTCAGGTGAGTAAGACACCCTGAAGGTATTTCTGTTGCACCAAGATATAGTCTTTGAGGTGCCAATGCTTGGACCAAGGATGCTTGCAGGTTAGCCTTGATTGGCAGTCAACCTAAGAGAAAGGCAACTCTGATTTCAAACCCGGGCAGATGGGGCTTGTTAGCCTTGTCAAGCCATCCATCTAGGAGAAGGACACTTTGACATAACACCCATGACCTGAGGACCTGGCTGTTACCATCCCAGCGTGCTGGGCCATAGAAGACAAACCTCAGGTATAAAGAGTGAGGCAAGTACTGCAACTCTGCACTCAAACTAAAAAATCAATTGAGCAGGCTCAAAGGACATTCCAACGTCTTTGACCATCCTCCCCGACCATTCATTAAGCCCTGCAGTGATGGGGAAAAGGATGAAAGTGGCAGGTGGAAGATGACACTGGAAGCCGCAGTTCTGATCCTGCATGCAGGAGGTTCAGATGTATGGGTTGTCTGATGCTGATCCCAGAGACGACAACATTATACGGCAGCACTTGAACAACCAAGCAGCCTCTCTAGGGACAGCACTGCTTAATCCATATAGAAAGGGGCCTAAAATAAGTGGCCTAACCAAAGTTTGTTTCCATTTCCCCCAGTTGGCTAGCCGCAGTCAACAGGAATCCTCAAATGCGGTTGAACAATAAAAAAAAAAGATGCACACCTGCCTCACATGGTGTGCAAGGATTAAAGCTCGCATGCTGTAAGAACAGAACCATGTTCGATATAGCAGATAGTAGTCAACCAGATGGACTCTCCGCTTTAGTTGCACATGAACTTTCAAGATTGAATATTGACAACACTGAAGTCCACTTCTCAGAAGAAAGCAGCCTTCAAGAAAATGGCACCGGCTATACCTTGTACTGGTCAGGCAAGCCAGAGACTGAGAAATGCCTTTCTGGCATTGGCTTTATGGTCAGGAATTCCATTGCCTCCAAACTTGTAAACCTGTCAATGGGTCACTCCAACTGCATTATCACCATGCACCTCCCACTTCGAACCAAGCAGCATGCCACACTCTTCAGTGTGTATTCCCTAGCTCTTCAAGCGATCCTGCAGAAAAAGATAAGTTTTACACTGATCTGTGCAATCTCATACAGAACACCCCTGCAGACAACAAGGTCATCATCTTTGGTGATTTCATGCCAGAGTAGGCCAATATCCTGAAGCCTGGAAAAGAGTACTTAGTAAACATGGTGTTGGAAGCTGCAATGACAACAGGCACCTTCTGTTAAAGTTTTGTGTGGCGCAGCAACTCACCATCACCGTCATCATCTTCCAGAAGAAAGACAGTCTGGAGAAAACTTGGATGCATCCTTGGTCCAAGCATTGGCACCTCAATAGACTATAGACTGGTGCAACAGAAAGATCTTCAGGATGTCTTACTCACCCGAGTGATGCCGAGCACATATCATTTTGTCCGCAACAAACTCAGTCTCCACTTCAAACCCAAGCCAAAGAGAGGATGTGCTCCAAGGAATAAGTTTAAAGTTGACAATCTCCAGTCAAATGAAGTGAAAGCTGACTTCCAGGTAAATCTTCAGTCAAAGCTTGAGGATCCCAGTTTCCCCACAGACCCCTCTCCAGAAGTACTTTGGGAACACAAAAAAACTAGCATCCTGCAGACTTCTGAAGAACTCCTAGGATTTTCCGCAAAGAAGAACTAAGACTGGTTCGATGAAAACAATCAGGAGATTCAAGAACTGCTGGAGTAGAAGAGATCTACTTACCAGACACATCTTGCCCACTGTCTTGTCTCAATAAGAAAACAACCTTCCACTTCATATGTAGCAATCTCCAGCGCAAGTTTCAAAAGATTCAGAACGTATGGTGGATCAACCTTGCAGAGAGAACTCAGCTTTGCACAAACACCAGTGACCACAGAGAGTTTTATGAAGCCCTGAAGGTGGTGTACAGTCCTTCACACCAGGTCCAGAATCCCTTGCACAGAGCAGGTGGTCAGGCGCTCTACACAGACAAGGCAACCACATGGACCGAGACTCAGCAATTCATCATATTTCCACAACAGCCTGAGAAAATAGAACTGGACAAGATTCCAACCCTAGAAGAGTCTGTCAAGGCCAGAGAGCAGCTGAGCAGGCAACAGGAGTCAATGGAATCCCACCAGAGGTTTGAAGCATGGGGGCCCAGTGTTGCACGCCAAACTTCATGAGTTCTTTGTCGGCTGCTGGGAACAAAGCAAACTACTACAGGACCTCTGTGATGCAGACGTCATCACCTTGTACAAGAATGAGAAAAAAGTCCAACTACCTCAGTCTGGCTACGCTGGGCAGGGCACGTCTCTAGTTTGGAGGATCCTCGCCTGCCCAAGATTATGCTGTACAGTGAACTCTCCATTGGCCATCATGACAGATGGGCTCCAAAAAAGAGGTACAAGGACTCCGGAGAAATCCCTTAGTGCCTGTTACATTGACCAGTGGTCTTCTCTAGCTGCAATCATGTGGCCTAGCATCACACCATTCACCAGTCTTGTTTCCTCCTTCAAGAATGCACACAGGGCTGGCCTTGAGGACAAAAGGAAATGAAGGAAGAACTGTGATAAAGCAGCAGCAAACCCAGAACAGAATTTCCCTTGTAGCCGCTGCAGCTGGGCATGTCTGTCCCACATTAACCTAGTCAACCACCAGTGAGCCTGCAGCAGACGTGGACAACCCCCTTCCTAAATCTTTGTTCATTAAATCATGCCATGAATACCGTAGGAGAAGCATTATTAACAATTCTGTATTTGATGGACGTCAACATTTCTCCAAGCTGACAAACCCACTAGGTGGTTGGTACAAAGCAATGCTTACCAAAGGTTTGCTGATGGCATCTCTGGTCTGCTCAATTACTAGATATCAGTGGGGGCTCTAATTACTTTATTTAGTTCCAGTATTTAAGGACTTGCAAGGTGGAAAAACCAACAGTGTCATCTACAAAAGCCATGATTTTGTGTGAAACACCATAATCGGGTCAAGAGTGTAGTTTAAGTTTAGTTATCATCCAATTGTACAAGTGCAACTCGACAAAACAGCATTCTCTGGTCCTCTATGCAAAACACTGCAAACGCACATGACATACTGTTAATACAAACAATTGATACAGATACACAGTATGTATACACAAATATTAAAATAAATAAATATTATTGTTAAGTCAATATAGTCACAGAGGGTTTATATGAGCAGTTCATCAGTTGTTCAGCAGTCTCTCTGCCCGTAGGAAGAAGCTGTTTCTCAGCCTGGTTGGATCTGGCTTTGATACTCTGAAATTTATTTCCCGATGGGAGTAACGAGAAGAGTGTGTGCTAATTTTGTGAACCCTCTTTAGACAACAATCCTGGTAAATCACATTGATGGGGAGACCCCAGTGACCCTTTCTACTGCTCTTATAGTTATTCCTTCTGATATTGTGAGTATTCTTGTCTCATTTGTTAAACTCTTGCTTTCTGCACTTTCATCTGGACCTTGTACCTAATGATTCAAAATTCCTTTATTGTCTTGTCATAGTACAGAACATGTAATATTACACAAAATACCCTTCTATAAAACAGACAGAGTCGTCATTAGTGTTGCCCAGTGCCCTTTACAGTACGAGACAAAGAAAAGCAAAGCAGAATTCCTTCAGAGTCACTGAGTGTCTATGGATTTGCCTCTAGTACTCCCACAGCCTCTGTCACTACACAGACTGCTGTTTAATCCATCGGAAACCCATGCTCCAAATCCAAACCTCCAACATGATTAGAAAGCCTTCAGGACCCTCAGCAACCTCCTAAATCCCGACTCAAATAACTGGTTCCCATGAGCTAGTCTCCAGCAACCTGCAACCCCTGCGGGTCCCCTGCTTGCAAGTTGCCCGTCGCCTGTGTGAGTCCCTCAGGTGCCAAGTCCCTCACAGATCTGCTGCCGTGGTCCAGTAGGGTTGTCTCCTCAGCTTCTCTGTCTCAACAGGGGGGGGGGTTCTCCCCAGTTATAATGCTAAGATCCTTCAACCCCTCGTGGTTGTTGTCAAGAACAGGTGCCATCATCCTTTTGCACAGACCATTGGTCCAGTATTTTACTTACAAACCCAGTCAGAGCCTTTAGCGGGCTGATTAATCCCAGCATTAGGACCAGGTGGTTGAGCCCTTTGGAGCAGCACTGTATCTCTGCTCCAGTGAGTCCACACCAGCGGCAGCGCTGTCGTTACAACAGTTCCAGCAGTGCCTCTATTAACAATATTTGAGCAGGTTCAATAGTTTAGGAGGAAGGCAAGAGAAAATTAGAAATAAAATTTTAGAAGTTGGTGTGATAATAAACACAGAAGGTTGCAGACTCTGTGGTGTAGTAAAAACACCTTGAAATGCTGGAGGAACAGTCAGTCTTTTCAGTATCTATAGGAGACAAAGATATATTGCTGATGTTTCAGGCCTAACCCTTCAAGAAATAGGCAGAATGAGCCAGAAGCAGGAAATCTCAGAATTCAGACAATGCTGGCTGGGGGAGGAATCCAGACCAACAAAAGGTGTTTATTGGCCAATGATAAAGGATGAGGATTTATCATGTTTGTATGAAAGGAAATGGAATGGTGAGGCAGAGCTGGGGTAAGAAGGGAGGGGCCAGAGAAGTCAATATTAATGCCATTAGGTTAGAGGGTGCCCAGTCAGAAGATGAGGTGTTGTTCCTCCAATTTGCAGGTGGTCTCAGTCTGGCAGTGCATGAGACCACCTGTCTCAAGGGAATAGGTTGGAGAATTGAAGTGGGTGGCCGCCACTGAGAGACCCACGCTATTGCAGCATAACCGTGATCTCAAAGCTTTAAGAGGCTTCAAGACAGCATATGAATAATATCACAATATTCAAACAAATATGGGAACCATACATGAAATACAATAGAGAAATCCTACCACGGACCTCCACCACCTAAAATTTCAGAAGGAGAAGACGACAAAATGAACTGACTCAGTCTATAAAAGTAAAAGACAAAAATTTCTGTTTATTTTTATTAAGTGACGACATTGTTTAACGGGTTTAATGTATCTTATAGATTGAACTTTGAATAAATGGGAAGGGGGGATGAGGGAGGGAGGGAAGGGAGGGGGATAAAGGGGAGAAAATGACACTATATATTCAAAAGAAAAATGTCTGTATGTATTTTGGTCAGTATGGTTTATAGTCTGAAAAATTTAAAATATCTCTCATGTGCAAGTAGCAGAGTTTTAATTTAATTTGGGTACCATGAGCCAAAAGGCTTGTTCCTAGCCTGTACTGTTCTATGTTCTTAAAGTAAGTGCTTTTTATATTTTCTGTGCATTTCTTTTCAGCCAAAATATGCCCTAAATCACATCAACCGAAAGTTGACACTGGAGCCAAAAGTAACTATTAATTCACGAATAGTGGTGGTTGGTGCTTCTGAAATTGGGATTTCCTTCCTGGAAACTTTGGTCTTCTGGTAATATAATTCTCCATTTTGAATTTTACATTTCTACATTTTGGTCTTCTGGTAATATAACTCTCCATTTTGAATTTTACATTTCTACATTTTGGTCTTCTGGTAATATAACTCTCCATTTTGAATTTTACATTTCTACATTTTGGTCTTCTGGTAATATAATTCTCCATTTTGAATTTTACATTTCTACATTTTGGTCTTCTGGTAATATAATTCTCCATTTTGAATTTTACATTTCTACATTTTGGTCTTCTGGTAATATAATTCTCCATTTTGAATTTTACATTTCTACATTTTGGTCTTCTGGTAATATAACTCTCCATTTTGAATTTTACATTTCTACATTTTGGTCTTCTGGTAATATAATTCTCCATTTTGAATTTTACATTTCTACATTTTGGTCTTCTGGTAATATAATTCTCCATTTTGAATTTTACATTTCTACATTTTGGTCTTCTGGTAATATAACTCTCCATTTTGAATTTTACATTTCTACATTTTGGTCTTCTGGTAATATAATTCTCCATTTTGAATTTTACATTTCTACATTTTGGTCTTCTGGTAATATAACTCTCCATTTTGAATTTTACATTTCTACATTTTGGTCTTCTGGTAATATAACTCTCCATTTTGAATTTTACATTTCTACATTTTGGTCTTCTGGTAATATAATTCTCCATTTTGAATTTTACATTTCTACATTTTGGTCTTCTGGTAATATAACTCTCCATTTTGAATTTTACATTTCTACATTTTGGTCTTCTGGTAATATAATTCTCCATTTTGAATTTTACATTTCTACATTTTGGTCTTCTGGTAATATAACTCTCCATTTTGAATTTTACATTTCTACATTTTGGTCTTCTGGTAATATAACTCTCCATTTTGAATTTTACATTTCTACATTTTGGTCTTCTGGTAATATAACTCTCCATTTTGAATTTTACATTTCTACATTTTGGTCTTCTGGTAATATAACTCTCCATTTTGAATTTTACATTTCTACATTTTGGTCTTCTGGTAATATAATTCTCCATTTTAAATGTCTGTGAGATTTTGCACACAAAGAGGTGCAATTGTTGTGATCAACTTCAAGAATAAAGCGGGAGTATCCTCTGAACATTGGTCGAACAATTTTCATTAATTAAATTCTTCACTCTTGCGTTTTAACATGTTAGTAACATATTCAATTTTTCTTCCTTTTTTCAACCGCTAATTCACATTAAAGTGCCAATCCAGGAATGGTGCCAACCCTTTACAGCCATGATTAAGTGCCTTCATTTCATCTATGATATTCATATGAAATCTGCAATACTTGTTTAGCATCCTATATGCATACCTGCATTTTAGTCACTGACTGGTGCAGGGACTGCAGAGTGCTGCTGCAAGTAGAGCTGCTGCTTAACAATGCCAGAAGCTAGGATTCAACTCTGATCGTGGGTGCTGCCTGTGTGGAGTTTACATTATTCACCCTGTGATAGGATGAGTTGCCTCCACGTACTCCAGCTCCTCACATGTGGGACATTAGGTTATATGACTAGTATAAATTTCCCCTCATGTGTAGGTGAGTGGCAGAATCCATGGAAAGTTAACAGAATGCAGATAAAATAATAATTAACGTAGGATTAGTTTAAATCAGTGTTTGATGGTTGGGGTGGACTTGGTGGCCTGAAGGGCCTGTTCCTGTGCTCTTTCTCTTATGACTGGATGCTAACTATCTGAAAATCTCACCCAATCATTTGACTTCTTCCTGTCTCCATGTTTATCAGGATCAATTATACATTTCCAAACCCTGCCACAATTCAGAGCAGCAACTGTATAATTCAATATGCATAGATATAGGCCCTTCAGCTTATTGCGACCATGCTAATAATCAAGTACATATCAATACTAATCCTGATTACCAGCACTCAGTCTATAACCATCCATGGCCTGACAATTCATTTCTTATGGTGATGTAGCCGTTTACAGCGCGGAAACAGGCCATGTCGGCCCTTCAAGTCCGCACCGGTTCACTTATACAACTCCACTAGCTCAACTCTTCCACTCTCCGCCCATAACCCTCCAACCCCCCTCACCTCCATTTACCTTCTCTTAAATGACAGAAGGACCCTGCCACAACTATCTCTTTTGGAAGATCAATCCATTCTGCCACCACTCGCTGAGTGAAAAAGCATCCTCTAATATTTCTCCTAAAGTTTTGCCCCATTACCCATAACTCATGCCCTCTTGTTCCAATATCCCCTGTCCTTGGGAAAGAGTCTAGTCTATCTATTCCTTTCATAATTTTAAATACCTCTATCAAGACCCCCTCAACCTTACTTCTTAAATATTAAGAAGTCAGAGTACATGCCTCTACCATTTTCTCTGACAATGTCTTTCAGATAGCAGCCACACTCTGGGTCAAACAACTATCCTCAGACACTTTTCCTCAGATTCTCCTCTCATCTGGTTTTAGACATCTCTGCAGTGACGTAAAGTTTGTTTCTGCCTACTATCTATTCTCCTCATGATTTTGTATACAGCAATCAAGTCTCCCCTCAGCCTCTTCACTCTAAAGAAAACATGCCAAGCCTGAAAAGTATCTCTTTATAAGTGAGACGTTCCATCCCAGGTAGCATCCTGGTAAATTTCCTCAGCACCTCCTTCAGTGTATTCATATCCTTCCTGTATTGTGGGTCACTGGAACTGCACATGGTGCCTCAGTTGTGGCCAGACCAAAGTTTTATAAAAAATGTTTAAAGCCCTACCATTTATTATCTATGTCCTATCCTATCAGAACTCCAAAAATGCACCACACTATAGGAATAAATGGGATGGTACAGTTGGCATAGCTGTTAGCACAACGTTATTGCAACACAGCTTCAAATTTGGCACAGGATTTTGTAATTCTCCCCATGACCTGTGTGGGTTTCCTCCGGGTTCTCCAGTATCCTCCTGTGTTTCAAAGTAGTACGGGGTTAATAGGTCAATTGGGTAGTACAGGTTTCATGGGCCAGAAGAGCCTGCTACCATTCTGTATTGTTAAAATTAAAAATATAAATTAAAAATAAATTCCATCTGCCATTTCTCCGTCGAACAGATAATTTGTATTATTCTATCGTTGAGACTACCTTCCTCATTTCCATTGGCTACAGACTTCCCACCACAAAATCATCACCCTCTGACCCCTTGTATCAAGCCAACATTGGATCCAATTTGTTAATTTACTTGGATGCCATGGACTAGCTTTTGTAGATTACATCAACACTAATGTATGTTATACTTCAAAAAACTCAAATCATATTAGTTAGTCAAGTTCTCCCACCAACAAAACTGTCCTGACAATGTCTGAGCACTTTCCTAATTTTTTCAAATGTAGATTAATCCTGTAACTATTGCAGACATTAGATTCACAGGTGTGTAATTATTTGACTATCCCTATTGCCCTTCTTGAATTATAGTATTATATTTGTTGTCTTCCAGTCATTTGGCACGTCATCAGTATGGCCAATAATATAAAAATCTCCATTAGGGCTCCAAAATCTCCTCTTTTGCCTTCCTCAGGAGTCAATGATACATCTCATCAAATCCTAGGATTTATCTACCTTTATGCTCCCTGAAGTAATCTAATCCATCTTTGTTAATATCCATTTTGTGGTCTGCAATCACAATACTTTTCTCCTTATCAATGTAGATGAGAAGTATTCATCAGATCTCACCCATAACCTTTGGCTCCACCCACAGATTGCTCTTTTGGTCCCTTCTGAGCCCTTCTCTCTTCCTGTTTATTCTCTTGCTCTCAATCTTGTCAGCCAATTTTAGTACCTTCTACACATTATCTGCTCCTGAAGGGATACATCTGTTTGCTGTGCTCTGTTCTGTGATATTTGTCCTTGATATCACTTGGAATACATGGATTCCTTTCACTTGCCTTCCCTACCTTTCACTTTCTCAGGAACACATTGATGCTGAACTTTCACTACTTGTCTATTTTAACAATATTCTGTATTTCCATTCTTTCTGCCATAGTGAGCTCCTTTCATTTACCATGGATTACTATAGTGACAAACTTCATTTATCCTATTTGTATCCATTTGCAAACAGTTTGTGTCTTCCTCACCACTTGCTTCCCCAACTGTTTGTATGCCATCAGCAAATTTGGCTACGATATACTTGATCCTTTCTTCTCTGTTAATAGAGTACCTTCCATAATATTTGGAACAAATACTATTTGCCCCAGTGCTCCACAGTTTTAAATTTGTAATCAAACCATTCACATGTAATTAAAGCGCACACTCCAGATTTAATTCAAGGTTATTTGTATATGTTTTGGTTTGACCATTACAGCACTTTTTATACATAGTCCCCTCATTTCAGGGCACCATATGTTTGGGGCATTTGGCTTCACAGGTGTTTGTGATTACACAGGAATGTTTAATTGCTTCATTGCTGCAGGTAATAAGAGAGCTAGGCTTGCTTCTGAGCTTTTGATCTCCTTTGGTGTCTTTTGTTGCCGTTTTTCAACACGAAGATTAGAGTTGTGCCAAAGAAGGTCAAATAAATCATTATGAATCTGAAAAACAGGAATAGAACAGTAATAGACATCGTTCAAACCTTAGGATTTCAATAGTTTTGAACATAATTAAGAAGAAAGAGCATACAGATGAACTCAGTAATCGCAAAGGGACTGGTATTCTAGGGAAGCCCTCCACTGATGATGACAGAGGAATGCTCATCATAATGAAGAAAAATCCCCAAACGTATGTCCGACAGATCAGAAACACTCTTCAGGATGCAGGTGTGGACTTCTGTCTGCAGAAGACTTCATGAACAGAAATACAGAGGCTACTCTGCAAAATGCAAACCATGGCGAAGGTGGTATGCTTTGGATCTTGGGCAGATCCTTTATGTTTCCACACTTTGCTTTTGCCATCACTCTGATACAGGTTAATCCTGGTCTCCTCTGTCCACAAAACATTTTTCCAGAATTTTGTAGGGTCTTTTAAATACTTCTTGGTAAACTGAAATCTGGCCATCTTTTCTGTGGCTAATTAGTGGTTTGTATCTTGCAGTGGAGCCTCTGTATTTCTGCTCATGAAATCTTCTGTAGATAGTCACTGAGTGTTTCTGACCTGTTGGGCATAGGTTTGGGGATTTTTCTTCATTATGACCTCACTATCAACAGTGGAGGTCTTCTTTGGAATACAAGTCCTTTTGCAATTACTGAGCTCACCAGTACCCTCTTTCTTCTTATTGATGTTCAAAACTGTTGATTTTGGTAATCCTAAGGTTTGTGTAATGTCCCATATTGTTTTATTCTTGTTTTTCAGCCTCATAATTGCTTCTTTGACTTTCATTGGTACAACTCTGATCTTCATGTTGAAAAATGACAACAGTTTCCAAAGGTGATCAAAAGCTTAGAAGGAAGCCTAGATTTCTTATACCTGCATCAATGAAGCAATTAAACAAACACCTGTGAAGCCAAATGTCCTAAGCAATATGGTGCCCTGAAATAAAGGGACTGTGGTGGTACACTACCGGCCTACTGCAGAGGGCAACCTTTGTACCTGCAAGAGAGTAAAGGGGACAGGACTACATCTAGCTGGCTGTCAATCAGTCGACCTGAATGGATCAAGCCCCACCTGGTTGGGTGTCAATCACCCTCTGGGATATAAGCCTGCGCCAGCCTCCGAAGTCTCTCAGAATTACTGTAGCTACAACCAGCCAGGCTCCATGAAGGTCTTTGTGGATTAAAGCCTGTTGTACAGTCTTTACCTTGTGTGTGTCTGATTCTGTCTAACAGTGCACCACAATTTAATCCACAAAGTATTTTTTTTTTCCCACGGCTGCCATGGAAATCCTCCTGAGTGCAGGGAGCCTCAAAGTCGACCCACGCCACCCGAAAGCTCAGACACGCTTCAAGATCTGGCGGCTCACGGTCAAAGCAATCACCGAGGCACACGTAGGCGGCATCCTGGACTCAGATCGGAAGAGGCTGGTCCTACTTGGGTCAAAGCTGGGTCTCCACGCCTTCCGGACAATGGACACTCTTGAGACCTTGTACAAGACCCCCATGAATGCAGTCTTTGCAAGGTACCTCCTTAATACCCGAGCCCTGCAACCCGGGGAGGTGGCTGAGTCTTACCTGGGACACCAGCGAGAATTGGCCCGACCGTGTCTGGCTGAACCCGGGGTAGGTGCAGAGGAGATCAAGAGGCTGATCCGGGACACCTTTGTCCGAGCGCTATGCTCGAGGGCCATCCAGCAGAAACTGCTGGAAGATAGTATCTACACTCTGTCCAAGACTATGGAAGTGGTCTGAACCCTGGAAGCTGCAGCCCTGCACATCAAAGCCTTCGAATCCAGGCTCCCTCATGCCCACCTCACCAGCCCTAGACCGAACTGGGGAGGAGAACATCGCTGCGGCGGGCATCCGGCGCTCCTGTAAGTACTGTGGGTCCTGGTGTGGATCAGACTGACGATCATGCCAAAACTGCCCAGTCAGGAACCAGTACTGTTCCCGATGTGGCAATAAAGGCCACTTTGCTAAAGTGTGCCTCTCAAAACCAGCCGACAGCTCAGCGGCCCTCTATGTCCTCCCCACCTCCACCATGGACCCCTCCATGTGCGCGTGCCGGGTGGCACCATTGTCCCTGCTACAACTTCCACCTTCCCCGATGGTGCAGCATCTAGCCCCACCAGTGACGATCGCAGCGTGTACCTTGTGCACCTGGACCAGCCCCCTCCCTCGCCAGCACCGCTCGCCGAAAACTACATTGGCATCATTTCCACCAGCAACCACAATGTCACCTCCCCCAGCACGATGAACACATCTGGTGAAGGAGGCCAGCCATGCTGCAGGCCCCTGTGTGGCGCCGCCATCTTGGGCTGGGCAGAGGCCAACATGGAGGGCCCCCGATGACGACAGGAACAACTTGGTCAACACGGGCGATGACCAGGGTGCCCCACCAATGCTCCCCTCTCCTCTGGGCACCATAAATCGCTGCACACAGCCGGAGAGCGACAACTCCAACCCCAAGATGGTCCTGGCTGTCACCACTCTGACCAGGGACATCCCTCATGACCTCGGGCGCTCTATTATGGACGTGCAAGTCCCCAGGAAGTCAGCGACTGGAATGTCCCTCCCACCATGGCTCACATCCCTGGAACAGGTGCTCCTGCGTAAGCACGTACGGGCACATAAGGCCAAACCCCTGGTCAAGCAGGTTTTTCTCCTGCAGGTTTGGCAGTAGCAGGGAGGACACAGTCTCAAACAGAGACCTGGCACCAGCAGGAGCACCCACCATTCAACTGCATCCTTCAGCCCAGGATTATGCCTACTGGGCATACATCCCCGCAGCTATGGGGTGCTCAGGACCTCCTTGATCAACAGGGGTCCTCTTCAGGTGTGGGGGATGAACCTGCCCCCCTACCTATCCAATACGACTCTCACATGTCGACCCTGGCTCCCTTGGCCACTCCTCTGTGTGGCACCACACCAGTCATTCAGACCCCTGCCACCAGCACCCCCCCACTTCCCCTCTGACCGACGACCAGGAGCCAGTCCTACGACGGTCACAGAGTCTCTGGTGGCTGGCTGATCGTCTCAATCTGTAAATAGTGTATTTTGTATAGTGGGTATGATTCATTTTTACGACCCCCCCACCCCGGGACAAATTTTAAAGAAGGGGGTGAATGTGGTGGTACACCACCAGCCTTCTGCAGGGAGCAACCTCTGTACCTGTAGGAGTGTACTGCCAGCCTACTGCAGGGGGCAACCTCCGTACCTACAAGAGAGTAAAGGGGACAGGAAATCCAAATATGGTATATCCACATATACTCTGATTCACCCTGTTAACTCTTTACTAATATCTAATAAGACTGTCAAGCACAACTTTCCTTTCATAAAATCTGTTGGCTTTGCTTAAACGTATAATGAGCTTTTAAATGTCTTGCTATTATTTCTCTAACAATGTATTCTTGTATTTTCATGACAGATATTAAGCTAGTTGTCTTATAGTTTCCTACTTTCTATCTCCCTCTTATCATGAATTATATTTGCATTATTCCAGATTTCTGGGACTTTTTAGAATCTAGTAAATTTTAGAAGATCATAACCAGCAATGTTAGCTAAACATGCCAGCATTCAATGCCTGCTAACCTGTTCCTGACAGATTAGTAATGTTTTAATTTATAGGTTCGCCATCCGTCCCCTCCAATGCTTTTATCACATTACTAATCTACCTGAGAGCGTTCCAAGTAATTTTGCATATAGCTCTGACATTGAGGCAAAAATCACCACATTTCTCCTCAAGTTTCCAAAAGGCTTAGCAGTGCTTTTTTTCTTGACTATGGCTGGACCGACACATAAAAAGATTCACAAGCCACAATTTGCCTTTCTGGAAAGGATACTTACCTCAAAGATATCACAATCAAATTTGTGTTGAAGTTTGGATTCCATTATGTGGTCCATTGAATTATGCATTTATAGGGGGAAGAGGGCACACTTATAGGGGGTAGCAGCCCCAGTTTTGTATGAAGACCAAATTATTGTCCTGGGTGTTTTGCTATATTTCATGTTGGTATGGATATATAGCATATGCAGGTTCCTCTCCCAATCACCCTCTTTATTTCAATGTTGATTTCTGCTGACTTGCTTAATTAATTTGTTTCTCATATATAAATCACTTAATTGAGTAGAAAAGCAAATTGTGTAGAGTTGGCAGAGAGATAGAGTTAGGTTAAGTGAGTGGTCAAGGGTGTGGCAGATGGAGTTCAATGTCAGTAAATGTCATGTCATCCACTTTGGAGAGAAAGATAGTAAATTGAACTAATATTTAAATGGTAAATGATAGGAGTGTGATTTTGTGCAGAGAGACCTAGGAGTGCTTATACGGAATTTCATAAATTTAGTTTCTAGTTGCAGCAGGTAATCAAGAAGATGAATAGGATATTGAGCTTCATTGTTGGAAAGACTGAGTTTAAGAAATAGGAGATTCTGCTGCAATTGAACAGGGTCTGGTGAAGCTCCACCTGGAGTATTGTGTGCAATCCTGGTCTCCTTCCTTGGAAGAATATGCAGGCTTTGGATTTGGTGCATAGGACATTCATCAGGTTGATTCCAGAAATGTGTGGGTACTTTATGAGGAAAGAGCCTAGGTGTACACTCTTTGGAGTTTCAAAGGATGAGGGAGGATCTTATAGAAACATGAAATAATAGAAGCAATAGATAACATAGAACCAGGGATGTTGGCAGGTCAGACTCGATTTATTACCTCAAGATTCAGGGGATTATATTTAAGACACAGATAAGGAAGGACTGGTACTCCCAGAGGGAATAAATCTGTGGAATTCTTTGCCCAAGGAAGCAGTAGAGGCTGCCTCATTGAATGTATTTAAGACATAGTTGGATTTGGGAATAATAGTGGAATTAGGGTTATGGGCATCAGGTAGGTAAGTGGAACTGAGTCCTTGTCTAGATCAGGTATGATCTTATTGAATGGTGGAGCAGGCTCGACGAGGCAGGTACTTGATTCCTGCTCCTTTTTCTAACATTCTTCTATCTGATGTATTGTTTCAGCCCACACCTGCGCTTCAATAACATTACATTGATTTCAACATGTGCCATTCCTGAATCTCATTCAAGTACCTCATGTAGAAGATTTCAAGCCAGGAGGTACGTTCACCAATGAAAATAATTATCCAATAGGTTTTGCTCATATTTTATTTCAAGTACTAATTTAGAGGAGGATAACAAATTGCACAAATTATTAAGAAATAGCGCCAAAAATTACATTTAGGCAATGAGAAGTTCTTGTTGAAAATATTATTTGGAATTTCATTAGGTAGAAATATTTAACAAAATAAGAACAAAAAATATATTCTAATTTGTTTTACATCCTTACCACAGAAATTTTATCCCTTCCCTGGTGTCCATTGGCGCAAGTATAATTTTGATTATCATAAACAGCAATTTAGCTCAGTAAATAGCACAGCTATCTCTTGTCAAATGGCTATGAGTCAGACTTTACAATGGTATTTTGCCTGTTGTTTCAGTGGAGTCATAGAGTGCAGAACAGGCCCTTTGGCCCAACTTGCTCATGCTAACCAAAAAGCCCCATCCATACTAGTATCTCCTGTGTTTGATCTATATCCCTATAAACCCACAATCTCCACGTAACTGTCCAATTTTTTCTTAAACATTGCAATAGTGCCTGCCTCAATCACCTCCTCCAGTGTCCCCATCAATACACACACCATCCTTTGTTTAAAAAAGTTACCCCTCAGATTCCTGTTAAATCTTCCCCTTCACCTGAAACATATGGTCAGGGAAAATAATCTCTATGTTCATTCGACCTATTCCTTTCATAATTTTGTGTGAGATCACCCCTCATCTTCCTGCACTCCAAAGAATAAAGCCCAAGCCTGCACAATATCTCCCTCTAGGTCAGATCCCCAAATCTTGGCAATATCCTTCGGTGGAACACTATTACAGACATTGTACTGGTTGGCCCACCCTGATACTGTAACTCCTCCCCCTCCAGGATTTCTAATAAAAGGCGGTATCGTCCAATCCCCTCCTTCAGTACTGCCTTGGAATCGGGCCAACAGTATGTAAGATAATAACTGTGTTTATAGCGATTAAAGCCTATTAATCTCGACTTCTGGTCTGTCGAGTCTAATTGATAGCGCTACAATTTAATCACCAAGACCCCAAGAATCCAGAGGCCTCTGTAAAATTCAATCAGTGGCTGCACTGCCTGAATGCCTTTATGAGACAACATGATATTTGGGAAGAAGTCGAAAAGAGAGACCTGCTGTTTGCACAGGTCAGCCACCACGTTTTCCAGATGATTAGAGACTATGAAACTTACTCAGCCGCTATGGGGCTCCTGAAAAAGCAGTACCTGGCCCCAAAGAACGTAATCTATGCAAGATGCCTCCTGAGCAGCTGTCGACAAGCACTCGGTGAGTCCATTGACGAATAAATTCGAGCCTTGCATGAGCTGGGTAGAGCTTGTGGCTGCACCGACATTACGGCAGCTGTTTACCAGGAGGAGCTGATCAGGGACACCTGTATGGTCGGTCTCCAGTCTGATCATATCAGACAAAGGCTCTTGGAGAAGAGTGATCAGACCCTGCAAGATTTGGTCAATCTCACCAAAGCACTAGAGATGGCCCAACAGAATGCAGAAGCTTACTCCACCGCCAGAGCGGCCTCCACATGGGGAGCTCAGGCGCTGCCAACTTGGGACATGGGTTCCAAAGAGCAGCCGCTATCTCCGAGCACCTGAAGTGCTATTACTGTGGCCAGGCAAAGCACCTGCGGAAGAACCGTCCTGCCAGAAGAAAAAGACACTATGCAAGGCTATGTAGGTCCAGACCTTCCCCTTGCAGTGCTGCATGCGACCAGTGGCCATGGCCATCTTGGACCATGTCACTTCTGGTCACAGAGAACAGCTCAGCGAGGACACATCACTTCCGGCTTCAATACCAGCAGCATCTGCGTGCGAACCATGAGGGCAGCCATCTTCAGGGTGGACATCTTGGAGATCACCAATGCACACATACAGTAATAGTAACATACACATAACAGTAACAGACTGTGAACTGATACTGGCATCCATTGCTCTGGACCAGAGAAGCCCACATCAATTAGCAAGGTCCACTATGGACATTGAGGTAAATGGCCACATTACAAACTGCTTGTTCGACACTGGAAGCACCAAAAGCTTCATACACCCAGGTAATGTACAGCACTCCATTGTAAAAATCTTTTTGGCCTCCAAGTCCCATTCAACTGAAATCCAAGGGAGCTGCACAGTAACACTAACTGTGCGTGGCACCAAATACAAGAATTTTAATTGCTCATGACTTCCAGTGCCATCTTAAGTGTTCTGATGGAACTATGACGGACCCCACCCCTCCCTCATGGTCCATAATGACCAACTGTTGAAACACCTCCTCGCCTCCCCAAACTCATGCAACCAGCAACGCGAATACCACCCACTGCTCATACCCACCCCCCCCCCCACCCCACATTGGAAAACAAATTTTCAACCCATTTTTCCAGCTGGTCCAGATCCATCTGCAAACTTTGAAAAACCTTCTTCACTGTCCTTAGCACCTCCAATCTTAGTGTCATCCACAAACTTGCTAATCCTATTTACTACATTATTATCTGGATGATAAACAACAATTGTCCCAGCACCGACCCTTGAGGCACACCACTATTCAAATCTTCCAATTTGAGAAGCAATCATCCACCACTCCTCTCTGGCTTCTCCTGTCCAGCAATTGTCAAATCCAGTTCATTACTCCACCATGAATACCTATTATCTGAAGCTTCCTGACTAATCTCCCATGTGGGACCCTATCAAAGGCATTATTAAAGTCCATGTAGACTGTACTGATAGAGTGTTAGTGATAAAGTGAGATAGAGGTTGCTGCAAGAGACAGAGCTTACTTTAGCTGGAACTGTGAATATACGCTACACCAGCTCTGCAGCACGTGAAAAAGTTTGATGCGAATACAAAAACCAGTGAAAATGAGGGCACAGCCATAGCCACAGTGTGTGTCCACACACAGATAAAAAAACGAGATATAGGAAACAACAAAAAGATGGAGAGACATTCAAGTGCAAATGATGAGGCACTCAACTTGCACCAAAATGATGCCGATCCCATAGAAAAGTCTAATAAGTGCAAAGGGCAGAATCATTATAAAAAGCAATGTTTTTACAAAAGGAAACAAAATAGAAGTGAAACTATATACACTACAGAAGAAGCTGCTCTCATTGATACACACTTTCTGGGCACGGTAGTGCAGAAAGATTCTAAACCAACAGACACATTGGCCAAACATGAACAGAGTCAAGCAGGTATCATTACATACAAATGGAACAAATATTCCTTTTAAGCTGGACACAGCTGTGAACGTGACATCAAAGCAATGATGATAAAGCCATACATCACTGCAAATCCTGTACAGCTCAAAGCCTACAATGGACAGATATCAACACAAAAGGTACATGTAAATTTAAGGTGAAAGTTAAAGATAAAGAGCACTACCTCAGGTTCGCAGTAGACCCAGATGGATGTGAATCACTGCTTGGAACAAAGCATGTGAAAAACGAATCCTATTCAAGAGGTTGTACCACATTAACAGCGACAATGCATGAAACAGCGTAGAGGAAATACTGAATCAATTTCCAGACACCTTCAAGGGGTTTGGAGATCTACCATTCACCTATAAGATACAGTTAAAGGAGTACCCACAGCCAGTAGTGCATGCCCTGAGGTGGTTCCTGTGCCTCTCAAAGAAAGGCTCAAGCAGGATTTTGACTAGGGGTTATATAGAAAATGGAGGAGCCTACAGAATGGGTGAATTCAATGGTGTGTATTAAAAAAATGATGTCTTATGTGTGTGCATGGACCCAAAAGACATGAGTGCCAATATAAAGAGAGAACATTATCAGATTCCAACCAGGGATGAAATTACAAATGAGATGGCTGGTGCAAAGTTTTTCACCTAATTGGGATGCATCCTAGGGCTTCTGAAAAGTAAAACTGCACGATGATAGCACAAAATACTGTACATTTAATACCCTGTTTGGCTAATGGTCCTGTCTGAGGATGCCTTGTGGAATTTACTCAGCTCCAGACATGTTCCACAGGACAATGGAGCACATCATAAGTGTGTACACAGATTCATACAAGAACAACACATTAAGAGGCTCATCAAAGTGCTACAATGCATCCAGAATTATGTATTAAGATTAAACAGAGAAAATGTCAGTTTGGTGTGAAGGAGATCACCTTTCTGGGAGATAAACTGTCAAAGGCAGGAGTGGAGCCAGACAAGAGCAAAGTGAAAGCAATTTTAGAAATGCCCAGACCCAATGACAAAAAAAGGCATATTGTGAGTGCTGGGAATGATTGATTTCATTGGTAAATTCATACCAAACCTGTCTTCCAAACCAATGTACCCAAGGAAGTTGTGACAGGACAAATATGAATTCAAGTGGACAGCCAACAATGAGGAAGAATGGGATGGCTGAAGACTATTTTAATGACTGAACAATTACTTTTGATGTTCTTTGATGCATCCAGAAGAATGAACTTACCTACGGATGTTTCAAAAGATGGAATAGTTGCCGTACTACTTCAGGCTATGGGAGAAGTTTGGAGGCCAGTAGCATACGCATCACGGACAATGACCACATCTCAATGTCGATATGCACAAATCAAGAAAGAGTGTCTAGGTCTGGTGAATGGACTTGAAAACTTCCACAGTTATGTGTATGGTCTACCAACATTCATGGCAGAGACAGACCACAAGCCATTAATAGCAATCATCGAGAAAAATCTCAGTGAAATGCTGCTGAGAATCCAAAGACTGATGATGAAGCTACAACGTTATGACTCGAATTGGTGTACACACCAGGGAAACTTATTGTGTTAGCTGAGTCATTATCCAGGGCAATGACACAGAGTGAAGCACACAATGAGAGTTCCACAGAGACAGATACGAATCTCCATGTGAATCTGATCACTGAATCACTTCCTGTATCTGACAGTTCCAGGTATGTCTAAGTACCCGTGAACCAAATTTGTAGTTCGATAATGATATTTGTTATATACATTGTGCCCTTGCATATGCACCAAAATTATTACTTACTACAGCTCAACAGGTACATTGTAAAAAGAAAATTACAAGCAGATTGCAGCTGAAACAGAAAAAGGAATCTGAATGAAGGTTGGCCTAAAGGTCAATGTCACCCATACTACAACATCAGAACTGAGCTTACTGTTGTCAATGGGCTTCTACTCAGACAGAGCAGTATTGTTATTCCCCATCACTGCAACAAGAGGTGCTGAAAAGGGTGCACAAGGGGCACCTTGGAATGGAAAAATGCAAGAGGAGGGCCAGAACTTCTGTTTATTGGCCAGGGATGAATGCTGATATTTCACAGAATGGTTTCAAGCTGTGAGACCTGTTTTAAACACCACACAAAGCAAACAAAGGAACCCATGATCATAACTGACATACCAGCAGAAAGTTGGAACTGATCTGCTCCACATGAATTGAAAGAATTACTTGCTGGTTTTTGACTATCTATCGAACTATCTGGAGATTGCAGTGCTTCCATTTACACCTGGTTTTGAAATTCTTTAGCAAAGCACTCTCCTTGTTTTATTGTCTTTGTAAAGGCTCCTGGTGCCTGCATGACTCACTTTCAGCAAAGCTCTTGAATTTTAAATAAGATCTGTTTTGTGAAGTGTTTGTGTTTGTTTGTAACCTACACTACTCCCACAATCCATCTCCTTCAAAAACAAAAACATATCTATTTACAATATAAAATATTATATAATCCATCACAGTTTAAACTATGGACTTGTTGTCATGATTAATTAAATGCATAATGACAATATGCTTAATTAATTTTTGAAAATGAAATAGTCAATGAAAAACATTTTTTTCCCTCTGCAGTCACAGCTACGAACATGATGATTATACACTAATGTCATTGCAATCTTGGGTTAATATGGTGGTTGGTAAGATGATTGGTATTGACAGAGCTGCCAAACATGTCATTGTAACTGGAGGCACAAAGGTACCATATGAATATCTAATTCTATGCACAGGACAACAGTTCCAGGTATGTCTAAGTACTCATGAACCAAATTTGTAGTTCGATAATGATATTTGTTATATACATTGTGCCCTTGCATATGTACCAAAATTATTACTTACTGCAGCTGAACAGGTACATGGTAAAAAGAAAATTACACAGATAAAAAAAATTACAATATTATACGTAATTGAATTAAAGTAAATAATGTGAATTATAAATATTCAGTTAATAGTGTGCAAAAAAAAAAAAAAAATGATTTAGCCATGGTGCAGATAGCCTTTGTGGTGTTGGAGTAGTCTCTGATTAGTGCAACAAGGGATATGATTAATGAATGTGATGCCACTTAATCATTCTCATTTATTTCCTGTTTTTACAAAATGTACTTATACCATTCCCTTGAAAGCATTGATTTCTTTCTTGGTGAAAGTATGAAAAGGGCATTTATTACATGTAAAGCTAGCTCTGTGTGCTGATGACTGCTTAATTGCAAAGTACCAAAGTAATTTATCTGGACATTATCTTAATCCTATTTGTGGAAAGCTCTGTGCAGAGATTTTCTACATGGTTAAATTGATTAAAATTATTGCCCATAGTGATAAACATCACCGTCACCGACTTTCCCTTACCTAAGCTCTGAAGTTGAACTCTCCGTCTTTGGTTTCTCTCTCCTCTCTCCATAGGTCACAATGAAGCCCCTCTTATTATTGACCCATGTCCAACAGCTATTCAGCTTACAACAGACAATCTGCCAAATAACTTAGCGGGTTGAGAAGCATCAGTGGAAGTAAAAGAATAGTCAATGTTTCCAACTGGAATGTTTCATCAAATCTCCATGAGGGTTTCAGGCCCAAAACATGGACCACTCTTTTTTTTCCCTTCAACTGATGTAGCTCAACCCAATCATTTCTTTCAGCAAATTGTTTATTGATCTAATTTCCAGCATCTATAGTCTCCTGTGTGCCTCCAGCTATTCAGCTTATGTTTGTGAACCACTTGTCTCTTCCCATCACATTTACTTCACCTAATCATTTCAAGAAATGAAATGAAGGTGAAAATGTTAGGAATATAAGTCAAAATTCTATTAAATTGTGGCTCGTTTTCATGTATATACACTGCACAGTATTGGTATCTACTTCCAATACAGCACCGATGGCAGCCTGTTCAATCTGAGGCAACTACAATCCCACACCAAGACAATGGAGCAACTCATTCGAGAGCTACTCTTTGCCAGTGTTGCTGCCCTATACAGAGACAGCCTTGCGGCGTATAATATCCTGTTTTGCGAAGGCTGCTGAGTTCTTTGAACTAGAAGTCAGCTTGAAGAAGACAGAAGTTCTCCATCAGCACGGACCTCAGGAAGAGAACCACCCTCCCCGTATAACCATCAGCAAGACTGACTTGAAAACAATTCACCAGTTCAGCCTCCTGGGGTGCATCATCTCGTCAGATGCCAAGATCGATAAAGAGGTTGACAACAGACTGGCAAAGGCAAACAGTGCATTCGGCAGGCTATACAAAAGAATCGGAACAACAAGCATCTGAAGAAAGACACAAAGATCAGTGTGTTCAGAGCCGTGGTACTGACCACCCTCCTGTACAGTTCTGAGTTGTGGTACACCTAAGGTCCCCACCTCCACCTCCTTGAGCTCTACACTATTCTCAACATCCACTGGAGTGACTTCGTAACCAACACTGAAGTCTTTGAACTGGTGGAGGTTACCAGGATTAAGACCATGCTGATGAAGTCACAGCTATGCTGGGGAGGGTACATCTCTAAGATGGAGGATCATCACCTACCCAAGATTGTGCTGTACAGTGAACTCTTCACTGGTCACCATGACAAGAACATACAAGAACTGAAGAAATTCCTTGGTGCTTGTCACATTGATCATTGCCAGTGGTCTGCTCTAGCCTCCGATCACGCAGCCTGGCGATACACCATTCACCAGTTTATCTCCTCCTTTGGGAATGCACATAGGGCTGGCCTTGAGGACAAAAGGAGATGGAGGAAGAACCATGATACAGCAGCACCAAACCCAGAACAGAATTTCCCTTGCAGCCACTGATGCTGGGCATGACTGTCCCGCATCAGCCTCTTCAGCCACCAGCGAGCCTGAAGCAGACATGGAAAGTCCCCTTCATAAATCTTTATTCACAAAGCCAAGCCATGATTACACAGCACAGTCCATTTTAGACAAATATTCATATGGAAATGTAGCCATTGTATTTGTTTAATTATGCAGGGTGAAGCTACAATGCCCTGCTGTAAATTCTTTCTATCTTGGAGGTAAAATAAAACTAAAGTGTCACATATAACTGAGGCATTTAAGCTACAGGTATTACACTATAAAGATAATTTATTTTGGAATTTAATACAAAAAAATGTGGGGTTTTGGACTTTGGATGACTAACATGAGTAGGACCTACACTGTGAATGGAAGGGAGCTGGGAAGTGTTGTAAAGCTGAGGGGTCGAGGTGTACAGTTATATAGTACCTTGAAAGTGGTGTCACAGGTAGATAGAGTGGTCAAAAAAGGTTATCAGCACATTGGCCTTCATCAGTCAGAGTATTGAATAGAGAAGTTGGGAGGTCATGTTGCAATTGTATAAGACATTGGTGAGAAACTATTTGGAGTTTTGTGTTCAGTTTTGGTCACCAAGCTGCAGGAAAGATGTTGCCAAGCTGGATAAGATTTATGAGGATGTTGCCAGGACTTGTGGACCTGTATAGGGAGAGGTTAGCCAGGCTAGAGCTCTTTCTTGGGAGGTGTACAAAATTATGTAAGGAATTCATGGTTAATGGTAGGATACTTAACAGTGTGGAAGAACTGAGAGAACTTGGGGTCCAAATCCATCGATCTCTTAAAGTCGCCACACAGATTGATAGGACAGGTAAGGAAGCCTATAGTATTCTGGGCTTCTTTAATTGGGGGATTGAGTCCAGGAGTCATAAGATTATGTTTCAGCTCTATAAATTTCTGGTGAGGCCACACTTAAAATATTGTGTTCAGTTCTGGTCACTTCTTTACAGGAAATATGTAGAAGCTATGGAGAGGGTGCAAAGGAGATTTACCAGGATGTTGCCGGGATTGGAAAATGTGTCCTATGAGGCAAGGTTGGCGGAGCTTGGACTTATCTGTTAGGAAGGATGAGAGGTGATGTAATAGAGGCCTACAAGATCAATTACTCAGTGACTGAACCTGTGACAGTCCTCAGGTTCCATCTTTGCTGGGAGCCAACTCAAGCCCAGGATGCCTGGTCACGCAGCAATTAAAACTCGTGTGGCACAGTTAGTCCAAAGCTATTAGAGTGCCAGAACCATAGAACACTACAGCACAGAAACGGGGGGCCCTTTGGCCCTCCTAGTCGGTGCTGAACTTTTTTTTGCCTAGTCCCAGTGACCTGCACTCAGTCCATAGCCCTCCATACCTCTCCCATCCATGTACCTGTCCAAATTCTTCTTAAATGTTAAAATTGAGCCTGCATCCACCATCTCAGCTGGCAGCTTGTTCCACATTCCTACCACTCTCTCTGTGAAAAAGTTCCCCTTCACGTTCTCCCTAAACCTTTCCCTTTTCACTCTTAAACCATGTTCTCTGGTTTGTAACAAAAACTGAACACAATACTCCAAATTTTGCCTCACCAATCAATGTCTTATCCAACTTTACTATAACATCCCAACTCGTATACTCAATACTTTGATTTATGAAGGCCAGTATGCCAAAAGCTCTCTTTACAACCCTATCTACCTGTGACGCACTTTCAGGGAATTGTCTGTCTGTATTCCCAGGTCCTTCTGTCTACCACTTTCCTCAGAGCCATCCAATTTACTGTGCATGTCCTTTCTTGGTTTGTCCTTCCAAAATGCAACACCTCACACTTGTCTTGCATTAAATTCAATCTGCCATTTTTCAGCCATTTTTCCAGCTGGCCCAGATCGCTCTGCATCTTTGAAAACCTTTGCTGTCCACAATGCCTCCAATCTTAGTTTCATCTGTAAAAACGCTGATCCTATTTACCACATTATCATCTATATCTATGATCTGGATGATAAATAACAATGGTCCCAGCACCGATACCTGAAGCACACTACTAGTCAACGCCTCCAGTCTGAGAAGCAATCATCCACCCTAATCTCTAGCTTCTCCCGTCCAGCCATTGTTGAATTCAGTTCACAACTTCACCATGGACACCTAGCATCTGAACCTTCCTGACTAACCTCCCATGTGGGACCTTGTCAAAGGCCTTACTAAAGTCCTTGTAGACAACATCCACATCCTTTCCTTCATCAACTTTCCTGGTAACCTCCTCGGAAAAACTCTATAAGATTGGTTAAGCATAACCTACCATGCACAAAGCCACGGTGACAATAATTGTTTATCTGATCTCTTAGAGCACCTTTCAATAATTTACCTATTACTGATGTCAGTCTCACCAGCCTGTAATTTCCAGGGTTACCTTTAGAGCATTTTTAAAAACAGCATTTTTTTTTTTAAACATAGAGAATTGTGGGTGCCCAGGATGCATTGCCATGGATGGAAGAGGGATATAGGAGACTCTTAGGCACATGGGTGAAAGAAAAATAAAGGGTTATGAGGTAGGGAGGGTTTAGTTTTATTTTTGGTAGGTATATATGGATTGGTACAACCTCTTGTGCCAAATGGCCTGTACTATGTGATAATATTCTATGTAACAAATCAGATAAATGTGCAGTCTTTTGCCCAGAGTAGGGAATTGGTAACCAGAGGTCATAGGTTTAAAGTGAAGGGGGTGGGGTGGGGTGGGAGAGATTTGATAGGAACCCAAGGAATAACCCGAGGATGGTAGGTGTATGGAACAAGCTGCTGGAGCTGGTAGTTCAGTGGTTCTCAATCTTTTTCTTTCCACTCACATACCTCTAAGTATTCCTTAGGTGCTCTGTGATTAGTAAGGGAATGCTTAAAGTGGTATGCGAGTGAAAGAAAATGTTTGAAAACCACTGTTTTAATTGTATCTAATTGACTCATGTGTACAGTTTCATAACTCCAAAGAAAATGGGCCAATGACCATTTTTCTCAAGCAAAATATTTCAGTAAAAATTGGGTCTAGAGCAGTAGTTCTCAACCTTCTCTTCCCACCCACATACCACCTTAAGCAATCCCTTACTAATCACAGAACACCCCTGGCATAGGGAATACTTAAAATGGTATGTGAGTGGAAAGAAAAAGGTTAAGAACCACTGAGGTAGTTGAAGCAGGTATTAATGCAACATTTAAGAAACATTTAGACAGATAAATGGATAGGATAGGTTTTAAAGGATATGGATCAAACATAGGCTTGTAGAACAAGTTTGGATGGGACATATTGGTCGGCGTGGGTAACGGGCCAAAGTGCCTGTTCCCATGCTGTATGACTGACCCTCTGACACAAAAATTGAAGTACAGGTAATATTTTTAACAACCCTAATTTTGCATGGCTTTGCATGCAAATGTAAGACTGAAAGAGCCTCTATTCATTTATCTTCAAAGGTGGTTTTAATTCAGTGGTTCTCAACCTTTTTCTTTTCACTCATACAATTTTTCTTCACACAAGCACAATAGACAGGGAATAGTAGTTAAGACAGCAAATAGCAGCTTGCCCTTTATTATGAAGTGTTTGAAGGTTTTGTTATAATTACAAGATGCTGGTTAGGCTATACCAAAAATGTTGTGCACTGTTTTGATCCCCTTATCTACAAAAGAATATAGTCCCATTGGAGACAGTCCAAAGAAAATTGAATCAGCTAATTTCTTATTCAAGAGGGTTGCCTTGTCAAGAGAGGCTTGGAAGATTCAAGACATGATCCTGAAAGGTCTTGGCAGGTCAGATGTTAATGTGTTTTCACTTGTGGGAGAGTCATGAACAAGGGAACGTCATTATAAGATAAGGAGCCCATTTAAGACCAAGATGCTTAGAAATGTCTTCTATTAGAGGTAGTGAATCTCTGAAATATTCTACCTTGGAGAGTGATGGAGGCAAGACATTTGGAAATATTTAAGAGGGTAGATAAATATTGGAAAGATACAGGAAATGAGGGTTATAAGAAGTGGGACAGAAGAGTAGTTGTGGCCAGTATAAATTAACTATGAGAATAATGAATGATGGCAGGCTTATAAAGAACAAAGATATTTTGCATAGTACAGGTCCTTCAGCCCACAGTGTTGTGCTGACCTGAGAAATTCTGCCCAGAATTTCCCTACTCACAGTGGTTTTCAACCTTTGTCTTACCACTTCAAGTAATCCCTATGCCACCAGTGTTCTGTGATTAGTTAAGGGATTGCTTAAAGTGGTATATGAGTGGAAAAGGAAGGGTGAGAATCCTTGCTCTAGACCCAATTGTTACTGAAATATTTTGCTTGAGAAAAATTGTCATTGGCCCATTTCCTTTGGAGTTATGAAACCGTGCACATAAGAGTCAATTAGGTAGGATTAAAACACTGGTTTTCAAACTTTTTCTTTCTACCCACATACTACCTAAAGCAATCCTTTATTAATCACAGAGCATCTATGGAATAGGGAGTATGAGTGGTATGAGTGGACAGAAAAAAGTTGAGAACCACTGCATAACCCTGCATTTTGCTGACCTAATAGTGCATATACTCCTTGTCCCTGTTTATGGGACTGGTTTTATACCCAACCACCAGCTGGTTCATATTGGTAGTTAACCCATGGACCTAGTCAAAAGTATATACCATGAAAGGTTAAAAATGGTCAGATTCCAAATGGTTAAAACTATGCCCCTTGAGTTAGCCATTTCAGCTCTGGGTAAAAGCCTCTGGCCATCCACATAATCAATGCCTTTTATCATTTTTTCTCCTCTATTACTCCTTCTTCTGTTTTCTTGTGATCTTGTAGGAACAGTTTTCTTCACTGAATTGAGAAAACCGCTGCATTCATTGTATGTTAACGTAAGAAAATAAGAGCATGAGAACATGAAGCAGGAGCAAGTCCTTCAGACTCTCTTGCCTCATCCTGCATTGGCTGATCTTGGTGCCACTTTTCTGCAGTTATCCTATCTCTTTTTATATTTTAATTTTTCAAGCCTCATATAGAACATTATTACATACGTTATAATAAATAGTATTTTTAAACTATGGAGTCTCATTCAATTGCCCAAATCTCACCTACCCCCCCCCAACTTCTAATATTAAAAAAATTGTCCAAAAAAAAGGGGTGTTTGAACCTGCCATCATTAATTAGTCTACATCTTGATCTTCAGGAATTCCACGCTGTAAACCTTCTCAGGGAAGTTAATTATATCCTTAAGCCAGTATGATTCAAATAAGGTTGCCATATTTTAACAAGCACATCACATTTCTTTCTCAGATTACGTTATCTTTTCCAGGTGGGCACAACTTTGGATTTCCATATTCCAGTGAGTAATAAGGGGGAGTTGGACTTCCATGTTACAGCTATACATTTCCTGGCTACCACTAGTACAATAGTTTTGAGCCAATAACTGTAAGATTGCTCAATAAATACAGTTCTGGTTCCAATGGAAAATCATCTTCTATAATTTTTGTCAAAATTTCTGCCAAATCATACCTAAAGGATCTTACTTTCACACATAGCCAGGTTGATTGTATAAATGTTCCCACCTCTACACCACACCTAAAACATAAATCCGGAATTTCAGATCTTAAACTGTAATTTTTGCAGTGTAAGGTATAATTGGTGCATAAAATTGTATTGCAGTAATCCTAATAGCTCCAAAAAAAGCATCTTTGACTTGGAAATACTCTGCCTCGGGTAGAGAATTGCACAAAAAACCCCCAAACTCTTGTGTGCAGAAATTTCTCTTCATAGCTTCCATGAATGATCTCCAAATTATTATGAGACTATAACTCCTGGTTCTAGGCACTGTAGCCAAAGGAAAGACCAACTTTGCATTTGTTCTGTCAAGCCTCTGAGAATTTTGTACATTTCAATGAGATCACCACTCTTTCTTCCAGTCTACTTATCTAGCCTTGTGACAATTCCAGGAATCATTCTCTTTGTAGCCTTTATCAGTATACCCTTCACTACAACGCATGAAGGCAGAAGCTAAGGAATTAATTATTAACACAATGTTTAAACATGAAGTCAAAAGCTTCAGGATACAATGTAAAATTGAAAACTTCAGTGTGCAAAATGTAAATGAGTAAATCTGTTTTACAAATGTTAACACAAAAGGAAAAAAGAAATTACATTTAAAAATAACAGAATTAGATTCAGATGCATCTGAAGTGATAGAATTATACAAGGTGAGTCTTTTTATAATTAACATTATCACACATTTCCTACTAATTATATTGAAAATGTGTTATTTCCAATGGAGGAAATTAGCAATGTTTCTCTATTCAGAAAAGTCCTTTCACTAGTAACTAAAGAATGTAGGATTTTATGCACATTTCTAATCTCTTTTAATGTAGTGTAGCAAGGAACTTTGTAATGAAGAAAAAACACAATGCTGGAGAAACTCAGCGGATCAAACAGTGTCCTTTATGTAGCAATGGTTAAAATACATGACCGAAGTTTCGGGCTTGAGCCCTTTATCAATGTTCACTTTTAACTTTGATACACAGTTGCAGATTATTATTGTAAAGGAGTCCATTTGTCCTCTTCATGCCAGTACTAACTCTAAATTTAATCCCATATCTGATCTTCACTCTCCTAAACCATGCAAATTAGTGCTCTTCAAATATATGTCTAATTAACTTTCTAATATTACCATGAAATCTGATTTCAGTACCATCATATGTTACCTGTTTCAAATCACAACAATTTCTCTTCATTTCTGTTGGAGTGGGACATAGATTTGGGAGGTGTAAAGTGAGGACTTTGCTTTGAGGATAGAATCACTTTTTTTGCAGTATATTTATGGAATGAATTTAACTGAGTAGTTCCATAATTATCAGGTTCTCAAATGATTGAGAATAGAGAGCATAATGATGAAGCAATACAAGCAGATTCAAGGTCTTTGAAAGCATGTAGTTTGATGTTGTTTTGTTCATTATTATCACCGCCAGTGGGCTGATAACGCCTCAAACCGTGCATCTTGGCGCCTCACAGTTTGGCGGGCAGCAGCCTCCTTTGAAGAAGACCGCAGAGCCCACCTCACTGACAAAAGGCAAAGGAGGAAAAACCCAACACCCAACCCCAACCAACCAATTTTCCCTTGCAACCGCTGCAATCGTGTCTGCCTGTCCCGCATCGGACTGGTCAGCCACAAACGAGCCTGCAGCTGACGTGGACTTTTTTACCCCCTCCATAAATCTTCGTCCGCGAAGCCAAGCCAAAGAAAGATCACATGTATCAAGATGCAGAGAAAAATTTTGTGTTGCATGCTATCCAGGCGTGTGAATTCATACTCAAGTACAACAGACAGTGCACAATAAACCAAACGTACATCACAGTGTTACAGAGAAAAGTGCAGTTAAAACAGTGCAAGATCCTCATTGAGGTAGTGTTGTGAAGAAAGAATTTTTTTAGGTATTGGAAGGTCTGATATAGGTTTATGAAGGGTATGGATAGATGTAGGAAGGTTTTTTGAGCTGGCTGGGGAAACTAAAATGAGAGGACACGGTCTCAAGATTCGGGGGAGTAGATTTAGGACAGAGATGAGGAAAAATAGTTTTTCCCAGAGAGTAGTGAATGTTTGGAATTCTCTAACCAGGGAAGTGGTTGAAGCTGCTTCATTAAACATATTTAAAATTCGGTTAGATACATTTTTACGTGATAAAGGAATTAGGGGATATGGGGAGAAGGCAGGTAGGTCATAAATTAGATCAGCCATGATCTTATTGAATGGCAGAGCAGGCTCGATGGGCCATTTTTGGCCTACTTCGGTTCCTATGATAAAGGCAGGAAAAAAAGCAGTCCTTGAATTTGATTGCTTGTGTTTTGAAATTCATGCAACTTTTGTACACAACAGGAGAGGAGAGACTGGGGTGGGATGGAGTTAGTATTTTCTGCAGTTACTTGCAATGATAACAAGGAGAGGGAAGTCGCCTGCAGACACACCATTGTCCGCTACAGAGTCACGTGCAGATGACATGTTGATAGGGATGGAAAGATCATCTTTCCTGGTGACTGTGAGGAAAAAGTGCACAGCTGGCTCCAGTGCTAAATGAATAAAAGTATATTTGAAGTGAATGCAAGAAAACTCAAACTGATTCACATTCTATTTTCCACTTATATAGGTTCCATATCTCACAGGAGCTGATACAAAATCCACCAACAAAGATGTAATTGTGGATCCTGACAAGCAATTTTCAGAAAATGTGCCCCCCAACTTTTTCCTTCTGAATAATCATAATGATTGTGAAAATGCATTGGATTGGCTCAAAAATCATTCCGAAAATACTAAAGGTACAACTTTAATTTCATCAATACAAGTGAATTTCTCCCAGCACTGCTGTCTCAGGGTCATTAATGGAAAGAAAGAAGTCAGTGCTGGAAACTTGGAGAAATAACAAATGTTAACAGAGAGAGAAGTAGGTTTGTAAGAGGTTGGTTATGGGGAAATGAAGTGGAAAGGACCAAGGCTGGGGAGGGCTAACTTTGTTTGCACCTCCAGATACACAAGAAACGCTTACCAAAGTGACAGGCTATTTGCTGCTGCCCTCAATTGGAGGCAAGATTTATGCTGCAGTGCCAGGTCTATCGTGTGGTGATGATGTCAGCCTTCTGAGAATTTCAATTTCTTCCATGAGACCGTGTCGCCAAAATACACCAATGAACCTATAAACTCCATGCATTTTTGTAGGGTGGGAGAAACCAGAGCACCCAGAGGAAATCCACACAGACCTATGGTAACCTATGCCACAGGTGCTCTGTGGTTAATAAGGGATTACTTAAGGTGGTATGTGAGCAGAAAAAGGTTGAGAACCACTGGGCTAAAGCAATGTGTTTGTTATCTCTCCTTCTGTGGTGGAACATGATAATGCAGGTGGGACCTCACTAGACTATACAGGCTGCCCACCGCTGACCCTTTAACTCCTTCCCATAGATTCCCAATTAAACCTGATAGCCCTAGTCTCCTCCCTCCATACCAGTCTTGGATATGGACCAGCAGCATGTAGAGACATGCCCGAAGTTTCTGGATATTAAAGCCTTTAGCCACTTGCTTCGTCTCTGCTTGTGGTTACTGATTGCACCACAATTTAATATCTAGTGTATTTGCCATAGACAAGGCGATCTGAGTGGAGAAGCTAGAGACCGACCCCAGGGATCCAGAGGCCTCCATCAAATTTGATATATGTCTGCACTGCTTAAAGGCCTACATGAGATGCCATGAGATCTCCAAAACATAGACAAATACAACCTGCTCTTTTCATTGGTGGGCCACTGGCCTTGCTAAATAATAAGGGAATGCAAAAAGTATGAGGACGCAATGGTCCTGCTGCAGCAGCGATACGGGGCACCCATGAACTCTCTGTATCCACAATACCAGCTGGTCACCCGAAACCAGGCCCCCAGTGAGTCGTCGACAACTTTGTGAGGGTCATGAGGGAGCTAGGACAAACCTGTGGGTGTGTGGATTTGACTGCGGTGGTCCACATAGAGGAGCTCATCAGTGGTGGGCTAATGACTGGCTTCCGTTCCAATCACATCTGTGAGCGACTCCTGTAGAAGGGCAATCAGACCCTACTGGAAGTCATGCAGATGGCTCGGTCACTGAAAGTAGCCCAGAAGACTGCAGAGGCTAACACTGCGAGCCATGCACCCATCAGTTGGGAAGCATTGGTGCTTACATCTTGGGACTTGGAGACCCTGATGGCCACTGTCACTGCCGAGTACACAAGGTGCAACTACTGCGACCAGACCAAGTGCCCGAGGAAGTAATGTCCAGCCCGTAGCATGACCTGTTCGAACTGCAAGAGGAAGGGGCACTAACCCAAGGCATGCCATTCTAAACCTTCCTCCAGCAGTGCTGCATACAGACCGCAATCTGCCCCGCCATCTTGGATCGACTCACTTCCGGCGGCCGAGGACTGAACGACGGGAACAGGAGGAAGATGACACAGGATGACATCACATCCAGTGACACTTCCAGACTCCACCGCGTGTAATCCATGGGTGTGGCCATCTTGGCAGCAGCCGTCTCGACACTACAGCAACAGCGACTCTAACAATGAACTAACTCTGGCCTCCATTGTGTTGAACCAGGACAAGCCATACCAACTGGCGCACTCTATGATGGACACAGAGGTAAATGGTCGCACCATGGGCTGCCTATTTGACATAGTGTCCCCTGCAAAGTTCAAGGTAGCTCAAGCATCCAAATCCCACTCCACGGAAATCTGGGTGCTGCACCTTATCCGTGAGGGGCACGAAGTATAAAAACTTAAAGCTGTTTGAGATGCCCCACCTCTGTGAATGCCTGTCATACTGGGGATGGATTTCCAGTGTCAGCTTAAGAGCTTGCTGATGCAGTTTGATTGGGCCCCATCCTCCCCTCACGGTCAGGAATAACCAATTCCTGGAGGGTCTGCTCTTCCCTCCAAACGCAACCAATCAGATGCAGGAACACCATCCAGGGCACCTGACCTGTGGTCTGACCTCCCTACGGGGTCCCTCTGAACCACCCCACCCCCACAGAACCTCTGCCCAGACTGCAAACCTGCCATCAAAAAATGGAGGTGATACAGCCTGGGAGACAGGGAGTTTATAAAAGCTGAAATAGGGCAACTGCTAGTGGAGGGCATTATTGAGCCCAGTAACAGCCCCTGAAGGGCACAAGTGGTGATGATTAAGAGTGGGGAGAAGCACCAGATGGTCATTGATTATAGCCAGACCATCAACTGGTTCACCTTTTTGGATGCCTACCCCTTCCCCTGACATGGTGAATGAGATAGCCCAGTACCGGGTCTTCTCCACCATCGATCTCAAGTCGGCATATCACCAGATCCCAATCCACCTAGAGGATCATCAATACACAGTGTTAGAGGCCAATGGCTTCCTCTACTATTTCCCGTGGATCCCATTTGGCCTCACGAATGGGGTGTCGGTGTTCCGACGGGAGATGGACCACATGGTGGATGACAATGAGTTAAAAACCACATATTTATACTTGGATAATGTCACCATTGCAGTCAGAACCAGGAGGCACTTCCCGTCTGCCAATACTGGGGTATGTGGTAGAGTGTGGGATCAATCCCCCTGACCCCATGCGTCCCCTTCCCACTGCCCCAAAACCTCAAGGCCTTGAAAAGGTGCCTGGGGTTCTTTTCTTATTATGCCTAATTGATCCCTAATTACGCAGACAAGGCTCACCCCCTAGAGAAGACCACAACATTTCCACCATCGGTGGAGGCCCGTAAGGCCCCTTTGAGGGCATCAAGGATGAGATTGCCAAGGTGGCCATGCATGCCATTGATTAATCCATCCCTTTCCAAGTGTAGAGCAATGCCTCCAACCACCCTCGCTGCCATGCTGAACCAAGCAGGCAGGCACGTGAAATTCTTTTCCCAGACCCTCCAGGACCCTGAACTCAGGCATTCGGCTAACTGGAAGGAGGCACAAGCTATAGTGGAGGCTGTGCGCCATGGGAGGCACTATCTGGCTGGCAGGCCATTCATTCTGCTGACAAACCAGAGAGCTATCACATTCTTTTTACAATAAACAGCAGGGGAAGATTAAAAATGACAAGATCATGAGATGGAGAATTGAACTGTCCACCTACAATTATGAGATCTTGTACCAGCCTGGAAAGCTCAATGAGCCAGCCGATGCCCTGTCCCAGGGAACGTGTAGATCGCCTCCAGATCCTCCACGATAGCCTCTGCCACCCCGGGGTCACCAGGCTCTCCCACTTCATGAGGGCCCACAGCCTCCCCTATTCTGTAGGGGAAGATCAGGAAGCTGACTCTAACTGTTTGGTCTGCGTGGAGTCCAAGCGCACTTCTACTGGCTGGAGAAAGCTCAGCTGATCAAGGCAATTTACCCCTTTGAATATCTCAGAATGGACTTTGTGGGCCCCCTTCCATCCATGAATCGGAACATCTACTTCCTGAATATCGTGGACGAGTACTTATATTTCCCATTCCCTGCCTGGATATGACCATGCCCTCAGTCATTAAAGCCCTCCCCAACCTCTTCACCTTGTTCAGATACCCCAGTTACATTCACATTGATCGGGGGGGGGGGGGCATCCTCATTCATGAGTGAGGAGTTGCACCAATATTTCCTGTCCAAGGGTATAGCCACAAGCAGAACCACCAGCTACAACCCTCTCAGGAATGGGCAGGTAGAAAGGGAGAACAGAATGATCTTGAGGGCAATCCTCTTGGCCCTCAAGCCAAAAGGTAATGCCCATCTCCCAGTGGCAAGAGGTCCTTCTGGAGGCACTACACACCATCAGGTCCCTACTGTGTACTGCTACGAATGCCACTCCATATGAGAAACTGTTCTCCTTCTCTAGAAGGTCAGCATCAGGAACCACGTGGCCAATCTGGCTGATGATCACAGGGCTGGTGCTCCTCCGCAGATATGTTAGGACTCACAAGGCAGACCTGCTGGCTGAGGAAGCCCATCTCCTTCATGCAAAACCACAGTATGCCTGTGTACAGTACCTGGATGGGCGGGAAGACATAGCGTCCATCCGAGACCAGCCTGTCCCATGTACCATCCAGACAATTGACCATTTGAACCCACTACCCCACAACCATGAACTGAACCACCAACACCCCCATACCCCCCCAGAAACCCACCCCTACAACCGTGAACTGAACCACCAACATCCCCCACACCCCCCGGAAATCCATTTGGACCAACCCAGTTTAGCTCCTGGACATTCAGCCCGCCATGCAGGTCACCGTCCTGCAGGAGCCAATGACGCAACCGGAGGATAAAGCCACCGGACCGGCTGAATCTGTGAACTATTAAAGACTGCACGACCAGTAACAATGGACACTGTCCCGCTTCACCCCACCAGACTTTTTCTGAAAAGAAGTGGTGAATGTGGTGGTGACTGTACAGGCTGGCCTGCCTTCAATCCTGTAACTCCTCCCTGTAGATTTTCATTAAAAGTCAATAGCCCTAGTTTCCTCCCTCCATACCAGCCTTGGATTCAGGACAGCAGCATATAGAGATATGCCCGATATTGCTGGATATTAAAGCCTTTAATCACTGGCTACATGTCTGCTTGTGGTTATTGGTCACGCCACACCTTCTCTGTTGTTAAAATATCTGCAAAAGCTGCCAAAGTAGTTTGACTGGCATAGGGAGATATACTTTATTGTCCAGAGGAAAAAAAGGAGAATATCCAAACAGGAACTCAGAAGACAGATATAGCAGAGTCCTGGAGTCAAACCCCAAGGACCTGGATGCAATGTTGCAAGAAGTTCAATGAACTGATCTGTAATTGCATCTCAAAGTATTAAATCCTGTCCATGGCAGCAAAATTCAATTCAGTGGCCCTTCATAACCTGTCCAATAAGTTCATATCCTTCATGCAACCGGACTTGGATATGCAGCAACAAGTCCCATAGCCACATTTTAATTGGCTCATTCTGCAAACTATTCATGACAATTGCAACACACAACATTGCAAGACTCTGCTCTGTTGCAATAATTTGTGGTGCTCAAATGGATAAAGTCGCACGAATTGAGAGTGCACTGGAATTTGCTTCCCTATTAGAGAAGATAGTAAAGCTACCTTTGGGTTGCTTGATCCCGATGTTGTGACCACTGAAGAAGTTGGTAGCCCCCTACTTGTCCTCCTGTTCTTCTCTCAATTTGAGCAGACTTCAAAATTCCCCCGTCTCTTTCTACTACATAGAAAAATGAAATTGAAATTAGGAACGGGACAATAACATTTGGCACAACGGGCCATATATTCATAGTCTCATTTTTCATTAATACTTTCATTAACAATCTGTAAATACACAATTTAATATTATGTGTTGACAGCATTAATTACTATCTAAAGAAGAGCGCTTCAACATAACCACCTTTGAGTCTTGCTGAGTTTCCTAAATTCACTTCCAAAACACTTGCCTCTATTTGTTTATCAGTTCAAGGATATCGTTTCCATTTTATTGTTCTGCAAGTTTAATTTATGTCTTGAAAACATCAAATCAGCTTTAACCTTCTGAAGTAATGGAATGAAATCCTAGCACGTACAATGTAATTTATCTTTGTAATTTAATCCTTGCGCTCCTGGTATTTTTTCCAAAGGAATTGGTCATTATTGGCCATTCCAAGACTGAGCTACATCTGGTGCTGCATGTTAACCTGGCCGAATAAGGATGGCTGACTTCCTTCCCTGAAGGACACCCATGAACGATGTGACAGTTTCAGGGTTACTTATTATTAATATGAATGTTATTCATTCTAAATGTACTGAATGACTTAAATATAAATTGCCCAGCTACTGTGGAATTCATGTTCAGTCCACTAGCTGTAAATTACTCATGACTTTATCAAAGATTTTAATAAATTTATATACATTCATTCTAAAAATAATAGCTTTAAAATTAATCAACTAATTAAAATTTATTGGAAAGCCTATACTTTTCATCCAGGACCTTCATATGTATGACGTACAAATGAACATAGGTCCCCAGATGTGTGCATGTTCATGGTGGCGGTAACTTCAAATCTTATGGTGGAATGCTGAAAAAAAACATTGAAATAAGGGATTTCCATTCTGAAATGGACAATAAATGGTTAAATGGTCAGAAATGACCAATTTCTTGGGAAAAAAAAATACCAGGAGCACAAGGATTAAAGAAGGAAACATTCAATTGACAGGGATTAGGAAAATAACAAATGAACTCAATATATATTCAACAGTCTACAATACAAAGAAATTTGAAGATGTGCTTTATTTTCATGCAGTCTACTGAATATTGTATTGTTAGCTTGGTGGCATTTTTGCTTCATCTTGTTTTGCTTCCCAGTTTATTTCCAGAATTAATTTGTCATGGAGGCATAGTCTGTTGTTTTACAAATATTTCATATATTTTAATTTGCAATGTTGTTTAGAGTGGATATACTGAAGAATGCACATGTAAGCCCATTTAATTATGCAATTACCTACTAATTTAATTAAAGGATAATTTATTGTAACTACCTAACATTTATTTGAAACATTCAAATGATTCTCCTTAATTAAGAAACTAAGGATGGAGAGACATTTTCAATGCTAACATAAATCCAAGTTTGATAATGAGTGCAATTTAATTCTTATTAATTAGTGTTCATATTATCCACATATGAATACCTTAAACACAATCTGCCGGGTTCTTTTTAAGATTCATGTAATGTGTCTACAAATTTGATCAGGAAAACATTTTAAGCAAACCTATTAATGTTCACAGGATATTTCAGGGATTTGACATATCAATTTAAAGAATTAAATGTTTATAGTACATTGTCTGTCACTTAGCAGTATCCAACACAACCGTCTGCTGTTGATATATTACTGTTGCTAATCAATTAGATTATTGAACTGAAATCTATTATTTGATTTCCTCATCCTTGTGCTATCTTGTATAATAAATAATACAGTTTATTACAGATACTAGGAGTGCTCCTGTTGAATTGTTAGTGAATCACATGATACACTATTTTGCAATATCAAGAACAGAATTGAAACTTTGGACAAACAAGAATGATTATTTTCCTTTATGAGCAAATTTCCTTTATGAGCTAATTCTTTTTTGGCTAACTTACTATTTCTCTACCATATTTTGTGTTGAAAGTAAGGAGGATAAATTTGAGGAAGGTGAAACTAGTTGTAATTGTATGGAATATAATGCACAAGTTTGGAGTCTTTGGTTGCATTCTCCCCTGGGACTACATTGTAGGTGATAGAGGCTTAGGATTATTCAAGGTATAGAAGTGCTTGTGGCATTGGAATGCACACATAGTAGGTTGTGAGACTGGGACAAGACATTTTGTGAGCTGTTAGATTCTGGAATTAAAGATAATGTTGCTTCTTACTTTTCAAAGAATAGGTGTGGACCATAGGTGTGATCCAGTTGGATCTTCCAGAATCTAACAAATACATTAGGTGGTTGAGTGGGAGATGCTGGATTCTGAGATTAATTAGAAAACAAAGAAATGTTAGCAGGAATGTTCAATTACCAAGATAAATGTACACAAACGATTTTGGATTACAAGGGCTGGGAATGAGAATAGACTGTAAACACTTCATTGGAGTGGAAGGGTAGAGGTTATGAAAGCAAATAGAATAAATGAAGAGTTTTTAATTTATTTGTGCATCTCAAAATTATAGAATAAACACTGGAATAATCAGATTTATGAATAGAGCAATGATGTGGAGAAAAACAAAGGTGCAATGGCAGACAAACAGACAATAGATGGCATAACATTCCAGTCAAATAAAACTGTACTCTGAATTGGATCAAAAGTATTGATTGTGTAATGAATGAAAGGCACATAAACCCAGCATAAAGCTCTGAAACTATTTTTAGTTGTGCAGTGGGCTAATGGATAAAGAATATTATTGAAGTACAGTACCACATCTTTTGGGAACAGCCAGGATTGTGTATATAAAATTAGACTGGAGGAACATCAAAGATGACATGAACATTTAACATATGAAACAAACATTTTTTTCATGTTGTAGTTAGTAAGGAGGTGGAATTTAACTTCGACAAGTGCAAAATGATGCAATTTGCAAGGTCAAATCAAGGATAGGACAGACACAATAAATGGTGCATTCCTAGGGAATGTTAATGAACAACTGATCCTTGGGGTCCAAGTCCCTAGATCCCTGAAAGAGGCAGAATAGGTACAAGGCATGTTTGCCTTCATCAGCTGTAGAACAGAATACAAGAGCAGGGATGTTATGTTATGATTTTATAAAATATTGGTTAAACCACAGCTGGCATATTGTGTGGTGTTCTAGCTGCCACATTATAGGAAGGATATGATTTTACTACAGATAATGCAGAGGAAGAGGAATGCTAGGATGTTGTCTTGATGAAAGTATGTCAGTTATAAGGAGAGATTGGACTGGCTTAGTTTGTTTATCCTGCAGTGGAGGAGATTACAAAGTTTCCAGATTTCCTGCAAGGGTGTATTTATTTTTTCTTTTTCACATAGGGGAGTGTCTACAACAAGAGCTTGCAAGTATAAGTTGAAGGGTAGAAGTATGGAGGGGATTAGAAGGAATGTTTTTCCATGCAGAGTGCAATGTCTCTAGAGCAGGGGTGTCAAACTCAAATTCACAGAGGGCCAAAATTAAAAACTTGGACTAAGTCGTGGGCCGAACTAAATATTTATTGAAAGTTTTCAACAACATCTGCACGTTTTCTCTTCTTTCAACATATGTAATGTTAAACTTTTTCTTATTAAAATAAATGTTTAATAATAGTTTTGGTTAAACTCTTTCCAGAAGAAGCATTAACAAATGAGAAATAAAATATTCAATAAATAATATTTCTCTATAGCCTTTAAGCTCCTTTTAAATGTATTTTTTTTCACAAGCCAATAAGTCAAAAAAATAACAACTTGCTTCAATGAAAATCCAATCTTTCAACTATGAACAGTCCAAAGTTAACCAAAGAAAATATGAATCCAAGCTTAGCTTGCTACACTGTGATTTACTCTGATGCACCTGGGTCTAAACCAGATACTTGGCATCTCTTCTTAGATGCAAGTTCATCAAACTCTGGGGTCAGAGTTTTCCTCCCACCTGTCTTGAAAGGTCCTGTTTTCTGTCTTTCGTTTGGCCATTTTTCGTAAGGGGTTTATTACATGTGAGTTAGGCGACAGGTCGCAGATACTAATGAAAGTAAAGAGAGGAGGTGTGGGCGATTAGCGGGCTGACGGGCCGGCGCCAATGCATTTGCAAAGCATTCTGGGATTTGTAGTATTAGCTGTGCATACGCTATACTGGCGCGGCGGCCAGCGGGCAAGCTCTAAATCATATTTGATATGATCTTGCGGGCCAAATATAATTATATCACGGGCCAAATTTGGCCCGTGGGCCTAAGTTTGACATGTGTGCTCTAGAACATATTCTCATTGCACTCTGTGGAGTCAGGCACTCTTACAACATTTTAAGAGTGTCTTACCAAAAACTTTAATTGCCAAGGCATAGAAGGCTACAAACCAAATGCAGATAACTGGAACTGGCAGAGAAAAGTACAATCTTCCATATTGACTGGTGAGTCACAGAGCCCAATTCTGGGCTGCACAACTCTATAATTGTATGAGCACTGAAACATATTCACTTGTCTCTTTCTTCTCAGACAGTGTCCATTTTTAGCTCCATCAAGCAAATTATCCATCTTACAATGAAAACAACTGATCTTTTCATCAATATTTGAGTTGAAACTCATGGGGAAAAGGTTATTTTTCTAGGGGGAGGATCATCTTTGAAAGCTTCATGAAAATCATGTGATCATTGGTCTCAACAACTTATCATACTTTGCCATTCAATATAGTTTTCAGGCAGCTTTGAGTTCTGGTCATCAGAGCCACTCTTGAAACAGGGAAGAGCATGTGGTGATACAACTTAAATCTATGCAATTTTCACCTTAATTTTGAAAGTTATAGTATTTTTTGCTATTTGTCAGTCATCAGTCCAGTAAATCTAAAGATGTATTTGAATTTATTATAGCTGTTTTTGGATTAACCTGTACGAAGCTTTAGGAGACTTGTTTTACCTGAAGTTCATTCTGACTTATTTCACCCTTTGTTAGGAATGACCTTTTTCCAAAAAGAAAATTTTTAAATTACACTCTGGATAAAAAGAGAAACTGGAGCAGTGATAAAAAGAAAATCGATTTGCTGTTGTAAATTTAGTTTGAGAACACCTTTTTTATGTTTAGGAGAATACATCTGCAATTCTCAGAAGTGCACAAGAAATGAGAGAGAAGTTTCTTTTCTTATCCAGTGTGTAGCAGGGGTATGGGATCTCTTTCTCAAATGGTGGTAGAGAATTGTTCTCATATTTAGATGGAACACCAATGTATACTTAAACACATGTCCTTCAGACCTTGGGGTGGAAGGTAATGTTAGGCTGGTTGCTTATTTTTCCCAACAGTTACTACAGGGTCATTGGACTTGTTTTTGTCAGTGATTCTATGATCTTTGAGTTAAAATGTGAACTGGCCCTCCAATTCACCTCTACTTATTTCTACTCAATAAATTCTTCAAAACACATCCAACTAACTCAAAATCACAAGTTGCCAATTTCTGTGCTGGTGTTTGGCAAGATATGAACAAACCATTTTTGGAGATTTATCTACAAGGTGGAATTAACAGATTGCTCCTTCCTACTGGACCCAGGGTTAAGATTAAAGATGTCATTTCAGAGCCAACCTGAGTGGAAGGAATAATACACCATCAGGTTTTACAAGCTCAGTGTGCATGTGTGCGAATGTGTAATTGGAAGAACTAATTAGATGGAGAAAAGGAAGGAACCATGCCCACATATTTCCTACTGTGTGTGGCCTCCAGCTTTGACACAACAATGCGGCCTTAACCAATGATATAGATGGAAGCTTTTCCTAATAATGACAGTAGGTGGAGCGGCAAACCCCAGTTTCAAGCTGGCTGTTTCTCTACTGTTGAGTGCCATTTTCTGGGCAGAAAATAAAATTAATAGGTTGGATATAGCTGGCTATGGTGAATAGAACTGCTGTACTCAGCCATTTAACTTATAGTCATGAACTTCTGCAGAAATTTGGAATGTTTTGGAGAGATTTAGCAGTCTGTTCTGCTGTATCGGAACTCATTCAGGATCCAAGATTCCATTGATTTCAAAGTGGAAGGACATAGAGATGATAAATTACTATTTCTAATTTTGCTTTTTCACTTGAAGAGAAAATCTTACCATTACAATACAGGTTAAATTTCACATGGCACTCTGGCTTCACCCGAGTTCCCTGAGCGAAAGTGAAATCATTGATACACTGGAAAACCAACAAACCCCCTTGAAACGTGTACTTACTTAGTCAACATTATGATTCTCCATGGGGGGGAAAAAATCTTCCCCTTTCAAGGTGAGGAGCAGGTCTGTAAGATGTGTCTGAAACACTCAAATTCCCACTTCAGTACCCTGCAGGTTGACTATGGAGAGTACATAATATGTTGGAAGATCTCTTGCAATCCAGTGAAGAGCAATGCAGAAAAATTAAATTGGTTATCCACTGCCTCCTCTAGATAGTTACTACACAAGCCCAATGCCAGCATGTTTGTCAGTCACATCCAAACTAGTTAATGGCTCTCTGGTTAAGAATATAACATAGGACCAACTCACAAATCAAGGTTCCTGTGTTTCATTGTACCTCACTTTATTGTCACTTTAGCTTGTATTTTAAAATACTTATTTGCATCCTTTATTAATACTATTCTTTTCTAGGAAATATCATAGTATATGGGAGCACAATTGAAGCTTACATCACAATAAATACGATCCTGTCTTTTGGAATCGATGGATCTCTCATTCATCTGGTGAAACCACCTACAAACTCAAATAGCAATTGTTTTAATAGTTCTCTGGTAGAAACTGCAGTAGAGGAAGCACTTGAGAAGGCTAAAGTTTCTGTGCATTCCAACTGTCTTCTTTCCCAGTGGAACGATGGGAAGGTCCATGGTCAGATAACGGTTTCAACTTTCACCACTGAATCTGAACCACTCATTCTTAGATGTGTGGTAAGTTTCAATTATTCCAAATGAACCTGAAGGAATCTATACATGTCATAGAAGCAGTTGTATACACCTCAATGAAATGCATAAGTAGGGGAGGGGTGAATCTATCAGCAAGTGAAGCTGATTCCAGATAATGTCTTGAAAAATCTAAATATACTTGAAGAAACTATTGGTCCCTGTTAGGTTTTTTTTTCCCCCTCGCTCTGCACCTTTCACAGTCATCCCAGGACAATATATACCTTCGATAGTCATGGTGAATGATGAACATTTGTTGCTGTTTTTTTCTTCATATAGTCCCAGAATTAATTCATTCCCCCACCCCCCCCCCCCACCCACAATCTAACTGTACCACAGTTCCTTTCATCCAACCTGGACTGTTTTAGCCCAATCACTCTTAGGGGGGGAGGGGGTTAGTAAGACTGTGTTCGCCATGAAGCTACCTCCTTGACATTATCCCCATTTTCCTCCTGAGGGATGTTTTTGATGCAGCAGGGCCTAACATCCTCTCTATTATTAACAGTTCATTAGCCACTAGAACAGTTCCAATTTGCTTCAAGTGTGCTGTGGTCCAGCCCCTTCTGAAAAAAAAAAGAACTTCGACCCCTCCACACCCAAAAATTACAGACCTGTTTCTAAACTGCCATTCCTGTCAAAGGTCCTTGAAAAGTTGTTCTTAGCCAATTGTTGCCCTACCTATATCAAAACAACATTTCTGAAAAATTTCAGTCAGGTTATAAGGCCCATCACAGCACAGAGTCAGCTTTACTAAGAGTATACAATGACATGCTCCTCGCCACTGGCTCAGGAAGTTCTGCCATTCTAATTCTCCCTGACCTTAGTGCAACATTCAATACAGTGGATCACGCTGTTTTAATAGATCGCCTCTGGCAGAGGGTCAGTGTCAATGGCACAGACCTGAACTGGTTTAAATCTTATCTTAGTGATTGGGCTTTTTCAGTCAACATGGGCAAATGTTCATCTTTATCAGCTACCCTTTCTTCCAGGGTCCCATAAGGGTCTATTCTGAGCCCCTTATATATGCTTACCCTCGGACGCATAATCCAAAAACATGGTCTCTCCTTCCACTGCTATGCTGATGACGGTCAGCTCTATCTCCCGCTGAAGCCCAATGATCAAGCAAAGATAACCAGCCTTATCAACTGTCTGAAGGACATAAAGTGCTGGATGGCTCAAAACTTCCTGCAGCTAACCGAAGGCAAATCAGAGATCATCCTATTTTTACAATAGGATTTGTATTTTTACAAAGCCATCAATGGACTAGCCCCCACCAACATCACTGATCTCCTACTGCCCTACTCCACTTCAAGACCCCTCAGATCAGCTAATTTAGGGTGTTTGGTTGTTCCATGTTCAAATCACAAATTTGGGAGATCGTGCCTTCGTGATATCAACCCCCAAAATGTTGAACAATATTCCTCCCTCCATCAAATCAGCCCCTTCCTTCAACTCTTAAATCTAGGCTGAAGTTGTATTTTTACTTGCAAGTGTTTTGAAGTGATGGTTGTTTGTTACCATGTTGCATGTACAATTCTAAACCTCAGTACTCTGAGCTTTTAATAGCTGCTTAAGTTGAGATGTAATTTATGATCTGAACAGCAATGTGAGTTGTTTTAAATGTGCTACATAAACAAATAAACTAAACTAATTCAGTTGGCATTCTCTCTACCCAAATCCATCCCTTCTTTTCTGCTCTGTGAAAAAGTGATATAATTTTACAGATGGATAACATACAGCAGAACTAGCTATAAGCAAAGAAAGCGAGTTACCTGGAGTTAATTTTTAATTTGGAGATACAGCATGGTAACAGGACCTTCCAACCCATGAGCTCGTGCCATCCAAGTGCACCCATATGACCAATTAACCTACAGACCCCATACACCTTTGGAATCTGGGAGGAAACCTGAGCTCCCCGAGGAAACTCACACCACACAGGGAGAACATACAAACTCCTTACAGACAGCGGGGGATTCAAACCCAGGTCACTGGGCACTGTAACATTGTTATGCTCATTGCTGCACTAACTGTGCTGCCCTTTAATTTTATTTTATTTTTTGGTAAGTATCAGAATTAATTTTTTGGACAGTGAATTGGGACCCTATAACACAATTAGAACCCAATATAATTTACAAAATAATGAAACCAAATTTTGCTGAAACCAAAGCTCAAGGGCATTTATTTCAATACCAACTTTACCATTGCATTCATTGTTAATGCCTGACCCACTGAGTTTCTCCAGCACTATGTTATTACATCAGAGTGGAGCCTGATGGAGAATTAAAGTCGAGGCAGCAGGAGGCTGTTGATAGTTCTGCAGACAGATCATAGGTGCTCTGCAAAGCTGTCACTCAACCTGCACGTGATTCCTCGAGAGAAAATGAGACCATGTTGTGAGTACAACTTGTAGTATATTGGTTTGAAGACATGCAAATGAATTGCTTCCTCACCTGGAAAACTTAAATCAGTAGATGGACAGCAGGGAATGGACAGATGTTACATTTCCTGTCATTGCTTTGGAAAGTGCTGTAAGAAGATGGTGGAGACAGAGGAGTAAATTGGGAATTTTTGTTGGGAGCCAACCTCTTCAGAATGTTGAAAGGGGTGTAACACATGGTGGAATCTCACTGAAAGAAAATGTAGATCAGAGTAACTCTGGAAAATTGGGGGGGGGGGGGTGGAGATGAAAGAGGAGGTCAAAAAGGAAATAAAAGTGCCAACTGTGATTCAGGAAGAAGACATCTCAGTGGCATCTCTGCAGAGAAAGCAAATGCAATACTCTGTGAAGCACCTGCATTCTGTCCTCATGGGCTATCCTGAGCTTCCCATTGCCTGTCATTTTAATTTTTTCCATCATTTCCATTATATCTGTCTGCAGCCTCTTGCATTGTTTTAATAACCTTGAAGAATAACTCCTCATCTTCCATCTGGACATATTGCAGCTTTGTGGATCAATAGCAAATTTTAGAAGTTTCTGTTTGTATCAGAACTGATCAAGTTCTCTTATAATTCACCCATCTGTATATTGTCTCAGTTTTACTTTTTCCATTAGTTCTGCTTGACCTGTTGTTTCTCTCCCTCCCTTTCATACATTGTATGTCCCCACCCTCACTGACCTCACTGAATTTAAAACATGAACAGTTTATGTCTGCATTTCTGGTAGCACAGCGAATCATTTCAGGCAAGTGTTAACTGAGGTAAAAAAAATATATATAAAGTCCTGATCCTGTTGCTTTAAGCCAAATCTACTTTTACTGCCAAACTCTGAACTGGACAGAACCTCTCATTTTTGATGGTTTGTTGATTTTCACCCTAGATGTTGAGTGTCAATAATGCAGCTATCAAGCTAGCTGTCAACGCACAAGGCTGAAAATCAACAAACGATTACGATGACTGATGTACTCCCTTGAAGACCAATGATATGGTCCCTAATTTTTAGTACAATGGGTCCATAGAACTAAAATATAGCTTTTGTGTTGCTACCTTTTGAGATGCACATTACCATTCCTCTAGACTTTTTTTTCATAAATACTTTTCTGCTAGCATTTAATGAACTCTAGTTGGTAAAAGTCAAAACTTTGGATTGGTGTAGTAGAAAGGTTGCATAAGATATTGGTGAGGCTAAGTTTGGAGTATTATGTGCAGTTTTGGTCACCAACCCACAGGAAAGATATCAATAAGACTGAAAGTGTAGAGAAAATTTACAAGAATGTTGCTTGGATGAAGAGCTGAGTTGAACAGAACTTTCTCTTCTGGAGCAATAGAAAATGAGTTGGGATTTGATAAGAGATATACAGAATTATACGGGGTATAGATAGGGTAAATGTAAGCAGGATTTTTCCACCAAGTTTGGGTGAGTCAGGAACTAAAGGACCTGGGTTAAGGGTATTAGATGAAATGTTTTAGGGGAACTTCTTCACTCAAAGAGTGGAGAGACTGTGGAACAAACTGCCAGAGGAGGTGGTGGATGCAGGTTCAATTTCAACATTTAAGAAGAGATTGGATCAAAACATGGATTAGAGAAGTATGGAGGGTTATGGTCTGGATTCAACTCAATGAGACCAGGCAGAATAAATGGTTTGTCATGGACTAGATGGGCTGATGCAGTCACAGGGAGAATGTGCAAACACCTTACAGCAGCAGATTTGAATCCAGGTCGATGGCTCTGTAATAGCATTGTACCAACCTCTATGTTAACAGTTCTGCCTTGTGTTGTAGCATTCTATGGCTCAATAAAAGTTATACTTTTGATTTTGCAGGCTTTCTTTAACTTTGACAAGAAGAAAGTGGACTATGATGCATTCAAGGCTATAAATAAGGCATGTCTTGTCTTTGATGGAAAACTAGTCATCGATTCCACTTTTCATACCAATGACATAACAATTAGATCAGCAGGGCCACTTACTAAATATTCACGCCGGTATTATGCTGATCAGTGGTCCCATGAAAATTTTAATTCAAAGGAAATTGGATTTCAGCTCGCTGCGCTAATGCTGCATCTTTTTGATCCAACTCTGGAACAAGTGACTCAGCCACCTGCAGAACTAGATTTACTTGTTCCCACTTACACTGGATGTAAAGTCAAAGGTAGGTGCCAGAAATATTTAAATGGATTTTACTTCTATCTTCTAAGAGTTGATAAATGGTTTGTAACATACTGATCCAGAATTTGCTATCACCAGAATTCACCACCGAAAGCTGTACAAGATTGAAGTTACCTCATGCAGCACCCCTGGCAAGAACTTGTGATTTGGTGTCAGAAACTTGTACATTTCTTTGATTTTGTAGGTTTGAGGTTGGATAGAGACTGTGGGATGTACTGCAAACTCCACATAGGAAAAAAAAGCCACAAAACTTTACACTTAGTTTCTGATATTTAACGGCTTTCAAAAATATTGAAAAATTATTAAAAATTTAATAACTAACAAATAGCTGAAATGCTTTAGGATACCTACACTTTAACCTGGTTCTGGGCACTTGCATGAAATCCATCGTAAATGGAAGGAGATTGCTGAAACTTTCTTTACCCACATTGAACTCCATGCTGAGAAGTACCTCTTCTTCTCCTGTTGAGTTTTTCCAACAGTTTCTTTTTGTGTTAATTCAAGACGTGGAAGATTAAAGTCGCTGTATTATTAATTGTTCACTATGGCTAACATAATTAATGAAATGAACATGCATCCGAAGGAGATGGGTGAGAAAGTGGGGTTCGATTTTAATGGGGCAATGGCACCAGTATGGGATTGGGGAAAACATCAACTCTACCAGTGCATGATGACTCACTTGAACTGGATCAAGAGGAGAGAACAGAAAAGATGGATATGACAGTCACTGGGACATTAATCCAGCAGGGGAGGGACATGGTAAGAGCTACAATATAAATGATAGTGCAAATAAAATAAAAAAAATGACCATAGAATATACAGAGAATGATAATAGACAGAAATTCTACTTTTGATACAGTGGATCAAGAGAAAACTAAAGATAAGGGAGAAATGAGAAATAAGAAATATCTTTAGAGAAGATATTCTAAATAATCTTTCTTCATATAACTGAGAGCCTAAAAACTGTTTACCTCTTTTCTGTACACTAAACCAGCAGGGCAATGCTCATTTTCTTAATTTCATGTGTCCTTAGCACTACAATCTTTAAATATGCCCCTAGTCAAATGGTATTCTCAAGTTCCCTTAGTTCAACTGCGCAATTAAACCATGCTAATAAATGAAGGTCTTCAACATTACACAACTCTCAGCACAGTTGCAATCAAGTCATTTGTAAGAGGGCTGATGCACAGTAACAAGATGGTCACTGCAATTACCAATAAGTGGTGCTGTGTGAGGAATGGAGCTAGGAGAGAGAAGGGATTAGCTGATTACCTTAATAATGGAGCAGTATAGCACACACGTCAGCTGCAGTAGTCTGAGGCAATGGAGTTGAGATTAAAAAGGACTTCCACTTGAACTGAGCTAACAGTCGAGGTAGAAGTATGAGCTTGCAGGAGGACACAAATCTCAAAGAGGATAGCCTTGTTGAATGTATAGCCTGCATAGAACCGCACAGAAATCTAGTTACAAGCTTCAATCCCTATAAACCTTTGACTGGCAAGTTCTTCAGTGCTCTCTTCTACATGGGCTGTAGTGTCTCTGATGCCTAGGTTCCTTTTCCTTGTCATCCAGCAAATGAAGTTATACATGTAGACAAATAGTCATAGAGCAAGCAGCAAGTTGGCAGGATGCTCTCAACGTGCTTAGTAAAATGTAATTAGAATGGGAGTGGTCCTCCAAGCAGAGAATCCTCAGCACCTCTGGTTGGTTGTTCTGAGAGTAAATCATGCCAAAGGCTAAAAATCAATGTTATAATATTATTGAAATTGTTGTAAAATACCACACTGGAACAGTACTGTTGCTACAATGAAATGCTACAGAAAGTACTTTTGGTGAATGAGGAAGACTCAAAATGGTTGTAGTGTTGATCTTTTCCAGACAGAGTCTATTCAAAATTGGACATTACTTTTTTTCTTTCAGTGCTGTGAGAAGTAGACTAGGAGTGCATGAAGTAAAATGAATAGTGGTGAAAAGGCAACTTTCTTGATTTTATTCAAAATAACTTTAAAAATATTCATACCCCCTATAGCCAGCAAGGGAACTGAGTAGATTAGTTTTAATAATAAGTGATCAGCCAAATGTAATCATTTATTTAATAGCAATCTTCCATTAAAATTTCAATGCGACATTTGAAAAGGGAGAGAGACAAAATAGCTGCAAAGAATCTGCATTTGGCAAAGGTGGAATTGAATTCAATGAGACAGAGGCTGCCCACAAATGGGTTGATTGGTAAGATGACAGATCAATACATGTCAATTAAGAGACAAGAACTAAAGCAGGGAGTTGGGGGGGGGGGGAGATTATGGACAAAATAAAGCAAAAATTGCACTTACAAAAGAGTAGAATAAAAAGCAAGGAGAAGTAACAGGATGACAAGAGCTACAAAAATGGACTGGAAGAAATGCACAAGGGATATTGTCATCAAACCACATCTGAAGCACAGTGAAGATAGCGTAGTTGAAGAGAAGCACACCATAGATTTACCAGAAATGGTATCTGGTCTCATAAAATAGTACATTTAAAGGAAAGGCTACAGAGAGCAAGTTTGCATTCCCTGGAATTTAGAAGGTTACAGGATATGTTTGATAGAAGTCTTCAAGAAATTATTGTATTTATTTATGCCAATCACTTTACTTTATTTTAAACCTTTCTCTTGCTTGTTCTCTGGTTTGTCTTGCCAATGACAATTGAAGGAGGTAACAGTAAAAAGCTGCGACCAAGTGAAGAAAAAGAGTTGGAAAAATCTCTCAATATCTATTGCAAAGCGACTTGGATTGTAGGGTGCTTGGTGGTTCCATACTGAAATCGCCAACTCAGGGGAGATCATGCCTTCGCTATTGTAGCCCCAAACTGTGGAACAACACTCCTCCCTCCATCAAATCACCCCGTTCCTTTAACTCTTTAAATCCAGTTTGAAGTTTTTTTTTACTCACAAGCATTTGGAGGGGATTGTTGATTGTTACCATGCATTATGTATAATTCTAAACCTTGGGTACCCATTTTATACTGCAGTTTAAATAGCTGCTTAAGATGCAATTTATGATCTGTACTGCATGTTGGTCAATGAGAGTTGTTTTAAATGTGCTATATAAATAAACTAAACTAGTAATTAAAGTTTTTACTTCATATTAGTTTGTAATCATGGAGTCAGTTAACACTCCAAGCTGTTTGCTGCAAGTTCAATTTCTTATGTCAATTCTGCAGTTAATGTGCTACATCTTGTCATCTCACTCAGCATAACACCTCGTTAACATCCTATTCCAGTCACACAAGCTTTTCTCTATCACCTATACAGCAATAATTTTGCTTCATTCCTATGCCTTATTTCTGGTAAATGTTTGACATAATTGAACAGGATATCACATTAGAATTGGCAGAACACACATTTGCTGAGCCTTTAAGTTTGGTGAACATGAATCCTAGTTAAAAAGGAAACAGAATACTGTAATACGATTGCAATTGAAATTATTGTGCTACCCAGGTTGCACAGATTTAATTAGAATCAAACCTCCTTGTTCTGCTTTAAGCTATTTTTTAAATATTAGCTCTCTTAGCATTAAAATGTTTCTGGGATTCAGAGGCAAGCGAGTTAAAAAAAAATAAGAACAAAGAGCTTCCATTGTGTTGTGTGGAGTGCAAAGCAGAAATGGCATCGATCTCCAAGGAGAAGATGAGTATAACCCATCCTCAATGTCCTAATCACAAACAATGAACAGAACCTTCCATGTTTTTGATGTTCAATCACTATCATTTTTATGTAAGAATTTCAAATGAAATTATGATCTGTAACTGTAGGGGAGATTGGAACAAGGAGTCATAAGTTAAGGGTTAGGAGGTAAAACTTTAGGAGTAACATAAGAGGATGCTTCTTCACTCAGAGAGGGGTGGCTGAGTGGAATGATCTTCCGGAAGTAGTTGCGGAAGGGTCAATTCTGTCATTTAAGAGGAGATTAGATGAGTACATGGATGTGAGAGGGTAGGAAGGTTATGGGCAAGGGAATGGGTAGGTGGAGCTAATGGAGTTTTACGTAGATCGGTGCGGACTAGAAGGGCTGATATGGCCTGCTTCTGTACTGTAAATTGTTATATGGTTATTATAAATATTGAATTATATTGTTTCTAACAGTACTAATTATGTTTTGTATGACCGTTCAAAAGAAATATAATATGTCATTTTAGATTTTTATTCTTGTGGCATAAAGCAATTATTCAAAAAGCTAATTCACATTATAACATTCTGAAAGGCAATAAATTATGACAAACCCAATTTTCATAGTATCCTTATTATATCAGTCCTTTATACATTTTTAAGGCCAACTTCAGTTGTCATGAGCTATTGACTTCATTAAAATATGCCTCAGCATAACAATTTAGAAAAACAAAAGGATGCACAAATATTTAAAATAATAAACAAACCAAAGATTAATATCTAACTCACACTTGTATCAACCTCGTCAATCAGCACTGGAGTGATTATATTAACTGCTCATCCTGAATGAAGCTCCCCACATGGTTTTTGTAACCTTGTGATATACATTTATTTCACCTTTTTTGATGCAAGTTGCTGTCACTTTACCACCTCAACAACAATAGCTTCCAGCAGATTGAACAGGCAAGCGTGCGGAAGATAATACACCTGCATTAAAAAAAAGCCCACAGCTTTAATTAATACTTTATTTTACAGTACATGAAACATTGGCAAGCTATATCACAGGATTTTTTTAAAAAATGCATAGTATTATGAAATCGACATCTAAGGAAAATGGAAATCCATATCTAAGAAGTTAGGTTTTTTTTAAATAAAAAAAAACACCTGTTATGGAACCATTTTGGTTTATGAAAATCATTTTATCCCAAGTACAGAATATGTGAATGAGTTTTAGTTCGTAAACACTTAATTCTTGTCAATTCACTTAATTTCAAAGATTATACTGAAAGGGATAATAGTGGACTTTTTTGGAGGAGCAGAGAAGGACTAACCACAGCCTCCAGATTTTCACATTTATAGAGATTGCTCTTACTTTCTTAATGCAGCAAAAAAAAAAAAAACAACATTATTTTCATTATCGTTACAATGGCCAGACCTGGGTGATCAATCACCGGTAGTGTTCAATATAAATGGAATGATGCAGCAAAGGATTAAATTTCATTACTAAGAATTAAATTGCAATGAATTATAAAAACAAACAAGGATGCCAAGTGAAGGTTGGTCATTGTAAATTCTTCAGTTTATTATGGTATTTTAGACCAATTTTTCCTACAAATCTCTGATAGCTCACATTTTACTGATAAAACCCCTTTCAAAAAAGAATATTTTTCCAAATCAATCTGAAACAATGCAATATCTCCACTGAGGTGCATACGAATTAGATAAACACAAAACCTTCTCGCATTGAATACTGCATTTTAATGATCATTTTTATTAGAATTCAGGAAGAAAATAATATTTTTCTTTATGCAAATGAAACAAAAGTGCAATCTTTTCAATCTTTGTTACTAAATCAAGTTCCAGTATGGAACATATTCACAGAAGCACCATAACAGCTGTGATCCTGCTGGTAGCACACAGCAGGGAAGAAGCAGGAGATTGTTAAAATAATTCCCTCTAAGAATGATTTCTCATTTTCACCGACACACAGCAGACCTAAAAAATCTATTTTGTATTATATTTGTCTTACCCCTTTGTTTCCCACCCACACCACCCCTGTCCGCACAAAAGGTGAGATTTTTTTCCCCCATGTCATTTAGTCACTGTGGGTCACATGCCAATTGCAGTCTTGAGGACAGGTGGGTAACTTGCTCCAGGCCTCTGCAGTTTTGGGCTGAGACAGCAGCTGGGAAGTGCCTGAATGTTATCTTTGGTTAGGTTTCTCTCCAATTTTTCCTCATTCTTTGGGAAATTGCCTGGATCAGTTCATTTAATATGTGCCCCCTACTCAGCACCTTGCCTGAGTTGCCACAATGATGTTATTGAGAACAGGAACCAGCGATTCATTCCAAACTTCACCATCACACATTTGTTTGAATAATCAATGCTACTAATTTAGTAGAAAATTACTCATTGTGATTTAAATGTTGTCTTCTCCATTTTAAATTTTCTTATTTCTTACCATTTGAAAATGAATAATTTGTGTTTGTCCTTTCTTTAACACAGAATGTATTCTGCCAGGTGATTACCATTACTTGCATGTTTCTAAACCAGGACCAATGACTTGTCTGGACATACAGAAGGGAAAGCCTGAATATGTAAGTACTGATTACTAGAATGGAACATCAATTTTTATTAGCTTGTGGACTACAAACAAATCTGAGAATTAAACATTTATGTTAAAATAGTTCAATCTGTTTTTTTAAAAATTAAGCTGAGTGCATTGTCATGTAGAGAATATTTACAGAATTGTAGATTGCAGGAAGGAAACCATGCATGTGTACCAGGTCTCTGAATGACTTCTATTCTTAATTCCAATATCCTGTGGTGTTCCAAATCTTAGAAACAGGAATAGGATCATACCTTTGAGCCCTTTGAACTTACCTGGGCAGCCACATTTATGGCTAACCAGCATACCAAGTACATCTAAACCTCTTTATCTGGGAAAAGGCTATTGATCTCATATTTAAAATGATTAATTTATCTAACTCCTGCTGTTTCAGGTGGTAGACCTTTCTTAATTTTTCCCATCCTTTGTGTGAAATCCTTTGTCATTTCTATACTGAATTTTAACATTTATTTGCCCTGATCATGGATTTTTTTAACCCTTTTTATGTTGTTAAATTGTATAAACCTCCCTAAAATTACCCCTTTATCTTTTATATGCTGGGAGACATATTTTGAATAAATCAAAATAAGTTGTTAGTATGATGCCATTTTTTACACCTCTCTTCTTAATTCAATCACTGAAGCCTTCCTTCAGATCAATATGTCACTTTAAAAGGTCTTTTCTTTAGATCTAAATATTCCAGATGTAATCTAACCAGGATTTTGTTTTTTAACCTGTAGCTAGACTTTTTTCTGTATATTGCAAACTTAAAGTAGTTTACAAACTATCAGACTGTAGAATGATTTCTTTCTACCAGACAACATATTATTAGTATATGCAGAGGCCCCTACATCTTTCTGCCAAATTAAATGATATTCAGATGAATTTTAGTCCAAACTGATGATTACACACTTACCTGTGAGAAACTACATCTGCCAGTATCCTTATATGTTTATTTTACTGCCCCATTAATAAAATACTATTATTGAAACAAAAGGAACACACACTCTCAATGTGAACAATGCTGCAAATGATCTAATAAAATGTGTTTCAGCAGATTACAAAGTATATGAGGCTTGTAATGTTTCATGTTATGTATTTAACAGTTTACAAGTTATTTTTTTTCTGAGGCAACTCAATAAAAATTGCAATTGAATTATTACAATTGTCTAATCTTGTCCCGAAAGGTTAAGCTGGACAATGGTAGATCTGTTAATATGATTTTATAAATGAAATAAAAACTATATTAAACTACACATTACATTTATTCAAAGAATGTTAGCATCTTGTTTTACATTGACATGATCCTCCAAGTTTCAGAAATCCGACTAAGGTCACGTCCTCAGTTGTTGGCACTAACTAGCCAACATATTTTGTGGCACATTGATGGTTAAAATTATCCAGTGAGGAAGTTGGCTTAGCCAAAAACAGCATGAAATGTCATCCAGAAATTCTAATCGTATTTTGTTGAATCTAATGATGGATTGCTATTATATTGGGAGGTTTATTAAGAAGGAAATTTCTGATGCTGAACCAAATAATATCTAACACCATTTTGCAGCAAATATAGTTTACTGGTGCAGAGGGGACTAACAGTTTTTTTAAATGATGCTAATTGACTTGCTCATGTGAAAGTGATCTCTCACAGCCATAAGGTTCATCACCTTTAGCTCTCTCAGAGGCAGTTCACGTTGCAGTTCCATTCCCATAAAGATGAGCATCTGCTATTTTGTAGTAACCAGTAACCGGAATGAATATCTTCAAATGTTAAGAAAATGAGTTTCATTTTCAGTGTCAAACAGTATTTACATTGAATTCCAAAATATTGTATTGTCCTGTAAAATGAATTCTCTCTGTAATGCACACAATTACAATTCAACTATTGCCTTCAAAGCTGTTGCATGAATACAATGTCCAATCAATTCTATTTGTATAGCTTAATTTTACAATGAAAAGCTATACATTTGCAGTCCTTACTGACCATGTATATTTTAACATAACAATGCAACAATCATATTAAAAACACAATGTGGTTATATCATTACAGTACATTGAATAAATCAAAATAAGTTATTAGTATGATGTCATGTGTAAGTTAGGCTCCTTTTCTACATTTCAGTTATTAAAAAATATATATTGAGGCCTGGTGCCAATTACAACGCAAGAGACCAACCATTTCTGTCCAACAGAGCCAAATTACAGAATATCAGAAGTGAACACATTAAACGAACAGCCTGGGCAACAACAAGAAATTATCAATTAATAATGACAAGAGAACTGATATTAAAGGCAGATGTGAATGTACAAACATCCAAGAAAAGAGGGTGTAAATTAGAAAAATCAAAAAGTGAGGCTATAAAATGAAATATAGGAGGCTATGGAGATCCACAATGAGCATAATAATAAAAGAAAAACTAGGGTTAATAAGGTTTAAACAAAATAACTCAGAGGTACGGCAGAGATTAAAAAAAAATTACTTTAGTGTTTAGAAGGAAGATGAATAAGGTAGCCATACTTTTAGAATGAGAGATTTTAAAACAATATTTTAAACCATCTAAAAGAGAACAGGAGGAGATTATTGATTTTTAAACTTTGCTTGCCCTATTTATGAGGCCAGATGCACAGTATAAAGTAAAGTAAATGGAATAGATACAAGAAATTCTTCAGGTAATCAACATCAGGGAAGTGAAGATTAAAGTTATTGTGAATGATGGGATTATTTTTACAGCAACAGGCAATAACTGTCCTCAACAGCTGTGGTCACCACATGTATCTCAGTCAAATTTAGAAGGCCAGACACTCCTTGAGTCGAGGGCTAAAGTCTAGAAAACTGTCTCAATGTCTTGAAAGATGAATTGAGTGAAGGGTTGTTCAGCGAGCATTCAAATGGGTTATCACTAACATTCAGACAGCCACGCAAAAACCACAAAACAGGGTGTAGGATAGCAATAAAAATGAATCAGCATCAAGCAAGGGTGAACCAGCGGAAATGCTCTACTTTCCCCAGCCCACAAGCAAAGTTGTAATCATAGTTCACCTCATCAATTCAGTCCTTCTTCCATTTTTGGACCTGCTCTATTTGCTAAAGCCCAGAGATGGATTAAACATCTTACAAACTAGGACCAGATGTTGATCAAGCACTTCACCAAACCTGCTCCCCCATTCCATTAGGTCATGCCTGATCCTGTACATTATTTACTGATCACTGGAATAAAATAACAGTTCTAGTCTTATCTACAAAACTCCACAAAGGCTTTTTAAAATATAAGTAGAATTAAATAAAAATGTTAAAAGTAAACTATAATCACATAAGTAATTAAAAACATTAAACAAATGTAAAAAGTTCATTTTTCTTTTTCTTACCGTTTTCTTGGAAATCTATGTGTCCTTCAACCTAACTTGAAAAGCTCTGGGGAACCTCTGCAGGCTCTTACACTGCTCCCTGAGGCAGCCTAATCTGGCAGCAGTGTAAAGATAGGTAGCGGCCAGTAGTTCAGGATTTCTGCAGAATTAGGAAATGGGAAGAGGCCAAAGGAATATGTGTAGTTGTAATGTGGTCCACTATTATAATTGAAAGATTGTCAACTTTTCTTTTCCAGAACTCCCCTCCCTCACAAAATAAGTACAGATGTTGCAGATATCCTCCAACTGTCTTTCAACTTTTGAGTGTGCCAGACTAATGAACAGATGATTGGGAGGGAAGTCCAGAGGGACTTGAATAGGAAGAGAGATTTTAATTGGGAATATAGATTATTGTCTTAGGGTACAGGGTGGTCAAGGAGAGCATGAATAGTTGGAACGAAAGCAAGGAAGTGGTGGGAGATCATGAGAATGAGAAATCAGGGTAATCAGCCATAGTTCGGTGGGAAAAGGGTAATTTAGTTTGTTTTTTTTTGGTCACAAAATACCTAGTGGAGCTAGAAGGGTTGTTCAGCGAGCATTCAAATGGGTTATCACTAACATTCAGACAGCCATGCAAAAACCACAAAACAGGGTGTAGGATAGCAATAAAAATGAATCAGCATCAAGCAAGGGTGAACCAGCGGAAATGCTCTACTTTCCCCAGCCCACAAGCAAAGTTGTAATCATAGTTCACCTCATCAATTCAGTCCTTCTTCCATTTTTGGACCTGCTCTATTTGCTAAAGCCCAGAGATGGATTAAACATCTTATAAACTAGGACCAGACATTGATCAAGCACTTCACCAAACCTGCTCCCCCATTCCATTAGGTCATGCCTAATCCTGTACATTATTTTCTGATCACTGGAATAAAATAACAAGCTTTGTAAATTGAAACTCACCACCTCTGTGCAAGCCATGACCTCCATGAGTAATAGATTAGTCCCCCAAAATTCCTCTAATAAAGTAGTAAGAGGTCTGGTTTCAAATGTCATTAGAGATGAGTATAGTGCTGGAGGATTGGCATATTGCTAATGTGCTCGAGGAGCAAGCCTAGCAATTATAGGCCTGTAAGTTTGAAGAGGTGACTAGGAATGTTGATGAGGGGAAAACAGTGGATGTTGTCTATCTGGGCTTCAGAAAGGCCTTTGATAAGATAGTCAAATGGATTCAACAATGGCTGGAAATGAGATGCCAGAGAGTCGTAGTGGATAACTGTTTGTCAGGCTGGAGGGTGGTAACAAGTAGTGTGCCTCAGGGTTCTGTATTGGGTCCCTTGCTGTTTGTCATTTACATTAATGATCTGGATGATGGGCTAAATTGGATTAGCAAATATGTGGATGATTCTAAAATAGGTGGAATTGTGGATAATGAAGAAGGTTTTCAAAGATTGCAGAAGGATTTGGACTGCTTAGAAGAGTGGGCTGAAAGATGGCAGATGAAGTTTAATGCTGATAGTGTGAAGTGCTTCATTTTGGAAAGAATAATCAAAACAGGACATGCGTTGTAAATGGGAGGGCATTGAAGAATGCAGTGGAGCAGAAAGATCTAGGAATAACAGTTCATCATTCCCTGAAGGTAGAATCTCGTGGGTAGGGTGGTGAAGAAGGCTTTTATTATGCTGACCTTTATAAATCAAAGCAAAGAATACTGGATTTGGGAGGTGATGTTGAGACTGTTCAAGGCATTGGTGAGGCCAAATTTGGAATAATGTGTGCAGTTCTGGTCACCAAATTATAGGAAGGATATCAACAGGGTAGAGAGAGTGCAGAGAAGATTTACGAAAATGTTACCTGGGTTTCAGAATCTAGATTACAAAGAAAGATTGAGCGAATGAGGTCTTTATTCTTTGGAGCGCAAGGTTGAGAGGGGATTTGATAGAGGTATTTAAGATTATGAGGGGAATAGATAGAGTTGATGTGGATAGGCTTTTTCCATTGAGAGTAGGAAAGATTGAAACAAGAAGTCATGAGTTAAGAGTTAAGGGGCAAATGTTTAGAAGTAACATGAGGAGGAACTTCTTCACTCAGAGTGGTGGCTGTATAGAATGAGCTTCCAGGAGAAGTAGTGGCGGCAGGGTCCATTTTGTTATTTAAGGAAAAATTGGATAGGTATATGGATGGAGGGGAATGGAGGGTTATGGGTAAGGTGCAGGTAAGCGGGACTAGAGGAGAGTACTTAACTTGGTGCGGACTAGAAGGGCCGAGATAGCCTGCTTCCAAACTGTAATTGTTATATGGTTATAATCGACAAATTAGCAAGCAAATTCAGCTCTTGAAAATGTATACTACTTCCCACTGCATTACAATATCCTCTCAGAAAGAGTGCATATGCTTGTAAACCCTTTGTGTCCTCTGATTTTATTTTGCTATGTGATATTATATTATCTTGTCCACCATGGTTTGTGACTGATTGTCCTGAGGTGAATGGAGAAAATGGATCTTGAACTGATGCCATAGGTGTAGGACCTTGGGTTGTAAGTGATGGCATTGATGGGAATCTTTGGGTTGTAAATGATGGCATTGGTGGAGATCCTTGACTTGTAGCTGGTTGAGTATGATCAACTTTCAAGGTTGAATTTTTTGAAATGCCCTCCTTTCTGGAAGATCCATATATTGTGTGCTCTGGAAAGATTGTGCTCTTTCCATAGGATTGGCCATTGTGGTTTGAACATTAGCAGCGACACTTGTGGCTCCTTGCTCGAGTATAGTTTTTTCTTGTAACTGCTTTACCCATGCCACTCCTGGAAGGTTAGATGCTAGTCCTTTGGGTTTGTCACTGAGTGACAAATCTTGCAGAAGCCTGAGCTAATGCTTTTACTTTGTCCATATTCATAGCACGTTGTTCCTCAAGCTCTAGTCTTTTCTTTTCTCTCTTCAATAATCTATTTTGTTCTTCACTTGTCATTTGTAACCTTTTAAGTTGCTCTTCTTGTTCCAACTGCAGTTTCTTGATTTCAGCTTCTTGCCTCAATTGCCAATTCTTCATATGAACTTTCCTATCCTCGAAAGCATATCGTTTCTCCAACCACTGTTGTGCACATACAGTAGTCAAGCCTGCTTGCACATTAACATGCATAGCTGAATTGCTTGAAGCATGCCAAGCTGTACTTGCTCTAGATGCCTTTGAAGATTTTGAAGATCTTCCTCCATTCATAATCTTGAAAATACTATAATCAGGATTCACTTCTGAACTTTCAGATACCGCTGATTGAGTCCATCTTCTGCATTTCGCTTGGTACAGCATCAATGGGACTTTTAAGCCAGTGAATGAGGCCTGCAGTGCCTTGACAGGATCTTCTTCTTGCTTGCTAGTTGAAGTCGCTTCTTTGGCTACTGGCTCCAACCTTCTGCCAAGCATGGTTGGTTCTCCTTGCTGGCTCAACTCACGATCAAACCATTTTTTGAGAGGAGCTGTTTGTTTGATGTCTTTAGCCCAATGAGACGATTTCTTATCCATCTTTGAGTTCTTCACACTGCATCCTGGCTTCGGTACTGGTTTCTCCTGGTTCCTGGGAACTGTAATTAAATCTTGTATCTTACTTGGTCCTTTTAAGAAAGCCTGCTGCTGGTTGAATTGTCTCTGTGGATATGCACACAACTTTTCTTATCTGGATAAGAACATCTTCTGGGCTTCCTGCCAATTCTGCTACCAAAGCTCTGGCTTATAGTTTCAAGGTCACAGTTGTCTGGCCAGACCTTGGCTCAGTTTCAAACTGTGCAATTTACCAGTTTCAAACTGTGCAATTTACAGACATATTCCCAAAGACTTCTGGAATATTCTATTATGACAGTGTGGATACCTCTTGACTATAAATCATGTTGTTAATTCTTTTAGACAAATTTCACGAGCCTTTTTTCCCCCCAAACAAAGTTTACAATTAACTTTTTCTTTGAATAAAACTATAGTTAACACTTACCTTCTAATATATCCTAATTTCAAAGTATCATCTTCCAAAGCATGGGCTACAATATCCCAAATTTAGATCTCTTTAATCCAACAAATCAAATTCTGTGGCTGTTTATATAATTTTAATTTGTTGATAGAACAGATAAACATTTTGCATAGCTTCATATTAAGACTTTCATAATAATGAATAACAAAGCATTTACTGTATAATGAAAATATAAAAAGATATAAAAAGTTTTTAAAAAGATACACAAACTTTAAAGATGTACAAAAATTAAAAGAAAAATTTATTGTGCTCAAGCTTCCTTTACATCTTGTCAAATAATGAGTAAGTTGTTAGTAGCTGGGCGGATATTACCACATATTACATCATATGGTAACACTACAAACAATAGTTCTCTTAAAGAGACAGGCACAAAATCAACTAAGAATTAAAAACACAAGATTTTAACCTTTACACTTAGTACCTACTAGAGAGGTAAATGGAATTGAGAGAAATAGAGTGTTATGCAGTGGGGAAATTCTGGGCAGTAGTTAGAGTAGGTTATTAGGCCAGCACAACACTATAGGTTGAAAGGCCTGAATTGTTCTATGTTCTATTCTAGGTTTAGTCTTTAGGACTCAATACTGTTGTTGCATTCAGATTTTTGTATCAATATTCTCAAATTGTAATTTTCAATGATTGATGGCTTCATTTCTTGCTTTCTCACATCTTAAGGATGATTGTCATCCTGCATTAATTAAATGGTTACAATACTCAGTGGAATAAAAAATAAGTAATTAATACCTCATCAACAATTAGATCTCATCACTGCTGAACATGTCCACAATCTCTTCAGATAAAGTTTTAGGAAAATGAAGCATAAAGAAAAAATATGGCCAATGCTGTAAATCTGAAGTGAAGACAAAATATTAAAAAGACTCATGGTTCTCTTCACATCCTGAGGTCTTGGCTCAATGCACTCCCTTGACCTATTTCTGCAATAGCACAAATTCACCAGATCTCAAAGCTGCTTTCCACCTCAGTTCCACTTTACCCTTCTCGGTTTTCATTTTTAAATTTAGACAGTACAGTAATAGGTCCTTCTAGCTCATGAGCCAGTGCCACCCAATTTCACCAATCAACCTACAAACCCTGTATGTTTTTGGAGAGAGGGAGAAATCCAGAGAATCCAAAAGAAACTCACATAGGTCACAGGGAGAACATACAAACTCCTTACAGACAGCGCTGGATACAAACCCAGGTCAACTGGCAATGTAATAATGTTGCACTAAATCCAACGCTAGCTATGCTTCCCAGTTTCGATCGTGTTTGAAATGGTGTTTCAACAAAAAACAGTCTTGTCCCTTTCAGGCTCTTAAACTGCTGAGTGTTTCCACCATTTTCTGCTTGTGTGCTGCAGAGAATCCTGGTCCTTTGTGAAAGGAGTTTCTTCACAATCTTTTATCTAATTTTCAATACAGGTACATCCATTCAATAGGACCACATAAGCAAAGAAATCATTCCTTAATCCTTGATGTATTGTACAAAACCTTCCATTCCTCTTCAAAAATCAATGTTGTATGTCATTCAGGGAACAATGATGGTATTGCCAAGTTTCATTTGTTTATATTTTTCCACAGGGTCGAGACATAGTCACAGGTAGTCCAAGTACTGGGAACTACTTCCAAATCCATTTGAACAAATATAGCACAGTAGATTCCATAACTTGTTTATCACTGACACCTCTACCAGTCTCCAATTACATCTGCTTGTATGGACAACATGAACGTCTTCTTAATAATTTGTGTTCTCGCTTTGATGAGGGATTAATCTCAGATTTGTACAGGTAAGTTAGACATAACTGTTGAACAGTCATGAAATGCATTTTCTTCAGGAAATATAGAGTATGTATATTGAACCTTGTGCAGGCTGGTATTTGGGTTCAAGAATTAAGGATAACCCACATTCAGATGGTAAATTAGATGGGTAGTCTGATAAATTACTGAAGTTTTGTTCTAACATTAAGATTTCTTTTTTCAAAAGCACTCGATTGTGTGGGGCTTGCTATGTTTTACAGTAATTTTTTTGATTCTTTTTAAAATCTGGTTCCATTTTCAACAAACTGATTTGGTGAACCTTGGCTCTGAGCCAAGAGCAATGTCATTTACGGTATGTTCCATTTGTAAACCTGTATTATATCCATTTGGTGTTATTTGCTTAAATTGTGTTATTTATTTAACTGCATGATCTATGTGAAAAAGATGAGGAAAAAGCTTCAAAAACTAGTAAAGGTCATCTGAGATGTTTTCACTAGTTCTATGATCTTCGAACACATTGAGAAAGGTGTAATACATGTGCACAAGCAGGGGAATGACTTGATGTATTGAGTGTTTCGTTCATGTTTTTACTTTTATCCTCAACCATGCTAAGTTAGCCCAATATCAACAAAATAAGAGCTTTGGTTAAAATTAAAAATGTATAAAATGGCATGAAATATATTTCAACATTCACACCTGCATGATAAGGTATCTTGATCAAATGTAGTGCACCATTGCGATTACAAAGTTTTATTGCTGGAGACACAGGCAGTTCCAGTGGCCTGTTTTTGGACACACTGCTGTGACAGCAGTGCTGCTGCTGGTATGGACCCAGCAAGCGGGGACACAATCTTTCAGTGCTCCTGAACAGGGTCCTACTACTCAGCTGTCCTGCAAGAGAGACCCCTGCAGTTTTAAATGTGTGGTGATACAACCATTACACTGGCTGCACTCCTACCAGCCTACTGCAGGGGGCAACCACTGTATCTGCAGGTAGGCAACCTGGGAGGCTGGCCCCACCTGCCTGCTGTCAATCATCAGCCAGTATAAAGACTCGAGCTGGTCCCTTTTGGGAGCAGTCAGACACATGGTGCCAGGAGTGCTGTGAGACCTGGTGTGTACAAGTTTAAGCTAATTAAAGCCTGTTGTACAGTCTGTGGACTTTGCATCAGAATTATTCATGCAGCAGCACTCACAATATGCCTGAAGAGCAGGCTAGGGCTGGATCTTTGACAACAATCCACAGTTGGGATTTAAGATGGCAGCACCCACATTTGGCAACCCAAACATGAAGGGTGGCAGCTCCAAGAAAGCAGTGCAGAGCACTAGAGCAGGAGAACACTCTCGGTTTTAAGAATCAGTTATCAGGATCTGGGAAGGTACTGAAGGCAAGCAGGATTCCTGAAGGGCCTCTGGCATTAACAGCTTCAAAATTACTTTGGGGGGAGGTCCAAAACCAGGAGCTAAGGAGCTCTAGTTCATCCATGAGCCGGACAGAAGACCTTGCAGCTCCAGAGGTTACGGGGTCAAAGGATGCGCAGCACTGGAGGTGGTGGGATCAACAGACACTTGGTGTCTCTGAAGACTCTCTTTTGCTTCTTGTCTCAATAGGGGCGCTGGATTAGTGCAATCTCTATGTCTCCACGGGGAAAAAGAGGAAAAAGATTTTTGTTTATTTGGTGTACTTGACAATAAATGGAATCTTGAATATTCCTGCATTCTCATATCAGACAAAAATAATACCAAGACTGCAATTTGACATTCTTTATAAAGAGACGTGAGTGGTAAACTAATAAATATGTAAATCAATATGGCCGAGGTAATGTGTATATATGCAAACAAACATCTCATCAAAAATGTTAGTTCTCCTTGCTTTTTGAGTGATACTTGATCTTCATATAAAGCACTCAAATATTATTGAAAAATATCAGTGGTACTTCTATTTCCTTTGGGTCTCAGGTGGTTAAAACCCATTACAATTAACTTTGTTGCTTTTGATATTAAAAACTAATATTTTGATGAGATATTTGCCTGCATATTTAAACATAACTTGTGCCATAAACTAACAAGTCCTCAGGAACAGAGGCCTGTTGGTCAAAATCTTGAGGAAAGAGAAACTCAAGACACACATTTACAATCTCAATATACACCTTGTTTCTTGGAAGAAGGGTTCATGCAAGGGAACATCCGAAACAGCATAATCTTGACCATTTTCAAAAATGCCACAGAGAAAGTCGTCCCATGGTCCTCTGTTACCTCCCTTTAGCCAAAGAACTGCTTCCTCAATCACAGTATGGATTCTAAAAGACAGGATCTTACAGCACATCATCTCCAAGAAAAATGCATTATCTAAAATAGTCTGTGTCTTTTTTTCTGACATTTCAAATCCAGCAATGGTCCTTGACTATTGTTCAAGAGAACCTGAGGAACATCCTTTTCAAGTTTGATTGCCCTCAGAAATTAGCCTCCATCTTTTTTTCTGCATTCAAGTTATGATCTTAATCTACAAGTCATCAAGCTATATAGTATGGAAACAGGCACTGCGGACAATTTCTTCATACCAATGAAGTGTTCCACATAAGCTAGTCCCATTTATCTGCATTTGACTCATTTCCCTCTTTTAAATGTCTTTTGAGTGATACAACTGTAACGATCTTGATGTTGGCATCACTGCCTTTGTGGAAAAATTGCTTTTTAGGTTCCTTTTAAATCTTTTCCCTCTACTTGTAGACTCTTCTCTCCTAAGGAAAAAAATGTGACTATTTACTTTCTCTATGCCCCACAGACTACTGTGGCAGCCATCATTGGGTAGATTTAAAGCAGTGGTTGATTGGTCTTGATTAGGGAGGGTTGTGGGAGAGGGCAAGAGAATGGGGTTGAAAGCAATGGTTGATAGTCTTGATTAGGGAAGGTTGTGGGAGAGGGCAAGAGAATGGGGTTGAAAGGAAAAATACGTCAACCATGATTCAAATAGTGCAATAACTTTGATGGGCCAAATGTCCTAATTCTGCTCCTATGACATGATTTTATATTTCTCTATCCAGGCCACAACCAGCCCTGCTCAAAATATGATCCTAATGTTTTCCTCAATCTTTCTTGCTGCACCTCAAGCTTCTTCCTGGTGCTGCTGATCTGCAAGACAAATAAGAAACTTCAAGCCGCAACATCTCCATTCCAAAACGAAATTCACTTTAATGTCGGTAACGAGCTGCAGCATACTACCAATACGAGCTCGGACATCCACATTTGGTTCATTGGCGCATACAATAGGATAGACCTCACGTTTAATATGTGCAAAGGTCCTCCACCAATTTGTCCCTGCTGCATAACACAGTTCTGTTCCTCCCCCCACCAAAGATCCATGATAATACATTGAAGTCCCAACTCAAAGGCACGCCACCTTGTCAACTTGAAAAAAAATCATTTATGTCTACACCATTTCCTATTACCCAATTAATTTGCTATTCCAATATATTACCACCTATCAGCTTTTCTTTTCCAAAATAACTTTTTGATGCAAAATCTCAAATACCTTCTTGAAATCTTAATACATCCACCACTTCTCTTTTATTCACGTGTGACTTCTTCAAAGAACTCCAATAAGTTAGCCAAATGGGTTTTAACTTCACAAAACCACATTAGCTTTGCCTAATTACCATAATTTTTAAGTGCCCCACTATAACATCCTTAATTAAATTTCTGTCATTTTTCCTTTGACACATATTGAGCTAAGTGGACTGTAGTTGCTTGCTTTCAATCTTTTTGACTAAAGGAGTAAAATTTGTTATTTTAATCAAACTAGAAGCCTATGACTAGAGGTGCACTATAGGTTTTGATGCTGGGCCATGCTGTTAGTCATTTTGATCAGCCAACCATTTTCTCAAACTTTTTTTTAGTCATGCCCCTCTTCGAACTCTGCTCAAAAAAATTATGGGCCCCCTTCCTTGTGAAGTGGTCAAGTTTTGATTTCCGCACTTCTACCAACTTAACATAAAAACCAAAAATATTTATGTTACTTGAGGGGAAAAGTAAATGAGGCTTTTGCTTAAATGTGCTGTGGCCCCGGGTGGGTGGGTGGGTGGGGGGAGGGGGTGGAATTGAGAATGGCTGATCTAAGCAAGTCATGATTAGCAAAGTTGCAGATGACACTGGGTATCTGCTATTGCGAAAAGTGAAGGGGGTTGCCAGAGATTGCAGTAGGATCCTGGTCAGTTTGTCAGCGCGAATGGCGGCATAATTAGCGTAGCGTTTAGTGTGACGCTATTATAGCACCTGCAACCCAACTGTCTCTAAGGAGTTAGTACATTCCCTTGTGTCAGGATGGGTTTTCCCCAGGTGCTCCAGATTCCTCCCACCTCCAAAATCATACAGGGTTGTAGATTAATTTGTGTATAATTGGACGGCATGGGTTTAAATGGCTGGAATCGGATTCTACCGTGCTGGAAATATTTTTTAAATTAAATCTAAAAAATTTTAAATTTTAAAATTTAAATTTAGAAAGATGTTGTCAAGCTGGAGAGGGTGCAGAGAAGATTTACAAGGCTGTTGTCGGGACTCGGGTGGTGGGGGGAATTGGCACCAAGTTACAGGGAGAAGTGGAGCACTTCTTTGGAGTGAAACATGAAGGTCTGCAGGTACTCTGATTGTAGTAAAAACACAATGCCGGAGAAACTCAGCAGGCAACATGGTGTACTTTATTTTATGAAGATACATAACTAGGGGATATTTTGGGGAAAACAAAAATCACAGGGGTGGACTTTCCATCAGAAGCAGAACTGTTCCTGCTGGAGAATATCATGGACATGAGTTTGAGATTGTCCAACTATCAAAATCAGTTTGTAAAGGTCGCCTTGGCTATGGCCAGGAAATGTATAGTGGTTTCCTGGAAGACTGACTCCCAGCTGAACACCAGGAGATGTAGAGCTGTGTTCCCCCAAAGAAAATCACCTACAATATGAGGAGGAGGTATAGCACGTATGTTGAAGAATGGAAACTGTACTTGCGGTACATTGGAATACAGGTATGATTACACTCTTCCCCCCCCTCCCCCACTTCCTTTCTTTAAAAGGAGGGGTGGATGGTAAGTTGTTGGCAGTCCCGGAATGCCAGGATTTAAGAAGTGACACTGAGACCCAGTTGACATGCCCCAAGTTTTGGGGTTTTTTTTTGCATTCCCTCTTTTTGTTTTGTTTTTTTTCCTGAGTACTTTAGGTTTCTTGGGTATCTTCTTTGTTTATGTTACCTTTGGATTAGTTCTGTGACCCATTTGTAACCACTGTTATTCTATTGTGTTTTATTTTCTTTTGTAACTAGTATGTGTTGGTTGATTTATCATTTTGGGGTAGGAGAGGGGGTGAGGGGTGGGGGAGGAGGGGAAGGGAAAGACTTGGTATAATATACTCTGTAAAAAAGGATGAATGTTCTCCTGTATTGTTTGAAATGCACTAGTCTGTAAAATCAAAAATATTCAAAAAAAGACGTAACTGAAGTTTCAGGCCTGAGCCCTTCATCAATATATAATCAATATATTGGCAGGGGAGGAGCATAGGTCCACAGGCACAAGATCACAGGTGGATATGGGTGGAGAGCACAAAGGAGGGAGTTATGGGACTGAGGGGGGGAGGAGGTGGGGAGAGGGGTTGATGGCTGGGATGGCCAGTGGAAGTGGCAGGCAGGGAAGCTCACCTCCCATCTACTTCTTTGAGCTCTCTCTTTCTTCTCATCCTTATAGCCCTTGAATCCTCTCATTCTCTCCCCCCCCCCCCAACTCTCCTCGGACCTCCCGTGCATGCCAAGTCTCCCCTCTGACATCCCCTACCTACCACCTCTCCCCTCTGACCTCCCCCCTGCCTCCCACTTCCTCCCCTGGTCCCCCCAAGACACTCCTTCCCATTTCCACCAATGGCCACGTGCCTGTGGACCTGTGTTCCTCCTGCTGGCCTTCTCTCTGCCTTGATCATACCTTGATGAAGAGCTCAGGCTTGAAATGTCAGCACTGTGGCATTATCTTTATTACATAAAGTCTGCTGTGTGACCTGTTAAGTTTCTTTTTGACATCATGTTTTTACTTTATTCTTTGGAAGATGAGGAGTCATTTCAGAGATGTACAAGATCAGGTGAACGTTCAGAGTATTTTGCCCAGAGTAGGGGAATCAGTAACCGGAAGACAAAGGATTAAGATCAGGGAAGAGAATTAACAGGAACGAGATGGGTTACTTTTTTTTAAAACTCAGAGGGTGGTGGGTGTGTGGAGTAGGCTGCCAGAGGAAGTGGTTGAGGCAGATACTATTGCAATGTTACAGGAAAAAAAAATGAATGGCGACATGAATAGGATGGGTTCAGAGGGATTCAAGCCAAACACAGACAGGTGAGACAAGTATGAGTGGGATATTTTCGTTGGCATGGGCAAGTTGGGCCGAGGGGCAAGTTGGGCCGAGGGGCAAGTTGGGCCGAGGGGCAAGTTGGGCCGAGGGGCAAGTTGGGCCGAGGGGCAAGTTGGGCCGAGGGGCAAGTTGGGCCGAGGGGCAAGTTGGGCCGAGGGGCAAGTTGGGCCGAGGGGCAAGTTGGGCCGAGGGGCAAGTTGGGCCGAGGGGCAAGTTGGGCCGAGGGGCAAGTTGGGCCGAGGGGCAAGTTGGGCCGAGGGGCAAGTTGGGCCGAGGGGCAAGTTGGGCCGAGGGGCAAGTTGGGCCGAGGGGCAAGTTGGGCCGAGGGGCAAGTTGGGCCGAGGGGCAAGTTGGGCCGAGGGGCAAGTTGGGCCGAGGGGCAAGTTGGGCCGAGGGGCAAGTTGGGCCGAGGGGCAAGTTGGGCCGAGGGGCAAGTTGGGCCGAGGGGCAAGTTGGGCCGAGGGGCAAGTTGGGCCGAGGGGCAAGTTGGGCCGAGGGGCAAGTTGGGCCGAGGGGCAAGTTGGGCCGAGGGGCAAGTTGGGCCGAGGGGCAAGTTGGGCCGAGGGGCAAGTTGGGCCGAGGGGCAAGTTGGGCCGAGGGGCAAGTTGGGCCGAGGGGCAAGTTGGGCCGAGGGGCAAGTTGGGCCGAGGGGCAAGTTGGGCCGAGGGGCAAGTTGGGCCGAGGGGCAAGTTGGGCCGAGGGGCAAGTTGGGCCGAGGGGCAAGTTGGGCCGAGGGGCAAGTTGGGCCGAGGGGCAAGTTGGGCCGAGGGGCAAGTTGGGCCGAGGGGCAAGTTGGGCCGAGGGGCAAGTTGGGCCGAGGGGCAAGTTGGGCCGAGGGGCAAGTTGGGCCGAGGGGCAAGTTGGGCCGAGGGGCAAGTTGGGCCGAGGGGCAAGTTGGGCCGAGGGGCAAGTTGGGCCGAGGGGCAAGTTGGGCCGAGGGGCAAGTTGGGCCGAGGGGCAAGTTGGGCCGAGGGGCAAGTTGGGCCGAGGGGCAAGTTGGGCCGAGGGGCAAGTTGGGCCGAGGGGCAAGTTGGGCCGAGGGGCAAGTTGGGCCGAGGGGCAAGTTGGGCCGAGGGGCAAGTTGGGCCGAGGGGCAAGTTGGGCCGAGGGGCAAGTTGGGCCGAGGGGCAAGTTGGGCCGAGGGGCAAGTTGGGCCGAGGGGCAAGTTGGGCCGAGGGGCAAGTTGGGCCGAGGGGCAAGTTGGGCCGAGGGGCAAGTTGGGCCGAGGGGCAAGTTGGGCCGAGGGGCAAGTTGGGCCGAGGGGCAAGTTGGGCCGAGGGGCAAGTTGGGCCGAGGGGCAAGTTGGGCCGAGGGGCAAGTTGGGCCGAGGGGCAAGTTGGGCCGAGGGGCAAGTTGGGCCGAGGGGCAAGTTGGGCCGAGGGGCAAGTTGGGCCGAGGGGCAAGTTGGGCCGAGGGGCAAGTTGGGCCGAGGGGCAAGTTGGGCCGAGGGGCAAGTTGGGCCGAGGGGCAAGTTGGGCCGAGGGGCAAGTTGGGCCGAGGGGCAAGTTGGGCCGAGGGGCAAGTTGGGCCGAGGGGCAAGTTGGGCCGAGGGGCAAGTTGGGCCGAGGGGCAAGTTGGGCCGAGGGGCAAGTTGGGCCGAGGGGCAAGTTGGGCCGAGGGGCAAGTTGGGCCGAGGGGCAAGTTGGGCCGAGGGGCAAGTTGGGCCGAGGGGCAAGTTGGGCCGAGGGGCAAGTTGGGCCGAGGGGCAAGTTGGGCCGAGGGGCAAGTTGGGCCGAGGGGCAAGTTGGGCCGAGGGGCAAGTTGGGCCGAGGGGCAAGTTGGGCCGAGGGGCAAGTTGGGCCGAGGGGCAAGTTGGGCCGAGGGGCAAGTTGGGCCGAGGGGCAAGTTGGGCCGAGGGGCAAGTTGGGCCGAGGGGCAAGTTGGGCCGAGGGGCAAGTTGGGCCGAGGGGCAAGTTGGGCCGAGGGGCAAGTTGGGCCGAGGGGCAAGTTGGGCCGAGGGGCAAGTTGGGCCGAGGGGCAAGTTGGGCCGAGGGGCAAGTTGGGCCGAGGGGCAAGTTGGGCCGAGGGGCAAGTTGGGCCGAGGGGCAAGTTGGGCCGAGGGGCAAGTTGGGCCGAGGGGCAAGTTGGGCCGAGGGGCAAGTTGGGCCGAGGGGCAAGTTGGGCCGAGGGGCAAGTTGGGCCGAGGGGCAAGTTGGGCCGAGGGGCAAGTTGGGCCGAGGGGCAAGTTGGGCCGAGGGGCAAGTTGGGCCGAGGGGCAAGTTGGGCCGAGGGGCAAGTTGGGCCGAGGGGCAAGTTGGGCCGAGGGGCAAGTTGGGCCGAGGGGCAAGTTGGGCCGAGGGGCAAGTTGGGCCGAGGGGCAAGTTGGGCCGAGGGGCAAGTTGGGCCGAGGGGCAAGTTGGGCCGAGGGGCAAGTTGGGCCGAGGGGCAAGTTGGGCCGAGGGGCAAGTTGGGCCGAGGGGCAAGTTGGGCCGAGGGGCAAGTTGGGCCGAGGGGCAAGTTGGGCCGAGGGGCAAGTTGGGCCGAGGGGCAAGTTGGGCCGAGGGGCAAGTTGGGCCGAGGGGCAAGTTGGGCCGAGGGGCAAGTTTCCACACTGTGACTTTGAGCCTGATGGAGGGAATTTTGGGAAAGCAGAATCAATGATTTGGAATACTTGAAATGAAAATACAAATGCTGGATGTCTGAAGCAAATAAAATAAGCTGGAAACACCTGGCAGCTCAGACAGTATCTATGAAAAGAGAAAGGGTGTCCATGCAGAAACATTAACTATGTCTCTTATCTAAACTTCCCTGACCTGCAGGTTAAGTTTATATGATTTTACTGCTCTGCAAATACACCAAGCTGTAGTTGAATTAAAAAGAAAATTTGGCAGAAAATGTTTATAGATAGAAATGCGAACTTAGTTTTGAGGACTATTTTGACTGCAGTTGAACAAAGATGGTGCACTTTTTGCTGCCTCGTGAAAATAAGCATTTCTGTCACATCATTACAAAGACATTCTTAGCCATTAGTATGATAAGTATGTTGTCTATCAAGGCCACATACTCAGCAAGCAGCAGCCATGCCTCTGTGCCTGGATTCCTCAGTCTATGAAGATTAAATTAATGTCATCCTGAACTACTTAAGCATATAATCAGCCAATTTATACAGTATATGCTGCATATCACAGACTGCACATAGAATGATGTGGATTTTTTATTTAATTTAGAAATTCAGCGTGGTAACAAGCCCCTCTGGCCCAAAAGCCTGTGCAGCCCAAATTCACTCATGTGACCAATTAACCTTCTAACCCCGTCTAAATCTTTGAAATATTGGAGGAAACTGGAGCATCCGGAGGAAACTCTCTCAGACACAAGGAATATTTAAACTCCTTACATACAGCACCAAATTCACACCTGAGTCCCTGGCATTGTAATAGTGTTGTACTAACCACTGCACTAACAGTGTAGCCTGAATTAAATTTAAAAGTTTAAACTGTAACCATTCCACAGAAACCTAACAGCCTAAATATGTCTGAGATTGTCTGATCTCAGAAGCTAGTCAGGCTCAGGCCTGGTCAGTACTTGGAGGGGAAATTTGGCGGGCAAGGCCATACATCAGCTGAGTACTTGAGGAATAGAATCCCTTTCATTTTTGCTCATCTCAGAATCTGGCACCTTAAAAAGCAAAGTCAAAGGACCCTGCCTGATCCAAAGGAAGATGAATTTAGTCCTCCTTGAATGGAGAACATTTATTTCCTCTCTAATATGCTGGAATCCTAAAAATTACAAGCTGTTTTCTACATCTCCAGCATCATCCCATAGAAGTTGGAAATGTAGAATATCAATCTTGGAGGATAAATTCACCATTGACAAAATTTTCTGGCCCTGCTTTGCAGCCAAAGTGACAGATACTACAAATAAATCCCTAGAGAATCTGGGCCTTTTCAAAAATACTCCCTATTCCATTGATATGGAGAAGCGCTTGCAGAAAGTTCCTCCTTAAGAGTTTATTTTTGTTCCACCTTTTTCTTCTTGCCTTCTCCCTGCCCATTTCTGTCATGCAATCTCTGACTCCGGGTTAACATTCTAAACTGCACAGAGTCAATATCAGAACTGGCGGCAGGGAAATTCACTGAGAGTACTCCATCACATTTTTTAATTGTTCTACCACAAACTGTGTTGGCCGTTTTAAAGGGGAAACAAACTTAAGTGAAACTTGGGGCATATTTTATTTGGTAATTTTCCAAGATCCCAGAGCAAGCGTTCACACAATTTACTACTTAGATATTAGAAGAGACTATGGACAAAGGGAACTGGGATACAAGAAGCAGGATTAGGTATGAGATCCCATTATCTACACAGGATGTAGACTAAATTATGGCTGCTCCAATTAAAGCAACAGTGCTCTGTGGTGAATTCACTCTTGCCCATTATGTCCCATTCTTTCTTGTGAGAGAGACCGCAGCATGCAAGCATCGTGCATTTGCTGGAATGCTGTCACTTTATTGATTGAACCGCTCAGTCCACAAAGTGTCTGGGGTATGATGGCAGATACCGATTTCGATAGATAAAAAGATATATGATTGTGGTGCATTCACCACGTCTGATGTCACTTGTACAAATGTTGGGATACAACATTTGAAGACTCATTCTCCAACCTTTATAATAAGTGCAAGGCTATGGAACTCTATCAAAGTCCATGAGGCTTGACACCAGGCCACAAACTGGTCTGGCCAATCCTTACTCTTGGTATATTTTTCAACTAAAGCCTCATTGGGGTGTTGAAAAACAATGAAGCTTGGCCGCTCATTCTGACGTAAAAGCCATTCTTCAACATCTCCCAGACCAGAATGAGATTCAGAAGACGAGCAGCAAATGCTGTTGCCTCGCTGCAGGTTTCCTCCAAGTAGGCTGGCTTCAATTAATGCATTCAAGCTTTAACTGCCCCTTATGACCCACAAAATTGGTCAAGTTCAGTTAGTCCTCACTGCTTGTAACAATCAATAAATGAGATCACAGCATAATATTAGTAGGCCTCCTTCATCAGAAGCAAGCTACATCAGTTATTGTGCATTGTAATACGTGCTCCTAATTTTAGGAGATTATTATAATGTTGATAATAAAGATTAATTCTTAAAATTAAATTTGGTTCATGAAATTTTTCATCACTGTAACTCCATCTTAATTATTCAGAACATCTAAATGAAATATGCATCTTTGAATTAGCCAGCATTTTCACAATTTCCCTCCCAGTAGCTCTTCATCTTAACTGATAAAGTCACAATAACTTTAAATGTTGTTTGCTCATTAAAACAAACAGCAGAGGAATATGTTGATTTATAGGAAAATTTTGCAAACATTTTTTCATACATTCCCCTTCTTTTCATTGTTACCAAAATATTTACAATTTAACCAGAAAAATCTCAAAATATGTAATCTTTTTTTTTAAATTGCACCTTGCTGTCCATGAGCCAAAGAACCGAAAGCACGCATAAATTATGGTGGGATTCAAAGTGTATTGTATCTTTCTTTCTTTGGCTTGGCTTCGCGGACGAAGATTTATGGAGGGGGTAAAAAGTCCACGTCAGCTGCAGGCTCGTTTGTGGCTGACCAGTCCGATGCGGGACAGGCAGACACGATTGCAGCGGTTGCAAGGGAAAATTGGTTGGTTGGGGTTGGGTGTTGGGTTTTTCCTCCTTTGCCTTTTGTCAGTGAGGTGGGCTCTGCGGTCTTCTTCAAAGGAGGCTGCTGCCCGCCAAACTGTGAGGCGCCAAGATGCACGGTTTGAGGCGTTATCAGCCCACTGGCGGTGGTCAATGTGGCAGGCACCAAGAGATTTCTTTAGGCAGTCCTTGTACCTTTTCTTTGGTGCACCTCTGTCACGGTGGCCAGTGGAGAGCTCGCCATATAATACGATCTTGGGAAGGCGATGGTCCTCCATTCTGGAGACGTGACCCATCCAGCGCAGCTGGATCTTCAGCAGCGTGGACTCGATGCTGTCGACCTCTGCCATCTCGAGTACCTCGACGTTAGGGGTGTGAGCGCTCCAATGGATGTTGAGGATGGAGCGGAGACAACGCTGGTGGAAGCGTTCTAGGAGCCGTAGGTGGTGCCGGTAGAGGACCCATGATTCGGAGCCGAACAGGAGTGTGGGTATGACAACGGCTCTGTATACGCTTATCTTTGTGAGGTTTTTCAGTTGGTTGTTTTTCCAGACTCTTTTGTGTATACTGTATTGTATTGTACAATACTTTTGTATTGTATACTGCCCAGTTTAAATACCCAGACCAAAATAACTTGTTGACAATTCCTAATTACATCTCTTTTGCTTCAAAGACCTTAAGGTGACATATCCCCAGGGCCTGACCAAGTGCACCCTCACCTTTGTGGGAACCTAGAGAAGAAATTGCAGAGGCCCTTGCAGAGATATATCTGCATCACCTTTAGCCTTAGGTGCATTGCCAGAAGACTTCATTAAAAAGAATTGCAAGGACTAGGTAGGGAACTAAAGGCCGGTGAACTTGATATTAGTAGTGGGAAAGTTGCTGGAGGGGATTCTGAGGGACAGAATCTTCCTGCATTTGGATAAGCAGGGAATGACTAGAGGTAGTCAGCATGGTTTTATGTTTGTCAGATCATATCTCATTAAATTGATTTTTTTTAAAAAGATGACAAGTGGATTGATGAGGGCAGGGCAATGGACACAATCTCTGTGGACTTTAGTAAGACCTTTGACAAGGTCCTTCAATGGTAGGCTAATTTGGAATCCCAGGGGATCCAATTTGAGCTGGCCAAAAAGATTCAAAACTACCTTAGTGCAAGAGTTAAAGGGTAGTCGAAGAGACCCGATTTGCTGATTGGAGCCCCATGGGCAGTGGGATGCCAAAGAGGTCGGTATTGTGTCTACTGTTATTAGCAATTTGGATGACAGTCTTGTTAACATGATTAGTTCATTTGTAGTGTAGCAGACAGTGAGGAAGGATACCCAAGTTAGGAAAATTAACTAAGGAATAGAAATCCCTCTCCTCTCCTCCTCCCACCACCGCACTGCCACCTTCTTACTCAGGGGCCTGCCTGCTTTTTGTTCATACCTTGACAAAAGACTGAGGCCCGAAATGTTGGTTATATCTCTTTACTTCCTACAGACAACACATGACCTATTGAGTTTCTCCAGCACTTTTGAGTATTGCACAGATGTTATGCTACTGCCATTGGCTATAAAATTGGCAATAACCAGAAGAATGGGCTCATGATTCCACCCTTGCACTGAAAAAAATCATTTTAATAATGATCTTTTTGGGGTGGTGTACAAAAGCATAATCAAGCATAGGTCTGTGGAAATCACCTCTCCTATTAAAAAAATTGGATAAACAGACAACTCTTGAAATGCCCCTTCAGCCCAAATCTACATCAAGCATCCAGGTTGTTAACCCTGAATTAATTCTATTTTATTCTCCCCATACTGCTGTTTGGAATGTGACTGTAGTTGAACTCTCAACATAACTTATGTCTCTTTAAATTGTTGTTCTTCACCAGTCGTGGGAAAAGGAAGTGCACTTATTTCATTAATATTAATAACTCTCCCTATGATAAAAATGTATCTTTACACGTAGGCTATGACACTCAGTTTCAGTAAGGAAATTTCTCCTCTAGTTCAAAACAGCAGAATCCCAGATGAATGCAAATCTTTTCACTTAATTAAAGAAAGAAACTATGATAACAAGGAAAATGTGATTAACTGTACTTTTGATTAAAATATGTAAATTAGTGATAGAGTTCATTGCAATGTATTCACTGTACAAAAACTATTCTTGAGAAGCTAACATCTTTTAAGCATCACTTTGCAACCGAGTTTCATGAGGGAAAACAAACGTCATGTTCTTTAAATTTTATTTTTAATTTAAAATTTTTTTTTAATTTAGACATACTGCACAGTAACAGGCCATTTTGGGCCACGGGTCAGTGCTGCCCAATTAACACCCAATTAGCATACACCCCAGTACCTTTTTGATAGGTGGGAGGAAACCAGAGCACCCAGGGAAAACCCACGCAGACACAGGGAGAACATACAAACACCTTACAGACAGTGGGGGATTCGAAACCCAATCCCGATTGCTGGTGTTGTAAAAGCGTTGTACTAACCGCTATGCCCACCGTACCACCTGTATCAGATTTGTGTTCATCTTTAGTTATAAAATATACATTTCTTAGTAAGTTAGTTTGTGGATACAGGGTCACACTCAGATCACATTACATTTACAGAAATTCAGAGTTCATTTTCAGAGTCGATGCGTCTGGAAAAAAAAGCCATAAAGCTGAAGTAGTTTCCAAATGAAAACTCAAGTATTCTGTGTGGTTTTTAAAAGCATTTTTGTGTACATTCAGTATTATGCTGGCAGCGGTTTCAAAACTCGAGTACCATTGGAATTACCTGTGTAGACTTTACGGCAATGGTTCTCAACCCTTTTCTTTCCACTCACATACCACTTTAAGGAATCCTTAAGCCATAAGTGCTCTGTGATTAATAAGGGATTGCTTAAAGTGGTAAGTGAGTGAGAAGGGAAGGTTGAGAATCACTGTTCTAGACCCAATTGTTACTGAATTATTTTGCTTGAGAAAAATGGTCATTGGCCCATTTCCTTTGGGGTTATGAAACTGTGCACATAACGAGTCAATTAGGGACAATTAAAAGAGTGGTTTTCAAACTTTTTTCATTCCACCCACATACTACCTTAAGCAATCCCTTATTAATCACACAGCACCTATTGCAATAAGAAATGCTTAAAGAGGCATGTGAATGGAAAGAAAAAGGTTGAGAATCACTGCTTTACGGAGTCATATAACCTCTTAAACAGAGATGAGGTCTGAAGTTTGTGGATGTGAAGTGACAAGTTGTGTTTTGTACAGAAATGAAACTGAAACAAGTAATGTTGTGTCACATGATTCCAGAGAGACATTTTGAAACTGGAAGAAATTAAACCTCCTGTGAAAGAGGGTTAGAGGAGCAGATAGGAGGTTTGCTGGATGAAATTGGGGATCTCGGTTGGTACGTTGCCTCCCAAGTGCCAGGGTCAGGGATGTCTCAGATCAAGTCCCTAGCATTCTGGAGGGGGAGGGTGAGCAGCCAGAAGTCAGGAGGGACAGACAGAAAGGAAAAGGAGGTGGGGTAGCATTGTTGGTTAGAGAGAGTTAAAAGCAATAGAAAGGAAGGAATTTAGCTTGAATGATGTGGAATCAATGTGGGTAGAGCTGCAAAATTCAAGGGGGCAGAAGACATTAGTGGGAGTTGTATATAGACCACCTAACAGTAGTAGGGAGGTTGGGGATGGCATTAAATGGGAAATTAGAAATGTGTGCAACAAAGGCAAGACAGTTATAATGGGTGACTTTAATCTCCATATAGACTGGATGAATCAAATTGGTAAGGGTACTGATGAGGACGATTTCTTAGAAGGTATATGGGATAATTTTCTAACCCAGTATGTTGAAGAACCAACGAGGGAACAGGCCATTCTAGACTGGGTTCTGAGTAAAGAGGAAGGGTTAGTTAACAATCTTGTTGTGCGAAGCCCTTTGGGCAAGAGTGACCACAAAATGGTGGAATTTTACATTAGGCTGGAAAGTGATGGGGTTAATCTGTAACTCAGGTTCTGAACTTAAAGAAGGGTGACTTTGAGGGTATGAAACGCAAATTGATTAAGTTAGTTTGGCAAATGTTACTTAAAGGATTAACTGTAGAAAGGCAATGGCAAGCATTTAAGGATCACCTGGATGAAATACAGCGTTTGTTCATCCCGGTTTGGAAAAAGAATAACTCAAGGAGGGTAGTACATCCTTGAATAACAAGGGAAATCAGGGAGAGTATCAAGTGTAAAGAGGAAGCGTATAGACCAGGCAGGAAAGACAGAATACCAGAGGATTGGGAGAAATTCAGAGTTCTACAGAGGAAGACAAAGGGATTAATCAGGAAAGGCAAAAGAGATAATGAGAGAAAGTTGGCAGGGAGCATAAAAATTGACTGCAAAAGTTTTTATAGATATGTAAAGAGAAAGAGACTAGTAAAGACAAATGTGGGTCCCTTGCAGTCAGAAACAGGTGAACTGGTCATGGGGAACAAGGCCATGGCAGACCAATTAAATAACTACTTTAGTTCAGTCTTCACTAGGGAAAATATGAATAATCTTCAGGAAATAATAGGGGACCATGGGGCTAGTGTGACGGAAGGACTAGGGAAAATAAGTGCAAGTTATGAGGTTGTGTTGGATAAATTGAAGGGATTAAAGGCAGACAAGTCCCCAGGGCCAGATGGTCTGCATCCCAGAGTGCTAAAGGAAGTAGCCCATGAAATAGTGGATGCATTGTTGATAATTTTTCAAAACTCTTTAGATTCTGGAGTAGTTCCTGAGGACTGGAGGGTGGCTAAAGTAACTCCACTTTTTAAAAAGGGAGGGAAAGAGAAATCAGGGAATTATAGACCAGTTAGTTTGACATCGGTAGTGGGAAAAATGTTAGAGTCAGTTATTAAAGATGTGATTGCAGCACATCTGGAAAGTGGTGAATTCATTGGTCAGAGCAGCATAGTTTTATGAAGGGAAAATCGTGTCTGAATAATCTTATTGAATTTTTTGAGGATGTAACTAGTAGAGTGGATAGGGGAGAACCAGTAATGTGGTTTACCTGGATTTTCAGAAGGCTTTTGATAAGGTCCCACACAGGAGATTACTGTACAAACTTAAGCCACAAGGTATAAGGGATATGGTATTGAGGTGGATAGAGAATTGGTTGACAGATAGGAAGCAAAGAGTGGGAATAAACAGGTACTTTTTGGAATGGCAGTCAGTTACTAGTGGGGTACCACAAGGCTCAGTGCTGGGACCCCAGTTATTTACGATATACATTAATGATTTAGATGAGAAAATAGAAAACAGTATTTCCAAGTTTGCAGACGAGACGAAGCTGGGTGGGATTGTAAGCTGTGTAGAGGCTGTTAAGAGTGTGCAGGGTGACTTGGACAAGTTGGGTGAGTGGGCAAATGCATGGCAGATGCAATATAATGTGGATAAGTGTGTGGTTGTCCACTTTGGAGGAAAGAATGGGAGGGCTGAGTACTATCTTAATGGTATCCAATTAGGAAAAGGGGAGATGCAAAGAGACCTCGGTGTCGCTGTGCATCAGTCATTAAAAGTGGGCATGCAGGTGCAGCAAGCAGTAAAAAAGGCAAATGGTATGTTGGCGTTCATATCAAGAGGATTCGAGTACAGGAGCAGAGAGGTATTAATGCAGTTGTATAGGGCCTTGGTGAGACCTCACTTGGAGTATTGTGTTCAGTTTTGGTCTCCTTATCTGAGGAAGGACATCATTGCCATGGAGAGAGTGCAGAAAAGGTTTACCAGATTGATGCCAGGGATGGCGGGACTTGCAATATGAAGAAAGGCTAGAACGACTGGGCTTGTACTCACTGGAGTTTAGACGATTAAGAGGAGATTTAATAGAAATGTTCAAAATTCTTAAGTGATTTGACAGGCTAGATGCAGGAAGATTGTTCCCAATGTTGAGCAGGTCTAGAACCAGGGGTCACAGTTTAAGGATAAAGGGGAAGTCCTTTAGGACTGAGATGAGGAAGAATTTTTTCTCTCAGAGGGTGGTGAATTTATGGAATTCTCTGCCACAGGAAGTGATTGAGGCCGGTTCCATAGCTAATTTAAGAGAGTTAGATTTAGTACTTGTGACTAGGGGGAGCTCGAACAGGGTACTGAGTGGATGATCAACCGTGATCAGAATGAATGGTGGTGTAGGCTTGAAGGGCCAAATGGCCTACTCCTGCACCTATTTTCTATGTTTCTAATTTTCCATTGCTGTTCCTTTGTTAGTGTAGTTCAGTTCCAGTTAAAGCAGTGAGGTTGGTATTTGCTGCAGGATTACTTGGTGTAGGATTTCTTTTTTAAATTTATTGTTGTAAGGTGGTTTGCACTGTAATGCTACTGCAAAACAATGAATTTCACGACTTGTTCATGACAATAAATTCTGATTCTGATTTGGGCTAATACAATATCAAAACTATTGCTGGTCTTGGGTTGAGAAGAGCAGAATTATCATGACTGTTCACATTTGGTCTTATTGATCTCATTTGGAAATAGAAGCACCTGATATCACAGACTGGCACCCTAGAATCTCTTTCTTTAGTCTGTCAGGATACAACAAATCCCAGTGTAATTAATACATTTCAAATTTACAGCAGGAGTTTGCTAGAATAGCCACAAATTTTCACCCCACACTACAACTAATTTACACCATTCATGGTTTGTAGCAAAGTGACTGCTGTTTTGCTACTTTACTGTGGTAATAGAAGCACAGCTTTCTCCTATTTAACTCCTGTGATCTTAACACAGTCTGTTCTGTTTAATTGCAGTGCTGTGATACCTTGCTTTCCCTACAGTGATATTAGCACAGCAGCACCCAGAGCAGTTGACCTTTATGTAAATGTCAAGTTTTGGTACATTCTTAGTCCTAGACCTTTATTCCTGAGAGATAGACCATGTTGCTTCTTTATCCTCAGCTGTGCTCAAGCCATTACTGAAATCTCTGATGCTAACAGTGAGGATATGAATATTAATCTTTTATGGATTCCATTAAGTGCTGAAACACATTAGGAGTCAAAAAATATTCACATTGCATGTACATAGCACCTTTAATGTAGAAAACCAATCTTCAGTACACCATGACATTGCAGTTAAATAAAAATCTTCACTAAACCAAAAAGGCATTCATTAAATAACATCTTTCTTCACCACTACACTTATAGACAAGTAGAGTTTTTTTTATAAAAAAAGACATACATACAGCTAGTAACAAGCCGTTCGGCCCACAAGCCCATGCCACCCAATTACATCTCTGGTACATTTCAGATGGTGGGAGGAAACCAGAGCCCCCACAGGAACCCACACAGGCACAGGGAGAATGTACAAACTCCTTACAGGTAGCAGGGATTCAAACCCCGGTCCCGATCACTGGTACTGCAATGACTTTGCACTAAATGCTACATCAACCATGCTGCCCTTGTTGAGAATGGAAATAAATTTGGAGAAGCTGCAATATGATAACAACCAAATGAGCATTTTTTATTGTGATTGAAGGATAAATATTGGTTAGGTCATCAGGTAGAACTCTCTCAGCTTTTTGCAAAGCTTGGCTTGTGCATTCTTCTAGGCATGCTGAAGAAACAGGTGACAACTCAATTTCACATCCCCTCTCAAATGCAACTCCCCTGAGAGTGTTACACATCTTCTGCACTGCTCTGGGGCAGTAGTTTGCTCAAAAGCTGAACTAGCACACAAGGGAGAGTGATCTCAATTGCATCGTGCTGGGATATTGGTAATGAAAAGATAAACAAGAAGTCTGCAGATGCTGGGGAACTTAGTGCAATTCAAAAAAAGTGCTGGTGAAACTCAGCAGATCACGCAGCCTCCACAGAAAGCAATGGGCTTTCATACCTGAAGAAGTGCTCAGGCCTGAAATGCTGACTGTCTATTGCCAATGTAAAAACAAGCAGCACTACCAGAGTTGCTGCAACGGCAACCTTGTCACTGCTGTGAACCTGGGAGACCACAGTGCAGAGACTCAGTACTGCTCCACAAGGTCCTTCTGCCCAGTTCCAATGCCAACAGCTCTGTATGGGCTTTCAGTAGCCTGTTAAAGGAGGCAAAGCTGTGTTTTTAAAAAATCCTGTCACCATGAGGTCAGTGCCCAAGATGGCGACTCCTGTGCCGGGCCACGTACCACAAGGGGTTGCAGACTCTGGGGGAGCAGCTGACTGACGCAGGGCACAAGGAATGGGGGAAAGCAACCCACCTTGAGAAGGAGAAGCATGGTCCTCCAGGACCATAACAGCAGAACTGCAATGGGCTCGGCAGCTGAATGACTTGCTGACAAAGGACCTACGCAGGCTGAGGGCTGCTGGAGACTGGTTCATGAAAACCAAGTAGCAGAACTGGGATTCCAGAGGGTGCTGAGGGCAAGAAGGGCTCCCAAAGTGCTTTGGGCACTGAAGCCTTCCTGATATATTGGAGGTTTGGATCTAGAGCTCAGGTTGCCGATGGTATGAAGTGGAGTCTTTGTGACTGCAGGAGCGATGGAGGCAAATCCATGGACAATCAGAATCTCTGAAGGAACTCTCTTTTGCTTCCCTTTCTCCTATTGTTAAGGGGGCTGGGCAATGTGCATAGTGATTCTTTACATTATGGCAGACAAAAGTTGAATTATATTTTGTACATTACATTATTAATGTATTATAATGTGATAATGATAACCTTTGAACCCTATTGCTTTCCAAGTGACATGCTGATTTCCTCCAGCACTGAGATTTTTTTTGAGTCATGTAATAAAGCAGAAAATGTAATATTAAATGAAAATTGTGTATTGTACTGGTATGCAAAAGGTAAATTTTAAACAAGTTTAAAGATTGTGGAGTGGTGGAGCCAGAAATACCTGAAATTAGATTTGGACCAGAGAGAACAGTATTTCTATGTGAACAAAGTTTGTAAAGTTAACTTTTAAATGTTAGAAATAGTTGCTTAGTTTTCATGCTAATGTCACTTTTCTTTATTGACACCACTGGAAAGTGGTGACAACTTCATTGCAGTTGCCAGATTTCTGACTGATTAATAAATTATAATGTGCTGGTGATGCTTTAAAATCACATACCGTATATACCAACTGGTTCAGCAAAGTTTTAGAGATTTCATTACATGCAAGGTTCATTGAAAAACAAATGTTAGTGAGAAGTTCTTACAACAGTGTCTTGTTATCTTGCTCCTTTCATGCACCGAGTTCCCATCTATTGAAGCATCCTATGGCTTAAGAATGCAGCCAATGCCATAAATGATCCACGTCACAATATCTTCTCTTCGATACCTTCAGACATCTGTACTCTCTAACTGAAGTCCAGCAACAAGGACCAATTTTATCCAACAGCTATCAGGCTCTTGAACCTCCCCATACTCCCCAAACTAATCCGGGACCACCAAAGGATCTGCCTGCACTATTGAAGTGTCGATTTCCCCCCCCCCCCCCCTTTGCACTAACTGCAACCATGAATATTTATTTATTTACAGATTAATGTTTATTTTTATCTTTTTCTGTCATTTAATTTATACTGTTGTGTACCTCATGTACCTGTTTGGCTGCAGCAAGAATCTCCAGTGCATTTATACTTTTGTGTAAATGATGATAAAACTCTCATCACATTTCAAATTTGGTCTTTAAATAATATTGAACCCTTTTTAAAATAATTTAACTTTGCTTTAGAATAGATAATCTACAAGAATATCCTGTGTACTGTTTTCAGCTAACCAACTTCATCAATCAATTTTAGAATTTAAAATGAGATCTAATTAAACAGCTGTGTTTATGTTACTTTTTAAATGAACAAAACTACAGTTTTCTTGACAAAATATTTCAAATTATTTGACAATAATAAATAATCATTTTAGGATTTTTTCCCCCAATTTATTTCCTTAATGTACCAATAATTCTTAGACATCCATTTTTTTTTTAAATTGAACCTATGACCTTTATGCACTTTCTGTTGTTACCCTAACTTTGTTATTGCCATACAAGCACACTAAGGGTCTAAAGGAAAGAAAACAGACCCATCAACCCCATCCCAAGACATATGTATTAGAACTAAGTATCATGGCTGCCAGTGTCCCTATTCATGGCCAAATCATAAAATCTGCTGCAGATTTAAAGTGTTTAAATCCTATATAAATTCAGTGAAAGAAAATTGGAGAAATCCTGTCTTCCAAAATGTAGTCAATGTAAGCTCCAGAAGATTATTGTTACTTTTGATCATTAATTTCTAGTAGTTTTCTACCTTAGGTGATTACTTTAACCTATCACATTAGTATCACTGACTAATTATAAATGGATAAAGTGATAAAAGACAATTATGATTTTAACTCCCACTATAAAATCCCAATATGACATAACAAATTGCCAGTAGGACTTTCTCAAGCCACTAGCATGGTGCCCACCTGCGTGAAGTAATAAGGCATTAACTGAATGGGCCATATCATGCCTTCAAACAAATAAAAGATTGCAAATTTACACAAAAAATATTTTTGTTGCTGAGAATATTTTGTAAATAGTCATTATTGATGCAAGAAATGATTAACCAGACTATTCTAAGGGGACATTTGCCAAGGATATAGTCAGAGCTTCCACTGATAAAAATTACAAAAGTAATGTGTACGCATTTGTCTGCAGAAAGTAGCCCAGTGATTTTTTTTTCTATTTTCAGTTATCTTAAGGAGCCTTGGTCCCTCTGTATCTACCATGATCGTTTTATGGAGTTCAAACAGGAAGTGCGGCAGTTAGTAGAATCTGAAAAGGTATGCAATTCTTTTGTATCATCTTTTATGTTGAACCTGAAGACATTTTCATGGAATTTTAAGAACTTTAAATATTGCTGCATGCTAAATGTAGGTGAAATATTGAAATATCCACATCCACAGTAGTTTACCTTTTTATTATGAAAATATATTGTCACAATACAATGGAGCACCAAAAAAAGCTGGCAATTAATTGACATTCATGTGATCGAATGATGAGAGTACAAATTAATATTTTAAACTAATTACACAATAATAAAAAGGTGAAATAAATGCTTCATATAGTATATACATGTTGGGTTCTTAACACAATAATTCACAGGCAGTACTAGGGTTAGATGGAGCAGTATACTCAGACCTACCATGAAGTTCTGCAAGGTTCCCAAGAGGTCCCCAATGGCATGGACCCTGGTGTATGGTTTGCACAGAGGCTGACCCTTGTTACTGGGAAAACCAATCTAATGACTGGAGCATGGTTGTAATACACCAAACTGCTGGAAAAACTCAGCAGGTCACGCAGCATCCATAGGAAGTAAAAAGTAACCAATATTTGAGCCCTTCATCAGGAATCAGGAAAGACAAGTAGATGCCTAAATAATCAGGTGAATGGGGGGAGGGGGGAGGAAGAGCAGGGAGAGGAGTACTAGCTATCAGATAAGAGGTCAGGTGGATGCAGGTGGGAGAATAGAAGCGGAGAAGTGATGGGGGAGCAGACAGAGGGTTAAGAAGGGAAACTCTGTAAGGAAAAGGAACAAAAGGGGGTTGGAGCTTGAGAAGAGAGAGGGTGTAGGGAAAGAGTGGCTGGGGAGGAAATTGAAGGTACATATTAATGCCATCTGGTTAGAGACTGCTGAGATGAATTACAAGGTTTTGTTCCTATAAACCCACCATCTCCCACAGTTATATACTTGCACTTGTACATCATTCCTCACCACTATTTAGGGCCCCAAACTGGCCTTCCAAGTAAAGCTACACTTGTGAATCTGTTATACAACGTTACACAGCCAAGGCAAATCAGAAACCATGTCTAGACAGACATCAGGTCAGGTGACAAGATGCCATTAAGATCAGTGAGGACTGAACTCTCCCGTGCAATCAGAATGGCAAAACAGGGGTTCGTACAGAGAATCCACAGACACCTGTGAAACAATGGCAACACGAGGCACATGTGGCAGGGTATTCAAAGCATAGCCAACTACAAAGTCATCCCAATGGGTCAGTGACAACGATGTCTCCCTTTGTTGAATTCCTTCTATGCATGGTTTAATGAAGAAAGCATCAAAGAAAGCCTCGTCTCCCCCTGAAAAACAGGCACCTTACATAGCCACAGCTGATATGAGGAGGATTCTATTCAGGATAAATCCACACAAAAGCAGAAGAACCAGACAACATAGCTGGTCAGGTGCCGTGTGGCCCAACTGACAAAGGTCCTAATGGACATCTTCAAATCTCACTGCAGCAATCCACTGTTCCCGTAGGACTCAAGGCAGTTACCGTCATTCTGGTGCCCAAGAGAATAATAGTAAAGAGACACACAGGCCATGGGCTGTTGGTAGCTTGTGCTTGAAGGATTCACACACACTGCGGACTGCTAAAGATTGGCTTGTGGGAACCGGGTATTGCAGCTGGGTTTCAAGAGGATGCTGAGGGAAAGAAGTGCTCTCGTAGGGTCTTGGGCACTGTAAGCTTCTTGATCGTCTCAGAAGTTTTGGTTCTGGAGCTTGGGTTGCCTTTGGATGGATAAGAAGTCTGTGAGGCTACAGAAGCATGGGAGGAAAATCTGCAGACACTCAGTGTTTCTGAAGGGACTCTTTTTTGCTTCTCTTCTCTTATTATTGGAGGTGTTAGTGGTGACTGTTTGCCTTTATGACAGGCAAAAGTTGAAATATATCAGGTATATTCATTTCTTTTGAATAACTACGTGACAATAAAAGGAACCCTTCATCTAAATGTCTAACACCCTCCACGATCAGGAAGTGCTTTTTGCAAATGATAGAATGCATCAAATCACACCTTTCAGTGACATTGGACCCATTCTAGTTTGACTGTCATCCAAATTGGTCCACAGATGATGCTATAGACTTGACTCTCCGTTCCATCCAATCCCTCCTAGAAAACAATGTCTCATACGCCAGAATTGTTCATCAACTTCAGCTCATCATTCAATACAATCATACCTCAGGTCAGTTGATAAACTATCCTCGCTGGGATTCAACATCCCTCTCTGCAATTGGATTCTGGGCTTCTTGACCAAAAGATCACATTTTGTCAGGGTTGGTAGGAAAACCTTGTCCCATCACACAGGATCATATCTACAGTATGGCAAATGCCCTGGATGCCACTTGGGGTGGGGGGGGGAGGCGAACACTGAGCAGTTTCTGTCCCCAGTGGTCTCCTTCATTGCCCTGTACTGCTGGTGGTCCCCACACCTCCCCCAATGACTAGAAGTGGTGCATTGAAGAAGGCACAATTAACATAGACAAAGGCCTGATTTCCACCCCACCAATATACAAAGAACACAAACTTCTTCTCCACTTTGTCCTCTGTTCGCTCTCAACTTATTAAAAGACTGAAACCCAATACAACATGGCAGCTACCAAGGCCAGCTCTCGAAAGACCTCCTTGTCACCATTTTGACACATGGAATAGTGCCCTGCCATGGGCACTATTTTCTGTAAATACACCCTGGAGCTCAACCTATACACACTGCTGATTCATGACTGCATTACCAGATTCAATTCAAACAGAATCATCGTCTGAAGATGATATTTCAGTAGATGATAGTCTCAGCAACAATGATGAGTCAGCTTAATGAGATGGGGTTAGGAGGCTCGTAAAATGGTGTGAGAACAACAGCCCAAGCCTCAACTGGACAAGACAAAGATGGTGATTGTGGACTTCAGGAGGATGAATGTCAACCACTCTCCATTACTCAATGTCTCTGTCCTGGAAAGAAAGTTTATTGGTATGCATATAAAAATGACCTATAATGGACCTACAGCACCTCTTGCTTCAGCAGCAAGAGGTAGAGGAGGACAAGGCTACTGGCCCCCCACATTGACAACATTTTACAGGACCACAAATGATAGTGCCATTGTGTGATATGGAAGTTAATACAGAGCTTCATCAAAATGACTGAGAAGATCACTGGGATTTCCTTTTCCTCTGTGAACAACATTTACCAGAGTATTGCTTAAATAAGTCTCAAATAATTATAGGCTCCTCTACATCAGGGATACTGGACACAAACTGCAAGATCATTCCATTAGCACCTTCGCTCTGTCTCCTGCAACTGAAAAGAGATAGTACCCAACTATTTCAATTTCCTTCACCATTGTCACATCTTCATATCTGTCCATAGTCTCAAGTACTGCCAAATTGTGGCCACCAACAAACTGGGGGGTCAATGCCTAATGGTCCATCTGGGTGGTCTCCAACCAGATGGCATTAATTTTGACCTTCAATTTTATTTACCACCACCCCCTCCCCAGTCTCTCTCTTTCCCTCACCCCTCTGTCTCTATTCCACTGGCTTTCCTAGCCCCCTTCTTTTTCCTCTTCTACTGGCTTTCCTAGCCCCCTTCTTTTTCCTCTTCTATCAGAGAGGTCCTCAACCCAGTCACTTCTCAGCTTTCTCTTCCACCTTTTACTGATTAGACTGTTCTCCTCTTCTCTTTCTCTCCTCCTCCCCAACCTGTTTTTCCTGATGTGGGTTAGCTTTTACCTCCAAGGATACTATGTGACCTGCTGGGTTTCTCCAGCACTTTTGTGAACTGTACTTGATCCCAGCATCTGCAGATTATCTTGTTTAACTGCAGCACGGGTACTTGACTGAACATCATCCTTCTACCTCCTGGAGCTAGATCAGAAGGCAAAAAGGAAATTCTTAGCATAACAAGCCTGAAGGCTCCAGAAGGATGAGCACATCTTCAACTCACTGGTAAAGATGATATCCAAAGATCAGACATTCAGGTAACTACCACATGTTGGATCAGAGGATACCTTTTAGTCTTGGCAGCTTTCCTTATTGCTGTCAAACTTTGTTTACAAGGGTTCCCATTTTCTATTTCTATTGCAGTGTCACCTCACTCTCCCTCCTTCCAGTGTCTTGCATTAATCTATAAAGCTGCATGAGGGGAATCTGAAGCTTCCACACCAAGTGCGCAATCACAGATAAGGTTCAATCACATAACTACACCAAATTTTTATTTCAATGTGGCCTTGCCTGATGTACCTGTCATATCAAGGTGGAAGGTATCTTGTGCTTTGTCACTCATTCTTCTGTCTCTCCATGTTTCCATGCTTTACATCATCTCATACAACATAAAACTACTTCTGGGTGTAATGAGTGTAATCACAGTTCCCAACACTGGAGTGAAGAGAAAGGCTGGAATTGGAGAGAGGCAGAAATCTATCTCCAAGCAACAGTGAAGGATATAGTGTTAGAGATGGGAAGTTTATTTTTTATTTTCACTTTATACCTTGTACAGTAAGAAGGTTTCTTTTTCAAACAGACCAGCAGATCAACTCTAACATTCATTGAGTTACTTAAAGTAGCAGTGCAAGAGCACAGTTACAGACCATAAGATCACACAGAGAAAGGTCAATTAAATCACAGCAAGGGGAACATGATAGAACTGGAAAAGGGTTCATTCAGGAGCCTGATGGTTGTGGGTAAGAAACTGCCTTTAAGTATGCTAATGGTTGATTTCACTCTGAGCCTTCACCCAATGGGAGGAAGAAGAATGTGGCTGGTGTGGAATGGATACTTCAGTGTTTTGGCTACATTTCTTAGACAGCAGGAGATATAGGTGGAGTTGATGGAGGGGAGGGGTGGGAAATTTATGATTTTCTGAGCTACATTCACACTTTTTGCAGCTTCTCCCCATCTTGAGTAGAGCAGCTCCCAGCTCACGCTGTGTGCACCTGTAGAACTTGTTTAGTAATGTGATGGGATGTGCAAAATTCTCTACTTTCTCAAAAGACCAAAGAAGTTTGTACACTTTCTTGCCAGCCACATCAATATGGTTGGTCCAGGGCAGGTCTTTGGAAATATTTACTCCCAGGAACCCGAGGCTATCTACTGTCTCCACTTCAGCACCACTAACGTGGACAGGGCTGTGGGCTTTATCCAGTCTTCTGAAATCTATGATCAGATCCTTTCTGTTAATGATGCTGAGATTGTTATCAATCTCCTTTCTGTTATCTAACTCATCATTAATTGATATTTGGCTTTTGTCTGGGTCATCTGTGAATTTGAAGATTGTGTTTGACTGGTACAGTTGACACAGTCTGGCTATACAGTCATGATGCAGAGGGAGCCACATATCTTTTGGAACACTGGTGGAGTGATCATTAAATTACATAATTAAAGCTTAAAAAAGGCAAAACATTTTCTTTCATACCATTCAAATTTAAAAGGAAATTGTTTTCCAATGGGCAATGTATTTATTCAATTTTCAGGAAATGAACATCCCGAGCAAAGCCAAGATTAATTGCTGTTGGTGGTAAAATTTAATTTACCTAAAACTAATTTTTTTTTAGATATTTACAAATTCGACACTTTGTTCAATCTCATATCCCTGATTTTCCTGGAATTCCTGAGGCGACTGCTCTTGATACTTTTTTTTTTAATCTATCTTCCCATAAAGGCTTAATATCTCTTATTTATGGCAATTTGGCTGATGGAAGACTTGCCCTGTTGGGTAAAATCAAGAATGCATGGGAGCAGGATTTGAACCTTTAATTGTCTGATGTGTTAGGGACTCCATTTTTAATTAGATTAACACTACTTCCTTTGTGTACAGCATGTTTGCTGCAATTTAAAGTGGTCCATAAAGTGGTCTTGCTTTTTTTTTTATTCTGATATAAATCCTCTATGTAACAAATGTAAAATAGGTGAGGCTTCTTTAATTTATTTTCTGGAAAGATGTTTTTCCAAGCACTATCAGTAATTCTTAAGTTAAAATTGGAGCCTTGCCCTTTAATTGCTCTTTTTGGATCACCTCAAGATGTTGACTTCAATTCAAAGCCAAATTTTTATCTTTTACATCACTGATAGCCAGACATGCAATTTTGATTAAATGGAAAGATAATATTCCACCTATACATGCACAATGGCTAAGAGATGTTATGGCTTGTTTAACTCTAGAAAAAAAAATTATATAAGCTTTCGAGGATTCAAATGTTAAGTTCCAAAATATATGGGGCCTACTTATGGTCTTTTCTCATAATCTCAAGATCTAGTGTGTTTCTGGAATTTTGGTGCTGTGTTGTCCCCTCCAAGTTGGTGTCACTTGATTTATGTGTATCAACTTTCAACCTTGCTTAGAGGAAGGGGTTTTGAAATTTTTTTTCCTTTCATTTTTTTTTTTGCCTTAATGTCACAATTGTGCTCTGAATTTCCTCATCATGAGAATTATTTCTAAATATTTTTTAATCTTGTAGCATATTGTATAATTGTATTGTTTTATGAGCTATACTGTAAAATATTGTAAAAAAAGAAACTGCTCCCCTCTAATTACCTGAGAAGTGACAATGAATTACCTTAAGCCACTGTAGTCCATTACATTTTAATAGTGTTTTAAAACTGCAATGAACTTGAGATCAACTTGACAACGATTGGTGCTGTTTTAATCTGCTGAATTGACCTCTTATAATCACAGAGGCCAAATGTCAGCTCTTGGACGCTTCTGCATCCCTCCCTCAGGACCACTACTCCATAACTCAGCATCAATCCACCAACCCCAGAAGGTAATAGGATTTTCCCTCCACAGCTTCTAACTTTTGAGTCTCCAAGCCCTACATTGATTGCTTAATCTCCTATCCAAGATCCACCAGCAGGACAGGTGTGGCCTACTCTTTGGTTCGGTCTACACTTGTGCCATTGAACTTGCTTCTGCTTTCTCCCCTGCCCAGATCTCTTCCCATTTACATCTTTTTCACCTGCAATGCCCTCCGCCACTTTGACAATTCCCAATTCCCTGGTCTTCAACTGACTCATCGTTACAATGGACATACAATGTAATTTAATCTCCATTTTACATTAGGATGTGGGAGAGGGCCCTCCACTTCATCCATGAGCAAACAGCAGGTCCTCCTGCAGCACATCAATTTGCCAAGCTGAAATTATCTTCACATTCAGAAAGTATTTCTTTAACTCTCTTCTCTTCTTCTAGCTCAAAGGCTTTACCTGTCATTTAAAATAAAGTGTGGGATAGTTCTTCTTCATTCCTTCTTGAGACCTATCTCTCTACCCTTTGTCCAAGCCCCAGATGAGTGTCTTGAGGGCTGCTACACATAAATACAAAACTCAAAAGATTTTATGAACTTTATTGCCAATTGGGTTATACCTGAACTGGAAGGGAAAGGGAACCAATATCCAGGTGAGAGGACTGCTGGAGAAGTTGTGGAGGGTTTAAACTGGTTTGGCAGAGGGATGGGGAACAGATTGATAGGGCAAAGAATAGAGCGGATGGTGGAAGGGTTGATGCACTGAAATGGTGAAGAAGGATAGGCAGAAGGAGGAGCACAAATGCAGTTAGTTGAAGTTTTTGAAATGTGTTTATTTCAATGCTGGAAATATTAAGAATATGGAAGATGAACTGTGAGCATTGTTCAGTACATGGAATTACAGAGACTTGACTAATGCAAGGATAGGATTGGCTGTTGCATGTACCTGGTTTAAGATATTTGGAAAGGGATAATGAAGGAGATAAAAGAGGTGGGAGGAGTAGTATTACTAACCAGGGACAGTATCACCACTGCAGAAAGGGGGGACCTTGCAGAGGGATTGTCTATTGAGTCAGAGTGGGTGGAAGTCAGAAGTAGGAAGGGAGCAATCACTCTATTGGGAGTAGTCTATAGGCCCCCAAATAACCCTTGGGGAATTGAGGAGCAGATAAGTACCACATATAGGCAGGTAATAGTCAAAATTTATGGACTAATTTTTCAGGTAAAATTTAGGTAGGCACATGCATTTTTGACCATAGTAAGTACCTGTGTCACTCGGGATGTCAGGAGCTCAGACGAGTGTTGGCCAGCGGTCAGGGCCTAGGCAGAAATCCATGGACAGCTGGGGCTTCAGAAATGCAGATGGCCAGGCAGCCGGGATCTGGGCAAGAGATGGTGGTTGGGCCGTTGGATGGGCGGCCATCTGGGACTTGGTCAAGAGATGCCAGTCAGGTTGTTGGGAGCTCAGTTGGGTGGGAAGCTGGGCGAAAAATAAGGGGTGGAGGTCAACTTTTACATGTGATATATGGAAAATACCAGATTTTTAGGTCAAAATAAGAGGTTGACTTTTACACAGTATTGTCTGTTACATGTGTATAGATTACAAACCTAAGCAGATAGTGGAATGGTGCAAAATAACAGGCTAATGTGGAGGATGTTTACAGTCCATTTACATGGGGTTCCAGATAGGTTTACTCCACTGAGATAGGGAAAAGAAAGCAGGATAAGGGAACCATGGTTGACAAAGACAACTAGTTAAGAGGAAGAAAGAAGGATAGACAAGGTTTAAGAAGCAAAAGACAGGAAGGGCTCATAAGAATTATATGGTAGCCAGGAAGGAACTGAAGAAATGACTTAGGAGAGCTGGAAGGGGGCATGAGAAGTAAAACCCAAAGGAGGCAGTTTATGCACAAGAAAGAACAGAAGGATAACTAGAGTGAAGGTACGTCTGCTTAAGGATCAAGCACCTGGAGGCAGAGGAGGTAGGAGAAGTCCTAAAAGAATTCTTTACTTCTGCATTCACCAGAGAGAGGGGCCTTGGAGAATGTGAGGTCAGTATAGAACAAGCTTATGTGCTGGTGCAAGTTGAGGTTAAGAAAGAACACGTGCAGGATCTTCTTAAAAACATTATGATTGATAAATCCCAGAACCACAAGATGACCCTTAGGTTACTAAAGGAAGTGAGGGAAGAGATTGTTGGGGCATTGGCAATCATCTTTGCTTCCTCCCTAGCCACAAGGAAGGTACTGGAGGATTTGAGAATGACAAATGTAGTCCCCTTGTTTAAAAAAGGCAAGAGTGAGAACCCTGGGAATTATAGACCACTGAGTCTTAGGTCAGTGGTGTGCAAACTATTGGAGAGGATGCGTAGGGGCAGGAAGTAACCAATAAATTGAAGATTTGGTCAATATGGATTTTAGCAAGGCATTTAACAATGTCCTCCATGGTAGACTCATTCAGAAAGTCATGACACATGGGATCCATTGAACTTTTGCTGTAGTAAGCAGATGGTAGTAGCAGATTAAATATACCCTGCCTGGAGGTCAGTGACAAGTGGAGCAGAGACCCCTGCTCTTTCTGATTTTTATAAATAACCTGGATGAAGAATTAAAAGGGTGAGTCAGAAAATTTGCAGATGACTTGAAAGTCGGAGGTGATTTGGGTGGTGTAGGTAGTGTTTTAGATAGTGTAGACGTTTGCCATAGATTACAACAGAATGCAGAGTTGTAAGATAGTTGTAAAGCAGAGAGACAGGATGCAGAATTGAGCAGGGAAGTGACAGATGGAGTTCAATCCAGATAAGTGTGAAGCGATACATTTTGGAAGGTCAGACTTGAAGGAGGAGTATATGGTTAATGGCAGGATTCTTAGTGTGGAAGAGCAGAGGGGCCATAGGGTTCAAATCCATAGATCACTCAAGATGACCATGAAGGTTGAGAGGGTAGTTAAGAAGGCTTATAGTATGCTGACTTTCATTAGTAGGGGCATTGAATTCAAAAGTCGAGAGGTAATGTGGCAGCTCTATAGAATTCTGGTTAGACTTCACTTGGAATATTGTCTTCAGTTCTCATCACCTAATTTTGGAAGCTTTGGAGACAGTACAGAGGATATTTGCCAAGATTTTGCCTGGATTGGAGAATGTGTCTTATGAGGAAAGGTTAACAGAGGACCTTTCCCTTTGGAGCGAAAAAGGAAGAGAGATGACTTAATAGTCTACAACACACATGTCAAACTCTGGCCCGCGGGCCAAATTTGGCCTGCGATATAATTATATTTGGCCCGCAAGATCATTTCAAAAATATATTAGAGGTGGCCCGCCCTGCAGCGAGAGCCGATGCTGTTTTTTGGTAATGTCACCCCCACCATCCTCCCCCTTCATTGCACATCCTTCCCCATTTTAACACGAGAAATTGTAACACGAGAAGTCTGTCGATGTCATCAGCCGGCAAGCCGGTTGGAAGGCTCCCCGCACAACCAGTCACTTCTCCCACCTGTCGAGCGGTGCGGCGGATTGGCGAGCGCCTGTGATTTCCTGTCGGTGCGACAGACATGGCAGGCTGCGCACAGCCCCCGGGCAGCGCGAGTCCCGCGCGACTGGCACCGGACGGCCCTTCCACAGCGCGAGCGCACTTCTCCCAGTCGCCTCGGCCTTCAGCACTTGCACCCGCGCGGACCCCAGGGACGGCTGGTTCAGCCCTGCACGTGAAGAGAGAGATGGTGGCTGTCCGCAAAGGCTGATCGGCAGCGCGCTGGGCCTGAGTGGGTGGGTAAGCAGGGGTGGGCCGAGGGTGTAGGTGAGGAGTAATGGGCAGGGGAAGTTATGGAGGTGCGAGGGGCAGTTAGAGGGAGGGATTAGAAGGAGGGGTGGATAGGGAAGAGGTAAAAGGGGAGGGGCAGGGTGAGTAGGGGAGGGGTGATTAGAGGGTGAGAGATGGGTAGAGGGAGGAACAGGTTGAGGGGAGAGGCAGTAGAGGGGCGTGTATAGGATGGGGTGGGTAAAGGCAGAGTGAGTGGAGTGAGGGGTGAGTAGAGGTTGGGTAAAGGACTGGTCAGGTAGAGGGATGGTGGGTCAAGGGTGAATAGAGGCCTAGAGCCTGAGGAGTGAGCAGGAAATGCTGAGTCCTGATGCAGGCCAAAATGGACACAGCCTGTGAATGCTGACTACATCTCCACAGGGACCAAATAGGTTTCCCTCAGGTCAAGCAAAGGGTGAACTTGAGCTACCTACTCCTGACCTGTAACATAATCCTCCTAAAGTTATATCCTAAAGTTTAACATTACATATGTTGAAAGAAGAGAAAGCATGCAGATGTTGTTGAAAATTTTCAATAAATATTTAGTTCGGCCCTCGACTTAGTCCAAGTTTTTAATTTTGGCCCTCCGTGAATTTGAGTTTGACACCCCTGGTCTACAAGATTATAAGAGGCATAGATAGGGTGGACAGCCAGTATCTTTTTCCCAGGTTGTCAGTAGGAAATACCAGAGGACACCTGTATAAGGTGAAGGAGAAAAGTTTAAGGGAGACATCAGGTGTAAGTTTTTTTTTAAAGTGAGGTGTGAATGCCTAAAAATACATTGCGAGAGGTGGTGGTGTAGCTGGTACAATGGGGTTATTTAAAAGCCTCTTGGACAGGTACATGGATACAAGAAAAATAGAGGATTATGGGTGTCAGGTAGTGAAAGTTTAAATTATTGAGTAGGTTTATACAAGTAGGCACAACATCGTGGGCTGAAAAACCTGTATTCTGTTGTAATATACTATTTTCACAGTCAATTTTTGTCTCTTGCCATTTCTTTCTCAATCTCTCACTCTCTGAGGATACACTGGCAACCAACACCATTGCAGACGCATGGAGCCCTGCAGCTATCTCTACTGCTCTTTGTCCCATCGTGCCTTTGACAAAGACTCTATTCCAATCTCCTGGTTACTCCCATCTCCATCATACAAGTTCTGGTGATGGGCTTTTCCACAAGTTTGTCTCTGACACGTCTTCCTTCTTCCAAAACTGTGGCTTTCCTGCCAACAAGTTTAACAGAATCTTTGAGTGCACCTCATCTATTTCCTCTAACTCTGCTCTCAAACCTTCTCCATTTATAGTTCATTCCAGGGCAACCTAGGCCTTACCCTATCACTCTTTTTGTCCTGGACACACCTCCCCAACCTTCCCTCCAATTAGATATTAACAGGTTTTTGCTCTCAGTTTTTACAAAGAGCATCTTTCCACAGATGCTATCCAGAAGTACTGAGTGTTTCCATTTTTTTTTTCAGGTTATACTTCAGAATTGCAGCATCTGCAGACTTTGATGCTCATTTACTTCAGATTATGTCATTAATAGTACCACATCCAAAGGAAAACAAAAAAAAAAACTGTATCAACTGTTGATAGTTTCTTTCTGCACTATTGTGTAGGAAACATTTTTTTATTACAAAGTTCCATCCTCTAAAATTCTCATCTTTCCAGCAAGTCCAAGTTTCTGATTGTATTTTCACCTCTCCTGCAGCACCAGTCACACTTCTCAGCAGAATGGATGACTGCCACTTCCAGCCCATTGACCTCCAAAGCCTCTCCACTGTTGTCATTTGGACGCCTCGCCACATTGTTTCTGAAGTCAACCAAATTCCAAACCTTTAAACCCTAAAGCTTTTGAAGTAAATTTCCATCAACTTAACCCATTCCCATTTCAATGCATGATTACGTTGCACACGGCCGTTCAATCAATTCCTAGATACATTTTCCCCAAAGTGAACGGGCACTACACTGGAGAGGGAAGCATTCTTTAGTCCACAATTAACTGATTGGAAACTGATTGCCTTTAGCTTGGATTTCAACAATTTTCACTCAACCGATTCACAATACCATGTACACACACGCGTACATTTTAAGCACAAAACACAAAAAGTCCTGGTTTAAGGAGAAAATGGAGTTTAAACCCCTCCCTTTCCTTCTCTCCACTCCTCCAGATCCCCATCCACTTCCCTCTCCATTCAGAGAGTTACTCCCATCACTTCTCGGTTTTTTGTTACTCTTCTATCCTCCCACCCACATGCACCAATGACCATGAACGCCTCCCTTCTTCCTACCTTTTTTCTTCAGACGCTTGCCTGCGTTTGCATAAAACTTGACGAAGGCTTCAGGCCCGAAACGTGGGTGATGGTTCCGTCCCTCTGGACGCTGCGTGTCCTGAGTTCCTCCAACACCTTTGTGCATTGCACTACAATCACAGCGTCTGTCCTCCAACACCTTTGTGCATTGCACTACAATCACAGCGTCTGCAGACTTTCTTGTTTAGCTATTTACTTTTGTCATCCTTTATGTGGTAAAGACTCCTAATTTGATGTATTGTTAAGCAAAAAAAAAGGAATTAACCCGAATCTGCAGGTTTCTATTTCAAGGGCTATCGCAGATTTCAACCCATAATTGCGATCCACAAGTGGAAGAAGCCTTGAATTGCAGTTGTAGACAAGATACTAAAAACTCCATCTGTTTATTTAATATAAATTGTCCTATCTGGTCAAGTGAGCTCAATTACCGCACGTTTGCGATTGTATCATTTACCCCTTAATCCCCTAAAACAGATTAAATGGATCATTGCCTGTTTTTGGGAGGAACCATTTGGTAGAATGGTTCAAGGGCTGACTAAGCAGCTATGATCATACCCTGAAACAGGTTCGTGGGTTATTAAACGCTTGCTGTGTGCACTAAAATAAGATGAAGTAAAATACCTGGAAGAAAAAAGGTGTCCATTGGAAAATGTACGCTAATTTCTGTTGCTGAAGTATATCTCACTTTCCTGAGCTGAGGTCCCATGGCTGCAAATACTGGCCAGGTGTTATTCAGGGAAGCGAGGCTGTGCCCCGGCCGATATCAATTCTTCAGCCATCTCCATCCGCGATCTCTCTAATTAAGCGTTTGACCAATGTAAAAACGAGTTAGTGGATCATATCTATTTTGCACCTCCCCCCCCCCCCCCATTAAAACCAGGCTTATTGACCCACGCGGGGTTCAACAGTTTTGTTCGCTTTTAGTCTTGGGGAAAATTGCTCTTCCTAGACCACTTGAGTGAAATATATTTTTCTTCTTCCGTCCACCCTAAAGTTCAATGTCACCAGGCCGATCGAAGAGCTGATTCGTCAGATAGCAGATGGTGAGCTGTTGGTGCCGGAGAATACAAAGGAATTTTTGGAAAAGCAATTTCAGAAACATGGTTATCAGAAGCTGATCGAAAGGAGCCTCCTGAACTACCTGCGCTACAACAGCGATCACTTGCCCATGTTTGCATGGCCCGGCGTCGTTTAGACAGACACCGGCGTCCGGCTGCACCCCCGTGACAGGGATTAATGAGTTGACGACGTGCCGCTTCTGCCCGAGTTCTCCGGGAGATGGCGCGCGGGGGTTGAGTCAAATCGCCTTCAACGTTTCGTTTAATACACGAGAATGTTTTTTCAAACACGGAAAGAATAAAGGAATCTCTGTGTCTATCCCCAATGCTCATTTTGTCGCTCCCCACCCCAAGCGCCGACCTCGAGCGCTGGTTCACTCATCCACACCTTGCATTGGAAAGGAACTCAGAAAGTGGGGTTGAGGCGCGAGTTTGTTCGGCCCAAACAGCCCCCGACCCTTCGGGAAGACCGAGCGCCATCTCGAAAACCGGCTCTGAACCACTTTAATCCTGAAACTGGACCTCACTGGGATAAAAGGCGTGGTGCTTGGGTTGTTCCCACCGTGACACAAAGCAACGAAGCGGCAGGTGTGACGAGGTATCGTGTCTCATTCCTGGAAGCTCCGCCTGCAAATCCCAAGGCTAAACCGAGACCGGGACTGCAGCCAGGCAGAGAGGGCAATGCCTTCCTTTCCAGTTTCTCTGAAATGACTTTGAGCTAAAGCGGCAAAAAGGCGTATGGGTCTTACTGATAGATCGGAATGAGTTCTTCATCCCCCAGAGTAATTCCACCCCCCTTTCCCGCCTGGTATTCGCTCCTCTGACTCTGGTCCTTGATTCAATTCCCTCTCCCTCCCCAACGCCCTGCGGCCAGCGACCTGCCCCACGTTTCGCTCTGTGGGGAAAATCACTCATGCGCTTGCACGCAACATCGGGACAATCACGTTCCTCTACTGACTGCCTGGCTCGCTGAGCTCCCCCAGCTTCACGTTGCTTCTTCGCGTCCCTTAACGATGCGTGTGACAGACTTGCACCGCTGGACCTAAAAACAACGCTCAGCAGTGAGGGGTCCACTTCTTGTCATGTATGCGGCAGGTGTGGATCTTCCTGGAAGTTTCGCGGTCTGTCTGACTGCTGCTGTACACACTCGGCTTGTGCTGATCAGTCCTGGTGTGTACTTTTGGAAAGAGCCTTAAGCCACAGAGCCGTCTCCAGCTGTATGTTAATGAATCCGCGTCTGCAACCGGACCGCCCTAAAAATCCAACCCGGACATTGAGCAGAGTCACTGGCCAATAACGCCCCAGGAGAAATCAAACCCTCATCCAACACAAAATAAGCCTCTGGTTCGTCGAAAATGGCCGTGTTCCAGGGAAAGGTAAATACTTGGCCGGGGGGTGGGGGGAGTAGAGTTCAGGGCACATCAAGTGAAACAAGTGTTTAGAGCAAAATCCCGGCAAAATAGAAGAATTAAATATAATTCAAACTTTATAGAACCACACACTCTATTAAAAAATGCCCTATAATATCCGCATCATTGATCAGATCATGTTTTTTATCCAAACGGTTCGAATCTCCAACTCTCCCCCCCACCCCCCCTCCCCCCCCACACGAATGTGATCTAATTAGGCACCAAGCGCGGTTTGTCATGAGCGCACGATGCAGTCCGAATTGGAAGCCAATAAAATGATGTGAACATTGGACATCGCAAACGGTATGGAACAATTAGCAGTCTCATCTTCCGCTGTGAAGTATCGTCAGCCTGGAATAAACACAGGTACGGCGGGCCTTGTACAGTTCCCAACACAATCAAGGTCCGTTTACGAACCTCGTACTCACGATGAACCGCAGCATTGCAATATTAGAGATTGTGAGAAAAGACAACAAAACATCGTAATGAGCTCGGCATTACTTTAATAAAGCACAACAGCTTTGCAACGTGAGCATCGTACGTGAGCTACGGTAAAGATCAGCCCGATTTTAATGGCACATAGTAAAGTTCGGGAGACGTGGCAATGTAGACACACTCAGCCATTTAATGTCCATCCATGTCAGTGCAATCGACACACAGGAAATTGCACACAGCGATGAAAAGGACGGACACAAATACTCCTCGGCAAAAATACATGCGGGAGACACCCAAGAGATGGCATTTGGAACAAACCGCTGCTCGAGCAGCATAGGGAGGAGAAAAAGAACGGTCAACGTTTCGGATTGGAACTCTTCATCGAGACTCCGCGCATCGACCCAGTGTTGGAACGGTGCACCAAAAAAAAGACTGAAGAGTCTGAGAGGACAGAGAGGAGGGAACCGGTGTTGTACAATGTTTTTTTTTTAAAAAAGGGCGATTTATGAGTACAGGCACCAATGAAAAATGAAAATGTACAAATGGCAAATTCATCTGAGCATGAACATCTCCTCAAAACACAATCACCAATAAAGTTTAAAATGAATTGCAGCGTGCGTACAAATTAATTAGTACCTCGTAAAATACAGTCTGCATTGTAATTAGATGACAACATTGAGACAGCACAGTTTTTAAAAAAAAACACGCAAGTCCAACCAGCGTCTCAGTTGTTCCACTCCGGTTACTCATTCTGAACTCCATCGATCAAACTTGCAGTACTTTGTTCACCAAGAACCTTTATTGCTACTATATCTCAATCCACCAGAAAAGATGGCTTGCTTGCATTCTGTAGGGATTTGACCAGACTGCCCCGGAATATTTTGTACCATTTTATTTTCCTTGCTTTAAAAGTATAGATATGCAACAGGAAGTGTCAGCAAAATTTATGGGGTTGGTTTCTGGGATGGCAAGTCTGCCAAACGCCATTCTGACCTTAACTTTACACTTTTCTGACACCACCTTCTGGATGATGATCCCAGCAAATGATAAACCAGAAGGACATAGGGGCAGAATTTAGCCATTCAACCCATGGAGTCTGCTCGACCATTCAAATCATGTTTTATGTATTTTTCCTCTCAACCCCATTCTCCTGAATTCAACGCCATTATCAATCAAGACCCTTTAATGAAAGCTATTGATCTGAAACATTCACCTTATATCTCTTTCCACAGACCCTAATGACTGATCTGACTGATGATTCCTTTTATTGTCACATGTTAAAATGTAACCTACATGATATACTTTAACTTATGCCTGCTGTACAAAGAGGCGCCAATAGTATTGCCCAGGGCCCCTTACAGTGGAATATTTCCAACACTTTCTGTATTCGATCACCACTGTAAAATGCTGGCAGAAACGTATAACCAACCTTCTAATGTGCACATGGAAATGTACAGTCAGGGCTAGGGTTAGATGGTTAGGTTATAACAGTGTGCACAATAGAGAACAAACATCTGAATTAAACCCAGAATCAAGAGGAATCATACGTGCTCCATGCACGTTCAACATTGTAATGTGCACCTATGTTAGTAGCAACTATGTTGCAATGAGCATATAAAAAATTCAATCAGGATCTTTATATGCACTAGTAAGGAAGATCGTTGTGTGCTGCTGCAAAGAAAATTAAGAATTATAATTTGAAATATTATTGTGTGGACGATATTGTCATGCATACTCTGTGACCACCCAAAAGATGTGTCTGCAGTATTGAAACACCACTTTTTTTCTTGCACTAACTATAACTGAATATTTATTGATCTATCTATCCTTTATACTTCTATTTCTTTCCATGCTGGGACAATTTAACACACACTATGGTAGTTACCTATCTGTTTGGCTGTGGCAGGTATTTTTGAGCATCTGTACATTGCACGTATTAATATGACAATAAATTTATTTTTTAAATAATGAGTGCATGACATATCCAACATTGGGAAGCAGGCAGAATAAGAAATGTCAATATCATGCATATATAGGAAAATTGGTCAGCACTGTAGTGTACACTTAGTAAATGCAGGCAGAATTATCATATTAATGTGATCAAATAAAACAACATTTTAAGGTGCATTCACCAAATTATATTCAGGAACACAGAAACCTAGTGGGATGCAGAAGCTGCAGGGGTTGAATTGCAAATCAGGAAGACAAAGAAAGCCTACAAAAATATTTAGATATAATAAAGAAACCATTCATTTTTTTCTTCAACTATGTAAAGAGGGGGGAAAAAAACCAAATGAAAGAGCAAGGTCAATTAGAGATAAGATGATAGCCTGTGTTCTGAATGTATCGTTTCAAACAAACACTTTGAATCTAACTTCATAAAAGGTCGCCCCTTAGCTAATTCATGCTGACCATCGTGTTAATGATTAACATAAACATTGCTCTGAATCTTTACCAATAATTTGTCCATCACTGTTAGGCTGGGAGCTTGTAGTTACTGTATTTTCTTCCATTGAAAGTGATGGCACAACATTCTTCCAGTATGCAGGCATCACTGGAAAGGATTAGACGGTCAGAGCAGGACTGCCTCACAGAATTATTTTAACGTTTAATCTGGGGCGAGCTACTTGCCAAGTTTTAAAGATCTGAGCCCACTCACTATATCGTCCCTTTCCCCCTTTTTATCTCTCTCCTTACAAATTTCAAGACATTGCATTCTGCTTTTTTTTTTAATGGCAATATCGTTCCTGTCTCTTTTTTTTTGTGAGGACGGGTTCGAGGTATTTTTTTTAGAATCATACAGATCTTTCATTTTGATCTTTTCCTTCTAATGTATAAAATGTTTTAGATTTCACTTTGGTTTTATTTTCTATTTTCTTTAAGTTTTCTTTGTCACAAGCCCATCTTCCCTACTTCTCTAGGGTTTTTTTTTGCAATGCTGGGCTCTCGGCACTTGTCATAAATTCTTCCTTGTTTAAAAGATTATGCTAACCTCCTTTGTTCCTTGACATCCAGATGTGGAATGGTGGTGGTCAGTTTTGTAAATTCCCCCTTCCTTTTTCTTGGGATCGCATGGTTGATGTTAACTTTCACCTCCCTGAATGTGTCCCATTGCTGTAACATTCATTTACTTTGGAATTCACTTACATTGTCTTAACTTGGTAACACTGGCCTAACTCCAATTCAACACAAACCAAGAGCCAGAAGAGCCATTCAATCATGCTCCCGTGGGAGGTCAAGATCTCTCCCTTCTCCTGTTTCTCACCTTCTGCTCCTTTCTCGGCCATTCCTCCTCTGCCTGACGAAGCATGGCGAGCAGGGCTATCGAAGGCCCTCGGGTTTTACCAGCTTCCTGATCGTATCGGAGGTTCAGAACCAGGAGCTCAGGGTCACCGCTGGAACGGACAGGAAGCCGTGAAGCTGCGGAGGTTGCAGAAACGCGGGACAGACAGACAGGCCCACGGACACGCAATGCCTCTGAAGGGGCTCTCTCCAGATTCTTGTTTCTCTGATTGGTGGGGTCGTTGGGCTGGTGGGGCCTCTTCCTGTGCTTTTACAGAGGTAAAAGTCGTCTAATGTTATTTATTTGTGTACATGACAATGAAGGACACTTGAAAAAACAGTGTGGGCTAACCAGAAGAACATTATCCACATGACCCAACCTTATGAATGCATGGTGCAGTGCACACAAGTGCTCGAGGAAGTCAGTAGGTCAGGCAGCATCTAGAGAAAGCAACCAGCAGACGGCATTTCAGGCCTGAGCCTTTCTTCGGGTATAGAAATGCCTATGTACCATGGTGGTGGCGGGAACTGCTGCTCTTGTTTCCATCTCTTCTACACCCCCTCTCTCTAACTTTTATTATTCCCCCCCCCCCCCATGCTTTTCCCCTCTACTCGTTTCTCCACCGTTCACACCTTCTTTCCTTTACTCTATCACCTCTGGGCCTCTACCCCAGCTTTCCACCCCCGCCCTTATACATGTAATTCCACCCTTAATAAACGTTGTCGACTCGACGTAAAACGTTGACTGGCCATTTTTATCCAAGGATGCTGCCTCCAGCAATTCAGTGTTTGCTCGAGATTCCAGCATCTGCAACTTGTGCGGTAGTCCCGATGTCTGCTGGATTTCCCCTACCCCACCCCATGGTTGCATGTGGCCGTTCAAATGAACTGAGACCAGCCTGTCTGCACTGATATGGAGCAAAAACTAAACAATCTTCCAGATCAACACAAAACATTGAGCAAAGTCCGTTGATATTTAATCAAAGGGTTGTTATTTTGCCTCGAGTTTAATCCTATTTGCATTAGGTACAATAACACGCAGCATCTCTTTCCATGGCTTCTTCGATTCCCCACATTTAATTGGACTTCTAACCTTTGCAGCCCATTAAAACCGAATTCTGTTCAAAGTGGATTTTGTGTGACAGCATTGTAACGTGCTGATCAGCGCTGTTATTCGCACGCAGTCCTGTATCCTCCACTCGCGAACAACACAGCGCAATCAGCTTTGTAATGAGCGCGCAGTATCAACCGGATTGTAATGAGGCAAAATACACTTCGTGTTGTAAAATGCAGATAGCATTATGGTGTGTCAGTGCAGCGATGTTAAGCAAATAAGAACATAAGAAATAAGAGCAGGAGGAGGCTATCCGGCCCCCCAAGCCTGCTCCCCACCCCTACCTGTTTCCATCCCCCCCCCTCTTCCCCCCTTCCTAATGGTGTTCCCCTCTACCCGTCTCTCCACCTTTCACACCTTCTTTCCTTTATTACTTCTGGGCCTCTACCGTCAGTTGGCCGAGGACTCGGCTCCTATTTCCCTACTATGCAAAAAAAAAATCTGTGCATGTGTTCATTACATTTAACGAGGCAGCGTAATCCCTGTGTCATCAGTGCTCTGTGATTAGTAAGGGATTGCTTAAGGTGGTATGTGAGTGGGAAGGTTGAGAATCACTGCTCTAGACTCAATTGTTACTGAATTATTTTGCTTGAGAAAAATTGTCATTGCTCATTTCATTTGGAGTTATGAAACCGTGCACATAACGAGTCAATTGGGGACGATTAAAGCAGTGGTTTTCAAACTTTTCCTTTCCACCCACATACCACCTTAACCAATCCCTTACTAATCACAGAGCACCTATGGCATAGGCGCAGTTCCTCCTTAAAACTGTCTTAAATCGACTTCCCTGAATCTCGAGGCTCTGTCCTCTCGTTCTAGTTTCACCTGCCAGTGGAAACAACTTTCCTGCCCCGAATCCAGTGGTTCTCAGCCTTTTTCTTTCCACTCACATGGAGCATTCCCTTTCTAACCACAGGATGCCATAGGTGCTCTGTGGTTAGTAAGGGATTACTTAAGGTGGCATATGAGTGGAAAGAAAAAAGTTGAGAACGACTGTTCTAATCTATACCTTTCTTAATTCTACAGAATGGTATATAATAAGCTTTGCAAAGCGGACACGATAACGTACAACTGTTTTGTTTTTACCACCAAAGGCATAATTTGAAGTTGAACACACCTCCAACTATCCGAAGCTGCCAAGAAATGTAAACAAAATAGACAAATCGTCTTCAAACCAACAGCACCCCATCACCCGCTCCAGCCGAATGGATTGCACGAGTCTACGAGCAGGAGTTCTTGGACAGACGCAATTTGTTCAAATTCTAAGGATAGCAATTTTTTTAAATTCCCTTTCCTTCGAGAAAGGGTTTCAGGGCATCTCGGGGGCTGGGAGCAGATTGCGAGGGTTTTTGATTGGGGTGAAATCGGATTTATCTTCATGGAACAGTTACCCGAGAATGAACGAACCCACCCCGTTCCATCCCCAGTCCTGACCCTCGAACCCGCATCTGTCTGAAAGGCGCACAGTGTCCCTCCCGCTAATCGCGCCCAGCCTTGCGTTTGAAAGTGTGCGCATCTGAAACGAATGTGCATCGCCTTACCAGACCCGCTGTTTTGCGAACATTAGATTGACAATGCAGGCTTTCGCCCTTGCCAAGTGGTGTTTTTTTTTTACACAGAGTAAATCCCTGCAAGATTGGGATTTGCTGTGTAATTATCTTAATTTGTCCAGCAGCTTTATGCTAATGTCCCACACAATAACTGTGTCCTCCGCGTGCCTTTCGCGTGCCCTTCAATATTCTGGTCAAAAGCGAGATAAAAGCAATTGGTGTCAACAGAGCGCGGCCGGCCCAAACAACCCGGAGACTCTCACACACACAGCACACTCAATTATTTAGCACAACAAAAGCGACACATCTCTGCATATTTTATGCATAGTCTCTCTTTCTCTCTCTCTCTCTCCCCTCCCTCTACTTTTTCTCTTTACTAAGGGGGTTATTTATTTATGTGCTTACTTGCCAGACACATTGAGCATCAGAGGTTAACGATGTTGATTTTTTTAAGAAAAAGTTCACAAGTGGAAATAAGGTCCTTTCGCAAATCTGATGGGAATAAAATGCGCCAATTCAGCGTTCTCGGGGCTGTTTCCTTGCGTAGTTTGGGGTGGGGATGGGTGGCCAACATATTTCTTTGAAGAGGAGGGCGGATTTAAAACTTAACCCTGATTCTGAGAGATCGTCATGGAAGTGAGGGGTCAAAGCGAACGAAGCTGTAAGTGTTGAATCGAACTTTAACTTCTGACAGACAGTGCGGAGGAGCTGGTGTAAAGAACAGTGTCCTCCGAAAACCCTCCTTGAGATAAAGTCAGAGACTCTGGGGAAGGGCTTAAATAATTGTGAGAGCCACTGCTTTGTCAAGGACACTGTTGAGTTGAACCCTAACCTCGCGTTGATGGTGGAAAGTTGGTGTTCCCCATTTCTCGGGGACAGAGGACTGAGGTGGGAATGTGGCTCTTTCCTTCAGCACTCTGCCTGCCCTTCACGATGCAAAGCGATCGCGGCGCGGCCGCTGGCTTCATTGTTTGGGCTCGTGTTTCAATGGGCAGAGGTTAATTTCATTCACAAAGCCCGACCCAGGGCTGCGGAGGGAGCTTTTGTGCTGCCCTAGACATCGGCCTCCTTTCTTTCTCTCTGCCGAGAGAGTGTGTGGTTGCCGTGCGGTGCTGATGGTGATGGACGGCTCCCGTTGGCAGCGTTCCAGCTCCCCTACAAAGAGCTTACGCGTGTCAGGCCGAAGAGAGGAGGAGCCGGGCGTGTGGCAACAGCCACAGGCCGAACACACACAGACTCTCTCTCTCTCTCTCTTATACACATTCTCACATATTCACACTCTCATACACACAAACGCACCTTCTATCGCTCACTCTCATACACCTTCTGGCTCACACACACACACACAGCAGAATCTGAGCTGAAGATGATGTTTCCACCCAGTGCACTGTCCGAGCGGAGAAAATCAATGTTTGAAGACTGGACGACTGGATTTTCACCAAGGTCCCTTTGAGCGTGTAGCGTTCAACGCGGGGATCAATATATGCGAGGTCGGTCTTCCGCGAACACCTCAACTTGCGGAACTTGTCTTTCATTTGCCCCTCTAGAAATCGGCTCTTCTCCACTCCCACCTGTTCCCTTTCCCACTCTCAAACCCCCCCCCCCCCCCCCACTCTCTTCCCTGCATCTGGTTATATCTCCCTAACCTGGAAAGCGGCGTCACTGATTGGAAATAAATCTGCCAACGCGGATGGTTTAGTTCGGAATCTTTGGAAGGGACTCGTCCTCTTGGGATGAGATGACACGAGTTCCAACCAGTCTTAGATCGCTCAAAACTCTTCGGTAGCATGGGGTCAATGTTCTCCATCGTGTGCTGTTCATGTAAGAACAAGTAGGGAGGGGAAAAAATATCTCGGGGTAGTGATCAGGTGTGAGTGCAGCCCCTCAGATGTTGAATAATGCGAAGGGGTGGGGGGGGGTGGGATGGAAATTGAACCTAGCGCATCCTCTCTGGCTCTCTCGTTTGCACCGTCATAATTAAAGAACACCTTCTCGCAGCCCCTCCCGGTCCGCCGCACGGCCGAGAGGAGAGAGATTCGGCCAGCCATTGGCTGCGCTCGAGTCAGCCGCGCCTGCTATTGGCTGCGCGGCCTCTCGGCCAGGCGGGCGAGGACAATGGGAGCGGGTGGTTGCCTTTAAAGGGAGCGGCGGGAGCAGGGGCCGGGGGAAGAGGTTGAGTCCGAGTGCCGGAGCCCCGAGCCCGGGTTAGCAGCAGCGGGCGGGCGGGCGGGCCGGCCGGCCGGGCGGGGCCGGGGGGGTGGGGGAAGCTGGCGGCAGTGGTCTGGCGCCATGCCATGCAGGCAGCGGGCTGCGCCGGGCACCTAGTGTGGAGCGACGGGGGCTCCTGACCGGCGAGCGCAGTGTATTATTTATTTATTTGATGCAAAGTGCCTTCTACTGAATTTTGGTTTTATATAGTTTTAAGTATCACGTGATTTATTTATCTCTCGTCGCTCGCCCGCTGTCTCCAAAGATGCCGCGAGGATTCCTGGTGAAGAGAAGCCGCAGATCTACGCCCATCTCCTACCGCATCCGCTGCCACGAAGCTGCTGATTCCCCGGCGCAGCATCCGCCGGCGGACCCGCCTCTGGCCCCGGGGGGAGGAGGAGCCGCCCCTGAGGCGGGCGGAGCCCAGGTGTTCGGTAGGCCGGAGGCGGGTTGTCCCGGGCAGCCTTCGTCCAGCCCGGCTCGCCCCGTGAGCCGAGAACATTTGTACGGCCAGCGGACGGTGAGCTTGGGCTCGCCGGTCACCGGCGAATCGTTCCCGGGACCGGCAGCGACTTTCAGCGCCTTGGACCGCATGTTGTTGCTCGCGGCCCCGGGTGGCGTCGAGTTGGGAGGCGGAGGCGGCTCATCCTCGTCGGCCGCCCGGGCAGGGGGCGCCACCAAAGGGACCGAGCGCAGGAGCAAGCCGGTGGCGGGAGCGGCGGCGCGGCGAGTGAAAGCGGTGCGGAAACTGGCCTTCGAGGACGAGGTGACGACCTCGCCCGTGCTGGGGCTGAGGATCAAGGAAGCGCCGCCCGAGGGCGAGGGCAAGGCGGGCCGGCTGGCCACGGGTCCGGCCCCAGGACTCATCCCTGGCCGCCCGCTGGGCCAATTCATCTGCCAGCTGTGTAAGGAGGAATACGCCGACCCGTTCGCCCTGGCCCAGCACAAGTGCTCCCGCATCGTGCGAGTCGACTACCGCTGCCCCGAGTGCGACAAGGTCTTCAGCTGCCCGGCCAACCTGGCGTCTCACCGCCGCTGGCACAAACCCCGACCCCCTCACCCACCCAAGCCCGAGGCGGGCAGCGAACCCCGCTCCGGGCCCGGCCCCGATGCCGAGCGCGACAGCCCCGAGCCCGGCTCGGCGCTCACCGACTGCGGCACCGAGGACGGCGGCCACTGCGAGTGCTGCCGCTGCGGGAAGAGATTCAAGCGCCAGGCTTACCTGAGGAAGCATCTGCTGGCTCACCGCGCCGAGCCGCCGCCTTCACCCGACCAGCTGCCGCCCGGGCCCGAGTGTCAGCTCTGCGGGGAGAGCCTGGCCAGCAAGGGCGGCCAGGAGCGCCATCTCCGCCTGCACGCCGCCGAGGTGTTCCCCTGCAAGTACTGCGCGGCCACTTTCTACAGCTCGCCGGGACTCACGAGGCACATCAACAAATGCCACCCGTCAGAGAACAGGCAGGTGATCCTGCTCCAGGTGCCAGTGCGCCCAGCCTGTTAGGGGGGGACGGGCAGGAGAGAGGGGCGACACACCGTGCCTTGATCACCCAGACCATTGCTATCCTGCCCCGTGCTGAAGACGTCAACCCACTGCATCGCTTCTTCGCTCCTGCTACACGCCTGGTGTATCAGACTTTTTCCTCGAACCACACCTTTATGGGTTCCAAACAACAAACAGCTTTAATGTAGCTTTGTGACTTACTGGACAGAGAACGTCGGTTGTCTGAACAAAGCCGGTATTAGAACATTCCTTTAGATTAGCCACAAATGCCTTGGATTACTGACCCGGATATTTCAGTAAGATGATGTAAATGCCTTAATTTTTCGAAGCTTTCCACGTCTTTCCTTATTCGTAAATGATGAGTTCGTTGGATATAATTTTACTGTTTGAATCTATGTATTGGTTGCTCAGTGAATACATTTTATAATTTATTTGTTTTATTTATTTATAAAAGCTATCGTGATTATTGTATACTTTGGTTATCTATTTTTGACGTTGCGTGTTCGTTTCAGTAAGTTATGTTCCGTTTACAGAATGACTTTCATTTTCGAAAACCAATGTAGTATGTTTACGTTTCTTGTACGATCTTGAATGGAGTTTGGTTGATCGATTTTGCTACACAGACCCGTGTAAAGCTGACAGCTGTTCAATGCAATCCCTTTTTCTACACAACTTATTTTCTTAACTGTTAGCTTTTATATAGTGGTTCCAAATGTATGTTCTTTACTGTGTTTGTTACTGAATATTTAAATATATTAAATACGTATAAATTATCCGTGGCCTCGTGTTCATGGTTATTCTAGTTTGAAAAATGCCCGAGACAGGGTCTAGAACTGTTTATAAACTTCAAGTGTGCTTTACAGAAATTGGGTGTCCTTTTAAAGCCTTCGTCCGAAGCTGAGTTGGGTTCTGTGCAATGCAGAGGTGAATTAGGGTGCGCAGTTGCAGGCAACGTGATCCGTCCATGGATCAGGTGATCTGGACTGGGGCAGTGCCCGCCGTGTTATATTTATAAATCGGATCTATCCAATGATTTGGACAAAGTTACTTCGGCGCGGATTTCCCCATTGTCACATACGATGCAAATGCTAATTTCCCAAGTCGTGATTGAAACTCGGTCGTGGGGAGATGATCAGTCATCACCGTGTCGCCACGATTTAATTAATACACGGACTCCACAATTGGAAAGGGTCCAAAGATTACACCTGTTCCCCGCCACGGATGAACGTGTTTCAGACCCAAATGAGGCGATAGCCCCAGACTTGGTCTTGAACTTCCTGGCATTCAGTGGCGGTCATTTCAGGAATTACCACCTAGAGCCATGCTGAAGCAGATCCGTGGATGATGGAGTTGCCATGAATTGTGAGAACCGCAGCTGTTCTCAGATTTTCGATGGTTAACCCTTTCTTCCTAGGAGTTCATCAATAGACACTTTCAATCCCAGAGATGTTGGCACCTGCGCTGCAGTGTGTTGTCTCTTGCCCAGTATTTATGAAGAATAAAACGTTTTCTTAAAAAAAAATCAACGGGCATATTTTCAACAACCCCGGCTGAGGGAAAGAAATGATCGATGCAATCGGATTCCTGTAATTTCGATTAAATTTACATTTTGGTGGTTTAAACTAGGCCATGCTTGGTCTCTTGGGGGCAATGAAGTCGATGGAGTGTTCTCCTGGGCATGGGAATCGCGACCATCCCTTACAATGTTGGGCCTCTATAATTATTTTAACAGCCATTATTCCTTACGTCAAAATCGGTAACGAAAGTGTTTAAAAACAATTTCTTACACCGCCACGCCAAGAGTCGAGGAATTGTTAATACTTTTCATTCTCTCTGCGTTGCCTCGATGTTCTCTTCGTGTGGGCTGATGGAGCGGATAGGCCTGACGATGGGACTTCGATTCCCAGTTTAAACCACCCTGATCATGGCGATGTTGATAACCTGAAGCTACACAGCCAGATTAGCCGATGCGGCTGAGGTTGATTTTTAGCGTTTAGTCGTTTATGGCGAGTTTGAGAAGCCTTTTCCCAATAAAGCTAAGGGCGTTGGACACGAAGAGTAAATCAGAGGTGGACAGCAGAATTAAGGTGCAATTTTAATCAAACCGTGTGTCTCGGGATGTTTGCAGAGAATGCTTGCCATGTAATTATTTTCCATTCCCTGAGAGAGAGAGTGTAGTGAGTTGGGTTGGAGTTTAATACTTTCGGTCGGTTCTGCAGTTGCTACACCTAATTAATTTGTTTCCGGCCCCTACAATTTTGACTTAAACATCGAAGAATATACTCTGTTCGGTGTACGAATAGGATTCTTTCCCAGGACAAAGGCTGAAGGGTAATATCCGTGACAAGGTACTTACAATGGTGTCAATAGGAATTTCATTTTTCAAGATTCCAGACAGTAAACATTCTGATTCGAAAAGACTCGTTTGCAATAAGAATTCAATCTTTCCGTTTTGCTGGGACCGAGAGCACTATTGCATCTGATTACTGCATCCTCCGTGAGTGGGGGCGAAGTGAGGCAAGTGGGAAAGATTCCCAGTCCCTTGGGGATGGTGGGGGCAAATAGTAAGTCTTTTAATACCCACACGCCATTGCCCTTGCAAGGGGTGTTGAAGAAAATAGTTAAAACAGATCGTCTCTCCTCGTTGCCACCTGGCAAACCAGCCCCCACCCTCCTCCCACGATTGCTGAAGATCTAAACATCAATGAGCCGCTGGTTTTATGGCCCTCTCCTCACTGAAAACTGTGCATGGATGGAGCAAAGCTCGACAGATATCTGATCTTGGCCGTTCTCAGTCCCCCCAGGCATAGTGTAAAATGGAAATGCCCGCCACTCTCGTTGACCACTGAGAGCCTTGACTGAAAGGGGGTTTGCAGGACGGAACAGGGCCGATGTTGCTGACGCACGTCACTCCGGATATTGTCTGGAATCGACGTGGTGTCGAAATGCGACGGGAAAATGAGCATCGCCCTGTGTCCGCTACAACCGAAGTGGGGGAGGAGAACGCAGCTGAAGGCACGGCTGAGACAGCCCTTTTGACACAGGGATGACGGCTTCGCCCCAACCTCTCTGTTTGACCACTCCACAGTCCCACTGGTTGTTAGATTAATTTGTTTGCTATACATTTTCCGGATTCGATCATCCCATTTTAGTTTCAATCCAAAAATAAATTCAACAGAATCCAATGTATGAGACCACGCAGAAAATCCCGTGTCTTGACGTTCTATTCGCAGAAATCAAATTAAAATCCATGTAAATCACAGGATTAAAATCACTAAATAGCCATTCATCATTTAAAATCAGTCGGGAATTGAATTGTTCCTATATATCAAAATCTCCTTTGTCTTTTAATGATCAGTTAAACTGCAGGGTACAAGCAGGGGGGCGTTTGGGAAGGTGTTAATGTTGAATCCTCTCCACACCTGTAGGATTGTCTCTCAATCCCATTTGATAAAAACACACCCTCGCTTAATTTTATTGCTATTGAATTTAACACGATTGTCAATTGTGAGATTAAGGTTCCTGCACCTTCTGGTTCCAAAGAACCTCCCTTCCTGTTTCAATTTTCCATTCTTTGTAATAAGATCTCCTAGCTTTAAGAAGTCTTGAACCTCGACTCCGGGCCCACCAAAGGATCGGTCTGACCAGGGGAACTCGGCGGAAGTTAAATGTTATCCAGCGTTTTCTATATTCTTTTCTGTATGGGCATATAGTGGTAATTGAACCTGTCGTCGTTGCACAAGGAAGAATTTCGGTGCATCGGTAGGTGTATCTGATAATAGACTCTCATCTCATTCACTTCCAAATTTGCCAGATGCCCATTTACTGCTCGACCTGCATGGAGCCTCCCTCCAGCCCGCTGAGGAAATCGGGGGATTATTATCCCGGGTTTCAGGAGGCGAGGTTGATCGAACCATCCCCACCTCGGTTACAAAGTCAACAATGAACAAGCGCGGTGTAACCCGCAGCCCATTGACAAGAACATACGGCGGAACAACTAGTGCGGCTTGGAGACGCCTGCCGAAACAGCACTGGGTACAGAGCAGTTATTCCCCCCCAAAATCACAAGTTTGCAATGTGGTTCACAAAGGGAACTTTTCCCCGTCTCGATTCACCCACTCCACTGAGTGGAGTGGAGAGGTTCATATTTGAACAGCTTGCGAATCGTATTGGCAGATCAGGATAAATCAAATGTGGTGGTGAAACCGAATCTCTCTCTTATCTAAACGCACCGAGATGTTTTTGCTCCATTTTACTAAAATCAGAAGAAGGAATACATTCAAGGACCGGACGATGAAGGCTGAGAGTGACCACACTTTCAACGTGATACAATCGATTACATTTCATCTATTACGAGATTGAATCTCGGGCATTATCTTCACCCCACGAAGATAATCCAATTTTTTTAAGTTGGAGCAAAAAAAATCACACACACACACACATAACCTGTGGAGGGACTCAGTGGGAGAAAGAGTGGGCAAAGTTTCAGGCGTGTCTCCAGTTACAATGTGGCATCTGTGTCGGGGGGAATCGAATAGTCTTGCAGGCAGAAACGTGGGAATTGAAAACAAAGGTGGCACTGGTAGAGCAAGGTCATTCGGCTTCAAAACATAATCTACTCGCGACAGACTGGAGACTGCAGATGCTGGAGTCTGAGGTAAACACAATCTGCTTGAGAAACTCGAGCGGTATCAGTGAGAGATAAAGAATGGTCAACGTTTGGAGCCCAAGCCCTGGATCCAGACTGGGGAGGTGTCACTGTAAAGAGGGCAGGGTGCGAGGGGAGGGACAGGGAGAGGCGAAACATGATGAACAGAAGCAGTAGACTGGCAGATGCCAAAGGGGGAGAGAGAGGAACAAGACAAGAGGAAGAAGATGAGTCACTCAGTGGAGTGGGTGAATAGCTGAGAGTGCTGGAACCTAATGAGAATGGTAGTGTAAAGGGAAATAGAGGAGGAAGGGGTGGAGTAACAAATTCCCGTGGGGCGATGGGGGTGGAATCAAAGATGAGAAAGGTTGGGGGGGGGGTGGGGGGAAGCTGACAAGAAAGGGGGAGAGCAGAAAGGATACAGCAAGAAAGGGGGAGAGCAGAAAGGATACAGAAGAAGAGGGTGTTCACTACTTGATATTAGAGAACTCTATCCTTGTACCATTAGGCTGCAGACTGCAGGTGTTGTTCTTTTAGTTGACACTGGCCCTCACTCTGGCAGTGGAGAAGGCCCAGGCCATACAGGTCAGTGTAGGAATGGGAAGTCAAACTGTCATGCAACCAGGAGCTCAGGACTGGAATTGTGGACAGAGCATAGATGCTCGCATTTGGTCTCACCGATGTAGAGGATGCCACATTTGGAGAACCAAATGCAGTCAATGAGGTTATGGGAGTTGCATGAGAACCCTTGGCTCAATTGGATCTGTTGGAGGAACTCAGTGGGTTGAATAGCATCAGTGGGAGTAAAAGAATAGCCAACTTGGGTTTACAGTCCAAAACATTGACCCTTCTTTGATGTTGCTTGACCCACTGAATTCTTCCAGCGGGACTGGTTTTTGCTTCAGATGCCAGCATCCACATGCTCCTGTGAGTCTTTAGATCAGATTCAAATGTCATGGAAGAAATAGAGTTGGGACTCAGGGTGACAATGAAGGAAAGTGAGATTATCCAAAGGTCAGAGTGAACCAGCAAAGCCACCAAGTTCGTGCTGACCACCAAACACCCATTATACTGATCCCACACTCATCTCATTTATTCTCTCACTTTCCCATCAAGTCCCTTCCCAGAATTTATCAATGATCTATACATTAAGGCCAATTTATAGTAGACAGGATGTGGCAGGAAATCCATGTAGTAAAAGAGAACATGGAAACTCCACAGACAGCACCGGAAGTTGCTGGAGATACTAAGACAGCATTGTTACCATGTGCGCCATTGGATGGACCCAAACAATCCTAATTGCGCACAATACTGATGTCCACTTAGAACTAGTTTTCAACCACACAGATTTACACTAGTTTTCTCTGGAAACTGTGTATCTTACCTTGATGTAAATGTTTAGGGAGGAGAAATTCTCCAGTTTCTTTCAGAATCAGAGTTGGATTGAAGTGAGGTGAGGGCTGAAATCCTGAGCTGAAGTTACAATCCTCAAACCAGGAGCTTGAGTTTAAATACATCCTTAAAATGTTTCAAGTTCTGGAAAAATGAATATATCTTGTATTATTTGTGCGATAATTTACAACATTCCCATGTCAATGTGGGAAGATACAAGAATATACCTGGATATTCTTCTAAAATGTGGAAGAAATGGCTAACATCATAAACCTTTTCCCTCAGAGTTTTATTATAGCCTTTTCATTTATGATAATAAAAATGTCTGAAAAGTGCCTCAGAGAGGTTCTGTAGCTACGACAAAGTGCCACACATCACTGGACTTTGCATCATTATGTAGACCTAATAAATTTTATGCATCCCAGAGGCACGGGGGGGTGGGGGGGAGGTGGGGGGGGGGGGCGAGAGAGAGAGAGAGAGAGAGAGAGAGAGAGAGAGAGAGAGAGAGAGAGCAAGTGAGCTGTTGGACAAGGGAGAACCTGGCTTAAAAAAACAGGAAGTCCAGAAAAAATAAAACAAGATAAAAAATAGTCATAGTTAATTTTTTTCATAATTTTCAACTAAAAAGATGTCTACAGCCACAACATTTTAAGTGCAGTTATTTTCACATTTCTCGTTGTAGTTTTCACTTGTATATGTAAAACATTTAGAATTGAAGAAACAGGAAAATGATGCACATCCAGTGGGAATGTGTGGTCATAATAGGAAATCACAATCAAAATTGATGATGTCCATTAAATTTCCCTTTGCAGTTACTTATTGATGCCATGGGGATGGAATGTGATTGATGACAGTATCTTGCGTGGTAAACTGCATCATTAAACTAACATTTAAAGTGAAGAAAGAATTGTTTATCACATCTCTGTGAAATGATTGGAGGCCTCCATATTCCACACACTGCCAATTTAAACATCCTACATCAGGCTAGAGTGTGCACTTGGGACAATTATTTCAGGAGTATCAAAGGTATGACTTTTTTTGAGATGTTGTCATTGTAGTTTTAACCATTTGGACAAGCTACCCTTAAAATCCTGATATAAACAGTTTTAAACTTTTTAAATAGCGAGCTCAGTGTTTATAAAGTGATTTATTAATACTAAGATTGCACCTATTGAATGCCTTATGCTTCATTATTTAAAAGATGTGCAATTTTCTGCCATGTTAACAACAACGGGGCGTTGGATGAAGGACATGCAGTAACTTATATCTTGGGTTGATGACTCTGGCTACCCATCAGGGTAAAGGAACAGTTTCTAAATTAAATTCAGGTAAACTGAGGGTATTTTGACTTATTCCTGGACTGTACCTTGTAAATAAGAGAACAGCTTTGGGAAGTCAAGAGAGTTATAATCCATAAACTACCTGAGCTTGGCACTTTTGAGGGCGGTGTTTCTGAGGCTGGACATTAACCATAATTAACGTCAGCTCATCCAGGTTGTTGGAGAAGTGAAAGTAATTTAAAGTTGTAGTAATATGGTTGCACTGTACTACTGCTGATTTAATCCATTTGAAATAATCACATTGACGACTTTTTAGCTGGCCTATATCAGCTTACATTCACATTTAGACTTCAAAGATCATACTTTAGAACATTAAGAGTTTAAGTGATTAAATGTCTTTGTTTGGATGTGGTAAAGGTTCCATTATTGTCATGTAATACCACATTTAGAATGTAACATATATTAAATTCTTTAACTTTTGTCTACCATAAAGCAGACAGAGAGTCATCACTTTGTCCAGCGCCCCTCACAGAAACCCACAGCACCTGATGTTCCAGAGTGGTCTCTCCTCCAAGTATTGACCAGGCCTGTGCCTGCTTAGCTTCTGAGATGAGACAATCCCAGACGTATTCCGACTATTAACAAGTAACATTCACACCCAACGTAAGTACAAACCTGAATATTGTTAAAGATCTCTTTACAAGGTGAGCAGGAACGCTACGTTATTTGAGCTGTAAACTGTATGCAATCATCAGTGAACATTCACCACAGAACTTTTGAGGAAGAAAGGTTCTTGAAGTGGTAAATACACAAAAGTGCTGGAGAAACTCGGCATGTCCCATAGGAGGCAAAAAGGTATATAACCAACATTTCAGTTCTGAGCCCTTCATCAAGATAGGAGCAAAAAGCAGACAGGTGCCTGAATAAATAGGTGAGGGGAGGAGGGAAGAAGAGGCAGGGGGAGGAGCACAGACCAAAAGCCATAGCAGTACATGGATAGGAGGGCAGGAGAAAAAAGATGAGAATTGATTCGGGGAGGGGGGTAGTTCAGTGAATGCAGAGCTGGAGAAAATGTGACAGGACAGGGAAAGAGAGAGAGAGACAAAGGGTGGGAAGCTGGAGGAAAGAAGACATAGGGAGAAGGAGAGAGATGGGGGAGGGGCTTATGGAAACCAAAGGTTGATGTCAATGCGATCTAGTTGGAGGGTGCCCAGATGGAATACAAGGTGTTTTTCCACCAATTGGCAGGTGGTCTCAGTTGGGCTCTGCATGAGACATGTTGGCATGGGAATGGGGAAGGGAATTGAAATGGGTTGCCACTGGGAGATCCCTGCTATTAGAGTTAATAGAGCAAAGATGCTCAACAAAGTGATCTCCCAGTCTACATCCAGTCTCTCCCAAAGAGGTCATAACAGGGGCACTGGATGTAATAGATGACCCTTGCAGATTCACTAATGAAGTGTTGCTTCACTTGCAAGGGCTGCTTGAGGCCCCAAATGGTGGTGAGGGAGGAGGTGCAGGTACAAGTGTAGCATTTCCTGTGGTCACAGGAAGTGGTACGAAGGGGGTAGGGATGGGCGGATGAATGAGTCATGGAGGGATCAATCCCTGTGGAAGGCAGAGAGAGGAAGATGTGTCTAGTGGTGGGATCATATTGTAGGTGGTGGAAATTGTGGGGGATGATGTGGAGGCCAGTGGTGTGGTAGGTAAGGGCATCTCCTTTCCTCCAGTTCCCTCCCTCTTATTTCTCTCTCTTTCCCTATCCCCTAGCTCTGCATTCACAGAGATACTCCCCTCCCCTGATCAATTCTCAGCTCTTCTCTCCGGCCCTTCTGTTCATGGCCTCTTGGCTGTTGACCTTTGCTCCTCCCCATTGCCCCTTCTTCTCTCTTCCTCTCACCATTTTATTCAGGTATCTGATTGTTGTTTGCCAATATCTTGAAGAAGGGCTCAGGCCCGAAACATCCATTACATATCTTTGCCTTCGATGGATGCTGTACATTTTGCTGAGTTTCTCCAGCACGTTTGTGTATTTGCTACAATAACAGCATCTGCAGACCTTATTGTTTCACTTATTGAAGTGGTAGTTCAGGAACTGCTCACAGGTAGCCCTGAGCAATGTTAAGTAGGAATGAGATCAAGTTCATTATCATCTCATTGTACATACACAACAGCATTTCTCCAGACCATGGTGCCTACACATACACATACAATATTCAGTACATAATAATCACAAATAAAGATAGAATTGAAAATAAATATGCATAAATATTTTGTAATAATTTTTCAGTTACAGGATGTCAGTTAAGAAGCCAGCTTGACAGCCCTAATTTTAATGCACCTGTACCACCTTCTTGATGGTAGTAGGACAAAGATCCTGTGTGATGAATGGAAAGGGTCCTCAATAATTCTTTGAGCTCTACTTAAGCAATGCTCCCAGTAAACGTCGTTATTCAAGGAAAGGGAGATCCAAGTGATCTTCTTGCCAGTTTGATGATCCGACACTTTGCCTAACCACACAATAATGCAGCCAGACAGGACACTCCTGTAAAATGTTGTCAAGATGAGAGCCAACAGCCAACTTCCTTAGGAAGGGTAGGTGCTGCTAACAAGGAGGTGTTGTGGGTCCATGACAGGTCATCCTTTATATGCACACCAAGGAACCTTTTGCTCTCCATGACGAAACCATTGATATGAGGTGGAGAGTGACCATCCTTCATCCTCCTTAAGTCCACAATCATCTCCTTTGTCTTATTCACATGGAGACTCAGTTTGTTTTCAAACCATTTTACGAGCATTCCAAACTCCTCCTTATATGCTGTCTTATTGTTGCCAATGAGGCCAAGCACTGTTGTATCATTTGCAAATTTGATGACTTTGTTAGATCTGGATCTGGCAGTGCAGTAAAGGACATACTGTATAAAGAAAAATATCAAGTACTTTGTCAAAAAAAAAAGAAAATAGCTTGGAATGGGGTATGCAAAAGGATTGCACAAAGCCTCTGACTATAACTGGAAGAGTGAGAATACTGGTGAAATAAGCTTTAATATGCCCATAGCTCTCTTCTTTTTATTGACCTTGTCAACATTTGAACATCTATTCATTTGCTCATTATTATTATACATTAACAGTTTTTAATTTTTTTATAATTTTTTATTTTTCATACTGTGAACCATATCAACCAAAATATATACAAACATTTCTCATTAAATATACACAGTGGCATTTTCTCCCTTTCCCCCCCCCCCCCCACCCACCTTCCCTCCCCCCCTTCCAAAACCAATAAATATTCAACATATACAATACAATAAAACCATTAAACAATATCTTCACACAATGAAAACTAAACAAGAAAAATGTGTAATCTACTTTTACACACTGGATCAAGTCGTTTTGTCTTCTTATCATTTTAGGGGTGGAGGTCGAGGCAAGCCCTTTCTGTTATGTTCCATGTATGGTTCCCAAATTTGTTCAAATAATGTGACTTTATTTTTTAAATTATATGTTATTTTTTTTCCAATGGAATACATTTATTCATTTCCATGTACCATTGCTGTATTCTCATGCTCTCTTCCATTTTCCAAGTTGATATTATACATTTTTTTGCTACTGCTAAGGCTATCATAATAAATCTTTTATGCATTTTATCCAATTTGAGGCCTAATTCCTTATTTCTTATATTACTTAGAAGAAAGATCTCTGGATTTTTTGGTATGTTATTTTTTGTGATTTTATTTAATATCTGATTTAGATCTTCCCAAAACATTTTCACTTACTTACATTCCCAAATTGCATGTACTGTTGTTCCCATTTCCTTCTTACAGTGAAAACATCTACCTGATAATGTTGGATCCAATTTTTTAAACTTTTGGGGTGTAATATATAACCTGTGTAACCAATTATACTGTATCATGTGTAACCTTGTGTTTATTATATTCATCATAGTTCCAGAACATAGCTTTTCCCATGTTTCATATTTTATCTTTATGTTTAAATCCTTTTCCCACTTTTGTTTGGGTTTATAGCTTGTTTCATCCTTTTCCTTATCTTGCAGCTTAATGTACATGTTTGTTATAAATCTTTTATTGTTTCTGTAATCACATATTCAAAGCTGCTTCCTTCTGGTAATCTCAGTCTGTTTCCCAATTTTTCCTTTAAATAAGCTTTCAGTTGACGATATGCAAACATTGTACCATGAGTTATTCCATATTTGTACTTCAACTGTTCAAATGTTAATAAATTATTTCCCCCCAAAATTTTTTATATTCTTTTGATTCCTTTTCTCTCCCATTCTCTAAAGGAAAGGTTATCTATTGAAAAAGGGATTAGCGGATTTTGCGTCAATAGTAATTTTGGTATTTGGTAATTCGAGTTTTTCCTTTCTAAGTGGATCTTCTTCCATATATTGAATAAATGATGTAGTACTGGTGAGCTTTAATATTGTAGCAGCTTTTCATCCCACTTATATCTAGTTCTATCTTAGTCCAGTCTAGTTTTTCCCTTGTCTGGTAAAAATCTGATAAATATCTTAATTGTGCTGCTCTATAATAATTTTTAAAGTTTGGTAACTGCAAACCACCTTGGTTGTACCTCTCTGTTAATTTATCTAACACTATCCTCGGTTTCTCCCCCTTTCCACAAGAATTTCCTTATTATTCTCTTTAGTTCATTAAAGAATTTCTCTGTTAAGGGAATTGGTAATGATTGAAATAAGTATTATATCCTTGGGAAGACATTCATTTTAATGCAATTTACCCTCCTTATCAATGTTAGTGCTAATTCTTTCCAATGATCTAAGTCTTCCTGCAGTCTTTTATTAGTGGCTGATAATTTAATTTGTACAGGCGGCTTGTTATTATCTAACCTAATACCTGGTGTAGGATTGCTTGTGTTTGCCATTTAAATGGTGAATCTTTTTTTAAATTCTGTATAATCTGCATTACTCATTGGCATCACTTCACTTTTATTTTCTTGTAACCCGATATTTCTCCATACTCCTTCAATTTCTTATGTAATTCTTTTATTGATATTTCTGGTTCTGTTAAGTATACTATGATGTCATTTGTAAATAAACTGATTTTATACTCCTTCTTTATTTTTATCCCTTTTATTTTCTTTTCTGTTCTTATCAGTTCTGCCAATGGTTCTATTGTTAAAGCCAACAGTGAGGGGGATAATGGACATCCGTGCCTAGTTGACCTACTTAATTTAAATTGGTTTGATACATATCCATTTACTGTTACCTTCACCATTGGCCCATTATATAATATATAATCCAATTAATATATTTTTCTGGTAGATTGAACCTCTGTAATACTTTGAATAAATAATTCCTTTCTACTCTGTCAAAGGCTTTTTCTGTGTCTAAAGCAACAGCCATGCTTGGCTTCTTATTTCCTTGAACTGCATGAATTATATTTATTTAATATATTTATTAATATAAATTTACAGACATTATCCGCTGTTTGTCTTTTCTTAATAAATCCAGTTTGATCTTGTTTTACTATTTTTTGGACACAATCAGCCAATCTGTTTGCCAATAATTTTGCTATTATTGGTCTATATAATGCTGGTGTTAGTGGATCCTTCCCCGTCTTTGGTATTACTGTAATTATTGCTGTCTTACCTGAATCTGGCAAGTTTTGTGTTTCTTCTGTCTGTTTAATTACTTCCAGGAGAGGAGGAATTAATAACTCTTTAAATGTTTTATAGAATTCTATTGGGAATCCATCCTCTCCAGGCATTTTATTGTTCAGCAGCTTTTTTAATATATCCTGTACTTCCTCTATTTCAAATGGTTTTATCAGTTTGTTTTGTTCATCTTCTTGAAATTTCAGCAATTCAATTTTAGCTAAAAACTCTTCTACTTTATCACCTTTCCATTCGTTCTCAGTTTGATACGACTGTTTATAAAATTCCTTAATTCTCATTAATCTCTATTGGATTATATGTAATTTGTTTGTCCTTTTTAAAAATCTTTTATTTTATTTTTCACACTATGAACCATATTGACCAAAATACACATTTCCCTCTTGAATATACACAGTGTCATTTTCTCCCCTTTTCCCCCTCCCTTCCCTCCCTTCATCACCCACCCCCCCTCCCCACCCACTCAACATTCAACATATATGATACATTAAACCCATTAAACAATGTCATCACACAATGAAAATAAACAAGAAATTTGTGTCATCCACTTTTACATACTGGGTCAGTTCATTTCGTCTTCTTCTCCTTCTGTCATTTTAGGTGGTGGAGGTTCGCGGTAGGACTTCTCCGTTGTGTTCCATGTACGGTTCCCAAATTTGTTCGAATACTGTGATGTTATTTCTTAAATTATATGTTATTTTTTCCAATGGAATACATTTATTCATTTCTATGTACCACTGCTGTATTCTCAGGCTCTCTTCTAATTTCCAGGTTGATATAATACATTTTTTTCCAAAGCTAAGGCTATCATAATAAATCTTTTTTGTGCTCCATCCAAATCCAGTCCAAGTTCTTTACTTCTTATATTACTTAGAAGAAAGATCTCTGGATTTTTTGGTATGTTGCTTTTTGTGATTTTATTTAATACCTGATTTAGATCTTCCCAAAACTTTTCCACTTTCTCACATGCCCAAATTGCATGTACTGTTGTTCCCATTTCCTTCTTACAGTGAAAACATCTATCTGATAATGTTGGATCCCATTTTTTAAACTTTTGGGGCGTGGTGTTTAGCCTTTGTAACTAATTATATTGTATCATGCGTAACCTCGTGTTTATTGTATTTCTCACAGTTCCGGAGCATAGCTTTTCCCATGTTTCATTCTTTATCTTTATGTTTAGATCTTGTTCCCATTTTTGTTTGGGTTTACAGCTTGTTTCCTCGTTCTCTTTCTCTTGCAGTTTGATGTACAAGTTTGTAATAAATCTTTTAATTATCATTGTGTCTGTAATCACACATTCAAAGCTGCTTCCTTCTGGTAACCTCAGCCTGCTTCCCAATTTGTCCTTCAAGTAGGTTTTCAGTTGGTGGTATGCAAACATTATACCATGAGTTATACCATATTTGCACTTCATTTATTCAAAAGATAATAATTTATTTCCCGAAAAACAATTTTCTATTTTTTGATTCCTTTTCTCTCCCATTCGCTAAAGGAAAGGTTATCTATTGTGAATGGGATTAGTTGATTTTGCGTCTATATTAATTTTGATAGTTGATAATTTGTTTTATTTCTTTCTTCATGAATTTTCTTCCATATGTTGAGCAGATGGTGCAGTACTGGTGAATTCCTATATTGCACCAGCTTTTCATCCCACTTATATAGTATATGTTCAGGTATCTTCTCCCCTATTTTATCTAGCTCTAATTTGGTCCAATCTGGTTTTTTCCTTGTTTGATAAAAATCTGATAGGTATCTTAATTGTGCTGCTCTATAATAATTCTTAAAGTTTAGTAGCTGTAAGCCCCCTTGTTTGTACCATTCTGTTAATTTATCTAGTGCTATCCTCGGTTTCCCCCCTTTCCATAAGAATTTCCTTATTATTTTCTTTAGCTCTTTGAAGAATTTTTCTGTTAGGTGAATTGGTAACGATTGGAATAGGTATTGTATCCTTGGGAAGATATTCATTTTAATGCAATTTACCCTTCCTATCAGTGTTAGTGGTAAATCTTTCCAATGTTCTAAGTGGTCTTGTATTTTCTTCATTAATGGCTGATAATTTAGTTTGTATAGATGGCCTAGATTATTATCTAGTTGTATACCTAGGTATCGGATTGCTTGTGTTTGCCATCTAAATGGTGATTCTTTCTTAAACTTTGTGAAATCCGCATTATTCATGGCATCACTTCACTTTTATTTGCATTGATCTTGTACCCTGATACTTCTCCATATTCCTTCAATTTCTTATGTATTTCTTTTATTGATATTTCTGGTTCTGTTAAGTATACTATGATGTCATCTGCATATAGACTGATTTTATATTCCTTCTCTTTTATTTTTATCCCTCTTATTTTCTGTTCTTATCAGTTCTGCCAGTGGTTCTATAGCTAACGCGAACAGTGAGGGAGATAGTGGACATCCCTGCCTAGTTGACCTATTAAATTTAAATTGGTTTGATATATATTCATTTACTGTCACCTTCGCCAATGGTCCCTTATATATTGCTTTAATCCAATTAATATATTTCTCTGGTAGGTTGAACCTCTGTAGTACTTTGAATAAATAATTCCATTCTACTCTGTCAAAGGCTTTCTCTGCATCTAAGGCAACTGCCACTGTTGGCATCTTGTTTCCTTGTACTGCATGGATTAAGAGTTTGATCTAGTTTTACTATTTTTGGTACACAGTCGGCCAATCTGTTTGCTAATAGTTTAGCTATTATCTTATAATCTGTGTTGAGTAGAGATATTGGACTATACAATGCTGGTGTTAGTGGATCTTTCCCCGTCTTTGGTATTACTGTAATTATTGCTGTTTTGCATGATTCTGGCATGTTTTGTGTTTCTTCAATCTGGTTCATTACTTCCAGGAGAGGAGGAATTAATAAGTCTTTAAATGTTTTATAAAATTCTATTGGGAGTCAGTCGTCTCCCAGCATTTTATTGTTCGGTAGATTTTTTAAAATATATCCTGTATTTCCTCTATTTCAAATGGTTTTATTAATTTATTTTGGTCCTCCTTGCAATTTCGGTATTTCAACTTTAGCTAGAAACTCATCTATTTTGTCTTCTTTCCCTTCATTCTCAGTTTGATACAATTGCTCGTAGAATTCCTTGAAGTTTTCATTGATCTCTGTTGGGTTATATGTAATTTGTTTGTCCTTTTTCCTTGATGCCAATACCGTTCTTTTAGTTTGTTCTGTCTTAAGTTGCCAAGCTAGTATTTTGTGCATTTTTTCTCCTAGCTCATAATACTTCTGCTTTATTTTCATTATGTTCTTCTTCACCTTATACGTTTGTAGTGTTTCATATTTTATTTTTTTGTCTGCCAATTCTCTTCTTTTTGTTGTATCTTTCCTTGTTGCGAATTCTTTTTCTATATTTGCTATTTCCCTTTTCAGCTGTTCTATTTCCCGATTGTAGTCCTTCTTCATCTTAGTTACATAACTTATTATCTGTCCTCTGATGAACACTTTCATTGCATCCCATAGTATAAATTTATCTTTCACTGATTCCGTATTTATTTCAAAGTACATTTTAATTTGTCGCTCAATGAATTCTCTAAAATCCTGTCTTTTAAGTAGCATGGAGTTTAATCTCCATCTATACGTTCTCGCTGGGATGTCCTCCAGCTCTATTTCTAATAACAGGGGTGAGTGATCCGATAACAATCTAGCTTTATATTTCATTTTTCCAACTCTCCCATGGATGTGGGCTGACAACAGGAACAGATCTATCCTTGAGTATGTTTTGTGTCTATCCGAATAATATGAGTATTCCTTCTCCTTTGGGTGTTGTTTCCTCCATATATCCAAAAGTTGCATTTCCTGCATCAATTTAACCATACATTTGGTTGCTTTCTGCTAGTTTGTTTGTCCAGTTTTGTCCATCTTTGAGTCCAAATTAAGGTTAAAGTCCCCTCCTATCAGTATATTCCTCTGTGTATCTGCAATCTTCAAAAAGATATCTTGCATAAATTTTTGATCCTCTTCATTAGGTGCATATACATTGAGCAAATTCCAAAATTCTGAAGAAATCTGACTCTTTATCATTACATAACTCCCTGCTGGATCTATTATTTCCTCCTCTATTTTGATTGGTACATTTTTATTGATTAATATAGCTACTCCTCTGGCTTTTGAATTATATGATGCTGCCCTTACGTGCCCTACCCAGTCTCTCCTTAATTTCTTGTGTTCCACTTCAGTTAGATGTGTTTCCTGCACAAATGCTATATCAATTTTTTCTTTCTTCAGTAAATTTAACAGCCTCTTCCTTTTGATTTAGTTATATATTCTGTTAATATTTATAGTCATACTTTGTTTACCTCTCATTTCCGCTTCCTCATCACCACCTTTCCTCCTTATCCATTTGTTTTCTTTTTTTGAACACGCTGTAAGACAACACTTCTAAAACATAAAATATTCCCACATCTAAAATTCCCTTAACCCCAAATGTCCCCCCCTCTCTGAGTTTCCCCTTGTCCCTTGCCAGGCAACCACAACTCTCCTCTCCATTTGGATTGCGAACCCGCTTGCAAGCGTCAACTGATTTCGCAGTGACTGTTATTCTCTCCTACCCAGGCCCCCAGAAGACTTTTATCTTCATATATAACAAAGCTCACTCTCTTAATTCCCCCCTTACTTCCTTTCTTCCCCTTCTTAGTTCTTACTTATACATTATTTTTCTTCTTTATATGAAGTTTATTGTGATTCTTGTTCTTGTTACATCTCTTCATCTCTCTTTCTATCTTGTAGGCATTCTGCAAATTCTCGTGCTTTCTCCAGATCCAGAACAGTCTGCTTTGCTGCCCCGGGATAACTATTTTAAGCACTGCTGGATATCTTAACATAAATTTATAACCTTTTTTCCATAGGATCGATTTTGCTGTATTAAACTCCTTCCTCTTCTTTAAGAGTTCAAAACTTTTATGTCTGGGTAAAAAATTATTTTTTGACCCTTGTATTCTCATGGTTTATTGTCTTCTCTAATTTTATTCCTTGCCCACTCCAGTATATTTTCTGTTGTCGTATATCTCAAAAAGTTTACTAAAATGGATCTTGGTTTTTGATGTATCTGTGGTTTCGGAGCTAGTGTTCTGTGTGCCCTTTCTATTTCCATTCCTTCCTGCATTTCTGTCATTCCCAGGACCTTTGGGATCCATTCTTTTATAAATTCCTTCATATCTGTGCCTTCTTCATCTTCCTTTAGACCCATTATTTGTATGTTGTTTTGCCTACTATAATTTTCCAACATATCAATTTTCTGAGCTAACAACTCTTGTGACTCTTTAATTTTATCACTTTCTTCCAATTTTCTTCTTAAGTCATTTACTTCCAATTCTACAGCCGTTTCTTGTTCTTCCACATTTTCTACTCTTTTCCCTATTTCTGTCATGACTAGCTCTAATCTTTGCACTTTATCTTGTTCTTTTTATTTTTCTTTTAATTGCACTAAATTCTAATGACAACCGTTATTTTAATGCTCTCATTTGTTCTTGAAAATAAGCTTTATCTATATTCTGTCCATCTGTTTTACCTTCTATTTCTCTGTGAAGATCTTGGTCTTCTTCTTCCTCTTCTTCTGTTTCTGTACCTGTGTTTGTGTCTTCTTCTCTTCTTTGTATCTGTCTCTTCTGACGAGTTGCTTGTCTCACTTTGTCGGGCCTCTTCTTGCTTGGCCTCTTGCTGTTGGTTCTCTTCTTCTGAGCTGCTCATCTGAGCCTCCTGCTACTGCTCTTCTTTCCTTTCACTCCCACCCCTGCTGCTTTCCTCTTCTTCCAGCTGAGAGCCCTGGTGTCAGGCATCTCTCAGCTGGTTGCGCTGTGGTTACCTGCTCCTCAGCTGAGCCCCTCTCCCGTCGGTGTTCTCCTTCTCCTTAGTTTGCACACTGTGCACTTGTTTGGCTCAGATAGCCATTTTTGCAGTCGTCCAGCAGTCGGGGGGGGGGGGGGGGGTGGGGGCGGGGGCAGGTCGTGACTCTGCAGGGCCGTCACCAACCTCGGAGATTGGGTGCTCTTCTCCACCACGGCTTTCTGTTTCTTTGTGCAGGTAAGGCCTTCTCCTTTCTTTTCCGGTGTCTTTTCTTCTTTTTTTCCCCATTGTTTTTACTTTTTCCTTCTTGGGTGCCATTTTCTTTCTTTTTTCTACAACTTTATCTTTTATTTCTTATATTTTGTATTTATTGAACTTTGTCTTTTCTTAACTTTTTTTCTTCTTTTCTGGAGAGGGCTGGTTTTACCCTACCGGCTACTACTCCATCACGTGACTCCTCATTATACATTAAAAGTTGACACAAAACCTTAACTTTCAGTTATCATTCAATATTTTTAAAGTGATCATATCAACTAAATATAAAACTGGAAAAATTTACAAAGTACATCAGTGAGTGGATCTTGAATTAAATAATTTAATTTTGTGCAGCAATAATAATAAACTAATTGCATTGAAATCATAATTTTTAATGAATTCCCTCTCCACGACAATTCACATAACAAAGGTAACCTGAAATTACATCTTAAAACATTTGATATTTTAATCTATTATGAAGCTTCCTCCTTTTAAAAGTTGTTGTTTTACAATGAAGAAACAAAAAAGACTCCAAAATGAATGGTATGAACATGAATTTACCTATACTGATGACAGAGATTTGAAAATAAGTCTTTAATAAAAAATAATTCATTTTGTGGTGATATGGAACATCTGAAAAAGAGAAGAGATGCAATTTCTTAATGATCATGTGATGACTGGATGAACGCATTGAGACAGTAATAGTAAATTCAATCAGTGAACCCAAAGCAGACATCTTCGTATTTCAATGTGTGGATTAAAAAAATCCTATTAGTGTTTTTTATGAACTTTATCACTTTATTTTTAATCAAATGATGAGAGGGACAAACCCCTTTCACATTTCTCATGGTTTGCATTTCAAAAATAATTCCAAAACCATAGGATTATAAAAAAAATTCCTTCATTCAAATAGTGTCCAAGATTAGTTCAGAAGGACGACACCATGAAATTCAACTGAAAGAGGCATGATTTTCATTCAGCTTTTGTCGTTGAATGCATGACAGCAACTTTCATTTTAAATAATTATGGATGCACTACATTGCTTTTGTTTGGTTATATTTAAATTATCTAGGAATCCTTACTGGTAGAATACATTTAAATAGAGAAAAACGATGTCCACCTTTAAATTTTAGTCGAAGTTATATAGGTTCTGCATCTAGTAAACAAGATTCAAGTTTTATTATTTTCATCAGTTGACATGTTTAAATGGAGAGGGAATAAAGATAGAATTGCCTTTCCTTCACAAATAGTATAACGTTCATTCTACAAACACAAATTTTCTTTCACATTGAGTGCAAACTGTGACAATGTTTGGATGTGAGATGAGTGTAAAAAAGAAAGCACACATTAAAATACTTCTGTTTTATTCAGAGGGAGTTGGCAGGATGTTGAACAAATCTATTTAGCAGAACCATTTTAGAAAGGCTTTTGCACCATCTTCACACTTCTTCACACCTTCTGACAGATGACAAGGTGGTGCTTTGTTACAGTCTTCACAGGAAAGATTCACTAAGGCAGTCATGCTGCAGTGAACTAATGTAAAAATCTACTTCATAATTAAAAAAAAAAAATTTAATCCATACAGTCAGCATCGCACACTATTACATTCATTTATCCTTTGAAAAAAATGTAGGATCATTTGAACAATAACATTATATGACCAATAGAGCAGGGCTCCCCAAACTTTTTAACTCATGGAATCCTTTGGGGAGCACTTGGAAATCGCAGAACCCAGTTTGGGAAACGCTGCAATAGAGGAACAGAAAAATAATGAGCTCAGAAAACAATATTCTCGTGCATTGGATGCAAACAGCCCCACAGTAGAAGCTGTGAAAGACTGAAGAATCAAATGATTACCAGAGTTGGGTTTACCTACAACCTAGAACAGCATGTTGTAACATGATTCCCATTTCCAAAAGATTTTCAGGAAGGCCTGCTAGACCCAGCTCTTCGGACATTGATTTTTTAGAAAAAACAACTCCATCAATTTTAGAAGAGAGACAGTGAAATTTTAACTTCTCGATCTTCAACCTTGAGAACAGCTGTGAAAATGGATATGGGAGACAAGTGAGGAAGAAGTTTAAAAAAAAGTCAAACAGCAGTGTATTATTAATGGTCACATTTCTGTTTAGAAATTATTTAAATTTATGAAACAAATGTGCCACCAATGGATTATTTTTCATGTCTACTTTGGTATTTCTACAGGGGCAGTGTGAACCTGGAATGTCTAAATGCATAAATATAAAAACATAACACTGCAATATCCACCAAAATATATCAGCTCAAATGCCTAATTTTTAGAAAGGTATTAAGAAATGTAGTTTGACAAAAGATAAACTGTGTAAATGTTTATGGAGTTACATAAACATTTGTTTCTGAATTCAAACAGAAAAAATGATAAATTTCAGACAATCGAATTATATACTGAAATATGAGTATTATTTTCAATTTGTGCAGAAAGTACTTTTAAGTTAAACATTATATGTTTCCTGGTTTACACTTTCTCTAGTACAGGTGGATTCCTGAATCAATAGTTTATGGTATGGAACCATATTAGTCAATGGCCACTTTTGAGTATTTACATTTAGGAGAAAGGTTAAGATGAAGATAAGAATATTTTGTTCTCAATCTTTACTGGGAAATGATTTCTTTAATGTCAAGTAATTTTTTTGATGGAACACAAATATGAAATTGGTCCAGATCTGGGTGACAGCTTCATCTGTCATCACAAAATTACTACACTGAGTCATTTTTGTCAGTCATCTTTGGAAACTGATTTAGAAAATTGTCCAGCATTGCATGAAACTTTTGGGGACATTTGCTGATGCATTAATAAGTGCCAGAAATAATCTAATGAATAGAGTCATAGAACCATAAAGCATACAAACGGGCCCTTTGGCCCAACTTGTGCATGCCAATCAAATTATCCATCCAAGCTAACCAAATTTGCCTGCATTTAGTCCATATTCTCTCCAAATCTTTCCTATCTATATGCCTATCTAATAGCTTTTAAATGTTACAATTGTCCCTTCCTCTACCACTTCTTCCAGCAGTTAATTCCACACACCCACTATTTCCTGTGTGGAAAAAGGTGCCCCTCAAGTTCCTTTTATGTCTTTTCCTTCTCATTTTAAATCCATGCCCTCTAGTTTTAGATTCCTTCCAATTTTAGAATATGTAAGCACTTTACAGACACACACTGCAACAACAAAGATAATTTCAGTTTTTATTGCTTTTGAATGTGACTAATTTTAATCTTTAATTTTAATGATACTACACAGGAGAGAGTCCTTTCGGCCCATGAAACCTGTGCTGCTCAATTACACCCAACTAACCTAAAAACCCCACAGATATTAAGAGGGTGGGAGGAAACCAGTGCATCCAGAGGAAACCCACTCAGTACAAACACCTTGTAGACAGATTCAAACCTGGGTTGCTGGCGTTGTAACAGCGTTGCGCTAAACACTACGTTAACTATGCCACCCTTCACAAAGCAAACAAAATAAATGTTAAATATTGCTGAATAATAGAATCTCGAGAGGGAGTCATGCACATAGAATTTAGTCAATTATATCAGTGACACACTACGAAAGAAAAGTCAGAAGAGGGCAGATTTGTTCAATGAAAAGAAGACATCTTCTGCATTAAAATAATAGCATGAAACCCTTGGCATTAATAAAAAAAATGGAGCATTTTAATGAAAGTACACTTCCCCTGATGAGCTACTTATATATCTAAACTAGATTTTCTGTAACTCCATAAATTAAATTATTCATATGGAAAATTGTTCACCAGTATAACAAGTTCAAAATATCAGTGCACAAATCAAGTAACTATGTTATAATTTAGGAATAAGGTAAGCATTGAAATATAGTAAATCTTTAGCTAGACACTATTTAACCTTTTAGGAAATGAAGATTCCTATAAGGAGTAAATTTGTAAAACTCTTCAGGTTCAGAAGGAGAACACTGCAAATTGGAAATGTCTGGAAACAGGGTGCACTTCTTTAATTTTGTTTTACATTGTAAAGTTACAGATTTTTAAAGAAACATTAAAAAAGGCTACAAAGATGTTCCTATTGAGAAATATATTTTAAAAGTAACTTGCAGATCAAGCAAATGAATAAAACAGAGGTGCACTTACAGGTAATGATTTACAAATTATGTACTATAGAAGGTACAATCTCAGCTGTGATTTGGTAAGTCAGGATAAATTACACAAATTACCATCTTATGCTGCAAGAATGCATCTCAAATTCACACATCAAATGCCAAAAACAGATCACTGGAGGCTCTGGCCATTTTCTTTAAAGTGACCACAATAATTGACAAAAGCAACACCAACTTGAAACAAAGGCTTCTTTTTATATTCTGCTTATCAAATATTACTCCTTATTTACATTTATAATAAAAATAAAGCATCATACAAAGCATCTGACAACCAAAGAGCACATTCACTTGACTGGTACACAAAGTGCAATGGAAACAGTGCTGCCTTGTAACTAAAGGATGAACATCAAAAGAACATCTCTTCAGAACAATGATGTTGTGTCATTGGAAAAGAAAATCAGTAGACATTGACAGAATTTGAAAAATCAAATTAATTATTTTTTTTTCTGTCTAGAGTATTCGAACAAAACATAATCTGAGTAATAAATAGTCCAGATAACCCATATGTCAATTGCTGATTGAGGCATACAGGAAGACAAAGATTTTCAGGAGTATGATATAAAATGAAATGAGCTGCAAACACACAAACATACAAAATTTTCATAAAATTATAATTCTACTTGTCATAATTTTTAAGATACAAGAAGTGACTAGTAATCATTATTCAAAAAGGTCCCAAATTAAGTTTTTAAGCATGCAGTGATTTGCTTGGATTTTCTTGCTGTTTAGTGGCTCAATGCATTTAAATGAAAACAAACATCAAGTATTTGGTCCAGTGCTTTAGAGCTTTGGGATAATGTGTAATTTTGCTTCACAAAGATCCTTAACAGCCTGATGGGTGTTTATTCAGAATTTGATCAAGATAAATGCAGCACCTTAGAATTATTTTGTTATTGGTAGCCATCTTTCTTTCTAAAATGACAACACCATAAATATCAGGAAATACTTATAAAGCATGAAAACGAGGCAAATAACTGCATAGAAAGTTTGGAACAGTTAAAATTGTAATAATAATGCTCCACTTTCTTTTTAAAAATGTTTTTTTTGCTTCAGTATGATATGAAGGGGGTAGTAAGTTAAGAGTTTTAGCTTAAAAGTGTGTCAAAATTGCAAATAAGCCTTTATTCATTAATAAACCATATACTAGATAAATTATGGATGTTACGATCCATTGCCAAAGTAGCTCAGATACTTGTTTTGTATCATCCTCCTGATGTATTTGTACTTATAATCTGAAAAGAGCAAATAGTTTAAAGTTAACATATAAACTTAGGTATACATTTGAACTTTATTCTTTCTTTGATTTTACAATGAACAAAAATTCAAAAAGGGGCTTCACTCATACATGGTCACTCATACAGAGTGTAAATACAGAGACACCACGTGATGTGCACATGCATGTAGCTAGTTCACTGACTCTGGAGCTTCACCTAATGTTCAAGTCCATAGCAGCAGAGTTTCTCTAAACTAATAATTCACATTCCTAGGCTTGCTTGCTACGGTAATCACATTTTATGGAATTAATAAGGTGGGAATGCAAGTAAGGAGGCAGGTAATGGCTGGAAGGCAGTGCATAACATTTGCCAAAAGAGGAGTAAACATCCTTATATGCACATATTGCACAGCACGATTCTAATGAGGGAATTACATCGGGTTTGTAAAATCCTATTAAGCTTTCTTTCCCTAAGTGGCACAATATCAATTGGAAACACTGAAGGGCATGATTTTAATATATTTTGGAATCCTTGGTATTGCCATAACTGAACGAGAATTGCCTTATTATAAGACTATCTGTGATAGTCTCAGAGTATGCTTGTCGTCATTTGGTCTCTTAATATAGCCAGTAGAAGGTATGATGTATAGTGATCCCAAGAGTGGTGGAGAGATTGACATATAACCTTTGTAACTCGACTTTAACTGCTTCATATTGTTGGCATTTTATTAGGAAATCCAAGGACAAGTTATCTTTTATGAAATTCAATTCTATATCAAAGAAAGACAGTTCAAATCATAACAAAAGTGAATGGCATTCGAAGGACTGTAAAGTGTATAAATCAAGAATCTGAAAAGCAAGCCTCAGCTTGCAACTCGCCACTGTAAGATTCTTTTGTTTGCACATTTATTGGGTGAACTGTTAGAACAGCAAGATTTCCCAGAGAATATGTACGTTGTGGCACGTGGCAGTGTTGGGGAGAGCTGAACTGCTGGATCTATGGGAATTTCAGAGCTTTGACTTCCATCAGGAGCACCTGAAAAATGGAACAAAATGAACAAATTACTGTTCTTGTTCAATTTTAATTACATATTTTAAAGTGTATTGATGCGGTGATGCTATCAGCTCTGTGGGCGCAAATCAGCAAATTTTGTTCAAAACATACTTGAAGTTGCACTGATTGGATTAGGTCTTAAACTTCTAATAACATTAATTTACAAATGTACACTCTTTCCCAGTTACTATAAAGATGAGGTTACATTAAAACCAACCCTTGATCTATTGAATAGTATAACTGTGCCAGCTTGTTCCTGCCCTTGAATAAATTAAATACTTTGGGCCTGAAAATTACTTTAAACTATTATAATTCATTAAAAAAAAACAATTTGAAAAACATTTCTGAACCAATGTAAAAGTGGACTGGACCAAGAATGTTTTTTGACAGCCTTAGGAAAAGAGTGGGTCTTATTTAGATGAACTATATTTTGAAACCACACTAAATCATAAATCTAAATAATTTGGGGAATAATTCAATCTGATTTAGAATCCTCTGATTTTTATTCTCTGCTGTTCAGCTGGATTTGCTGATACTCAAGTAAAAACTTGACTCCTGGGTACTTCAAGATCAAAATGCAAGAAACAAATCTAACACAATAGATATTTAAACACTTTTCTGAATGATCTCAATGATCAAGCAGCATCAATAGGAGAAAAAGAATAGTCAACATTTCAGACTAGAACACTTCATCAAATTAGAGATTAATATTTTGAAGATGTTCCAAATGTTTTTAAGGAATTAAAACAATTATGCATTATTTCAATTTACTTCCAAAAAAGATTAAAAATTGGTAGAGACTAATAGTGTATTTCAAATATAGTACTTGACTAGAGAATCTAGAGATAAATCTGGCCCCTCAGTTTTGAGCACAGTACGTGCAGCTGAAGGCATTACCCATAAGATTAAATAGCTGATATCAGGATGCATACTGCACAAACAGCAGAAAGGTTCAGAAACTAAACAGGTATTTCAGTAAGTCAAAATTCTTGAGAAAATTAGAAAAAGCACACACGAGCAGCACAAACTGATACAATAGTTGTGATGTCCTTAAAATGTACAATATTTTGAAGACTGGACCAAATTTAAGTTTATTTTGCCTCTTTTTTGTTAAGGTAAAATAAAATTTTGATCAACACCAAGAGACACAGTGGTGAAACAAAGTGCTTTATGACTAATAATTGGTCCAATATTTTGTTGTATTTGTAGTTTTTTCTAGTAACAGTTACTTAGAGTGTAGCTGTTTCATTCAATTTTGGCCTGTTAGCTGGCTCCATTTTCAGACCATTGTGAAATCAATTGAATCTCTTTCAACACAGTTATTTACGTAAATCAAAATTCAAATTGTTAAATTCAAATATACAATGTGTAATGGATTATAATATTGTGAGGATTTTGGCAAGATTAGTGGGTTACATACATACACACATTTTAAAACAGATCTTATTTAAAAGACTGAAGAATTCATATTCAGTAACATTGCAGAAAGAATGAAGAATGCTAAGCATATTTCACAAGTAGGTGCTAATTGAACTGACGTCATAAAATGAAAGACCATTGTTTTGGAGGAGACAAACTGGCTACAAGTACCTTTCTGAAAAGTACTCACAGGAAGGTCACTCCTGAGTTTTGTTTATCTAAGACAACATCTTGACCAAGGAGAAGAACTCCTGTTGTTTTTGAAGAAGGTGGGGGTTTTGCAAGTGAGAGAGTCACATGGGCTTTCTGGCAGTTGGAGAGAGGGAGAGACAAGTTAACAAGCTCTCTCAGCTTGTGTGTGTGTAACACTGAAAACGTCTGAAACAAGCCAGGAAGAGCTGGTTGGAAACAGAAAGTTCCAGAGCAGTGGAGTGGCTGGAAGCACTATCTGTCTGATGTTTCTCTTGAAATAAGAGGAACAGAACAGAACTCTGTGGTGGTTTGAAAGAAAGAGGTTACTGTGATAGTACAGATCTATCACCAATGTACATAGTGTATATAGTTACTGTATCTAGACTGTGCTTACAGCGATTGGCTGAGAGCTAAGCCACGCCTATTGTCTGGGCCTTAAAGGGTTGTGTCCCTAGCCAGGTTGGATCATTCCGGACTGGTCGGCCACTTGTGAAGAGCTCCTGTCTTTTGCTAATAAAAGCCTTGGTTTGGATCAACAAGTCTTTGATTCTTTCGACGAGCTCTACAGTTACCATCTGGGAAACCCTGATGGGGCAAGTTTCATCAGCGAGACCTTGAGGTGACTTATGGTGGTACCTCAGTTGTGGAAATCCTGGAACAACAAATCTCTCTCTGCAAACCCTATAAGAACCTTCCTGAGCGGTAAACAATTACCTTTCGAGCACCAAAGCCTGCTGAACTTTATACGTGTTAAATTCTGTGCACAGTATAAGAATTGCCTGCATCCAGAGAACTTGGAAGAAAGAGAAGTGAGATTGAACTGTGAACCAATGAACTTTTCTTAAATTTATACACACACGTGCACTTAGAATTAGAAAAGGGTTAATTTGGGTTAGTTAAGTATAAAGATAAGTTAAGGTTTGATTCTGTTTTCATGTTTAAAGTTGATTAAAAATAACTTTTGTTTAAAAACCACTTGTCTTGGTGAATGTCTATTGCTGCTGGGTTTTGGGGTCCTTTGGGCTCGTAACAAATGTTACACAACCACATGGAAAGTAAAATAAACAAGTCCAAATATTTATATATAAAACTTAAAAATATCAGTCATTTTTGACAATTTAGCTATTTAGTTGAAAAGGTTAGCTGGTACACACCAAATAATCCCACAACTTTTCAAATGAACAGAATGAAAATCAGATCACAATTCTTCCCAAATTGCTTCTCGTGGTTAATAAAGATGACCCTTTGTAGATGAAAATATTAATGATTATATTTCATTTTTAATCAAACCTATAATCAATTTGATTTAATAACCAAGGACAGAAAAAAAAAGAAGCTGGAATCTGGAGCAAAAAACACAATCTACTGGAGGAACTCAGTGGATCAAGTGGTAACAGTGGGAGATAAGGAATGGTCTATGTTTCAGGCCAGAAACCTTCATTGACACATCAACCATTCATTTTCTCCCACTGATGCTGCTTGACCTGTGGAGTTGATCCAACAATTAACCCGGCCAATTAGCAGAACGTAGTTTTACAAAGAAAAGCAATTATGCTTTGATCCCACATCTTTCAAATGAGGAGATTACCAATGAAAAGAACATCTTTGTTCATCTCATCTCCTGCACCCTCTGTAAGCAGGAAGCAATGATATCATTGTTTTACACCATTAATGGCTTAAGTCAACACAGATAGAATTCAGAAAATTTCATAGATTGCATGATCCATTACATTTTCTTTTCCTTGTCAACTTGGAATGTTATAAATTGCATAAAACTTGATCTATAATCCATTACATGTGAATTAGGGGAACCCTTATGAGGTTGGAAAGTTTTGTTTTAATACAGATCTTGTATAAATCCTTTAGTTGAGTTTTGTGCAAGGATAAAATGCTTTAGTTGTTAAATCCAAATCATACCAGGTAAGGAAAATAGCAAAATAGACAACACTGGATGGAGAGTATAAATTATTTAAAAATTTTGCTTGTCATAACTAAAATGCAATTTTCTATGGTCTGTGATGAATGTTGGTTATGTGTTTGATTCTGGGCCCTGTCTTGGATATCATGGCCTTCACAAGATAATACCAAAACCAAATCAGGAATAATGACTGAACTTTGTTAGATTAAAGAAATAGTGATCTCTCACTGTGTCACCAAAAGACTTCAACTTGTATCAGTGAAAGCTTCAATCACCCAGACAGCATTATATTCTGGGAATCTAACCTGTCACTGAGGAAGTCAAAGGAACAAACAACTATTTTTATAGCTGGTTGATTTAAGCAGACATACGGTATGGGCAAGACTGGGTTGGATGTTTGATGGCATCAAAATGAAAGCCGAATCTGAATAAGAGAGATTCAATAGGTCTGAAAATCCAAACTGTTCAGAGAATGGATCAGTCCGAATTTTTGGATTTTCTGGAATCTTGGACAGTACTTTTAAAACTCAAATTTAAGTAGGAATAAAAAAGAGATGAAGAAGTAAATTTTGATAGTTATACATTAGCAAATTCACCATGCTTCATTTATCATAATGAGCAGCTTTAAAGAAAAATAAAGTCAATCAGGCATGGCCTGCTTGTTGTTGCTGTGAATCTGAGGTACTTATGCATGCACCCATACTAAAACCTGCTAAGTTTAAAAGGTTTGAGAGCTTTCAAAAAGCCTCGATACTTGAGTGGTCTAGATTTCTGGCATCTGGATTTTTTGACTTCTACTGTTCTAGGAAAATTCATGAAATCGGTGGGATGTCTTCCATGGAGATGGACACTTGTTTGTGTTATGGAAATCACTCTGGTCAGTTCCAAGTACAGGCAAAAACCCTGTTATCCAGAATTCAAGCAACCAGCAAAAAAAAGAGGAAAATAAGAAAAATAAATAAATACATTCAGAATAAACAAGAATAAATAAAAATGTAAATAAAAGTTTAAAAATTTAAAAGTAAATGTTATCTGAAGTAGCACATGAACCTTTGATGAAGATGGGAGCAAATATTCAGCCAGTAGAGTGCTTTGTTCGTGCTTTGCTTGTACCAGCTGTTTGAATAAAATGGTGTCACCCAGGATGAAGAGTTTTGCCTGTAGAAGCTGTTTGAATAAAGTTATGTTTGTATAAAATGTCATTGCCCAGGATGAAGAGCCAGTTGATGCTGTTCGCTGTTGGGATGATTCTCTTAAGTATCTCCTTATCCCTGCTTAGTAAGAGTCTTTATTAATATACTTAATATTAATATTATTAATAATATTAATAAAGATAAAGGGCTTATCTGTAAACTTGAGGGTTAATTATGATGTTATTGTTTATTTTTCAGGCAGCACCTACAGATGCAGTGACAGTTAAATGCTTTCAAAGAGTGTGACTGAAAATAAATAAAATGCTTTAAGGTTTATATATTCATGCAAGTGAAGTTTGTTCAGTACATTATAGTACAGTATTGTTGTCTTTTAAACTGTTTATTCTTCATGCAGGTATATGAATTAGGCATTACAAGTGTGAGTCTCAAGGAACCGAAAACGTGCTTATCCGACATCGATCAATCCCTCATGTAAGGTGCTGAATACCAGGGGATTTGCTGTATTTACTTATTTGTGATTTATATCTCAGATAAATTATGAATATTTTCACAATTTCTTTTACTTATTTTAGTTTGCAAATATTACCTCTGATATTGGGGTTTCCTTAGAAAGTTTTATAGATGTATATTTTGACACATACATTATTTTTATTTCACCGTTCATCATTCCACCATCAGCAATACAGTGAAACAAGCTTGAGTAGTTGATTAGGAAAGGATTTCATAGCCCAACTGGGAAGGGGCAATAATATTCTATTATTTTTAAACCCACAGTAAAGGATTTTACAAATCAACATGTCTTTGAACAATTATAAAAAGAAAAACCATATTTTTCTTGATATTATAAACATATATGTGAACAGAATAAATACAAATTGAACAGATATTTAGTCTATTAATATCATGAATCGAGAAATATTCCATAACTTCTTGTCTCTACTATTGTCACTTGAAATTATTTAAACAATAAGCTATTCAAGTTTTTGAATGTTTAATTTGCGTTTTAAATTTCACAAACGACTTGCTGTATTCGTTCTGGATTGTTGGAAAGGATACAGTAAGACCATATTTTCATATAATCTATCATGCTGAGGAAGTGAATTTTGTGCAGGTTGGTAGACGGGTATTGACAGCAGCGTAGGATGAAGTGGAGTGAGGTAGGAAGATGCGGGATGGGGTTGTGAAGAGAAAATCCAATGGAATGGAATGAACAGTGGAAGGATTGTATTGATAACCATTGCTTAAAATGTCTTGGTGCAATGCAAAAGCTCAAAAGAAGAAAAGTGAATATATAAATTAACTACAGAAAAAGTAAGGAAAAAAACAACTGCCACCTAAAACATTGGGCTAGTTACATAAAGATGTATTTGCTGAGATTATATTATATTTCACAGTACAAAAAAAACACATTTGATACTTATGATGGCACTACATAATAATGTTTTATAATGTTTTAGCTTCTTCTTCGAAAATGATTGGCCAATTAAATGATCTAGTTTGTTTAGTTCCACTAACAGAGTTAAAAGAGGCATGTTACCATGGTTCATGCACTGCAATTAATTAGGTCTGGGGTTTGGGGAAAGGGCAGGGTGGAGAGAGGAGTGAATAGGATTAGAAGTAGATCCTCAGACCTTTTCTGCAACTCACTGACATCGTGGTTGATCTGTGACATGCATGAGAGAAATACCAATATTTTAAAATATGCAGCCATTTTTTTCAGCAAACCTGCTCTGACGCAAAACACACCAAAATGAACATGTAGGTATTAAAATGGAACCAACAGCCTGACTTCAATGGCCTTTTCAAGCATCTTACTACAAAACATAATCCTGATTAATTTCTGCGTCATGCACTGTAATTTTAGCCCACTGTAAATGGTAAGAATGTACCAAGGAAACCATTAGTACCACATTCTAAAATGCAATGAACTGGTCCAAAGAGAACCGTCAAAGAAAAATCAATATTCAAAGGCAACACAGGGTGCCATAAAATATCTGTTACATGATAACCCTGCATTGATTTTACACCTTGTTTATATGCTGACTATAAATGAAACCCAACCCTTTCAATTCGTGCTGATGAAATGACCTCTCCAAAACTACATTGAAAGCAGAAATTGAATATTTGTGAAATAATCTGTCCTACACTGGCATTTATGCATTTTAAAAGGTTTTATGCTTTTCTATATTTACTTCATAAAATTATGATTTGGGTTCAGTGGAAATTCAGTTTTAATTGCTGCCCAGACACAGTACTGCTTAATACATTGTTCCTTGTCCAGGCATAACTCAACACTTGAGGTCATTATTTTCTGAAGACAATATTTTAAATTTTTTTAACATTTTACATTTAATTTACAACATGGTAGAAGCCATTGAAACCCATGCCATCCAATTACCCCAATTAACCTACAATCCCATATGTTTTGGAGGGTGGGATGAAAACGGAGCACTTGGGGAAAAACCCGCATGGTCACGGGAAGAACATACAAACTCCTTACAGACAGTGGTGGATTCAAACCCGGGTCGCTGACGTAGTAAAAGCGTTGTGCTACCGCTACGCTAACTGTGCCACTGTAACTGGAATACAATATTAATTCTAAGTTAACAGTGCTGTCAGTCCTGTGTATACTGTTCATCACCTGCTCCACTTACCCCTTTTTATTTCTCTTTTTTTTGTCTCTCATGATCTATCTTTACCTATCACCCAATTCCACCCCTTCATTCCTGGTATAATCTGTCTTCTCACTAGTTTCCACCTATCACCTGCCAGTCCCTGACTTGCTCCTCCTTTTCACCTGTATTACTGACCATCTCCTCTCTGTAGTCCCAGTTTTGATGCAAGGTCTCGAGCTAAAACGTTGACAACCTCTCTGATTGCCTGATCCACTGAGTTCTTCCAGCTATTTGTATTTCTTTAAAAATTCTCTCAATTTTAGCTTTGCTATCTTTATTGGTCTCACATTGCCTCTACAATTAGGTATTGTTTCAGAAGACTTGTTGGAAATTCAAGATTCAGATGAGACGACCCTTGGTTAATTGAAAGGTAAAAAGCACCAGCCTGCACAAGTATGAAACTGCTGAATGGGATCACACTTTACTGTGAAGCTTTTTGGCAGTGAACATCTTGCTTACACAATCTATGGGTTTCTATTCAAAGACAGAATACTGGAATTGCAGATGGAGCAAGTTACTTCAGGTGAACTTGGGAGTTATTTAGCAAAGAAAGATAACTTTCAGGTCCGAATGAGGGCAATTTCACAAGGCACCATGACTGCAATAGGATGATAGTGAAGATTACAGCTTGGGAAACAAGCTGACAACTGCAGCAAAATTGATAGTGGGCTCACCTTAATGAAACTGTGGTTAACTAAACTTAATACAATTTCACTGACTGTATCAACATCATAAAAAGCAGCAGGAGCAGGCCATAATTCTCCTCAAACCTAGTCTCCTAGTTAGTTACTTTGATCTTAGCCTCAGCTCCATTTAGTAGCTTGTTCCCAATACCCCTTGATTCCCTTGTAGGCCAAGAAGAACTGCTTCAGTCTTGGAAGCAAACAAGAAAATTTGCAGATGCTGGGGTCTGGTGCAGTGCACAAAGTTCTGGAGAAACTCAGAAGTTCACATAGATTCCATAGAAAGTTAAAAGCAGTCCACATTTGAGGTCTGAGCCCTTCATCAGGAATGATTGATAATCAGCCAGAGGCCTGAAAAAAAGGTGGCCTAACAGTTAAAAGATAATAGGTGGACATATGGGAGGGTAGACAAGAAGAAGCTGAGTAATGGTAGGGAAGAGGGCAGAGGGCTAAGAAGAGTAGCTTTGTAAGAGAAGGAAGGGAAGAGAGTAGGGAGTTGGAGGAAGGGAGACAGAGTGTTGCGGGAAAAATGGGGGAAGTGGTTTATGGAAATTGGAGGTCAATAATTAATGCTCTCTGGTTGGAGACTACCCAGGTGGAATATAAGGTTGGCCTCAATTTGACATTACACGAGGCCTTGGGCAGACATGTCAACCTGGCAATGGGGTGTGGAATCAAAGCAGTTGGCCAGAGAGGTAATTGCTGTTGCAGCAGACAGTGACGTGCCCTCCACAGATTTCTGGGGTTAAAAACTATGAAACATACACCACCCTCTGAGAGAATTATTGTTGTAAGAATTGATTAAGCAGATTAAACAAAAAAGAGAAATTGAAGTAACCTCCACTTCTTAAAACAGTGCAGGGAATTGTGAATGGTACTCCTTTTTAAGAATTATACCAAATTATGTGATTTTTCTCACGTGTAGACCCAGAAAAAGTTAACAATTATCACTTCATTTAATCAGTGAATGATTATTTATTAATTGATACAGGAGTTTTGTTTTGTTCTTGTAAAAGCAAGAAGATCATACAATATACATGTATATTAAATACAAAACACAAATCTTCTGACCTGTGAAGTTTGAATCAATTTCACCTTCCATGGACTTTAAAATGAGTTTTTCAATGCATACATCGTTTTTACGATCTCTTTGAGTGAATCAATCAAGTAATTCAATTAACATATGACAAATGGATAATTACATTGGACAATGAAGATTTTGCTTCCTGAACACTTTTGGGTGTATTTTTTTTGGATTTTGGGCTACTGATCATGAAAATGACCTTAAAATTTTCCTAATCATGTAGCTTTTTTTAAAGATAAACCCATTTTTGTGATTTCCTATCATATTTTTAACATGCTTCAAGCATGTTAAAGTGCAATGTCATTGAAAATTCATTTTCTGCATTCGCACTTGGACATCTTCCCTGCTGATCTTGGTGCAGTTAGTGACAAACACAGTGAAATGTTTCACCAGGTCATTGCGATCATGGAAAATCAATGCAAATGGAATCCTTCAATGCTGGCCGACTTTTGTTGAGCACTGACACGAAAGGCATCAGATGCTGAGTACAAATGCAAGTCAGCGGCAAAACATTTTTAGGTCATTTAACTAATGAAATGTGCCAACATCATTGTGCAATTAAACATACTAAATTCAAAAAAGGTTGATTTAATGTTTTTCCAACTTCCTACATGATACAGCAAATCTGAAATGATCTTTGTGTTCATCAGTTGTCCAGCATAATCCCCAATTTTTTCAGGAAGCAAACCTAAAAAAAATTGTTGTCCATTGTTATGAAATGTACATGATTGAAACAAACATAGCCACTAAAAATAATTAAAATATTGCTTGAGCGGTTATTCAGAATTGGGAGTCTGTGGGAACTAGTGGAGAATTCACACTGCAGACAAGATATGATACACCAGATAACATTCATCATGGAAAAGCACTGCTAGAAAAACAGAAGTGAAGGATCATTAATCAATGAAATTAATGAGGCAAATCCTTCAGATAACTGCCACTTGGTATAATAACAAGCAAAAGATTTATACAAGACAATCCTTTTTAACCCGCCTAAACTCTAGGTAGTCTGTCTGACACGAATGGCAGCACCTGCCTTCTGCTCATTTAGAAATGGTCTGTAAAATAATAAATGCTTAATTACCCATTGGATTGTAGCTTGTGATAAGATGATGGCGGTTGCTGGGCTTTTACTCATCTGCTGTTTTTCCGAGTTCCTCCAGCATTTTTGTGTTTTTGCTACAATCACAGCATCTGCAGACTTTCGTGTTTCATTCTGTATGTGTTTAACTGTTTTAAATGTGGCCCAACCATTGTCTGCTTTCAAGTAGTAGTGTTAAAAATCTTTTCATATTTATATCCTGAGTTACACGGAATTAATTTATCAGAAAGTATTCCAACTCTTGTTGTAAAAATGCTTATCTTACATTTCTGTCTACTCTAAAACTTGTATGATGGATGGAATAGTGCAATGATCAGTGGTAAGTAGTAGGTGGACAGTGATTTTACATGCAGGAAATTCATCAATTCCAGATGACAAGTCTTTTATGATCCTTCAAACAAAAAGGCCCTTTACATCTGCTGTGTATAACTAAAATTCAATTTTCACATTCTACCTGGCACCCCATCAAGATATAAAAATAAAGGTGGGCAAAAGAAAATGTCCACCTGGTCCTCTCCCAAATCCCCAGACATTGCCACAACAACATCCATGGGGCTCTTCAACTGCAAGTTGACCCAGACTTCCAGATTAAGGCTTTCAGCTTGTTCTGACCATGACCACCAGATTTAGATGAAAGCCTTCACGCTCTCCACCTAGACCCAATGCTTGGCTAGTTTTAAACTAATCTGTCAACACATTTGTCCACTTTTATTCATATGCCTCGGTGCTGAACCAGTAACCGTTCTGAAAATAATAATTTGATTCTATTTGACCAACATCAAATTTTCACTACTATCAACCAGGACTCCTTTGCCAGCAATCCCTAATTCCAATTATTGGGTCTTGGACTTGGAACAGCTTTCACGATCGCAAACGGCGCACCTCATTCAGTTTGCCAATGTACGCCCAGCTGCTTCTCCATGTCTACTGGTTATACGTATTTGCCATTTCCCTGGAAATATTTTCTCATTCCCTTTGTCTTATCCACTGCCATCACTCATCCTCTATCCTCCCTTCCCTGTAGTTACTTAGGTCTTTTGTATGTTTATTAACCACTGCTCATTCTTGTTCAACTACCATATGCCTGAACCCTCTCTGCACTCCTGCTCGTTCACTTAAATCCTTTCACTTCACCAACTATGTGGCTCCAGAGCCTACAAGCCCGTCTCATCCGCAGACCAAGAAACTTGATCCAAACCGCTCCATCTGGCAGTTCCCCTTCACCTTTTCGCAGAGCTTCCCTGTTTGTTCTCTTTTCAGTCAGCACTTATCCCTCATTGAATTATTTTTATGTGAAAGCATATCATAATGGTTAAATTGTAACAAAATGTCATAGGAGACAATAAAAAGTGAACACATTTATATTTTTAGTCAAATATACTATGCGATTAGTATAATTTTATGTAAAATTATGTTACTTTGGCTGAACACCATCTGCAGGTGTAAAAACATGGAACATGCACTTTTTCTATTGTAGTATACAAGTTCCAAACCAGATGATGAACAGGTGCTGCAGGGATATATACTGTAAATGCCTCTATTATCTTGTTATTTGCCATCCTAGAGAAAGCATTTTAATTGGGTCACGTAGATACTTGCTCATCAAGTTTGCATAACTATTGTGCAAATTTATCCATTTTGTTCAAAGTCTCTCAGAGGCTCAATGAATAATAGCTACCATACACAGTGCATTTTAATTCACAGAAATACAATGAAATCTCAGCTGCTGTACAGTACACCTTAAGTGCTCCAAAGGCATCGAGAGAAAAAATATTTTATTGACACTGATTTTCTACTTCCTGTGTGCTATTTTCAAGTGAAACACAGGGCTCAGTGAAAAATACCCTCTCCAATACATTCACCTATATGTAAAGATCTAAGGAGCTCCTCTTATCCGTTATGCTGAGCATCTACTTTTTGCTTTAATTGCAAAAGCAAACTGGCTACAGACTTCTGCTTTTGGCCTGTTAGGTCGTGTACTTACTGAAGTGGCAGATGGTCCAAACTCACCCCTATCAGGCAAGCATGAGCAATGTCCATGCAAGATCATTCACAACAAAGAGACTGATTGCACTTAGAAGTAATGTGGCACATAGAGGCAAGTATATATACTGCAGACACACCTAGTGAGGTTTAACCACCCACAGCATTCCTTTAGCCTTTTATTTTTGCACATTCCATCAGTCAAACTTCCCTTCTGGCTACTCATGCCATGCAATCAACCTTGAAACACTCTGTGATCCAAAAAAAAGTGACTGTTAGGGCAACAGCTGCAGAATAGACAAATGATAACCACCAACTGATAAATGCTTCCTTTCATAAAATATTACTATATAATTCTACCTGCAATCTGCTCAGTACAAACTCTAATTATTCAGCCCTTTATTATGCTACACTTAGGTGCTTGGGGTTTTATTTATTTTCCTTTGCTTTAGCTGAATAAAATCATTGTATCCATTTACACAATTTGTATGTGTATTTAGAAAGCAGACTAGAAGCCTGTCACAATGCCAAAGCTTTCAATGAGTAATTACTGATTATAATCAGTAACCAGAAACTAACCAGGAGTTGGAGGGGCTGAGGCATGCAACAAGAACTGGATGGAGCCAGTCTCCAAGGTCCACCAGAAATTGGGTCTGTGGATATGGTATTCCCTCTCAATAACCTGCCATCACGTGCGAGGTACTCTTGGTACTGCTCAATGTGGCACAGGTGTGACCAATCACCTGCACCTCTGTCCTGGCAGTCATCACCAGAGCAGTCTTTTGGTTCCAATGGGGATCCTAGATGGAAAGGATCCGAAGGGTTCCATTTACAGGCATTAGGGGCAAGGGTGTAGCCAACACGCTTTTCATCCTCATATCCAACTTCGCGTGTGGCTGCATCAGGCTGTGCGAGGAACCAAAGTACGAGGGCACCAAGTGCCACTATGTGCTGATGTTCTATCTGTCCCAGGCATTGCGAAAGATGAGTCTAGTTCTGTGGATGCACAATGTCCCAGTCAGCTGGACTTTGCTACACCACCTATGCTTTGTGTAAATTTTTTTCCAGACCACATCTTTGACCATAACACCCTCAGGGAGTAGTCAGCATTGAACATCCTATAGACACTGAGAGACGAGGACTCGACGGACAATAGAACACGACTGCAGTGGAGGAGAGACAGTAGTCCACCTCTTTGCAGAATGCAGATTTGCGAAGAGTGTGTGGAGATGTATGCAAGGGTCCTGTCACAGTTCAATTCCAGCAGCAGTGTTACAGAGGATTCTCTAATTTACAGGCTGTTCCTGGGAACACATACAGAGTCAGACATCCAGAACTGCTGCAAGATCACCAACTCGGTGAAAAACCTGTTGATCTTTCAGCACATGGGGATGTCGGTGTTGGAATGCTGCTGACTGGCAGGAGGGCATGCTGAGGGAAGCACTGAGACTGGGCACAGCCAGCACAAGGACACTGTGGGGAAGGACCACAGTCTGGAGTCCTTCCATTAGTGTCCATTAAGGGGTTGAGCCACTCAAACAACAGAGGGAAGTAATGGCAAGGTGACAGAGTGACGGTATGGTGTACATAGAAATGAATGTAACAATGTACAATGATGGAAATGCATGGACATAGAACTAAGGGTGAGAAGAGACTTCAAACGATTTTCTGTTTGTAAATGATTTTCTTGCGAATAAAGTCTATTTTGGGTTAAAAAAATAGTTGCAATTCTTCTCATTTCCTATTAGTCCTCTCTTATTAAAACCTAATTTCAGCTTTAAAAGTATCTAAGAGTTCACAGCATTCTTTGTAGCTAAGACTGAAGCCATAAATTGGTGCATTTTAGTTATAAGATGGGTGTGTTTTTCTTGGAGTGGAGGACACTGAGGGATGTTCTGATAGAGGCAGATAAAATTGAGGGGGAATAGATAATAAAAATATTTTTTCCCACTGTGGCATCATAGAATCACACAGCAGAGAAAAGACCTTTCAGCCCAACTCATCCATGCTGACCAAGATAGTATTCTGCCTAGTTAAATTTGCCTGTATTTGGACAGTAAGTGTCTAGCCCGTCCTGTCCTTTGAATGTTGTTATCGTACCCAATTCTATAGCTTCCTCTGGTAGCGCGTTCCAGATAAGGACCACTCTCTGAATGAATAAGCAAAGAGGAGCCTAAGAAAAGAGGGCGAGTGAGTGGCTAAAGGTTTAAAGTCAGAGGAAAGAGGTTTAAATGAGAGTTAAGAAATGTAACTTGAGAGATAAAAGGTTTAAGGTGAGAGAAAAGAGGCCTGGAGAGGATCTGAGGTGAAAGGTATTCACAGTGGGTATGGTTGGGGTCTGGAATGTGTTCCTGAAGAGGTGCTGGAGGCAGATGCAGTATTGCACACAGATCAGTACTGCACAGGAACAGGCCTTTCAGCCCAGATGTCTGTGCTGAACATGATGTCCAAATCAAACCCAAAATCTGCTGCTTGCAGTTGATAGATAACTTTCCATTTCTTCATTTACATGAGACTTTCGAAAAGCATCTTAAATGCTGCTATTCCATGTGCTTCCACCTCTACTCCTGCCAGCCTGTTCCAGGCACTTACCATTCTGCGTAAAATATTTGCCCTGCTCATCTCCCTTAAACTTCCTTCCCCCTCACCTTAAACATATATCATCTGGAGTGTGATATTTTTGCCCTGGGGAATAGATTCTGACTGTCCATCCTATTGATTATCTCACAATTTTATAAACCTCTATCAGTCTCCAATGCTCCAGAGAGAACAACCCAAGTTTGTCCAACTTCTTGCCATAATTCATACCCTCCAAACCAGGTAAACCCCTTCTCTACCCTTTCCAAAGCTTCTACGTCCTTTCTGTAATGGGGAGCAACATGAAACACTCATGGCATTTGTAGCATATAGGCTTGTTCTTGAATCGGCAAGGCACAGAAGGCTACAGACCTAATGGAAGAAAAGAGTATGAATGAAAATAGGCAAAATAGATGTGGAGGGCCAAAGAGTCTGATTCAAGCTTGTTTGTATAGTTGTTACAATCATTTCCATTCCCTTTTCTAGCCCATCTAGTTACAGTTCCTCTGAACTGTCACCTGCCCTAACCCTGAAATTTTCTCCAGCATCTCTCCTCTTGCCCTCTCTGAGACATACATTCTGGTCCCTCAAATCTATTCCCAACTTAGATATTTCAGCCGATAACTGTTCTCTCATCTTGGCCCGGGTTCCTCTTGCTTTCAAATGTAAAATTTAGATTGGGCACACCCCCCCCCCCATTTTTTTTCTTCTGAACACCAGTGGTTGCATTGGTGCTGCTTCCTGCACTTAAACAGTACTTGATCATCACTTTTGCAGCCAATTTCCACCCTGCTCTCAACTTCACAGTCCATTTCTAACTCTCTTTCCCTTTCTGTACCCCTCCATTTTAAAGGATAGGCTAACCACCAATATTCATGACAACCCTAGTTACCTGGATGATGCTTCCTCTCTCAGTTGCCCCTTTTCTGTTCTATTTCCTTATAATGATTTGATATTTTCACAGATTCCTCTGAATTATCTTCCATTTTCCTTAAATGTGTCTTCCCTTTTGTCCCAGTCAGAACCATTGACTGCATCTCACCTATTTCCTGCACCTCTGCTCTCACCCCTTCTCCTCCTGTGGAGAGCAATAATAAGAGTTAAAATGTGGAAGTCAACATATCTGGCAGAGAGCTTGCAACATGACAGAGAGGGAATAGGAAGGATTGCTAGTAGATAATATGTGGGGGTTATAGGTGATAGTGAATGGTGAACAGATAGAAGCAGGTGGTGGAATAGGATGGGAAAGGTGAAGAAAGCCAGAAGGAATTAAAGGGATAGGTGAGTATGTGTGGGAGGAGAACACAAGGGGGTCTGGGTCAACTGAGGTTGGAAAGCTCAAAGTTCATACCATTGGCTAAAACTACCTTAGCAGAAAATGAGATACTGCTTGACCAATTTGTACTTGGCTTCTCTGTGAAAATGGAGAAAGCCCAAAGACAGTCAGGTCAATACTGGAGTAGAAACGTACAACTGGATGCTTGAGAGATCAGTGTGGACAGACGGCAGGTGCGCATTTTCTTTGAGGGAGCTGTATGTGGCTAACTAATGAGGTTAAGAGTAGCATTTGGGAAAAAAATGGCTTGTAATGTTTCCAAGAAGGACATCAAGCCTGCTGACAAAGAGGTTTATAAACGATTAGGATGAATAAATGGGTTCTATCACAAGATGTTGTCTTTCAGTTTTACAATTGTACAAAGTTTTTTTGCCGTCACACCTGGAATTCCATGTGAAATTTTGGTGTTTGTCCTGAGGGATGGATACTTGTTCTGGCGGTGAAGCAGCTTTAATTCCTCCAATGAGATCAGAAAGAATAGCTCACTGGAGCTTGATCATCAGAGAATCATAATGAGGTTATAGCAGAGGAGGTGAACATTCGGCCCAACACTTCTGTGCAGGCTGTCATCCAGAGCAATTGCACTTCTACCAACCTGCCCTTTCTCCATAATCTTTCAGTTTTTTTTCTTCACTCCAATTCCCTCTTTACCAAGTCTGCAGACAGGGTATGCAGTGTCCAAGTGCATGCCATGCATTAGCCTTAATTTTCCTCCCCTTTAAGAATGTGATCCTCGGTTCTCAACCTCTCCATCAAAGGGATCAGCTTCTAAATATCACCTCTACTCTAATTATTCTTCGATCACAACTTCTCTCAGACTTTTCTGCTTCAATGGAAACAGCCTTGAGCAAGTATAAGGTCTAGTATTAAAAATCATCAGCGACACGGATTTATATAGTGGCTGTAACATAGCTGAACAACTCAAAGCTCTTCATTGGACCATAATCAGACAACTTCCTGCAAATGGATCTCTGTTTGCCATTTCCTGCAGCACTGATCCATAACCTGACTCTTACAAACCATGATTGCGATGGCTTGTTGACATTTTAAATTAACTTGGAGCTTGAAATGCAATGCATTAAATATCATTTGTTGTTTCTGTCTTAGTAAACAGAATCTAATCTGCCATTTCAAAAAGGATTCTTCCCAATATTCCACCACTTTTTTTCTTTTCTTTTCTTTGGCTTGGCTTCGCGGACGAAGATTTATGGAGGGGTAATGTCCACGTCATCTGCAGGCTCGTTTGTGGCTGACAAGTCCGATGCGGGACAGGCAGACACGGTTGCAGCGGAAAATTGGTGGGTTGGGGTTGGGTGTTGGGTTTTTCCTCCTTTGTCTTTTGTCAATGAGGTGGGCTCTGCGGTCTTCTTCAAAGGAGGTTGCTGCCTGCCGAACTGTGAGACCACTACTCTTTGATAAAAGGTACAATTTATTCCTGAACATTTCCAAATCAATTAGGACCTTCACAATCAAAGAACAATTTTAACAAATAATATAATTTCACAGGGTACAAAATGGCATAATATATATTTGACCACATTTTTTAATATCTTCATTGAGTCATATAAATGGATTTGTGATCAAACTGTGCTTCACAGCTGCAGTTCTCCTCTTTTTCAATCTGATTGTGGAATTATGTGGACTGATCACTGAATTACCCAGCTCCACAATGTCATAAGCAAGGTAGTTACCAATTCTTAGTCCAAATATTGCTTTGAATTTGCTGCAAGCTGTCTACATTCTGCTATTGTTGTTTGGAGTCGTTTTGACATGGCAACATCTGCTGCATAGGCTTGGTCATTACATTAAGAATTAATATTACAAAAAAATGGCAATGTGGCAAGGAACGGATTAACATCGTTGAAAACTCCTACACCTGTCATGCTCTTAGATAAGGTGTTAATATGCTAATACACTCCTTAGAGGGTTAATCAATGAGGTCCATCAGCTTCAGCCAGGCTCCTCCTACTCTGGGCTGCACAGGCAGACTGTCACATTCCCTCATTTTTATCAGCGAGTTTGAAATTGCACAGACAAACAAGCCGAATAAACGAGCTCGGAAAGGTCACACCTGGCGTGTGGTCGGTCTGCTCTCTATGTCCAAAGCCCCACCCACAATTCTGCAGGTCCTTTTTGTTCCCTTCCTCCCCCAGCTGTTCCATTCAAAGACTGAGGCTCAGCAATCTGCCCTCCTGAAACTACTTATTAAGCCAAGCTGGCTCAAAAGACAGGCTCAGCACGTGCCGCTTCTAATCTATCCAGTTTCAAAATCCAATTGCGTGGTGCTTAAAAAACAAAACACAAACGGACTTAACTCTCATTGGCTTCCCTGAAGCAATTCAAACAAAAGCATGAGTGACAAAGACATTCTCCAATATGGCAGGTGTTAGTTTAAGATTCAGCCTCAGGCACACAACAAAAGTATTAGCTTTCAGTTAAAGCTCAGACATGCAGAAACAGGGAAGTACCATTAGGACAGCAGTATTGTTAATGCAGCTACCTAGTCAGGTGTTAATTCCCAGCACCACTTGTTCGTAAATGCATCACTACAAATTAGGAGCAATAAAGAATAGCAAGGCCAAGTATACTTACTAACAGCGTAAAGAATGTTTATTAGCAAAGTTCCATCAACAAACTCGTTGAGACATAGTGTGTCCAATGTAGTGACAGGCTTACCTTTAACAATAACTGCAATCAGACCTTTAAATATTTAAATCTGAAGGGAAAGAAAAAAACAGAAAATATACAATTATTCCAAATATAGTGCAAAAGCACTACACAATTATTTATACACGGTAACAGAATAACCATCAGTCAGTTTAAATGTTGCATTTTAATACTGGAAGAAGCTTTCAGTTTAAACTGTTTGAAAATCACTTTCACCAGGAATTTAATCGCTGGAGTGATGAAATGTTTAAATACATTGTAGAAATCAAAACAATTTGAATAAAGCAATTGTAATGACATACTCATTCAATGGAGATGTACTCTTCAAGATTAACATGGCAAATCCACTAACAAATTTATTTATTGAATGAGTTATTTTGCCGTCTGTTCGAATCAACTTTAGTTCACAGAGAGACTGTTTTCCACATAATATTAATTTCCAATTGGATGCTCTTTGATAGAGATGATTATATGTTTTAATAATGTGTAAAATATGACATCAGACTACAACTTATTGAATTATATAAGCAACTGCACATAATTGACAGCTGTTCCAAACACAAGCACCCCACAGAAATGCACAACTTGGGTACTTTCAAGTACTGTTTCAACTTTTACATGAAAATTATATCACAAATTGGACTCCAGGTTCTCCTTATATCATGTAACAAAGCGATATTGCCAATAGTTGTTTTTCAATTAAAAACTACCACATTGAAAGCATATGAAAATACACATGCAACTTCCAGGTAAACAATTAAACAGGGTGCTGCGTTATGAAAAGAAAGTGATAATTAATAATACTTGTCAGTTGTAAGCCATCTTCCCTCCTGGGAATAGCTGTGGAGCCCTGCTGTGTAATTTCAGCGCACTCCAATCTGAGCAATTGTGAAGAGGTCTTTTGTAATGCCAAAGAATAATGATTTATACTGTGCACCGTTAAAACTTCATAACAACAAGAGTAATTAGGAATTTTAATCAACAACAGAGGGTTTTTTTCTTGTGCTTTTTCTGCTCTGATGCAGAAAAATACAAATTTGAATCATCTCTTTTAGATAGAACATGTCAGTAACAATATAATGTATGAAATTGGATTGGCTTTGTTTTACTCGAGCTGCAGCTTTCAAGCATGCATTATGGATGAACCACAAATAACTGTGTAAACAAAACCTGAACAACTAAGCTGCTGTCTTGGTTAAGATGTAATTAAAAGTAACAAACCAAGCCACAGAGTAAGATTAAACCTTCAGCTACACGTCACCACTGAGGCCTTTATTGGTCACTGGTGTGAAAATGTCTTGCAGGTTTCCAACAACTTTTATTTGTCTCAATTACAATCATTAAAATATTTAAAAAAAAGTAATACCATTATTTATTTAATGTGCAAAATAAATGTGAGATTTTCAAAACTGCTGTGTAAGGAATATGACAAATTAAAAAAAAAGGAACATTTGTTAAATAATTAACTTAATTGCATTTTGTGGCCATTTAAAATAAAACTGTTTTATATGAAATTTTAGCAATTTGTTTGAAGCCCTATTCTTTTAATATTGACATAATTGCTGGATGTGCAGGAGAAATCAGTATTTCAGATGAGATGCTGAATTGATGTTTTGGTTTATGCTTCAATACTTTAAGAGCAGAGTTCATACAGTGTCCAAAATTTAAAAAAAAATTCCCAAATGATTGAAGCTGATGGCAGGTCACCTTGCCATTTATTTTAGTTTGTGTGGGACCATGTTGGGTACAAATTAGCTGGCATGTTTTCATCCACACAAAAGCTCCTACATGTGAGAAATAGTCCATTTGGTGTGAAACCACCTTTCTGAATGTTCTGAGATTGTGAAAGGCGTGACATGACAAGTTTTCTTTCTGGATACGATCAAGGCCAGTGGGTACGACACCTGCAGATTACTGCAAAGATGAATGTGACAGGAAGCCTTTAATATTGGATGCTGGGAATTGGGGTCAGGAGACAGGTGGAAGGGAATTTGCACAGTCTTCTAGAGCCTGAAAGTTGATGAAACACCAATGCGAATCATTAGTACAATTCAACAACCACAAATTAACTGCTTGTTCAAAGAGGGTAGCGGTTAACAACTTGGAAATTTCAAAAATATCCTTTCAAATTGATTTCTCATAACAGTTCCTCAAGAAAGTGTATATTGGATCCAACGGCATGTTGGGGGAGCGTGGTTAGCACCATGCTATTGCAATGCCAGCGACCAGCATTCAAATCGGACGTTGCCTGTAAGGAGTTTGTATGTTTTCCCTGTAACCTACATGGGTTTTCCCCAGGTGCTCTGGTTTCCTTGCATGCTCCAAAATGTACAGGGTTTATAGGCCAATTGGGTGTAATTGATCAGCAAAGGTTTCATAGGCTGGAAGGGCCTTCTACCATGCTCTATCATTAAAATGTAAAAAAAATTAAAAAGTGAATTTTGTTGAACATGACAAACTTCAGGTCTGGGGAAATCCATATGGCAGTTGGATTGGTTCATGAAAATTGCAGCAATGCAGTTTACAAGGAATTATGGAACATGTCAGTAGTTCCTCTGTTGGCGCGAAAGCCGCACTGTGATTCTGGGAGAACATTCTCGGCGACACTAGGTATTATTCTATTTAGGAGAATCCTAGCGAAGATTTTGCCTGCAATGGAGAGCAGCGAGATTCCCCTGTAGTTTGAGCAGTCTGATTTCTCGCCTTTGTTTTTGTACAGGGTGATGATGATGGCATGGTCTTTGCCCTCAGACAGCTCCAAGAAAAGTGCAGAGAACAAAATAAAGGACTCTACATCACCTTTGTTGACCTCACCAAAGCCTTCGACACCGTGAGCAGGAAAGGGCTTTGGCAAATAGTAGAGCGCATCGGATGCCCCCCAAAGTTCCTCAACATGGTTATCCAACTGCACGAAAACCAGCAAGGTCGGGTCAGATAGAGCAATGAGCTCTCTGAACCCTTCTCCATTAACAATGGCATGAAGCAAGGCTGCGTTCTCGCACCAACCCTCAGCATGATGCTGATCCAAGCCATGAAAGACCTCAACAATGAAGACGCTGTTTACATCTGGTACCGCACGGATGGCAGTCTCTTCAATCTGAGGCGCCTGCAAGCTCACACCAAGACACAAGAGCAACTTGTCCGTGAACTACTCTTTGCAGACGATGCCACTTTAGTTGCCCATTCAGAGCCAGCTCTTCAGTGCTTGACGTCCAGTTTTGCGGAAACTGCCAAAATGTTTGGCCTGGAAGTCAGCCTGAAGAAAGCTGAGGTCCTCCATCAGCCAGCTCCCCACCATGACTACCAGCCCCCCCACATCTCCATTGGGCACACAAAACTCAAAATGGTCAACCAGTTTACCTATCTCGGCTGCACCATTTCATCAGATGCAAGGATCGACAACGAGATAGACAACAGGCTAGCCAAGGCAAATAGCGCCTTTGGAAGACTACACAAAAGAGTCTGGAAAAACAACCAACTGAAAAACCTCACAAAGATAAGCGTAAACAGAGCCGTTGTCATACCCACACTCCTGTTCGTCTCCGAATCATTGGTCCTCTACCGGCATCAACTACGGCGCTCCTAGAACGCTTCCACCAGCGTTGTCTCTGCTCCATCCTCAACATTCATTGGAGCGACTTCATCCCTAACATCGAAGTACTCGAGATGGCAGAGGCCGACAGCATCGAATCCACGCTGCTGAAGATCCAACTGCGCTGGGTAGGTCACGTCTCCAGAATGGAGGACCATCGCCTTCCCAAGATCGTGTTCTATGGCGAGCTCTCCACTGGCCACCGTGACAGAGGTGCACCAAAGTAGAGGTACAAGGACTGCCTAAAGAAATCTCTTGGTGCCTGCCACATTGACCACCGCCAGTGGGCTGATATCGCCTCAAACCGTGCATCTTGGCGCCTCACAGTTTGGCGGGCAGCAACCTCCTTTGAAGAAGACCGCAGAGCCCACCTCACTGACAAAAGACAAAGGAGGAAAAACCCAACACCCAACCCCAACCAACCAATTTTCCCCTGCAACCGCTGCAACCGTGTCTGCCTGTCCCGCATCGGACTTGTCAGCCACAAACGAGCCTGCAGCTGACGTGGACATTTACCCCCTCCATAAATCTTCGTCCGCGAAGCCAAGCCAAAGAAAGAATGGAACATGTGCAAATGGTTTGGAGGTTAACTTATTGTGACACTTTAGGCAATGGTTTTTGGTCCCTTTTAAATCATTGTCCTCTCACCTGAAATCTATGGCCTTCAGTTTTACATTTCCATTTAGACATTCAGCACAGTAACAGGCCCTTCTGGCCCACAAGCCTGTGTAGCCCAAATACCCCAAATGACCGACATCCCCCATACCATTTGAAGGGTGGGAGGAATCCAGAGGAAAGCCACACAGACATGGGGAGAACATATGAACTCTTAACAGGCAGCACCAGATTTGAACCCAGGTTGCTGATATCCCTACCTGGGAAAAAGGCTATGATTATTTCACTTATCTATGGTAATCATGATCTTATAGACTTTGATAAGGTCCTCCCTTGTTCTCATACTCCAGGGAGAAAAGTCCCAGCCTATCCAACTTCTCCTTAAAAATCAAACCTACCAAGCCCCGGAAACATTCTTGTGATACAAATATCTCTTCCAGAGCTTTTTCAATATCTCCCTCACAGTAACATCCTGTGATGCACTTGATCAGGCCTCCAGGATTTATTTACCTTTCTGCATTGGAAGACTTCTAGTGCCTCATCTTCTGCAATGCAGATGTATTCAAAAGATCATAATTTACTTCTCCAATTTCCCTATCCTATATGTGTTTCTCCTTGGTAAAAAGAGATGTAAAATAGTCATTTAAGACCTCATCCATCCCTGTGGCTCCAATCATAAATGACCTTGAAGATTTTTAAAGGGCTGTATTCTTTCCCTTGTTACTCTTTTGCCTTTAAAGTACTTGTAGGATCTCTTTGGATTCTCCTTAACCAATTTGTGCCAAAGCCATCTCATACTCCTCCTTATTACCCTCTCAAATGAACTTCACTATCTTTTATACTGCTGAAGGGATTTGCTTGATTTCAGCTGCCTATAACTGACATGTAGAAGTTTGGAGATGGTAGAACTGGGCTCAGCTGGGCTGCCACTATATAGCCCATCAATGTACAATTTCCAGGCTGACAGCAAGAAAGATTACTTGAATGAACAATCTGTAATTTCCAGAAAACAAATGTTTTATATCTACTTTAAACACCAATGCAACTAAGTCATCAGAGTTCCAAACTTAGGCAGTTTGAATAAACAGCTGTGGGTAATATTGTTAAATTAAGGGAAGTGTGAATATATTTTCCCTTGTGTTAAAATAACACCAATAGAACTGCATATTCATTGGAGACCTGGTACATCCTTATGTATAAAATGAAGGGAAGAAATCCAGTTGTATAATGATGCACAATTATTACAAATGTTTTGTTTAATGTTTTCAGTAACATACTCTTCCAAGTGTGGTTACAAGTTTATAAGAATTTAAGAATATTTTAAAACCTTACCTAGTCAGTAAAAACTTCAATTTACTATAAACAATTTCTTACACGGTTGATTTAAACTGTACAAACCAAATTTGGAGTTCATAAATATTTGTGGAGATTTTTTTCAGCCCCTATCAAGTTCAACAAAAAATGAATGACACCCCCCCCCCTCTCTCCCTTTCCTACCTGATTCCATCTGCTCATCATCTCCCTCCTCACCTGGTCCAACCTATCAACCACTAGCCATACTTCATCCCTCTTACCTCTTTGTACAAGCCATCTCCTCTCCATACACTCAGTCCTGATGCAGAGGGACGTAATGTGAAACATTAACTATCTCTTTGCCTCCACAGACGCAGATTGACCTGCTGAGTTTCTCAGGAAATTTGTTTCTTTGATTCAGATTATAGGACTGAAAAAGCATTTCTTTCAATGTGCCCTTTAAAGATTATTTATTTACAATGAAAAATGTAAATTGATATTTATTTGCCTGATTTTGATTGTTTTCATTTGAAAATTCACACTGTATTCTTCATGACCTCCAGAAAAGGCATTTAACATCTGAGAAACTTAACTTTCTCTACTGTGCTCATTGAAAGAATGAATAACATATTAGTGAAGTTATTCAAACTCACTTTGAAATTAGTTGCATCCGTGCTCATATACAGGTACAACACAATTTTTCACCTAAATAGACCAAAAGATTTGCTGCTTTTGCAATCACATGATCACTAAAGAATTTTTAAAAATTACCTTCAATGTGAGTTGCATTCTACAATTAATTTTTACGCAAAACAGAGCAGTGTTCACTAAAGCAATACTAAAATTTACTGAAACAAAATAGTATAATTTGGAGGCACACACACATCCACCCACCATTGTGGATAAAAGCATTGTCTTGCAAATACAACACCTTCCTTTTTATTGCTAAACGGAGCTTGGTATAGCACACATGTACCATGAATTTGATATCCATAAAAAAATCAGGTCTCTGATGTCATGAGAGGTGGAGGAACGGATATGGAGACAGATTATGGAAAGTTGTAAAACCAACAAGATTGCCATTGTGGGAGACTTTAATTTCTCCAATAGTGACTGGGACATCCTTAGGGCCAGAGGCTTAGATGGGGCAGAATATGATAAGGGCATCCAGGAGAGTTTCTTGAAGCAGCATATAGATATCTGAGCAGGAAGGGTGCCATACTAGATCTTGTACTGGCAAGCAAGGTGATTGGAGTTTCAATGGGGAAATGTTTGGAAATAGTGAACACACTGGAATTCAGCTGGTCTTATGTTTCAGATGTAAGCCCTTCTTCAAGGAAACATCAGAAAAGGCAGAAGCAGGACATATCAGAAAGTCTCAGAATTCAAACAATGGGGGAGGGATCCAGACCAACAAAAGGTGTTAATTGGATATGAGGGACTAGGTAAAATTTATCATCTTTGTGCGAAAGGAGACACAGAATGGAAAGATGACAGGGGAAGAAGGGGGTGGGAAGGGTTTTTTTAACGAAAGCCAGAGAAGTCGATGTTAATGTCATTCGGTTGGAGAGTGCCTAGTTGGACATCCGACACACTTCACATGCCTTCCATCACTTCAACAACTTCCAGTTCCTTGAACTTGATTACCTCATATTCAGCTTGGATATCCAATCCCTATACACCTCCATTCCCCATAATGAAGGCCTCAAAGCCCTTTGTTTCTGTCAAGACAATAGAACCAACCAGTCTCTCTCCACCTCCACCCTCCTTTGGCTGGCAGAACTTCTCCTCATCCTCAATAATTTCTCCTTTGATTCATTACACTTTCTCCAGGTTAAAGGGGTACCCCACATATGCCTGTCCCTTTGTTATGTGGAACAATAACAAGCCTACACAGTTAAGGCCCCTCAAATCTTGCTCCGCTACATCGATGACTATTTTGGTGCTGCTTCATGTACCCATGATGAACTCATTGACTTCATCCTCTTTGCTGCCAACTTCCACCCCAACCTCAAATTCACTTTGTCCATCTGTAGCAACACTCCCCCTTTCCTCGATCTCTCTGTCCCCTTCTCAAGAGACAAACTTTTGCTGGACATCTTCTATAAACCTACCAACTTTCACAGCTACTTCTTTCTTTTTAATATATTTTTATTGATTTGGAATAGATAAATATTACATGTTACACAGTGAACATACGATAGTTACACAGCCTAATACAATAGAATATAGAATATGAATCATAAGTAATGTATACATTGTCTTGTATATAATGTTCAAATACAATAAAAATTCCCTTAGGAAAACTTCAGCTCATATTCTATTATTAGAACATATTCATGATGAATTGTCTAATTAAAGTGGTCTCTTCAATTTATAAAGAGAAAAAAGAAACAGAAAGGAAAAAAGAAAAGAAAGAAGAAAAAAAAAGAGAAAAAGAAAAAAAGCTCACACATTAATCTTACCCCTCTCATTAAACATGGTCACTAGCAAATAATATGTAAAGAAATGAGTCTCGGCTCTTGGATAATGGACAGGAAACCCCCCAGACCACCCACAATAAGTAATCAAATTATGATAATAGCCCATCAATGGGCCCCATATCTTGTCAAATTCAATCATTATCTCCTTAAAGTTATATCTAAATTTCTCCAAGCTGAAGCATATGAATGGGTGGTAAACTATCTTTCCACATTCAAGGAAATATTGTCCTGTTGAGAATAACTAAACAAAGCAATACAAGGACATGATTCCACTTTGATCCTAAGAATCTCAGATAGAGTTTGGAAAAATTGTTCCCAAAAATCTTTTTAGTTTTGTCCAATCCCAAAACATATGAATCAGAAAGGCTTCAAAGACTTCACATTTATCTCATAATGGATCAACATCAGAATAAAAATGAGATAGTTTAGGTTTGTACCACTTTATATTGTAATAAACAATGGCATTCACAAAATTAGGTATTATTAATCAGGTCAAGAGTAATATCCCAGTTTTCATCTACAACTGATATATTCAAATTTCATTCCAATTCATTCTTGATTCCTCTCCCTTAACATATTTTTAGATCCATCAGGTTATTATAAATGGTTGCCACCAATCCACCATGATAAAACGTTATACCAAAGAGTAAATCAAGGATATTGGTTTCAGAAATTCAAGGAAAATTAGGAAGTGTGGACTGAGAAAAATGTCTAATTTGTAGGTATCTAAAAAAATTCCTATTGAGGAAGATTAAATTTAACTGTTAATGGTTCAAATGAAGTGAACTTATCTCAAATGTACAAATCCCTAAAACTTTTAATACCCAATCTGACCCACTCATTGAAACCTACATCCAAATTAGAGGGTTATAAAAGATAATTCTTAATAATAGGGCTAGCAAGAGAAATACTGAGAAAGCCAAAAGAAAATTCTAAATTGTGCCCATATTCTTAATTTATATCTTAATATCAGATTATCTGTCAGTTTCAAAAATGAAAAGGGTTGAGAAAAACCTAGAACTGCCAACATAGCTAAATTTTAGAAAAACTCAATTCCATTTCTACCCATCTGAAGTATTAAAGTATAATATAGCAGTAATAAATTTTGTTTACTAACTGCCCAATAATAATATCTAAAGTTTGGAAGAGATAAGCCCCCATTCCTTTTGGTCCTTTGAAGATAGGCCTTATTTATAGGGAGCTGTTTGCCTTGCAATATATACAAAGGAATAATTGAATCTAATGAGTCAAAATTAGTTTTAGGAATAAAAATTGGTAAAGATTGGAACATATACAAAAAATTAGATAAATGTTTATTCTAATTGCATTAATAAGTCCAATCATTGTTAGACGTAAAGATGTCCATCCTGAGATGGCCTTTTCATTCTGGTTAATTAACCCTAAAAAAATTCTTTTAACAAGTTCTTACAACTCTTTATAATTCCAAAATATTTGAATTGGTCTTTAACCATTTTGAAAGGGAAATTAGTATAAATTACTGAAGGGCCTTTTATGGGTAGTCATTTTTATGAAAATTTATTTTATACCGACTAAAAATTGAGCAAAGTTAAAATAATTGGTAAGGAGATCTCAGGGTTGGAATGAAACAAGAGATCATCTGCAAATAAGGAGACTTTATGTTCGATTCCCTTTCTAAAAATAGCACAAAAATCTCAATTGTCCTGCAAAACAACTGCTGAAGGTTCCAAACTCAGGTCAAAAACCAAAGGGCTTAAAGGGCAACCTTGTCGAGTTCCCCTATTAAGCCTCAAAAATGTTGATTGTTGCAGATTTGAATGTACTGAAGCACTAGGGCATAAATACATTAGTTTAATCCACTTTACAAAAATTGGACCAAAATTAAATTTCTTTAGAGTAGCAAACATATATTCCCATTCAATTCAATGAATTGCTTTTTCAGCATCCAATGAGAGAATGTATTCAGCCACTGGAATAAAAGGCAAGTATAAAATATTCAATAAATAATCTATACTGTAATAAGAGTAATGATTTTTAATAAAACCTCTCTGGTCAGTATTGATGATTAATGGTAAGCTATTCTCTAATTTATGGGCAAGAACTTTAAATACAATCTTCATATCTACATTAAGTAATGAAATGTCAATAGGAAGCACTTTCAGTTGGTTCCTCCCCTTTCTTCAAAATGAGAGATATACTTGCTTCATTAAAAGAAGAAAGTTTCCCATCCCAAAATGAATCATCCAACACAGAACTTAAGTGAGGTATAAGCTATTTGAAAAAAAGATTTATAGAATTCAAAGGATATCTATTTGATCCTGCGCTTTATCAGATTGTAATGAAGAGATAGCTATAAGTAATTCCTCTCAAGAAATAGGAGCTACCTCGACTACACCTCTTCCCACCCTGTACCCTTTAAGAATTCCATTCCATTCTCTCAATTCCTCCATTTCCATCGCATCTGCACCCAAGATGAGGACTTCCATGCCAGATCATCAGAGATGTCCTCCTTCTTCAAACAATGTAATTTTCCCTCTACCACCATCAACTCGGCACTCACCCACATATCTGTCATTACTCGCACATCTGCCCTGGCCTTCTCTGCCCCCACTCACAACAAGGACAGGAATCTTCTTGTCCTCACCTATCACCCTACCAGCCTCCGCATCCAACACATCCTCCACCATTTCCACCACCCATTATGTGACCCCACCACTAGACACATATTCCCCCCTCCACATTCCCCAAGCAGTCCTTCCAAAGGAAAAAAACATTTTTTCTTGTGAATCTGCAAGGGGATCTACTGCATCCAGTGCTCCCACTATGGTCTCCTCTACATCGGAGAGACTGGGAGATTGCTTTGTTGAGCACCTTGGCTCTGTTTGCCACAGTAACATGGATCTCCCAGTGGCCACCCATTTCAATTCTCCATCCCATTCCCTTGCAAATGAATCTGTCCATGGTCTCGTGTACTGCCAGACTGAGACCACCTGTAAATTGGAGGAACAAATCTCATCTTCCGACTGGGCACCCTCCAACCGGATAGCATTAATATTGACTCCTCTGGCTTTGTTAAACCCTCCCCACCCATTTTTTCCCTCATCTTCTCTCCATTCCCTGTCTTCTTTCACACAGACATGATAAATTCAACCTAGTCCCTGGTATGCAATTGACACCTTTTGTTGGTCTGGATTCCTCCCCCATTGTTTGAATTCTGAGATTTTCTGCCTTTTCTGATTTTTCATTGAAGAAGGGCTCAGGCCTGAAATGTTGGCAATATATCTTTGTCTCCTATAGATGTTGAAAAGACCAGCTGAGTTTCTCCAGCTTGTGTCTGCAGCCTAATGTGTTTGAGATTTCAGATTTATTGTCATTGCATACAACCCTGAAATTCCTTTTTCCTGTGGGTATGGCAGAATTACCACTAATTGTACACAGTGTGTAAACAAAAACAAAGAACTGTAAACAGATAACGAATATAAACAAACTGACTGTGCAACACAGAGAGAATAAATAGAAAATCAATAAAGTGCACAAGTAAGAGTCCCGAAATGAGTCTCTGATTGAGTTTGTTTCTGAAGAGACTGATGATGGAGGGGTAGCATCTGTTCCTGAACCTGGTGGTACAAGTCCTGTGGAACCTATGCCTCTTTCCCAATGGCAGCAGCAAGAACAGGCCATGTGCTGGGTGGTGTGGGTCTTTGATGATTGCTGCTGCTCTCCAATGACATTGATCCCAGTAGATGTTCTCAATAGAGGGGAGGATTTTGCTTGTGATATTTTGAGCAGAGTTTACTACCTTTTGGAGGCTTTACACTCAGGGTTATTGGTGTTCACATACTAGTCTGTGATGCAGCCGGTCAGCACACTTTTCACTTCATCTCTATAGAAATTTATCAGGGTTTCTGGTGTCATACTAAACCTCCGAAAACTTCCAAGGAAGTAAAGGTGCTGACGTGCTTTCTTCATGATGCCATTCGTATGTTGGATACAGGAAAGATCCTCTGAGGTAGTGTCTTCCAAGAACTTAAATTTGTTCACCCTCTCCACCTCTGATTCCCCCAATGACCATTGAATTGTACACCTCTGGTTTTCCTTTCCTGAAGTCAACAATCAACTCCTTGGTTTTGGTGACATTGAGTACAAGGTTGTTGTTGGTGCACCATTCAGCCAAATTTCCAATCTCCCTCCTGTATGCTAACTCAACCCCTTCCTTTATATAACCCACTACTGTGGTATCACCGGTACATTTGTAGATGGTGTTATTGTCACACCAAGCCACACAATCGTAGATGTAAAGTGAGTAAAGTGGGGTCTAAGAACAAAGACCTTTGGAGCTCCAGTACTGATGGAGATTATGGAGAATTTCTTGCCAATCTTCACTGATTGTTGTCTGAAGATGAGAAAATCCATGATCCAATTACAGAGTGGGGTGTGAACTCCCAAATCTTGGAGTTTGCTGATCAGCTTTGGGGGTAAGATGGTGTTAAATGCCAAACTGTAGTCAATAAAGAGCATCCTGATGTATGCAACCCAGGTGTTCCAGGGCTTTGCATAGAGCCAGAGAGATGGCATCCGCCATAGGCTTGTTACTACGATAAGCGAACTAGAATGTATCCATGTCACCGCTTCGACAGGAGCTGATATGCTTCAACAGCAGACTTTCAAAATACTTCATTATTGTTGATGTAAATGCTACTGGTTGATAGTCATTAAGCCAGGTTACTACACTTGTCTTGGGCACCGGTATGATTGATGCCTATTTGAAACAGGTGGGTACCATACCTTGCTGGAGTGAGATATTGAAGATATATACGAATATCTTGGTAAGTTGGTCAGCATAGATTCTTAATATTCGGCCAGGTACTCCATCCGGACTGAATGCTTTCCTTGGATTCGCTCTCCTGAAGGCAGCATGCATGTCATACTCAGATATGGACAGGATGGGATCATCAGGGAACATGGGGGTACGGAGGGGTGATTCTTCGCTGTTACTGTCATCAAATCGGGTGTAGAAGGCGTTGAATTCCTCAGGGAGAGAAGCTTTGGCGTGTTCTACTTTACCAGTTTTGGTTTGTAATAGGTTATAACATTTAGGGCCTACCACAGTTGTCAGGTGTCCCTCGTTGTTTCCATTTTCATCTGGAATCTCCATTTCACCTAGGAGATAGCTTTCTCCAGGTCATACCTGCTCCTCAGGTATCAGGTATTGTTTGTTTATCACAATTAACATCATATAGCATTAAAACCGAGATAGTGTTCCCCTGACCTGGTACAAAAAACTGCCTAACAATACAATGCAACATACAATCAATTTTCAGAAACTAGAAAATGGTACAAGGAGACAAGTTACAGTCAGGTGTTATAAAATGTCCACCAGTTTCGGGTGAAGAAGAATGTTCCCCTGAGCCTGAGGGTCACTGCGGGCTCTGTTTGCACAGCCTTCAACAGGTTGGAGTCACCACTGATGTTAAGTCCACGAGCGGTAGGGAACCCAACCACCTCCCAGTCATAAGTTCACGCAGCCCTCCAGCACTGTCCCTCCTGTGAGGCCCAAACATTGCAACCTCCAAGTCCCCCATTCATTCACAAGACCTAGGTATGTCTCTCCTGACCTCCAAGCCTGGAACAACTCTGCAACACTCTTTGGACCAGATGCCGTCTCCAACTCCGCCACTTGTCCTTTCCAGGCTGACAAAAATCACTTCTGTTAACGCTCCAAAGAGTCGAAGAACCACCGGTCACCAATGACATGGGCGGCTCGGCCTCCTCCTTTCAGCCATGTCTGAAGCTCGATACTTCTGTCGAGTGAGTTCCACAACTCTGCAGCATACGCTCAGAACCGCTTCCATTCGGTGTGTTCCACTGGCAACACTTGACTCCCTGCAGTCCAATGTCCACTTTCATCTATTAAAAATTGTTCATGGTTCCAAACATCTAAATTCTTGCAGCAATCTGTGATCAGGAGTAGCCAGTGCAGTCAAGTTTGTTCCACCTTTGTCAGAACCTCCCACTCACTCATTGTACTGCTGTACTGATCTGGATCTGTGGACTTAAATGCCTGTGATCTGGCTGTCAGCAAGTTCTGGATTTCATTGTTCATCCAGGGCTTCTGGTTGGGGAAAGCTCTGAATGATTTGGTGGGGACATACTCATCCACAGCTGTTTTGATAAAGTATGTGACAGCCTCGGTGTACTCGTTCAGATTCTCAGCAGATTCCCACCAAGGATAAGCTTGTGCCTTGTGGAAAAGAACTAAATTGGACCAAGGCAAATTATTACAGGAACCAAGGGGAGTTAACTGAGAGCAGTTGTTATCAGGCAAGCCTATAACTGACATGTGAGAGATGTTTAAGGACCCACTAATTTCAGGAAAGAACTCAAGCAGGGCATTAGGAAGGACAAAAAGGGCCACGAGATGTCCTTAGTGAGCAGGATTAAAGAAAATCCAAAGACATTCGATACTTACATTAAAATCAAAAGGATGACAAAGGAGGGAATTTATGCTTGGAGTCAGAGGAAATGGATGAGGTATTAAATGAGTACTTTCATTAGTTTTACTATGGTAAAGGACATGGACAGTAATAGGGAGCATAACGTGGAGAATGTTAGGGAATTTTGAGATTGAAAACAAAGTGGCGTTGGGTCTTTTGAGGAGTATGATGGAATATATCCTCAGTTATTGAAAGTGGCACCCTTGACAAAGATCTTTGCATCCTCATTAGCAACAGAAGAGGTCTCAGAGGTCTGAAGTGTGGCTAATGTTATAGCTTTGTTCAAGAGGAGAAAAAAGGATGATCTGGGAAATTATAGGCCAACAAATCTCACAGCAGTGGTAGGGAAGAAACTGGAAACAAAACTGAGTGATAGGATTTATGCACATTTGAAAAGTTATCAGATTTGAGAGAAGTTTATAAAATGATGAGAGGCATTGATGGGGTGGACAGTCAGAATCTATCCTCAGGGTAAGAGTGGCACATACTGGAGGACATGAGTTTAAAGTGAGGGGAGGATATTTTGGGAGATGCGTAGGGCAAATATTTTACATGGAGAGTAGTGGGTGACTGGAATGGTGGAAGCAGATACAAGAGTAGTAATGAAGAGGTTTCCAGATAGACATGAATATGAAGGGGACAGGGAGATATCTATCATGTGCAAGCAGCAAAAGTTGTTTGATTTGGATATTATGTTTGGTACAGTTATATGAGTCGAAGAGCTGTTCCTCTGCTGTACTGTTTGATATTTTAAGACATCAGGAGGAATGAGTTATCTTTGGTCTTTAACCATCTTTAGTTGTGGTTTTAAAGTAGAAAGACTTCTATCATCTCAGCTTGTGTTGAATTTGAAACAAAATCATAGTTAAATGGGATAGTTCAATAAATCATTTTGGACACAGAATCCACTCCTATTCAACAAAGTACAATATGCATTAATCAGATTTTGCACTGTATTATGAAAATGAATGGATTCTCATTCAAATACAAATTAAATTTAATTATTTATCAAAGCACATTGATGGACTCTTGATAAATCTACAAGAAATAACGGAATTGATGAGTGATTTGTAGACTTACTCTGCAGATCTAAATGACCTTGATTAAAATACTTTTCTGTGATATTCACAGTATTATTGATCATGAAATATACAAATTATAGAGTCAATATATCATTATATAATTATAGCTAAAAACAGGAGCATTAAAATTTACTCCTAATGATTGTTCAAATTTTTTCTAGCCAATTATTTGGCTATCATCTCATGGTGACTAAGCCCGGAATAATTACTATAAATAAAGGTCCCTGTGACAAGGTTAGCAGCTACAGAGGTGCTATTGTTGAAAAGATAATATACCAAGTTATGTGGACAGGTAAAACATTTTAGATATCAGATTTGTATCAACACAAATAATGGCAAATTTCTCTCGATGCAAACACACTTTTGGAGTGTTCAGTTAATTTTGTATTAGTGTAGCAACTGGTTTTTAGGCTCCTATTTGGCTAGTTAATCTTGTAATTTTAACTAGATCACATGTAGGATGGTTATAAACTCATTATATTAAGTCCTCTTCTCTGGATCAGGACGATTGCTGGGAAATCAAATGATTATTCCACATTTCTGAGGCCATGATATAGTCTATTCCACTGTCTTGTTGGTCTCATCATCATCGAACATCTTATTAGTTAACAATAATTTCCTTGCTCTTAAGCAAAATAGTTTATATATTATATTTTGATAGTCCTTTGGTTCAAAGAAGTCATATTGTTGTGTAGTTCATCTGTGGATGCGAAGGTGTCTCTGCAGTCCCAGTCTGGAAGTGCAAAGTCTAGCACAATGGGGGCACTGGAAGTCTGCTGATGTAATAACTGTGGCTGCTGCTTTGTGACGCTGTTCATGGTTTTCTAACAGTTTTGGCAGCGCCTAGATTCAAAACTGGTGTAGGCTTCATAACACAGGCCTCACCAATGGGTGCTGTCAGCAGCCACAGCTTCTAGTTCTCTTGGTTGGATGTCACAGAAGTGTAGGGTTTACTTCACAGCACCTTTATAGTACTTGTGTAGATGACCTTGAAGTTCATGAGGCATACAGGGATCATCCATTCTGATGACATGTCCCACCCACCCCATCTGGGCTCTGATGATAGGGGACTCAATGCTTGTGGACTTCGTGTAACCCAAGACCTCCAGGTTGGAGACACAGCCTTGGCAATGAATGCCAAGGATGGAACGGAGGATGTGCATGTGGAATTATTCCAGTTGTTTGATGTGACATCAGTCTACAGAGTCCAGGTTTCACATCCGTGTAGGAGAGAAGGGATGACCACAGCTCTGTAGACTTACAGCTTTGTAGAGACAGTGTACTTCAGTCTTGTTCAGGTCGATGGTCAGGCCAAAGAACATCTGACAATTTGTTCAGCATTAACTGTAGATCATTATCTTTGTGTGCCAAGAGCGCACAGGCATCAGCAAAAAGTGCTTCTTGAATGACTGCGTAGAGGTACCTGATGTACATTCCCTCCTCCAGACCTTGGACAGCATGTGATAACATGCAAATGAACAAATTGAACAAGACTGGGGGTAGTACATAACCCTGCTTCACCCATTAGAAATGGTAAAAGCAGCTGATATATCACCACTGCAGAGGACCGGTCCTATCATTCCATCATGGAGCAGCTGAATAATTTTTACAAATTTTCTTTGGCATTCGCAATGTCGCAGGATAATCCAGAAAGCCTCCATTTACACTGTCAAATGCCTTTATCTAGTCAATGAGGCTTGTTCCACTCTACTCCATTCTGGCCGAAAGCTGCACTGTGCCTCTGGGAGATTCCTTTCTGAGACAGTGGCAAGTCTATTCAGGAGGATGCAGGTGAAAATCTTGCCCGCATGGACAGCAGTGAGATATCCCTGTAGCTTCCGCAGTTTGATTTGTTTCCCTTATTCTTGTAGAGAGCCACAATGAGGGCATTGTGGAAGTTGTCACGCATCTCTTCTGTGATTCAGTTGTCTTCCAAAATATCTTGAGAGGTGTTCTAGAAGGCAAACCCTTCAATTTTTCCTATATTTGTTATTGTCAGTTAGGTTTGTTCACCACACAAGCAATTCCACATATATTAAAACTGATTGAAAGGAGATAATACATACAATATGGGGTTGATATGAAAGCAGGTCAGGTGATCTTAAAAAAAAATAGTTTTACTGTTTGATTCCTAATGTTGAAGCTCACTGTAATGGATCTATGTTAATATTAATATTTAGATTAATGTTAAGCTATATTTAATATATATTTCTTAGTAAGTTATAGAGTTAAAAATATTTCTAGTGAGGGAATTGTGGGCTGGATACAGGATCACACACCCATCACAGCACATTTATAGTGAACCATTATACTCAGAGAGAGAATTCATTTTCACAGTCAACATGTCTGGAAAGCAGAGCCATAATGGAACTGAAGTGTTTTTAATTGAAACTCAAGAACAATGGAGTGCTCATAGGCTTTGCACAGAGATTTGTTGTTCCAGGAGTTCCACAACTGAGGTATCAGCATTAGTCACCTCAATGTCTTGCTGATGAAACTTGCTCTATCAGGGTTCTCCAGATGATAATCTCTTTCTTTCAGGCTACCACAGAGTTCCTTTCTGTTCCTCTTATTCCAAGAGAAACATCAGACAGATAGCACTTCCAGCCATCTGCCGCTCTGGAGCTTTTCTTCAGTTTCAACAAGCTTCCTGGCTTGCACTGTTCAACTGCTTTCAGTGTCACACACACTAGCTGAGAGAGCTTGTTTCACCTCTCTCTCTCTCTCCAACTGAGACTGCGAGAAAGCCCATGTGATTCTCTCACTTTCCACAAAACTCCCATCTTCTTCAGCAAACAACAGGAGTTATCCTTCTTGGTCAAGCTGTTGTCTTAGGTAAACAAACCCAGGAGTGACCTTTCTGTGAGCACTTTGTAGAAAAGTCAGAAGCCTTGTAATCAGCCAAAGTGTCTCCAGTCCAAACAATAGTCTATTCATTTTATGACATCATTTCAATTAGCACCTACTTGTGAAATGTGCATAGCCTTCTCCATAGTTTCTGTTAAGTCCACTGAATATGAATTCTTCAGTATTTCAAATAAGATCTGTTCCAAAATGTGTGTATGTGTGTAACCTACTCTAATTTTTTACCAATTTCTCTCCCAAATATATATTCCATTACATTATTATCATTTCTAATTAATAACAAATGATGATCATTGATTTTCAAACTGTCCCCTTAAACTCACATCCCACCTAAAGCAATCCCTTACTAATCACAGAGCACTTACGGCATAGGGATTGCTTAAGGTGGGATGTGAGTGGAAAGAAAATGTCTGAAAACCACTGTTTTAATTGCAGCTAATTGACTCATTATGTGTACAGTTTGATAACTCCATAGAAAATGGACCAATGACAATGTTTCTCAAGGAAAATATTTCAGTAACCATTGGGTCTGGAGCAGTGGTTCTCAACCTTCCCTTCCCACTCACATACAACCTTAAGCAATCCCTTACCAATCACAGATCACTTATGGCATAGCGATTGCTTAAGGTGGAATGTGAGTTTGGTGGTGGGGGGACAGTTTGAAAACCATTATGTTAGATCATTGTTAAAACATATAAATATATTTTGATTCATCAAAATGTATGGGTAGGCAAGTAAAAATGTAAAAACAAATTGTCATTATAGTTATGATGACTCAATTATAATTCTCCTTTGCTTGCCAACTTTCATTGGAGTTCAACAACCATTATGATATATATCATATATCATATATATGACAGAGTCACTCTGTCAGAAATAACTATTCCAAAACCCAAAATGGAAAAACAAGGATGCCAATCTCATCTCTTGTTTCATACTTTAAATGGTACAAGTTTTAATAGTCAACCCAAGGCAAGTTTATTGTCAACCCGAGAAAACAGCATTCTCTGGTCCTTGGTGTAAAACATGCAGACATACAACCAGATATAACACACATACAAGCAACCAATACATATGCAGGACAAGTATTCATCTATACTGTGACAGAATATAGATATGCTTTTGAGAGATAAATTTGGGCAAGGTTTGTTAGTGTAGGTCACATAAAAACACTTTAAAACCGATCTTATTTGAAATACTGGAGCTCTGCTAATGCTAGACATGTCGGGGCCTCAGAGCCTTTGCAAAAGCTTTGGTGAGTGCCCAAGAGACTTCACTAATAGATGGTTGTTTACTAAAAGGCAACAGATGAAAGAGCTTGTTGGAGCTGCATATTGTCTGGAAGGGAACTTGCTGTTCTAAGAGGGTCACGTGGTTTTGGAAGCAGAGAGAGTTGTGTGTGTGTCTGTGTGTGAGAGAGAGAGAGAGAGAGAGAGACACACACACACACTCACACACACACACACACACACACACACACACACGCACACACGCAGATCAGTTCTGCAGTGTTACAGACAGTAACAGCAGCTGGGACTGGAACAGGACAAGCTGGCAAGCTTATGGAAAACCTCAGTTGGAAGATGGGTTATGAGTTCTTAGTTCATCCTGGTCAAAGCCCTTGGGGCTCATGCAAGAGGAGAGGACTAGCTGTATAATGCTTCACTTGGAATAAGGGAAACAAAAAGGAACTCTGTGGTGACATGAAAGAGGGAGGTTATCATCTGGAGAACCCTGAGGGGGCAAGTTTGGCCAGCAAGTCACCAAAGTGGCTGATTACAAAGGAATCAGTTGTGAATATCCTAGAACAACAAATCTCTCTCTGAAAATGGACAAGAACCTTCCTGAGCAGTAACCATTTACCTTTCAAGCACCAACTTTATAAATGTTAAATTTTGTGCACAGTATAAGAATTACCTGCATCCAGTAAACTTGGAGGAATGAGAAGTGAGTTTGGACTGTGAACCAAAAAACTTTTCTGAACTTCCACACACATTACGTACATGTGCGCTTAGAATTAGAAAGGGGTTAAGTTAGGTTAGTTAAGTCAATAGTGATAAGTTAAAATGTGATTCTATTTTCATGTTTAAAGATAATTTAAAACAACTTTTGTTTAAGTAACCATTTGTCTTTGTGAATATCTATTGCTGCTGGGTTTTGGGGTCCTCTGGGCTCGTAATAATACAAATAAATAAATATTGTTTCATGAATATGATTTTTGGATGGTTAGTGTGAGCAGTTCCTTTGGTGGTTCAGCATTCTCACTGTCCATGGGTAGAAGCTGTTCCTCAGCCTGGTAATACTGGCTCTAATACTCCCATATCTCTTTCATGACAGGAGCAAGAGATCATCAATGATTATGCGCACCCTTTACATACAATAATCTTGGTTGATCACACTAATTTGGGGGGGGGGGCAGGGAGGGAGGCATTTCTCTGCAGCAGCGACCAAACTACACTGTGATATAGCTGGCCAGGACACTATCGATAGAGTTCCTATTGGAAGTTTACATAATGGTGGCTGGTAATTTTGCCCACTTCAGTCTTCTCAGCAAGTGCAGTCACATGTGAGGAGATATTGAGTATCCATAATAGGTCACTAATACTTCCAAACCAATACCTTGTTCAAAAAAGAATTACATGTGGGTCCTTAGCAAAAATGAATCCAAGTAAAATCATGCAATGAAAAGTTCTACGGGTTATTTTTTTTAACTCCTTGAAGAATTTCTCTGTTAGGTGTATTGGTAATGACTGAAATAGGTATCGTATCCTTGGGAAAATGTTCATTTTAATACAGTTTATCCTTCCTATCAGTGTTAGTGGTAAGTCTTTCCAATGCTCTAAGTCGTCTTGTAATTTTTTCATTAATGGATGGTAATTAAGTTTATATAGATGGCCGAGGTTTTTATTTAGTTGTATACCTAGGTATCGCATTGCTTGTGTTTGCCATCTAAATGGCGATTCTTTCTTAAACTTTGTGAAATCCGCATTATTCATTGGCATTGCTTCACTTTTATTTGTGTTGATCTTGTACCCCGATACTTCTCCATATTCCTTCAATTTCCTATGTAATTCTTTTATTGATATTTCTGGTTCTGTTAAGTATATTATAACGTCATCTGCAAATAGACTGATTTTATATTCCTTCTCTTTTATTTTTATTCCTCTTATTTTATTTCCTGTTCTTATCAGTTCTGCTAGTGGTTCTATAGCTAACTCGAACAGTGAGGGAGATAGTGGACATCCCTGCCTTATACCTATCAGATTTTTATCAAACAAGGGAAAAACCAGATTGGACCAGATTAGAACTAGATAAAATAGGGGAGAATATACCTGAACATATACTATATAAATGGGATGAAAAATTGGTGCAACGTAGGAATTCACCGGTATTGCATCATCTGCTCAACATTTGGAAGAAGATTCATGTAGAAAGGAATAAAACAAATTACCAACTACCAAAACTAATATTGACGCAAAATCAGCTAATTCCTTTTACAAGATAACCTTTCCTTTAGAGAATGGGAGAGAAAAGGGATCAAAAGAATAGAAAATTGTTTTTCGGGAAATAAATTATTATCCTTTGAACAAATTAAGGATAAATATAATATAACTCACGATACAATGTTTGCATACTACCAACTGAAAACCTACTTGAAGGACAAATTGGGAAACAGTCTGAGGTTACTAGAAGGAAGCAATTTTGAATATGTGATTACAGACACAATGATAATTAAAAAATTTGTAACAAACATGTACATCAAACTGCAAGAAAAGGAGAATGAGGAAACAAACGGTAAACCTAAACAAAAATGGGAACAAGATCTAAACATAAAGATAAAGAATGAAACATGGGAGAAGCTATGCTCTGGAACTAAGAGAAATACAATAAACATGAGGTTACGCATGATAAAATATAACTGGATACACAGGCTATACATCACACCTCAAAAGTTAAATAAATTGGACCCAACAGTATCAGACAGATGTTTTCGCTGTAAAAAGGAAACGGGAACAACAATTCATGCAATTTGGACATGTGAGAAAGTGAAAAAATTTTGGGAAGATCTAAACCAGATATTAAATAAAATCACAAAAAGCAATATACCAAAAAACCCAGAGATCTTCCTCCTAAGTAATATAAGAAACAAAGAATTTGGACTCGATTTGGATGGAGCACAAAAAAGATTTGTTATGATAGCCCTAGCTGTAGCAAAAAAATGTATTATGTCAACCTGGGAATTAGAAGACAACTTGAGAATACAAAAATGGTATATAGAAATGAATAAATGTATTCCATTAGAAAAAATAACATATAATTTAAGAAATAACATTACAATATTCGAACAAATATGGGAGCCATACATGAACTACAATAGAGAAATCCTACCATGGACTTCCACCACCTAAAATGACAGAAGGAGAAGATAACGAAAAGAACTGACTCAGTAAAATTTCTTGTTTATTTTTATTAAGTGACAACATTGTTTAACGGGTTTAATGTATCTTATAGATTGAACTTCAAATAAACGGGGAATGGGATGAGGGAGGGAGGGAAGGGAGGGGGGAAAAAGGGGGAGAAATGACACTGTATATATTTAAGAAGAAAAATGTCTGTATGTATCTTGGTCAATATGGTTTATAGTGTGAAAAATTAAAAAAAATTTAAAAAAAAAAGAAAAGTTCTACGGGTAAAAAAAATGCATCATTCTAATGACAATCTTCAATGACAATCTTCCTGACATGCAGTAAATTTCTGGTCTTCTTAAATTTAGAACATGACAGATGAAATAATAAAAGTTTTGGAAAAAAAAAGGAAGAATGGAGCTCAACACTTGACCTACCTGCATCGAAGATATGGTTGCTCTATAAAAGCATTCTGCAGTCTGATCACAGATTCAGGTGGGAATAAACCCGCTTGACTTCAGAAATGTTTATTTTACTTTAAAAAAAAATTAGAGATACAGCATAAGCCCGCACTTCCCAAATACAATCATGTGACTGATTAACCTACCAGACACGGAGAATGTACAAACAGTGCCAGGTTCATACCTGGTCTGCTGGAGCTATAATAACGTTGTGCTAACCACTACATTAAACATACCAACTCATAATAAAGCCAGCCACACCTCAAGATGCATTCTGCCAACACATTCTACCCAATCTTTTAATTGAGATTTTATTTGTAAGGTGTTTAGAATCAATTAATCCTCAGTCATTAAAAGGCTTAAAGGAATTACAGTTTTTAAAACTATCAATCTCAATGTCAAACGTCATGGCTCTGAGAAGAAATGTTCAAGCTTTGGGTGATAGTCGGGGGAAGATGAAGTGATACAACATTGAAACCTTCTTTGCAGACGCCTTCAAATTTCTGGTCTTCCCTCTAATCTTAGGAATCAAAATCCAGAAATCAATTCAGATCCAGTGATACATTGCGTTTTTCATTGTTGTAATCTTATTTATATTTAGATTTATTGAAAAAAATGAAGTTGCATTGGTTTATATAAACCTACATGGCATCATCTACAGTAAGTAGGAATATCAAATAATTCTTCATTGAATATTGAGTGCAATAATTAGTTTTGAGTAATGCAGTTGGCACGTAATGCAGTTGTGCCATATTTAAGAGTATAGCAGGGCAGAGAAGTGGCTGTTTAAACTGTTGGGTGAAGTGCTAGTTTAGCCAAATGCTTTGTTCCAGATGGTATTAATCCTGGATTGTAGCCATCACATCCAACAACACCAGATTGAGTTTGGTGGATTAAGTCAGCCAGTCATTGTTACAGAATACCTAATCTCAGCATCGCAGAAACATTTGCATATTTGTGATTACTCTGGTTGAGTTTTTGACAAATAAAATATCCCTCAATATTGGTGTAGGGAGTTTCAGTGGTGTGGTCATTAAATGTCAAATGGAAGGGTGGGGAAATAATTAGGCTCTCCTTTACTGGAGGTCCTCAATCTCTGGAATTTGTAGGACAAAAAAAAAATATTTGTCTCTTGTTAGTCTTTTTAGATAATTCTGGGGGGGAAATGTGCAGAATTCCTTGGATTTTTTTTGAATACAGCACCTAATAGCTTGAATACACCTGAGATTGTCTGATTTCAGAAGCTAAGCAGGCTCAGGACTGGTTGGTACTTTGAAGGATGATCGCCTCGGAACACCAGGAGCTGTGGGTTTCTGGGAGGGGCGCTGGACAAAGTGGTGATTCTTTGTTTGCCTTAAGGTAGACAAAAGTCAAAGAATTTCACGTATGTTACATTCTAAATGTAGTATTACGTGACAATAATGGAACCTTTACCTTTATATTTTAAGACAACACAACAGATCTCCAGGTTAACTGAAAGGTTATTTCCTTAGATTATGTTCAGTTATGCTCACACATGTCAAAACAAGGGGAACAGAAAATATCACTAATCTTTTGTTAAATCTAACAAATATGCTGTGATTTAGGTGGCATGGTTGGCATAACAGTTAACCCAATGTTGTTACAGTGCCAGCGACCCAGGTTTGAATTTGGCTTTGTCTGTTAGGAGTTTGTATGTTCTTCCCGTGTCTGTGTGGGTTCCTTCCAGGTGCTCCGGTTTCCTCCCACCCTTCAAAATGTACAGGGTTTGACGGTCAATTGGATGTAATGGAGCGGCACAGGGTGGTGGACTAGGAGGGCCTGTACTGTGCTGTGTACATGTCTAAATGTCTACATTCAAATGAATATCAACATAATTAGTAATGACCTGCATTTTCAAGGTAACCTTCTTAGTTTGTGTGATGATATGTTTATAGTTATCATTGTCGGTTGTATATAAGGAACTGGCCCACCCATGGATGACTCATACCCTATGACTCCTCCCCTGTGGTCCTGGGCCATAAAGGTCAAGCCACCTTTCTCTTGCCGCCATTCCTATCCTGAGATCCGGGCCAGCAAAGTTCTTCTGTGTACTAAAACCTATCGTTTCCTCAACTTGTCTCTGTGGTTACTGGTCGTGCCCTACAGCTTGGAGAATGTATAGGTAGAAATTATTACTCAATCAACTACTTGACACCTATTGGGTAATGGCTATTACAGCAACAAAAGCATTTTAGCTTTCTTTTGGCCACATTTTGTTTCAATTTTATCCTATAAGCTATTTCACTTGTTTGGCATGGATGTCTTCTTTGCATATAAAGAGAAATGGCTAAATCATTTTATATGTGGCAAGTACAAGGATTATATATGTTTAAACAAATCACAATAAAATTCTATAGATGTGCTATTTCTTTTACTGCAATCATTTAGAATTGACCAACCAATGCGAAACATTAAAGGATTCAAACTGTTATGTTCCACACAACATTCTTGCAAAACTAACAATGATGATATTACCAAAATATCATTTTTATTTTAATGAAGATCCTCTGACTTTATGAACCATTCTGTGCTTCGTGGTCAGGCACTTGACCCATCCTCAGGTCTCTGCCAATACACTCTTGCACAATTGCCCTGAGACAACTTCCTGGAGACATTTGGCCTCTCTTCATTTCTTCCACAACTCTCACTACAACAACTCGCTCATCATTTGCTGGAGAACAGTAACCATTCACATCTCACTTTTATGGGATGCATTTATATAGTTAGTATTGAACAAATCAAAATGAATATGATGTTATTCTATCCATGGTACACAATAAAATTAAACCTATTTTGCCCACAAGTTTAATCAACAACCAAAAGGGAAAAAGAAACACTGCAAGAGGATATCAAAAATAAAAACAGAAGATGCTGAAAATATTTTGAAAATCTATAAACATTTATAGAAGAAATTTTTGTCTTGTAACATTAAAAAGTCATCAACCTGAAATATTAACTTTATTTTTTTTCTCAAAGATCATAAATTATTTTCCAGCGAATAGGAGTTGGAGTTACAGAGTGTGGGCTGCTTTAAATAATTGAGTAAAGTGCTGAGCACTGTTTTGCAGAGAATGGGAGTTGGAGCGAAAGAGTGCGAAAGTGGGCTGCTTTAATAGATAAGTGAGTGGTATAAACAGAGTTGTTAATGTATGAGTGGGTCAGAGTTAGAGTCGGACCAGTGACCCCTGTGGCTGTTCCCCTTAATAATAGGTATATTGCTTTGGATACTGTTGGGGGAGACAACCTACCAGGGCAAAGCTGCAGCAACTTGGTCTCTGGCATTGAGACTGGCTCTGTGGCTCAGAAGGGAAAGAGGGAGAAAAGGAGATCAGTCATGCTAGGGAATTCAATAATTAGAGGGACAGGCTGGAGATTCTATGGACATAAAAGAGACACCCAGATGGTTTGTTGCCTCACTAGTGCCATGGTTAGGGACATCTCTGATCGGGTCCAAGGCATCCTGAAAAGGGAGAGGTGTGCAGCCAGAAGTTATGGTACATATTGGTATCAATGACATAGGTCGAAAAAGGGATGAGGTCCTGAAGAAGGAATACAGGGAGCAAGGTAGGAAGCTGAAAGACAGGACATCTCAATAGTAGTAATCTCAGGATTGCTGCTTGTGCCACATGCCAATGAGGTTAAGAATAGGATGATATGGCGGATGAATGCATGGCTAGTGCAGGTGATAGGGGTTCAGATTTCTGGATCCTTGAAATCTCTTCTGGGGAAGGTACAATCTATACAAAAAAGGACAGGTTGAATTGGAAGGGGACCAATACCCTGGTGGAGAGTTTGCTAAAGGTATTGGGGAGGGATTAAACTAGTTTGGTATGGGTGGAAAACAGAATGATATGGCAGAGAAAAGAGCAGATGGTGAAAAGGTTGATGCAATGTGTGGTGAGATGCTGAGGAAGGACAGGCAGTGAAAAGAACATAAATGCAATCAGTTGGAGTGTTTGAAATGTGTTAATTTCAATGCTATAAGTATTAGGACCCATCCAGCGCAGCTGGATCTTCAGCAGCGTGGACTCGATGCTGTCGACCTCTGCCATCTCGAGTACTTCGACGTTAGGGATGTAAGCGCTCCAATGGATGTTGAGGATGGAGCGGAGACAACGCTGGTGGAAGCGTTCTAGGAGCCGTAGGTGGTGCCGGTAGAGGACCCATGATTCGGAGCCGAACAGGAGTGTGGGTATGACAACGGCTCTGTATACGCTTATCTTTGTGAGGTTTTTCAGTTGGTTGTTTTTCCAGACTCTTTTGTGTAGTCTTCCAAAGGCGCTATTTGCCTTGGCGAGTCTGTTGTCTATCTCATTGTCGATCCTTGCATCTGATGAAATGGTGCAGCCGAGATAGGTAAACTGGTTGACCGTTTTGAGTTTTGTGTGCCCGATGGAGATGTGGGGGGGCTGGTAATCATGGTGGGGAGCTGGCTGATGGAGGACCTCAGTTTTCTTCAGGCTGACTTCCAGGCCAAACATTTTGGCAGTTTCCGCAAAGCAGGACGTCAAGCGCTGAAGAGCTGGCTCTGAATGGGCAACTAAAGCGGCATCGTCTGCAAAGAGTAGTTCACGGACAAGTTTCTCTTGTGTCTTGGTGTGAGCTTGCAGGCGCCTCAGATTGAAGAGACTGCCATCCGTGCGGTACCGGATGTAAACAGCGTCTTCATTGTTGGGGTCTTTCATGGCTTGGTTCAGCATCATGCTGAAGAAGATTGAAAAGAGGGTTGGTGCCAGAACACAGCCTTGCTTCACGCCATTGTTAATGGAGAAGGTTTCAGAGAGCTCATTGCTGTATCTGACCCGACCTTGTTGGTTTTCGTGCAGTTGGATAATCATGTTGAGGAACTTTGGGGGACATCCGATGCGCTCTAGTATTTGTATCACGTCTCCAGAATGGAGGACCATCGCCTTCCCAAGATCGTGTTATATGGCGAGCTCTCCACTGGCCACCGTGACAGAGGTGCACCAAAGAAAAGGTACAAGGACTGCCTAAAGAAATCTCTTGGTGCCTGCCACATTGACCACCGCCAGTGGGCTGATATCGCCTCAAACCGTGCATCTTGGCGCCTCACAGTTTGGCGGGCAGCAACCTCCTTTGAAGAAGACCGCAGAGCCTACCTCACTGACAAAAGGCAAAGGAGGAAAAACCCAACACCCAACCCCAACCAACCAATTTTCCCCTGCAACCGCTGCAATCGTGTCTGCCTGTCCCGCATCGGACTTGTCAGCCACAAACGAGCCTGCAGCTGACGTGGACTTTTTACCCCCTCCATAAATCTTCATGCGCGAAGCCAAGCCAAAGAAAAAAGAAGTATTAGGAATAAGGGATATGAATGTAGAGCATGGATCGGTACGTGGAATTACGATGTTGTGGCCATTACAAAGATTTGGGTGACACAAGAACAGGAGTATTACCAAGCAGGGATAGTATCACCACTGCAGAAAGGGAGGATATTGTAGAGTGGTTGTCTATTGTATTACTGTGGGTGGAAGTCAGAAGCATGAAGGGAGCGATCAATCTATTGGGAGTAGTCTATAGACCCCTAAATAGCCCTTGTGACATTGAGGAGCAGATAAATAGGCAGATTGTAGAATGGCGCAAAAACATCAAGGTTTTTGTTATGGAAGACCTCAACTTCCCTAATAATGACTGGAACTACAAGACTGCAAGAGGGAGAGATGGGGCAGAAATTGTCAGGGGTGTCCAAGAAGGATCCCTGACACAGAATATGGACAATCCAATGAGAGGAGAAGGAGAGACAATACTGTATCTAATATTGGGTAACAAGCCTGGTAAGATGACAGAGCTTTTGGTGGGGGAGTGTTTTGATGAGAGTGACCACAACTCCCTGACTGTTAGCACAGCTATGGACAAAGATAGGAGTAGACAAAATGGTAAAGTGTATCATTGGGGAAGTACTAATTTTGAGGGATTAGGCAGGAACTGGGAACAGTAAATTGGGAAAACACACCAAAATGCTCGAGCAACTCAGTCTATCTTTTCAGCATCCATAAAAAAGCAAAGATATATTGCTGACATTTCAGGCCTGAGCCCTTCTTCAAGGAATGGGCATTCTGCTAATTCCTTGAAGAAGTGTTCAGGCCCAAAACGTTGCCGATATATCTTTGCTTTTTATGATTGCTGAAAAGATCAGCTGAGTTCCGCCAGCCCTTCATTTGTTTTTACTACAATCACAACATCTGCAGACATTTGTGTTTCACTCAGAGTAAATTTGGAAAGATGTCCCTGGGAAAAAGCACAGAAGTAAAGTGGACGATGTTTAAACACCATAGGCACAGGATTCTGGATAGGTTTTCCCACTGAGGTAGGGAAAAGATGTTAGGACCAGTCCTTCTTGAGGGCTCAGTAGTGGAGAGGGTCAAGAACTTAATATTCCTAGGCTGTCAACATCTCCATAGATCTGTCCTGGAGCCACCATTTCAATGCAATCTCAAGAAAGCTCGCCAGCAGCTATACTTTGTGAGGTGTTTGGGTAGATTCAGGATATCACTTAAGACTCTCGAAAATTTCTATAGGTGTACTGTGGAGAACATTGTGGCTGGTTGCATCACTGTTGGTACGGAGATGCCAATGCTCGGGAAAATAAAAAACTCCAGACGGTTGTTAATTTGGCCTGCAACTTCACGGGTACCAGATTTCACTCTGTCGAGGACATCTACAATCAGCCTCCATCCTCAAGGACCCCCACCACCCAAGGCCATGCCCTTTTCACTCTGCTACCATCAGGAAAATGTACAGGAGCTGAAAGACGAGCACTCAGGGCCCAAGGAAAGTTTCTTCCTCGCTGCCATCAGATTCCTGAATGATCAATGAACCTAAGACACTGCCTTTCTTTGACTTTTCATGCAGTATTTTTATTTATTTTTGTAAGGTGGTTTATATGAATGTTTGCACTATGAGGCTACTACAAAACAATGAATTTCACGACTTGTTCGTGACAATAAATTTTGATTCTGAAAAAGGATAAGGGATCCTTATCCCTTTGACAAAAGAGTTAGGACAACTAGATAAGAGGAAGAAGGTAGCATACATAAGGTTTAGGAAGCAAAAAACAGGAAGGGTTCATGAGAATTATGTGGTAGTCAGAAAGGGATACAAGAAAGGACTGAAGAAAGCTGGAAGGGGGCATGAGAATGCCTTGGAAAGAAAAATTAAGGAAAACCCAAAGATGTTCTATGCATACATAGAGAACAGAAGGATTACTAGAGTGAAGGTAAGGCTGCTTAAGGAGGGAGAAGAGGTAGGGGAGGTGCTACATGAATATTTTGTTTCTGTGTTCATTAGAGAGAGAGGACCTTAGACAATGTGAGGTCAATATCGAACAAGCTTATATGCTGTAACAAATTGAGGCTAAGAAAGAAGTCCATGATCTTAAAAACATTAGGATCGGTAAATCCCTGGGACCAGACAAGATATACCCCAGGTTACTAAAGGAAGTGAGGGAAGAGATTGCTGGGGCTTTGATAATGATCGTTGCGTCCTCCCTGACCACAGGGGAGGTACTGGAGGATTTGAGAATGACAAATGTAGTCCCCTTGTTTAATAAATGGTAAGGAGGAGAACCCTGGGAATTGTAGAACAATGAGTTTTAGTCAGTGGTGTCCAAACTATTAAAGAGGATTCTTCGGGGCAAGATTTACAAACATTGTGATGAGCAGAGCCAGCTCAGGAATAGTTGTGCCTCATGAGTCTAATTCAGTTTTTTAAGGAAGTAAGAAAAGAAATTGATGAAGGTAAAATGGTAGATGTGGTCTATACAGAAAGTCATGAGGCATGGGATCCACAAAACCTTGGTTGTGCAGATTCAACTTTGTCTTGCCTGCTAAAAGCAGAGAGTAGTAGGAAATGAAAAGTATTCTGCCTGGAGGTCAGTGACAAATGGTGTTCCCCAGGAATCTGTTCTTTTAATAAACAACCTGGACAAAAAATTGGAGGGATGGGTCAGTAAGTTTGTAGATGACATGAATGTTAGCAGTGTGGTGGACAGTGTAGAAGGTTGCCATAGGTTACAACAGGATATAGACAGGATGCAGAGTTGGGCAGAGAAGTGGCAGATGGGAGTTCAATCTAGATAACTGTGGAGTGGTGTATTTTTGAAGGTTAAACTTGAAGGTGGAGTATATGGTTAATGACAGAATTCTTAATAGTGCGGAAAAACAGAGGGTCCTTTGGGTCCAAATCCATAGATCTCACTCAAGGTTGTTGCACAGGTTGATAGACTGATTAAGAAGGCTGATGGTATGCTGGCTTTCATTGGTAAGGGGATTGCATTCAAGAGTTGTGAAATAATGTTGCAGCTCTATAAAACTCTGGTTAGACCACACGTGGAATATAGCATTCAGTTCTGGTCGCCTGATTAGAGGAAGGATGTGAAAACTTTAAAGAGGATGCAGAGGAGATTTACTAGGATATTGCCCAAATTGAAAAAATAATCTTATAAGGTAAGGTTAACAGAGCCAGGACTTTTTTCTTTGGAGCCAAGAAGTATGAGAGATGACTTAATAAAGGTTTACAAGATTATGAGAGGCATAGATAGGATAGACATCCAGTACCTTTTTCCCAGGGCGACAGTAGCAAACATCAGAGGACATCTGAACAAGGTGAGGGGAGGAAAGTTGAAGGTAGATGTCAGGGATTTTTTTTTTTTAAAACACAGAAAAAAATGGTTGACTGGAATGCATTGCCAGGGCTAATCTTCATGTCATCTGAAAACTTACTGGTACAATAGGGATATTTAAAAGGCACATGGATGGAAGAAAAATAGAGGATTATGGGTGTGAGGTAGGTAAAGGATTAAATTGTTGATCGTGGGCCAAAGGGCCTATGCTGTGCTATAATGTTCTTTGTTCTATATGTAAAAAAGGCCCCAGAATATGTGGCAAACATGAACATCCCAACTATGTGGTTACCTTTAAAGAAAGATTGCACTCACTGTCCCCCCTGAGAATGTGCTGAGAGGGGACAGGCAGTCTTGCAGCAGCAAGGACTTCATGATGGATATGGCATCAAGTGTGAGGTGTGAAGAGGAAGGTCCGCCTATAAAACCTCTGAAGAAACCATTATTTGCATTGATTCCACAGTTAAGACTGCTGCCCACACCCCTAGTGTTCCAGGTTCAGTCCTCACTCAGGCATTGTCTGTGTCTAGTTCACAGTCTCCCTATAACTGCACGGGGCTTTCCCCCAAGTACTCTGATGTACACCTGCTATAAATTACTCCCTTCTGTTAGTAGGTGATTGGAGAATTTGACGTGTTGATGGGCATGATTGGTGAGGAATATGATTGATGGGTAAACTTCGAGGTCAGCCATAGCCTTGACTGCGTATAGAGCTCTTTCTACAGCATAGAACCATAAGAAAAAAAAGAACACTTGAAAATATTAAAGTAAACTCAAATACAACTTCAAAATGAAAATACCAACACCTGCTACAGCCTCGTGCAGCTAATCTCCTCCATTTAAGTCAATAGAAAAGCTGTGCCTTTGCCAGATTTAACCTGCCAGAAGCTGTTGTTTGTGCTAATTCTCAAACATTTATCAGGCACTCGTCCCAACTGGTTACTCCAGGGGGAATCCAACATCAGAGTGCAGTTGTGAAAGATACCACGACAGCTGACATCAACCATGGGACTTCCACGTTGATGTTCAGTGAAGCAGACAAGCAACAAAACAATAATGTAAGATGACATTCAATTTCTTTTTCCTTCTTTTATTTATTGATAGGATGGCAATGGAGTGGGTTAGAATTTTCAGCACATTGAGGCAACTGTGGGAAAGGCACACCAATGCTTCTCTATTGAAGAAGTCTGAGGAGATTTGGCAAGTCGTCAAATACTTCATCAGACTTCTACAGGTGACTTGTTACATTACAGCCTGGTTTGGAAACTAGAGTGCCTGGGAAGGGTGCAGAAAATGACAGCCGAACCCAGTCCATCATGGACACTAATCTCCCATCCATTGATAATATCTATGTGAGGAGCTGCTTCAAGAAGGCATAAAGGATATTCATCATACTAATCGCAATCTCTTCTCACTGCTCCCTTCAGTCAGAGGTCCAATCTGAACTCCAACACCTCTAGGTTCAAAAACAGTTTTTACTTAACAGCTATCAAGCTCTTAAACTTTCCTGTACTTCCCTAACTCTAAGCATAAACTATACCGGGTGTCTCTGCACGAGGAGAATTCAACAGTACCGATGTGAATTCTTGCAGAAGCTGGCGACCCTGTGATATCTGTCTCTGATGCCAACTTCAGGACATCTTTTAAGGAGTGTGAATCCTTGCAAAGTGCCAGGCTCTGATGCCGTACCTGGCAGTGTACTGCAAATCTGTACCAATCAACTAGCTGCAGTGTTCACAGACACCTTCAACCTCTCATTGCTGCAGTCAGAGGTTCCCACCTGCTTCAAAAGGGCATCAATCATCCAGGTGCCCAAGATGAGTAGTGTGAGCTGCCTCAATGACTATCACCCTGTAGCTCTCACATCTAGTGTGATAAAATGCATTGAGAGATTGGGCATGGCCAAAATTAACTTGTACCTCAGTAAAGACCTCGACCCACATTAATTCGTCTACCACCATAATGTATCTTTGTCTTTGCTACATAAAGGATACTGTTTGACCTGCTGAGCTTCTCTAGCATTTTGTGTTTTTACTACTACCGTAATTGCTTCACAGCAGATGGAATCTCACTGGCTCTCCATGCTCACTTTTCAACATCATCATCCCCTTAGTACAAAACTTGGGCCTCTGCACCTTCCTCTCTACTGGATCCTTGATTTCCTCATCAGACGACCATAGTTAATTAGTAAAAATGTCTCCCCTCACTGACGATCATTGCTGCAGTCGCATTTCAAGGATGTGTGTTTAGCCACTATTCTACTCTCTCTACATCCATGACTGTGGCTAAGCACAATCCAAATGCTATCTATAAATTTGCCGATGATACCACGGTCATCAGCAGAATCACAGGTGGGAATGAGGAAGCATATAAGAGTGAGATAGATCAGCTAGTTGAGTGGGGTCACAATGACAACCTTGCACTAAAGAATTGATTGTGGACTTCATGAAGGGGAAACCAGGAGAACACAAACCAGTCCTCATTGAGGGGTTAGCAATGGAAAGGGTAAGGACTTCGAATTCCTGGATGTCAACATCTCAGAAGATCTATCCTGGGACCATCATGTCAATGCAATCAAGAAGAAGGCTGGCCAGTGGCTATACTTCATAAGGAGCTTGATGAGATTTGGAATGTCACCAAAGACTTGAAAATTTCCACAGGTGTACCGTGGGAACCACTCTGACTGGGCGTATCGCTGACTTGTATGGAGGAGCCATTGCAGGGAGCTGTCATGGGCCTTAATTTTCTTTTAATTAAGGACATCTACAAGAGGCGGTGTCTTAAGAAAGCAGCCTCTATCATCAAGAACCCTCATCACCAGACCATGTCCTCTTCTCCCTGCTACCATCAGGAAGGAGGTACAAAAGCCTGAAGACGAACACCCAATAGTATAAAAACAGCTTCTTCCCTTCCGCCATCAAATTTAAAAAAAATGTAGACATACAGCAGGTAACAGACCCTTTTGGCCCATGAGCCCATACCGCCCAATTACACCCAATAGATTAACAATACCTGGTAAGTCCTGAACGGTGGGAGGAAACCAGAGTCCCTGGAGAAAACCCACAGAGACACGGGAAAACGTACAAACTCCTTAATGACAGTGTGAGATTTGAACCCGGGTCCTGATCACTGGCCCTGTAACAGCATTGCACTAACTGCTATGCCAACTATGGTGCCCATTTCTGAATGGACAATAAACTACAGACACAACCTCACTTTTTCTTTTCCTTTGCACTCATTTATTTTTTAAAATGTAATTTATTGCAATTTTTGCACCTGTGATGTTGCCACAAAAGAACAAATTTTGTGACATGTTCATGACAATACATTCTGTTTCTGATTCTGAACATCAACTGAGAATAGTTATCTATCCCTTAAAATTATTATCAACTTGTTTTTGTTTTGGTATGTCATGGTAATTAATTTTTTTTAACCATTGTAGTTGTGCATCTTATGTATTGCTTTAGCTGCAGCAATTTTGATGCATCTATACATTGCACTTGTGCGTTTGACAATAAACTGACAATAAACTCATCATAATGTGGCATACAAACACACCTGGAAAGAGGAAGGTAACCAAAGACCATTTTTATGAACATGAGAGGAGACTGCAATTGAGGTGTTGGCCAACAACCTGTGTAGCAGAAGAAATTTCAAGATGACTTTACTGTCATGTAATAAAACAGAAAATGTGATATTACACAAAATTTCCTTTAGTCTACCGTAAGGCAGTCAAGGATTCGCTGTCAGCAGAAATTTCCCAGCACCCCTTACATCCAAAGAAAGAGACGCAAGAGAGTCCACCCAGAGTCACTGATTGTCCTTCGCTTCCAGTGCTCCCACTGCCTCCTCATCCACACAGCCTTCAGTCCAAAATCATCCGCAAACCGAGCTCCAGATGCACACCTCTGACACGGTCAGGAAGCCTCGAGCACCATCTCATCCTCGTACCCTTCAGCCAGTCGCCATCAGCCTGCAACCTTATGTTCCTTGCCTCGAATCATCAACAGCCTGCTGCCTGTGCGTTCTTCATCTTCAGAGCTCCTCACTGGTCTACTGCCATGGCCACTGTCCTGTGAGCCATCTCCTCTGCTTCTCCTTCTCAAACAGGGTGTGGTCTCCACGTTTTCTGGTGCCCTGTACCAGACCTCTGCTTCCTTGGAGCCTGCAATGCCTCTTGGCTGCTGCCGATAATAGGCATCGCCATCATGGGCTCAGACCCCTCTACCCAGGTCAAGGTAACGTAGCACCATCAATCACAATTTTAATATAAACGGAACAACCTTCTCCAGAGCTTAGTATATACCTCCCTCATCTAGGATGGTCACTTGGGCAATGTTTTTGTGGAAGATTCAGAAGAAATAAGCTTAGATGTACACAATTGGTGAAGAATCAGGGTGCAAAGTTTAAGTTATGTCTTTATGTTTATTTACTTTTAATGCAAATATAAAATGGAATGTACAGGAACATAGCCCTTACAGTTTCAGATTCGAACAAGAGCCACTGGCATTTGTAACAGAGGCGCATTAATCACTAATCTAACTGTGCGGCCTTCGAATACCAGATCCTGAAAAGTGGAGGCATCACCTCAGGATTTGGGGGACCTTCTCTGCTGAATAGTATGGGTAAATCCTAACTGATCAAGGCATCTAAAAATTTGAGAAAGTTAAATCCATCTATTCAGTAAATCATCCTGGTGACTGATTGGATCCCATTGTAGTCAGTGCTTGAATTTTCTCACAGGAGTGTTGAAACTCATGGTTTCTTGCGTTCTTAGTTGTTAAGAAACAAGCCATGTGCGTTATTTGGCAGTCAAAGATCTATAGGGTGAATGACTATATTATTATAAATACATTACTGGAAGCTTCCTGGCAGCCTGCAAGATGCACTACAAGACAATTAGTCTGATCCTTCATGTTTCATATAACTCGCAATGAACGACTGCATTAAGTGTTGATAATCCTACAGAACCAGTGGAACCCAGACTCCTCCTCATCCAATCTTTCCTGTGACAAAAGAATGAAATGTTGTTATTCTTCAGTCTCAGCTCTGAAGGAATGTTCTCTATCGAGATAAATATTGTAGCGGCCTGCTAACTGCAGTGCTACTGAAATGAAGCACGTCCAAAGGTGAACCATTAACTGACTTCAATTGATTCTTTCGCACTGCTTTTAGTGAATGACCCACTTCCTGTCTTGGGCATGCTAGTTTATGGGAGTGACGTCAGTGCCTTGCAGAGTCACTGCGACGTGCAACCAGGACGTGGCGACATCTCCCAGGCAACATGTGTCGCTAAACATGGGCTTCTCCTGAGAAGGGAATGGGGGCCCGTGCCTTTTTGCACCAATTGACTGGGGTGGCAATTTGGCCTGTCTGACTGTGTAGTCGCTCGACAATATCACCTGTGCTGGTCTTAAAGTTTGCAAGAACTTAGCAGGGAAGTCTTAATGTGAGCTTGAACACCACAGGCAGAACAGGTCTGGCTTTGCTGCAATGTGTCAGTTTTCCAGCTACAAGGAGATTATTCTTGGGATCACTTCCTTGGCAACGCAACCCCTTCAAGCATGGGATAGGTGAATACATAAACCCTCCTCTCCATCTTTCTTGGAATAACTAGTGCTGCTCTAGCCACCTCATAGTTTGCTTCCTTTCCTCATGTGGACCCAGGTGAAGCTAAGTAAAATATCCATATCCTAATATCTTCTTTATGCCTGGTGATTTCTCACTAATAAGATTTAGAAGCATGTTACTAATTCTTCTTAAAATATCTTTTCAGATTCCCTTTTCAACATTATAATTCAATCTGCCTCTACCTGGCCGTCCTTTCCACACCCTAACTATTTATTGTTTCTCACAATGGCTTTGATTCTTTTGTCATGAGTTTTTATTTTTCATATTTCTTTAGATGTAGGAGAAGAATTGGGCTCTTCAACATACTGAGTATTGAAAAGAGTCTGCTTCACTATTCAAATCATGGCTGATGTACTTTTCCTTTCATCCTCACCTATACTTCCTTCTTCCCATAATCTTTGACACATTTACTCATCAAGAACACAATGACCTCTGCTTTAAAGGTACCTAATGATTTGGCTCCAGAGCCATCTGTGACAACAAATTCCACAGATTCAGCACCCTCTGGTTGAATAAATATCTCCTCATTTCTGTTCAGAAGGGTCGTCCTTTTATTTTGAGGCTGTGCCCACTGCTTCTACACTCTCCCATTACTGGAAACTGGAATAACCACAGAGCACAAAAATGAAGATCCTCAGTCCTGGAATAACTTTAATAAACCTCTTCTGCAGTGTCTCCAAAGCCTTTCAACTTTTCTAAAAAGCATATTGCCCAGAAGTGGACACAATATTTCAATTGTGGCCAAACAGTGTTTTTTAAAGATTCACCAATCCTTTCTTGCTTTTGTTCTTGAATGCTTTGTTAACCACTTTCTCAACCTGTTCTTTCACTTAAACTATGCATATTTAACTATACATCTTGCTCTTCTTGTACCTCTTTTAGAATTGTGCCCTTGGGTTGGTATTGGGCCTTCTCATTCTTACTGCCTGAAGGTAAAACTTCACATCTCTCAGCAGCACTTTTCACTCACCACCTATCTCCATTTCATGCCATCTGCAAGTTTGGAAATTGCATTCTGTACACCCATGCCCAAATCGTTCACACCTATAATAGGAAAAGCAGTGAGGTTCCCCAACAGAAAGGTTAAACTGATTAGATTGTACTACTGGATTTACCCCTGCATCATTTCTTTGAACAAGGGTGAAATATTTGCATTTTTCAGTCCTCCTGTAGTATCCAGGAAGATTGCAGATAAAATCACCACAATTTCCCCTATTGCTTACTTCAGAAACTATCTGGGCAGTTGACTTTTCCACTTTAAGTGCAGCAAACTGTTCTAGTACCTCCTCTTAAACAATTCTTCAACCAATCAGAATCTCAAATACAAGTAATTATTTTTCTGATATTCGAGCAACAACAACTTCTTTGGTGAAGGCTGATGTAAACTCTTGAGAATCTTAGTCAAAGACCTCTGCTCCAAGGTCTTGCCTTCATTGATCAGGGCATTGAACAGAGGAGTTTGAAATGTCATGTTACAGATGTACAAGACATTAGTTAGACTATATTTGGAAATACTGTGTGCTGCTGTAGTTGTGTAGCAACAGGATGAGTGTCATTAAACTGGAAAAGACGGAAAATAGATTCATGAGGATGTAGGGCTTGGAGTTGCAAGGAGTTGCTGGACAGGCTGGGACGTTTGTGTCGAAGTCTAAGGTGGGACTTGATAGAAGTTTAAAAAAATCATGAGTCATATAGATATGGTGACTAGCCGCATACCTATCCCCAGCGAGGAAATTCTTAAAACTCAAGGTCGTAGGTTTAAGATGAGAGGGGAAAATTTTAAAAAAATGAGCTGAGGGACAATATTTTCCACAAAGGGTCTTGGATATATGGAATAAGCTGCCAGAGGATGTGGCAAAGGTCAGCAAAATCATGACGTTTAAAATATATTTGGATAGGCACATGGATAGGACAGGATTAGAGGAACATCACAAAGCATTAGCAAGTGGGACTAGCTCTGATAGGTAATTTGATCAATACAGTCAGGTCAGGGCAAAGGGCCTGTTTCTCTGCTCTATGGGTTTTTGAGAATAATGTTAATTTTTCCAGATATTTTGGTTGTCTACTTAGCTCAACAACCTGCCTTTAGTTTTTTTTTTGCATTCCCTTCCAGCCTTCACCATATTCCCTCTATCACTGTTTACATTTTCCTCTTTACTTCCAGGTCAGTATTTTGGAAGCTGCTGTGAGCTTTCCCAAGCTCATCAGCATTTCCTTTCTTGCTCATTTCTGTTCCTGGCCCAAAAAGGAAGGCATATTGCTGGACTTGGTTCTGAGAAATTAGCCAGAACCACTGTTTATTTTCCAGATGTACCAGTGGGCAAACACTCAGGATCATGATTGAAAACATTTAGAGTCTAGATCATAATATCATAAGTTTACAAAGGCAGTGACAAAAGATATGGACCACTCCAAGGTGACATTCAATCACTCAGGGAAACCTGACATTAATTTCCTCATTTATCTCCTCCGAATGTACCCAAACCTTCTCTATTGTTCAATTACAGACTTGCTAACCAAACCTTGGTTCCAGTTTATCTGGGCTAGATCTATTCTCTTCCCATGAAATTGGCCTTCTCTGTGAAGCAGGTAGGGACTTCAGAGCATAGCAGCGAAAGTTTGCAAATGTCTGAAAAATGTCCAGCCACTTGGTCTGCTCATGTTGTAAGGATGCAGCCAGGTACACCATGTGGATTATCCTCTTTCTGAAGATTCATTCTCCTGAAGGTTCTTTTCACGACAGCCTCAGAAACTGAGAGCACAGAGTCAGTAGGGGCTGTGAGGACGCGCATCATTTGAAGTGAGCATAGACGGCATTGAGTTTGTCTGGCAGAGATGTATATATTGAAGGTAAATATTTATAAATTTTTCCATACCTTGATGAAGGGCTCAAGCCTGAAATGTTGGTTATGTATCTTTACGATATAAAGTATGTTGTTCTGACCTGCTGAGTTTCTCCAGCATTGTGTTTTTCTCAATGGCTCTTGTACCTCCCCTTACTTCCCTAATCATAAACTAGTCTGGCACCACAGAAAAGTCTTCTCTACACTATTGAAATGCTAATTTTTTTCCCCTTTTGCACTAACTGTAACTGTGAATATTTATTATCTATAGTTTATTTTTATTATCACTTTTCTCTACTAGGTTAATTTAATGCATCCTATTACAACTGTGCTTTTACCAAATACTGGTTCAGATGCAGCAAGTAAGAATTTTAGTGCATAGTCCTTATGTGTATGACATATCAGTAAGTGAGTGAACCACCAGGCTCAGGAACAGTTGCTACCCCTCCACCATCAGACTCCTAAACAATTTAAGGATTTTTACTTTGCACATTATTTATATATTAATTTTCTTGTATTGCACACTTTGTTTTCACTTCCTTCTTGTTTACATTTCTCTCTTTTGTATACATAATTTTTCTTGAGTACAATTTTTTTGTGTTACCCGCTGGAAAAGAATCTCAGGGTTTTATGTCAGGTCGTGAATGTACAGTGAAAATAAAGCTGAACTTTGAGTTTTTGAATTTAGATAATTCAGTCAAGACTCAGTTTTAATGGACCCCTAAAGTTAGAAGTGCTGTTTAATTTTACACATATAATTGAGTATCACTTATAGATTTTCCTGGTTATAGTCTGATTTTTGTTTAGAGATTGATCTGTTAAGATTCTCTCCCTCGTGCACTCAGAACAAGGCTTTCAATTCTTTTTAATATTTGCCAAACCTTCCTGAAACCGGAGCAACATGGTCTCTCTGCCAATTGTGTGAATAAACCTGACAATGACTCATTAACCAAATCATCCTTCTGCTACAGCAGATTGAGAACATACCAGCAACAGATTATCAACACATTTTAACGTGCATCAATAGTTCAGTCCTGGAATTAAAGGCATTATGTCATCCGGTTGTGGGGATGAAGTGTGATATTGGTAACCATTCACAACAGCCTAAGATGCTACTATGGTAACAGCATCGGCTTAGCATCTTAAAAAAAATGTCAGTCAAAATTCATGCCCTTCTGAAACTCCTTGCTGGCAAAATCAAATCAATTATTTCAGAAGAATCTTATAGAAGTATTTTGCCTCTATTAAAAAAAATGCAGATGTCCAATATATTGGAGCTGAGAGTTTAAAATGTGTGTTGGGGCACTCTCCTGCACCTAAACAGTTGAAATATTCAATATCAAAAGTTGCAACATATGGTGGATCAGACAAAAATTGGCAAAATCTATCCAGTTGTTATAGGCGCAGTTTTGACAGTCTGCAGTTTTATATTATGTGATACCCAATTTATCAAATATCAGTTTATACTTTGAGCAAAGATATAGGTGGAAAGAAAACCAATTGTATTATTATGGAGCAGCAGCAAAATCTAATGTTTAAATCTTTATCTGTGATTTCTTTTAGCATGTAGAGGTTGCACTGAGGTTCACTAGCCCTTTGTCTTCACTTCTCCAGACAATAAGGAAAAGATTATGTGCAATAATGTGGACTCCCTTTGGTTCTGCCAGTGTCAGGAAGCTTAACTGTAAGCCTGCTGCTACTGACAACCAACACAAACATGCAACTCTTATCTGCTTACAAAGCTACAAATGCACATTGACATCAGAGAGCAATGCTGTACAATTACACATGACTCATCTTATTAGTCAACATTTCACTTCAAAATTATTTTCTAACTGGGATGCACTGAATTTAATTTGTATTCTTAATTATATGGCTTTAATGAAGGGTATTTATTTAAAAATATGTAAAATTGAACAACAGCACATAATTACATAATTCACTGGACTTAATTTGAGCCTTAGGACTTGATCATTAATGTCTCAGAATGCTGCTTTTCAAGTGGATGGTGAAAATGTTACCCTAATCATTTTGTTTTTAATAATAATTTATCCCTCTTTCTAATGTACTTAGATTTGGAAACAAAGTATTTTGAAATTATTGAAATGGTCATGTAGAAGTATAATTCTAAAGCAACAAGATGACAAGCCTGGGAAAGAAATTGTAAAGCGTTATTGAGAACCTATAATTAGTTGAAAACCAAAATCTTAGGGAAGGATCAAATATCTGGATTATTCAATTGCGGGTATGACTGACACCTTTTTCCTTGCAATATAACTATAAAATATTTTAATCGATTTTTTATTTACTATTACCTCTTTTTAATTTAATTTAACGTATATAATTGTGGTTGTATTTTTCCTTCACAAAGTATCTGTTCAGCTGCAACAAGAAATATGCGCATTGTACATGTATATGACAACAAACTCTTTATCATTAGTTTTTCCCAAATTTAGGTATCATTTATTTGCATCTGTAAAGGTCAATAGGAAAGATGAGGTGGGGTGGGGGGGGGGGGGGAAAGAGTAGGTTATGGACAATCAAAGAAGTTGCTTTGCCTGGATGGTCTCAAGCTTCTTGCATGTTATTCATCCAGGGAAGAGCAAAGCTGTTCATTCCACTCCTGACTTGTATTCTGTTGTTCAAGTCAAGTCACCTTTATATATCATTCATACCATGCTTGCACGGTAAAGATGAGTTAGCATTTCTCTAAGACCATGGAGCATATGGTATAACTCCGATTATCTGAAATGTTTACGTTGGATAAACATTTTTTTCGGAGAACTGGTCATTTTTTAAAAACAGCACAGTAGCAACAGCAGATCACTTATTTCAATGTTTAAACAACAACAAACAAGAAGGGGAGGCTTTTTAAGCATTAAAATAATGTTTAATTCTCAGCAAAAAAATGCTGGCCACAACACTGCTGCCGATCACTGAAACGTCCCCACTGCTGCTGCTGATTTCTGGAGAGGCTTATCAGACCAGTGGAACATCCACTAACATGTCAGTGGGCTCCGGTCTCCCTGGTCACTGGAGCTCCCGATGGCCGAATTCGAACTCCGCATCCTCCCATAGGCCTAATGCACACTGGGAAGTCTGGTATGCGTGTGTGGTAGTAGGTTGAGGTGGGGGGGGGGGTTCAGAGTCGGCGTCAGGAGCTCCAGTGTGTCAAGGAGGGAGGGAGGAACGGGAATGCCACTGAGCCCAAGGTCCTGCTCCTGCCTGGGAGGCTGCTCTCCTTGATGACACTGGGACAAGGGATTTTTCCCACCCCTTCTGCCTCGGAGAAAGTGGCACACAGTTTGAGAGGGACCGTTTGAGAGAAAAGTCAATAGGGGAAGGTAAAGCAGAAATGGAAAGAGAGGAGAGAGGGAGTTATTTGAAACGAGGACAGTCATCTTTCTAATTTCATGTTGGGTGAATTCTTTTTCAACCAGTGAGGTCAGTTTGGGTCCGAAAAAAATTTCGGATAACTGAGGATTTCTGATTTGTTTTGGAGACCCTCACTTATTCAAAATTTAAAAATTTTTTTGGATAAATTAAGATTTCCGAGAAACTGATTTCAGATAATTGGAGTTGTACTGTATTTACATAAATAGAAGTTAAACACATTGATATTTTAAAATATTAAGACGTATACAGTGTAAGTCCATAGTAACCTATCCACATATGTTCTGGGAATTCAGGAACTGAATGGCTTGGGGCAAAAGAAATTGTTGCCCAATATGGGCGTCAGGACACAAGTGCTACAGAACCTCCTACCAGTTAACATGAGGGGTGTGTGGAGTCCTTCACAATGTTTTTTGCCTTTTGCCTGTATCAAGTGTTGTAGATATCCTTCATTGTAGGAAGAGAGCTTCCAATTATATTTTTTCCCGCTGACTTCACTATCCTCTACAGGGTCTTGTGGTCTAAGGTGGTATAGGTTCCAAACCAGGCAGTGCTGCAGTTGCACAGGATGCTCTCAGTACATCCTCTGTAGAATGTAGCGAGGATGGAGATGAACTTTCCTCAGTCTTCACAGGAAGTAGAGGCACAGCTGGGCCTTTTTTGGCCAAGGAGCTGGTGTTAAGGGACCAGGTGAGATTCTCCTCTAAGAGCACTCCGAGGAAACTGATACTCTTGATCTTGACCTCAAAGGTCGAGCCGTCAGTGGTAGCATGAGATGGGTCTGGTGCCATAAATGACCAAAGATTCCAACCTTCACTGAAGTTTTGAGACTTTTATAGTTTTCCTAGTTTTGATAATTTCACTAGGCCCAACATCTCTGAGCAAAAAATTCATCAGATTTGTGTTTTGTTTATTTGCTGGGTCATTTTTGGCTTACGTAACCTTCTGTTATTCTTGGGAAGGAAGAGAAAATTACTTTTGAAAATGAATTATTCGGTAATGATTTTTTAAATCCATGCTTTAAAAATTACTTACAAATGAAAGACCATAAAGAGTGAAGACTTGCCTAGCCTAAAACATATAAGCCTATTTAAAGTGCAAAATAATGTAATAATGTCTTGGTGATAGGAAGAACTGTTGATATTTCACTGCCAGATTAATTAAGAGATTTCAACATCCTACAACATTACAACCTTGAGTACTCCAAGGAAATCTGAAAAAAATAAAGAACTTAATATCACTGATCTACTTCAACAATGCAGAATAGGTGACAATGCTGGTCTTGGCAGCAGCTCTTCAACTAATCCAATTCCCCAGCATTGACCTATTATTTTGAATAGTTTGATCTCAAGTATGAAGACTCAGTCATAAAGCATGGAAATAGGCCTTCACCCAACTCTCTGGTGTCAGGCAAGTTGGCCACCTCAGCTAGTCTCATTTACCTGTTTTGGCCTTCATACCACCCCTCCCCTCCCCCACCTACCCTTTCCATTTACTATGCAAATCCTGCTCTGCTTTAACTTACTATAATGCATTATTTCACATTTGTGCAAGTTAAATTCTAACTGCTATGCATTGGTCATTTTCTCAGTCGATCTAATTTCTGCTGTAATCATATATTCACTGTCCAAAATACCATCAATTTTGATGTCATCTGCAAACTTTGTCAGGCTCCAAATCGGGCAGCACAGACTCGTGGGCCGAAATGTCCTGTTACCATGATGTATGTCAGGTCTTCTGACACCTTGTCTGTGACTAAAGACAATACAAATAAACAGCAGCCAATCCAGTTGTGGGAGCAAGTTCCTCCTTCATGACTAAGTGCCCTCACTTTAACAGGATATCTATTTTGAACCACAGGCAGCAGGATTTGAATAATGAGACAACTGAAAACAGGGAAGGAGACATGAATCCACAAGCAGAAAGATTGATGGGGAAAGAACAGAAGCTACTTAATGTCTAATTTTTTTTAGACATTCGGCACGGTAACAGGACATTTCGGCCCACGGGTCTGTGCTGCCCAATTTACACCCCATTAACCTACACCTCCAATCGTTTTGACCGGTGGGAAGAAGCCGGAGCCCACAGAGAAAACATGAGGAGACATGGGGAGAATGTACAAACTCCATTCAGACAGCGTGGGATTCAAACCCCGATCTGGTCCCAATCACTGGTGCTGTGAAGGCAATGTGCTAACCGCTACGCCAACCTTGCCGTCTAGACGCAGAAGCTTAGACCACCACGTCCAATTCACATCTCCATGAGCTTCATCTTCTTTACTATCAATTGGGGTGGAACAGTTAGCGTAATGGTTAGAACAATGCTATTACCGTGCCAGCGATCAAGACTAGGGTTTGAATCCTGTGCTATCTGTAAGGAGTTTTTATGTTTTCCCTGTGTCTGTGTGAAAATTCTCGGGGGGGGGGGGGCTCTGTTTTCCCTCACCCTTCAATTGGGGTAATTGGGCGGCACGAGTTCGTGGGCCGAAAGGGCCTCTTACTGTGTTGCATGTCTAAATTTATTTAAAAAAAAGAAAGAAAATCTAAATAAAAGTTATGTTCTCCCTGATGGATTCAGGCCATTTTCCCCTAAATTTAAGACATACAGATATACATACTGCTGATGCTGGAATTGGAGCAACAAACAAGCTAGAGGAAGTCAGCTGGTTGAGCAGCATCAGTGGAAGAAAAAGAATGATCAACATTGCAAATCGGAACCCTTCCTGACTCCATTTTTGTTTTCTATCCCCCATTCATCTCCAGCTATAATTTTATATAATCTTCATTCTCACATTTTTCTTTCTGCTAGCTTTTATTGAAGAAGGAACATGTTGCTTATTATTTTCTATAAAATTTAAGCCGACTTGAACTAACCATTGTAAGAAATGCTTTTGTTTTGTAATAATTAATTTTTATTACTTTCGGATTTTACTCATGAGTTCTTCGGCAAAAAAGCAGTACTGTTATTATTCAATGGAATACTTATCATATGGCTTCATTACCTCTTTGCAAAACGGATTCTCTACCCATGTGTTTGATTTGTTTGAATACAGTTTGAAGTGAAATCACGAGGTCACGAAAGCCGAAACAATATTTAGAGACCATACATAAAGAGAAGAAGGATAAGCCCTTGGATTATTTCAAAACCCTTTAAAATAATTTTGAGAGAAGGCCAACATTCAAACAGGTGATATGGAAATATCACATAAATGAGGAAATGGTCTTCTTATATGATAAGTGAATTGATTGCTAAAAGTGGAAATTGTCAAAACATCACTGAGTCACTTACTTTGCCTTCAGTGTCAAGAACTTAAATGCCAAAGAAACTATTCAGGCACTTCCTTTGAATAATGTCACTGTTTCTAGAATTGATGAGATGGCAAGGGACATTGAAAACCAGTGAGTCATTTAATGATGATATAATAAATTTTCTTTATAATTAGACAAATCTACTTTGCAAGAGATCAACACTCTTCTAATGGCTTTTGCCAGATTCTAGAACAAGCTGACGGAAGAGATATGATTTGCCAGAATAAATAAAACCAATACTAAGGGACTGACTCTTTTTGAAGAAGAATTACATAAATGAGAACAATATCCCATTTGAGAACATGATTGCCTGTGCAACTCAAGGTGCTGCTCAACTCAACTCAAGGTGCTGCTCAACCCAACTCAAGGTGCTGCTCAACTCAACTCAACTCAACTCAAGGTGCTGCTCAACTCAACTCAAGGTGCTGCTCAACTCAACTCAAGGTGCTGCTCAACTCAACTCAAGGTGCTGCTCAACTCAACTCAAGGTGCTGCTCAACTCAACTCAAGGTGCTACTTCAATGATTGGATGCTCATCACGTGCCTGAAAAATGTTATACCTTCATTCAGTCTTTACTGTTCATTGCATCATTCACAGAGAACATTTAGTGGCGAAAAACTTAAGAGGATGTTTAAAGACTGTAAACTTTATAAAATCACATCTCCTTCAAAATAGTGTATTCCTGCAACCATGTGAAAAAATTAACATTTCCAAACACTGCAGACAGGGGTGAGGTGGCTGTCCATAAGAAATTATCTTCGTCATTTAGTGCATTCTGGGACATGATTGTTTCCTTCTGTTGCATAACGAGCATGGAGAAAAACTCATTGTTGCAAAGGCAACATATTTTACCTGGCAGATAACTTATAGACAATTTATTGACAAAATCTTACAGAGTAAACCAATAACCTTATTGATAGTAAGGAAGCCATTATTTCTTTCTTTAAAAAGCTCACAGCTATTAGATCAATATCAGACGTTGGGAATTTTTACAATTTCCAAATCTGAACACGAATTACGTTATATGAAATACCAAAAGCAAAAACACACATAATTGCAGGAAAGATTTCTTTTCTTCTTTGGCTTGGCTTCGCGGACGAAGATTTATGGAGGGGGTAAAAAGTCCACGTCAGCTGCAGGCTCGTTTGTGGCTGACCAGTCCGATGCGGGACAGGCAGACACGATTGCAGCGGTTGCAAGGGAAAATTGGTTGGTTGGGGTTGGGTGTTGGGTTTTTCCTCCTTTGCCTTTTGTCAGTGAGGTGGGCTCTGCGGTCTTCTTCAAAGGAGGCTGCTGCCCGCCAAACTGTGAGGCGCCAAGATGCACGGTTTGAGGCGTTATCAGCCCACTGGCGGTGGTCAATGTGGCAGGCACCAAGAGATTTCTTTAGGCAGTCCTTGTACCTTTTCTTTGGTGCACCTCTGTCACGGTGGCCAGTGGAGAGCTCGCCATATAATACGATCTTGGGAAGGCGATGGTCCTCCATTCTGGAGACGTGACCCATCCAGCGCAGCTGGATCTTCAGCAGCGTGGACTCGATGCTGTCGACCTCTGCCATCTCGAGTACCTCGACGTTAGGGGTGTGAGCGCTCCAATGGATGTTGAGGATGGAGCGGAGACAACGCTGGTGGAAGCGTTCTAGGAGCCGTAGGTGGTGCCGGTAGAGGACCCATGATTCGGAGCCGAACAGGAGTGTGGGTATGACAACGGCTCTGTATACGCTTATCTTTGTGAGGTTTTTCAGTTGGTTGTTTTTCCAGACTCTTTTGTGTAGTCTTCCAAAGGCGCTATTTGCCTTGGCGAGTCTGTTGTCTATCTCATTGTCGATCCTTGCATCCGATGAAATGGTGCAGCCGAGATAGGTAAACTGGTTGACCGTTTTGAGTTTTGTGCGCCCGATGGAGATGTGGGGGGGCTGGTAGTCATGGTGGGGAGCTGGCTGATGGAGGACCTCAGTTTTCTTCAGGCTGACTTCCAGGCCAAACATTTTGGCAGTTTCCGCAAAGCAGGACGTCAAGCGCTGAAGAGCTGGCTCTGAATGGGCAACTAAAGCGGCATCATCTGCAAAGAGTAGTTCACGGACAAGTTTCTCTTGTGTCTTGGTGTGAGCTTGCAGGCGCCTCAGATTGAAGAGACTGCCATCCGTGCGGTACCGGATGTAAACAGCGTCTTCATTGTTGGGGTCTTTCATGGCTTGGTTCAGCATCATGCTGAAGAAGATTGAAAAGAGGCAGGAAAGATTTAATGACCTGTTAAACCTCAATATTCCATATTGGATGTTAGATCTAGTTGAGGAACAACCCACCGATTTTGATACAGAATTTCAAGAGAGATTGATTTATCTTTAAAGTGAAATAATTAACTTTTGTAAACTCAATCAATTTACAAAAAATATTTTTGGGTTAAGAGTTTCCTGCTGAATAAATTTTCAAAATTATGGGACAATTCTGAGATATTTTTCACTGTATTTCCCTCAACAATGTGGATTTAGCAAGGTAGTTTCCTTGACAAAGTCCAGGAACAGGCTTGGTATCATAACAAGTACTGACGTTTGACTATCATTATCCAGTTTGGAGCCTGACACCAAAAATTTTGCCGAGGAACATCTTTATTTTATAAGAATTAGTTTTTAAAGTTGTTTTCATTAGTTCTTACATCCTTGAGTTTATGCTCAAGGTTCCCTAATGATTCATTGTGTACAAATAATTATGCTCCAAGAATCATTTAAAATTTTTCTTTCATATGTATGTTCATGTTTTTTTCTTTTTTATCTGTTCAATAAGAATGATTTCCTATTTGTCTGTTTGTTTTGGATTCACAAACCACGGTTGTTACACTCACCTTATGTAACAAAATGTTTTTAATGCATTGGTAGGTGAGAAATAGGGAAGAAAAAAATGAAACTTGATTGTTTCAGAGGGAAGGAGGCCCATAAACTTTGAGCAGAATCTTAAGGGGGCCAGAGTCAACAAAAAGTTGAGAATAGCTGATGTATCCCATGGTATTCCTTGATTCAGGCCAGGTACACGGCCTCTGGGCAATGTCAATAAAAAAAGTTTCTTATTACACAGATGGAGACAAGTAAATTATTATATTATGGCACAGAAAGGATACACAGCTACATGAGAAAATACTAAAGTTTAATTTTTAAATGCATTTATATTCAGTTTCATTTGAAATTAACACATAAGTAAATATTATTCAACTCCTTTCAAAAACACAACATGGACTACAATTTGAAACAGCATAAGGAAGCTGGGCCAATTTATGGGAAACTGGGAAAACTCAACTGGTTGTTCATGAATTCAGTGAGTGTAGCAGAAAGATTCTTGAAACCAACATCCATTTCTTTTATTGCAATGATAAAGATGAGGTTATATTGTGTGCTATTATGGTCATCACAGAGTCTGTTTGAGGATGGAGTAAAAGATAACAGTTGGAACACTACAAAAGATAGTAAATTATGAGGATCATTTTTTCCATATATACTACAAGTTCCACTGTTGAATTTGGTTCAAGCAGATACAAGGCTTTCAATAGCAAAATGGACTTATTTAAAAGTTAGCCTACAGAGCAGAGATAAACATATAGCATGTTATTAAGAATTGCCATAAATGCAAATCATATCGTTGATTTCAAGAGATAAGGCATATGTTCAGAACAAAACTGGACTCGGGGAGCAAATGGAAAATCTGTGTAATCAACTAAACAATTGGTTTGTCCTGAGTAAAATGAATGCCTCTGTTCAAGATAGAAACAAGAATACAAATAAAATTAATCAACAAATGTGTTATTGACTATAATTAAAACTTCAGATTCCATTCTGTAATTTTCATAATAAATTTTAGTAAATTGTTTCGATTTGAAATTAACACCACAATGAGCAAATATTTTTAACAACCTGCCTAAACCCCTCAAAATAAAAAAAAATCAGTCATGTATTTTACTTTACTAATTTATCAATGCAAGTTTTTTCACCATAATTGTTTGAAAAAGAATGTATTTTAGTTTTATAACACAAGGAACTACAATTTTTTATAACATTACATTTGAGGACATAGAATCCAGAGAAATTTCATAGTCTTTTTGAAGATGCCTGTATATTATGATATTCTTTCGACAAAAATCCACAGGAAGTGAATGCAGACTAATATTAATAATGACCTTTGTTTGATTTTACTTCCTTCAACCTGATTTATATAATTTTATTGGGAACCTGAAGCATATTTCTTGTTCTACAAAAACTCATGGAGCTTCAAAAACCTCTACGCTGCATAACCCCTTTCCCTCAATTCAATACATATTCAGCTCAGATTCTGTATTGGACATTCAATGTATAACAAACAATGTGAATCAATGAGTCAGTGTGAAGACATTATTCTGAGCAAGTTTGAAAAGTTAACAGCCAGCTGAGGGGAAAGGCATAAAAATGGATGAAGGATAAGTTTGATATATACACAAAATGCACTTTAATTTCTTTTGATTTTTATTAATTTATTACAAATAAGAAAGGCGGTCTTTAATTTTTTTTTAAACATTCATCTCCAGAAAATAGTTGTACATCTGTCACTGAAGTGATCCAGAAAACAAAGCAATAATTTTGACTTACCCATGTTATTGAACGTGTAGCTTGGGGAGGGAGAGAAGACTTGGGCTGCAAAATCTTCAAATGACATGATCTCTTTGTGTTGCTGAACTATTGCTTCAACGTATTGAGCTCTTTCTTCATAACTGTGTAATTGGTTAAAGAAGTATCCAAAATACGTGGAGGTGAACATAGTAGAAATCTTTTGAAAGACATGAAAATGCCAGTTCTTACACATGCATCTTTTAAACTGCCAAGCCGCAGAATATTTACACAGTTCCAATAAATTTCTGTTAAAGACTATGCTGTCATCAATATTTTTTTAATCATTCCAAAGGTAAAACAAAATTTAAAAAAATCTCAAACAGAATTTGGAAAACTTTTCATCATCAATGTTAGTTAAACAATACATATAGTAATCATTTTTAATTAACAGACAGTCTCTCATCTAGTATAAGGTATTATTGTATATTTAAATAGAAATAAATAATTCATTCAGTTGAAGGAACAAACTCGTAATAACGACAGATGGTGGAACAAAGATTTACAATTTTTAAATTGCAATCTAATCGCCATTGTGCCCTTCCACAGAGTTTAACAGATTTAAAAACATTCAACAGAATGCGCAGGGAAATAGAACAAGCAAATTAAGTCAGAGCTCAAAGCTCTATTATGGATATTCTTTCATTATATGTGATCACTGTATAAGCAATGCAACCCCCAGGTGCAGAAATGTTTAGACCTAGCCATGCAATTTGAACAGAAATCTCCCTGCAACATGCTGTAAAACTTTGGATCAATCAAACCGATTTAAAATTAATTTAACATAAACACTTTGGAATACATCTCTGCACTGCTGAACAGTTTTCAATTGCTGTGTGCCATAGTTAATAATCAGCACATCCTTATCCTGCCACAAAATATTATTTAAGACTAGGAGCTCTAAGAACAAACAACAAACCCCACGCACGAGATACACTCTTGTCAAAAATCTTGATTACATTATCTGCAATAAAACACCACTGAATTGCTTCCCTATGACCAGGGTAAAACTTGCAACTGCCGCAGTAATCAAAAACCAGTCACCAATAAACTACAAGCGTGACAGAGTTCAACAACCTTCCAGCTGCCCTAATAGGACCCCTGCTTGTAGCTGCTTTTCATAGCACACTATGGAGAGCTTTAATTTTCTTCTTTGTGTAAAGTTTCACACTCCACAAAAGAGGTTGGAAACACAGTTATAAATCACATACAAAAACAAGTAAAATTTCCAAATATCTTTAGCGCCCCTTAAAAAAGTCAAGTTGACTACCAATTTGGGAATCAAAATACAAATGCCTAGAACCACAGCACAAGAATACCTTGAAATGGGAATGCAATTAATTGTTACTATTAGGAGTCGTAGTGTAAAATATTCTTCCCATAAAATTAGATAAACTCCTCTTTCAATATCTTAAAGTTATTCCAGGGTTGGCTTGGAGAGGGTTGGTGTTGCTAATAAAATCAAAGTCGTGTTTCTGGAATAATACCACAATGGAAAGTAACAAGAAAGATTTCAATATGAAAGTGTAAAAAAAGAGTTCTCAAACCTAAAGACTCGTGGAAAGTTGATCAGTGCATTATAATGCTCTTTAAAAGTAAAATTATTTTGTATGCTCACTATTTAGTGTCAGAATTGAAATATGGACCTTGTGAGCTTATTTATTGCAGTCTTAAATTTTGATGACCCCATTTAATGAATAGCCTACTTAATTTGGTAAGACCAGAGGCACACATTTCTGCTAATTCTTTAGGGACCAACTGATGCCATTCGTAAGTCATTAGAAGTCGTCTTTTTTCTGAAATGCATGCAGGCTGTTGCTGGGTCTCTCCATTCCATATTGCCACAGCAAGCTACTGGCCTCGTCAACAGCAGGCTATTGGGCTGGTGTGTCCTTCTGGTGAACAGGCGCTCTGACACTAAGCTGGCACGTGCTGGCGCAGCAGGAGCAGTCTTGGGCGTGACAAATTTTTGAAAGAGCAGAGCTAAAGTTGAGGCCGTGAGCCACCTGAGCCTCAGGCCCTCTATGGGCCTGTCATCGGTTGCCAATTCATTGCTTGGCCAATAGTCTGTAGTCAGCTTCTGCGCTCAGTTTAAACAAGGCAGCAACAATATATAGCTTTTTCAGGCGATGGCTAATAACACCCTGCTGTTTAATGAAAGGCCCTGCATAACTAACACATAAGAATACAATGCAGCACGCAACAGCTAACAAAACAGAGACATTCACTAAATAATGTATGCAAAGACAGTAAGACCAGGGACACCAAATTAACGTAGACCCAAATGATCTAATACAATAGCCAGTTCGCTCATGAAGGCAGGAAGGCGTAATGTGAACCGTGACAACATGCATTCAAGTCTGGAAGAAAAAGTAGGAACAATGATAGCATACAGCATGTATTAGGATTTTGCACAATGTATATTTTAACCTTAAGATGGTCACCACACTGTTTTGTAATATACCATTTTTGTGGTTGATTTATATCTTTGACGAAAATAGTGGGATAGAAAGTTTAATATTCATGTTTACTGATCTTAATGTTTATTTGTGAGACTACAAATTTTAAAATATAAGCTGAATCCAGATAAAGATTGAATGCTTAAGACCATAACTGTTGTTCCTTTTATTAGTAACATTGGTGTAAGTTTCAAAATTTCCAAAATACATGAAAAAGCCATATCAAGGGGGCCTTGGGGAAACATTGGTTAGTCTTTACTTTCTATAGATATTATATGACCTGCTGAGTTTCTCCAGCAAATTTTTGTATTGCTCTCGACCCCCAGCATCTGCAGATTTTCTTGTTTAACTGCAAAGGGCATTGTTATTTATTAGCCTTTAAAATTTCTACAGAAAATGATATTGCAGTGTTTCTGTGGTTCAGCTAACTCTTTCTGCAGCATTGATTAACAGCATGAAACACAAATAGCTTTTTTTAAAAAGAGAAGATAGATCATAGAAGCATAATTAACTGGCTAATGCTCACAATCATAATTAATATATATTTCAGGATGCAGACATTTAGACTATAAATATGAAGAATATTGATGATATTTGATATGCTGACCATCTTTCTTTGATACCTAAATGAATTTTAAATAAACAATAATTATCAAATAATGGATGAAAAAATTCCTTTACAATTCAATTAACTCCTTACGTTGCAGCTCATCGGATAACAAGAATGGAAAAAGCACATCAAGTCTTGTTGTCATAGTAACTGATGTCACTGAAAATGAGTCACTTTGAGCAAGTACATTAGCAAAGATCATAAACACACAGCCATCCAAAAAAAGGCCACCATGAGAAATGCATCTCAAATAATTACCTCAGCAAAGTGAAAAGTACAACTGTGGAAGGCATTAAGAACAGAAATTCTGTCAGGCCTTGTTAAAAATTGAGTTCTCTCACAAAATGAGGGTAGGCAATAAAACAAATTAGGTAAGGACAAAAGGTAAATAAAACCACATGGGCCCTATTATCATAATTGCAGATAAATTCAACATGGTTGCTACTGAGATTGCTTGACTAAATATTGACCTGAGTAAGAACAGACATGATACACCTACACAGGAAAATTGTTTGCTTTAAGCTGAACAGTCTGCAACATTACAAAATATAACAGTGAATAAATTTAACTGAAACAATGCATACTGAAAAGCATTTTTTAAACTGCATATTTGCCCGTTTGCTTCACAGAAAGCTAAAACAATAATATTCTCAAGTTACTGATCCTTATACTTCAAGTAAATTTGAAAAGCAACTCTAAATGAGAACCCAACATTGTACTTATTGTGCAATATAAGATTCTGAATTATGAATCGTATGCAATAACCAGGAAGCACAAGGTTCAATTCCTGTTTTCGATTAAATTGCTACAGCTGATGTGGGGAAAGAATTACTATAAATTGGAGAGGAAGGAAAAAAAAGTAATCAGGACTCATACTTGCTGTGAACTAACAATGGACTCTTGCCTATTCATTACACAAGATGCTAGGTTTTAATCCATTAAGACACAAGAAAGTGATTCTGAAATTGGCAATATTATCGAATTTGCTTGGTTGAAAAACTAAGACATTATTGTGAGCAAGCTTAAAACTATCCAATTTCCACAGAAGTCCTTCTTATACAGGACAATTGAGCCATGATGGGGGATCTCATTTAATGAATGTATCGCTGAATTATAGTTATTTAAATGCAATATATGCCTCTTATCACATCATTAGACATAAAATGTAATCGTACATGCCAGAATTGATATTGTAGATAATATCTACAAATACAATATTTGATATTGTAGATAATACTCAATTTAATCTGACCATTAATTACTGAAATAAAAACAGAAAATCCTGGAAATTTATACAATACTTAAAAAATATTTTATGCATTTTATATTTTCGTTGGATCAAAAAATGATAGTACTTCTAAAGCTGCTGTAATGATTGCACTATCGCTGATGTGGACCCAGGAGAGTGGGCAGTGGAGTCACATCACTGTTCTCAAGGGTTCAATTGCCCAGTCCGAATGCTGGCGGTTCTGCACAGGTGGTGCTTTTAAACTTAAATCCTGCCACCACGATGTGCCCAAGATGACTGTGCCTGTGCTTGGCAGTGGCCATGAGGTGCTGCAGATTCTGGGGGAGCAGCAGATCAGCGCAGGGCACTGGAAACAGGAAGAATAACCCCCTGCTGAGGAGAAGCAGAGGAGACAACAGTACATGATGGGGACCACAGCACTGGACCAGTGGCTGAGGGATCCATGCAGATTGCGGGCGATTTGTGGACAGGAGACTGGCTCATGGGAAACAGGTATCAGAGACAGGATTCGAAAGGGTGCTGAGGGAAAGGAGGGCTCCCAAATGGCCTTGGTCGCTGAAGGCTTCTTGACCATGTCGTAAGTTTGGATCCATAGCTTGGAATGTCAATGGATCGAACAGAAAACTGGAGGTGAGTCTATGCACACTCAGTGAAGAATGTTGCATTTTCTCTAAATAGAATAACAGCAAAATCCAGTGCAACACATTATTGTTATGGGAAATAGAACTTGTAGATCATAGGAACAAGTTCTGTTTATAGCATTCATTGATAAGCTATCAGAGAAAATGAATATTTCCATAAAATATACAGTAAAACCCTAGTATCTGGCACCTATGGGGATTGCTAGATGCCGGATGTGAATTTTCCGGTGAGGCATGCCAATTTTAACTTCCGTATTTTTTACCTATTTACTTTCTGCGATTTTTTTGCTGGTTGCTTGAGGCTGCCGGTTTCTTGAATTCTAGACAAGGATTTTTACTATATATATATATATATATATATATATATATATACAGAACCCTCCATAATGTTTGGGACAAAGACATTTTTTCATTTATTTGCTCCTCTGCTCCAGTTTTAAATTTTTAACAATCACATGTGATTAAAGTGCACATTCCAGATTTTATTAAAGGGCATTTGTGTACATTAGGGTTTGACCATGTAGAAATGACAGCATTTTTTTATAGATGATCCCCTCATTTGGGACAGAGCAATAGCATGTATAATAAAGTAGTCAATAATGTTTAATACTTGAATCAACAAACTGAAATGCTGGAGGAACTCAGCTGGTCTATTCAGCATCTATAGAAGACCAAGATATATTGCCGATGTTTCGGGCCTGAGCCCTTCAAGGAAAAATCAGAAAAGGCAGAAGAGGATATATCAGAAAGTCTCAGAATTCAAACAATGGGGGAAGAATCAAGATGAGGTAGATCTTGGACAATTCCTTTACACCTCCTCTCTTTGCTCTTGTCTTCACTCTGATACAGGTTAATCTTGGTTTCTCACCTGGAGAAACAAGACCCTTTTCCAGAATTATACAGGCTCTTTTAAACACTTCTTGGCAAACGGTAATCTGCCTATCTTTCTTCTGTCACTAACTAGTGGTTTGCATCTTGCAGTGCAGCCTCTGTATTTCTAATCATGAAGTCTGTGGACAGTGGTTATTGACACAACCACACCTGTTTCTGATCTGTCGCACAGGCGTTTGGGGATTTTTCTTCATGATGATGAGAATTCTTCCGGAGGTCTTCCTTGGGCTACTAATCCCTTTGCGATTACTGAGCTCACCAGTACACTCTTTCTTCTTCATGAGGTTCCAAACAATTAATTTTGGAAATCCTAATGTTTGAGCCATGTCTTACTGTTTTATTCTTTTTTTTCAGCCTCATAAAGGCATCTTTGATTTTCATTGCCAAATCTTTGGCCCTCATGTTGATAAATGGAAATTACAGATACCCAAGGTGATCAAAAGCTAAGAAGCGACACCCCTCCACCCTACTATTTTTTAAAGTGTATTTACATTGTCATCTTTAGTAAATGATGTACGTCTTTCTTTGTTAAGATTGGGGTGAGAAGGGAGATGGGAGGTTGGGGGAGGAAGGGAAGGGGGGTGAAATAAGGGCTCAATATAAACTGATCCCCTGTGATGTTTGTACAATTTGAGTCCGTAAAACTACAAATAACATTTTCAAAACTAAAAGATTAGACCTGCACCAATGGAGCAATTAAACAGACCCGAGTACCCACAAACACCGGCAAAGCCAAATATCCCAAACAACACGGTGCCCTGATATGAGGGGACTATGTACAAAAAGTGCCGTAATTTCTATGTGGTCAAACCTCTTCTCTTTGGCTTGGCTTCGCGGATGAAGATTTATGGAGGGGTAATGTCCACGTCAGCTGCAGGTTCGTTTGTGGCTGACAAGTCCGATGCGGGGGACAGGCAGACACGGTTGCAGCGGTTGCAAGGGAAAATTGGTTGGTTGGGGTTGGGTGTTGGGTTTTTCCTCCTTTGTCTTTTGTCAGTGAGGTGGGCTCTGCGGTGTTCTTCAAACCTAAATGCATACAAATAACTTTGAAATAAAATATGGAATATGCACTTTAATCACATTTAATTGTCTGATTACAAATTTAAAACTGTGGAGCACAGCGGTAAATAAAGGAAAAAAGCACCTTTGTTCCAAACATTATGGAGGGTACTATAGCTTTTATATCCTGCAAAGGATGAGGACAGGGGAGAGGTACTCCCAGGATATGCAGCAGTTGTGATTGAGAGGAAAATAAACAAAAATATTACCCAGTTATCAACTTCCAAAGATCTAAAATGAATAAATTTTTTCCTATTAGCAGTCTGAAATATAGATCTATTTTGATTACTCAATCTGTATTTGATGGCAGCTAGAAATATGAAACTATAATCAAATACCAATAACCGTGAGATTAAAGGTTGTTCAGAAAATCATTGAAATAAATGACTGATTTTCACGTTTCTCTAATTTCACACTATGTGGTTAAGTACGAGACAGTTACTTACTGTAATTCAGGCAAATTTGATACAACCAAAACAAAATTAAGCACTTCCAACTCAAAGGCTTTAACTGGGTAGGATCGTGGAATTTTCTATGCAATTAGCTATCATTTACACAAACCCATCGAGTCCTGGCTTCCAAAAGGTACATGATAACAAAAATCAGTAGATCTAATAAGATGGTCACACAGCAATGTGCTCAGAGCCAGTTTTCATGATCAATAAATTTCAAAGGGGAATGAGGTGGTAAAGTTGAACCACCTATAAAGTCGCCCAAATTTTGTGCAGATTTGGAAGAGGTTAATCAATAGGTTCTGTGATGGTCCTGAATAATGGATTTCCAACTAATTTTCAAACCCACTGCCTCAAAATGCTTTCACATGTCAAGATAAACTTTGAGGCAAGAATGGATCCCCTTAATTCTGTTTTATATCTGTCCTTCCTTCTCCACTGGTGACCTGAAGATTTCAGTATTTTCCAACAACAATTTTAATCAATTGGAGATGTATCATATTCTCAAAGATTACAAGTATCATAATTTTTGCAAATTTAGAGTCAGACATTATGACTTAGCAGGGAGAATTTGAGCGACAATGCAGGAGCAAGTATTTATATCAATTCTTCTTCTTTGGCTTGGCTTCGCGGACGAAGATTTATGGAGGGGGTAAATGTCCACGTCAGCTGCCCATTGGAAACAAGTCTTCAGAAAGACATTTATTTCCTAATGTAGCTCATCTGCATAAATAAATCTATGCATACCTAAATGGAGTGCATAAAGGAAGAAAGCCAAAACTCTCCATTTGTTTCTGACATGAATTTTTAATTCTGAGTTCCAGCAAATGCACTAATCTTAATAAAGGACTAATTATTTTGCTTCTGTAATGTTATCAAAAGATTTACTTAAATAAACATTTCAATTGGGACGTATTGAGAAATGCCTTCAAATTTGAAGATAATTTTCCTTTAAGATATTAATTTTTCCAGCATAATATAACTTTTGTAATAAACAATGTTTTTTGTTTTGGATGTGCGACAATATGATTCATTGCAACACATAAATATCAAGTTGCTCCATAATTAAATGGGAAATTGTTTGTTATTGTAAATATTTAATGTGGTAGTTCACTAAATAAACAGAATTGTTCCTAACAGCTTTAGTTTTATTATTATATAGAAATGGAAGAGACAGCAGTAACTATGGCAAGCACCAAGTTCTATAAAAATCAGATTAAAGATCAAATAATTTTTAAATTATTTCCCATGATCAATAGGTCATTAGCTTGCGTAGTCTCTACAGCTGTCATTTTCAACACCAATAAAGTTTAGGATTCTGCTCACTTTACAGGGGGTTCAGATTCAGCTCGAGTGAACTTCGATTGATAGTCACTTTGGAGATACTTTTTATCTTCTTCTACTTCTAAACTATCCCAGAGTAAGTCACTGGGATGTCTACTCATAGCTGGAGAGATGTGTTGTAATATACAATCAACATAACCTTTGCTGTTTTTGCAATACAATACTAAGTAGCAACATCATGGATGTCCAATGCTATTTTTGGTGACCAATTAACCACATATTTTAACTGCAATTGCTTGATCACATGCCCTATAAAAAATAAAAAGTTTCAAAAGAAACAATGAAGTACTTTGGAGAGTGAAACATTATCCTGCATCTCCACTAGATGGACAGCTCAGAAGAAGCAAAACCACTTTGCAATTGACTTGGATTTTCCATTTATAATAAAATACCAATGCTATCAGTGTTCCCTGTCATTATATGATTAAACTGACTGCAACTTCTGGATGATTGGCCTTTGCAATCAAAGACAGCAGAAAATACTGTCAGTAATTTCCCTCTCCATTGTTTGCTGGCCTTCTCCAGGTCTGATCTATTTGGAATTCGGCCACAAAAATTTTTTTTAGTTTCCATTTCTCAAACTCAGATTTCAATAAAGTAACTGCTTGGATAGCCTGGTGATATGGTTGGTATGTACCAGAGATCCCCTAGAATATAGTCTTGACATCAAATAATGTTGGAACAGGGGAAATCCACACAACAGACATTGTTAGATTTTTGTGGCCAACTTTCTTTAAGATTACCATTGAACACAATAATCTTATTATTGATTGCAAAATCCAAGCTATACAGATCTTGGCCAATAAAGCTGCTGTGGCTTGGAACACATTCTCGTGACAGAAAAGGCATATAGTTTCACAAGTGGCCTTCTTTTTAGTACAAAGCATGAAAGAATGAATAGTATAAATTATTACAATATGCTACGACAGAGAAATAATAAATATAAAAAGATAAATAAATATTTACAGTTGCAGAAAAAAAGTGAGGTTTTTGGTGGTCCCAAAGAAGTTTATGGTTAGGATCGTACAGAAGGTTCAAGAGTCTGATAGCTGTTGTATAAAAACTGCTTTTGAACAGAGAGGTGCTGAATGTCAGGCTTTTGTACCTTCTACTGAAGGGAGCAACAAAAAGAGGTTGTGATATGGGTTATTTTTGATGTCGGCAGCCCTTCACAGAAATGCTTTGAATGGACAGGAGTTCCAAGTCTGTGACGCACTTGGCAAGATTTGCTACTTTCTGCAGCCTTCTACAATCCTACTTACAAGCCTCCAAACCAGCCATACTGCAAGTGTCAGTATACTTTCCACAGTGCATTTGTAGAAGGTCGATGGAGTAGTCAAGCTGTAACATGCAGATTCAGGTCAATAAAATATGCCAAATCTTCTCTGACTTCTTAGAAAGTAGAGACATTGGTGTGCCTTTTGCCTTGATGTGGTGATTCCACGAGAGGTCCTCCAATATATGGACTCCCAGGAACTTGAAGGAACAAGCCTTCTTCATTGCTATTTTGTGAATAAAGACAGAATTATGGAACCTCAGCTTCCTCTTCCAAAAATACAGAAAAAAAAATGTGTTGTTCTGGCACCAACCAACCAACGAGATTCTTGATCTCTACCCTTTATTCTGACCCAACAACAGTGGGATTATTAGCAAATTTATAGATTACATTGGCGCTAAATAAGGTATGCAACCGTGAAGGCATAAGGAAAAGAGCAGAAGACTAAGCAGTTGAGATGCCCCCATGTTGAGAATCAAGAAGGAGGAGGAGATGCTGCAGAATTGCATTGATTGGAGTCTGTGGATGAGTAAGTCGAGGATTCTGTTGCAGAGGGAGGAAAAGATTTCCAGCTCTCGGAGTGAGATTATTAGTTTTGCTGGTATGATGGTATAAAGTACCGAGCTGTAGCCTGATGTTGGTGTTCTTGTGGTTCAGGTGTTCAAAAGCAGAGTGGAGGGTCCAGCGAGGTGGCATCTGCCATTGACCTGTTGTGACGGTAGGGGAATTGAAGTGGGTCCAGGTCATTCTTGAAACCTGATAAACCGAGTTAGGAAACTGGAGCTACAGCTGAATGAACTTCAGATAATTCGGGAGGCAATGACAGTGATAGAGAGGAGTTTTAGAGAGGCAGTCACCCCCTAAGAGTCAGGAGGTAGCCAGTTGGGTGACTGTCAGGGGAGGCAAAGGCAAGAGGCAGAGAGAGCAGAGTATCCCTGTGGCCATTCCCATCAATAATAAGTATACTATTTTGGATACTCTTGGTGGGGATGACCTACTAGGGACAAGTTGTAGTGGTCACATCTCTGGCATGGATACTGGACCCTCAGCTGAGAAGGGAAGGAGGGAGGAGATGAGTGCAGTAGTGATAGGGGATTTGATCGTTAGGGGGGACAGATCGGAGGTTCTGTGGGAGAGATCAAATATCTCGGATGGCCTGTTGTCTCCCTGGTGCCACAGTCTGAGATACCTCAGTTCGAGTTCTCCCGATTCTAAGAAGGGAGGGTGAACAGCCAGATATCGTGGTCCACGTAGGGACCAATGATGTGGGTATGAAGGGAAAGGAGGTCCTGCTAGGTGTTAGGTGCAAAGTTGAAGCACAGGACTTCTAGGGTGGAATTCTCAGGATTGATACCCATGCCATGTGCTAAGTGAGGTTAGAAATGGGAAGATAATACAGCTTAAAATGTGGCTAATGAGATGGTGCAGGAGGGAGGGCTTCTTGTTTCTGGACCATTGGGAAGGTGGGACCTGTTCTGATGGGACGGTTTGCATCTGTACTGGAAGGCGACTAGCATCCATGTGGGTAGGTTTGCTAGTGCTGCTCTGGGGGGGGGGGGGGTTTAAACAAGATTTGCAGGGAGTGGGGAACCAGAGTGATAGAGCAGATAGTGAGGTGGAGGATGGTGAGGGTCATGTGAAGACTGCATGTAAAGACAGAAAGCAGAGGTTTGCACATGATAGAAATGATCTCAGATGTATCTATTTCAATGCGAGGAGTATTGCCAGTAAGGGAGATGAGTTTAGGGTGTGGATTTGCACATGGGATTATCACGTTATTGCTATTCGTGAGACTTGGTTGCAGGAGGGGCAGGACTGGTAGCTCAATGTTCTGGGGTTCCGATGTTTCAAATGTGATAGAGGGGTAGGGATGAAAGGTCACTGGTAATTAGGGAAAATATCACGGCTGTGCATAGACTGTACAGCACTGTGGACTTGCCTATAGAGGCCATATAGTTGGAGCTAAGAAACGGGAAAGATGGGAGCACACTAATAGGCTTGTATTATAGACTGCCCAGTAGTCTGAGAGAATTGGAGGCACAAATCTGTCAGGAGATAGCAGACCATCGTAAGAAACAAAAAGTTGTGGTAGTAGGAGATTTTAACTTTTCACATATTGAATGGAACGTTCATAAGGACTGGATGGCTTGGAGTTTGTTAAATGTGTACAGGAAAGTTTTCTAAATCAATATGTAAAGATACCAAAGAGAGAGGATGCAATACTTGATTTCCTATTAGGGAGCCAGGCAGGTCAGGGGGCAGAAGTCTGTGTAGGTGAGCATTTTAGGTCCTGTGACCATAATGTCATTAGTTTCAAGTTATTTATGGATAAAGATAGGTCTTGTCCTTGAGTTGAGGTCTTAAATTGGAGAAAGGCCAACTTTGTAGAAATGAGAAAGGATCTTGGAAGAGTTGATTGGAATAAGCTGTTTTCTGGCAAGAATGTATCTGGCAAGTAGCAGGCCTTCAAAGGCGAAATTTTGAGGGTGCAGAATTTACATGTTCCTACCAGGATTAAAGGCAAATTAACAGGCATAGGGAACCTTGGTTGTCAAGGAATATTGGTGATCTGATTAAGAAGAAGAGAGGTGTATAACTGGTATAGGCAACAAGGAGCAAATGAGGTACTTGAAGAGTATAGAAAATGTAACTGAATAATAAAGAAACCAGGAAGGCAAAAATAAGGCATGAGGGTGCTTTGTCAGATAATGTGAAGGTAAATCCAAAGGGTTTCTACGAGTATATTAAGAGTTAGAGAATAACGGGACAAAATTGGTCCCCTTAAGGATCAGAGTGGTCAACTATGTGTGGAGGCTCATGAAATGGGGGAGGTCTTAAACAGTTTTTTTGCATCAATATTTACTCAGAAAACTGGCAGAGTGCATACGGATGGAATAGAAACAAATAGGAGTGCCATGAAACATATGGAGATTAAGGGGGAGGAGGTGCTTGCTGCCTTACAGCAAATAAAGATAGATAAATACCCTAGGCCTGATATGATATTCCCTCAGATCTTGAGGGAGACAAGTATTGAAATTGCAGGGGCCCTTACGGATATATTAAAAATGTCCTTAGCTACGGGAGAGGAGCTGGAGGATTGGAGAGTAGCTCATATTGTCCCACTGTTTAAGAAAGGCTCCAAAAGTAAGCCAAGATTAACTATAGGCCAGTGAGCCTGACATCTGAGAGGTAGGATATATAGGTATTTAGACAGCCATGGGTTGATTAAGGATAGTCAGCATGGCTTTATGCATGGAAGGTCATGTTTAATGAACCTTGTAGAGTTTTTCGAGGAAGTTATCAAGAAGGTAGATGAAGGAAAGGCTGTAGATGTTGTCTATATGGACTTTAGTAAGGCCTCTGACAAGGTCTCACATAGGAGGTTAGTTCAGAAGCTTAAGGCACTAGGAATGCATAGAGGGGTTGTAAACTGGATTCAAAATTGGCTGTGTGGAAGAAAACAGAGAATGGTAGTGGATAGATGCTTCTCAGACTGGAAGCCTGTGACGAGTGGTGTGCCTGAGGGATCTGTGTTGGGACCATTGTCATTTGTTGTTTTTGCAATGATCTGGATGATAACATGGTAAATTGGACCAGCAAGTTTGCTGATGACACAAAGATAGGAGGCGTAGTGGACAGTGAGGAAGATTTTCAAAGCTTGCAGAGGGATCTGGACCAGCTGAGAGAATGGACCAGCAAATGGATGATGGTGTTTAATGCAGACATGTGTGAGGTGCTGCATTTTGGAATAGCAAATCAAGGAAGGATGTACACTGTAAATGGTAGGGCACTGAGGAATGTGGAGAAGCAAAGAGACCCGGGGATACAGGTGCATTGTTCCCTGATGGTGGTGTCGCAGGTGGACAGGGTTCTAAAGAAAGCTTTTGGCATCTTGACCTTTATAAATCAAAGTATTGCGTATAGGAGTTGGGATGTTATGTTGAAGTTATGTAAGACAGTGGTTAAGCCAAATTTGTAATATTCTGCGCCGTTCTGATTGCCTAGCTACAGGAAGGATATCAATAAGATTGAAAGAGTGCAGAGAAGACTTACTAAGATGTTTCTGGGTCTTCTGAAGTTGAGTTACAGGGAAAGATTAAACAGGTTAGGACTTTATTCCTTGGAATGAAAAAAAATAAGGGGAGATTTGATACAGGTTTATAAAATTCTGATGGATATAGACAAAGTAAATGTGAGAAAGCTCTATCCAATGAGATTAGGAGAGATAAATATGAGAGGACGTGGCTTTAGGGTGAAAGGTTTAGGGGGAATATTAGGAGGAACTTCTTCATTCAGAAGGTGGTGGGATTGTGGAATGAACTGCCATCTGATATGGTGGGTGTGGACTCGATCTTGAGTTTTAAGAATAAATTGGATAGATACATGGATGGGAGAGGTTTGGAGGGTTATGGAATGGGAGCAGATAATTTGGACTAGCTGAACAATGATTAGCCCAGACTAAAAGGGCCATATGGGGATTTTCTGTGTTGTAGTGTTCTATGGTTTTAGGAGACGATTCATTCCATAACCAATGTCTTAAAGCACTTTGTCACAGTAGACATCAGTGCCACTGGTTGATGGTTGTTGAGGCACTTGCTCTCCTTGGGCACCGGTACAATGTGAGGATCTGAGACTGTAGCAGTAAGAGGTTGAAAAATGTCTGGAAATCTCCAGCCAAATCATCTAGGCCAAACACTTTCCAAGGATTCACTCTCCTGAAGATCCTTTTCACATGAGCCTCAGAAATTGGGAGCACAGAGTCACTTGGGATTATCATTATTTTCCCTTTTGAAGCGAGAAGATCCCCTCTAGAAGAGATGTTTCACAGTAATGACACTACCTTGTTGCACCTTGTTACATATAACGGCATGCAAGCCATACTACAGCTGTAAAGATCTGTCTGAAACACCAGCCTGGTCTGGAATTGCTTTTTTTTTGGCATTGGAAATGGCCTACCAGAGGTTGTACTTGCACTTCCTCTATGTTTCTGAATCATCTGAATGCCAGAGATGTGGTCTTCAACAGGTTGCAGATCTCTTGGTTCATCCACGGCCTCTGGTTAGGGAACACCTGACTAGTCTTTGTAGGAACTCAATCATCCACTCACTTCCTGATGAAAGTCAGTAATGAGGCCTTCTCATACAGATCTGCCACCGAGTCCTTGAACCTAGCTCAGTTCACCAACTCAAGAGAGTCATGAAGCTTTGAACCTGAGGTTGATTACGTGGATATCTATTTCCCCCCCAAAAAAGATGGATAGCAGTCATTAAAGTTGTAATTTTCATGCTTTTCAGTACCATCTATTACAGTACAGCTCCAATTATCTGAAATCAAATTATCCAAAATCCTCAGTTATCAAAAATCTTTTCGGACCTGGAAGTGGTCGGTTCCGCTCCAATTTTTTTTAAAGATAATTGAGGATTTCAGAAAAATCAGGAATCCTCATTTACCGTAAAAATTTGAAGGTGAAATGATGTAATTTCGCCTCCAAAAAATTTCAGAGAAATGAAGATATCCAAAACAATCAGAAATCCTCAGTACTTTGGAATTTTTTTGGAGCCGAACTGACATCACAGGTTGAAAACATTTTTAAATCCAGCATGCTCATGTCTTTCTCTGAGACACCGTTTGGATTCCACTTGAGGGTTTTGCAATGGCAAAGAGATCTGTGGATGCGACCAAAAATAAAAAGAGGAAACCTTTATGTCTGTCCATACAACAGAAACTTGATAGTGGTATAAGTGTTGGATTTATCTTATTTTGTTCAGGTTGTTCTTTGGTAAGAATTAAACATTATTTCATGCTTAAAAAGCATTCCCTTGTTGTTTAAACACTGTTACAAATGATTTCCTGATGCTGCTTGGCTGTTTTTAGAAAATAAGTAGAAATACATCTGGTCCTGACCATTTTGGATAATCGGAGATATACTGTATATGAAATGAAGATCTGCTACATATTCAGGTAGACATTTATTTTTAAAACAAAAATTAGAAATACTGATAGAGAATCTGTTCTGTGATGGAAAACAGAGGGATTGAGAAAGAGGACAAAGAGGCAATATGGAGAGCTCATTAATGCTTAATATTCTCAAGTGAGGCATGTGGATTGAGATCACCAATTAAAAAAAAATTCAAATTAAAATTTAATCACAATAAAAATATTTATACATTGCAAGGAACCTTCATCGTCATTCTACTTACTATCATTTTACCTTGTAGCATTAACCATTTATAGCTCCATTGCCACAAATGTGCACCCCCCCTCCCCAAGATTTACTTTCCCTTCTGTTGTTTAAGGGGCTTCCCCATCAATCTCAGCCAAAAACAGAAGGATCCTAGTCTGTGGTCCTTCCCCACAGAGCTCATGTATAGGCTGTGCCAAGACTCAGCGTGTTCCTCAGCACATACTCCCGCAGCCTGGAATGTACTGGTCGGCATCATTTCCTCACTGACAGTGTAGAATGCTGGAAGACCAACAAGTTTTGGACAGACCAAAGGGCATCTTTCATCAAGGTGATGATCTTCCAGCAGCTCTGGATGTCTGTCTCTGCATTAGACCCTGGAGACAGCCAGTAAATCAGAGCCAACTTTCATGCTGTTGCTGGGGATGAACTGTGACATGGACACTTGTATCCTTCTCCATATACTTCGCAAATCCCCAGTCTGCAAAGAGTCTCCACTCAAATGCTGTAAGGTGCCACTTTGCAAATTGGAGCCTTACAGCAATGACTCTTTGCGATTAGCTCTGACGAGAATAATCAAATATTCCCCTTCAGAACTCATGAAAATCAAACAAAAAATGAGAAATATAAAATCAAACTTGCCCGACAGCATGGAGGTCCTAAGATTGTTTGGAATTGGCAAAATTGGCAATCTCCATAGGGCCGAAGGGACTTTTAAGCAGCGTATGCAGATATAACAACAACTCCAGCAGTGGACCCACGAGCCAGGTAAAGAAGATACGACAACATGGATGCAGAAGGGGCTACAGGTCAAACTGAGATGCCAGGACCTGAGACTTATGCTCCCTACCATCCTGCTGGTCAACGTACAGTCCTTGGAAAACAAACTTGATGAACTCAAAGCCAGACTTTAACATAGGAGAGACATCAGGGAGTGCTGCATGATGTGCTTTATGAAAACATCGCTAAATGCAGTAATTCCAGACATGGCACTGCAACCCAAGGGCTACACCCTCCATCATGCTCTGATCGAACACCGGCATCTGGAAAAACCAGGGGAGGTGGCTTTTGTGTCCTCATCAATTCATTGTGGTGCACAGAAGTGACAGTTATGTCCCAATCCAGCTCCCCTGACCTTGAACATCTGCCGATCAAGTGCCACCCATTCAACCTGCCGAGGCAGTTCACCGCCATCATCCTGATCACAGTGTATGTTTAACCCCAGACTAACATCAGGCTGGCACTGGAGGGACTGAGCACTGTGATAAACAGCCCTGAGACAGTACATCCAGTTGCCTTCCTGATCACTGTGGGAGATTTCAATCAGGCCAACCTGAAGAAGTCTCTGACAAACTACCACAAACACAGCACATGCGAGACCAGGGGAACCAATGCACTCAACCACTGCTCCACCTCCATGAAGAATGCATACCGAGCCATACCACAACCGCACTTCAGCAAGTCTGATCACTTGGCTGTACAAGCAGAGACTGAAGACCACAGCACCAGCAGTGAAGACGGTGATGGTATGGTTGAGGGAAGCGGAGGAGCGTCTACAGGACTGCTTTGAATCAGTGGACTGGAACATATTCAAGAACTCATCCATAGACTTGAATGAATATGGAACAGGTGTCACTGACTTCCATCAAAACTTGCGTAAATGAGAGTGCACATTTCCTTAAATACCGGGTATTCCCCAACCAGAAACCCTGGATGAATCAGAGAATCCGCAACCTGCTGAGGGCGAGATCAAGGGCATTTAAGGTTGGGGATCGAGATCTTTACAAGAAGTCCAGGTATGACCTGCAGAAGGCCATCTCTGAAGCAAATTGGCAATTCCGGAGGAAGCTAGAGACAGACAGATACAGACTAGCTACAGCCTACAAAGTGAGGGTGATCACTATAGGTGTCTGTAATGCTTCACTACCTGATGAGCTGAACTCCTTCTATGCTCGCTTTGAGAAGAAGAACCAAACAATGTTTACTAGAATCCCTGAAAAGGCTGAGGACCCTGTGATATCTGTCTCTGGTGGTGACGTCAGAACATCATTCAAGGTGTCATGCCCTGATGGCATTTCTAGCAGGGTACTAAAAATCTGCACCAACCAACTAACTGGAGTGTTCACAGGCATTTCAACCTCTCTTTGTGGCAGTCAGATGTTCCCACCAGTTTCAAAAGATCATCAATCATCCTGGTACTCAAAATGAGTAGTGTGAGCTGCCTCAACGACTACTGGCCAGTAGCCCTAAATTCTACTGTGATGAAATGCTTTGAGAGGCAGGTCATAGCTAGAATTAACATGCACCAAAGTAAAGATCTGGACCCTCTGCAACTTGCCTATTGTCACAATCATTCCACGGCAGATGCAATATCGCTGGGTCTCCACTCAGCTCTGGATCATCTCGAAAACAGCAATTCATACACATGGCTTCTCTTCATTGACTCCAGCTTGGCCTTCAATACCATTATTCCCTCAGTGCTGACAACAAGCTCTAGGCCTCTGTATCCTCTCTGCTCCAGGATCCTTGATTTTCTCATCAGAAGATCACTGTCAGCATGAATTGGAAACAAAGTCTCCTCCTCACTGATCATTAACATAGGTGGACCCTGAGGATTCATGTTTAGCCTACTGCTCTACTCATTATACACCCAGGACTGTGTGGTCAGGCACAATTCCAACACCATCTACAAGTTTGCCGAAGACACCACAGTTGTTGGCAGAATCACAAACAGCAATGAGGAAGCATACAGGAGGGAGGTAGATCAGCTTGTTGAATGGTGTATCTACAACAACATTGTGCTTAATGTCAGCAAGACCAAGGAGATGATTGTAGACTTCAGGAGGAAGTCAGGGGAACATGACCCAGTCCTCATCAAGGGCTCAGTAGTGCAGAGGGTCAAGAACTTCAAATTCCTGGGTGTCAATATCTCAGATGGTCTGTCCTGGAGCCTCCATGTTGATGTAATCACAAAGAAGGCTCATCAGCAGCTATACTTTGTGAGGTATTTAAGGAGATTCGGTATGTCACCAAAGACTCTCATAAATTTCTACAGGTGTACCATGGAAAGCAGTCTGGCTGGTTGCATCACTGTCTAGTACGGAGCTGCCAATGCTCAGGACAAGAATAAACTCCAGAGGGTTGTCAACTTGTCCTGTGACATCACAGGCACCATACTTAACTCTATCAAGGACAGCTACATGAGGTAGTGTCTTAATAAAGCAGCCTCTATCCTCAAAGTCACCCCCCCCCTCCCCACCCAGGCCACACCCTCTTCACTCTGCTACCATCAGACAAAGGTACAGGAGACTAAAGACAACTTCTCCCCCACTACTGTCAGATTCCAGAATGATTAATGAACCAAAGATACTGCCTTACTTTTTGTGCACTATTATTTTTATTTATTTAGAGTAATGTCGTAAGATGGTTACAATATGCTGCTGCAAGACACCAAATTTCATGACTTGTTCATGAGAATAAATCATGATTCTGATCTTGCGGACAATGTGCATTGTGGAGTATATTCTGTTTGTACAGGAAGGACCCGACCTGGAGGGTTCGTCTCACTGCCAACAGGCCAAGTCACTGAGCTCAGGTGATGAGGCATTTTGTCAAATGTCCGGGACTGTCTGCTCGGGGAACCATCCCACAGTATCCTTTGAGTGTTTGTCCCTCAGTATCCACAGCACATTTCTTGCCGATGACGTTGTGGTCAAAGGTGTTTGAAAATCTTTTCTACAAAGGACAGGTAGCATGGCAATGTCCAGGTGACTAGAACATTGTATGGCACAGGGCAGGCCCATCCTTTGCAACACCTTGGACACGTAGAACCTCAGCACATCGTGGCACTTGGTCCCCCTTGTACCTTGTACCATCACAGCCTGATGCAGCTACACATGAAGGTGGTCATCAAGATGAGGGCCATGTTGGGTACGCCCTTGTCCCTTTTGACTGATGACTTGTACAGGCAGCCCTTCAGACCCTTTCCATATTGGATTCCCAAGTGAATCGGAAGACTGCTAGTGACCGCCAGGGTGGAAGTGTGGGGATGGGCCACATTGATTGAAAGCACTTTGCACCTGATGATCAGATTCTTCCCTTATTGGGAGGGAGCGCCGCTCCTACAGGCTCAATTTCTTGTGGTCCTTCGCTATTGTCTCCAAACCAGTTTTCCCTGCATCCCTTGGCCTGCTTTACCAGATTCCCATCACCTTCATGGAGTCAGACCTGCCTGTGAAGAGGATGACAGACCAGTCACCGAATAATATTGCCTTGCTCTTTTTCTGGTAAACCCTGGGGCCAATTACAACCACTGAAATGGAAGAAGTCAGTTTGGGAAGTAAAGTGGCACTTAAATTAGGATATTGTGTGCATGGGTAACAGTGTACCCTGCAGTCTTTGACATACTGTAACATTACACCCTGAACTTTTGTTATTTAATTACCAGCTGTACCCAAGTACGGTTGACTTTCCTGAACAACACACAAAATAAATCATTTCACTGTACATTGATAGAGGTGACAATAAATAATTCAATTCAATGTAAATTGACCTTTTTGCTTTGAAACATTTTTGCAAATTGGATCCAAACTTGCCACAAACATTATCTTTGTTGTGGCTGAACAGGTGAACATAGCACTGGTGTCACTAGCGGGGGTGCAGATTGCACCAAGTGACACCAAAATACTGTCTATAAAATTTTTGTGCAGTGCTTCAGAAGAAATTTATTATTTTTATAAAAATATCCCTATAGTTATAAACAACAAACACATTTTTCGTAAGACCAGCGTATATGTATCAAAATATACCTACAAGGATAAAATTCTATGCTAATTTACTTTTTGAACCTTCTAATGCACTGTCATTATTACCCAATCACCACGATGCTTTGAATCACGTAGTTTCGTATGCACATATTTTTATAGTCGCTGCTTTTGTCAAACTTTCTGGTATTTTAGCGACAATATTGTGGTAATTAGTATTTGTAAATACATTTAGGTTGTGTGTATGATATTGTAATTTAAAGGTGTAATTTTAATTTTGCTAGTTACTTATCTCACTACTATTGCCATTTCATTCAGCGATACATGGGAATTAAAAATTAAGGAGTAACATGAGTACAAAAAAAAAATTACTAAGGATTCTGTATGGTCTGCTACGGGAAGAGGTCCATGGGGGGGTGGGGTGGGTGACACCAACCCTAATGACACCACTGGAACATAGAAATTAATTAGGATAAAGCAATTAAAATAGTTTGAAGGATGATTTTTGTTGCGTTAATGTATAAAATGTATGACTATTACATGCTGCTCATACTAACCATCCAAGACTTTCATATTTACAAAACAATATTATTTGTATATCTGAATACTTGTCCTGCGCATGTATTGTTTGTCCGTATGTGAGTTATGTCTGGCTATGTGTCTGTGTGTTTTACATCGAGGACTAGAGAATACTGTTTTGTCGGTTTGTACTTGTACAATCAGATGAGAATAAATTTGACTTGACATGACCAATCCAGGAATGGAAGCTCAAGCAATTACTTGCTTTTGTATTTCTCATTCAGTCTTATTATACCTACAGGCCTAGAAGTTATTCTTTGCTTATTCCTTTACTGTGTAATTCCCAAATCAAAATAATCATCATTATATAGCAGAAGCTTTTGGTATCTATGGTAACATTTACCAAAATTTTATTTGGAGACTAAATCCTATTTTAGGCAATGACTGTTGTAAATACAGAAGTACAGGCTTACTTCCATATGTGAACTGGTTGCATCACTGTCTGTTATGGAGACCCCAATGCTCAGGACAAGAAAATACTCCAGAGGGTTAACTCAGCCTGCGACATCACAGCCACCAGTCTTCACTCTGTCAAGGAAATCTACAAGAGGCAGTGCTTAAGAAAGCAGCCTCTATCCTCAAGGATCCCCACCGGTTAGGTCATGCCCTCTTCACTCTGCTACCATTTGGGAAAAAGGTACAGGAGCCTGAAGACAAACACTCAGCAGTGCAAGGACAGCTTCTTCCCTGCTGCCACTGGATTCTTGAATGAATAATGAAGCACAGAAACGACCTTATTTTGATTTTTTCTTTTTCTTGCACTATTTTTATTTATTTTGTAAGGTGGTTTATATAATTTTTTGCACTGTAATGATGCCGCAAGACAACTAATTTTGTGACATGTTCATGATAATAAATTCTAATTCTGATATTGAGTAATAAAGGCAAGGATGTTTGTTAGCTTGATTCAGTCTCCCTTGACTGTGTTAATTCGGCAAAAGGGTCAAAAAGAATATGTCAAATCTTGATCTAAAAATCATTATGCTTTTTTGGTAGTCCGCTTACTTGAAAATATTTTATTCAATTATTTTATTAATTGTTTTTCCAATTATTAGCTGAACAAATAGTTTTAAAACAGCTTTAGAGAGCAATTAACTGATCCAAGTATCATCAACTATCTCTACCTGATGTAGGTCTTCAGAATCTCACGTCAATGCCTGAAATTCTAGGGGAATTCTGACCAGCTTAATGACAATAAACAGAACACTTTAAAATGCAGAAGCAAGCATTTTTTTGTTCAATTATTCTGATTTGTCAAACAACACCCATTTTTCTCTTTGTATTTTGTTGTTCAATTGTACTTTCACACTCATTAAGAAAAAGCAAGGAATGTTTTGGATGAAGGGAGAGGTCACATTTTCCAAGCTGGACAAGGCTAAAAAACACTGTTGCATTTTAGTACGTACTTGGAAACAAGTTCTCTAGAAAGTACCTTACAAAAACTGAAAGTAGTAATTTTATTGAGGGGCTTTTCAGTGGAAGGATTCTACATTAAGTACAAAACAAACAAGCAGAATTTAGGACAGGAAAACATAGAACAATAGAACACTGTAGCATGGAAACAGGTCCTTCATCCCATCTAGTCCATGCTGAACATTATTCTGCCTAGTTTAATTGATCTGCACCTGGACCATAGTCCTCCATACTCCACCAATGTACTTACCAAAATTTTCTTAAATGTTAAAAATCGAGCTACATTCAGCACTTCAACTGGCTGCTCATTACATACTCACCATGCTGCGTGAAGAAGTTCCCCATAATGTTTATCTCATCTTTCACCCTTAACCTGTGTCCTCTAGTTCTTGTCTCACCTAACTTCAGTAGGAAAAGCCTATTTGCATTACTCTACCTATACCCCTCATAATGTTGTTCACCTTTATCATACCTCCCTTGTTTCTGACACTCCAGGAAATAAAGTCCTAACCTGTTTAACCTTTCTCTGTAATTCCTCAAGTCCTGGCAAGATCCTTGCAAATCTTCCCTGTACTCTTTCAATCTTCAAACTATTTTGGTTGTCTAACAATATATTCACCAGTGTTAGGCTTTATGCAAAGCCCAACACTTTCGCCAAATTTACAACTTGTACCTGTGTTTACATGGAGAACATTTAGATTATATTTTTATACAGTAGCAGAATATCTCTAAAGATGTGTATTTGCATAAAATTGAGTGTGTATGGAGAAAAATTAACTATCATTTTCCTTGCTTTTTTTCATTGCTTATTCCCATTATTGATATTAGACAATATACTTTTTTAGATACTAAGTGAATATAGGAAAAAGGGATCAGTGCAAGTAAGTGGCACTAATGCAAAATATTAACCATGTTTCTTATTGATTGGTAGAACTGTCACAAGGGGGCAACTGGATTCCTCCTGATTATTCTTATGAAAGTATCAACCAAGGTAGTGACAGGTGCTGTTAACCATAAACCATTTTATAAATATTTACAAATAAGACTGTTATTTGTCATATTTGGTTCATTCATATTACAACCAAAGTGAAGTTCCTGATTCAGTACAGAATTTTATTTATTCTGCATACCTTCCCATATTAGAATAAATACCTTCCCATATATAGGGACAAGGTCCCCCAAGAGACTCAACCAGAAAGTCATGAGGCACGGGATCAGTGGAATCTTGGCTGTGTGGATAAAATATTGGCTTGTCGGAAGAAAGCAGAGAGTAGTAGTGGAAGGGAAGTATTCTGCCTGGAGGTTGGTGACTAATTGAGTGCCACAAGGATCCGTTTTGGGATCCCTGCTCTTTGTGATCTTTATAAATGACCTGGATGAAAAGGCGGAAGGATGGGTCAGTAAGTTTGCGAATGATACGAAGATTGGAGGAGTTATGGATGGAGGTGAAGGTTGTCAAAGGTTACAAGAAGATATTGACAGGATGCAGAGTTGGACAGAAAAGTGGCAGATAGATTTCAATCCAGATAATTGTGAGATGATGCATTTTGGAAGGACTAACCAGAAGGGTTAATGGTCAGTGTGGATGAACAGAGGGACCTTGGGGTGCAAATCCATACATCCTTCAAGGTTTCCTCACAGGTTGATAGGATAATTAAGAAGGCCTATGGGATGTTGGGCTTCATTAATAGGGGGATTGAATTCACATGTAGAGAGGTCATGTTACAACTCTACAAATCTCTGGTGAGACCACACTTAAGAGTATTGTGTTCAGTTCTGGCCAGCTCAATATAGGAAGGATGTGAAAGCTATGGAGATGGTGCAGAGGAAATTTACCTGGATGTTGCCTGGATTGGGAAAGAAGTCTTATGAAGCAAGGTTAGCAGAGCTGGAACTTTTCACTTTGGAGCGTAGAAAGAAGTGAGGAGACTTGATTGGAGTCTGAGATTATCAGGTACATAGACAGGGTGGACCATCATCATCAGTTTCCTAAGGCAGGATCAGCAAACACCAGAGGACAGATGTACAAAGTCACAGGAGGGAAGTTTAAGGGAGACATCAGGGGTATTTTTTTTTTTTTTTTTTACACACAGAGAGTTGTGGGTGCCTGGAATGCCTTGCTGGGGATGAAAGAAAAATAGAGGATTATGGGGTTGGGAGAGTTTAGTACTTTAAAAAAAAAGGAATATATGGGTTGGCACAACATTGAGGGCTGAAGGGCCTGTACTGTGCTGTCTTGTTCTATGCTCTATACATTCACTGTTGAATCATGGTGTCAATAAATATTTCACTAACACCCATTTACATTTTATTTCCTCTATGATTTTTTTTCCCATTCTCTGCTACATTAATTTGACAAGTTTTTAAATATTTTTTTCTCCCATTCCTTTCAGTACGAGCTAACTTGTATATTGTAATACATTTTTACTTTTATGGATAGATATTTTAGTGTTCACGAGCATGTCATTGACATTTAACTATAGCTTGGCAGCACTGTCTGGAGATCAATGTCACCTGAGCTTCCCTGGATTAGTTTCTTACCTTGTATTCCAAAACCATCTGTCTTGTGACCAATTTGCTCAATTCATGCTTGTCAGCATCAAACTAAGCAAATCTTCACCAATTATTATTGCATGAAATCTTTTAAATGGTTCTTGCCTTTTCAGTTTTCATCAAATCCACCAACATTACATATTAACTTTGATATTTGGATCATTTATGCAGGATTAGGATAGCAAGAATTCAAACAGGACCTTATTATCTCCATGTCATGCCTCTCCCAATCTGAAATGGCACCTCTCATAATTAGTCAGATTTCTATTTATTTCTGAACAAATTTGAAATTCTTACACATAGTTAAAAATACCTTAACCTGAAAAACTAACCTGCAAATATGAGCTTTGAGGTTTATAACTCCCTAATTTAAAAAAAAATTGTCATCGAGCAGCTTTGATGAGATTTCTTACCTTATTTTTTTGAGGAAGGAGATAAACCTGCATGGGTGAAAATAGAACTGGATAAAATAGAAGTGAGAATAGCAGAATAGTTTATATATATAAGGGATGCAAAATTAATAAGAAGTGTGAGAGAAACCCTTTTGTTAAAACACAATTAATATTTGGCATAAAATAAATAGTGATACTGGAACAAGGGCAGGCTTATCTCCCAAAACTCCTTTGACTTATAACAGACTTATACCTTGTACAATGAGTAACCACATTTTTAAAATATTGACCAATTTTTGAAATTTGGTCATGCAAAGAAGTCAGATATATTGAAGATTGTTATGAGCGGGGATATTTGATGTCATTTGAACAATTTAAAACTAAATATGGAATTCCTAACAATACAATCTTATGCTATTTTCAAATAAGAGCTTATTTAAGGGATAAATTGGGCCCAACAATATTTTTACCAAACTGTAGTGATGTGGAGACTTTGATTCGAAAGGGAAATACAAAAAAATTTACTTCAGCAATGTATCATTTACTTCAAATGGGAACCCCAAATAAGGGGCTCATAAGTCCATCAGAGATGGGAATCAGACTTAAATGTAAGAATAGATGAGGAAACCTGGTCTGAACAATGTCAGGATAGTTTGACTAATATGACAAATGTAAGATATAGATTAGTGCAATATAATTTTCTGCATCATTGTTTCTCACACCACAGAAATTAAATAAACCAATTTCAGACTTATCAGACTGATGTTTTAAATGTGGCGAAAAGGTAGGAACTTCTTTTACATTCAACCTGGCTATATTCTAAAGTGAGTCCTTTTTGGGTCAATCTAGGACATTTCTTAGAGCAGATTGCAGGAATTAAATTTCCACAAAACCCAGAATTATTTTTACTGGGTAATATTACAGGGATAAGACCTAAACTAAAACTATCTAAACATCAAATAGAATTTATTAAAATTGCATGGGCAGTGGCTAGAAAATGTATAACAGTTGCGTGGAAGTCTGGTATGGCACATTGGAATGTAGAAATACATGGGTGTGTTCCCCTTGAGAAAATTTTGTATAATTTAAGAAATAAGTACAACATTTTTACAAGTTTGGCATCCATACTTACAATTTTCAGGTGTAAATCTGTAGTTGTGTTCTATCTATTCCTCAAATTGATTTTCTCCAAAGAAAATTAAAAAGTATATGAATATATGATCTGTGGAATGTGTGGCACTTCTCAGCAATCCATTCTGCTTTCTTTCTTATTTCTTTATCTTTTTCTTGCTTTTCTTTCCATTTCTATCTTTTTCTTTTGGGCTATTTCTATGGTGGTTGGGTACAACTATCATGGAGTAAATACTGGATTTAATTTGTACCTTGTATTTTTAATTTTGTAATTGTTATTTAAGGGATAAATTGGGCCCAACAATAATTTTACCAAACTGTAGTGATGTGGAGACTTTGATTCGAAAGGGAAATACAAAAAAATTTACTTCAGCAATGTATCATTTACCCTCAAACAAGGGGTTCATAAGCCCATCAGAGATGGGAATCAGACTTAAATGTAAGACTGCATGTATGGTGAAAAATTTTAAATAAACTGTATTAAAAAAACTTTAACCTAATAGAATGTATTGTTACAGGAAAGAAGAACATATTTAATTCTAAAAAATGATCAAGAAAAATCTAGCAAGCAGATGTAAGTATTCTGAGAGTGGCAGAAATATTATCAGTTGACTAAATGTGAGAAGCATTTTCAAGTATTTTTGCTTTCCCAGCCTATAACAGTGAGTGCAGTCTGCTACACATCAAGCTCCGGTTAGCCTAGCCAAATGAATGAGATGAGAAAGCTATGTTAATTGCTTTTATCCTTGTTTCACTGAAACCAATATGATTGCCCTATTTTCCAAGGTTACCCATAGCTACTGCAGACAAAAATAAATTATAATCCTCATCTCTCAACCAGCTATTTTTCATAAATGCACATTATCCGGACTGAAATTTGCAAGCAGAAATAAACACCATAAATATATTCTAAGCAGATGCATTACACCCAATTCTGAGAATGGAAAATATTTAAAATTATGTTTCAAATTTTTTGCTCTGTAATAACTAGCAGCCTTGTTAAATTATTAAATCAACTCTCACTCTAATGAAAGATTCATAAATGGTACAACTATGTGCATACAATAACCAACTCCTTAATGTTAACTTGTCTGTACCCAATGCACAGGATTTTTCAAATAAAATGTTATATGAATTAAGGATTAGGAAGAACACCATGCATGGAAGCCACAGTTTTCCTGCCAGCTTGTACAGAAAAATGTGGATCTATGAGTGTGTTCACAGTTAACTTACAGTACTAAATTTGGAAGTAAAAAGGCAACTTTTTCATATCTATCAGCGCTGATCATCATTATCAGTTGGGCTCAGTTAAACAGAATTTCTTTATTTGTAATCACAGAGCCATCTGGAATTTTGGCACTGTCTTTTACATTTAACAGTGGAAAAAGATTCTTTTGAAATACTTCAATTTTTTTGCACGGAAAACATTTCACCTTAAAATACTGTGTTACTTCCATTTTAAAACAATGAGCTATGAATAGATTTACAACTATTACTTTAGACATTAGAACAATTAATCCCACAAAATTACGATTTCTTTTTTCCTGCCTCTCTTAATTATCTTTGAAGAAATTCCATTAAGACATGTCTGCAAATTGCAGATTTCAGAGCACTCAATTACCATTTAAAAATATATGAAAGAATCCAATTTCTGTGTGTGAAATAAGAAAGTCTGCAATCAATTTCTCTTTGTAAATTTCTGAACACGAGGTGTATCACATCATTGCAACCCTGCAGATTTTTCAATCCATGCCTGCAGTAACCTTACGAAGATTGTTGTCAGACATGCTTCATTCAGGGATTTTATTTTCTTCGTCATTTTCTGTCATGGCTGTGGATTTCAACTAGATTGCATAAAACTAGATCAAATATATAAAGACATGGAAGTTAATTGTTTCTGAGTCTTTCGTTCTACAGGTATTGAGACAGAATCAGAATTGTCATCAAGTTCAGTGTTTTGCAGCAGCATCTTAGTTGCAAACATTCATACTATAACCATCTTACAACATTATTATAATTAAAAAATATAAAAATTATAGGGCACGAAAAGTAAGGCAGTGCCCTTGGTTCATTCTTTAGGATCTGATAGCAGCGGAGAAGAAGCTGTCCTTGTGCCGTTGCATGCTCGTCTTGAGGCTCCTGAACCTTTTTCCTCGATGGTAGCAGAGTGAGGATAGAGACTGCTTTTTTAAGGCACCGTCTCAAGTAGATGTCCTCAATGGAGTGAAGTCTGGTGCCTATGATGTTACATGCTGAGTTAACAACCCTCTGTAGTTTATTCTTGTCCTGAGAGTTGCCACTTCCATACCAGTGATCCAACCAGCCAGAAAGCTCTCCATGGTACACCTGTAGAAATTTTCAAGAGTTTTTGGTGACATACCTCAGACACCTCACAAGGTATTACCACTGACAAGCCGCCTTTGTGATTGCATCAACATGGAGGCTCCAGGACTGATCCTCGATGACGATGACACCCAGGAATTTGAAATTCTTTGCTCTCTCCACTATTGAGCACTCGATGAGGACTAGGTCGAGTTCCCCTTTCTTTCTTTTGAAGTCCACAATCATCTCCTTGGATTTGCTAATGTTGAGCGCAAGGTTGTTGTCAATACACCGTTCAACGAGAAAGCATCCAGAAATATTAATTTAACAGTTTTTTAATTAACGAGTGCTAACATGTCAGAAGCCCAGCATAAATGGTGAATGAACCACCTCTACTTCTCTCCTCCCCTCACCATTTTATTCAGGTATCGGCCTGCTTTTTGCCCATACCTTGAAGAATGGCGGGGATTCTTTGCTTTCCGTGGACGCTGTACGAACTGCTGAGTTTATCCAGCACTTTTGTGTATTGCAGTACCAACTCTCAAACAGCCTGCTGTGCCAAGCATGCTCTACCCTCCTGAAGCAAGACCTATATCATCAGTATCATTAGTCATCTCGCAACCCACAGATATGGGGTGTGGAAGCAAGATATCCTCAATCCCAAGGGACTGCCTTAGAAATACTTATTAACTATTTGGTGGGAAAACAGAATTAAAATCTCAAATCATTATACAAATATGGCTGCAATATTCACTCCTGCCAATAACACAATTTTAGTAATGAACTCACTTTTGCCTGAATTATTATTGAAAGTGATACTGTGACAGATTATGGTATATTGTATATGGATATGTATTAAAGGAGATAAATTGTGGCAGTTTTTTTTAGTGCAGGTCATATATAAACACTTCAACACAGATTTAATTTAAAATACCAGAGCTCGGCTCAAGCCAAACAGTCCAGGCTCCGAGTACCTTTGCAGAAACTTTGAAGAATGCCTATAAGGACTTCACAAGTAGGTGTTAATTGGACATGCTGTGGAGTAATGGATTATTGTTTTGGAAAGCAACAGATGAACTAACTCAGAAGATTGGGTCCGGTGCTGCAGTCTGAGTGCAGTTTGCTGTTCTAAGAGGGTCATGTGGTTTTCTCTAAGTGTGTGCATGTGTGTGTGTGTGTGTGTGTGTGTGTGTGTGTGTGTGTGTGTGTGTGTGTGTGTGTGTGTGTGTGAGAGAGAGAGAGAGAGAGAGAGAGAGAGAGAGAGAAAGAGACAGAGAGAGAATTCAGTTCTGGGACTGGAACAGGACAATATGGAAAGTTTGTGGAAAAACCCCATTTTGAAGATGGGTTGTAAGTTCTTAGTTCAGCCTGGTCAAAGCCCTTGTGGTCCATACAGGAGGAGATGGCTGGCTGTATAATGTTTCACTTGAAATAAAAGAAACAAAAAGGAACTCTGTGGTGACCTGAAAGAAAGAGTTTATCATCTGGAAAAACCCTTAAGGGGTAAGTTTCTTCGGCAAGACATTGAAGTGGCTGATCAGAAGGAATCAGTTATGAGTGTCCAACGAGCAACAAATCTCTCTCTGAAAACCGACAGGAACCTTTCTGAGCGGTAACCATTTACCCTTCAAGAACCAAAGCCTGGTGAAATTCATAATTCATAAATGTTAAATTCTGTACACATATAAGAATTGCATGAAAACCAACAAGGTCGGGTCAGATACAGCAATGAGCTCTCTGAACCCTTCTCCATTGACAATGGCGTGAAGCAAGCCTGCGTCCTCGCACCAACCCTCTTTACTATCTTCTTCAGCATGATGCTGAAACAAGCCAATAAAGACCTCAACAATGAAGATGGTGTTTACATCCGGTACCGCACGGATGGCAGTCTCTTCAATCTGATGCACCTGAAAGCTCACACCAAGACACAAGAGCAACTTGTCCGTGAACTACTCTTTGCAGACGATGCCGCTTTAGTTGCCCATTCAGAGCCAGCTCTCCAGTGCATGACATCCTGTTTTGCGGAAACTGCCAAAATGTTTGGCTTGGAAGTCAGCCTGAAGAAAACTGAGGTCCTCCATCAGCCAGCTCCCCACCATGACTACCAGCCCCCCCACATCTCCATCGGGCACACTGAACTCAAAACGGTCAACCAGTTTACCTACCTCGGCTGCACCATTTCATCTGATGCAAGGATCGACAAAGAGATAGACAACAGACTCGCCAAGGCAAATAGTGCCTTTGGAAGACTGCACAAAAGAGTCTGGATAAACAACCACCTGAAGAAACACACAAATATCAGCCTGTACAGAGCCGTTGTCATACCCACGCTCCTGTTCGGCTCCGAATCATGGATCCTCTACCGGCATCACCTACGGCTCCTAGAACGGTTCCATCAGCGCTGTCTCCGCTCCATCCTCAACATTCATTGGAATGACTTCATCACCAACATCGAAGTACTCGAGATGGCAGAGTCCGCAAGCATCGAATCCATGCTGCTGAAGACCCAACTGCGCTGGGTGGATCACGTCTCCAGACTGGAGGACCATCGCCTTCCCGAGATCGTGTTCTATGGCGAGCTCTCCACTGGCCACCGAAACAGAGGTGCACCAAAGAAGAGGTACAAGGACTGCTTAAATAAATCTCTTGGTGCCTGCCACATTGACCACCGCCAGTGGGCTGATATTGCCTCCAACCGTGCATCTTGGCGCCTCACAGTTCGGCAGGCAGCAACCTCCTTTGAAGAAGACCGCAGAGCCCACCTAACTGACAAAAGGCAAAGGAGGAAAAACCCAACACCCAACCCCAACCAACAATTTTCCCTTGCAACCACTGCAACCTTGCCTGCCTGTCCTGCATTGGACTTGTCAGTCACCAACGAGCCTGCAGCAGATGTGGACACACCCCTCCATAAATCTTCGTCCGCGAAGCCAAGCCAAAGAAAGAAAAGATAAGAATTGCCTGATACCAGTGAACTTGGAGGAGTGAGAATTGAGATTGTACTGTAAATCAAAGAACTTTTCTGAACATTATATACATGTGCGCTTAAAATTAGAAGTTAGGTTAAGTTCATAGTAATAAGTTAAAGTTTGATCCTGATTTCATGTTTAAAGATAATTAAAAATAACTTTAAAGAAAACATTTGTCTTGGTGAATTTCTATTACTGCTGGTTTTTGGAGCCCTCTGGGCCCATAACAATACCCAAACTTGAGCTTTTTCTAATGAGCAAAATAAACATAAGCCCAAGGACAAGCTGGTTCATTTTTACTCCCATATAAACCCTATCTGTGACAGATGTAATTCTGATGTGGCTTCCCTGAAAAAATATTGGAACAATATTTTTGATCTTATTTCAGCAGTTTTGCTCATTGACCTACAACCTCATCTATTACTGCACTTTTTTGGATGACCAGTTTTGGACCTTGGCCACTTACCTGCTTCAGTTTGTCATGCAGTTGTTAATTTCATAACCAGGAGATCCATTCTCCTGAAATGGAAAGACCCTAAACAACCTACTATGTTTTAATAGTTTCCCCATTTAGAAAATTTAAAAAAATAGAAGTGGTACTATTGACCCTTCGGTTAAATTTGAAGAAATGTGAAGGCCATTTATTCAACATTTTCATCTGATGCAAGTTGATTCTTTATAAATCCTCTTCAATATTTTTTTTCCCTTGAGTGTAGATGAGCGGAATTAATCACAAAATAATTGTTTAAACGATAAGACATGGTAGACTAGCTTTTGTTTTATTTCTTAGTTAGGGGGATATTTTTGTACTAAAGTTTGATTCCATTTCATGCTTGGCCTTTAAGAGATTGGAAGGCTCAGTTTACATATGTTGCTCGATGTCTGTGTTTGTATATGTCAACCATTGTTAATGGAATCCTGATTTCTTTGTATCATTCTTATGTTTATTAATCTGAAACTTAATTTAAAGATTGAAAAAGAAATTAAAAATAAACTGCTAGAGGGAACCAGAGGGCCAGGCAGCAACTGTGCAGGCTGAGCAAACATCAGTGTTTCAGTTTGAAACCCAGAATAAGGTTGAGTGAGCTGCCCAAAGATTATGATAGGACATAAAATGTAAAAGAATCCAGTTGAATACTATTTCCAAAATTTGTTGAGAATTAAAGAAGAACTAGCAACAAGTGTACTGCAATACTTGAAAGATTATTTTATACATGTGATTGAATAGGCTGACTAAACCTTCTAAACATGTGAGGGCTATCAGCAAGAAGAACCAGAATTTTCTGCAGCAAGCAGACTTAACACATGCACTTCAACTAGGCCAGGTATGAATGTGTTATTTAAGGATTTCAAGAACAATCACGCTGAGTAATTATGTTGATTATATGGACTGGTCATTTTCAGTTCACGATCAGAAGATTTACTGCAAGCATAGATTTGGATGGATGTTGAAACTGACCATACAAAAATAGGAAGAAAACAAATCTGGTATTTATCTGATACACCCTGGATATCATGGCAGGAATTGGAAGGATCCACAAGAACATCACATTCTTGCTGATGAAAATTGTGGCTGGAACAGGAATGTGCTCCTGCTCCTGGACAAAGCAGTTTAATGAACTCATTGGATCAGTGGAGATGAGAAATGTGCCATTTTTATCTCCATTGTTCAATACTCTCTCAATCTGACATCAGTCCTCAAATCTTGAATGTGCACCAATGGGCACCCCCAGACCCTTCCTTTCACTTACTCATGCCCTCATCAGTTGAGACAGCACTGTCTTTCAACCTCACATTCATGTAATTGCACATCTCTCCTGTATGATTATCATTAATAAATGCCTTGCTTCATTCCATGCTGTGTCTCATGTCCCCATCCTGACAGGAGGAACACCTACTCAAAACTAACAGGAGGCACAAGGTCAAAGATATCCCTCCAACCATCTCAGAATTCACATTAGAGGAATCATCCCAGAAGATAACTAGCATCATGGAATGCATAACCATTGGAAATGGAGCATCACAACCACCTGTGGGCACAACACTCTCATCCAGCCCCATTTCATAGAGAAAAGTCCCACATAGAAAATAATCACATGTATAATGATTGCTCCAATTCATATCTTTAATCTGCTATGTAACATGATGATAAACCAATGTAAAGAAAATTGTCACACTGAGAAAATTGTCTATTATATACCAGCTCAGATTTCAATACATCAAACAAGGTGTTTTCTTCTGAAAACTTGCACACATGGTAAGAAAGAGCGGACAGGGATAGAAACAGAGTCCTTCAGAGGACACAGTACTCCAATGTTGGTCATTGGAGGAGATAAACCTCAGAAGCAGCAGCAGTTTGAGTGATGAATTGGCAGGCATCCTAGACTGCAAATGTTTTGAGAGACCTCAAACATGAATGACTTGGGGGTTGCACCTTTACAATGCGGACCTTGCCCTGAGAATAACTGGCCATTAATAGAACCTATTAATCTTCCCCTTAAATACCTGTGCCAATAAATTTCACAGATTCACCACCTTCTGGCTAAAGAATTCCTCAGCATCTCTGTTCTAAGTGGACTCCCTTCAATCTTGAAGTTTTGCTCTCTTGTCCTAGATTCCTGCACCATGGGAAACAATCTTTCTACATCCACTCTGTCTATGCCTTTCAACATTCAAAATATTTCAATGAGATCCCCCCCCCCCCCCCCCCCATTCAAGTGTCCTTTTCATTCTCTGAAATCCCAATGAGTACAGTCGTACAAATCCACATCAGTACTCACTGAAGGGGAAATTTACATAAGCAAATTGGGACATGACAGGAAACCACAGCTCCCAGAGGAACACAAAGCTGTCTCTAGGAGGACATGCAAACTCTACACAAAGCACTGGTGATCAGGAGCAAACATGGGCTGGTGGAGCAGTAAAGCAACGGTTCTACAACTGTGTAGCAGTGTTACACAGATGTAGCATGTCAAAGTGTGACAGGAGACTGTGCACCTCATCTGATACACCACCTAACATAGCCTTCTTGTTTCCACCCTCATCCTCCTCTGTCACTCTACAGATTAACTCTCTATCCCAACAATTCCAATGACCAAGTAAGATGCAGATGGAATACACCATTGCAGAGCAATAACTGAATTTATACTTTGAGTACAACCAAGAGCATCTCATCCATCACGAGATGGACACAAGCAGCTGCCTCCAGGTCTTTTTAAACCCCAGGAGTTACACCATGGGAGCAATGGCAAAAAATATCCAAGTGCATGTTCAGATAAATTTGATTGACTGTTAAGAGTTTTGGTTCTCCAATGCATAAACATCATGTTGTGGTAAGGAACATTTTTATTTAACACATGTCAAAAATATCTTTCAATGTGTGTAGAATGGCGAGGCATGTGGTAAGGCAAATCACACAAGTGGGTTGGGGGTAGGGTCTGGCAACTGGATAGTAAGTGGATGGATTAATGAACTGTGTGAGATATATGATCTTTGTATGATGAAGGGTTCGTGGACAGCAATGTGGGCATTTACTTTTGGCATCTTCCTTTCTCTCTTCATTCTCACCTCACTTACTTAATTCTCAATCTCTTGGAAATATTGGAGATGTTTTACAGAGATGGCAAATCACTGATTGTGGTTCACGTGTAGGAGCAAGCAGATTCAAAGAAGCACCTTGTGCATTCTCAGTGTGCTTGGTCAATCACATTCTTACTGACAGCTTTTTTTTGCTCATTATTGGTGCCAGCAGTCTTTATTTTAAATGCCTCATCTTTGCGCAGGCAGCAAGCAAATCTGCACGGAGTTGCAACATGATCAATGAAGATGGAATGGTGCATCATGGAGGCGACATGGTAGTTTCAAGAAATATGGCATTTGCTGACAGACGGTTATTGTGTAGTTACGAATACAGAGATCAAGTTTGATTGGAATCCATTTACAAACATTCGAGCTTGGCCAATTTCTTCAATGTTGCATAAAATCACAGTGCATGCATGCTCGATGTCAGATGTGCTGCACTGATCTGGCTAAAATGGTAACCAGTGTTTGAAAGAGAAAATACAGATTTTACATATATTAAACAAATACTTGATTGCTCAATGGAGTAGGATACAATGTATGATACTTGAATGGAAGATTTATTACTTACAAAGAAATACCTGACAATTAACCCTATTCCAATGTTACACCATCATTTCACAAGTAAATACCATCTTTTTTTAAATACCTGCTTACTTTTACTAACCCTTTACTTTCTGTGAAAATCTTATTCTACTTCAGCTCCTAGATAAAAGACTTCTCCCCTCAGCAGGAAAGTAATTGTGAACCAAAAATAAAGTTAATGTACAGAATAAACCATGCCAGTGTGAAAGCATTAATAGACATACCACAGATGCCCATATCCTGCACGGAATGTGTCCCACCAAGTCATTAGAATGCTGTAAACATCTAATTAATTTCATCAGCTCACAAGCCCTAATGAAGTGTTAACAGCCATTGCAATGGGAAGAGGCATATGGCGCTCCTTTCATGTATAGTAAAATAATCCAATTTCCTTTCCAACAGGTATTCAATAATAGAGTACAGTCTTTCCATATGGCCACATTATTCCTCCATTTAATATCAGATTCCCAATACAAGATTCTTATTCAGCAGGTAGCTCAGAATTATAAATGTACATTTCAATCTGAGAAACTAATTTATAATGAAAAAATTGTTCATTTACAGGATACATCTTGCAACAGCTTGGTCTATTAATTCCACAAGATCTGAAAAAGATGGTAAATTAGGGAGCAAGTGATAAAATAACTTCATTTTAAAGGGGAAATATGGACATGGACAAAGTCTTTGGATCTTAGCAAAGAATAATCTAACATACACTAAAAGCTTCATGTTGCAGCAAACTTTCTCTGGTGGCTCACTTAATGATGTACTTGAAGGAACTGCATAATTCAATTTCAGTGATTAATTTTGATATGTTTATGACAAGAATATTCCAATTTCCTGTTTATTCCTTCAATTCTCACAGGATGTTAGCTGTGCAAGTGGGAGATGAAATAAACTTCTAATAAAACTTTTCTTGGTGTAAAAGCTGAAACAGAACAGTCAGCTACTATACATTTAGGTCACTAGCAAAATGAGGAAAAAACTATTGGAATATTATTTAAAAATGGAAACTCTGAGAAATATTTACAGTGCCAGCAACCCAGCTCGAACCTAGCACTGCTTGTAAGGAGTTTGTACGTCCTCCCCGTGACCTGCATGGGATTCCTCTGGGTGCTCCATTTTCTGACCATTCTCATAGAAACATAGAAGATAGGAGCAGGAGTAGGTCATCGACCCTTCGAGCCTGCTCTGCCATTCAACGAGATCATGGCTGATCTTAAAGATCAGTACCCCGTCCCCGCCTTCTCTCCATAACCTTTAATACCCTTATATTGAAGAAATAGATCTAAGTGTAGGGGGGCTGGTAGGTTAATTGGGTGTAATTGGGCAGCACTGGTTTCGTGGGTCAGTAGGGCCTTGTACTCTACAGTATCATTAAAATTAAATATGCTTAAATCTAATATTGATAACCATATATCATAAATTTTCCCTGGATATCTGAGAATATACCCAAAATATTTTAGCAGTGTGTGTGGGGCATTGTCTGTAACATTGATAAATCTAGCACCAACATCCATAATTATGACCAATAAAAACCAATTAAAAACATACATCCATTATTTTTTGTGTTGATTCTGTAATATTTCCTGTTTAAGTCACTACTCTGCCATAGTTGATTTTTCAATGCAAATGCATTTCATAGATGTTGTGGTGTGGGTTTAACTGCCCTCTCAAAATTGAACAACCTTATTTCTCAACCTTGTCAATTTTTTATCATTTATTGTTTCAAGAAAGGGCGTATTCCAAAACTCATAGATACCCATAGGGCTAGCTCTGACATAACAAAAACAATTACTAGGTGGACAGAGGAAACAATTCTCGTCTCAAAACCTCCTTTGGAAAAAAAAATTAACATCCTCTCTGCTTCACTATCCCTTGTGCATGACCTCTCAAAATGTGGAAGGCGCAAATGGGATCTCACAGAGCTCCTCGAGACCCTTTGTTAAGAATATAGTAAATAAAGTGCAGCAAGAACAGCAGAAAGACCTTCTCCAAAACACCTACTCACTTGACATGACAATCATCTCCTTAACAGCCTGTTGTAGGATTTGCTGGTTTCCTCATTCTCCTATTCCGAGCATAACCATAACTTTGACCAGGTATACGTGGGATACATGAGCAGATTTTCCATTAATGAGGGGTATTTGGAGAAAGGTAAAAGTGAATTCAACAACGATCCTTAACAAAGTTACTGCACCTTACTGCACCTTCTTGGTCATCTGATTTGTCTTGAAGAATAAAATTAGTTTCATATCTTGGATGAGTGAGCTAATCTAATTACAACAGTGAATCATATTAATTTTCTGGTTGCTGGGGACCATGTGGCCTGGTGCTTCTTTCACAATCAGCCTTTTAGATTAGTTCCAAACCTTTCTGCTTACATTATTTATCACAGGTAGAGCCAGAAAGGAAGAATGAGAGAGAGAAAATTGGAGGCAGAGACCCTCAGAAAGAATAGAATTCTAAGAGCACACAAAACCATGGAAAAAATGAATGCTTGCATGTGGGAAGGGATAAGAGAGAGGGTCATGATGGAGAAGAATAGCAAGGGACAGAGAATCCAATCTAAAAAGTATAAGACTAAGTATCAAAAAACCTTTAATTTATGGAAAATTGAAGATAAAATATTTCCCTCACAGTGGTTTTGCAAGAAGAAATGCTGAAAAATGCCAACACATGTATGTAAAATAAAGTTCTGAAATAAATACATAATGAGCTTGCTAAAGATAGCATGCTTATGAGTATTCAATTTCTTCACAAAGGTCTTGAAAAAGAACATTTATAATGTAATGCTGATTTACTGAACACACATTGAACATAATCTTTTGATATGTAAACTATTGATTAATTCTTTATGTCAACTATCTCAGGATTGATTTGGATGTTCAAGTATATGATTCATGTAACAGTAGCCTAATTAATTGGGAATGACCAAAAGATATGGTCGTCAGAAAAATTATTCACAAAGAAGAAAGCTGTCCTCTTTGTAAATGAGGCAATAGCAAATGGTTGATGATGGATCGCACTCTCTGAACAAATACAGGAATCATTTAATCCAAGATGAAAGAATTGAAATAAAGTGAATATTCACATAAGCAGATTTAAATTAACATTGAAGTTTTTACCATGATAGCATTGAATGTACAACTTTTTCAAATTTTATAAATATGTAAACCAAAAAGCTTAATTTTCCTACAAAATGTAAGTTTTGAGTAAGGTTGCAAGCACAGTTACTTCAAGTTTAGTAACTATCTGGACTTGCATTATGTAGGAAGGCAGGAAACAAATTTCAATGTTCAGGATCTTGGCAGCAATAAGGAGATCAAAGGAAATCTATAATGCAAAAGGACACAATGTGGAAGAAAGCTTAACTTTTGGAGATATACAAGGCTAGAGGAGATGACAAAGAACACGGGAAGGTCACTTGAGATATTAAATTTAGAATATTAAACTTGGGGCAATGCTAAAGCGTGAGCCAATGCAAGTGTCCAAGAGATGATGGTTGAACATGCCCTGGAGCAAGTCAGAATTGTGTGAAGAGACTTGATTGAATCCAAGTTTACTGAGCATGGGAGATGGATCAGTGCATCTGGAGAATCTATAATATTTTATCAAATCATATCACTGAGGTGCATTATGTAGATGAGATCCCAAAGGATTCCAGAAGGTGAAGGTGTGGAATTGGGAAGAGTAGCCATTGCATGATCATTTTTGGCTATGATAAGATGAATAAAAATGGGCTGAAGCTCAGTTCCATTTTTCCAGATAATGGAAGAGCATGAACAGTGGAGGATGGCAAACTGTGTGAAAGGCTACTGACAAGTTGGCAAGGATATGGGAAGAAAGTGCACGGAGATTGCAGTCTTTGGCCTTGATTAGGTGCAAATCCTGCAGTGAAAACTTTATATGGAGATCCACAAAAGATCAGCAACAATATATAGTAGCACATTTGAGTATTTTGGAACAAAAAGTAAGGTTTGAGATGATGTACTAGTTTACAAAGACAGATGGAGCCAATATTGTTTTTTTTTGAAGATAGCACAAAGGTTACTATTATTATCTATCTCTTTCTGTATTCCCCCCATTTCAATTTAAATAGGGGAACACAGAGAAAGAGGTAGATCACAATAGTAGAATAGTTGCTGAGAAGGTGTTCAGCAGCTTAGTGAGAATGGCTAACTAGAAAACACCCTCCTGATGTAGAAATATATAAAGAATGCTTGTATAAATTAGGGACCATAATTAACACAATTTTATTAATGGACGATGCTTCTTAAATAAAAAGCAAACATCATTAAAAGCTCAGAATTGTTCCCTAAAAATTGCACACTGTAAGTGATTACATAAGAGCTTAAGAAATTATAAAATTCCAACATTTGTATCTCAGAGCAAAATAAACTGGCCAAAATGAGTTCTCTTATGGCCATCATGAAAATAATAATTAACAAACTGATAAATTAAATCCAGTATTTTTGACAGGATTGTCACCAATTCTTCTTTCTTCTTTGGCTTGGCTTCACGGACAAAGATTTATGGAGGGGTAAAGACCACGTCAGCTGCAGGCTCGTTTGTGGCTGACAAGTCCGATGCGGGACAGGCAGACACGGTTGCAGCGGTTCCAAGGGAAAATTGGTTGGTTGGGGTTGGGTGTTGGGTTTTTCCTCCTTTGTCTTTTGTCAGTGAAGTGGGCTCTGCGGTCTTCTTCAAAGGAGGTTGCTGCCCGCTGAACTGTGAGGTGCCAAGCTGCACAGTTTGAGGCGATATCAGCCCACTGGCGGTGGTCAATGTGGCAGGCACCAAGAGCTTTCTTTAGGCAGTCCTTGTGCCTCTTCTTTAGTGCACCTCTGTCTCGGTGGCCAGTGGAGAGCTCACCATATAACACGATCTTGGGAAAGCGACGGTCCTCCATTCTGGAGACGTGACCTACCCAGCGCAGTTTGATCTTCAGCAGCGTGGATTCGATGCTGTCGGCCTCTGCCATCTCGAGTACTTCGATGATGGAGACGAAGTCACTCCAATGAATGTTGAGGATGGAGCAGAGACAACGCTGGTGGAAGCGTTCTAGGAGCCGTAAGTGATGCCGGTAAAGGACCCATGATTTGGAGCTGAACAAGAATTTGGGTATGACAATGGCTCTGTATAAGCTAATCTTTGTGGTTGTTTTTCCAGACTCTTTTGTGTAGTCTTCCAAAGGCACTATTTGCCTTGGCGAGTCTGTTGTCTATCTCAATGTCGATCCTTGCATCTGATGAATTGGTGCAGCCGAGATAGGTAAACTGGTTGATCGTTTTGAGTTTTGTGTGCCCGATGGAGATGTGGGGGGGCTGGTAGTCATGGTGGGGAGCTGGCTGATGGGGGACCTCAGTTTTCTTCAGGCTGACTTCCAGGCCAAACATTTTGGCAGTTTCCGCAAAACAGGACGTCAAGCGCTGAAGAGCTGGCTCTGAATGGGCAACTAAAGTGGCATCGTCTGCAAAGAGTGTTCACGGACAAGTTGCTCTTGTGTCTTGGTGTGAGCTTGTAGGCGTCTCAGATTGAAGAGACTGCCATCCGTGCGGTACAGGATGTAAACAGCGTCTTCATTGTTGAGGTCATAATTAAATGCATTGAAAAAGGACCCCGAGATTGCAAAAGCTCCCTGATTTGATTTTGAACTGTTGAAATAAATAAGGGAGCGCTAAAGCAAAATCCTGTTGCAACACAGATGTTTCAGCCAATTGAGTCATGCCAACTCTCTGTTGAGCATTTCAATCAGCCTTCCCCAACTCTCTATGTACCAAAATGCAGTGACAGAGGTTATTTTGCAAGCAGACCAGTCAGACATCTCATACAGAGTACAAGAAAGACAGTGCAGACAGAAGAGAGATCAGATAATGTGGAGCAAAAAGGACATAATTTTACTATTTCCTGAAGTCCATATTGACATCATCCTCTGTATTCTGCACACCAATGTTCTGGTCCTTAACAAAAAAATAAACAATTTAGTCAAACACAATCTGCTTTTCACAGATCTGTGCAAGCATTTCTTTCATTACCTCAAGTTTCTCTCATTATGAAAGTTTGTTTTCCCCATTATAATTTTCATAAAGCTTATCGATTGACCTTTTTTGATGAGGAAGAGAAACCAACTTGGGGTTAAAATAGAAAATTATAAAATAGGAGAGAGGAAATTAGAAGTCTTTATGTATAAATGGGAATCAAAATTGTTATCTAAGGAGAGGGAAGCGTCCTTGTTGAAACATTTGATTAATATTTGGAATAACGTAAATAATGAAATTGAAATGAGGAGTGCTCCACTACCTAAAATGCCTTTGATTCAAAATCAGTTTATTCCATTTTTAATGGATAATTAATTGTTAAATATTTGGTCTTGGAAAGGAATTAGATAGATAGAAGGTTGTCACAAAGGAAGGAATTTAATGTCATCTAAACAATTAAAAAATAAATATGGGATACAAAATAATGTACTCTTTTGTTATTATCAACTATGGGCTTATTTAAGAGATAAATTGGATCCTACAATGTTGTTACAAAAATGCGGTGAAGTCCCTGTTCCCCTTCAGCAACCTGAAGTCCCCATTACCCCATAACAGCCCGAGGTCCCCGTTTCCCGACTTATGACCAACCTAAATTACAAGCAATCCTTTGGTCCTCATTACAGTCGTAAGTTGGGACTACCTGTAGATACATTGAGAAATTTATCTCAGCTATGTATACTTTGTTGCAGAAGGGGACTTTTAAACAGGGGATACACAGGCCCAGACAAAGGAGGGAGACAGAGCTAAATACTAATATTGATGAATCAAATTAGACGGATTGTGCCAGGATAGTATGACAAATATTATAGATGTTAGATAATAGATTGGTTCAATATAATTTTTTTAAAGCAATTATACTTTAGACCATAAAAGTTACATAAACTGAAGTTGGATTTATCAGATCAATGCTTTAGATGTGATTAGGAGATAGATACTTTTTTTTACATTCAACTTGGTCTTGCCCCACAGTGAAACCTTTTTGGTTAAATTTGGCAAGTTATTTGGAATGAGTTATAGGAATTAAATTTCCACAAAATCCAATGTTATTTTTATTACATAATATTGAAGGGATAAGATCCAAACTGAAAATATCTATATATCAAAAAGAGTTTTTAAAGATTGCCAGAGCAGTAGCAAGAAAATGTAGAGCAGTAACATGGAAATCAGACACCCACCTGGGTATGGAAAGGTGGAACAGAGAGGAGCACAGCTGCATTCCTTTGGTGAAGATTTATTTATAATTTGAGAAATCTGAATGATGTATTTTTGAAAATTTGGTGCCTGTATCTACAAATTTAGGGAATTAATTTAGAAATCTTTTCCTTAATCTTTGACCTTCGTCAACCTCCTTTTAGATGTATTAAAGATATGAATGATTGATGCCGTGTGGTGAATTGGGTGGGGGGGGAGGAGGAAGGGGTCCTCCGGCACCCAGGTTTCTATTCTTCTTTCTTACTTCTTTCTCTTTATTCTTTTTCTGTTTTTTCTTTATTTCTTTTTTCTTTTGCTATTGGGGTTTATTTAGGGGGAAGGGGGTTTGGGGGGTAGGGGTTGGGATTTATATAATCATGTAATGGATTATTGATATTGATTTTTCATCACTATATATTTTATATCTGGCTATAATTACTTATATGGAAAACTTTTAAATAAAATTAAAAAAAGCTTATCCACCACTGATGATAAACTATTTGTCCTGCAATTACTAGTAACATGAGCTACTTTCCCCAACCTCTGGCACTTCATTTCCAGGGAAGATTACGAAAAATCCCTTTGCTGTCTCCAACCCCACTTTGCAAAGAGATACAAACCATGGGATGAGGTAATTTGTCTATCTTCCTATCAATAAACAAGCAAACTTTTGGAGGGACTCAGAGGGTCGAACAGGATCTGTGGGGGTGGGATGGGAAGCAATAGGCATCTCTTCCCTCATGCCACTTACACCCACTGATTTCCTCCAGTTCTTGTGTCTCTATCACACCCCATGACCTGCTTATATTGATATTTTATCAGTTCCTTATTAAACAACAATAGAAAATATTCAGCATGGATTCTACCTTGTCTTGAACATATAATCAACACCCTAGTCTGGAACAAATCCTATCCTGCTTTACATTGCCCATTCAATATTGACATGCTGATGAAAGATTTTTGAAGTTTCTTTAATTTCCATTCCATTCTCGTTTTCTCTTTGCAATTCTTATTTTCTTCTTTATTGATTTTTATCTGACAAAAAATTGCAGTGAATAATATCTGTAAAGAGATTTATTCCATGATACCCTATCTTAGTCTTCATCCAAGGAAGCCTGTCTTTAGTTCCCACAACTTTCCCTCATTTGAATCAATTCAGCCTGCACCTGAAACACCTTCTGCAAGGAGGCCCATTGTTCCATCATGTTAATTTTCAGTTCCATTTTAACCTGGCTAAATTCTCTCTCAATTCACTGAAATAAACCCTCTTTTTAAAAATATTTTATTTTTGATTTTCCAAAGACTCATGTAAGTCCAATAAACAAAATATTACATTCTCTTCCCACGTAATATGATTTACAGAGTCCTTATTTCCCCCCTTTCCCCCTCCCCTCCTTATCTCTTAAATTATACAAATACCAAAATATAAAATCACAAAAACCACCTAAATACCAACCAAGACAATGATCCTCCATGAGACTAGAGGACCTCGGATGCTAAATAAAAACAGGTAGGGGCAAAAACACATGTCGTCTGTGCCACTTTCCCCATTTCATACTCTTAATCCTTTACCTGCTGGGACGGATTGTTTCTTTTCTCTTATTCGGCGGGGAGGGGCGCGGTGTGTGTTTTATATCTGTGCACCTATGTGCCTCAGATACGGTTGACACACTTCAAATAATGTGTCATATCTCTTCCATACATTGTAGGTGATTTTCTCCAGGGAAATGCAACACTGTATTTCCATTTTCCATCATTGATATTTAGCTGGGAGTCAGACTTCCACATAACCGCTACCGACAAGGTCACCTTTACAAACTGAATTTGGTGTTTGGAAAGTCTAAACTGTACTTCCCCAGTGTCTCCTAGAAGGTGCAACTCCGGATCCTGTGGAAAATCCACCTATGTAATTTTTTTTCCAGAGTGTCCCCCAGGTCTTCCCAGAAGGATCTCACCCTTGTACACAGCCAGGTGAAGAGGACAAAAGTTCCAACCTCCACACCACACCTAAAGCACATTTCTGAAATTTCTGGCTTTGACTTGTTTAATTTTATCAGTGAGGTATCACTCATGCAAGAAACTATATTGCTCCAGCATGTGTCTGGCATTAACAATTCCAGCCAGGCTATTCAAACACAAATCTTCCCACCATCGTTCATCAATTGTTATTCCCAAGTCCGACTCCCATCTTTCCCTTGACCGATGTAACCCCAGTTTCAGGCCTTCCCTTTGGATTATGGAATACAAATTTACACACATTCCCTTTTTGAATGAGAGTCTCCATGTCTCTACAGTCAGGCAGAATCATTGTTGATCCTAGTTTGTCTCTTAGGAAAGCTCTTAATTGTAGAAAGTTTAAGAATGAACTATTCAAGAACTCATATTTAGTCCTCACTTAGTTGAATGACATAAGCTGCCCTTGATAGTAACAATCCTTGATACACCCTATCTCCTTCCAGCACCAGTGAAAGTAACCTTGATGTTGTTCCTTGCTTTCTCTTCATTGCCAATCTAAGCCTTACAATAATATGATCACTGATGCAAATGTTCCCTCACAGACACTTGGTCAAACTCATGCCCTGGACCAGATGCATCAACACTTCCTTATTTGCTGAGCGAGGACTACAATAGATTTCAGAAATTTTCCCATCCCCCCCTCTCCAACAAGTACACAAATTAGAAACTTGGGAAAAAAGGTACCCTGATATGATCAATCAATACTTTATCCACATCCCAACAACTTGCCTACAGATTGCACCTCTCTTGCTATATGAAGGGTAATAAAATTGCCCCAATAGTATGACCTTTTGCTTCTCAACTCTAACAAAATGGATTCTGTCCATGTTCTCACAACACATTCTCTTTCAGAAATTGCAAAATCAAGACTGGCACATCACTATTATGTTCTATTTCTGTCTTTTCCCAAAACAGTGAATCGACAACCATCTCACAACCAATCCTTGCTATTTTTAAGCCATACTTCCATTAGAGCATTTGTATCGCAACCTCACAGTGTTATCCATATGTGTAGCTTGTCAGCCTTATTCACTGCACCTTTTGCATTTACTTACTTGGCTTTAGAAAGAGTCAGTGAAGCAACATGCTGTGGTGACCTGCTGGTTACACGTGGTCAGCGGGGTAGTCGCAGCAAAGATGGCAGTGCGTACCCTTCTCTTCTGCCCCAAAGCGGATGTTGGTGTGGGCGCTTGCGTCAGCGTGACCCAGACAGCAGGGTAGCCATGTGGTCCGACTGCCAAGCTTTGAAGTGAGCACACAAAGTTTTAATAAACACTCTGCTGTGAGACTTGAGCCAACAACCTGTGTCTCCAGTCTGTTCACCTGCTCTCGCACAGCACACTACAGTGGTGACCCCAACGAGTCTTCACGGCTTAAAGACTCTGCACAATGGACTCTGCAGTGCTCAGCGCCGTTGCACTGAAGCTACCAATGTTCTAGACCAACCGGCCCCACACTTGGTTTGGCTAAGCGGAGACCCAGTTCCAAATCAAGCAAATAACTTCCAACTCCACCAGGTAATTCTACGTCATTAGTTCGCTCAACCAGGAGACCGCTGCTCGTGTGGACAACCTCATTCAAGCTCCACCTGAGGAAGGTAAATACGCAGCCTTGCAAACCCTCCTTATCAGCACATACGGCCTATCCTGATGCGACAGGGCCACCAGATTGCCTCACTTAGACGGTCTTGGAGACAGAATGCTGTCGGTATTAATGGATGAGATGCTTGCACTGGTGGAGGGTCACAAACCCTGCCTCATGTTTGAGCAGGCCCTCCTAGAGCAAATGCCAGAAGACATCAGGCTCACCGACACTGACTTCAGCGACCCCTGCAAGGTCGTGGAAAAAGCTGACATCCTTTACTGCACCAAGTGTGAAAGCCCTCAAATAGTTCACGAGTGGCCAAACCACAACATGAACCCACCCAAAAGCTCAGCCCAGCAACAGAGCATTGCACCAACCACCCATCGCAGACCCCCCACAGACCAGTGCCTGTGATTTTATTAATGTTGGGGCTCTGGGGCGAGGAAGTGCCACCAACCCTGCTCGTTTCAGGGAAATGAGCAGGCCAACCGCTGTTAGTGTCCGTGGCAGCTGGCCAGAGCAACAATCTGTTCCATGTATGAGACCCCATCACGGGCCGCAGATTCCTGGTCGATACAGGTGCTGAAATAAGCGTCATTCTACCCACTCCCCTGGAGCTGCACACAGCACCACGTGACCCCAACCTGCAAGCAGCCAATAATTCCACCATTGCAATGTTCGGTCGCAAACGTGTATCCTGCGTTTTTGGGATACAGACTTCAACTGGCAATTCACGTTGGCGGCTGTAAACAAACCTCTGCTGGGTGCAGACTTCTTCCAGGCACACTCATTGCTGGTCAACCTGCAAGACAAACACCTGGTCCACACACAAACGTTTGAAGCATCATCAATGAACTGGCCACAGTGCAGACCAGTGACAATTGCTATGTTTGCCTGCTCACGGATTAGCTAGTCATTCTACACCCCTAGTTCTCCTCCATGCAGCCACCACACGATGTTCAACAACACATCCAGACCACTCGTTCCCCCATTCACTCGTGAGCTTGTAGGCTGGCACCCGACAAGCACAAGCTAGCCAAGGAGGAGTTCACCTGCGTGGAGGAGTTGGGTATCATCCGCAGGTCAGACAGCCCATGGTCCTCACCCCTACACATGGTGCCGAAATCCACCAGTGGATGGTGAGCATGCAGTGACTACCACCGCCTTAACGATGTTACAGCCCCAGACCACTATCAGATATCTCACATCCAGGATTTCACGGCAAATCTTAACGGTGCGAAGCTATTCTCCAAGGTTAATGTGATTTGGGTGGTACCATCAAATACCGGTTCATTCAGTCGATGTACCGAAAACAGCCATAATCATACTTTTTGGCCTGTTCAAGTTTCTCTGATTGCCTTTCAGACTCAAAAATGCAATGCAGACATTTTAGCGGCTTATTTGTTTACCTGGATTGGTAGTGAGCAGCATGCTGGAGGAACACATGGCCTACCTCCGATGCCTTTTTAACTGTCTAGCCCAGTTTGGCCTCACAATCAACCTGGCCAAATGCCAGTTTGGCTGCGAGCAGATTGATTTCCTGGGACACCGTATCACCGTTCAGGGGGCAGTATCTCGACCCGACAAGGTAGACGCCATCCACCATTTCCCCAAGCCTGACACACTTAAAGGCCTACAGAAGTTTGTGGGGATGGTCAACTTTTACAAAAGGTTCATCCCCAGTGCCACTGCAATCATGCGCCCCCTGTTCGATCTGATGTCCACTTTCAAGCAAGACCTCAACTGGATCGACAACTCAGCCTCTGCTTTTGATGCCACCAAGGAGGCCTCGCCTTGGCCGCCATGCTCATGCACCTACGCATGGACTCCCCCAAAGTATTCACAGTGGACACATCCAGCACAGCAGTGGCGCGCAGTCCTCAATGGGTTGACGACTCATGGAAGCCCCAGCCTTCTTCAGCCAGCACCTTTGCCCACCAAAACATAAATACAGTGCTTTCAACATGGAGCTCTTTGCCCTGTACCTCACTGTCCGAAAGTTCCTCTACTTTCTGGAAGGCAGGGATTTCATCGTCTATATCGATCTCAAGCCACTGATCTTCACCTTCAGCAAGGCCTCCGATCCATGGTCTGCCCGGCAGCAGCGACATCTATCATACGTTTCTGAGCTCACTATCTCGATTTGCCACCTCTTTGGAAAATACATAGTTGCTGACACTCTTTCGAGACTGGTCGTCTGTTCCCTTTTGCATGGCATCAACTATTGCGAATTGGCCCGAGCACAATAGTCTGACCCGGAGATGGACTGTTTCTGCATGGCTGTCATGGGCCTCTACCTCCAAGACATCCCTTTATACCCGGGCTTGGACACCATCCTCTGTGATGTCCCGACTGGCTCCCTTCGCCCATTGGTACCGGTGAAATGGCAGAAAGCAGTATTTAACCTCATACACAGTTTGTTACAACTCTCCATCTGCGCAATGGTCCACATGGTCTCAGCCCATTTCGTTTGGCATGGCCTCCACACGCAGGTCAGTGAGCAGATGGCGAATGTCTAGACCCATACCCGTCTGCCCGCCCAGCAGTTCCAACTGCCCTCACTGTCTCCAGCATATCCACATGGAAATTGTAGGCCCACTTCCCATCTTGCAGGGCAACCACTACCTCCTCACCATGGTCAACAGGTACACCCGTTGGCCGTAGGCCATCCCCTTCCCAGACATTGCAGCAGACACCTGTGCAAGAGCTTTTTTTGGCCACCTGGGTAGTTTATTTTGCATCCCCTCTGACATCACTGTGGATTGAATTGTCTAAACTTCTGGGGATGCAACTCCACCACACGACCGCCTATCACCCGCAGTCCAACGGCCTGGTGGAGCATTTCCATTGGCATCTCAAGGCTGCCCTCATGGCGCGCCTCAAGGGACCCGGATGGTCAGATGAGTTATCCTGGATGCTGCTATGGATCCGTACCATCCTAAAGGAGGACCTGCACGCTTCCACCGCAGAGCTCCTATATTAACAGGCCCTTACTGTCCCAGGACAGTTCCTTCCCCCACACAGTGGTCCAGCACAGGACATGGAAGCCACAGTTGTCCATGTCCAGGAGAAGCTGGGATCTCTCATCCCACCCCCTTTCACGCACCATGGTACACCCACCTCCAATACTCTCCACGATTTAATGTCGTCATTATGTCTTCGTCCGCAGGGGAGGACACAAAGCACCTCTCCAGTGACCTTACGAGGGGCCCAACTGGACGAGCTCAACTTTCACATTCGTCATTGGCGACACAGTTGACCGCCTGATGCTGGCTCACTTGGGCAAGACACAGCCGGTCCAGGTGCAGAAGCCAGCACGCAGGGGCAGGCCTCTGAAACACCAGAGCGACCCTGGTGCCGGTTCTGGGGGGGGGGGGTTGTGTGGCGACCCGTGACCTTGCTGTGGCAAACTGGCCCCACTGGTTGCGTGTGGTCAGCAGGGCAGTCGCAATTAAGATGGCGGTGTGCACCCTTCTCTTCCGGCCCAAAGTGGAAGTTGGCATGCGCGTTTGCGTTGGTGTGATGCAGACAGCGGGGCGGCTGTGCAGTCCAATTGCCAAGCTTTTAAGTGAGCGGGCAAAGTTTAAATAGACACTGCTGCGAAACTCAAACCAACAGCCTGTGTCTCCAGTCTGTTCACCTGCTCTCGCACAGCACACTACAATGCCTTATTTTTATTGCACGAAGAATATTCATAAGATTTGTCCGCTGCACTCTTTTTCTTTGCTTTTATTTTCACTTTTTTTTTTACTGCACGATTGCCCCATAAACAATCTCTGGTTCTGTTGAGGTGATGATCAATACCTTCTCTCCTTTTAGCACCTCTTGCCTGATTTGGATTTGTGACCTTCTAAATTGTGAAACCTTAATATGAATTTTTTATTCTCCTTTACTGACTCAGGAAAAAGTGTAATCAACCATTTACTAATTTCTTTCAATTTTTTTTATATTCAATTCATTTCCTTCACTTCATTTGAACTCTGTAACAAATATTTCCCAGTTTATTTCTTTTGGTAAAGGCATTTTGAATTTTTCACAAGCTCAGGTAAAAATAACTGTCCAAAACCAGATGGTATTTATTAGATGAGTCTACTAATGTCTAACAGTTACCTGCTATAACAAAATAACAGCAAGAAACATTTAAAGAAAATGATCAAGAAACTGGAATAAATGAATGAAATTAAAAAATCAGGATATAAAATACAGCAAAAAACAGTATTTCTCTCCAACATCCTTACATCTTTGCAAGGCTCATCTATTTGGTTCCTTAACATCTGAAACAAGATAGATCATAGGTTGTTTGGTTAATATACCCAATGTGCTCAAAAGTAGCACCCATATAACCGTTTACGGCGTGGAAACAGGCCATGTCGGCCCTTCAAGTCCACGCCGATTCACTTGAACAATGCAACAGATTCACTTCTTCCTGTAAAGTGGAAAATCTTAATGAAGTTAATTCTCAGAAATTGTTAGTTCCAGCAGGATTCGGAAGTGACTGAGAATTACATTTTATATATTGTTTTTAAATTTTAGACATGCAGCATAGTAACATGCCCTTCCAGGTCACGAGTCTGAGCTGCACAAATAATCCAATTCATCGACACCCCGTACATTTTCAATGATTCCCATTGAGATGGCCTATATAATGAGGACAGGAGCCAGTAGGTGATTGATGAACCAGGGAGTGCTGAAGGAAGACAGACAGAGGAAGTTGATTGGCAGATGTCAGGCAAAGGGGTCAGAAGGAGGAAGAAGAGTCATCCAAGGGCAAAGGGGAATGGTGCTGGAAATCCAACAACAGAAGGTGACAATAGTGGCATAATAAAACCTATTAGTCCCCAATCCAGCCCAAATAACCATTCCTTTTCTTCCACTGATATTGCTTAACCAAGTTTATTAACATCTGACTCGACATATACAACCAGATGAAACATCATTTCTCCAGACCATGGTGCACACACATACACATCACACAATAATAACATTTCATACATAAAATGTAATAAATACTTTGGAATAATTTACTTGTTTCATTTTGAAGTGACCCAAAGTAACAATCTCACAGCCTGCAGGAAGTAGCTATTTCCCAGCCTGTCAGTCCTGATTTTGATGCTCCTGTACCACCTCCATGATGGTTGGTTGCTGATGGAACCAGCCGAGTTCCTTCCGCAGATTGCTTTTTTCTCTCTCTCTCCAGATTCCATCACCTGCAGTCATTTGAGTGACTTTGGTAAAAAGGAGGGCTCACTTGAATCCATCTGCTGGCACTTGAATAGAACTCTGAAGTTAGAGGAGAGAACTTTCTCTAATGGATTCTGTGAACTTTCAACATCACCAATATAAATATTCACAAAGATGTGCTGGTAGATTAATTGGCAATTAATAAAAAATAAGAGGAATTGATGAACATGTTCAGGGAGATTATATTGCAGGAGTACAGGGAAATAAAGTGGATGGTACTTAGCAAGATTGGGCTTCTGTGAGCTAACATGGCCTTGATGGGCTGAATAACCTTATCCATACTGCTGCAAATATACATACAGTCTTTCTTTGGCTTGGCTTCGCGGACGAAGATTTATGGAGGGGGTAAAAAGTCCACGTCAGCTGCAGGCTCGTTTGTGGCTGACAAGTCCGATGCGGGACAGGCAGACACGATTGCAGCGGTTGCAAGGGAAAATTGGTTGGTTGGGGTTGGGTGTTGGGTTTTTCCTCCTTTGCCTTTTGTCAGTGAGGTGGGCTCTGCGGTCTTCTTCAAAGGAGGTTGCTGCCCGCCAAACTGTGAGGCGCCAAGATGCACGGTTTGAGGCGTTATCAGCCCACTGGCGGTGGTCAATGTGGCAGGCACCAAAAGATTTCTTTAGGCAGTCCTTGTACCTTTTCTTTGGTGAACCTCTGTCACGGTGGCCAGTGGAGAGCTTGCCATATAACACGATCTTGGGAAGGCAATGGTCCTCCATTCTGGAGATGTGACCCATCCAGCGCAGCTGGATCTTCAGCAGCGTGGACTCGATGCTGTCGACCTCTGCCATCTCGAGTACTTCGACGTTAGGGGTGTAAGCGCTCCAATGGATGTTGAGGATGGAGCGGAGACAACGCTGGTGGAAGCGTTCTAGGAGCCGTAGGTGGTGCCGGTAGAGGACCCATGATTCGGAGCCGAACAGGAGTGTGGGTATGACAATGGCTCTGTATACGCTTATCTTTGTGAGGTTTTTCAGTTGGTTGTTTTTCCAGACTCTTTTGTGTAGTCTTCCAAAGGCGCTATACAGTATACCTCACTGAAATCACAGTAATCATTCAGGGCCACAAAAAAATAACTGACATCAGTTTTAACACTAGATTTTAATTGATACATTTATCAAGGCATCTTCCACAAATATAAATAGAAAACAAATATGCTGAAATAGTCCATATCATTTGAAGACAGACAAGACACCATCACCAAAATTCCTTTTCCAAGCATTCAAAAGCAGGATAACAACTCATATATTTTATGATGCCTCAGAACAGATTATTGTTTCTGTCCGAAGCTCATTTTTGATTGATCCAATTTCTGAACAGCACTTAAGAAGGGTTGCAATTACCACAACACAACAATTAATGAATTTGCTTTGGGATCAAAATTTACAGGCTTTCAATTGTCTTTTCTTTGTTCTCAACCAAACTGCATTTTTGGCAGATTTATTTCTCGTCTAGATAAGTTTTCCCTTCAGAAGTAAGACTGTGTTCGATCCATACACAAATGGACACTAAAATCTTAACAGCAAATTTCAAATAGGTTATCTACCATACAGAATTTATCAATTTTTTTGCACAAAAGAAAGAATTTGAACAGCTAAAGGCCATGAGAGATAGGAGCAGAATTAGGCCATTGGGTCCATTGAGTCTACACTGCCATTTGAATCAAGGCTGATGCATTCTTCCTTTCAATCCCATTTTCCTGTCTTCTCCCCATAACCTTTGACACTCTCACTATCAACCAATGACTTGGCCTCCATAGCTGTCTGTTGCTACAATTTCCACAGATTCACCACTCTCTGTTTGGTGATACTAGCATGCATTGTCCTAAAGGGATGTCTTTTTCTTCTGTGGCTGTGCCCTCAGATCCTAGACTCATCTTCTAACAGAAATATCTTCAATATTTGGTGTGTTGCAATAAAATTATGATGCCTCACCCCCCCCCCCCTCACCCCCATAAACTCCAGCAAGTACAGGCCCAGAGCTATCAAACGCTTCTCATTGATATTAACCCCCTCATCCCAGGGATCATTCTTGTAAGCCTCCTCTGGACTCTCTACAACACCACCAGATCCTTCCTTATATATGGGGCCCAAAACTGATCACAATGCTCCAAATGTTGGTCTCACTAGCATTTGTAAAGCCTCAGCATTACACTGTTGCTTTTATTTTCCAGTCCTCTTAAAATGAATGCTGATGTCAGATTTGCCTTCTTTCTACCAACTCAACCTTCAATTTAACTTTTAGTGAATCCTCCAGTAGGAATCCCAAGTCCCTCAGGATTCCTGTTTCTGAATGTTCTCCCTATTTAGAAAATAGTCGACAACTTTATTCCTTCTTCCAAAGTGCATGACCATACACTTCCCTACGCTGTATTCCATCTGCTACTTTATTCATTTTCCCAATCTGTCCAAGTCCCTCTGAAGATTCCCTGCTTCCTCAACTCTACCTGCACCTCCACCTATCTTTGCATCATCCTCAAACTTGGCCACAAAGCCATCAATTTCCTTAACATACAAGTGGAAAGTACCCCAGTCAATCAAACACTATGGAACTTGTCTAGTCACTGGCAGCCAGCCAGGTAAGACCCTTTTAATTCCCACTCCTTACCTTCTGCCTGTTAGCCTATCTTCAATCCACGCTAATACCTTTCCTGAAATACCATAGGCTCTTATCTTGTTCAGAAACCTCACGTGTGGTACCCGTCAATGGGCTTCTGAAGAACCAAGCAAACAACATCCATAGACTCTCTTTTGTCTGTCCTGCTTGTTACTCCCTCAAATAATTCTAAAAGATTTTCTAAGCAAGATCTCTCTTGAAGGAAACCAGGCATCTTATTTTTATCTTATGGACTTGAGAATCTTGCCAGCCACTGAAGTCAAGCTAACCGGCCTATAATTTCATTACTTTTGCTTCTCTCCCTTCTTTAAGAGGAGTGATACAATTTTCCAGTCCTCTGGAACCATTCCGATTCCTAAAATGCCTCTATAACCTCTTCAGCTACCTCATTCAGAACCCTGAGGTGTAGTCCGTCCAGTCCAGGAGACGTATCCATCCACCTGCTCCTTAGTAAAAGCAACTACACTCACTTTTTATCCTCTAACTCTCTCAAATTTTTAGCACACTGCTGGTGTCTTCCAAGTGAACAACTATGCAAAATACCTATTCAGTTTATCTGCCATTTCTTTGATCTGCATTACCACTTCTCCAGCATCATTTTCCAGTGGTCCACTGTCCACTCTTACTTCTCTTTTACTTTTCATACATGTGTAAAAAAACTTTTTGATGTCCTCTTTATGTTGGTGGCTAGCTTACTTTCATTTTCATATTTTCTCCCCTTATTCCTTTTTTGTTGCCCTTGGTTGCTGCACCACTCTTTTCCCTACTATGGTCCCATTCCAATCAACTTTGGCCTACTCCTCTCTCATACCATTGCCGTCACCTTTACTCATTTGTAATACCGACATTTCCAATTTTAACTTCTCCCTCTCACACTGCAAAATGAATTCTATCATATTACATTCGTTGCCTCCTTAAGGTCCCTAATCAAATCTTGCATAGCATTAAATCCAGAATTGCCTTTTCCTTGCTCTAAATAGCAATCTTTTAGGCATTTCATAAATTCATTCTCTTGGGATCTTGCGCCAACCTGATTTTCCCATATTTTATGCATATTGAAGTCTCTTAAGAGCATTGTAACATAGCCTTTCTTGCATGCATTCTCTAACTCCTATTGTAATTTCTACCCTACATCCTGGCTGCTATTTGGAGTCTTGTATGTACCTCCCATCAGGTTCTTTTTAACCTTGAAGTTGCTCAATTCTACCCACAAGGATTCTGCATCTTCTGATCCTATATCCCTTCTCACTAAGGATTTGATTTAAAATTTTTTTTACCAACAGAGCCACAATCCCTGCTATCCTCCTGCTGTCTTTTTGATAGGCTATGTATCTTTGGATGTTTAGTTCCCATCTGTAATCCTCCTTTAGCCAACAATGTCATACCTGCCAATTTCTAAGGGCACTTTAAGCTCTTCTACATTGTTTCGTACACTGTGCTTACTCAAATGTAACACCTTCAGTCCCTTGAACAGAACCCATTTCACATTTGTCTCTGTGTTGCAAGATTCTAATGCTTTTTTGAACTTGGCTCATATTTTGGAAACTTCAATAACCTGTTCTGCACTCTCCTTCCCTTTAACTTTATCTATACTTTTCCAATCGTTTGGACCCATCATCTACTAGTTACTTTAAAGCCCTATCTATCGCCACAGGATAGATTCCAGATTAAATTCCTTTCATATTCTGTTAGGACATGGGATCAGTCCATTCCTTCCATTGTCTATAAACTGTAGTCCCATGACTCTCGTATTAGTCTGGTCTCTCAATACATCTACCTTACCTCACATGAAGTTTCTTCTTCCAAATATGAATCTACATATTAATTTAGAGGTTTTTTTCATGATTTCAAGATGCCCCGAATGTTTTATGGCCAATGAGATATTTTTTAAGCAAGATTACTGATATATATATAAAATTAAAAAAACACTTCCAAATTACAGTCAAAATTTGTTTTTTTTTAAAAAAAGGTTTTGTTTGAGGGTGACATACTGAATAAGACATTTGATGTAAACAAGAAGCCTGCAGATGCTGGGAAAAAAAAGGAGGAACTTAGCACTTCACCATCAAGGTTTTCTGGGCCAAAATATTGACTGTCTACTGCTTTCCATGGATGCAGGCTGACCTATTGAGTTCCTCCAGCACGTTCTGTGTATGAAGCATTGGTTGTACTGCACATAGAAGTTTAAGGTCTGCTTTTATTGTCTTTATCCCTGTCCCCCTACTCTGTGTGCGTGCGTGCGTGTTTTATTTCTATTTCATTTTGAATAAATCAATTAAAACTTCAAAATTTAAACTTAAGGTTCTCTGCGTTTAACATTATCTGTCTCAAAAGACAATTTCATAGTGGTGCTAATTTTTTCCAATAAAAATTTGTGGGTATTTTTTTTCAGATCTATTTTTGTGGTACTAAATATTTTGGTGGATCTGATTTTCAGTCTAATTCCATCTGAAGAACAAGAAAAAAATTAAAATTTGTGTATCGTGTTTCTGTGGGAAAGCAGCTACGATCAGATGAATATATATGAGGAAAACGAACCTGATTTAGTGAGATACCAAAGAAATACCTTCGATACTATTATAGAGGCTGTTTACAACAACTAAGGAATCATATGTTTTTGGATGCTTCTGGTGGAACAGGAGAAACTTTCCTTATTAATCTACTTTTGGCTAAAGTTTAAAGACAAAATATAATTGCCATAGGTTCATCAGGTATAGCAACAAGACTCTTCATGGGAGAGGGGGAATGTGGAAATGTCAACATGTAACACTGGGGAACTGTAAAAGAAAAAATATCTAAACGATTGTAAACTTGTTTGAATGTAAAATGTTGAATGTAAAATGGGATGAATGTAAAATGACTTACAAATCAGCCAAAGAAGCATTTGGTCGAATGTTGCAAGATATAGTAATATATTAATGGGAAGCTTTATTTTAGAGCAAGCTCAAGATTTTTGTCAGATGTCTCCAGTAATTCCATGAGGTGCTAAAGCAGATGAACTGAAAGACTTCATTTATTTGGGAAAATGTAAAACTATTGCACTTGAAAATCCAAATGCATTTGACAAGTGATCTATCTGCATGAGTTTCCTTCAAATATTGTCAAATTCAGGAATAAGGAAATTAAACAACAATTATGCAGAAAAAAATCAAAATTCTGTACAGACACTTTATTTTAATTTACAAATAAACCACCCATTTAAGAATCAGTAAATTTATCCTTTTAGAAAGAACCATAGGACTGCTTTTCTAATTGTATAACCAAATCAAACAAAGCCTGAACTGCACTTAAAACAATTTCTTGACTATCACTTTGATTTTTAAATGCTTGTTTCGCTTCACAATCAGCAGAGCTCAGATACCTGAAAGCTATTTGCGCGAGATGAGCAGGTGCTGACTGGCAATTGTCAGGCATGTGAGAAAAGGACTTGTCACACACAGCCTTCATGAAGAGCTCAGGAAAGATCAGGCAGAAAGCACTTGCTTCTTCCCATAATTACGAGAACAAGTCCCTCGGTTGGCCATCCTCTGAGATCAGTACAACAATGTAAATGCCCCATTTTATCAGTGTGCGTGGAGGTACTGATGGTCATTTGTCTAATTATCTGGCATGTTCTACGAATGAGGCTTGCATCAAGGGAAAAAAAGAAAGAAAAAGGCCACATGTAACCATGCAACAGAAATCCCAGTGTGCTTTATTAAAGTTTCTAATCTAAGTTAAATTGCTGATGAGATATACCTTGGCCCAATATTTAATGAGCCTTCTCTCCCAAGCTTTTTTGGCAGCAGAGTGACTGCAGATTAATTGAACCTTAGGGATTTTTTTTTTGTCATGTAAGCCATGTTGGAATCCCTCAGTTGGCATCACTAAATGTCCTAAAATTAAAAGAAACTTAATATGGTCCACTTTCTTTGAGAAAAAAAAGTCACAATACAATCAATTTGCCCTGAAATAAAATATTCAAAAAGGTAGTTGCAAGGATTTTAATTATTTTCCATTACACTATTGGCAGATAATCCTTTTGGGTTTTGTACACAGACAAAGAATTTGAAATCATTCATTATTTTGTTCATGCAGTGAGGGAATTTATCTAATCAAAGATAAAGCATCTGTACAATGCCTTAGTAGGAATTAATGATAAGGCCATATGTGTCAAAAGCAATTAATACTCTGGTTATATTACAAATTCAAACATCTAAAACATTAAATTAGTTGAGTAAAACAACAAAATAAACCACGTTCAAGCGAGACATAGAAAGACTGATTCAATTTATTTTAGACAGAGCATCTGTCCTTACTTACAACAACAGCCAAACATTATCAATCAGTGGCACTGCAATGCCTGAAGTTATGTACTAATGATTCCAATCCCTCTCCATTACTTGAGATGACCACAAATCTAGGAAAGAATGCACCTAATTCATATTAGCATCTGCCCATAACATTCCTAGAGGCATGTGTTAATGCAAAAGCTTCAGAAAGGACCACATCTATTAAAAGTTTTAGATTCACTAGGCACAATGGACAGCTCCTAATTCTCCAAAGGCACTTTTATTTTAATGCTCTTTTACTGATATCAAAACACAATAGAAGCATCTTGAAAACATGGCATTTGTCTTGCTCATGACCCCACATGCTTTGACACAATCTGTTGCTGCTTCCTATGCGATTTAAAACTGTTATTCAGCTACATTTGCAAACAGATTGTCTAACATCTGAGCCATTACTGCTCAATAACATATTTTTAAACACAAAGCTGATACAATCAGAACAGTCAACTATTTATTATTTTCATCAGCTGACAAAAAAATGGTTTCATTGATATAATCGCGTGGTTTACTCAAGACAAGAATTTTACCACAGGAGTATTTGGCCAATCTTCCAAAGCAAGATCAAAATAATTGTGGATGTTACAGCTACCTTTTTTGAAATTAAAAATTATTCCATATGATAGTCATTCAGAGTATATGAGACAAACCACAAAGAGGATTCTTGCAATTCCCTTCTATCCTTGTTTATTTGCATGGCAGCTCTTAAAAATTGATGATAACTGTTTCATCTGGCTTTCAAAGGAGGGAACATGACACCAATGCCCTCCCTGACAAAATTATATCATCAATTCCACAAAATATTGTCTTTAAAATAAGGCACAAATTAAATTAAACTAACTCTGAGAAATTACATTATTCCTTTGTACCAACACCAGAAATGAGGCTGTACATGTTCGAGTCATTAAAATGTATGTAAAATGAAAATTCATGAAATAGACACAACTTGTTAGTACAGGCAGGTTTGGTGCCATAAGATTTTGAATGTACAATGACGACGATACCATTTTGCAAAGTAGTGAGAACAGTTGGCATGGCATCAAGAAATGACTGCTACAAGCTATCACCTTGCACCATTCTTTTTAATACTTTCATGCCTGTGTCACACCACCAAGAAACAAAAACAGGAAGTTATATATCCTATTTCAAAAGCTGCAAGATTAACATCTAGGAGTTAGCAATACTGCTCATATTTACAACCCTGTTTGAACTTTAAACTTGTGTATACAATGACTTCAAAACCAACATTCCCTCTAATTTTCAGCAGTTGGTATGCCCAAAAATCTTACGTTGTGCCATTTTTCCCCCCCTCCGTGACAAAAGTATGTGTGCACTGAATATTTGTGCAAATGTAAACTTGAAATTGTTTCAAGATAATTTTGGCACAGCATATCTCTCATTGCGAATAAAACAGAAGTTAGTTAAGAGATTATTTTCAATAATTATTAATTACTACATTATTTTAGGTAACTTGCCTTTTGTGTGCACGTTAATTTCCTTTGTGCGCTGGTTGCAAACACATGCCCACACACAGCTTACAGGGAACAGTGATCACAACTGTTTAAGAGAATTACTGACAGCAATCTGTCCTATATATTCAATATAAGAGGCCCCTAATATTATGAAGAAAGAATAACTCTTTTATTCTGTGCTATATTCCAGTGCAGACTTCTAATTCTATCTGTTGTTGTTTAAAGGAAGCTGTAATTGAGTTTCAATATCAAAGTAAAAACTATAAAAGTTGAGCTGTTAGTTAAATGTAATCTTTTCACAGTGACAACACTAGTCCCTTTATCTGTTATTCATTTACATTGCACGATCAGGACAAAAAAAAATGCAAGATATCCCACAAGGATTCTGATGACTTTGTGAGAAACATTACCAAATTTAATTCTCAATGTTAATGTGTATCTTCCAAGAAACATAAAAAAAATGAAAGGACTGTTGAGGAGTTGGGGGCAAGGAAAGCATAATAGTACGAGAAGGTTCTCAGCAATTAGAAATACAATGAGAAACACTTGTAAAGAGTTGATACCTCTAAAATCAGCACCAAGTAGAGATTTTTTGACAAGTGCCTCACAGCGACTTAAGATAGCAAATGACTGGTGGTAATTGTTGCTGTGATGATGAGGAACAACGGACTGGTAATGATGCAAAAGCTGCCATAAAGAATGTAAGGATTAAAATGAATCACAAGTTGCAAGCAGTCTGTGGGTAGCAATTGTTTACATGTTCTTTTGAGTGTCACTTAGCAAAGTCTTCAAGCCAAGGTCTTATGGTTTCTTAGAGATTACACATGTTAGTTTAGTTTCCTATGTTCTACAAAATGGAAGGAATTAGTTTTGTTACGACAATTTTATTCACTGTTTAACAAATTTTTAGCACTGTCTAACAAAGTTTGTAACAATGTATAGCAACTGATAATAACATTAAAAATGTTTAATAAACTCTGGAAAACTCAACTTTAGTACAGATTTGATTGAACGAGTCACAGACAACAACCACAACAACAACAACAACATTCTAATATCCTCCAAGTGATTATAAAGGAAAATGATCACTACAAGGGAAAAGTAAAAAGTAAAACAAAGACCAAGATTGATTCTGATTCTCAGAATTATTTTAAAGCAATAAACAACCAAAAATAATTTTTAAAACAATATATAACAGAAATTCTATATTAATTAATAGAAACACAACTATGCTTTTGAGAATATTTGCATATTTATACCACATCCAAATATAATTAAAACTGCTGACCTTGCTTCACATGTGGTTGTTTTGAGACAGATACTATGTAATTGTTCACAGGGAGATGTTTGCTTCAATATTTTTCCTTATAATTAGCAGAATGTTATTTTGTAAATAATGAATACTAAAATAGTCTCATCGCCTCAACATTTTTTTTGTGGTACAACTTATTCACTGTACTTCAGTTCCAAACCTAATACTGCTGCAGCCTGAGTGTTTAAGCCCAGAGCCCAAAACACAAATAATTATTTCTTTCTACAAGAGTACAGCTTCTGCTATAAACAAGAGCTTCAGGGCATTAATAAGATTTTCATTTGGCATTTTCCTTTTTTCCTCTAGTAAACCCATCACCTTACCTTCAGTCCCTGACTGGAACAAAAACTTGAGAATTAGTCAGAGTCCAATGTGATTCAGGATCAACTGCAATTAATTTACATTTGCATTTTCAAAATGTGCAATGAAACGAATGATGAAGCAACATCAAACTGCACTAGATTTCATAATTTTACTCAGGGCAATTAGTAAACACAATTTGCTGGATATTTAGACGAAGGGATGATCAAAAATATCCTTTTTAATTTCTGAGGGGTTAAATATAAATTATAATATACTAATCTATATCGAACATTAATAATCTTAGTCGTACTATCCCCACAAATAGATCTCCACTCGTCTTAATCAATTAGTATTCCCAAATCATTTTTCCATTTTAATTTCAATTTATGAATATCTAATTTAGCATCTTGCTTTGTAATAATAAATACATTTCCGAAATAAACTTTTTTGTACTACCTTCTGTAAGCAAAATTTCTAATGTAGTTTGTCTTGGTAATCTTAAAGAAGGTCCAAAATTATCCAACAATAAAGCCTTAACTTGATAATAACAAAAAAAAACCATATTATTCAGAATTTCATATTTGTTTTCATTCTTTGAAAAGAAATAAAATATCTGGCTTCCTAACAATCTCCAATGGTTTTAATTCCTTTCTGATTCCATATTTTCAAAAACTGATTATTAAGAGTAAAATTTATACATCAATTGTATTTAACCCCTCAGAAATTAAAGAGAAACAATTTAATTTCTTCAGATTTATGTTCTAGATGTACTAAAGAAGTAGGTTCCTTTTTACATTCGACTTGGTTATGTGATGAGGTTAAACGTTTTTGGATACAACTTAAGGAATTTTTAGAGAGAGTTTTAAAAATTCAATTATTAATGAACCTAGCATTATTTCTATTAGGTAATGTTAAAATGTTGAGTTTGACTTTGAGATTGACTAAATACCAAACTGCATTTTTAAGGTTGGCAATGGCTATGGCAAGAAAATGTAGAGCCATAACTTGGCAAAATGAGATTGATTTGGGATTGCAGAGATGGCGTTCAGAATTGAGATCATGTATCCCTTTGGAAAAAATAACATATAATTTACATGATAATTATCTTTTTTTTTTAAAGTGTGGAGCCCTTATTTGGACTATATGGATTTAAAATGCTGAACTCTCTAGAGCTCACCATGGTGGTGTTGCTATGATTCATGGCAGTCCTTTTTGTGCTTTTGATGGTTTAAATCTCCTCTCTTTTTCTTTGGGGTTTATTTGGGATGGGGAGAAGGATGGGTTAAGAGGGATGAGGTATTTATTTGTATTGTATATTCAAAATTTTTAAAAGTATTAAAAAAATCCATTTTAAAGAGGTAGAGAATCAATTCCAGAGCTCAGAAACTAAGCCAATGAGAACATGGCAACACAAAGAAAATCAAGGATGGGCAGAAGAGATGGAGGAATGTAAACTTCTCAGAGGAATCTAGATCTGGAGGGTATGGATATTGGGAGGGGCTAGAGCTGGAATATGCAACTGAGAATCTTGAAGCTTCGTTGCACCAGGTGCCAATGTCAATGAAGAACCAATAAGCAAATGGGAAATGCTCTGCATTACAAAAGCACCAGTGTTTTGAATAAACATCATTACAGAGAATAAAAAAAGGGGGGCATGGTTGGAAGAGAACTGAAATGATTTGGTCTTTTTGAAACAAAGGGATCATTCAGCCACAAACATGGAGAAAAGATGGTTTTGATGGTGTAGAGCAACCATTCTCTATCTCTTATTGGCTAAGGCCCTCTTTGGACTCTGCTCATTGTTTATGGGCCCCCTTCCCTGTGAAGCAATCAAGTTTAGTTGGTTTCTTCGGTACTTCACTCCTACTGACTACATAAAAAATATTTTATGATTTCAGTCTGTAAAATGTCTTCCCTTAAATGTGCTGAGATCTCCGGGGTGGGTGGGGGTTATATGCTGCCATTGAGAACAGCCAATGCAAAGGATGTAGGCTGGAAATTCAGTTCAGTCATGTGGAGTGCATGACAGCAAACTGTTCTACCTAAGAGCTACGTGTAAGCTGAACTCAGTTAAAGCATTGAGGAGTCTACAACATGGACTTCGCTCATTTATTCTAAGTTTACAATTCAGAACATGTTAAAATTGTGGAAATATTGGAAGAGGAATATTGAAGAAATGAGTCTGCACAATAGCATGAACACCATTAGACCTCTTGCTTGAATTGTCATCTAAGGCAGTAATTATTAATAGAAATAATAACTGCTTTATATTAGAATTTTGTACATACCCTGTAATAGAACCTAAAACTTACTGACTTAAAAAATATGGTTCATGCATGCCCAGAATATATTCTAAAGAAGGGAAGGAGAGACTCCATTACTTAATTTCTCTTTTTTAATATTTTATTAAAAAATTTCTCCATACATGCAGTAATGTGAATTAATATAATACGAATTGCAAAAGAAACAAATCAAAAGTTATATGATAGTTTTCAACCCCTTCTGAAACCCCTTCCTCCGTAACCCCCTCCCTCAAAGTAATCAATATAAAAATATAATATAGCTATATAAATGTAATAAGAAAAAAAGTTTTCAGGATTGCAGAGAGATGTTATCTAACACACCTGAATAACAATTCTTTGTTACAATGTAAAGGAGACTCTCATGGGTCTAAAGGGATAGAAAGGACATTATTACAAATTTAAGCCTAATATTTGGTTATGTGGGCACCAATATTTGCAAAAACATAGGACATTTATTTATCAAGCTATATGTAATTATTCCCAAAGGAATACAACTTTGAATTTCTGCATACCACCTTGGCATACCTAAAAAATATCTGATTTCCAAGTAACTGCAATACATTTCCTCACCACTGCTAATGCTACTTTATCAAATTTCAATTGACATATTGATAGTTTTAATTTAGGCCTTATTCCTTCAATATTTCCTATTAAAATTGGCCAGATTTTGCATAACAATGACTCCTGTAACTTGTTCCAAAAATTTTTGTAAATCTACCCAAAAGGATCTTACATTAGGACAAGACCAAGTTGAATGCAAGAAAGTTCCTACATCTTCACCAAACCTAAAACATGATACGATAAATCTGATTTTATTTTGTACAATTTTGTAAATTGGACTGAACTAATCTATATCTTACATTAATGGTATTAGTCATACAATCCCTACATAAATCTGCCCATATTTGCTCATCAATTACAATATTCAGATCTATTTCACACTTTTGTCTAGGTTTATGAACTCCTCGTTTAGAAGTTCCTACTTGTAATAAGGAGTATATCATAGAAGTAAACTTTTTAACAATTCATCTCCTAATAAGAAGCCCTACTTCAGTACAACAAGGCAACAACATGGATGCTCCTAACTTATCCCTCAAATATGCGTTCAGTTGGAAATAACAAGAGTTTATGAGTTATACCATATTTATTTCTCAATTGCTCAAATGACATTAATTGACCCCTTTCATAACAATCTTCAACATTTATAATCCCCCTTGTGAAATCAATATCCAGAAATTGATTACCCTTTGAAAAAGATATGAATATTTTGAATCAAAGGCATTTTAGGTGATATACCTCCTCTTATACCAATTTCATCATTTATTTTATTCCATATTAATCAAATGTTTCAATAATAGTATATCTTTATCACCAACCATTAAATTCAATTCCCACTTATATAAAAATTCTTCTGCTTTTCTCCCTTCTATTTTCAATTCTATTTTAACCCATGCTGATTTTTTCCTTTCAAAAAAAAACCAAGAAATCTCATTTGAGCTGCTTGAAAATAATTTTTAAAATTAGGAAGCTGTAGAGCTCTTAATTTATATTTCCATGTAAATTTCTCTAAAGAAACTCTTGACATTTTACCTTTCCAGAGGAATTTCCTTTCATATTTATTCATTTCTCGAAAAAAATTTGAGTTGTTAAAATAGGTAATGTTTGGAAAATATATTGTACTCTTGGGAATATATTCATCTTAATGCAATTAACCATTCCCATACTTTAAATTTATCCATTAAAAAAAAATTATCTTCAATCTTTTCATGTAATAGTAATTAATTCAATCTGTACAGATTTTTCAGATTATTATCTGTATGGATACCTAAATATTTAATACCCTCTTTTGGCTATTTGAACTGAGTATCCCTTTGACATTGAGTATAATCACCTTCTATTAATGGAATAATTTCACTTTTATTCCATTTTATTTTATAACCTGAAAATTTCTCATATTCTTCCAATTGAACATATAATTTTCATAAAGATGCCTCAGGTTCAGTGAAATATATTAAAACATCATCTGCAAATAAATTAATTTTATGATCTTTTTGACCTACCGTAAATCCCTTAATTTTCAAATCACTTTGAATTGCTTGAGCAAGAGGTACTATTGCTAAAATAAACAAAGCAGGAGATAGAGGGCATCCTTGTCTACTTGATTTAGCTAATTGAAATGGTGCAGATATTTGTCCATTAGTCACTACTTTATCTTTAGGATTATTATTCAGTGCTCTAATTCAATAACAAAATTCAATCCAAATCCAAATTTTTCCAACACAGTAAACAAAAAAATCCCATTCCAATCTATCAAATGCTCTTTCTGCATCAAAAGCCACTGCAACACTCAAATCAGCTTTTTTTGGGGCTAAATGAATTATACTAAGAAATCTAGCAGCATTTTATAATGAGTCTCTCTTTTTTTTACAAAACCTACTTGATCCATATTTATTAATTTAGGCAGCAATTTAGTTAATATATTTGTCAAAATTTTTGAAACAATTTTATAATCCACACTTAATAATGAAATAGGTCTATAAGATGAGGGTTTTAAAGGATCTCTATCCTTTTAAGGAATCACTGTAATTATTGGCATCAAAAATGATTCTGGGAAAGTATGTGTTTACATAGCCTGATCTTCTTTGGCTTGGCTTCGCGGATGAAGATTTATGGAGGGGGTAAAAAGACCACATCAGCTGCAGGCTCGTTTGTGGCTGACAAGTCCGATGCGGGACAGGCAGACACGGTTGCAGCGGTTGCAGGGGAAAATTGGTTGGTTGGGGTTGGGTGTTGGGTTTTTCCTCCTTTGCCTTTTGTCAGTGAGGTGGGCTCTGCGGTCTTCTTCAAAGGAGGTTGCTGCCCGCAAAACTGTGAGGCGCCAAGATGCACGGTTTGAGGCGTTATCAGCCCATAGCCTGATCTAATAATTGCATAAATATCAGAATTAATAAATCTTTTAATTCTTTATAGAATTCAGGCAGAAATTCTTTTATCCTGGAGATTTATTATTCTACAATGAACCCAAGCTTCTCTTACCCCTACCTCTGTAAAAGGAACATTCAGCTCAGTCTACTCTTCCAAATTTAAACTAGGTAATATTATCTGTAATAAATAACTATTATATTTTCATCTTTTATAGATTCCGAACTATATAATTTTAAATAATTTTTTTAAAATAATTCATTTATTTCTTGAGGCTTGTAAGTGACTACATTATTATCCATTTTAATTGCATAGATTATTCTTGAGGTCTGTCCCAACTTTAATTGCCAAGCTAATACTTTATGCGATCTCTCATCTAATTCTTAATACCTTTGTTTTGTTCTTATAATTGTTTTCTCAGTTTTTAAAGTTTGCAATGTACAGGTACATGATCCTTTATCCCGAACCCTTGGGGGACAGTGTGTTCCGAATTTTGGATTTTTCCGGATTTCGGAAAGCCCATCTGAATTGTGCTTCCGTATCCACCCCCACCCACATCCAGTCACCCAGCCATCTATCTCCCCCCAACCATGGTCCCTCAGCTGCCTCCCCCAAACACCGGTCCCTCAGCTGCCTGGCAGTCTCCCTGGCCACCTCTCCCGACCGCTGGTCCCCCGGCCATCTTCCCCAACTGTGGTCCCTCGGCCATCTCCCCCGACCATGGTGCCTCAGCCGCCCGCCCCGACCGCCAGTCCCTCGGCTGCCCAGTAGTCTCCCCTGACTGCCGGTCCCTCGGCCGCCTCCCCCAACTGCTGGTCCCTCGTCCGCCCGGCAGTCTCCCCTGACCCCCGTTCCCTCAGCCGCCCGGCAGTCTCCCCCTTTCCCTGACCGCCGGTCCCACTTGCCGGATTTTGGAGCTTTCCAGATTTTAGATGTCCAGATAAAGGATTGTGTACCTGTATTATACTGAAGTTTTTTGTTAATTAATGGTCTACAGTTATCTTCAGAACTCCATTTTTGAAGATCTTTTAACAAAATAGTTATTTCTCTTTCTAATTGATCAATCTCTCTCATATAATCTTTTTTAATTTTAAAAGTAAAACATAATTGGGCCTCTTAAATACACTTTTAAAGCATGCCATGTTATTTACTGAGTTCAAATTTGTATAACAAAACGTATGAATTTGTATTCAAAGAAACTCACAAAAATCATTCTTCTCAATAATAAGAATTCAATCTCCATCTATAAATCATCTTTTCCTTTTCAGGTATTTCCATTGTTATTTATTATCTTAAAGGGAAAATATCAGATAAAATCCTCGCTTTATAATCAGCTTCAAGAATCCTAGCTTGCATTTGTATCGAAATCAAAAATAAATCATTTTTAGAACGAGAATCATACTAAATCGAATAAAATGAATAATTTTTCTCTTGGATGAATCATCCTCCATATATCTATTAAATTCAAATCTTTCATCAAAATCAATGTAGCTTTAGCTACTTTTGTTCTCATCATTACTCAAGTAGTTTTTTCTAATAATGGATATAAACAAAAATTGAAATCTCCTCCTATTAAAATATCCTCATGTGCCTCTGCTAGATTAAGAATTATTTCTTGTATAAACTTCTTATCACCAGTATTTGGAGCATATGGATTTTAAAAAAGTCCACAATTCAGAAAATATTTGTCAGTGTACCATTACATATCTCCCTGCTGGATCTATCACAACATTTTGAATTTGAACTGGAAGATTTTTAAATCAAAATTGCACACCTCTTGCCTTAGAATTAAATGAAGAAAGACACTACATGTCTAACCAAATCCCATTTAAATTTCAAATGTTCTTTTTCAGTTAAATGTGTTTCTTGAAGAAAGGCCACATCAACTCCCATTTTCTTAATATATGTTAAGACTCTCCTTTTTTATTTTCCCATTTAACCCATTAACATTAAAATTTTGGGAGATAAATTGGGAAAGGTTTGTTAGAGTAGGTCACATACAAACATTTTAAAACAGATCTTATTTGAAATACTGAAGCTCTGCTAATGCTAGACATATCGGCCCCACAGCCTCTGCAAGAGCTTTGGAGAGTGTCCAAGATACTTCACTAATGGATTGTTGTTTACAAAAAGACAACAGATGAAAGAACTTGTCAGAACCACAGATTATCTAGAGCTGTTCCAAGAGGGTCATGTGGTTTGGCAAGCAGAGAGAGTTAAACAGCTTTTTTCTCTGAGAGAGAGAGAGAGAGAGAGAGAGAGAGACACACACAGATCAGTTCTATAGTGTTACAGCCAGCAACAGCAGCTGGGACTAGAACAGGACAAGCTGGCAAGCTTGTGGAAACCCCATTTGGAAGACGGGTTGTAAGTTCTTGATTCGGCCTGGTCAAAGACCTTGTTGGTCATGCAAGGGGAGAGGACTGGCTGTCTAATGTTTCACTTGAAATAAGGGAAACAAAAAGGATCTCTGTGGTGACCTGAAAGAAAGAGGTTATCATTTGGAGAACCCTGAATGGGGCAAGTTTAATCAGCAAGACACTGGAGTGGCTGATTAAAAAGGAATCAGTTGTGGATGTCCTGAAACAACAAATCTCTCCCTCTCTAAACCACAAGAACCTTCATGAGTGGTAACAATTTACCTTTCAAGCGCCAATGCCTGGTGAACTTTATAAATGTTAAATTATGTGCACAGTATAAGAATTGCCTGCAACCAGTGAACTTGGAGGAATGAGAAGTGAGATTGGACTGTGAACCAAAGAGTTTTTCTGAACTTACACACACATTACATACATGTGGGCTTAGAACTAGAAGGGGGTTAAGTTAGGTTAGTTAAATCAATAGTGATAAGTTAAAGTGTGATTCTATTTTCATGTTTAAAGATAATTAAAAGCAACATTTGTTTAAGTAACCATTTGTCTTGGTGAATATCTATTGCTGCTGGGTTTTGGGGTTCTATGGGCTCATAACACATTCAACACAATCATATAGCAGTTGAACCTGTTGGGCCTAAACACCTTTCTCTGTAACTGGATCTTTAAGCTTCCGTCCGGAAGACCTCAGGCAGTCCGGATCGGAAACAGCATGTCCAACACCATCACACATGGGGCACCCCCAGGGTTGCGTGCTCAGCCCACTGCTGTTTACCCTGCAGACCCACGGCTGTGCAGCAAGATAGTTTTAATCACATCATCTAGTTTTCTGATGATACGATCATAGTAGGGCTCATCAGCAAGAACAATAAGTCAGCTTACAGAAAGGAGGTGCAATCACTAATGGAACAGCCTAAATCAAAACATCATTAAGACAAAGGAGATGGTAGTCGATTTCTTGAGAGCCCGGGGGACCACTCTCCACTGATCGTCAATGGGTCCACTGTCAAGAGCACCAAATTTCTTGGCATGCACCTGAGGAAGGTTCTCTCCTGGTCCCCCAACACCAGATCCATTGTCAAGAAGGCCCATCAATGCCTTTACTTCCTGCAGAGGTTGAGGAAAGTTCAGCTTCCATCCTCACTACATTCTATAGGGGATACATTGAGAGCATCCTATGTAACAGCATTGCTGTCTGGTTTGGAAACTACCATCTCAGAATGCAAGTCCTGCAGTAGATAGTAAAAACTGCTGAGGGGATCATTGGTGTCTCTCTTCCTGCCATGATGGACATCCATAATGGCCATTGTTTGCGGAAATCCAGAAACATTGTGAAGGACTCCACACGCCCCTCTTGCCATCTGTTCTCCCTCCTGCCATCCGGGAAGAGGTACCAAAGCGTTCAGGCCCTCTTGACCAGATTACAAGACAGCTTTTTCCCAAAATCGTGAGGCTTCTGGATTCCGGGGACACAGGGCTCGGATATGTAACATGATATTTAATAAGTGATATGCTATTTATGATATGTTATTTATAAAAATTATATCTAAGGTAATTTATCCATGTAAATAACCGGAGAAACACCATCTTGTTTTCACTGAACACTGCAAGGTTTATGGTGTAAATGACAAATAAATGCAACTTGTCTAGACTTGACCTCCGGAAGACAGACAGCTCAGCACTCAAGCACCGATATCACCTAAAACTTCCAATTATGATAGCATTCTATAAATGGGCCCCATAACTCAAATTTTCCCGTTTCTATGTGGATGTTGATCCATTATGTGAAGTATGTAAAATTTATGAAGCCTCGCTGATACATATGTTTTAGGAATGTCCTAAATTACGAGGATATTGGCAGAATGTGTTTCAGTCTTTATCAATGATTTTTAAGATTGAATTAGATCCATGCCCTTTAATTGCCCTGTTTGAACCAGATACATTTTTATCGGCACCTCAAGAGAAAGTTTTAGCTTTTAGCACCTTGACAGCCAGACAAGCAGTTTTAATGAAGTGGAAAGATGAACTCGCACCAACTCATGCACAGCGGCTACAGGATGTAATGACATACTTAAGTTTAGAGAAAATTAGTTACAATATTAAAGATAAAAAGTTTTAGTTTGAAAAGATGAGGCCTACTATTTTAATATTATTTCTTCTGGTGAAATTCTCCAGTACAGCCACTTTCTCTCAAAGCTTTTGAGTCACTGTAATTAAACCAGTAGTTGTATTTTCCACCCTATCTTTAACAAGTTGCATATCATCCTGTACTCTTGTAATTTTTTCATCCATTTTCTCCAACCTCCTCTTCGTTTTATGTTGACTATGCTGTCGCATCGGAGGAAGGAGGAAGAAGTGACGTCATCTGGGCGGCAGAAGGTGGAGGTGACAACATCCAGGAGGGTGGAGGAGACGCTAGGTGAGATGGCAACTCCAAACTCTTGCTTATGTTCGAGCCGTTCGGGGCTGGACGTGACATCAGCATCGCGCTGCTCGCTCAGGAAGGTTTGGACATGCTGGTAACATCCCTTCTTCCTGCATCCCGAACAGATTGTCTCCTTAGCCGAACAGAGTCATCGGGGTGCTGTGGCCGCAGAAATGGCACCTCGGGTGTCCGATTGCGATGGCAGTGGCGGTGGGGTTGTGGCTCGCTATCGAAGAGGCCGTCTTTGATGCCGGGTCCAAACACGGCGGCATCCAGGGTCTGCATGTGGAGGCCCTGTTCTTATCAGCGATCTCGTCAGTGTTGTGCTAGGCCGAGTTGAGGATCATGGCAAGCTGGAAAACTCTTTTCAGAGGCACTTTGTCCTCCTCGAGCAGTCACTGATGAATGTAGTCAGATCCCACTCCAGCCCACTGTAATATTATTAATATTTTACAATATCTTTAATATTGTAACTAATTTTCTCTAAACTTAAATATGTCATTACATCCTGTAGCCGCTGTGCATGAGTTGGTGCGAGTTCATCTTTCCACTTCATTAATATTGCTTGTCTGGCTGTCAAGGTGCTAAAAGCTAAAACTTTCTCTTGAGGTGCCGATAACAGTTTATCTGGTTCAAACAGGGCAATTAAAGGGCTTGGATCTAATTCAATCTTAAAAATCATTGATAAAGACTGAAATAATATCCTCGTAATTTAGGCATCTCGCACTAGCTCCTCCACACACTTGGCTATGGGCACGGAGGCTGTAGCAGTGTACCAGCAGTCTTTCCCCAGGTCGTACAGTGGTCGGAGGAACTCATCCATGGATGCACCAGGTTGCTGTCTCCTCGAAGCCAGTCGATATCTTGAGTGCACTTCGTTCACCCCGGGTCGGTAGAGGTTGCGGAGTTCAGCAATGGCCTCTGGGTAAGTCGTGCAGTTCCAGATCGCCAGATACGTTCAGTGGCCAACTCTAGCTTGTAGACCTTGAGTTTCTTCTCATCTGAGTCCACCAGTCCACTGCAACTTCGAGGAAATTTATGAAGTAGGCGATCCGCTGCTTGTACTGTTCAGCAGCTCTGGGCGTCTGTGAATCGATTTAGAGTCTGTCGGGTCTCAGCAGCTTGTCCAACACATGTGGAAAATTAATGCGTATTAAATTGATAGGGCCAGGCGCAGTGGCGTGCGCCTGTAATCTGGCTACTCGGAGGCTGAGGCTGTCGGATCGCTTGAGATCAGGAGTTCTAGGCTGCTGCGACCTGTGTTGAGCGAGTGTCCCTCACTCAGTTAGGCATCGATATGGTGACAGCTGCAGGTCATCACCAACTTGTATAAAGAGGGCCGAATAATCGGCTTAAGCCAGAAAAAAGTCTTGTGCCAACGAGACTGACGGTGTCCGCAGATAGAGCTGCAGTGCTACCTGCTCAATACAGTGAGACTTGGTCTCTTTAAAAAACAACAAAAAACTAAATTGATAGGCTCTATCAATGACGCCAAAGTCTGAGTGAAGAACGATAGGCTTTAATACACATTAGATTTCAGCTGGCCCAACTCTATGTTCTCGAATGAATGGAAGGGGGCAGGGAGATTGACCTTTATGGCCAGGTCACAGGAGGAGGGGTTACATGGGGTCGAGTCATCAGTGGGCAGGCCAGCCACTTATACACAGAGCAGCAACAGTATATATATATATATGTATATACACACACACACACATAATCACTACAGAGCCCTTTTAAAGGATCACTCAGTTGAGGGGGGGGGGTGGGCAGCCTGAGCGCTAGCTCCACGTTTCACCTTCAAGGTAGGCCTCAAAATCTCTTCTCGTCAGGCTCCAGACATAGTTGTAGGCAGTTTATCTTTCTTCAGAGGCATTTTTGATGTAAAGTAGAAGTACCTGCTTCAAGGTACCCCTTAAATGTGCATTTAGATCAGTGGATCTCAACCTTTTTCTTTCCACTCACATACCACTTTAAGTTATCCCTATGCCATAGATGCTCTGTGATTAGTAAGGGATTGCTTAAGGTGGTATGTGAGTGGGAAGGGAAGGGTGAGAATCACTGCTCTAGATCCAATTTTTATTGAAATATTTTGCTTGAGAAAAATGGTCATTTCGTTTGGAGTTACAAAACTGTGCACATAACGAGTCAATTAGGGATGACTAAAACAGTCGTTTTCAAACTTTTTTCTTTCCACCCACATACCACCTTAAGCAATCCCTTACTAATTGCAGAGCACCTATAGCATAGGGAATACTTAAAGTGGTATGTGAGTGGAAAGAAAAAGGTTGAGGACCACTAATGTAGAAAAATAATCAGCTGCCTATGTGGCAAAAAGTTCTTATTACTGTGGAGTACAGAAATTTCTTGTGAATCTTATCTCTTACCTGTAATCTATTGATAATATCTTCTTGATGTAGTTACCCAAGAGGTGGAAGCAGAGCTTCAAGAGCACTCTATTAAACTCTTCCAATACGTAATGGCCTCTATTATGTCTTAATTTGAGTTTCTACCAGCTCAATCCATTCAACCTTAGCAGCACGCTGCAAATCTTTCACAATTTTGATCTACTGCTTCAGCTTTACAGCAAGCAATTGCTTGGCTATAAGCAACTTTTGCCAAAAATAACTTTCTTCACTTTTTTTCAGGAACATAGGATATTTAAATTGACAATATGTATCTGGGAACAATGACAATAAATAAATTATAGAAAGTTACTTCTAACCATTGATGCAGGATTTTGACTCAAAACATTTTTGATCCACTGATGGTGCTCAGTCAGCTGAGTTCCTTTAGCAGATGGGTTTTTGCTCATTGAAAATTTACAATTTGCTCATGATCACTTTTAATTCAAAACAAATAAAAAAAAAATCATCTCCCTTCCACTGTCTGAAGCTTGGCACATCATTTAAGATATTTGGATATTGTATCCAACACAAACAGCAATACAACGAGTACCAGAGCAAACAGCAAGTATTTGCTTCATACCCAATCACACAAACAAAATTTTCAGATTGTTCACAAAAGAGATCTGCTTCTTTTATTGTATAAATGTAACAATGGTATGTATAGCTGTCAGAGGGGTGCAGTAATTAGCAGATGGGATCTGCAATCACTTTGCATGAACTGTTCAATCAGGGATAATTAGACTAAAATGCCAAGACTTTATTGCCTCATGTTGAAATCAAAAGAGCGTATGATATACGGAAGATATAGAAGTGTCACATTATACCTGAACTAACTAGAGAAGCACACATGAGCAAAGTAAAAAGGACGGAAGGAATGAAAGGCAACTTGCACATTTGCAACAGCCTTCTAATCCTTGCCCCAAGCCATACTGTGCAGTCAGGCTGTCTATTACAAGGCAACAATTAGGCGGCCTAAGCAGAACACCTGGTACTCACAATCCTGAGCCTTCTGTGGCAGCTGACTGCAAACAACTCCCTGCAAGTGGCTGTGGCTCTCAACACTTGCCTGCCAGTCTGGGACGATAAAGGCCATTCTTCCTGCTCATTCAAGTTCCTTAAAAAGCTATATTTCACATACTAGTAAAAAATGTAATTTTCTTCATCCAAGAATTAAAATTAAAAATCCCTTCATGCAAATGAATTGCCAAAATGCTTTATAATTAAAAAAAAAATTAGATCTACAGCACAGTAACAGGCCATTTCAGCCAACGAGTCCATGCTGCTCAATTTATACCCAATTAACCTACACCCCGGTACGTTTCGAATGGTGGGAGGAAACCAGAGCCCCCAGGGAAAACCCACACAGATACGAGGAGAACGTTTGATATCTTTGTAATTCACCAAGAAAAAATGCTTGCTCTGGAGTAAACTTGAATAAAATCTGATTGATGGAAGTGGAAATTAATGGAATATTTACAATAAAATAATGAAAATATTTTCACAGGAAAGTTAAAACTTGCTGTTGCATTTCCAATTTTATTTGTTTTTTACCTACAACTATTCTGCATCTTCAAGTAAAAAAGGGGAGAATGCATCCCAGATACTTATGCCATGATATTTCTGTTGAATTGTTTTCTCAGCCTGTCAGTTTATAATTTCTATTACTTTTTGTTTTATATAGCCCACACAAATAACAACTGATATGACTGGCATATTCACAACTTTTTATGATAATTTTTTTTGCAATACTAATGATTATTTTACTCTTCAATTTTACTTTTTCATCTCTTTAATTCTGTCTAATTTTTTAGAGAAGTTAACCAGATTTCTTCAGCAATTAAATTATCTGTTCATCTGTACAATGAGTTCAGAATGTCCAATAAAAATAAATCCCCATATGCAGCTCGCTCTTTTCTGTAGCTCAAAATAATAGACAGCATTTCTGAATGGAAAGAAAGAGAAAGGAAAGAAATAATTAGCACTTCAAAGCCCATCTTCCTGTAAGGTTAAAATATGCATGATGCACACTTTAATCTTCCTGAAAATCTATGCACAGATTGAGCAGAAATGCATTTTTCACATGAATGCTAATACTTTCTAAGGGGAAAGCTTTTCTACAGCAGAAGGCAGGGAATGTGATGGAGACCAAACACATTACCATGGCCTTTGAACTGTTTAAAATTGTATCAAAGTGAAAATGATAAATAATTAACTGCTGCTGTATCTTATCACACAATGGTTTCAGACACATTCTTTAGAGTAGATTTCATATTAAAAAGTCTAGGAACTAAGAGAACGTGGGATTTTGGTAATTAACACAGCTGCATGACTAACCAAAAAAGAACAAATCGTTGCGTAGAGAAAAGACAGCGTGCAAACCTATGTAGGGCTCTGAAAACAGACTGCTAGAGGCAATGCAATAGATGTGTAAAAGTTCATTAATTAAACTGTTCTCCTGAAACAGATGGAACTGGCTAGCTGGACTCTAATTACTTGTAGCAGGAGCAGAGGCTTGCAGTTCTTAATGAGGTTCAATAAAACAGCTAATTGCACATCAATCACAATTAAAAGAGTCCTACAAGAAGAGTTGAATCATCTTGCAACAGGTCAGGAAATTTGATAAGAAACCAACAGGCATAGCAAAACATAATAAAGATGCTTATACACACATAATTTTATGCTGTGAAAGATCAAATTAATTAAATGTGTAATAGATCCAGCTGCGCTGGGTGGGTCACGTCTCCAGAATGGAGGACCATCGCCTTCCCAAGATCGTGTTATATGGCGAGCTCTCCACTGGCCACCGTGACAGAGGTGCACCAAAGAAAAGGTACAAGGACTGCCTAAAGAAATCTCTTGGTGCCTGCCACATTGACCACCGCCAGTGGGCTGATCTCGCCTCAAACCGTGCATCTTGGCGCCTCACAGTTCGGCGGGCAGCAACCTCCTTTGAAGAAGACCACAGAGCCCACCTCACTGACAAAAGGCAAAGGAGGAAAAACCCAACACCCAACCCACCAATTTTCCCCTGCAGCCGCTGCAACCGTGTCTGCCTGTCCCGCATCGGACTTGTCAGCCACAAACGAGCCTGCAGCTGACGTGGACTTTTACCCCCTCCATAAATCTTCGTCCGCGAAGCCAAGCCAAAGAAAGAAAGATATTATAGTAAAGTATCACAATGTCTTCAATTTGTTCAGAATTAATATTTCTGTGTTGACAGCATTTATCAATTTGCACTCAAGATACAAAGCCAAGCCAGGCTACGCAGCAAGCTTCTGCATTCTGCAGAGAACAATTCAGTGGTTTGTAAACCATTACAATTTAAATAACTTTGAACATACTGAGCAGCTATCTGAACAAAGTTTTATTTTATATATCATGAACATTGCAACCAAAATAATGAGAATCTGCATTTGTTTGAAGGTTATATTTATTAAAAGCTACAAGGAAATAATGAATTATTTTGGAAAAGTAAAAACAAAGTTTCTTCAGGTTTGTTAAATTTAAATGGAGACATTTGTTGTATATATTATAAAAAATTGCATTCTCTTCGGAATCCATTGGGAAATAATCTTCACAATGCATGCTGCTGAGGCATGACGCAAACTTAAAAGTGCAAAGCAGTTTTATGAGTAATTAAATGGAATGAGTCAAATTTTGTGTCAGTGATTGAAGAATATTTTTGCATTTTGTATGAAGCTAGACACCATATGCCATGCGGAGACTCCATTACTTTATTCTGTGCTATCATTGTGAACCAGACACATTGGTAATCCCAATGGAAACACTGTCTCCTCAATGAGGTGAAGAGTAAGATTTTGGGGATCTGTGAATGTTAGATATTGCAACAATCCCGAGGCACAGCTGGTCAGAAATGTCAAAGGTAAAAAAAAAGAGACACTATTTCAGCCAGCATATATAATGCATACTATTGTAGTTGGTGTATCTTGCATATCTATTTAACTACAGCAAGTAAGAATTTCGGTGCATCTGTATATTGTACTTATGTAAATGACGATACATTTTTCTTACACATTAACAGAATGGGAAATAAATTCTAAACCAAACTCTCAAGATTCGTAGAACAGTGCAAAACTATATGATTGAAGAGGGCCAAAGTTGTGCTTAGCTCAATTTGGGAGGAAAGTTTAGGCTTTCAAAATCAAGCACAATTGATCAAATAAAATATTTGCTTAGATATGGACTTTACACAATGTGATTTGTAATGACTTCCAGTGCATGGATTTCAACAGACAATTGCGAGGGATTTCCCAAACTGAAGCAGAAATAGATTTAACTATAATTTATCATACTTATTTCTGAAGAAGTTTAACATACAGCTAAGCCAAGAATAAAATTTGGTAAGCTAGAGTAACCAGTAGTGGAGAGTGCAATTTACAGGACTGCTATGCTTTAATTTTCTTTTAGAAATGGATATTCTACTTTGGATTAAATTCTGATTAAATTGAAAGCATTTAAAAAAAAGTGTCTATTCAAAATTTAACGACACAATTGATAATTGTATCTTTAAGATTATTTTAATACAAGATACCCATGGACATCATTACTTCAAAAAATCTATCTTTATGGAGCATTTCAAAGATTGCATGCAATATCCAAAGAGCAATTTGTTTTCTATAACAGATGTGAAAGATAGATGTATTAGCAGAGGTGGTCATAATATACTGTAGTTACTATTCATACTTAATAGCAATCTCTCTGTAGGATGAAATGTACCTGATCTGAATCAGAGATGAAATCAGACACCAGATTTTCAAAGTATATTGAACCCTGAATCCAATCTGATTCCCAATTTTTTTTTCAGAGAGAATGGCCTGGAATTTACTGGCTGAGTACGAGATGCAGTAAACACAGTCATTTAGATTTTAACCTCACCTTTCAGAAATTATTTGTGCTTGACAGGACAATAGGCCATTTGGGATCTTCTGAATGTGAAGTATAATTATCTCCTTCCCTCTCTCTTCTAGTGAAATGTGAATGATAAAGAAACCAGATTAAAAATAACAAAAGAAATGATGGCAAACCACATGATGAATTACAGCTCAATGACCCAGAGAAAAACTAGAGCCAGGAAAAAGGTAATGACTAAACAAAAAATATAAAAGGGGGAAAAAAAACTAATATGAAGTTTGCACAAAAAGGTGATGATTCTGAGCAGAACTTCTAGCTTTTACCTCTGTAATGCAGTGGAACTCCCACATGGATATGCATGAATGCGAGAACTTTCAAGTGTCTGATCCCAAATGTCATTCAAAACAAGAACATTGGATTAGACTAGATGTATCTTGGAAAAAAAATCCATAAATCTCCATTGAGAGAAATAACTGCAAAGAACATGGGCAAGTTATAAATACGTTACCAAGCTTTGACTGATTTAAATGTTGGTATTTTTGTGGCCTTGTGACTGAGAATTTAGTAAAATAAGTTAAATTTTTTTTAAAATTAACTTAATTTTTAACTGTTTATTCATTAACAAATATTCAAAAATATTCATATTGAATAAATGGGCATCCGGGAGATCCTGAGTGCTGCAATTTAGTACTTACATTTCCATCTTTCAAAACCAGCAGGCTAGATACCAATTCTAATTTACCATGAAGTCAAGTTTGGTGAAGAAAAACATAGAGCTATATGCATACTAAACAGTGGAAGCCTCACGTTATTAAGTAATTGTGCAAGTGGATCATGTTGAAATCCTGCAGACTCATCATATCTCATGGTGCTGAATTATTAAGGAACTAGCGGGAGGAGGTTAAATTAGCATGAACATTCCTTCTTTGAATGAGGGAGTCCAAAAAATAAGCACTAAAAAAAGGCTTGTGTCTGCAAACATCTTCAACCAGCTGTTCATCTCAGATTCTTCCAGAGGTCCCCAAAAGAGCAAAGGTCTATCTATGACATTCAATGTTAAGAGCCAGTTGCATGTACAGGGCAGAGAAATCTACATGCCATGATAATATTCTGGGTGTAGTGCTTAAGATCGGCACCTCCAATTACTGTTCCAGTATAAACACGACCCTATGATGGAACCTGTATTGTGGAAGCCCACAATTAAATCTCTTGTAGTTCCTCAGCTTCTCAAGAAATCTGTATGTCACTATGATAAAGAACCAATGACTGTATCATGACCAGATGACATTCCTGTGGAGATCTACATGGGCAGTGGAACAGCAGTAATGCAAAACTTCATCAACTTGGCAAAATATGAATTAAATATGAAAAAGTTATTAAAAATTATATTAAGTATATAAAAGAAGAGCACCATCAGGAAGAAGATATGGGAGCATCAAAAATCAAGATTGACAGACAGGGAAACTGCTTCTTCCCACAGGCTATGAAATTGATGAATGGCATCCTCTGACTGAGCAAATTATTCTAATATATATATTTCATATCTTTATGCATATAAACTGGTGTACCTTGGATTAAATCATGTTTGTAACCAGCAACAGACATGCTGGAGAAACCTGTCTGCTTTTGCTTATACCTGACAAGGGGTTGAGGCCTGAAACTACACCAATCATGATTTAAATTTCTGTACCTAACACGTTTGTGCAGTTGCCATTCTCTGGGCACAGTTCCTTTTGGAGTCACGTCGGGGGACTTGGGGCATATTGACCCAGTGCACTGAGTTGCAGGATACTACCTTTATCATAATCCCATAGGAAGTAAGCATACCAAAATGCTCCATTTCCCCAGGCACTATCACCTTCCGATTACAACCATCACAGTCCACTGCCACACTCATCCCTGAAGTACAGCTCATTTCAATGAATGCACATCCTTGATTTATTCCTCCTCAACAAATGCCATTTTTTTCTAGAGAATCAGAATTTATTGTCATGATCAAGTTATGAAATTGGGATTTTTGCAGCAGTATTATTGTGCAAACATTCAGATTATAACCATCTTATGACATTACTATATAAAAAAAAATGCATGAGAAGTATCTGCCATCCTGCTCTCCCTCCATCCTAATATCACACACAGTTCTCTGACTTCCCAACATTCTGCCCAGGCATGTTAGCAATGAGTGAAGGAGAGTTATCCCAATGGCCAAACCCTGTCCACACCCCAATGTCATGCCAACTTCTTGAAGCCTCAACCCTTCAACCCCCAGTGTTGTGCCAACCTAATAACCGACTCTGCCTGAAATTTCCTTCCTGCATAACCCTCCATTTTTCTCAGCTCCATGAACCTATCTAATAGCTCCAAAAAGATCATATTGTACCTACCTCCACTACCGTTGTTGGCACCTCATTCCATGCACCCACCATTCTCTGTATGGAAAAAACTTAACTCCCTGTACTTACTTCCAAGCACCTTAAAAATATGCCTTCTTATGTTAGTCATCTCAACCCTGTGAAAAAGCCTGTGAACAGCCACACAATCAATGCCTTTAATAATTTTGTACACATCTATCAGGTCACCCTCATCTTTCATTGCTCCAAGCTGAAAAGACCAAGTTCACTCAACCTCTCCTCATAAGGCATGCTTTCCAATCCCGACACATACTTGTAAATATCCTCTGCTCCATCTCTATAGCATTTGCATCCTTCTTGTAGCAAGGTGATCAGAAGTAAACACAATATTCTGAGGCATCTAATTAAGGTTTTGTATAGATGCAACATTACCTCACAGCTCTTGATCTTGAACCCACAGTTAATGAAGGCCAATACACCATATGCCTTAATAACTCTATCCACCTGTCCAGCAAATTTGAGTGCCCTATGGATATGAAACATAAGATCTCTCAGTTCTACATTGCTGAAGAGTCCTCCCATTAACATTGTATTTTGACCTTCTGAAATTAACAACTCCACTTTTCTAGGTTAACCTCCATGTGCCATTTCTCAGCCTAGCTCTGTATCCTATTAATGACCCTTTGTATCCTCTGGTAACCTTCCATACTATCTCCAACACTACCAACTTTGCATCATCCACAGATTTACTAATCCACCCTTTCACTTTCTTATCCAGGTAGGTCATTTATAAAAATCACAAAGAGCATGGGTCCCAGAACAGATCCCTGCAGAACACCACTGGTCTATGACCTCTATGTAGAATATGAATCATTAACAATCACCCTCTGCCTTCTATGGGCAAGCCAATTCTGACTCCAAAAGCAAGGCTTTCTTGAATTTCATGCAATATTACTTTCTGAATGAGCCTTGCATGGGGAACCTTATCAAAATGTCTTTCTGAAATCCATATACACTACATTCACCTCTCTACCTTCATCAATGTGCTTTGTTACATCCTCAAAGAATTCAGTCAGGCTTGTGAGACTTGACCTTCTCCTGACGAAGCCATACCAATGATCCCTAATCAAAATGATGCCTCTTGAAACGCTTGTAAATTAAATAAGTAGCTAAAGTGACCACTGCCACCTGCACTGCCATTTTTTCCCCCTCTCTTTTAGGATCTTTTCCAACAGCTTGCCCACCACTGAAGTAAGATCACTGGTCTATAAATTCCTGGGTTATCTCTATTCTCTTTCTTGAACAGGAGAATAACATTTGTATTTCTTGAATAAGTCTTGATGAAGACCAAGCCTCTAGGTTTGTACAATTCCATTGAATGGAATTTCTGGGCAATGGTGAAATGAAGGACTAATTTATAAAGGGAATAAAATAAAAATAAAAATCCCAAAGGCAATATTCGATTGGGCTTAGGATCTGAGCAGACTCATTCAGGCTATACCGGCAAGATAGTGCAAGTTATAATGCTTGGTTTGGAACGTGTTTAAGATCTGGAAGTTGAGTATCATATCAGCAAAATAAAAGGAGGTGAAAATACAAGGCTATATTTGAGCAGATATGAAATGCAATGGGAGTTAAGGATCATGGAGTATGCAAGAGTTAAGGTCCTCAGGCCCAGATTTCACCATTGAGATACAACTCCAAATAAACTTTTCAGTATTAAACTTCTGGGTACAAGTGTTCCCAGCACTCTCAGGCACAAAATCATGCTATAAAAGTTAAAATTAATAATTTTGAACAGCAGTATGCTAACCTGAAAGCTTACCATTCTTGTACTGCGGAGAGTCCTATTAGGGAGACAGGTATTTTGACCATCACCACATAAATAGCTTCAATCAATAGTAAAGCTTCGAAAGAAACAACACTTCTACTCCGTGTGCCCATTTATCAGAAGAGTTGCAATAGAAACGATGCAATATTTTAAAAAATGTATAAAAGAAAAAGTTCAAAGCTGGTTTAAAAAAATATGCATACAGAAAATATATTATGGTCAGTAGCCTAGGTGAGAAAAAGAATATAAAATGAAAATTTACAACATGGCTTCAAATCCACACAGTTAAATAACTGCCTCCATAAACCATGTAATGCCACCTGAAAGCTCTGCCTTGCGTGACTTATTATAGAGAAGAACAGATTAAAGCTATTGATTCCTGCCTGGAGATGGGTCTCAGCATCAGAACATGGTAAACAGCACAAGCAGCTTGCTAAACTATTGATCTTTCTTGGCAGGGAACCAGCACTTCAAAAATGAAGGTCAGTACACTTTTATTAAAGTATTACTGGCTGGCAGAGTGCTCACCAGGGCGTACCATGACAAGCGTGGCTCGCCTCAGCTCTTGCCTAAGCATTAAGTAGTCTACTTATCAGGGCTTATAATGATTGACACCATAGGTGTATGTGGCATGTTAAATCTTCAACTTTTCATTGGACAAGTAAGCAGAAATAAATTGGGGGATGGCAACATTTACCAAAATTATTGATTATACTGCTCCAAGCAATGAGTTAAAACGTCACATAAACTTCAGTTGGTGTGATCCTCTATTGTAGCATTTTCATACTTGACATGTAATTACCTCAGTGTCATTTTTTATTTTAAGGCATTCATTATCTGTTAGAACACAATTTTTAAATTTAACACTGTGATTAGCTACATGTGGTAATATGGTAAAGTTAAAAACATGGAGAAACTGCATACTCCATGGAGTGAGTTTTACACTGCTAGATGTTCAATTAAATACCGCCACAGTCATCCATATCACAGTCTATATATATTCTTTTTAATTATACTAGAGCATGTTCCAAAAATGAAACAAACTAAAATCAAAAATATTATTCTTTTTCTTTCTTATCAGCTGTGTTTGATTTCTGAGCACTGTCCTCATCATTTCTGCAACGGAATTATGAAAGGGTACACGCTCCAAACTATGACGAACAAAATTGTCCTCAATACTTGTCATTATTGACCACAGTGGTTAGTATCTGGTTATGCTTTAACTATTTACAATAATGTAGTATTACACTGCTTGGAATCTCATGATTCCATTCAACCAATACAGCAATATTTTCTGCATTCATTAGATCATATGAATAACAACTTCAAAATAGTACCTTTCTATATTTCTCAAATGTTCTAAAATATGATTGTGTAAAGCTTTCTTTTTCCATTTTAACATTTATTTCAGTTTTGAAAGTTACCACAAAAGACCAAGAATCATGCTGAATTTAATCCATCCATGAGGTAATTACTTGGATAGTCTAACTATTCCATTCATTCAGATCACAGGAGAAACTGAAATAAATGACAAATTAAATCCTGCAGTGTATTGCATTGTTGTAAGTTGAAGTTGTAAGTTTACAAGTGCTTTAGATTCAATCAAAATCCAGTTTTCACTTATAGGCCATGGTTGGGAATGAACAGTCCACAGAGCATGGTTGGGATTGAATATGCAGGATTAGAGGATCACAGAATCAGTAACACAGCATAGAAACTGGCCCTTCAGCAAACAAACTCCATGCAAAACTTGATGCTCCTCTTTATACTCATCCAATTGACCACTACTTGGTTCATAGCCTTCTGTGCCTTGATGAATGAAATGCTCATCTAGATACTTCTCAAATGTTGTGAGAGCATCTGCCTCCACCATTTGCACTCCAGATTACAACAAAAGCTTGGGCAGAAAAGTTCTTAATCTGATTCCTTCTAAACCCCTTACCACAACTGGATGCTCTCTGATTTTTAACACCTCTGTAATAAGGAAACATTTCAGAATCTTCATCCCTGATATGTCCCTCATAATCTCATATTCTTCTATCAGGTCTCACCTCGGCTTCCTCTGCTCCAAGGGAAACAACTTGGGGAGTATGGAAGAAGACACAAAAAACCACTCCAATTAAGCAAGTGGTTAATTTGATTCCAGCAGTCTGCTGGAGGAACCCTTCAAGTTTTCACAAGCATTCCAGCTTGAAAAGACAACCATTCTTTTTCTCCCAATGATGCTGCTTCATCCGCTGAGTTCCTCCAGCAGATTGCATGTTGCTCCAGATTCCAGCATCTGCTGACTTTCATATCCTTCACTTGAGAGTCACATTCTGATAGTCTTATAGGGTTATGCAATGATTTGTCCATTGGAAACAGACACATAGCAGCTTTAATAAGTAAACCAACCTCAAATTCAAAATTGTAAGGAATCCACCTCAAAGATTCAGCAGGTTTGTGCCTTGTTTTCTTCCCAGTGCAGAGGGATCTGGGCTGCCCTAACTAATAACCCTTACAGTTATCTCAACTGTCTGCTTGAAGTCACATTTTTTGTTCTGCCTGGTGGACCATAAATCATCCTCCTAGCTCTATAGGAATAGTAAAAGTCCTAAAAACTGGACTGATTGGGGATTGGGTCAATCTGGATTTGCGGGCAGTACTTTTAAAATTCAAATTTAAGGAGAATAAAGCAGAGATGAACAAGTACATTTTGATTATATTTTATATGAAAAAAGTTTCAATAATAAACCAAGTTCTAAAATACAAGTATTTACTCATTCATTTCCATGATTTCTGTTTATCTGTGGTGCTTACTCGTGCATGCATGCACACAAAAGCCTGCTCATTTAAAAAGTTTAAGAAGTCCTGATGCTCAGGTGGTCCGATTTCTGGCATCCAGATTTTTGGACTTTCACTGTCATATTGCTGATTGCTGATGCCCTCTGATCTCCCCACAGCCAGACTCCTCACATTCAGCTTCTCTTCCTAACACTGAACTCTGTCCAAGTGTTCCCTAACCCATCACACTGGTGCTTCACTTCCCTGGATTGGTGTAGTCAATAAAGGTTCAAGGTTCCTTTTATTGTCACATAACAATACATTAAAAAATGTAATGTACATAGCAACTTCATTGCCCAAACAATAGGAGAAAGAGAAGCAAGAGTTAATAGATATGCTGCCTCCTATCACCAGTGATCTGGGCTCAATCTATAGAACTCTCTGCCTAAGGATGCAGTAGAACCTGGTTTATTAAATATATTTAAAATACAGATAGATAGATTTTGGCATAGTAAAGGAGTTAGAGTTATGAAAAAAAAGACAGGCAAGTGCAGCTGAGTACATAGCCTGATCAGTCATGATTTTATGAAATGGGGGAGCAGGCTCAACAGACCAGATGGCTGCCTATGGCTCCTGTCTCTTGGTGCCTGCCACATTGACCACCGCCAGTGGGCTGATATCGCCTCAAACCGTGCATCTTGGCGCCTCACAGTTTGGCGGGCAGCAACCTCCTTTGAAGAAGACCGCAGAGCCCACCTCACTGACAAAAGGCAAAGGAGGAAAAACCCAACACCCAACCCCAACCAACCAATTTTCCCCTGCAACCGCTGCAACCGTGTCTGCCTGTCCCGCATCGGACTTGTCAGCCACAAACGAGCCTGCAGCTGACGTGGACATTTACCCCCTCCTTAAATCTTCGTCCGCGAAGCCAAGCCAAAGAAGAAAAAAAGAAGATTGTACTCTTCGGTGTTGTCTGTGTGGAGTTTTAAAAATTTCTTTCTGTGACCATCATCCAAGTATTCAGGTTTCCTTCTACAACCCAAAGGTGTGCAGACTTGTCCGCTACATGACCAATCTAAATTGCTCATAGTGCATGGGTAATTGGTAGGTAAATAGAGGAGATGGTGAAAAGGTGGGGAGAATAGGTTTTAGGGAGAACTAGTGATGAATGAGATCATTCTGTGAGTTGGCATGGATTCAGTGGGATAAATGACCATCTTCTGCAATGTAAGGAAACATGAAAAGTTGCATCAAGATTCCTATTTGTCACATTTAGTTTACTCTTTATATTCAAATGAAGCATGATGTTGAATTTGGTGGAAGGCTCAGGCAACCAAAGATTTTGGCCACAAGTTCATTTTTAGCCCCAATAGTTCAAAAATATGAAATCAGGATTTTTTTTCCCCCAGAGAAAGCTATAAACTGTAGTAAATGCTATTGATGAAATTGTTCCATCAGGCAGACCCAGCATGGATTCAGGAAGGCCAAGTCATGTTGACAAATTTACTGGAGTTCTTTAAGTATTTACAAGTGAAGTGGATAGGGGGAATGTTGTGTATTTGAGATTTCAAAAGGTGTTTGTAAGGTGCCACATAAAAGATATCCTTAAGGATGCATGGAGTTGGTATAAAGTATGTGTGGTTAGAAGATTGATTGACCAATAGAAGACAGAGTTGGGATAACTGGGTGTTTCTCATTGACAATCAATGGTGAACAGAGTACCACTGGGTCGGTGCTAGGCCCGCAACTGTTCTCGATGTATATCAATGATTTGGAAGAGGGGACCAAGTGTTGGTGACTCTAATTTGTGTGAAATAGTAAATTGTACAGAGGAAGTGGAGAATTTCTAGAGATACATACAGTTTAAGGGCATGGGCATGGGTCTGGCAAATGAACTCCAATGTAGATAAATGTGAGGTAATCCACTTTGGAATAAAAAAAATCAGCTTGTTATACAAATAGAGAAAAAATGCAGCATGCTATTGAACAAAGGAACTTGCATCGGCTTGAGCTCGACTTGCAAAAGGTTGGTTTGCAAGTGGAACAGTTTATCAAGCAAATTAGATGTTAGCCTTCATTGCTAGATGGAATGGATTAAAGAGTGGGGAGATTCTGCTGCAACTGTGCAGGGTATTGGCAAGGCTGTTCCTGGAGCACTGTGTGCAGTTCTGGTCTCCTTACTTAAGAAAAGATATACTGGCATTGGAGGTGGTGCAAAGGCAGGTCACCATGTTGATTCCCGTAATGAATGGGTGAGCCTCTGAGTGGAGATCAACTTCACTCACTGGAATTCAAAAGAATGAGGGGGGATCTCATGAAGACATACAAAATTATGGAAGGATAGACGAGACTGAGGCAGAAAAGTTGTTTCCACTGGCAGTGAGACAAGAACAAGGGGACATAGCCTTAAGATTCATGGGAATAGATTTAGGAGAGAGAGGAGGAGGAGCTGCTTTTCACAGGGAGCAGTGAATCTGTAGAATTCTATGCCAAAGGAAGCAGTAGAGGTTGCCTTACTGAATATATTTAAAGCATAGGTTGATATATTTTTGCATTGTTGAGAGAATTAAGAGTTATGTGGAACAGGTGTGTAAATAGAGGAGTTCATGGCAAGATCAGCCATGGTCTTATTGATGGTGGAGAAGGCTTGATGGACCAAATGGCCTCTTCCTGCTCCTATTTTCTTACATTCATATGAATGGACACAAATGATGAGGTATGCAGCATTAACTTGGGAACTGCTTTCTGTGATGAATCAGTAAATAAAACATGGTAGATGCCCACAGAGACCAATGAGATAAAACAAGTCAGAAAACTGTCTAAATTTATCATTGTCAAAAAACGTGCATCTTCTGAAGCTGCGCTGAGTTTTCAATATCAAACACAAGCATTTAAAAGGGATCATTAATAGCATCCCTGCTTTACATTAACTTCCTTGAGTAAACAATAAATATTGTCCTGCTGTTTTTACTTTCAATTCATAATTTTTGCAAGAACAATTTCAGCTTAAGATGAAGAATGTTTGAGCAAATAGGAAGGAATGCGAAGAAATTAAGCTTAAGGACAGGGCTCCCTCTGTCCATTTGAGTACTTAAAGTTTAGTTGGTTCTTCTCTCAAATTCAAATGGTTTTGAAATTGCTGGATAACAATGACATCACTTTAAGCAAGATAAATATGCATCATACAAGTTAAAAATAAAATCATTAAGTTTAATGTCTGTTGAAAATAAAAATCTCAGATTCCAACTCGCTTAAACTTCTGAACGCAAAGGTATTGAGGTATATATTAAGCACACAGGAATGTGTGGGCCAGCAAGAAAACATCTCTCGGTCTCCCATCATTGCTCAGTTGAATATTAAGGAAGAAAATTTATGTACCAGTGTCACAGTTAAATCATACAGCATGAAGTGCATTTTCCAATCATAGGTCAAATTAACTGGAGCAAGCTTTGTTAAATATTTAATTATTTTTTTCTATCCTGATTCAAATTTCATGACATAAGCTTAACTGATAGCACACACCTAATGCATTAAAATGATTAAAATACAAATGCTAAAAAAAAAATACTATTTTATTCACTCAAATTGGAATTAATTTAGGCCTTGAGAAAATTAAATTATCGAAGGAAGAATTCCTAAATCAATTTTAGTTCCACTTTGTGCACATAACAATATGAAATTCCTTCGATTCGTCTTTTTCACACTTCGTGCAGGCAATTTGTTGCCAATCTTTCCCACTGCTTTCTTTGTGACAGGAGTTGAGTAATAATGATCATGTGGTAGTGATGCATCCAATTTCCTCCTTCTTCCCCAGTGAGAGAAATATAATGATTACTATTTCCAGGTCAATTCATATCACCTACAACATTGGATCAGCCAATTCCCCACATGAGTTATCACTGTCATATTGACATGATCTCCACATGAAATATATTGGCACGACAGCTTTCTGTCCTCCATTTGCTTTTGGAAGGTGAGCAAATGACTTGAATTTATTCTTTGGACACCTAGTTCATGCAGAACTGATTCTTCAGGCATCCCCTGACTTGCATCGACCCAACCCCCATAATCTACCTGCTGCAAGCAAAAAGAGCCCATCTGATATTCCCCAACATGGCAGTCTTCCAATCCCCAGTCCCCTCCAGAATCCAGATGCTGAGCCTTTCCCCATCTCACATTCCTTCTAAACATCAACTCCTGGCCTTCTGTTCCCAATTTCCCTTCTAAACTCGCTCAACCAAATATTGGGCTCCGATGCTCCCTCAACATCACACCAGGGCATTGAACGATCTCAGAGGTCTGTAAGCAATGTCTGCCTGAGACTGGGAATAAGTGAGGACTACCAAAAAGCAATAATTTGTAAAGCCTGCCCGTAGTACCCAGGATGACTCAAGTTTCTAGCAGGATAATAATGCCATTGGTTTGCTGCTGTTGCACTGTTGTCGTGCCATTCTTGTGACTCCTAATTTCTTGGTAATAGAAGTTACTATGTAGATAATGCACATTCCAAGAAAGTAGATAAAATTTTATCATATTGTGAGCATCATATTGGTAAATTATATCCAGATTAATGCAAAGTTTGTGTCCCGACACTACTGTGGAATTGGCTTCAGCATTTAATCTTTCCTGTGGGCCACTGCCAAACACTGCACCTTCTTTCCCACTACAATTATTCAGATGCCTAACTTTTGCCACTGGGGATTGAACCTCAAAAGTTCAAACTTATTGTAAGAGTGCATTCAACCCTGAGATTTTTTTTTCTGTGGGCCAGGCAGAATTTCTATTTATCGGTAGAGCAAAATAAAACTGAACTCAAGAAAATATATGTGTATCAAAAGAGAGAAATCTACTCAAAGAAAGAAATGTAAGCAAACTGAATGTGCAATACAAAATAAAAGTTCAGTAATAAATAATGTGCAAAGCCAGAGTCCTTAAATGAGTCCCTGATTGTGCTTGTTGTTTGGGAGTTTGAAGGTGGAGGGAAGCAACTGAACCTGGTGATACAAGTCTTGTGGTACCTATACCTTTTTCCTGATGGCAGCAGTGAGCACAGAGCCTATCCTGGGTGGCGCGGATCTTTGATAATTGCTGCTGCTCTCCAAAAGCAGCATTCCAAAGCCTTTGATTTGGAAGCAAAGGAAGATGCATTCCCTGATGGCTCTTGTTCTATGATAGCAGTAAATGCCCTTTAGCAAACGGTGACCCATTGTGAAACACAAGAACTGCAGATGCTGGAATCTTGTGCAAACAATGAAAAGCTGGAGGGACTCAGTGAGTCAGAGAGCATCCATGTTTAGGATCGTTTTGCAAGTTTCCTTTCCAGAGACAGGATTTGGAGCTAGAGGGAGATTTCGAAATTGCCGGAAAAAGTGTGCTGAGGTTTGCTAATGAACTGCAGCCAACAAAAAGACAGGAAGTTCAAGTGGAGCAGCCATTGTGAGAGTGGCCCAGCGTGCCAGTTGGACTTGGACATTTTGTCATGAGAGGCTTCAGCAGGAAGGGACTTCACAAGGAATCAGGTAAGATCCTTAAACCTTCCTCTTTAAACTACTCAAATGCACCAATTCTCTTGTGGGCCAGGACTCGAAATTAAACAAGATTACTGGCAACATAGCAATTAAATAAACAACATCAAATTACAACTAATTAAATAAAACAGAAATGCAGGAACAGATGATGTGCTGTAGCTTCAGGATCTGGGATATTGAGGTCCCAGCTGAACACATTTGCAACAGATGTTGGTTGTTCGAGGAACTCAGACTCAAAATTGATGACCTGGAAACTGAGCTTCAAGCACTGTGACACATCAGGGAAGGGAGAATTACCTCGGCACTGTTTCAATACTCACACACTCACACCCTGAAGATCAACTGCTTCAAATTTGGTCTGTGGTTTGGGAAAAGAAGATATGACTGCTGAGCTACGTACAGGGATCCAAGAGGTTGTGCTGGAGGAGCCTCAGGCTTTCTCATCCAACAGATCAGAGATTCTTGCTCCTGTGTATTAGAATGGAGGGACTTACTTGACTGTGGCACCATGGTTAACAGAGCCATTCGGGGTGGGGGGGGGGGGCAGGAGAGAGAAAAAAAGTGTAGCGGTAATAGGGAATTGTTTCATGAGGGGAAGAGACACTATTCTCTGTAACGAGGAGCAAGAGTCCAAAAGGCTGCGATGCTGCCTTGTGCCTGGGTGCAGGACATCTCGTCTGACCTGCAGAGGAATTTAGAGAGGAAGAGGAAAGATCCAGTTGTTGTGGTCCATTTGGTACCAATGACAATGGCAGAAATAGGAAAGCGGTTCTACTGAGGGAATTTGAGCTACTGGAGTCTTAATTAAAAAGCAGACCCAAACATGTAATAAGCTTGATGAGATTTTGGAGTTACATAACTGGGGCTGTAGAGAAGGCTTCAAAGGAAAGGTGAGCACAGAACAGGTTAGTGAAGTTCACAAAAAAAAACCCCAGAAAGTTTAGAAAAGGGTAAGAATTTTAACTAGGACAACATGGATAAAAATATGAGAAGGGTGGTGAACATGGATCCAAAGGTGCTGTATCTAAATGCAAGGAGTGAACAAAATAAGGTAGACGAGCTTAAAGTGCAGTTATGTTAGAAAGACTTAAATTGTGATACACATTGCACAAATAAATGGACTATTTAGTTGCACCATAGGTATGTACAGCCAATAAAAAGTAATGGCTCACAGATGCCAATCAACATTGAATCACTGAAATATAATTACCTCGGTTCTGTAAAATCATTAAAAATAGATTTCACTATAAATGGATACAATGTAGAGCTCGACCTTGTACAGAGGAAAAATCATGAAGTCGCATCTTCTTGACTTGAAACTGTGGTGACGCTAATTATTGATGGATTTGTTGTCATTGTACACAAATATTTTTCCCTAAACTAACTTCTAGAAGAGAATGAAAATTCAAACTTATTCATAGGGTACGTCAGAGATCAACAGGTATTCCTTTACAAGAAACGTAATACAGATTAGTTATTAAACTAATTTACCCATTGTCAATCTAAATCGTCATGTTCACCCAATTCCTTTGTACAAATGAAACTTGCTGGTGTTAGACTTGACTAAAACAGAAAATAACTGTTTTGCCTGTAAATTTTAATGCTGGTAGACTTTTTGCCCAAATGAATGCAAAACGCACTCTGGGCTAAACAAAGAGCAACGAACATTTAAGTTGCTGTGGTAACACATCCTTCGATATTGTCCTTCACTCAGCTGTAGTATCCAGTGTAGGCTTTTGTATTTTATCAGATTTCTTCTGCAACCTGCTGGCTGCAGAGTGTAACCTTCTTTCTTCTACTACTCTCCAATTGAAATGCAAATTAATCTCCTCTGTTGATTAAATTCTCCTTAATCTAACTGTCAAGTGCAGATGTAATCAAAGTTTATAGTTTTAGCAAGAAGAACTGTCACAATGAGGGAGTGCTTCTTGTTCACAGATGAATTATGAAAAGGGCAAGATATATCACGCAGGCATTTTCGTCAGTTTTACAGTTACTAACAGCTTGTGAAACACATTAAAAACTAGCCCACAAATGTACTTTAATTTTCTGTGCTAAGGTTCTCAATTCGGGTTTTATGTTAAGAACTTTAATTTAAAAATACAAATTTAAAGAACAAATTATTACTTCTTCATCATAATGTGCACTAAACGCACACTAAATAAAGTACCCAATGGGATGTTCAAGTAAAACCATGCAGCAATGCAATGCTGTGTAATAGTACCTCTATCTCTTCTGTTAACTATGTCATTTAACTAACTCTTTTCATTATTAGGGAAGATTAAACTTATTGAATTTCAGGAAAATGTAATAAAAGTTAACTTCAATCAAACATTGCTGATTTCATGCATTTCTTTAGTTACTCTACTATAAATGCCAGTACAAAATGATTTCCCATTCAATTCAGCAATTCTTCAAACAATCAATGGGTGCAAATTATTGTCATATTTCATGAATTTTGAATATGCTACAATCATTGTGAGAATAAATGAATCCAAAATCTACACAAGCACCAACAGGATAGTTCACAGACAATGAACAAATAAACAGTAACACATTAATGACCATCATTCTGACAGGAAGATGACATTATTTCATCAAAAAGTTGATAGAAATTTAAACAAACCTTAATGAAGTCCATACCACACCGTTTTAAAAGAAAAAGGATACAAGTTCTGGTAGAGGGGTATCAGACACTTCACAGCTCGGCTAGCATTGATGCTTGTGGCACGAACGAGACTTGGCAGAAGTTTTCCATTTACAATGGCTCCATCAAATAGAGGACCAAAAAATGGGACCTGAAACATATTAAACACCTTGATGGTTAAGTGATTCCATGTACTTAATCAATCGATGCAGAACATATGGTTTTTAAACATTCAAACACATGACACTACAATGGATTGGTGCTGGGCTTCAAGATTTTACAATTCATTTAAATGACTTGAATGAAGGCACCGAAAATATAGTTACTAAATTTGCTAACATCACAAAGATGGGTAGGTAAGTATGTTGTGAAGAGAATTTATAGAGGCTCCTCTGGCATGTAGATAGTTTCAATGAGTGTTAAAAATCTGGAGAATAGAGTAATATGTGAAATTAAAATAAAGTTTTAAATTAAAGAGAATCAGAATATCCAAAAGGTGAAAAATGGGAGAAAGACAAGATAATAAAAGGGTCTGTATGGCCAAACACCATTTCCAAATGGCAAGTATGCATGTAAAAAAAAGTAATTAGAAAAGCTAACAGTAAGTTATCTTCCAATGTTAATCAAAACTAAAATATGGAGGTTGCACTACAATTATATCAGGTGAGACAGTTTTTGGTTCAGTGTAGTCTATTGATCCTCTTTTTCAAGGCTGTTAATATCAGAGTTCAGAGATTTCCTGGACTATATCCTGAATGAACAGGTTGTCTTACAAGGAAAAGACGATCAGTTGAGGATTGTGTTTAACTATTGTTTTGAGGTGCAAGAGGGCACTTTAATCAAATCACACAAAATTCTGAGGGGCCTTGACAAAATGAGCATGCAGAGAATGTTTCCACTTGGGAAAATCTATGGGGTTAAAATTATTTTTAAAAATTGTTTTTAATTTAGAAGTATAGAATTGTCTGGCCCATGAACCGTGGCACCCAAACACACCGATGTGACCCACTAACCCCGTACAGACAGTGCTGGATTTGAACCTGGGCTGCTGGCGCTGTAATGGCATTGTGCTACTACATTAACTGCACTGCCCTTCAAGACACCAATGGCCATTTTTTTTCTTCTTAGATGGTTGTGGGTTTTGGGAACTCTTATACAAAGAGGAATAGAAATAGAATGTGTGAATGAGTTCAAGGTATAATTAGAAAGGTATTCAAAAAAACAAGAGGATGAAAGGTTTATCAAGGCTACACATAATTGCAGAATTGATATCAAAAATTGGATTTACTACAATACTAATAAATGGCAGAGCAGCTTTGAGGCTGTGAAGAACCAATTTGTGCTCCAAATTCATATTATTTTCAACACAATTCTTGCTCAGCAAAGTCCAATCCTCTTTACTTAGCATAATAGTATCTGAGCCCTTTCTTCAACTGAAGTTCAGTCATATCCCATACCCTCATCATCAGATGCTCCCTCTTCTCACCACCTAAACAGTATTTTGATCAATCATCTTTGTTGCATATCCAAACCTACGCCATCCCACAAAGCTCTTCAAACACTCAACCCAGATCCTTAACCAAGGTTTATCTACAAGGATTTCAGGGTTTATCTTCAGGCCCAGTGGACTTGACCATGTTGTGTTCTTCACTCTTTTCTGTCTCCCTGTACTTTTTATAAACAATTGACACTGTCATGAAAGAAGATAGACGGACTCCTGACCAAAATCTTGATCAAATAGGTTTTTTTTTTTAAACACCTGTCTCAGCGGCCGGTATTCATGCAGGATCTCAATCATCTTCTTGCATCCGATCCAGGACATAATACTCCCCACTTTTACCTGGATGACTGCAGTTCGAATGACAATCAAAAGTCTGCCAACATCAAGGAACAATAGGTTGCTTGAGTGGTGCTCTACCTACCAATATTTAACATTAATTCCTTCCATAATCATACACTGTGGCTGCAGTGTGTGCCATTTATAAAATGAACTCCAGTTATTTTCCGAAACTTTTTTGATAGCACAGCCTAAACTCGTGACTTTTACCAGCAAGGACAAAGGTAGCCAGCACATGGGAACACCACCTTCTGATTCTATTCAATGCCACCTGTCTTTTCTTTGTTACTCAAAGAGCTGCGAGGAAACCTTCATAGCAATTCAAGAAAGCAGCTCACCATCAAGGGCAATAAATAAGTCCACTGATGCTTGCATTCCATAAAATGAATAATAAAGTGGTACAAGCTGTTTCTTTTTATCATTATTCTATTTTTTGTTGATCCTCGAACAAATTCTGTCTTTAATCAATATTTTCCAGTAAATTGATTAGCACCTGTCTGATTTGAGGCATGCATCTTGATAACCTGATCAGACGTTGAAGGACATAGGTGGGTGAGCTTTGTTACTCACATGGATTTCCTAGACCTGAGATTTGCCACCTAGTAGTGTTGCGTAGCATAGCTGTTGCTTGATCCTATAAGGAGCTGAACTTCATTGTCATGCCAAACCAGTTTTGGAATCACTAGTTCAGCTCTACTAAGCACTTTTTAAACAGATTTCCTTGGAGAGAGACCTTATTATCCTCCCTCTATTTTCAGCATACTAAATAGTTTAACAGCTGGGAAGGGGAGTCTGCAAATCTGTAAACTCTGTATTGCCTAGGAGAATTTAAATCTGATCTGGGCAATACAAATGACCCATTGTCTGGTGGTAGTGTCACTTGTTTTGAAACAAATTATTTTAAGTTGGTGACATGATTGCTTAAAACTTTCTCCGATTATCTACAGTTAATGCTAAACTACAGCATGAGCAACCTATACTATTTTACCTGAATGTTTTCTAGTGAATAAGCACCAATATAGTGGATGCAAAACCAGGGCAAACAAGACTAGAATTAATACAAGGGATAATTATAGAAATATGAATGATACTGGAAACAATTGTTACATTCAATTTATTTAACGTACATATTCTGCAGCATTATTTGACTTTAGGGTCCAAGGTGGCACAGGAAAGAAAAAAATGTAGTATTTTACACGTTAATGCAATGCTACTACAGCGCCAGTGACCCAGATTCAAATCCAGCATTATCTGCAAGGAGTTTGTACGTTTTCCCAGTGACCTGTGTGGGTTTTCCCCAGATCCTCCGGTTTCATACCAACCTCCAAAACATACATGCTTGGAAGGTTAATTGGGTGCAATTGGGCTGTACGGGATGTATGAGCCGAAGGGCCTTCTACTGTGTTGTATTGTTAACATATAAAAATGATTAAAAAAATCTCATACCACAGTTGCTTTGTTTGGCATGACATCTGCAAAGCTCTGGGGGAAAAAGTTCATACAATACAAGGAGAGCCTACTGACCGTTATCAGTATTTCAAACCACAATTTTTTTCCATCTGGACATGGACTTATTGAACAAATAAATGCCACTTATTATTCTCCTGTCATGCAATTACTCCCAGATGACTGAGACAGTCATTGAATAAGCAGACAAAAGGAATTTTAAAAAAACTCAGCGCTTAGGGAATTCCTCTCATTAGAGTTGGCATTGAATTTTCAACAGGAATTTCATTTTATTTAACATCTGCATCTGACAGCTGCCTTTCCAAGCAATTCTCATCAATATAATTCAGGTGGAATATCTTGAGTGAAACGACAAAATTCCAATCAAATTAAAAAGTGAGTCCAAAATAAAACAAATGAACATTGTGACTTCCTTTCATGTAGCTTTACTGTTGCTTTCCAACAAGTTTATAACATTAGTTGTAAAATAATCTCTGAGGTTTCAGTTTATACTCAGACTCTCTTATAAATACTGTACAGTGTAACTGAATTGCTGCAGAGCAAAAGAGAGTTTAAGGGCAGTTCTTTCCAGTTGATATCACAGAATCTAAGGTCACATTTTGAATGGAACAAATCCATCCACATCTATTCCCACTTCTTATTCCAGGGGCTGCATCTTCTATTTTTTACTGCAAATAGATTTGAGCCCAGATCTTTCATACCACATAATGAGAATCTTTCTCAACAATCAGTTACAGCATTATTTACTCTTGATTTTTGGGTTAACAAATGATATTTTGCAGATTTAAGGTTAAAAACTTTATATCTTTAGTTCCAAATAAAGTACAATTCAGTATTATTTTCCGATGCAGGTATTTTTCCCTAATGGGCTTACCTGAAGCATCAACTTTGAGTTCCTCAGCTGCTATCTTTATTCTCATATGTGGAACCAATGAAAAATGCGTGCCTTGCCTATGTTTTTAAAATAAAAGTTTTTTTTGCATTCAAATTCTGTGCTATAACTATTTTGGTTGAAGTCTGACAACGTTGACCAAAGGAGTCTGAATTAGTATAAACGATGCCAAATGGCTGAGCATTAATTTCACTTCACTAACTGCAAACTAAATGGTATTGTGTTCATGGAAACCCATAGTACGTTTCTACTGCCATTTGCAGTGAACTAAGCTTGTCCAACCTTCTTAGCCCCATTCTGTAAGCAGCTTTTACAGTTATTGTTTTCGCTGTCCTCTATACATCTGTGACGCTTGTTGCATTGGCAGACTTTCTATTCTTCTTGTAAAAGGTTTTGTTTGAGGAAGGATTGTGTTGCAGTTCATGATAATTGCATCACTTAATTAATGAAGACAAAAAAAAGTGCAAATCAATGCATGGTTGCCAAGCACTGAATAAAGACAAGAAAGGCGAACATCAGTAACAAATAGTAAATGCTATTTTACCAGAAACCTCTTCTGATGTTAATGTGCTTAATTTTTCAAAGTCGTTTCACTTTAACATTTGTCCACACATATCTTGTATGTCAACAAACATCAGTTAAACAAATAAGCAGCATGCTTGAAACCCTGTCCACAGCTATGGCTGTTTCCATGGATTCTGTAACCACATAAAGGAACCCATTTGGTTAAGAAACGCAATTTAATGATGGAGTTCACAAAAATGATGATATGTACGATTCTTTCACAATATGTATTATTCTTAACTATTCTCTTTCTTTCATCTTGGTGTCAACCCTGGAATAACTCTTTTGACACTAAAGGATAAATGCTTGTGGAAACTCAATGACGTTTGCCCTTTCTCTGTGTATAAAAAAGCTCAACTCATGTTTAGTCTGTTCATCTTATCAGCTCATCCACATCTAAGTGGTCTAAATATGAACAACTACATTTAAAGAACAAATTTTTTTTTGTGTAAAAATAAGGCTTGGCAGTATGACATCAGACTTGTTACATATTAGTAGTGATCCCTTTAATTCAGCCAAAAAACAGGAAATGCATATTTTTAGGCAGCGTTATTCAGTATGTATATTATGATTATGGGTTTCCTCGCTCTTTGTTTCCACTTGAAATAGAGATGCAATTCATGCATGTAAAATGGAGGTAGAGGGGAAATAATTACTATACATATTGATTCTTTGACCATATATTTTAATAAATCATGAAGCAGATATTGTAGCATTGAATGCAAGATGTGCAATATCTAAGTAACATTTTACTTTACTGGATCATCAGAATTGAATCTGTTGCATTTATAACAGGAGAATGCTACACCTTAAAAGATTCATTTTGTTGAAGAACATTTTGAGACGTGTGGATTTGTCCATGACTAGAAATTGCATGTCTTCATGCTACCAGAGATCAAGGTTCCAGTGGTTCCAAATTATTGATCTTCACATTTCTCCAAACAGAAGCCTTTATTCTTGGTGAGCTCTCGGAAGAGCACCCCAAAGGGAAACGAGCAAAGACCTTTGAGGCAAAGAGTCATCTTGCAAACGATGTCTCTTCATTTGGAGTTTTCCAAGTATGCGGTTTGTGAGAAACGTTCGGAGACGAAGAATTAGTACGTTCTTTAGTGCTGCCATTAATATGCTTCTTATCAAAACTTCACCCTTCCTGATTTCCTTAGCACTACGCAGTGTGTGTGGGGAGAGGAAATGCTCGATGTGTTATCTCAATTTTGACAACACAACTTTCAATATCCAGACTTTTGGATTATTCAAGCTGTGGGAACATCAATTTCTAAGCTCTCCAAAAGAAATGAGAACACACAAAGCATTAAAATATAGTGGAGGCTTTGGTTCTGGCCTGCTGTGACACAAGCTGATGCACATTATGAAGCCAAATAATTGTAACACATTCAGAAAGGATAGAGAATGTGATTTAAAATTGCAAAGGCAACACAGAAAACAAAAGCTTTATTTTAGGTGGGTTAAAAATTGATGCTGATGACTGGAAAGAGCAAAAGATTGAGAGATGGCCACAAATGAATGACCTGCTTTGAAAATTTGTTCAGGCTGATATATCTACAGTTATTTAATGAACACCACCTAAAAATCATAGATTAGTTTCTATAAATTTGGCTCCTCTACCTTCCTTCAATGGTGATATAGCTATAGCTGTCCACATCCTAACTGTAAGCTGATTCTTTAACCTGTTTGTATCCTCTTAAAAAGTGCAACATTTTTTGTCTTGTACAGAAAATTAGAACACCTTAATAAAACTTTTTTCTTAATTACATAGGTAAAAAGATAATTTTAGATATCTTATCCTAATGTCAGTTAACATATAATCATAGTTCTTACAAAGCTGTTGAGCCTGTAACCATACGGCTTTCAAAGACTTACAAGACAATTTTTAAATCTCTGCTTCTAATTCATTTAAACTGTTTGTAAAGGGAGCTTTATGAATATTGAACATTACAGCAGAATGCACAACTATATAATTTTTCCATACCTCACACACATAACCTTTATTTTTCATATATCCATGTGCCTATCTAAGAGTGTTTTAAATGTTCCTACTGTACCAGTCTCTACCACTATCTCCGGCAATGCATTTCAGGCACCCACCCCTCCCTGTGTAAAAGACTTCCTTAAACTTTCCTCCACTCACCTTAAACATATGTCCTCTGGTATTTGCTATTGTCACCCCAGGAAAAGGATGCCGACTGCCCACCAAATCTCAGTCCCTCATAATCTGCTATTAAGTCACCTCTTATCCTTTGTTGCTCCAAAGTGAAAAGCTTCATCTGCTTTCTGCGGGCAAGCCATTTCAGGATCCAAGCAGCCAAGGTTCCATGGATCCCATGCCGCATGTCTTCCTGAATGAACCTACAATGGGGGACCTTGTCAAGTGCCCTACCAAAAGACATATAGACATATCCACCACCTCATCATCATCAATTTCCTTTGTCGACTTCCTGAAAAATTCATTGAGGCTCCTGATGCACAATCTGCCTCTTACAACACCATGCTGACTGTCCTTGAGAAGATTATGCTTCTATAAGGGGTCTTATTATAATACTTGTCAGGTAGCGTGATTGAAAGACAGCCAAGTATCATCCACTGACATCCATAGCTGAATCACTTCTGTTAAGAAGATTGTATTATCAAAAACAGTAGGTTGCTAAGTTATATAGCATTAATAGCAGCATGATGATGCAACAGTAAATGGTCAACATCGTCAACTCCATCACCTTTTCCAGTCGCTACCCATTGCATTTCCTCAGTCTTGTATTTTTTAAGGTGATTAACGGGTGTGTCAGGAAGTTTCTGTGGACTGCGAAAGTGGGTAGAATCTTCATGGCAAAGTTAATGATGGATTATAAATGGTGGGGTGGGGGGGGTTAAAATTACCTGACTTTAAAGAGTGAGATTTATCGCCTTGCTATTTGAGGGAGAAGGGGCCTCAGCATGGACACAGATTGGGCTGCATTCGTTAGGTGAAGAGATAGCCAAAGAATTTATTTATAAATTGAATGTAAAACTACTCTTAAAGAAAACGGATAACCCCATCCTAAAACATGTACTTCAGACCTGGAAAAGGATAAAACAAGGCATTGGGTGGAAGGTGAGAATATCCCCCAAAATGCCCCTGACTTAGAATAATTTAATATCCTTGACTCTGGGTAATAAGATCCTGGACACCTGGTGCCAGAGGGAAATCAGGTGTATCAAGGATTGTTATGAAGGGGGACAGCTTATGTCATTTGAGCAATTGAGAAACATGTATAATTTGTCCGACAGAACATTCTTCTGCTATTTACATATAAGATTTTTTTTTGAGGGAAAAATTGGGACCAGCAATGACTCTGCCTGAATGTAGTGACCTGGAGGTTCTAATTTGAAAGGGAATGTGTGTAAATTTATTTCTAAGATGTATTACATATTCCAAAGTGAGTGTCTGAAACCGGGCCTACAAAGGTTGAGGGAGAGATAGGAGTCAGACTTGGGTACAAAAATTAAGGAAGAATGGTGGCAGGACCTGTGTCTGGACAGTGTGACGGGGGTTGTCAATGCCAGATAAAGGATGGTGAAGCATAACTTCCTGCCACAGTTGTACCTTACACCTCAGAAACAACACAGATCAAAGTCTCAGATTTCACAAACGTGTTTTAGGTGTGGTGTGGAGGTGGGAACTATCATCCACTCTACCAGGCTGTGCTCAAAGGTGAGACCTTTCTGTGAAGACCTAGGGGGTATTTAAAAAATAATTTCAAGAGTGGATTTTCCACAGGACCCGGAGCTGTTCCTCTTGGGGGCTATTGGAGAAGTGCAGTTTACAATGACTAAATTCCAAATTTTGTTTGTGAAGGTCGCTTTGGCAGTAGCCAGAGAGTGTATAATGGTTTCATGGAAGTCTGACTGCCAGCTAAATACCACACGATGGAATATGGAAACGCAGAGTTGCATTCCCCTGGAGAAAATCACATATAACCTACAGAGGAAATGTGACATATTCATTAGAGTATGGCAACCTTATTTGCAGTACATTGGTTCTCAGATAGATTGATTCCCCCTTTTAAAATAGGGATAAGGTTAAATGATCACAGTACGGGCAGAGGCGTAATTACAGAAATAGGACTTGGTGCAGACGACGCACCTGCCCTTTTCTTTTCAGGTCCTTAGTTTTCTTTTTCTTTTGAGTTTTTTTTTCTTTTCTTTTTAGTGTTTTTCTTGAATGGCATTGCCATTGTGATTTCTTTTCATTGAAGGACTTGATAGGGTTTGAGTGCCCCATGATGAGAGGGATCGAGATAAATTTTTGGAATGTATTCACTGTGGTGGGTGGGGTTGGGACAAATACAGAATTTGGATATGAATATGTACATGAATGGGTTTGTTTATTGGGTTTTGTAAGTCTGTGAAAACTAAAATAAAATATAAAAAAAAAACATTGTCAACTACTAATTAAATGGGACCAGAAACCCTGACAAATTTCTACAGAGGTGTGGTGGAAAGTGTGCTGACTGGCTGTATTATGGTCTGATTATAGGAACACCAATGCCCTGAGCATAAAGCCCTCCAAAAAGTAGTGGACATAGCCCAGAACATCACAGGCAAAACTCTTCCCCACTAATGAGTACATCTACAGGGAACACTGCCATTGGAGAGCAGCAGCAATCATCAAAGACCCTCACCACCCAGCACATGCTCCGTTCTCACTGCTGGCTTCAGGAAAGAGGTCTAGGTGCCACAAGACTCGCACCACTAGGTTCAGGAACAGCTGCTACCCCTCCACCATCAGACTCCTCAATGACAAACTCAATCAGAGACTCATTTAAGGAATCTTACTTATGCACTTTATTGATTTTCTTTTGTTCTCTCTGTATTGCACAGTTTGTTTACATTCTTTACCTGTTTACAGTTCTTTTATTTGTTTACATGTTTATGCTGTATAGTTTTTTTTTGCACTACCAATTAGTGGTAATTCTGCTGTAGCCGCAGGAAAAAAGAATCTCAGGGTTATATGTGATGTTATGTACTCTGACAATAAATCTGAAAAATATGAAATCTTATTCACTAATGTGTGTAGAGTTTGGAATTTTTTTAGTCAATTCCTGCACCGTGATTTATCCTGCAGGAACTCTACTACTTTTTTGGGGAACTCACCTCGTGAATTCGATATCCAGCTGATGATGACTCGAGCCACGCTGCTCCACATAAAAGCACCGGGACTAAAGCGCACAGGAACTTAGGGGCGCAGTGTAAATGACCACAAAAACATAGAAGCATAGAAGATAGGAGCAGGAGTGGGTCATTCGACCCTTCGAGCCTGCTCCACCATTCAACGAGATCATGGCTGATCTTAAAGTTCAGTACCCCGTCCCCGCCTTCTCTCCGTAACCTTTAATACCCTTATACTGAAGAAATAGATCTAATTCCCTCTTAAATATATTTAATGAACCTGCCTCTACTGCCCTCTGTGGCAGTGAATTCCACAGATTCACCACTCTCTGGGTAAAGAAATTCCTCCTCATCTCGGTCCTAAATGGTTTGCCTATTATCCTCAAACCATGGCCCCGGGTTCTGGATTTTCCCATCATTGGAAACATCCCATCTGCATCCATTCTGTCCAGTCCTGCCAGAATTTTATATGTCTCTATGAGATCCCCTCTCAATCTTCTAAACTCCAGCGAGTACAATCACAATTTGCGCAATCTTTCCTCATAAGTCATTCCTGCCATTCCAGGTATCAGCCTGGTGAATCGCCTCTGCACTCCCTCCATTGCAAGAACATCCTTCCTTAGATAAGGTGACCAAAATTGCACACAATACTCCAGGTGCGTCTCACCAAGGCCCTGTACAGCTGCAGTAAGGTATCCTTGTTCCTATACTCAAACCCTCTTGATATGAAGGCCAACATACCATTTGCCTTTTTAACTGCCTGCTGTACCTGCATGCTCGCCTTCAGAGACTGGTGTACAAGTATCCCTAGGTCTCTCTGCACTTCCCCATCTCTTAATCTATTGCCATTCAAATAGTAATCTGCCCTCCGATTTGTATTACCAAAGTGGATAACCTCACATTTATCCACATTGTAGTTCATTTGCCATGTATCTGCCCAGTCCCTCAATTTATCCAAATCACACTGGAGCTTCCTGACCCCCTCTTTCGTGCACACAACCCCTCCTAGCTTAGTGTCATCTGCAAATTTGGAGATATTACATCCAATTCCCTCATCCAGATCATTAATGTAAATTGTGAACAGCTGGGGTCCCAGTACAGATCCCTGTGGCACCCCACTGGTCACCGCCTGCCACTCAGAAAACGAGCCATTTATCCCAACTCTCTGTCTTCTACCTGCCAGCCAGTTCTCAATCCACATCAATACTTTGCTCCCAATCCCATGAGCCTTGATTTTGGAAGCCAGTCGTTTATACGGGACTTTATCGAAGGCCTTTTGGAAGTCCAGGTACACCACATCCACTGGTTCTCCCCCATCTGTTTTACCTGTCACCATCTCAAAGAATTCCAATAGATTTGTCAAGCACGATTTACCTTTTGTAAATCCATGTTGACTCCGTCCGATCCCTTCTCTGCTAGTCATATGCTCCGCTATTACATCCTTAATAATGGATTCCATCATTTTGCCCACTACTGATGTAAGGCTCACTGGCCTATAATTCCCTGCTTTTTCTCTACCCCCTTTTTAAATAGTGGGGTAACATTAGCTACCCTCCAATCCATGGGTACTGATCCTGAGTCTATTGAGTTCTGGAAAATAATTCTTAAAGCATCTGCTATCTGAATGGCACTTCCTTAAGTACCCTAGGATGTAGATTATCAGGCCTTTGGGATTTATCTGCCTTCAATCCCATCAATTTCCCCAAGACCATGTCCTTAGAGATACTGATTTCTTTCAGTTCCTCCCTTGCATTAGTCTCTATGTTTCCCAACATCCTTGGGAGGTTATTTGTATCCTCTCTTGTAAAAACAGAACTAAAGTAAGAATTTAATTGGTCTGCCATTTCCTTATTCCCCATTATATATTCCCCTGATTCCGACTGCAAGGGATCTACTCTGGATTTCACCAATCTTTTCCTCTTGACATATTTATAAAAGCTTTTGCAGTCGGTTTTTATATTTGCCGCAAGCTTACTTTCGTAATTTATTTTTGCTCTCTTGATTAATCCCTTTGTCTTCCTTTGGTGCATCTTGAATTGCTCCCAGTCTTCGGTTGTGGTACTTTTTTGGCTAATTGATATGCTCTCTCTTTGGACCTAATGCTGTCTCTAATTTCCCTTGTCATCCACGGTTGAGTCACCTTTTTTGGTTTATTTTTATGCCAAACCGGAATAAACGATTTTTGCAATTTCTCCATTAGATCTGTGAATGCTTTCCATTGTCTATCCACAGTCAACTCCCCCATAAACAACACTCAATCAATCTTACTCAACTCCCGTCTCATACCATCATAATTCCCTTTATTTAAATTCAGGACCTTAGTCTCGGTTTTAATTTCATCACTCTCCATGTCGAGTGAGAATTCGATCATCTTGTGATCGCTCCTACCCAAAGGGCCTCGTACAACAAGATTGTTGATTAGCCCTTTATCATTGCATAATACCCAATCTAAAATGGCCTGCTCCCGAGTTGGTTCCTCATATTGGTGAATAATTATGTTAATTTATGTTACATTTTTCTCAGATTTTTCCAACCGCTGTCTAAAAAAAACTAATGAAATTAGTGAACAAGAAATGAACATTGAAAACATTGCTAAAAAAAGCCTCTTTTGCTTCAGCTTTAAATGATAAATAACCACAGCTCCAAGCTGAGTAGAATAAAAATTAATCAGTTTTGTTGTCTTTTGGGGCAGCACATTAGTATTGTGGTTAGCACAGTGCTATTACAGTGCTGGCGTCTTGGGTTTTAATGTACCACTGCCTGTAAGGAATTTGTCTGTTTGGGTTTCCTTCAGGTGCGCCGGTGTCCTCCCATATTCCAAAGATATACATGATTGGGAGGTTCATTAGTCACATGGGGTATTCATGTGGGATGGGCTTATGGGCCAGAAGGACCCGTAATCCTGCTGTATCTCTAAATTAATTAAAGTTCAAGCATCTGCTTCAGGATCTATATAACCACTCATTAGGCCGCAGCGATGCTGGTAAAGCTAATGCTAAATGAGCAGACAAATTGTTTTACTTTTAAAAGTGAAGAAACGTATGCAAAATAAAATTAAGATTCACTTTGATGGCTTTGCTGATCAAGATACCACTGGAAGAACAAACTGAAACTGACATTGGTCCAATTCCGCCAGTGGCTCTATCTTTCACTTATCATGTATATGCATGTGTGTGCGTGATACATACTTATATGCATATATGACACAAACACATAATTTACTTACAAGGTTCTAGACAACTGTTGTTAAAAAGTATCCAAAATATACATCACTGGTACTAGCCAGTAAAATACAGCATTTGTCATTTTTAAAACTACTATTGAAGGATCAATGCAGCATCATTTTTTGAGAGATTTATTCCAATCATCATTAACAGAGATAGAATTAATAGTAATGACATAACTGTTATGGAAAGAGAGAATTGAAATCATATGAAATAATGATCTGTCTCCAATGCATCACCTTTCCTTGTGTCAGTTGAAAATAAAATACAGAACCTGTTAGATGGATATTAAATTACTGATGACCACACATCTATTACTGCAATCCAACAAGTTATGTTAAATTGCTTGTATACTTCTGATATAAGCAAATATTCGATGGAGATGAATATTTTATTGAGCATGCGAGTTTTTATAATTCTTAAATTAGGTTTTAATCTTGTTTTATCCTGTCACTTTCAGAATTCCTACACATCCCAGATAATTGTGCTTCTTAGCTCATTGTATCTTTCTGCAAAATTGCATCACTTCAATCCTCCATATTAAATTCCATGTCACTTGTCTATACATTTCACAAGGAAAGTCAACTCATGTTAAGTGCACGGGGATACAGAAGGCTACAGAAAGTGGCAAAGTTACCCTCTTGGTGTATTTTCACTGTCGACTGCAACTTAGATTCATAAACAAGTTCTATGTTTTAACCCGTGCAATGATTAATGTGATATAAAATCTACAATTCCTGGAAACACCACAATCTATGAATATGTTCACTGCCGTATACAATAATAGAAATAAAATTATTACAATAGGCTACAAGACATAAAAAGAGAAAAGAATGCAAAAGAATAGAGAAATAAATATTCACAGGAGCAGTTAGTGGGAAAAAAAAGTGTTGTTTCAATTATGTAGACATTTTTTAATGCTCCTGGTCTAGTTTATGGTTGGAATTAGAGCCTGATAATTTTTGAAAACTGTTCTTCAACCAAGGGCCAGATTTAAGGCTTCTGCTGCAACACACAAAGTGCATGGCAATGGTGGTGCTGGCCTGGAGATGGCTGGGGGTGAGGTAGGAATCAGTCAGAGGTGCTGGCAACTTCTATACCTTCATAAGTTGTGACCAAGGCAATGTGGGTCCTTTGTGAGTCAATGTCTCATGTTGATATCTTAAATGAGTGGGAAGTCGATGCCTGTGATGGACTTGGGTAGCTTTGCCACTTTCCGTAGCCTTCTGTGTCCCCGTGCACTTAACTTGAGTTGACTTTCCTCTCGTCCAAAGAGCAAATATTTACCACAATGTTTGATTTTCTGTGCCTATTTGATACTCCCATTGCCACACATTCTTTTATTCCAGGGGTTCAATTTTGCACAACAGCATTTATGTAAATTAATTAGGAAACTGCCTGATATTTAAAATGAACCACAGTTAATACTATACTGCAGCTTTCAGTAAATCAGAATGAAATTATACTTACTTCTGGTTTCTTTAAAATTTGAATGTAGAACATGCAGTTTTTCATTGGATAGATGACGATTAAGACATCACCGAAATCTGTAGGAATGATTCCCCTGCGATAGTCCCTAGAGTGTTCTGACCAGATGATGTGAACTTCATCATTTCCCAAGTGACGAAGCTGCAATGATAAATTTGCTCTCAATTAATTGTAGTCTAGTGATATTAGTTCTTCATTATGCTGACAACATATATCAATTGCACTAATTTGACTCAATGGCTCTAACTTACAAAACTATACAAGGTGAAAAACTTTTCCAATTAATGTATCTGAATGAATTAGGCAATTGTATAAAAATACTTATTGGAATTAATTTTCATTGAAACATTATATTTTTTCCCACCTTTATTTTATAAATTTGTAGATTTGATCTCAGACTATATTATTCGAAACACAGCTTGGAAACAAATCAGATCATTTGATCTAGCAATTAATTAGTTACAAGTAGGTAGCTATTGATGCATTCTCTGTCCAGAAAAACAATTTCCTGAACACTCTGCTTTGAGGAGACAGGTAATTGGTTAGGATGGCTGAATCCATAAGTAATTTTCAGCAAAAGTATCTGATGTTTCTATCGACTGATGGTTCAATGCTTAGTCACTGACTGAAATAATTTCACATCTTCTTAATTATTTAATTGCCATGAGTGTCCACACTAAGAGAGTCTGGTCATTTGAACAAAAAATTTAAGATCATGCACACAGGTGCTTATAGCCATTGTATAAATGGGAAATGCATTAGAATTTTAAATTTGCTTTATTACTTTGTAACAAGTTCTGTTGTGATTCATTCATAATGCTTTCCGACTTTTACTTGTTAATTTATTTTTTCAATAAATCTGATTTGTAGTGTATTCCAAAATGTAACATGGTTGTCACCCATAAACTATCAGTTCAAATGGATGCAACACTCTGGCCATTATTCCAGATTACTTGTGATTAAGGTCAAAATGATTGGAGTGCATTCAATTTAGGGATTTAACACAACAGTCCAATGGTGCCTGGGCTTTATTTCTTTACTGTACTCCTATTACACAAACTATGAATGATGAGTGATTACTTCTAAGCATATTTGATAAGTATGCAAAATTGGGTGCTGACAACAAGGTGCTGCAAAAGTATCAAAATAACTGTCAACTCAATGACAGGAACTTGAGCATTGATTTAAAGTGACATTCAATACATCATTCAACTAGTTTGCTTTTTTGTTTCTTATATTTTGAAAAACAAATGAGGCTTTTCATACTGGGATGAGCTGCTGTTCTCCATTGTACCAGAATCTATTGATTCTATGGAATGGTCACAACTATTTTCATTGTAATTATCTCATTTGGGCATTTCCAGTTATAAAGTATTAAGAAATTGTTAAACACATTTCAATGAACTCCTTCAGCTCAGGGATGTTGCAATTAAAAAAAGAATTTGAGTAAAAGTCTCTAAATATACAGAAAGTATTTAAAAATGGGGAAAAATGTAATCTGTCAATGGAAATTTCAAAACATTCTTAAAGATTAGCTATCAGACACCAATTTTCTTACAACCAATAAAGAAAATAGATACAGTATTGAATGATGTTTCACATCATTCACCTTATATAGACCTTATTCAAAAAAATGTTGATATTCCTTTGTGAATAACATATAAAGCAGACAGTGAACAGAAAAAAAATAGATTCCATTGACCAATAAAAACATCCGAATCCTTGTCTAATTAGACATGTGCCACAGAACTCATTTACTCATGTGAATCATTCTGCAAGCTGTTAGCCGGGTGGCTAGTATACTATTGATGACACTGGTCAAGGCACTGCACCCAGCAGCCTGACCCCCTTGGTGCTAATTGCATTAGAAAAGCCAGCTGCTTCAAGAATGGAGTCGTCAATTTGGCTGAAAGTTCCTGTTGTCATGAAGGCATGGTGGCCCTGTTATTCAGTCACTCGAAAGCTTGACCACCCCCTTTGTTTGCACTACAGTGTATTCATCCTCAAAAAAGGAGTTTTATTTGTAAATTAACCAAGAAACTTCCTGGAGGAATAGCACAGCCTGGAGATTGATAATATGTGCCTTTCATTCGCCTCCACTCTTACTGTAACCCTGCCAATTTGTTTTCCTGCTCCAGTCCTGCCTCAGGCTAAAAAAGCCTTGTAAGACACAAGTGCAATTACAGTTCGTGGAGCCAAATGAATCGTACAAATCCAATAGCACAGCTCTGTCACAGCTTGCAACCTCTGTGCTGCTAAAAATCCAATCGAACAAAGCTAACTAATTTCCACTCTAAGAGCACAGGGTTCAGCATGGGGTTGGAGGCACATAACAAAAACGAGAGCTTAGTACTTTTAAACATTTTTCAATAAGCTAAATCACCTCATTAGTTTTTGCTGCTCATTTTTTAAAAACTATTAAGTATGATTCACTGAGAGAGAGTCAGAAGATGGCAGCATGCTGGTGCACAAATTGATTTTTACTTTTGTGTACGCTCTGATCAAAAGTTTAAAGTAATGATGCCAGATGTTGCAGCTCTATGAAACAGTCTGACCCATATTTTTTGTAAACCAATTGGTATGTACTAATCATAAAACTTTGAAAGTAATTACATTTATTCTGACTAATACTTCTTTGTATTTATAGATACTGCTTCAATCAAAACTTGTAATGAACATTGCTGCTTTTACCAATCTTTCAAAATTCACAGACACATTAGAATCAGAATTTATTGTCATGAACACCATGTTGTTTTACAGCAGGATCTCCGTGCAAACATTCATGTAAACCACCGTACAAAAATAAATCAAAACAGTGCACAAAAAGTGAAAGTAAGGCAGTGTCTTTGTTTCATTGATCGTTCAGGAATTTGATGGCAGCGGGGAAGGAGCTGTGCATTCTGAGTGTTTTTATTTAGACTTCTGTACCTTTTTCCCCCCAATGGTAGCAAAGTGAAGAGGGCATGGCCTGGGTGGTGGGGGTCCTTGAGTTTAGAGGCTGCTTTCTTAAGTTACTGCCTCTTGTATGTGTCCTCAATGGAGTGAAGTCTGGTGCCTATGATGTTTCAGGCCAATTAACAACCCTCTGGAGTTTTTTCATGTTTTTTTTTTGTGTTTTTTTTCATTGGCACCTCTGGATCAGTGATGCAACCAGCCAGAATGCTCTCCATGTGTAGAAGTTTTCGAGAGCCTTTGGTGACATACCGAATCTCCTCAAGCACCTCACAAACTATAGCCACTGGTGAGCCTTCTTTGTGATTGCATCAACATGGAGGCTCCAGAACAGATCTTCCGAGATGTTGACACCCAGGAATTTGAAGTTCTTGACCCTCTTCACTAATGATCCCTCAATGATTATGTTCTCCTGACTTCCTCCTGAAGTCCACAATCATCTCCTTGGTTTTGTTAACATTGCATGCAAGGCTGTTGGTGTGTCACAACTTAACGAGCTGATCTATCTTCCTCCTGTACACTCCTTCATTGCCATTTGTGATTCTGCCGATGACCATGGTGTCATCAGCAAATTTGTAGGTAACATTGGAATTGTGTCTGGTCACAGTCATAGGAGTATAGTGAGTAGAGCAGTGGGCTAAGAATGCATCCTTAAGGTGTTCTGTGTTGATGGTGAGTGAGGAGGAGACATTGTTTCCAATTAACACTGACTGTGGTCTTCCGATGAGGAAGTCAAGGATCCAGTTGCAGGGGATTGAAGGGGGGGGGGGGTGGGGGTGGTGTGCAAAGGCCCAGGATTTAGAACTTCTTGACCAGCACTGAGGGGATATTGGTGTTGAAAGCTGAGCTGTAGTCTATGAAAAGGAGTTGTATGTATAAGTTGCTGTTTTCGAGGTGATCCAGAGCTGAGTGGAGAGCCAGTGATATTGCATCTGCTGTGGAGCGATTGTGACGACAGGTGAATTGCAGTGGATCCAGACCTTTGCTTAGCTATGTGTTGATTCTATGCATGGACAAGCTCTCAATAGATGTTGGTCTTACTGGGCTCTTCTAGGGTACCGGGATGATTTTTTTTGGAAAATTTTATTTTTCATTTGCATCAATACATCATATAACAATATAATGTAATAAAAATTATACAAAATGATATATAAATTGTTCTTTTTATTCCCCAAAAAAGGAAAAAAAGAAAAAAACCTGCATTATTTATTATTCACTATTGTATATTCCTAACATATTATTCTGTCCTGTACATATTAATTGGGAAGAATGGGTGTTATGGATGATGTGGATGGACTCTTACTGATAAAATCCATAGATGGTTTCCAAATCATAAAAATTATCAGGTTGATTCCTCAAGTTATAAGTAACCCTTTCCAATAGTACACAATTTTGAATTTCCGTTTGCCATCTATCCAACCGTGTAAAATTATCTGACTTCCATGTTACTGCCATACATTTTCGTGCCACTGCTATTGCTACACTCAAAAATTTTCGTTGATATTTGTCCAACTTCAATTTAGTTTCAGTGTTATATAAATCACCAAGCAAAATATTCTGGGATCTTTTGATATCTGTATGTTCATAATTTGTCCCAATAATATATTCAAATCTTCCCAAAAATTTACCACTTTTTCACAAAACCAAATTGCATGTAATATGGTTCCTGTTTCTTTGTTACATCTGAAACATTTGTCAGAGCAATTTGAATCAAGTCCATGTAATTTATACAGAGTGTAATATAATTGGTGTAAAAAATTATATTGTACCATTTGATATCTAACATTAATTGTATTGGTTACACTCTCCTGGCACAACCTTGATCAGGCCTCATCATTAATTTGTATATTTAAATTTTTTTGACAAATGGTTCCTTTTTCTGCATTGTGTCTTGTAATTGTACAATACATATTAGTAATAAATGTCTCAATAAATGTATAAATTATTAAATAGCAAAATAGGCTCTGTTCTAGAAGTCTAAAATTCATGCCTAATTTCTTTTTAAAATCTGATTTAAGCTGATGGTATGAAAAAAATAGTTTTATTTGGTATATTGTATTTCTCTTTCATTTGTTCAAATGTCAAGAAAAAAGAACCTAAGAAATAATCTTTTATCCTCTTTATCCCATTATTGTGCCAGATATCAAAGAAAGGATGATTTAAAGTAAAAGGAATAAGTGGGTTCTGCTTTAACATCATCTCAGCTATTGGTAGTTCTTAATTCCTCTTTGTATATGAATTCCACTCCATATCTTGAATAAATGTTTTAAAATTGGTACTCCTTTCAAAAGTTCCTTGTTCCATTTATACAAAAGAATGTTCTGGATTAGTTTCTCCTATGTTATTCATTTCAATACATACCCACACTGTCTTCTTCCCAATTTGATAACAGGAGAATAGAAATTTTAATTGAGTTGCTTGATAATAATTTAAAAAATTCGACAACCGTAATCCTCCCTGATGAAATTTCCAAGTTAGTTTTTCCAAAGTTATCCTTGGTATTTTAGTATGCCAAATAAATTTTCTTACACTTTTAATTCTTGAAAAAACTTTGTTGCTATAGGAAAGGGTAACAACTGAAATAAATATTGTAACCTTGGAAAAATATTCAACTTTATACAATTTATCCTTCCTATTAAAGTTATTGGTAAATCTTTGCATCTCTTTAAATCTTCATTAATTTTTTTTGTCATGGTAGATAATTCAATTTAAATAAATTATTTAAATTTCTATCAATATTAATTCCTAAATATTTAATTGCTTCCTTTTGCCACTTAAACTTCATCACCTGCTTACATAATGTATAGTCCCCATCATTCATAGGGATCACTTCACTCTTTCCTACCATATTCTGCCAATCGTACATTTATTTTCTTCAATGATATTTCTGGTTCTGTAAGATATATCATCTGTAAACAAGCTAATTTTATGTTCTCGATTTTCTATCGTAAAACATTTAATCTCACTATCTCTTCTTATTACTTCTGCCAATGGTTCTATAGCCAATGCAAATAAAAATGGTGAAATGGGCATCCTTGTCGAGAAGAGCTTTCTAATGGAAAAGGTTTAGATATTGGCCTATTCATGACCACTTTAGTTTTGGATGATTATACAAAGCTCTTATCCAATTGCGCACCGGAATGATTGATGCCCATTTGAAGCAGGTAGGAACCTCTGACTGCACCAATGAGAGGTTGAACATGTCTGTGTGCACTCCAGCTAGTTGGTTGGCAGAGATTTTCAGTACCCTGCCAGGTACGCCGTCAAGTAATCATGAATGATTACAACCTGAAAATATAATTCATTGTCAAATTTACTGTTTGAGGGAACAATTTCAGTCTGGTGTTACCAAATATATATATAAGATGCAAACCAAAATATATATATTTTTTAAAATTTACATATACACAGTCTCTAAAATAACTTAATCTGTTTTCTTTTGGCACAATTACAGTGGAGTGTATAAAAATCTTATGACCCAAGTCAACAAAGTGGGAATATACCTCCAACAATTCAGCAAGAAAGGAAAATTAATTCCTCCAAAATTAACAATTGCTGGAAAAAGAAATAATTGTTCTCCTTGTTTTCTTCAGTGGGATACAAAGGTAATAGCAATGACATATGGTGCACACTCAAAACCTGAGATTTCAGCCAGTGTAGCTCTCTCTGGGCTATTATAGACAGATAGGTGAGTAAGAAACATAATTTCCTGAGTGAAATAGAAGCAGGTGATTTTAAAGAGATGGACAGCCATTTTCCATTTGGAAAGGCAGACAGGCAAAGATTATTTTTAATTGCAAAAGCTGAATATAAGAGGATAAAAAATTTAATTAGGACTTCATAATAGCTGAAGTGGAAACCACTATCAATGCCATGGAGAGTGTCAAAGGTAAGCAAATTTAGGTGAGAGACTGCTTAATGCCTGAGTTTTAATTGTTTACAAATTATGTGGTTGAAGACCTCAACTTTGCTACCTCAACCAACTTTATGAATTTGAATTGGTTTTCATTCATTTGAGAAAGTAACTTGTCCCAAACAGGTAGCTCACTAGTCAAGACAAATCATGGACCTGCCAGGTGTAAAATCTTACTCAATCAGGTGGCTTTAATATAAATCTAGTCAGCAGTACTATTCTAATCAATCGCTTTGTGGCCTATGATCTTATCAATTATTGAATGATCCTTTGGATGATCCATGAAAGGATGAGAGACAATTAGCTTCACACATGGAAAATATAACCCACCCCAATGACCTGCATTGGCATCCATGCTCTACATTTATAAAAAAATGACTAGCCAATGCATCCAAAAACTCTTAGCTTCATCAAAAGTAAGACTGACAATAGCCTGCTAGCTCAGCAATGTCCAAACAAGCATATTATAATAAGCTTCATTAAGCAGATGAGTTTATCTACTCTGATATTAATCAATTCAATCCAGATCCAAAGAATCATAGATCAATCTCTCTGAGAAATTCCTAAAAGTGAATCCTTCAGAGTTAAAAGTTAGTATCAGCTGGAACAATGCCATCTTATTCACTGCACAAAACTAGCTTAACCTTTGAGTCCACCCTGGACCATGCAGATATAAAATTCACATTTAGGAAACAAAAAGTAAAAACAGAGTCCAAAACAACAATTAGGAAACTGTAAGATTCAATTTGGGGCATACCCTTTCTGAATTACAACCCCTGCAGTCCTTTACTTCAGTGTTAGACTCGCCAAGGCAAATAGCGCCTTTGGAAGACTACACAAAAGAGTCTGGAAAAACAACCAACTGAAAAACCTCACAAAGATTAGCGTAAACAGAGCCGTTGTCATACCCACACTCCTGTTCGGCTCCGAATCATGGGTCCTCCACCGGCATCACCTACGGCTCCTAGAATGCTTCCACCAGCGTTGTCTCCGCTCCATCCTCAACATTCATTGGAGCGACTTCATCACCAACATCGAAGTACTCGAGATGGCAGAGGCCGACAGCATCGAATCCATGGTGCTGAAGATCAAACTGCGCTGGGTAGGTCACGTCTCCAGAATGGAGGACCATCGCTTTCCCAAGATCGTGTTATATGGCAAACTCTCCACTGGCCACCGAAACAGAGGTGCAGCAAAGAAGAGGTACAAGGACTGCCTAAAGAAAGCTCTTGGTGCCTGCCACATTGACCACCGCCAGTGGGCTGATATCGCCTCAAACCGTGCATCTTGGCACCTCACAGTTCGGCGGGCAGCAACCTCCTTTGAAGACCGCAGAGCCCACCTCACTGACAAAAGACAAAGGAGGAAAAACCCAACACCCAACCAACCAATTTTCCCCTGCAACCACTGCAACCGTGTCTGCCTGTCCCGCATCGGACTTGTCAGCCACAAACGAGCATGCAGCTGACGTGGACATTTACCCCTCCAAAAATCTTCGTCCGCGAAGCCAAGCCAAAGAAGAAGAAGAAGATATGACAATGCTCAACTGGACCAAAACAACTTGGTGAAGAGTGATAACTGCTGAATCGATGATGACAGATTACTGGAAGGCTCTGAGCTGTCTCCATTTCCATGTTGAGAGCAGAAACAGTGAAATGAAACTATTCTACAAAACCTCAAGTCTGTAATTGTAGGGGAATACCTTTGTGATATCTTGCAATACCAGTATCATGGTTCATGATACTGATGAGGAAAAAAATGCAACTACAAAATAATCACCCCTTGTCTTCCTTCCTTATCCCATCAGGGAGCTCACAATTTATTATATGCTTTCATGAAAAAAAATGGCAGTTCAAAGGTTGCAGTGGCCACTTCAGCTTCACTCAAATGTGCGATCTCTTATTTTGTTCATCTTGTCTACAATCGAAAAAAACCTGTTAAATGCAAGAAAAACCAAAACCTGCAGGTCTACCAAGCTAGAGGACCAGATCATGAAGGTACTATGTGAATACGAGTTAATGAAGGCACAAAACACTAAAACCAAGCTGAAGCCTACTAAATAATTAGTTATGATTAAACTAGGGGTTTTCAAACTTTTTCTTTCCACCCACATACCACCTTAAGCAATTCCTTACTAATCACAGAACACCTATGGCATAGGGACTACTTAAAGTGGTATGTTAGTGGAAAGAAAAAGGTTGAGAACCACTGTTGTAGATGGTGCTATTGTTGTACCAAGCCTCACAATTGTGAGTAGAGTAGGGGGCTTAGAACACAGCTCTGTGGTGCTCCGGTACTGATGGAGATTGTGGAGATGTTCTTAGCAATCCTCACTGATTCTGATTTGTAGGTGAGGAAATCCATGATTCAATTACACAGTAAGATGTTGAGTCCAAGGTCTTAGAATTTGCTGTTCAGTTTTGAGGGGGTGATGGTGTTAAATGTTGAACTGTAGTTGAGGTAACCGTGGGAGTTCATGGAGTTATAAATAGTTGGTCTCCAGAGATGGATACAGAGAGATCAAGAAAGGCAAAAGTGCCACGAGAGAAGGACCAAGTGAATTTGCATTTAGGATGAAAGTTGGCAGCAAAAGGAATAAATGTGACAAGCTAACCATGGGTCCAAGAGGCAACATCAGTGTAGTCATCAATGTAATGAAGGGAGGGTTGAGGAGCCTTGCCTCTGTAGGCTCCTAACATGGATTGCTCCACATATGTGACAAAAATATAGGCATAGCTGGAACTCATGCAGGTACCCATCTTCCCCTCTCTGCTTCCTGTAGAGGCATCTCCCTTCGGGACACTCTCTCATCCACTCAACCCTTCTTAGCAATTTCCCACTCAGTATCTACCCTTGTGACAGCTAAAAGCACTACATCTGCACTTACACATCTTCCCTCACTAATTCAGGGCTCCCAAACAGTCCCTCCAAGTGAGGCAACACTTGTAAATCTGCAGGCATCATTTACTGCATCTGGTGCTCCCGATATGGCCTCAGTTTCCAACTAGATGCCATTAATATTGACCTCCAATTTCTGTTAACCCCATTCCCAGTTTCTCCTTCTTCACCCCTTGTCTTCCTTCCTCCAGCTCACCCTTCCCTTCCTTCTCCTATCACAGAGCTACCCTTCTTGACCCTGTGCCCTCTCTCTCCCTGTCACTTCTCAGGTTCTTTTCTTCTAATTTATCTGTAGCCTCCTCTTACATGTTAGCCTGCGTTCTTCGCACTTTCCCCTCCTTACTCCTCCTCTTCCCTCATCTTTCTATTTAGACTGACTTGTCTTTCCTGATTCATGACAAGGGCTCAGGCCCAAAACGTTGGTTAAGTTTTACTTCCCATGGATGCTGCGTGACCTGCTGAGTTTCTCCAGCACTTTTGTGTGTTTCACTCCATCCAAGCATCTGCAGATTTTTTGTTTAACTCCATTCAGAAATCTGAAATGCTCAAACTGATGTCTGGGAAGAATTAAGAGATCAAGAAAATCCTAGCCAGTAGGATTTATGGATAGCTTTCCCAGGAAAATTGTTGCTGCATTTAGCAAAGGTGAACCATGAATAATTAAGTAAAGTTCATATTTTTACTTGAACTATGTAATGCATGTTTAAGCAAATAAAGTGCTTTATCTATAATACAGAAATAAATAAATACACCTCCTATCCAAAATGAAGTAAATGATTAAAAGATACATTCTAAAGAACCTCAAGAGTTATATGAGCTTTTCCCTCTTAAGTTGTCAACATATTTTACTTCAAAATTTTGAATTGATGGTGGCTCAGGTTGCATATTTAGTTGGTCTATTAATTACCAAGGCAGGTTGCTTGACACTACCATTGATTAGACAAAGCTGTTTCTTGCCAGGGACGGACAATAAATGTTTAAAAGAGGAAATACCTATATTGAGAGGTGTGTGTAATGAGCAAGGATTTTAAATAAGATTGCTTCCTTCAATTTATATCTTCTTTTAATCTCTTTTCCAACATCAACAAGCAAAAATCGAATTGCAGATCTATTCTGACTTACTCACATTTCAGAGTCAATATGCTCATGCACAACTGAATACTAATCAACTTCCAAGAAAATAGTGAGGGACAAAGGTTGTCAAGTGTCATTGATTTATGTGCCTGATGTTATTTTGTGCAACACAAGATTATGTTTGTTGAACGAATACTGTTAGCCTGGTTAGAATTACAAACAAATGACTGTATTTTGTTCAACATGCAAAACTCTTAAATACTTTAATAGCTTGGCTCTTTTAAAAAAAGATGTGCAAAAACAAATACTTGACAATACAACTGAAATTATTTGTAAAAATTGTCCCATTGTATCCACCTAATAATTACTTTTTTTTTTAAATTCGGTGCATCAGATCCTGTTTTTCATTTTGAAGCCACTCACAAACTTGCCCAGTACAGAAGATGGCAGACTATTTCCATAATACAAAAGAATATGAAGCTGGTGATTAGAGTAATTCATAATTCTATTACAGCGGCAGCAAGCTGGGTTCAAATCCATCGCTATAAGAGTATGTTCTCCCAGTGTCTGCTTGTGTTTCCTCCAGGTGCTCCAGTTTCCTCCCACATTCCAAGGATGTACAGGTTAGAAGTTTAATTGGTCACATGGGTGTATTTGGACAACGTGGGCTTGTGGGCCAGAATGGCCTGATACCATCCTGTATCTCTAAATTAATTAACAGGATCACTGGAGCCTCCCTCTCCGCAACCGCCCCCCCCCCCCCAACTTTGATGTGATCTACTGGGATCGTTGTCTGAAGGGGATGCACAAAATCATTGAGGACCCCTTCCACCCTGCAATCAGGATATTTCAGCTGCTCCTGTTGGGGAAGAGATACAGGAGGATCAGAGCCAGCACCATCAGGCTGAGAAACAGCTTCTTCCCATGGGCAGTGAGAATGCTGAATGACCAAAGGAACTGCTCACACTGACCATCCGAGACTCTCATTTGTACAAAGCAATATCTATTTATTTGTTTAGATATAATACTTATCCTGCATATGTATTATTTGTCTGTATGTGTGCTACGTCTGGTTGTATATTTGCATGTTTTTGCACCAAGGACTGGAGAATGTTGTTTCTTCGGGTTGTACTTGTACAATCAGATGACAATAAAATTGACTTGTTTAAATGTACAAAATCCAAGGTTTCTAATCAATAATAAATAAAATGGGGGTCAGACATCTGAGGTAAAAACAAGAAATTAGAAATATTCTACAGATTAAGAAGCATATGTAAAGAAAGTTAATGCTTCATTTCAATGAACTTTAATCAGAACTCTCAATTTCTTTCCACAATGTCTGACACATGAACACTTCCAGCTTTCGCTCTTTTTGTTATCCAAATAACAATTAGTTGGGTAGAAGAGACTGTATTTAGATACTTGAATCTACAGTCTCTCTTGCAAACATTTTGGTCCATCCCCAATTTGTAAGTACAAGGCAAAGAGGAAATATGAAGCAGTACATCTAATGAGTTGCACCTACTCATCTGCTGTCGGACATAACTACAATTGGGCAAATCCAAGAGATTTTAGTGCAGCTTTCTGCTCTGCAGAGTGCCCACTGTGAGGATTCTTTGCTGTTCATTTGGTTAACCTGTTGCTTGTGTAGAGGGAATAGGAGAAACTGATTGCCATGAAAATGACAAGTAAACATTTTATCTGACTTAATCAAATTAGTTTTGATGTGGTAGTTATTTTAAGATTGAATGTTTTAACTATTTTGATATCTAGTAGGTCCTCAGCAACTCTGAATATTTATGAACATTGAAATGATTTACATTCAACTTAACCAGCAAGCTTAACAAGTGATCTTGGTCGTCACCACATGCAACAGTGTTCATGTCACGTAGCTAGCCACAGGGCTTCAGTGGCTTACTGGGAACAAGCTTCCTGTGGAAGCCTCCACTTAGGGCCCAGAAAAGAAAGTGACTGGAAATTCCAGGGAAATTGAGCATCTCTTCCAATATATAACATGACAACAGTGCATGAAGTTTTACCACATGCATTTCTGCAAATACAAGGGAAGTTATCGCCACAATTCAATGGTAAATTGCTGCAATTCCAGTCTGCACTGTACTCACTACAACAGGTCAGCTGCATATCAGATCATATTTGTGATATGATATCATATTTGTGCACGTGCATCTGCAATAGCTTTCACCTTGGCCTCTGCAGGGTTTAGTCCTTCCCGTGTAAGTCTGTGTCCCATGAAGTCCATTTCTGACACACCGAACTGGCACTTGTTTCCATTCATGGTAAGGCCTGCCTCCTGTAGTCTAGATAGTACACGCCTCAACTGTTTGTCATGCTCTTCCTTCGTTGGTGCATGGACTATGATGTCGTCAGAAATGTTGGCAACTCCAGGAATGCCTTTAATCACTCGATGGATTTCATACTGGTAGATCTCCGAAGCTGCATTAATTCCAAATGATAGTCTCTTGTAACGATACAATCCACAGTGAGTCACAAATGTAGTTACATCTCGGGAACGTGGATCCAGCTCTAATTGATGATAGCCCCATTTCAGATCAATTTTTGAGAATACCTTGCTGGTAGTTAGTTCTTGAAGTATTTCCTCCACTGTTGGTATAGGGTGTCGTTCTCTAATTATAGCTTCATTGGCCACTCTCATGTCAACACATAGTCTTATGTCACCCTTTGGTTTGGGCACAATCACTACGGGACTGACCTATTGTGTCGAATGTTCCACCGGTTCAATAATGTCTTGTTCGATCAATTCTTTAATTTTGGCTTCGACTTTCCCACGAAGTCCAAACGGAGTTCGGCGCATTGGTTGTGCCTTGGGTTTGACTATTTCAAATCCGCTATAGGTATACCGCTAGCTTCAATTGTCGACCTTTCAGCTTTCCTACTCCTTGGAAGACTGCGGGGAATTCTTGCTTCATATCCTCGTATGACTGAATTGAATTGACACAAGCTCCAATATGAAGTATTGCCAGGTCTTGCGCTTCTACTCAGCAATGGTTCTCCCCTCTCTTCTATGACCATAAACTCTGCTTCAGTGTACTTATCTCCAGCTTCAACAGTTGCAGTAAAACATCCAATGGTCTGCAATGGCTTTGCTGCGGTGTATGGATACAGTTTCTTGGAACACTTCTTTGAGGTACAGATGATCTTTTTTCCTTTTCAACTTCTCCCATAAATGTCGATCAATCACATTAATGTCACTGCCTGAGTCTACAATGACCTGAACTGTCACTCCACCAATGATCACTGGGACCTTCTCATGATGTACTTCATTCAACGTAAATTGGTAACAACTCTGTTCCTCCTGGGTATCATCATCGTCACCGTCTATCTGGCGAATGGTATCTTTCTTTCCAGGATACTTTCCTTTCCCCCAGGCTTTACCTTTGGAAGTTGTACTCTTCCTCTTCTGGTCTGCATTGGACTTGCTTTTGCACTTCTTTGCAAAATGGTCCTTACCTCCACACTTTCTGCAAACTTTGCCTTTGGCCGGGCAATATGGGTCTTTTCCAAAGTGACCTCGGTTTCCACATCGATAACACTCCACGTCCTGTGTCGACGTATATCTTGACTGATTATGGCGATGTGAGAGCCTCTTAATTTGCTGGCTTGAGTTGTCTTTCAGGGTCATGGTATGAAATTGCCCTTCAACAGCCTCTAATGCAGCAGCAATGGTTAAAGCATCGGTGAGTTCCAACTCACTCCCTCTTTCCAGTAGAAGTCTTCTGAGTTTATCTGATCTGCAGTGCTGTACGACTTGATCCAATAATTGGTTGTCCAAATCAGCTGGCATGTAATTGCATCCAACAGCTAGCTGGCGTAGTCTCGTCACGTACTGAGCGATTGTCTGGCCATCTTCTTGTCTCGTTCTCCGAAACAAATGGCGTTGAAATGTAGCATTCGGTGTCACTACATAGTGTGCATTTAATGCATCTACCGCTTTCCGGTACTCATCCTTTCTTCCAGTATTCATAAGTGTCTTAAATGTTTCCCGAACTGAGGGTCCTGCAGTGAAAAGAAGTAACGCCCTCCTCTGCGCTTTTTGTTCAACTGTACCGGTATCTAAAAATAGGCCACGACTGTCAGCGTAGGATTCAAATTCTTCCAGCCATGCCTTCCACTTCACACTTACAGTACTTGCATCACCCGTTGGGTCAAAATGAGCAATTCCACTATGTGTTAGAAAGTCACAGTTTGCACCAGCCATGAGGAAATATTCCAGCCCCAAAAGTACTGAGACAAAGAGAAAATTCTTATCACCTTGAAGTTGTCTCTAATCCTCTGTAATCTTGTTTAGTCTTTAATTTTCTTCAAGCTTCTTTCATCCTCGTCGCCAATGTCACATTTGTGGCCCGAAATGTGAAGTTAATAAAACATTAAACACAAGTTTTATCAGGTAAACTTCTTAGTGTCTTTTTATTCTCCGGTTTCCTTTGTTCTCTTGCTTGTGCTCTTATCTCTCTCTCATACCACGTGACTTCCGGTACATCTCATACATATTCATTATCATGACACTTATGACCCAGTTTCTTTTTAATTTTTGATGTTCTTTTTCAATTAAGTGAGTTTCTTGGAGGAAGGCCAGGTTTTTTTTTAAAATGTGTCTGTATTCTTTCTTTTCACTGCGCCATTCAAGCTATTAACATTAAAACTAATAAATTTCACTGTGTTACTCATCTATTCAGAGGTTCATCAAGCAAAATTCTTTACCCCTTGCCCCTCCTCTCATGCCCCTCCCCCCATAGATCCATCAATCTTTTACCTCTGGGCCATAACACACAGTTTCCAACAATCCCAATTAAAGAAAGAAGTAACAAAATTGAAATAAAAATAATAGCATATCTATAACGTAAACAAATCTCCCCTTTGTAGTGTTGATAAAAGAATTTAAAACACCCCCCTCATCCATTTTACAGGTTGTAACTGACAGTTATTTAAATATATGAGACTGAAAAGATGTGTAGGTTAAGGCTAGGCTGGCTCTTCCACGACATTATCAAATTAGGAAGCAGACTGGCCTCTTCCTCCTTCCATTTCTTATGCTTTTAGGTTAATAACAGCGATTATTCACTGAAATCAAGCTGTGTGAAGCACAAGTTATAGCTGGCAATGAACTTTAAACTATTACTTGAATTCATCGGCTAAGTAGTTAATGATTTTGTACTGATTTTTTTTGGAGATATTGCAAGAACTACCTTTAGTACTGGAAATCATTGACTTAAATCAGTGGTTTTCAATTTTTTTCTTTCCACTCACATACCACCTTCAGCAATCCCTATGCCATAGGTGCTCTGTGATTAGTAAGGGATTGCTGAAGGAGATATGTAAATGGGGAAAAAAAAGGTTGAGGATGACTGCTCTAGACCCAATTGTTACTGAAATATTTTGCTTGAGAAAAAATGTAATTGACCCATTTCCTTTGGAGTTATGAAACCGTGCACATAACGAGTCAATGAGATATAATTAAAACAGCGGCTTTCAAACTTTTTCTTTCCACTCACATACCACCTTAAGTGATCCCTTAGTAATCACAAAGCACATATGGTGTAGGGAATTCTTAAGGTGGTATGTGAGTGGAAAGAAAAAGTTTGAAAACCACTGACTTAAATAAATTGATTGAAGAAAAACCATGTAATTTTACACAAATTTAAATTCACAAGAATCTCAAGATTGGGCAGTTGAACCCAATTGTGGATATAAATGCTTTCCATATATTCTCAAAAAGGTGCATCATTCAAGACAAAAGATGTTTCTTCTTTGGCACAAACCACCAATACTCAATGTCATATCCATTTTGTTAATAGGAGTATAACATGGAAGTCTGCAGACATCATGTTTGAAATAAAAGCACAATGCTGGAGAAAGGCAGCAGGTCAAACAGTGTACTTTATATTGCAAAGCTAAAGATATATAACAAACATTTCAGACTTGAGCCTTTCATCATGGTATCCATTTTGTTAATGTCACATTACATCCAAACATCCTTCCAAGTTTATTGATGTGCCCAATTTTTAAATAGATGGTGATTAGCATAACACTTGGGTGTCAAATTAAACCATCAAACCCACCCTGACAAGAAAATCATAAGGAAATCTCATTTCAATTATCCTCTTCCTGCACTTCTAATCCATAATCTACATCTGTGGTTCAGCTCTTGCTAGTGTCTATACATGTCCAATGAATGGTTTCTTTTTCTTCTTTCACACTCTCATTTCAGTCTCTAATCTTGCTCCCACAACCATTCACAGCATTTTTCATTAATTGATGTGACTTCTCCATCTCAACTATCTGGCTAATTAAGGAAGTCCTTCTTCAAGACACAGCATCCATTCTTGGACATAAATCAGTCAAAATCCAGGAAGATTCTGTGAAACAGCACCTTGGCAATATTTTAATCACACACCTGCAGTAGCTCATCAGTACCTGTTCAAAATTAAGTTCAAATGGCCAGTAAGCTTTGACCTTGTTTAGGGGGGGCAGTTTGAAAACCACTGACCTAAAATGAAGCCATACAAACTGAGAGCAACATTCTCAGAACTATTTTGTAAAATTTGATGGCTGACATTTATGGGTTGTCTCTGAATTCAAATTCAAGTGTATATGATCTACTAATTCCCAACATTTGTATGTCTTATTAAATTCTAATCAAGGGCATGAAGCTATTTAAAAGTAAATAGCAACATTGACCAAATTATTGAAAGTTCGAAGGAAACAAATGCAGTCAGAAATATTTTACTCTCATTCCAGCAAGTTACCTTTTTAGTTACTGAATCATCAGAATCCGATGGCATTCTTGTTGAGACATGGAAAATTACTTCCACTGTAGAGGTAGCATAGTAAGGTGCAGTTTGGCCTGTACTTCCATTACGATGCAGGCCACCCATAAAACCACAATGTGTAGAGAGGTCAATCTACAGAACAACAAACGTGAATCAATGACAAAATACTCTCTTACACAATATCAAAAATAGCAAAAAAAATTCCTAAATAAGCACAATTTGTACTCCAAATGTTCATTCCTGTTTCTTTAAAAAATTGTTTCACTTGATAAGAAAAAGGCTCGATCTTCAGTCCATTAACTGAAGCATTTTGTAATGTATAAATTTTAATTCTCCAAAAATTAAACTTCATATTCAATCTTCTAATTTGATGGGGATTTATTCCCAATCTATGCACAAAAGAAATTTGTCACAATTTTTCTGGAAGAACATTTCAAACACAGTACATGTGAAGATTACATGTCCAGATTATTGCAGCAAGATCCATACTCAAAGTTAAAAGAAGCAGAATTCACACCTGCACCAATAATTTTCCTCTGCCTATGGCACCAACAAGTGCACAACTTGACATTATGGAAGTGGCACAATTTGCACATCACTAGACTTTATTACATACATTTGGGGTTCTCTTCATGTGCACACACAGAGGAGCGAGAATGAGAATTTGCCTAAGTGTCTGATTTTCAAACATGTATCAGACAAAAGTGTGTCACTAATGAATTCACCTTCTTGGCTTCAGCACTTTTGGGTCTCTGATAGGAAGCAGAAGGCTAACATGTATCTTAAGGCTATAACACTCATTTTATTTTGCACTATCATCTATACTAACCCTCCTTCTCCATTGCCACACCCTGTCAACTCTGGTCCAGGTAGAGAAAGTATGGCAAGATGTTTGACATGTGCATTGAGTAGAAGGGATTCCAGCAATAGTATTATTCCAACATACCCAAGAAATATTTTTGGATAATTAAGTCATAAAATAGATGACTTAGGTTATACATTCGACAGACTTCAATTAATCAAAAAAACGATGAAAGCATTTCTAGAGTCATTTTGAGTAGCCAACCTTTTTATACCAAATTTATTATATGATTAATGTCATAAATTTAAATATTTTCTGAAGTAACATAAACAGTAGTACTGTTGTGAAGATTATCCAGTCATTTCCACAAAGAAAATCACTTATACCTCCCAGCCTAGTCCGGAGACAAAATTTTCATAGGCTTGGCTTCCTGCAGTGTTTGAGAGAATTGAGCACTTGTCTTCCTGTCCTTCCATGATGTAGAACACTGCAATCTTGTGAGTTTCCCGACTTAAAGAGAGCACAATGTAAATTTACACAAGTTTTGGGCTTTGAAATATCTCAGCATCACGTACATAAATCATAATACATTCTTCCAACTCATCATTTCTTTTCAATTCAATTAGAAATAAGAGTTCAAAAGTGTTTCTTAGTACTCCAATAGATATTCTGACAGTTTAAAAATGATTCATTTGGCAAATCATGTTTATTAACTTGCATCATTCTTCAGAGTAGCTACGTTACTATAACAGAAAGAATGATGAAGCAAATAACAGATGGACATTAGCATTGGAGTTTAAATTTTTTTTCCTAAATCTCACTAAGTTTCAAAATTTTTAAGAAGTGAAAATGAGAGATAATGTGAGGAATTTTCTCAAGCTTCATGTTAACATACAGAATACTTTTATCATCCCAGTCTTCTGAATAACTTTTAGTACATATGCATTGAACTGAAATGCTGTTTTGAAACATTATGTACATGAATAATTTTTACATCAGTTACTGACTTATTAAGTTATAAAACATGAATTACTCCTTTGAAATAATTTCAAAATAATTTACTGTTTTCTGGAAGTTGCAGATACGTGAACAACATTTTTGGTTAGATATTTTTAAAAACTTGCTCACATATTCCAATGATCAAATCAAGTCATACAAAAATGCCAAAAATTATCACTAGCCTTGGATAATAAAAAATGGCTGCAACCCAACGGATGAATGAATATCAGGATTGAGGAACTTGAAAGCATTAATGCAAAAATCCTCCCTTGCTTTCTGCAGGGACTGCTCCCTCCTTACTCACCCATCCATTCTTCTCCTCTCACCAATTTCCCCCTTGGTACCTATCTTTGTGGGAATGTTATACTTGCACCCATACCTCCTCCCTCACCAGTATTCAGGCCCCCAAACAGTCCTTCCAAGTGAAGCAACTCTTCACTTGTGAATCTCCAGTGGTCATCTGCTGCATTATGTGCTCCTGTTGTGGCTCCCTCTACAATGAAGAGACTGGACACAGACTGGGAGATCGCTTCATTGAGCACCTTTGCTTTCTCTGCTCCAATAGCAGTGGCAACCCATTTCAATTTCCCAGTCCATTCCCACGCCAACAGGTCTGACCATGGTCTCATGCACTGCCCAAATGAGACCACCCGCAAATTGGAGGAACAACACCTATTCTGTTTGGGCACCCTCCAACCAGATGACATTAATGTTGACTTTTCCAGTTTCCATAGGTAACCGCTCATCTCTCCCTTTCCCTATATCCCTCGGTCTCATTTCCTCCAACTCTGTATGTCTCTTTCTCTTTCCCTATATCCCTGTCTCCTTTCCTCCAGCTCTGCATTCATGAACTACCTCCCTCCCCTGATCAATTCTCATTTTCTCTCTCTTGCCATCCTATCCCTGTCCACTTGGCCATTGGCCTATGCTCTTCTCCCTGCCCCTTCTTTTCTCCTCTCTGCCCTTTTTATTCCAGCATCTACTGCTTTTTGCTCATATCTTGACGAAGAGCTCAGGACTGAAACATTCGTTATATAACTTTGCCTCTTATGGACCATGAGGAACCCTGCTGAGTTTATCCAGCACTTTTGTGAATTGTTAGGTCTGCTTTGTTCATGAATGAGTAACAGGAGTAACAGAATGCAGATGTGACATTGTCCAATGAATTAGCTGTTGCTATCCTTCACTGTTAGTCTGCTGCACATCATTCTTGTTAGTGCAAAGCTTATCTTGAGTGTACAAGGTCACATCTGCATTCTGTTACTCCTTAGTACTGGGTGACTCCTTCTCCGGTCCCATCTCATGATGTTTTTACCTTACAATATTCATTCAAAAATGCTACATCTTATTTGAGATTTTTAATTTGCATCCAAAAACACATGAGGTGTCATTACCTTTGATCCTTACTCAAGTGGTTACTGTTTTCTTTGACTCATTTCAGTGACTGCTAGCAAGTTTTGCAACCATAGGAGATCATCCCATTTAAATCCAATCCAACCTTCACTTATCTCCAATCAAGGCACTTATTATATGGTTGATCAAGAACGATGAGGAACAAATAGTACTCTCAAAACCTAGCCCACTCTTCCATCCAAATGTAGGATGAAGCTGATTATAATTACTAAAATCCGCCAGAATGCAAAGAGTATCAATAGGTTAACCAAGTTTAAAAAGGTGCCTTTTCACCTCCAAGCTCTAACTGTAGGATGAAATCTGTAAACCTATTAGAGATTCACATTCCAAAAATAAAGAGATAATTGCAGGGGAATCTTCTAAACATGTCTGGAAATAGCAACAAAAATGCATGATGCAAAAGCAAAGAGGTTCAGAGGAATTATTGGAAGAACTTTTACACGGAGAAGGGGGTTTGGAATCAGGATCACAATGTGCGAATATTGAGGAGGAGAAACCTCTCGCAACATTTCAGTGGAATCTAGTTGAGCACTTGAATTGTCAAGGCACAGAGGGCTATGGTGGTAAATTTGACAAGGTTTCTATATTCTATGTACAATCTGAAATAATTAATTTCTTTATCAGGTTGAACTGCAGGATAAACTGAAAAGCACAATTTCACAATATATACATCAAATTATGATTAAATACTCACCACTGCCTTGAATCCAAATTTTTTAGTTCTCTTAGTAGCTTTGAATTTTTCTTCAAAAGATGAAAACTATTCCTTAAGATAGAATTGAAATAGAAATAGTAATTTTCTCCAACAAGCATTAATACATCATTTAAAAAAATTACACAAATCATTTAAAATTCATGTGCAACTGCAAAACCACAAGATGTGAATAACATTTGCTTGAATTTCTATACCTTACAAATACTGTTGGAATTTACAAAACAACCATCATTTCTTACTTTCACACTGTAAAAATGAAATGAAATTCTGTGAGACTTTTATTTTTGGTTTGGTAGTCGAAAGAAAAGATTGGAACAGAGACCAAAAAATTTAAGAATGGAATTCCAGGGATTATGACCCAGACATGACCACTAATATCAGTGATCAAAATTAGGGAGGAACAAATTTGCCAGAAATGGAATGAACAGAGAACTCAAAAGTTTATTTGTGCTAAAGATGATGTCATGGGGGTAATGAGTAAAACAATGGAAAAATTAAAAATAAGGATGAAAATGTTACAAGAGAAATATTGCAGGACCAAGAGCTAATGAAGATCAGACTTGCTCAGTTGTTACTAGTGTACTTGGTGGAAAAGTGGAGAGATACAGCTTTGATACTTTCTTTGGCCGGTATGTCTAAAACCAAAGTAGAGTCTCAAAATAAGGGATTGGACATTTCAGACTGAGAAATAGTGAGTCCATGGATTCTTCTGCTTCATAGGGCTGTGGATCTTTGTCACTGTGCACATTTGAGACAGAGTGATAAATGTTTGGTTATCAAGACAACTGGAATAAGTGGAAAATAAGTGGTCATCAGATCCTCAACGATGAATGTCATTGTTGCTTGAACTTTTAGAAACGTTGGACGCAAACAAGGAATGAAGGAGTTGGTGAGATGGAACTTGGTGCTATCAATCTACTTGTAGAGCCTGTCTTTGTGCTGTTGTAGGTGGCCTCCAAGAGACTTTGCAAGAAGGATATATTTGGGGACTTTGGGAGCAGAAGAAAATGAAACGTTTGGAAATGATCCCTTGGGTATAAATAAACAGACAAAAACATCCAGCAAATAAAGTTGGTAAAGGCTCTGAACAGATAGAAAAATAAAGAGGGATATTTTACTCTAGTCATATAGAATTTATTTTGTAACTTGATATGGGTCATTTGAGTACCATGTAATGTTAGACAACACAGAAAAAGGCTGCTCAACCCAGCTTGTCTATGCTGACTTAGGTGCCCTTCTGAGTTGGTCCCATTTGCTCCATCTTCTGCTAAATAGTTCCTAACCATGAACCTATCAAAATGTTGTAATTGCACCTGCTTCTGCCATTTCCCCAAGCAGTTCACGATAAAGAAAATTAGCTGCAAGGAACAGAAATATGGGAAAGGATGAGGATAGATCAACAAATGGGCAACATGGTTAAATATTTGAGAAAAAGAAAAAAAGTTTGGAAATGGACCAGTAATTTGAAAAGACTTCATGGTCAAAGTTGGAATTATTAGAGTGGTGAAGAGAGCAGATTTGTGAGGAGAGCAAGGACCTCATGGAAAGGCAGTCAACGATTTAAGATTTTATAAATGCCAAACAAAGTACTCCAGTACATACCTTATGTTGATGAAGAAAAACACATAAATTCTTTAAATCAAAATCATAACACAGCTATTTTCTTTCTGTTACCATTTAATTTTATACCATTTCTATACAGAACCAGTCATTTTAAATATTTAAGGGCAGAATTTTCAAATTGTTTAAAAAAATGCCAAGGCTTAAAATGATTTTTTCCAAACAATCCTCCTCTGGGATTTAACCATTTTGAGTCTCAATTTTGTTAAAATGCTTCAAAACCGATTAATATTGTCAGAAAAGAGCAACTTAATACGAAGTTCAATTTGAAAGAAAGTTTCTGTTAAAAAACTGAAGTTAGAGTTTCTCATTGAAAATATTACTTGAGCCCCTTGCTATCCAAGGATTATTTTTTTCTGAGCACACTCTACTCGAGTAGCAATTCACCTGGAGGAAACCATCCTGTGATCTTATAATCGCCTCCACCTGACTGATTTGATTGTATTCAGTCAAGGTGAAGATTTGGGGACCCATTGAAACTCATCTAAATTAATAAGAAAATATTACAGAACATGTATAGGCTCACAATATAATGCAAAATATGAAAGAACAGATAATTCTGACAAGGTTTGGTTAGTGCTTGAACTTTCTGGCTCCAAAGCTGTGAAGAAGTGAATGTGTTAGTGACACATTGCAAGCGATTTTAATTGTGATAATGACCATGAATTTTATTGTCGTGGACATGTACTGAAATTCTTACTTTTTTTACTGCTTTAAAGGTACTTAGTGAAAAAAAATGTACAACTAAAAACTAACTACAATTGTATTCTCAATTGAATTAAAAAGATACATTAAATGCAAAAATAGATAACAATGTTCACAGCTACTCGAATGCAAAAAGAAAATGAGGTAGCCATAGCACAGTCAGTCTTTTTGTGGTGTTGAAACAGTTGCTGATTAGTGTAACAAGATGAATATCAAATAGTGTATCAAATTCTGTCCATAAATCTTTTAAAAAAAGGGGTGCACAGTTCCAATTAAAATTGTTAAACCCTATCAATGCGCAGTTAACATGGAAATCAGATCAATCCACTTCCTAACAAACAGACCATCATCTTTGTTTTCTCACAATGCATTAGTGTCAGAGACTTCTGGTAAATTGTTATACAGTACCATTTTCTGTTTGATATCTGTGTGTAATTAACATTGGTCTTTCATAATATAATGTTCAAGAAGTCAATAAAAACAGAAGAAAATGGATTTTAATGCTTTGTGTCTCCTCTTATACTTGTTTAAACTCTATCCAGTATATTCTAGTTAAAAGCTGTTAAATATTCCAGTCAAGTATACTTCATTGACAGCCAAGTGTGGAGAAAGCAAGCCTTGGATAACAGTAAATCAAGGAAGGCATAAAACATATCAGCAAGGTACAGGCCCTTTGGCCCTCGATGATGTACCGAACCAAGTATTCCTTCTTAAAAAAAAAGTACTAAACCCTCCCTACCCCATAACCCACTAATTTTCTTTCATCCATGTGCCTAAGAGTCTCTTAAATGCCCCCAATGTTTCAGCCTCCACCACCATCCCCGGCAAGGCATTCCAGGCACCCACATTTCTCTGTGTAAAAAACTTACCCTTGATGTCTCCCCTAAACGTCCCTCTCTTATGTTTGTACATATTTTCCCTGGTGTTTGCTGATCTTGCCTTGGAAAATAGATGCTGGCTGTCCACCGCATAATCTTATGCCTCTCATAATCTTGTAGACCCCTATTAAGTTTCCTCTCATCCTTCTGAGCTCCAAAGAGAAGAAAAGTACCAGCTCTGCTAACCTTGCCTCATAAGGTTCATTTTCCAATCCAGGCAACATCCTGGTAAATCTCCTCTCCATAGTTTCCACATCCTTCCTACAATGAGGTGACCAGAACTGAACACAATACTTTTAGTGTGGTCTCACCAAAGATATGTAGAGTTGCAAAGAGACCTCTCTACTCCTGAATTCAATCCCCCCCATTAATGAAGCCCAGCATCTCATAGGCCTTCTTAATTATCCTATCAACCTCAGCAGCAACCTTGAGGGATGTATGGATTTGAACCCCAAGGTCCCTTTGTTCATCCACACTCCTAAGTAACCGACTATTAACCCTTTACTCAGCCTTCTGGTTTGTCCCTCCAAAATACATTACCTCATACTGATCCAGATTGAACACCATTTGCCACTTTCCCACTCATCTCTGCATTCTGTCTATATCTTCTTGTAACCTTCAGCAACCTTAACCACCATCCACAACTCCTACAACCTTTGTGTCATCTGCAAACTTACTGACCCATCCTTCTGCCTCTTCATCCAGGTCATTTAGAAAATTCACAAAGAGAAGGGGCCCCAGAACAGATCCTCAAGACAGAATACTTTCCTTCCACTATTACTCTCCAGTTTCTTCCTACAAGCCAATTTTTTATCCACACAGCCAAGGTTCCACTGATCCCATGCTTCATAACTTTCTGGATGAGTCTCTTGTGGGGGACCTTGTCAAATGCTTTGCTAAAATCGATGTAGACCATATCCATTGCCGTACCCTCATCAATTAATTTTGTTACCTCCTTGAAAACCACAATTAGACTTGTGAGGCATGACCTTCCCTTCACAAAGCCATGCTGACTATCCTTGAGTAGATTGTACTTCTCCAAATGCTCATAGATTCTATCCTTAAGAATCCTCTCCATTAGTTTGCACACCACTGTCATAAGACTCAGTGGTCTATAATTCCCAGGATTCTCCCTATTATCTTTTTTAAACAAGGGGACTAAATTTGCCATTCTCCAACCCTCCAGCACCTCCCATATGGCCAAAGAGGATTCAAAGATCATACCGACTGTCCCAGCTGTCTCTTCCCTCACTTCCCACAGCAGCCTGGGGTACATCATGTCTGGCCCCGGGGATTTATCAATCTTGATGTTTCCATGAAGATCCAACACTCTCTTTCTTAATCTCCACAATGTCCCAGCAAACAGGGCTGTTCTATTCCATCTTCACCCTGATCAAGGTCCTTTTCTTTTGTGAATACTCATGCAAAGTATCCATTGAGGACCTCCCCAACCCCCTCCACCTCCAGGTACATCTTGTCTCCTTTATCCTTCCGCGGCCCCATCTTCATTCTCACCATCCTTTTATTCTTCACATACACATAGAACACCTTGGGGTTCTCCTTAATTCTATATGCCAAGGGCTTCTCAGACCCCCTTTGAGCTTTCCAAAGTCCTTTCTTAAGCTCCTTCTTAGCTACCATATACTTCCCATGAGCCCTTCCTGTTTCCTACTTCCTATATCTAATATAGGCTTCCTTCTTCCTCTTGTCTAGTTGCCTAACCTGTTTCATCAGCCACGGTTCCCTTTGCCTACCATTTTTTTTCTTGTCCCAGTGGGACAAACCTATCTTTAACCCAGCACAGGTGGTCCCTAAAGTTCCTCCACATTACTTTTTTGCTTTCATCCTTAAGCATCTGTTTCCAATTTACTCTCACTAGTTCCTGCCTCGTCCCTTCATAATTAGCCTTTCCCCAGTTAAGCACTTTTCCATTTTGACTGTTTTTATCCTTTTCCATAGCTATGTTGAGCTCAGGGAGTTGTGGTCACTCTCAAAATGCTCCCCCACCGAGAGGTCCGCCACCTGACCAGGTTCATTCCCCAGAACCAGATCCAATATGGTCAGTCCACCTACTGTGTCAGGAAACCTTCTTGAACACACCTGACAAACTCAGCCCCATCTATCTCTTGGAGTCAGGAGGTGCCAGTCAATATCAAGGAAGTTGAAATTACCCATAACTACAACCCTGTATTTCCCACACCATTTCAAAATCTATCTGCTTATCTGCTCGTCTGCATCCTGAGGGCTATTTGGGGTTATTTGAGTGAATTTCTAACATGTTGACGACTTCACTATAATTGCTATCATTAACAGGGAAGCGCTAGAAGTGATGGAAGAAATTGCAGAGTTATAAGTGGAGGTATTTGTAATATTCTCTAAACTTGGCAGATTGGAAAATAGCAACATCATGTCACTGTTTTAAAAAAAGGATATTGGCCAAAGGTAGGTAACTATGGAGTTAAACAAGAAAGTCGACAGAGGCTGGGGTTGAGTGCAACACACAAACACGCTGAAGGAACTCAGCAGGTCAGGCAGCATCCATCCGAAGTAAAAGGCAATCAGCATTTAAGGTTTGAGTCCTTTCTCAGAAATCTGCAAAGATAGGCAGACACTCAAATAACCAGGTGGGGGAGGGCAGGAGGGTGGAAGGGGAAGGGGGAGGAGCATAAGCTAATAGGTACCACGTAACATGCGTATGCAGGAGAGGGTGGAAGAGAAAGAAGCTGCTAAGTAAAGGGGGAGAGGGTGAGAAAGATTTTAACTCTGACATGAGAAGGAAGGGATGGGATGGGGAGCTGGAGGAAAGGAGACAGAGGGATAGGGAAAGAGAAACAGGGAGAGGGGGTTAATAGAAATTGGAAAAGTCAATACTGATGTCATCTGGTTTGAGACTGCTGAAATGGAATACAAAGGTTGTCTTCCAATTTGCAGGTGGCCTCCATTTGTCATTACATGGTGCCATGGACCATGTGTGGCAATAGTCTCCAGCCAGACTGCATCTATATAGACTTCTTCAATTTCCGGTAACTCCCACCCTTGGTCTCCCACTTTCCCAAGCCCTCTGAATCCTTTCCTCCTGCAAAAACTTTGAAGAATGCCAATAAGGACTTCACAAGTAGGTGCTAATTGGACAAAATAGATTATTGTTTTGGAAAGCAAAAACTGAAGAATGCCAATAAGGACTTCACAAGTAGGTGCTAATTGGACAAAATAGATTATTGTGGAAAGCAACAGATGAACAAACGTGCAAGATTAGCTCTACAGTCTGTCTAAGAGCATCATGTTTTATTCTGAGAGAGAGAGAGAGAGAAATCAGTTCAGCAGCTGGGACTGGAACATGGTAAACTGACAAGCTTGTGGAAAAATCCTATTTTGAAGACGGGCTGTGAGTTCTTAGTTCAGCCTGGTCAAAGCCCTTGTGGTCCATATAAGAGGAGATGGCTGGCTGTATAATGTTGCACTTGAAATAAGGGAAACAAAAGAGGAACTCTGTGATGACCTTAAAAAAAGAGGTTATCATCTGGAAAACTCTCATAGGGCAATATTCTTCACCAAGACACTGAAGTGGCTGATTGGAAGGAATCAGTTGTGGGTGTTGAACGAGCAACAAATCTCTCTGTAAACCGTCAAGAACTTTCCTGAGCAGTAACCATTTAACTTTCAAGCACCAAAGCCTGGTGAAATTCATAAATGTTAAATTCTGCGCACAGTATAAGAATTGCCTGATACCAGTGAATTTGGAGGAGTGAGTAGAATTTTTCTGAACTTATATACACATTATATACACGTAGGCTTAGAATTAGAAAGGGGTTAAGTTAAGTTAATAGTAATAAGTTAATGTTTAATTCTGTTTTCATGTGTAAAGATAAATAAAAGCAACTTTTGTTTAAGTAACCATTTGTTTTGGTTAATTTCTATTGCTGCTGGGTTTTAGGGTCCTCTGGGCTCACAACTGTTCATGATATATATCAATGATTTGCAAGAGGGGACCAAGGATTGTCTATCTTAGGGTGCTAATGAGACTAAATTGAATAGAAAAGCAAACTGTGTGAAGTATGTGGAGAAAAAGTGAAACACAAAATTCTGGAGAAGCTGTGATTGTAGTAAAACACAGAAATGCTGGAGGAACTCAGCAGGTCTCGTCCATAGGAGGGAAAGATATAGAGAACCAACGTTTTAGTGCTGGGCTCTTTTTCAAGGGCTGAGTAAAAATTAGGCAGGTACCTATATTCAAAGAAAGGGCAAGGGAAAGGGTACAGACCAACTGACAAAAGGTGTTGATTGAATATTGAAAGAAGGAAGGTGACAATTGAATGGGGGAAGGGGTGGTGTCGATTTGTGAATGCAGAGCTGGGGGAAAGGAAAGAGAGGGAAAAGGGAAGAGAGACAGAACTTAAAGGAAAGGAAACATAGGGATAGAATGTAGGGGTGAGGCAATGGAAACCGGATATGTCAATGTTAATGTTTGGAGGATGCCCAGACAGAATATGAAATGCTGTTCCTCCAATTTACGAGTGGTCTTAGTAGAGCAGTGCATGAGAGCATGGACAGATATGTCGGCAAGGGATTGGGCAAAGAACTGAAATGAGTGGCCACTGGGGTTCCCCACTATTGCGGCAAACAGCTGTAGTGCTCAAGGAAGCCATCTATCTGACTGCGTCCAATCTCTCCGATGTAAGGAAGAGCACAGCGAGATCATTGGATGCTCAAACAGATAGAACCATACAACATTACAGGCCTTCTAGTTTGTGTCGAACCATTTTTTTTTGCCTAGTCCCACTGACCTCCAACCAGTCCATAGCCCTACATACAACTCCCATCCATAAACCTGTCCAAATTTTTCTTAAATATTAAAATTGAGCCTGCTTTCACCACTTTGGCTATAAGTTCATTCCACACTCCCACCACTCTGTGTGAAGAATTTCCCCTTCATGTTTCCCAAAACTTTTCCCCTTTCACTCTTAACCCATGTCCTCTGGTTTTTATCTCACCTACCTTCAGTGGAAAAGCCTATCTACATTTGCTCTGCCTATCCCCTCATAATTTTAAATACCTCAATCAAATCTCCTCTCATTCTTCTATGTTCCAGGGAATAAAGTCCTAACCTGTTTAACCTTTCACTGTAACTCAGTTCCTGAAGTCGGGGCAACATCCTAGTAAATCTTCTCTTCACTCTTTCTATCTTATTGATACCTTTCCTGCAGTTAGGTGACCAAAACTGCACACAATCCTCCCAAATTGGCCTCACCAATGTCTTATCCAACTTTACCGTAACATCCCAACTCCTGCTCTCAATACTTTGATTTATGAAGGCCAATAAGCCAATAGCTCTCTTTACAACCATATCCACCTGTGACACCACTTTCATGGAATTATGTATCTGTATTTCCAGATCCCTCTGTTCTATTGCATTCCTCTGTGCTCTACCATTTACTGTGTATGTCCTTTCTTGGTTTGATCTTCCAAAATGCAACACCTCACACTTGTCTGCATTAAATTCAATCTGCCATTTACAGAAAATTTTTCCAGCTTGTTCAGATCCCTCTGCAAGTTTTTAAAAACTCCTTCACTGTCCACATCACCTCCAATCTTAGTGTCATCTGCAAATTTTCTGATCCAATTTACCACATTATCATCCAGATCATTGATATAGATGACAAACAACAATGGTCCCAGCACTGATCCCTGAGGCATACCACTAGTCACAGGCCTCCAGTCTGAGAAGCAATCATCCCTAACTACATTCTGGATTCTCCTGTCTAGCCATTGTTGAATTCAGTTCATTATTTCATCATGAATACCTAGTGTCTGTACCTTTGTGACTAACCTCCCACGTGGGACCTCGTCAAAGGCCTTACTAAAGTCCATGTACACACATTTACAGTCTTTCCTTCGTCAACTTTCCTTGAAAAACTCTACAAAATTGGTTAAACATGGCATACCATGCACAAAACTATGTTGACTATCCCTAATCCAAATAATTGTTTATCCAATCTCTTAAAAAACCTTCCAAAAACTTACCTGCTACTGATATCTGGCTCACCTGCCTATAATTTCCAGAATTACTTTTGGAGGCTTTTTTTTAGAACAATGGAACAATGTGAGCTATTCTCTAATCCTGTGGCACCACATCCATGGCTAAGGACATTTTAAATATTTCTGACAGAGCCCCTGCAATTTCTACACTAGCATCATTCAAGGTTTGAGGGAATATCTTGTCAGGCTCTAGGGATTTATTTGCTTTAAGACAGCAAGCACTTACTCCTCTTTAACCTGTTTGGTTCCATGACCTCACTGCTTGTTTTCCTTACTTCCAATGACTCTGTGGCCTTTTCCTGAGTAAATATGAATAAAAAAAAACAAATAAGACCTCTCCCATCTCTTTTGGCTCCATACAAAGCCAAACACTCTGATCTTCAAAGGGGCCAATTTTGTCCCTTATTATCCTTTTGCTCTTAATAAACCTGTAGAAGCCCTTAGGATTTTCCTTCACATTGTCTGCCAAAGCAACCTCATGTCTTCTTTTAGCCTTCCTGAATTCTTTTTTGTGGTTTCCTTGTATTTCTTATACTCCTTAAGTAACCTTATTTGCTCCATGTGGCCTATACCTGTTATAAACTTCTCTCTTCTACCAAACTATATCTGCAATATTCCTCGAAAACCAAGGTTCCCTATGCCTTCCAACATTGGCTTTGATCCCAACCACAGCATACAAACTCAAAATTTGACCTTTGAAGTCCTCCACTTACCTTGCCCATCCTTGCCTGAAAACAACTTATTCCAGTCTACACATTCTAGGTCTTTTCTCATTTCCTCAAAATTGGCCTTTCTCCAATTTAGAATCTCAATCCTTCTCCATAATTAACTTGAAACTAATGGCATTATGATCATTTGCCCCAAAATGTTCCCCAGCACATACTTCTGTCACCTGTCCTGTCTCGTTCCCTAAAAGGAGATCCAATATTGCATTTTCTCTTGTTGGTACTTTTAATGTATATATTGATTTAGAAAATTTTTCTGAACACATTTGACCAATTCCAAGCTATCCAGCCCTTTTACAGTATGGGAGTCCCAGTCAATATGTGGAAAGTTAAAATCTCCGACTATCATAACTTTGTTTCCTGCAGCTGTCAGCCATCTCTCTTCACATTTGCTCCTCCAATTCTCATGCAGTCTGCATGAGTGTGGTCATACCTTTCCTGTTCCTCAGCTCTATCCATATAGCCTCAGTAAACGAGTCATCTGGTTTGTCCTGTGTGAACACAGCTGTGATATTTTCCCTGATGTGCAAAGCCACTCCTCCCTCTTTTATCCCCTTACCTCCCCCCTCCCCCCACCATTCTATCGCATTTAAAGCAACGGAAGAGCAGAACATTGAGCTGCCAGTCCAGCCCGTACTGCAACCAAGTTTCACTAATGGCCAGAATGTCATAATTCCATGTGCCAGTCCATGGTCTAAGCTCATCTGTCTTTCCTACAATACTCCTGGCATTGAAATAGATGCACCAGAGAACATATCCACCACGTACAACCCGTTGACTTCTAATGGGGCATGTAATTTTAACATTATCTTTTCCCTCCTCCACTGCTCTATCTGCTCTGGCACTCTCTTCTCCTCCCCCTGAAAATCTAGTTTAAATCCACTGGAGCAGCACTAGCAAGCCTTCCTGCAAGGATATTATTCCCCTTCCATTTCAGATGCAAACTGTCCCATCAGGATAGGTCCCACGTTCCCTGGAAGGGAGCCCAATGATCCAGAAACCTGAATTCCTCCCCCACCACACACCATGACTTTAGCCACGTGTTAAGCTGCATTATCCTCCTATTTCTAACCTCACTAGCACATGGCACATGTAGAAATCCTGAGATCACTACCCTGGTGGTCCTGTCCTTCAACATAGTGCCTGACTCCCTGAACTCTCCTTGCAGGACCTCCTCAACCTTCCTACCCATCACATTAGTTCTGACATGGACTATGAAATCTGGCTGCTCAGCCTCCCTCCCGAGAATGCTGTGAACTCGATCTGAGATATCTTAGACCCTGGGATCAGGGAGGCAACATACCAACCAGCAAACTTGATCTACAGAAACTCTTATCTGTCCCCCTAACTATGGAATCCACCATCACTACAGCTCACTTCTTCTCCTCTCTTCCCTTCTTAACCACAGGACAAGACTCTAAGTGTTGCTTCACTTGGAAGGACTGTTTGGGGCTCTGAATGATGGTGAAGAAGGAATGTGGAAGCAAGTGCAGTACGTCCTGCAGCCACAGAGGTCAGTGCCAAGGGAGTGGTTGGTGGGAAGGGATGCAGCAGAAGGATATGGAAATATTGCAGAAAGATATATACAAGTTAAGTGAAATGGCAAAGGAATGCCAGATGGAGTAAAATGTTGGTAAATTTGAGGTCATCCACTTTGGAAGGGAAAATAGCTGATCACATTTTTATTTAAATGGTGAAAAGACAGACTGCTGTTGTGGCCAAGCAGAATGTAGAGCTAAGAATCATGGGATGGTTGACCAATCTGTTCCCAGATACTGGTGTAAGTTCTTATCCACAAACTAGCTGGGACAGACATGAGCTCAGGCTAGTGAGACTGGCAAAAATAAGTGTTAACCACCACCTTTTTTCAGCTATTTAAAACAAGTTGAGATAATGACAGTAGAAACCCAAGCAGAATTCAAGTTTCCCTCTCAACTCATTATCCTTAGAAAATTGATAGAAGCAGCCCTCCTATGCTGTCCCTGATTGGTCAAGCCAAGAAAACATTCTGGAGGTCAGCAGTGAAGTCAGCAGAGTTGAGCGAAGCCTTCTCCAACCAAGGGAGCAAAGACAGCACCAACCCTGCCAAAGGCAGGACACCAACCTTCCTGAAGAACAGAGAATCCTGGATTCTGGGCGACCAGCCCAAAGCGTGATGGATAGTGAATTTGATTTGGCCAGTAATTAAACTACAAGATAAGCATTGCACAATTGATTGTGTCTGTTTGTGTGAATAAAGCAGTGTTTGGACAGAATCCAAACTGTGTTCTTTGATTGCCCTGAAAGTTTTAAGCACCTGGGTAAAAAAATACTTTCAGAAATATTTCTAAAAGAGCTCAGTAACAGAAAGAGCAACATGTGCAGAGCGACTTGGGAGTGCTTGTGCATGAATCACAAAAGGTTAGATTGTAGGTGCAACAGGTAAACAAGAATGTAAGATGTTGGTCTTTAATATTGGAGGGATTTAATTTAAGAGCAGGAGGTTCTGCTGCATCTTATAGAGTACTGGTGAGAATGCACTTGGCGGATTGTATGGAGTTTTAATCTCATTTGGAAAAAAAGATATACTGGCTTTGGAGGTGGTGCAGAGAAGATTTACCAGGTTGATTCCAGAGATGAAGGGGTTAGCCTACAAAGAGAGATTTGAGTCGCTGGGACTATGCTTGATGGAATTCAAAAGAATACTGCTACCCCTCCCACCAGCAGACTCCTCAACAGCAAACACAATCATGGATTCATTTAAGGACTCTTGTGCATTTTTTAATTACCTCTGTATTGCAGTCAGTTTGTTTATATGTACACACTATGTACAGTTTTTTTTGCACTACCAATAAGTGGTGATTCTGCCTCGCCCACAGAAAAATTCTCAGGGTTTTATGTGATGTCATGAATGTACTCTGACAATAAACCTAAAATCTGATATTATAGAAATGGATTGATAAGACGGAGACAGAAAAGTTGTTTCCACTTCAGATTTCTTGTCAGGGTATATACATGACATCACATACAACCCTGAGATTCTTTTTCCTGCAGGCGAGGCAGAATTATTGCTTATTGGTTGCGCAAAAATGTCTATATACATGTAAATAAATAAAGAACTGTACACAGACAACAAATCTAAACAAGCTTACTGTGCACTACAGGGAGAATAAAACAAAATTAATAAAATGCAAAAGTAAGAGTCCTTGATTGAGTTTGTTGTTGAGGAGTATGATGGCAGAGGGGCTGCAGCTCTTCCTGAACCTGGTGGTATGAGTCTTGTACAACCTATATGTCTTTCCTGCTACTTCTTGGTGAGACTAGAACTGGGGGACATAGCTCATGATTCAGGGGAGTAGATTTAGGACAGAGATGAGGAGGACTGCTTTTCGAGAGAATAAATACGTGGAATTTTCTGCCCAAGTAAGCAGTAGAGTCTGTCTCATTAAGTATATGCAAGACTGAGTTGGATAGATGTTTGCATAGTAGGAGAATTAAGGATATTTGGAAAATATGTAGAGCTGTGACGCAGCTGGATCGGCCATGATCTTATTGAATGATGGAACAGGCTCAATGGGCCAGATGACCTCCTCTTGCTCCTAATTCTATTGTTTTTCTGTTCTCTCAAGGTGATGCTAATTCTAAAACTCTTGAACCACTTATCTCAGTTTCTCACCTCATTACAGTAGATAAAAAGGGCATATGGTTAAAAGTTCAAAGCCATTAATTACAACATGGTAATTTAAGTTTTAATACATCTCTGAATAATATTTCCTTCATAACATAGAGTTCAATTTTTAAAATGCTTAATATATCAACAACAATTTATCTTTGTTGAAAGTTTATGTTCATCATATGATAAATTTGGAGCACAGATTTTAGAAATCAATATGTTTATTATCTAACAAACTTCCAATGCAAACATTATATGTAATGTGACATTTTAATTGATCAGCAACTGATACAAATTTATATTTTTAAAATCAGCCCCAATGCTTAATTGCTTGAAAAAGGAAAAACATCAAAATCAATATTAAGTGAACAAAAAACAATAAACACTAATATATAAGTAAGACATACCAGTCATCATAAAATGGATGTAGATATTGTATTTGTGTGCATGTGTGTACATCTCTTTCAAGATATTGAAAAATTGGGGGACATCATGTGATGCCATAGGGTTAGGACGTAGGAATCTGACTCTCCTGTTAAACTAGTTTAAAAAAAGTACAAAATAAGTAATTCAACTTTTGAATTATACTGAAACACTGAAATAATACTTTAAAAATGCCTCAGAAGAAAGTAAAAACTGCTGCAGCCCTACCTGGAGCCCGATGTGAAGAGAAGACTAGAAGAGATCTGAGGCCTTCATTGAGCTTTAAGCAGGAAATTAGCAATCGAGCCGTTCCCTGGGTAAGTGAAGCTGCAGAGGGTTCATCTGCCGACGTTGCTCTCCCACAGTTATGGAGAGAGGGCGTCAAGGAATAACCCGGAAGAGTATTGCACGTGCGTGAGAAGGCGGGACCTTCAGTGACAGTGTCGGAAGAAGAGGAGTTGGGCTTGCAAGGGACTAGCAGCAAAGAAGGTGATGAAGAAGAGGAAGAATGGCAACTTGAAGAGGAGGCATTGAAAGAGTTAAGATTTTTAAAAGCAAAAATAAATGTAAAATAGATGATGCAACCAATTTTTAACAATTACGAGAACTTCAAGGAATGAAATGAAAAATAAACAGTCTTAGATGCAGTGATTAAAATGAAGCGAAAATTAGGTAAACTGGATGGGAAAATAAAGAAGATGCAGGAAGAAATGCACCATGTTGATGATGGAGCGACAAGGTGGAAGGCACTCCTGTTTTGATTATGGAAAATCAAAAGTGTCAACAAAAAGTAGACATACTTGAAAATTTCAGTAGAAGAAATAATATTAAAATAGTGGGTCTTAAAACAGGAGTGGAGGAACAAGACCCAATTAGATTTTTAAAAAAAAATTGATTCTTTAAGTTTTGGAAACATGGAATTTTGAATACCCTACTGAGATTGAAAGAGCTCATAGAGGAAAACTACTTCCAAATCAGAAACTGCATTCTGTGAAAATTAAATCCCTTTGATATCAAGATAGAGAGATCTTAACCCCTGCGACAGCAAGGACAAGAACAAGGAAAGGCCCACTTGAGTATGAGGGGGTAAAGTTCTGTTCTTCCCTGATACAAGTACAGATTTATTAAAGAGAAGAAAATTTAATCCAGTTAAGAAGAAAATTTAATCCAGTTAAGAAGGCTCTTTGGGAAAAGGGATATCGATTCGCAGTGCGTCATCTTGCAACCTTGAGGGCTTTCTTGCCTGGAGGTCAAACTAAGTTCTTTTCAAATTTCATACAAGCAGAAGAATTTGTGCAAGATCTTCCAAGAGCGCAAGTGGAATGAAGAATTAGAGACTCAATTATTGCTACTATGTTTGAGATGGACTGAAGTTTTTCAATGCCTCTGCTGGACTAAATAATTCAGAATAATGATTACTCTCTCCGAGATGATTTTTGGAAAATCTTTATTTCTGAATTAAATTATTAAAGATAAAATGGTAAATGTATCAGGGCATTGAGGGAGGGTGGGGGTATGGGCTAGAGTTGAGTTCTAACTACTACTGGATCATGTGTGTATTTGTGACTTTGATTGTAGCCCATAATAGAGAAAGGTGGTGATTATATGTGTATAATTTAAACAACATTTGTTGGGCGGGGGAGGGGGTATTATTCTGTTAATATATTGTTACAAATGTTGGAACATATATTCTTTAATTGTTTATCTGTTTTTTTTTCTTTATTTGGATTACCAGAGGAAGTGCATGTTGACACATCGGATATTGAGTAATGGAGATAAGGGGAGGAGATATGCAGGTAGAGGTGGAGGAAGTAACATTAAAAGGTTTGAATATGGTTTATTAAGATTAGTAACACAGTTAAAATTGTAAATTTTAATGTAAATAAGTTAAATGGGTTGGTGAAGAAAAAGTGAGTATTCATATATGAAGAAAATGGGAGTTGACAGCTTTTTTGCAAAAAAACCATTGAATTGAAAGAGAACATTTGAAATTAAAAAGAGATTGGGTTGGGTATGTAGTGGTTTCTTTGTTTAATTCTATGGCAATATAGGTTGCGATTTTAATGTAAAAGAATCTTCCAATTAAAATTCAAAATGTTGTGACTGATCCTGCAATTTGAATTTAATTGTTGGTCTGCCTGAAGATTTTGAAGCCAATAATCCAGTGAAACTTTTTTCAAAAGTGGTTATTTGAATTTATTCAAGTGGACATGATTCTTATTCTATAATTGATTTATTTTAATTTCAGCACAGAAGAGGAATATAAACCAATAATTTCGTCTGATCATTCACCCTTACTAATGATAAATGTAATGCCTGATAAAAGAAATCAGTTTATAGATGGGAGACTGAATCCTTTATTACTAAAAAACAGAATATCATAATTAAACTTTAGTGAGTCAGGTATGGAAAGCTTCTTCAAGGTCTCTATTGACTTGGTCATCATCAATTTCAACTTGAACTTCATTTGGTAGCCCTCCAGATGAAATCTCTTCCCTCATCTTTTCTTGATCCCCTTCTTTTTGAAATACAGATGAAGAACCACCATTTTGCTTGATGTTAGGCAATGAATTGGCAAAATCCAAAGCTTCAAATTCATTAGGAAAACAATTGAGATTGATATTGACCATAAAAGACTTTAAGGACTGTTGGGTAATGAAATGCAAATTTATAACCCTTATTCTGCAAAACAGATTTAGCTGGATTGAATTCTTTTCTTCTCTTAGCAATTTCATTACTGAGATAGGCATAGAAAAAATACTCTATTATTCGGAATTACCAAAGGGCCTCGTTGTTCCGTTGCCCTTTGAACTGCCATTTTAAAAATAATTTCTCTGTCTTGATAACGTAGACATTTAATCAAGACATAGCGTGGCGGTCGCCCTGGATATGGTTTTTTCCTTAGAGCTCAATGTACCCTGTCAAGCTCCAAGCCGATTGGAAGGTTTTCTGGTCCCAATATTTCAGGTAACCACTTTTGAAAAAAGTTTCACTGGATTATTGGCTTCAAAATCTTCAGACAGACCAACAATTTTCACATTATCTCTTCTGCTTTCATTCTCCAACATATCAACTTTTTGCAATAAACCCTTCTTCTCAACTTCTGTAAAAGAATCTTCATTCTTGTTAACTATATGCTTACATTGTTCCACATCCATATGGCAGTCATAAAAATCTTCTTCAATTTTCTGAACTTTTATTTTAATTTTATCCACAGATTTATTACATTTTGTCATATCTGTTTTTAATGCAGTTATTTCTTCTTTAATCACTCCCAATTGATTTCTAAAGTCAGCTTGAACCTCAGCAAATTTGGGATCCATTTTTTTGGCTAATTAAATCCATTTTTCAACATTTTTTTCAAAGACCTATTGGTCAAGAAGAGTTGGGGTAACATAGTATGCATCTATTTCACCTATCTCCTACATTTTCTTCTGTTTCTTCTCCTTGAGATTGCTGCACAAAGCTTTCTTCCTCTCCCTCCAATTCTTCTTCATCCTCCTCTGTAGAGGTTGTCAAAAGCTGAAATTCTGATCAGGCTTTTTGTTTCGCCCATGTTCATCTAGCCACTGCTGCTGAGGTCGGGTCCTTGATCCCCGCAGCAGTTGCTTCAACAGCGCGCATGCGCGAAGCTGACTCTGGAGCCATCTCAACAGACTTCTTCTGTGCTCCAGCGCTGCTCTCCCCAGTTCCCCAAGAGGGAGACACAGGAGCCTGGATTCTTACATGCGAAGCCTTCATTGACCGTGGCTGGAGTGGAACTAAAATCGGAGGCTGAATCTTCAAGATAGGCCCAGAATCTTCCAACAGAGTTAATTCAGTTGTAATAGTTTTCTTTGAAGTTTGTTTAGATTTTCTCATAACCATTTTCTGAGACATCTTAGAAGCGTATTTAAAGGCAATTAAAGTTAAAAAGATTTTTAAAAAATTCAAGTATTAATTAATTCTGCCAGGAGAGGCATTTCCGCATCTTCCTTCTATGGCATCGTGCCACGTCCCCTATCTCCAGCTTTGTTCAAATGAGTGCCATTTGCAGAGGCAATTAGGAATAATTTGGAAATTAAGGGATTTAGGGTTGGTCAAGAAGAGCATAAAATTAGTGTATTTGACTAAGTCTGAGACTTCCTTGCAAAAATTATATTTTAAATTGAAAAAATATGGAAAGATTTCTGATTATAAAATAAATTGGGATAAAAGTAAAATTATGCCTCTTACAGAAGGAGATTATAGCCAATGTCAAAGAAATACTCAATTCAAGTGGCCAAAAGTTGGGATTAAATATCTCGGGATTCATATGAATAATTAAAAAAAAAATTCTATACATTGAATTATTTATCATTACTTAAAAAGATTGAAGAAGATTTTAAAAAATGTCTGATTTTACCTTTAACATTGGTAGGAAGGGTTAATTGTGTTAAGATGAATATAGTTCTAAGAATACAATATTTTTCAAACTTTACCTATATTATTACCTCTAAATTTTTTTGAGGAATTAAATAAACATGTAAGGAAATTTCTTTGGAAAGGTAAAATGTCAAGAGTATCTATAAAAAGGTTAACATGGAAATATAAATTGGGAGGCCTACAGTTCCCTAATTATTTTCAAGCAGCTCAAATGAGATTTCTTACTTCTTTTTTTTTGAAGGAGAAGAAAAGACGGCATGGGTTAAAATAGAATTAGATAAAATAAGAGAGGGATCAGCAGGGGAATTCATGGGATTCAAAATTAATAATTGGCGTTAATGAAGCACCATTATTGAAGCATTTGATTAATAAGGTAAATGAAGAAATTGGAACAAAAGTAGGTATATCACTTAAGATGCCTCTGATTCAAAATTGCCTTGTTCCTTTTTCAAAGGACAACCAATTTTTTAAATACTTGGTTTTGAAAAGGGATTAAAAATATTGAAGACTGTTATGAATGAGGCCAATTGATGTCATTTGAACAAATAAGGAATAAACATGGAATAACTAGAAATACTCTCTTCTGTTATTTTCAACTGAGAGGATATTTAAAGGAAAGGTTAGGTCCAGTTATGCTGTTACCTATTTGCAGTGAGTTGGAAACTCACATTAGGAGGGGAAATATTAAGAAGTTTACTCCTGCAATGTATCTTTTATTACAAACAGGAACTCTTAAACATGGAGTTTATAAGTCCAGATAGAGGAGGGAGTGGATTTGAATATTATAATTGATGAGCAAAGATGGTCAGATCTCTGTTGAGACCATATGATAAACACTATTAATGTAAGATACAGATTAGTTCAACATTTCTTTTTCATCAGCTATATCTTACACTATAAAAATTGAACAGAATGAAATCAGATTTATCAGATCAATGTTTTAGGTGTGGTGAGGAGTTGGGAACTTTCTTGCGTTCAACTTGGTTATGGCCCGAAGTAAGACCTTTCTGGATGGACTTAAGAATTTTTTTTTTTTAAACAGATTACAGGCATTGGATTTCCAGAAAATCCTGATTTATTTTTATAGGGGAATATAGAAGGAACAAGACCTAAATTAAAACTATCAATATACCAATTGAAATTTGTTAAAATAGCACTAGCAGTGAAAAGGAAATATATTGCAGTTACTTGGAAAGATAGAATGCAGAAATTCAAAGTTGTATTCCCTTGGAGAAAATAACATATAATTTGAGAAATAAATAAGGTATATTTTTTTCAAATCTGGCTCCATTATATTCAAATTTTAGGTATAAATATGTAGTATTCCTGTTCCTTGAGACCTGTGCTAATCTTCTCTAAATTCGTTATATAGAAACTCTGGTGGAATTCTGTGTTGGGTAGCAATCCTCTGAGCAATCCATTAATCTTTTCTCTTTCTTTTCTTTTACATTACTATATATTCTTATAATAAACTTCTTTGGGGGGGGGGCGGTGTTTAAGGGGGAGGATACAGGGTGGGGGAAGGGGTGGGATTATGTAATGATTGCAACCTTCTTAAATTTAAATTTCTATTGTTATATATTAATTGTTTATTCATTACATGTGTGGAAATGTTTTTAAATGTTAAAAACCAGATATTGAAAAGTTGTACACTATTTTGTGTAGTGGATAATTCCAACAGGACACTGGACAAACAGCTATGATTAGAAACCATGACTGATATTCTATCCCAAGTTCAGGGTGCAGCAGCAAATTAAACACTGTTATTCTGCGACCGGTCAATATTATGTCAGGCTGTTTGGCTCAGTTAAACCAATGAGCAATCATAGCACTTGTAAACATAATTCCGACTTGACAGATTCATACTAATTGCAAACAAGTCTGCAAATGCTTGCAGTGATCTGAAAAATGTTATGATTGTTATACTCTTTGGGTCTTTTAATTTATCAGTAAAGGGGTTCCATCTCCAATATTTTCATGTTGACAAGAATCATGAATAACTGTACTTTTCTCTCATGAAATATTGAGAAGATAGTCACCTTTGTTTATCCCCCCCACCCCAGTTCATGCTGCAAACTCCTTTCCTTAAACACAGACCAGAATTCTCTGCACAACTATTTGAAACTGAATGAGACTTTTAGTAGCTTCAAGGTGACATATCTATGTTATCCATAAGTTTGTTTTAATTCTACCTCTTATATTGCTCTACTCTGTTTTCCCTCTGCTTGTTTACTGTTGAAACCTTCATCCATGCCTTTGATATCTCTAGAATTTAATATTCCATTGTCACCTTGGCCAATGTCTGTCTGTCTAATTCTCCAAATGCCTCACACCATCCAAAGCTCTGGTGCCTGCCCAAATCCACATTAAATCCTATCCACCCATCATCTCAGACCCTCAAGAGCGCCAGAACAATATTATAGATTTAAAATTTTCAAGTTGCTTTTTAAAATCTCTCCATTGTCATCCTTCCTTATCTTGGCAATCTACTCCAGCTCAATGATCATTGGAAATAATTGTACTCCGAAAATTCTAGTATTTAGAATATTTCCAAATTTAACATCACCATCAGCCATGTCTTTGGCCATCAAGGCTTCTGGAATTCCCTCCACGAAACTCTCAACAGCTTTTTTTCTTATTAAAGTTCAGCTTTCATCAAATGTTGAAATGCTTTTGTTTGGCCCTGTGAAGTGCCTTTGAATGATTTTTGGAGGTGCTATTTAAATGCTTGCAGTTATCATCGTTGCCCAATTACACCCAGGTCTGGAACATGAATGATCAGTTGGAAAAGAAAAATTAACAAATGCACAAATATGTGGTGATATTTTCTCGACAAATAAGGGAAGCAATCTTCTTTACAACATGTTTCAATTGCACAACCATACGTTGTTTGGAAATTGAACTGACAACTGTGCTAATACTCTAATCATCATTCTAGAACATGCCTTGCCAGTGCACTCACAACCTAGAAAAAAACATCTTGTATAGCTACCTTCCTCTGACGTAGTGCAAGTCACTTTTTTAATCAATTAACTGAGGCAAGCAGAAAAAGGAACCTGAACATATTGTACTCAAAACAACAGATGGCCAAGGATTGGATTACAGGTACATGAAGTCCATGAAAAGATTTATCTGGTATTCAATCTTGTAGCTGTATTATTATTGCATTCACTACTCTTAAACCAAAGGCTGAAAATTTAGACATTAATTTCACCTCATATTATGTTTCAGGAGGGAGATTTGGAAAGAAAATGAAGGTAAATGCTCAAAAAGGTTTTTTTTTGCAGAGGCGATTAAACCAATAATCTAGCCTGAAATTTCAATGATTTGCAAAATAATCCTTTCCTTCACCATTCAGACCTCCCTATCATTATTACTTATCCCACTCTAAAAGGCATAATCATCAGTCTGGGAACATTGCTAATGGATGACCACAAGCAGATGGAAAAGGAGAAGCAAAAACAAGCCAGCAGATTCCAATCCAATTTCCTGTCTCCCTCCCATTATCTGATGCAAAGCTTATTACACCTGCCTTTGGAACCATAGCTTAGTTTTGAGCTTGTGTGCCATCACCTTGATGATGAAATCAACATTTAGCACATTGCAACTAATTTCCCATATTTTCTCACAACACAAGGATAACCCACTGGGTCGATGTCAGCACTTGTCCCATTCTTTTTACCCTGTGCTTCCTTCTTCATCACCTGCTAATCAGAAAGTCCGGAACATTCAGAGACAATTAAGAAAATTAAAACACATTATAAAGTTAAATGATCAAGAACTTTAAACCACACTTCATGCATTAAAACAAATAGTGTTTTATTTGCCCTTCTTCCTCACAGCTGTTTTGTTCCATTTAAATCAATGGATTTTCAGTTCCTTTGCCAGATCTAACCTGGCTCAGAAACTGAGGAGTCCAGCCAGTTCCTCCTCTGTGCTGGAGTCTTCATGGATTCAAATTGCTGACATTCCCATAAAGTCCTAACCAGACATTGTATCATCTGGGTTTATAAATGACCATGCAGAAGCACCAATGGAGGAAGTACACACAAAATTTCAGATCACACTGACATAGCGTACCCAGTAACTTCTCATTGATTAAAAAAAACTTTCCATGGAAATTTAACGGGAAGAACCAATGATGAATACACAGGAGAAGCTGAAAAAAGGGCAGATCAATTTGGAAAAAAGGGCAGATCAATTTGGAAAAAAAAAGAGAATTTCAGCTAAATGTCCCCAACATTCCTGGGGACAATAGAACCATAGAGCGCTGCATAACAGAAAGACCAATTGGGCCATCTTTCCTGTGCTACACTATTATTCTGCCTCGTCCCATTAGCCTGCACCTAGACCATAGCTGTCCGTACCCCTCCTATCCATATACCTATTCTTAAATGTCAAAAATCGAGCCTGTATTCACCACTTCCACTGGCAGCTTGTTCCACATTCTTGCCACTCTCTGTATGAAGTTCCTCCTAATGTTCCCTTTAAACATCTCACCTTTCACCCTTAATCAATGCCCTCTAGTTCTTGTCTCACCTAATCTCAGTAGGCACTTTCAGGTGTTTCACGGAAGATCACAGGCCGGCAGTTGCGGCTAGGGGAGTGCAGCTGGCACGTTCAGGTAGCTGCGGAGAGGATGCCTTTCTGTCACTTGAACGTGCCAACTGATGGATAGCTGTCTACCAGCGATTGCCGGCTCATCGGGACTGTGGCCTAGTCCCACAGTCATTTGCATGACTGACAAACAATTATCAAGACACAAAAAAGAGCTCAGCCAAAAAAACAAACAAATTAATGGTATATTTTGAGTTTGCATCTAGCGCATTTCTTATTTGCGGCTGTACAAATGAATTTCACCCTGCATCCCTCAGGTTCCCAATCAATTTTCATTTGAATAATTGGACTGTTGATTGTACCACTGACAGCGCAAATAAAAAAAAGAACAACCCTGACAGTAAACCAAACATTTCCTAAAGTATGTTGCACACTTATCAACCCATTGCGCGAGATGTACATTATGGCATCGCTGCTGCAATAAGTTTGGATGGTGGATACCTCCTGAGTGGCGCTGCCGGTCTCTCCCCTCGCCTGCCCGACTCGCGCTGCCGGTCTCCTGCCCGCCCAACTCGAGCTGCCGGTCTCCTGCCTGCCCGACTCGTGCTGCCAGTCTCCTGCCCGCCCGACTCGTGCTGCCGGTCTATCCCTCTCGCCCGCCCGACTCGCACTGCCGGTGCCTCCCCCTCGCCCCCGTCACCCACCCGACTCACACTGCCGATGCCTCCCCCTTGCCTGCCGGACTTGCGCTGCCGGTGCTGTGAGCAAAAAAAACCCACGGAAACCCAGAGTCGACAGCCAGAGTAAAACGCCCGCTTGCATCTATACCCCTCATAATGTTGTACACTTCTAAGAAAACTCCCCTCATTCTTCTCCGATCTAGGGAATAACGTCCGAACCGGTTTAACCTTTTCCTTTAACTTAGTTCCTCAAGTCCTGGCAACATCCTTATACATCTTCTCTATACTCTGTAAATTGTGGATGGCTGTAAATTGTGTACATGATATAACATGTTGGTCTGTTCACAGAAGAAGATTCTTATTGTACTAGGCATCTTATGACAAATAAATAAACAATGTTATCGAAAGTGTCATGCTGCACTTGCACTACAGTTCTCTGTGGGCAGGTTATTCTGTACTAATATAGCTCAATCTACACATATCACAATTGTTGTTAAATGGAAACCACAGTATGAGCAGGCATTTGGTTATGGAAGTATTTAAAGGGGAAACAGTTGTAAAAATGATTTATTTTCACTATTTGCCACCTATGCAATATGTATTTGGTTGAAACAGAAAATTGTGAATTGTGAAATGGCTTTAAACCATCTGAGATCATAAAGAGTTGGGAGATCAGAAAAACTGACAGAAAGTAAAATTTAAACATGGAAAAGATGAACACTGCATTCAATAAAGCTTTATAAGGAGAGATAACACAGAAATGTGGACACAAATACAAGACTTTGCAATGAAATGAACAATGAAGAAACAGCTCAGATTTTTGCCTTATAAATGAAGTCTAAAAGCAAAGAGGCAATACCAATTTTATGCAAATTAGATTTTAAGATTCAGAGAGACAAAGTCTTAAAGCTTTAATTATATAAGATCCCAGAAATGGGATCTGCAGACAGTTGCAGGTGATGTAGAAGGATTTTCAAAAGTTTATACCACAGGATATGAGACATCAGATGAAACAAAGTCATGCTATTTTTATTTAGATAGAAAAGATATCACTAACACTCTACAAAAGTAAAGGATAACAGATCTTTGTTTTGCATAGATCACCGATGAGTATTTTTGTTTTGGTGGGTGGGGTGGGGGGGGGGGGGTGGATGGCGGGGAAGAGACCAGGTGATTATTTTAAATTACTGTCTTAAAAAAAATGAAAATGCTACATGTTCCAACACATCATCAGAAACTGTTGGAAACAAAATGCATATTACTCTTGAAAAAAAGTGATTTTTTTTTGCATCATTTGGAAAGGAAAATAGATTTCATTCAAAAAGTCTGGTTCAGCATATGGCCAAAATTACTTCCACTAATGTTTCAAAAATCTTCAATTTCCAGTAGAAAATTGATTCACCTTAAAAATGTGAAGGAGTAGTGGGGAAGATAAGCATCAACCCTTCAAAACTACTGTTCTAAGTCCTTGAAAATATGATGAACTCTGATGTCCACATCACCTAGAAAATACAAGTTGGTCCAACAACCAAATGCATCTGTTCCACTATTCAATTAAATAGTGATCTTGGCTGATTTTTACCTCATTTATATTTAATATAAAATATAATCCGTCACACTCTCCCCCACAAAGGAATTTTAACTCTTGTTAAAATTGAGTTATAACTAAACTGACTTTATAATCACTACAATAATAACAAAATACAATATATACCAAGTTATAACAAAATATTCCAATGTTGAGTTGATATTTCTTTACATGTTCAATTTTAACATCTTGACAAACCATCCGCTATTACATTATTTGTATCTTTGATATGATTAATTTACAGATTATATTCTTGTAATATTAAACTCCAGTTTAACAATCTTCTGTTTTTATTCTTCATTTTATTCAAAAACACCAGAGGATTGTGGTCAGTAAATATCACAACTGGTTCATGAGTGGTACCCAGATACACATCAACATTCGGCAGAGCAAGTATTATAGACAACAGTTCCTTCTCAATAGTGGAATAGTTCCCTTGATGAACATTTCATTACGTTTTTATAACAAAACTGCACCTATTGCCTCCTCATTGGCATCCACTACTATAGAAAATTATCTGTCAAATTCAAGAGATTTTAACACAGGGTAATGGCATAGCATCTCCTTTAAAATTTCTGAAGCTCTCTGACAAACTTTAATCCACACAAATTTCTCACCTTTCTTCAACAGATTGGTTAAAGGAAGAGCAACTTCAACAAAATTTCTGCAGAAGTTCCTATAATATCCTGCAATTCCTAAAAACCTTCTCACTGCTTTCTTGCCATTGGGAATAGGAAATTCAAAAATTGCATGCACGTTAGCTTGAATGGGTGCAAGCTACTGTCACATGCTACTGTCACAGTAGCATGTTCAAATTCACTTTCAGCTAAGTTGACAGTTCAGTTTGCTTTGGATAATCTTGCAAACAATTTGTCCAATTCCCTCAGATGTTCTTCCCTTGTGTCACTTTTTGTGACCAAGTCATCAATATAAGCATCTGTTATGTGTCAAATCTTGGATTACCGAACTAATCATCTCTTGGAATGTGTAAGGTAAAAACATCATGAGTTGGGTCCGGAGAAGGAGTCACTCAGTACTAAGGAGTAACAGGATGCAGGTGTGACCTTGTACGCTCAAGATAAGTGTGGCAATAACAAGAATGATGTGCAGCAGACTAACAGAGAAGGGTAGCAACAGCTTATTCATTGGACAATGTAATGGTATGATAATTTACTAAGTGCGTGTCCTGGGGTATAAAAAAACACCACTTGCTGATATCGTTAGAATGCGCCTTCTCCAACTAACACTGTTAGTTGCAAGTGTTACAATCCGGTAATAAAGAACCTTGATTTCGACTCAGTCTGGTGTCTGACTCACTCATTCTCGAACAAAGCAGACCTAACAATTTGGTGACCCCGACGTGATGGGTGAGTGGACACTAGATGATGGTTTCTGTTTTTCTTGACAATCATCTCAGCCGGCTGACAAAAAGGTCCAGAGAAGCCTGTTTTAACAAAATTCTCTCTCTTAAAATCTTTATGATTGTCAGTAAGAACTGGAGATCGGACAAATTAGACGATCATAATTGAAGGTCGTCACCTGCCAGGATTGTAACACGTAAGTGTTTACAGACAAAACTATAAAAGTCCTTAAGGTGTTTTAGTGACATTTGATAAGTGCTTCGCCGACAAACTACTAGAGTTTAAAAAATCTTTATTGTGATGTTGCAAAGTCAAATAGAGTGAGAAGGTGGTCTAAGAACAATTGGGGACCTGAGTTTTCTGCCCTAAACCGGTTATTAAGAGGAGAAATCTCCCACGTGAAGGTTGGGCTTTGAAAGAAAACGAAGGTTCAGGCTTATTGGTCTCCATTGTATAAGACTCGCTTATAAATGTCCGGTAGGTATGATAATGTCTGTACACTTGAAAACTTAAGAATTTATTTCCCAAATTCGCCGTGGTGGAATACCACAGTGGACATTAGAGACCTTGAGACGACAAAAAGAGTACTCAGAGATACCTGCCTAGTGAACAAGGGCGACGACCAAAGACTGCAAAAGCTGTGTCCGGATCAGGTAGGAGATATCAATGAAAAAGTTGACAGAATCTTAAGAGACACACGGTTTATTCGAAATATTTTTGACAAGTTAAATGAAGGTGTTCCCAGCATCACCAAGGAGATAAAGTTACGTTAATTCATAGATTGGTACAGGGAAACTGGACAAAAATATAGCCCAAAAACTTGGTTTCCTAGTTGTAACCTTACTTTCAGACCTATTTGGGAAAACAGAGTGGAAGACGAGCAATCAGAGTATACAGGACAGTCTGAGGTCCACCGGAGGACCAGACTTGGAGACTGTTTCACTAAAAAACTTTTGTCATCCGGCTTGCAAGGAGACATTTTTAAAGGCGATTTTTGTTAACATAGATCCTCTAAACGGACAAGAACCTAAATTAAGAGAGGCATTAGGAAGCGACCCCGCAGCAATGGCTGCACATTTGCCTGCTAAGACCTTTGACCAAGTTATTAGGGAAATTAATCAGGAATTAGAGAAGCGAAATACCAGTAAAGAGGCATTGGAGAAACAAAGAATTCTCCGAAAATGTGTAGATCGCTGGAGGAAGATGGGGTGGTTACCCGGGAGCGCCGAGATGTTCCTGACAGGTGAGGGAAACAAAATTCTAAAGCATAGGGTCTTAGAAAAGCTGGAAGAAACAAAACACAGAAGGGAAAGGAAAAGTGCCTGTTTCCGGTTTCCAGCCACGAAGTGTCCGGGTTTGCTCTCTCCCTCCCTCCTTTCCCCTCCCCCCTCTCTCTTCTCTCCCTCTTCTCTCTTCTCCCCCCCCCTCCTCTCTCACCCACTCCCCCTCCCAATCCCAATCTGTGGCGGTGTTGCCCTGAAATCCCCAGGTGGGGCAGGGCAGAGAAATACAATTTGGTTTTAATTTTGTGCCCACAATTCCAGCTCCGCATCAAATGGGATCCTGTTTTATCCTCTCTCCCTCCCTCTTTCCCGCACCCCCACCATTGTGGGATCAGGGTAGACGATGTGGGCTGACGTGTAGCTCACTCAAGGTGGGAGGGAAGGAAGGAGTGGTGATTCCCAGTGGTGGGAGACCCAATCTGATCCAGACCAGTGATCACAGGATGAGAACCTTTTAAAGGTGTAACCATGAAACGGAAGTGTTATTCTGAAGACTTTTCTCCCAGTGGGGCCAGTGCAAGGCATTTTCTCTCTCTATCTCTCGTGCTCTGTGTATCTGCCTCTCTATCTCTTTCTCTCGCTATGCTCTCTCTCTCTCTCGCTCTCTCTCACAGTCTCTGGATGTATGTGATGTCATGTATGAACTCTGACAATAAATCTCTCTGACATGATCTGGTTTTACAGAGACTTGTCAGGGCAGTCATGCTTCCCCGGGCTCTAAGCCTAATTAAGGTGGCAGGCCATTCCCTACAAAACACAAAGGAAGGGAAAGGAAACACGGCGGCTGACAGAGCAGCCAAACAGGTTACTGGATATCAAGAACCTATACAGGGGATGATTCTGAGGTCCCATGGCAAAAAAGAGGAATTAGAGAGAAGAGAAAATAGTAGTAAGTTGAGTGACCAAAAAGAGAAGGAGGGAGAGGGACCCCCACCAAATATTGAACACCTGATAGAAATACAGGAAAAAGCTAGTCCAAGTGAGAAAGAGGAATGGATGAAACGCGGTGCTACACGACAAGAGATCATCTATGACAATCGGACAGTACATATCTGGCGCTCCCCGATAGGTACGATAGTTGCCCCCCGCCAATTACTTCCGCTATTATTTGAAGAAGCACATGGGCCGACTCACATTAGCGCCACCAAAACTTATAATACGCTTAAACAACATTGGTGGAATCCCCACTTATGCGAGCACATTGACAACTTTAGAGCTGAATGTACTATCTGCAATGGGCATAACCAAAGGATCACCTTACCCCTTACCCCACCCGCTTTCACGATTTCCAGTACCGACATCCCCATGGAAAGAGATCTATATTGACTATACAGATATGGGTACTGACCTTAGGACAAAGGAAGGATACCGATATCTCTTAGTGGCGGTAGATAGGTTCTCACGGTGGTTGGAGGCTGTCCCAACGAAGAGGGAGGATGCGGATAGTGTAATAGGCTGGCTGACGCGAGAGTTGATACCCCGCTACAGGGTCCCCAGCAGAATATGCTCTGATAATGGGTCCCACATTAAGAATGAGCTAATCCGACAGGTTGAAGAATACTTAGGGATCAAACACCGTTTCGGTAGTGTCTATAGGTCTGAGAGCCAGGGGCCAGTAGAAAGGGCAAACAGGACGATAAAAATCCAAATTAGGAAAGGTTTTGGGTGGGACCAGGTTGAATTGGGTCGAGGCATTGCCATTAGTACTGATGTCTATGCGACAAGAGAAGGCCAAAGATACCTTCCTGTCACCACACAAGATTCTAACAGGTCGACCCATGCCCGGTCCAAAGACTGATCCAGCCTGGGTAAAGAATTGGGAAGAAAGGGAAGTGGAACTGGACCATTATATGCAGATGCTGGGTAATATGGTTGCTTTAGTTTCACAACAGGTGGCGAATGCAAATAAGGAGAACCCGGACACTGAAGGAGTTCCAGTGAAGGAGGGAGACCTGGTGTATATCCGTAAACCAGGGAAGGTACATTGGACTGAAATTAAATGGACTGGACCATACATTGTTACTGCCATGACAGACAGGTCGGTAAGAATTGACAAACCAGGGAATAATAATTGGCATCATTTTGCCTTTTGCTCCAAGGCAAAACAACAAGTAGCAAGTATTGGAAAATATGATGAGACTCATGTGGACAATGCCGAGGGCCCTATGGGCATTCCTGCTGATGGGTTGCCAAACAAGCCAACAGAGTAGTTTGGATCCATGCGGGGCCAAAGTTATTCTGAAGATAGATAAAGACAAGGATAGCACCTTCCAGTTCGATCTATGCTGCACTTCTATCTCTAATAACACAGGGCCAGATGGGTCACTCACTAAGGGGCTGACAAAACTTAAGGCATTGGCGAAGGAATTAAAAGCCCAGACTGGAGTCTCTAACCCTGTTTTGTCCTGGTTACATGGAGTGTTTGGGAAATGGGGCACAATGTTGGGACAACTTTTCCTAGGATTGTTCATTTCTGTATCCATTTTTATCACTTGCGGCTGTTGTTGTATTCCATGCATTTGAACGCTGGTCACGAGGACCATTGAGAGAGCCTTTGCCAACCGCGATGAGCTGCCTCCAAAATATCAAGCTCTACAAGCTACGGAGCGGGTCTTTCTCACGTCACAGGAGGCGTCAGAAAATGCTGAGTTCGATCCGGAGTCTGATGGAGAATGCGACAGGGAGGAGGGATTATAAAATAGATTGTAGAACAAATATTACAAAATAGATTGTAGCACAAATGTTAACTTTTATCTTAACTAATTACAAATGCTTAGAAGGGATAGCCAGTTATTTGCTTGGGGGAAAACGGGGAGGAAACTTGTAAACGGGCAGTGGGATTGGGGAAAAGGATGGGGGGTATACGCTAAAGAGGGTTGGGGGGAGCCCTCGCCCACCAGCCGAAAAACCCCGTGAACAGAACCTGTATAGAGCTTGGCAATAATAGGCGAACTAATGTAACACGGTGGTAGCATAGTCAGGGCAAGATTGTCCTCTAAAGAGGACAAAGGAGGGATTGTAAGGTAAAAACATCATGAGTTGAGACCGGAGAAGGAGTCACCCAGTACTAAGGAGTAACAGGATGCAGGTGTGACCTTGTACGCTCAAGATAAGTGTGGCAATAACAAGAATGATGTGCAGCAGACTAACAGAGAAGGGTAGCAACAGCTTATTCATTGGACAACGTAATGGTATGATAATTTACTAAGTGCGTGTCCTGGGGTATAAAAAAAACACCACTTGCTGATATCGTTAGAATGCGCCTTCTCCAACTAACACTGTTAGTTGCAAGTGTTACAATCCAGTAATAAAGAACCTTGATTTCGACTCAGTCTGGTGACTGACTCACTCATTCTCAAACAAAGCAGACCTAACAAATGTTGCAGGAGTATTTTTCCATCCAAAAGGTAACACATTATATTTGTACAAACCAGACAGTGTCACAAAAGCAGAAATAATTCTTTCTCTGTTTGTTGGAGGCACACACCAATAACCCTTCAACAAACAAATCCACTTCAGTACGATATTTAGCTTTCCCAATTTTATCAATACAATCAATTCTAGGAATAGGATAAGCATCCATTTTAGTTACTGAATTAACCTTCCTGTAATCTGTAGAGAATCTAACAATTCCATCTGTTTTAGGTACCAGAACACAAGGAGAATTCCAATCTGAGTTTGAAGCTCTAATGATATTATGCATACCTCTTGCATTTCAAATGAGATCTCTTTTGTGAAGTGACCTACACCCCAAACCCCCCACAATCTATCTCTTTTGGACATATTTATATATAATATAAAATATAATATAACCTGTCACATCACAAACACCTGTGAAGCCAAATGTCCCAAACATTATGGTGCCCTGAAACTATAAAAAGTGCTATAATTTCTACATTTGGTCAAACCAAAAAGTATTCAAATAACTTTGATTAAAGTGTGGAATGTGCACTTTAATCACATGTGAATTGTTTGAATACATATTTAAAACTATGGAGCACAGTTATGGAGAGCACTGTATAGCATCCACGACAGTTGGGTGAATTTAAATGCAGGTAATTAATTAAATCTGAGTATTTTTGCTTGAAAAGATCAGTATCAGTAACAATACAAAACTAATACATTGACTTAATAAAATCTATCAGGTTCACCAATTTTCTTCAAGCAAGACAAACCTATTGCTCTTACGCAATCTTTCCCTAGATTCACAAGAAGAGTAGACTCTTCATTTCCCTCCAAAATGATCTAGTAATTAGGGATATGTAATAAACACCAATCCAGAGAGTCATGCCCATGTCAAGAATGCAGAAATTGCAAAGATGAAAACATTTTGAACAGAATACAGGTAGAATATAAAGGTTTTCAGGCATACTCAGAGAAAAAAAATTGCTAAAAGCAATCTGGATCACTAAAAACAGAGGTGAGTGATATTGCAATTGTGGGGGGGGGGGCGGGGGGTGAGGAGGGGGGGGGGAATAGGAAATGACAGGCTTGCTAACCTAGTTTCTATTAGTTTTCAGAGAACAACATGAGTGTGGAAAAATTAAAATAGAAGGGATGTAATTACTACAAATAAATATGATAAACATGGAGAAAATAATGTGGCCCAAGGAAGAGCTTTCTTTAGGATTTGTTAATTTACAGCTCTAAAGTATTTAAAAAAAATGTAGATTTGGAAATTATAGATGTTTCAACACTATATTCCAAAGATTGGAAAATTTCCAATTGGTATTAATTAAGAAAGGTAAGAGAAATTTACTAGTAAATTATAATTCAATATGTCCAATGTCAATTGTGGAAGTGGCACTGGCTCCTTTTGTTAAGAACAGAGTAATTAACCACAAGTGGAAGGAGTCAACATAGATTCATGAGGATAAAACTAACATGGCAGATAAAGAACATCTTTGGATTAAGTGAATTTACAGAAAACATTTGATAAGAGTAAGTTGACCCAATAGAATTGGAGATATTGTATTGACACTAGTAGGGAATTGATTGAGGTGGAATAATAAGTAGTCTCATTGATGGTGTGGATATATGGTTATGACAAAATATTGCTCCAAAGGGAGGCATTAAGTAATGAACAATGAACAAAGAGGATCAAATAGATTAATCACATTAGACATGTGTGTATATAAAGAACTTCACTATGTGCACTTCTTCCTGCACAACATGACTCCCTGCTGCCAGGTTTCTGTCATAATTTGGCTCAATGTTTCCTCATTACTATTTCTGTCCTCAAATGTAATGGGTTTTGTCTCTAAAACATGCTCTTGGTTGACAGCAATTATGCACAAAGATCTATTAACCCAAAGAAAATGCTTTTGGAAAATGTTTTCCAGCTGCCATTTTTGTCACCAATGCAAATTTCTCATCTCCAAATAAAGTTTTAAAAATGGACACAGAAAATATAAATATTTCACTGTATTTCCTTTGCAATATATCTTCAACATTTCCAATTTTATCATTTTAATGTCTCAAACTGTTCCTGAGGCTTGATATTTTGACCCACAGATAAGTTGTCAGTCTCCAAATAAGGGCTGTGCCAAATAGACAAATACAATATTGTGAATTAACTTTCATCAAATGACTTTAAAGACACAGGAGATCTCAAAGGCTCTGTGGGGAAAAAAATGTCACGAAAGAAAGAGTCTGAAAATACACTGGTTGTTTTTACTTTGCTTTGTATAATTTTTTTTAAAGTGAATTGGGCTAACAAGAGATTGGAATTATTTACATGATTTATCATGTTTCATGTTGTTTAAAAACCAAGCTGATATTGAACTATACAAATTTAGAATATGTACTCAAGACTTAATATCTGTATAACCCTTCTATGAAATGGGATCACTTCCCATTAACATGCAATCTGCTTCCTTTTCTAATTTTATTTACATTTTTAAACATCTTTGCTCTTTGCCCACTTTGAATATGATTTTTGACTTCATAATCTCATTAAAATACCATGCATCCTTCAACAATTCTGCTTTCCTGTCTTATGACAGAATCAAAAGATATGTAACCATATAACGATTACAGCATAGAAAAAGGCCAATTTGGCCGAACACTTACTCCCACCCAACCTCACTGACCTACACTTAACCCATAACCCTCCATTCCTTTCCCATCCATATACATATCCAACTTCTCCTTAAATGCTAACATCGAGCCCGCTTATGCCACTTCGTCTGGAAGCTCATTTCACACACCCACCACTCTCTGAGTGAAGTAGTTCCCCCCTCATGTTTTCTCTAAACTTTTGCCCCCAACTCTCAACTCGTGTCCTCTCATTTGTACCTCCCCCTTTCTTAAAGGAAAAAGCCTCGCCACATCAACTCTGAATACCCCTAATAATTTTAAATACCTCAATCCAATCCCCTCTCAACCTTCTATGCTCTAAATAATAAAGATCTAACTTATTTAACCTTTTCCTATAACATAGGCACTGTAACCCCAGCAACATTCTAGTAAATTTTCTCTCCACTCTCTTCAATTTATTGATATCTTTCCTATACTTTGGTGACCAAAACTGTACACAATACTCCAAGTTTGGCCTCACCAATCAATGTCTTGTACAATTTTAACATAACATTCCTATACTCAATGCTGTGATTTATAAAGGCCAACATACCATAAGCTTTCTTCACCACCCTATCCACATGTGACTTCACCTACGGGAACTATGTACCATTATTCCTGGATCCCTCTGTTCTACTGCACTCTTCAATGCCCTAACATGCACCATGTATGTCCTATTTTGATTAACCCTACCAAAATGTAACACCACACTTATATGCATTAAACTCTATCTGGTATTTTTCAGCCCACTCTTCAAACTGGCCTACATCCCTCTGCAAGCTTTGAAACTCTTCTTCACTATCCACAGCTCCACCTATCTTAGTATCATCTGCATACTTATTAATCCAATTTAAGACCCCGTCAACCAGATCATTAATGTATATGACAAATAGCAATGGACCCAATATTGAACCCTGAGGCTTCCAATCTGACAAACAGTTATCTACCACTACTCTCTGACATCACCCATTCAACTATCGTTGAATACATTTTATTACTTCAATGTTGATACCTAATGATTGAACCTTCTTAACCAACCTTCCCTGAGGAACCTTATCAAAGGCCTTACTAAAATCCACATATACAACATCCACTGCCTTACCCTCGTCAACCATATTTTAAAATTTGCTTTTGCTTCAACCAAGTTCGTTATTTGTTCTTCAATATAATTAATTTGCATTGCCCAAAAATAGTTTTCATCACCAGAAAATTCAAACTTCTATATTATTGACCTGCCATTGATCAATAAAACAAAAGCTGTTTCCAGCTATACACATCATGGACTGCACCAAGTGAAGTGCACATTCATTGCATAAGCATGTAATAATTACTTTTGTTAATGCTTCCTCCAGATTTTTATGGATACAATTTGTCATTTTATTAATAGAATTTGTCAATTTTCACAATGCTGTTGCATTAGACCAGCATATTGCCTCAAATGCCTCCAAAGATTTCCACTGATTGAAATGACAGATTAAATTGAAGACATTCAAAAGATTAACAGCTTACCTTCGGTCCCAAGAATTCATCCCCAAGTCATTAAGAAGCAGTCTACAGTAGTAAAAGGGAGCCTGAGGTTCACGATGAGTCGATTCTTTTTGACTGGCCACACTCATGCAACGATCCTTGCTCCACCTGCAAATGTATTCCTCCTCCAGATTGCTTTGTCTCATTATAGCATCCATGATGTTCTTTTCTTGATCATGATTCATTCCAACTGGTGGTGGTGCTGGCTCACTGAATCCCAGCCTTGGATGTGGCAAGCATTCTGGACTGCTGTCAACTATGTCTTCAAGCAGCTGATCAAGTTCATCTTGCTCTCTTTGGTTTGCACAGCAGTCAGTCTTCTGCATGTTAGATTGACCAGCAACTGCAACATTAATATTTTGACAGTCTTTAGGGCAACTCATTGAGTTGCTAAATGGACAATATAGGAGTCGACCATCCCAAGAATATTTTCCAGAGATATCACGTACAATGACCCTCACATCTGATGCAGGAAGAATTGGCTCATGACCAGAAGTCTTTTTTAACATCATTGGTTCAGCAGGAATCTGAAGGTAGGAGATTAGGGTGCTGTCATTAAGTACAAAAAGTTGCAAATTTGGGCTTTTGAAAACCTCAGCAGATAGATCTGATGATTCAACGCAAGGGTTGTCATGGTTCTCATTCATGAGACTATGAAGTATAGCAGGGCCTGCTTTGAGTGGATAGTGACCTAAATGGTTAATCAGGTGTGTCATCACCATTCGTGCTGTAAGAGGGATCAACTCCAAACTTCTCCTCCTCTTACCTGTAACAAATGAAAGCAAATAATAAAGTATATAAAACAACACATCTTATTTTAAAACCATTTGAAAAATGAGCAGCCTTTATAGTTATTTTGTTCTTTTCCATACCTAATAAGATTCCATTTATATTTTATAAATCAGATGATTTGAATGGATCGCCTGCCTACCTTCAGATTTGAGTGAAAACACAGATGTACCTGAAAACTTTGCAGAACAGTGAAAGTAAGCCAAATGACAAGTGTCAAGATTTTCTGGTCGACATCATCATGGGGCGGCACAGTTTGTGTAGTAGCACAATGTGTTACAGCCCCAGTGATCAGGACCGAGATTGGATCCCACTTTGTAAGGATTTTGTACATTCTGCCCATGTCTCTGTGGATTTCCCCAGGGGCTCCTGTTCCCTCCCACCATTCAAAAACATATCAGAAGTGTAGGTCACAAGATAGAGGAACAGAAGCAAGCCACTAGGCCCATCGAGTCTGTTCCGTGATTCCTCACTAAGTTGAACTATGCTCACACCTAGTACCAATTTCCAGCCTTTTACTCATATGCCTTGATACCCTTACTAACGAGATACTTATCAATTTCTTGTTTAAATTCTCCCATTGATCTGACCTCCACCATTGTATGTGGCAGTGAGTTCCACAGATCCATGACCCTCTGACTAAAGAAGTTCTTTCTCATCTCTGTTTTGAATGGATAACTTCTAAGACGATGACCCCTTGTTCTTGATTTACCAAGGGAAACATCTGCATTCACTATGTCAAAACCTTTCAAAATTCAAAATGTTTCTATGAGATTCTCTCTCATTCTCCTATACTCCAATGAATACAATCCAAGAGCCAAATGTTCTGCATACATTAGCCCTTGCATTCCAGGAATCATCCTAATAAATCTCCTCTGCAGCCTCTCCAATAATATCTCATCCTTTCTAAGATAGGGGGCCCAAAACTGCACACAATACTCCAAATGAGATCTCACCAGGGCCCCATCAACACCTCTTTACTCCTATACACTATTTCTCTTGAATTGAATGCCAACATAGCATTCACTTTCTTCTCTACCAATCCCACCTGACATTAACTTTTAGGTTTCCCTGTAAAAGGACGCCAAGGTCCCTTTGCACTTCTGAGGTTTGAATTTTCTCCCCACCCAAATAGTATTCTGCCTGTTTATTTCCACTGCCAAAATGTAGAACCATACATTTCTCAATGTTGTATCTCATCTGTCATAATTTTGCCCAGTCTCCTAATTTGTCTAAATCCTTTTGCAACTTCAAACTTCCTGTTCTGCCACCTATCTTGGTGTCATCTGCAAATTTAGCCACAAAACCATTCATTCCATAATTCAAATAATTAATATAAATTTTAAACAGCAGTGACCACAAGACTGACCCCTGCAGAACACCGCTTGGTATAGGTAGCCATCCTGAACGGGATCCCTTAATTTCAACCCTTTGCTTCCTGCCTATCAGTCAATTTTCTATCCAGTCTAATATTGTCCCTGTAATTCCATGGGCCCTCATCTTATTAAGCAGCCTAACATGTGGCACCTTATCAAAAGCCTTTTGAAAATCCAAATATACAACATCCACAGCCTCTCCTTTGTCTATCCTACTTGAGATTTCTTAAAAAAACTCTAATAGGTTGGTCAGGAGGAACTACCCTTTAAAAAACCATGATGACTTCGATCTATCCTGTCATGTATCTCCAGGTATTTCAAAACCTCAGCCTGAGGATCAACTCTAATATCTTCCTAACCACCGATGCCAGACTAATAGGCCTATAGTTTCCTTTTTTCTGTATCCCACCTTTCTTAAACACAGAGCCACATTTGCAACCTTTCAATCCCCTGGAATCATGCCAGAGTCTATTGATTTCTGTAAGATCATTGCCAATGGGTGTAATTGGGTGGCATGGCCTCGTGGGCTGAAAGGACCTGTTATCGCGCTGTTTGTACGCGTAAATTTAAATCACCCAAGTGAAAGACAAACACAAAAGCTGTAGATGCTGGAATCTTGAGTAGACAAAGAATTGTTGGAGGAACTCAGTAGGTCAGACTGCATCTGTGAGTGGAAAAGGTCAATCAATGTTTGGTTCTGAACCCTTTATCCAAACAAGATGGAAGGGGGTGATGTAATCATTTCTCCCTTACCTGTCTCTTCACTTCACACCTTCTGTCTTATCACCTTTATACCCTTCTATTATTTCTTTACCCCTTTATTAACTGTATATCAACCCCTTCCCTCTCATCTTGATTAAAAAGTCCCAACCCATGGATGCTGTCTGAAATACTGAGTTTCTCCAGGAATTCTTTGACTGCTCACCAAAATGATATCCAGACTTCAAGATCAGTTGGGATCAGGGCCTCTTTTGCTGCACCAATCCAGATTAAATGCATATCACCAAGTTCTTTAATTTATAATTCAAGCATGTGCACTTCCATGAAATTGAAGTTCTTTGCAGGGAATGCCCTCAATGGAAGTGATTATTGCAAACGTAGCAGTTATGAGGTACAATGACTTCACCATATTTTCCCTTTCACCATTTAAGATAATTTCACTGTTCCATTTTTTTCACAATATTGTTTTAGTTAATCACATGGAGATGATTGGGTTGCAGACCACAGTAAGTGCACAAAACCATGCTTTTATCTGGAAGCACTAATATACATGCAAAAAAGAAAAACATATTACATATATTTTATGGTTTAGCAAATCACCTTTCCATTTCTTGTTGAGAGTAATAATTTTACAGTCAACTATTGTCTGCTCCTGTTTGTAAACAAAATTATGCCTTATCAATTGAAATGAAATACCTTCAAAATGAGTTTACATCAGCACGTGGGACGCATTTGAATCCCAAAAGCAGTCCCGCCAGCACAGAGCCAATGACATGACACACCTCTTTCATTGGTGATATCTTGTGTGCAATGCAATGCTAAGCTATTACTCCAAATATGGCTGTACTTATTACTCAGGTGGCTTGGAAAAAGGGAACAGCTGCAAAGGACAGAATGCTGGTGCATAACTGCAAGACTATAGTTCACGATTTTGAATACCCCCAAAAATAAAATAAAAGTCATTTTAACTACAGGGGTTAGTTGAAATGGATAGTTTAGTCCATTGATTAATATTTGCACATGATAACACTGACATGTAAACATTCACTACTGAAGTCCAGGCTGTTTCTGCTGAACACATCTGTATGCCCAAGCAGGGGATTGCAGGATGAAGGCAGTTATTCAAAGGATATTCTTATTCACTCCCAACCATCCATCTCAGTGACACAAATGAAAAAAAAAAAGTGAAAATATGGATAAGCTTGGCTGGACATTAATGATGTTAAAACCAAATGTTTCTAATGTACAGAAACATTCCAAAAATAACAGCAGCAAATTAATAAATTATGATAAATGTAAAAGCCTTAAAACAATAAAATTAAAAGTTTGAAGAAAAACTATAACCACTTGCCCTTATCTGCACCTATAGTTTCTATCTCCCTTCATCTATACATCCCATTGCCTCGAAAAAAAAGATTCATCCCATCACAGCCACAATTTTTCTCTCTCCTCCCATCAGGAAGAAGATTGATGAGTGTAAGATCACGCTACACTAGATTCAAGGACAGTTTCTTTCTTGCCGTTATCAGGTTCCTGAATGAATCTCACTATCGTAAAATTGTTTTGTTGCCTCAGTTCTAATCTTTCTCTATAAGTTTTGTCCTGTGTTTTACTTGCTGTAGTATGTATATCTAGCTGGACTGATTGCAAAACAGCTTATCACTGTATCTTGGTACATGTGATAATAAAGTTGAACTAATTTTTTGGTGTCATTGCCTCCAATTTAAATAAATTGAAAATTATAATCTTTGTACAAATTCTGAGAGTAGATTCCTCACTGTAAATCATCGAGAATTGCTGCAAATGCATTGCACCAATATATAAATCAAATAAACATATGAAATAAATACTTCATTCACTTGTAAACAATCATCAGTAAGCAGTCAAGAACCATGACTGATTGTACAAGAAAGTGGCATTTAAACACAACTTAAAAATCCTTGCAAACAAAAGGGCATTCCATCTAAGGTTTCCAATCAGCAATGCATTCACACAACCTATTTTTTTTGAATTGAATTAATTGAATTAAAATAATTCCTAATGGAAAATAGAGGCCACATTGAAAACTACTTCCCTTAAGTTTAATGTCTCTGTGACAGTATCTAACAACAATTTTTAATCAATATATTAATATCTTTAGGAAGAAAGTTAATTTTCATAAAATTTCGATAGTCTTTAATAACATAGAAGAAACAGGCTTAATAGAAGATATCCTGAGATATTCTAAATCTGAAAGACTTACTTTCTGTGACAGTAAGAAGAGTGCCAAAATCCTTTGAGACGTATGAATATGCTGGTTCAGAGTTCTTGACATTTCCCAATGTCAAAAATGGGTCATATTCGGTAGAGGAGACATCAGCAAGAGTCAGGAGGTATTGACTTTGTTGGGTGAAGAGGTGAGAGCCATAAACACAAGAATGCAAGACCTGCAAAAGGCAACAGATGGGTACAATGAACCTCACACAGCCATCATCTGATTTATTGAATTGTTCAGGAGTTAGAAAAACAAAAAAAAACAAAACTGCAGATGCTGGAATGCAGGGCAAACAATGAGAAGATAGAGGAGCTCAGCAGGTAAGGCAGCATCCATGAGTAGATGGTCATTCAAGTGTTTCAGTTTGGGTCCTTTTAATAGAAAATAAAGTTGGAAGGTGAGATATCAAGTATATGGAGGGGAAAGGATAGCTTTTTTTCATTCAATTAGCAAATATGCATTCAAACCCAAGATCCAGTGATGAAGACACATTCAGGAATAATCAAAGAAGATAACTGTTCTTCAAAACAAGTTAGAACCATAGAACACAATAGCACAGAAAACAGTTGGCCCTTCTGGTTTGTGCTGAAATATTATTCTGCTAGTTCCACAGGCCTGCACCCAGTTCTTAACCCTCCAGACCTCTCCCATCCATGTATCTATCCAATTTATTCTTTAAACTTAAGAGTGAGCCTGAACTTACCATGTCAGATGGCAGCTCGTTCCACACTCACACCTCTCTGAGTGAAGAAGTTCTTCCTAATGTTCTCCCTAAACCTTTCCTCTTTCACCTAAAGCCATGTCCTCTCGTGTTTATCTCTCCTAATCAAAGTAGAAAGAGCCTACTCACATTTACTCTATACCCCTCATAATTTTGCAAACCTCTATCAAATCTCCCCTCATTCTTCTATACTCCAAGGAACAAAGACCTAACCTGTTTAATCTTTCCCTGTAACTCAAGTCCTGAAGACCTGGCAACATCCTAGTGAATTTTTTATGCACTCTTTCAATCTTACTGATATCCTTCCTGTAGTTAGGGAACCAGAACTGCACACAATACTCAAAATTTACTCCAAAAATACTCCAAGGTTTGGGGTGGGGGGGGGGGGGGGTGGGGGGCGGTGACGTGATGAGGTAGAGCCAGGATCCAAGAATCTAGCTCTCCTGAGAAAAAAAATTTAAAAAGTGAAAAAAAATGAAGAGACCACAATTAAACTTCTGGAACCTATTCCTAAATAGACACAGTGCATTTTACAAAAAAGGATAAAAAGATCGCTGGCCTATAGGGAGTGCAACCAAGTAAACAGCCAGGAGAAGAAGAAAGGCCTTCCTTACAGATAGATCCAGGAGCTGTGCTGAAGGCTCCTATCTGAGTGGCAAGAGCTCCAAAAGCAGTAACTCAACGAACTTCAGCACTAACGGAGTTGCAGCAATGGAGGGACGATGAAGAAGAAGAGGATACGTCACTACGCATGTGCGGAAGACCTGAATATGAAGAGATCATTAAGGAAGGCAGCATGTTTGAACTGCTCCCTTCTGAAACTGAATTCTTGATAGAACTCCAGGCCAGCGATGAAGAGGAAGAAGAACAGAAGCAAGAAGAAACAGAAAAGGTTGTTGTTAAAAGAGGTACTAAAGTAACAAATGTCAACAAATATTCAGAAATTAAATACAGAACCTATGATTATAATGAAAGAGCTGAAAAGTGAAAATGAACATCAAGATATCAGTTGAAAAAAACTAAGAAGATTTATGATACAGTGAATAAATTGCAAAAGATATTTTATGATGTGGAGAGAGAGTTAAGAATGTGAAGTTTGATCTAGACGTGGTACAAGAAAGAATGGATAAAATGGAAAACAGCTCTACCTATTGTTAATAAATAGTTGGATTCATTAGAGTATTTCAGTAGAAGAAATAATATTAAAATTATTGGTCGTAAGGTGATGAAGGGGATAATATAATAACTTTTTTCTAATGTTGGATCCCAGCAGTCTTTGTACAAAATAAGTTCCAAGGAGATATTGAAATAGAGAGGGCCCATTGGGCTTTAAGACCAAAGCCATCACCTGAACAAAAACTGTGGCTTATATTGATAAAGTTTCTTCGTTAACAGATTGCGGTGTGGCTGAGGTAGCAGCAAGCAAGCACAAAACTCGAAAGACTGTACAACAGACTTTATTCCAGTAAAGGTCTGAACACCAGTTCATGCCTTGGTGGCTCCCCGTGTGACTGGCTCAGGAAGGCCCAGCTCAGGTCTGCCCCCTAGGGGGTCTATTCAAGTCAGCTGATTGACAGGTGGAGTCAGCCCCTTAGGTGGTCTTCCTGCAGCTACAGAGATCGCCCCCCCCTCCCTGCAGACGGCTGGTGGTCATAACACCACACAGGTTAGAGAACAAGTGCTGGAACTTGCAGCAAAGCAAGTTAAGGAAAGAAAGGGACCATTGGAATATAATGGAAATCAGATTTTCTTTTTTTTTGATATTCATTTTGAACTATCGAAGAGAAGGAAAGAATTTAACCCAGTGAAGAATACTTTGTGGAGGGAAAAAAAAGTTACAGCTTTATCTTATATCATCCTGCAAATCTTAAGGTTTTTGTCCAAGGAGGACTGAATAAGTTATTTACAGCCCCGGGCGGGCAGAAGAGTACAGAGATGTTTTACTGGATATTTGTCGAGAAGTTGATCAGAGAGCAGCCCAGCAAGCAGGAGCATGAAATTCTTTTTGAACATAATAGATAATTATGAATGGAAGTAGAAATGAATATTCAGGGGAGCAGGAGAAAAATGGACTGACATCTACCGAATCATGTGTGTGTAACTGGCTTTGACGTTAATGTTGTAGTGCATTATTGTAATAACATTAATTGCGGGATTTTTTTGTCTATCTTGTTATTATTAAATAAAAGCATATTTGTGGGATAAATTGTGTCCAACAATTTTATTACCTGAAAAGTGTGAAATAGAAAGTTTGATTTGTAATAAATCTATCAAGATAATAAGAAAACAAGAAATTCATAGATCTAGACAACGGTGGGAAACTAACCTAATTGTTGATATTAGTGAGAAAAATTGGTTGGAACTGTGTCAGGACAGCATGACAATAAATGTCAGATTATAGATTGGTTCTTACCCCACAGAAATCAAGAAATAGGTACCTTTTTATACCCCACTTGGTCATGTTCAAAATGGAGACCTTTTTGGATGGAATTAAGAGTATTTTTTAGAACAGGTTACCAAAGTTAAATTTCCTCAAGATCCAATGCTTTTCTTAGGCAGTAATATAGGTGGGATAAGACCAAAATTGAAATTGAATGTGTTTCAAAAGGAATTCGTGAAAATTGCATTAGTGGTTGCAAGAAAATGTATAACAGCAACATGGAAATCTGATTCACATTTGGGAATGGACAGATGGTATGCTGAAATACATAGTTGTATACCTCTTGAATAAATTACATATAATTTAAGAAATAAATATGGTATTTTCTTAAAGATTTGGTGCCTATATTTACATATCGTGGATATTACATGATGAAAACTATCCCCTAAACCTCAAGAACCTTATCAACTTCTTGAAATTAACATGTAAAGGCAAAATTTGATTGAATGTTAACTTCAGTAAACAGATTTTTTTCTTTCATTTCTTGTATTTTTTCTTTTTTCTCTTTCTTTTTTATGTTTTGGGGCTAGGATGATTGGGGAAGGGAGAGGTTGGGCAGATATATTATGTATTATTGATCTGAGACATATGTGGGATATTTTCTACATCTAGATATTAATGCATGCATGAAACATAAATAAAATATTCAAAAAATAGTCCTAGGTGGCTGGAACCTATTTTTAAGTAACGTTTATTTATAATAAGCAAGTTTAAAACATTTTGCTGAAAATATTTTCAATTTTCATTATTTTTAAAGATTTTGAACTCCAATTTTAGGTATTATCCACCTTTATCTGGTTCCACTATTTTTATCTTTTTATCTACTCCCATCCGTACTTTAATTTTCCGTCATTCTGGTGACCTCTCCCTCTACCCATCTCTCATCTAACAACTTATCACCCCCTCCTCTTTTTTCCTCCTTGACATATACAAGTCTCCATAAAGGGTCCTGACGTTGACTAACGATTTCTTCCCATGGATGCTACTTGACATGTTCAATCTCTCCAAATTTTTTTTTAAAGTTTTACCTCCCTGACAGTGCTGTTTACAGTTAGCTCATTTAATAAACAGCACATGCCTGCACCATTTCTTTTCAGTCAATCCCATGTTGTTTGTTCCTCTAAGTCCCAATTAAAAGCAAAGTCAACCCAAGGCGACAAATCGCAGCTTTGGTACTGTATTGCAACCATGTGAACAAAATAAAGTTCATCCTTAACAAATAAAGACAAGGCAAATTCTTAATTTGATAATTAATGAAATGCTGCATAACATTTATGTAATTATTAATAATTCCACTAATCACGTATATTTTTATTTCTGAATGGGTAATAATAAGGGTGAGATGTGCATTTCAAATCCATTTGGTTCAAAATTTTGATATGGATATTCAAGGTGATATTTCTTTGGAATCTAGCTTTGATTGAAAACTTAAGAAAAATAAAAATTGAAACAATTTTAAGCAAAATGTTTTATGGTACTTTAAAATACATTCCAGCAATCATTTGTTTTAAAATACAAACATTTTATCTCATTGAGACCTTGCTGCTGATATCTTTTCATCACTAAGACTTGGGTTTGAATCTCTATTATGAAAAAGCTCCTCTCACAGCAATAGCAGTTATTTTTAAAGTGAGTTCAGGCTGCCTGGTGCAAAAAAAATCAATGTTTTAAACCACCAATATAATTAGAAACCTCCGCCAAAAAGAACAATTTTTAATGGATAAAATGCTACATTGATTCAGTGATGGCTTGTGATCTGCAACTATTGCATATTTCTCTTGGATAACTCACTACCCAGTGATGATCCAGGTACTAATAAACCTCAGTTCTTCTTGCAAATAAGTATGCTGCAAAATTTCAGCTCATCAACTCTGAATATGCTGATTTAAACTGGGGAAGCTCCAGGATGCATTTTCAATGTATGGAATATTTTGATTACATAGCTGAATGCTTGTTCAATTGGAATTGTATTGTGGAATTTGTATTGGACTGAAATTGCATTTCCTAAAAAATGACTGGGTAAAGAATATTACTGTTGAGTTTTTTTAAAAAATAAATGATATGATTATCAGATCTTTGTGCTGAAGGTTTAGGAACATAGGTCATATTTTTCTGATCTTGCCAACTCCACCTGTTTAACGCTCATATCTGCTCATCGCTTCTCGTCTATCCCTCTTCTAATCCATTAACTTCCTATTAATATTAGGTGCTCCTATTTGGACAGAGCAGAAGAAACAGCAGTATACTTGGTGCACTGGGAGGAAATGAGGGGCCACACTCTAAGAATGGGGTGTTCAATGTGACCTCAATGGAGAAAGGTAATGTTCTTCAAATGGGCAATATTTTAATGAGCTTGCTCCAAGTCTCATGAGGGTTTAATAAGTGATAGTAAGAGATTCAGATACGTTGCAGAAGGGAATAATTGCACAACTATTTTGTAAAAGAAGGCTTTGCCTAGCCAATTCAAAAGTCACAAATTCAAAAGATTAAAATGTACATTAGCTAGAATAGTCCAATTATCCACATTATAAACCAAAATTTATAATTTTCACTGTCAATGTACCAGGTTCCCAGTACCTAGAAGGATTTGCTGTATGAGTAATTTTGCAATGACAGACTGCAGGTACAGACAGAAAGGAATGGCAAGATGAAAAATAACAAAAAAAAAGCAGTGAAAATTTGATACAGTAAAACACAAGACAGTCAGGTTGAAATTATGAATTACAGGCATGAACAACATATTCCAGGAATGAGAATTACATTAAGCCAAGGAACATTTTGTTCAGGACTTAATTTCTCCCCTTTACTAAACATCAGTTTTGTTTTTTTTTCTTTTAAAAAAATAAATGCTATATAATGATCAATCTCAGCAGTCTGCTCTTCTTTAAAACGGATTTTCATTGCAGTGCAGCTGTTGGTTCTCTCAGTAATTATATAATTGAAGTTCACTCCCAAACATGATCTGCTGATTGCCCTTTCATAGGGGCTTTTCTGGGGCTAAATGAAAGGCCACAAAATAACGTTCCAATGTTGACAGAGGATAACCTTACTAGAGTATTGCTACAGCAATTGTTCTGTCTGATAAAGAAAGACCAAATGTCTATTGTGAGTCAGCCAGAAAGCAGCATTATTAATGTAACTGCAAGATGTCACTCCGATTTGTAAGATAGCATAATTACTGAGGTTGGTTTTTAAACTGTTTTTCATAATGTCCATTTTCCATTCTAAACAAATCTATATGTAGCTACAAGGAGCAAAATGAAAAAAAAATACAACTAGATTTTACTCATTGACAGATTACAAAGAAACAAGAAAGAGTTGTTAATTTTGCAGAGAGAAATCAACACTTTCCAGCACACTTCAAGCCAATTGAAACTCTGCTCAGACTACAGATATTAATTCTTTATCGCAAAAAGGAGCACCTTAAAATTACGTATTCCAGAAACAATTTAAGGACAAATAATAAGCATATAAATACAGACTTTAGTGTACATGAACTATACTGAAGAAAACATTGAGGAAAATGAATATCCAGGTTAATGATAAGTATGTGTAATACAGTGATTCCTAAAGTCAGTGCTGGGACTCTCCTTCCCCCACCCCCCCCCCCCCCCGCCCGCCCCCGCCATGGGCAGTGGAAAGATCTAAGGGTGTGGTGAGGGAAAAGGGGATGGTCAGGGGGCAATGAGGAAAAAGGGACGTTCTGAATCTTCAGTCTTGTTATTATTCAGTTTGCTGTTGCAAAGTTTAATGAAGAAGTCAGTGCAGTAATTTTCTGGCCAGACCTGGGGTGGCAGTGGTGAGCAAAATAAACAGTGATCTGGTCTTGGTGGCCGCCATGCTGTACTTGCGCCACTACCCTCTGCTCAATGTTGCCACCAGCCCCCTGCTCAGTGCTGACATTTACTCTTCCACCCTACTCAGTGCCACCACTACACCACCACGCCCCACCCCGCTCAGCACTGCCACTAACCCACCAACCCCTCTCAGCCTGCTTCCACCCCTCCCACCCTGTTCAGTGCCGCCACCAATCCCCCACCCCGCTCAGTGCTGCCACCAACCCCCTCTCAGCGCCTCTGTCACAAGTCCCCTCCACTCAGCGCTGCCACTAGCCCCCCCCTCAGCACCATCTCGAAACCCCACCCCCTCAGCTCAATGCCACCTCTAAACCCCACCACCACCACCACCGTGCTGTTGTATGTGAGGTGCTTGGAATGTGGCTTGGAGGCCAAAGGGGTGGCAGCCCAAAAATGCTTGAGAACCACTGACTAACACAACCTTTAACGACATAAAACAAAGCAAGCGAAGAAACCATCAAAAGCATAACATCAGTTTGCACTTTTAAAGGTAGATATGATATCCTAAATTCTTGCTCTTTTCCAAAAGCTCTACATTTTTTTCAAATATTCATTGAATATATTTTGAAATATACTAATTTGGTTCCCCTACCCCTTCAGTCAGTCTATGACAGAAGAAAATTATAAAAAGCTTAAAAAATTGAAATAAAAATGTAAATTATCAACAGGTCAGGCAATGTCTCTGTAAAGAGAAAAAGTTTCAGTTTCATGACCTGAATAATTTTGATGAAGAATCATAAACTCAAAATGATCATTCTCTTTTTCTCTTCCTCTTGTTTTTTTCACTCTGCTATTCGGCATTCATAATTTCAACCAAAATTGTACTAGATCTCAACATGTAATTTCATAGTTTATTATGCTTCTTTCCTTGAAGGCTAGTTATCTTTGTAGGACTGAATCAAATGCACTAACTCCATTAATTTGCCTATTTCCATTTAAAATGATAAAATTTGGCAAAATCTTCAGTTACTCAATAATGTTTCTCAAGGTAAACTAGTGAACATATTATTGTATTTAGCACAGTGCAATTTAGGAGGAAAATTTATCCAATCAATCAACACGTAAACAAGCTCTTCTCAATGTTTCATGAAGTGAATGTCAGCATTCTTTTTCAAGGTTTAAGTGCTCAAGTTTTCACCACAATTATTTTGCCCTCAATGAATTTGTCAAAAGAGGTCTGTGATAAGGCTCAAGGATAACAATAGAGTTCACAAGCAGAACACCATCTGCTGGAGAAACTCAGTGGGGTGGAGCAGCATCAGTGAGATTAAAAAAAACGCCAGTGTTTTGGACTGATGAAGGGTTCCAGTCTACAACGTTGACTACTTTTTCCTCCCACTGATGCTGAGACCCCCCCCCCAGAAGATTGTGTTTTGCTCCCGATTCCAATACCTGCATTCTCTTGTGGGTCTCCTGAACAGAGGGCACAAAATTTGGGAGCAATTGCAATAGATAAGGCATTTAATGATTAGAGATTTTGACTGTTATTGTGGAAGGGCAGCAAAGCTAAAGCAGGTAGAAAAACACATGTAAATCAATATCATTTTCTATTGTATTTAGATTTAATTCTCCATCCGGGTGAACACAAACTTACCCTTTTCTATATTCCTCTTTCTCCAAATGTCCCCTGCCCCATGCCATTCTAATACTAATGTAAAGACATTCCAGATACACTAAGGTGGTACATGCATGATTAATATATGATCGCAGTTTGTTTGAGATTACTGATTGTCTCAGACTTTCATAAAATGAATATTATTATTCAATAATCCCAGTTGTGGAAGTTCTAAACTAGTTGACAAAGACGTACATACCCTGTATATATAGTCCAGTAATGGTGCACGGCGTGCCATTTGGTCTTCCATCAAAGTTGCACTGATTGGCTCCAATAAGGCATCCACAGACATTGCCATACACCAATCCAAGAGACAAAGTAGTAGAGATACTATTAACTGAAAGGGAGGGAAATATAACGCAGTGCTCCACATTAATCTCAGTTTGAAATGTTGCTTTCAGCTGAAAAAAGAGCAACATATGCCATGCTCACCCTTCTGTCTGCATCCACAGTTGAATGTTCTGCACTGGGCAGGAGAAACGCAATGGTAGCAACTAGGATCTGCATTGAAAAATATTCAGGATTATTAAAGTGATAAAACACTCATGCTTAACATACTTCAATCCATTTCAATGGCACAATGTGATTATCACTCTCACTTTAAAAAAAAACTCTCAAGAAAGCAAGTTACCTCAGCAATTTTCTTGGGAAGCTGCGATTCGTACTTCTTAAGCCTTTCCATATGAGCAACTAACAACTTCAGCATGTCACAAGCCACTTCAGCCACCACTTTGTTGGAAAACTAAAAAAACAACCACATCACCGAAAATATAAACCAGAGCTACACAAGTATTACCAGAATCTAACCATGATTATTGAGAAATAATTAGTTTTGGATTAACTAAGCTTATGAGCTGATTTGCAAAGTTCAGAAGCCATAGAAAAATTAAAACATACAAGGGTGATTCCGAATAGAATAAAACAAAAAGTGATCAATACGCTGGTAACTGAAAGCAAATGAAAAATGTTATCATATAAATTTGCACTGGCTGAAACAAGCATTCTGTCAACCAAATTAATATTGTTTGAAAGTAAAAGGCTTCACATCTCAGCCTGCGGAGACATGCATTCTCAAACATCAAGGGGTTCTGTTTGTATGTATTTGAATTTATTATGACATTGTTAGTTTCTCAGAATCTTATGCAATGAATGAACTCTCTCTCTATACATCAGTGGGTTAAGTAACATGAGGTAAATGCAATTTGCAATTAGAGCCATTGTATACGACAGGAGAGAAAACAGGCCATTCAGTCCTTCTGGTCTTTTCCAAACTATTAATCTGCCTAGTCCCACTGACCTGCACTGAGCCCATAACCCTATATGCCTCTCCCATCCATGTTTCTGTTCAAATTTTTCCTAAATGTGAAAATTGAGCCTGGATTCACCACTTCAGCTGGCAGCTCATTCTACACTCCCACTACTCTGTGTGAATAAGTTCCTCCTCATGTTCCCCCCAAATTTTTCCCTTTTCTCTCTTAACCCATATCCCCTACTTGCATTTACTCCATCTATATCCCTCATCATTTTGAAGATCTCTATCAAATCTCCCTTCATTCTTCTACGATCCGGGGAATAAAAACCCAACCATTCTCTATAACTCAGTTCCTGAAGTTTAGGGAACATCATAGTAAAACTTTTCTGTAGTTAGGCGACTAAAACTGCACTCAATACTTCAAATTTGTTCTCAGCAATATACAACTTTACCATAACATCCCAACTCCTGTACTCAATACTTTGATTTATGAAGCCCAATATGCCAAAATCTCTCATTACAACCCTATCTAACTGTGATGCCACTTTCAGGCAATTATGTATTGGTATTCCCAGATCCCCCTGTTCTACAGCACTCCTCAGTGCCCTACCAGTTATCATTTGTGACCTTTCTTGGTTTGTCCTTCCCAAATGCAACACCTTGCACTTGTTTACAATAAGTTCCATCAGTCTGTATTTCCAGCTGGTCCAGATCCCTCTGCAAGCTTTGAAAGCATTCCACACAGTCCACAGCCTCCAATCTTTGTATCATCTGCAAACTAGCTGATCCAATTTACCACATTATCATCCAATCACTGATATAGGTAATAAACAACAATGGTCCCAGCAGTGATCCCTGAGGCACATCACTAGTCAAAGGCCTCTCATCTCAAAAGCAATCATCCATTACCACACTCTGGCTTCACCCATCTAGCCAATGTCAAATCCAGTTTACTACCTCACCATAAAAACCGAGTGTTAAAACCTTCCTAACTTCACACGTAGAACCCTGTCAAAAACCTTACTAAAATCCATGTAGACAACATCCACAGCTTTTCCTTCATCAACATTCCTGGTAACCTCCTTGAAAAACTAGAAGATTGGTTAAACATGACCTACCATGCACAAAGCCATGTTGACTATCTGTAATCAATCCCTGGCTATCCAAATATTTTATTATCCAATCTCTTAGGACTCCTTTCAATAATTTACCTACTACTCACCCGCCTATAATTTCCTGCGTTACTTTTGGAGTCTTTTTTAAACAACAGAATAACATGTCCTACCCTCCAATCCACCGACACCTTGGGTGGTTAAGGACATTTTAAATATTTCTGCCAGAGCCCCTGCAATTTCTGCACTAGCCTCCCTGAAGGTCCAAGGGAATATCTTGTCAGGCCCTGGGAATTTATCTACCTTTATTTGCTTTAAGACAGGAAGCACTCCTCCTCTTTAACATGTATGAGTTCCATAACCTCACTGCCTGTTTCCATACTTCCCTAAACTCTGTGCCAGTTTTGAGTAAATACTGAGGCAAAAAAAAAAACAATTTAAGATCGCCCATCTCTTCTGGCTCCATACTTAGCAGACTAATCTGATTTTCAAGGGAACCAATTTTGTCCCTTACTATCCTTTTGCTCTTAATATACCTGTAGAAACCCTTAGGATTCCAAAGCAACCTCATGTTTTCTCCTGATTTTCTTCTTCAGTTTTTTTCTTGAATTTTAAAAAAATATTCCAAAGGACGTCATTTGCTCCTTATTGCCTATACCTGCCATAAACCTCTCTCTTTTTCTTGACCAGATCCCCAATATCCCTTGAAAATTAAGGTTTTCTATGCCTGTTAACTTTGTCTTTAACCTTGACAGAAATTCTGTACTCTCAAAAATTTGCCTTTGAAGCTCTTCCACTTTCTTGACAGAAAACCTTATCCTAATCCATGCTTTATAGATTCTTCATTTCCTCAAAATTGACCTTCCTCCAGTTTAGAATCTCAAACTGAACACCAGACCTATCCTTATCTATAATTAACTTGAAAGATCTCTGGCTCAAAATGTTCCCCTACACATACTTCTGTCACCTGTCCAGTCTGGTTCCCTAATAGGAGATCCAGTAATGTACTCTCTCATTGGTCACTCTATTTATTGATTTAGAAAACCTTCCTGAACACATTTGACAAACTCCAAGCCATCCAACCCTTTTACAATATGGGAGTATCAGTCAATACGTGGAAAGTTAAAATCTCCTACAATCACAACTTTATGTTTCCTGTAGCTGTCTGCTATCTCTCTACAAATTTGCTCCTCCAATTCTTGCTGACTATTGGGCTGTCTATAATCCAACCCCCAAGAGCGTTCCTCAGCTCCATATAGGCTCAGTAGATGAGTCCTCTGGTCTGTCCTGTCTGAGCACAGCTGTGATATTTTCCCTGCCAAGCAATCCCACTCCTCCCCCTTTCATCCCTCCTGCTCTATCGCATATGAAGTAACGGACCCTGGAACAATGAGCTGCCGGTCCTGCCCCTCCTACAACCAAGATTTAGTAATGGGCACAATGTCATAATTCTGCATTACAATTGAGAACAGCTGGCTTGCAAATTCAGTAGCTATTTTCTACTGAGACATTTACTTGCTCAGTAGAAAATCAGAAGTTGCATCTCTATAATAAAGATATTCTTCACAGCCATCAAACAACTGCAACAAAATCAGAATCAGTCATAATTTATTGTCACGAACAAGTCATGAAATTCTCTGTTTATGCTGGAGCTTCATAGTCCAAACATACATATTATAACCATCTTACAACATTATTATAAAAAAAAAGTGCATGAAAAGTAAGGCAGTGTCTTTGGTTCATTGATTATTCAGGAAACCGATGACAGCAGGGATGAACCTGTCCTTGTGCTGCTAAATATCTTTAGGCTCCTGTACCTTTTTCCTGATGAGAGCAGAGTGAAGAGGGCAACCAGCCAGAATGCTCTCCATGGTGCACCTGTAGAAGTTTATGAGAGTCTTTGGTGACATACCGAATCTCCTCAGACACCTCACAATGTATAGCCGCTGACAAAGATTTCTTTGTGATTGCATCAACATGGAGGGTCCAGGACAGATCCTTGGAGATATTGACACCCAGGAATTTGAAGTTATTGATCCTCTCCACTACTGAACTCTGGGTTGCATTCCCCTGATTTCTTCCTGAAGTCCACATAGTTTTGCTGATGTTGAGCACAAGGTTATTGTAGTTACATCAGCTGATATATTTCATTTCTGTATGCTTCCTCATTGCCGTTTGTGATTCTACTGACAACTGTTGTGTCACTGGCAAACTTGTAGATGGCATTGGAATTATACCTGGCCACACAGTCATGGGTAATATAATGAGTAGAGCAGTGGGCTGAGCACTTGTACTTGGGGTGCACCTGTTTTGATAATCAATGAGGAGGAGAAGGCGTTGTTTCAAATTCATACTGACCATGGTCTTCCGATGAGAAAGTCAAGTATCCAGTTGCAGAGGGGGCTTCAGAGGCTCAGAGTTTGTAGCTTCTTGTCCAACACTGAGGGAATAATGGTATTGAAGGCTGAGCTGTTTTCGAGGTGATCCAGAGCTGAGTGGAGAGCCAGTGATATTGCATTTGCTGTGGAGTGATTGTGACGGTAGGTGAATTGCAGTGGGTCCAAACTTTGCTTAGGTTCGTGTTAATTCTGCTCATGACCAGCCTCTCAAAGCTTTTCATTACAGTAGAAGTTAGTGCTACTGGGTGGTAATCATTGAGGCAGCACACAATGTTCTTTTAAAGCAGGTGGAAACCTCTTACTGCACAATGAGGAGTTGAAAATGTCCGTAAACACTCCAGCTCATTGGCTAGTGCAGATTTTCAGTACTCTGGCAGGTATACCGTCAGGGCCTGACACCTTGAGAGGGTTCACCCTCTTGAATGTTGTTCTGATGTCTTCCTCAGAGACAGATATAACAGGGTCATCAGCCTTTTCAGGGATTCTAGTAGGCACTGTTTGGTTCTTCTTAAAGCGGGCATAGAAGGTATTCACCTCATTGGGTTGTGAAGCATCACAGCTATCTATAGTGTTCGCTTTTTTGCTTTGTAATGGCCTGCATTCCCTGACATAGCTGTCTCTGTCTCTAGCTTCCTCCGGAATTGTCAGCTTGCTTCAGAGATGGCCTTTTGCAGGTTGTACCTGGACTTCTTGTAAATTCAGAATTATCTAGCAAATATCATTCTTAGCTCTTGTTTGGTAACACAGAGAATTAAAAAAAGATGCCTCTAAAATAAAGCTTGGGAAATGCATAACAACAACAAATCAGTTCCGTTATTTTTTTTGTGCACCACACTCCACCAATAGGTACTATACAAGAAAAACGCTTTCTTCGTGCATTCATGTGCTAATTAATATTAATGAACTATGTCTATGAATATAAAAATAGACTTGAGGAAAATCGGTAAGGATATAAAAGATTGATAGACTAGGTTTGAAAAGACACATTAATGATATGGAAGAAGGAACAGAGTGTAGTGCATTTAATTGGCTGATAACACTAAATTGAGTGTTAAAGCAAATTGTGCAGAGGATACGGGGTGTGTGCAGGGAAATATAGATAGGATAAGTGAGTGGGCAAGAACCTCGCAGATATAGTACAATGTTGGTCAATGTGAGGTTATCCACTGTTAGGAAAAATGGAAGATCTGATTATTTAAACGGAAAGCATTCGTAGCATGCTACTACACATGACTTGAGTGCTTGTGCATGAATCGCAAAAATTTTGTTTGCAGGTGCCACAGGCTATCAAGAAGGCAAATTACATTTTGGCCTTCATTGCTAGAGGAATTGAATTTAGGAGCAGGGAGATTATGCTGCAACTCCGCAATATGCTGATGAGGCTGCATCTGGAGTACTGTGTGCAGTTCTGGACTCCTTACTTGAGGAATGATGTACTGGCTTTGGAGGCGATGCAGACAGGTACACCCAGTAGATTTCAGAGATGAGTGGGCTAGCCTATGAGGAGAGATTGAGTTGTCTGGACTGCTCTCACTGCAATTTAGAAGAATGAGAGGGCACCTTATAGAATCATATAAAATTATGAGAGGCATAGATAAGACAGAGGTAGGTGTTGCTTCCATTGGTAGGAAGACTAGAACTAGGGGACAAAACTTCAGGATTTGGTGTAGTGTTGAACTGCTTTTTGCCGAGGGTGGTGAATCCATGGAATTCACTGCCCATTGAAGCAGTGGAGGCTATCTCAGTAAATATATTAAAGACAAGATGGATACATTTTTACATCATAGGAGAATTAAGAAATTTTTGGAGATGAACCAAATATCAGATCAGTCATTATCTGATTGAATGGTGGAGCAGGTTCGACGGGTTGGATAACCTTCTCCTGCTCCTATTTATGTTCTTATTAAGGTTCCTGTCCCAATGCTAACTTTTATTTATGGATATTTTTTCCTACCCAAATCCATGAAGCTACACAAAAATCATTTGTATTTGAAATGATACACCCTCAGTTTTTTAAACCTTTGCATCTGTAACTTAAGAGGAAAATTACCGACGTTTAATGAACCTTAAATTTTATTTCAAGAATGTCAACATTTATTAATCAGCATATCTGATGAAGCAGCATCTTCTGCACATACAAGTTTCCCATTTGTGTATAGATTTAAAACTTAAGCAAAATAAAACACAAGTTGCCTCTTAAAACAAACGCGCAATTAAAAAAAAATGTCTTATGGAAGCTCTGGTATTTGTCATGATTGATGTCTAAAAATTCTAACAACTCAAAGTTGATTTTATTCCAAAAAAATTACTTATATAACTATTGAAAGGATCTTTGAGCCTCTATGCCTATCAGTGTAAGCAGAGCCGGAAGAGAGACAGAGGCGGAGGAGAGCGATGTAGTGAAGGAGTGTGACTTCGAAGCTTTGGCTTGAGAGGCTTTGGCGGGCAGAGGCTGAGGAAGTGCTCCCAGTGAGGGAAGGTTGGTAAGTTTATTTTAATTAATCTAATTTAATTTTAGGTTATGGAGGCAGTTGGGTTGGTCCTGTGCTCCGATTTCAGGATGTGGGAGGTCAGGGACAGCACAAATATTCCTGATGACTGGACCTGCAAAAAGTGCATCCAGATGCAACTCCTGGGAGATCATGTTGGGGAACTGGATTTGCAGTTGGATGAGCTTTAGATCATAAGGGGAGGCAGAGGCAATCATAGATAAGTGTTATAGGGAGTCAGTCACCCAAACAGACAGGAGTCAACTAACAAGGTGACTGAAGAAAGGGGGGAGATAGTGCAGAGAACCCTTGCAGCTGTTCCCCTCAATAAGTATACTGTTTCAGATACTTTTGAGGGGGTTGATCTATCAGGGACAAGTTGCGGTGGTCAGGTCTCTGGCATGGGGGCTACCCCCTCGACTCAGAAGGGAAGGGGAGAAAAGAGGAGAGCTCTTGTAATTGGGAACTCGGTGATTAGAGGAGCAGATAGGATGAGATCAGGGCTCCCAGTTGGTATGTTGCCTCCTAGGTGCCATTTTGCCTCCCAGGTGCCAGGGTCAGGGATGTCACTGATCAAGTACACAGCATTCTGGAGAGGGAGGGCAAGCAGCCAGATTTCGTGGACATAGATAGAAGTGGGATGAGGTCCTGAAGAAAGAATATATGGAATTAAGAAAGAAGTCAAAGTGGTAATCTCAGGATTGCTGCCTGTGCCACGCACAAAAGAGGGTAGGAATAGGAAGATGTAGCAGATGAATGTGTAGCTAAAGAGTTGGAGCAGGGATTCACATTTGTGGATCATTGAGAACTTTTCTGGGGAAGGCCTGACCTGCACAAAAGAGATGGGCAGCTCTTGAACTGGAGGGGGACCAATAACCTGGTGGGCAGGTTTGTAAGGGGTGTTTGGGAGGATGTAAACTTGTTTGGCAGAAGGGTGGGAATCAGAATGAGAAGGCAGAACACCTAGATTTGAAGGGAGAGAGGAGTCAGAATGATAACTTTAATGAAAGGGGTGGGGTGGTAAGAGCAGATGGTAATCAAAGGAGGGTATCGGGGGACATTTTCTCAGGTGTATATATTTCAATGCAAGGAGCATTGCAAGAAAGGTGGATGAACTTAGAGCATGGATTGACACATGGAAATATGATATTGTAGACATCAGTGAAACTTGGTTGCACAAGGGGCATAATTGGCAGCTAAATATTCCAGGATTCTGTTGCTTTAGGTGTGATAGATCGGGGGGGGGGGGGGGGGGAAATAAAAGGTGGAGGAGTTGCATTGCTTGTTAGAGGAAACATTGCAGCAGTGCTATGGAAAGGTAGATTGGAGAGCTCGTCCAGTGAGGCTATTTGGGTGGAATTGAGGAATGGGAAAGGCATGAATACATTAATGGAAGTGCATTATAGACCATCTAATGGGCAGAGGAAATTACAGGAGTAAATTTGTAAGGAGATATGTACAATAAACATAAGATGATGATTATAGGATATTTTAACTTTCCATACATTGACTGGATGGGTTGGAGTTTGTCAAATGTGTTCAAGAAAGTTTTCTAAATCGATATATAGAAGAACTAACTATAGATGGGGCAGTATTGAATCTCCTATTAGGGAACGAGATAGGTCAGGTGACAGAGGTTTTGATTGGGAACACTTTGAGTCTAGTGATAATATTATTAGTTTTAGGTTAATAATGGAGAAGGATAGGGCCTAAGGTTGAGATTCTTGATTGAAATAAAGCAAATTTCGAGGAGATGTGAAAGGATTTAGAGGGTGTGGGTGTGGATTAGGATAATTTATTTTCAGGGAAGGATGTAACATATAAATGGAGGATATTTAAAGGGGAAATTTTGAGAGTACAGAGTCCGGGTGCCCCTGAGAGGACTAAAGGAAGGGTTCAAAAATATAAGGAGCCTTGATTTTCAAAGAATATTGGGAATTTGGTTCAGAGAAAAAGGGATATGTCCAACAGGTATAGACACCAGGGAATAGATGAGGAGCTTCCGGAATATAAGGAGTGTAAAAAAAATCTTAAGAAATAAATTAGAAAGGATAAAAGGAGATAAGACACGGCTTTGGCAGTCTACAGGGTTTCTGCATGTGTATTGAAAGTAAAAGAATAGTGAGAGATAAAATTGGGCCCCTTGATGGGGAAATTTTAAATGATTTTTTTGCCCAGTATTCACCAAGGAAAGGAATATTGAGCTGGGTGAAGTAAGGAAATCTGGTAGTGAGGTCATGGATAATATATAGATTAATGAAGATGTAGTGCTGGCTATTTTAAAGAGAATCTCCGGGTCCTTGGCCATGCGGGAAGTGCTAGAGGCCTGGAGGGTGGCTCATGTTGTTCTGCTGATTAAAAAAGGCTCTATGGAAAACATTTTACCTCTGGCATCTCCCCTAAACTTTCCTTCACTCATGTTAAACAGAGGTTCTCCAGTATTTATTACCATTGACCTGGGGAAAAAATATATACTGGCTGTCCACCCTATCTATGCCTCTCATAAACTTATACACCTCTGTTAAAGGTGGTACCATAAAAGCTGGCTATGCTTTCATTATCCTATGATATAGCTGGAATACATCCACATTTGCCAAATAAAACCTGCAGAGATTGGGGCCCAATTAAATTTTTTTAAAAAGTCTCATGGATCAAAACGCTTGGAGGCAGCATGATGACAAAACGGCTTAAGGACAGATAACAGAGTTACGGGAATAATATTGCTCCCAGGGGCCACTGTTTCTTTCATCGTTGAATAACGAGTGTGAATGATAAAATAGGAAAATTTGTCGGTGATATAAATGTGGTACAGATGACCATCAATGATGGGGATAATAATGGGTGACAAAATGGCTGACACAAGGAGCAGATGGAATCTAATTCAAGGATGGAATAATACATTTTGGCAGAAAGAACAAATGCAGACTAAATGGCACAATTTTTAAGAATGTGTACAAACACAAAATCCTAATGCTTTATATTTTTGTTATTGACGGGACATATTAACAGAACAGTTTAGTAAAGCGTACGAGATCATTGGCTTCACAAAAAGACACAGAGATTGCAAAAGTAATGAAGTTAAGTTGAACCTTTTTATAAAAAGTTGAAACCTTTATCTGGTTTCAGCCACAAATGGAATATTGTTTTCAAATCTCAATACACTCTTTAAAACAAAACTGAAGGATTCCTAATGAAGTGCAGGAAAATTTACTAGAATGATTCCATCAAGGAAGGATTTTAACAAGATCACTGGATAATTTGGTGCTGTTGTCTGTGCAGGAAAGAAAGCCGAGCGATTTGACAGAGATGACCAAGATTATAACAGGCCAAGTCATGAAGTCATTCGCATTTGCCTCTGTTTCAAGGACCAGAAGATCCAAAGGAATGGTCAAAAGATACAGGATGGGGGAAATTAAAAAAAAATCAAGGATGCTTATGAACTGGAACTCACAGTAAAGAAGAGTGTAGGAAAAAGAACCATTCAAAGATTCCAAAAGTTAATTTGAGAGAATACACTTTCCATGATTGCAGAGGTGTAGTGAAAGTGAGCTTTGCAAAGGACCAGCATGGTGGCCATGGGATCAGCAGCCTCTTCATTTTCTGTCACACTTCAATGTTATGAGGTTTAAAAAAAAGAGATTTAGGGAGGGAATTCCAGAGAATGGTTCAGTGATTATTGAGGTGCTTGGTGTATACATTCCTTTTCCTCTAAACTCTATCAATAATAATGGAGAAAATATATTAAAATGGTCTAGCGGCAAACAGACCCCGCTTGTTACACGCGGGTGGCGGGGCAGCAGCGACAAAGATGGCATCGCGGGACCGTTTCTTCTGATACAGACCAGAAGGGCGCGTCCGTGCTCATGTCATCGTGACACTCGCTCTGGTGCATAAGGGGCAGAATGGAGTCGGGTTTAAAGGCTGTGCGCGAGTTTCAAATAAAATCAATTAGATGTGATACCTGAGCACACAGCCTGCCACTTCAGTCTCTGCGCTGTGCTCACTCACAACAAGCGGCAATATACTTATACTGCTGTGGTATATTTAGCAATAGACATTTTCATTTCCTTGAATTGATCTAGACAAGTAAGCCATAGAAGCTTAGCTATACAAATCTAGGGCAATACAGATAAACAATAGATAGAGAAGTTATTTTCTTTGATTCCTTTTTTCAAACATTTAAATGAGCAAGTTACTTCAGAGAGGATTAGCTTTTACCTTGAGCGTCACACCTAATACATTAAGTGCATCTTGGACCAGAGCATGGTTCGTGCTCTGCACAAGTTCTTCACTAATCCAGATTCCAAGACTACACATTGCGATGCAGCTAAATAAAATCAAAAAAGGTGGCATCAGGCAAAATGAAGTTTCAGATTTCAGATTTACTGTTAAGAGTATATACATGACATCACATACAACCCTGAGAGTCTTTTTCCTGCAGGTGATGCAGAATTACCACTTATTGCTTGGGCAAAAAAACTGTACAAATGTAAAAAAAAAATGCAAACAAATAACAAATTGTAAACAAACTGACTGTGCAATACTTAGAGAATAAACTTTTGAGTGTATTTTCTCCATCTTGTAATTTTATTAGGCCTTATTATCCAAGAGGTTCAAGTGAAAACTTTTGACACACAAAGCTTCATACTTTGACCAAAAGCTCTCAGTTTTGCCATTATTAGAAATTAAAATTTGAGGCAATTAATATAATGTCAATGAAACCTATCGGAAACTAGTTTGATTTTAATTGATGAGTTAGAAATGCTTCAACAGTCTCCAACCATCCCCTCCCCACTCTGGGGTCATTCTTGGATTGGTGTTTCCCAGTCCACTATAGGTATCACTGTTGCGACATCCTGGAAAGCAGAGCTGCCCAAGTGACAATTAGGTTGCAGGAGGTAGATGGCTTTCTGATGGTGGACTCTTTCTCTAAATTCTTTTGCTGAAAACTTTACATACAACTGGGAAGCAAATTAAAACAAATTCACTTTAACCTTGAAAATTAATAAATGGGTTTATATTAAAGCCAAAATAATCAGATACAAAGTGCATTTAGTTCTTGACCTCAATAAACAAAGAATGCCTGGTATTACATCCTGGACAAATTGAGAAGTCAGATGTTAACCCATCTGTACTGCTCTGTACAGGTGCTGAAGAGCCCAATGCATGTATTATCTGGGAACATTTTTATTGTGGCTCTTCTACATCTAAATGACTTCTAAATATTATGTAGGGAGATTTAAACCCAGCAATAAAATAATGCAAATATTTTAAAGTCAGAATCACCTGTGACTTGAAATGGGAACCTGCTGGTAGAGCCTCCCCAAATGCATGCTGCTATTGTGATGTCGCCCATCAAGGACAAATTTAAGAACCTGAGCAAGCAGCTGCAATGTATTTTGTAGACAGTACCCATTGCAGCCACTGCACATCAGTACCAGAAGGAACTGTGGTGGTGAATAGGTGTTGCTGGAGCTGCACTCTTCAAAGCATATGGGCATTATTCCATTATGTTGCTCACTTGAGTCTCCTTTATGAAAGGAAGTCTTTGGGGTACCTGGAGGTAAGTCACCATGATAGCAATTAAAAGACACCTTGCCTCTAAAACGCTAGTAGAATTGGTACCTATGCAGGTGATTCAGCTGAGGTTCTGGTCAACAGGATAATGAGAATGGGAGTTAAGCAACAGTTATGTCACTGGATTGCAAAGGTCCACTGTCATGGTCTAGGAATTCTGGGTTAAATATACATTTCCATTGACAAGTCCATGTCTATTTTGGCATTGGTGCATGCAGTCATGGAAACTTAATTTTCTGGGCAGTTACCAAAAGAATTGAACACTATGCTATTATCAGCAAACATCTTTATTTATGATCTCATGAAGGAAGAAGCTGAAAATGGTCAGACATGGACAGTGCCATGAAGAACACATGCTGTAATATCCCAGAGATGAGATTATTAACTTTCAATAAACATAACCTTATGCAAAGTATAACTTCAACCAAAGTAGTGATCTCCCCTTGATGCTCACTGACCAATTTTCCAAGGGCTCCTGTCAAATGCTTCCTTGATGCAAAGGACAGGCACTCGTGCCTCACTTCTAGAATTCAGTTACTTGGACTGGAATGAGGCTGAGAACCAAGTTGCCCTGGATAAACTCAAAGTGAGCATGGTGGGAAAGTTATGGATTGGAGCCATTCACTTGAACAGGATAATATTGCTTGATGTTATGAGGAAGAAATCAAAATAGCTGATGTACTGAGTCCTGTAGGTCTATCTCTTGGCCACCTATTGCAGATGCAGGATTTCAGCAGGAACTTCAGGAGACAGCCAGATTAGTTAGTGCTGGTGTCACTGATGTTGGGCAATTAAACCCCCCTATCTAAAATAAATGTTGTGCCTTTCCTGCTCCCAGTACTTTCTGCACACGCACTAGTAATGATTAGTTCACTTTTTGATGAATGACAATTAGTTATAGGTTTGCAATACACGAAAATGGTAGAGAAACATAGATAATGCAGCTTCAATTGGAAGTAAAGGGTAACCAATGTTTTGGGTTTGAGCAAAAAGCAGGCAGGCTTCTGAATAAAAAAGGTGGAGTGCAGAGAGGAGAGAAGGGAAGAAGGGACAGGGGGAGGAGCACAGGCCAACAGTCAAGACGTCATGGGTGGATAAGGGTGAGAAGGAAGAAGAGAAAAAAATCTGAGGTGATGGGGGTTGGGGTAACTCTCTGAATGGAGAGAAAAGGGGTGGGGAGCTGGAGGAAAGGAGACAGAGGGATAGGGAATGAACAAAAGGCAGGGGAGGGAGCTAACAAAAATGAAGAATTTGATGTAAATGCCATTTGGTTGGAGATTGCCCAGATGGAAAATTAACTTTTGTTTCTCCAATTTGTGGATAGCCTGGTTTCAGGCCATGGACAGACATGTCGATGTGGGAATGGGATGTGGAATTAAAATTATCGACTACTGGGAGATTCCCATTATTACAGTGGACAGAGCAAAGACTCTCAATGAACTGATCTCCTGGTTTGCAACCAGTCTCATCAATGTAGAGGAGTTCTCGGTTTACTTTGCCCATTTTTATCTTGATAGAATGAGACCTCACAAAGTTGGAATTCAATGGGGAGAAGTCTCAGAAAACTCCCTCCTATGTACCAGACATGGCCAAAAGAAGAGGAACATGATCTGCAAGTTAGACTCATTGTCGCCAGAAACTTTGGCTGCAAGCTATTCTGTGAGCATGATGCTGTCATATTAAGGTGTTTGCTATGGTCTTTTGGATATCTCTTCTAATTTAGGCCTCAGTCTCCAGACGTTTATGGGGAGGATTTTTTAAGTTCAACTTGAGTAATCTAGGTAAATGTACAATAATTGTATGATAAATTTTAGCAAAGACTAGCATTAAGCTCAGCCAAAGTTTTGCTGGAATTAATGGCCCATGATTTTATTACTTCTAGTAGAATTCTAAATTATTTCATATTATAAGACACATTCATACTTACCGTGCAGTCTCACAGGTTTCATTCCTTGCATTTTTCATCAGAATATTTACCAAGTAATCCTGAGACAAATACAAGTACAATAATTAAGAATATTCCTTCTTGTTATTTACATTATCAAGGTATACAGATGTAGGAAAATTATCGCTAAACTTCATTTGGTTAGGCAAATTTAAACTATAAAAAAATCATTTTAATGCGATGATCTAAAATATTAACATGCTTTAGAAACAGAAATTCAGTGTTTTGGAAATCTAGTGCTATTGTAGGGAGAGACAAATTATAGATTTTACTGGGACATGTGCATTCAAATATGTCAATTTAAGAATAACTCTTTGAAGGAAATAATTGACATGAAACAGTCAAATGTTCATAGGAACAGATGCTTGCTTGAAAGCACGAATGAAGGGCAATTATTTGGCAGATCATATCACTTCAAACTGTAAAGTGCATTTAACGACCACCAATTCAATTAAAATCCTATGATGAAAATGACATTTCTAAGGTATAAATTCCATTTCTATCATTATTTTCATAAACCTTTATACTGTGGATGATAGGATTATTGTGAAAACCAGGCTTATATTTTAAACCGTGATAAAAATATGAAGGTCATTCTGAAAAAGTATGGTAGTTTATTGTCCTGCTGGACTTAGCAACACTGAGGGTAAAATTTCTTTCAAATCAATATGTGATTAATCAAATACAATCCACAGTTTTAATATCTGAGCATATAAAGTAATACACCTGTGAAAAAACATTCTACAAATCATAGTAGCTTGAGGAAACTGAGACATCATATACAAAACAAAATCCCATCTAGATTTTAACCTTTATGGTGAAACAGTAACCCATCTAAACCAGTATAGAATTGTGTAGTATACAATGGGAAATATCACAGTACCTAACATGGAGCTATAATAATGCTAAGAAAATTGTAAATGTAAACAAATAAACAACAGTAAACTGATAACAAACTGACTGTACAATTAAAAAAAGTGCACAAGTAAGAGTTCTTAAATGAGTTCCTGATTGAGTTTATTGTTGAGCAATCAGGTGGTGGAGGGGTAGCAGCTGTTCCTGAACCTGGTGGTGTGAGTTTTGTGGCACCTAGACCTCTTTCCTGATGGCAGCAGCAAGAACAGTGTGTGCTGGATGGTGTGAATTCTTGATGATTGCTGCTGTTCTCAGACAGCAGTGTTCCTTGTAGATGTTCTCGATAGTGGGGAGGATTTTGCCTGTGATGTTCTGGGCTGTGTCCACTACCTTTTGGATGGCTTTACGCTTAGGGGTATTTGTGTTCCAATTCTAAACTGTGATGCAGCCAGTCAGCACATTTTCCACCACACATCTATAGAAATTTGCTAGGGTTTCTGGAACCTCTGCAAACTTCTGATGAAGCCGAGGCGCTGACGTGCTTTCTTCACAATGCCATTGGTGAGTTAGATCGGAGAAATATCCTCCAAGATAGTGACTCCCAAAAACTTAATTGCTCACTGTCTCCACCTCTGATCCCCCAAACTGGATCGAATACTTCTGGCTTTCCCTTCCTGAAGTCAACAATCTGCTCCTTGGTTTTGGTGACATTGAGTGCGGTTGTTGTTGGTGCCCCATTCAGCCATTCATTTCAATCTCCCTCCTATATGCTGACTCATCGCCTTTCTTTATATAATCCACTACAGTGGTATCATCTGCAAATTTATAGATGGAGTTATGTTGTACCGAGCCACACAGTCGCAAGTGTAAAGTGAGTAGAGGATGGGGCTAAGAGCGCAGTCCTGTGGAGCTTCGGTACTGATAGAGATTGTGGAGGAGATGTTCTCACTGATGGTGGTCTGGAGGTGAGGAACTCTATGATCCAATTACATAGTGGGGTGTTGGAGTTTGCTGATCAGTTTTGTGGGGATGATGGTGTTAAATGTCAAACTGTAGTTGATAAAGAGAACCCTGATGAATGCATCTTTGATATCCAGGTGTTCCAGGGTTTAGTGTAGAGCCAGTGAGATGCCATCCAATGGGAGCTGAATGGTTCAACACCAGCCTTTCAAAGCACTTAGTCACTGTTGATGTTGCACTGTTGTTTGCAGTCACTATATGTCATTAAATCATTTCTGAAGTGATGCTGCAATTAGAATATCATCTTGGTCTACCTTGGATCAACTATTCTCAACGGGGCCATGCAGCACCCCCAGGGGGTAGGGGGCACATATTGAAATCATAAAATATTTTTATATTTTTTAATGGAGAGAAACATGAAAGAAATCAAGTAAACTTGACTGCTTCACTGGGAAGGGGATCCATAAACATTGAGCAGTCATAGAAATGGGGGTGGGGTGGGGGGTGGGGGGGGTGCATACCCAAAAAAAATTGAGAATGGCTAAAAGAGATTAGACAAATTTGCTTCCATGTGCTCATTATTTTACAATGAAGTTGAACAATACAATTATAAAATGTGCTACAAAACCAAGAAGATAAAAAAGTAACAAAAGTGATCATAAATAACAGTAACAAAACACAATCATGCTAATAAAATAGAATAAGAACATAACAAAGCAAATCAAATTTCAAAATTCCTTCCCCTAAACAAGTTTGAAAATTAGCGTTAATAAAACAAAGTGGCACAATCCAAGAGTGGGACAACACAATGCTAAAATTCCACACTCACACTTCTTCTTTGGCTTGGCTTCGCGGACGAAGATTTATGGAGGGGGTAAAAGTCCACGTCAGCTGCAGGCTCGTTTGTGGCTGACAAGTCCGACGCGGGACAGGCAGACATGGTTGCAGCGGCTGCAGGGGAAAAATGGTTGGTTGGGGTTGGGTGTTGGGTTTTTCCTCCTTTGCCTTTTGTCAGTGAGGTGGGCTCTGCGGTCTTCTTCAAAGGAGGTTGCTGCCCGCCAAACTGTGAGGCGCCAAGATGCACGTTTTGAGGCGATATCAGCCCACTGGCGGTGGTCAATGTGGCAGGCACCAAGAGATTTCTTTAGGCAGTCCTTGTACCTTTTCTTTGGTGCACCTCTGTCATGGTGGCCAGTGGAGAGCTCGCCATATAACACGATCTTGGGAAGGCGATGGTCCTCCATTCTGGAGACGTGACCCACCCAGCGCAGCTGGATCTTCAGCAGCATGGACTCGATGCTGTCGACCTCTGCCATCTCGAGTACTTCAACGTTAGGGATGAAAGCACTCCAATGGATGTTGAGGATGGAGCGGAGACAACGCTGGTGGAAGCGTTCTAGGAGCCGTAGGTGATGCCGGTAGAGGACCCATGATTCGGAGCCGAACAGGAGTGTGGGTATGACAACGGCTCTGTATACGCTTATCTTTGTGAGGTTTTTCAGTTGGTTGTTTTTCCAGACTCTTTTGTGTAGTCTTCCAAAGGCGCTATTTGCCTTGGCGAGTCTGTTGTCTATCTCATTGTCGATCCTTGCATCTGATGAAATGGTGCAGCCGAGATAGGTAAACTGGTTGACCGTTTTGAGTTTTGTGTGCCCGATGGAGATGTGGGGGGGCTGGTAGTCATGGTGGGGAGCTGGCTGATGGAGGACCTCAGTTTTCTTCAGGCTGACTTCCAGGCCAAACATTTTGGCAGTTTCCGCAAAGCAGGACGTCAAGCGCTGAAGAGCTGGCTCTGAATGGGCAACTAAAGCGGCATCGTCTGCAAAGAGTAGTTCACGGACAAGTTTCTCTTGTGTCTTGGTGTGAGCTTGCAGGCGCCTCAGATTGAAGAGACTGCCATCCGTGCAGTACCGGATGTAAACAGCGTCTTCATTGTTGGGGTCTTTCATGGCTTGGTTCAGCATCATGCTGAAGAAGATTGAAAAGAGGGTTGGTGCGAGAACACAGCCTTGCTTCACGCCATTGTTAATGGAGAAGGGTTCAGAGAGCTCATTGCTGTATCTGACCCGACCTTGCTGGTTTTCGTGCAGTTGGATAATCATGTTGAGGAACTTTGGGGGACATCCGATGTGCTCTAGTATTTGCCAAAGCCCTTTTTTAATGAGTCAGTAAACACAGAACGTAATTGAAGCACAATTTAGAAAAAGATTTTAAAATTTCCAGGTCCTGGAGATTTACCTGACTGTAATGAAAAAATAGCAAAAAGTATTTCCTCTTGTAAAATAGGCTCCTCCAGACTCATATGACTATTCTGAGAAAGAATGGGAATATTTAAGCGGACCAAAAATCTATCATTAAACTATTATCATTATTAGATTCAGAAGTACACAATTTAGAATAAAATTCTCTAAATGTATCATTTATTTTAGAATACTCTCTGATAACATTACTGTCATCCAGCCAAATCTTTGTAATTTGCCTTAGCAGCAATTCCTTTCAATTGATTGGCCAAAAGCTTACCAGGTTTTTCACCATGAATGTAAAAATTGCTGTTCAATGGGATAAGTAGAAAGAAGATTAAATTTAGTTTTAAATTCAACTCTCACTTTATATAATTCAGGATCTTTAACTCCTGCATATTGCTGATCAATTTGTTTAATCTGATTAATTAGATCTAATCTTTCTTTATTAGTCTTCTTCTTTATACTAGAAGTATAAGAAATAATTTGCTCTCTCAGATATGCTTTCAAAGTGTGCCAAACAATCAAGCTAGAAATTGTTGAAGAAGAATTTGAATTAAAGAAGAAATTAATCTGCTCCTCCATAAATTTCAAAACAAATATTGTCTGAAAATTAAATAGAATGAAAACACCAATGCTTCTTTGTAGATCAGAAATCAGGAAAATTCATAGACAGTATGATAGAAGCATGCGAAAATATCACTGTACTCTGATATTCACATTATTTGGTCATGAAATCAGTTATCTATTAAAAAAGGATCAATTCGCGAATAAGTACAATGAACATTAGAAAAAAAATACTCTCTCCTATTGTGGTAAATAAAACACCAAACTTCTGAAATACCAAAATTTGTTATAAAAGAATGAATTACAGAAGCAGATTTACTCAAAGTTACATATTTAGGGGATGTGATCTAGGACAGGATCTAACCAACAATTAAAGTCTCCATGCAACACCAATGAATGAAGACTCAAATCCGGTGGGGCTGAGAAAAAAACCTTTCAAAGAACCCTGCATCATCAATATTAGTGTGAATACATTAGCAAAAACTACCATATTATTATGTGATTTGCCTGTAACAATAATATATCAACTGTTTTTGTCTGATATAATATTGTGATGTACAAAAGGAATGTTCTGATTGACTAAAAATAGAGACTCCCCTAGCTTTAGCATTAAAAGAAGAATGAAAGCATTGTCCTTTCCACTTTGACATAAGACAGGTATTATCACAGTTTCAGATATGAGCTTCTTGTAAAAAGACAATCTTAGCTTTTAAGATGTCTGACTGCACAAACACTCTCCTGTATTTAATAGGATTGTTTGGACATTACACATTCCAAGAGATAGCTTTGATAAAATTAATCATAATTTTAAAATTAATGTTATGAGAAGAACCAGGTAGAGTCCATTACCAACCTCCAAGCAGCCACTTCGAATCCGTGCAATTACACAGCTTACACAAAATTTGAACAACCTTGAAAATCCAACACTTTAAACCCAAAAATCCACACTCCCTCCCAAACACCCCAACTTGGAAAGTAGGACAGCAACAAGGTAGGACAGCAACAAGGTAAAAAAAAAAACATTTTAAGCCCCAAACACTTCTGCTGAAGATTCTAAATATAGTTCCTTTTTAAAAAAAGAATAATTGTTAATAATTTTTCCAGGTAATGAAAAATTGTATGAAAGAATACAACCAAAGTGAAAGAAAGAATTTACAATAAAGATAACAATACATGTGCATGCGTGTTAAATTCCCATCTCCCCTTCTCACGGTCAAAAATAAAGAAAAAGAATCCAAACTAATACATTAAAATAACATTAGAACCTTCACAAACATGTCTAAATAGCAAGCATTCAAAATAATAATAAAAAAATTAAGCCATTCATTGTTTTTTTAAACTTTATTTAAAATTTTCAAGAAAAAACTTATACAAAGCCCATAATATAGAAATGAAAAACTACAACTCACCCACCCCAAGCCATTAATAGTAAAAAAAACCCCAGAAAATATGGAGACCCATACACATTCCCTATTTAACTTTGCAGGCTTGATGGAGCAAGAATGATGCATGATTAACTTTAAAGTTTCCCGCATGTAATATAGACTATGCACGTGTGCATTATTATTAACATGAACCTTATTTTCCCACGGTCGTGTGATAAACTAAACACAAAACACAGATAACACTACATGCGCTATTAAATGAGTAACAAAAGTAGAAAATTAAAATAAATATTATTAAGGTAAAATTAATATATTCAACTTAAAATCTTTCATAGAAATTTAAATTGGAACAGCTTCCCTCAGCAGGAGATAGTGACAGCTATTAACTCTCTGGAGTCCGGCAAAAGTTTGGTCTAGACGGATTCGCAGCAGAGTTTTATATATGTTTTTCTCACTTGCTGATACATTATTTGGACTCAGTCTTTGCTCATTCTTCAATTAGTGGAAAGCTATCTCAAATATTTAAAAAATAATAAGGATCCCTTGAACTGTTCCTCATAGACCAATTTCCCTTCTAAATTTTGATACGAAGATTCTGGCCTCTAGGTTAGAAAATGTTATGCCACTAATTATTTCTTAGGATGAAATGGGATTCATTAACAATTCAAGGTATTCTTTACTCTCTCACAGTTTCGTCCTCTGAATATATTATCTCTTTAGATGCCAAAAAAGCATTCAATAGACTGGAATGGGAATATTTATTTTGTGTACTAGAGAAATTTAACCTAGGCTTTCGATTCATTAATTGGATTAAATTGATACATCTATCACCTACATCTTCAATTTTCTCTTATTTAACTAAAACCAAACCCTTTAAACTGCATCATTGAATCAGACAGGGTTGTCCTTTATGCCCTCTTTTATTTAATTTGGCTTTGGAACCATTAGTACTTTCTTTTCAGCAATCTTTACGGTATCTCTCGATGCTGCTGATCTTCTGCTATACATATCCAATCCTGACCATTCGATTCCACATATATTTTGCTACTTCTCAGTCAATTTGGTCAGTTTTCAGGCTATAAATTAAACCTGCAGAAGAGTGACATGTTCGTTTTGAACTCTTCCTGCTCCTTAGATTCCTTTGTCCCTTTTAAAATTGTTAATAATCAATTTAACTATCTAGATATTACTATTATTAAAAGTTTAATCATTTTTTAAGGAAAATTTCCTTACCCTACTGAATAATGTTAAGAAGTCCCTATCTCAAAGATCTCCTCTTTCAATGACATTAATTGGATGTGTTAAATATTATCAAAAATAATATTTTGCCTAAATACTTATATATTTTTCAAGCTGTACTGGTTTTTGTTCCTAAATGCTTTTTTGATTCATTAGATTCTCTCATCTCTTCTTTTGCTTGGAAAAACAAGTGCCCCCGTCTCAAAATAAATTTTTCAAAATACTAAAAAAAAACGGAGGTTTGGCATTACCTAATTTTAGATTTTATTACTAGGCAGCAAATATTAGATATATTACTATTTGGATTTATCATAATGAATAACAAGGTGCTTCAAGATGGATTGACCTAGAGATTGTCTACTGAAAGGTATTCTCTCCTTTCGAGACCTGGAGCACCCTTGCCTTATTCCTTAAGCCCTATTCTATGTAACTCCTTTTATTTTACCTTCGGTCAAAGATACTGGTTATACTCAATGGCTAAGCTTGGGTATTCAATCTTTTCTAACTCTATATATTGACCAAAATTTTACTTTTTTGAACATTTATCTATTAAATTTAAAATATCTAAACATTATTTTTTTCATTAAAGATGATGGAGCTTCTTAAATTCTTTAACACTGAAGCTTCCCCAGGATTTAGATCTTAACCTTATTTGGGAAGAATATAGTTTTAAACCTAACCATAAAGGAATGCTTTCTGCTCTTTATGAATTACTGTTAAGATCTTGGATAGTTCCCTGGGTGGCATTAAGAAAACATGGGAACAACATCTTTCAAAAATCATTTGCTGAAACTACATGAGATTCTATTTTGAAAGGCGTTCACTCATCTTCCATCAGCCACACTTTCCCAAGATTCAGTTAGCTAAAATATATCCCAATATTTCCTCTAAATGTGATAAATGCATAACTGAGGAAAATACTTTATATCATATGCTATGGCTATGTCCTTCTCTCTTTAATTTCTGGCACCTTATTTTTAGTTCTTAATTTTAACTCAGCTTGTAGCCTTTTCATTGCTATGTTTGGAGTGAATGGGCCAATCGATATAATATTTACTCTTTCACAATCCCATGTAGTGGCTTTTGCTTCCCTCATTGCTAGAAAGGCCATTTTGCTGAGATGGAAAAATACTGTCCCTCCCACTCATACTCAGTGGTTGTTGGATGTGTTGGCATGTCTGTCTCTAGAAAAAAAATTGGTGTTCTACTATAGCAATGGATCTTAACTTTTTTTTCTCTTTGGGGTCCTTTTCTCAATTACTTTCAAAACTTGTACATTAATTACTCTTGGTTTTTTTCATGACCTTCATAGTTATTATTATTAGTAGTGGACTCCTTAACTTGTTTTTTTTTCTTGCTCTTTTTTCCATTTAATAACATGGGTTATTGTTATTTGATACTAGTAATTTGATATTAATTTGCTTTATTATTATTATTTATTACCTTATATACCTAAGCATTTTACACATGTTAAAACCAATAAAAAGATTGAAGAAAATCTTTCATGCAAAAAAAAACAACTAAAATAAAATTTAAAAACAGAGGAAAAAACAAGCTTACAAAACTATAAACCAAACAAGAACATTACCCCATCCATTAACAGAGAAAACAGCCAACCTTCACCAAAGCAAAATGAAAAGCTTGAGATGCCAAATAGAGAAATGATGTTGAGGGAAAATCATTCAAGACTCTACATGCCTCTTCCACTGAGTTCAAAAACTTCTTGTGACCATCAGCGAATGTAATCCAGAGGCTAGCTGGATATAACAAAGCAGGCTTGAAACCTTCTGATACAGCTCAGACATGACATCTTACATCGTCTGCGCAGATTCATAACTTCAGGGCAAAAATCTTCCATGAATCTAATCTGTTGCCCTGGCACTGAGGATTTCTCCTCTGACGAGCCTCAAAAATAACATGATCCTTTACTTGATATTGGTGAAACCAGAGAATAACCGAAGGCGAGTGGCATCCCAAAACTGGCTTGGGAATCAAGGATCGATGTACTCTGTCAAGCTCCGACTTAGTGGAAAAGAACTCCTTTCCAAAAACTTCTAAAGTAGTCCTGAAAAATTAGTCAGTTGGCCAGTTTCGGTATCTTCAACTAAGCCCAAGAATCGTATATTTTGATGTCTGCTTCTGCTCTCCAAATCAACATCTTTCAAAACAAATTTGAAATGGTTGGCAGACAGTTCAGAACAAAGAACCTCTGATTTGGCCACATGATCAATAACTGCGTTCAAACCTTCCTCCACAGATCCCAAGTGCTCATCAAATATTGATATTGACTGCAAAACTTTTTTGAGTATAGATTTAACTTCCTGTTGACTCTCTTATTGTTTTGGTTATTTCATGTGTGTATCTGTTCAGAAGGTCCGAAATAGAGTCCATAGACGGGGTGGCTGCCTCACTTCTTTTTACCATTTTTTTCATACTTTAGTACTCCTTGTAGTCATGGTCTGCCTCATCTCAGTTTAAGTCTATATCCCATGGAGACTTTCATCCTTGCTTCTCTTTGCAACCTCCATTGCTTTAATATTTTCTTATTTAATCCAGTTCATGAATCTTTTGAGTTACCGCAAACTCTGTAGCCAGTTATTCTGTGCAGCGCAGTTCTCCTTTCCCCATCTCAAAATCTAAAATTCTCAATTTTGTATTTCAATCTCTCCAACTTTGACCCTCAACTGCTCACTTTTTAGAACAACATCTATCCTCAGTTTCCAGTGATATGCTCAGCTGTCTGAGCTTCTATCATGAATGCCTTTCTCCTGTCTCATCTTCCACCAATTTCATATCCTTTTATTAAAACTCTGAGGACTCATCATTTTACATTTTCACATCATTATGAATGACTTTGGAACATCTTATTATGCAAGTTGCAGTTTCTGAAAGCCCTCGCATGGTGGAGCAAATGAGACTGCAATACAAGAAGCAAAATTATAAAGTACAGGAGTAGAAATCATTTCAGAAATAAGGAAGATAAATTAACTTGTTAGTGTGCAGAATGTTTTATACTTTTAACAGTTATGATGGAATCATCCTTCTACTTTTCAAGTCAGCCAAATACAGAATGCATTTGGACAAGATTTTCCAAATTCTTCTTATTCAATAATTACATTTCTCATGTCCAGGATGGAGCTAGATTTTGTCAAATTGATTTTCTCTGTTTTTTCCCCCCAAATGTTTAGATTATTGAATTAAATTGTTGCTCTGTACCAGAGTCATGAAATGCACAGCATTTCACATTATGTGCTGAATTACATTTAAAAAAAAAGAAAACATGAAATGGAATGCAATATTTCTCATCAGCAAGAGGATTCAAATTTGTGGGACTGATTGTAATGCAAATATTTTAAAAATCAAGACTACTGCCAATGCAGAAATGATATATCAAACACAAGTTTATTGTCAAATCATATCTGGGGTATGGTGAGAAGGATTTGTTCCGTGAGCTGTCCAATGTCAACTTTAACACACATAAAGCAACATACAGTCAAAGTGCGAGAGCACATTACGGTGTGTGATATTACAATAAAATGATCAATTCATACACACCAAGACCACACCACAGAGTGTTCATTCAGGAGCCTGAAGGTTGCAAGGAGGAAAATGCCTTTCAGCCTATTGGTGCATGATTTTATATTTTTAATTTTCTCCCTGATAGGAGGAGGTAGATGGATGTGTTGATTGCTTTTGCGAGGCAGCGGGAAGTGGAGATGGAGTTAAAGAAATAGTGTGGGGGGTGGGGAGGTCAGTACAACATTCTGAGCTGCATTCACAATCTTCTACAGAATCTTCTGATCTTGAGTAGAACAGCTCCACAGATTTTACACCACAATGTGATGCATCCAGCAAGTATGAACATAGAACATTAGAGCACAGTATACATCTTTCACTCATAAATCCAGTTCATGAAGCTTTCGAGTTACCACAAATTCTGCTGCCATTTATTAAGATGTGCAGCTTAGTTCTCATCTTCACCATATATACTGACCTACCCTATATATCAAGTTTATTGTCATCTGATTGTACAAGTACAACCCGACAAAACAGCATTCTCCAGTCCTCAGGGTAAAACACACAGACACACAATCAGACATAACATACATACAGACAAATAATATATATGGAGGACAAGTATTTTATCTATAAAAATAAATATTATTTTGACAAATGAGCATCTTGGATGGTTACTGTGAGCAGTTCCTTTGGTTGTTCAACATTCTCACTGCCTGTGGGAAGAAGTTGTTCCTCAGCCTGGTGGTGCTGGCTCTGATACTCCTTTATCTCTTCCCCAGTGGGAGCAGCTAAAAGATGCTGGGTGCACGGTGGAAGGGGTCCTCAACGGTTTTGCTCTTCAGACAACAATCCCAACAGATCATGTTGATTGGGGGAGGGAAACTCCTGCTAACCCCTCTGCCACTCTTATGGTCCTGTGGATTGACTTCCAATCCATTTCTCTGCAGCAACTGTACCACACTATGGTCCAGCCAGCCAGGACACTCGATAGAGCTCCTATAGAAGGTTGACATAATGGTGCCTGCTTCAGTCTTCTCAGAAAGCACAGCCACTGTTGTGCATTGGAAGTGCATCAACGTCATCTATATGAGGTGGTGGCTTAAAAAAGCAGCCTCAATCATCAAAGACCCCCACCACCCAGCCCATGCCTTCTTCACTCTGCTACCATCAGACGAGCCAAAAGACAAGCACTCAGCGGCACAAGAACAGCTTCCTCCCTTCTGCCATCAGGTTCCTGAATAATCAATGAACCAAAGACACTGCCTTACTTTATGTGTAATATTATTCTTATTATTATTTTATCTTTTATAGTAATGTCATAAGATGGTTATGATATGAATGTCTGTATTATGATGCTGCGACAAAAATCCTGATTTGGATTCTGTTATGTGAGGAGATGTTGAGTGTCCATGATAAGTCACTAGTTAAGTGAACTCCAAGGAATTTGTGCTCTCCACGACAGAATTGTTCCTGATCCTCCTGAAGTCCATGATCATCTTCTCCGTCTTGCTGAGTCTCAGGTTGTTATTCTTGCACCATTTCAAAAGATTTTACAACTCTTCTCTGTGGTGCGACTCATCGTTGTTTCTGATGAGGCCAACTACTGTTGTGTCATCTGCAAACATGATGACACTGTTGGAGTTGGATCTGGCAATGCAGTCAGGGATCAGAGTGTGAAAGGGAGCAGGCTGAGCACACAGCCCTGAGGTGCGCCAGTTCTCAGTATGATGGTGTTCAACATTCTGCTATCTGCTACAGATAGACTGTGGTCTTTCTGTTAGGAAGTCCAGGATCGAATTATAGAGAGAGGTGTTGAGTCCCAGCGAGGACAGCTTCTCTACCAGCTTCTGGGGGATATCTACCCCCCAAAAATTCTAAACCACATGCTTGTCTAAGAGTCTCTTAAATACCCCTAATATTTCACCCTCCACCACCACCTGTAGCAATGCATTCCAGGTACCTATAACTGTGTAAAAAAAAATTACCCTGACGTCTCCCCTAAACTTTCCTCCCTTCACTCTGGAGATGTCCTCTGGTGTATGCTACTTTCTCTGCCTCCCAGGAAAAAGGTCCTGCTGTCTACCTTTTCTATGCTTCTCATAATCTTGTAGCCCTTTTTCACTCCAAAGAGAAAACCACTAGCCCTGCTGACCTTGCCTTATAAAACATATTTTTCAATGAGGTAATGAGGTGACACAATATTCTAAGGATGGTCTCTCTCTTGAGACTTATAGAGCTGCAACATTACCTCACGACTCCTGAATTCAATCCCACGACTAATGAATCCCATTTGGCTTCTTAACTGTTCTCACAATCTGAGTGAAAACCTTGAGGAATCTATGGATTTGGATCCCAATGTCCTTCTGTTTTTACACACTATTAAGTATCTACTATTAAACATCTACTCTGCCTTCGAGTACAACCTTCCAAAATGCATCACCAAACATTTATCCAGATTGAACACCATCTGCCACCTAACTATGCTTCTCTTGTAAGCTCTGACAGACCTTCAACACTATTCACAACACCTCCAACCTTCGTAACATCTGCAAACTTACTAACTCTACTTACTGACCTCTACTTCTTCGACCAATTCATTAATAAAAATCACAAAGAGGAGGGGTCCCAGAATAGTTCCCTGCCAAAACTCCTCTAGTGACTGACCTCCAGACAGAATATTTTTCATCCGCAACTACTCTCTGCTTTCTACAGGAAAGCCAATTCAAAATACACAGAGCCATGGTTCCATGGATCCCATGACAATTTGAATAAGTCTCCAATGGGGGACCTTGTTGAATGCCATATTAAAATCCATGTACACCACATCTACCACCCTACCTTCATCAATTTCTTTTGTACCTTGTCAAAAAACTCATTTAGGTTCATGAGGCATGACATTCCTCTCATACCATGCTGACTATCCTTGAAAAGACTGTACTTCTCTAAATGCTTGCAAATCATGTCCTTAAGAATGTTCTCCAATAGTTTGTCCTCCACTGATGTTAAACTCACTGAATTCCAAGAATTTTCCCGATTATTAAACAAAGGGACCACATTTGCCATTCGTCAATCCTCTAGCACTTTCCTATGGCCAAGGAGGATGCAAAGATTGTTGCCAATGCCCCAGCAATCTCTTCCCTCCTTTCCCATAGCAACCTGGGGCAGATCTCGTCTGGTCCCGGGGACATATCAATCCTAATGTTTTAAGAAGATCCAGCACTTTCTTTTTCTTCATCTCAACATTATCCAGCACATAAGCTTGTTCTATTCTGACCTCACCATGACTAAAGTCTTTTTCTCTAGTGAATACTGAAGCAAAGTATTCATTCAGGACCATCCCAACCTCCTCTGCCTCCGGGTAAACATTGCCTCCTTTATCGTTAAGCAGCCCTACCTTCACTTTCGTTGTCCTTCTGTTCTTCAAGTATGCATTCAAAGCCTTAGGATTTTCATTAATCCTATTGCCAAGGCCTTCTCATGTCCCCTTCTAGCTTTCCTAAATTCCTTCCTGGCTACCATGTAATTCTCATGAGTCATTCCTGTTTTTTTCCTTCCTAAAACTAATGTATGCTTCCTTCTTCCTTTTAACTAGCTGCCTTACCGGTTTCCTCAACCATGGTTCCCCTTTCCTACCATATTTTCCCTTTCTCAGTGGGACAAACCTATCCAGAAGCCCGCGCAAGAGATCTCTGAACATCCCTTGCATTACTTCTGTGCTTACTCTCAAGAACATCTGTTCCTAATTTACTTACCCTAGCTCCTGCCTCATCCCATTGCAATTAGCCCTTTCCCAATTAAACACTTTATCATTTTGTCTGAATTATTCTTGTCCATAGTTATGCTAAAGGTCAGGGTATTGTGTTGACTTTCACTGAAATGCTCCTCCACCAAGAGGTCTGTCACCTGTAGAAGTTGTTAAGGGCCATGAGGGATATACCAAATTTCCTTGGTATTCTAAGAAAGTGGAGTGTTCACTTTTTTTGACTGTCAATGTGGTCAGTCCAGGTCAGGTCACTGGAAATGTTTACTCCCAAGAATTTGGAGCTATCTACTGTCTCCATTCAGTTGCTCTGATGTGGACAGGGCTTGTTGGCTCCACCCCAAGTCTGTGATTAGCTCATTTGTCTTGTTGACATTGAGAGTGAGGGTGTTATTTTAGCATTAAACCTCTAGACCTTTGTTTCCTGTATTTGGTCTCATCATCATTTGACATCTGGTCTATGACTGTGGTCCTGTCAGCAAACTTAAAAATAGCATTGAAGCAATATTTAGTTACAGAATTGTGGAAGAAGTACCTTAAAGTGGTTTTATGGAAGATAAATCACATTTGACAAAGTTACCGGCATTCTCCAAGGATGTAACAAGTAGTCCTGATAGAAGTAAGCCTGTTTTCTATTGGATTGGGATTTCCAGAATACACCTAACATGATGCCATGTAAAAGGCAAGTGCACAATGTAAGAGCACATGGTATGAAGTAAAGTGTTCGAACATGGATTGAAGATTGGGTAAGACAACAAGGAGTCTTTTTCAGGCTGGAAGGATTTACACTTTGCATGAATGACCTGATGATGACAACAGAAGGAGGCATGAAAGTTTATCAATAACATGAAAGTAGATGGGAGGGCATGTTGTGATGAAGATAATGAGGATTCTGCAACTGGATGTAGTTTGATTGACAAATTGGGCTAAATGTGGGGAAGAGTGAGGTTGTGCACTTTGGTAAGAGGAATTTAGAGGCAGACAATGATCTAAATAAAGAAAGATTGCAAATAAGTATCTATAGAGGGATTTAGATATTCTTGAGCATAAATTACAAAAAGTTAGCAGAGAGATGCAGCAAATGATTGGGAAGACAAATGGCACACTGACCTTTATTGCAAGTGGGTTGGATTTCAGAAGTAGTAAAATATTGTTTCAACTGTACCTCAGTTTTTGTATTACTCCAATGTGATCTGACAATTCTGTCTTCCTATTTCAAGTCCCTCAGCAATAACTGTAACTTTTCGAGCTTTCTGAATTACTTGGCTCCATCTGTCTTTTGCAAATTACAGACTTGTTCATCCTAGATAACTTCACAGGATTTTTTATTTTCTCTATCAGCATTTCATTTGCTGGATCTTTGCCCACTCACCTTATCCCTCTTTCTTCTTCACCCCTTGTAGCCTATTGTGACCTCTTCATAAATTGCTTATCCTACCTATTGTTGCGCATTTAACAAATTAAGTAACCATACTACAGAAAGTTAATGACACTCCTTTCACACCACCCATCACATTTAGAAAGAAAATCCGCGTATGAGAACACACCACCAAATTTAAGTAGTTTCTTTCCCACTGTTATCAGACTTCTGACTAAACCTCAATATAGTAAAACTACGCTGCCTTTGTTCTGTAACTTTGCACTTTAGCATTGTGCCTTACTTAGTATGAAATGTATCACTGGCCTGTTGGCAAAACAAACCTTGACTGCATTTTGCACATGCAACAATAAACTTGAACTGCAAGTATCATGCTAATTAAGATTGTTGTCAAAATGTTGGCTCAAGAAGTTTCCCTCTATTCCAGCCTTACCTTGATATCCTCATTTCCTGTGATAATGTCAGTAGAACCACTAACAGGCTGCAATAGTGACATCTGCTGGTACAGATTAGGAAAACAAACCAGGGATCCAAGAAGAATTTGAGCTTCACAACGTGGAGCCTGTGTAATGAACAACAGGTTATTTTCAAATAATTCTCAAGAGCACTTAAATGTCAATATTTAGACTTTAGCATTAATTATTTTTGAAAATCAATAGGTAATAATATTCATGACCTGCAATGCGTAAAAGGTGTAGTAGTATTAAGGTTTATGTTGGATTTCCTAGTCTAGCCTTTTGATGAAACATATTTTAAGCTACTTCATTGTCACCCTGCATCTGTCACATTGCTGCCATGGTATCCATTTCACATTGCACTATTGAACAAACAAGTAAGGAAATCCAAATGCTGAATGCAATTTAGCCCTTTCTGAATTATGCTCATACTTACATCTGGCAAATCAGAGTTGAGGACTTGAGTGGCAACTGTAACAAAATCTCCGATCATCATGGTTAAACCAGGTAAACCAAGAAGGAAGAAGCGAGGAGAACAGTGCTTAGTTAGTATGTTCAGCACATCCTAGATATTGTAAAAATAGAAACCAAATAGGTTTGTTAGAAAAAAAACAATCAACTGACAAAGATTTTCTTTTAAAATCAGTAAAACTTTAAAATATTTAAAATGGATTATGTTGGATTTGCTGCACATTGTCATTAATAACATCAACAATAGTCCCAATTATTTACATCAATTATACTTAACACCTCAAAAACTACATAAAATGAAATCAGATTTATCAGATCAAGGTTTTAGATGTGGTGATGAAATAGGTACTTTAAAAAAAAAACACACATACTACCTGGTCATGTTCTAAAGTTAGCATTTTTTGGGAAAGGAAGTAAAAGATAACCAACATTTTGTGCCTTGGCCTTCATCAAGAATCAGAAAAAATGTAGATGACTGAATTAAAAAGGGGGAAGGGTGAAGGGGGAATAGGAAAGGAGATCAGGGAGGAAAGGGAAGGGGTAAGAGCACAGTCAAGAGGTAATAGGTGGATACAGATGGGAGGGCAGAAGAGAAAGAAACTAAGTAATTGGGGGATAGAGGGCTAAGAAGATAGCTCTCAGAAGAGAGACAGAGGGATAGGGAAAGAGAGAGACCAGGGGAGGATGAGATCAGAAATTGGAGGTCACTAATGGAAATTGCAGAGATGGATATGATTTGGCCATATATGAGGCCTTTGTAAACTATGTCAGTGCATCAAGGGTGTGTGGAATTAAAATTGCAAGCCACTGGATAGTCCTTACTGTTGTTGTGGACAGAGTGATGGTGCTCAATGAAACTTCCAGTCACTTCGATGAAGAGATCCCATCGAGAGCAATGGATGCAGCAATGAAGCTTTTCTTGCTCTTCTACTTCCCATCTGTATCCACCTATTACCTCGTATCCTCCCCCTTTGCCAGTCTTCTCCTCTCCTCCTCCCCTGACTTTTTCATTCAGGTTTTGTTCTTATTCCTGATGAAGGGTTCAAGCCTGAAATGTTGGTTACTCTTTAATTCCCATGGATTCTGCATGATCTGCAGAGTTTTTCTAGTACGTTTGAATATTGGACTCTACCCCAGCATTTGCCGATTTATTGCTTCACTAAAATGTTCAGATATACACTTAATCTACGTCAGAAGATTATATTCTGGGATTCTGTTGCTATTGCAAATATAATATTTATTGGAAATTCCTTTTGATGTATGGCATCTGAATACCTTTCTTACAGTTTAATTTTTTTTGATCACATCGAAGCATTTCAATTGTTCAATTTCAGAGCTAAACATTCTCAAAGGCAGCAGATGGAATTCATTAATACACCGTACAAAAAAAAATGCAGACTCTGAGGCATAACAAAAGTCCACCTGTTTGATTAAGAGCTGATTAATGTGTCGTTTTTGTATCACATCTACCATTACAATTATTCATCGTCTTGTACCATTGTTGTCAGAAGTATTTTTACAATGGCATATTCTGAGTTTTTATAATTGTATATCAGCAGCTCCAAATCAAACAAAGTGTTGTCCATTTCTCAATCTATAGTATGCATAATCACTTAGGAAAAATTATGTTTTTGAAATGTATTTACATCCCTCCTTAAATATGCATAAACCTTCCAAAGACAGAAATTCTGTTAAAATTAGTCAAGACATAATATGCAATATATATATAAAATATTTTTATAATATACAATGAATAGACAAAGAATATATCTTTTGATATGTACTGTTAATTATGCATGGAGAAAACAGCACAATTTGAAAGGTGTTTTTGAGAACAATCCATGTACTACATTAACCAATGTAATTCGTAAATGTGCTGGAGAAACTCAGCAGATCATACAGTATCCAGAGGAAATAAAATGTTACCAATATTTCAGCCTGAGCTCTTCATCAGCAAAAATAGGCAGGTGCCTGAATAAAAACATGGTTGCGTGGAAGAAGGAGAGGAGGGAGGAAGGGGAAGGGAGAAGAGCACAGGCTAACACTCAAGTGGATACAGGTGGGAGGGTAGAAGAGAAAAAAAATCTGAGAATTGATAGGGGAGAGGGCCCTATCAATAAGAGAAGGAAAGGGAGGGGCTGGGGAGATGGACAAAAGGAGACAGAGGTACAGGGAAAGAGAGAGAATAGCTTAACTCCATATCGACCAGACTAGACCAAGACAAGTCAACAGTTACATTTGTTACTTGTAGCTAACCTTGATGAAGAGCTAGAGCCTGAATCATCGGTTATGTATTTTTATCTTTGCTATATAAAGGATACTGTTTGACTAGCTAAGTTTCTCCAACATCATGTTTTTACATGTGAACACTATATTTTCAGATAAAAACAAGTCAGCTAAATGTAACTTGTTATTTCAGTAATGAGATTGACTTCATTTGGCTTAGAATGCACAAAATATTGAAAACATCAAATTTATTTTACTAAAATTGATGACTGATGATTTTAGTAATGGCTGAGAAAGTTAACACTATATTTCACTTCAGCAGGTTTGTCAGGTTGAAGAGAAAACAATATATTAATATGGAAGTCCAGTGGAGAAGACGTCGCTCAAGAAAGAGTAGAAAATGAGAAACACGTGACAAAAAATTACTTAAAATTTGTTGAAGTGCTGGTATGGTTTCCCTGCAGAAAATTAAAGTAGCATTTATAATTTTTAAAAACATTAACTGAAATATATAGAAGTGTTGGCCCATAAAATCCTGAAGCAATTTTCATAGAGGGAACAGTGCAACCACCCCCCACCTCCCCCAGCCTGCTTGATAGTTCACAGGATCATGGCTGATCCTGCACTCCTTTAATCCACTTTCCAGCACTTCCCCAAAACCCTCAATTCTCCTTATCTTTCAGAATTAGACTCAGCCTTAAATATACATAAAGATGCAGTTCTTTAGTTCTTCCTTTCAACATGAACTTCGCAGTTTCACACTTTATATTGCATTTATTAGTGCTGTATCCACTCACGACCTATCAATTTTGGTAAACTACCTGTATCCTCTTCTCATTTTGTCCTCTTGTCTATTTTTGTGTGGTCTGAAAATTTAGGTGCCGTACACTTTCTTTCTTCCTCCCTCCAAATTGTAACTACTTTCCCAACAATGATACCCAAGGTCACCTGAAAATGACTGTATTATTGCTAACTCAGACCTGCTAGGTTTCTCCAGCAGGTGTGTGTATTGCACTCAACCTTAGCATTTGCAGACTTTCTAGTTGAACTGCTTCACTTTCAATCGGCCCTATATCTACCCTTGTCTCTCTTTTACTTTTAATATATTTGAAGAAAGTCTTAGTATCCTTTTGTATGCTATTTGCCAATTTCCTTTCATATGTCATCTTTTCTTTCCTAATGACTTACTTGGTCTCTGTAAGTTTAAAAAAAATTCCCAGTCCTTTCAGCTTCTCTTTCAACATTTTGTACCAATGCTACTTTGGTGTGAAAAATGAAAACTATTTTTCTAATTGTCAATAACTTCATGGTCAATCCTAAATTTTTTGGGTTTCCTTAAAAACTAATTTATAATTCTTCCTAACCTGCAAATAGCAGCAATCAAAATTTCAAGCAATCAAAGGACAATGGATCCAGAATTTTCTATTACATTTTCAGTGGCAGTGCTTTTACTTTTTCAGCTTAGTCAAGTTCTTCCTATAAACAGAATGTTGTAATGAGTACTTAAATGATAATAATATAATATCACAGGTCAGGAGTGCTCATTAAAGTGATACATAGTGCAGCACGAGCAAACACAGATATTCCATAACTACCCTGGATAGACTAATCTGTTACTATCCAACTCATCTGAAAGCCACAATCTGCATGGGAAAACCACAAAATGAGAACATCTGCCCTTTATCAGCAGGGATGATAAAAATCAACTCATTCAATACATGCATGTTTTTCTTCCCTTTTAAAGCACAGTTCAGTAAATATGAAATCCAGCATGCTGCTTGATACCTGGTAAATGAATCACCTTAAATGAATGCTTTGTACACAGTGCAAAAACATATGGCTGGAGAAAAAGGCAGTTGTGACTGCACTTTGTTACCACCACAATCTCTTCATTCCTGGATGATTAAACATTGATGAACACAATAATTAAAAAAAAAATCACAAAATTATCTTGCCTACTATAATTTTCGCATATTACATTTGTGCACTTTTTAATTGAGGTGAAAAGACAATCAATTAAATAAGAAATCAACAAACATTATTGCATGAGCACTTATTTCTAGAATAAAGAGAATTTTAAAGGTATTATAAATGTTGAGATTTGGACTTGACCAACCTTGGAATTGTGATTCCTCGTCCTCAAGAATAAGGAAGATCAGGAGAAAAGGATCACTGTGAAATGTTCATCTCATGAGTTCCTTGAGTAAGCTGGGGATAAATCGCTAATGTGCTCTCACTCATAAAACACATAAAGGCAGATAAATTCCTGGCAATGCCAGAGCCACCGTAGCGGCAGCTCTGCTGCTGGTGCAAGAACTGGGGGGAGCGAGGGAGTGGAGATGCAGCAGTCCCGTAGGGTCCAGCCGCCAGCTGTTGGCTCTGCCAGGGCTTTGAACGGCCCGTTAAGGGAACCAGTGGTGGTTTTATTTGAAATCCCGTGAACGCGGGTCTGCACCCAAGATGGAGGTGCCCATTCATCGGCAGAAGCCATGAGGGGCTGCAGACTCCGGGGAAGCGGAGGACTGCAGCAGGGCACCAGAGGACGGGAAAATCACCTCCCCGTCTGAGAAGGAGAAGTGGAGGAGACGACCCACGGTGACGGTGACCACGGTGGCAGACCAGTGAAGGGCTCTGCGGCTGAGGAACCAATGCATGTGGCATGCTGCTGGCGACTTGAGGTGAGGAACCCACAGAAGCTGTGGGCTGCAGGAGACTAGCTCAAACTGGCTGGAGGAGTACCAGGTATCAGAACCGGGAATCGAGGAGGTGCCCAGTGCACTGAAGGACAGGGAAAAAGAAATTTCATGTAATATGACATTGTTTTATTACTATGATAATAAATTGAATCTTGAAGGGCATTATTGGTCATTATGGGAAGTTAGGATGAAATTTCAGGAGTCCTGGCAGAGATATTTGATTCATTATTATGCTCAGATAAGGTGCTAGAAGACTAGAGGTTGGCTAAAATGTGTTTATTTTAAAAAGACTGCAAGGATAAATTTGTGAAGTCTGTGAGCTGAACATCATTTGTGGTTAAGTGACTGGAAGAGATTCTGAGAAACTATTTGCATTTGGAAAAGCAAGAACTGATTAGGGATAATTTTGCTTGTGCATGGGAAATTATATTTCAAAAACATGGTTTGATTTTTTTGTAGAAGTGATTAAGAAAATTGTTAAGGGCAGGGAAATAGATTTTATTTTCATGGAGTGTAGCAAAGCCTTTGACAAGGTCAGACAGCATGGGATCCAGGGTGAGCTGGCCAATTTAATACAAAATTAGCTTGACGGTGGGATAAAACAAGGGTGACAGTGGAGGATTTCTAGTCAGATTGGAAGCATGTGACCAGTGTTTGCACCACAGAGATTGGTGCTGCTGTTGTCAACTGTTGGTTGATATCTATATTTATTTTTGTTTGAATATTTTTTCCCATAAATATGCATATTGAATTTTTTCATTTTCAAGATATAGATAAAATACATAATATTTCTATATACAAAAACTTTTTCTGGTTGTTATCTATATTTACAAGTTGGATGATAATGTAGTTAAATTAATGGTATCATGAAGAGTGCAGAAGATTATCTTGGATCACAACAAGATCGACATAAACTGCAAAAAGGACAGCAGATGGAATTTAACTCAGGCAAGTGTAAGGTGTTGCATTTTTGTAGGTTAAAACAGAGCAAGATGTGCACAGTGAATGATGGAGCCCTGGGGAGTGTTGGAGAACAAAGAGACCCAGGATGCAAATGCACAGTTCCATGAAAGTTGTAATGCATGCAGGCAGGTTGAGGAAGGTGGCATCTGGCATGTTTGCCTTCATCAATCAGAGCATCAGCGCAGGAGCAAGGATATCACGAGACATTGACAAGAATGTTCTAGCAATGTTTTGCGTAGCTTTGGTCACCCAGCTATAGGAAATACGTCATTAAGATGAAAGGGGTATAGATAAGATTCACAAAAATGTTGCCAGGATTGATGGGCTTGAATTATAAGGAGAGCCTGGATTGGTTGAGTCTTTTCTTGCTGGTGACTAAGGGGTGACCTTATAGAACTTTATAAAATAATGAGGGGCATAGATTATCTTTGGACTTTTCCCAGGGTAATTAAAAAAGTAGAAGACATAAATTTAAGGTGATAGGGAAAGATTTAGAGGAGACTATATGGAAAGAAAAGCTCCCAGAGAAAGTGGTAAAAGCACAAAGAATGGATAGGAAAGGCAAACTGTACTGACCATCAGCATGGATAAATTGGACTGAAGGGCCAGCTTCCTTGCTGTAGATATCCAGGTCATCACTATAACAGTTTATTATTAAACACACCCCTTCCATGCACAATAGACAATAGGAGCTGGAGTAGGCCCTTCGGCCCTTCAAGCCAGCACCGCCATTTTACAGATCATGGCTGATCACTACCATCAGTACCTCTTTCCAGCCTTATCCCCATAACCCTTCAACACTCAGTCTGCTATATCCCCAATGACTTTTGGAAATCTTTGGCTGATGACCACTGAAAAAGGAGAGGGAGCTTTAGGAAGTTCCATGCCAGGCAGAAATGGCAAAAAGGAACACGCCTCACTAATTCCCCACTCATGTGGTCCTTCTGCCACCTACTGCCCCATCTGTGGAAGAGACTGCTGTTTTCACATTAGTTCCTTTTGAACTCTAAAAACCCACGACATCCCTGATCCTGAGGGACTGCCCATGATAATGATGCCAACTTTCCAAACTGTGAAACATATTGTCCAACATTGTCAGGGGATCTTCTTAAAGGGACATAAGAATGAACAATTTCAGCAAATGTTTATTACAAAATGATCAAACGTTTTCCAGTTAATTGTCCTACCTGCAAAACCAAATACTGTACAGATTTTAACAAAAGCACACGAGATACAGATAGTGTTTATGTTCCCAGTGGCAAGATGAAGTACAATTTTCTTAAAATGTGATATATCTGCCATAAACTTGCAAATATCAACCCAGCTGATGAAATGGGCAAATTTTAAAACTATTCAAAGTAAATTTGCTTAAAATGCCAAAACAAAAACAAATATACACCTATTAATTGGCACCACATCAGGTTTTGAATTACTTGTTCATTTTGATGATCAAAATATAGAATTCTGTTTCTATTACATGAAAAAGACAGAGAAATGGGCAATAAAGTGAGACACAGGAATTTGCTTCATTCTTTTCATGGGGATAAAATGGGTTCAATAAAGATCCATGAAGAAAAAAACAATGCAAGGGCACCCGAGAAAGGTCTGACCTAATACTGGGCCATTCAGGCCTTCTGCCCCCTTGCTGATCTTAATTAGGGACTTAAATCCCATTGTTAGATTTTAGTCTTAGAAATGAAGCCTTTCCAAGCAATCTATGCAGAATTTGCTCTACTTAGGTTTTACCATAAGTATGAATGTGTTCTATCAAGAATCTCTACCAAACTGGCAAGTAAACTCTCTCATTTCATGTCGTGTTGGCAGAAACTGGATTCCTCCTGGCATCGTGCCAGACCTGACAGACGCTGACAGCTGCAATGATCCTCCATACAATGATTTTTTTTGCAGCTGAGAAAGTAACTTTATTTTTCTCAATTCAACCTTCAAGATTTGAATGACAGTGGATAATGTCCACAATTAAATAAAGGGTCATATTCATACAAACAGATGGATTGCAAATCTTCATATGTCGCAGGACTGAATTGCTATGATGCTATCTACTGTTGCCTCAGGGCAAGAGAAAGGTCAACAGTACAAAACTGAGTTTGCTTTGTAGCATGCAAACCAGCAGCTGTTTTAAATGGTTAGAGTGTGTCCCTTGCTTTTAAAAAAGCAGCAAACTGATACCACTTAATGAGAGTGTTGCAAATGCACCCAGTGTTATCCTTGATCACCATAAAAAACCATAAACTAAAATGGCTCTTGCCATGAGGAAATTGCTGTCAACAAAACCATCCGTAGAAGAATAGTTAAAGGGAAAACAGCCTCCTACACTCCTCTTCCAAGCACCTCACTGAGAAAACATTACTGCACCTAAACTTAGCAGTATTTTCTTTTCCAAAGTATCGTTTTCTTTTTGATATCTTAACATTTAATATGGAGTTATGAATAAAGCTAAATGTTAAAATACAAATACATTAAAAAAACAAAAGTTTAGTGAAGCTCATTCAAAACACAGAAGTGCTGGAGAAACTCAGAAGGTCATGGAGCTAAATCTTCATGTAACAAAGATATACCACCAACTTTTCACCTGAGCTCTTCATCAAGGTATGAGCAAAAAGCAGACTAAATAAAATGGTAGGGGGAGGAGCACAGGCCCACAAGCAAGAGGACACAGGTGGATATGGTTGAAAAGGCAGATGAGAAAAAAGCTAGGAAGTGATAGTGGGAGGGGATAGCTCTCCAAATGGAGAGGGAAAGGAGTGAGGAGCTGGAGGAAAGGAGAGAGGGATAAGAAAAGAAAGAGGCAAGGAAGGGGCCTAATGGAAACTGGAAGTCGATGTTAATGCCATTTGGTTGGAGAGTGCCCAGACGTAACATTAGCTATTATTCCTCCAATTTACAGGTGGACTTGTTTGGCATTGTTTGAGGCCATGGACAGATACGTTGGCACAGGAGTAGGATGTGGAATTGAAATTGTTGGCAGCTGGGATGCCCCTGCTATGGCAGCGGACATGTGCTTAATAAAACGATCTCCCAGTCTATGTCCGGTCTCTCCAATGTAGAGGAGGACGCAATTGGAGCACCAGATACCCTTGCATATTCACAAGTGAAGAGTTTTTTTTCAGTTGGAAGAACTGTTTGGACTCCGAATGGTGGTGAGGGAGGATGTGATGGGTGCAAGTATAGCATTTTCTGCTGTCACAGGAGTCAGTACCAAGGGGACAATTAGTGGGAATGGATGAATGGATAAGGCAGTCATGGAGAGAGCAACCCCAACAGAAGGCAGAAAGGGAAGGAGAGGGTGTCTGGTAGTGGGATCATGTTGCAGAAACTGCTGAGGATAACACATTGGATGTGAAGGCAGGTAGGGTGGTAGGTGAAGACAAGGGGAATCCTATCCTTGTTGCCACTTGTGGCAGAGGGGGCCAGGGCAGATGTGCATAAAATAGAGGCGATGCAGATAAGGGCTGAGTTAATGGTGGCAGAGAGGAAGCTCTGTTCTTTGAATAGGGAGTACATGTCAGTTGATCTGCAATGGAAGATATCATCTTTGGAGCAGATATGACAGAGACAGAGGAATTGAGAGAAAGGAATAGAACATTTCTAGGGACAGGGTATAAAGAGGTGTAGTTGAGGTAACTAGCAGTTGTTGGATATATAGAACTCAGCTCTCAAGCCCCAAGAATGAATGTATATTAGTATTGAGAAAAGTAAAAACTCATTCCCACTGATCATCCCACAGAAAATGCTACACTTGCACCCACACTTCCCCCCTCAGTACAATTCAGGGCCCCAAACAGTTCTTCCAGGTGAAGCAGCACTTCACTTGTGAATATGCAGGTGTTATTAACTGCATCCTCGTTAAATGTGGTCTCCTCTACACTGGAGAGACTGGACACAGACTACAAGATTGTTTCATTTAGCACCTTCCTTTAGTCCATTGCAATAGCGGGGATCACCCAGTGGCCAACCGTTTCAATTCTGTACCCCATTCACACACTAACTTGCTCGTCCATGGCACTGCCAAACTGAGGTCACCCGCAACTTGGAGGAATAACACCTAATATTCCATCTCCAGCTATTAACATTGATTTCTCCAGTTTCCATTTGGCCCCTCCTCTTTCTCTATCCCTCTGACTCCTTTCCTCCAGCTTCCCACCCCCTTCCCTCTTCATTCTTAGAGCTATCCCCATCACTTCCTAGCTTTTTTTTCCTTTTCTACCCTTTCACCTATATCCACATATGACCTCTTGCCTGTGAACCTGTGTTCAAGTTCATTGTCATAGTACATATCTGACATCAAATAGAATCCTGAGATTCTTTTTCCTGCAGGCCAGGTAGAATTTCTACTCATTGGTCGTGCAAACTGTACTCAAGGAAAAGATATACACAAAAGAGAGAAATTTAAACAAAGAAAGGAATATAAACAAACTGACTGTGCAAATACAGAAAAAAATCAGTAATAAATAATGTGCAAAGTAAGAATCCTTAAATGAGTCTCTAAGTTTATTAGAGGGGTAGCACCTGTTCCTGAACCTGGTATTATGAAGCTTGTGGCACTTGTACCTCTTTCCTGAGGGCAGTAGTGTGCATATCCTGGGTAGTGTGGATCCTTGATAATTGCTGCAGCTCTCTGACAGCAGCATTCCATGAAAATTTTCTCAATGGTGGAGAGAGTTTTGCCTCTGAAGTACTGGGCTGTCTCCATTTCCGTTCATTAGTAGCTCCATACCATACCGTTGTGCAGCCAGTCAGCACACTTTCCACTACCCATCTGTAGAAGTTTGCCAAGCTTTCCAGTGTCACACTGAATCTCCACAAACTCACGTAGAAGTAAAGATGCTGATGTGCTTTCTTGGATCCAGGAATTGTTCTCTGATAATGACTTCCAGAAATTTAAATTTGCTCAATCCCCCTCCACCTCTGATCTCCCAATGACCACTCAATCATATACCTCTGGTTTTACCCTCCTACAGTCTACAATCAACTCCTCGATTTTGGTGACATTGAGTGCAAGGTTGTTGTTAGTACAACATTCAGCCAAGTTTTCATTCTCCATCCTGTATGCTGACTTATCATCCTCCCTTTTTATATATCTCACTACCACGGTATTGTCGGCAAATTTGTAGATGGTCCTATTATCGTATTGATCCACACAGTCATAGGTGTAAAGAGAGTAGAGCAGGGGACTAAGTGCACAGCCCTGTGGTGCTCTGGAACTAGTGGAGATCGTGGAGATGTTCTTGCCAATCCTCACTGATTGGGGTTTGGAGGTAAGGAAATCATCAAATATCCAATTGCACAGTGGGAAACTGAGGCCCAAGCCTTGGAGTTAGCTGATCAGTTGTGATGGTGCTGAATGCCGAACTGTAGTCAATTTCAAGCACTGCCCTCCAGGTGTTCCAGGGTTTGGTGTAGAGGCAGTGAGATGGCATCTGGCAGTAGGAAAATTGGAATGGATCTATGCTGCTGCTCAGACAGAGGCTGATATGCTTCAACAACAGCCTCTCAAAACACTTCATCACTGTGGATGTAAGTGCCATTGGTCGATAGTCAGTCACACAGGTTACCACACTCTTGTGCACCAGTATGACAGGTGGGTACCACCGGTTTCCTACCCCCCTGTCCCACCATTTTATTTAGATGGCTGCCTGCTTTTTGCCCATACCTTGATGAAGAGCTAAGTCCCAAACCATTGGTTAAATAATGTTGCCATATGAAGAAGCCTGCGAGACCTGCTGAATTTCTCCAGCACTTTTGTGCATTGAACTGCAAACACAATATCTGCCGACTTTTTTTTTTAAACTCCATAATAATTGCTTGAATTTCTTTTGTTTCAGGATACAAATATTGGAGGTTAACCATATGGCCATGCAAAACAATTACTCCTTTTCAATGATCTTTCGGTACCCAGTTGGACAGCTGTCTTTACCTAACTTAAGAAACTACTCCTTATGTACTATGCAATGGCAATACAACCAAAATAGTGCACACCAATCTAGCATGCCAAGTTTAATCAAAGAGGGCAAGAGTTAAAGCAGAATGACCCAATTCAACAAAACTTTACACAAATGCCTGATTAAAACTTTGATATCTTTATTTAGAAATCAAATCATGTTTTGCATTTAAATGGTGAAAATATTATGCTATATGGTTTGCACTTAGCAGTTATGATATTGTCAGAGCCTGATGATATTGCTGCTTGAACATTTTATGGTAACTACAAAAACAAATCCAAGTAAAATATACGGTATATTGGCCTAGAAATAAACTAAGCATGAAAGGAAAGGGAGTATTGATTATTGTCATAAACATTCCCAATACATCAGTTTCACACTCATTCATTATTAAATCATGTATTTTTTTTAATATATGGTCAATCAAGAAATTCAATTGGAAGAATGAATATTTATGTTACAAATGGGTTTGCACCATTCCAAGAAATTCTAGCTAATAGAGTTTCTTGGTATTCTTAAAAGTAATGATCATTTAATGGTTGCTGTGCAATCTAAGAGTCCTTTAATGCTTATAACGAACTGCTGTTTTAATTCACACCCCTAAGTTTATCATTGGCAATTACTCATTTACAATTAATTACTAGCTGTTGATACCCCAGCCATCTGCTACCCTCTGAGATGGTATTGCTACCCAACAATTGTAAGGATGCTTAAACCATAATTAAAGAATACTCTGCAACATATGGGAATTTAGTGTAAAGTCGGAAAATCTGAATATTGCACCAAATCAATCCAGGAGAGGTGCATCTGAAAACAAATAACAGAAAAAAAAATAATCTAGAAAGACCTGGATAATGAAAGGTAAAAATGCCACTATCTTAACTCTTCAATGAATGTGGCCCTTTTGTTTCAATGGATACCTGAATCTTTTCTCAGTCTTTAAGTTTTCACATAGAGTTAACATTTATCAAATGATATAACTGCAGTCAAGTCCTCTTTATATTTTATTGGCCTTAATACTTCAATATAATTTTGTGTAACTAATTTAGAGATTTTCATTAAATGTTGCAGTGCAGAAGAAACAAAATTTAGCTTCCTTGGTGTGAATGCACAAAGTATTTGCGATTGCATTAAAATAGTTTAGATGAAACATACCATTCTAAATTAAACTTCTGATCAAATTCCATACACTTATAAGTAAAGCATGGCATACACTCTTGTGGCCGTGTGTGCCACCTGGAAGTAGAACTTAATAAAACAATGAGATAATAATCTATAGTTTGCTGTGCATCAACTTACTACATTTAACCATTACCTTTATGGAAATCAAAACAGTGATCATCTTTGATCAAACTGACTTGCAAATATAGAAAATAAAGGAAATTTAAACCTTTCTGAACCTTTTCACAGTCATATTTATCGGATTTAATGCTTCTAATTTCCAAGATAAAAACAGACTTGTTATTTTATGGCCCTTTTAATCAATTCTTTTTTTGAAAACTTTATTTAAAGACTTTAATCAAAATACAGTTAAACATAACAAAGAAAAGCAAAGAACAAATTTTTATATATAAAAAACCTCCACCCACCCTCCCACCTCTTCAGTCAGCTCCCTTAAGGGGAGCCAAATATAAAAACAATACAGTTAAAATAAAGAATATTTCAAAGTATTTCCAAATTCATATATTCCAAATAAGGAGACCACATTTTAACAAAAAACGAATAATTATCATGTAAATTACATGGAATTTTTTCCATAATAATACAAGTTCTCAATTCATTATGCCAGCGTGTTATATTAATCTCCACATTATCTTTCCAAGTACTAGCTACACATTTCCGTGCTGCAGACAGCATTAGACCTACAAATGCAATTTGAAATTTATCCATCCCTCTTCCTTTCAAGGAAACCGTACATCTCAAAAAAAAAATTGATGGGTCTAATGGCAATTTAATGTTAAATAATTTTTCCAAAACCAATCTAATTCCTTCCCAAAATGGTTGTATTTTAACACAAGACAGACAGCATGTAAAACAAATTCCAATATATAATCCACATCTAAAACAAGAATCCAAATTAATAAACATATATGTTTTTAATTTCTCTGGAGTCAAATATAACTGATGCAAAAAATTATAATTAACCATTCCATATTGTACATTTGTCACTTTAGTTACTCTATCATGGCACATAGCCTCCCAATTATCTTCGGAAAAATATAAATTAAATCACTTTCCAAATTAAGTCTAGATTTCTCCCAATCCGGTTTATCCATCACATCTTGTAACAATTGGTACATACCCGAAATATAACCTTTCTTAGGAATAGAGGAAATCAAAGACTCAAATTTCGTCAACATGGGTAGATTCATCTCTTTACCAAATTTATCTTTTATCAAAGCTCTAAGTTGATAATACACAAATAAAGAGTTTACAGATATATCATATTTCTCCCTCAGTCGATTAAAGGAAAGAAACTGGCCTTCTTCAAAACAGTCCTGAACTATCTTAATACCCTTAGAATTCCATCTCTTTAAATGATTATTAAACATTGAAAAAGGAATAAGCTGATTATGATATAACGGGGTTTGGATTGATAATTTACCCTTTGATCCTTAAACCATATTTCGTTTAACCCATATCCTTAGCAAATGTTTTAGTACCGGCATATTACATTCCTCCAATAAATTCCCATTCCACTTAAATATAAACTGGTGTATCTCAACTTCAGATATACAAGCCATTTTCACCTTTGCCCAACTCGGAGGTTGGTCCATATCCATCAATCTACTAACAAATTTCAACTGAGCTGCTTCATAATAATTTTTGAAAATGAGGTAACTGCAATCCATCTAATGTATATTTCCATGCAAGTTTATGCAAAGCTACTTGTGCTAATTTTCCCTTCCATAAAAACTCCCGCACTGCTCTATTCAGATCCTCCCAAAAAACCCTTTGAAAGTAAACATGGTATAGACTGAAACAAATATTGAATTTGAGGAAAAATATTCATTTTAATGCAATTTACTCGACCAATTAATGTTAACGGCAAATCTTTCCATTTAGTCAAATCCATTTTTAATCCTTTTTAATAAAGGAACATAATTTAATTTATATAAAGATTGATAATCTGCATTTACTACCACCCCTAAATATTTAATTCTATCTGACCACTTTAATTTTTTAATACTTTTATATTCTGAATAATCTCCATCCCCAACTGGCAGTATTTCACTCTTATCCCAATTTGCTTTATATCCAGACAACTCCCCAAATTTTAACAAACAATCTTGTAAATATTTCAAAGATTGTTCTGGTTCTGTCAAATATACCAACACATCATCTGCAAACAAATTAATCTTATATTCATCATCCACAATTTTCATTCCTTTAACCTTATCATTCTGTCGCATTGTCTGAGCTAATGGTTCGATAGCCAATGCAAATAAGGCTGGTGACAATGGACAATCTTGTCGAGTCGATTGCATTAATTTAAATTATAAAGAAATTTGGCCATTTGTCACCACTCTAGCAATTGGATTTGTATATAAAGCCTTAAACCAACCAATAAAATAAGGGTCAAAATTAAACTTCTCTAACACCTTAAATAAAAAAATTCCACTCAATCCTATCAAAGGCTTTTTCTGCATTCAGCGCAACGGTGGTTGGGTTGCTGTCTAAATGTATTGACCAATGTTATCAATCTGAGGATATTATAAGATGCATTTCCATTTTTAATAAAACCTGTTTGATCTGTATATATCAACTGAGGTAAATATTTGGCAAGTCTATTCACCAACACCTTCGCTATAATTTTATAATCTACATTTAATAAAGAAATAGGCCTACATGAAGACACTTTCAATGGGTCCCTATCTTTCTTAGGAATCACAGTAATTATAGCACTCGAACAAGATTCTGGTAACAACTGCTCCTCAGTTACTTGCTGCAATACATCTCCAAATACAGAAGATAAGTCTTCATAAAATACTTTATAGAATTCAACTGAGAATCCTTCATCTCCTGGCGACTTTCCATTTGGCATCTCCTGTATAGCCTCTTTAATCTCAAAATCCGTGAATGGAGCTTCCAATTCCTTAACCTCCTCCTCCCCTAAAACAGGTAAATTTAATTTAGATAAATAAGATTCAATAGAACCAGCGTCCTGCTTTCCCTCAGAAGTATATAATTTCTGGTAAAATGAATAAAACTGGTCATTAATTTCCTGAGGTTTATAGGTAACTGTTGAATTCTTTTTCACAGCATTAATAGTTCGGGATATCTGTTCTGTTTTAACTGCCATGCTAGTACCTTATGAGCTCTCTCACCCAATTCCTAATAACGTTGCTTAGATCGATAAATTAAACGCTCATACTGATAAGTTTGTAATGTATTATAACGTAATTTCAACTTCAATAAAGCAGCTTTTTTTTAATCTTATGTAACATCTTTCTGAAATTCCTTTTCCAACTCAGTAATTTGTTTCTCAAATATTAACTTTCCGCCACACATTGCTTTTTAACTTTTGTAGTATAGCTAATAAATTGCCCTCGTAAATATGCTTTCAAAGCATCCCACAGTATAAAATTACTATGTACTGAACTGACATTCTCAGCCAGAAACAAAGTAATCTGCTCCTTAATAGAAGTAATAAACTCTGGTTTCTTCAATAACATTGTATTGAACCTCCATCTATAAGACAATTGGACCACTTCTGGACACACAGGAGAAAAATAATATGGAATGGTCCGATATAACCCGACTTTTATATTCAGCCTGTAGTGTTCTACCCTATAAATGCGCCAAAACCAAGAAAAAGTCTATTCTAGAAAATGAATCATGTCTAGATGAATGAAAAGAAAAGTCTTTCTCTATAGGGTTTACTCTCCTCCAAATATTAACCAAATTCAGATCTTTCATCAAAGCTCCTATTTCTATTGCCACCTTTGATATCCTCATAGTTTTTGGAGATCTATCCAATAAAGGATCCAAAACACAGTTAAAATCTCCCCCAACCAGAATATTATTATTGGCCTGATTAAGCAATAAAAAAGCCTCTGACATAAACCGTTCATCATCTACATTAGGAGCATAAACATTTAACAAAGTCCATGATTCAGCAAAAACTTTACAGTTAACCATCAAAACCCTCCCAGCATTTCCCTCAAACGATTCCAATTCAAATGGTAATTTCTTATGAATTAAAATCGCAACACCCCTCGCCTTAGAATTAAAAGAAGAAGAGAACACATGACCAACCCACTCTCTCTTCAATTTCAAATGCTCTTTTTCGGTCAAGTGTGTTTCTTGCAAGAAAGCAATATCAACTTTCATTTTTCTTATACAATCCAAAACTCGTTTGCGCTTAATTGGGTTATTCAAACCCTGGACATTAAAAGTTGCAAAATTCAAATTAGACATTTCTTAATCTAATAATATATTCCACTACTATAAAATAATGCTCCCCTTCTAATTCGCTTAATATTCCAATCCCCTCTATATTAAAAACTCCAAAATAAGAGAAAAAAAAACAATCCCAAAACAAACTACTAAAAAGTAATAGTCCCCTTAAAATCTGGGTGTGGGAAAATCCACTAGTGGTGGGTGACTAAAGGTCTCAGTGTCATCCACCCCCCCACCCCCCACTCCAGTCAGACTTTCACAAAGTATCTAGACAAAAACAGTCAACCTAGTGATTCCAGTCCCAGTGATTGTCCTCAATATCAAGCAGACTGCATCAATTCAACTTTTTTCCCCATTTTTTCCATGTTTTCCATTCTTCCCATTTCCATTGCCATTTACCCTCCTCTTAGGTGACAATAGTGGTGATTGACCATTTCCTCATAAATCTGGCAATGAATTAGCAAAGATTAATGCATCATGACCATTTTCAAAAAATTGAGATTGAAAATTCCCATAAAAAACTTTCAATACTGCCGGATAACGAAAGGCAAATTTATATCACAATGCTTCTTTAGCTGAATTAAATTCTCGGTGCCTTCTAATAATTTCTTGACTCAAATCTGCATAAAAAAACACCCTGTTATTTTGAACCATCATTGGAGCCTGGTTTTGCCGTGCCTACTGCACTGCCATTCGCAATATCATTTCTCTATCCTGATATTTCAAACAACGAATCAGAACTGCTCGTGGTGATTGGCCTGGAAACAGTTTCTTCCTTAATGCTCGATGTGCCCGATCTAACTCCAGACCATCTGGAAAGAACTCCTTGCCCAAGACCTTAGGAATCCATTTCTTAAAAAAACTTTACCGGATCAGAACCTTCTATATCTTCTGGAAGACCTACTATTTTTACATTATTTCTTCGACTTTGATTTTCTAATGAATCAATCTTCTTCAATAATTCCTTCTTCTGAATCCCCCAATCCACAAAAGAATTCTCCACTTTTTCCATTGTTTCTCTATTACACTCCACTTGATTCTTACATTCAAAAAAAGCTTCTTCAATCTTTTTTTTAATTATTTTGTACGGTATCCACTGATTTTATGCATTTACTAACATCACTTTTAACTACATTAATATCTTGCTTCATAAAAGTAATTTCTTCACACATAGTATTCATTTTAGTTTTCACTTCCATAAATCCTTGAGTCATCTGATAGATATCTGCTTTGATATTTTTTCCATTTGATGAGCAATCCCTTCCAAGATTGTAAACACAGAATCCAGTCCAGGTTCCATCTCCTCCCTTTGAGGCCTACCTTCTCTGATGTCAGTCCCCATTTCTTCCTGTGTAAATTCCAATAAAGTTGGGCTCTCTTCCTCCTCAAACACAGTAGGTCCTCTTCCAGTGAGGCTGCAAGTTTGGACACCCGATGACAGAGTGCCGACCTTGTCAGCCCACCGTCGCTCGGGCTCCCCCACAGCCCACACTTTATCCAGTAATTCATGGACTCACAATGCAACGCGCATGCCCGGCAGAACAACCGACCGCGCAGGTGCGTCTTCCAATGCTACACTGCACGCCCCCAGAACACCAGGCAATGGTGCGGGCTCACAGGTCTGTTCTCGCTCGGCCGAGTGCGCGAGTCAGATCCGGCCAAGCTCGGCGCTGAACTGGCGCCATCTTGCGGATGCGCGATCGGCGCCGGTGTAATACTTAAGTGAGCGAGACTCTGAGGCTTGGGGGCTCCAGTCGACGACTCCGTGGCTTCAACTTGATAGGTAGGCCTCAATTCTTCAACAATTTTGTAAGTTAGTTTCTTTTGCAATTGAGCTTTTGATTTTTTCGCGTTTGCAGCCATTTCAATCCTTCACTATTCCAAAATCTGTAGATACTATTTTTAACCACTTTTACTAATTTTAAAGTCAGGTATTTAGAAGTCTAACTGGGGGAAGGTGGAACCACACGTCTTTCCTCTACGCCATCTTGCTACGTCTCCTGCCCTTTTAATCAACTCTGAATGCAATGAAGAAAAAGCAGCAAATTGGAATTGAAACACAGAGATCTGGTTATTATGGTTATTGCTGAAATGTTTTTTATGATTTTGCTGGATGTACACTGTTCAGTACATAAGGGAGATCTTCTCTGAAGAATGCCACATCAGTGATTACATCCATGCGAGTGCGCAGATCAGCGGGAGGGGGAGGTTTATTTAAAAATCTCCAGCATGAATGCACTTTTTCTTTAGTTTCGGGTAAACTCTCTGCCATGAGCACACCGTTCCTTTAGTTTACGGTCTGAACATCTTTTACGCATGGTTCGACGTGAAGAACAGGTGGACACCAAAAAAAGCTCTGTCTTCCCCTGAAGAACAGACCCCTTGCATAGCTGCAGCCAAGGTAAGGAGAATGCTAGCCAAGGTGAACCCTTACAAGGCAGTGGGACCAGACAACACACACGAGAGTTAGGATTACTGAAGAATTGTGCAGACCAACTGATGAAAGTCCTCACAGAAATCTTTCATATGTCATCGCAGCAGTCCATCATTCCCGCAGGTTTAAAGGCAGACACCCTCATCCTGGTACCAAGGAGGGCAACAGTAAGAGGCCTTGACAACTATGGCACTGTCCTTCACCATTATGAAATAATATAGCCTTGTCTCTCCACTCCATACTGACACGCCTCGAACAACGCCTCATCCTGACACGCCTCGAACAACGCCTCATCCTGACACGCCTCGAACAACGCCTCATCCTGACACGCCTCGAACAACGCCTCATCCTGACACGCCTAGAACAACGCCTCATCCTGACATGTCGAGAACAACGCCTCATCCTGGCACACCGAGAACAACGCCTCATCCTGGCACGCCTAGAACAATGCCTCATCCTGACACACCTAGAACAACGCCTCATCCTGACACACCTAAAACAATGCCTCATCCTGACACACCTAGAACAACACCTCATATGCCAGGCTACTGTTCATAGACTTCAGCTCAGCATTTAATACAATCATATCTCAGAGGATGGTGGAGAAGATGTCCTTGCTGGGACTCAACACTCCTCTCAGTAACAGAATTCTGGATTTACTCATGGAAAGACCATAGTCTATCTGGGTTGAGAGCAGAACATCAAGCATCATTACATTGAGCACTGGCACATCTCAGGGCTGTGTGCTCAGCCTGCTCCTGCTCACGCTACTGACCCCTGACTGCAATGCTAGATCCAGTTCCAACAGTTATCAAATTCTCGGATGACACTATAGAAGTTGGCTTCATCAGCAACAACGATGAATCACACTACAGAGAAGAAGTGGAAAATCTTTTGAAATGGTGTGAGAATAACAACCTGCATCTCAACATTGACAAGACAAAGGAGATGATTATAGATTACAGGAGGACCAGGGATGAGCACCCTCCACTTCACATTAATAGCTCGGCAGTAGAGCGAATAGAGAGCACCAAGTTCCTCTACGTCCACACAAGAAATGAACTATTCTGGACACTCAACATCTCCTCACTTGTCAGGAAGGCGCAACAGCCATTGCACTTCCTTAGAAGACGGAGGCAGGCAATGCTATCAGCCACCATTCTGTCAAATTTCTACAGGAGATCTTGCGAGAGCATCCCAGCTAGCTCCATCCAGTGTTGTAAGCTTGCTGTCTAACATCTGATTGGACACAAGACTATAAAAGTGATAAAGGGGATCAACCCCCCTCTCCCCCAACTGATGAGATTTACCAATATTGTTGAAGTGTGAAGAGTCAGAGCACCAGGCTGATGAACAGCTTCTTCTTGAGCAAAATTGCTAAAACAACTCCCCATGACTGCTATTTGTTAATAATAAATATACCAATATTATGTATATAGGTATAGGTTCTATGTATACAGTGCTCGCCATAATGTTTGGGAAAGACACTTTTCTTTCCTTTATTTGTCCCTATGCTTCACAGTTCTTAATTTGTAATCAAACAATTCATATGTGATTAAAGTACACATTCCTAATTTAACTGAAGAGTATTTGTATACATTTTGGTTTGACCATGCATTAAAAGTGCTGCAATTTCTACAAAGTCCCCTCATTTCAGGCACCATAATATTTGGGATATAGCAATGGAAAGTATATTAGTCATGTTTAGTACTTTGTTGCGTATCCCTTGCTTGAAGTCTGCGATTTGTAGACATCACCATGTGCTGAGTTCCTTCTCTGGTGATGCCCTGCCAGGCCTCCACTCTATCCATCTTTGGCTCCTGCTTGTTTCGGGAACTTGTTCCCGTACAATTTCTCTCCAGCGTATTGAAGGCATGCTCAATTGGATTTAAATTGAGTGATGGACTTGGCCATTCAAGAATTTTAGCTTTGAAAAACTCCTTTTTTGCTTTAGCAGTACATTTGGGATTATAGTCTTGCTGTAGGATGAAGCACCATTCAATAAGTTTGGAGGTATTTGCTCAAACTTGAGCAGATAAGATGTTTCTATAATAAATTTTGCTACTGCCATCAGCAATTACATCAATGAAGACAACTGTGCCAGTGCCTGTGGCACCTATACATGCCCAGGCCACAACACCCCACCACAATGTTTCACAGATGAGGTAGTATGGTTTAGATATTGGCCAGTTCCTTTACACCTCCATACCTTGCTCTTGTCATCACTCTGATACAGATTAATCTTGATCTCATCAGTTCACAAGACCTTTTTTGCAGAATTCTGCAGGCTCTTTTAAATATTTCTTGGCAAACTGTAATCTGGCCATTCTATTTCTGTGGCTAACTAGTGGTTTGCATCTTGCAGTGTAGACTCTGTATTTCTGATCACAAAATCTCTTGTGGACAGTAGTCATTGACCCATCCACACCTGCCTCCTGAAGAGCGTTTCTGATCTGTTGGACATACGTTTGTGGATTTTTCTTCATTATGATGAGAATTATTTTGTCATCAGCAATGGAGATCTTCCTTGGCTTACCTTTGCAATTACTTAGCTCACCAGTCCACTCTTTCTTCTCATTTATGTCCCAAACTGTTGAATTTGGTAATCCTAAGGTTTAGGTGATAACTCTTATTATTTTATTCTTGTTTTTCAGCCTCATAATGGCTTCTTTGACTTTCATTGGCACAACTCTGGTCCTCGTGTTGAAAAATGGCAACCACAGACTCCAAAGGTGATCAAAAGCTTAGAAGCAAGCCTAGCTTTATTATACCTGCACCAACGAAGCAATTAAACATACCCAAGAACTCACAAACATCTGTGAAGCCAAATGTCCCAAACATTTTGGCACCCTGAAATGAGGAAACTATGGATAAAAAGTGCTGTAATTTCTACATGGTCAAACCAAAATGTGTACAAATGACCTTGAATAAAATCTGGTCTGTGCGCTTGAATTGTTTGATTACAAATTTAAAACTGTGGAGTACAAGGGCAAATAAAAGGAAATAAGTGTCTTTGTCCCAAACATTATGGAGGGCACTGTGTGTCTTGTTTGTCTGTGCATGCTATGTGTGTTTGGACTATTTTGCACCGTGGACCAGAGAACACTGCTTTGTTGGGTTGTACTGGTACAATCAGATGATAAGTAAACTGGAACTTAAAATGGAACCTCTCTACTATGAGTACACTCTTCCTTTACTTTAGGATCAACCAAGACTCTGGAGAGAGACTTTAATCCATAGCATCACAATTGTCACTAGTTATCAAAAGCATGTAGTAAGAGTTGCAAATGAAAGCATTGAATGATATAACACAACAAATGCAGCAAAACACCATAAAGGTGTCTCTGACAGGGCCTAACCAGGTGACCATGGGGATAAGTTGTGAACAAGATTCACCCGTTATTGAGTGAACAGCAGCTGTTGAACAGTGAGAACAGTGATAAAAGCACATCAGAGTTGCAAAATGCAGAGCAAGGGGAGATGCCCAGAAGGTGAGGCTGGACATGACCTCCACTTCCAGAAAGTGTGGAAAAAAAGAAAGCTAGTCAACTTGTAGAGACAAAGAAATCAAGATACCTTCAGATGGTTAATTCAATACTGAAGGCTGTAATGTTCTCAAACTTGTGTTGAGCCTCTCTGTGATAGTCCAGGCAGTCACAGACTGTTAATTTATTGTAGTAGTGGAATGAGAAATTTAAGATGTACACCCAGAAACACCGTCTTGTCATATCTTTCCTGCAGCTTTAGAACAACTTCTGTGTCCCTTTTGGTTCCATTGCACAATTTTGAACCTGAAATATTCACTGTTTCTCTTCTCACAGATACAGCCCAACCTGTTGAATATTTCCAGAATTTTCTGTTTTTATTTTCTATTTCCACCATCTGCAGTTTTTCTTGATTTTAATTTTTGTCAATATGATAAAACTAAAATCCTTAAATATAGAAAACTGCAGAAATATCTCTAAATTAAAATTAAAAATAGCAGGCAATGTTAAGCAATGTGGATTGCTATTTGTCACAGTAGAATATGTGCATCTCCCATGCTGCACAGTAAACTTCAAATTTCCTTGTATAGTTCTTTCTTGCTCCTCATGAACAAGTCTGCAAGATGGATGTGTTCATTAGAGTTGTAAAGAATGATCATAATAAAATGAAAAATCCTGAGAGGTACTGGGAAATTAAATGCTGAGAGATCATTACTGAAAAGAGAGTCAAGAATCTCAGGATAAAGAATTGACCAATGAAGACAAATAAAGGGAGACTTCTTTACTTAGAGAGCTAAAGCTCTTTCAATTCTCTTCTCCAAAGGACAGTTTAGTAGAACAGTGCATTCAAGGCTGAAAATTATATTTTCAGATCAAGAAATCTGGGATTCACATCGGAAAGTGGACATGACCATCTGTCCCATCATTCTATTGAGTTTTGGGGTCATATGATCTACTTTGTTGTACATTCTAATTTTTTACACTACCCATAAAAATCCATTTCAAATACACAAAAGCTTCATCTCTATGTTAGCACTAAACTCTACGAACAATGCCCTGCTGACTATCATCAAGCTGTGCATGAACTAGAACTCCTTTAAAATAAATACCAGGAGGGGAAAGCTTCCACTCAAGTTTCAAACAACGTCACTGTTCATTCATCTGATCTAGATACTTAATTAGGTAGAGTGTGAAAGGTTACCATAGGTTGACACCAATGCAGAATCATCTTATTAACCAATAGAATAGGCTTACTGGGTTCGAATAGCAACTCTTGCTCCAAATTAATACAAATTCTCACACGAGAATTTCAAAATCTCCATTTCTGAAATAGTCCATTTCTATCACTAATTTCAGAGCTTATTATTCTCTACAATGCGTGCAGCTACCAAAAAAAGTTAAAGATGCTGTATGACCTCTTGCAATGTACTTTTTAAAAATATAACATTTCTTTTTTTAAACAGAAAATAATGATATGCAGTGCCGATGGTCACCAATACATAGGTAGTGGTAGAAAAACATTGTACAACTCAAAGACTGTATGTCAATCCATACGCTTTCTTGGCAAGCAACATTCAGCAATTCACTGTAGTGGCCACAGAAATAATGATATTGTACAACTCCAATTATCCAAAATTGGATTATCCTAAATCCTCAGTTATCCGAGATTTTTTATGGATCCAAAAGTGATGTCATTTCACCTCCAAAAAATTTCAGATAAATGAGGATATCTGAAACAATCAGAAATCCTTAGTTATCCAAAATTGTTTTGGAGCAGAACTGATACTGGTTGAAAACTGGCTTAAAAAGCTTTCCCTCGTTGTTTGTTGTTGTTTAAACATTGTTACAATTGATTTGCTGCTACTACTGGGCAGTTTTTAAAAAATGACCAGTTATCCAAAAATATTATTTATCTGAAATAGGCCCGGTCCTGACCATTTCAGATAATTGGAGTTGTACTGTATTATCATGACAAATTGAATAATAAAAATGATGGACATAATATGGAGTGGAAATCTAATCTTTTTAATCTTTAGCATGTCTAATCAAAAGTGTCTATTTTAAATAAACCTAATTTCTGACACAAATTTTACATTTTTAATTATCTCAAAAGCAACACAACTTTGCTCCTTTGCAAGACACCTGCAAGAACATTTGGATAAACAATTGCCAGGTATTTCCTCACTGAAAGACAAATTAAAAAGAGCCTTAATGGTGATTTTCACCATATAGTAGCTTCTAAACTTTCCTTACACATCTTGATTGGTTGAAGAAAGTAACTACTATATATTTCAGCATAAAAGTCGACTGGCAGATAGGTGGACCCCCCATTTTTAGCCTAATTTTAATGGTTTAATGGTATATCTAGTGTACAAGTCAACCCCAATTTTATGGCCTCCTGGGTCTCCCAGAAACAACCCAATTTTTTTTTTATAAAGCATCCCAATCGTCAAGTAACAAAGCTGTAAATTACTGTAAGCAAGTAAAAAGAAACAGGAGCGGGAACCTCCTGCTGGGAGAACAAGATTGCTGCTTCTGCCACATGGCAGAAACAGCGACCGCTTTCTCTGGAGCAGGAGCGGTGACCTCATTGTCCCACAGCAGCGGAAGCCTCACCTTACAAGGCAGGAGCAGCAACCTCATGCTCCAAGGTAGGAGTGGGGACCTCAGGCTCTATAATTGTAGAATATCTGAGTGGATTATGGTGGCGCCTGGCTGTGAGGAGGTGTCAGGGAATGGCGGCACCAGCGAGGTGTTCCAGGATCGACTAATATACCGAATGGCGATTCCAGGGTTGAATAATACACCAAATTGGCGATTCCAGGGTTGACTTATATGTTGAATCGGAGTCAAACTGATGTTCTTGACTTGAATTTACAGGTCTCAAAAGCATATTTGGGGTTAAGTTGACCCCCATTTTTTGAGTGATTTTTGAGGGTTTTATGACTCGACTTGTACATCAAAATATATGGTATAGAAATTATTTTGAGAGTTCCAAGAATGAACAATAGTCATCCCTTGCCCACATGAAACAATCTGCTGCAATTTCTTTGAGATTCCCATTAAAGCAATTTAAGCAGTGAAGCACAACGGTGAATAATTGAAAAGAACAGGTTTTCTTTTTTAAAAAAATGAAAAATTTTGGTGATTTTGGACCAGTGGAATGAGTCATCCCTTAATTCTGCTCCAGTGGTGAGAACTTCACTGACCTCTACTTTCCAAGAATATCTCCTTCCATTAGAAGAATCTTTAAAAGCCTGTGTGTTATAAAACTGCAGTTCAGTCAATAAGGATGTAAAATGCCAATCAATTAGCCTTTCCTGCCTATCTACCAGAAATCTAAAAGGTCACTGAAGGTCCGAAAATCAAGTCCACATCAGTGGCCACGAAGATTACTTCAGCTGCATCAGCAATTTATCCAACAAGTCGATGCTGCTTGCATAAGTGAGAACTTAACCCTTTAGACCCGGCCATGTTTAACCTTTGAGACTGGGTCTGTGGGTAAACCTTTACTGCAATGAAGTAAAGTGCATGGTTGAGTATAAAATCAGTCCTGGAAAACCTGGACACAGAGTACAAACAGTTAAATCGGGCCACTTTAGCAATCAAAAAAAAATCCAATTATTCATCGAAAAGTATCCAAGATATTTGGAAATGTCAAATGAATCCAGAAGCCCTTCGATTGATTTTGACTTTCAAGAAAAAGCCTCAAAACCTGAAAAATAAGGTTTGCAGAATACGTGGGGACTTGAAAATGACAAGGAGGGCTTCCCCCAATTCTTCCTCCTCCTCAAGAGATAGAGGAGGCTAATGCCTTTTGCAAAGTAATAATTTGGATTAGATGACCTTGCTGAGAACAATTAAATCTCCCCTGATTTTTGGAAAAGTTATCAAATTATCCGAGAATTGTCATCCCAATCGATTGTCTGGAGTTATGGTCAGTATCTTAAAGAACTGCTTATCATATGAAAATAAACATAAATAACTTGAAGGTCAAAACACCTTCAAGGTAGCAAACAAAGTGCATTAAAGTAGAAAGCATCAAGGATTGAATTAATAAAGAGAGAACAGGGAAAATATCTAAATGCTCACCAAGAAAGGAAAGATCCAGAAACAGCCACCCAGCATATTCAGAAGCAGCAAGTCCTGAAGCCTACAAATGCTTAGATTGTCATGGTAAATGCTTCCATGGGAATATTAATTGGAAAACACAAACTGAACAAATTATATCGGAGAACATAGAAATGGCTGAGAAATTAAGAAAATATTTTGTCTCCAGATGACAAAAATCCCCCAGAAATATTGGACGCATTTTGGAGAATGCAGGGCCTAATTAAGGATATGAAAGCAATTGTGATTTGTTACAAAATAAAATGATGGAATTAGTGGGATGAACACATGCTTTTCTCCTCACTATCACTGAATTATTTGTTGTGCTGTTCATCGAATACCTAACACTGAATGAGAATGATTGAAATAAAGAAGACCAAAATCCACAGGTCAATGCCCAAAGCTGAACTCATCTTGGTTAATTGGAAATCTGACTCAAACCCACTTCATCACCAGGACCATGTACTTTTACCACCATAATATTACCAATACCTCATCCCAGGATTTGGTTGCCTTCAGAGCCTTTTTGAAGACAGTGCTTTCAGGTCTCTGAACTCCATGCATTCATGAACCACATTCCTTAAAACTGGTCAAGCTCTGTCACCTGTCCTAATATTTCCTCACATGGCTCATTATCACATTTTATTTGATAAACCTGCTGTCTCGTCAGTGGGATCATACTAAAGGTACTAAATAATTGCAATCTTTTGTTTGTTGTGTAAGAATATTCTTGAATTAGTGAAGAAATGAAGCAATTAGAGCCAGTCTGGATAAAAATACATGTACAATATGATAAAACAGTCAATTATTCAAAAAGTGTATACCTCAGAAATAATCTAGCACAGTATTCACCCCAGTCCACAAAATCAAGCATAGTATTATTTACTTGTGAGTCAAATCCAAGGGTAAACAGCAAACATATTTTGCACTTTTATATATAAAGTAAATGACGTTGGTAAAAATGATTTTATTTGTTTCCACCTGATTTATTAGTAAGTTTCTACTGATGAAAGACAACTACTGAAAGAGTTTTTGATTACTGGTAATTACAATGTTTTCAGTGTGTTTTTGCTTTGTAAGCCAATGGCAGATATCTCTGGTGACTTTGGTAGTCATTGTGGTGGAGAGAGGCCAGTTGACCTTGTCACATAAAATAAAAGCTATTCAGGGTCATTTTCACACCAAGTGAGAACAAATTAGAGCTAATTCAAGAACAGTGATATTCAAGCTGTTTATAAAGTGTCATGGCTTCCAATGCCAGAGCCAGATGATGATGGAAGCAATTTATGTCTGTCTGATGAATTTGACAATCACTATTATCTACCTCACTAAAACAGTACTATCTTTGGATTCTTGTTGCCTGGATTACTAACTTATGGATTTTATCTTCACTTAAAATATTTGACATGACCAGTTCTGACAAATGAACAGAAGATAGAGCATGAGTGTATGAGAGTGGGACAGTGGTGAGCACTGTGCCGGTAAGTTTCCTTTTCAGCAAACAGGAGTTGGAGCAAGCGTGTGTGAGAGTGGGACAATTTAAGCAAATGAGAGGTACAAGTGGAGCAGCCGTCATGTAAGTGGATCAGAGTTAGAGTGGTGAGTTGAGTCTTTGGCTTGAGAAGCTTCGGCAAGAAGAGGAAGAGACTAAGTTAAGACTCAGCTGATCTGCGCAGGTGCATCTGGATTCCCAAGTGGAGCCTCTGGTGAGTCACCAATGGCAACAGGCCCGATATGGAACACATGTAGGCCTCTGAGTCATGCGAGGTGGCAACTGCCTGGTTTTATCCTGCCACACACTGGTCTGCAAGTTGATGATTCAGACTGATCTTCTTTCGTAATGAAGTGTGGGCAGTCGTCAATGGGAAGGGCTGGGGTGTTGTGACTTTGTTGGTTTGATGAGTGATGTAGTCACCTGCTTCTCGACGTATACTGGCTTTAAGCTGTCTTTCCATTCTGATAGATCATGAAACCTTTAGGCTGCCGTTTGATGACCTGGTAAGGGTCATTGTATGCTTCCTGTAGAGGTCAGCGAATAATATCATATCAAATCAAGATAGATACAGCTTTGAAAGTCGGCTGGCATGTACACTGTTGTCACTGCTTGCTGCCTCTGCCTGAGTAATTGCATTGTTTGCCAGAGATTTAATCAGCAGAATCGTGTGATCTGGCCTTGTAAAGTGTCAGGATGGCGCCATAGACTATTACATCCACTGAACATCCTAGGTCTGCTTTTATTGCCGTATAAATGCTGAGCAGGACCAGTAACACCCATTCGCTCCACTGGGATGCTTCTCCCCCAGCTGTCAACACTGTTTTTAGTTGACGGTGGATATGTTCAATGAGGCCACTTACTTGTGACTGGTAAGTCATTGCCCAAATCTAGTTGATGCCCAAAAGGTTGGTAAGTGCTCGTAAGACCGCCAACTCAAACAATGGTTCCTCGGTCCGTTGTAATCATACCTGGGACACCGAATGCCAGAATTCATTGGCCAATGAAAGCCTGGGCAACTTCATCATGCCATCTTGTAGTCTGAGCTTCACAAGTGAGCAAATAAGTGGATCAACCAGTGGACATGCTCGAGGCAGGAATCTGGAACAGGGAATCTCCAAGTGGGGTTTTGGTGTGTCTGAAGACCTTGGACGCTTGTCATGGCAAGCAGGTCTTCGCCCATAGTCCTTTGTTGCTCTTGATGTGTGGCCAGGTGAAATGTTCAGTAACCAGCTTGATTGCCACTTTCTTTCCCAGATGGGAGAGTTTGCAGAGCACACTGATAAGTTCATGACACATCACGATAGACACAAAGGGCCCATGGTGGATGTGTCATTTCACCTGTGTCACTAATATGAAGTCTTCAAGTTTGAGATCTGTATCGTTTTGTTAGCACTAGATAAGCTCAGGATCAGTGCGTTGTGCACGAGCCATTGCATTAATATTGATTGTTGTAATCATGTGAAGAGCATCCACTTCTAGTCTTGATAGAGCGTCACAAACAGGATTTGTTTTTCCTTGGATGTGCCTAATATCAATGGAGAATTGCAGGACAAAGTTCAAGTGGCAGATTTCCCACAGTGAATGGTTTTGTACACTTGTGTGAGAGGTACGTGCTTGGTGGTCTGTATAAATAGTGAAGGGATGACCTTCCAATAGATCGTAGAAATGCTTGACGGAAAAGAAACTAGTCAGGAGTTCTCATCCGAACATACTGTGCCTCATTTCATAGCTCTGCTGAAAAAAAATGGCAGAGGCTCCAAAATGCCATTGACTTGTGTTACGAGCCCAGAGGACCCCAAAACCCAGCAGCAATTAATATTCACCAAGACAAATGGTTACTTAAACAAAAGTTGCTTTTAATTATCTTTAAACATGAAAACAGGATCAAACTTTATCTTATTACTATTAACTTAACTAACCTAACTTAACCCCCTTCTAATTCTAAGCACACGTGTATGTAATGTGTGCGTAAGTTCAGAAAAGTTTTTTGATTCACAGTCCAATCTCACTTCTCATTCCTCCAAGTTTACTGGTTGCAGGTAATTCTGTGCACAGTACAGGTACACAATCCTTTATCTGGACATCTGAAATCCGGAAAGCTCCAAAATCCGACAACTGGGGAGAGAGACGGCAACGCGAATCAGGCGGGTGAAGGGGGGAGACTGGCAGCGCGAGTTGGGCAATGGTGGGGGGGGGGGGGGGGAGACTGGCTGTGCGAGTTGGGCGATTGGGGGGAGGGAGACCGGCTGCACAAGTCAGGCAAGCGAGAGACCGGCAGTGCGAGTCAGGTGATGGGGGGTGGGGGGAGACCAGCAGCGCGATTTGGGCGGGCGAGGGGGAGACTGGCAGCATGAGTTGGGTGATGGGGGAGAGACAGGCAGCGCGAGTCGGACAATTGGTGGGGGGGGGGGGAACTGGCAGCACAATTCGGGTGGGCTTAAATCTGGCTTTCCGAAATCCGGAAAAATCTGAAATTTGGAACACAGTGTCCCGCCAAGGATTGTGTACCTGTATAAAAATTGAACATTTATGAAGTTCACCAGGCTTTGGTGCCTGAAAGGTAAATGGTTACCGCTCAGGAAAGTTCTTGTCGGTTTTCAGAGGGAGGATTGTTGTTCACTGGACACCTACAACTGATTCCTTTTAATCAGCCAATTCAGTGTCTTGCCGAAGAAACTTGTCCCATCAGGGTTTTCTATATGATAATCTCTTTCCTTCAGATCACCACAGAGTTCCTTTTGTTTCTCTTATTCCAAGTGAAATATTTGGCAGCCAGTCCTCTCCTCTTGTTTGAACCACAAGGACTTTGACCAGGCTGAACTAAGCACTCACAACCCATCTTCCAAATGGGGTTTTCCACAAGCTTGCCAGCTTGTCCTATTCCAGTCTCAGCTGGTGCTGCTGACTGTAAAACTGCAGAACTGATGTCTCTCTGTCTGTCTGTCTCTCTCTCTCACAGAGAAAAGCCGGTTTGACTCCATCTCTGCTTGCAAAAAACCACATGCTTTCTTAGAACAGCAAACGGCACTCCCAGACAGCCTGCGGCTCTGAACCTACTCCTCCGAGTTCTTTCATTTGTTGCTTTTCAAAACAACAATCCATTAGTGAAGTTTCTTGGGCAGCCTTCAAAGTTTTTGCAAAGGCACATGGAGCCGACCTGTCTAGCTTGAGCAGAGATCAGTTTTGAAATGTTTGTATGTGACCTACAATAAAAAATGTTTGTGTGACCTACAATAAAAAAAACCTGCCCCAATTTATTTCCCAAAGTCATATCTATATACTGTCACACTTGTTACTTCAAAACAGCTCCCATAGCATTGATGGTGGCATTTGTGATGAGTGATAGCAAGGCATTGGATTTCTGTGGACAAGCATAGTAGCATCACTGAGAGTTCTCTTCACATTGTTGTAGGCCTCAACCACTTTCTTGGGTAAATACATGGTTTCTTGGAAGTCACTTTGGCTGAACAATTGAGTAGGTTGGTCAGTGGAAAGGAGGGACTCAGCAGAGTTCAGTTGGAAACAGCAATAGAAATTCATCATCCCCAAAAATTGTCATAATTGGGCACACGATCATTTTAAATTTCCTGCATCTTTACCTCTTCTGGCAAGATGCTGTTCTCCATCAACTGACGACTCAAAAAAATGAGTTTCAGAGCATTAAAAATGCATTTGCTTGTGTTTTTTATAATCCCATATTCTTCTGAACACTGCAACAATAACCTGATATGGTTTCTATGCTCCGCTTCTTGATGCATAGAGGAAATAGAGGCTGAAGAGAACATAGTCTATGAATCACTGGAATGATCAGGCTGCATTCCCCATCTGTAGAAAATCAAACATACCGAATGGAGAAATCACACCTGTCTTGGGAATATAAGATAGTTTAACCGGGATTTGGTAAAAGGGGCACACAAGGTAGATCTTTGCGAACACCTGCTTGCCGTGTAGGTTTGCTGAGAAATCCCGCAAGTGCAGGATGCATTATTGATTTGGGATGGTGACGATATTCAGGGTGCGGTAGCTTCCACAAGGCAGCCAATCTCCAGGAGACTTCTTCGGGACTATATGCAGAGGTGAAACCTAGCAACTCCTAGATCATCAGCTACTCCATATGAGTGAAATCAGCTTTTGTGATCTTTAGGCGATCAGGTGGTAGCCTGCGCGCTCGTGCAGAAACTGGATCTGGATGTGGTTGGTCATTGAATGTCTGATTTTGTTATGACCCAGAGAAGGAACTGCTTGAGCAAATCTGGTAATGGGCAGGTGCTAGGGTGGAGGCTGGTTAGGTGAGTGATGGCCGTTGTGGGACACCAAATACAGTTCACCTGTACATGTGTGCGCCAATTTATGAAACGGCAATTCTTTAAATCCACCAGGGAAAAATGTGAAAGAAAATCCGCACCGATGATGGATTTTGAAAAGTTCACAATGGTGAAAATGCACTGAACATATTTTTGGAGGCCAATAATCAAGCGTGATTTACCGCTGGCCAAATATATAATTATCGAATTGTTGGTGTTGACAAGAGCACATCACGAGTTATGGTTATGGTATTCTTGGCAAATGGAAGAAACAACATATATTTCCATGTCTGAATTAATGAGATATTGTTTACCAGAGAGAAGATTGGTGAGAAAAGGGTGGTGGCTGGTTGTCCCCACAGGCAGCAGCTGCCTCTTCTGCCAGGCCTCGTTGTTTCTTGGGTGCTGTTTGTAGAAGGAGGAAGGAGGTTGGCACAACTTGGCAAATGCTTTGTGTGCCACCTCTGCCCTGTCCCTGAAACAGGATTTGAGTTGAATAGGTAACAGGGATCATTTTGCTGGGTCATCAAAGCCTCAACTTGCACAGTCAGTCTGTCTTATCCGGCTTAAAGGTTGTTGCTTTCACCTGCACTGCAGAGGTTGTCTCCATGACAAAATAGGCCTGTTTTGTGTATTTGTCGATGCTGGCCAATTGAAACATGCCTGTTAAATGCGTGGACAAGCAACTCCAAAATGATGGCTTGATTCGAGGGTTGCATTCACTCTAATGGCAGATTTAAGTGTGGCATACGGTGACATTTCATCAGGAGTAAGCTGACGAGCTGCGAGAAAGCCAAACTTCATCCTCAGACTTGTGACACTGAGCGAATGGAACCATGTCTCCAGGATCAAAAACCATGTTTCTATCATCAGCCATTTCTATACTTGCAAAGAAGCATTTGTGTGATATCGAGGACACCAGATATTGGCGTTGCTAAATCTCACCAAGGAATAAAGAGCAAACACTGATAAACTAAGCAAGCCACATTGCGTATTTTGTTTATGAGTTGTGGCTCCATACAGGACTAACGGCTTAAACCCTGCCCCGCATTGCCCATTAGTTACATCCTGCACATGACCACGAAACTGTCGCTGCTCTCAACTGGATGGCCTGCACAGGCACGTCTGGACTCCTGAGTGTTGCCTCCGGTGATTCATCTGCGGTGACAGGTCCCATGAAAAACATGCATAGGCATGATGCCACAACAGAATATTGTGTTCAGTTCTGGTCACCTCAGTTCAGGAACAATGTGGAAGCTGCAGAAAAGGTGGAGAGGAGATTTACCAGGATTGGAGAATGTATTTATGAAGTAAGTTTAACAGAGCCTGTTATAAATGACCTGGACGAAGAATTGGAAGGATGGTCAGTAAGTTTGTAGATGACATGAACATGAGTAGTGTTGTGTATAGTCAGGTGCATCAAAGAAGAGGTACAAGGACTGCCTAAAGAAATCTCTTGGTGCCTGCCACATTGACCACCGCCAGTGGGCTGATATCGCCTCAAACCGTGCATCTTGGCGCCTCACAGTTCGGCGGGCAGCAACCTCCTTTGAAGAAGACCGCAGAGCCCACCTCACTGACAAAAGACAAAGGAGGAAAAACCCAACACCCAACCCCAACCAACCAATTTTCCCCTGCAACCGCTGCAACCGTGTCTGCCTGTCCCGCATCGGACTTGTCAGCCACAAACGAGCCTGCAGCTGACGTGGACATTTACCCACTCCATAAATCTTCGTCCGCGAATCCAAGCCAAAGAAGAAAAGAAGATTGCCATAGGTGACAACAGGACATAGACAGGTTGTAAAGTCAGGTGGAGAAGTAGTAGATGGAGTTCAGTCCAGATTAGTGTGAAGTGATGCATTTTGGAAGGCTGAATTTGAAAGAAGAGTTTATGATTAATAGCAGAATTGTTAAAAGTGTGGAAGAACATAGGGACTTTGAGGTCCATAAATCCATACATCTCTCAAGGTTGCCACGCAGATTGAAGGCTTATGGTATTCTTGCATTCATTAGTAGGAGGGGTATTAAATTTAAGTTGCAGTTCTATAAAACTCTGGTAAGATTACACCTGGAATATTGTGCCCCTGAATACAGGAACGATATGAAAGCTTTAGAGAGGGTGCAGAGAAGATTTATCAGGATTGGAGAATTAATCTTATGAGGCAAGGTTAACACAGCTAGGACATTTATCTTTTGAGCGAAGAAGGATGAAAGATGATAGAGGTCTACAAGGCTATGAGAGGCAAAGATGGGATGGACAGCCAGAAACCTTTACCCAAGGTGTCAGTAGCAAATACCAGAGGAAATCTGTATAAGGTGAGGAGCGGAAAGTTTAAGGGAGATGTCAAGGGGTAGTTTATTTTTATAAATTCACAAAGTGGTGGGTACCTGGAATGCATCGGCAGGGGTGGTGGTGGAGGCTGGTACAATCGGGACATTTAAAAGACTATTAGAAAGGAATATGAATTCAATAAAAATAGAGGTTATGGGTGTGAGTTAGGGAAGGTTTAGATTGTTGAGTAGTTTATTTTGCTCGGCACAACATAGTGAGCCAAAGGGCCTGTACTGGTATGTTCTCTGTTCTAAATGGCCAAGTTATATTGGGAATTAATCATCAATTCACTAAAGACAGCTTTATGATTAGATTCAGACAACAATTTCTTTCTGAAAATTTGCTTTAACAAAAAGTTCAGACCTTGTATTGTCACTAAGGCAACATCTGCCAGCATCTAACATACTGCATTATCTGAAAATAAGCTTTTCCAATTTGCCCTGTAAAACAACCATCAAAGAGACAGTAATTTATTGTTATTAAGGATACAGAAAGCCATAAACCCAACAAGTCTAACAATCCAATGTTAATCCACAGCAACATATTTTCCGGGTCTTAATGCTTTTATCTACTTTGTTTCTTTTGGTTATATTTCTGATGTGTGGGAAACAGATCAACAAACAATATTATGCTTCTTAGAATGTGAAGCCAATCCAGTTATCCTTGGCTTTTAAGGTTTAACACATGCTAGTAAACATTTCAAATTTCCTAAAAGTAGAAATAGATATAAATCAAATTTTCATACCTGTATTGAAGATCACATTTTCACATGAACATTTAAAATGGAACTTAAGATGTACTAAAATGTACTTCCATTTTATCCAAAAACAGAATATAAAGCACAAGAGAACAACTTAACACTTGGAAGATTGCATTTCTAAGTCAGAATCTCTGAAAGAATTAATTTAGAAGACCATTGTTTCAAGGAAGAAACTAGTAGTATTACCTGATCCTCGCATACAATGCCCCTGTGCATCACATGATAAAAATGCACCAGGAAATCAGAGTTTGGCAAGACATCTTGGCGTTTAGTCATAATGTCACAGATCAGCTTGTATGCATGTAGTTTTCCTTCTTTGTATTCATCGGGCAGAGTCGTTGCCTGAAGAAAGTTACAGAAGTATTTTGATACCGATTGTTTCAAATTAATCCGGACAGAATAGGTCATCAGAATTGATAAAGTAAATGTAATGCACCTCCATTTACCTCATGTTTAAACCTATCTAATTTTACTTCTGAAAAAAAGTATCAGATGAAATATTGCAGAACTGAAATATTAATTGTTTCTCACTGCAGGTACCACTTGAATAAATCAATAAAGTGTGACCTTGGTATCATCAATTGTTGACATAAATGCAATTAAAACCTTCCATTAATAAAAGTTGCTTAATTCCATTTCTTTGTCTCAAACTGCTGAAATTATTTTTCACGTCACTTATAAGTAGATTATATTTGGAACCATGAGCTGCTAAAGACTCATTTATTTTTAGCAGTTTATTTTACATTTCAATTTTTTTACATGCATTTTTTTTTAAAAAAAGGAGTTGTACAAGTTTACCTTAAATAACCAGGACATAAACATGCGAAGGGGTGGAATCAAAATTGGAGATTGTGGTGAAACCTGATTATCTAAACTGATACCAAGGTTGTCTCGGATCTGGAAAAAAAAATCAGTTTTATTAATCTTGTTTAAAGGATCAAATGACTCAAGAATAATATATCCAATCAGTCACTTCTAATTAATAACATGATATTTGCACAGTATTGCAGGAACGTAATGATTCCTGGTTGAAATTTGAATTTAAATTTTAATACAAATTCTCATTAAAACATGAAAGAGACACCCGAAAGGTTTGTTGCCTCCCAGGTGCCAGGATCAGGGATATCTCAGATTGGGTCCATGGCATTGTGAAATGTGAGGGTGAGCAGCCAGAAGTCATGGTACATATAGGTTGCAATGCAAAGGTAAGAAAAGGGACGAGGTCTTGAAGAGACAATACAGGGAGCTAGGTAGGAAGCTGAAAGACAGGACCTCAAGGGTAGTAATCTCAGGATTGTTGCCTGTGCGCACCCGTGATGCTATAATGTCCCGTGTAAAAACACTTTACAAATGAAGTTTTTTTATTTTATACTTGATATTAATCATAGGTTTCTATTACTGACAACAGTAAACATAAAGACAAATAATTGATGCTGAAACAATTGCATTTTAAAGTAGATAAAACCATACAAGGAAAGTTTGTGTGTGCATTAGCCAAACATTTTGAAAAAGATTGTATATTTGTAATAGGATTGTGAGAAAAATGTGTATTTGCTTAATAATTTACAAATGACTTCAAGCCTCAGAGCAAAGTGAAGCAATTTTTGGCAGGTGGCAGTGTTGGTGTAAACAGACTTTAAAATAGAAACAGAACAGAAATAAATAAATACTCATGGAGTTGAAGTTGCTTTCTCCACACAAGCTGTCTGAGCTGCTAAGTAATTCCAATATTTTCTGTCATTATTATTCTACAGTAATAAATTCACCTTTCATTATTTTGAAAGCAAATTCTAAGCTATAAAGCCAAAAATGCAAGATTTGAAAACTGAATAACAGATTACAATGTAGTTATGGAATCAAATGCTTTAACCCAACTTATTGATGCCAACCAATGTGTTTATCTAAGCTAGTCCCATTTACCACCCCCCCACCCCCCCCCCCCCCCAATCCATCCAAACCTTTCCTAACCATGCGGCTGTCCAAATGGCTTTTAAACATTGTAATTGAAACCACCTCTACCATTTCCTCTATCATAGTTCCACAGACCCACCAACTTCTGCAAAAAAGAATCGTCTCTCAAGTTCAATTTAAATCCTTCCCCTATCACCTTAAGTCTATGCCCTGTGGTTTTAGACTCCTCTATGCTAGGGGAAGGCCATAACCATTCACCTTATTCACTGGCATCACTAGGAGGGTGCCAGGGTGCAAACTGGGTGATACTATCAGAGTGGTAACACCAAAATGACTGTTCATAAAATTTTTGTGCAGTGTTTCAGCAGAAATGTATTATTTTTATAAAAATATCCTTATAGTTAGTTGTAACAACAAAAACATTTTTCATAAGACCAGATTACATGCATCAATACACCTAGAGATAAAACTCCATGCTAATTTACTTTTTCAACTTTCTAATGCGCTCCAATTGGAGCTGTAATTATGACCCAATTACAATGATTCTCCAAATCATGTGGTTTCGCCTGCACGTGTTACAAGCACATGCTGTTGTTTTTGTTGCTGCTGTGTGTATGATGTTGTAATTTAAAAGAATGTTGTTTTTGGACAAGGATGTGCAAGGTAAGTAGAGGACCTTCAAAGTTGAGAAGACAGAATTTGTATGTTCCTGTCAGGATCAAAGGCAAGGTTAGCTGGCATAGGGAACCTTAGCTTTTGAGGGATATTGAGGATGTCGTTTGGAAGAAGGGAGGTGTATAGCAGGTATAGGCAACATAGAACAAATGAGGAGTATACAAAATGCAAGAAAAAACTCAAGAAAGAAATTAGGAAGGCAAAAAGAAAACATGATGTTGCTTTGGCAGACAATGTGAAGGAAAATCCTAAGGGTTTCTACAGGTATATTAAAACAAAGGGATAGTAAGGGACAAAATTGGTCCCCTTGAAAATCAGAGTGGTTGGCTTTGTATGGAGTCAAAAGTGATGGGGGGGAGATCATAAATGTTATTTTTCTCCATTAGTATTCACTCAGGAAATGGGCACATAGTTGTAGGAAGCAAGGAAAACAAGGAATCTACACAGATTAAATAGGAGGAAGTGCTTATTGTCTTAAAACAAACAAGGGTCGATAAATCCTCAGGGCCTAACAAGATATTTCCTTGGACCTTGAAGGAGGCTAGTGTAGAAATTACAGGGGCTCTGGCAGAAATATTTAAAATGTCCTTGGCCACAGGTGAGGTGCTAGAGGATTGGAGGGTAACTCACGTTGTTCTGTTATTTAAAAAAGGCTCCAAAAGTAACCCTGGAAATTATAGGCCGGTGTGCCAGAGGTCAGTTGTAAGTAAATTATTAGGTGTCCTAAGAGATTAGATATACAAATTATTTGGATAGCCAAAAACCAATTAGGGATAGTCAACATGGCTTTGTTCATGGTAGGTCATGTTTAACCAATTTTAGTTTTTTGAAGAGGTTAGAAAAAAAAGTTGATAACGCAAAGACTGTGGATGTTGTCTATATGGACTTTATTAAGGCTATTGACATGGTCCCACAAGGGACGTTAGTCACGAAGATTCAAATGCCAGCTATTCATAAAGTAGTAAACTGAATTTGGCAATGGCTGGATGGGAGAAATCAGAGAGTAGTGGTGGATGATTGCTTCTCAGACTGGATGCTTGTGACTAGTGGTGTACCTGAAGGATCAGTAATGGGACTATTGTGGATAAGAAAATTTGCAGATGACAGTAAGTTTGGAGGAGTTGCAGACAGCAAAGAAGGTTTTCAAAGCTTTCCGAGGGATCTGGATCAGCTGGAAAAGTGGGCTGAAAAATGGCAGATGGAATTTAATGCAGACAAGTGTGAGGCATTGCATTTTGGAAGGACCATCCAAGAAAGGACATACACGGTAAATGGTAGGGCACTACGGAGTGCAGTAGAACAGAGGGACCTGCAAATACTGATACATAATTCCCTGAAAATGGCATCACAAGTAGATAGGGTTATAAAGAGAGTTTATGGCATGCTGACCTTCATAAATCAAAGTATTGAGTATAGGAGTTGGGTTGACATTGGTGAGGCCACATTTTGAATACGGTGTGCAGTTTTGGCATAGCATATCTAGGGGACTCGCCCAATATTGAACTCCCAAGCCTGACATCTAACTCCTAAGCTCGCTACTAGCCCCAACTGTTCCCCGTACTCCCATCTAACTCTTGAACCTGTCCGCCTCAGCCTTGCTGTCTCTGATCCCTACCTAGCCCGTATTTTAGATCAGTAAAAGATTAGATCTACTGATAATATTTTAAAAATTAAAGTTCTGATAAATTACAATGAAATGTGTAAAATTTACAAGGACGTGTCGGGCAGCATAGTTGCCGTAATGGTTAGCGTCAGCAATCGGGATCGGGGTTTGAATCCCGTGCTGTCTGTAAAGAGTTGGTACATTCTCCCCATCTAGATTAAATTAAATACACAAGGAGTAGTGACAAGTATTTTTAAAATGTACTTCAACAAATAAAGTATGTTTATTCATATATAAATGTGCGGAGTCCAATAACCTGGGTTGGGAAGGCATGTTGGCTGTTAATCGAGAAAAGAACAGCTCCTATCAGGAAATCACCAATATTCTTAATTGGTACAGGACTAATGATAGGAAAAAACTTTTTAAAACAAATTGGGTTGAATAATGCCAGTGGGCATTTGAGCATGGGAAATAGAAGATGACACAGGGAACAGTCTTTTAAACAGCGTTTTCTGTATTGTTGATCAGACTGCAAGCAGAGGCTTGGACATAGAGAAATCCCTTGAATGCCCTACAGGTGGTCCAGCTCACACATTTACCCCAATTTAAGGTGTTCTCCTTAACAAGACAATTGCATTTCAAAGCCCTCTCTTTTTTGGTCCTAATTGAAGTGATGGACAAGTATTAATAACGTCAAGCTGTAAAAAAAAATAGCCAATGGCAATTGCCTGCACTATAGTGGCAAGCAGATAAACAGAATTGCAACGTTGTTCAGGGAAGTTTTCGCTCCTTATAAAAGGAAATTTTATTCCTTTTAGCAATTTTGGCTGACATAAAGAGAAACTACGCCCAATACACACACGACCGATCTTCAGACCTAGCCCAATTGTGCGTGGAAATCGCCCAACTGGCAACTTTATTTGCAGATTTTTTTTAAATGAGGGGGCACTATTTTACCTAGAGATGCCATTGAGTTTTGGTCACCTAACTACAGGAACAATATCAATAAGACAGAAAGAGTGCAGAGAATATTTACTAGGATGCTGCCTGGACTTAAAGGGAATCGTTGAACAGGTTAGGACTTTATTTCCTGGAGTGTAAAAGAATGGGGGGGCAGATTTGATAGAGGTATTTAAAATTATGAGGGAGATGGACAGAGTAAATGCAGATGGGCTTTTTCCACTCAGGTTAGGTGAGATACAAACCAGAGGAACATGGGTTAAGAGTGAAAGGAGAAACATTTATGAGGAACATGAGGGAAAACTGCTTCACACAGAGAGTGGTGGGAGTATGGAATGAACTGCCAGTTGAGGTGCTGAATGTGGGCTCAATTGTAAAATTTAAGAAGAATTTGATCAGGTACATGGATAGGAGAGGTATGGAGGGTTCTGGACTGGGTGCAGGTCAGTGGGACAAGGCAAAAAAAAGTTAGGCAAGGGACCTGATTCTGTGCAGTAGTGTTCTATGGTCTCACTAAAGTTGTACACATCATGTCAGACTTTACTCCACAGAATGAAAGTTACGCTTTAATTAAAAAAAAATTAGACATGACCCAGTATAGGCCCTTCTGGCCTACAAACACATGCTCCTCAAATACTCCAATTAACCTACAACTCTTTTTGAAGGGTGGGAGAAGACAAAAGCACCTCGAGGAAGCCCATGCAGACACAGGGAGAATGTAGTCAGTGCCAAATTCAAACCCAGGTTTCACCAAATGAACATGTGGGTTGTTCGGTCATCTCTCATGTTCCCCCATATGAAGGGCTCAAGCCCGAAGCGTTGGTGATGTATCTTTACCTTTGCTACATAAAGGCACTGTTTGACCTGCTGAGTTTTTCCAGCATTGTGTTTTTACTCCCTCACTATCTCTCCCTATTCCTCAATATCTCTTTCTTCCACAACAGGTCACTAGTTCAGTGAACTCCAAGGAACTTGGGGCTCTCCACTCCGAGTTATTGATGTGGCATAGAGGGTGGTTGCTCCTAGTCACCCTGAAGTCCACGATCATTTTCTTTATCTTGTCCACGATGAGATTCAGGTTGTTACTCTCGCATCATATCACAAGATTTTTCACCTCTTCTCTGTAGTGCAACTTGTTGTTGCTGATGAGACCAACTACAGTTGTGTCATCTGCAAACTTGATGACACTATTTTAGCCGGTTCTGGCGATGCAGTTGTGGGTCAGTAGAGTTAACAGGAGTGGGCTGAGCATACAGCCTTGAGGTGTGCCAGTGGTCAGCATGATGGTGTTTGACGATCTGTGACTGACCCAAACTCTGGTCTTTCTGTTAGTAAGTCCAGAATCCAGTTACAATGAGGGGTGTTAAGTTGCAGAAAGGGGTGTTAAGTCCCAGCGAGGACAACTTCTGGTGATTGTATTAAACGCCGAGCTGAAGTCGATGTACATCAGTCTGGCCTGAATCGATGTTCTCCACATGGGTCAAAGCGGAGTGGAGGGACAAGATTATAGCATCATAGGTGGAAGGGTTCCACCTGAAGGTGAACTGAAATGGGTCCAGTGTCTCTGTGCTGTCTGCTTTGATGTGTTCCATCAACATAGGCTCAAAACATTTCATAATGGTGGAGGTCAGTGCCACAGGACGGCAGTCATTGAGGCCTGTTATTACACCCCCTTGGATACCAGGATGACGGTGACTGTCTTGAAACCTGCGTAAACAATGGACTGCTGCAGTAAGGTGTTAAGATGCCCATGAAGACCTGTGTCAATTGGTCTGCGCTGTCCTTCAGAACCTGACAAGGTATGTTGTCTGGTCCCGCTGCCTTGTGTGGATTCACCTTGGATAGGGTTCTCCTCATCTTGGCCGGGCTATGTAGAAGGCCCATTCATCAAGGGGATATGGAGTTTTCTTCAGTGCCTTCCTGTTCATCTCATCAAACCATGCATAGACGATTTTAATGTAAATGGGCAAAAAGGTAGTACGAGTGTGGTGGGCCAAAGGGTCTGTTACTGTGCTGTATGCCTCCATGATATTCAGAAACTGTTCACAGTATTTTACAGCAGTTGACAAGCACAAGTCAACACGACTTTCTGATAATAGAATGCTTGACACTAATTTGGATTTCAGACTCTACCTCATTAGACACCTGTTGAGTCATTGGGATCTGTCAGCTTGTCAGGCTTTCTGCATTGGAAGTAGTGAGGAGGGAGTGCAGGCATTAATGCTGGACAGTAGCCAGGATCAAATTTGATTCTATCCCACAGCATGGCTGAAATAACCACATGAAAAGTCACTCTCCAGATGAGGACAGAAATATGAAATGATTCCTTGATTTATTTGAATAATCTATCTGGATCCAATTGAACTAAGTAATCTATCATCCACAACTGAATGTTACTATAATTGCTACATACAGGGTTACCAGGGTGCACAATTTCTCCCACTCTAGAAGTCAAACAACTAAATGCAAGGACATAATGAAAATGATCTTTTTAAACAAACTTTTAACTGAGCTACAGACAACACGGGATTTTTGAAGAAATGGTCATTTATAAAAATGAAGGAAGACAAAAAGTGGTAAATTTCAGGGTTACTACATTTTAAAAAAACTTTTGTTAACCATACGGTGTTGGGGGTAGCAAGCCATTCAGTTAATACAGGTCAGATGCATGAGTAGTATAGTGGTTTGTTAATTATAGATGTCCAATAGTTATGTACAATTTGGGCATTTCAATCTTTAGTTTGCTATTTAGTCTTCATCAACTTTCCTGGTAAACTCAAAAAATTAAGATTGGATAGGTACAACCTTCCATGTACAAAACTATATTGAACTTCCCTAATCTATCTATCCGAGTACTTGTATATCCACTCCCTGAAAAATTCTTCCAGTAATTTATCCACTACTGATGTCAGAGTCACTGGCCTATAATTTTCCAGATTATTTTTAGAACCTTTCTTAAATAACAAACTCAGGCCATCTCACCAGTGGTCAAGGAGGTCTTAAATACCTCTTCTTGGGACCCTGCAATTTCTGTACTAGCTCTCTCAAAGGCAGAGTGCATATTATGTCAGGCCCTAGGGATTTATCCACCTTTATTTGCCACAAAATACCAAGCATCTCCTCCTCTATAATCTATATGGAAACCATGAACTGCTCTTTTACCTCACTTCCATGGACTTTATCCATCTCCCAAGTAAATACAGCTGCACAAAATTCAATTTAAGATTTCCCCCATCTTTTTTGGCCTCTTGCACAGTTGATCACTCCTATCTTCAAGAAGATCAATTTTGTCCTTTGCTACCCCTTTGCTCTTAATTTATCTATAGAGGTTCTTGGGATTTTCCTCACCTTGTCTGTCAGCGTAACCGCATGCCTTTCTTTGGCCCTCCTGATTACTCTCTTCAATGTTTTCTTGCATTTCTTGTACTCAAGTACCTCATTTGTTCCTTGCTGCTTTTACCTGCAATGCACTTCAATCGTCTTCTTAACCAGAATCTCTCAAAAACTAACATTCCCGATGCCTATTAGTCTTGCCTTTAATCCTGACATTAACATACAAACACCATACTCTCAAACTTTCCTCTTTGAATGCCTCCTTCTTATCCAGCACACCTTTGTCAGAAAACAACCGGTCCTAACCCACACTTACCAGGACCCTTTTTGATATCATCAAAATTGGCCTTTCCCCAATTTAGAATCTCAACCCAAGGACCAGACCTCTCCCTTTTCATAATTATTTTGACACTAATGGCATTATGATCATTAGATCCAAAGTGCTCCCTCACGCACATTTCTGTCACTTGCCCTGCCTTGAACCTTAATAGGAGTTCCACTATTGCACATTCTTTAATGAAATCCTCTATTCCTGAGCACATTTGACAAACTATAACCTATCCAACCTTTTTACAGTATGGAAATCGAATCAATATATAGAAAGTTAGAATTATCTACCATCACAATCTGTGTTTCTTGCAACTCTCTTCTACATCTCTGCAAATATGCTCCTCCAATTCACACTGACTATTGGATAGTCTATAATAAATATCCAATGAATATGGTGTTTCTCATTCTTCAGTTCCACTCATACTGCCACAGTCTGTCCTGTCTGAGCATTTGTCGTGACATTTTTACTGACTTGCAACGTCACTCCTCCTCCTTTCATCCTTTCTCCTTGTTCATGTCTGAACCAATGGTACCTTGGCACATTGAGCCACCAATTCTGCTTCCTTTGATTTTTTTCTCCAACAATGCATTTTTTTATGGTCTAGACTTCTCTTTCAATATATGATTTGCTATTGAATTTGCCACACTAACTTGAGCTTCCTTACCAATTCCACCACTTGTAAGTTTTTCAACTGCATGCCTTTTTCGTTGCAAGACCACATTCTGTTTCCTTTGCAATTCTGTTTGCACTTGCAATGACTGTAAAGAAAATATTCAAAACATACAAGAGCAAGTCTAACTTGCAGCAGTTACATTTTAAAAACTCTGGGAGGGCAAGATTTGGCATCATGCTTCTTTAAAAATAAAATTTCAAACAATGGAAATGAATCCCAACATTATAGATGTTAACATAACACTTTGGTTAAGTTAATTGGCCACTATAAATTGCTGCCCAAATGTAGGTGAATGGAAAAATTTGGGGGAGTTGACAGGAATAATGTACTTGATGGTCAGTGAATTAGATGAACAGATGAGCCTGTTTATGCGGTGCCTCACCATGTTTCTACAATAAAATGTTTAATAAAAGCAAGCTGCTTAGGGATAATTAGTAGAATGAGCTTGTCAAGAATATTATTAAACTTAGATAATTGGGATTGATAGTTAGAAGTTTTCAAATTGTGCTTGGTTGAAGGTTAAGGATATAATTTTCATAACAGCCTACATGTCAGATTCCAGAAATGACAGGACTATAAATATACAAACACTGTAAATGCATTTCTTGAAAAACAAATAATATTTCATAAAGTACCTTAGCTAATTTGTGCCACAGTTCATTTAAATATCTAAATACCATGGCATGGATTTTAGGGCAGCGTATGCAATTCACATCCCCCAAAATGCCCAAAATTCTTCTCCATAGCACTGCAGCTGCATCAGCATGCCAACCAGTGAGGTTTCCTCCGGCAATGATACTGCATTCATCGGCAAGATATTCACCACTCTCTGTAGATGAAAACAAGCCTTGATCAGAATATAGATCATGCTCGTCCAATTCTTTGTCCAGATATTCTGCAGTTCTGACAAAACAATCATGCACTTATTCAGTTCAACATGAATATTTGAAACTAAATTAATTGAGAGGAATTCAAGTACAACTCCTGGTAATAGATATTTTTCATGTTATTAATCACCGAAGTCACACATCTCTCCCTTTCAAATATATTTTAACTCCAAATCTTCAAAAATATAGAATATATTATGTATGTAGACACAAATGTGAAAAGATATTGCCTCTTTTCTGAGACTTCCATCACCATACTCAAAGTTCAAAGAAATAATCAATTTTGAAATTTGGTCCAGAGAAATCATGACTAAAGTGTTCCATGGCAACATTTCAACAACTGAATGACCTCAGTGTGCCAACACAGACATGCACTGAAACAAAACAACTGCTGATCCTGGAAATAAAAAAAATATATCAAATGCTGGAAACACTTAGCAGGTAAGGCAGCATTGGCTGGGGGGGGGGGGGAAACAGTTCATATTTCAGGTCAAGGGACCGACTGGAAATGTTTGGAAACAATATGTGTAGCAGGGAGAGATGGGGTGAACAGAGAGAATATGTGTGATGGGGAAGATCAAAGGTGTCAAGGTGACTATTACTTTAACAAATAGAAGCTTAAAAAAATGAAACAGATTGGCGCAAAAAGGAAATTGGCATAGCCAGAGAGAGGAATTGCCTGAAATTAATATATTCAATAATAACTTCCAAAGAAAATGGAGACGAGGGCCTGTGCCTTCAGTTTATGTTGGGGATCATATGTGAAATGCAGGGGGCTGAATACAGAGGAGAAAAAGTGGGAGTTCGACAGATAACTGAAATGTCAGAAAGCTGGAACTCCTTGCTGACTGAAGAGGAGTCTTCTCTCCACCCTCTCAGCTATGAAACATGCCTATCTTCTCACATTTGAAGTTCTGAAGCAGGGGTCTTGACCCAAAATATAAACTATTTCTCCTCCCATACACATTTTTAAGATTTGCTTCTCAAGTCAATTTTTAATACAATGTATATTACAAAAATTATGATGCTGCATCTAGCATAAGCAAGCAGGCAACATGGTTTGAGATACATATTATGAATTAATTTTCATTACAGCTATTTAGTTTCACTAATGGATTTTTCAAAAGCTCTAGGACTGGGGAAGTAACATTTGTGATTTATTCTATTTTGATGATAACCTACACAACGAGCTTGCCTTTCAAATTTAATTTTTTTTAGGTGAGGGAAAAAAAAGTTGAATCTACAATATTTTCTGATCAATTTCTAAAGATATTCCAATTTCAAAAACTCAATTGCATATCTAATTTTAATTGTTTTATTTTGAATAATTTTGGGGCAGACAAAGCAGCAAAATCCTCAAAGAACACGTGAACACTCTCCACTACACTGCCATGTCAGTATAGACATATTGTAGATTTTTCTTGGCAAGAGAGCCAATGTATTAGGTAACACTTGCATAATCTATAAATAATACCTTAATCTAAACAAATCTCACCAGAATACAGTTTTGTTTTGACATTGACTTTCACAGTGTCAAAATTAATGAAACAAATAAAACTACTATTCCAGTTACCAAAATCCAGATGATCATTTCAAACTCCCTGCATTTCACATATGATCCCCAACATAAACTGTAGGCAAAGGCCCTCGTCTCCATTTTCTTTGATGTATTTCAGTTGACATCTCCAGTACATTTAAATTCTAAGCCCAACAAATTCCAAACTTAGCTAAGTCTTATGTTACCACTTTATTTCAATGGGGTACCACTTGATATTGCTTCATCCACTTCCTTCAGCAACTATTTCCAGTCTTGCTCATTCATTTCAAAATCTTTGCTTTTAGAATTTATTGTCATTAATATGTCATAAAATTTGACGTTTTGAGGCAAAATTACCATGCAAGTATTGCAATAAAATCACATTTAAATAAATTAGTGCAAAAATAAGAGAAAGGTCATGTCTGATGGCAGAGGGAAAGAAGCTGTCCTTGTGCCACTCAGTGTTCATCTTCAGACTCCTGTACCTCCTTCCTGATGGTAGCAGTGTGAAGAGGGCATGACCTTGGGGGTGAGGGTCCTAGAGAATAGAAGTTGCTCTCTTAAGATAACACCTTGTCAATGTCCTGCAATGGAATGGAAAATGATGGCACTTGCTGATTTCATGACTCCCTGTAGTTTTTTTCTTGTCCCATGCATTGGCACCACCATACCACACAGTGATGCAGCCAGTCAGAAGGGTGTCCACAGTACTCCTGTAGAAACTTGCAAAAGTCTTTGATGATATACCAAATCTCCTAAAACTCTCCACAAAGTATAGCTGCTGGAGAGCCTTCTTCGTGATTGCATCGACATGGAGTTCCCAGGATAGAGCTTCAGAGATATTGACACCCAGGAAGTTATAGATAGTAAACCCTTTCCACTCTCGATGAGGATTAGTTCTTGTTCTCCTAATTTCCCCCTCTTGAAGTACACAACTGTGGTGAAAACACTAGTTTATATATTTGCCATATGTAAATGTCATGACCTTTCCTGCTTGACCCTGCTCTCACTGGCTGGCTCGTGACTCCTCCCCCTTTTTTCCCCATAAAGTCTGCCCCAGTTCAAGTCTGGGTCAGTGTGAGTGACCAACGCAGGAATGCTGTCCATCTCTTGTTAATAAAAGCCTTCAGTCTTGGCAACTTCAGTCTTTGTGTAATTAATTGTGCTTCAATTTTATTTACAAGACTTTTTTTTTAAACATGGACAAGTACATGAAGTTGGATCGCCTGGAAATCAACCCGAGAGAAACCAAGAGAGCCAACAAGTTTTTCACTCTGGCATCGCTGCTTTGAAAAGTTCCTCACAGCCTCTGCAGCTATCCAGGACAAGAACAAACTCCATCAGCTGTACTCATACATCAGGCACCGGGTCTACTGGATGGTCCGGGGTTGCCAGACATACAGAGCTGCAATGGACACCCTGAAGGATCAGAATAAAGTTCAGGTGATTGAGGTCTATGCGTGGCATGTACTCCACTCACGCAGGCAGCAACTGGGGGAAACACAATGACTTTGTCAGAGCTCTGTAGGAACTCATGAGGGACTGCAACTGTCAGGTTGTGAGTGGAGAATAGTACATACAGCTACTGATCAGAGATGTCTGTGCAATAGGCGTCCACTCCAACTATATGAGGTAGAGGCTACTCGAACAGAGACAATTGAGCCTACCTCAGACCATTGAAGTGGTGAACACTCTCTCGAGGTAGCCATCCAAAACGCTGAATTGTTCGCCAGAGAACATGCAGTCACCTCGTGGGGAACATGGGGGCTGCCATCTTGGGAGGCGGCATCGCAAACTTTCTCCCACTCTGAACTGACCACTACTGCTGTTAGCGGATACCCGACATGCTACTTCTGTGGGCAAGCTAAGCACCCGAGGAAAAGGTGCTCAACTGCAGGAAGAAATGGCACTTCACAAAGGTCTAAGTCAAAACCAATCCCAAGTTCCAGTAGCATCGCGTGCAAGTGGGGACAGCTATCTTCGATGCCGTCACTTCCGCCAACCTGGGAAAACCACGCACGCACTCCAAGGAGACCGATGCCCATGATAATGTTACTTCCGCCTCCTTCCACTTCTCTTCTGACGAACTATGACGGGGCCGTGTGCGTGCCATGGGGCCCACCATCTTGGGGACCATCTCTTGTAAATAAAAGCCTTCAGTCTCAGCAACTTCAGTCTTTGTGTAATTGATCGTGCTTCACTAACGTTGAGTGCAAGGTGGTTGTTGTGGCACCACTCAACTAGCTGATCTATCTCCTTGTAAACTTCCTCATTGCTGTCTGTGATTCTGCCCACGACAGTATTGCATCAACAAATTTGTAGATGGTATTTCAATTGTGTCTAGCCACAAAGTCATGGGTGCAAAGAGGGTAAAGCAGTGAGCATCCTTGAGGTGCACCGGTGTTGATAGTCAGTGAGGAGGAGATGTCTCCGATTCATATTGGCTGTGGTCTTCCAATTAGGAAGTCAAGGAACTAGTTGCAGAAAAGTGTATAGTTGCCCAAGTTTTGGAGCTTGTTGACCAGCTCTGGGGGTATGATGTTGAAAGTTGTGCTGCAGTCGATGAAGAATAGCCTGATATATGTGTTACTAATGTATGTGATCCAGAGCTTAGTGGAGAGCTAGTGATATTACTGTGGAGCAATTGTGATGGTAGGCAAATTGCAGTGGATCCATATCTTTACTTAATTCTGGCTATGACCAACCTCTCAAAGCATTTTATCACAGTAGATGTGAGTGCTACTGGGCAATAGTCATTGAGGCGGCTCACACTGCTCTACTGGGGTACTGGGATAATTGATGCCCTTTTGAAGCACATGGAACCTCTGACTTTCCCTTACAAAACATCTTATTCATGATGGTTTCCCTAGCTCTATTTTATCTCAGTTATAATTTTATTCCTAAAACTTTTCATCTTTCTATTTATTCTGCACATTCAGAATCTTCCTCAAATTATGGCTGCACATTATCGAACCATTAATTTGGCAACATAGCAAACTTGTCGAATTGCCATTCCAATGAAATCTCCTTCCCCAAATATTTCAAATCTTTGGAACATTCAGCAACATTAAACTTGCAGGCTATGTCCAACTACTACAGACATGAGCACGCAACATTATTCACCGTCTGCCTTTTCAGTCAGAAGGCAGTGCTACTTTGCTTCTGAATGAAGTAGAAAATTTTAACAAAATGCTCACTTAAACAGCTTAGGGGGAGAAAAAAATTCTCTTCATTACTACCTACTATTAATGGATATCAAACTCTTCTCCAAATTCTTACAAATAAGATAATGTCAAGCCAAAGATTGTTTTGTTGTTTTCAATTTGATCTGATCCTGGACGTCATTGGTAGTAGAGTTTTTGATATGTTCTGTACTGTCCCTCAAATCTCTAAAGTAGAGGAGGAGCAGCTACTTCAGCAGTAACTTTTGCTTCACTGAATAATTTTTATCCTCAGAGCTCATTTCCTCTGAGTTAACACTAGACTTTATTCGAGTGCAAGTTCTGATTGCTATTCAAGTGCGTTCTGATTGCTATTTTAGGTCAAACTACCAGAGAGCATCCATTAATCGTCTTCAGTTTAGAAATATGAACTCACAACCCTGGTTGGTTAATTTTTAATTTTAATACAGATTCACCTCAGTTAAATCCTAGTGTTTTAATAAAATGTTACACATTTGCCTGCCCGCTAACAGTAAAATGATAATTCTATTATTCTCTAATTCGCATTACTGCAGGGAAACAACAATGCTATTTGCACAAAACATTTGAACTATATTAGGCAACTCAATACACAAATGTCCCTCAACCAAGTGATTAAAAAAGAAAAGGCGTAGAAATAATTAAAGTACCCAGATCATCAGGAATTTGTAGTTTCTCATCCAAGAGTGTGGGTGAATCCTTAGGCCCAGGTTGTATGGAGTAAACTGAAGAAATGCTGGGAAGTTGTGGCTCTGCAGAAGTTAGAAATGTTGTACCCGACCCTAAGGAAAAGAAAAATGTATATCATTTTATCTAAATCAATGTAAGAAATGAAAATAAAATCTTGAAAAAAGCAAATACATTGATAAAAACTTAAAATTGTTTGATCACCTCCAAGATAATTTCCTATATCAACTAGGATTCACACATTTAAAAAACATTAATTCAATGAGAGGACAACTCAAAAAGTCTGTCTCCATGGATGCTGCCTGTCCTATTGAGTATTTCCAGCACATCAGAATTCCAACCTGAGCATTTTTTTTTAAAAATCAACAATAATCACATTTGAATGCAACAACAAACTCTGGAATAAACACACAAGTACAGTGATGAATGAATTGAAGTTGTGTGTTGGTTTCTACAAAAAATTTTTGAAGTGAATTATTTTTATTGGAAAGTGCTTGGTTATCAACTTTAAAATTAAAAATAGTAATTTGAAACAAAGGGATCAGGAGAATGTCAAATTGTTATGGGCACAGAACAATGATATTTTTTCTCAAAATTGTGGTTAAGTGTTCTATATAACACAAGTGCAACACCACCACATCCAATTTCTTCCGCCAAGGTAGAAAGGTTGCCCAGACACCACTAGAATGACTAACCCATTGATTACGAAGAGCAAAAGCACTGTCGAAGATAGCCAACAGCAATAAATAAACAAACGTAAGAATGGCATGCAAGCCGGAAAGCACATCAAATCTGGAAAATCTCAGAATTTGACTTGTCCCAAGTCAAAAATTAATTTTATACATTTGTATTTAAAAAATTCATAATTCGTGTAAGGATTTAATGCATCATCACAATACGACTATAATCCCACTCATGGTGAAAGATGTGTTATGGAGCTAGAGGACCCCAAAACCCAGCAGCAGTAGAAATTCACTAAGACAAATGGTTACTTAAACGAAAGTTACTTTTAATCATCTTTAAACATGAAAACAGGATCAAACTTTAACTTATTACTATTAACTTAACAACCTAACTTAACCCCTTTCTAATTCTAAGCGCACGTGTATGCAATGTGTGTATTAGGTCAGAAAAGTTATTTAATTCACAGTTCACTCTCACTTCTCACTCCTCCGGTATCAGGCAATTCTTATGCTGTGCACAGAATTTAACAGTTATGAATTTCGCCAGGCTTTGGTGCTTGAAAGGTATTTAGTTACCACTCAGGAAGGTTCTTGTCAGTTTTCAGAGAGAGATTTGTTGCTCATCGGACACAAACTGATTCCTTCCAATCAGCCACTTCAGTGTCCTGCCAAAGAAACTTGCCCCATCAGGGTTGTCCAGATAACCTCTTTCTTTCAGATCACCACGAGTTCCTTTTCTGTTTCTCTTATTACAAGTGAAACATTATACAGCCATCACCTCTTGTATGGACCACAAGGGCTTTGACCAGGCTGAACCAAGAACTCACAACCAGTCTTCAACATGCCAGCTTGTCCTGTTCCAGTCCCAGCTGCTGCTGCTGAACTGAATTCTCTCTCACACACACACACACACACACACACACACAGAGAAAAACCACATGACCTTCTTAGAACAGCCAACTACACTCGGACAGACTGTGGCTCTCGACCTAATCTTCTGAGTTTGTTCATCTGTTGCTTTCCAAAACAATAATCTATTACTCCACAGCATGTCCAATTAACACCTACTTGTGAAGTCTTATAGGCATTCTTCAAAGTTTTTGCAAAGGCACTCGGAGCTTGACTGTCTGGCTTGAGCCGAGCTCTGGCATTTTAAATGAGATCTGTGTTGAAGTGCTTGTATCTATGTGTGACCTACACTAAAAAACCTGCCACAATTTTATCTCCTTTAAAACATATCTATATACAATATAAAATAAAACAATCTGTCACAGATGTTATAAATTTCACATTTTCAGACTTGGAACAGAGAAATGAGGGTTGACCTTGAAGAAATATAGCTTTTTATCATCTTTTATTATTTTCAATATCTAAAACATAACATCAAATTAAACTATAACCTGTGTGGTCACAGATTTAAACAAAGCCAAAGGTACATTTAGCACTGATGTCAGGAAACTTTGAATAATCTTTCCAGTAGTGTAATCGATTGTAACCTATTGTAAGGTTCATACACTCATAGTAACAGTGCTTTTTTTTTAAAAAACAGACAATAATCTAAAAATTTCTAATACACTTATTGACTTGAAAAATACTCAGATTCAAAATGCTCAATAATTACTATTAAAAACACAAAGTAAAATATTGTGTCATAAATCATTGTTTACTGCAATAATCATCACACATCTCTACATTCAAGAACTCATCCCTAAGACTTGAATGAATATGAAACAGGTGTCACCGACTTCATCAAGACCTGCTTGTTCCTCAACCAGAAACAAAGGATACGCAACCTGCTGAGGGCTAGATCAAGGGCGTTTAAAGCCATGGATCCAGATCTCTACAAGAAGCCCAGGTACTGACTGTAGAAGGCCACCTCTGAAACAAATGCCAATTCCAGAGGAAGATAGAGACAGAGACAAATGCACACCAGCCATGGCAGGGAGTGCAGGCCTTTACAGCCTACAATGTGAGGGTGAACATCATAAATGACTGTGATGCTTCATTACCCAATGAGCTGAACACCTTCTTTGCCCACTTTGAGAAGGAGAACCCAACATTGCCTATGAGAAACCCTGCAAAGGCTGAGGACTGTGATCAGCAGTCTCTGAAGCTGATGTCAGAACATTATTCAAAAGGATGAACCCTCGCAAGGCATCAGGCCCTGATGGCGTACCTGGCAGGGTACGAAAATCTATGCCTGCCAACCAACTAGCCAGAGTGTTCACAGACACACATTGCTGCAGTCAGAGGTTCCCACCTGCTTCAAAAGGGCATCAATCATCCCAGTTCCCAACAAGAGTAGGGTGAGCTGCCTCAACAACCATCACCCAGTAGCGCCAACATCTACTATGAAGAAATTCTTTGAGAGGTTGGTCATGGCCAGAATTAACACATACCTAAACAAAGGACTGGACCCAATGGAATTCGCCTGTTGTCACAATCTTTTCACAGCAAATGCACCATCACTGGCTCTCCACTCAGCTCTGGATCACCATGAAAACAGAAACTCATACACACAGCTGCTCTTCATATAGCTCAGTCTTCAAAACCATTATTTCCTCACTGCTGGTCAAGAAGCTCCAAACCCTGGGCCTTTGTACCCTCTCCTGCAACTGGATCCTTGACTTCCTCATCAGAAGACCACAGTCAGTACAAATTGGAAACAATGTCTCCTCACTGACCATCAATATAAGCACACCTCAATTATGTTTTATTGGCCCACAGCTCTACTCACTATACACCCATGACTGTGTGGCCAGGCACAATTCCAATGCTATTTACAAATTTGCCGATGACACCACAGTTGTCGACAGAATCGCAAATGGCAATGAGGAAGAGTTCATGAGGGAGAGACATCAGCTCATTGAGTGATGTCACACCAACAACCTTTCACTCAATGTTAGCAAAACTCAGGAGATGTTTGTGAACTTCAGGAGGAAGTCAGGAGAACACGATCCAGTCCTCATCGAGGGCTTAGTAGTGGAGAGGGTCAACAACTTCAAACTTCTGGGTGTCAACATCTCAGAGGATCTGTCCTGGAGCCTCCATGTTGACGCGATCACGAAGAAGGCTCGCCAGAGGCTATAGTTTGTGAGGTGTCTGAGAAGATTCAGTATGCCACCGAAAACTCTCAAAAACTTCTGCCAGGTGTACTATGGAGAGCATTCTGGCTGGTTGCATCTCTGTCGGGTATGGAGGTGCCAACGCTCAAGACAAAAAAAATTCCAAAGGGTAGTTATCTTGACCTGTGACATCTACAAGAATGGTATCTTTAGAAATCTTTAGCTATCCTCAAGGATCCACATCGCCAGGCCATGCCCTCTTCACTCTGTTACCATAGAGTAAAAGGTACAGAAGCACAAGGACGAGCACTCAGTGCACAAGGACGGCTTCTTCCCCTTTGCCATCAGATTTCTGAATCATCAATGAACCAAAGACACTTTGACTGTTTTTGCACTATTTTTGTAAGGTGGTTTACATGAATGTTTGCATTGTGATGAAGCCACAAAACAAATTTCATGACTTGTTCATGAGAGTAAATTGTAATTCAATCTCCAGATTAATAGAAACAAAACAGAAACAATTTTATATCAAGTATATAAATGTACATTGATTCTAGATTAAAAACAATTCCATCATTTTTTTGTTGGTTAACGACAAGAGTGAAATTGATTACAATAATCAGAATAAATAGAAAATCTACTGGAAAAGTTGTACTGCTCAACTTTGAATATACACTTTCATATCTTACTCACTAATCCATTCCACTATTACTAATGAAATTCTATTTTTCATTCATATTTTGGAGAACTTTCAGAACAATGCATGATCCTCAATGCAGCTTTCAAACTATTAAGTGAATGACTTTCAAAAGTCATAGAGAAAGGCCAAAAGGAAAGTTCTATAGTATAACAAAGGGTGTTAATGTAATAAAACATTAGGTACTTAAGATTTTGCACATTCAAGAAGAAATAGATTTAGAATTAAAAAAGAATATTCCCAAGAGATCCTTGGAAGATTATGATTGAAATGATCAACATTGAAAATATGTCTTTGGTGTAATAATTTTCCATAACATATTAACTTTCGGAAATCTGCATAAACTTTAGGGAGTCTTTAATACTTGTTTTAGTCACTTTAATTTTTTTAAATTTAGACTTACAGCATGGTAACAAGGCATGTTACACCCAATTAACCTACAATCCCAGTCTATTTCAAATGGTGGAAGGAAACCAAAGCCCCCAGGGAAAACCCATGCAGACACAGAAACTCCTCACAGACAGTGCAGGATTCAAACCCCAGTCTCGATCACTGGCACTGCAAAGGCGTTGCATAAACTGCTATGCCAACTGAGCCGCCCCAAGTTTGCTCATTGTTTTGTCAACTTTACTGTCTTCCATTGTTTTAAAGGACCCATATTATTCTTGACTCCCTTTCTTTTCTAACAAACTTTGTGTTAACCCTGCCATATCATCTAAGAATTTTTATAAAATATAATGGGTTGGAACAAATTATCTATGATGGAACAACTGATTTGAAAAATGTAAAAAAGCTATGTATAGGAGCAAAGCATTTATGATAAATAAGGAGATAGTAGAACAAATTTATGATTTAAAATTTAACAAGTTTATGGTTTGTATAAAGCTGGGAGAATGATGCCTCATTTACAAAAATGGAGACCCAAAGATTTGCATGAAGAGGTGGTGATGCTTGATGAGATTTGTTCTTGTACAGAATTAAGAGGTCTTCAACAAAATGTTGTCAGAATGTGAAAAAAGTATAGAATAACATTTAATGACTCTGTGAGGGTTCGTTAAGAAAGTGAGATTTCCAAATATTTATTTAATGCTACGTTGAAAAGCTATTTCTATTCAAGGATTTAAATAGTAAAGAACTGAACATAATCAAGATGATAGAAGGACACTTTTTACGAAGAATTGAGATTACACTGCACATTAGGGGTGGTCTGGTTGACACAGGGGGTCAGCACAATGCCACGGCAGCACCAGCAATTGGGACCAGGGTTTGAATCTCGCGCTGCCTGTAATGAGTTTGTACATGCTCCATGTGTCTACATGGGTTTCCTCCCACCATTCGAAGCATACCGGGGTTGTAGGTTAATTGGGCGGCACAGGCTCGTGGGGCGAAATGGCCTGTTACCGTGCTGTATGTAAAAAAAAAATTAATGTCAAGGGAGTTGAAGAGATAATTTGCTTCAATTTTCCAATGTCTGAAGATGGTAAGCCATATAAATGGTAAAAAAAATTAATTGAATGTAAGAGAAATGGAAAGGGATAGAGGTGAAAACAGCTGAGCCAAATGTTTTCATTTTGTAAAATATTGAAAAAAATAGTTAAGGATGACAATATTTTAAGAAAGATTTTGATTCCAAAATGCCAAATGGCTACAAATTAATTGGAAAATTAAATGGAAAAATGATTGCACAATTTTTTTTCCCATTCTCAGTCTCACACACACTAAAATTTCACTTTTTTTGCACTAATATAACCGTGAATGTTTTTTTTTTTATGTTTACTATCACTTTTGTACACAATGTAATATATTGTAAAAGAGTTATTTTCCCCACAAGAAATATTTGTTTGGCTGCAGCAAGAAAGAATTTTGGTGCATATGTCATATTTGTGTGTATGACAATAAACCCACGATCATTCATTTGCATTTTATTAGAGGATCTATTTCATCAAACAGTGATACCAATCATAAGTTGAAGGAACACAAGATTTTGGTTTGATAAGATTCATTCTGCCAACATTTTACTACTTTTTAAAAATATATGTGATAACTTATTTAATTAAACACTTTACCATTTCTCCAAATATGGCTAATTAGTTTTTCAATTAGTTGATTCAAGTCCATCTCCATGTTCTTTCTAAAACAAAAATTAAGGGTGCTGGTGACTGATTGCCCTTGAATGATTCAGTACACATCCAAACTCAATGGAGCACTGGAAATCAATTTTCCTGTGATTCCTCAGGATCCTCGGATCTATCCAAGTGCACCACGGAACTTTTTACCTCATTTACACGGTGAGCTAAAATCACATCCTCAACCTCTCCTTCAGAAAACAATGATTAACATGGTTTTGTAACAACTGCATGAAACAATATTTCACAGAAATAACTCAAAAAGGTGGCACCATTCTAACAATTTCTATAAAAGATACAAATGTTGAAAAGACCACAAGAGGGAGTCTGCCAATGCAAAAGAAAGAACGTGAGCAATGGAATTAAAACACAAAAATGCTGGGAAAAACTCAGCTGGTCCCAGTGTCCATATGAAGCAAAGAATGTTTGGGACAAGGACACTTTTTTCCTATATTTGTCCCTGTGTTCCAGTTTTAAATTCACTTGTGATTATAGTGCACATTCCAGATTTTATTCAAAGTTATTTGTATACATTTGGGTTTGACAATGTAGAAATTACAGCACCATTTAAACAGTTCCCTCATTTCAGGGCACCATAATGCTTGGGAGGAAGCAATGGTGTGTATATTAAAGTAGTCATGTTCGGCACTTTGTTGCATATCCCTTGCAAGCAATGACTGTTTGGAGTTTGAATGCATCACCAGGTGCTGTATCTTCTCTGGTGACGTTCTTCCAGGCCTCTACTAAAACCGTCTTCAGTTCCTGCTTTGTTTTTGGGGGGGGATTGTCCCCTTAAGTTTACTTTTTTTTAGTATTTTATTTTTGATTTTCAAAGAGTCATACAAATCCAAACAAACACAATCCTTCAACAACAGTATATAACATACAAAGTCTATTTTTTCACCTACCCCTCTCCTCTTCTTCCCATACCCTAATATAGCAAAGAAAAGATTATATAAATTAAACAAATACAAAGAAAAAAAAATTGGTAAAGTCACAAACCCTTAGGGGAACTTAAGAAAAACCCAAAGAAACCTAAAATAAAAAAAATATTAGGAACAAAATACAAGAGCACGTCATCTGCGTTATGGCCCACTTCATTGATCTCAATCATTTCACTACTGGCACAGATTGTTGCATTTTCTTTATTCAGAAGGGATACAATTTTATCTGCAAAGTTTATTCTTTAGCATATGGAAGGCATGCTCAATTGGCCATTCAAGAATTTTCCAGTTTTTAGCTTTGAAAAACTCTTACTGCTTTAACAATATGTTTGGAACCATTGTCTTGCTGGGATGAAGCGTTGTTCAATGAGTTTGGAGGCACTTGCTCGAACCTGGGCAGATGAGATTTTCTATACACCTTAGAATTCATTTTGCAACTGCTATCAGCAGTTACATCATACATGAAGGTAAGTGTGCCAGTAGCTGTGGAAACCATACATGGCTAGCTACAATACCCCCACTACCATGTTTCACAGAGATGAGGTGGTGTTTTGGATCTTGGGCAGTCCCTTTATGCCTCCACACTTTATTATTGCTGTCACTGTGATACAGGTTCATCTTGATCTCATCTGCCCACAAGACCTTTTTCCAGAATTCTTCAGGCTCCTTTAAATACTTTTTGGCAAACTGTAATCTAGACATCCTGTTTCTGTGGCTAACTAATGGTCTGCATCTTGCAGTAAAGCCTCTGTATTTCTGTTCATGAAGACTTTTATGGATAGTAGTCATCGACACATCCACACCTGAAGAATGTATCTGATCTGTCGGACATATGTTTGGGATTTTTCTTCATTATGATGAGAATTCTTCTGTCCTCAGCAGTGGAGGGCTTCCTTGGCCCACCAGTCCCTTTGCGATTATTTGAGCTCACCAGCATGCCTTTTCTTAGTGATGTTACAAATAGTTGATTTTTGGTAATCCTAAGGTTTGGGTAATATCTCTTAGTGTTTGATCCTTGTTTTTCAGATCCATAATGGCTCCTTTGACTTTCATTGGCACAACTCTGGTCCTCGTTGAAAAATGGCAACTACAGATTCAAAAGGTGATCAAAAGCTTAGAAACAAGCCTGGCTCCCTTATACCTGCACCAGTGAAGCAATTAAACATATGTCAGTACTCACAAACACCTGTGAAGCCATGTGTCCCAAACATTATGGTGCCCTGAAATGAGAGGACTTGTGTATAAAAAATGCTGTAATTTCTACATGGTCAAACCTAAATGTTAACAAATAACCTTGCATTAAATCTGGAAGCTGCCTTGTGAATTGTTTGATTACAAATGTAAAATGGTGGATCACAAGAGGAAATAAAGGACAGAAGTGTTTTTGTCCCAAACACTATGTATAAACTGCTGTAATTTCGACATGGCATCATAGATGTTATAATCCCTCCAGAACACCTCATTATTCTCACTTTATCGTTTAAAATTGTTCCGATCATTGACCAAAGTAGCCTAATGCTTTTCCGATGACCAATGGCTTTTCACCTCTTTCTGATCACTTTATTATTTCCACTTTATTTTCCATCATGATTGTTTTCCTTTTATTTGATGAATTACCAGCACTTGCGTCGGATTTACACTTTGGAGGCATGATTACAAGGGTATAAGAGAAAAATTTTCGCCAAATACAAAGTTACACACTCAACACAGTGTTAACGCCAACATGATCCAACTTTAAATGGCGGATGGCATACTCCTTCCTCAAGCCAACGAACCACTGAAGCTGCATGTAGTCAGCTTGTAAGTACAAGTTGTCCATAAGTAAGACGTTCTTCACCCGGGGTCTTACTGTATATTTGATTATTATGCGCTGGGTGTCTCTGTGAGTGTGCGTGCGCACTATGGCCTGGAGAAAAGTTATTTAGGCTGATTGCAGATGTACAGTCAGATGATCATAAACAAACTTCATTTGAAGGAGATAACCAAGTATAATACAGTATATCTAAGGTTTGTTCCAAAACGATGCAGGACTGTCAGTTGCAAGGAGGATACAAAGAGGGTGCAAGGGGATAAAGAGAGATTTAATAAGCAGTCAAGGGTGCGGCAGATGGAACACAATGCAGAAAGACACAAGATCATTCACTTTTTGAATGGTAAAATTTCCCAAGGAATTGTGTTTAGATGGACCTTGGCTTCATCTACATTAAAACACTTCAGTTAATGTGAAAGTACACCGAGTAACTATGAAAGCAAAAGGGAGGTTAACCTTTATTGCAAGTGAAAAAGAAACAATCTTCTAGAGGAAGAGTGGGTTGAGCAGCATCAGTATGAGAAATCAAACTGTCGCTGTTTTAGGTTGGAATCTTTCATCAAGACTGAGAGTGGGAAGATAGCCAGTACAATGAGGACAGAGTAGGACAGACACCACCATGGGTGAAGGATAACAGACAGATGGGGAGAGTGAGCGACGAGTTGGGAGACAGAGGCAGCAGATTGCTATCCCTTTGTAGATGCCATAGAAATGGATAGCAAGGCAAGTGAAAAAATAAATGGGTCAGGTGGAGAAAGATGAGTCATGCACGGCATGGTTGGATAGGGAATAAGTGGAAACAAAAGCTAGCAGTCCAGGAATCAGATGTAAAGAAGGTGATAATAATGATAAAATGGAAACTATCAGGGAGACATGAAGGACAGATAGGGAACCAAAGGGGGAAAGGAGATATTAAGGTAAAGGATGGAACCAGAAGGGGGAGAGGTCTGGGTCTGGGTGTATGTGGCAAAGAGGTGAAAAATAGGTCAGGGAGCAGAAGGGGAAAGAACAGAAGAAGCTTGGAAAAAGAGAGAAGGGGCTCATTATCTGAAATTGAATAACTCAATGTTCAAATGTTTATTACAAGTAGTTCAAAACATTAAAGATGCTTACTGACAAAAGGATCTTTTAAGACAGAATCTGGAATGTTGTGCACAGGACTCGCTATACATATGACAGAGGAAGCACCAAATAGATGACCAGACTAATATCTAGAGATATCAAACATTCAGGTGTACACTCCAGAGTTTAAAAGAACAAGAGGTAATTTTAATAAAATCCCAATCCCATCATCGAACTTGATGCAGGGATTTTTTTTTTCCTGGCTGGGATGCCTAGAATCAGATGTCAAAGTCTTAAACTAAGGAGTCATCATTTGTGATGAAAAAATTTCTTCAGTGTTTAGAATATTTGGAATTTTCTTCTCAAGGAAGCTATGGAAGCTCAGTTAGCTCAAAGTTCAAGATAGAGACTGATTATTGTTTGAATCATGGAAGAAAATGGCACAGATGCAATCGATCTTAGGGAATGGTGGAGGAGGCCTGCTTTAATTTTTTTTGTAATTGTTCTCACAAAGATGCTGAATCAAGCATTGGGCTAAGAGGCAGTATAGATGGCACTTTCTTTATTCTAATATATCCTAATTTCAGAGCATGAGCTGTGATATCCCAAATTTAGATCTCTTTAATCCAATAAATCAAACTCCGTGGCTGTTATTTTATATAGTTTTAATTCATTGATAAAACTGGTAAACATTTTGCATTACTTCGCATTAAGACTTTCATAACGATGAATAACAAAGCATTTACTGTATAATGATAAAGATATTTAAAGAGATACTTGCTTAAAGAGATACAAAAGCTTTTAAAGAGATACACAAGTTCAAAGAAAAATTTCTCATGCTCATGCTTCCTTCACATCTTGTAGAATGAAAGGCAAGCCATTAGCCTGGGCAGATATTATGACCTATTACATCATAGTCACTATTGTAACACTACAAACAATAGTTCTCTAAAAGAGACAGGCACAAAATTAACTTAGAATCAAAAACACAAGGTTTTAACCCTTATTGGTAGCATCATTGTCAGGAGACAATGTATTTTGTTACAAGATTAGAATATCAGTGAGAATGAATGGGTAAGAAAGATATCTGACATTAGAAACAAGAAGTTAGATCTGAGTGATTCTGAAGTGCTATCTGCATTAGGTACGCGAGAGATTAGTTATTTTGGTCCACTCCTTTGTGTGAAACACTGTAATCAATTTCTATCTGCACATTAAATACACCCAATTTCACTTTGTAACACAATGGAAAGGCTGCATCCTGACACACCAATTTTACAACTTCATCGCCAATTTTCTTCTAAGGACTGACCTGAATCTCAGTCTGAATGAGATAATTCACACCTAATTAAACTTTTAAATAAATGGTGTTCATTGAATTTGAGTCCCAACAGGACATTGTGGAATTTAGAGAAAAAAAATCTGGAATTAAAGCAAGGAACCTGGCATACATAAAGTTGTAAAAATCAATATGGTCCACAAAAATCTGCCATCCTACCCAGTCTGGCTTATAAACAACTCCCTTATGGTTCGCACTTTACTGCCTCTTCATTCAAAGGCATTCAGAGATGGACAATATATGTTCCTAATTTTTGTGACGTCACCTACTGTTAATGAGCTCTGATCCAAGCACCCTTCAATAAAAGTCAGGAGAAAGAAAAGAAACTATATGGATTATATTTAAAGCAAAATTTAATTGAAATTGTCTCAACACATCACAGCAATCTTGAAAATGCTAACTCAGTTCATATCCTGCACTGCTATTATAAGTAACAAGATAGGATGCTAGCGCTCACTTTATGCACTCTAGAAATATGAAAAATTTCTCTTCAAATCATTATTAAATTGTTTCTTTTATCAAGTTCAAGTATATTTCACATCTGATTATACCAGTAGAACCTGACAAAACAGCATTCTTTGGTCCACAGTGCAAAACAATGCAAACACATACAGATAACACACAGATGACAAGTACAGTACATGTATACATATTTAAAATAAATATTACTAATAAATAGTGAAACCTCAGAGAGTTGTTTTTGGGAAACAGCTGCTCCTCACCCTGTTGGTTCTGGTTCTAATAATTCTGTATCTCTTTCACGACGGTAGTAGCTGGAAGATGCTGCATATGGGGTGGAAGGGGTCCTCACTGACTGATTTGACAAGCCTTGTTTAAAAAAAATGATCCTGGTAAATAACTAATGTTGGGGGGGGGGTAGGGAGCAGGGGAAAGGGAGACCCTAGTGATCCTCTTGCTTTTATGGTCCTGTGTATTCACCTCCAATCCAATCCTCTAGAGAAATTCTACCACACTTTGATGCAACAAGCCAGGACACTCCCGATAGAGCTCCTGTAGAACATTGATAGAATGGTGACCGGTAGCTTTCCCCGCCTCAGTCTTCTAAGGAAGTGTAGTCACTGTTGTGTCTTCCTGACAAGTGAGGAGACATTATGTGTGCAGAATTGGTCACTTCTGAAGTGAAGTCTGAGTAACTTGGTGCTATCTACACTACTACCGAGCTATAAATGTGTAGTGGAAGGTAATTGTCTCTGGTCTTCCTGAAATCTACAAGCATCTTGTCCACGTTGAGACTCAGGTTGTTATTTTTGCACCACTTCACAAGAGTTTTCACCTCTTCTCTGCAGTGTGACTTATCGTTCTTGCTGAGGCCATCTACTGTTGTGTCATTTGGAAACTTGACTCAGTTGGACCTGGATCTGGTGTTGCAGTCATGGGTCAGTCATGCAAACAGCAACAGGCTGATCACAAAGCCCTGTGGTGCTCAACGCTCAGCATGATGGTGCTTGATGTTCTGCTGCCAACCCAGACAAACTCTGCTCTTTCAGTTAGGCAATGCAGAATCCAGTAACAGAGAGGAGTTCCAGTGAGGACAGCTTCTCCACCAGCCTCTGGTGTACAATTGTATTAAACGCCAAGCTGAAGTCAATGAACAGCAGCCTAATGTATGAGGTGTCGATCTCCAAGTGGGTCAGAACAGAGTGGAGGGACAAGGCTGTAGCATCGTCACTGGAACAGTTCCACCTGTAAGCTAATTGAAATGGGTTCACTTTCTCTGGGAGGTGCATTTTGAAACATTCCATCACTAAACGTTCAAAGCATTTCATAATGGTGGAGGTCAGTGCCACTGGACGGTAGTTTCTAATGTTGTCATTTTCTTCAATTTATACCAATTATATTTTGTGCAAGGAATCTTCACACCACTCATACAATTAGCACTCCTTGCTCACTATTCACAATTATCTTTCATGCCAAATTCGTGAACATTTTTGAACTTTCCTATAAGGTCCAACTGCAACTGCTACAGTCAATTATTAATTACCACTCTTTCTTTTTATCATTGTAAATATGTTGGTTTTCTGAGGATCTTGTCTTCATCCCTGGACTCCAAAACTGCAAACAATATTGTCTGATATAATACAACATGCAGATGCACCGTATTTCTTCAATATACAAAAAGCACAAGTGATTAAATGCACCAAAAAGGATTTAATCTGATTAAACCATTAATTCCGCCCTTTATAACTCCTACCTGTAAGAACAGTAGCCTTGGAAAAATTCACCTTGTGCCCACTGTTAGCTTCATCTGCATCAATAGCAACATCCACTCCACCAATCTCTGATCCTTCATCAAATGTCTTCCATTGAGTTAACGAAATCTCCATTTCATTGAAATTATTAAAACCATTGGATGTTTCACTAGTAATACTCTCACCTAAATGTTAAGATTAAAAAAAGATGTTTTCACAATGTATATGCTCCAGAGTCACAAATTTTTTTATAATTAAAAAAAAGTTACTTCAAATATTTCATAGTTGGCACTTCATACTGGAAAACCTATGGCTTATCAAGGAATTTGAACCAAAAATTGTTCTAAACATTTATACTTCTAAAGGTTTTATACTATTCCCTAGCACAGAATTCATGTGCTGATCCACAATTAGAAAGATATAAGAATTTGGAAACAAATCACATACTTCCATCAAAAGTGCAAAGAAACTTCAAATAATATTTTGAAAAAAAAGCTCGATACCCAGTGGCTTCATTAATGTCATGGTTCACTCAACCATAGTTCTTTATTGTCCTTAAAGAAGTTTAGTCTGCCAACATCACTATACCAATTAACTTTGATTTCTACATCCTCTCTAGCTGTGACTGCTGCCATATAAGCAGTATTAAATTGTCACAGCTCTCTGGTCATCTGCATAATGAAAAACAATCCTGTTTTGCACTGTAAGAAATATAGGATAGTTTTGATCCCAGTGATCCATACTAAAAATGCAGGAAGCAGATAACAATTTTAAATAAAAATGCCAGATTTGGGGATCTAGTGGATAATGGGTGTATAGGATTGATGTTACAAAATGATGCAAAGTAGTTAAAACAAAGGGGGGGGGGAGGGAATAGTCAACAGCGCAGGCATCATCTGGAAAGAAAGGAACACGAGTGAAGTGATGATGTCATTGATCTAAAAAGTCCATTGATACTGCCTTACCCAAGGACTTCCAGTGCATTTCCATTTCGTTTCCAGCATCGAGATTTTTTTTTTAAACTTAATTTTCAAAGAAACAGCCGCGGACATATTTGAGCTTCAAGCTCTCCATATGAAAAAAAAACATATTCCTATCTTCATTGCTTAGATTGAACATCAGATCCGAGTGACCTGATCATGTCAAGCAGAAAGTATTGAAAGTGGTTCACTCACACAAAAAAACCTCTTGCAAATGCTTTTGTAAACTCCTGTGTCCTGTTTTAGAGTTGGAAAGAAGTTATCATAAAAGATATTCAAATGTCAGTGTGATTGATCTGAAAATGTTCATGAAAACAAATTCTCTATGGTTGGAAAGTAATCACAGTTGAAGATCCTCCTGAGTTCTGGCAAAATAAAATCTTCAAAATCATGATTTAAGACCAATGAACCAAAACATTATTGTTCTCAAGACTCACTTTTAGCTCTTAATTTGCATCTTTCTTGAGATATCTGAAGTTCATATGGATCATTTTCAAGGTCACCAGGGCTATTGCTTCTACAAATCATAATCTGCAACAAAAAATAAACAAGTACACTTTTTTACTATTCTTAAGATACCCAGAACAAATCTTAGCATTTGTTTGACACTCATGTCAATGCACAGTATGCTCACTATATCTTCAACAAAAGTTATTTACTTGAACATTCACTTGGGAATGCCAAGTTTCTGAAGATTGACATGGGAGGTAGCAAGATTGCAATTTTTTAAAAAATAATGAAACAAAAATGTAAACAACAAGACACAATGAAGACTGGAGATGCTGAAATCTGAAGCCAAACGCAACCTGCTGGGAGAACTCAGCAAGTCAAGCAGCATCAGAAAAGGTTGATTTTCTGAACCACACGTCTTGATCAAATCCATTCTTTTTTCTCCCACTGATGCTTGCTTGACCTGCTGAGTTCTCCCAGCAGGTTGCGATTAAGCTTTAAACAATAGAAGCTTCTTTCACCAAAAAAGCAACAGCAATAATTTTAACTCTTTCTTCTGGAATAATCTTTCTTTTTCTTGAAGAAGTGGGATTCTTATATCAAAACATGTTCCCAGGATTCCCCAACCAACTGCTTTGGCTCCATCACAGTGTGGTACAGTTGCTGCAGATAAATGGAGGTTAATTGAGGATTACCGGAGTTTCCCTCCCATCGACAGGATCCACTGGGATCGTTGTGAGAAGAGGGCGTGCAAAAACATTGAGGACCCCTTCCAGCCCGCTCACAGCATCTTTCAGCTGCTCCCATTGGGAATGGAATACAGGAGTATCAGAACTGGCAACACCAAGCTGAGGATCAGCTACTTCCCACAGGCAAGAATGGTGGCCAACCAAAGAAACTGCTCACACTAACCATCATACTCTCATATGTACAAAACAATATTTATTTATGTATTTGTATAGATGAAATACTTGTCCTGCATATGTATTGCTTGTCTGTATGTGTGTTTGCATGTTTTGCACAGAAGACCAGAGAACACTATTTTATCAGGCTGTCCTTGTACCATCAGGTGACTACAAACTAGACTTGATTTTGAAGAAAGGTGGTTGATATTATTCAAGTAAAAATTGGAGGAAACACTGGTTTTTAGATACAGCCTGTTTTTGTGATTTCCTGCCATAATTTAAGTCAGTCTACTAGTATATTGGCCACTAAGTGATCTATTTTGGTCAGTCCAAGCATGTCAGGACATGCATGCAGTGCAGATGCTAAGCAAATGTTGTCTTAGACTTAGGCATGCTCAGTTAGGATAAATGTAGACAAGCTACAAAAGCAGCTTACATATACAGACGTTGATATAGATTGAACACATGTTGATGCACATGCAAAATGTCTTGTCAATGCCAGAACAGCTGATACATTCTGTTACATTTGTGGCAAGTATGCACTTAAGATTCAAAGATGCAACATGACTGCACTCATTAAGAAAGCCTATGAGCCCTACTTTGTAAAATTGGTAACCAAAAAAAAATCCTGGGTTCCCTACATTTGTTGTGCAACATGTGCAGTTAACCTGAGAGCTTGGCTCAGCATCATTAAGCAATTACATTAACATTTATTGAATTTAATATGTTTAATGTTTCTACAACTTCCTACGTGATACAGCAAATCTGAAATTACCTTTATGTTCAGTTTGAAGTTATCTTTCATAATCCCCAATTTCTTTTCAGGAAGCAAACCTTTTGAAAAGGTTTTTTGGCCAGTGTAATGGGAGTGTCAAAACATATAATGCACAACTTATTTTATAATGCATATAACCAGAATAGCTTTTGCAACAGTCGTTATTTTGAAAAATAAGCACAGGAGCTGCTTAAGGAAAGCATTCTGATACTCATTTGCAGCAGTCCTTTTCGTAACCTTTCTACGACTATAAACTATTCCTGTAATAATGATCTGACTGTGATTACAACTACCTGTGCCAAAATTCTGCAATTAATTAGGCCATTCCAAATATTACCCATATCTTTTTAAAGGTGGGGGCAGGAAGCAGAAGGGAATTAAATGATGCAGTAAATGAACTCCATTGCAAAATAAATTAAAATGCCATTAAAAGTTTTGCACCTAGCACATGTTGATGAACATATGTCAAAACAATAAGCATCTAGAAAAATTGAGAAAAAAGCATCAACTCAAGTTACCATCTGTCAATGCTTAATGGTTGTTAAATAGATTTTGTTTTTTTTAAAGTAGCTGCCAATTTGTACAAGTTCAATGGGAAAAAAAGATTCCCAAGCCCATTGTTCATAATCACCTCTTAACACTCATCATTTACATTCCAAAACATTTTAAAAAAAGCTTTAAAATCTAGTAAAGCAAGTGATGGGACATTTCCAGTTGCTGAAAGCCTTCCAGAGGCTGGTTCTGATTCATCCACCTTACTTCTCCTGGGCCCTATTACTACTCAGGGCCTCAATGCTAGTCTGTGGAATTATCTGAGCAAAAGCACCGATGGAGTGTTCAGGCTTGAAACATCCACCATTTATTTCTCTCGCAGCATGACCTGCTGAGTTCTTCTAGCAGATCGTGTATGGTTTTAAATATCAGAAGTTCCTTTATCAAAAATCTTTTCAAACTTTAGACTTTCCGATTCCAATTGACGTTTTGAATGTAAAGAGATACTCTCATTTGCAAAAGACATTTTTTTTTCCCTCCTCGTTTCTCAAAATCAATTGCATTCTGAAATCATGTGTTTCAGCCACAAGAAAATAGGAGAAGAGAAGGCCACCAGGCCCCTCAAGCCTGCCCTGCCATTCAATATGATCGTGGCTGATCTATACGGGTCTGAACTCCTCTTTGGTGCCAGATCCCCATCTTCAATATTTTAAATGATCAAGGCTCCACCATCATCTGATTCCAGATATTCACTGCTGTGAGAAAATACATTTTTGTACACCTCAAGTTTTAAAAGGACTGGTTCCTTATTTTGCATCCATATCCTATTCCAGGCAACACTCCTGCTAATGAAAATACCCAACATCTCCTTTAAGAATTTATGTTTGAACAAGTCCACCCCTCATTTTCCTAAACTGAAGGGAACACAGAACTAAACTGCTTAGCCTCTCTTGATAGGAAAACCTTCTCATTCATTATAGTGTGCAATTTTGGTCTCCTAATCTGAGTAAAGACATTCTTGCTATTGTGTGGGCGCAGCGTAGATTCACCAGAATGATTCCCAAAGAAGGACTGAATAGGCACAGTTGTTGAATAGACTCTGGAATTTAGAAAAATGAAAAGGGATCTCATTGAGACATGCAATATTCTGGCAGTACTAGACAGGTTAGATACAGGAAGAATGTTCCTGATACTGGAGAAGTCCTGAACAAGGAGTCACAATGTAAGGATAAAGGGGAAGACATTTAGTACTAAGATAAGAAGAAACTTATTCATTTGGAAAGTTGTGAACTTAGAGTTCCATGCCACAGAAAGTTGTTGAGGCCAGCTTATTAGAATTGGAGATTGGATATGTATCTTATAGCTAAAGGGATCAAAGGGTATAGAGATTGTAGGAATAAGGTACTGAAGTCACATGATCAGCCATGAACATAGTGAATGGTACTGTAGTTTCCGAGGCCTGAATGGACTTCTCCCACATCTATTTTCTATGATACCAGAAATTATCCTGGTGAATCTACTGCTTCTGTAGCTAAAATTCCAATGGCCGGCATGATTGATTCATGCATGGCACCAGCGACCTGGGTTCAAATCAGACATTGTCTGTCAGGAATTTGTACATTCACCCTGTGTCTGTGTGGGTTTTTCCAGGTACTCTGGTGTTTGCCCACAATCCCCAAAACATCTGGGGAATGCAGATTAATTGGGGTATTTGGGTGACATTGGCTCATGAATGGGAATGTCCTGTTACCGTGCTTTATGACTAATTACAAAAAAATTAATACAATATTCCTTTTAGGTCAGGGGACCAAGCAGGGCAAAATTTGGCCTTCCCAATGCCCTGTGCAACTGTAACAAACTTCCCTCTTCTTAAACTCCAATCCCTTCAGTGAATGTCATTTGCATACTTGTTGGACATGCCTGTTGACTTTTTATGCTTTACGTATGAGAATATTTGCAGTTTCAAAGTGGCAATGGTGTGTGGATTTAAGATATTTGGCTACTGGGAGGTCTTTCCTGTTGCTCAATGAGACGATCTTACAGTAGGCGTCCAATCTCCCTGATGTTGAGGAGGCCACATTGGGGGCACTGGATATAGTAAATGACCCCTGCAGATTCACAAGTAAAGAATTGCTTCACTTGGAATGACTGTATTGGGTCTCAAATAGTTGTGAGGGAGGAGGTGTGGTGCAAGTGCAGCACTTCTTGTGGTCAGAGCATTAGGTACCAAAGGGAGATTGGTAGGAAGGGATGAATGGATGAAAGAATCACAAATTCCTACTGAAAGTGGAGTAAAGGAGGGGAGGGGAATATGCGTCTGGTGGTGGAATCCCATTGTAGATGTGCAGGAAATGGAGGCTGGTGGTGTGGTAAGGACAAGGGGAACCCTGTCCTTGTGTCTGGGGGGGCAGTAAGGGGCCAGGGCAGATGTGTGGGAAAAGGACTTTGATTAATCTCTGCCAACACTCTTCACTTTCTTGATCTCTCTAGTCTCCATTTCAGAAGACAAACTATCTAAGACATCTTCAGTAAACCCATCCACTCCTGCAGATACATTGAAAACACCTCTTCCTACCCGGATTCCTGCAAGGATTCTGTTCCTTTTTCTCAATTCCTCTCTGCCACAGGATGAGGTTCCATTCCAAGACAATTTCCTCCTTTTTTGGAAAACTGCCAGTAACTCATCTCCTCAATTTCCTACACACCTACCTTGCCCCCACTGCCCCGAGATGCAACAAGGAGAGGATTCCCCTGGTCTTTACCTATCACCCCACCAGCCTCTGTGACTCCCTTGTCCACTTATCCCTTCCCACTAATCATCCCCATGTCTTTAAGAAGTGCTACAATTGCACTTACTCCTCTTCCATCACCATTCAGGGCCACAAACAGTCCTTCCAAGTGAAGCAACACTTCACTTGAGTATTTGTAGGGGTAATTTACTGTATTTGGTGCTCCCAACACAGCTTCCTCTGTACCATGGAGAATGAACACAGACTGGGAAGTCATTTCATTGAGTACCTTCACGCTGTCTGCTGCAACAGCAAAGACCTCCCAGTGGCCAACCATTTTAATTTAAACACACCATTGATGCATTGACATGTCTATCCATAGCCTCAGTGACCATTAAGCCAAGGTCACCAGCACCTTACATTCCATCTTGGCAGTCTTCAACCAGACAGCATCAATATCAAATTCTCCAATTTGTTAACTACTTCCCCTCCCCCATCCCTGACCACTGGCCTCTCTTTCCCTATCCCTCTATCTCCTTTCCTCCTTCTCCCCCACCTCCTTCCCGTCAGAGAACTACCCTTCTTGCCCTACTGTCTTCTCCACTATCACTTCTCAGCTTCATTTTTTCTTCCACCCTCCCACCCATATCCACTTGTACCTGTTAACCTATGCTCCTCCCTTCCTCCTCTTGACTTTTTTTTCAGGCATCTACATGTTTTTCCAGATTCCTCATAAAGGGCTCTTTTCCAGATTCCTCATGAAGGGCTCAAGCCCAAAACATTGATTGCCTTTCTTCCAATGGATGCTGTGTGACCTGCTGAGTCTCTGCAGCACTTTTGTATATTAAACTTAGATAGGTTCCCTTCTCCAGGCCATAAAATTAATTGTAAATGATTGAGACACAAGAACTGATCACTTCAGAAATCTACAAGCTACATCCTTCCAGCTTGAAAGGATCTCTTTATTCCAAGATACACAAGATTGCCAATGTTGGAAAACTGGAGAAACACAAAATGGTGGAGGAACAAAGTGGATCAGGCAGCAACCATGGAAAGAAATAGACTATCAACATTATTCTGTTTTATTTATTCCAACTCTGTTTTCCACATAGTGATCAGTTTTTAAATGATGCTAACACACTTCCTGCAACACCTTGTGCTCTTTTTATGCTTTCACACCTTCAAAGAAATTAAGCAAATTTACAAAACGATTGATCTTTTAATTTTAATAATGCCAAAAATAAAACTTTCAAATGTTGAAATGATTCCAATTATTGTCATAAAAATTGATTTTTTTCATGTATAAATATAACAGGCATTTATTGAATAATAAAGTCAATGCCTCAATGAACATTTTAAAATTTGCACCCTTTGATTTCTTATTTAACTTTATTTGGCATTGGCAGACACTGCTTGAATTTGATTGTTCCTTAATTACAAATTAACATGTACTACAGAAGTTAATGTTGTTATATGCATCATCTTACAATTGGAGCCTCATTTTCTTTCCCTCCAGGCCTTATGTTTTCAGCAACAATAATCTTTGAATCGGAGTTACTGAAACTGGATGAGTATTCCCTTCCTGGTCCTGCAATAAATGCAATAAGTTTGAAATATGATGCCTCAACCAATGGATATTCACATATATAGTAAACTTCAAATTTGTTCTGTACACAAGGAGAACACTTATTTGATTGTACCATTCAGTATCATATACTAATTTAAAAATGTTAGACACAAGATGGTTCCCACTTCCTCAGGATATTTAATCCAAATTATTTAATACTTATAAATAACTAGATTAAAAAATACACTCCATTGGTTGGAATATTTCTTTTCTAAAACCCCTACACTTTATTAGACAGCCCATAATAACCTGCAATCAGATCCCAGGAAGCATGGTGCACATCTGGGAAAAAAACATAGATTTTCAAAGAATAATAGGACTAAAAAAAAATCAAATGGCATCCTTACAGCCTGTTAGTTACCCAGCATAGGTCTGCCATATAACTACTTACAGCACAGAACAGGCCAGTTCGGCCCTACTAGTCCATGCCGTAACAAATCCCCACCCTCCTAGTCCCACTGACCAGCACCCGGTCCATACCCCTCCAGTCCTCTCCTATCCATGTAACTATCCAGTCTTTCCTTAAATGTAACCAATGATCCCGCCTCGACCACGTCTGTCGGAAGCTCATTCCACATCCCTACCACCCTTTGCGTAAAGAAATTTCCCTTCATGTTCCCCTTATAATTTTCCCCCTTTCAATCTTAAACCATGCCCTCCAGTTTGAATCTCCCCCACTCTTAATTGAAAAAGCCTATCCACGTTTACTCTGTCTGTCCCTTTTAAAATCTTAAACACCTCTATCAAGTCCCCTCTCAATCTACTATGCTCCACAGAAAAAAGCCCCAGTCTGCACAACCTTTCCCTGTAACTCAAACCTTGAAATCCTGTCAACATTCTGCCAACAATGGAACTCAAATTCATTCAGGATTTTATACTGGAGCTCTATATTTGCACACCACTCAAAAAGCTGACAAATTCTCATGTTTTCCTACAACTCAAGTTTAATTGTCAGGATATAGGTATGTTTTGCAAAATGCTATATTTGAAGACTCAAACAATTCATTCAAATAGCTCTTTCAGACTTTATGGATTCTATACTCTTTTTTTCATAATTTAACCTTATTCCTATTCTCATTACAGGTTCCATACCGAAATAATTACAGGTATGAACACTCTTCAAATAAAAAGTAACTTTTTTTAATCTTAAATTCTGTATTATTTTTCACACTACCTTGCATCTGGTCAGCATACAGCTGTCCAGCAATGTCAGAAGTGCTGCTGCTATGGGTGAGCTTTTGTTCTTGTTCAAATGCTGTACCAGCATTCATTTCTTCTGCATCTGGTTGTTGGGGCTCTTCATCTTCTATATGCACATAACAGGAGAGGAATGAGTGAGTGAATTCAGCTTAAAGAAGTTTGTTTTCCTTAAAAGGTGCTCTTTATGGAAAAGAGCACTTGAAATGTACACATAAAGGATGAGACATTCTCACAACAATGCCACCTCCCAACCTGTTTTGATATGGATGCTCAAAACTAACTAATTGGTTTTAACTTAATTACATGCTGAATTACAAATCAAATTCAGACGGCATCTGAATTGTTTGTCTTGTATGTTGCACTTAATTCATATCTCTTCAGACTTGCATACAGCAGTCTGAATACAACTTTTTATCTATCCAAACAAAAAATATTTGTATCAAGGAATTCAAGTTTAACATACAACCCTCAATATAAGTATCTTCAAGTATCATGGAAGTACTTTATAAAAATTCAAGCTGTTGAGGTAAGTAGAATATATTCTGTGTAATTGAGATGCCAACTGACATAAAAATAAAAAGGCACATTCAGAAATTAACGGAATTACAAATACTATTTGTAGTCTAAACTCAAAATAAGCTTCATTTTGAAATAGAAACTATATACTTGCAGAAACATAGTTCTGAATAAAACCCATCATTATTTAATTGAGAAAAATACTCACCTTTCAAAAATCAAAGTAATTACAGTGAAAGTAGTTTTGTACATAATGTATTATTATATGGTAGATTTGCTTACCAAATAATTTCAATTATATTATTATTTTTCAATTATTATCAGACTTTTGAAAAATATTATAAACCTGACAGCTTTTTACACCTAGCAAAAGTGAGGGCAAAGCTTTCAAGGCGTTTCAGGTCAGGCTTCCTCAGAACACATTGGAGTCAGGCCGAATCGATAAATGAAAAACAATTCTGGTCAGCATGATAGGCCCTCTCAGCCTGATATCACGTAGGGATGTGGCAGGCCACAATTCACGGTGATGAGCCTGAATAAATCAGGTCCACTTTAGTAATGTAAATTTGCCTTCAATTAAACTATGATTACTGTAACAACTGAATAAATTTATATCTGAGAAATAATTCTAATTCAAAATAAATTTTGAATGACTGATAATGACTTTAAAGCAAGAGTTATAAAAGAATAATGAACTGCAAACCTGGCTGATTTTCAAGATCTAGCTGCAGTCAACTTTTTTCTAAACAATACTTCACACAGCACAAAAGAGGCATTGTTTGCCTGTGGAGAGTTATTTTATTGAACACATTAACCATTTAAGAAACAGGCAGAGGCAATGGTTGGCAAGGTCCATGTGCAACAGATATAAATATAAAGTCAACATTTTAAAATCAATATTTTCTAAAATGAAAACACCGAATAGAAGTTCAAGAGAAGCAATGTTGAAGTAAGTTTGAGATAATTAAAATAACTCTCATCTCCAGCCATCCATCCCTAATTGCACTTGTATTTTGAAAAAGCATTAAATGCTTAAATAAAGCTTGTAGTACATCCAAATGCATATCCAATCCCCAGCATTTTTAAAACAAAAAATTATCAAGGTGTAGCAGGAAAAAATAAGCATTAGGGAAAAGCAAGAGTGGTTAATAATTTTACTGCAGGCTGATAATTAATCAATTTAATCTTCTCACAAATGCCAGATGGAAATTCAAAGTAAGGAAACCAGACAGTTATGAAGAAATACAGTTTTGAGTACTGTACCTGACAGTTTCTGAGAGGAAGAGGCATGAGTGATGCCAGGTAAGAGAGAGCTCACAGTATGAAGCAGCAGAGGTACACTTTTAGTGCTTGGCAATGCCTCATAAAGATGCACACAGTTGCTGATAGATTGACTTCTCTTAGCTTCCAAAGAAATAAAGCAGGCAAAAATAATTAAAATACATTGAGATATACATTTATTGGAAACAGTAATTTAAAATACTTTTGAGTTTTTTTTTAAAATCCTATCAAAGTTTCATTTTCCTGCACATGTATGATCATTAATTTTAAATGTGTTGTTGCATTTACATGATTTCATGCAATGTACCAAAGGCAAAAATGGTAAGAAATTTTCTTATTGTGGTTTGAAGTCGAGGATAGAGATTTGAGGATGTAGTTGTAAATGTGTAATGTTTTCACACATGGTAACATTTAAGTGGACAGAATTATTCAAGGAGATATTGTGATTCCACACCCGAGAGTCATAAACTTCAAGAAAATGGTAACACAATATTTATTATAAATCCACAAATTAGAAATTTAAGGGCAGAGCTCAACATTGTACACAAAGTACTTACTTAGTATTGTCAGTGGCTGGTTCTATGATTCAGTTAATCAAGTTTGAGTTGAAGTTACTTGCATATACCATATAAAAATTGCAATAATACAATGGCAAAACATTGAGAAAAACTGATTATCTAATAGTACCATACAATACTGAATGAATAGGAAGAAAACATTTGGATGAATATCGACAATTCATTATGCATTTCTGGCTAAAGTTAGAGAAATGGGTCAAATCTGAATTACATTACATGAAATTTATGCAATAAACATCTGCCATTTTAGTCAATGATTATACTGTTGTATATTCATTCATCAGTGTTTTCAAAGGGCATCTTCAATTATATGGACAAAGAAAATTGGTTCTCCGCCAGACCCCATATACAGCAAAACATAATACTCTGATGTTCACTGCATGGAAAATTCAATTAGACAAGCGATTCATCACAAGAGAAAGTGGAGGTGGCAAAAATTTATTTCATCTCACATGGAGACAGATGCAGCATATTTCAAAAAACAGCACTCATTATTAAAGACTTGTCCATCTGGCAAATGTATACATCTTTCAACAACTAATTCCATCAAATCACAGTAATAGAGATATTAAGCACAAAGGGTCTTGTGAAAGAAGTCTGTCATTGGTCATTACTTCATAAAAAATTACAAATTTTGGCCTTAACTGAAAAAAAAATGGAAGGATTGCAAACATGATCCAGTGTGAAAGCCATGGGGCTTATGAAAAGCAAACATGCTAATCACACCAATTTGTTAACTGTCAATGGGGATAAGTTTATTTGCCAATAGCTTTGTAACTCTGTCAGCCAGAAATGGCACCTGAGAAGGCAAATATGCACCATCTGTTTGCCTTTTATCTCTAGGCTGCACTCTTTACAACGAAAAAAAAAGATGGATATACACTATTTCATGAATAAGAGAAAAAAAAAATTCCTTGTAGCCAGCAGGACACAAATTTCTCAATAAGCCTACACAGCAAACAAAAGAGGATTTCTGTGAATAAATCTCTGCCACACCAAAAATAAACAAAATGAACCTTATTTTGTTCCACTTTTCTGAAATTAACAAGATTTCATAACCTACAAAATACACAATGCAAATCTGTTTCGATTAGGGGATCTGTTTGGGACCCAAATCCACAGATCTCTCAAGGTTATCGTGAAAGTTGATTGGGTGGTTAAGGCACATTGACCTTCATTTGTTGGCAGAATTGAGTTCAAGAGCCATGAAGTAATGTTTGAAACTCTGGTTAGACCACACTTTAGGTATTGCATTCAGATCTGGTGTTCTCATGACAGGAAGCCTGGATTGAAGAACATAATTTATCAAGGAAGTTTTTCTCTTTGGAGCAATGAAGGATGATGACAGGTAAGTTAATAGAGATACTGTTTAAGGTAGGTGGAGGCAAGTTTAAGGAGATGTCAGAGATCGATCGATTATGAGGTGCCTGAAATGCATGACTGTGGTAGTTGTGGAGGGACAATAGAGACATTGAAAAGACTCTTAGACACATGGATGTAAGAAAAATAAACAGTTATAAGTGCAAGGTAGGAAAGGATTAGATTCTTCTGAAGTGGGTGTACACAGGTTGGCACAACATTGTTGGCCAATGGGCTTGTAGCCTGCTGCATTGTTCTATCTGCTTTCATACTAGCCCTTTCACCAAAGTTCCTTTCAATTCAATGTCAATGTTCAAGTGCTGTGCCTTCCAAGCATTATGAATGGAAGCCCACTAATCACATTTATTAAAATTTGTGGCCCCCTGCCTTCCTGTAAGCATCTGACGTAAAGTCACTCATTTTAAATATTTGGCACTATCTTGGGACTGTTAGAAGCCCAATTACTGCAGCATGTGGTATGTTGACTCTAGGTTTACATCTCTGTGATCACCTTTCCAACTAAATTATCTCAACATTATTCAAGCTTCATGGATCTTTTAATGTCATAATAATTGAACACCCCACTGGAACATCGCACACAAGTTTGAACCTCTGCTCTAGTGGACACCAAGAACACGACCATTCAACAGAAATAAAATACTAAATAGATAAAATAGAACTTAATTGTAAGAAATAAAGCCACTTGTTCAGTCATATTATTGCAATCAAGTGACAATCATAAAAATTTAACATGATATCAATGGCATTTTGTACTTCAAATATCATGTCCAATTCACAATTTGAAAAGATTGTGCAATCTATTGATTACATTCTACGACTGAAATTATTTTTGAAACGTTCTTTGTCTACAGCATTAATAAGGGAATATAGGATAAAATGGCTAGAAGACAGACTTACAGTATTTGGTGAAAAAGCAATCCTGAGGCAAAGCAAGGGAATCTGCATTATGAACATGTGACAAGAGAATATTGGGGATAATGACAGGCAAAGAGGAGGATGTGGATTAAAATTAATATGGAAGTAGGAAAAGATGAGAACAATGTCTTTGTTTGTCACATGGTTAATCACTTTCTGAAAGTCTAAATCAGAATCTATCACCTTTTTATGGAGTTTGATTCCAGTCATAATAACTTTTTTAAAAAAAATGTATTTACCTTGTTTTTAATTCCCCAGTCAGTTTAAATTTATGGATTTTTGATTCACAATTAAATCGGCTTATCCTTCCTTACCCTAGCAAAGCCTTCATAAATGTGAATACCTTTATTAAATCTTTTAAGCTTCACTTATTGAAGACCAATCCTGGCTTTTCCATTTAATTCACATAATTGAAATTGCTCATCCTGGGTATCATACTAATAGAACCACAGAACCAGAGAGAGAGAGAGAGAGAGAGAGAGAGAGAGAGAGAGAGAGAGAGAGAGAGAGAGAGAGAGAGAGAGAGAGAGAGTAACCAAGGACATTCCAGCCAGGAATACATTCTCACCTCTTCGACTGAGCCATATCCTAATGCCTGCCTGATCTCTTTAACACAATAGGGCTGACTACTACCTGTTAGATGCAATCCAAAGGCTGCAATAAGTTTCCAGCATCACTCAGTCCCTGAATAGCATTGTTTCAATGTTGAAGTTTTGGCCATCATTGTCAACTTCAAGAATCTAAGATTACTACGAAATTAATCATTTACATGTGTAAATTGGAAACCAGACAGGCAGAGAATAGATACTATGAGAATATGTACTATGAGAAATTCTTCCAGACTTCTGTTAATTTTCTGTATACCAGAAGAATGTTCTTAATAAATAATTGGTGCATGAGATTAAATGACCAACAACAAATCATTTCTGTCTTTAGGAAGAGGATATGCAAAATGTAAAACATAAGCTGTAATTCCTTCAAAGAAATGTTATCCAATTGGTATGCAGGAAAATCCCTTAAATATTGTCCCGTGAGTGTGTTCTTTGAATGAGACCAAACTATCTTAGTGAGGTGACCTTGTCTACCCAACACTACAGACTGCTCATTCCCCTTAGAGTTATTTGAATAAAGTGTGTTTGAATTGTACTGTGTGCTTTGGTTGTACATTTTGTATCTTGACAGAAGCGCCACTTTAACACTCAGCCCCTCTAGTAGATGAACCTTCTCTTCAATCTATCTTGAAATGGGATGTTCAGACATGTTTCAAAATCTCATCTGATGTTTAATTGGTAATTTTGAAATTTTAACTCAAGCATCATTGATTCTGTATCCTATGTCTATTGTTATAAGGAAAATAAGTTATTTGTAAGGAGCAAAAGAAATTAGATGGAGGTAAGGAAAGTCGGTGAGGAAGAAACCAGAAACTAAAAAGAATTCAGGTCTTAACTGTGAAAATGAAATCAAAACTTAGCTAATCCATAGTCAGTACCTAACACAAAATTAGCTGGCTTTTAATTACAAAATATCCATGCTACACAAATTATCACAGAGTTCATGAATAATTAAGCCCTCCAGCAGCTCACCTGTTGCTTTCTGACGAACAATGTTTCTAGCTTTCTCGACACCTGGGGCACCTGAGGTAGTCGCACTTCTAAATCGCATATGTTCTTGTGTGCCATCAGCTTGATTTCTCCAACTTAGAGAAAATGACCTACCTACTCCAGTTACTTTACTAAGATCTTGATATATACCTTAAAATTAAAGATGCACAAAATATATTAAAATTAGCTCTGCAGATTTTCAATTAATATCTACATTTTTTCAATATATCAATACAACATTGCAGTTCTACCAAAAAATGTAGTACATTAATGTCTCTATATCAATACTGAAGATGAAAGGATCTGGGAGGTGATTTTACAAACATATGAACAGATTTTTCTTGCGTTGTTTAGATATTTGGAACAAGATCTGATCATTTTTCAACATTTTCACCTTCCAGTTGTACCCATTCATACTGAGAACAGATTTTTCTTGCATTGTTTAGATATTTGGAATAAGGTCGGATCATTTTTCAACATTTTCACCTTCCAGTTGTACCCATTCATACCGAGAACAACAGATTTTTCTTGTGTTGTTTAGATATTTGGAAAAAGGTCTGATCATTTTTCAACACTTTCACCTTCCAGTTGTACCCATTCATACTGAGAAGAACAGATTTTTCTTGCGTTGTTTAGATATTTGGAATAAGGTCTGATCATTTTTCAATATTTTCACCTTCCAGTTGTACCCATTCATATTGAGAAGGAGGTTGATTGTTGGGTGGGTAAATAGGTAGGAATGAGACGGAGAACAAGTGCATGCTATGCTATAGCTGGTCTGTAGTTAGCAAGGGATTACTTAAGATGGTATGTGAGTGGAAAAAGATTGAGTACCACTGCAATAGTTCATCTAGCATACTAATGAATAACAATTGGCAATTGGGTCACATTTCTTCCAACTCCCTGAAGAATGGCCTTCCACAAAAATGAAACAAAGCAATTATATTACCTTTCCCTCTTTGTTTCTTTTCTTTTTGCTCACTCAGTTTGTCCAATGGTAAATTATTCATATCCAAAGTGTAGACACATCTTGCTAACACCACCGTAAGAGAATCCATGATCTTTGCCCACTCAGTGATCAGTTCATTCCACATGGTAAGAGATGACAACACAGCCAGAAGTTCATCCCATAGCTCTCTTGAAATATACACACTCAAATTAGCCCGGATCCAAGCAACAATGAGAGTCTATGCAAAAGAAAATACATTTCAGATAAAGTTCAAATGATAACAACTGCAAGAGGCACAGAAAAGTGCAAGATTAGGAAATTACGCTTTTCTTATTCTAAAGGTGTCCTGTAATGTTCTATGTATAGTACAGACCCTTTGCCCCACAACCTTGTGCTGACCTATATAAACCTACTCAAAAAACTAAACCTTCCCTTCTTTATAACCCTCTTTTTTTCCATCCTGAGTAAACACCAGGAAAACATGAATGGTATAACTAAATGAAGATTTTGATTACCTTAACACAAATTGGCCTTAAAATATAAATTAAAGGTACACGAAAAGCAAAGAATAAGTTATAATAATCCAATATTTATTTATTTTGTTGATGAATATTGTTGGGTATAAGCCCGCCCTCTGCTGGATATCATGACGCCCATGTCATGATGTCACAATTCCATATATATAACCCTGTGTGTCAGTAGCCATGTTAATCTAATAGAAGTAAAGGATGAGAAAGCATCATGTCTCCGAGTCATAATTGTGCGAGTGTATACACAACAGTGGTGACGAGGAACAAAACGAACCCTACACATACTCCATGCACCAACCGTGAGAAAGAAAATAACAGAAGTAGAAAATGACTACCTAAGAACCCCAACAAATACCTGCCAAAAGATCAAGGCGAAAGCACGCCAAGATGGCGGAGGGAAAGTTTGGGGAATTCAATAAAGTAGAAGAAAGTAGAACGGTTTAACCACTACTGCGTAGCCCACAATACTGTGGAAGGTCCAGTAAACCACAAATGTGCCCTTTTCCTCAGTATAATGGGCAGTAAAACATTTGATCTCCTTAAGACCTTGCTGGCCCCGGAGGATCCAGGGACGACGACATTCAACAAATTATGCACAGCTCTAAGGAACCATTTAAGCCCCAAACCACCAGTTATGGCAGAAAGGCAACAATTCTATGAAAGGAGACAGGAACCAGGGAGAATCAGTAAGTGAATACCTGGCATCATTGCGCAAACTGGGTGAGCACTGTCATTTTGAACAATTTCGAAATCGGTCACTGCGAGGCAGATTAGTGATGGGGCTGGCAAATCGCTAAGCAAGGCAAAAATTATTAGCAATGGATGAAGACGTTACATTACATAATGCATACAGAGTTGCCTGCAGCTCTGAAATGGCAGTTAAAAACTTGGATGTGGATCAACCAGACCGACTGGTCAGGAGGTCTTCCACCAACATGCTTCCATTCTGGGAAATACAACCACTGACCAGAAAACTGTTTCTTCAAAAATTCTAAATGCAACTATTGCAAAATAGAAGGTCATATCAAAGCTAAATGTTGACTTCTAAAGCACAGGTGGTGGCCTGCGAATAAGCAGGCAGCTAAAGTCAAAACAATTGCGGAGAGAGGCAACCTAGCGACGATGATAAGAGCCAACGACTGACCTTGAGTGGTGGAGCACTCAAGTTCATAAAATTTCAGCTCCTGAGATATTACACATTCGAGGAATAAATGGAGGAAACACAGCAATCTTAATACAGCTAAAAATAAACAGACACCTCCTGAAGATGGAGTTAGACACAGGGGCAGAGGTGTTCCTAATGCTGTTAACATGTAAAGAAACACTTGCGACCACGCCTCCCAGTAAAACAATGGAAATAACTCTAAGATCTGAACAGGAGACAGAATCAAAGTGTTTGGAATATGTGCGGTCCAAGTACATTACAAACAACAGCAACTAAAAACACTCTCTCTCTACATCATGGATACCCAGGGATCAGCACTTTTCGGAAGAAACTGGTTACAACACATTCCCCTAGACTGGCTGGAAATTGATTCAATACTAAATATAAACCACACAGACACCAAATCCTCAACAACCATGCAGTGGTTTTCCAACAAGAAATGGGGAAAAATCAAAGGTGTTCAAGCCAAACTGCAATTAAAAGATAATACAGAACCAAAATTCTTCAAAGCCAGAAGAATCCCGTTTGCTATGAAAGGAAAAATTGAGACTGAATTAAACAGACTAAAACATGAAGGCATATTAAAACCAATACAATACAACGATTGGGCGTATGAAAAGAAAATGGTGAGATTCGCATTTGTGGCAAATACAAAGTTACCATCAATCTATCACTCAAAATACCCGAACACCCCATGCCCAAGGCAGAAGAATTATTCCAAGCACTGAATTATTCCAAGCACTAAATGGAGGGTAACAATTCACAAAACTAGATTTGTCACAAACATATGAACAGATAGAATTGGACAAAAAAAATTAAGGGAATATGTGACAATCAATACCCATCTGGGACTATTCATCTATACACGGACGGGCCTTAAGGAGTTTCAGCAACACCTGTGATTTTTCAAGCAACAATGGACAAATTACTACATGGACTCTCAGTTGGGTGTTACCTCGATGACGTCATCATCACAGGCCGAAACGACAGTGAACACATACAAAACCTTGATAAAGTTTTAACCAGACTACAACGATTACAAAAGGACAAATGTGTCCTCATGTTCCCCTCAATATCTTGGGTTTACAATTGATAATGAGGGGGTATGAATGAATCCAGCAAGAAAAGAAGCTGTTCGCAAGGCCCCATACCCAACCAACAAATCAGAATTATAGTACTTTTTAGGACTTGTTAATCAATTACTCAAGAAAGATCAAACATGGCATTGGAATACAGAAACTAAGAACACAGTCAATCAACTAAAGGAAATACTAACATCAACAAATAAGGTGCTGATCCACTACGACCCTAGTAAAGAAGTTACACTAGCCATGGATGCTTCACCAGTGGGACGAGGAGCAGTACTATCCCAAATCACAGAAAAATCTGAGCAACCAGTCACATATGCTTCGCGAACATTAACCACAAATGAACGCAATTACACCCAACTAGAAAAAAGGATTGGTAATAATTTTTGGTGTAAAAAAATTCCACCAATATCTTTACAAAAGAAAATTCATCCTGATCACAGACAACAAGCCTCTTAGTTTAATCCTGGGGCCACACAAAGGTATACCAGTATTAGCTGTGGCTAGAATTTAAAGATGGGCCATGATATTAGCGGCATATAACTATGATATAAAACATAAACCAGGAACACTCAACAGCCATGCAGATGCCTTATCACGCATACCGCTACCCGAGAAAGAACAACAAGAAGAAATTATTAAATGGACAGCAGAGGTAGCAGCCATCAACCAAAAACTTCAACAATTGCCCATAACAGCTCAGATGATCAGAAAGGAAACCCAAAAAGAGGCAACATTAAGCAAGATCCTATACTTCACCCTTAATGGATGGCCCAAATCTGAAGTCATTCCAGAAGATCTAAAACCTTACCACACACATTTGAAGAAGGACATTTACTATGGGGTATCCGTACAATTATTCCAGCCAAATGGAAAACTACCATGTTATGAGAACTGCACCATAACCATCCAGGAATGATACGAATGAAGGCACTCGCCCAGATGCATGTCTGGTGGCCCTCCATAGACAGAGACATTGAAACAACAGTGAGAGAATGCAAAGTATGTCTGTTAATGCAGACAAAAATGCCGCAAGCCAAAGCTAACCCATGGAAATGGCCATCCAAACCCTGGCATCAGATTCATGTGGGCTTTGCTGGACCATTTATGGGTGAGACTTTCTTAATAGCTGTGGATGCACACTCCAAATGGCCAGAAGTTTCACAGCTGAAAAACACCAAAGCAGATCCTAAGATTGACGAGCTATCTTTGCCACTTATGGATTGCCTTGTGGCGTAACACCACTAGGCAGGCGAACCGGCCCCGCTTGTAATCCACGCGGCGGGGCAGCTGGCTAAAATGGCACCATTGGGGGTTTCCCCTTCTCAGCACAGGGCTCAGAAGCCCGCGCTGGGGGACAACGTGATGCTCAAGTGAAGTCAGCGCCCCCCAGCGCGGTTCTCAGCCAGGTCCGGGCTGGGAGTACAAGTCCAGCCCAGCAGCCTGCAATAAATCAGTTCTGCTCAATAAGCTCAACCCGTCTGGTTGTGTGTTCTTTCAGTAGCAGTGTAGCTGCCGCTACAACTTCATGAATTAGTTACGGACAATGGGCCTCAATTTACATCCGAACATTTTAAAAGATTTATGCGTGATAACCATATCAGACATATTTTGTTCTTACCCTTCCACCCAAGTACTAATGGGAGGCAGCATGTTTTGTACAAACATTCAAAAAAGCAATAAAAATCATGAAACTTCTAAATGCCTTCTGGGTCATACAAAATGGCAGATTTCCTACTGGGGTACAGAAACATGCCGCATTCTACTACAAAATGCACTCCAGGAGAAATAATGTTTGGCTGCAACCTGCGGACCAGGCTGTCTACAATTCATCCAGATCTGGGTCTCCGATTGCATAAAACAGCATCACCACAAACCTTACCTAGAACATTGGAAGTGGGCGAGAGAGTCCTATACAAGATTATAGACAATATAATCACCTATTGGTGGTAGGAGTAATCTTACAAAAATTGAGCCCCTGCTTATCCTCTATTCTAGTGGGGGACCAATTGTGGAAGTGACATATTGACCAATTACGAGCAATGACTGACACTAAGGTCCATGAACTGCTTCATGAGCTGAAGGAGGTGGAACCAGACCTGCCGTGGCCTACCCCAACCATACCACCCCTCAGGACGAGTGAGGGGGTAGGGGCAGAGACTGTCTTGGAGCTGAGGAGTCCAGTAACGAAACATTCAGTCAGAAGGGCAGCGAAGACAGGCAGTCACCGCTGACTTGACTACCTACGGATCCTGATTGAAGACCAGCACAGCAAACCACACCGAGGCAGTCCAAAAGAAGACCACCTGAACACTTTATATATATAAAACCCTGTGTGTTAATAGCCATGTTAGCCTAATAGAAGTAAAGGATGAGAAAGCATCGCATCTCAGAGTCTTAATTGTGTGAGTGCATGCACAACAAATATGGTATAGTATAGGTGAACATGGCATTCATCAAGGGATATAGCTATGATGTTGGTGGGGAACCAGGAAATAACCTATTTTGATAACAATAAAAAATAAAGCATTTTATCTAAATGGTGAGATTGAAGAGGTCCAAGTTGCAGATGGGTTGGTTGGGTATCCAGTGCATGGCTAGTCTGCAGATGGAGAATGTAATTAAGAAAGTTAGGGTATTTACAGAAATCTAAACTAGAGGGAGGGTTGGCATTACCCAACTTTAGAATTTATTACTGGGCAATTAATATTAGTTACTTAAGGTATTGGTTGAATTATTCAGAATTATCTCTAAATCCCCATTGGGTAAATTTAGAAATTAAACCGATACAAAATTTTTCAATTAGCTCTATTTTGGGAGCTGCTCTCCCTTTTACTCTTACTAAATTATATAAACAAATTGATAATCCAATGGCGAAACATACACTACGTATATGGTTTCAATTCCGGAGATTTTTTGGCCTAAGTCATTTTATCTTGGAAACTCCTATCGTACTAAATTTCCTTTTTCATCCCTCTCTAATTGATCAAGCTTATTTACTCTGGAAAGTTAAAGGTATAACATGCTTTTCAGATTTATTCTTGGATAACTCTTTCATGTCATTTGAACAATTATCCATGAAATATGATTTACCTCGATCTCATTTCTTTCGATATTTGCAGATTAGGAGTTTCTTAGTTTCGACTTTACCCTCTTTTCCCAATCGGGAGACTACGACTGTTTTAGAGGATATACTATATTCAAAATTCCCTCCAAAAGGTGTGATATCTAAATTATATAATATAATTACAAAAATAAATTCTGGGACTTTTGAAAAGTTTAAAAATGATTGGGAAAGAGAACTCAACCTTCATATTTCCAATGAAAATTGGAACAAAATTTTGCGACTGGTAAACTCTTCTTCTCTATGTGCAAAACATTCACTAATACAGTTTAAAGTTGTTCATAGAGCTCATATGTCTAAAGATAAATCCATCGCTTTTATTCTCATATCGATCCTATATGTGATAAATGTCAATTGGAAATAGCTTCCCTTACACATGTTTTGGTCCTGTCCCTCTTTACAGAATTATTGGAAGGAAATTTTTTCCATTATATCTACTGTTTTGAATATTGATTTACAACCACATCCCATTACTGCAATTTTTGGATTACCTATGATAGATTTGACTTATTTATCTCTTCCTGCAGATCGTATGATTGCTTTTCTTACACTAATGGCTAGAAGATCTATACTATTGAATTGGAAAGAGGTTAATCCTCCCACTGTTTTCCAATGGTTTACCCAAACTATACTATGTTTAAATTTAGAGAAAATTAGAAACTCTGTCTATGAATCCCCTTCTAAGTTTGAGTTAACCTGGCGACCATTTATTCAATATTTTCATTTGTGGTGAGTTGATCTGGCTCTGTTTTCTTTCTATGATTATGTATGATAATTGGGCTGTAAGATGAGATCGGAGTGATCGGCGTGGTTTAGCTATATCTGTAGGTTTTATTTTAAAGTTTTTTTTAATTCAGATTTGTTTTTTCTTCTTTTTTGGGTTTTTTTTTCTCTTTTTTCATATATTGTTATTAATTATATCTTTTTTTTTAGAGATAGTTCACACCCTAAACTGATCTAAAATTTTTTTATGATATATTTTTATTCTGTAATATTATTGTTTAATATCTCTGTATTAATTCATTACTTACTATGTATTTTTTATATCTCTTTGAACTGTATGTGTTTATAAATTATAATAATAATAAAAAGATTGAAAAAGAAAGAAAAAAAGAAAGAAAGTTAGGGGAGTGCTATCATTCACTGTAAGAGGAACTGAATACAAAACAAAGGAGGTAATGCTTCAGTTATATAGAGAATGAGAGAGTGACCTAATTTGGGGTAACATATTAGTCTTATTTTTTTAAGTATGGAATTACAATGGAGGCAATTCAGAGAAAATGTACTAGAATGACACCTGGAATGAGCAAGTTCTCTTAAAAGGTACATTTCTTGGAGAGAGAACTTGATTGAAACCTGAGGGGTCTTCTCAGAATAGATGAAGAGAAAACAGTTTATCTTATAGGAAAATATAGAACAAGGGTCACAGCTTAATAATAATGGGTGATTAAGACAAATAAATAATTTTCTTCAGAAATTTGAATCATAAATATTCTCTTCCTCAATTGTTGGTGGAAGCAGAGTCTTTAAATAGTTCCAAGGCATAGTTACCTAGAAACTTTATTAGCAAGGCTGTGAAAGTTAACGAGGGTTTGTAGAAGTGAGATGACAATATGATTAACTTTCTTTTTAGTTGAACATGTTTGAGTGGCTAAATAGCTTACTCTTCCTAATTTATATGTTTGCATGCACTTATTACTTAATTTTATTAAATATTTACACATAATTTATTTAAATTTTAATCTAATCACTTGCTGTTAAATGAGGTGCCCTCCATCCCACATTATATTAAAAAAATCCAAAATATTTCAAAGTTCTATCTTCACATGTTAAAATAAGACTTTCAGAATGCAACAATACTTCACTACACTGGTACAAAATTCATGTGAATGCAATCAGTAAATTTAGAGTTTTACAACCTTATCTTTTGCATTTGTGTGAAATTTCATTATTATAGTTCACTTATTTCTTTAGGATATTCACACTTTGAATTTCTACTACTACTGTTGGTGTTTGTGCGTTACATATAATTTTCATTTAAAATTATTTATTTTCAATGGAGGACTACTGCATGAGCTAAACATATCCCTTATCTACAAATTTTAGAACCACAGAACATTACAGCACAGAAACAGGCCCTTTGGCACTTCTTGTCAGATGCCTTTACCAATAGAGACATGGGAGAAAATTCTCAAATTAGTTAACACTTCTTCAATGTGTGCTTGACACTCTTTGATATAGTTTAAGGTGGTTCATAGGGCCCATAAGTCCAAGGACAAGCTAGCTTATTTTTACTCCCAGATCAACCCTATCTGTGACAGATGTAATTCTGTGGCGGCTTCCCTAACACATATGTTTTGGTCCTGTCCTTTCCAGAAAAACTATTGGAAAGTTATTTTTGATATCATTTTAGCAGTTTTGCTCAATGACCTACAACCTCATCCTGTTACTGCACTTTTTGGATGACAAGTTTTGGACTCTGGCTTCAGCTTGTTATGTGATTGCATTTGTTAGTTTAATAGTCAAGAGATCCATTCTACTCAATGGAAAGACTCTAAACCACCTACTGTTTCAATAGTTTTCCCAAACTAAAGAATGTTTAAATTTGGAAAAATTTAGAAGTGGTACTGTTGACCCTTCGGTTAAATTTGAAGAAACATGGAAGCCATTCATTCAATATTTTCATATGATGCAAGTTGATCTTTTCCAAATACTTTTCAACATTTTTTTTGGTGAGTGTAGATGAGAGGAATCAACTACAAAATAATTGTTAAACCAATGAAATATGGTAGACTTTGTTTTCTTTATTGTTTGGTTTCTTAGTTAGGGAGATATTTTGTAATTACATTTGTTCAGTTTGAAATGGTCTGAGAATACAACCATAATTGGCAGTTTTAGGTGATATGGGAGCTCTAGAGCTCATCAGTCGGTCTTCTGGAGATTGCAACTTGATTCATCTTTGAATTCTTCTTGTAACCTTCATTAGAGGGAGCATTAGTATTAGTTTTTTTATTTTTGATAGATTTATAGGGTTTCATAATTATCCTAGATGATATATTTTTTCAGATACTATAAAAAGGTATAATGAGGGTTGTTATGCTATTATTTAACTGATTTTTATGTATAATCATTTTAACAACCACATTTAACAATTAGGGATGAAATTTAAAATTTGTCATATTGTGCATTCACTTTAATTATATGCTATGTATATTTTATTGCTTCACTAGATTAATAACTTGTATATGGATTAAAAATATTTTAAAAAGAAAATTTGATTCCTTTTCATGTTTGGCCTTTAAGAGATTGGGAAGGTCAGTTGAAATATGTTGCCCGATGTCTGTGTTTGTATATGTTACCCATTGTTAATGCAATTCCCGATCTCTTTGTATCATTCTTATGTTTATTAATCTGAAATTTAATAAAAAGATTGAAAAAGAAAGCGCTTCTAGTCTGTGCCAAAATTATTCTGCCTCGTCCCTCTGACATGCACATGGACCATATCCCCTCTGATTCATGTAGTTGTCCATATTTTTCTTAAATGTCAAAATTGAGCCTGCATTCACCAGAAAACAAACTTAAAACGCTTTCAAATGTGCAAAAGGTGCTAACCGCTGCATTTATAATATACAACAATTTGTATAACAATTGTTATACAGATACACAATCTTTTATCCGGAACCCTTGGGGGAACAGTGTGTTCCGAACTTCGGATTTTTCCAGATTTCAGAACAAAAGCCAGCTGCCCCAGATTTAAGCCCACCCGAATTGTGCTGCTGCATCCATCCCCTGCTGGCGTCTCTCTCCCCCCCCCCCGCCCACCTGAGTCGTGCTGCCGTCTTTCTCCCCCCCACCCACCGAGTCGCGCTGCCGTCTCTCTCTCTCTCTCATGCCTGAGTCGCACTGCCGTCTCTCTTCCCCACCGCCCACCCGTGTTGCGCTCCCATCTCTGCCCCCGCTCATCTACGTAGTGCTGCCATCTCTGTCCCCTGCTCAACCATGTCGTGTTACCGTCTCTCCCTCCCCCCCCCCCCACCCAACCTAATCACACTGCTGTCTCTTTCTCTCTCTCCCTCCACTGTACCAGCCCCAGGAAAAAAAATGCCAGTTTTTAGAGCTTTCCGGATTTTAGATATCTGGATAAAGGATTGTGTACCTGTACAACAATTATTTTTAGAATGTGGAAACTTACGTAACCCTCCATATTTATAATATATATACAGAAAAATGGTTATGAAGTGGGGAAATTCTAGGCAGTTGGTGAAGTAACAATATGTGCCGAAGGACCTGTACTGAAAATGATACAAATAGTACACATAAAATTCCTTTACACAAGATATTTTATAATTCTGATTTGATCATGCTGTTCTGTGATATGATCTGCAATTGGTAGTTAAACCACCCGCCTTTAATCTTAATATTGAAAAAGAAAAAAAAAGGGGAAAAAAATTCTCCCTCCCGCTAAACAAGGTTATCTGTATATATTGTTTCGAGGGAAGGGTAGATTAGTAGGGAGAATTGTTTCCCCTCTGTCACTCATTCAACCTATACTCCAATCCAGGCAACATCCTTGTAAATCTCCTCTGCACCCTCTCCATAACTTCCACATCTTTCTTGTAATGAGGTGGCCAGAAATCAACACGAAGTCCAACCAAAGTCTTGTATTGCTGTAACATGACCTTATGGGTCGAACTTGATCCCACAGTTAATGAAAGCCAACACATCATACACCTTCTGAACAATACTATCAATCTGTGCAGCAGCTTTGAATGTCATTCAAACACTGCCACAAATTTGAAAAGGTAAAATTTGGTTGAGAAAGCAGACACGCAAATTTCATGAAAGGAGCAGGAATAAATACGTATGAAAAAATGCGTAGAGATTATGTGTGCATAATCATGAATACCTTAAAACCAAATATAATGTTCAATTTGAATGTAAAAATTTTGCTAACTAACAGAGGATCAAAATAGACAGCAACAAAAAAAAATTGTAGTAAAAGCTCTGAAACTGGTGAGAGTTCTCAATTTTGAAGGGCAATATTTCCTTATCTCTCCCTTAGTATAATGCAAAAAGTTTTAAATAAAGAGCTGGAAAATTACCTGCACCTGCTTTTTCTCGGTGCACTTTTGACGGCCCTTCCGCTTCTCAACTTTAGCATTAAATAGGTGTATTCACAGCATTTCCCAGAACTCACAGCTACTTTGACTTCATCTCCTCCAATTCTGCTCTGCGCAAGGACTCCCTTATTTTATGCCAGTCTCACATATTAATTGCATTGTCTTGACAACGCTAGTTTCCACATTAGTGCTTTCAAAATGTATTTATTCCTTCTCTACCATAGCTTCTCATTTATTATAGTTAACACATTCCATTTTCCATGTTTGCTTCTCGCCCTTTTGTCCATCCAAACGTGGTTTGGATCTGTTTGAAACACCTCCAGCAACATGGCTGCTATCTTCCTCAGGACTTTCAGCTCTTCAAATGAATACTTTCTCCCATAATACTCGGATTCACTCTTCCATCTCCACCAGTAGGTCTCTCCTTCTCACAACACCTTCCTGGGCAAATGACTTTTGCATCACCCTGAACGGTCCTTCAAGATGAAGCAGTGAAGTGATTGAGCTGTATTTCTTCTGCAATTTTCAACATTTGGTAATCCTTGATGGGACCTCCTCTGCATCAAAGATATAGTGAATGCTTTTGTAAAACATCTTCAATAGGTTCACAAGAATTATTCTATATTTCCAGTGGCCTGTTATCAATTCCCCACTCCACTCTAACTGGTTGCAATGGAGCTTGAAGAATAAAATCTCTTCTTCAGACTTATTAATGCTATAGATACACAAACTTTTGAAATGGGAGGCATAGACTCCAATTCTGTTATGCCATGCAAATACAATCTGTCGGATTTTGTTATACCTCAACTCCTACCTCAACAGAATATCTACCCACAGAATCCTTTCAGCACCTTGTTCATCAAAAAGCTATTAACCACAGCCTTAAAGACTCTGCTTTCACTGCCCACTGAGGAAAATACACAAGAAAATATATTCACCTCATCTCAGCCTTAAACAGTGGCCCTTAGTTCTACAAAAGGAAACATCCTCTCCACATCCATCCTGTTAGGTCTTCTCAGGATCTAATTTTTCACATCAAGTTTCCTTTCATTCCACTAAATTCTAGCAGACACATACTACTCATACGACAATCTGTTTGGTTCCAGCTGTCATTCAAGTAAACATTACCCAAATCCCTTCCATTAACATCCTTAAGTAAACCATTCTCAGTATTCCATGCAAGAGTCTGTGATATCCACTCTGGTCTTATCAGTCACCCTAGAACCCTCAAAAATGCAGTGGAAGCAACTAATTCATATATTTTTCTTGTACATCAGTAGTTCTCAACCTTTTTCTTTCCACTCATATTTCTTTCTTCTTTGGCTTGGCTTCGCGGACGAAGATTTCTTCTTCTTTGGCTTGGCTTCGCGGACGAAGATTTATGGAGGGGGTAAAAGTCCACGTCAGCTGCAGGCTCGTTTGTGGCTGACAAGTCCGATGCGGGACAGGCAGACACGGTTGCAGCGGCTGCAGGGGAAAATTGGTTGGTTGGGGTTGGGTGTTGGGTTTTTCCTCCTTTGCCTTTTGTCAGTGAGGTGGGCTCTGCGGTCTTCTTCAAAGGAGGTTGCTGCCCGCCAAACTGTGAGGCGCCAAGATGCACGGTTTGAGGCGATATCAGCCCACTGGCGGTAGTCAATGTGGCAGGCACCAAGAGATTTCTTTAGGCAGTCCTTGTACCTTTTCTTTGGTGCACCTCTGTCACGGTGGCCAGTGGAGAGCTCGCCATATAACACGATCTTGGGAAGGCGATGGTCCTCCATTCTGGAGACGTGACCCACCCAGCGCAGCTGGATCTTCAGCAGCGTGGACTCGATGCTGTCGACCTCTGCCATCTCGAGTACTTCGACGTTAGGGATGAAAGCGCTCCAATGGATGTTGAGGATGGAGCGGAGACAACGCTGGTGGAAGCGTTCTAGGAGCCGTAGGTGATGCCGGTAGAGGACCCATGATTCGGAGCCGAACAGGAGTGTGGGTATGACAACGGCTCTGTATACGCTTATCTTTGTGAGGTTTTTCAGTTGGTTGTTTTTCCAGACTCTTTTGTGTAGTCTTCCAAAGGCGCTATTTGCCTTGGCGAGTCTGTTGTCTATCTCATTGTCGATCCTTGCATCTGATGAAATGGTGCAGCCAAGATAGGTAAACTGGTTGACCGTTTTGAATTTTGTGTGCCCGATGGAGATGTGGGGGGGCTGGTAGTCATGGTGGGGAGCTGGCTGATGGAGGACCTCAGTTTTCTTCAGGCTGACTTCCAGGCCAAACATTTTGGCAGTTTCCGCAAAACAGGACGTCAAGCGCTGAAGAGCTGGCTCTGAATGGGCAACTAAAGCGGCATCGTCTGCAAAGAGTAGTTCACGGACAAGTTTCTCTTGTGCCTTGGTGTGAGCTTGCAGGCGCCTCAGATTGAAGAGACTGCCATCCGTGCGCTACCGGATGTAAACAGCGTCTTCATTGATTTATGGAGGGGGTAAATGTCCTGCAGCTCATATACCACTTTAAGTAATCCCTATGCCATCGGTGCTCTGTGATTAGTAAGGGATTACTTAAGGTGTATGCAAGTGGGAAGGGAAGATTGAGAACCACTGCTCTAGACCCAATTGTTACTGAAATATTTTGCTTGAGAAAAAAGGTCATTGGCCCATTTCCTTTTGGAGTTATGAAACTGTGCACATAATGAGTCAATTAGGGACAATTAAAACAATTGTTTTCAAACATTTTCTTTCCAACCATATACCACCTTAAGCAATCCCATACTTATCTCAGAACAACTATAGGATAGGGATTACTTAAAATGGCAAGTGAGTAGAAAGAAAAAGGTTGAGAACCACTCTTGTACATCTTACCATAAAATCAAATATACTGTGTTTGATACAGAAAGAGTACCCCAAAACACAATCAAATATTGAATGGATTCAGTTATTCAACATATAAAGTTGCCCTTTGGCCCAACTCATCCATGTTGACCAAGATGTGAAAATAAACTGTATTTTGCCATTTCCCTTTCATGTACATGCCAAATATTTTTAGTGAACAGTATAATTGTACCTACCTTTACCATCACCTCTGGCAGCTCACTGCATCTATCCTCTCCCTCGCAGATCCCGTTTGAACCTTTCTCTCTCACCTTAAACATATGCCCTCAACCAATAAGCTTCTCACTGCGACTATCTTCCCTAGCTATGCTCCTCATAATTTTATGAACTTCCTTCATTACGGGAAAAACAAGTCCTAACCTATCCATTTTTCCCAAATTAAAATACAAAACTGCAAAAATATTAGTTTTTTTTGTGTTTCAGGAATAGATGCAAACAACACAAGAACCCAATCCATTATTAGAAACAGTATGTGCCAGGTCTTCAGGAGTTGAATTTCAGGGAAAGATTAAAAAGGTTAAGACTTTATTCCTTGGAGCAAAGAAGAATGAAGGGAGATTTGATAGAGGTTTATTAAATTATGAGAGGTATATAACAAAGTGGATGCAAGTCAGCATTTTCTACTTAGATTTGGGGAGATTAATACGAGAGGCCATAGTTTTAAGATGAAAGGGGAAAGGTTAAGGGAGAACATTAGGGCAAAGTTATTCACTCACAGAGTGGTGGGAGTGTGGAATGAACTGCCATCTAGTATGATGAATGCAGCTCGATCTTGAGTTTTAAGAATCCATTAATAGATATATGGATGGGAGAGATCTGGAGGATTACGGAATGGGAGCAAGTCAATGGGACTAGTGAAATAATGGTCAGCACAGACTATGAGGGACAAATGGCCTGTTTTCTGTGTTTTAGCGTTCTATGGCGTCTATATGAAAATGATCAAAACACGACAGATTTAATTTTTAAACTATTCAAGGTACAAGTGGCCCCACATTACAGTGGAGAAGGAGATTTTCTGTTACATTAACTGTAATGTAGCATCTTCACCAACACCAAGAGAGTTAAAAAAATAATTTATTCGCACATGAATTTTGAGGGGAAACTTTATTATACAAATTAAAATTCAACTTAACAATATGTCAATTACATAAATGGTGAATTTTTGATGAAGGGGAAGAGGGTGAATATAGGGGAAGGGGGTGATGTAGGGGAAGGGGGTGATGTAGGGGAAGGGGGTGATGTAGGGGAAGGGGGTGATGTAGGGGAAGGGGGTGATGTAGGGGAAGGGGGTGATGTAGGGGAAGGGGGTGATGTAGGGGAAGGGGGTGATGTAGGGGAAAGGGGTGATGTAGGGGAAAGGGGTGATGTAGGGGAAAGGGGTGAATATAGGGGAAGAGGGTGAATATAGGGGAAGAGGGTGATGTAGGGGAAGAGGGTGATGTAGGGGAAGAGGGTGATGTAGGGGAAGAGGGTGATGTAGGGGAAGAGGGTGATGTAGGGGAAGAGGGTGATGTAGGAGAAGAGGGTGATGTAGGAGAAGAGGGTGATGTAGGGGAAGAGGGTGATGTAGGGGAAGGGGGTGAATATAGGGGAAGGGGGTGATGGAGGGGAAGGGGGTGATGGAGGGGAAGGGGGTGATGGAGGGGAAGGGGGTGATGGAGGGGAAGGGGGTGATGGAGGGGAAGGGGGTGATGGAGGGGAAGGGGGTGATGGAGGGGAAGGGGGTGATGGAGGGGAAGGGGGTGATGGAGGGGAAGAAGGTGATGTTTGGGAAGAGGGTGATGTTTGGGAAGAGGGTGATGTTTGGGAAGAGGGTGATGTTTGGGAAGAGGGTGATGTTTGGGAAGAGGGTGATGTTTGGGAAGAGGGTGATGTTTGGGAAGAGGGTGATGTTTGGGAAGAGGGTGATGTTTGGGAAGAGGGTGATGTTTGGGAAGAGGGTGATGTTTGGGAAGAGGGTGATGTTTGGGAAGAGGGTGATGTTTGGGAAGAGGGTGATGTTTGGGAAGAGGGTGATGTTTGGGAAGAGGGTGATGTTTGGGAAGAGGGTGATGTTTGGGATGAGGGTGATGTAGGGGAAGAGGGTGATGTAGGGGAAGAGGGTGATGTAGGGGAAGAGGGTGATGTAGGGGAAGAGGTGATGTAGGGGAAGGAGGTGATGTAGGGGAAGGAGGTGATGTAGGGGAAGGAGGTGATGTAGGGGAAGGAGGTGATGTAGGGGAAGGAGGTGATGTAGGGGAAGGAGGTGATGTAGGGGAAGAGGGTCACATTTCTAATATATTTATAATAATCTGATGGCCAAACCTAGATGATAGGTGAACACCACAAGTAACTCAGTCATTCAGCCTCTGGATAATTTAAAGAGGAAACCTTTATTTTATAAAACCTGTCCGCATATTGGTTTAGGATGTGAGTATCATCGCCACAAAGTGGATTGTGTTTCTCATACTGGAAATCTGAACTAACAAAAGAAACAACAATGCTAAAAATTCTCGATCAACCTTCCCGAAGAACTGCAAGGAAGAAGTTTGGTTGAGCTAGTGGAGTTGTTCTAGTGAACCGGTGCGAACTCGAAAGGTCGACATGGCCTGTTTCCGCTCCGTAAATGGTTATATGGTTTAGTGATCGGAACGGCTGTCTGCAGGGCTCACCCATATCAGTTATTTTATGCATCTTTCATAAAGAAAGGTAGAAATTTAATTCTTTAGGCACAATATTTTCCCCTCCATCTGCGTCACCCTTTACAAGCTATGCTCTGCTTGAACATCAAATTTTGCTTCAACAGCAGATTAGAAACTCTACTGCATCCCAAAGTATACCAGTTTCAGATGAGTTCCAACTTGTATTGCAATGGAATAGGTGCTGCATATTTGTAGTAATGGGGATTATAGAGCTGGGGTAGAGGCAGGTTGGGCTAGAGCAAAAAGAGAAGTTATTACAAATGCAAGGATTAAAAGAAACTGAACTTTAAAAATAAAAATTAGCTAAACACCCCAATGAAAGAACACAGGAGGTCAAGCAGCATTAGCCAGAATAAAACAATGGTTGACACCGAGTTGAAAATCTTTATTGAGAATTGTGGCGAATTGCACCACTTCATTATCAAATCGGTGTTCGTAGTTGCAGGCCCTTGGTGGCCAGGGACACAAAGAACTCTGGGAAGCGCATGAATTCAGAGGTCAAGTGATTGTGATAGCCCACCAATTAGAATTATTTAAACTCCTGCGAAGATTTCATTAAACAGTTCTGTTGGTTCAGCTCACAGGCAACTTCTGTTGTGCTTTATTCACTGCATCACTCACTGCATTGGAGACCCCAAAGGTCCAAGTGACATTTTGGAACTCACTATGGATGTGCAGAGGCCACTGTGCTCAAACATCCAGTATTTTGGACCTTGCAGCCACAGGTCTGGTTTGAGCAGGCCAAGGCCCAGATCCATCTACACCAGATTACCACTGATGCAATGAAGCACTGCTATGTTGTTGCATCGCTGGGCCAAGACACTGCAGGGTGTATTGTCAGCCTCCTGCCAACGACAGGTATGAAGCCATCAAAGTCCTGCTGGACCAAGACACTGCGGGGAGTATTGGCGATTTCTTACACCAGCCTCCTGCCAACGACAGGTATGAAGCCATCAAAGTCCAGCTCATACATAATTTTGGCCTTTCCCAACGCAACAGGCCAGCACGACTTTTCCATATGGACAACCTGGGCGACTGCACTCCTTCCGAACTAATGAACAAGCTCCTGGACGACACAAGCCCTGTCTAATTTTCGAACAAATTTTTCCTCAAGCATCCGAAGACATCCGTTTGCTGCTTGCAGCGCAGACAGAGAGCAATGGTACTATTACCATTAGAGATGGGGAGCTGCAGCCCACCACTGCTGTTTCCCCTGCTTTATCTGGGAAACAACGAGGCCGGCCGTCCGTAGAGGAAGTGACGACCAGTCACAAGAACAGCTTCCTTTTCCTCTGGGATCAACACTCAGGCTGGTGGTTCTTGGTCGACACTGAAGTGGAAGTCAGCGTGTTTCCCTCCTCCGCCCCAGACACACGTTCAGGAAGGAAAGGCCTTCCTCTCATGACCGCCAACAACAGCAGCATTTGGATGTACTGGTCATGGACAATTCCACTCAATTTTGGCTCATCATGGTTCAGCTGGTCCTTCACCAATGCTGATGTATCACAGCCAGTCCTGGGAGCTGTTTTTTTTGTGAACACACTCCCTTCTAGTAGATCTCAAAGGTCATCACGTAGTTATTTCAAAGACTTTTGAGTCCTCACCTTGCACCCCGCAGCATTGCCCACACCTCACCTTGACTCGGTGACGCTCTGTGATGATGAATACACCAGAATCCTAGAAGAAATCCCCAGCATTACTTCTCCACAGTTTTCGATGGCCCAACCAAAACATGGAGTCCAGCACCACATTCTGACTCACGGATGCCCCCTGCATGCTCAAGCGCGCAGACTACCTCTGGATAAATTGCAATTGGCTAAAGACTAATTCAGACATATGGAGGAAATGGAAATCGTTCACTGCTCCGACAGCCCTTGGGCATCACCACTGCATTTGGTACCCAAGGCATCTGGAGAGTGGAGACCTTGTGGAGGCTATTAGCATCTGAACAACATTACAATGTGGCAGATCACTACCCAGTTCACATATTGAGAATTTTTATGCGATCTTTCATGGTGTTAAGATTTTCTCCAAAATTGACCTGGTACTATCAGATCCCAGTTCCCCCCAGACTTCACTCCTAAGACTGCCTTGATTACCCCGTTTAGGCAATTTGAATTCCTCCGTATGCTTTTTGGTTTAAAAAAAAACGCAGCCCAGACATTTCAATGCCTAATGGACTCAGGGCCTGGATTTTGTCTTCATTTATTTGGATGATATCCTTATCACCAGCCTCTCGTGGCAGCAGCACCGGGCCCATCTCTGTCAACTATGTCAGCAGCTAGATGACTACGGGTTAGCAATCAGTCTGGCCAAATGCCAGTTTGGCCTCACATCAATCAATTTCCTCAGCCACCACATCAGTCAGCATGGAGCGGTTCCACTACGTTCCAAGGTCATGGCCATTTGCAAATTTCCAAGATCCCCTACCATTAAAGGCCTGCAGGAGTTTGTTGGCATGATTAAATTTTACCATCGTTTCATGCCAGATGCAGCCAAAGTTATGCAGCCACTTTTCAAACTCTTGTCCGGACATCCCAGGGAACTGAAATGGGATGACAAGGCCAGGGCCGCATTAGAGTCTGCTAAAGGAGCGCTAGGAAGAACCACTATGCTCATGCACCCAAGGATTGGCGTGCCAGTCAACAGCTCTGACGGTGGATGCATCAGGCACTATGGAAGGCAGGGTCCTGGAACAGCTCATCATCGTCATCTGGTAACCCCTGGCTTTTTTTCGTCATCATTTGAGATCACCAGGGCAGAAGTACAGTGCTTTTGACAGGGACCTCCTTACCCTCTACTTGGCCATACAGCATTTTTGCTATTTCCTAGAGGGAAGAGAGTTCAAGGTCTACATTGATCACAAGCCATTGACTTTTGCCATTGCCAAGATATCAGATCCGTGGTCAACAAGACAATGACAACTCTCCTATATTTCAGAGTTTACAATTACCATAAAACACCAACGCAAAGAACAATCTAGTCACCTACACATTATCCCGCATCCCCATTGCTTCACTCCATTCACCTGCTCACAGTATAGACTACATGGCTTTGGCTGTAGATCAGCAGGAAGATAAAGAGATGGCCACATATCGCACTGCCATATTGGGACTGAAATTGGAGGACATATGTTTTGGACCATCAAATGCCTCCCTACTTTGTGACGATACATCGGCCAACCAAGACCCGTTGTACCTGTTATGTGGCGACAACTGGGTGTTTGATGCCATACATAGTTTGGCTCATCCTTCGATTAGGACAACAACAAGGCTCGTGGCAGGAAAATTCATGTGGCACTGCCTGCCAGAATGAAATCCCTGGGACTGCTAAGGGGAATCCATAAACCAATTCTACGGAGGACATAGCTAGATCTTCTTTTGAAGTGGTACAGATACCTAAAAGTTCCCAAGGCTCTCATGGCATTGGATTGGATAGATGTACAGCCTTGGGTACTTTTAGGTATCCGTACCACACCAAAGTAAGATCTAACTACGTCCTCCGCAATTGTATTCCTGCGCAAGGATGCTCACAGGATGCGTTGCCTTATGAAGGTCCTTTCAAGGTGGTACGGTGTGATGGCTACACATTTGTTATAGACATTGGCAGTAGGCAAGAAATGGTTTCAGTAGATCGTCTTAAGCCGGTACATGTCAAACCTAGATCAGCTGGTATGGGTGGCATGCCTCGGGCGCAGGGGGCATCCGCTGGCCCATTCTAGCCATATAGGGGAGACTGTGGTCTCACCTCTTTGGGGTGGGGGGGGAAGGAAGGCGTTACGTGGTGAAATGCGCCACTCCATTATCAAACCAGGGTCCGTAGTTGTAGGTCCCTGCAGGATCAGGAGTTCCCGGTGGCCAGGGGACACAAGGAACTCTGGGAGTTGTGTGACCTCTGAGGTCAGATGATTGTGATAGCGCGCCAACTGTAATTATTTAAACTCATGCAAAGATTTCATTAAATAGTTCTGTTGGTTCAGCTCACAGACAACTTTTGTTGTGCTTTATTCAGTGAACCACTTGCTACAATGGGGAAATTAAAGTGGAGAAGTCAATTAATTTACAAATAAAAACATCTAATGTAAAAAAGACGAATCCACACAGACATGCATCATGGCAACTTATTTCAACCAATAAGAAAGGCACAGGTAAAAAACAAATTATAATTTTCATTGGATACTGTAAATAACACAAGCTATCAAGTCCCAATTGGCACAAGATCCTCTTTTTAAAAAAAAAACTATAATCAACTGCAATTTTGTCTCACATATGCCCTGACAACAAAGAGGATCTTGAAAAAAATAAGTTAAAAAAAATAAGTTTCACATTGTAATGTACAATGGAAATGATTAACAGAGTATTCTGGATATTGGAAATCTGACACAAACAGAAAATGTTGGAAAATAGTCAAATGCAAAACACACAGCAAGTCTAATACCAACTATTGAGAAAAACCCAGTGCTAACATTTTAACTGAATGGCTTTGCATCAAAACTGGGAACCCTACAGATCCACAGATGTTAAGGTGCAGGGAAAGGGGTTAGGGAGGAAAAACATTAACTCTAATTTTGCGACAGATTATGCCTGGGAATATTTCCAGAATTTGCTTTTACCACACCCAAAATGATTACACATTTATTACATGGCTTTCCATTAAAATATTGACATAATTTACCCGAAAAAGTAGTTCAGCCATGTGCTCTGCAAAAATATCCCGTTTGTGCAAATCCTGTTGCTTTTGCATAATTGTTTCAGTGATCTTGAGCAATACTCGCAATAGTTGTTCCCTGTATTAAAGAAAAGCCCAGTCATTAATAACATACAATACATCTTAGCAAGAGACTTGAGCTAAATAGTCATATAATGCATATAATGGAAATAGCAAACTACTGTCAGAGTTTTAAATATTTGCTGAACAAAACATTAGATCATCTGCATCATGGAAATAAATTTCCAACATGCCAAAATTCTGAGGGAAAGTCATGAATTTCTCTGTATTTACATAGTATCCTCCTTAATTTTGCAACAAATACAATTTTTCCTTTATTTGCCTGTGCTCCACAATTTTAAATTTATAATCAAACAATTCACATGTGATTAAGTGTACATTCTAGATTTCATTAAAAGGTATTTGTGTACATTTTGCTTTGACCATGTAAAAATTACAGCACTTTTTATACATAGTCCCTTCATTTCAGGGCACCATAATGTTTGGGACAAAACAATGGAATGTATATTAAAGTAGTCATGTTTAATACTTTGTTGCATATCCCTTGCATGCAATGACTACTTGAAGTCTGTGATTCATGGACATAACTTGACATTCATGACCATCTTTTCTGATAATACTCTGCCAGGCCTCTACCACAGCCATCTTCAGCTCCTGCTTGTTTTAGGAGCTTGTCCCCTTAACTTTTCTCTTCAGCATATAAAAGGCATGCTCAATTGGATTTAGATCAGGTAACTGACATGGTCATTCAAGAATTTTACAGTTTTTAAGCTTTGAAAAACACTTTTGTTGCTTTAGCATTTGTAGTGGAACATTGTAATACATGCATTGTACTGGTTGGCCCGCCCCTGATACTGTAACTCCTCCCCCTCAGGATTCCTAATAAAGGCATTACCGACCAATCCCCTCACTCAGTACTGCCTTGGGAACAGGCCAACAGCTTGCAAGGCCTGTAAGTTTATTGCGATTAAAGCCTATTGATCTCAACCTCTGGTCCGTTAGCGCTACAGCACTATGTTTGCTATAGTCTTGTCTTGCTATAGGATGAAGCGCCATCCAATGAGTTTTGGGGCATTTGCTTGAACCTAAACAGTTAAGATGCTTCTCTACACCTCAGAATTAATTTTTCTACTGCCATCAGCAGTTACATAACTAACGAAGATAAATGTGCCAGTATCTGCCACAGTCATATATGCCCAGGCCATAACACGTTTCACAAATGAGGTGGTGTGCTTTGGATCTGGGAAGTTCCTTTACACCAACACACTTTGCTCTTGCCATCACTCTGATACAGGTTCATCCTGATCCCATCTGGCCACAGGACGTTTTTGCAGAATTCTGCAGGCTCTTAAATTATTAAATACTTCTTGGCAAACTGTAATTTGCCCATCCTGTTTCTGTGGCCAACTAAATGGTTTACATCTTGCAATGTAGTTTCTGTATTTCTGTTCATGAATTCTTCTGACCACAGTCTTCATCGACACATCCACACCTGCCTCCTGAAGAGTGTTTCTGATCTGTTGGAAAGATACTTGAGGATTTTTTGTCACGATGATGAAAATTCTCCTGTCATCAGCAGTGGAGGTCTTCCTTGGGCCTATCAGTCCCATTGTGATAATTGAGCTCACCAATACACTTTCTTCTCAATGATGTTCAATAAAGTTGATTTAGGTTATCCTAAGGTTTGGGAGATATTTCTTACTGTTTATTCTCGTTTTTCAGCCTCATTGATTCTTTGATTTTCAACTCTGGTATTGAAAAATGGCAATTACAGACCTCAAATGCTTAAAACAAAGCCTAGCTCCTTTATACCTTCATCAAAGAAGCAATTAAACATACCTGCTTAATCACAAACATCTGTGAAGCCAAATGCCCTGAAATGGGTGAAATGTGTATAAAAAGTGGTGTAATTTCTACATGGTCAAACCAAAATGTACACAAATACCCTTTGATAAAATCTGGAATGTGCACTTAATCACATGTGAATTGTTTGATTACAAATTTAAAACTGGAGCACAGGGGCAAATCAAGTAAAAAAAAATGTGCCTTTGTTCCAAACATTATGCATAAGGCAAGGACTATGTGGAATGGGACAACTCTTGTGCAGAGCCAGGTCAGACTCAACAGACGTGAACTCCATTCATGCAGTAACTTTTTTTGTGTTTTCATTCTGTTCCCTTATTCTAATGGGACATATTCCTCAAAAAAAAACAAATCATCATATTCCACTCTTTTTGATCTTTATTTAAAAGCAATCACTTTTTAGATCCCATTCAAACACGATAATTTTTTTTCCACAATATATTTTCAATGCTTTTTGCCCACAAAGAGTCAACTGTGTTCTCTTCACAAATCTTAATTTTACAAATTCTCACATTCCATAGGCCTCTTCAGCCCTCCAATCTCTGCTGAATCATTTTTCTACCTAGTCCCACTGACATACACCCAGTCCATAGCCCTCCATACATCCATCCACACATCTGACCAAATTCTTAAATGTTAAAATTGCATATGCCTTCACCATTTCAGCTGACAGCTCATTCCACACTCCCGCCACTCTCTGTGTGATGAAGTTTCCTCTCATGTTCCCCATAAACATTTTCCCTTTTACCCTTAACCCATATCTTCTGGTTTATATCTCACCTACCCTCAGTGGAAAAAAGCCTATCTACATTTACTCTGTCTATTCCCCTCATAGTTTTAAATAGCTCTATCAAATCTCCCCTCATACTTCTATACTCCAGAGAATAAAGTCCTAACCTGTTTAACATTTCCTGGTAACTCAGTTCCTGAAATCCAGGCAACATCCTAGTAAATCTTCTCTGCATTTTTTCATTCTTATTACTTTCTTTCCTGTAGTTAGGTGACCAGAACTGCACAAAATACTCCAAATTTGCCCTCACCAACATCTTATACAACCTCACCATAAAATCTGAACTCCTATACTCAATACTTTGATTTATGAAGGCCAATATGCCAAAAGCTCTCTTTACAACCCTATCCACCTGTGACACCACTTTCAGGGGATTATATATCTTTATTCCCTGATCCCTCTGTTCTACCCCACTCTTTACTGCCCTACCATTTACTGTGTATGTCCTTCCTTTGTTTGTCCTTCCAAAATGCAACACCTTACACTTGCCTGCATTAAATTCTATCTTCCTTTTTTTCAGCCCATTTTTCCAGCTGCTCTCTCTGAAAGCTTTGAAAAATCTTCACTGTCCACACCTCCAACCTTTGTATCATCTGCAAACTTGCTGATCCATTTTATCACATTATCATCCAGATCATTGACATAGATAACAAACAACAGTGGCCCCAGCACTGATCCATGAGGCATACCACTAGTCACAGGCCTCTGGTCTGAGAAGCAATCATCCCTAACTACATTCTAGCTTCTCCCATCTAGCCATTGTTGAATCCAGTTTACTACTTTACCATAAATACCGAGCATCTTAACCTTTTTGACTAACCTCTAATGTGGGACTTTATCAAAGGTCTTACTAAAGTCTATGTAGACAACATACACAGACTTTCCCTTGTCAACTTTCCTGGTAACCTCCTTGTAATTCTATAAGGATGGTTAAACATGACCGACCACGCACAAAGCCATGTTGACTATCCCCAATCAGTTCCTGGATGTAGAGGTTAAAACCTTGTGTTTATGATTTATGGTTGTTTTATGACTTTCCCTTTAAGGATTCATTGTTTTTGTAGTTACCCGAGTTACTATGATGCCATATGTCGTAATATTCGAGCTGAAGAGTAGCTCATTCTCATTCTTGGAATAACTTGAGAAACTTTTCTTTGAATTTATCATTATTCATGATCATTATTATTCATTTATTATCATTTTAATTCATTTATATTTGTTTGAAGTTGAGTATCATTATCATTTACAATATGCTTTGTTTTACTCATTGTTATGAAGTGCGAAGCTATGAAAATGCTTATTCACTTTTATCAATGAAAAATTAAAGCTATTTTCAGCTACAATTATGAAGTTTGATTTATTTGGATGAATAAGATATAATTAGGAATATCGAAGCTTACATTTCTTGGAAGGTAACATGTTTTGAGATTGAAAAATATTAGAGCTGGGAAGTGTCATCCACATTTTTATTCAAAGAAAAGTGTTTTATAAAATTGTGAATTTGGTTGGAAGAAAGAAGTCAAGATTTAAAGAAAGTCAGTTTGAAAATTCTGGAAGTTTCTACATGAACATCTCTGGAATTGTACAGTTAGAGCATGTCTGTCTGACTGCAGGAACCTGTAACCTTGAAAGAGAGATCTGATTAGCAGAAGTAAGGAGCCAATGGCAGGAAGCCCAGATTCATAAACATAGATGATGCAGCCAGTTTGCAGAACACAGAACTAAGAAATACTCTTAAAGGGACCATGCAAAACAAAAATTTGTTTACAGTTCCAAGAAGAAGCCAGGAGAAAACAAGCTGCAGTGTGAAGAATTCAAGATGGAAAAGAAGAAGTCTCATCAGGCTAAAGACCTCGAGCAAGCAGTTCCTCTCACGGAGATTTCTAATCAGGAGTTGAGCCAGCAAGGCAAATGAATAAGGCTTTGTGGAAGGTTGGAGTCAGTGACCAAGAAAAAGCAGCTTCAACTACCAAACAGGAAGAAGATTCTGTTAAGGCACTGCAGACCTCAATAGCTGGTTTAGAGGTTAGTGAACTAGAACAGATGAATGTACATTGCAAAGTCCCATTGCTGCTGTACTGAGCGAAATATTGAAGATAAGAGACTCAATCAACAGTATCTGAAAGTTCAGATGTGAATTCTGATGATAATATTTCCAGGGTTATGAGTGTAGGAGGATCTTCAAAGGCATCTAGAGCAAGAACAGCTTTGCATGCATTAAGCATATTGGCCATGCATGCTAAGGCACAAGCAGACTTGGCTACTATCTGTGCCCAACATGAATTGTTTGTGAAAAAACATGGTTTAGAAGATATGGAAGCTGAAATGAAAAATCAGCAATTAATTCAAGAAGCTGAAATGAAGATTCAGCAAGAACAAAAAAGATTATTGAAGAGAGAAAAGAAAAGACTAGAACTTGAAGAATGACATGCTATGAAGATTGCCAGAGTAAAAGCATTAGCTCAGGCTTCTGCAAGATCTATCACTCAGCCTGAAGTATCCAAGGAGCCACCAGCAGGTCAATGGATACTGCAGCCACAAGAAACAAGTATACTTGAGCAAAGAGCCACGGGTGGCGCTGCTGGTGCTCGTATGTCAATGAGCAACCCTTGGAAAGGGCTCACAACATTCTATCTTTCCTGAATGCATAATTTATGAATCTTCCTGAAAGAAGAGCATTTCAACCAGGTTCAACCATGCAAATTGATCATACTCAACAACTGACGTCTCAACCACGTGTTGCTGAAGAACCAATAATAAGGCAATGATTTCCACCAATGCCATCACAGCCATACCAAGGAACCCCATCAATGCCATCACGTACATATCAAGGTCCAACACCAGAGAAGGTTTACTGGCCCCAATCTTAACAACATTTTACAGGACCACATTTGAGTGTCTTCTTTGGCTGCAACAGTACAGTAGTTGCAAAACATCGGACCAGAAGTCAATAGAGAGGATCATTAAAACAGCCCAGAAGATCACTGGGGTTTCCCTTTCATCTAGTGATGAAATTCACCAGGAGTGTTCGTTAAATAGAGCCCAAAGAAATATTGAGGATCCTGACCATCTATCATGCAGTATCATTTGACCTATTACCATAAGGAAGGATATACAGGAGCATCAAAATCAGGACTGCCAGGCTGGGAAATAGCTTCTTCTTGCAGACCGTGAGATTGATGAATGGCATCCTGTAACATTGGGTCTCATAAATGATGCAATTAAATTATTCCAAAATATTTATTTTATCTTGTATTTTATGTATATATGTGATGATTATGTCCTGTGTATTATATATACACCTGTGCACAATGGTCTGGAGAAACACTGTATATGGACAGTCAGATGAGAATAACCTTGAACATTTAACCTACCGTATGGTTCTAATACTTGCCTCTCATTTTTAAGTGGACTGTACAAATTAATTTCATGATTTGCCACTGAATCATAGCCACCATCACCTTTGGATTCTCTTCTGTTCCCAGATGGTTCCTTTTGTATGCCTCAAAGTCCTACCTTTGAGCTCTTCCTAATTATATTTATGTACTAGCCCTCATCAACATTATCCAAACATACTGGGTTAATTATGCACATGTTGATGACATCTGGCTTTAATTCACCATGACCTGCAGACATCTTGCCTGTCTTCAAACTGCCAAAGCATTTGTTTGACATCAAGTACTGAAGGAGCAGGACCTCCCAATATTTAATTAGATAAAGGTAACTTTCAGTTCAGTTATTAACAGATTCTAACCTTAACCCTGGAAACATTGAACGAGACTCTTCACTTCTGATCTTGAACTGAGTTTTGGACCTAATATTTAACCCATCGTAAAATCTATTTATTTCCATCATGATAACATTATCTGCTGTTGAAATCTTCATTAGTTCTCCAACTTTCAAACACACAGCAATCCTTTGGATATTTCACACCAATCTTCTGTCTTTCTAATATCACAGTGTGTGTTCTAGCCAACACTAGGTCTGGCGTACTTACACAAAGCCTCAAAGTGACCAGAAACCTCATTCCTCCTTTAAGGTAAGATTTAAAAACTTATTTTACCAGGTCTTTGGTAATATGTCCTAAGAATATTTTTTCTTTGGTTTGTTAATGTTCCTTTGGACGGCCGAGAGATGGTTTTATTATGTTAAAAGACATAATGTATACAAATGAAAATTATGAACTAATTAGGACTTGAAATGCAAGAAGATTTAAGATATCAAAGACAGATGGCAATACTCACCAGGTCTTTCTCGTCATGGTTAATTCCATGATCATGTGCCTATAGATACTAAGGACTGCCTTGCACACATCAATCTGTTCATCAAGGATCTTCAAGACATCATTGCAAGGTTCCAACAGGAACACATTTGCAGAATTAGTCAAAAAGACCTATCAAAATTTATTTACATGTTTATTAATGCTTTTTTGACTTCCAAAGAAACAAACAATCCTATAAACAATCAAAACAATACAGACAGCACAATGATTAATTCCATTTTAAAAGATACAAAAACAAAATGACCCAAATTATCTATAATTCTCTAGCCCATCTCCTGAATATTTCATTCGAAATATACAGACATAATCACAGAGCATTAATACAAAGACAACAAATGTTATACAATGCCCTCCATGTTTGGGACAAAGACATTTTTTTCCTATATTTGCCCCTGTGCTCCACATTTCTAAATTTGTAATCAAACAATTCACATGTAATTTAAGTGCACATTCCAGATTTTATGCAAGGTTATCTGTGTACATTTTGGTTTGACCATGTGAAAATTACAGCATTTTTTATAAATATTTCCTCCATTTCAGGGCACCATATTGTTTGGGACATCTTGCTTCAAAGGTGTTTGTGATTAGTTAGATATGTTTAATTGCTTCATTGGTGTGGGTACGAGAGAGCTCGGCTTGCTCCTAAGCTTTCGATCAGCTTTGGGGTCTGTAGTTGCTATTTTTCAACACGAGAACCAGAGTTTTGCCAAAGAAAGTCATAATGAGGTTGAAAAACAAGAATCAAACAGTAAGTCATCACCCAAACATTAGGATGACCAAAATCAACTGGAACATCATTAAGAAGAAAGAGCATATTGCTGATAACAGAAGAATTCTCTTCATAATGAAGGAAAATCACAAACGTGTCAGACAGATCAGAAACACTCATCAGAAGACTACTGTCACAGAAGACTTCATGAAAAGAAATAATAAGGCTACACTGCAACCCCTGATTAGCTACAGAAACAGGATGGCCAGATTACAGTTTGCCACGAAGTATTTAAAAGAACCTGTATAATTTCTGGAAAATGGTCTTTTGGACAGATGAGACCAAGATTAACTGAGTGATGGCAAGAACAAAGTGTGGAGGTGTAAAGGAATTGTCCAAGATACCTTTCCCATGGTTTGCATCTTGCAGTGTAGCCTCTGTATTTCTGGTCATGAAGTCTTCTGCGGAAACAAGTCATTGACCTAGCCACGCCAGCCTCCTGAAGAATTTTTCTGATCTGTCGGACACAAGTTTGGAGATTTTTCTTCATTATAATGAGTATTCTTTTCTCGTCAGCAGTGCTTGGTATACCAGTCCCTATGCAATTACTGAGCTCACTAAATATGCTCCTTCTTCTTAAGGATTTTCCGAACTGTTGATTTTGGTATTCCGAAGGTTCAGGTGATGTCTTACTTTTTTCTTCTCGTTTTTCTTCTTCACAATGTCTTCCTTGACTTTCATCAGCAAAACTCTGGTCCTCATGTTGAAAAATAGTAACTACAGAATCCAAAAGTGTTCAAAAGCTTCAAAGCAAGCCTACTGTCTTATACAAAAATCTGTGAAGCCATATGTCCCACACATTATGCGCCTTGTATAAAATGTGCTGCAATTTCTACATGGTCAAACCAAAATGTATACAAATAACCTTTAATAAAATTTGGAATCTGCAATTCAATTACATGTTAATTGTTTGATTACAGATTTCAAACTGTGGAGCACAGGAGAAAATAATATAAAAATGTCTGTCTCAAACATTATGGAGGGCATTTTATGTCTGAAATAGAAAAAATACTGAAAACATTTACAAGGTTAGAGAGGTGAGCCAGTTTTACATGACAAACACCATAAAATCCAAGGGTGGAAAAAAAATAGGACTGCATGGTGTGTACAGGAAGTACACCCTTGACCAAAGGGATCAATATCATAATTTAAGGTATTAATTTGAAGGATTAGAGCAGAGCTAATATTAAAAAGAATACATGCTCAGAAAATGTCATTGCCCTTAAACTCCCTGCCTAATAACAGTTGTAGAGGGCAGAAATTGTCACATTTCAAGTATATAGGTGAACATACATTGCCTTATTCTTCTACAGTACTAACAACAAACTGCTGAGAAGTGTAATCAAATAAGGCAGCAAATGTTGGCATTCATTTTTAGAGGAATAGAATATATGAGCAGGGATGCAATGCTGAGGCTTTATAAAGGCATTGGTGAGTCCTCACAGAGCATTCTGAGCAGTTTTAGGCTCCTCGGTTAAGGCTGCACTTCCTGAAAACCCTGAAGCAGACAAGGCTGCTTCACAATGTGGTATGAATGCTGCAGAGAAATGGATCAGAGGTCAATCCACTGGACGATAAGAATGGATCACGAGGGAGGATTCTGCCCCCAAATGACGTGATCTTCTGGGATCATTGTCTGAAGAGGGCATGCAAAATCATTGAGGATCACTTCCACCCCAGACACGGCATCTTTCAGCTCTCCCATTAGGAAAAAGATAAAGGAGTGTCAGAGCCGGCACCACCAGGCTGAGGAAGAGTGAGAATGCTGAACAACCAAAGGAACTGCACACACTAACCATACAAGCTCTCACATTTATGAAACACAAACACACCTCTCTCTCTCCCTCTCATGAATACTTGTCCTACATATGTATTGTTTGTCTCTATGCATGTTTGGCTGGTTGTCATCTGCATGTTTTGCAGCAAAGACAGGAGAACTGTTTTGTCAGGTTTGTCAGATGACAAACTTAACTTGAAGGGATATGCTGATTGGAGAGGGTTTAGAGGAGGTTCACAAGAAGGTCCCCAGGAATAAAAGGGTTATTATATGAGGAGCATAAGACATCTCTTGGCCTGTACTCACTGGAATTCAAAATCGAATGAGAAGGGATCTCATTAAAACATTTCTAACATTGAAAGATATGGACAGAGTTGATGGAGAAAGGTTGTTTCTCATGGTGGGAGAATCTAGGACAAGAGGACACAACTTCATGATGGAAGGATGTCCACTTAGAACAGAGATGTGGAGAAATTTCTTTAGCCAGAGAGTGGTAAATCTGTGGAATTTGTTGTTAGAGGTGGTTGTGCATTTAAGGCAATGATATGAGTAGCCCGGGCATCAAATGTAATGGGGAGAAGGCAGGGCAGTAGAGCTGAGTGGCAAAATGGATCAGCTCAAGATTAAATGGTAGGGCAGATTCGATGGGCTGAATAGTCTATTTCTGCCCCCATATCTTATGGTCCTATATAAAGTTTTCTTTATAGAGATCAAGTATTATTTTATAAACAGAACCCTTTATGGCTATGTAATTCAGAACAGGAATTCACTGGATACTTTAATAATATGTATAATCCTAATGATCCTGTGCTGTACAATTCTGGGTTCTAGATAGGAAATAAACATCTCATCCAGTGCCAATACAATCTTGAACACATTATAATGAGAGGGACTAATAGACCTTTTCCCGCTACAAAAGAAAATCTGATGAAATTAAAGCACAATTTAGATTTGCTATTGCCATTTTCATAAATGATCAATATAAAAATTCAAAAATAAAATAGGGTTGCTCTCTAAAGATCTTGATCAACACTCACTTGCAACGTTGACTGAATACCAGCTTGAACATTTCCATTTTCCTCCTCAAATATACACCCCCGGTTGATAGCATTTGTAAATGAATATGTTCTTCCCCAGCTGGATGCACGCCTATGCCTTGACTGTTGATTGGACTTTTAAAAACAGGTCGAAAAATAAAATCATATATTACATTCATATTGAGGTTTACAATCCTGTAAATGAAACAAACTCTCTAAGCAAATGTTAATTGACAGACAGCCAAAGCTTCAATCTTTCTAGAAACTTTCAGCCTTCAATACATCATATAACACACGAATGTGCTATTCATGCATGGAGAATTATATACAGTTTCTATAAAGCCTAATCTGATTAGTCTAGAATAACAAACCAGGTTTGTCTATTCTGTGCCACACAATAAGGCAACAAGTTATATTTCTGTAATTGCTGTGTCCTTTCTTTGAAGTGTCAAATGTATTATGACATCCTCTCTGAAATACAAACACCAGACTTGTACATAATTGTCCATCACAAGGACATACAAAAGAAATTACTCTCTAAAAATTACTTTTTGCAGCAATCTGCTGGGTTAGAAATTTTACAAGTTTCAACTCTCAAGAAACACTTTTCCATTCATGATCACCATAAAGCACTCAAAAGGTCAAGATAAACTTGACAGGATGTCGAATATCCTCTCTGTAAAACACCCAAGAATGTCTTCAAAACACACTCACTTCTGAACCTGCAAATTTCATTAAAAGGCAAATCTTGTGACTGCTCTCGAAAGATTATTGTTATTTTGTACTTGGACTGAATCCAAAGCTCTGGAGTCTTCAAGAAAGGACATACAGGCCAAAAAAGAAATCAGCTGTTAGTTTTAAATATGTTGTTAATCTCATCTGTTAAGCAAACAACACTACATGAAAAATATTTTTAAAACTACTAGATTCTGTATTCAATATGAAACGTTACTGGTTTACCTCTTTATTATCTTGCAGTGTTAGAGAAAGCGGTTCCGAATGGTCGGTCACATCTTCATCTTCGTCATTTATTTCTGGTTCTGCCATAAATAGAGGTTTATTTTCTTGCAAAATCCACTTCCGATAAACCCTCACAACTTTTTTTATCGATGAAGCCTCACAAGAAGGCAACAGAAAACCCTAAATGTTAGAAAGACAAATTTACATGCACATTCTTCAATCTGCCATCTTCCACTCAGCTAAATGTGTAGTAAAGTGGCATATCGCCTTTAACCCTGATGCAATGACAAATTTAAATGAGATTTGTGAACATCATCTTCAATTTATTTGCTTTTTTTTCCAGAATATTAAAGACACCCTCTCTGAAAACAATCACTTTAAAAACAGGAATTCCTTTAAATTATTCTAATGCACGAGGAGCTGCATGGTGGATAACATACTGGGGTTCCAACCAAATATGGAATAATGGCAACATTGGGGACATTTTTGTCCAATATCTCTCATCTTCAACACTGAAAAAAAAATCAAACTGTGGGAGAAATAACAAAGCAGTCCACTTGACTGTTCCAAGGGTGAAATCAGAATACTAAAAATTACAGGATAGAATTAAATTTTAATATGATTAGTTTTCATTACCAATCATCCTTCTGGAAAAGTTTACTTAGAAATTGAAGGATTCAAGTGTATATAAATCTAGAATGTAGTAATTTACCAATATGCCTTTTATATCAGATCACAGATAGAATCAAAAAATTGTAAAGCATAGAAGCAGGTCTTTCTCTCCCCACCAACACCCCCCCCCACCCCCCCACCCCCAACTAGTCAGAACCAACTATGAAGCATCCGTTGGCACGAATGTTATTTTATTCTTCCCACATTCATATCAACCCACAAAACCAGATATACCATTCAGCAAAAAAATGGGAACAATTTAAATTTAAAATGCTCAATTAACCTATCAACAGCACATCTTTGGGAACTCAAAGCACCTGAGGACACTGATGCAGTTACAAGGGGAATACTCCACATATTTGGGAATACTCCACATATTCAGCACCAGAGCATCACTTGGCTTGCTTGAGGCCATGAATTAGCAGCTCTACCAACTGTGATATACAATTATGCTGGTACACAACATGTCACACAGCATTCATAGGAAGGGTAACCAGATTCTGGGCCCTTTATCAGGTTTTGCACTTGACTCCAGCATCTTTCTTGTTTAACACTACCAATTGTGCCACCTTTACTCTCCTCTAATGAATATACCTCTTAATCAAGGAACAAATATATATACTTTATAAATCTTTATTTACCATTAATTTTTAAAATATTTTATTTATCAGTTTTCAAACAATTTCATGTTCATCAAAACTTAAAATGATAATTTCTGTACAAGTTTCACCATTGAGTTTGAGCCCGTTTTTTCCATCCCTCCCTCCCCATTATCACACACAATGGATCACATAACAAATGGCTTTCAAGACGCTCACACGAAGGTTAAAAACATAAACATGTGTATTTGTTACACCCCAGCAGCCCAGGACCCGGCCATTATCCATTGGGAAGGGATGGGGCTGGGCTGCGAGACAGCACGGTACACCCTTTAAATGTGCACCTATGAAGTTTAGGTATGGTTTTCAAATCTTAAGGAAAGTGCTGTACTTTTTCCTAAGATTATAAGTGATCTTCACCAGGTGAACGCAGCTCTGCATTTCTGCATTCCAGCGTGCAATGCTCAAGCTGGAGTTGGACTTTCAGGTGCCTGCTATGCACTTCTTGGTCACTGCCAATATGACCATTACAAATTGGATTTGAAGTTTGGACAGCTTCATTATAAGTCTTCTTTTATATTTCCCAACAGGAACAACTCTGGCTCCTGTGGGAATTCTTGGCCTATAATTTTCCCCAGATCCACCCAAAAGGGCCTCACCTTGGTACATGTCCAGGTAGCATGCACAAAGATCCTGTGGCAATGTCACATCTGAAGCATTGGTCTGAGATTTCTGATCTTTGACTTTTCAATTTTTGCGATGTCAGATATGGCTGATGAAGAAAGTTATACTGCAACAGCCTATACTGCGTGTTAATGATTTCATTTATGCTGATCCGACACAGGTCCAACCAACACCATTCATCAATTGTTATTCCCAAGTCTAACTACCTCTGCCTTGACTTGTGAAGGCCTGGTTTAGGCATCGCAACCCCCTCCCCCCCACCACCCCATACCACCTGAAGTAGGAAATACATTGCTGAAATAAATTTCCATGTGTTCCCCCTTCGAATCAGGGTCTCTATATCACTACACTCTGGTAGGACCATAGCTGGACTAAGTTTGTCCCTCAGAAAATATCTTATTTGTAGATAGCTGTGGAACATCCTATTTGGTGCACCATATATTACTTTTAAGCTGCTCAAATGACATTAATTGCCCCTGTTCATAACAGTCCTCTATGCATTGGATGCCATTACAATGCCACGTGTCTAGGATCTTGTTACCCACAGTCCATGGGAGCAGTTTATTCGGAACCAGAGGTGATTTTGGAGACAGCCCCAACTTGAGACCTATATGTTGATTAATTCTCTTCCAAATTAAAATTATTTGTTTTAATAAAGGACTGCTTTTCTTTTTGGATAGCAATTAGAATTCCACTTGTAAATAAAGTCCTCTGCTACCTTCTGCCCCACCACGTGCATATCAATTTGTGCCCAAGATGGTATACCTCCCCCCTGAAATAGTGAGATGATGTATCTCTACTGGAATGCCCAATAATATTTCTTAAAGTCTGGCAATCGCAATCCGCCCAGACTGAAATCCAAAGTTAATTTCTCCATAGAAACGCTGGCCACCTTACCATTCTGTAAAAATCTTTGCACGCAAGAAAGTAATTTCTGAAAGAATCTCTGGGGCAACACCATGGACGACATCTGAAAGAAGTACAGGTACACAATCCTTTATCCAGACATCTAACATCCGGAAAGTTCCAAAAACCAGCTTTTTTTTCCCTGGTGCTGGTACAGCGGAGGAAGATAGAGAAAGAGACGGCAGCGCGGCTCGGGCGGGCGGGAGAGGGACGGCAGCGCGGCTCGGGCGGGCGGGAGAGGGACGGCAGCGCGGCTCGGGCGGGCGGGAGAGGGACGGCAGCGCGGCTCGGGCGGGCGGGAGAGGGACGGCAGCGCGGCTCGGGCGGGCGGGAGAGGGACGGCAGCGCGGCTCGGGCGGGCGGGAGAGGGACGGCAGCGCGGCTCGGGCGGGCGGGAGAGGGACGGCAGCGCGGCTCGGGCGGGCGGGAGAGGGACGGCAGCGCGGCTCGGGCGGGCGGGAGAGGGACGGCAGCGCGGCTCGGGCGGGCGGGCGAGGGACGGCAGCGCGGCTAGGGCGGGCGGGCGGGAGAGGGAAGGCAGCGCGGCTCGGGCGGGCGGGCGGGAGAGGGACGGCAGCGCGGCTCGGGCGGGAGGGCGGGAGAGCGGGAGAGGGACGGCAGCGCGGCTCGGGCGGGCGGGCGGGAGAGGGACGGCAGCGCGGCTCGGGCGGGCGGGCGGGAGAGGGACGGCAGCGCGGCTCGGGCGGGCGGGAGAGGGACAGCAGCGCGGCTCGGGCGGGCGGGAGAGGGACGGCAGCGTGGCTCGGGCGGGCGGGAGAGGGACGGCAGCGCGGCTCGGGCGGGCGGGCGAGGGACGGCAGCGCGGCTCGGGCGGGCGGGCGAGGGACGGCAGCGCGGCTAGGGCGGGCGGGGAGGGACGGCAGCGCGGCGCGGGCGGGCGGGGGAGGGACGGCAGCGCGGCTCGGGCGGGCGCAGGAGAGGTGGCAGCGCGACTTGGGTGGGCACAGGGGAGAGAGACAGCAGTATTACTTGGATGGGTGCAGGGTAGAGAGACAGCAGTGCGATTCAGGTGGGGGGGGGAGAGAAACGGCAGCGTGACTGGAAGGGGGTAAATACGGTAGCACAATTCGGGTGGGCTTAAATCTGAGGCAGCTGGCTTTTGTCTGAAATCCAGAAAAATCCGAAATTAGGAACACACTGTCCCCCAAGGGTTCTGGATAAAGGATTGTGTATGTGTACTGATGTTTCAGCTACACATTCATTTTAACACAGTTAACCCTGCCTACTAGCATTATGGGCAGGGCCATCCATCTGTTCAAGCCCTCTCAATCTTCTCGAGCAATTACTTATGCTATTTCAGACACCAAGAAAAAATACGAAAGACTAAAACATAGGAACATAGGAAGTAGGAACAGGATTAGGCCAAAAATGGCCCATCGAGCCTGCTCCGCCATTCAATAACTGACAACATGAGGGAGAAAGAAAAGGAATGAAACTAAACATAAACTAGAGTGAAAAAGAGAGGATGGGAGGACTCAGTGGTTCAGACAACATCTATGGGGATAAATGGTCAACCAACATTTTGGGTTAGAACCCTTTTCTGAGAATAAAATGGGAAGGAAAAATATCAAGTACATAAAAGAAGTAAGGAATAAAAGATGGGGATCTGGGGAATGCCAAAGAGGCTATAGGATATTGGAAAGAAGATGGGAGAGGTAGAGACACAGGAAAAGGGAGAGGACTGGTGGGAAGGTGGTATGGAGGGAGGGCTGACAAGGTTCAAGGCAGTGAGAATTGGAATAGAGAAAGAGATGATAACAATGGAACCAAAGAGGTAGGGGTTTTCTAAAACTGGAAAATTCAATGAATATTGGATGTCATATACAGTGACTTCCATAATGTTTGGGATAAAGACACTTTTTCCTTTATTTGCCCCTGTGCTCCAAAGTTTTAAGTTTATAATCAAACAATTCAAATGCGATTAAAGTGCACATTCCAAATTTTATTCAAGGTTATTTGTCTAGATTTTGGTTTGAAAATTCATGAATGGCCAAAATGTATTGAGTACCCCTTCCATATGCTGAAGTGAAAACTTAAAGGGACAAGCTCCTGGCAGAGCATCACCAGAGAAGATACTCAGTACCTGGTGATGCCCATGAATCAGACTTCAAACAATTACTGCATACAAGGGATATGCAACAAAGTATTAAACATGACTAATATACATACCATTGTTTTCTCCCAAACGTTATAGTGCCCTGAAATAATAGGACTATGTATAGGGTAGATGATTCAAGAACTAAAGGACACAGGTTTAAGGTGAGAGGGGCCAAAATTAAAGAGAGACCCATGAGGCAACTTTTCACTCAGAGGCTGGACTGTATCTGGTACGAGCTGCCAGAAGAAACTGTAGAAGTGGACACAATTTTAACATTCAACAGGCACTTGAACAGATACAGTGCCTTCATAATGTTTTGGGAAAACACATTTTTTTCCGTTTATTTCTCCTTGTGCCTCACAGTTTTAATCAAACAATTCACATGTAATTAAAGTGCACATTCCACATTTTATTCAAGGATATTTGTACACCTTTTGGATTAAACATGTAGAAATTACAGCACTTTTATACATAGCTCCCTCAATTTTGACTTGGCCACTAAAATTTTCCAGTTTTTAGCTTTGAAAAGGGTGTTTGTCAATATATTTGGGATCATTGCCTTGTTGTAGGATGAAGCACTGTCCAATGAGTTTGGAGGCATTTGCTCGAATTTGAGCAGATAAAATGTTTCTATACACCTCAGAATTCATTTTACTACCGCCATCGACAGTTACATCATCATTGTAGTTAAGGGCACCAGTACCTGTGGCATCTATACATGGCCTAGGCCACAACACCTCCATTCTGTGGCGAACAAGTGGTTTGCATCTTGCAGTGTAGCATGAAGTCTTCTGCAGAGAATAATTGACATATCCATATTTGCCTCCTGAAGGGTATTTCTGATCTGCCTTTAAGGTGTTTAGGGATTTTTCTTCATTATGATGAGTATTCTTCTGTCATCTGCAGTGGAGGTCTACCTTGCCAACTCGTCCCTTTGTGATTACTGAGCTCACCAGTACACTCTCTTAATGATTTTCAAAACAGTTGATTTTGGCAATCCTAAGGTTTGGAAAATGTCTCTTAGTTTTATTCTTGTTTTTCAGGCTCATTGTGGCTTATTTGACTTCGATTGACACAACTTTGGTCCTCATGTTGAAGAATGGCAACTCCCTACTCCAAAGGTGATCAAAAGCTGAGAAACAAGCCTCGCTCTCTTACACCTGAACCAATGAAGCAATTAAACATACCTGTGTAATCACAAAAACCTGTGAAGCCAATGTCCCAAACATTATGGTGCCCTGAAATGGGGGAACTATGTATAAAAAGTGCTGTAATTTATACATGATCAATCCAAAATGTATACAAATAATATTCAATAAAGTCTGGAATGTGCACTTTCATCATATGTGAATTATCTGATTACAAATTTAAAACTGTGGAGCATAGTGGTAAATAAAAGAAAAATGTGTATTTGTCCCAAACATTACTTTGGCAGAGTGGAACCAGAACATGAGTGCAGAAAATAGGGCAGAAGATCAAAAGCATGATGTGATGTGTTCGGAGTTTGTGAGGAGGCTCCGGCAGGATAGGAAGCATAAATATAGTAATTTCGAGGATTTGAAATGTGTCTATTTCAATGCAGGGGGTATTAGGAATAAAGAAGGTGAACAGAGCATTTCATGGAATTATGATGTTGTAGCCATTACAGAGAATGGCTGGCAGAAGAAAACAATTGACTGATGCAGGTACCCAGGGTTTAGGTGTTTTAAAAGAAATAGGATGAGAAGTGAGGGAGAGTGGGGTGGAGTAGCATTACTGGTTAGGGATAGTATCACGACCGTATTAAGGGAGGACACTGCTGAGGGAGTGTCGACTGAGACTGTGTGGGTAGACGTCAGAAATAAGAAGGAAGCAATTACTGCAATAGGACTAGTCTAAAGGCTTCCAAATAGCCCTAAGGACACAGAGGAACAGATAAGCAGGCAGATTTTGGAATGGTGCAGGAAATTTAGGGTTGTTGTTATGGGGGACTTCAACTTCCCTAATATTGAGTGGCACTTCCTGACTGCAAGAGAGATAGATGGGACTGAATTTGTCAGGTGTGTTGAAGAAGGATTCCTGACAAAGAATGTGGTCCTGCCCATGAGAGGAAAGGCCATATTGGATCCAATTCTGGATAATGAACCTGCTCACATGGTGGGTGAGCATTTTGGTGAGAGAGACCAACTTCCTGAGCTTTAGCATAGATATGGAGAAGGGTAAAAGCAGACAAAATGGAAAAGTGTTTAATTGGAGAAGGGTAAATTACGAGGGAATGAGGCAGGAGCTAGTGAGAGTAAATTGGAAATAGATGTTCAAAGGTGAAAGTACAAAACTAACGTGGAGGATGTTTACAGACTACTGACCAAGGGGAAAGATGGTAGGAAAAGGGAACCATGGATGAGGAAACAGGTGAGGCAGCTAGTCAAGGGGAAGAAGGAAGCATACATTATATAGGAAGCAGGAAACAACAAGGGCTCATGAGAAGCATATGGTAGCCAGGAAGGATCTTAAGAAAAGACTTTGGAGAGCTAAAAAGGGCATGAGAAAGCTTTTGCATGTAGGATTAAAGAGAACCCTATGGTGTTCTACACGTACGTGAAGAACAGAAGGATGATCAGAATGAACGTGGGGCCGCTAAAAGATTAAGGAGGCAACAAGTGCCTAGAGGTGAAGGAGGTTGGGGAGGTCCTAAATGAATACTTTGCTTCAGTATCCACAAGAGAAAATGAGCTGGATCAAGGGGAGGTTAGAATTAAACAGGCTTGTATGCTGGATAACACTGAAATTAAGGAGGAGGAAATGTTGGATCTACTTAAAAATATTAAGATTGATAAGTATCTGGGGCTAAATGCAACATACCCCAGGTTGTTGAGAGAAGAGATAGCTTGGGCAGTAGCTATGATCTTTTGAGTCCGCTTTGGCCCTAGGGGAGGTTCCGGAAGATTGGAGAAAGACAAATGTGGTCCCCTTGTTTTAAAAAAAAAAGGAAATCAGGAGAATCCTGGGAATTATAGACCAGTAAGTCTTGCATCAGTGGTGTGCAAACTATTGGAGACGATTCTTAAGAATAGGGTCTCTAAGCATTTGGAGAAGTATACTCTACTCAAGGATTGTCAACATGGCTTTGTGAAGGGAATATCGTCCCTCACCAGCTTAATTGAATTTTTTGAGGAGGTAACAAAGGAAATTGATGAGGGTAAGCACAATAGATGTGGTCTATATAGATTTTAGTAAGGCATTTAACAAGGTTCCCCAGAAAGACTTCTTCAGAAAGCCATGAGGCATGGGATCCATGGAACCTCGGCTGTGTGAACAAAATTTAGCTTGCATGTTGAAAGTAGAGAGTAGTAGTGGAAGGGAAGTATTCTGCCTGGAAGTCATGACTAATGGAGTGCTGAAAAGATCTGTTCTGGGCCCCCTGCTCTTTATGATCTTTATAAACAACCTAGATGAAGAGCTGGAAGATAAGTTTGTGGATGATACAAAGGTTGGAGAATTGTGGATGGTGCTGAAGATTTTCGTATTTTGCAAAAGGATATAGATGGTTGTAGAGTTGAGCAGAAAATGGCAGATGGGAGTTCAATCCGGATAAGTGTGAAGTGATGCATTTTGGAAGGACAAACCAGAATGCTGAGTACAAGGTTAATGGTTAGTTTCTTAAGAGTGTGGATGAACAGAGAGACCTTGGGGTCCAAATCCATACATCCTTCAAGGCCATCATGCAGGTCGATAGGATTGTTAAGAAGGCTTGTGGGATGTTGGGCTCCATTAATAGGGGGATTTAGTTCAAGAGTCGAAGTGATGTGCAACTCCACAAATTCCTTACAAGATCACACTTAGAGTATTGTGCTCAACTCTGATCACCTCTCATTAGAGGAATGATGTGAAAGCTATGGAGAGAGTGCAGAGGCGATTTACCAGAATGTTGTCTGGATTGGAAAACAAGTCTTATGAGGCAGGGTTAGCAGAACTAGAACTTTTCTCTTTGGAGCGTAGAAGGATAAGAGGAGACTTAATAGAGGTCTACAAGATTATGAGAGGTATAGATAGGGTGAACAGCCAGCACCTCCTGCCCCCCCCCCCCACCCAAATAGCAAACACCAGATGGCATATATACAAAGTGAAGGGAGGGAAGTTAGGGGAGACATCAGGGATAAGTACTTTTTTTTTTAAATATGCATAGAGATTTGTGAATGTTTGGAATGCCTTGCCAGGTGGTGGCGGAGGCTGAAACATTAGGGGCATTTATGAGACTCTTAGATAAGCATATGGATGGAAAAAAAAAAGGGTTATGGGTTATGGAGGGTTTAGTTTTTTTTTTTAATAAGGAATATGTTAGTCATCCATCACTCTTCATTTGCTCCACCTTTACACAATTAATATCTCCCCTATCTACTTTCATCTCAATGCAAGGTCCCAACCTGAACATCAATTCACGGTTTCTCTCCACGTCTGAACCATTGAGTCTCATCAGCTTCCTTTTGTTCACTCAACATCCTACAATCTGCAGTTTTTGTGTTTATCTTGACCAAAGACTAGTTTATATTTGTAGGTCATCTGAAATTAATCATTTCCAAAATCTAGCTATTGAAAATAAATCCAGCAGTCAATCTGTGCACCAAAATCTCACACAAACTAGACTATAAATCCTCAAAACATATGTTCAGCAATCAAAATTCATGTTTATGTACTGACATTATGGTCAACTTTCCTACTTTCTTGGCAGTATTTTACCTTGAGAGAGGTAAACTTATGTTAACAACTCAAATTGCCAAATCAAAAGACACCATTTTTGACAATGCAACAGTCCATAATGAATGCACTGAAATGTCAAATAAGATTCTGATGCTCCCACCTCTGAAGCTGGTTCAGAAATGACAACATCATGACTCAAAGGAGAAGTGCTACCAATTGAGCTATGGATGAGATTGACACTACCACAGTAATTTTGTTTTTAATTATCTTGTGTCCCATGTCAAGAACTTGCTGGAAAAACAAACAGCACTTCCTGAAAAACAAGGCAACAATAACATTTTGAAGTAGAAGCAAACACATTTGGGCCAAAGACCAAGAAAGCTGTGAATGGAAAAACTCATTAGAACCAACAATTTAAGAACTTTGATAATATGTGGAATGGATGAAGTGGACTGAGAACAGGAAATCTTGGAAAACAAAGAAACTACATTTAACGACACAAGAAACAGGAGCAGGAGAAGGACATCTGGCCTACCAGCATGTTCCACCATTTAATGTTGATGGCATAGTTGGTCATGGCCTCAGCTCCACCTACAGGCCTTTGCTCCCATAACCCTCATTTCCCCTACTTTGCATAAAACTATGTTTGTTTTAAATATATTCAATGTGGCAGCCCCCACTGCTTCCCTGGGCAGAGAATTCCAGAGATTCACCATCCTCTGGGGAAAGCAGTACCTCCTCACCTCCATCCTATATCTACTCCCTCAAATCTTGAGGTTTTGTCCTTTGGTTCTATTATTTCTTTGTTCTATGGTGTTGTTAATGCATCATTATAGTACATCTTGTTTATTTTCCTAGTTCTGACAAGTTTAACCTATTATTTTTAAGTTGAGATATTTCAAAATGTTGATTTTTACCTCTTCAACATTACTTGCAAAAAGGAATATTTATCAGACAGTAATTGCAATGTGACTGCTCCACTAGAGGGCGCTGACATGTCACAGACTAGAAACTCAGATCCTGCAAGAGTCAGGTGCCTAAAAGTAAAACGTTACAATTAGCAAATTTAATAGTCACATTAATTTAGTTATGGGAGTGCCAATTAAGATTCAGGAATGTCTGAGCCTAAGGCAACAAATGTTGCGGAATCAGCCTAAACTCACAAGGTCATTCTTTGGGGCTCTTAGCAGTTCCAAAGGGTATCAATCAATTATGAAACAGGGGTGGGGTGGGATGGGTTGATGGTATTGTCCAGGAAAAGAAACTTGGAGATTGAGGAGGATTGGGAGGAGATTATTTGGAGTGCTCATAGATAAGGAGGGGCAAGTTCTAATTCTTGAATGACCCCAGAGGTTGAGTGAGATTGTTAACTCAGTGGGCTGCAACTGGCACTGATCAATGGTGGTCATTGGAAAAGGGGATACGATCATTGGCCAACAGTGCTCACGGGCTTCATGTCATAGATAGATTTGTCTCAATTAGGTGGGAGGACAAGGGAATAGTGGTTGACAAAATAGGTGAGGCAGCTAGTTGAAAGAAAGAAGAAAGCATACATTGGATTTGGGAAGCAAAATAAAGGAAGGGCTCATGAGAACTATATCATAGCCAGGAAGGAACCTAAAGGACTTAGGAGAGCTTATCGTGGTCATGGACTTAACTGCAGTGCTGGTCGCAAGGGAGTAATAGTGTGCATGCACGGGTGTGGTTAGGGTCAGTATATGGGTGATGGATCTTGGATGAAGGGAGGAGAGTGAAAGTGTCAGGATCATCAGTGAGGCAGTGACCCAATAAGGTGGTCAGAGGGTTTTGGCTGGGTGATGTTTGGGGAGTTGAAGAATGCAATGTTGTGTCCGAAGACAATAAAGAAAGTCGACTCCATTGTGTGCTGAAAGAACGAGTGCGTGTATTCTTAATTGTTTGTAAATTGGGGTGAATTAGTATTCTTACAAGCTCAAAGGTGGTATGAGAAGGCCTTACCAAGTAGGATTATGGAGAACTCCAAGGCATTTTATGCATAGGTAAAGAACAGAAAAATAATGAAAGTGAAGATATGACTTCCCTGATCTTCTCCACCTTCAGGCACAGGTTGCCTCCTTTACTGTTAAGCAGTCCCAAGTGAATAATTTGCTTCAGTATTCTCCAGAGAAAAGGTGCTCAGTCAAGGCAAGGTCATAATAGAACAAGCTTGTGTGCTGGACTACGTTGAGATTGGAAAATAGGAAATAGTTTATCTTCTTAAAAACATTAGGACTGACAAGTCCTTGGGGCCAGTTGAGATATACTCCAGGTTGCTGTTGGGAGGGAACAGATAGTTTGCTGTTATATTTGAATCATCCTTGCCACAGGGGAGGTGCCAGAGGATTGGAAAATGGTCTCCTTGTTTAAAACAGGTAATATGGAGAATCCTGTGAATTATAGACTGGTGAGTCTTATGTTAATGCTGTGCAAACTATTAGAGAGGATTCTTAAGGACAGGATTTATGAGCATTTGGAGAAATACGGTCTTCTCAGGGATAGCCAGCATGGTTTTGTGAGGGGAAGGTCATACCTCACGAGCCTAATGGCATTCTTTGAGGAGGTTACAAAAGAAATGGATGAAAGTAGAGCAGCAGATGTGGTCTATATGGATTGTAGTAAGGCATTTGACAAAGTCCGCCATGAGAGACTAATTCAAAAGTAATGAGGCATGGGATCCATTGAACCTTGGCTGTGTGGATTTGGATTTGGCTTGCCTGTAGAAAGCAGAGGGTAGTAGTGGACAGGAAGTATATTGCCCGGAGGTCAGTGACTAGTGGAGTTCTGCAGGGATCTGTTCTGGGAAGGATGGGTCAGTAAGTTTGCAGATGATACTAAACTTGGAGGAGTTGTGGATAATGTTGAGGGTTGTTGTAGATTACTAAAGGATGTAGATAAAATGCAGAATTGGGCAGAAATGTGGCAGATGGAGTTCAATCTGGATAAAAATGTGAGTGGTACATTTTGGAATGTCAAACAGAAGGGTGAGTGCAGAGTTAATGGTTGGCTCCTTAACTGTGTGGAAAAGCAGAGGGACCTTGGGGTCCAAATCTATACATCTCTCAAGGTCGCCATGCAGGTTGATAGGATAGTTAAGAAGGTCTTTGGGATGCTGGGCTACATAAGCCGGGAGATTGAGTTCAGGAGTAAAGAGGTCATGTTGCAACCCTACAAATTTCCAGTGAGACCACACATTTGAAATATTGTGTTCAATTCTGGGCACCTCATTATAGGAAGGATGTGGAAGGTATGGAGAGGGTGCAGAGGAGATTTACCAGGGTGTTACCTGGATTGGAAAACAAATCTTATGAGGCAAGGTTAGAAGAGCTAGGACTTTTCTCTTTGTAGCAAAGAAGGATAAAAGGTGACTTAATAGAGGTCTACACGATTCTGAGTTAGACAGCCAGTGACATTTTCCTAGGGTGGGCATAGCAAACACGAGAGGACATCTGTACAAGCTAAAGGGAGAGAAGTTTAGGGGAGACATCAGGGGTAATTTCTCTTTAAAAACAAAGTTGTGGATGCCTGGAATGCCTTGCCAGTGGTGGTGGTGGAAGCTGAAACATTAGGGGCATATAGGAGACTCTTAGACAGGCACATAGACAAAAGGAAAATAAAGGGTTATAAGGTAGGATGGATTTGGTTTTTTAGGGGGGCCTGTATTGTGCTGTAGTGTTCTATGTTCTATCCTAATATCTCAGAATTCCTCTAATATCCAGAAATGGATTAAAGTAGATTTAGAATTCAGTTAATGAACGAGCCTTGACCATCTTTTCAGGGCAAAGAATTCAAATGATTCACCACCCTTTATGTGAAGAAATTTCTTTTCCTTTCAGTACCCAACTGCTTAACTTCATAATATGAACTTGTGATAAAATGGTTCACAGTTCATCAGTTATCATCAGATAAACTTAATTTCTAGCTGTGATTTTTATATTAAATGGAAATGTGTAGAACTTATCCTGATTCAAACCATGAGTATTCAGAACAAATAATGTCATGATTTTATTTACAATATAATTTTAGCCTGTCTGGCAAGCCAGAAAATTATATTTTCACAGTCCACAGTGATTGGTCTCTATTAATTCAACAAATTCAGTAACTTGTGGAACACTGTTTAAGAAAATGAAGAAAGATGCCCAACTATTGCCAGATCTATTGGTTGATTATTGCCATTTAGGAATGTGAAGCACTTTGTAGAGCAAGTCGAAAGAACCAAAAACTTGTTGATCCAAACCGAGGCTTTTATTAACTAAAAGACTGGAGCATATCACAAGTAGGTCGACCAGTCCAGAATGACCTGGTCTGGCTAGGAGCAATCATTTAAGACCTGCCAGTAGGTGTGGCTTCACTCTCAGCCAATCACAGTCATCCTACATTACCATCTGTACATGTACACATTGGTAATAGAATCTGTACTATCACACACCTCTTGTATGACCAACAGAAAGTGTCTATAGAATTTTCTGCCTATGGAAGCAGCCTCAATAATTGAATTTAAGACATAGAAAGACTTATGAAGAAGAAGGGAAGTAAGGGTATAGGGAAATGGTGGGTAAGTGAAGCTGGGTTCACAGTCAGATCAACCATGATCTACGTGAATGGCAGTCCAGGCTCAATGGACCAGATGGCTCTGCTTCTTGCATTTTTATTCAGCTAAATTTTAATACTGAAAAAAAGCATTCAAAGTGCAGTGAACCATTCAAGTAACAAACACCATCTGGTAACATTAGGTTTTCATTATTATCTAATGTTTACCCAAAATGAAATCAGAAATTTTTAGGATCATCAGTATAAGTTCATAATTTCTACTAGCTCTCTTGATTCATTCCCATCCTAAATAAAGATCTTCAATTTCCACTCCTGTGAACTCCAAATTTCAATATTTGCAAATTCCAACCAAAGACATATACCTTGCTTTTTACAAAATGCAGTGGAGTTCAGGCTGCAGAGATTCAGTGTTGTTGAAAATAATCAAAAGAAACATGATACTAGTACAGAATAGAACAACACACAATCTGCAACAATTAAACCAGAAAATGGCTTCGTGCAGCTGCGGGACTTGGGTCAAATTGACTGCAGAGCAGCTTCTATTAAAACATTGAAGATGTTCCTCAGTCGATACAAAGCATTTTCAAAAATCCAGAGGTTATGCTAGGTACTGTATAAGTGCAGATCTTTCTTTATTGCAAGGCATAATTAATTACAGACTTCTAACCAAGGATTAAACAACTTTGAAATTGTCAGGAAATTTTCCATATTAAGTCATAATAATTAACTTCTGTCAAACATTTCACTGCAGCAAAGCACAAATGATTTGGCAAAATGGAGCACACGTGCTTCATTTATTCAGCTGTTCAATTTCTAGGATGGCAAAAATATTTCAACCTGAAAAACTACATTTTTTTATGCTCAAGTAATAAAAATATTGGAAATACAGTATATGCTGTATAAGCTATTCAGTCCATAAAGCCTGCTCCATCATTATACACTAACATTGCAAATCATCAGTCTTAACACCCAATTATTGCTCTTTCTTAACCTTTAATCATTTTTCAATAGAACAGTCCTGCCACCCCAGGAATCAAGTAAATCTTAAACTGGATTTTTCCTCCCCTTTTTTATTACCACCTGACCATTTTATTGAGGCATCTGCCTTTTTAAAAAAAAATATTCCCATGCTTAGGCCTAAAACATTGATTATCCTTTTACTTCCTGTGAATGCAGAATGACTTGGGTATTGCACCAGACCTCAGCATCTTCAGATTTTCTTGGATAACCCCCCACAATCTACCTTTTAAGTGCAAATTAAAAAACAAACCCTTCTTTCATTCATATGCCATAATATTGTAATTCTCCATACTAAACAATATGCACAGGAACCAAAATTCCTCTTCATCCACTTGGACCTCACCAATGTCCCTTGCTAGCACCTAAAATCAAAAAAGTCCTTCTGGATCTTTGATCTCAATCTCCTGGCAATTTAAAACCTGAGGCAGGATGGGCGGCATGGTTAGCTCAACGCTGTTACAGTGCTAGTGATTGGGACCGGGGTTCAAATCCTGCGCTGTCTGTAAGGAATTGGTACATTCTCCCCATGTCTGCATGGGTTTTCCCTGGGGAATCTGGTTTCCTCCCACCATTTGAAACATACCAGGGGTTGTAGGTTAATTGGGTTGCACGTGAACCGAAATGGCCTGTTACCATGCAGTATGTCAACATTTCTAAAGAATGGAAAGTTTAATGGAGCTCCAAAGTCATCAGATCTAAGCACTTTGTTAAAAATCCAAAACAAAGGATTTCCTCCATAGCTCATGAGAATCTATAAAGTAAATCCACTCAAATTATGACTGGCATGGTCAACTGATGAACAAATAGAAACTAAGAACTGGTTTGATAAACGATTGAGCCAATCAGAAACAAATTATGGAACAAGCAAGAACTGAATGTTAAATCCACGAACAATAAAAGAAGCAATATGAAATGTTCAGATCAAATTATCTGCCCTCAAAATCAAAGAGTAATCACTGCTGCTCACAAATTACAATGGACAGTCTAAAAAGGGAAGGAGTAAAATATCACAATCGTATTTTTGGGTGTTAGTATTTATTAAATACCTCGACTTACCTGGTGAAAAATTTCATTGATAAAATTCACATTAGCTTGAGATGAAAGAAGTACTCTCTGAACCATTTCGTAAACTGTCTGATGTTCCTCTTCGATACTACAAGTACTGGAACAACTGAGTCTTCTGTCTGACAGCGTGCTGCTATTGGAGTGAGTGCGATCCTGTTCGGAAGACCCATTTGTTTCCACTTCAGTGGCTTTCTCCTGACCTGATGGATTAGCAGTTACGGACTGCTTATGAAGTTAAAAAAAAAATTTGAGAAATAGATATTTTCTGTTATTCACCTTCAGTAGAAATATAGTAGTGAGTGCCATCTCTTACAAGCACAGTCAACATGACAAGAATTAATGCACAAAATAATCTTAAACTGCATGAAGATAATAGCAAATACCAGAAGATATTGGTTTCAGGTGAATGGAGTAAAGTTTTGGGGAAATATCAGAGGCATTTTTTATTTAAAACTCAGAGTGGTGGGTACCTGGAACGCATTGCCAAGGGTGGTAGCAGAGACTGGTACAATAGGGACATTAAAAAGACTTGCATAGGCACATGGATGGAAGAAAAATAAGGAGAGATGGGTGTGAGGTAGGGAAAAATTAAGATTGTAGTACAATAGGTTTACATAGTTTGGCAAAATATGGTGGGCTGAAGGCCCTGTAGTGTGCTGTAATATTCCATGTTCCACAACTCTGTTAATCTGACACACTACAGACTTTCTGCTCAAGCAGGTTTTTGGGGCTATTAGTTTGTTATTAAAATAGTATGTTAGCACATCAATTTCACAAGCGGCAGGGCACATAGAAATATAAATATGCTCTCCAGTGAACCAAACAGGTTTCATCAAAGAATGGGAATTAGGGCCTTGGTGAGGAGAGAACCAGATCCAGTGAGTTGGATGGCATATGATTGGAGTTTTACTATTCTAGCAACCTGAATTCCCCGATTAATGTAGTGCAATTTATGGAAGTCACTCAACATTGAATTGAAGCTATTGAATCATTTATTGTTATGTGCATCAAAATACAGTGAAAAAGTTGGTTTTGCACATTATCCTGTCAAGTCAATCAATTTTTGAATACAGGATCTACAAGATGAAACAAGAAGCTCATGGATGAACATTATTCTAGATTGGATTTTGAAAGTGATTTTTTTTTTTACTTAGTCAAGACTAACACAACTTCATTAACTACAATTGATATACTTGTTTATTTAATGTATTAGCATAAAGTAAAATACTTCCTTCTTCCAAAACAGTTCCAGAAATATTTCACAAGGCATCACACTTTACATCAGACAATTAATCTGTCTTAGCAAAGAATTCTCCAGAAAGATTAATTTCTTCCCCAAATTGATTATTCTTAGTATTAATGAATTCCTTGGTTCAGTTTTGTACAGAGGTGATTTTAAAGAAAATTGTCAGCTGTATTTTATAGTTCAACTCGCAGACGAGGAGATAGATTCTTCAAATAATTTTGCCTCAAATTTTACCAAATGTGGTTCATCATCTGTACATGCCACTGATGTGTGTAATAGTCATGGTTTGTATCCTCATACACAATCAGGAGGTTGAACTTGCTAAAGGGCAAGTTCAGATTCTAATTGGCAGAGCCCAGCAGATTTTAAGGGCTTTTTTTTCTATAAACACACACAAATGCTATTAAGTGGGAGGCAAGAAGAAAAACCTACCAAAGAATGATGTTACACAAGGCACTAAATCTTTGCCATCTAGAAACAATACATTGAGGATACATTAAGGATATCTTGACAATTTTTAAAAAAAATAATCCATCAGCTGTTACTCTTGACAGCTCTGCATATTCTAAGTTCCTATGTCCCCATTTAAAATGCAAACTACCTTCCTGTTAGAAGGGACTGCAGTGCCCACCTTAGAGTTAGAATGGGTAAAGGCTGTATGATTACTTTATTATAAATGTAGGCATATAATGGTTAAATCTGTATGGAAGGACAGTAGTAAATTATTTATTAATACAGCAGAAAATGTATAAATTCAAGATTCAATTTATTGTCATTGTAATAAAACTGTCATTTACATGAAATTGCTTTTGCCAGCTGCGAGGCAGGCAGATTTGCCATCAGTAGAAATTGCCTAAAGCATCTCTTACAGTCAGAGAAAGAGAAGCAAAAGAGTCCTCCCAGAATCACTGAGTATCCGTAGATTCACCTCCAGTGCTTCCGCAGCTACACAGAATCTAGTCCAAACCAATGGTAACCCGAGCTCCAGATCAGAACCTACAACAGGATCAGGAACCCTTCAGCATCTTTAGCAGTTCCAATACCTGATCCCCTTCAGTCAGTTTCGAGTCTGTCTCCAGCAGTCCACAACATGGCGTGAGTCTACCCAACAGCAGTCTCCAGCAGCCACAGTCTCTTTGGGTTCTCCACCCTGAGTCGCCAGCAGCCCACCTCATGCATTGGTCTTTCAGCCGCAGAGTGCCCTCACTGGTCTAACACTGTGGTCACTGCCCCATGGGTTTTCTCCTCTGCTTTTCCTTCTCAGACAAGCATGGTCTCCCTGTTTTCTAGTGCCCTGCTCTAGCCTTCCACCTCCATGGATTCTGCAACCCCTCGTGGCTGCTGCCGATTAGAAGCACCACCACCTTGTGTGCAGAAACTGCGGTTCTAGGATTTTAAATAAAACTGCCATCAGCTCCTTTAATGGGCCGTTCAAAGCCTGTGCAGAGCTTATGGCTGTTGACTGGACGGTTGATCTGCAGGTCTACACCAGCTGCAGTGCTGCTGTTGCAACAGCTCCAGCAGCACTGCCGTTTCCTTAAAATGTACTCTTTAACACAGGCACATTACCAAATAAGTACACATGACATTAGATTGGGATTTCAATTAAATCATCCTTGAATGCTACTTTTGCTGAAGATTACAATAAGAAAATTCAGAGTACATCACATATAACAGAGATTCTTTTTTCCTGTGGTCTAGGTAGAACTGCCACGAATTGGTTGTGTGCAAAAAACTGGTCACAGTGCAAACATGTAAGCAAAACTGTAAATAGAATACGAATGTAAACAAACTGACTGTGCAATACAGAGAGAACAAAGAAAATCAATAAAGTGCACAAGAGTCCTTAAATTCAGAATGCAGGAAACCAAAAAGTAACAAATCAAGCAATTTAGCTTAATATTCAGTTATGACATACGAGTCAGCCATTTATCCCATCAAATTATCCAGGCTCTGAGTAAACCCACCCATTCCATTTCCCTGTAATCAATTCTCTCTTAAATGTCCATCAATTCCATACTAACTTGCTTATTGCCCATGAACACAAGTTGTAATTTACAGTACTCAATTAACCTACTAGCCACCATATATTTGCTATAGGAAGAAACCTGTGCAGGAAAACGTGCAAACTGCATACAAGCCAGGCACCAGAGATGGGGATCAAACACTGGAGCCAGCAGTGCTCTCCTACCTGCTGCATCTCACTACTGGATGAGCCCAACACAGGGGAGATCTAACCAGTGGTTATCATGAGGGAGGCACTTTGCTCTTCTGGCCCAACAACACAACACCAATATATTTCTTCCAATCACCCTGGTGCTTAATAGATGCAATAAAACGAGAGTTCAACTTACAAATGTATAAAACTACATGAATATTCTTACAGGGATTTATAATATCAACATTTTAACACCAATAAATATTTTTTAAACATACCTGGATGATTTTAGGTAGCATCTCTCCACTATTCTTAGTGTTCTGACTTGTAGCAGTGTATTTATTTTCCAAAAAAAATGTCACCAGCCACTTAATAAACGTCACCCGAGCTGCTAAGTACTGATCTCGTGTGCTGTAAACGTCTTTGTTGTTTCGTGTTATATTAATATACAGTGGTTTTGGCCTCATTTGAGGAATTTCTAGTAAAAAAAAATAAGAACATCATCTTTTGCAACCCATTCCAACTTTATCAACTTTTGATTGATCCGAAAAGCAAAATCAATCAATTCTAAACTTCAATGCAGAAATTGTAAAACTACTTTTGGAAATTAAAATAACCATGGTATGATAAAACATGAATAAAATCATTCCAACATTATGTCACTAAATCCATGATCATTCTATGTGCTATCATAAACCCATGTGATTTTATTTTGCTTTAGGTTACTCAACATTAGTTATTAGTTAAGTGGGATTTTACGTAACTTCATGCCCACTTAAAAATCAGAAATTGCTACTAGACACAGGTTTTGATGTTTATAGAATTGGTGGGGTGATGTTTTTGGTCAGAAACCCAGGATGTTCACACATTTTGTTTCAACTACATAGGCTAGGAATTTTGGTTATGGCAGATCTCCTCATGGAAGTCAGCTGGATTGGCAGTCAGCAGCATATCCCAGGTATCATCTTTCTCTGTATATAAAAAAAATCTGACATCACCCCTAAACTTTCCTCTGCTCACTTTTAACACATTGACGACCTAGGAAAAAAGCTGGTGGCTTTCCACTGTCTGTATGATGGGTAGGTAGATAGATTGATAGATTGCATTGGTCTATGACCCTTTAGATTCAGGTAATGATAGTTTTGTAGCAGTTATGTCATTCAGTCATCCAGAGTTCAGAATTAATAATCCAAAGGCCCAAATTCTCATGTCATCACAGTAGTTTTGGAATTTTAATTCAATAAATAATATGGAATTTGGAAAGACAGCAATAACTAGTCTTTGCAATGATGACCACAGAAAATTAAAACCCATCTGTTTCACTAACTTCCTGTTGGGGAGGAAGTTTACAATCTTTATCTTATCTGGCCACATGTACCCCAGGATGACATACAAAATACCACAATTAACCTTGTGAGCTGTTTATTTGTCATTATTACCTTCTCAATGGGCTATTTGTGATAGTCTATAAACAGGGATCTGTCCAGAAATGCACACATCCCCCCCCCAAAAAAAATTACCGTTTTCTTGATTGGTTTTAAATTTGTAAACAGCACTTGTATATACTTTGAGGATGAATGAGAATGCAAAAGCAAGTAACATTTAAAAAAAAAACAGTTTAAACATCTATTAATGGTCTCTAATGTATTGTAAAGTCTCACCAAGTACAGGATTGTACAGATTAGTAAATTTTGTGAAGGATGGAAATAAATGAGAAAGGTAGAACTTCTTAAATAAGGCAAAAAGAAACTTGAAGCCACTTTCTTGTTTTTCTTTATTCTTCCATTCCAAGCTTGCAGCCTACAAATTAGGAAGAGAACAAAGATTGGTAAGATAATGACACCAATGCAATGGAAATGCTTCAAAAAAAAAAGCACACACGCGCAACACACATTATTTTTAATCAAGAAAACTGACCCATAATTATAACCATACCAGAATTAAACAGTTTCCCAATGTACACCATGAAGTGAAAACTTGAAGCATTTTATATTGGACAAATTAATTGATTATTTAAATGATATATTAACTACAAACAAATTTTGTGAAGGACTTGCAGATTATTTCTGGCTATTTCTGATATGGTAAAATTCCAATATTAAAGCTGAATCTTAAAACATACTTCTTAGAAAAATCTCTCAATTTTCCTCTGTGGATGTACACAGCTGTTTATCATTGCGTCATGTATCGGCAGGTCAAGAATTATAATGTTGTTCAAAGTCAAATGGAGGTGAAAGATAAACTGGCACTCTGCACACCAAGATAAGAGTTCTCTTGTTATGTTAGGGAGATTCATTTTTCCAGCCAACTGAAAAACTGAGTAAACTGTCAATTGTCTCACTCATTACTTGTGTGCCCTTGCTTCTTGTCAATTAGTTATTGAATGTTGCTACATAATTTTGAAGAAATAATAGATTTTGAGAATTATATATTGGCTGGATATGAAGCATTGTACAATCCTCTGGTTTATAAGCATTTATATTCAAGAGTATACATAGCCTAACATCAATTACCAGGGGGGGAAAAAAAACAAATCCACAAGGAATGGTAAAGGGGCATATTGAAAATGTTGTCTATCGTTATGAATAAGAAATTAAAATTGATACATTTAATAGGTGGTAATGCAAATAGCAGAGCAGACAATGAGGAGGATCAACTGATGTAGTGTGGCTGGATTTTCAAAAGGTGCAATATGTAAGATATTGTAAGGAACAAAGATCTACCAGGAAAATATATTCAAATTGGTGTAGGATGTGTAGACATGAACAAAGAAATAAATGGAAATCCGAAGACTGTAGCTATTGGAAATATGAAATAAAACCAGAAAATCTTGCAAGCATGAAGCAGGTCAGACAGTAACTGTGGAAATAGAAGTCGTCAATATTTCAAAAAGAAAAATACAAAAAACTGTAGATGGTGAAAACTTGAGTAAACAATGAGCTACTAGAGTCTGAGACCCTCATTTAGTTTTCAGTAGCAGAGAAGATGGAGAAAAGGGGAGTTGAACATAGGGATCAAGAAGAATTAAGATCAGATTATATTTTGATTTGTCTCTGTTGAGTGTTGCTAACATGCCAGCAGGCCTGGTTGTACAAAGAGGCAAAAAAAGCTTTGCCTCAGGTTGTCTTTTAGAAACAAGTGGGGCACTTTTTGTTAATGGGGTGTCACTGATCACTGCTGGCATTTTTTTGGTTTATAACCAATATTTATGACTTGCTTGAAGGGAATCACATACAAATAATTCACGTTCAGTGACAGTGCAAAACTACAAAAAGAATGAAAGACAAATCTCAGTAAAAGGAAATAAATAGATAACCAAGTTGGTGAGCACTGATGCTGAGGCACAGGAAAGGTGGCTATACTCAAATGTAAACAAAATGTGGTAAAAAGGGAATGCATCCTACATTGCTATTTGAGGTGGGGATTAGAGATTCCAGTGGGCTTATTTCATATTCTTCCAATTGCTTTCAGATGAGGAGGAAGTGCCAAAGGGCTTGAACCTGGCAAATGATCAAACAATGGATGCAAGGACATTACTGGCAGCCTTGAATCAAAATTACTTTATCCTCAGATGTGGGAAGTTTTACAAACAAAATAAAGGTGTGAGAAAGAGGGGATCAGATACTTGAAAAAGGAGAACCATTACTGTCAAACATGTTTTTTTGACTCACCTAATTTAATGCTTTTAATGAGGATGAAATTTGCAATGTAGTTATTGTTGTCTACATGGATTTACAGAAGGTGTTTGGTAAAGGCCCACACTACAATGTTGCCTTTCAAATTGATGGCAAAATAAAATCAAAATAACAGCAGGGGAAAGAAAGTTGTGAACAGGCAAAAAGAAAAGTAGTGCAAAATGGCTACGTTTCAGTTTGGAGGACAGTGGAAAGCAGCATTCTCTTGGAGTTAGTACTAAGACCACAGAGCTTTTTTAAAATATATATATAATAATAATAACTTAAACATGTGTGCATCGGGTAAAATTGCCAAATTTTGGATGACACAAATGCCAGAAAGGAAACACAAGTGCAAGATAAAATTTAAAACAGAGAAATGAGAGGTGATGTACTGTGGCAGAAAAGAAAACCTGGAGAAACCAAATTATTTTCACAACAAAACAGAGGGATCAAATGCATCTTTGAATGCAGTATAGCACACTGAGAAAAGGGTTACCAAAATGTATGGGATTTGAGGAATCTTTAAAGATAAAAAGCAGAATCCAAAAGTGGGGAAGTTATTTTGAACACATGAAAAACATCAGTTAGTCTTCAAATGGATTACTGTATTCCATTCTAGTCACTTTACATCAGGGAAAATTTCAAGGTATGAAAGAGAGGATAATACTTGTAGGGACTTGAAGTTTCATCTCTTCATTTTGACTAAAAAAGGAGTGGATGTCCTCAAAGGAAATAAGAAAGGTCAACAGGAGATTTGATCCCGATTGTCAAAATGGAGCTCCTTTGGGAACTCATTGTGATCTGGAACAACACCTCTAGAGTAAAAAAAAAATCAGTTTTCAAAAGGAAATTGACAGAGCAACTCTCATTGCTATGGAGAAAGAAAAGGAAAATGTCACAAGTAGGACAGCTCTGCTTCGAATCTTGGGCCAAATGCCCTCCCACTGTGCTTTTACAATTCATCAGTTCTATGAAGGGGTACATTGGTAAGGCGTGATCAACTCCATGGGTGTATTATCACAGGAATTTAGAAGAAAAGGTATTGGAAATGATTTCTGATTAAGGAGTCAATAATTTAAACAGATGACGAGAAATTTAAATTTTATATTTAGACATACAGCACAGTAACATGCCCTTCTAGCTGACAAGCCCATACCGCTCAATTACACCCAACTGACCTGCAGCTCCCGAATGCTTTGCTGGGTGGGAGGAAACTGACACAGACACAGGGAGAAGGTACCAACTCATTACAGACAGCGCTAGATCCTAACAATGTTCACTGGCACTGTAACAGTGTTGCGTTAACCACTATGCTTAGACGTGCAGCCCCACTGGGTAATGAATTATCATTTTATTACCCAAGGAGCAGTGGATGATTAATTATTGTACTACTTCAAGGTCAAGATAAAGAGCCCTGTAAACTCTTGAGATAATTAAGGAAACTTTAATTGAGCAAGAAAAATACATTAAAGAACTGTAATCTCAGAAAAGCTGATGAACTCCAGTGAGTCAGTCAAAAATGGACTGTCCATCCAGCGTTACTGCATTTGCTCAAGATTCCAGCATCTGCAGTTTCTTGCATCTCCAGTTGGCAATAATCTCACTGAGTATGTATTCATGGATGTATTCTCCATCTGGTTTCTTACGTTCTTGGAATTCCTCTGCACTTCTTCAGTGCAAGGGTATGAAATTTCTAATACCTTAGTTTTAAGTCTTGCACAAGAGCCAAATTTACAAAGAAGCACTCCCTTTCAAGAACAAATGTAATTTTTTTTTACAAATATTGTGACTACATACCTGAATTACCATGTACTTCAAAATCTTTTGAAGTATATATGAAGTTTGGTCCTCTGACATCTTTTCTCCCAAAACTGAAGGCAATAGAGGAGTAATGTCTTCTGCAGCAATTTTTGCTAAGTTGAAAAGAACAATTATTAATATGAATGTTTTGTTGATGCAATTGTTTCCATTCATTAAAAAAAATTAAAAACACAATTTCTATGAACTATACAACTTGGAGAGCTGATCTGCCCACATTAGTTCTTCAAGATCTTCATTTTTCTATTCTGAAAGTGTTCCAGACACAAAATAACAATTTTCGTATTTATACAACTTCTGTGTTGGTGTTCTATTGGAAAAAAAAGACTTCTGTTTCACAAACCACCCAAGATTAAAATAATGTAATGAGACTTGAATGCAAGTCCAGTGTTCTTGAGTGAAACACAAAAGCCTTGCAGACTTTGTTCATGAAGACTTCTCCTGCCACCTGTTTAAATCGTCCACCACCAAAAAATAGTCCGATGTGTTGGGACTGCAGAACCAAACTTGATTTGCTGATTGTGAACTCATTTCACTCTATCTACTGCAAAACTGCATATGCTGCTCACCAGAAATGTAATCCCATTTTGAAGCTTGGCTAGGTTAGCACTGGATTTGTAAATGTACAGTGCCTCTTCCAGCATGCCCTTCTGAACTCGTCACCAAGCAAGGAATTATTCCCTCGCTTGATCCTTTAAGCCCACTCTTTTCTTCTACCAGTTAGCCAATCTTCTGTCCATGCCAGTACTTCCTGTTATACCATGGGCTCCTATCTTGTTTAGCAACCTCATGTGTGGCACCTTGTCAAATGGCTTCCAAAAATTGAAGTAAACAACATCCACCGACTCATCTTTGCCCATCCTGTTTGTTTCTTCCTCAAAGAAGTCCAACAGACTTGTCAGGCAAGATCCCTCCTGAAGGAAACCATGCTGACCAGCCTATTTTATCAATTTAATGTAAAACACTACAGCACAGTACCGGACCTTCAGCCTTCGATGTTGTGCCAAGCCATATATTCCTTAAGTACAAAACCCTCCGTATCCTGTAGTCCTCCCCTTTTCCTCCATCCATGTGTCTAAGAGTCAGCCTCCACCACCATCCCTGGCAAGGCATTCCAGGCACCTACAACTCTGCATAAAAAAAACTTATCCCTAATGTCTCCCCTCAACCTCCCTCCCTTCACTTTGTACAATGTTCTCTGAGGTTTGCTATTCCTTCCCTGGGAAACAGGCACTGGCTATCCACCCTATCTTCATAATCTTGAAGGCCTCTATTAAGTCTCCTCTCATCTTTCTACACTCCAAAGAGAAAAGTCCCAGCTCTGCTAACCTTTCCAATCCAGTCAACGTGCTGGTAAATCTTCTCCGCACCCTCTCCATAGCTTTCACATACTTCCTGCAATGAGGTGACCAGAACTGAACAAAATACTCATAAGTGTGGTCTCGCCAGCGATTTGTAGAGTTGCAACATGACCTCTCTACTCCTGAACTCAATCCCCCTATTAATGAAGCCCAGTATCCCAGAGTCCTTCTTAACTATCCTATCAACCTGTACAGCGACCTTGAGGGATGTATGGATTTGAACCCCAAGGTCCCTCTGTTCATCTACATTCATAAATAACTGACCATTAATCCTGCATTCAGCCTTCTGGTTTGTCCTTCCAAAATGCATCATCTCACACTGATCCAGATTGAACTCCATCTGCCACTTTTCCACCCATCCTGTCTATATCCTCTTGTATCCTACATCAACCTTCAGCTTCATCCACAACTCCTCCAACCTTCATGTTATTTGCAAACTTACTGACCCATCTTCCATCTCTTCATCCAGGTCATTTATATATAAAAAAAAATCTCAAAGAGCAAGGGTCCCAGAACAGATCCTTGAGGCACTCCACTAGTCACTGACCTTCAGGCAGAATACTTTCCTTCCACTACTACTCTCTGCTTTCTTCCTAAAGCCATTTTTTAAAAATCCATACAGGCAAGGTTCCAATGATCCCATGCCTCTGGATGAGTCTCTCATGGGGGACCTTGTCAAATGCCTTGTTAAAATCCATGTAGACCACATGTACCACCCTACCCTCATCAATTTCTTTGTTACCTCCTCAAAAAACAACAAAAATCACAATTAGGCTCATAAAGCATGACCTTCCCATCACAAAGCCATGCTGACTATCCTTGAGTAGACTGCTCTCTCCAAATGCTCACAGATCCTATTCTTAAGAATCCTCTCCAATAGTTTGCACACCTTCATTCTCCTCATCCTTCTGTTCTTCACTTACGCATAGAACACCTTGCAGTTCTCCTTAATCCTACATGCCAAGGCCTTCTCATGCCCCCTTTGAGCTCTCCTAAGTCCTTTCTTCAGTTCCTTCCTGGCTACCATATACTTCTCATGTACCCTTCCTGTTTCCTATATCTAATATATGCTTCTTTCTTCCTTTTGAATAGTTACCTCATCTGTTTTGTCAACCACGATTCCCTTTTCCTACTATCTTTTCCTTGTCCCAATGGGACAAATCTATATTGAACCCAACATAAGTGGTCCCTAAATTTCCTCTATATTACTTATTTCATCCTTGAACACCTGTTTCCAATTTAATTTCACTAGCTCCTGCCTCATCCCTTTGTAATTAGCCCTTCCCCATTTTGTCTATTTTTATCCTTTTCCACAGCTATGCTGAAGCTAAGGGAGTTGTGATCACTCTCACCAAAATGGTCTCCCACCAAGAGGTCTGCTGCCTGACCAGGTTCCTTACGCAAAACTTGATCCAGTATGAGCTCTCCTCTCATTGGTCAGTCCATATACTGTATAAAGAATCCTTCTTGAAACCACCTGACAAATTTAGCACCACCCATCCCTCTTGCAGTCAGGAGGTGCAAGTCAATATTAGGGAAGTTGAAATCATCCATAACTACAACCCTGTATTTCTCGCACCATTCCAAAATCTGCCTTCTTACGGTATCTGCTCCTCGGTGTCCCATGGGCTATTTGGGGGCTTGTACATTACTCCCTGCTCAGTGATAGCTCCCTTCCAATTTCTGACTTCCAACCAGACCAACTCAGTGGACACTCCCTCTGCAGCATCCTCCCATTCTATAGCAGTGATACTATCCCTGATTAATAATGCTACTCCACCCCCACCCCCCTCTTTTACCTCCCATCTTATTCCTTTTAAAACACTAAACGCCCTGATACCTGCATCAGCCAATCCTGCCCTTCCTCCAGCTAAGTTTCTGTAATGGATACCACATTGTAGCTCAACGTACTGATCCATGCTTCATCTCCTTTTATTCCTAATACTCCCAGCATTGAAATAGACACATTTCAACCCCTCTAACTGGCTACATTCATGTTTTGTCCCATCTGTCCTTCCTCACAAACTCAGAATACATAGCATCATGTTTTTGACTTTCTGCCCTAATCTCTGTACTCACATTTTGATTCCCACCCTCCTGCCAGTCTAGTTTAAAACCTATCCAACAACTCAAGAAAACCTGCCCACCAGGATATTGGTCTCTTTCCAGTTCAGGTGCATCCTGTCCTTTTTGTACAGGTCAGACCTTCTCCAGAAGAGATCCCAATGATCTACAAATCTGAACCCCTTCCCTCTGCACCAACTCTTCAGCCACGCATTCATCTGTCACAACTTCTTATTGCTACCCTCTCTGGTGTGTGGCACAGGCAGCAATCCCAAAATTAGCACCCTTGAGGTCCTGCTTTTTGACTTCTTTCATTACAGGCTATAATTAGGTGTGAACAGGAGATGCTGAATGCAACATTCACAGTGGCCTGACATTGAATCATAGAACCACAATATTTTTGTCTATTCCTTCAAGACTCCCATTGTGACATACAATTAGATAGTTCTTAGCATTGTATGTAAACACCATGGTATCTCATTAAATATGAGCAGGATATCCATTTGATTTCACCCATCCTCCTCCTCTTCCATGGACAAATTAGTACTTCTTGTTCAATAATACTCAGAAGTAGAGCAAAGTATGGTACAGCATGGATTTTATTCTCTGGGATTTTAATGGTATTATATGGACATGGAGGACAGTCAAAATATTCCCCCCATGGTAAAATGTCAAAGACTACAGGACATCCATTTAAAATGGGGAGGAGTGTCTTGGTTCAGAGCTTCAAGCCTTGCACGGGACAAGTTTTTTTTTTAAACAGAAAATGGTAAGTGTTTGGAATGGGCTACCAAGAGTAGTGGTGGAAGCAAATACGAGAGCAACATTCAAAAGGCTTCCATATAGACACATGAATATGCAAGCAAGAGCAATATTTAATAAGTGCAGAGTCTTAGTTTAATTTGGGCATCATGTTCAGTGCAGCTATCATGGACTGATGAATATAGTCTTGTGCTGTACTGTTCTCATGTTATCACCACAAGTGTCCATGTAAAAGAATGACAAACAAGGAAGTCAAACATTAAGGGAAAGGACCTCTGCTCTATTTGTAGATTTGAAAGATTTGCTAGCCTTGCAGATAAATATTCACAATTAAACAATAGAGTTGGGTCCTTTCCTTCACTTTTAACCTCCTTGTTTGACATTCTTTTACATCTCAGTAATAAGACATTTCAGGCCTGAACCCTTCTTCAAAAAGCAGGCAAGCACCTAAATAAGAAGGCTGGGAGAGAAGGGAAGAAAGGGCTGGAAGAGATGGTTGGGGGGTGAATGTTGGGGGAGCACAGGCCAACAAACTAAAGACGATAATTGGATATGGATAGGAGGACAGGAGTGGAAAGGTTAGAATTGATCGGGGAGGGGGTGGTTCTGTGAATGCAGAGCTGGAGGAAAGAGAGGCAGATGAGAAGGGAAAGAGAGAGAAACAGACAGATAGAGCTTCTGGAAAGTAGAAATGGGGATAAGGGAAAGAGAGAGGCAGCAGGGAGAGTGGGAGGCTAATGGAAACCGGAGAAGTCTATGTTAATGTCATCTAATTGGAGGGTGCCCAGACTGAATTAAGAGGTGTTGGTCCACCAATTTGCAGATTCTGTTTGGCAGTGCATGAGACCATGGACAGACATTGGGCATGGGAGTAGGGCAGGGAATTGAAATGGGTTGCTATTGGGAGATTCCTAATATTGCAGCGGACAGAGCGAAGGTGCTGAGCAAAGTGATCTCCCAGTCTATGTCCAGTCTCTCCAATGTGAGGAAGGCCACAACGGGAGCACCAGATGCATAGAAGACACCTGCAGATTCACAAGTGAAGTGTTGCTTCACTTGGAAGGACTGTTTGGAGCCCTGAATTGTGGTGAGAGAGAAGGTGTGTGCACAAAAGCAGTAGGCGTCTCCCAGTGGCAACCCATTTCAATTCCCTCCCCTATTCCCATGACAACCTGTATATCCACAATCTTCCGCACTGCCAGACTGAGTCCAACTGCAAATTGGAGGAACACTTCATATTCTGTCTGGGCACCTCTGACCATATGGCATTAACATCAACTTCTTCAGTTTCCATTAGGCCCCCTTCCCATCACTGCCTTCTATCCATTCCTTATCCTGATTTCTCCTTTCCTCTAGCTTTCTTTCCTTCAGTCTCTTTTCCTCCAGCTCTTAATTCACAGACCCACCTCCTCCCCCTATCAAATTTCACCTTTCCCCTCCTGTCCTCCTATCCATATCACTGTTTGTCTGTTGGCCTGTAGTCCCCTCTCCACTCCGCCCTCTGCCCTTTCCTCTCTTCTCCCCCAGCCTCTATATTCAGAGGCCTGCCTGCGTTTTGCTCATTCCTTGCAGGAGGGATCAATCATCAGCATTAACAGAATTGCCTTCCACTACAATATATAATCAGAGCCAACGTGCTATTATAATCAAATTAGGTTTAATGATCATTAAAGATAGTGTTATGAGCATTTCTGGGAATGCCTAAAAATGAGGTACAAATCCAGGGAAAATGAAACTTGGCATTACAGCAATGGCTGTCAGACCAAACAATTACCCAATGTGCTACAGAAAAAAAACAAATGCTTTGGACTGACCACTTGCCTGGCCAAACTCTTCCTTTACATTACCTGTTTGGAAGTGTGGAGAATAGTCCAAGTTTCTCAACTACAAGACATAGGCCAACTCCACCTCATCAGTCTGGACTCCCATCAGTATCAGACAGCAGTTAAAGGTAACCAATCTGCAGTCGGTCAGGGCAATTCTGTTTCGAACTCCCTACATTGTTAATCCAAACACAGACATCGAACTATGCCAAAACTGCTAACAAAAATATCCTGGTATAACTAACTAGAAACATAGTTGGACTGACCACGTTTATTGCATGTGCAAGAACTGATTGAAGACTAGATATTCTCTTCTCAGCTCCCAAAAGGGCACTGAAATCAACCCAAACAATGCAGAAGAAGCACCATGCCACAGATTGCCAGAGTCTGCTTTCAATGAGCTCAGCAGTGACCACCAAATGAAGAGAATAATTAATACTGGAGTTATTCCATTGGATTCTTACCTGCCCGTCACTCTGAATGCGTAATGCATTGTTCAATCTAATTTGTATTGGACACATTTACTAACCATCAGATATGTTGTAAGAAGGATTTATGAGTGTATCTAAAGTACATGGTCCAATTTGCGATGAAACAGCTGGAAAACCAGGAACAAGACAAGCAAACATCGTCAGCTGCTCATCAGAAGAATTCTCTTGCAGTGCTTGAAGCCAAAGTAGGAAGAGGCGTATTCCTTCACATCTTATCTGAAAAAAAAAAAAAATCACAAAATGTTTGCTAAATTTCATCTGGATTTGGATTACCACGATCAGGGCAAACAAGGTTATAGTTTTCCAAACAATGTGGAGATTTTTTTTGCAGCCAGTTGATGTCCTATATCATTTACACATTGTGGTCACAAGTTCAATAGAATGGCATTGGCATTAAAAAATGAGAATCATTGTCAATTTAATAAAAATATATTCTTTACCTTCACCACAAAGGCTAATTGCATCAAGGTTCTGATTAAAAGTCGCCCACATCTTTTAATCCCCTTTAATTCAAATCAGCTGCCTAATTTACAAAAATGGTTGCAACCATTTGCCAATCCATGGACACAAAATAAAAAAAAGTCACCTCACCCAACAATGAGTAAGCCAATGTTTTGAGCAGAACAAGCTGTTGTACTGTCAATCTTTGACACACCGCTGCCTGCAATATCTTTCATAGTTTAGGACCTTGGAAATTGAGCAGACAATTCTGAGAAATGCAAACCCAGCAATGGATATTCAAAATTTTTGGAGCAGGTACAATAAATTTTTTATTACTTGCAGCAATGCTGTGCAAGAAGTTCTTACACATTTCCTAAAAAGTGCTGATATAAGGCACAATAGCTGTGCATGTAAATTGATTATCATTTTGAATGTATGTCTGAATATCTCAGATATTCAAAAATATCTATATACATTCAAACATTTATAAAATGTTTTAAATATAATAAAAGTAAAATCTCTTCAGAACTATAAAAACTACTCAAGCAATCATCTTAAAAAACTTAGTTATTTTAGATTTATCTTGGTGTTCACCACCATTCTTTTCTACATTCAAATTCACCTGCCATGTTGCATCAGATCACCTCTGCAGGTGACTTATTGTAATTTGTATTCAGCAACTGAACTTCAACATTAAATGATGAATAGTTTACACATAAATGTCGGAATTTTGCATTACGTATCCAACGACTAGTGACACTGAGGTTAACAGCAATACAGCATATTGTTTCTATACAAACATAGGCTCAAAATAAATCAATTATGCTCTAAAGCATATTCAGCATAACTGTCAAGCACACATTCCTAATGATGTTGGGATTCTGTCACAAGGACAAGCATTTCAGCTAAGAACATTTTTCAGAGGTATCCTCAAAACAGAGCAACTACTGTATAATGCAGCTCTCTTACAAACTTCTTAACTGTCATTGCAATATAGCCTAAAGATTCAGATGCTTAACCTACCAATAATATTAAGCTAAAAGAAGCATAAAATAGGAGATATAAACAAACACAAAAGCAAACAGTCTCAAACAAAATAAATGTCTTACCTTAATAGAATTTCCAGTGTGTAGAAGTTTCTTCAAAATTGAGCCTAAATTTTATAAAGTGAAAATTAAACTTTGCAATTATAATTTACGCATTTTAGCACAAAATACCTACATTAACTTTCAAAATATCCTCAGTATTTATTACAAATTAATAGATTAATATTAACCCACAATATTAAGTTACCATAGTTCTTGCAGTAAGATTAATTCAGCTGAAAGGCTCCTCTGGTCTTTCCCGTTCTCCTTGCACCTTTCCACCCAGCCATCACATTGGACCCAATTTAATCGAGGCAAAAAGATTCCAGCTTTAACTTCAGATTTACAGCTGGATTTGTAAGCCTCTGTGCAACAGAGTTTGCTTAAGCACTCAGGAATTAGTGAGAAAAATGCATCTTCCTCCAGATCATCTCTGCAAAAAGAGGGAAGTAGCTTTTGATTGAACCGAATGGTCTTGGTGAATCTGCACTTGGCACAGGTTCATTAATCTACATGCACTCTTTGGTTGGATTCTCCAAGTTTAATGAGCAGAGCATACTGAACCTAGCAGCTTCGATCAGTTCTACCAAAATTCAGGGCTTCTCACTTTGCCAAGGAATCCCAAACCTCTGCACTGCTATGTCGCTGTTCTTAACTGAAAGATCTAGACCAATTTTAACAATTAATACATTTACTGTCCTTTGCTCTGCCTCCTCCTATTTTTACACCCTGGTGCAATCTGTCATTTAATAAGATCAAGCTTGATCTGGCCATGGACTCAGTTTTACCTACCTGCCTTTTCCCCACAACCCTTATTTCACCTACAATGCAAAAATCTAACTATTTCTAAGTACATTAAATGAGGCAGCTCTACTACTTCTTTAAGCAGATAATGCCACAGATTCACTATTCTCTGGAAAAAGCATTTCCTCCTCATTTCACCTTAAATCTACTCCCCAAAATACTGACACTATGTCACATAGTTCTACTTTCAACCTAGAGGCAACCTTTCTTGGAACACAGATTCCTTATCTCACCTATCAAATTAATTTCCCAAATAACCTGCAATTCTGCAAACCTGCTTCAATCTTCTTGGCTTTTCATAAACTCTATATGCCAATCAATCTGGAGGTGCCCAATTTTCCATTTTCTGCCCCAAAATCATTCAAGAGCATGGATCTTTCAAACAACTCTTTTCACAAGGTTCTTGCTCAACCTGCCAGAACCTTGGTCACAGTTCTGCAAACACTTCCAGATGTGTTACAATAATTTAAAAAATAATAGATCAACATCTCATACAAGACAGCATCTCCAAACAGGTAACAAAATCAACAGTACAAACAGAAGCCAGTGTAGATTCTATCAATAGTGGGATCAGCTTCCACAATCTCAACCAAGGTACTTACTATGGAATTAAACAACAAATAGGTAACAAGAAAATGTTGTAAATATTCAGATCAGGCAGCATCTGTAGAGAGAAACACTGATCTGGTTTGATTGGCATTCTGGTGAAAAATCATCGACCCGAAACATAAATCATGTTTCTTTCTGCACAGAAATCACCTGCCCTGCCTTCCAGTTGTAGCAATTTCTGATATCTGCAAACATTTTGTTTCTGATAAATGGACAAGTGATTTCCAGACCTTCAATCAATTTGACAAGAGGAAACAACTTCCCACTTTTAAAAAAAATTTTTTTTAATTTTTTTTTTTTTTTAAATCGGCATTTCAAATGTGTATGTGGTTTCATAGACACAAAAGAAATAACTTATTATAATAATTGTATCATAAAGTTGTTCAAAAGGAAAATTTTAAATCCTAATTTTCAATATTTCCTCCTAAAAATTAGAATTCATGTTTATTTCCAAGGTACCCAGTTCAATCATGTGTAATGATGGAATGACTTTATGTTTAACTGTCATAATGGAATAAAAAGAAAGCAAGCAATCAGATTTGTGTAATTCCATTCTCTTGTGTCTGCCCCACCTCTACTCCATTCAGCCCAATACTGTGCCTATGGAACTGGACCTCTTGAATTCTGACTCTATAAATATTTTGTTTCTTTTCTTTTTTAAAACCCAAAATAAAACTCATCTCCCTCACCTGCATTTAGCTGAACCACCCCCCCCTAACTTTTTCTTTCAGCTTAACATCAATTGTTGCCTGATATCGAAGCAAATCCTCAAATCACAGATGTCTTCCTGATATAATAAACAACCTTTGCCCTTTAGTCCTAACCCACTACTTCCAAGTATTATTCTTTTTGTCACATCTATTGTCAAGCTGTCATTCCTCCAAGAAACTCAGCAGTTAATTACAAGGCTGATTTAAAATAAAAACAGGAAAAAGATTCCACTGAATTTAACTGAAAAATCTCAAAAACAAAAATGAGAGCCACAAAATGAAGCCTTCAGAAAGCATAATCAAGGCACTTGGGAAACAAGAGATTGCATTTTTTTTTCCCGAATGAAATAAAGGATATCTGTTACTTAAATAAGGTTTAAAATGGAAACAAGAAATAAAAAGTTTTGGCAAAGATATATTATGCTTTTTAGTGAGAAGGAAACCAAAAGAATGCTTTGAAATTCTAATTGCTTCTGATGTAGACCAGGCACAAGAATTCAATATTTATAATATGGACTAAAATATTTGACTACCTACACAAATTAAGATCATACAGATTGCAGAAAACAAAATTATTTTGAATAAAGCTCAAACTTTATTGTCCATAATTTTTAAGATATTTTGCAGTTTACAAATGGCCTGCAAATATACTTAGTTCTTCTTACCTATGCTGTGAAATTGCCACCTGATGTTGATCTTCTCAGGAAGAAGTTGAAGTATTTTCTGTTTCAGGTAAGCAAAGTACAAACTGAAATGTATATATTCATATAAAACCTCTAAATACATGACCCACAATGACCATACTTGATTCAAAGTTAACTTCCCAAATCAAGTTATTTTTATTTATATTTCAGAATTTTAACAAACTATTTTGATGTCAAAATATATTACAGGCCAAAATACAAACAGCTTTAAATTCTACAGAACATTGCTGTCAATACTCTTGTTATTGATAGATTTTTGCAAACTGTAAAACAAATGGAGCAGATTTAGTAGTTAAGTTCCACTAAAGAGTAACACATTAAAGTGAAATTAATCTTGGCAAGTTGTAAACACTCCTGTCTTCAAATCAGTTATTAAAAACTAAAGCTTTTCTCTCAACAGTTCAGGCCACAAGATGAAAAAGTTCTCGTTTCTGAAAACAAACAATGTTGTTGCTTCCAACAAAAGAAATTACAATTTTTATGCATTTAGCTAGTTCTCATAATTCAAATTATCCACAAGTCCCCTAAAAAAACAGTTACATAGACATATAAGGATATAAGTGCTGGATGCAAAGCAATGAAACAAATGATTTGTTTGAAAGCACCAAAGGTGAATTATCTTATTTGGCTTTGAACTTCAGCAGCAATATTGCTAAAAGTGTGAGCAATCGGTTTCAAAGGCTGTAATGAAAAATGACCGAGTAAGCAACCACAATTTGTATATTGGGAAATGTGGAGAACAAAAACCCAAAACATTTAAGTGCATATGCTGTAGGTATAATAAAGTTCAAAATGTCTATTCCTACCATAATCCAAGCTTTTAAAAATAATAGTATTTTTACAAAATCATCAAAAGATGATGCTGGAACTACTGGGAAAAATAGAGGCAACAGCCATGATCAGCATATCAGGGTTGATGTTTCAGGTTAATTCCCAACACATAACGGGACTAATGAGATGATTGCTTTCTTACCATCTTTGTTGCAAGCTTAAAATATAATACTGTCTTAATTTTAAGAAGCACAATGGTATTTGTAATGGAAGATTTAAACTGTGTCTTTTACTTCTGCAGCTGCAAGGCTGAGAACCTGTTTGGAATCAGCAGACATAATCTAAATTCCACCATGAGCCCAGGATGCATATTTAGTAAACACCCACCATGGGGTCCAGGATGCAGTTGAATACGAAGACATTATCTAATTTACACTTATGAGGCCCAGAGCAGTTTACATTTGTTGGTCGCAGACTGTCAGGAGTCCTTGAAGATAATTAAACCACTTGTTCAAAGAGATAGGATTTGAGGTAAACAACTTTTGGGGTGATATGAGCCATGGTCCCACTGCTGAAGTGAGAGACTCTCCAAGAGGTGGCAACATCTCTCAGCAAGAAGAAGAACGTCAAGATTCCAAACTGACGTCCTGGTCTGGGGAGGTGGAGAAGCTGCTACCTGCACCCAGACAACCTACTACAAGTGTGCAGTCGTCGCCTCGCTTTGGCAGTTGGGACCAGTCCAGGCATTGATAAGTATAATTGGGAAGGGCTTGCATATTGTAGTGTGAATTCAGCTTTAGATTTAGTAATAAAGACTTGTATGAACTGAATTGCTCTCGGTGTGTGTGTCTATTTTCTTTCGGTAGCTTGAACACTGTGACCAATCTAAAACGAACAAAGTGAGATGTACAAGTTTACCCAAGACAGTATTTCACATCTCAAGTGTTCTAGGTTTGATTCGCACTTCCAACGTTGTCAGTGGAGTTCTCTGCACAATTCCAATGGTTTTCATCGATATCTCTAAGAGTTGGTTGTTTGTTGGTTAATCGGCTCTGAGGTGACCAGCATTTTTGTTTTCATTTCAGAATTACAGCATCTTCATTTTTCAATGATAAAAATATATACACAGCAAAAGTTCAAGCTTAGGAACTAAATAAAAGGCTGCAGAGAATCCAAATGATACTCAGAGGTCCTTGAAGAGAAAGTTCAAAATGTCGAAGCATAGTTTCAAAAGAGATTTGTCATCATCAGCCAGTAATGTATGCTTGATTAATCAGGGATGCCTACATCCATGAATGAAAATAGAACAAGTATGGAAAAAATATCTGTTTTAGTATCCATTGTAGCCTTCAAATAGTCTGCAGAATTGATTGTCCACTGATATTAACTCATGATCTGAATTACAGTAGATTTATATCTGCAGACGAGGAAGAACGGAAATGTATGACTATAAGAAATCAGTCAGGGCTTTATGAAAATTGTATTCTTCAGTTCTTACAGATGTAATTATTATTAATCCTTTCAGTCAAGCACCAGGATTATAGAACAGAAATTGCTTTGTGGTGACTGCTTGAGGAAAGTCCACAGTTACCTCATAACTGTCCTTGTGTAGTCCAGTTTTTCTGCAGCATGTCAAAACAATTGTTGTTTGATCAATAAAAAAATCAGCAACTATTGGTGTTGCGTACATGAGTCAATCCGAACATTATTTCAATAACTGCAGCAAAACATTTGACACCAATTGATCCAGTAATGTCAAAATGAATAATTCTGGTTTTGGCAGGCTTATAAACATCTCATATTCTGAGAAATACAAAATGCAAATTCAACTTTTTGCAAGGGTAATCCAGGAGCTAAAGACTGGCAACTTGTTTGGAGAAACAAACATAGGAAGATCAATGGATCAATTCTTCAGAGTACTTAAACATCTAATCGATAGTAGAACAGATTTTTTTAAAATAGATTTGTTGCACATTCTTTCATGGGATATGAGCCTTCTGAATAATTCAGCATATATCACTAGTTCCAATTGCCCACAAAGCATGTCATCCTAGACCATTTGGTGAAGGTACTCCCACAATGCTACTACAATATGAATTACAAGATTCTGAAGCTGGCAATGAGGCACGACTTTGAAAGGACCAAAACTGCTGATGGTGACATTATGAAAATATTAATGTATCTACATATGGATGTTATCGGAGTCCTGCAAACACTGCAATCAGTGATCAGCCTAACCTTTTGTTAAAGGGTAACTGACAAAACAGTCAAGATGAATGCAATTAGTCCAATGGTTTAACGCAGTGGCTCTCAACCTTTTTCTTTCCACTCACATACCATCTTAAGTATTCCCTATGCCAAAGGGGCTCTGTGATTAGTAAGGGATTGCTTAAGGTGATATGTGGCTGAAAGAAAAAGTTTGAAAACCACTGTTTTAATGGTATCTAATTGGCTCATATTGTGCACAGTTTCTCAACTCCAAAGGAAATGGGCCAATAACAATTTTTCTCAAGCAAAATATTTCAGTATCAAATGGGTCTACAGCAGTGATTCTCAACCTTACCTTCCCACACATACCACCTTAATCAATATCTTACTAATCTCAGACCACTGATGGCATAGGGATTACTTAAAGTGGTATGTGAGTGGCATGAAAAAGGTTGAGAACCACTGGTTTAACAGATGTGTTGATAATATTTGAAGTTAACAAAAAATTATATACCCCTGTAACCATGCCAACTATTATATAGTTGGCTTGGTTAGAGGAGTACACACACTACATTTGACAAACACTATGGCACTAAGAGACAGCAAGGGCCTACTTCTGTTCCTTTCTCTTGTGAAAATGTTAGATTGAAAATGCTGAGTATAGCAAACAAGCCAATAATGGAATTAAAATGGATCACCATAGATGTCAAGACAATGTGTGGTTTAAGGGAACTGTATTAGATACATTCAGCCTTGTGCTGGCACTGCTGCAAACTCCAGATCCATCGGAGTGACAGATGGCAGACTTCGCAAAATCAAATGTTGGAATGAAAGGTTTCGCAAAATGGACTGAAGCTGTGTGATGTCAGGTCACGTGGGAAGAGAGGCGACGGGAGGAGTTGAGAAGACCCTGAGGCACAGAGGAGTAAAACAGTAATCTCTAGAAAGAGAGGGATAAGCTGGTCTGTATTATATCACAGTAGCCAGAATGGGAGGAGAGTCCCTGTGGGACACACCAGCATTGGACCTTTGTGAAGCAAAGGGCTGAATTACAGTAACCAGAATAGGTGCTGTTATGTGACTCCTAACAAAAGGGGACTATAGAATTAAGTGGATTTCAGAAGGGAGATCACTTCTCGACTGCTCTTTTGAAGATAAAGGTTGCAGCCTCATCAAGGAAAGAAACCTTCAAGAAGCTAAGGGGGAGTTGAAGATCACCAGTGTGAGAGTTTAAGAAGAAATCTCTTACTGAGAAAATTGCTCAACAAGATTTGTAAGTTTGAACAGTCCAAGGACTGAATCAGTGTTAACAAACATTTCATTAATGCTTCATTACTTGTGGCCACTGGAATCAGTGGACATGATGAAATAGCCATGCAAAGCATTTTTTGAGTGAATCAAACTGAATTACTCTTCATAATCAGCGCACCTTTTAAAAGTCCACAAAAGCTGGTTTAAGCCTATCAATAGCAAAAGTCTTTGGCTTCCCTCCAATGTCCAAAATACAGGTCGACCAAGTTTGTCTGAGTATCCTATAAAGTCCTTCATAAGACGTCCGCAAAGGTTGACCAAGTGTTCCCTTATGGACGGACACACGTTCACAGTTTTTGAGGTCTTTGGGCACAAAAGAGTGTTCTCCATGTGAAGATGGTGGCATAGGGGTCAAATTTTTCTAAGGTCTCTCTTAACCTGATCAACAGTTCCTTAGTATCATCGCTGGAGCTGGAATGGTAAGGGATGAACACCCCTGGGACCATCAACGGTGCAACGTACACGAGTTCAGCAGATGAGGCTTGGAGGTCCTCCTTTGGAGTTGTTCAAATGCCCAGTTATACCCAGGGCAGCTCATCAGCCCACTTCAGCCATCAAGGGTGACTTGAGATGTTGATGAAATCTTTCCACCATTCCAGGGGATGATAGGCGCTTGTATGATGAATTGTTGCACCAAGCAAGCAAGACAAAGTTGAATACAGCAAGGCAGTGAATTGTGGTCCTCTATCCAAAGTAACATGTGCTGGTGAATCAAAACGAGATGCCCAGGAACTGAGGAATGCCTGAGCACAAGTGTCTGCAGTAGCACAGCCTCGGCCATGGTGTAAACCTGCCTAATACTGTAAAGAGATAACAGTATACCCTTTAAACAGGAAGCAGACCAACAATGTCCATGTAGACATGAGCAAAACACCAAGTAACTGCAGTGGTGCTTTAGTATGCCGCTGAACATTTGCTTTCTGGCAGGCAATGCAAGACCTTGCCATTTGTATAATACCTTTTTTAAGACCATGCCACACGAACCTGTTGGAAACTATACGAATGGTTGATCTAATAGAGGATGTGAGTGACTATGCGTAGAGTCAAATACTTGACGTTTCCATGATGCTAGAACTACTGGGCATGGGTGTCCCATTGATACATCACAGAGTAGTAGTGAACAAACTGGACATCCTTCAATTGCAGGTTTGTGATTGCAGTCTGATAAGCATTCGTCTCATGGTTATGTTCTTGGGCCATGGCCAAAGCTGTGTAGTCGATTCCTTGATCTACAGACAAAAGCTTGAGTGTTGCAGAATTGAACAATGCATCAGCTACAACATTGTCATTTTTGGAAATATATAGTATTTTTGTGGAAAATTCTGAAATGAATGATAATTGCTGTTGTTGTGATGCTGACCAGGGCTCTGTGACCTTGGAAAATGCAAGTGTTAAGGGCTTGCAGTCGGTGTACATAGTAAAATCTCTGCCCTCCAAAAAAAAATGTAAGTGTCGAATAGACAAGTAAATGGCCAAAAGCTTCTTGTCAAAGGCACTGTATTTCTTCTCTGCTTCACAAAGATGGTGGCTGAAGAATGCTAATGGTTTCCATTGCCCATTGACATATTGATGAAGTGCACCTCCTACGGCCATATTGGAAGTGTCTGTAGAAAGGACAAGTGGCTGCATTTAAAACTGTATAGCTGAGCATAGTGGCATGAGTGGGAATTCTTTCTCATCTTTTAGAAAGCATTGTTTCCCTCCTCAGTCCAATGGATAGCTCCGGCATTCCCAGGCTGTATTTTGAAAATAGGCTTCATGATATGAGCTGCTCCCAGAAGAAACCAGCTGTAAAAATTTACCATTCCCAAGAATTTTTGTAGGCTTTTAACTGTTGCACGTTTTGAGAATTTGGTAGTCGCCTCAACTTTGGATGGCAGCAGTGTCATGCCTTCTGGAATAATCCTATGCCCCAAGAAATCAATTGTTTCTTGTCCAAAAATGCATTTATCTGGATTGATGGTCAATCCAAATTCTTGAAGATGAATAAAAAGTATATGAAGATGTTCCAAATGTCCTTCCTTGGTCACACTGACCACTAAAATGTCGTTGAGGTAAATGAAGTTTTTGGAATGTCTTCCGACTCTACCAATACTTGGTGATAGCCACACACCAGGTCTATTTTGGAGAAGATCTTCACTCTATACAAATTGGCCAAGAAATCCTGAATGTGAGATATCAGATAACGATCTGGAATGGTGGCGTCATTAAGCTGCCAGTAATCTCCACATAGTCGCCAATCTCCATTGTGTTTTGGGACCATATGTAATGGGGCTACCCAGGGGCTTGCGGACCTACAAATTATGCCTAGTTCCTCCATCTTGGCAAATACTTCCTTAGCAAAACACAGCTTCTCTGGAGACATGGGACATGCTTTAGCATGGATTGGCGGGCCCTTAGTACAAATGCAGTGAATAATGCCATGCTTTGCAGTGGAGGCAGCAAATTGTAGAGTAGTAATCTCAGGGAAATCTTCCAACAGCTTGGAGAATTCATCCACTGATTTACTTAATGTTTGGAAGCACAGAGCAGGGGTATAAGCATCTGCCAGAGGAATGATCTGAAAAGTAGTTCCATCTATTAGCTGAAGTCCTTTTAAGTCAGCAAGGAATGAATGAGCCCGAAGAAAATCAGCACCAAGCAAAGTGTAAAGATCATTCTTGAACTTGACATTCATCTTCCTGGTCCCAAAGGTTGGAATGTTGAAACTGTTAACTGCTCATTAACAGTGGAAATACACCAACATCTGAATCTGTATCCACCAGAAATTTTCACTGGGACAATTGGTCCCATACATTCAGTAGGCTTGCAGGTTTTTCACCAACCACTGCAGCCCTTACTGGCAGTTGATCTGGGCGTTTCCTGCAAACTAGCAAGGAAGGCACTTGCGGGCATTTACTCTCCAATGCCTGTGATAACAACACCAAGACGAGGTGTCCACAGGCTGCTTGCCCATTTTGGGGCGTTGTCTGTTTGTAGGGAGTGATGTGCTAAGAGCACTAGAGGGAGACGTGGGGTCAAGAGGGTAGGGATTGATTGTGCAGACTTGTTTTTCTTCTTGTCCTTTTTAGCAAGCCATAGAATGTCTGCCTCTGCTGCCTCAGCCCTTGGGTCTTTAAATGAACACTTGGATAATATGAGCCTAATACCATCTGGCATTTGCTCTAAAAAGAGCTGCTAAAATAGCAAATTGGGACTTTCGCCAGATGCCAGGAATAGCACTTCATCCATTGGTTCTGAAAGGGCGCAGACTCCCTATAGATGACACTTTCCAATATTTTGTATTTCCCAACTTCAAAACATGTCATCTTCACATAAGCAACGATATTCTGAATTACTATTTTATTTCCAATGAATCAAACTTTGTATTTGCAACAGTAAGTAGCTTTAATTTGCTGATAAAACATTTTGCACAACTTCGCTTTGAGATTTTCATAAAGATGAGTAAACAAAGCATTCTTTGGCTTGGCTTCGCGGACGAAGATTTATGGAGGGGGTAAAAAGTCCACGTCAGCTGCAGGCTCGTTTGTGGCTGACCAGTCCGATGCGGGACAGGCAGACACGATTGCAGCGGTTGCAAGGGAAAATTGGTTGGTTGGGGTTGGGTGTTGGGTTTTTCCTCCTTTGCCTTTTGTCAGTGAGGTGGGCTCTGCGGTCTTCTTCAAAGGAGGCTGCTGCCCGCCAAACTGTGAGGCGCCAAGATGCACGGTTTGAGGCGTTATCAGCCCACTGGCGGTGGTCAATGTGGCAGGCACCAAGAGATTTCTTTAGGCAGTCCTTGTACCTTTTCTTTGGTGCACCTCTGTCACGGTGGCCAGTGGAGAGCTCGCCATATAATACGATCTTGGGAAGGCGATGGTCCTCCATTCTGGAGACGTGACCCATCCAGCGCAGCTGGATCTTCAGCAGCGTGGACTCTAATTTGCTGATAAAACATTTTGCACAACTTCGCTTTGAGATTTTCATAAAGATGAGTAAACAAAGCATTAGACTAGATTGAAAGACATAATGATATAAAACAATAACAAGAGATGATTAAGATGAAATAAGATAAATTCAAAGAAAAGTATCTTGAGAGCTGTCATGATTCTCTGAAGAATGAGAGCAAGCTCCCCATACGCCCGGATATTATGACATATGATGTCATAGTAACTATGGTAACATTACAAACAACAATTTTCCCTAAATGGATAGTCATAAAATTAACTATAAATCAAAAACACAATGTTTTAACCTTTACACTCCCAACCCCATTGGCTGCTCTTTCCCTATGGGACATACCATATACCGTAACAAAAGTGCTTTCAAAACATCAGACTTGCTGGTATGTGGTCGATCCCGTACGAAGTCGCCGACACTCTTAGTGACATCCTGGTCCAGGGCACTGACGATGGCAATAATGAGTGGTGTCCAACTCAACTTTGCAAAGGTGAAATTGCGCTTCAGCCTGTTGGAACCACAGTTCAGGCTCAGGTGTCCAGAAAGGTGGTAGCTTCACAGCAAGGTCTGCAAAGTCTATGTTTATCCAAAAATATGTTTTTGGACTCATCGGGATCACAAATTATGGCCACTGGACTCAGTGAAGTAACCACACAAGGCGTTTTTTTTTGAGTGAATCAAACTGATTTACTTTTCATAACCCATGCAATCTTTTAAAAGCCCAAATCATGCCCCTGACACGCGCTAACATCACATAGCCTTCTGGGAGCTGTGGTGCCTACAACTATTTAAACTATTTTTGTAATCACTTCTGAACTATAATTTAATAGACCTTCAAGTTCAACATGACTTTAAAATACTGAGCCTTAAAACTAACTTTTCAGACTCAAGTTTAAACTGGATTTAAATACACACACATATTTATACAATTAAATTTGCGCAGAGTTTAAGCCTAGAGTTAAGTTTAGAGTTAAGTGAGAACTGCTATTTAATTAATAGTTTAATAAAAACTATTATTTTTGAATTTACCACTGTCTGGCGAATCTTAAATTGCTGCTCCTATGTTAGGTCGAACCGGGGTTGGGGGAGAGGGTGCAGTTAGTTCGTAACGAATGGAAATTCTGCATTGATTTTTTTCTGAATGGCAGCACAGTAAACAGGTCTTTCCAGAGCATGATCTCCTGCCATCCAAATACACCAATCAACCTACCATCCCCATACATTTTTTGGAGGGTGGGAGGAAACAGGAGCTTATGGAAGAAACCCACACAGATCAGGGGTGATGCCTTATGGGCATCGCTGGATTCACACCCGTGACATCGGCGGGCTTTCAATCATCTTCATGCTACACAAGGTGCAAACCAGCAGGGAGTTTTTTTTTAACCCAACCTCTACTGACCAACTTCAGGGTTCCTTGAAGCCACACTACAAATCACCAAGAGCCAATGGTTCACTGGGATTTGTCAACAATGAGTCAGTTTGATTTGGCCAAGTGAACACTCCCTCAGTTTGGAAACCAGCCAAGATCTCCAAGAGCATTCACTTCACCTGCAGTGTTTAGTTTTGTTGTCCTTGTTGGACCAAAGCTTGTATTGACATCTGGAGTCTAACAGAGCTAGCAACATGCTTGTTGAGCATTGCTGAGCAGGTTATTAATAAATACTTGCCATTTACAAACATTGCCAAGAGCACCGTCAAGTACTTTTGCTGATAATTACACAAACTGACAACTTATCCTGCTTTTTATTTCAGGAAACAGATAGGGTTTTGACATCAAAAAGGTCACATGAAAGGAGTGTTTATTCACCTGAAGGCTTCTAATGGACCGGCTGGATTTCTTTACAATAATCTGGTTCTATTATTGAAACCAACATTTCTATCAGATTTATTTACATTTGCCCGCTGTGAAATGGGGTGTCCAAGTTACTCCACTGCCCTTGGATCACAAGTCCAGTCCTTTAACCACCACACGCAAATTCTGCCATGAGAGGCAGGTATTTACTGAAGAACATGCCAGGCTGCTGCAGGCTTGCAGGGATTTAACCAGATTCTACGTTTCAAATTATTTATTCAACAAATCTCCACTGCAATCCTTTCACCACTAGCATATCTTTCTTAGGCAGGGAAACTATACGCACGTAATATTACAGATCCCTCAGTTTTTTGTCTTCAAATTTTGACTCCATTACAAGCTTTGGTCTGTGGGAAGCCAATTTCCTCTCCTGCTTATGTGAGGAAATGCTATCTTATAAACACACTTAAACACCCAACTTTCATTTTAAGTAGGTGCTCCTTGTGCTATCATTCAAACTATGAGGGAAAAAAACCAATGCCCTTTTCAAAGGTTTAACTAATTTATAATATATAAATGTGAACTCACCAACAAAAGGTGCAATCTTGTTTAGCTTATTGATATCTAAAAGGAATTTCAAGTGGGATTTTTTTTCTGGGAAGAGCAGTGATATAAACAAGGGAAAGAGAAGGGAGCAAAAAGGTAGAAAGGGACAAAATTCAGAAAGTTAATGGATAATGTGTGCAGTTGACAGAGAAAGTGAGAGAGCAACACTGCAATGGCATCATTTTGGGTCAGATAAATCAATAAATGTCCCAGATTTAAAGACTCCAAGAAAGCAAACCAAACTGGCAAACCAGTCAAATTAAAATAAATCTTCAACTGACTGTGGTGCAAGATAGCTGACTTACATCAATTTTTGTGTATTAATGAAACAAATTTCTCACTGCAGCAATGAGTTCCCAAGGAGGTCAGCATTTGCAGTGGCATCCCTGACTTTCTGTAAAAGGCCCTCTCTACCAGAAAATCTGGCTCTAATACTCTCAAGCCCCTTTCACACTTGCAAGTGATCCTAGAAATTAACCACCAATCGGTCTTTAAAGTGCCTAGTGTGAAAGCAAAATCAACTCAACACTGGCGTCAGATGAAATCATCTCATGCTGGGGATTGATGGCCTCAAACACTAGTACAATCCCTGGCATCTGCAGACACTGGCATTGCAATCAGGGAAGTGTGAAACAGGCAATTGCATTGTGGGATTGAAATGGGCCAAGATTTTGCGCGAGGGCAGGAGCGTGAAGGAAGATTAAAATGAACATATAACTTTGCCATGGGAAAGTTGAAGCGGGAGAGAGAGAGGAAAGAAATAGATACCAATAAATAGCAATAGCGGACGATTTTTAAACAGCGTGGGAAAAAGCAATGGCAGACCTGACTTCCCAGAATGCCTTGAGACAGAAAAACCCCTCCATGAATGCTCCGTGCCTGCAGGCCTTTCTCTACCACATAGCATTCTGGGAGGGCAGATCCACCATTGCTTTCCCCCCCCACGGTATTTATAAATTGTACGCAAGAATACTACCAACTTTGCCCACGCTATAAAAATTGTGTGCTTATAGCACGACAAATTTTCCCACGCTATATAAATTGTGCTCTAAAGTGCTACCAACTTTCCTACACTGTTTAATAATTGCCCGCTATTGCTATTTATTGTTAGGACTTTCCCCACAGTCCCTTATAAAAGGTTTATATAAGACAGCACAACAGCAGGAGTTGAAGGACTCATACTGCTCTGTACATAAAGCTTAATTATGTTATAATTAGGCATGATAAATTTTGTTCAAATACAACATCATAATACATTGATCAGGATTTAGAGCAGGTCCATCACAGCTTGATGTCATGACATCACCAGTAGAGGTTAGAACAGTACTAAACTTGGGGATGGCTCCTTGCAAGTGTGAAAGCGTAGTCCCTTTCACATTTGCATCCCTCTAAATTGTTAATTCAGTATCCCGGGATAGGAATGGGAGTTTGGCTTTACACACTTGACCACTCCTAAATGGGACATTGAATGCCATGGATGAAATGTAATGGATTTGTGTTAACTTTTGATAAACTATGTTTCTTTTATAAAAATGTCTTAAAGTAAATTATAGAATTAAAATATTGTATGTGTATTCTTAGCAAGTTAGCTATGGGATGGTACTGGGTCACAAACAGGTCACACCTCATTTTTAACAAACCATTGTTTTCTGAGAAAAGTGTTCATTCTCGTAGTCGATGTGTCTTGAGACAGAGCTAATGGCTTTCATGTGGGTCTTAATTATTCAAGAAATGCTGAGGAAGCCATCTGATTTTAAATCAAAGCCACTTAAGCCTCTTGAACAGAGATGAGGTTAGAGGTTGTTATCAATAAAGATTGGTTTTGAAAAAGGAACAGAATTTTGGTAAAAATAAAACAGATGGTCATTTGGTTTCCAAGAATTGGGACTCATTCAGTGATGATGTAACCATCACATGATTTGGAAAAATATATTACCAAATTCAAACATTTTGAGTTCAGTTTTGGAAGAGTTCAGTTTGGAGAGTACAGAAGTTCAAACCCCTGTGACACAGGAGTTGAAACCTTGTGAAAGACAGGGTTGAGTTGCAGTAACCACAATTGGTGCTGTTGTGTGTTACTCCTGGGAAAAGATTACACTGAATCAGTGGAGGCTTTCGAAATAAGGATGACTATTTTGCTCTCTCTGAAAAAGAGGACAGATTTATACTCGGTCTATTTTTGTGTATGTCCACTTGTCTGGGTTTGTGAATTCATCCTGGAAGAAAATAGCCACTTCATGAGTAAAGAGAGTTGAAGATACGATGTTTAAAAGTGCTTTATCATTATTTCTGAACTGAGAATTTAAGGCCTTCAAGCAAGACTAAAATTATGCTGAACTTTTAAAGATTACACACACTCATAGTGGGGTTAAACTTAAAGTTTAGAGATAAGTAAGAAATGTAATGTTTATTGATAGTTTAATTTAAAAAAATATTATTTTGAATTTACCATTGTTTGGTGAATTTTCCATTGCTGTTCCTGTGTTAGTGCTAATAAATACCTTTAGTCCCAAAAATAATTAAAAGGGTTGTGAGTTCATAAAGTAAAAACACAATGCTGAAGAAACTCAGTAGGTCAATCCGTGTACTTTTATGTGGAGATGAGTATTTGATAGTTGGCATGGACATGATGGGCTTCTCATCTATATCCTGTGGGCTGGGGTTATGTGGGGGGGGAAAAAAGAAGAGATGCAGTCCCAAAAAGGATATGGAAAAGGTGTCAGCATAGGTTTCCATACAAATCTTCTGTGAACCAAAGAAAGGTGCACCATCAGAGAATGATAAAGCAGGACTCGCAACTTTCCCTGCACACTGATGACAGGCAGGTGTCAGGAAATGTACTTGGGGGAGTGGTTGGTTTAGCTAACTCAATTGGGAATTTTGCATGATTACCAGCTTATTCAAGCAGCAAGTGGCATGGTACCAACTGCAAGCCTAGGGACAGTGGGAGTTGGCTCAAGCAATCTAGTTGAGATGTTGGATATTTAGGTGTTACTCGGGATGATGTAGAGAAGGTAAAAATAAAACAAAGAATAGTGTGTCAAAACCAAGGACATGGATAACTAAACTAATGCTAAAATTACAAGCTTAAATATCAAAAGTCACCCCTCGGAGCAGGTGAAATTCCAGTCAGCTCAAACTTGCCCAGCAAATTATTATCTTTCATCATGGCTCTCTCACCCTCACAAAATTCTATTTATACGTAGTACCATATGAACACCATTTTGATAAATACAGAGTATAAAAGGAGTGCAGCACAGGGACAGGCCCATTGGCTCATGGTGTTTGTTATGACCCAGGATGTCTACACCAAATACTATATATGAAAGAATTAGAAACCCAGCATAGAAGAGGTGGTTGGAGACCACAGGGATCCTCTTATCTGCAAATTGGGTTTTAGGCCCCAGCATGAAACTTTACGATTGCTTTCCTCCAGGAAAAAAATTCTTTAAGTGAGCATATGCCTTATTGCCTTTAGGCACATATTTGAGGGTATGAGCATTTTGTATCTCAGTATTATCCCAACATTTCCTGAGAAGTTGCATTTCGTTACTAGCTCAGCTCAGGTTTAGCCAGAGTCCTAGCCACATTTTTTTTTTTGTTGTTGCTATCACAACTTCAAAGTTTTGTTTGCATATTTCAAAAATTAATGTTATTAGTGTGCACAAAGACAGTCACATGAGCTTCAGTTTGGATCAATAACATTAATACCCCTCTGCATCTGGCATGTAAACTGATTGCAAAACTCTATGGGAAGTTCATCAGTGATATGAAAATGTGAAGTAATGATGCAGGTTGCAATCCGAAGTACCCTGAAAGTAACTAGTCACGCTGATGGATCCCAATGTAATGATAACTTCTGAATTAGAGCAATTGGCAAAACACAAGAATGATACCAGAAATAATACTGAGTGTTAAAGAATGAGGTTCTAGGTCTGTATTTGCTGGAGGTTAGAAGGATGAAGTAGATGTGTGTTACTGAAACCTAAGAATATTGAAATGGATGGATACAGTGGATGTGGGGATGTTGTTTACAGTAGTAGGAGTTCAGGACCAGAATAAAAGGATGTCTCTTTAGAACAGAGAGAAGGAGAAATTTCTTCAGCAAGAGGGTGGTGTATCTGTGGAAATGGTTGCCACAGACAGCTATGGAGGCCAAGTCACTGAGTATTTTTAAAGCAGAGGATGCTAGGTGCTTCATGAATAAGAATAGAAGTCACATCTATAGCAGTGATCTGAAGAATTATATTCAAAAATAAATTATTTATGGGATGATGATTTGCCAGATTTTTATTAATGGAACAGCTTTCAGCATCTTAAACCCTTGGTAACCATGGTGATTTGATTTCTAACTAATGAATGAAATGTTGGTTAAAGAGTTTTCAAATTTTCAGTACTTGAAGCTAATGAAGTTCATTAGCCACAAACTCATTCCACCAGGTTCAGGAATAGCTGTTACCCCTCCACCATCAGACTCCTCACAACAAACTCAATCAGGAACTTATTTAAGGACACTTGCTTTTACACTTCATTACTTTTTTCTCCCTTTATTGCATAGTTTGTTTACATATCTTTATTTGTTTACATATGGACATGGTGAACAGATTTTTTTGGTAATACCAGTAAATGGTAATTCTCCCTGGCTCACAGGAAAAAGAATCTCAGAGTAGTATGTGATGTCACGAATGTAATGAAATCTGAATGTCAAAGGCAGGAGAATGTGGTTGAGGAAGGAGGCGTTGGCATAATTTGAATGGTGGAACAGCTTTGATGGGCCAAATGGCCTTATTCTGCTCACATGCCCAAGCAATTGGTTTGATTTATGGGCAAATTTAATAATTGATTAGAAAGCTGGTCTGTTTATAGTTTTGTATACAAATTCACTCCATTTTCAGCTGTTTCAATGAAATAATGTTTCTTTTACAAAAAATAATAATTCCAGATTACCCAGTCAAATGTTGATGGGAAACTCCTGGCCATTAGTTAATTTCAGTGGTTCTCAACCTTTTTCTTTCCACTCACATTTAAGTAGTGGTATGTGAGTGGAAAGAAAATGAATGAGAACCACTGAAATAATCGAATCATAGTGTCTATCAGTTTATATTTTGAAAATGTTTTTGGGACACTGATTCAATACCAACGTTTGATTACACTTTTAGTTTTAACAAAGGTGAACAGAAAAGATTTTCCCTGGTTGAGTAATGTACAATACTGAAAATTTGAAACCCATTTAACCTGCAGCATTTCATTCATTAGCGAGAAGTTAAACCACCATGGTTATCAAGGGTTAACGATGTTGAAAGCTTTTCTATTAATAAAATTCAGGCAAATCATCTGTTGTAAATAATTTACTTTTTGGAAGAAATTCTTCGGATCGATCAGACACTCCGCCGCTAATGCTGATCCCACTTCTGTCATTGGAACAGGGCACAAGACCCACCCATGCTTAGTCTATTTTTAAACTTCTTCCTCCCCTCAGATGAACATCCAAAACTTCTATCAATTCATTCATTTAAGTGAATGAGAAATGCAATGTAAGCAGTATTAAAAATAAATTGATGACACCTCGACAAGGAAAACAATGCAATTTAACAAAATACAATGGAACCCTGTTATAGTTATGGGTCAAAAAAAGTTGTATTGCAAAAAAAAAAAAAAAAAAAAAAAAAAAACGGGGTCACGCTAAATTGGGGTTATTATTGTGGCCGCACCCAACTCTCCCCCTCCATTTCGCAACAGCACTCATCTCCCTCTGTTCACGTCAGCTCTCACCCCCCCACACCCCCTTTCGCAGCAGGAATCACCACCATCCCCCCCTCCCATTTTCAGCAACACACACCATCCCCCCCCCATCAATGTGATGAATTCCCCACCAAGATAAATATTACAGTACTTACCTTAATCATTTAGATGTGCCACTTCTAAACATCTGCTGCACAACTGGGTGGCCATCCCTGATTCTGCATTTTTAAAATGGGCTCACTTAACATCCTATCTCAAAGAATGGAATGTGGACATGATGGGGTCCAATGACTCATCACATTATATCTGAATTCACGTTAAATCAGGGTTCCACTGCAGTCATAATTTGAAGCAACTATTCTCCTGGATTTTGTATGAATTATTATATTTGCACTGTTGCAAACTACTCTTTGGCTTGGCTTCGCGGACGAAGATTTATGGAGGGGGTAAAAAGTCCACGTCAGCTGCAGGCTCGTTTGTGGCTGACAAGTCCGATGCGGGACAGGCAGACACGATTGCAGCGGTTGCAAGGGAAAATTGGTTGGTTGGGGTTGGGTGTTGGGTTTTTCCTCCTTTGCCTTTTGTCAGTGAGGTGGGCTCTGCGGTCTTCTTCAAAGGAGGTTGCTGCCCGCCAAACTGTGCGGCGCCAAGATGCACGGTTTGAGGCGTTATCAGCCCACTGGCGGTGGTCAATGTGGCAGGCACCAAGAGATTTCTTTAGGCAGTCCTTGTACCTTTTCTTTGGTGCACCTCTGTCACGGTGGCCAGTGGAGAGCTCGCCATATAACACGATCTTGGGAAGGCGATGGTCCTCCATTCTGGAGACGTGACCCATCCAGTGCAGCTGGAACTTCAGCAGCGTGGACTCGATGCTGTCGACCTCTGCCATCTCGAGTACTTCGACGTTAGGGGTGTAAGCGCTCCAATGGATGTTGAGGATGGAGCGGAGACAACGCTGGTGGAAGCGTTCTAGGAGCCGTAGGTGGTGCCGGTAGAGGACCCATGATTCGGAGCCGAACAGGAGTGTGGGTATGACAACGGCTCTGTATACGCTTATCTTTGTGAGGTTTTTCAGTTGGTTGTTTTTCCAGACTCTTTTGTGTAGTCTTCCAAAGGCGCTATTTGCCTTGGCGAGTCTGTTGTCTATCTCATTGTCGATCCTTGCATCTGATGAAATGGTGCAGCCGAGATAGGTAAACTGGTTGACCGTTTTGAGTTTTGTGTGCCCGATGGAGATGTGGGGGGGCTGGTAGTCATGGTGGGGAGCTGGCTGATGGAGGACCTCAGTTTTCTTCAGGCTGACTTCCAGGCCAAACATTTTGGCAGTTTCCGCAAAGCAGGACGTCAAGCGCTGAAGAGCTGGCTCTGAATGGGCAACTAAAGCGGCATCATCTGCAAAGAGTAGTTCACGGACAAGTTTCTCTTGTGTCTTGGTGTGAGCTTGCAGGCGCCTCAGATTGAAGAGACTGCCATCCGTGCGGTACCGGACTACCATACTGCAATCCACTGAAGAGGTACTGGGCTTCTCCTCCAGGAAAAACAAGGACTGGTTTGACGAAAACAGCCAAGAAATCCAGGAGCTGCTGGCAAAGAAGCGAGCTGCCCACCAGGCTCACCTTACAAAGCCGTCCTGTCCAGAGAAGAAACAAGCCTTCCGTCGCGCATGCAGCCATCTTCAGCGCAAACTCCGGGAGATCCAAAATGAGTGGTGGACTAGCCTCGCCAAACGAACCCAGCTCAGCGCGGACATTGGCGTCTTCAGGGGTTTCTACGAGGCTCTAAAGGCTGTGTACGGCCCCTCACCCCAAGTCCAAAGCCCGCTGCGCAGCTCAGACGGCAAAGTCCTCCTCAGCGACAAGATCTCCATCCTCAACCGATGGTCAGAACACTTCCAATCTCTTTTCAGTGCCAACCGCTCAGTCCAAGATTCCGCCCTGCTCCAGCTCCCTCAACAGCCCCTAAGGCTAGAGCTGGATGAGGTTCCCACCCTGGATGAGACATATAAGGCAATCGAACAACTGAAAAGTGGCAAAGCAGCAGGTATGGATGGAATCCCCCCAGAGGTCTGGAAGGCTGGCGGCAAAACTCTGCATGCCAAACTGCATGAGTTTTTCAAGCTTTGTTGGGACCAAGGTAAACTGCCTCAGGATCTTCGTGATGCCACCATCATCACCCTGTACAAAAACAAAGGCGAGAAATCAGACTGCTCAAACTACAGGGGAATCACGCTGCTCTCCATTGCAGGCAAAATCTTCGCTAGGATTCTACTAAATAGAATAATACCTAGTGTCGCCGAGAATATTCTCCCAGAATCACAGTGCGGCTTTCGCGCAAACAGAGGAACCACTGACATGGTCTTTGCCCTCAGACAGCTCCAAGAAAAGTGCAGAGAACAAAACAAAGGACTCTACATCACCTTTGTTGACCTCACCAAAGCCTTCGACACCGTGAGCAGGAAAGGGCTTTGGCAAATACTAGAACGCATCGGATGTCCCCCAAAGTTCCTCAACATGATTATCCAACTGCACGAAAACCAACAAGGTCGGGTCAGATACAGCAATGAGCTCTCTGAACCCTTCTCCATTAACAATGGCGTGAAGCAAGGCTGTGTTCTTGCACCAACCCTCTTTTCAATCTTCTTCAGCATGATGCTGAACCAAGCCATGAAAGACCCCAACAATGAAGACGCTGTTTACATCCGGTACCGCACGGATGGCAGTCTCTTCAATCTGAGGCGCCTGCAAGCTCACACCAAGACACAAGAGAAACTTGTCCATGAACTACTCTTTGCAGATGATGCCGCTTTAGTTGCCCATTCAGAGCCAGCTCTTCAGCGCTTGACGTCCTGCTTTGCGGAAACTGCCAAAATGTTTGGCCTGGAAGTCAGCCTGAAGAAAACTGAGGTCCTCCATCAGCCAGCTCCCCACCATGACTACCAGCCCCCCCACATCTCCATCGGGCACACAAAACTCAAAACGGTCAACCAGTTTACCTATCTCGGCTGCACCATTTCATCAGATGCAAGGATCGACAATGAGATAGACAACAGACTCGCCAAGGCAAATAGCGCCTTTGGAAGACTACACAAAAGAGTCTGGAAAAACAACCAACTGAAAAACCTCACAAAGATAAGCGTATACAGAGCCGTTGTCATACCCACACTCCTGTTCGGCTCCGAATCATGGGTCCTCTACCGGCACCACCTACGGCTCCTAGAACGCTTCCACCAGCGTTGTCTCCGCTCCATCCTCAACATCCATTGGAGCGCTTACACCCCTAACGTCGAAGTACTCGAGATGGCAGAGGTCGACAGCATCGAGTCCACGCTACTGAAGATCCAGCTGCGCTGGATGGGTCACGTCTCCAGAATGGAGGACCATCGCCTTCCCAAGATCGTGTTATATGGCGAGCTCTCCACTGGCCACCGTGACAGAGGTGCACCAAAGAAAAGGTACAAGGACTGCCTAAAGAAATCTCTTGGTGCCTGCCACATTGACCACCGCCAGTGGGCTGATAACGCCTCAAACCGTGCATCTTGGCGCCTCACAGTTTGGCGGGCAGCAACCTCCTTTGAAGAAGACCGCAGAGCCCACCTCACTGACAAAAGGCAAAGGAGGAAAAACCCAACACCCAACTCCAACCAACCAATTTTCCCTTGCAACCGCTGCAATCGTGTCTGCCTGTCCCGCATCGGACTTGTCAGCCACAAACGAGCCTGCAGCTGACGTGGACTTTTTACCCCCTCCATAAATCTTCGTCCGCGAAGCCAAGCCAAAGAAAAGACTGTTGCAATTACAAACAATCGATTCTCTTTAAATCATTTTTTTGTGAAGTAAGCAGTATAATAATAATCCTGTATATTAACAGGATATTATACAATTTGGAGATGCAACATGACACTAAGTGATCCAGCCCGAAGCTGCTGTAAACAAAATAATTACCAATGGAAATTATTTCACTCACTATTCCTAGGCAGGAGATGTCACCACTTTAACTGTCTGATGACACAGCTCTGACCAAGTCTCCACTGTGCACCTCTAACACTGAAATGAAAGAATGATTTGCAGGCTGGGGATTCAGTTCTCATGCAGTCCACTTTGGATTTGTAATAGAGCAAGGCATTTGTAGCCAGGAATTTAATAAATTTCTCAATTTTAAATGCCTTCAAATTAAAATGCAATTCCCTTATTATAATTCCTGTAAAATTATAGGTAAGTCTCATTGGTGCAATGCTCCTTATACAACCTAATATTTCACAACATTTTTTTAATGTTCTTTCATAGAAGGTGACTGCTACTGACAATATTACCATACATTGGTCATACCCAGTTGGCAGTGAAATAAGTGGCTGGGTGAACCATTTTTAACAAGGCATTTATGACTCATCACATGGCTAGATTTAAGGATGGCAAATTCACTACAGCTGAAAGGGTTAACCCTTGCTGTAATTCTACAGATAATGACAGCATTATTTAAAACAATCCTGTGGTTTTGTGGACATTTTTCCTGTTATTAGTTTGAAACTCCAGGTTAACAAAATTAACTTTGAGTCTTTCAGCCTATTGACACAAATCCTGCAACTTAAAAATCACTGTAGCATCATACTCTTTCTTGTCAAGAAAATTTCACGATGTCCATGCAGTCTGAAGAGAAGCTTAAAAAACAATCAAAGAACTTCCTGGTTTCATCAATCTGAATCACTCTCCTTCCAAATTCCACAAACCTCCATCTCAAAAAGATAATTTAAGCCAAATATCCCTTATTTATTTTGTTCTATTTATGAAGCCCAAGTTATGTAATCACAAGAGCACTTCAGTTACTTGGGTTATTTCTTGTGTGATTAAAACATTTTCCCAGCAAAATAACAAATGTAATTAATGAACAAACAATAAGAAGATGGAATGATGCAGCAGATCAATGTTTTGGGTCGGGATTCGCTTTTATGAAAAACTTCGACTTTTAAATAATATGCGGGCACAGTTTTGATTGCAACAAAAATATCCATGATGCATCAACTTAGTGTACAATAATGTACTGGAGTGTGCTGAACATTCATCTAACAAATCACCATCTTCTATACATTTGAAAACCAGCAAACTCAATCTGTCACAATTCTAACTGTAGCCAAATAAATCTTCATCTCTGTTCATAACATTAGTCCATCATTTCAATGAGCACATGCTACATTATTTTTATTGCTTTTATGTCCTTCTTCAATTGAGCATATAAAATTGAAAATAACATCTAATAATTAAATGTGTCAATACAAGGGAAGATTTAGCAAGGGTATGCCAGAGATGATGTAATAATGTCATAACTAAACAAAGATCACTTCTTAGCAAGAGAAACAGCAAGAATTGACAATCAGTAGTCTCAGACAAAAGTATGGCAATGAAAAAACATTAAAGAAAATACTCATCAGATAAAGAGATTCATAAATATAATGCAGTTAAAATTTACAAAGGATTAAATCTTGAACTACATTTCATACATTTGAGACTTAACAAAACAGCTCTTACCTCAAATACAAAGAGTATGGAGTCCAGCTCCTCCCTCTGTGACTTATTCCCTAAACCAATCCAAATTAAAGAAAATAAAAGTGATTTAAACATTTTGAAATACTAATATGTAGAGAAGCATGCATGGCTTGGAAAACACCAAATAAAGAGTTCAATGATTTTAAAAACCATAAACTAAGAATTATAGCCACTCGCTAGAAATATCTGAGCAGCATCGCTTTGGAAATAGTGGCTAAAAATTCAGAAAGCTTCAAGGTAGTCATGGAGAAATATGAAAGTTAAATAAGAAACTCTGCAGATGTTGTGAGGGTAGTTCAATCCACAAAACTGCTGGAAAAAAATCAGCAAGTCATGCAGTTTTCCTTTTGAAGCAAAGATACCTAACCAACATTTTGGCCTTGAGCCCTTTGCCAAGTCGATGTTAGTGCCATCTGGTTGGAGAGGGCCTGGATAGTTTTTCCTTCCAATTTGTGGGAGCTTCTGTTTGGCAGTGCATGAGGCATGGACAGAAATGTCGACGTGGGTTTGCGACGTGGATTTGAAATGGTTGGCCATTTGGAGGTCCAACATGCAACTAACTACAAATAACCTTTACCTACGTGATCCCACCAAACACATCTTCCCCCTCCCACAAGCAAAACTTCACTTGTGAATCTGCAGGTGTCATCTACTGCATTTGATGCTCCCACTGTATCAAAGAGACTGATAGAGAATGGGAAATTGTGTCCTTGAGCAACCTTGCTCTGTCCAGTGCAATTTTTGGGATCTCCCAAAGGGCAACCATTTCAATTCCATACCCCACTCCCACACCAACGTGTCTTTCCACAGTCTGATTCACTGCCAAACTGAGGTCACCTGTGAGTTGGAAGAACAACACCTTACATTTCGTCAGGATACTCTCCAACCAATTGGCATTAACATCAACTTCTCAGGTCCCTCCCCTGTCTGTCTCTTTCCCTATCCCTCTGTCTCCTTTTCTCCAGTTACTAAACCATTTAGAGACCCATCCCCCTTCCCAGCTTTTTTTTTATCGTCTGTCCTCCCACCTGATACCTGTGGGCCTGTTCTCCTCACCTGCCCCTCTCCCCACCTTTTTTATCCAGGTGCCTGGCTGCTCTTTGCCCATATCTTGACAAAGGGCTTGGGCCCAAAACATTGGTAACATATTTTTTGCTTCATAAGGAATGCTGTATATTGAAAAGGGTGCAGAAAAGCATCACAAGAATGTTAACCAAACTGGAGGGTTTGAGTTTTCAGGAAGAGGCTGAATATTTCCTGGAATGTAGGAGCCAGTAACCGGTCCTTCAACAAACTCGTTCATGCTGACCCCTGGGGTGACTTTAGAGATGTATAGAAAATCATGAACAGCACAGAGTCAGTCTTTTTCCCCAATGTTAAAGTAAAAGCCATTGATTTAAGATTAGAGGGGAAAGATTGAAAGGGGAGTTGAGAAGTAACATCTTCCACATAAAGGATGGCAGGTATATGAAACAATCTGAAGAAGTAGTATAAACCTGTACAATTACAATATTTAAAGGACATTTGAACAGGTAAATAGATGGGAAAAGTTTAGACGGACGTAGGCTAAACACGGGCAAATGAGATCAGCTCTGGAAGGCAATTTGACCAGCACACTTTGACCAAAAGGACTTGTTTCCATTCTGTAAAATGCAATGACTCTGTGACTCTACATTACCAAAAGAGCAGCAGAGTCAAAATGTGTGAACCAATGTGGTAGGCATTCAAGGTAGAAAGCTTCATAAATATTAAGAATTAAAACTATTAACCATATAACAATTAGAGCATAGAAACAGGCCAGTTCAGATCTTCCAGGCAATGCCAAATACCTTATCCCACCTAGTCCCATTGACGCGCACCCAGCCCATAACCCTGCACACCTTTCTCGTTCATATACCTATCCAACTTTTCCTCAAATATTAAAGTCAAACCCGCATCTACCACTTTGGCTGGAAGCTCATTCCACTCTCCCACTACCCTCTGAGTGAAGAAAATCCCCCTCATGTTTCCCCTAGACTTTTCCCCCTTCAATCTCAATCCATGTCCTTTTGTTTCAATCTCCCCCACTCTGTCCACATTGACTCCATCTGTCCCCCTCAATTTTAAATTACCTCTATCAAGTCACCCCTCAATCTTCTACACTCCAGGGAATAAAGTCCCAACCTGCTCAATCTTTCCCTGTAATTCAAAACCCTGAAACCCAGGCATAATTCTTGTAAATCTCCTCTATATTCTGTTTATATCCTTCTTATAATTCAGTGAGCAAAAACTGCACAAAATATTCCAAATTTGGCATCACAAATGCCTTGTACAGCTTCAACATGACATCCCAACTCCTGCATTCAATACTCTGATTTATGAAGCCCAACATACCAAATTCTTTCTTCACAAGCCTATCTACTTGTGACTCAACCTTCAGAGATTTATGTACCAGAATTCCTAAATCCCTTTGTTCTACTGCACTCCTCAATTGTCCACCATTTAACATGTATAACCTTTGCTGATTAGTCCTACCAAAATTCAGCACCTCACATTTATCAGTATTAAAACTCCATCTGCCATCTTTCAGCCACTCTTCTAACAGTCTTATATCCCACCGCGAGTTTTGATAACCACCTTCACTGTCCATCACACCACCAGTCTTTGTAGCATCGACAAATTTACTAATCCAATTTACCACCCTATCATCTAGATCATTAATATATATGTGACAAACAACAATGGACCCAGTACCGATCCCTGAGACACTCCACTAGTCACCGGCCTCCAATTTGACAAACAATTTTTTACCATTACTCTCTGGCATCTCCCATCCAACCATTGTTGAATCCATTTCACTACTTCAACACTATTACCTAATGACTGAATCTTCCTAACTAACCTCTTATGCAGAACCCAGTCAAAGGCCTTATTGAAGTCCATGTAGACAACATCCACAACCTTCCCTAGTCAACCTTCTCGAATAACTCTAAGATTTGTTAAACATGATCTACCACTACTCCTAATCAATCCCTGTCATTCCAAATTGTATATACCATCTCGAAGAACACTCTCCATTAATTTACCCACCACCAACGTCAAACTCACAGGCCTATAAGATCAGGTTTAACTTTGGAGCCTTCTTTTTTTTTAAAAAAAAACCAGCAGAACAACATGAGCTACCCTCTAATCCTCCAGCACCTCCCCGTGGCCAGTGTCATTTTAACTATTTCTGTTAGAGCCCCCACTGTACACTAACCTTCCTAAGGGTCCAAGGGAATATCTTGTCAGGACCCAGAGATTTATCCATCTTTATTCTCTTTAAATAGCCAGCACTACATCCTCATTAATGTACATTATCCATGACTTCACTATCAGACTTCCTTACTTCACCTTGCTCAATATTCCTTTCATTAGTGAATACTGAACAAAAAAATCATTTTAAATTTTCCCCCATCTCTTCTGACTCCTCACATCGCCTACCCCTCAGATCCTCAAGGGGCCCAAATTTATCCCTCACTATTCTTTTACTTTTAATGTACCTGTCGAAACCCTTTGGATTTTTTTTTAACCTTGCCTGCCAAAGCAGCCTCTTGTCTTCTTTTAGCCTAATTTCTTTTTTCTTTTATTTATTTTTTTTTACACTCCTTATATTCCTCAAGCACCTTATCTATTCCCTGCTGACTATACCTGTTATACACAATCCTCTTCCTCCAAACCAAATTCCCAATATTCTTTGAAAACCAAGGCTCCCTATATTTTCTAACTTTTCCTTTGAAGCTCACAGGGACATACCAACTTTGTACTATCAAAATTTCCCCTTTGAATATCCTCTATTTATCTATTACATCCTTCCCTGAAAATAAATTATCCCAATCCACACCCCCTAAATCCTTTCACTTCTCCTCGAAATTTGCCTTGTTCCTATTTCCAAAACAAGAATGTAAATATCAAAATTTAATCAACAAGCTGCACTTCTGATAATTTAAATGTATATTAATGTTCAAATTGAACCACTTTGAAAGTTTAGGTCAGAACTTTAATTCAAACATAAACCAAGAAATCAAATTTATGGTAAAAGAATTATTACCTTTTTGTTTTAAACTACTTTCCAGTGTGAACAGATTTTCAAAGAATATAAAATAAATCTGAGAGTAGTTGGTTTCAAAGAACTGCTTCAGTTCACTTCTTTCCAAACTATCTGTAAAATTAAAAGAATACATACCACCATGTTTAAACCAAATAATCAAATGAATTTTACACAAATATCCATAGGCCAAAAAAAAATTGGAATATACATTAAGCCAACACATCTACTTCCATTATTTCAATATCTAATGATTTTATTTATTATTATACTCTGAAAATCAAAGAAAACAACTGGTGTGAAAAATAATTTTATTGACCATAATCTTTAACGATTACCTGTAATGACAGCTACAAAATGTTGCAGCATGTCATCCAAACTTGGAAATGTACTGGTGATCCTTCATTGCTGATGGGCTAAAACTATGGAATTCTCAATTCAAAAACACGGAAGTACATTCAGCAAAAAGACTGTAATGGTTTAAAGCAGTTGTTCATTACTGCCACCTCAAGGGCAATTAAAGATGGGCAAGAAATTGATGGGCAAGTCATTGAAGCCCAAATCTCAACAAAGAAACTAATTATAACATCATAAAAAATATTACACTTCACTAAATGAACTAATTTTAGAAAGATCAGTTCCCTGCCCCAAAATATTCAAAACAACCTCCAATAAAATGGTATGGCAGCAGTTTTCTTTACTTTGAAGATCCACGGAGTCTGGTATCTGAGATGTGCAGCAATCCAGAACACAATGCTGCGAATTCTGAGGGAGCGGCGGACCAGCAGGTGGCATCAGTACATGAGAACTCACTCTCACCCTCCACCCATTGAGAAGAAGCCTGGGGGAGGACTCAACCAGGGAAGGGACAACAGAAACAGACCAGCACAGGACTCATCAGCTGTAGGACTTACACCAGACTCTATGTTGCTGGTGACTAGCTTTTGGGAACCAGATATTAGGAATGGGGTTTGTGAGCATGCCAATAGCAAGCAGGCCTCCAAAAGGCCCTTGGGTGCTGACAGTTTCTTAATCATGTCAGAGGTTCAGAACCATGGGCCAGAGAGGATGCCCTGACCGTTCAGGAGGCTGTGCAGGTATGGAGGTTACAGGATCACAAGAGGTGATGGCATCAGAGGAGGTGGCAAAATCCACAGACACTCAATGTCACCAAAGGAATTCTACTCATTGTGTATTTGAGCACAAGACAATAAAGGGCTCTTGAAACACATCATCATTAAGAGCATTAAATCCAAATCAATTAACTGGATTCATCCAGGAAGTTTATTCATGTCTTATTAACCCAACAGCTGATCAATAGGATGACAAAGTTTCAATAATACTTTACAAATTTATGTATGATACATAGATGTGTGTGGATGTCAGATAATCAGTTGCGGTAATTAAAAGGTGATAGATTTTAATGTAATGTGTAAATTGGGTTTGCATTTAGCAAATAAATATGTTTGTTCTGTCCAGTAATGACCTTTAATTTTCCAAACTTTTATCAGTTTTATCCTATAGTCATAACCCTTTCCACTCTCTCACTCTGGTCTTCTGTACCTTTTCATTCAATAAAAAGAGCACCCTGCCATCCTCTTTCCTGAGTCTCCCTCCATAAACCATACTGTAAGACAAGGTCAACCCACAGAAAGCTGCAGGCCAGATAATATCCCCAGCAGAATGCTGTGGGAATATGCTGCTCAGCTGGCAGACAGACATTCTCACACACATCTTTAACATCTCCCTGAGAAGCGCCATGGTCCCAATGTGCTTCAAAGCTGCCACCATTATCGCCGTGCCGAAGACATAATCTGTGTCCTGCCTCAATGACTATTGCCCTGTCGAACTCGTGTCTTCCATCATGAAGTGCTTTGAGAGGCTCATCATGAGGTACATTAAGTTCCTGCTGCCCCATTCACTGGAGCCCTGAAGTCGCTCTACAGACAATGCCATCACCACTGCCCTCCATCTAGCTGTCACCCACGTGGAAAATAAGGACACGCACGTTCGAATGCTGTTTATCGACTTCAGTTCGGCACTTAACACATTCATACTTCAGTACGTGATAGGGAAGTTGAGACTGCCAGGTCTAAACGCCTCCTTCTGCAATAGGATTCTTGACTTCCTGTCGGGGAGAATTAAGCAGTCCAGATTAGAAACAGCACTCCCGAGACCATCACATTGAGCACCAGGGCTCCCAGGGCTGCCTGCTTAGTCCACTGCAGTTCACTCTGCTGACTCATGACTGTGAAGCAAAACACAGCTCAAACCACATCGTTCGCAGATGACATGATCATGGTGGTCCTTATTAGTAAGAATGATGAATCAGTGAACAGAGATGAGGTGCAGTCACTAATGGACTAGTGCAGAGCCAACAACCTATCTGAATGTTATTAAAACAAAAGAGATGGATGTTGACTTCAGGAGGGCCCTGGGGGAAATCACTCTCTGCTAATTATTAACGGTTCTACCGTTGATGTCATCAAGTATATCAAGTTCCTTGCTATGCACTTGAAGAATCTCGCCTGATCCCTTAACACTAGGTCTATAGCCAAGAAATCCCAGCAGCACCTCTATTTCCTGCAAAGGCTGAGGAAAGTTCAATCTCCCACCTTCCATCCTCACTACGTAATATGGAGGATGTATTGAGAGCCTTCTCAGCAATTGCATCATCGCCTGGTTTAGAAGCTGGACCACCTCAGACCATAAGATCCTACAGAAGATAGTGAACTCAGCAGAGAAGATCAGTGGGAGGCTCTCTTCCTACCATGATGGACATCTACAACTCACGACACAATAAACATTGTGAAGGACTTTACACACCCCTCACGTAAACTTTTCTCCCTTCTGCCACCTGGTAGGAGGTACCCAAGCACTCAGACACCTGCAGCCAGATTGGACAATGGATCTTTTTCCCCCAAGCCATCAGGCTCCTGAATTCCCAGAGTATATGTGGATAATGTACTGTGGACTTTTATTGTACATGTCTTAATATTTTAACTTCTAACTTATACTTCTGTAAATCTGCTCCGTGGTCCAGGAGAAACACCATCTCACCTTTATCATGCTTTGCATGGTATGAACGACAAATAAAGGTGACATGACCTGACTTGTTCCTCTACATCTCACCCATTATTTCTTGGAAAAGCAATTGTAGACTTGCAACTTGCTGATTCAGTGATTGCCGCTTATCTTGTGTCCTTTCCCATTCATCTTAAATTTAGAAGACAGAAGGAAATCTTAACAGTAACATAGTGAAGATTTGGGATTCCATCAAATACATCATCAGGTTCAAGGATATATTTATTGCTGCTGTTATCAGATTCCTGAACAAGCCTCATACTGGTGAAATAATATCACCTTTGCTCCACTCTAACTGATCTATCTCAATAATCCTGCACTCTATACTGTGTTTTATTGCTGTACGCTGTATAGGTTAACCAATACCTTGCTTGCAAAACAAATATTCTCACTGTACCTTAGGACATGTGACAATAAACCAGAACTTCAACTTGCTTTCTCAGTTGTTCCACGAGAATCAAATTTCAACAGAGACAGAAAGATCATCCATGATGACTTCACTTTTCATCTTTGGAACCCCTTCTATTTTATAGCTATTTGCTTCCTTTCTGCAAGTTCTGAAAATGCAGCACCAGTTTCCACATACAAGAAAATGACACCTGACTTACACGATCACTTCTCTTGAGCCCCCCCCCCCCCCACCCCCAAGCTGTCTAATATCAATTGAAGATGAATAAAGATTTCTTCCAAATAAATATTGAGGAGGCAACATCAACACTTTTGATTATTTGGGTTACCAACTTCATTCTTCTCCCTTGCAACTGCATCAAGTGGAACAAAACTGTTAATAATTTTGTTGAAACATTTGATTTATAATTAAGTTTTAGACTTCACATTAATGACACTTCAAAGACTGGCTCTTTCCACCGCCACATCGTCTGACTCAATCCCAGCTTCAACTCATCTGCACCTGAATTGCTTACTCGTGAACTGTTCTGTTACACTCCGAATTGCTTCCCACTTGTGACACTCCTTTAAATCCAAGGCCACGCCAAATTATTCCCGTGATCAATGGGTAAACAATGCTTCATTTTAAATTCTCATCTTTGTTTGCAAATTGCTTTCACCCTTCTATCTTTGCAACTTCTTCCAGCTCTGAAACCTTACAATTTAAGAGTTCTTGCAATTCCAACTTCACAAATATCACTGGATCACTGTTTGACTGCATGACCATTAGTGACTATGCCTTAGCTTCCAAAGCTTTGAAATTCATCAATATTTCTTTGTGGTTCACCATCAGTTAGTCAAGAACTCTCCCATGAAATGTTTTTTTCCTGACATTAAGGTCTGATGAATTTGGAAATATAGTCCAACTCTGATTATCTGAAATCAGATTTTCCAAAATCTTCATTAATCTAAATTATTTTTCAGAGCCAACCTGACTGGGGACATCGGGCTCCCGGTGGCAGCAGCAGCGGACCCTCAGTAGGGAAGTGTCAGTGATCAGCGGTGGGCAGCATTTTTTTGGGATGAGAATTAAATATTATTTTAATGCTTTAAAAACTTTACCTTGTTGTTTGTTGTTGTTTAAACACTGTTACAAGGGATTTGCTGTTGCTACTGTGCTGTTTTTGAAAAAATGGCCGGTTCTCCAAAGAAAAGCTTGATCTGAAATGGGCCCTGCCCTGCCCATTCCAGATAATCAGAGTTGAACTGTATATCTAGACACCCATGTCCTGGGAAAAAAAAAGCCAAATTTCTCACTTTTAAAAACAATATTCTGGTTTAATTTTCTGACCAAAAATGTACAACTTCACATTCTTCTACATTTCATTCACCTGCTTGCTACCAAATTAATTAAATTCAATTTCCTTTGCAAGAAACCTCGGTGTCCTCCTCACCAGACATCAACAATCTGTTGGGTTGCATTCCCTCCCCTCACCATGATCATTGCTTTAGAGATTAAGCATTAATCAGTGCAATACTTCACAAATTATAGCCCTCCATTAAAAAAACCGAATATAACTATCTATGCTGCAAGTTACAACCTCAAAAGCCAAAGATCTGTCAAAAACAAGTTTATTTTCATAAATTTGTGCATGTTCATCAAAGCAGCAAGGAAATATTTTCCAAGTAGAGCAGGGAAGGTGTTTTCAAGAGAGCAGCTGTTGGAGTTCCTTGACAGTCATGATCAAAGCAATTCTGAGGGATAAGAGACAAAAGAGGGGCAACAGAAGAAAGACAGCAACCGATAAGTTAACAAATGAGCAATGAGCCAGGTGAAGTGGAGTCACAGCCATTAAGAATTAAATTGAACATCACCCAGGAACCTGATAACGGACACGAACAAGGAACCCATGAATAAGGGTGAGATTTTTTTTAAATTACAGCGCTGCTGAAGCTGCTACAATAGCGGTGCTTCCGCTGATGTGGAACCAAAGAGAGCAGGAAACGGAGACACAGCATTCCTCCGCAGGGATTTTCCACCCAGTCTAACTATTGACAGTTCCGTACAGGCTTTAAACAGCCTGTTAAAGGAGCCAATGGTAGTTTACTTTTGTAATGATATGCCATTACATCACTAGGTCACCAGGGGCCACACCTGACCACCCTGCATATAAAGCCGATTGGAGCCATGCTCTTCCTTCCGACCTGGGCTTACACAGAGGCAAGACCTAGCTGTATAGCACTCTATTAAAGCCTTCATTTTGCTTCGTGTGGTTGATGTCAGTCGCAATTTAATAGAGTGATTTATCTCCAGGATGGAAACTACTCCTGTCCTCGCCCACGCTCCCAACTTGACCGAAACCAGATGTAAGGATCCAAATATGGAGATGTCCCCCACGCACGTGCAGCTGAGAACAGACCAGGTGGGGAGCCGCAGGACCGAAGCCGCAGCGGAGAGAGGGACTCACCCAGTGACCGAGGACTGCAAGAGAAACAGAAGCACCTGGGAGCAAGTAAAGAACGGCCCAGAATCCTGTCTGTTAAGTAACGATCCAGGACCGGGTCCAGCCACGCAGCCCATTAGGCTCCTGCTCGATAGCCAAGGGTTGTGACAAGTCCGGGCAGAAGGAATACGGCAAGTATCCCTCCCAACCTTGATCTACCGCCAGGACTGCGAGGACAGCCCGCTTCCCCAGAGACAACCCCAGCTAACCCCGACTCCCCAAAGGTGCCCTTGTTTCCCCAAGATCGAGTGGCCACGTAGGGAAGGCATCAGGTTCGGTATGTGCCCCCACAGCCACAGAATCAGAGACTCAAGTTCAGCCAGGTGCTGAGGCCAGACAGGCTAGAACTGGACCCCAGGACCCTGTGGCAAGCACTCACTTCAACTGGTGGCAGACGTGTTTCCTAAACTACGTGGGGGTTGATGGGGCGTCGGAGGAAGAAATGCTTAGGTTACTGCTAGCACAGCTGGGGGAAATCGCCCGTACTCCCTTATACAGGATGCTAAGTTCTATCAAGAGGCTATGAGCACCTTACAGAAACACTATAATAAAGGGCACAGCAAGCTCCACTCCAGACACAGGCTCATGACCAGGTTGCAGCAAGCCAGGGAGTCTGTTATTCATCCTCACCCTGAAGAACTTAGCTAGGGAGTGTACTTTTAAAATTGTATCTGCTCAAGAGTATGCAAATGAACTCATAAGAGACAGGATTTAGCGAGCGTCAGATCTACTGAGATCAAGCAGAGGCTGCTAGAAAAGGGGAGAATCAGGCTGGAGGAGGCAGAAATTATCGCAGAGGCTCTAGAAGATTCTAGAAAGGAACTGGAAAAGTATATTTTGCTGGACTCATTAGCCCTGCAGAGGGAGAGGAACACTACTGCTCAAGGGCAACATATAGCAGCAGTATCCCCACTGGAACGCTCCAAGTGCTTCTTTTGCGGGCTGCACAAGCACCCCAGAGCTCTCTGCCCAGCTAGAGAAGCTAGCTGTTCAATCTGCAGAAAGAAAGGGTATTATGAAAAATTCTGCAGAATCCCTAAGGCTCCAAAGTCTCTTCTCATGCAAATGAGAGGCGGGAAAGCTCTTCTTCTTCCTCCTCAGGTAGACAGAAACAGAGTGCCATGTGCAGCCAGCCATGTTGAACAATGGATGTAGGACAGAGGACATCACCATCGGGGGAGAAATACGACCCAGAGTTCTACTATGATCAGGATGCTGAATACCAGAACGGCACACATGCCATGCTGGCCTCTCTATAACCTCTCTACGTCTGAACCAGGCGAGTCCATGCGATTTATTGAATGCGACTCTTAGTATTAAAATTAATGGGTTGAAAGTAAATTGCCTGATGAACAGCAGGAATACTGAAAGTTTCATAGACCGGGGGCTAGTAGAGCACCTTGCCCTAAACACATACTCCAATGACCACCAGATTTTGTTCGCATCCAACAGCCACACAGCTGAAGTGACACACTTCTGCAAGGTCACGTTGGAAGTACAAGGCACAGAGTGTGAGGAATTTAAATTGTTAGCTCTCCCCCGCCTCTGTGCTCCCGTCCTGCTCGGGCTGGACTTTCAATGTCAATTGAAGAGCATCACAATGGTTTATAATGGACCCCGTCCCCCCGCTGCTTCTTCTGTAACCTGACAGCCCTGAATGTAGAACCTCCCCCGCTATTCACTCATCTCACCCCGGACTGCAGGCCAATAGCCACCAAGAGCAGGAGTTACAGCCCGTGGGATAGAGAGTTCATTAGAGCGGAGGTTCGCAGACTCCTACAAGAGGCCATTATAGAGAAGAGCTCCAACCCCTGGAGAGCCCAATTAGTTGTAGTAAGGTCAGGGGAAAAGCAGCGGATGGTGGTCGACTACAGCCAGACCATCAACAAGTTTACGCTGCTGGACGCCTACACACTACCACGCATAGTGGACATGGTGAACAGCATTGCGCAGTACAAGGTGTTCTCCACTATAGACCTCAAGGCAGTGTATCACCAGTTGCCTATCAGCGAGAGCGACCGCATATACATGGCGTTTGAGGCAGATGGCAGACTGTACCAGTTTCTCAGTCTCCCCTTCTGCATCACTAATGGGCTGTCACTGTTCCAGCGGGAATGGACCGCATAGTAGACGAGTATCAACTCCAGGTGGTGTTCCCTTACCTCGACAATGTTACCATTTGCAGCCATTCTCAAGCCGACCATGATATGAACCTCAAGCACTTCTTCCAGGCAGCTAAGGAACGTAACCTAACATACAATAAGGACAAATGTGTCTTTAGCACTAAGAAACTAGCCATCCTGGGATATGTAGTTCAAAACAGGGAAATCAGTCCGGACCCTGCCCACATGTGCCCACTCCTAGACCTCCCAGTTCCTCACTCACAGAAAACGTTAAAGAGATGTTTGGGACTTTTCGTGTACTATGCACAGTGGGTTCCCAACTATGCCAACAGGACCTGCCCGCTCATAAAAGTCTTGGCGTTTCCCCTCAGCCCAGCGGCTGTCAAAGTCTTTACAGAGATTAGGGACCTGATTGCAAAAGCAACCCTGCGGGCCATAGATGAGACGATCCCCTTCCAAATAGAGATGGTACATGTAGCACTGGTGGCCACACTGAATCAGGAGGGGCCACCAGTAGCCTTTTTCTCGCTGACCCTACAGGGGTCAGAGGTGAGACACTCGGCAGTGGAGAAGGAGTCACAGGCCATTGTAGAAGCGGCAAGGCATTGGAGTCATTACCTGGCCAATGATCCGTGGCATTCTTGTTCGACAACCAGAACAGGGGGAAAATAAAAAAAAACAACAAAATTTTGCGCAGGAGGATAGAATTGTCCACGTACAATTACGACATTCTATACCAGCCCAGGAAGCTCAATGAGCCTCCAGATGCACTGTCCAGGGGCATCTGCGCGGCCCTCAATCACAAGCCCCAGCTGCAGAGTTTGCACAATAAGCTGGGCCACCTAAGGGTCGCTAGATTGCTCCATTTCATAAGGATCCACAATCTCCCGTTCTCGGTGGAGGAAGTAAGGACAGTAAACAAGGGCTGTTCCATCTGAGTGCAGAAGTCCAGCTGTACCTACGGAACAGAGGTGTCACCACAAGCCGCACTAGAAGCTACAACCCCAGGGGTAATGGGCAACTGTAAAATGAAAATGCCACTATTTGTAAAACAATACTGTTGACCTTAAAGGCAAAAGATCTAACTGTGGCAAGATGGCAGGATGTGTTACCGGAGGCTTTACATTTGATACGCTCACAAACATCACAAATGCCTCAAACATTACTCCACATGACTGCTTGTTTTCTTTTCAAGAAAAGCCATGACAGGCATGGTGCTGCCTAGATGGCTGATGACACTGGGTCCGGCGCCCCTCCGGAAGAACTGCAGGCCCCACAAAACAGACCTGCTGGTGGAGCCAGTAGAGTTGAGGCACGTGAACCCCCACTACGTGGTCGTCACATTCAGGGACAGACGGAAAGATTCGGTAGCCTTCAGGGACATCGCTCCGGCCAGTATCGTGTACAACAAGGTAGGATCACAGACCCCATGGACCCCGATGGACCAGCAAGGACAGCAGACACTAGGACAACCGACCATCAATATCACTCCAAAATAAACCACTGACCGAAACACCACCAACAGCCAGTACCCATCCGGAAAGCCCTACATTCCCCCAGCATACCCCTACTCTGCAGCCAACCAGCAGCCCTGCACCCTCAACCACCCCACGTCAGGACCCCCTGTCCCCAATACCTCCCATCTCCCCTGCCCCAGTATCCCGAAGGTCCAAGAGACTAAGGAAAGCCCGCCAGATCCTGGACTTATGAACTTGCCAGGGATTGGGGGAGGGGAGTGGTCAAATTCCTTTAAGGGGGGGTGTGAATGTGGTGATATGCCATTACACCACTAGTTCACTAAGGGCCACCACCTGACGACCCTGTATATAAAGCCAATTAGAGCTCATGCTCCTCCTTCTGACCTGGGCTTGTTCAGAGGCAAGACCTAGCTGTATATATCACTCTATTAAAGCCTGCATTTAACATTCACCATGTTTCATGTGGTTGATGTCGGTCACATCTTTAAGATCCTGTGACTGTGGGATCTGTGCCCAAGATGGCGACGCCGGTGTTCTGCAGCAGCCTCGAGGGGTTGCAGATTCCAGGGAAGCAGTGGACTGATCCAGAGAACCAGAAAACAGGGAGTCCACCCAGTGTTGTTTGAGAAGTAGAGAAGGCAACCCTATGGGGCTCTGCAGTTGAAGAATGCGAAGACAGTGGGCTGGTGGTGACTCAAAGTGAGGAACCCACACAAGCTGAGGGCTCACACCAGGCTGCGGAATGCTGGAGACTGGCTGAAGGGGTAGCAGGTATCAGAACCGGGAATGCGAGTGGATGCAGAAGACACTGCAGACTTCCTGATCATGTCGAAGGTTTCGATCTGGAGTTCATGTTGCTGATGGTTTGGACTGAAGTCTGTGTAGCTGCAGAGGCTCTGGGAGCACCGGCGATGAACCCAAGGACACTCAGTGACCTTGAAGGGACTCTTTATCCGCTAATCGCAAGGAGTGACAGGCAATTTGAGGTGATGGTGAATCTTCATCTGCCTTATGGCAAACTAAATGCAATTTCATGTAATATTACATCTGTTTTATTACACGACAATAAAAGAAATTCTTGAATATTGGAAATAAAATTAAGTGCATTTCATGCATATGGTGAGCAGCCAGGAGAACCATCATGCCTCAAACCAATTAATACAAGAGGCAACCAGACAGACACAAGAGCATCAAAATTTAAAGTAATTCTGCCTTTTCAATAATATTTACTGGAAGGGTAAGGAACGCATCCTCCCTGAACTCTCTCAGGCTATCAATCTCCAGTATTGAGGTCCAAGTTCAGCTCAGTCAGCTACATTGACGTTATCACCAGTCTTCTGAAATAGACACTCATTTCCAGACATCATGACAAGAAGAGATTAGCAAAGAGAAGATTCAAGGACGTAGTCAATGCATCCTGACGTAGTAGCCCCTCTGTCTCTATCTTGTGACTGCTCCATCAGGAGCTTTCAGGGTGATATTAAGCATCTCAATCATGTGTTAGGGGTACATAGAAGACCTACCAAAGCAATGGAAGCAACTCACAAACAAACCACTCATTGTCCCAATTGGGCCATTGCTTATCCTATCTAAGAAAGACCTGCTGGTCACATATTGGCCTCATCGACCAAAAAATCAGAATAGAAGTAAGGAGTCTCAGATTCTGCTGAAGAAGATCATCATTCTTCAAGCATTTCAGCTTGACCGCCCCCCTCCCCAAACGACTCACTGTTTTCAAAGCACAAATCAGAACTGTGATTAAATACTTTCCTCAAGAAAATAGGACAAAAAAAAACCATCCAGCTTGAGAAACTGTTCACACGTGAAATGTTGATATACGATTTCTACCTACAGATGCTGCCTGACCTTCAGAGTTCCTCCAGCAATTCTTTGTTTGCTCAACAATTCAGCATCTACTAATTTGTGTTTATCAAAAAAGTGTTCTTGCTTGGTTAAAATCTGTACCGCTTATAGGACGCATGAAATAAAGTTTCTCAACCTCCCAACCCAAGGGTACTGTATTGGAAGCATCTTTACCGAACAAACTTCCACCATTCAAAATCACTAGAAACATGCCACTACTTACCTCCCTCCCCCATCAAGGCCAATTACAGTGGCACATCAGGTTCCAGTTTTCCCAGTGATATCTATATTTTAAAATGCATTTCTTTATAAAAAAAAAACTTGTCTGTAATTTTGTGTGGAGGTGTGCCTCTTTGCCTATCTGGAATGTGTGTATTGCGGGTAGTCACGTGTCGTCCCCGTCTGAAACTTATTTAGAATCACATCACCTGTCAGTCAAGGTTGGACTCCAGCCATTAATCAGTGCATACCTTGCTAATTTAAATCACCCAAGGTCATCACTGGCTAGTAGCACAGATTACCACTGTATTTAGCACCAGTGCAGAGCACAATTGCTCTCTCTGCCTCATGGTCCAAGCTCTGGACACCACTCCACGTCAGGTTGCTACTGTGGACGTTGCTGTAAGGGTCACGAGTGAAGTGTGCACTACACTGAAGCTGAGCTGTAGTATTGCAATAGACCAATACTTGCAGTGCAGCTGCACCCCTGTTGATCAGAGAACCGGGAATGTGCGTAGGAGTCCCTGTGAGTGAGCGGGGACGAATATAGGTTTACCGTTATCGGAGTTTAACTGAAATCCAAGATGAATGTCTGTACCGTCGCTTATGTGAATTAGTATTTGTGTACCATTTAATAATCTGTTTCTTTCCCATGTGTTAATACAAGTGTCCAGACTCAGCTCTGTGAATCCACTGAACCTGATAACCTATGCAAACACAACAAATGGTGCTGCCAGCAGGGTTCAAAGAGTTAAAATTGGACACACATGAAGTCTTAATTGTGTGTGTGTGTGGGCATCCTGCAGGTGACTGCACGATTGTGTACCTGTTCACCGACAGAGACCACATCACTTATTTCAGAAATGGAGGCAGCAGGAGGCAAACCTTCGGGACCTAGGGTCGGATTATAAAATCCCCGGGTGTACCGATGATCGTCAGGGGTTCAGCCATTTGGCCATGTGGCTGGAAAGCCACGTCATACCAGTCGATTGTGTTGACAGCTTAGACCCTTGTGGAAAAGAAGATAGGGCAACACGTGGTCTCCCACCTGGAGTTACTGGGGTTTCCCAAGGCCAAGGAGAAGTCATAGTGAATCCCTAAAGTTACTGATATCCCTACTTAGACACCAGTGGGATATCATATCTGAGTTAAGTAGTCAGAGGACCCAGGAAGATAGGGAGATAGGATCCCTGCAACATGAGTGTTGGGAACTGCAAGAGGCTGTGCAGATTGGTCAAGAACAAGTGACCAAATTAGGATTTAAAATCATGGAGGTTTGATTGAAACTGATTGAAATACAGCAGCTGCAAGAACTTCACTAGTTTGGCTCACATTGTCCAGCAGGGGATGGGTATTGAGAAAAGGAATCCCACAACATACTTCCTTCTCCCTGCGTGCCCGAGCCTTCTTCGCTACCAATGACCAGTGACCATGCAGTCCCAGATCTGCAATGAGGGCACCCACTGAATCTCCAAAACAGGGAGGTAGCTGTCAATGGAGGCACCTCAGGTGGGAATGTAGGTGGTCATTGTGAGATAATTGAGTCCCAGGACTACTCTGAGAAGGGACCAACTGAGCAAGGGCACTGATACGTCCAATGGCAGGTGAACACTTAGCCATCCCACTGCTTCAGTTGGGAAATGAGTGGGCTCCCAATTCCTCTCTCTCTCTCATCAGGAAGCAGGCACCCTGGATGGTCTGTCTAACCAGCAGATGATTGCCAACATCTTGTGGGTGCTGCCAGAAGGGGTCAATTATGGCACCATACTGTGGGAACAGGTAGAGACTATGATCCAGCCCAGGTTCCCTGCCCTCCTAAAATGGGGCCGACATGGCCAGCTGCAGTAGCACATCATTGGTGTGGGGATGCAGATTGTCATGGAGTGGGCATTTACGGGAGCATCTGTTAGCTCCACCTCCCAGGGAACATTAAGGCGATGTGCCTTGGTGGGCTATTTAGTCATCGGGAAGGTAATCCGGGAAGCCATCATCTACTGGAGGGCTTGGAGTACAGAGAAATCTGATGGCAGAGATGAATAAATTATCCTTGTGCTGCTGGTTGTTCCTGTACCTCCTTCTCAATAGTAGCAATGTGAACAGTGCATGGCCTGGGTGGTGGGGGTCCTTGAGGATAGAGGCTGCTTTCTTAGGACACCACTTCTTGTAGATATCTCTGATAGAGTGAGGACTGTCGGACATAATGGTGTTAGCCGAGTCCTGTAGTTTTCCTACCCTGGGCATTGGCACTTCCATACTGGACAATGATGCAACCGGTCAAAATGCTCTCCATGATCCACCTGTGGAAATTTGCAAGAGTCTTTGGTGACATACAAAATCTCCTCAAACTTCTCATGAAGTATAGGCCCTCTTCATGATTACATCGACATAAAGGCTCCATGACAGATCTTCAGAGATGTTGACACCCAGGAATTTGAAGTTTTAACCCTTTCCACTGCTAACCCCTCAATGATGACTGGTTCATGTTCTCCTGATTTCCCTTTCCTGAAGTCCACACTCAACTCTTAGTTTTGGTAACATTGACTGTAAGATCACTGTTGTGACACCACTTGACTTGCTGATCTGTCTCCCTCCTATACACTTCCTCATTCCCATCTGTGATCCAGATGATGACCATGATGTTATCGGCAAACTTGTAGATTGCTTTTGAATTGAGCCTAGCTACATAGTCATGTTTGTACAGCGAATAGAGCAGTGGGCTAAGCACGCATTCTTGAAGTGCACTGGCGTTGATTGCCAGTGAGGAGATGTGGTTTCTGATTCCAATGGACAAAGACTCCATACCAATATGAATTATGGGCCATTCCTTCCCCAGGTTTTATCTTTCTGAGACCCTCAGCTCATCTGAACATTTGGATCCAAGGATTAAATGCAATTGAATGGTTGTCCCAAATATAAATACTGCATTTAATTTCATTCTGAAGATTGACAAATTCTTCATTTCATTAGTGTCTGGAAGAAAATGTGCCATGAACCAAACAGGAAACATTCTATTTTAGATCATGTCTTGTAAAGGAGAGATGGTTAATTAGAATTATAGTGATGGATCCTGACAGGAATAGTGACTGATGAAATTTACATTGCATTAGTGGGCGGCATAATTGAATCTGAAACTAGATATTAATCCACATAGAGTTAATTATAGATAAATGAAGAGTGAGTTGGCTAAGATAGACTGGAAAAATTAAAAGTATTTACTGGATAGGTTGATAGAAACAAGTCAACTATTTTTCTTTTTTAAAATTTTATTTGTGAATTTAGAACCACAACAAAATAAACAGGACGAAAAATCATAGAAATCAATACAAATATATGTGGCTTATAAAAGAGGACAAAAGATGAGAAAACCCCTCTATTCTTAACAGAGGAAAAAAAATCCACAGGATATAGACAGATTAGGAGACTGGGCAAAATTATGGCAGATGTGATTTAACATAGAGAAATGTTTGGCAGTGGAAACAAACAAGCAGAATACTGTTTGAATGGGGTGAAAATTCAGACCTCAGATGTGCAAAGGGACTTGGGTGTCCCCGTGGTTAATGACCAGGTGAAATTGGTAGCGAAGAAAGCAAATGCTATGTTGGCATTCATTTCAAGAGGAATTGTGTACAGGTACACAATCCTTTATCCGGAACCCTTGGGGGACAGTGTGTCCCGAATTTCGGAAAGCCATATTTATACCCACCCAAATTGTGCTGCCATATCCACCCCCACCCCCTTCCAGTCGCACTGCCATCTTCACCCCACCCCCGCCCCCACGACTCGCGCTGTCAGTTCTCCCTTCTCCCCCCCACCCCCACATGACTTGTGCTGCCGGACACGCACTGTCGGTTCTTCCTTCTCCCCACCCCCACGACTCGCGCTGCCGGTTCTCCCTTCGCCCCCCCCCCATGACTCACGTTGCCGGTTCTCCCTTCTCCCCCCCCCCCCCACAACTCACGCTGCCAGTTCTCCCTTCTCCCCTCTCCCCCCCCCCCCCACGACTCTCGCTACCGGTCCCTCCCCCCCCCACGACTCGCGCTGCCAGTTCTCCCTTCCCCCCCCACGACCCGCGCTGCCGATTCTCCCTTCCCCCCCCCACGACTCACACTGCTGATTCTCCCTTCTACCCCCCCCCCCCACCGACTCACGCTGCTGGTTCTCCCTTCTCCCCCCCCCCACGACTCACGCTGCCGGTTCTCCCTTCTCCCCTCTCCCCCCACCCCCCCACGACTCGCACTGCCGGTTCTCCCTTCCCCCGCCCCCCATGACCCACGCTGCCGGTTCTCCCCCCTCCCCCACCCAAGGAGATTCTGCTGTAAATGTATCATAGACAGTTCTGGCTCCTTATTTGAGAAAGGTATACTGACTTCGGAGATGGTGCACAAGAGTTTCACGCTGTTGACTCTTGAAATTAACAAGTTACCTTATATGACAAGAGTGAACAGCAAGGAACTATATTCTTTGAAGTTTAGAAGGATGAGACGGGACCTTACAGAGACATACAAAATTATGAAAGCAACAAATAAGATAGAAGCAAGAAAGTACTTTCCACTAGCAGGTTAGATGCAAACTAGGGGACATAGCCTCAAGTTTTGTGGGTATAGATTTAAGACATCTCAATTTAAGACTCAGTGGGAGTTTAAAACAGCTCAAGCAGGTACAACAACTCCTGAAGATACAACAACAATTCTAGCAGCAGAGCCACGAGCCAGGTAAAGAAGACCCAACCACATGGATGCGGTGGGAGGTACTGGTCAAGCTCAGATGCCAGAACCTGAGACTTCCGCTCCCTACCATTCTCCTGGCCAACATCAAAAGAGACATCAGGGAGTGCTACGTGATGTGTTTTACAGAAACATGGCTAAACATGGACATTCCAACATGGCACTGAAGCTCAAGGGCTACTACACCTTCCATCGCGCTGATCGAACACTGGCATCGGTAAAAACCATGGGAGACAGCATTTATGCCATCATCAATTCATCGTGGTGCACAGACATGATGGTCATGTTCCAGTCCTGCACCCCATCCTGGAACTACTGGCAATCAAATGCCACCCATTCTACATGCCAGGGAGTTCACCGCCACCATCCTAGTTACAGTGTACATTCCGCTCCAGACTAACATCAGGCTGGCACTGGACGGACTGAGCACTGAGATAAACAGCCATGAGGCAGCACATCCAGTTGCCTTTCCGATCATTGTGGGAGATTTTAATCAGGCCAACCTGAAGAAGTCTCTGACAAACTACCACCAACACGTCACATGCGAGACCAAGGAAACCAACACATTCGACCACTGCTACACTTCCATGAAAAACACATACCAAGCCATACTATGATTGCACTTCAACAAGTCTGATAACCTGACTGTACTTCAACTACCAGCATACAAGGAGACTGAAGGCCACAGCAACATTAGTGAAGGTGGCAAGGGTGTGGTCAAGGGAGGCCGAGGAGTGTATGCAGGATTGCTTTGAATCAATGGTCTGGAACTTATTCAATAAACAGCCATAGACTTGAATGAATATGCAACAGGTGTCACCGATTTCATCAAGACCTGCGTTGATGAGTGAGCCCCCATACGCAAATTCAGGGTGTTCCCCAAACAGAACCCTGGATGAATCAGAGCATCCGTAACCTGCTGAGGGAAAAAAACAAAGGCATTTAAGGTTGGGGGGTCGAGATCTTTACAAGTCCAGGTACGACTGACCTACAGAAGGTCATCTCCGAAGCAAAGTGGCAATTCTGGAAGAAACTAGATACACACCAGCTATGGTAGGGACTGCAGGCCATTACAACCTACAAGGTTAAGGCAATCACTATAGATGGCTGCAAGGCTTCACTACCCAATGAGCTGAACACCTTTTATGCCCACTTTGAGAAGAACCAAACAATACCTACTAGAATCCCTGAAAAGGCTGAGGATACACATACAACCCTGAGATTCTTTTTACTATGGACGAAGCAGCATCACCACTTATTGGTAGTGCTAAAAACTGGACACAGCGTATACATGTAAACAAATAAAGAACTAAACAGATAACAAACAATCTGACAAGTGCAATACAAAGAAAATTTTTAAAAATCAATAATGTGACTTTAGAGTCTTTAATTGAGTCCCTGATTGACTTTATTGTTGAGGAGTCTGATGGAGGGGTAGCAGTTGTTCCTGAACCTGGCGGAGTGAATCTTGTTGTACCCATACCTCTTTCCTGATGGCAGGAGCAAGAGCAGACTGTGTGCTGGGTGGTGTGGGTCCATGATGATTGCTGCTGCTTTCCGACAGCAGCATTCCCTGTAGATGTTCTCAATAGCGGGATGGGTTTTGCCTGTGATGTCCTGGGCTGTGACCACTATCTTTTGGAAGGCTTTATGCTCAGGGATATTGAAAAAAATTATTTCCTTAGCATATGCCCATGGTGAAATGGAGAAATTTATACCAATGTTGCAGAAAATCATCCACGGTATTGAAGCAAATTAGAAATCATAACAAACGAGAAGTTAACGGTTTTGAAAATTTGAACAAATCTTCGTCTTCAACAATAGGAATAGGATTGGTCAATACTCATGTTAAAGCAACACAAGTACATTACTCCCATAAATGAGAGGCAGAGAGGAAATCATCACGAGATTGAAAAGCTCAAGACAGACACCATGAATATAAATCCAAGAAACATTTGATCATTAAAATTAATCCAGTAAAAACCAGGGATCGTTCTGATGCAGCACAGTAACTATGCAACACCATTTGACATACAGCTATTTGAATCAACTGACACAGGATTTATGATTACAGTATTGTTTCATTTATATTGCACATAAATACATAATCCTTCGAAATTCCTTAAAGCATAAAAAGAACAGGTTCTAGAATCTTGAGCACACAATGAAAAGCTGAGGGGAGTCAGAGTAACAGTTCAATCAATAGTAGTGTTGGATAGAAGAGAGAGATAAGAGGAGAGAGAGAGAGAGAGAGATAAGAGGAGAGAGAGAGAGATAAGAGGAGAGAGAGAGATAAGAGGAGAGAGAGAGAGATAAGAGGAGAGAGAGAGAGATAAGAGGAGAGAGAGAGAGATAAGAGGAGAGAGAGAGAGATAAGAGGAGAGAGAGAGAGAGATAAGAGGAGAGAGAGAGAGAGATAAGAGGAGAGAGAGAGAGATAAGAGGAGAGAGAGAGATAAGAGGAGAGAGAGAGATAAGAGGAGAGAGAGAGAGATAAGAGGAGAGAGAGAGAGATAAGAGGAGAGAGAGAGAGATTAGAGGAGAGAGAGAGAGATTAGAGGAGAGAGAGAGATAAGAGGAGAGAGAGAGAGATAAGAGGAGAGAGAGATAAGAGGAGAGAGAGATAAGAGGAGAGAGAGATTAGAGGAGAGAGAGAGATAAGAGGAGAGAGAGAGAGATAAGAGGAGAGAGAGAGAGATAAGAGGAGAGAGAGAGAGATAAGAGGAGAGAGAGAGAGATAAGAGGAGAGAGAGAGAGAGATAAGAGGAGAGAGATAAGAGGAGAGAGAGAGAGATAAGAGGAGAGAGAGAGATAAGAGGAGAGAGAGAGAGATAAGAGGAGAGAGAGAGAGATAAGAGGAGAGAGAGAGATAAAAGGAGAGAGAGAGATTAGAGGAGAGAGAGAGAGATAAGAGGAGAGAGAGAGAGATAAGAGGAGAGAGAGAGAGATAAGAGGAGAGAGAGAGAGATAAGAGGAGAGAGAGAGAGATAAGAGGAGAGAGAGAGAGATAAGAGGAGAGAGAGAGAGAGATAAGAGGAGAGAGAGAGAGAGATAAGAGGAGAGAGAGAGATAAGAGGAGAGAGAGAGATAAGAGGAGAGAGAGAGATAAGAGGAGAGAGAGAGATAAGAGGAGAGAGAGAGAGATAAGAGGAGAGAGAGAGAGATTAGAGGAGAGAGAGAGAGATTAGAGGAGAGAGAGAGATAAGAGGAGAGAGAGAGAGATAAGAGGAGAGAGAGATAAGAGGAGAGAGAGATAAGAGGAGAGAGAGATTAGAGGAGAGAGAGAGATAAGAGGAGAGAGAGAGAGATAAGAGGAGAGAGAGAGAGATAAGAGGAGAGAGAGAGAGATAAGAGGAGAGAGAGAGAGATAAGAGGAGAGAGAGAGAGAGATAAGAGGAGAGAGAGATAAGAGGAGAGAGAGAGAGATAAGAGGAGAGAGAGAGATAAGAGGAGAGAGAGAGAGATAAGAGGAGAGAGAGAGAGATAAGAGGAGAGAGAGAGAGATAAAAGGAGAGAGAGAGATTAGAGGAGAGAGAGAGAGATAAGAGGAGAGAGAGAGAGATAAGAGGAGAGAGAGAGAGATAAGAGGAGAGAGAGAGAGATAAGAGGAGAGAGAGAGAGATAAGAGGAGAGAGAGAGAGATAAGAGGAGAGAGAGAGAGATAAGAGGAGAGAGAGAGATAAGAGGAGAGAGAGAGATAAGAGGAGAGAGAGAGAGATAAGAGGAGAGAGAGAGAGATAAGAGGAGAGAGAGAGATAAGAGGAGAGAGAGAGAGATAAGAGGAGAGAGAGAGATTAGAGGAGAGAGAGAGAGAGATAAGAGGAGAGAGAGATAAGAGGAGAGAGAGAGATAAGAGGAGAGAGAGAGAGATAAGAGGAGAGAGAGAGAGATAAGAGGAGAGAGAGAGAGATAAGAGGAGAGAGAGAGAGATAAGAGGAGAGAGAGAGAGATAAGAGGAGAGAGAGAGAGATAAGAGGAGAGAGAGAGAGATAAGAGGAGAGAGAGAGAGATAAGAGGAGAGAGAGAGAGATAAGAGGAGAGAGAGAGATTAGAGGAGAGAGAGAGATTAGAGGAGAGAGAGAGAGAGATGAGAGGAGAGAGAGAGATAAGAGGAGAGAGAGAGATAAGAGGAGAGAGAGAGATAAGAGGAGAGAGAGAGATAAGAGGAGAGAGAGAGATAAGAGGAGAGAGAGAGATAAGAGGAGAGAGAGAGAGATAAGAGGAGAGAGAGAGAGATAAGAGGAGAGAGAGAGAGATAAGAGGAGAGAGAGAGAGATAAGAGGAGAGAGAGAGAGATAAGAGGAGAGAGAGAGAGATAAGAGGAGAGAGAGAGAGATAAGAGGAGAGAGAGAGAGATAAGAGGAGAGAGAGAGAGATAAGAGGAGAGAGAGAGAGATAAGAGGAGAGAGAGAGAGATAAGAGGAGAGAGAGAGATAAGAGGAGAGAGAGAGAGAGATAAGAGGAGAGAGAGAGAGATAAGAGGAGAGAGAGAGAGATAAGAGGAGAGAGAGAGATAAGAGGAGAGAGAGAGATAAGAGGAGAGAGAGAGATAAGAGGAGAGAGAGAGATAAGAGGAGAGAGAGAGAGATAAGAGGAGAGAGAGAGAGATAAGAGGAGAGAGAGAGAGATAAGAGGAGAGAGAGAGAGATAAGAGGAGAGAGAGAGAGATAAGAGGAGAGAGAGAGAGATAAGAGGAGAGAGAGAGATAAGAGGAGAGAGAGAGATAAGAGGAGAGAGAGAGATAAGAGGAGAGAGAGAGATAAGAGGAGAGAGAGAGAGATAAGAGGAGAGAGAGATAAGAGGAGAGAGAGATAAGAGGAGAGAGAGAGATAAGAGGAGAGAGAGAGATAAGAGGAGAGAGAGATAAGAGGAGAGAGAGATAAGAGGAGAGAGAGATAAGAGGAGAGAGAGATAAGAGGAGAGAGAGATAAGAGGAGAGAGAGATAAGAGGAGAGAGAGATAAGAGGAGAGAGATAAGAGGAGAGAGAGAGATAAGAGAGAGAGAGATAAGAGAGAGAGAGATAAGAGGAGCGAGAGAGAGATAAAAGGAGCGAGAGAGAGATAAAAGGAGCGAGAGAGAGATAAAAGGAGCGAGAGAGAGATAAAAGGAGCGAGAGAGAGATAAAAGGAGAGAGGGAGATAAAAGGAGAGAGGGAGATAAAAGGAGAGAGAGAGAAAGGAGCGAGAGAGATAAAGGAGAGAGAGAGATAAGAGGAGAGAGAGAGAGATAAGAGGAGAGAGAGAGATTAGAGGAGAGAGAGAGATAAGAGGAGAGAGAGAGAGATTAGAGGAGAGAGAGAGAGATTAGAGGAGAGAGAGAGAGATTAGAGGAGAGAGAGAGATAAGAGGAGAGAGAGAGAGATAAGAGGAGAGAGAGAGAGATAAGAGGAGAGAGAGAGAGATAAGAGGAGAGAGAGAGAGATAAGAGGAGAGAGAGAGAGATAAGAGGAGAGAGAGAGATAAGAGGAGAGAGAGAGAGATAAGAGGAGAGAGAGAGAGATAAGAGGAGAGAGAGAGAGATAAGAGGAGAGAGAGAGATAAGAGGAGAGAGAGAGAGATAAGAGGAGAGAGAGAGATTAGAGGAGAGAGAGAGAGAGATAAGAGGAGAGAGAGATAAGAGGAGAGAGAGAGATAAGAGGAGAGAGAGAGAGATAAGAGGAGAGAGAGAGAGATAAGAGGAGAGAGAGAGAGATAAGAGGAGAGAGAGAGAGATAAGAGGAGAGAGAGAGAGATAAGAGGAGAGAGAGAGAGATAAGAGGAGAGAGAGAGATTAGAGGAGAGAGAGAGATTAGAGGAGAGAGAGAGAGATAAGAGGAGAGAGAGAGATAAGAGGAGAGAGAGAGATAAGAGGAGAGAGAGAGATAAGAGGAGAGAGAGAGATAAGAGGAGAGAGAGAGATAAGAGAGAGAGAGAGATAAGAGAGAGAGAGAGAGATAAGAGGAGGAGAGAGAGAGATAAGAGGAGAGAGAGAGAGATAAGAGGAGAGAGAGAGAGATAAGAGGAGAGAGAGAGAGAGATAAGAGGAGAGAGAGAGAGAGATAAGAGGAGAGAGAGAGAGAGATAAGAGGAGAGAGAGAGAGAGATAAGAGGAGAGAGAGAGAGAGATAAGAGGAGAGAGAGAGAGAGATAAGAGGAGAGAGAGAGAGAGATAAGAGGAGAGAGAGAGAGAGATAAGAGGAGAGAGAGAGAGAGATAAGAGGAGAGAGAGAGAGAGATAAGAGGAGAGAGAGAGAGAGATAAGAGGAGAGAGAGAGAGAGATAAGAGGAGAGAGAGAGATAAGAGGAGAGAGAGAGAGATAAGAGGAGAGAGAGAGAGATAAGAGGAGAGAGAGAGATAAGAGAGAGAGAGAGAGATAAGAGGAGAGAGAGAGATAAGAGGAGAGAGAGAGATAAGAGGAGAGAGAGAGATAAGAGGAGAGAGAGAGATAAGAGGAGAGAGAGAGAGAGATAAGAGGAGAGAGAGAGAGAGATAAAAGGAGAGAGAGAGAGAGATAAAAGGAGAGAGAGAGAGATAAAAGGAGAGAGAGAGAGATAAAAGGAGAGAGAGAGAGATAAAAGGAGAGAGAGAGAGATAAAAGGAGAGAGAGAGAGATAAAGGAGAGAGAGAGATAAAAGGAGAGAGAGAGAGATAAAAGGAGAGAGAGAGAGATAAAAGGAGAGAGAGAGAGAGATAAAAGGAGAGAGAGAGAGATAAAAGGAGAGAGAGAGAGAGAGATAAAAGGAGAGAGAGAGAGAGATAAAAGGAGAGAGAGAGAGAGATAAAAGGAGAGAGAGAGAGATAAAAGGAGAGAGAGAGAGATAAAAGGAGAGAGAGAGAGATAAAAGGAGAGAGAGAGAGAGATAAAAGGAGAGAGAGAGAGAGATAAAAGGAGAGAGAGAGAGAGATAAAAGGAGAGAGAGAGAGAGATAAAAGGAGAGAGAGAGAGAGATAAAAGGAGAGAGAGAGAGAGAGATAAAAGGAGAGAGAGAGAGAGATAAAAGGAGAGAGAGAGAGAGATAAAAGGAGAGAGAGAGAGAGATAAAAGGAGAGAGAGAGAGAGATAAAGGAGAGAGAGAGAGAGATAAAAGGAGAGAGAGAGAGATAAAAGGAGAGAGAGAGAGATAAAAGGAGAGAGAGAGAGATAAAAGGAGAGAGAGAGAGATAAAAGGAGAGAGAGATAAAAGGAGAGAGAGATAAAAGGAGAGAGAGAGAGAGATAAAAGGAGAGAGAGAGAGAGATAAAAGGAGAGAGAGAGAGATAAAAGGAGAGAGAGAGAGATAAAAGGAGAGAGAGAGAGATAAAAGGAGAGAGAGAGAGATAAAAGGAGAGAGAGAGAGATAAAAGGAGAGAGAGAGAGATAAAAGGAGAGAGAGAGAGATAAAAGGAGAGAGAGAGAGATAAAAGGAGAGAGAGAGAGATAAAAGGAGAGAGAGAGAGATAAAAGGAGAGAGAGAGAGATAAAAGGAGAGAGAGAGAGAGATAAAAGGAGAGAGAGAGAGATAAAAGGAGAGAGAGAGAGAGATAAAAGGAGAGAGAGAGATAAAAGGAGAGAGAGAGAGAGATAAAAGGAGAGAGAGAGAGATAAAAGGAGAGAGAGAGAGATAAAAGGAGAGAGAGAGAGATAAAAGGAGAGAGAGAGAGATAAAAGGAGAGAGAGAGAGATAAAAGGAGAGAGAGAGAGATAAAAGGAGAGAGAGAGAGATAAAAGGAGAGAGAGAGATAAAAGGAGAGAGAGAGATAAAAGGAGAGAGAGAGATAAAAGGAGAGAGAGAGATAAAAGGAGAGAGAGAGATAAAAGGAGAGAGAGAGATAAAAGGAGAGAGAGAGATAAAAGGAGAGAGAGAGATAAAAGGAGAGAGAGATAAAAGGAGAGAGAGAGATAAAAGGAGAGAGAGAGATAAAAGGAGAGAGAGAGATAAAAGGAGAGAGAGTGATAAAAGGAGAGAGAGAGATAAAAGGAGAGAGATAAAAGGAGAGAGAGAGTTAAAAGGAGAGAGAGTGTTAAAAGGAGAGAGATAAAAGAGAGAGAGAGATAAAAGAGAGAGAGAGATAAAAGAGAGCGAGAGATAAAAGAGAGCGAGAGATAAAAGAGAGCGAGAGATAAAAGAGAGCGAGAGATAAAAGAGAGCGAGAGATAAAAGAGAGCGAGAGATAAAAGAGAGCGAGAGATAAAAGAGAGCGAGAGATAAAAGAGAGCGAGAGATAAAAGAGAGCGAGAGATAAAAGAGAGCGAGAGATAAAAGAGAGCGAGAGATAAAAGAGAGCGAGAGATAAAAGAGAGCGAGAGATAAAAGAGAGCGAGAGATAAAAGAGAGCGAGAGATAAAAGAGAGCGAGAGATAAAAGAGAGCGAGAGATAAAAGAGAGCGAGAGATAAAAGAGAGCGAGAGATAAAAGAGAGCGAGAGATAAAAGAGAGCGAGAGATAAAAGAGAGCGAGAGATAAAAGAGAGCGAGAGATAAAAGAGAGCGAGAGATAAAAGAGAGCGAGAGATAAAAGAGAGCGAGAGATAAAAGAGAGCGAGAGATAAAAGAGAGCGAGAGATAAAAGAGAGCGAGAGATAAAAGAGAGCGAGAGATAAAAGAGAGCGAGAGATAAAAGAGAGCGAGAGATAAAAGAGAGCGAGAGATAAAAGAGAGCGAGAGATAAAAGAGAGCGAGAGATAAAAGAGAGCGAGAGATAAAAGAGAGCGAGAGATAAAAGAGAGCGAGAGATAAAAGAGAGCGAGAGATAAAAGAGAGCGAGAGATAAAAGAGAGCGAGAGATAAAAGAGAGCGAGAGATAAAAGAGAGCGAGAGATAAAAGAGAGCGAGAGATAAAAGAGAGCGAGAGATAAAAGAGAGCGAGAGATAAAAGAGAGCGAGAGATAAAAGAGAGCGAGAGATAAAAGAGAGAGAGATAAAAGAGTGAGAGATAAAAGAGAGAGAGAGATAAAAGAGAGAGAGAGATAAAAGAGAGAGAGAGAGTTAAAAGAAAGATTGATACAGTGGAATGAAGCCTGGGGTTACCCAAAATAGGAAAAAATATTGATGTTAATATATGTTGGATTTAAGGTCCAGGAGGAATATGATTTGCTGTTTCAAATGTACATCATTGGCATCAACCCTAGCACAGGATAAGGCAGAGGACAGACATAAGAATGGTAGGGGGAATTAAAATGTTTGGCCGCTTGAAGTTCGAGCTTGAAGCCATAGACACAATGAAAATGTTTGGTTAAGCCGTCATCCAATCTACTTCGCGAAGTGAAATAAGTAATCTTACAAATTATATGGAGGAATATCAGAAGTTACATCTTGTCAATTATCTTTCTTGTCATCCATCCCTGCAACAAACTCCATGCACATTCAAAAATACGAAAAAGCATTGTCACATCAAGCAAACAACAGCTCCTGAGGTTTCTGAAAGAGCGATAAAGACCAAGAAATTCATAATATTCCTTTTAATGAATATGAGGAGGGATGAAGTGTTGTCCCTGAAAGTTTTTTTTTAATTTAGAGATACAGCACAGTAACAGGCCTCTCGGACCAATGAGTCTGCCCCGCCCAAATACACCTATGTGACCAATTAAACTACTCAACCTCACAAGTCTTTGGAACATCAAAGGAAGGCAAAGCCTCCAGAGGAAACCCATGCAGACTGGGAAAGAACATACAAACTCTTTACATGCAGCATTAAATTTGAACCTTGATCAATGGCTCTGTAATTAGCTTTGTGCTAACCACTGCATAAACTGTGCTGCTACATGACTAAACTTCCTTTCTAAGAGCACTATGTACTTGCTCTAAGTTTCTTTCTACTTCTGAACACACCTAGTATTGCTCTGCTACATTGACGACTACATTGGTGTTGCCTCCTGCTCATCAACTTTATCCACTTTGCTGCCAACTTTCAACCAGAACTCAAATTCACTTGGTCCACCTCTGGCAACACTCTCCTCTTTCCCAATCTGTTTGTCTCCATCTTGAGAGACAAACTATCTACCCACGTATTCAATAAAACCACCAACTCCCACAGTTACCTCAATTACACCTCTTCTCATTCTGACTCCTGTAAGAATTCTATAGCCTTCCCTCAATTCCTTAGACTCTGCCACATCTGCTCCCAGGATGAGGTTTTCCATTCCAGAATTCCTTCTTCAAAAAAATGCATCTTCCCCTCTACTGCCATAAACTCATTCACATCTCATTTCCCACACATCTGCAATAACTCCTTCCACATAGAGACACCACAAGGACTGAATACCTCTTGTCCTCACCTACCACCCTCCTCATCCAAATTATTATACTCTAATTTCTGAATCTACAACAGGATTTCCACCATCAGACACATCCTCCCCTCTCCATTTTCCATAGGAACCTTTCCCTCCAGAATTCCCTTTCCCTCCCATCACTTCCCACAAACTGCCCTCTGTGACCAGAAGAAGTGCTACAATTGCATCTACAACACACTACCTCACCTCTAATCAGGACCCCAGTCTTTTCACATGAAAATACTTCACGTAAACCTGCAGGGATATTTAATGCATCCAGGGCTCCTGATGCACCCTCCTCTACATTAGGGATACTGGATACAACTGGGAGTTAATTTCATTGAACTCTTTTGGCCTGTCCACTGAAACAGCATGGACCTCCCAGTGGCTTAATTCCACACACCAATGCTACACCACTATGTCCTACAATGGCTTCATGAATTGCCAAATCAAAACCACTTGAAATAAGGAATATCTTATTCAGTCTTGGCAGACTCCAACCAGATATCATTAACATTGACTTTTCCAGTCTTCATTAACCACCTCCACTATGTCCCTCTTTTTCTATCCCTCTGTCTCCTTTCCTCCAGTTCCTTACCCACTCCCCTAAAGAGAACTACCTCTTTTAGCCCTCTGCCTTCTCATCTATCACCTCAGATTTTTACTCTTCTGCCTTCCTATTATCTCTTACCTGCACTCCTCCTCCATCTCCTTGCTCCCTCCACACCTCTCCCACCACCTTTTTATTCAGACATCTGCCTTTCATTTTTCCTATTCCCAACAAAAAGCCCAGGCCAAAGACCCTTTAAATTTAAATTAAACTTTAAATTTAGACATACAGCACGGTAACAGGCCATTTTGGCCCATGAGTTCATGCTGCTTAATTTACACCCAATTAACCTATGCCCCTGAACCAGAGCCCCGGGGAAAACACACACAGAGACGGGGAAAACATACAAACTCTTTACAGCCTGGGATTCAAACCCTGGTCTCAATCGCTGGCGCTGTAAACTGTTACTTCAACCGTGTCGCCCTTTACTTCCTGCGGATTTTGCGTGAGCTGCTGCATTTCTCAAGCAGATTTGTGTATTGCACTTGATCCCAGCATCTGCAGATGTTCTTCTTTAACTGCAATTCGGGATGTGGCAAGAAAGAAAACAACCATTCTTCACACGGACCTCCATAGCGAATCTATACAATTAATCAAAGATACAAATGCAAATCCTTGGGCAAAAGTGGCAGGAGGAATATAATTTACAAAATGTGGATTTCTTTGCAGGGAAAAAAAGTAATTATCCTGACTATTTTTGAAACTCTAGAAACAGTTAAAATGTGGTGTCCAAAGCAGCTCCTTGGCTAGAAAACAAAGTCAAAGTGCAGTAATAATGAGAAATTTGATTGAGGAGCAGAAATCTGTTTAGAGTTCCAGAATTCTGACAACCACAGAAACTACACTTGCCATACCACTTGCAATATAGATTTCAGAAACCAAGAAAAAGTGTGCTTACTTTGCAGCTTCGATTCATTGAGTGCATTTCTGGTAATGAGAACAATTTCTTGAATGGTAAGCAAATGAATGGACTTTTGCACAGTGGCACTTTTGAGATTGAGGAGCTTTTGCATTGAAATACGATTGCAAAACAAGAACCTGCTTCGTTTGGCCAAATTTTTATAAACAAATACACTATTATTGCATGATAGGAGGGAGATTGGCCATGCAGAAAAGCAGAGGATGAAGTGTTTATGCTTTCAAGCATTATTCTGAAGATCAGAGAAACGTGCTGAAACAAGGGCATTAATACTTGATGCAATCCTGTTGAGTCGCATGCCAATTATATTCATGAGTGCATGCAATTGAGAACAGTAAACTATAGCAAAGAACAATAGCATAGTAACTGTACTGACATTGCAGCAAGAATACATGAAGTGCTTCAGCAGGTTCTCAAGTGCATGAGCACCTTGGCAAATATGAAACAAAGAGGCTTGAAAGTTCACTTGTAGATGACTTAGAGAAGTCAGGTTTTCTCCAGTTAGTGCTGAAATATCCAAGGTTGAGTAAGGAAAAAGAACAAGGATTCCCAAATAGGAAACAACCATAAATGTGATATTCCATGAGGTGTAGATAACAAATTGAACCAAGTTATTTATTTCCTTTAACAGTTTGCATTGATTTTGATGAAAGGGAGCCTCTTTTACAAAATTTACACTCAACTTCAGTGTATTTACTGAAAACAACATTTGTTAACTGGTGCTCAACTCCAATTCAGATCATTTGTGTTTTATAAATCTTGGAATCATGCTACAGCTGTACAAGATGTTGGTGAGACTACACGTAATATCGTGCACAAATTTGGTGATCCAGCTATAGAAAAAAAATATAATGAAGCTTAAAAAGTGCAGAAAAGATTTGTGAGAATATTATCAGAACTACCAGGCTTGAATTACAAGGAGAGGCTGGATCGGCCAAAACTTTTCTCCCTTGAGCATAGCGGGCTTGGGGGGGGGATTATAGATTTCCCCAAAATCACAAAGGGCATAGTTAAGGTAAATAGTCACAGTCTTTTTCTCAGGGTGAAGAAATCTAAAACTAGATAGCATAGATTTAAGATCAGAGGGAAATATTTAAATAGGCCATCTTTCTCCCACAGAGGGTGGTGGGTCTATGTAGCAAGCTGCAGGAAGTGGTAGAGGCAGGTTCAATTGTGAAACTCAAAAGTTACTTCAACTGGTACGTGGATAAGAAATGTTTAGAGAGATATAGGCAAACGCAGGCAAATAGCACTAGTTTGAATAGACAGATTAGTCAGCATGGGTAAGTTGGGCAGAAGGGACTGTTTCTTTACTGTAAAACTATTTCATTGTTTATTAACTACTTGAAATGGTTCTTCAAACAGCACTTGAGTAATGCAGATGATTTTGCATTGGAAAGAATATACAATGAACACAAACATGATAAAGTTTATTTGTTGATTGAAGAAGTCGTGAAAAACTGCCTTTTTAGCAACATCTGGCAAACTATCCTTATCTCACCATTCCACACTTTCCTGTTATGCAATGCACAAGAGTTAGTGGCAATTTTCAACAAGACAATTCATCATTTATGTTTCATCCATCATTAATCTAATGGGAACTACTCAAGCATTTCCTCTGCTTCAAGGACAATAAACCACCTCAGTACAATCCTTGTGTTTGTATTTTAAGCAACTGCTTATATTTGATAGGGACCTACCAATTCAGCCACACCCTTATCCTGGTAAAAACAGAGGAACACCTTGTAAAAACTAGAGTGCTGGGTGTAGCGACTTTATTGAAGTGGCTTGGAGGCTAAATTAGGTGTTTATCCGTGACGCGTTTCCAATAATTTCTAATGCAAATTCAGTTGCATTTTCAATCCTTTATTCTTAATAACACCACATTTAAAGAGGCCTAAAGGATATTTCAACTGATAATTAAATGATTCTGAACATGGTCAATAGAAATTCTAGACCCCTAACTTGCCCTCCTTCTGATTCCAAACTGCCGACGCTGGCTGAAGAACCTCCTTTAAAATGCTACCGAAATGCTGCACGTGCTCCTTTGAACAAGCAGGCGCCTGGCTCCAACCACTAGATGCAGGCACAGAGTGAAGCACGCATGCTTATTGAAGGGCGCACTGGCTTTTGCTAAACTGCTCTCTCGATGGCACTGAGCCAACCATGCGTGAGCCGCCATGTTCCTCCGGCACTGCATGCATGCACGTGCCAGTTCCCGCACCCAGTAGACATCAAGAATTAGCACAATCTAATGATATTAGGAACACCCCCGATGTCTGCAGAGACCAACGGGATGCCACCCCTCCACAACCAAAGGTAAGCTTTTGGTTCTCACACTGCAGACAACAACTTCTTCCTATTTTCATCCTGCACGCCAAACATTTGGCTATGCTACAAAGATAAAAGAAGACGACAATTAGTTGGGTTTGAAAATCCTGTAGGACAAGAAATTATGCAAAGACCAGTCCAATACTCCAGCTGGTGAACATGGACCCAGCCTGCCCTGGGAGTGACATACCGCATTTTCGTCAATAGGGATAGAGTTACAATCAAAGAGGTGCTCAAAGCAAACCAGAAAAATACACATAAATAAATAAATGTTTGCAAAAAATTGATTGCATCTGACAGCAAACTTCCCCTTTTCCTCTTATAATTCCGGTCCACCTTTAATACCCACTGTACTTCAAATTCACAAATACACCTATATTTAACATGAATAAAATTTGGGTAGAAGGACACGACAGGGATGGCATTTTGAAGATTATTACAGACCACTATATATTTACCCGTTCTCAAAAATTACCCTTAATGGCAACTTGAAAACTATGGCCACCAATAACATACAGTGACAAAAGTCCTGGGGAGTGCTACATAGGGACAAGGATAGGAACAAACAAAATGGTAAAATGTTTAATTGGTGAAGGGCTAGTTGTGATGAGTTTAGGCAGGAAGTTGGAAAAGTACATTGAGAACAGATCTTCTCAGGGAACACCACACAAGCAACATGGAGGAAGTTTAGGGATCACTTTTGTGTGGGGTTCCAGAGACAGGGAAAAGACGGCAGCATAAGGGAAATGTGGTTGGCAAAAGATTGGAAACAGTTGATTAGGAAGAAGAAGGAAGCACGCACAAGGTTTAGGAAACATAAGACAGGAAGGGCTTGAGAATTATATGACAGCCAGGAAGGAACACAAGAAAAAAAAACTTGGGTGAGCTGGAAAGAGACACAAGTATCCCTTGGCAAGTAGAATAAACTGGTTAGAACACACTGGAAATATAAAGGAAAACTCCAAGGCATTCTATGTATATATGAAGAACAGAAGAATGGCAGTTGAAGGATAAAGGCAGCAAAATGTACCTGGAGGGAAGGGAGGTCCCCAATGAATACTTACTTCAGTGTTCACTGAGAGGACAAGCTTGTGTGCTGGAGCATGTTCAGGTCAAGAAAGAGGAATTAGTGAATCTTCTTAAGCACATTAGGAGTGTTAAGGACAGGATGAGATATACTGCAAGTTACTACAGGAAGGGAGGGAAGAGTTGTTTTGGCATTGACAATGAGTTTTGTGTCCTTCCTGGCTAAAGAAGCTTGGATAATGACATTTTTTTTTAAAAATGAGCATTTAGAGAAGTATAGTCTTCACGAGGATAGCCAGTATGGCTTTGTGAGGGTTAGGTCATGCCTCACAAGCCTAATTGAGAATTTTAAGGAAGTAACAAAAGAAATTGAAGGTAGGGTGGTCGACATGCTGCATATGAATTTTACTAAGTTAATTGACGAGGTTCTCCATGGTAGACTCATTCAGAAAATCATGAGACATGGGATCCATGGAACCTTGGTTGAGTGCTTACTTGCAGAACGCAGAGGGTAGCAATAGATGTATTCTGCCTGTAGGTTAGTGACTGGAAGAGTTCCCCAGGGATCTATTCTGGGATCCCTGCTTTTTGTGAAATTTAAAATAACCAGAAAAGAGGGATGGGTCAGTAAGATTGCAGATGGCATGAAGGTTGGGGGTGTTGTGGATAGTGCAGAAGGTTGTAGGTTACAAAAGGATAAAAGTTGGGTGGAAAAGTGGCAGATGGAGCTCAGCCCAATAAGTGTGAAATGATGCATTTTGGAGGGTTAAACTTGATGGTAGAGTACATGGATAATGGCAGGATTCTTAACAGAGTGGAACAACAGATGGATCTTGAGTTCCAAATCCAAAGATCTCTCAAGGTTGCCACATAGTTAAGAAGGATTATGGTATGGTGGCCTTCATTAGACAGGGGATTGAGTTGAAGAGTCATGAGGTAATGTGGAAGCTCTATAAAACTCTGGTTAGAACACACTAATATACATGTTAGAAAATAAAAAATATTCTGAGAAGAAAGAATACATTGGAAATATTGAGTTTAGTTCTGCTCAATATAAGGATGTACAGAAAAGGTGCAGAGATTTACCAGGATGTTGTCTGGATTGGAGAACGTATCTAATGATGCAAGGTTGTCAGAGCTAGCACTTTTCTCTTTGTAAAAAAGGATGAGAGGTGATTTAATAGAGATCTACAAGATTATGTGAGGCAAAGATAGGGTGGACAGCCAGCTCTTTTATTCTGGGGTGAGACTAGTGCAGTCCTGAGTGTACAAGGCAAGGGGAGAAAAATTTAGGGGAAAAACACCAGGGATACATTTCTTTTTTTAAAATACAGAGGGCAGTGAGTGACTGGAATGCATTTCAGGGATGGTAATGGAGGTTGGTACAGTAAGGACATTTAAAAGACACTTAGAGGGGAACATGGTTCCAAGAAAAATAGGTCATGTGTAAGGTAAGGTTTAGTTTGTTGAGTAGATTTACACAGGTCAGCACAACATCATTTGACCGAATGGCCTGTGTTGTGCAGTTACATTCTATGAAACTCAGCAGGACATGAAGCATCCATGGAAAGCAATCGACATGTTGAAAATCAGAAAGATGCCAGATTATGATGGTGGAGAGGAGAGGAGGGGAGTGGGAGGAGCACAAGCAAGCAGGTGATAGGGAATTACAGGTAATGGGGGAAGAAGAGAAAGGAGCTGAGAGATGATGGGGAGGGGGCAGAGGGATGAGAGTGATGTTCTCCAATAGGAAAAAGAAAGGGAAGGGGCTGGGGAGCTTGAGGAAGGGAATTAGAGGGATGAGGGAAAGCAAGAGAATGGCAGGTTACTGGAAATTGGAGGAATTGATGCTGTCTAGTTGGAGACTGCTGAGTTGGAATACAAGGTGTTGTTCCTCCAATTTATGTGTGACCTGACTCTTACAATACATGATGTCATGGGCAGACATGTCAGTGTAGCAATGGGGTGTAAAAATGAAGAAGCTAGTCACAGAGCTCCTTGCAGTTGCAGCAGGCAGAGCGAAGGTTCTTGATGAAGTGATCTTCCAGCTTGTGTCCAGTCTCCCTGTTGTAGATGAAGGTGCATCAGGAATACTGTATGCAGCAAGTGAGCACTGTCCTTGTTTTGTCTGGCATGAGGGAAGAGTGTGGAAGTAGAAAGCTAGATGTGCAGGAAATAGAGGAGATGCAGTCAAGGGCTGAATTAATGGCAGTGGAGGGGAAGTAGGTTTCTTGTTGGAGGAGGATATCTCAGATGGAAACCCTCCACCTGGGAGAAAATGCAGCAGAGACAGAAGAATTGTGAAAAAGGAATACATAGGTGGCAGAAATTGCAGAGAATAATATGTTGTATGCTGGCCCCTTACCCATTCCCACACCCCCTCCCATTCACAACAAGGACCGAGTTCTCCTCATTCTTACTACCCTTACAGCCTCAGAATAAAACACATCATTCTCTGCAATTTATGTGTTCCAGTCACAAGACACATCCCCTCTCTTCTCTTCTTTCCGTGGGGAATCATTCTCTCCTCCACTCCCTCAACCATTTATCACTTCCCATCAGTCTCCCACTCGGTACTTAACCCTGTGACAGTTGGATTACAACTTCTTCCTCACCACCAATTGAGGCCCCAAACAGTCCTGCCAAGTGAAAACAGACTGTGAATCTGTCACCTACAAGATGCACAGAAGCTTATAAGTACGCAACATATCATCAGTGGGTCCCAATCCTTAAAATCCCTAGCCTAAAGTAATGCGGGAGCATCTTCAACAGAATTGGAGTGATTTAAGGTGATGCCTCACAGCCAACTTCTTATGGCAAATATGGGTGGGCAATAAATGTTGGCCTTGCCAGAAACACCCAGAGTCCTAAGATTTTAAAAAAAGTGCCCAGCCTTGTCCAATAAAAGAGCTGTGCACAATTCTAGATTTAAGTAATAAGATTTAACTGGGCATGCACAACCTGTACGATGGCCCTGGAGTGGACAGTCGAGCAACTCAAATCCTTTGTCTAATTTCCACAGAGATCTTTGTCCCCATGTTCTTCTGCCAAATGATGCTACTAGATGCTTCTTTCAAGATTAACCAAGTTATTTTTGGGAATTGTTGGCAAGCCTACAAATGGGAGGTCAGATGAGACAGAATGAAAACCATGAGGTTCCAGGGACAATTGGTTTTCCAAGGCTAGATGGACCTATCCCAATACTGTGCACGATGGTTATAAAGCCATTTGGGAAGTTGGAATTTCCACTGCAGGTCATAAATTCTTCATCTGTTTCATTTGGTGAGAACATCTGTACATAACACAAGGCACATTTTGCACATCAACAGAACCTGCTTCATGGGAATGTAGAAGTACATGAAATAACTTCAGAGCTTGTGCAAGTTGTGGCTTCATGCATGTGATTATTTTGCAGAACTCCAACAGACTTTATAATAGAATAATGCAAAACATTAGATTTTTCAAGTCATCTCAAATCATCATTGAAATTTTAATGCTTGAAAAAGCAAGGATACCCTCATTTCCAACTCCAGTTTATTAATTTTTGTGCATTTATAAACACTCATGCTCTGTGTGCTAATTCATCTAGTCATAAAAAAAGCCCACAGAATAACTCTAAACCACTTCCAAACAAATGCACATAAAAGTCACATGAATTAATAGCAGTCCCGCTTCATAGCAGTGAAGCAGAAATAATTCCTTCAGGTACCCTAAACCTGCAATCACAGCAATTGCTGACAATTGACTTACTAGGTTAGATACAAATCTGTATAATCATATACAATTACTAATGACATTACAAGAAAGGCCATATTCCCAAAAGCATGAATATATATCTGCTAAATAACAAGGTTTCACACAGAAATGAAACTGTGTAATTTATAGCATTTATCATGTCACTATGTTTCAAACAATTGAACACTTCCAGCAGCTGGTTGCACACTTTAATATAATTATTAAATTTCAAGAGAAATTGTCAGGCTTAAGGACGGTTAAAATAGAAAAGATGATCTAATAAAATAAAGAACCTACTTCTAAATATTTCATTTGTGCGAACGGCTGAACAATGAAAATATTTAGCTATTTAAAAAGGCTCCAAAAGTAAACCAGGAAACTACAGGCCAGTGAGCCTAACATCAATAATAGGTAAATTATTGGAGGGTGTTCTGAGAGATAGGATATACAGGTATTTGGACAGCTAAGGGCTGATTAAGAATAATCAGCATGGCTTTGTAGGTTGTAGGTTGTGTTTAACAAATCTTGTGGATGTTGCCTACATGGACTTTAGTAAGGCCTTTGACAAGGTTCCACCTCGGAGGTTAGTTCAGAAGGTTCAGACACTAGCTGTCCATGAAGAGGTTGTAAACTGGATTCAAAATTGGCTGAATGGGAGAAGACAGAGTGATAATAGATGATTACTTCTCAGACTGGAGGCCTGTGATTAGTGGGGTGCCTCAGGGATCGGCACTGGGACCATTGTTGTTTGTTGTCTATATCAATGATCTGGATGATAATTTGATGAAATTGGATCAGCAAGTTTACTGATGACACTAAGATTGGAGGCACTGTTGTCAGCAAATAAATGAGAGTCTGCTTTTTCCACTTAAGAGTAGGAGAGATAAATACAATAGGACATGGCTTTAGGGCATAAGGGAAATGTTTGGGGGAACATTTTCTCTGAGAGTGGTGGAATAATATTTTGCACAGACTAGAAGGGTCAATGGCCTGTTTCTATGCTGTAGTGTTCTGTGATTCTGTGGGTACAAAGGCAGTGTACATTTGCAATCACAGAAAGAAAACAGAAAACAAATCTTCCCTGCATATTAAATGTAATGCCTGTCCCGCATCGGACTTGTCAGCCACAAACGAGCCTGCAGCTGACGTGGACTTTTACCCCCTCCATAAATCTTCGTCTGCGAAGCCAAGCCAAAGAAAAAATGTAAACAAGTTCTAAGACTCATCTCTTAACAAAATAACATCAATTTCTGTTTCTTAGAAATCAGTTTCTACTGCAAATTTGTATTGAGCAGCAAGACCATGTATTTTTTATATAAAGTACATGTCACAAAAAAAATTGGAAATAAAAAAAAACTCAAGTCACGGAACATCTGTGCAGAGCGAAACAGTGTCTACATTTCAGATCATAGACCCTTCACCAGAAGTGGAAATATTTTATGTTGCAGAGGGAGAGAGAGTGCAGAGAGAATATCTGTGAAAGATAAATACTGAAGAAATCAGGTAAAAATCATTTTCAAATAGAAAGTTAGTGAAAAAAAGAAAATAACAATTGAAATAGAAAGACACTGCCACATTGACAGAGGGTAAACAATACGGTTACTGGAAATTATCTCTAGATTTGCAACAGAAGTTGAGGTGTTGTCTTCAACTTTTTGGAGGCACTGTTGGAAAAATACAGGTGACTGAAGACAGGGAATGAAACACTGAATGCAACACATTAAATTGGAAGGTGTACAAGTAAATTGATCTTTCGTTTGCATACTGACCATGAAAGGGCAGGTTTTGCATCTCCTGCATTGAGAAATATGCCAGGAGGAAGAAAGTGGTTGATGGAAAAGGAAGAGCAGAATGGCAAGTTCTTTTGTGGGTTTTTTAAAAAATCTGAATTTGTAGTTTGGAGGGCAAAAGGTAATGACAAGGGAAACATTTTTCTTGTTCAGGCTGGTAGGAATGGTTTGAGAGAACAAGTGCAAGAAATATCAGATATTTCAGTCACGCTATTCTAGCATTTCAGTACCATTTCTTGAACCAATATAGAAATTTTACCATAAAGTAAATGTTCATTTGTCCCCTTTACATCAATTTTGATGATGTTAACAATAGGGTCAACCAAAAAAAAACCCCAAAATGTTTATAATTCTCACATCAGGCAACAATTATGGAATGCTTTAGGCTGATAAGCTTCTATTAGAGCTGAGAAAGGAAGATGGTAGAGCAAGCTCCAGGAGATTGGCAAGGACTTGATTTGATTTTCATAAGTAATGTATCCAAAAAAAAATCAAGGCATTAAAATTGATTATTTCTCACTAGTTCAGATGTCATAAATTTGAAACATCAATGCTTCTGCCCTCCAAATGATGCTGTCCAATGAGAATATTTCCAGCATTTTACATTTTTATTTCTGATTCCCAACAATTAGTATTTTGTATCTGCATACTGAACTTTAAATAACAAGCTTTCTGATTCAGCACATCTTTACCTTTGCATTCACCCTATGGAGTTGCATAATAATGTGTTTGATTTGAAAGACCTGCAAAGATTCAATTCTCAGGTTTATTTTTGCAAAAGTGCAAAAATAAAACATTTACAAGTGAATATTTATTTCAAGCGGTTGCCAAGTAAACACCATAGAAATAGATAGCCCCACAGCACCAAACCTGGCCCTTTGGCCATCCAGTCTGTACCAACCTATTATTCCGCCTCATCCCAATGACCTCCACTTGGACCTTAGTTCTCCATACTCCCTCCATGTACTAATCTAAATTTTTCTTAAATGTCAAAATTGAGCCTACATTCACTACTTCAACAGGCAACTCATTCCACACTCTCACCATTCTCTGCGCAGTTCTCCTTAATGTCCCCTATAAATATTTCTTTCACCCTTAACCCACATCCTCCAGATCTTAATTCACTGAACCTCAGTGGAAAAAGCTTGCTTGCATTTACTCTATCAATACCCTTCATAATTTTGTACACTGTCAAATTTCTATCAAACCTCCCCTCATTCTTCTACGCTGCAGGAAATGAAAGAAAATATCCTAACCTGTTTAATCTTTGCCTGTAACTTGTTTCCTCAAGTCCTGGCAACATCACTGTAAATCTCCTCTGCACTCTTTCAAGCATCTTTTGTCTAGTTATGTCACAATACTCCAAACTTGACCTCACTAATGTTTCACTAAACTTTACCATAACACCTCAACCCCTACACTAAATACTTTGATATGCCAAAAGCTCGACCAGTGATACAAGTTTCAAGAAATTATGTATCTATATTCCCAGATCCCTCTGTCCTACTGCACTCCTAGTGCCTTGCCTTCTCATGCATATTCTACCTTGGTTAGTCCTCCCAAAATGCAACACCTCACACTTGTCCACATTAAATTCCATCTGCCATTTTGAAGTTCATTTCTCCATCATCTCCACCCCGTTACAAGTTTTGAAAGCCTTCCTCATTCTCCAATACACCTCCATTCTTTGTGTGATTGGCAAAGTTGCTGATCCTATTTACCACATCATCCAGATAGATGACAAATAACAATGGACCTAGAACGAATCACTGAGGCACACTACTAGTTACAGGTCTCCAGTCAGAAAGGCAATGGTCTACTACCACTCTCCAACTTCTCTTGCAAAGCCAATGTTTACTACCGCATGCTGAGCGACTGAACTTTCTTGACCAATCTCCCATGCAGGACCTTGTCCTTTTTCAGTATTTTTATTGTAATTAAAATTGAAGTTCCACGTCGAAAAATACTGAATGCATAGGAATACATATTGAAAGTCAAAAAGTAGTACATTACACTTAAATTAGACCATTTCATCCATTTAATTTCAAAATTAAACAAATATTATAATATTATATAAAGATCTAAACCCACTACCAAAAACAAAGCTGTTTGGCAAGGAGAAGAAAAAAATCCCTTATCAAAATGATAAATGACCTCATTAGTCAACACTTTTGAATTCATATCAAATCAGAGATTCTGAAAATAATTCAAAAAGGGTCCCCACAGTATTTGAAAATTTAACTTTAAATCAGATATTGAGCATTTAATCTTCTCTAAATTTAAACACATCATGTAGCAATGTCCTTCCTTCTGAGCCACACTGATGCCTAGCCACAAGTAAAAGCTAACAGATACAAATCAGATACTGTTAATTTAAAAAGTACAGAAAAAAATTGAAATATTTCATTATGGGGGGAGTAGAATTCAGTTCTACTGTTCAGCAGCAGCAGCTGGAACAAGACAAGCTGGCAAGTTTGTGAGTTCTGAGTTCAGCCTATTCAAAGCCCTTGTGGTTCATGCAAGAGGGGAGGACAGGCTGTCTAATGTTTCACTTGGAATAAGCGAAACAAAAAGGAACTCTGTGGTGACCTGAAAGAAAGGTCATCATCTGGAGAACCTTGACGGGAAAAGTTTTGTCAGCAAGACGCTGAAGTGACTGATGGAAGTACATCAGTTGTGGATGTCCTGGAACAACAAATATCTCTCTCTGAAAACAGACAAGAACCTTCCTGAGCGGTAACCATTTACCTTTCAAGCACCAAAGCCTGGTGAACTTTATAAATGTTAAATTCTGTGCACAGTATAAGAATTGCCTGCAACAAGGGAACTTGGAGGAATGAGAAGTGAGATTGGACTGTGAATCAAAGAACTTTTCTGAATTTACACACACATTACATACACGTGTATTTAGAATTAGATGGGGGTAAAGTTAGGTTAGTTAAGTCAATCGTTACAAGTTTAAGTGTGATTCTGTTTTCATGTTTAAAGATAATTAAAAGCAACGTTTGTTTAAGTAACCATTTGTCTTGGTGAATTTCTATTGGTGCTGAGTTTTGGGGTCCTCTGGGCCAGTCACAAATTTTTCTTGGATTTTTAAAAAAATACTCTTCAAGCACCTCATTTACTCCCTGTTGCCAATGCCTTTCCTCTTTTTAAACAAATAATACAGCAAAGAAGTTCCCATATCCGTTGGCAAAAGCCAGCTGCCCAAACTCATCACTTACATCATCCCCTACATATCTGCTCCTATGTCTTATAGTCTTATTTGCCCTCTTTTGGATACACACAACCAAATGATCTCACAAGTCCAATCCAGGTGACAGGGTAGCTTCAGGAGGCAATTAAGGCTTCAGATAGCATGGAGAGAGACAAATTTTTACTTAATAATTTGTGGGATTTGGATGCTACCTGCAAACTAAGAATACATTCTTAATTGCCCAGAAAAGGAAGAGTGTATAGCATCCAAACAGCAAGTTTTTAATCCAATATCCACCCGGCTTTTGAGGGTCCCTGTATGACCCTATCCTTTTCCATGATAATGAAATTATGAAATCAGTGATGAAAAGCAGTGGCCATGTCCAGAATTAACTGAAACTAAGTAACGACCTGGACCCACTGCCATCATTGCTCCACAGTGGATGCAATTTCATTGGCCCTCCACTTAGCAGTGGATCACCTAGACAACAGCAACATGTAGATCAGGCTGCTTTTCATCTACAGCTCAAGTTTCAATACCATTATACCCCGAGTATGATTACAAAATCTAGGCCTCCGCAACTGGATCCTTGACTTCCTCATCCAAAGACCAGTCAGTACATATCAGAAACAATGGCTCCTCTTCACTGATAATTCACATGGGCACACTTTAAGGATGCATGCTTAGCCCACTGCTCTACACTCCTGACTGTGCAACTAGGCTCAATTCAAATGTCATCTACAAATTTACCAATGACACTACTGACTTTGGCAAAATCACGGATAGCAATGAGGGAGCCTGCAGGAGTGAGATAGATCAGCTGGTTGAGTGGTGTCAAAACAATTTTGCACACAACTTGAGCAAACTTAAAAAAATGATTGTGAAAGTATTTGATCGATTGGAATGGGATTTTTTTTTTAATTTGAGACACTTAATGCTTTTGGGATTCCAAGTACTTTTTTTAATAAACTGGTAAAGGCATTGTATGAACAACCAAAAGCAAAAGTGATTACGAATAATTAAATCTTACAACCCTTTTTGCTTGAAAGATTTTCTAGACAAGGTTGTCCATTATCACCCTTTTTGTTTGCATTAGCAATTGAACCATTGGCAGAAGTAATTAGAACTGATAATGAAATTAAAAGATTTGAAGTAGGTAATAAAGAACATAAAATTAGTTTATTCGCTGATGTTATAGTATATTTAACGAGACCAGAAATATCTTTAAAAGTGTATGGCTTAGTATTGGGTTATAAAGTGAATGTTGACAAAAGTGAAGTAATACTTATGGTGGACATGGATTACTCTCAATGTAAAAGATTGACAAAATTTAAATGGCAAAATGAAGCAATATTTAGGAATTAAAATTAGTAGAAATACAAGTAATTTGTTTAAACTAAATTATTTGCCATTGATAAAAAATTGGAAGAGGATTTGAAAAGATGGAAAGATTTACCAATAATGTTAATAGGATGAATGAATTGTATTAAAATGAATATTTATCCAAGGATACAATATTTGTTTCAATCACTACCCATTCAAGTACCAAAATTCTTCTTTCGAACTTGAAAATAATATGTGATATTTCTTTGGAAAGGTAAGATGTCAAGAATTGGTTTATAAAAATTAATGTGCAAATTTGATCAGGGTGGAAAAAGACTACCAAATCTTAAGAATTATGTTCTCCCCTTAGCTGTGCGGGTTTCCTCTGGGTGTTCTGGTTCCCTCCCACTGTTCAAAGTGTACCATGAATTGTAGGTCGATTGGGTGTAACTGGGCAGCATGGGCTCGTGGGCCAACAGGGCCTGTACCACGCTCCATATTAAAATTAAGATAATGGGACAGGTTCTGAACAACCCAATCCTTGGTTTGATGGAAATGGGACATCGTTACCTACTTACAATAGCTGCTCATGACTAAGATATCGCCCTCCCTCTGGAAAGATTCATAATTTCACAGAACTTCTTGGCTTTGCCAGCAACAAGACTGTGAATCTTTCCCAATGAGGAAGGTAAATAAAACAGGTTTTGCTTTTATTTGACAACCTTAGAGTCAATTCCTCAACAATTATTTACATGGGTTTAAAGGAAATTTACATATTTTATCCTTAATTGCCCACATTAACACTTTTATCAAATGCAATTAAAAAGCACCAGAGGCAAGTGGGAAATTGCTAGAATCATATTGGAAGCATCAGGTTCAGTTAAAGCATCTGATCATTTTATACAAGTGATAATCATTCAGATTGAAAGGTGAATGCGACACCATTGTTAACAACCAAGTATCCGGACTGAAGATAGTCGAGGGATGGTGGAAAAAGATTTAAGAATAATGCAGTGACGAGACTGGAGAAAAAGACTTTTGCAAGATAAAAAGGGAAAATACGAAAGATTAATTCTGAAAATTATATCTGTACAAGGTGGAAGCCAGAAACCAGAAATGATTCAAGGTTCAATTTATTGTCATTGTAATAGAACAGTCCTACATGAAATTCCCTTTTGTCTGCTGCAAGGAAGACAGATTCGCCACCAGCAGAAATTACCTAGGCACCTCCTGCATTTCTTACAGTCAGAGAAAGAGAAGCAAGAGAGTCCCCCCAGAGTCACCAAGTGTCTGTCAATTCACCTCCAGCACTTCCGCAGTCCAAACCATTTGCAACCCAAGCTCCGCAGCCGAACCTTTCACTCTTCGGCACCCTCAGCATCTCCTCACATCCGGGTTCCAATACCTGGTACCCCTCCGGCCAGGTTGAGCCAGACTCCAGCAGTCGCACTCTTCCATCTCCGTGGTCACAGTCCCATGGGTCATATCTTCTTCCTCTGCTTCTACTTCTCAGACTGGGGTTGTTCTTCCCATTTTCTGGTGCCCTGCTGCAATCCCTCTGCTTTCCCCAAAGTCTCTAGGTCACAGCTGGTGCTGATTAACAGGCACCGCCATCTTGTGCGCAGACGCCAAGGTCAAGGGATCTCAAATAAAAACCACAATTGGGTAGCACGGGCTTGTGGAATGAAGGGGCCGGTTACTGTGCTGATTGTCTAAATTAAAACATTTTAATAAGCTGATGGAAGATGCTGTTTGCCAGAAGGATTAAAATAAATACTAAGGGACTGACCATTTTAGAACAAGAATTACATAAATAAGAACAGTGTTCCATTTGAGAATATGGTTGCCTGTGCAACTGATGGTGCCACTTCAATGGTTGGATGATACAAACTGTTCATCACACACCTGAAAAAATGTTATACCTTCAGCCTTTACTGTTCATTGCTTCAGTCATAGGGAGCACTTGTTGGTTTCAAAACATAGGAGGATACTTCAATGTTTTGCATGCAATTGTCAAAGACTGTAAACTTTATAAAATCACATCTCATTCAAGACAGACTATTCTGAAGAAAATGATGAACGTTTCCAAACACTGATGACTGTTCAAAGGAAATGGTCTTCATTATTTAGTTGCACTCTGGGACACTATTGTTTCCTTTTGTCATATAACAAGCATGGAGAAAAATTCGTTGCTACAAAGGTGAACATATTTTATCTGGCAGATATCTTTGACAAACTTAATTTATTGAGCAAGACCTTACAGGGTATACAAAATAACCTCATTTATAATAATGAGGGAACCATTGTTTCTTTCCTTAAAAAGCTTTAACCTATTGGAACAATATCAGACATTGGGAATTTCTACAATTTCCAAATCTGAACACAAACACAGATGAACCGAATGATAATGACATTACTGTTTATGTGAAACGCCTGAAGCAAAAACACATCTGTGGGAAAGATTTATTGACCTGTTAAAACTCAATATCCATATTAGACATTAGATCCATCTGAGGAACAACCCACCAATGTTGACACAGATATTCAAGAGAGGTGGATTGACCTTTAGAGTTATAAAACCGCATGCGGCAAATTCAATCAATTTTTTTAAAATTGCTTTTAGCCAAATCATTCTTGCCCTATGGGAAAAGGGCAAAATATTTTTCATTGCCTTTCCCTCAACATACTTAGTTGAATGTGGATTCAGCAATGTGGTTTCCTTGACAAAGTCCAGGAAGAGACTGAAGATCACAAGAGGTGACCTTCGGCTATCACAACCTAATTTGAAGCCCAACATCAAAAAAATTTGCCCAAAGGAGCATCAAGCATCTCACTAAAATTTTAATTTGATAAGAATTATTTTTTTTTTTAAAGTTCTTTTTATTAAGTTTTCATGCTTTAAGTTCCCTAATGACTCATTCTTCTCATATCATTGCACTCCAAGGATCTTTAGTAAAAAGAATGATTTCCTATTTGTCTGTTTGTTCTGGAGTCACAAGTCCCAGTTGTTATGCTCAGAGTAAAAGCCTGGTTTTCTTTTCACCTCACGCAAAACAATAAATGGAAAAATAAACAGCAAAAGGAAGATGTAGAGGATAAATACATTGGACACATCAAAGGATGGTCCAATTTTAAGAAGCGAAGAGCATCAAATTCACACGAATGGATCAAGTGGTCAGTTTTGGCTCGATTAGGATCACTCAGCTCAAGCATTCATTACAGCTGAAACCCATAATCAAGAATGCCAAAGCTGAAATGGTGTCAAACACCCTTGACGTCAAGGCAAGTATGACATCAAGTATCATTATTAAAATAATTTAAATCAGGAGAAAAACATTTGACTAGTTACACTCACACCAAAGACACAATGGAATATTGTTGGAGTTCAACTATCATAGACCAGGACATCACTGTAAGAGGTGAACAGGGCTACTTGACTCAGTGATTTTCACTTCCTTCACCAATAACCAGTAAATCATAGGATGAGATAGAAACGTTGACTGATGCTTGCACACTGCTCGACTTTTTCCACTGCTTCTCCAGTAACAACAGTCATACATCAGAAGTCAAAGGAAATATTCAATTTTGAATTGAGCAAATGGAAAGTAGCATTCATGTCAGACAAGTACTAAGCAACAAGCATTTTCAAAGAGAAGCAACAACCATTCACAATTGACGTTTGCATTATAAATCCTTAAATCCACCTCGAAACACAAAAACTTACTTGAGATAATGACAAACACCAGCTGCAAACACCCCCCCCCCCCACCCCACCATCACAAAATTCTAATACTCTGTCCTTGTCAATGGAAATTTCTAAACTATATTGTCGTTCTTTGAAAGTAGTTACGTGTTTTTTCCTAACACTCAAAAATAGAAATTTAGAATTTTCTTCTTCAAAGAGCAACCGATCCAAATTTTGTTAATTAGTAACTCCGATTTTTTTTAAAAGAAAACAAAGATATTATAATTGGATATCTGTAATTCAGTCACAGATCACCATAATCTCATTGAATGATGAAAAGGGCTCATTATATAGAAGCAAATTTCAATTTTCTACTGTGGTGTGAAGAATTGCTGCCCAACTTTACACTCCAAAGATCTGTTCTAATGTTAGGATTTATGCTCCTGCTTCAGCGCATCAACTTGTACAATCATTTGTATTCATTCTCACATACCTTTAAAATATTTGATCAAATCTTCCCACTTGACAAATTTCAGGGAATATAAACTTGGTTGGTATAATTCCTTATTTAAAATATACCTTGAACTCCATCCAAAAACTGCTTATTGTTACAAAAATGTGATGCCTAAAACTGTTCAAGAATTTTAAAAAAACATTGGAAATATTAAACAAGTATTGCAAAACCCTTGGAAATATCAGTGGTGACAGATTTACTGTTTCAGGTTTAAAGACCCTTCATCAGAATGTGGCTTAATTCTTTGAACAGCTTCAAAGCAACTTCAAATGTCTTGTATTTCCATCCTCAAGAAACAACGACCTGTAGCATGCACACTGCATGATGTGTAGACTAAAACCCACACATACACACAATTAAGTCAAGGTCAAAGAACGACTTATTGTATTGTCAGTTTTATTTATATTCACTCCCTGCTTCTGATGATGAGTGATTTCATTGCAGTGCCAGCCTCTGACTGGCCAGCATTCCAGCTGTGCGGGAAATCACCAAGGACGATGGCCGTTGGTCTCTGCAGGGCCCTTGCAATTACTGCATTAGCAGACAATTTTGTGAGCTGGTCAGGACTCAGTTTGCGGGCCGCTACATGACCCCACCACCCCACCCCCCGAACCAGCGATCAGAGTGCTCGCTGCCACTTTAAGCGGCCAACCTCTACGTCATGGGGGCTGTGTCTCAACTGGCTGGCTCATGTCTATATGGTCCTGAAATGTCCAATACACACGTTACTCATTATGCATGATGACTTTATACGGCCCCTCATATTGGAGAGGAGCCCATTGTGCGCCACTTCGCACAAAAACATATTCGCAAGTGTACAAGTCCTCGGGGATGAAAGATTTGGGCTGGCCATGCAGCGGGAGGATGTGGAAGGGCTAGGTATCCAGTTTTTCCCTCAGCTGTTTTTCCCTCAGCTGTTTCAGTCCAACCAGCCTCCAAGAACTCCCCCAGGATTATCAAGGGTGTGTCGTAGACCATTTCTGCTGCAGAGACATTGAAGCCCTATTTCGGCAAGGTGTGCATCCCCAGAAGGACCCAAGGAAGTTCATCTGCCCAGTTGGGGCCCTTGAGCCGGGCCATCAGGGCTGATTTTAAGTGTCTATGTAATTGCTCTACCAACTCATTGGCCTGCAGATGATATTCCATGGCATGGTGGAGTTGAGTTCCAGCAGTTTGGCTAGTGCTGCCCAGAGCCCTGAGGTAAAAAAACTACACTCCCGTCAGAGGCAAGATGTTCCGGGACTCTGAACCTGGACATCCAGATGTTGATTAGTGGCCCTAGGTCAGGTCTCCATGGTCGTGTCAGATATAGGGACTGCCTCTGACCACCTCGTGGAGTGTTCAACCATAGTGAGGAGGTATTTCACCCCATGGGAAACCGGTGTCAATGTCAATGTGGATGTGGCTGAATCTACACCACACTGGCTGGGGAGTTGCATTAGTGTGAGTTTGCACCTTGAATGCCTGGCAGAGCTTGGCCCATTGACTGACCTGTTTGCATTGTCCATGCCAGATGAACCTGGTGGCCACCATCTTTACTGTAGTTCTGACGGCCGGATGCACCAGATATGGGGCACGGAGCATCTGTCCAGTGTGGTGGCCTCATTGAGACCTCCACCCTCCTGCTGCAAAGTGGGGGGAGTGGGGGTGGTGGCCCAGGGACTGTCCAACTGCTGCAGTACCCCCAACTCCTCCATTTTCTTAAATCCCTCTTTGGTGAGGGCAAGTTTTTCGGTGGGGGAAGGTGGTGCACCCTGGCATAGAGCGGGGACCCCCCCCCCTGCAGTGAGGATGTGGTGCCTTATCCCATGTTTCAGTTCTGTGGAGGAGAATTTTGGCGCCACAATTGCAGGGAACTCCACCAGAATGGGTGTGTATGTGTCATCGGACAGCATGACAGAGTCAAGGTGGAGGCCAGTAGTTTGGCTTCCCTCCCAGGGGAATGGTCTGAAAAGTTCTGGCGTGCATCAAACACCGCCCTTTTAAATCTACAAGCAGGCAGTAGGCGCACAGGAAATCTGCTCCCAGGAATAGTTGTGCCACTGCTATGATAATGGAAGTCCATTTAAATTGGTGGCCAACAAATCATAGGGGCATGGTGCGGGTGCCACAGTTCTTATAGAGGTTCTGTTCACTGCCCTCAGTGCTGGGCCTGGCTTAGCATTCTGGGAGTTGTAGGCCTTGATTTGGTGGGGGAGGGGGGGAAGGGGGTGGATGACAATTATTTCAACACCAGGATCCACGAGGAACCACACATGGAGGGGGCTGTCACATTGGCCAACTGCTGCAGCCATTAATGATGGTCTGCCATGTTGATTCCCAGAAATGCACAGGGTGGGCAACCTCGATGGGCCTCCGCACTCCATTGTTGATGATAACACCAATATGGCTGGGTGGGGGGTGTCTCACTTGCCTCTCCGTCTGCTGTGGCTTTGTTGCCAGCTGGGGTGGGGGGTTGGTGATCTGTTCCACCAAGGCACCATTTTCTTTCTTCGCTCTCCAGAGCACGTCCACCTGGCCTGCAACTTTCCTCGGGTTGCTGAAGTCCTTGTTGGCGAGCAAGAGTTGGATATCCTTGGGCAGCAGCTCCAGGAAAATCTGCTTGATGAGCAGGCAAGGCCTTTGCCCCTCGGCGAGATCAAGTATCTCGCTCATGAGGGCAGATGGGATTCTGTCCCCCAAACCATCCATGTGCAGAAAATGGGCGGTGCACTCATGCTGTGATAGCCCAAAAGTGGGGGTTAGAAGCTTTTTGAGGGCATTGTATTTGCCTTGCTCTGGAGGCTGAAGTAGGAAATCAACAACCCTTGCTGCAGTATCCTGGTCAAGCCAGCTCACTACATAGTAGTAGCAGCAGATGTCGTCGTCAGCGATCTGTCAAAGGTGGAACCACACAGAATGTTGGCAGCTTTAGTAAGATCACATGGAGAGGTGTTTGGTCCATCATCTTCAGGTCCAACTGCCATTTGCACCTGTCAGGATTCCACCAATGTAGCATGCGTGCTACGCGAAGTGTGGAGCAAAAACGACATACACATAGTTGAGTTGAGATCAAAGAATGACTTATTGTACTACCAGCTCTGTTTATATTCACTCCCTACCTCTGATGACAGGAGAGAAGTCATCACAGGGCCAGCCTCTGACTGACTGGCATTCCCACCGTTGCCCACTGTGCAAGAGGTCACGAGGGACAACAGCCATTGGTCCCTGGTGGGTCCTCGTGATCACATTTGCCAGCCATTTTGTAAGCTGTGTCGCGACTCAGTTCGCGGGTTGCTACAGACCAATATTTCATTAGCATTTTTGTTTGCTTGCTATAAACCATCCACATTATTTTCATGGTCTTCTAATATGCATGGATCCCAAGTTTCTTTGGACTTCAAATGCCTATGAATTTTCACCATTTAGAATTACTGAGTTCTATCCTTTTCAGTTCTAAAATGGTTATCTTTGCTTTCAATTAAACCCATTTACCATAGCCTTCCCCATTCATCAGTCAAAGAGCCAAGAAAAAAAAATCCTATGTGGCTGTCACTTTTCAAATAGTGAAGACCTTTCAATATACACTCAATAATAGCATAGCAGCCCACCGGCTCAGGAGATTCTGAGTGATGTATGATGTCACAATGCGACGTCAAAAGTTGCGTGTGACTGTTTGAGTAACAACTTTTACTGAACTTTGACTTGACTACATCTGATCATTTTCTCATTCTTCATTTTGCACTGAGACACAGTTGGATTTAGTACTGCGTCACTCCCAAAGGCCCAGGCTCCACGAGTACCGGCGACAAAGGTGCACGTTCCTCCGGACAAGCACGACTCCGTGACAACCACCTGGTGTTTTTACCATCAACACTGGGTTCTGGATCTCTCCACTGCCAACCCCCTTGCACTTTTCTGGGAAAATGCCAAGGCCAGTCGTCACTAATGGCTACGGCCACCATAACAGCCTCCTTTATGTCTGGGATGAACACTCTCAGCACAAATTTCTAGTCAGCATGGGTATGAAGGTTAAGGTCCTTCCTCCTTCTGGTTTTGACACCTGAACCATGAGCGTGGGTCCAGCACTCACTGCAGTGAATAACAGTTTGATATGTACATATGGCACATGGATTCATCAACAGATTCAGATGCCAGAACTTTGACTTCTGCCTGAATTTCTCGGTTTGGCTGACCCACACATGTCACCTCTGACAGAGGCCCACAGATTACCTCTGCACTCTAGGTCGTTTTGTCGAGACAGCTGGGAATGCAGCTCTACCACATGATAGCCTACCACCCACAGTCAAATAGCCTGACGAGCGGTTCCATAGGCACATGAAGGCTGTACTGATGGCCCGCCTCCAGGAACCTGATTGGGCAGACGAGCTGCCCTCGATTCTCCTGGGAATAAGAACGGTGCCCAAGGAGGATCTCAACTCCTCAATCGGCAGAGTTAGTTTATGAAGCCCCACTCATTGTACCTGGGGAGTTTGTGCTTGCAGCACACATACTGGAGGGGTCACCAACTGAAGTCTTAGGCAGACTGCCTGAGCTGCTTAGAAAATTGGTGCCAGTTCCCACATCAAGGCAATGGAACAACAACAACCTTCATCTCAAAGGAACTCCGGGACTGTGAGTTTGTGTTTGTGCCTTTAGAGTGCTATGAAACAATTGTACAACTTGTATACTGGACATTCCGGGGCATCCAAAGACATTTATGATTGACTGACTAAAGCCCACTCATCTCGACCTTGATTGGCCCTTGTCATGACCTCTGATGCGAAGGCACAAATGACCACCCAAGAGCGGTGGACAGTAATGGAACTAGAGGTTTAGTCTCCTATTGCTGGTTCTTTGGTGGGGGGGGGGGAGGTGGGTAGCAGCTCAGGAGGTTCTGAGTGATGTCATAATGGGATGAAGTCATTTGAAATGTGTGGGATTTTCAAAAGCTACATGCAACTGAGTAAACAACTTTTAATGAACCAACTCAACTACATCTGATCATTTTCTCGTTCTTCATTTTGCACTGCGACACAGTTGCTACATTAAATTAGATTTTTAATTTAGAAATACAAAACAGTATCAGGCCCTTTTGGCAAGCTTGATAATCATCAGTTTTTGCATCACTCCTGGACAGGACAGAGAGGTTTAAATAGATTTATTGAAATTTTGTTCAATTTGCAACAAATTCTGCAGGGACAGAACAACCTGTGGTATCCACAGGTTATACCTTGTGCTTCATAGCAGATAATCAAAAAATATACAAATCAAATGACAAAGCTTGTGCTAGAAGAGGGATTTCAAAGAGAATTTGCTGAAAGAGAAGTGGAAGCAAATTTACAGTACAAGAGACAAGGCTACTGAAGACATACCCTCAAATAGTGGAGATCTCGGAATACACAGGTCTAGTTTTTTTGCTTTTTTAAAAAAAAAAAATTTTTGTTCATCTTCCTTTCATCTCGAATTTCATGTCATCCATCAAAAGTTAATCTGGCACAGCTTTCCCCATTTCCTACCACCTTTTGAAGTCAAAATAGTTTACTCAGTTAGCTAATAAAAGTAGAAACTAACACATTTTCTTATCTCAATCAAGCCAATTCTTCTACTGCTTCCATGAGGTTACCTATTCTGCCATTTAACCTCATTCCATGTCCTCTAATTTTGCAAATTATTAAAGATCTGATCATGGACAGGATGTTATACAAGAAGCCTGACAGCCAACGTTGTAAAGTAGTGGACAATACAGCTGCTTCAGACTGATCATGGCCAACCTGATCCTGGCTTCTCTCCTTTCTACATTTACCCCATCCCATAACCTTCAACTCTATTACCACTCAAAAAAATATCTGCTCAGTCTACACAGCTCTCAGGGATTGAGAATTCTTTGCATCCCCATCTTCAATAGTTTATTTGTCACATTACATAGTAGCATCCCCCATTAACTGGCACCTATGGAGATTGGTAATATGTTGGAGAAGTGAATGTGCCAGTTACTTGAGATTGAGTGTTGCATGAATTGGCAAACTGACCACAAAGGGACGCCAATCTTAAACTTTTGTATTTTTTTACCTATTTATTTTCTGCGATTTTTTTGCTGTTTGCTTGAGGCTCCCAGTTGCTTAAATTCTGGATAACGGGGATTTTACTGTCCCTGATACAGTGAGAAGGGGTCTTCCACAAGCAGACTAATGGGTCAACTCTAGTATTTGTACAGCCATATAAAGAAGGATGCTACATGCTGAAATCTTCTCTTTACACCCTGAATGGTGCTAGATTCCTCAATAAGAGGAAACATTCTCATCAAGGCTTATACGAGTCATAGATTTTGTTAAGATTTCCATTTTCAAATGGTCCTCAATGCAATACTCCCAATTTAAATAAGGTATCTAAAACTGTAAGCAATACCCAGGATATAGTCCCACCAACATTCTGTACAGTAGCAACAAGTTTTCCCCATGTTTATACTCCCAACGCTCTTGGCATTTTAATAACATTGTACATATAAACTAATTCTGGAATGCATACAGGAGATCTAGATTGTTCTATATAGTGGGTTTTCTACAATCTTTTGTTTCTTTCAATGTAAATGGACCACATTCCCATGACTTTAATGTGGTCAGCTAGGACCAAGCATCCAGATGAGAATGGAATGGTAGAATAGAAAAAAATCTTTGGCCTGGTGGGGGGAGGGGTTGAGAGTCGGGACTCCAAAGATTTTATTTTGAAAACACTTGATTTCATGTGCCAAAATTAGCATTATAAATCAGATGTTTCTTAAAAATTGATATTATAACTTTCAAACAACTGGCTTAATAGAAATATGAACTTATTTCCACATTCCCAAGTTACTGGAGTACATTTCCTATTTCTGAAATGTACTCTCTCTTGCCCCTCAACCTCCATGCCAAAATGCAACCAAGCAAAACTAAACCCAGTTTCACAATCTTCACAAAATTCTTCAGGCAACCAAGACTGAATAGGTTTCAAACACTTTAATTCATGACCAATCCAAAAGATATTTGGGTTAACAATTAAAAGAAACTAATTTGTATATTTAACGCTCACAGCAAAGCCTCATCAGTCATAATGTGACGGCATTCATGACTCGTATTTTAGGTATTACAGGTAAACTCTACTTTATGAATACTGGTTTTATGAAAATTCACATACGAAGAAATTATAATTTTTTTTTGCTTTTATAAAAACTGCCTCCAAAAGTAGTCATTGGGTCTTCATTTTATGAATTTTCGGTTTAAGAGCGGCTTCTCAGGAATGCTCCACCTTCATAAAGCGGGGTATACCTGTACTCAAAAAAAATAAACAATACGAGAATTTGATTTAAGATCTGAACTACTTGGTCTGGCAAATTGCCTTTCTTGTTAATGATGAATGCATCCCTTCAATGAAAGTAAAATCAAATCGCTGGGCAGGCCAATACATTAAAATGTTTCAGAGAGTACACCAGAACAACTAGGAGCATAAATATTGTTTAACAGCCCTCCTCCTCTCTCATTAATCAACAGATACTGGTGAAATACTAATTTATGCAGAAAATGCAATCAAGTATTGCACTGAAAGAAAACTGGCATGAAGACACAGCATGCAACACATGTAACATGATGAAAATTTCACATGACAACATGAAGCATTTTATGTGTGGAGGTGGGAAGAGTACATAATTACTCCTGTGAATTTAAAACCATAGTTCTTTTTACCAGTTAACAGAAAATAATGGCAGCTCCAATGACATGTTCCTTTGCATTTCCAATCAAAATAAAAATATCATAATATTTTGTGTTCATAGGTCATGATAGTATTTCCTTGTACCAACAATGCAAGTTTCAAAAGCACATGCCATTGAGTTAAAATTTTACAGTCAATCACTAAATCAAGGTCATTATTAGGCAGAAGCTGCTATTCTATATTTTTAGTGAACTCAAGCAACTACAGGTACTTTGCTGATATCTCCTTTAATCAGAAATGCTCACATGCCTTGTTAGCACCAGTTTATTCCAGGTAACAATGAATCATCCAAGCAAAATCAAAATGAGCAAACTATACCAAGATACAGGCAAAAACAAGAGAGCAGATATAGTACATTGCAAGATTATATAGAGATTAATTTATCTGAACAATAATTATCCAAGCAATTTGATTATCGAAAAAAAAGATAAACGTACTAATGTTTATGTAAAAATAATATTTTTTGGCTGCAATGTTGCAGGGTGCACAATAACTAGCCTATTAAGTACATTCATCCATTTCAAAAGAATTGAAGTTACTTGGCTTTAACAGAGTCTGTGGTAATACAGACTCAAGGAGGTCAAGATAAATTTTAAGCTGGCTGAAGAAGTACAAAAAGGCACTTTTGCACTCATAGCCTGGACTTTTGTAACTTTGAAGAGGAAGTTGTTCAGGGAACTCCTCCCATTAGGTGTTTAATTCATCACTATCTTTTGCCACCAGATGTGACAAGACTGTGAAGGTCTTACCTGATGTATTTCTTGTGACAGTTTTATTTTGTTAACAGCACACAAGTTCTATCACATAGCTGTTAATATGCATGTACGGCCCTCTTTTAGATGCGTCTGATAATGCAGAAATGCTGGAGGAACTCAGCCGGTCTTTTCAACATCCAAAAAAATGCAAAGATATAATGTTGATAATATATCTTTGTTTTTTTTGGACACTGAAAAGGCTGACTTAGTTCGTCCAGCATTTCTGTATTTTTACTGCAACACAGCGTCTCCAGACTTTCGTGTTTATTGTCTGATAACGCATTAAGCATGCTCTTTTATCATATTGGTTTACTTGGCTGGCTTCAGAATTCAAGAGTGATGAATGCAACAACTCATGAAGTTACAGAATGCAGGAGACGAGCTAAGGGAAGCAACTTCCTGATATACAAATCACTTTGATCTTCAGATTTGCCACTTTCATATCATTAATTTCTTCATTATTTTCTTTTGTTTCCATTAATCGAGGGATTTCTCTTGAAATGGCCATTATTTCTGATCAAAAGTCCATATAATAATCATCATTTGATCAATGTTAACAAAACATTGGGCTGCTTAATGAAATCAGACTCGTTGCACAATAATCTATCATCTGCTTCCTTGTTAGTTCTGGGACATGCTGCAGGAAATTGGACTGAACTCACAAGTTCACTACCTTCCAGGCACATGCTTGTCTGCTTTACCAAGCCTACATCGGAATTAAAATGCCCCATTCAAACAAATATACCTTCCAAGATTATTTTCTATTCTTAGATTATATGTATTCATCTATTACAAAGATGCTGCCACTTCAATGCACAAATCTCAATAGAATCTTAAACTCTTTTTTTAAAATTCTCTCAAAAAAGTATCTGACGTCAGCCCACATGTCATGATTTCATCCTTAATCACAAGCAACTCCTCGACTTTCATTCAGTTTCCACAGATTTCCCACTAGATTTACTAGCTGGGATATGCATGTGCCAATTGCAACCATTTGGCAGAAAAATCAAGGCACAATTAACACATTTGGACTGCAATTTGTACTACAGGTGCAACTACAATTTGTACTACAGGATTCCAAATACTGGCAACCTCCAAAAAGAGGCATTTTTTCAGAAGATGACATTATGCACAAGTAATGTTAATGTCCCATAATAAATTCTGTTTTCAGAGGGAGAAACCCCCCCCCCCAGTTCCCGTCACCCCCAACGGTGCCCTCGAAGGAAAGGTGATTCTTGGCCCCCAGAACACAGTGGGTGAGAAGCAGATAGCAGCTGGCTCAATGCAGGAGAAATGGACGTCTTCCTTTCCATAATCTTCCCACACACAACTGGAACCATTCTGGTGCTGGCCTGTGGTTCCACCTGTGTGGGGAATTATGGGTAAGGAAGACAGTCATTGTTCCTGCATTGAGCCGTCGCCACAATCCGGTGTGGCACACCATAAACTATGGGCTCAGCAGCACTGCAGTCCTGCTGCTGCGGCAGGAGTTAGATTTGGGGGGCAGGATGATAGACGGCACTGGTGTGCCTGACAGCCGGGCCGACAAGCTAATAGAGCGCCTGAAAGCCTTTGCAACTCGGCTCTACTCCCCTGACGACCCACTCCACCTGAAGCTCTGCCCTTGGTGTCCAGCCTTCTGTCTCACTTGCCCTTTGGCTCTGAGTAACCAACGCTGACTGCCTTTTTGCCTGAGCCCCGTGCCTCCAACCTCCACCTGACCAACGTGCTGGTCAACAGCTTCCTGTATGGCACCACCCTCCTCTCTTCCCCCAACCCCCCTACACGCTCAGCCCAGCCTAGTATAAATAGTCTGGGGAAGGGGCCAACAAACAGGTGGCCGGGGTAGGGGGTGGGGTGCAGCAAGACGGTAGAGGCTAGGAATGAGGTGTTTGCTTAAAGGGACCAAAATCAAAATGTTTCTGAAATTCAGAAGATTCTGAACAACGGTAGGTGTTCAGTCCTGACGATCCCAGATAAAAGGTGAGGCACCTATATTTGTTTCAGTTCTGCACAAAATCAAGTGAATTGTGCTGTGGATAAATGTCCAAAAGATGTACTAAGCTTAGATTTCCAAAATGTATTTAAAACAATGACTCATTAAATAGTATTGCCGAAAATAGAGGGTACAGATTGCCATAGATAATAGACTGACTGGCCAAAAAGCATAAATGAGTCTTTTCCCAAATGGAAAGATGTAATGAGTGGAGTATGAAAAGTATGCACACATCAGGATGCATATTAATCAACTACAGATCAACATTTAACTGATCAACAAACTCCAAGACCTGGGAGTTAACACTCCACTGTGTAATTGGATCATGGATTTCCTCATCTCCATACCATAATCAGTGAAGATTGGCAAGAACTTCTCCACAATCTCCATCTGTACCAGAGTACCACAGGGCTGTGTTCTTAGCCCCCTGCTCTACTCACTTTACACAGGGGAAGGTGCCAAGGGGGTGATTAGTGGGAAGGGATGACTGGACAATGGAGACATGGAGGGAGCAATCCCTATGGAAGGCAGAGAGGGTGAAGATGTTAGGTGGTGAGATCATACTGCAGGTGACTGAAATTGTGGAGGGCAATATGTTGGATGCAGAGGCTGGTGAGGTGGTAGAGGAGGAAAGAGGCAATCCTCTTCTTGAGGTGTCTTGGGGCACGTGGTCAGGAAATGGAGATGCGGGTAAGGGCTGAGATGATGTTGATAGAGGGGAATCCATGGTTTTTGAAGGAAGAAAGACATCTCTGATCACCTGGAATGGAAGGCTTCATCTTGGGAACAGATATGACAGAGATGGAGGAATTGAGAGAAAAGAATCCTTACAAGAGACTGGGTGTGAAGAAGTGTAGTCGAGGTAGTTGGTAGATTTGTAGAAAATGTCTATAGAGAGTTTGTCTTCTGAGATGAAGACAGAGAGATCAAGCAGTATCAGTGGGAGAAAAAGAACTGTCCATATTTCAGACCAGAACACTTCATCAGTCTTAATAAAAGTTTCTGACCCAAAAGGTTGACAATTCATTTTATCCTCCTGATGCTATTTAACCCACAGTTCCTTGGACAGAAAGTTTATTGAACCAGATTCCAGCATTTGCAACCTTTCTCTCTGTATCAGGTACATTGTGAAAAATAGCAAACAAAGCATTACTGGAAGAACTCAGCAGGTCAAAGAGCATCCAGGATAGAAATTATCATTTGTTTTGGGCTGGACTCTTTATCAAGACTATAGAAAGATGGAAAGATCACTGACCATTTCTAACCGTGGATGCTGTCTGACCTGCCCTATTCTATCCCCTAGCCCCATTCTTTGTTTTCTCAAGATTCCAGCATCTGCATCTTTTGTGCTTATGAAACAAACCTGAACATGAAATCAAAGAGAATGTTATCATTTATTGTGAAGCAAAATTAATATAAAAGTGAGGTTATACTTCATGGGAGATTCATGAGAATTATGGACAGTTATGATCTCCATTTACAGAAAGAGTATTTTAAGGAATATATTTTAAGGAAATACATTGGTAACAGTTCAGAGAACATTTGGTAAACTGACACCTAGGAGAGACATGTTCAGAAGAGTTGTAGAGGGCTGTACGCAAAGGACTCAGACGTGTTGAGAAGGTGGTTGTGGAGAAGGGCTTTCTTCATGCACAAGATTTTAGTATTTAAAATTCCATTAAAGAGATTATGGTCTTCCTCAAAAGAGGAAGGTAAACTGAGCCTTTCAGTACGTTTAATGCAAATGTTTAACAAGGGATAAAAATCACCATGGGTAGACAGAAACACAAAGCTAAGACAGCAATCAGATCAGTAGTAATTTCACTAAATGGTGAAGCAGGGTTGAGTGAATGAGTAGCCTACTCCTGCTATTTTGTTTGACAACATCCAGCAGGAAAAAAAAGTGGATTTTCTGAAAGTGGCCTGCATAAATTTAAACTGACTGCCAATTCAAATAAATGCAGAAGCAGATTTGATCAGGGAGTTGAGACTAAAAACGAACAAAAAAAAAGGTGTATTTCAAGTCACAAGGTTGATCATCTATGGCAATTCCTTTCAACGGGCATTACTCTCTTGCTTGTTAAAATGCCATAAACAAACTGCAAGTACACCAAAACCCGTTCATATTCTTATTGCAGCAACGGGTTTCACCACAGTTGTTCAATCCTACAATCAACTCAAATGTTTATAAATATCCTAAGTTACGTCCGAGTTTCAGTAACCGTGCAACTGAGGCCCGATCAATGCCGGGGAACATTTTCAAACATGGCCAAGCACACCAATCCATTTGCACTAGAATAAAAGAACTGCACCAGGATGGGCTTCTTGCGAAACGGTACTCATTGGAAGGTGCAAGAAACAGTTCTTTGGGAAAGTATACAAAGCGTGTGGTCGGGCAGCAGCATTGCTTGCTGATCATCTTTGTGACAGGAAGTCCGAGGCGAGCTGGCACGCGCATGCGCGCTCCCACCGGCTTCGCCCGGTGGTTCCGATGCCCCTTGCCCAACCTGAGCGGAGGAGCAGTCAGGGCTGAAGGGCGGGCTGCATCTCCCTTGACTGAATATAGACAGGGCAAGCTTATGAACCACACGGAACCCTTCCCGCAACAGGGACGTCCACGGCCACAGCAGGTGTCCCCTCACTCACCGAGCAGAGTCCTCAGGTGCTTGAGGCGCGTCAACACGTCCTTCTTTGGGTCCAGAACTTTCTGTGTAGATTTCTTGACGTCTCCATGAGTCTTTCTGGAAAACATTCCGTCCGCCGAGCGGCAGAAACGACCGCTGGATTCGTGATCTGCTCCTACACCCTCCTTTCACTGCGGGATTATATGTTGGAGGCCGTTCTCAAGCGACCAAATGCATCCTCCCCTTTCCCCCCATTTCACCCCCTTCCTCTTTTATTAACGATGCCGACCGCGCTCTGCTGTCCGTCCTCTTGGGTGTAAATACGGAACTCGCCGCCATCGGGCCCGCCCCGTTGCCCCTCCTCCTGGCACCTGCGCGCTGACGTCAGACGCCCTTGCGCGTCTGTGGTGAGCCGACTCCACTCGCCGCCATCGGGCCCGCCCCGTTACCCCGCCTCCTGGCACCTGCGCGCTGACGTCAGACGCCCTTGCGCGTCTGTGGTGAGCCGACTTCACTCGCCGCCATCGGGTCCGCCCCGTTACCCCTCCTCCTGGCACCTGCGCGCTGACGTCAGACGCCCTTGCGCGTCTGTGGTGAGCCGGCTCCACTGGCCGCTATCGGGCCCGCCCTGTTGCCCCTCCTCCTGGCACCTGCGTGCTGACGTCAGACGCCCTTGCGCGTATGTGGCGAGCCGGTGTTGCAGCTTTTGGTGTATTCCAACTTGCAGCAGGTCTGGTCAAACTTTTAGAGGGTGGAGTACCGACCATGCGCATTGGAAATACTGAGGAGGGGTATCTGAAGCTTATTTTTTCATTATTATTAAATTGCTGATTGTATTAGAACTGTATGTTTCCCATCTGTTTATTAACACAGCATTTTGTCATTCTCAATGAACACAGTCTGATCTTTGCGAGCGTATGGGACGTTACCTTATTCAAGGTCTGCTCTGGCACTCTGCGACACCTTTATTCCTGTACATCTGTGACTGTAGTTGAAGTAACAACACAAAACGCTGGTGACGCTCAGCAGGTCCATTTTTACGTAGCCAAGGTAAAAATATTTAACTGACGTCTCACTATAATAGAATGTCGGCAGGCGTCTGAACAGAAGCTGGGAGGGAGGCAGATGATGAGTGGAGAAGGGAAGGAGGGACAGCAGCAGACGGGGGAGAAGGGATGGCTGGGATGATAAAGGGAAAAGGAGGGGAGAATGGCAAAGAAGGAGAGGAAAGAAAGTAAGCAAGTTCAGCTGAAAGCATAGAAGTCAATGTTAAGGCCACCTAGCTGAAAGTGCCTTAAGTGGTATGACCACTGGCCAACTGCAGGGGGTGATCTCTATTACCTACAGGAAGATCACCTAAGGGGCTGACTCCACCTGGCTGGCTGTCAATCAGCTGAGCTGAATATAAACCTGAGCTGGCCCCTCCTGAGCCAAGGCTTGAGCTGGTGTTCAGACTTTTACTGTTCAACAGTGTTTTCTGAGTTTAGTGGTTGCTTGCTGCTACTTCAGTGCACCACAAATTTATTCCAGTAAAACGTTAGAGACCATTGTGACAGAGTATATAGAAATGTTTTGGGGACATAAATTGGGAAAGGATTGTTTGAGTAGATCACATGCAAACACTTTAAAATAGATTTTATTTGAAATGCTGGAGACATAGTGGCTTCTCACCTTTTGCAAGATCTTTGAAAAGTGCTTAAAAGATGTAATTAATGGATTATTGTTTATCAAGGCAACAGATGAAAGAGTAGGCTGGAGCTGCTATTGTCTGCAGCTGAGTTTTGCTGTTGTAAGAGGGTCATGTGGTTTTTCAAGCAGAGAGAGTCAAACAGGCTTTCTCTCAGTCTGTCTGTGTGTGTGTGTGTGTGAGAGAGAGAGAGCAGAAACTCTGACAGTGCCACCCAGTGTTGCTGGAACTGAAACAGGACAAGCTGGCAAGCTTTTGAAAGACAGCCTGGTTGAAGCCCTTGTGGCTCATGCAAGAGGAGAGGACTGGCTGCCTAATGCTTCACTTGGAATAAGGGAAACAATAAGGAACTCTGTGGTGACTTGAAAGAAAGAGGTTATCATCTGGAGAACCCTGACGGGCAAGTTTCGTCAGCCAGACACTGAAGTGACTGATAGAAGTACATAAGTTGTGGATGTCCTGGAACAACGCATCTCTCTCCGAAAACCAATAAAAAGCTTCCTGAGTGGTAACCATTTACCTTTTGAGCACCAAAGCCTGGTGAACTTTATAAATGTTAAATTCTGTGCACAGTATAAGAATTGCCTGCAACCAGTGAAATTGGAGGAATGATAAGTGAGATTGGACTGTGAACCAAAGAACTTTTCTGAACTTGCGCGCGCGCACACACACACACACACACACACACACACACACACACACACATGCTTAGAATTAGAAGAAGTTTAAGTTAGATTAAGTAAGTTAATAGTGATAAGTTAAAGTGTAATTCTGTTTTCATGTTTAAAGATAATTAAAAGCAATTTTTGTTTAAGTAACCATTTGTCTTTGTGAATATCTATTGCTGCTGGGTTTTGGGGTCCTCTGGGCTCGTAACACCATTCAGAAGTTTCAGACGATCGGGAGCCCCAACACCCAGATGCCCAAGCACGCTTCGAGATCTGCATGCAATTATGACGATCTTCCTAACACAGGCTGAAGTGATCAACGCCAACCAGAAACAGCTGTAGGTGCTCCACTCCAAGCTGGGCCCACATGTTTTCCAAGCCATCAAGGACTGCGAGCCTGTGATGGAGAGCATGTACAAGCCCTGGACAAACGTGCTCTATGCCTGGTACCAGCTCAGCATCAGGGTCCAGCAACCAGGTGAGATGATAGATGCCTATCTGGGGGCCCTGCATAGCCTAGCCCACCCATGCCGAACTGAGACTGGGGTGACCGAAGGGGAAGTGGAGCAACTGATCTGGGATGTCTGTATGTGAGGGCTGCACTCGAGGAGTGCCCGACAGAAGATGCTGGAGGAAAATATTGCCTCATTGGAGGTAGTCCATTCCCTGGAGACTGCAGCTCATCATGAAGAGGTCTTTGATGCCTGACTCCCTAAGCGTCCAGCCTGGCAGATGCAAACGATCGATGTCACCAAAGGGCCCTACTTGGATGAGTTGATCGCAGCCGCTGGTGCAGCTTGCCCCTGTAAGTATTCCAGGTCCCAGTGTGGGTCATCAGGCAATCCCGCAAAGGCTGCCCAGTGAGGAACTCACATCTCTTCCGATGCGGGAAGAAAGGGGGTATCAAACAGAGGATGGTTATCGATCATAGCCACACCATAAACCGGTACACCCAACTGAATGCCTACCCCCTACCCCAAATAGCTGACGTGATCAATGAGACAGCCTGCTATAAGGTCTTCTTGACAATAAGGTTGGTCTACCACCAGCTCCCTATCCATGCCCGGTATAAACCATATACTGCTTTTGAGGCAGACAGGCACCTCTACCAGTTCTACTGGGTCCCGTTTGGGTCACTAACGGGGTCTCTGTCTTTCAGCAGAAGATGGACCGTATGGTAAACTGGCACAGCCTAAGTGAATTTCTTGTACTTGGATAATGTCACTATCTTCGGCCACAATCAGCAGGACCACATTGACAACCTGGAGAGATTTCTCCGGATGGCAGAGGAGCTGTACCTCACTTACAACAAAGAGAAGTGCATGTTCAGCACCACCTGTCTCGCCATCCTAAGGTACATCATGGAACATGGTGTCATTGGTTCCGACCCAGAGCGCATGCATCCACTAATGGAACTGCCCCTCCTCCACATGCTCAAGGACCTCCGCGGGTGCCTTGGACTATTCTCCTATTCCTCCCAGTGGGTCTCCTGTTTTTCGGACAAGGTCGGCCCACTGGCCCAATACATCACCTTTCTCCTCCCCCCGCGAGGCACAAGCAGCTTTCACTCACATCAGGCAGGACATTGCCGAGGCCACGATGCATGCCATAGATGAGGACACCCGATTCCAGGTGGAGTGCAATGCCTCTGGTGTTGCCCTCGCGGCCACCCTCAATGAAGGGGGCCAACCCATGGCCTTCTTCTCCAGGACCCTCCACATTTCCAAGCTCGGGTACTCGACCATTGAAAAGGAGGCCCACGTGATCATGGAAGCATCCTCCTCTGGTGCCACTACCTGGCAGGCAGGAGGTTCACCCTCCTTACTGACCAATGCGCAATGGCTTTCAAGTTCAGCACCAGCCATAAGGGCAAGATCAAGCATGATAAGATCTTGTGCTGGAGAGAGGAGCTGGCAATGTTCAGCTACGACATCCAGTACAGACCAGGGAAGTTTAATGACTTCCCTGAAACCCTATCCTAGGCCTGCGCCATTGTGCAGTCTGACCAACTGCAGGCTCTACATGACACCCTTTGTCACCCAGGCTTCACGCACCTGTACCATTTCATCAAGTCCTGGAACCTCCCCTTCACCGTCCAAGAAGTTCAGATCATGACCGAGTCATGCAGGGTCTGTGTGAAATGCAAACCACACTTCCACCCGCCACAGCCCCACGTTATCAAGGCCTCTCACCCCTTCAAATGGCTTAGCATGGACTTTGAAGGCCCCCTGCCTTCCACGACAAGAATGTCTACTTAATTGTGGTCGTAGACGAATACTCCCATTTTCCCTTCACCATCCCTTCCCCGACACCTCTACAGCCACCGTTATCAGAGCACTGACGCAGATCTTCACAATGTTCAGATACCCGGCATTATTCCACAGTGATCGAGGGTCCAGCTTCATGAGTGAGGAGCTACGCCAGTACCTAGTAGCGCGAGGCATTGCGACTAGTTACACGACTAGCTACAACCTGAGGGGCAATAGGCAGGTGGAGCACGAAACAGGGTGATCTGGAAGGCAGTTCTGATGCTGAGATCCAAAGGCTGGTCTGCTGACTAACAAGAGGCCCTCCCTGAGGCACTCCATGCCATTAGGTCGCTCTTGTGCACAGCTACTAATCAGACCCCTCATGAGCGCCTTTTCTCGTTCACTAGGAAATTGGCGACTGGGGTCTCCCTCCCAACTTGGCTCACATCTCTGGGACCGGTGCTCCTCCGCAAACACGTGTGGGCCCACAAGTCTGACCCACTGTTCAAACAGGTGCTCCTCCACGTCAACCAGAAGTACATCTATGTAAGGTACCCCAATGGTCGTGAGGACACCATCTCAACCAGGATCTGGGCCAGCAGGAACCTCACCACCCCCCCCCGCCCCCCAGCATCATGTCTACCTGGTCCAACCTTGGTACCCTTGGTTCACCTAGGATTTGGGGGCTGACCTCCTTCGCCCCTCCAGAGGGCCCCACTCCTAGTAGACCAGACTGACCCAGCCACCTGCCCACAGACAGACATACAGATAGACACCACTCTCCTCACACCGACACCCGCAACGGCTACACCTAACCCAGCCAACCCTCCAGAAACCACACCCTCTCTAATCTTTGACCAGGAGCCAACTCTGCGACGGTCCCCGAGAGTCCGATGGCTGCCGAACTGCCTGAATCTGTAAATACCACCAGCACCGTTTTACACTCCACTCCCCCCCCCACCCCCGACTTCATTTTAAGAAGGGAGTGAATGTGGTGATATGACCACCAGCCTACTGCAGAGGGCAATCTCTGTACCTGCAGGAAGACCACCTAAGGGGCTGACTCTACCTGGCTGGCTGTCAATCAGCTGACCTGATTATAAACCTGAGCCAGTCACACAGGGAACCACCTTGGCATGAACTGCTGTTCAGACTTTTACTGGAATAAAGCCAGACAGAAAATAAGGAATGTATTGATGCTGCTTCCTCTACTTATACAGATGTTGAAAGTTCCATTACTTTTCAAATAACTTCTATTCCACAGCCACCTTAAATTGGTCAATTTTGACCCTTCCCTGTACTTACTCAAGGGATAGATTCATGACCAACACTCACTATGGATTCCCACGTGACCTAATCTTTCAATCATCTTATCAATTCATTCTTTCAGTTCTCCTATGACATCCATTGTAAAACACCTTCAACAGCAGTACTTCTGTTTTTCAACTGTAGTTTCCCCTACACCATAGTCGGATAGGATATCTTGCCTTTACCACTCTCATTCAGTTAGTTGACACTGCCATAACTGTGTTCTTCATTCACACATGATCCAAATCATATAATCAACCTATGTTGTTTCCTCTATACCTGACCTTTATTCCAACATAAAATTGGTTTTATTTGGTTCTGACAACTTGAAACATTAACTCTGTTCCTTTCTCCATAAATACTGATTGACCTGCTGAATATTTTTAGCATTTTGTTAGCTTTAGTTTTTCAGGAAACCTTTCTATTTCCTTTTTTCCAGTGTCCCAACAACGTTCATTTACTATCGGCTTTGAAAAATCATCTTCCTTTGTAAATTCTGATGCTCTTTCCTTATTTAATACCTCAACCATGGTCTCTGCATTGAACAGTAGATCTTATTGTTAGAGCCTTACCTTGTGTGATAGATTATGTTGTGTTTGTATTTAATATAGATATGTTTTTGGGAGATAAATTGGGGCAGGTTTTTTTAGTGTAAGTCACATACAGACACTTCAAAACAAATCTCATTTAAAATACTGGAGCTCTGCTCAAGCAAGAAAGGGGGGCCTTTGCAAAAACTTTTGGGAGTGCCCAAGAGACCACTAATGGGTTGCTGTTTTGAAAAGGAACAGATAAAAGAGATTGGAGGAGTAGTTCAGAGTCGAATGCTGTCTGGGAGTGCAGCTTGCTGTTCTAAGAGGGTCATGTCGTTTTTTCAAGCAGAGAGATTTAAACAGGTTTTTCAGTCTGTGGGGGTGTGTGTGTGAGAGAGAGAGAGAGATCCGTTCTAGAAGTTTGTGGAGAAATCCCATTTGGAAGACGGGTTGTGAGTTAGCTTGGTCAAAGCCCTTGTGGTTCATGCAAGAAGAGAGGACTGGCTGCCTAATGTTTCATTTGAAATGAGGGAAACAAAAAGGAACTCTGTGGTGTCCTGAAAGAAAGAGGTTGTCATCTGGAAAAGTCTGATGGGGCAAGTTTCTTCGGCAAGACACTGAAATGGCTAATTAAAAGGAATCAGTTGTGGGTGTCCAGTGAACAACAAGTCTCTCTGAAAACCGACAAGAACCTTCCTGAGCGGTTACCATTTACTTTTCAAACACGAAAGCCTCGTGAACTTCATAAATGTTAAATTCTGTGCCCAGTTTAAGAATTGGCTACAACCCGTGAACTTGGAGGAATGAGAAGTGAGATTGGACTGTGAATCAAAGAACTTTTCTAAACTTACATACACATTACATACACTTGTGTTTAGAATTAGAAGGGGGTTAAGTTAGGTTAGTTAAGTTAATAGTGATAAGTTAAAGTGTGATTCTGTTTTCATGTTTAAAGATAATTAAAAGCATCCTTTTTTTAAGTAACCATTTGTCTTGGTGAATATCTATTGCTGCTGGGTTTTGGGGTCCTCTGGGCTCGTAACACTTGATTTTGATTTCCATTTCAATTAGCTGCTTGTTTCCTCTTTGTCTAAGTATAACTATTTCTTTTCATCTTTTTCTTTTTTAAAAACATCCCTTTTCATAGTGCAATTACCATAACAAGATTCAGTACTCAATCTAATCCTGCAAACATTTCCCTGTAAGTAAGCCTGCTCTTGATTATGCAAACCTATTTTTAAATATTCTGGATATAGAAAGATTGCAGTTATCCAAAGCAGAGTCAATAAAAAGCATACCAGAAAATGAGCTGATGGCTCATCACTAAACTTGAATGATTATAATAATTCTTCAGAGACATTTAAAGACTATTAAATTCTGAATAAAATAACTAAGCATTCACCTAACCTTGTTTCCTAATCTACAGACCCAATTAAAATCAATTGTAAGTCAAATCCCATAGCAGATTTAACCTGGCACAGGACATGAGAAACAATTTCTTAGCATGTCATTGAGGACCTCAACAAGATTAATTCCAAGTTATGACTTGTGGAGTTCCCTAGTGAGTAAATTGATACCTCAGGCTTCAGTTTATCACTTAGTCTGGGACTGTTGCAGTTGATGACTTATGCATACAAATAATGAATCTACTGCTACCCATGCTGCTAAATATCAGATTTTCCATTTGATGCAGTCAGCAAGAATGTAAACGATTGGCTCCTTGTTCCCTCGCTATTAATGGGATTAAAAACCTCAATAAACCAAGAAGTCATCATGCATTTTCATCATAATTGGGAAATTCTTGCAGGCTAATTGACATTCAGAGTTCAATCTATTAAATCTTTATCTTGCTTGATATTATCAAATGCACCTCTTATATCAAAAGCAGTTTTTATAAAGATACATTTCTTGAAACAACAAAGAACGTTTTTAGCTTTATTTAACAATACCACCGAGTTACATGCAGAGTTTTACTTGTTTATTACCCAAGATTGAAAAGTGGGACAAGTAACAGTTAACTTAGTTTCTAACATCTGATTGCAAAGTATTTGTTTCTCATGGTCACTCATTTCCCGGTAAGTTAATTTGAAACATTTTCCTTCTTTACAATAGTTTGCAGCCATTCAAGGCTTAACACAGATATCAGTAAAATTCCTTAATTCTATGACATAAAATGCTCTCATGAACTTTATTCTTTATTTCCTTCATTGTTTGGATTTTCCCAATAAACTGTTCATTAAGTGAATTACTGCATTAATTTTACATAAGTAAAGCAGTAATCAGGGTAAACTTAACAAATTGTGTATTTATAAATTCAACAGATGTTTGCAAAATGCACACTAACAGAAGGGTAGAATTGGCGGTTGAAGAGAGGATAGATTGGAAACAGTGAGGTCAAGTATGGACTTAGCTCTTTCATTCCAATTTTTATCCATTAAGCACCTGCAATGTGGGAATGCTAAGCCCAATCATACTCTAAATGAAACTGACCTTAAACATGGTGGTGTTGGACAATACATAGGATCAAGCAGCCTATTAATTTATTGATGTAACTGTTTAGATCCAGTTAGTGGAAAGGATTTTGCTTGCCCCTTCAAGTGTGCAAATAATTCTAATTGCAACCAATTACCATTCTTAAAAATCTTCTTGTATATTTTATTCTTGAATATAGCATCGTTTGTCCATCAATCACAACAGAAACCAGCCCTTAAGACCGACTCATCCTTGCTGACTGAGTTGGCCACCAGGGCTAGTCCTATTTATCTGCCCTTGGACAAAACCTTTCTTAACCATGTACCTGTATACATTTATTTTAAATGTTATAAGTGTGTCTATCTCTATTGCTTCTTGAAGTGGAGAGGGTAAGCACCTTCAAGTTCCTGCGAGTCCATATTTCAGAAGATCACTCCTGCAGCCATTACACTGAGGCAACCATGAAGAAGACACACCAACACTTCTGTGTTCTAAAATCTCTGATGAGATTTGTCCTACCATCAAATGCTCTATTAAACTTTTTACAGGTGCACTGGCGATAGTTAATGTAGTAATTGAATAACAGCTTAGTGTGGGAATTCAACTGCATAGTGTTACGGAGTCCAGAAAACCCCAAAAATCACAGGGTTACTTAAACAAAATGTAGTTTTTAATAATATTTGAACAAGAAAACAGAATTGAACTTTAACTTATTACTTAACCTACCTAACCTACTTAATCCCCCCTCTAATATTAAGCACAGGTGTGCGTAATGTATATTTAAGATTAGAAAAGTTATTTGGATCACAGTCCAATCTCACTGGTTATAGACAATTCTTGTTCTGTGCACAGAAGTTAGCATTAACAAAGTTCACCAGTCTTTGGTGCTTAACAGGCAAATGGTTACCACTCATGAGGGTTCTTGTTGGTTTTCAGAGAGAGATTCCTTTTCCTGGACATCCGCAACTGATTCCTTCTCAATTAGTCTTGCTGACGAAACTTGCCCCCTTCAGGGTTCCCCAGATGATCCCCTTACTTTCAGGTCACCTTTCAAACCACCAGTCTTCTCCTTTGATCAGGCAGCCTTCCAAAGTTTGCCTCTGGAACTGATTTCTGTGACTCCTTCTCTCTCTGTTTTGCACCCTCCCTCTCCGAGAGCAAAACTGTTCTGAAAGGTCACATGCTCTCCCAGGCAAGCTCCTGAATGTTGCTACTTTGTTTTTTCTCTGCAAAAAAGCATTCTGCAAAAGTCCTGCAAATGTTCTGTTTTGAAAATGTTTGTGTGCAACCTGCTCTAGCAATTCCTCCCAAGCCACCTCTAAATACTCTGTCACAGCAGGAACACAGAAGACTCCAGAAAGTAGCAAACATAATCCACTGAATGCAAGTATGTGAGGCTCTGCCTCAAGAAGGCAGGAAATGTCAGAAAGGACCCCCATCACCCTTGTTACAAACTTTTCTCACTGCTACCTGAAGCCAGAAGACCTGCAACTCCAGGTTCAAGGACCCCTACTTTCCATCAGCTATCAGGCTCTTGTTACATTAATCATGGACTGCTCTGACACCCCAAAAGGATTATTTGCACAATTGCTAATTCACTTTTTCTTTGCAGTGGACAACTGTGATTTTTATTATCTATCAATTTTTTTGCCTCTTTTTAATTGAACTACTATTATAAAAGTATCTCTTCAGCTGCAGCAAGTAATAATTTAGGTTCATATGTAGATTGTACAATGTATATGACAATAAACTCATCATTTTCCTTTTGCATTTAATTCCATATATCCATTACCCTCTATGTGGAAAAAAGTGCCCCTCAGGTCCCTTTTAAATATTTCCCCTCTCATCTTAAATCTATGCCCCGTAGTTTTAGATTCCCTACTCTTGGGGAAAAAAAAGGTACATTTTATCTTGTATTTACCCCTTATGATTTTTAAAAAATCTCTACAAGATGGTCCTTCAGCCTCCTCGCTACAGGGAATAGGGGGTGGTTGTAATGGAAGATTCTAACCTGTTTTTTTTAAACTTGCAGCTCTGGGTTCTGCAAGGCTGAGAACCTGCTTGTGTTTTAGAATCAGCAGACATAAACTAAATTCCACCAAGGGGCCAGAGATGTAGTTATCTGACGAAAGGACATCTGTGTACCAAGAACATTTAATCTTCCTGCTTGTTTTGGTCACAGACTGTCAGAGGCCAAACCTTGATGCAAAATAAACCATTGTATTCAAAGTGATAAGCTGAAAATTATGTTATTCGTTAGAAGCCTAGCATGCTAGCTTGCTTGCTTATCTTTCTTGCTGTGCTGGGAATAGGTGCTTGGGTAAGCAGTTTTTGGGTAATATAAGCCATGGTTCCGCTGCTGAAGTTTGAGACTCTCCGAGAGGTGGCAACATCTCTCAGCAAGAAGAAGAACTTCTGGAGTGCAGCCAACGTCCCAGTCAGGGGAGGTGGAGAAGTTGCTACCGGCGCCCTGACAACCAACTACAAGTGTGCAGTCGTTGCCTCGCTTCGGCAGTTGGGACCAGTCCAAGCGTTGATAAGTATAGTTGGGAAGGGCTTGCATATTGTAGTGTGAAATCAGCTTTTGAATTTGTAATAAACATTTGTATAAACTGAACTGCTCTTGGTGTGTGTGTGTCTATTTTCTTTTGGTAGCTCAAACACTGTGACCAATCTAAAACGAACAAAATGAGAGGTATAAGTTTACCCAAGACAGTGGTATGGTTAGCAGAGCGGTTAGTGCAATGCTGTTACAGTGCCTGGGACCAGGGTTAAAATCCCATGTGGTCAATAAGGAGTTTGTACATCCACCCATGCCTGTGTGGGTCTGGAGGCTCCAGTTTCTCCCACCATTTGAAACGTACTGAGGGTTGTAGGTTAATTGGGTGGCACAGGCTCACAGGTCAAAATTACCTGTTACTGTTTGGCATGTCTAAATTTAATTTTTTTTTAAATTAATTTAAATTTAGAATAATGTCCCAATCCATCCAGCCTCTCCTTGTAACTCAAGCCCTCCAATAAAAATGATCAGTTATGTAGTTGTATCTTAGTAAGAATGATAAGACTCTAATAATGAAATTATAATGATAATTGTGAGGCAACTGTGTCAAGAGAGGTCAAAGACAGTATAAAAGTGAAAGAAAGAGTGTACAATATAGCAGAAAATAGTAAGACTCTGGAGGATTGGGACACTTAAAAGCCAATTGAAGGCAACTAAGAAAGCAATAAGGAGAGAAAAGATGAAATACAAAGGTCAAATACAAAAGAGGATGAAAAGATTTTTTTGGTATCATGAGCAAATGAGAGGCAAGGATGAACAGACCACTAGAAAATAATGCTGGGGAGATAGTAATGGAGGACAAAGAAATGGTGAACAAACTCAATTAGTATTTTGTGTCTGTTTTTCACTGTGAAGGACACGAGCAGTATGTCGGAAGATGGAGTTGCTATTTCATAGGAGAAGTTGCTGGGAAAGTTTAAAAAGTCTGAAGGTGAATAATTCACCAGGACCAAGTGGACTCCATCCCAGGGTTCTTAGAGGTAATGTGGAATCATTAGTAGTGATCACTAGATATTTTTAAAAATATTTTATTTATAAATTTTTAAACCACAATAATAGTTGCAGTACATTCTATTCTAAATTATTTCAAAAGAAATTATACATATGGTAAATAACATCCCATCTCCTCCCCCCAACCCAACCTCACATCTCTCATTTCCTCCCCCCCCCAAAGGAAAAGAAAGAAAGAAAGAAAAACTGGAGAATGCCAAGAAAATAAAAAACATTTATACAATAAAGTCTATTGGAGGTAACCAAGAAGTGAGGTCTTCAAAGAATCAATCATTACATGTAAACCAATATTTTGTAAATATGGGCAATCATTAGATTCTTGAATGGTTCCAGAGGACTGGAAAATTGCAAATGTCACTCCACTTTTCAAGCAGGGAGGCAGGCAAAAGACAATAAATTATAGGCCAGTTAACATGATTTCAGTTGTTGGTATGATGTTCGAATCTATTATTAAAGATGAGGTTTTTTTGCATACTTGGAGGCACACGGTAAAATAGGAGAAAGTCAGCATGGTTGCCTTGAGGGGAAATCTTGCCTGACAAATCTGTTGGATTTTTTTCAGGGATAAACAGGAAGGACAATTAAATGAGAGCAAGTGGATGTTGTTTACTTGGATTTCCACAAGGCTTTTGACAAGTTGCTGCATATGAGGCTGCTAAGAAAGTTAAGAACCCATGATATTTGCAGTAAAGATATTGGCATGGATGGAAGATTGGCTGACTGGCAGGAGGCAAAGAGTGGGGATAAAAGGGACTTTTTTTCTGGTTGGATGTTGGTGACCAGTAGGTTCCATGGGGATTTATGCTGGTACCAGATGATTTTCAATGATTTTAGTGACGTGATTGATAGTTTTTCAGATGATACAAATATAGGAGGAGGGCAGGTAGTGTTGAGAAGTACTGATTCTGCAGAAGGACTAAGGCAGGTTTGGAGATTAGGCAAAGAAATAGCAGATGGAATACAGCGAAGAGAAGTGTATGATCATGCACTTTGGTGGAAGGAATAAAGGTGGAGACAATTTTCTAAATGGGCCACAAGTTCAAAAATTGGAGGTGTAGAGGGACTTGGGAGTCCTTAAGAAAGTTTCTCTGAAGGTTACCTTACACGTAGAGTGGTGGTAAGGAAAGCAAAGTCAATGCAAGCATTCATTTTGAGGGTAAGAATATGCAGAGATGTAATGTTGAGGCTTAATAAGGCCTCACTTAGAACATTGTGAGCAGTTTTGGGCTCCTTATCTAAGGAAGGATGTGTTGACATTAGAGATGGTCTGGAGGATGGTCAAGAGAATGAACTTGGGAATGAAAGGGTTATCATATGAGGAACATTTAATGGCTCTGGGACTGTACTCAATGGAATTTAGAGGAATGGGGGGGGGGAATCTCATTGAAACCTATCGAATGCAGTAAGGACTGGATAGAGTCGACATGGAGAGGATACTTCCTGTAGTGGGAGAGTCGAGGACTGGAGAGCGCAACCACAGAATTCAAAAATGTACGTTGTGAGCAGAGATGAGAAGGAATTTCTTTACCCAGAGAGTGGTGAATATATGGAACTCATTCCCACAGACACCAGTAGAGGCAAAGTCATTGGGTATATTTAAGACAGAAGTCTATAAGTTCTTATTAGGAAGGGAATCATGGGTTACGGGGAAAAGGCAAGGGATGCATTTGAAAAGAATAGTGAATCAACCATGATGAAATGGTGGGGTGGGCTAATTTTACTCCTATGTTGTTTTGCTTCATAATCATAGGTGAATGTAGTGTAATTATGTATTTAAGATCTTTTGAAATAAAATGTCAAGAAACTCTAATGAAGGGAACCAATATGACAAAAAGAAAGTTATGAGACGAGTCATGTACTAGTGATAAAATAAACCAAAATTTAACCTTTGGATGCATGTAAGAGTAAATTGACCTAGTGGTTCATTAGGAGTTCCATAGTTATGAAGGCCTGGGCCGATTAGATAGAAGAAGAGGTTTTGGTGAATCAGTTAATGAATGATGCACAATTCTTGTCAATCATAATTTCACAGGTATTATTTCTGATTATTACTGAAGGAACCTATGAGGGTGCAAGATTTTGTTGAAAAATATTATTCTGGACTTTTCCTAAATTCAACTGTAATGGATTATAAATATTTGGGATTTTGATACATACACACATTTTAAAACAGATCTTATTTGAAAGACTGAAAAATTCATATTCAATAACATTGCAGAAAGAATGGAGAATGCGAAGCACATTTCATCAGTAGGTGCTAATTGAACTGACGTCATAAAATGAAAGACCATTGTTTTGGAGGAGACAAACTGGCTACAAGTACCTTTCTGAAAAGTACTCACAGAAAGGTCACTCCTGGTTTTGTTTATCTAAGACAACATCTTGACCAAGAAGAAAAACTCCTTTTGTTTGCTGAAGAAGGTGAGGGTTTTGCAAGTGAGAGAGTCACATGGGCTCTCTGGCAGTTGGAAGTTGGAGAAAGAGAGAGACAAGTTACAAGCTCTCCCAGCTAGTGTGTGTATGTGTGACACTAAAGGAGCTGAACAGTTCAAGCCAGGAAGAGCTGGTTGGAAACAAAGTTCCAAAGCAGTGGATGGCTGGAAGTTCTATCTGTCTGATGTTTCTCTTGGAATAAGCGGAACAGAAAGGAACTCTGTAGTGGCTTGAAAGAAAGAGGTTACCATCTGGAAAACCCTGATGGGGCAAATTTCATCAATGAGATATTGTAGTGATTAATGGTGGTACCTCAGTTGTGGAAATCCTGGAACAACAAATCTCTCTGCAAACCCTATAAAAACCTTCTTGAGCGGTAAACATTTACCTTTCGAGCACCAAAGCCTGGAGAACTTTATACATGTTAAATTCTCTGCACAGTATAAGAGTTGCCTGCAACCAGAGAACTTGGAAGAAGGAGAAATGAGATTGAACTGTGAATCAAATAACTTTTCTTAAATTTACACACACATTAGAATTAGAAGGGAGTTAGTTAAGTATAGAGATAAGTTAAAGTTTGATTCTGTTTTCATGTTTAAAGTTGATTAAAAATAACTTTTGTTTTAAAAAACCACTTGTCTTGTTGAATGTTTATTGTTGCTGGGTTTTGAGGTCCTTTGGGCTCGTAACATAACTCCAAGTGCAAGTGCTGAAGGAAGCATAATATCTTTAAGTTGATGAATTATGTTCATGGTTGAGGTATTTAGGATTATCAAAGGGCTTGACAGGGTGAAATCAGAGCACATGTTCCCAATGATAGGAGAGACTAGGACTAGAGGGCATATTTTAAGAATACAGGGAAGGCCATTTAAGACAGAAATTAGAATTTTTTTTACTCAGAGTTGTGGGTCTGTGGAATGAATTGCCATAGAGGGTAGTGGGGGCAGATTTGCTGGATTAATTTAAGAGAGAGTTGGTTAAGGCTCTTGTGGGCAGGGGAGTTGAGGGTTATGGGGATAAGGCTGGGATTGGTTTTTAACAGAGAAAGATCAGCCATGATCCGATAAATGGTGGTGCTGGCTCGACGGGCCAATTGGCCTACTCCAGCACCTATTGTCTATTTGGTACAGACCAAATGAAAACCTGCTTTGCCATAATCAGTTCAAAAGAGAATAAAATGATTTTATCCTCAACAATTTAGATGATAATGATAATAATTATTAAAAAGTTTTTTTTTAATTTTCAAAATTGATTGCATTAATTAGACTGGGAAAACAGTGCCTTGAAACATACAATTATGTAAGACATTTTAAATGCTGGTGAAATATTTAGGAAGGTTTTATGTTGACTGGAGAGTATCCTTTGTCAAGAATTCAATGCTATCAGTAGGCCAGCATTTACTGGATTACTCAACCCTAATTGTCCTTGAGTAGGTGGTGGTGAGGCACCTTCTTGAACTGCTGCATTTTTTCTGGTGAAGATGCCTGCTCAGTATCGCTGGAGCATAGTGAAGGACGGGGTCCAGGTTTTAGACCCAAGACAAGGTAATGTATGACTTGAGAGGGGAATCTGCAGCTCAAGGTGTTCCTGAAAGCCTCGTGTATGTCCATGGTGTGAAAGGACACAAGTAGGATTTTTAAAATTTATTTAAAGCACAGTACTGTAGAAACCAATTCCAGCTATTTAAACCCACGCCACCCAATTGCACCCAAATCAACCTACAACAAAACCCCTCGCAGACACGGGAGAGCGCACAAACACATTATAGACAGTGCCAGCTCGCTGGCACTGTAATAGCATCACCCTAACTGCTATGCTAACTGTGTTGACCTACTGGTAGAGCTCAGGTGAATAATATTTAATGCATTTTGTACATGTTGAATATTACTAGTGAGTGAGGTGTCAATCAAGAGTGTTCTTTGCCATGGATGATGTGAGCTTTTGAAATGTTTTTGGAGCTGCAGAAATTCAAGCCCATGGAGAATATTTCATCATTCTCATAATGTTGTCTCATAGATTTTGGAAAGGATTTGAGGTGTTAAGAGATAGTCATTCACTGAGCCTCTCCCCTGCCCTTGGAAAATAGTTAAGTATCAAGCCCACCTCTGCACCTAATGTAGTAGAATTTCTGATCAATGGATCAATTTTAATTCTGGAGGATATCAGTGGTGAAGGAGTTGGTGATAGAATTGTGGAGATACCACGGTAATGCTATTTGTTTCATTTGTACTATCTCTTCTGACTAACCCTATGATTCCTCCCCCTTGGAATTCCCTAATAAAGGTGGTTACGCCCAAGTCCCTCCTCCAGTACAAACCCTGGAATCAGGCCAGCAACATGAGTGCATGTGCAGTCTGATGGGAATAAAAGCCTGTCATCTGGTAACTTTCAGACTTCTGAAGTTATTGATAGCATATCAGTAATGACATAGATGGCTGAGTCCTCTTGTTGGAGAAAGTGATCCTTGACACTTTTGTGTTGCGGCTATGATTTTTAAGCTCATTTATCTAGGTCTTGCTTGGATAAATGTCAGCAAAAAGTTAATGTGCACAAACAGCTTACTCAAGAAATTAAAGCAAAAAAATATGCTTCTTTACCTTACGGAAGAGCCTTATGAGTTGGGTGCAGACAATTTCACAGAAGATGCTACAGAGTCAAGTAAGTGCAGTGTGTAGAATAAAATCATTCATAATTTTAAAGAACAAAAGATTTGTTGATGTTAAGTTTTGGACCATTTCTACAGTGGATGCATTGCCTTGCCATCACAGAGGAAGACTGGTGCATATAAGACTATGAATTTAAACCATTTTAGTTTGGTGTAATTATAATATGCTTAGTGTGGAGATCTACATATGAACACCACTGCTGTCCCTCAACAACACATTCTTTTACAGATTAGTTGAAGTAGATTTGTAGAGTGCCCAGCTCACTTTGACCTTATCTATGGTCATAATCTTCATAAAAACTGGGAAGGATGCACTAAAATTTCTACGTCTGAAGAGTGTTCCAACATGTATTGTTCACTATGAATAATTGTAAGCTTAAAGAATTTTGAAATAAACATCTTATAATGTGTAATTGCTTGCTTGGCATTCTCATCACCCTTCATCTTTCTGCATAAGTTGGATGTAAGAGGAATGGAAAAGGGAAATGAGGGAGTCATCTGCAGCAACATTATCACCACCCTGAGGGCATGTAGATGAGGTTCACAGGTGCAGGAAGTTGGCAGTGGAGGAGAAGGGAATTTGGAGTGGTACAGGTTCTGGAAGATGCTAGTATGGATGGCTGCTAGTGGTGAGATGATGGAGGGCTTCTGAATGGGGCATATGCTGCAGGGTGGAGGGAGGATGCAGAAAACTAGCTAATGGTGGAAGGAGACTGGATGGTGGAGGCCCAAGGCTGGACGCAGGCAAGCACATCGATCGATACCTCCAAGTTCCTTGTGCATGTCTGGGCTTATATCTCTGGCTGAATCTCAGCGATCAGTCATGTTTGCCTGGCACTCCTGCCTGTTGGCATCACATTCCCGATTCTCCACCAGATTCAGTTGACTGCCTCTCCCTACACTCCCGTTCTCATTCCTGGTCCACTAGGTCTAGTTCACGCAAGAGCCTCTGAGTTATTTTGTGGGCTTCCTGCGCTTCTTCCTCCCTTTGGTTCCGGGATAACAAGTGCAACATGTGAGATTTAAATGCCATGTCATGTCCATGAACTCATAAACAAGTGAGGAATGATGAACAGATGAGATACAATTCTTACCAGCCTCTGGTGCAGCAGCAGATGAGGTCCCTTTTTTCTGGGCAGTTGCCGTCTGGCAGTCTGCTAGGTGCTGGCAGTGGATGTGGTGGAGGGAGGATGCAACTGGGGCAGATGATGTACAAGGGGGCATCCTGTTCAGCCCCCCTCCTCCTCCTCCTCCAGTTGCAAACTGTATTCAGGAGATTGTGCAGCACCCCCCTGACTACTAGGTTAAGGGGCTCAGCTTGCTTGCTGGTACCCAGATACTATAAGCCTAGTTGAAATGAGGCCAGTGCAATCTGCTCTTTCTACTCGACTGGAACCGCCTCCTAAGAGTCTTCAGCTTATTTATACCAGAGACTTGTCCCTATTAAACATAATTTCCCTGAACTTGGGTGCTATCCTCACATAAAACCTGCCATCTATAATGGTGTCCGTCAAATCTTGCCCTACAGCCTCCTCCAACCTCAGCACAAGTAGCTCTTGCACTTCTCTATCACCCTAGTTTGCAGACAATTTATTTTGTTTTTTCTGAATCTGATCTTTTAAAACTGCACACCAGATTTTACTCCACTCAGTTTTTATAATGCACACTCGATATTTAGACTACAATAATTTGGATTGCACTTCTAATTGAGGAGAGGAAGAGCCACGCTGAGAGCCAGCCTTACCTCCTGACTCCAGCACATTGCCTCAGTACATGGTTGAATGTGCTCATGTGTAAAATCACGTCATTTCTGTCCTGGGATGGAAGTTGTCCCTTTTCCATTGGTTTAATCAGCATGCTGGCATCAGCTGACGCCAGGGATATGAGGAGGTGTCTAGGGCATCAATCCCCGGCGTGCTGACAATTTTCTTTTTCCACTGGACCCTGTCCCAGTTAATTCCCCATTAATTCCTGGGAAAGGCTCATAATTGGACATGCATATGATCATATACTTAAAATGTTTGCACGAGAATAAATTAATATTTATTATTTATGTTTGTCTCTTTTTTAATTCAATTAATGCACTATTGTCGTTGAGTTCTGGCAATGAGGCATTCTGCCAAATGTTTTTGACAGACCGCTTGGAACCATCTGGTTGGATTCACCTTTGCTTTCTCCCACAGGGCCAGTAGGAAGTTCCATACTGTCCACTTCATTTGATGAACATGTGGACAAAGTTATTTTTCCACAGATACATTTCTACAAATGAAAAGTGAATAGAACATTATCTGGCAACAATGTCAGGTCCAGCCTTTGCAAGAGGGCTATAGGTGGAATGTCAACCTGCTTGGTATTTGCTTTGATGTGATTTTTGTTTGTTTAAGCCATGACATCTAGAAAGAAAGTGATGAATATAATTCACAAGGAATGTTATGAAAGAACATATGTTCTTTAAAGAAGGACTTGAAACTTTAAAAATGTTTTTATCAGCCTGACATCAAGGTTCCTTTAAATTTCCTTTGGATATTAGTTGGTCAGTTTTATCTGAAAAGATCTTTAATAACCAACAAACCTGATGTATTGGGGTACATCCTGAGAGCTTTCTATTGGCCGGTGAGTAGACATTGAAAGATGTCTCAGCTTGGGTGAGGAAACTGCAAATGCAATTTCACAAATAAAAGTTAAATCATTGATTAATTGTATTATTCAGAGGACTGTTTCAGCACAGAAAGGTTTGCGCAGGAGACGAGTATAGTATCTAAGAAAGGATAATTGCCTTCCTGATCTGCTTCCCCTAGACCAAGGGTAGCCAACCTTTTAATTTTTAATTTAGACATACAGCACAGTAACAGGCTATTTCGGCCCACAAATCCATGTGGCCCAATTAACCTTCACCCCCGGTATGTGCTCATGGGCCAAAGTGGCCTATTTCTGTGCTGTATATCTAAATTAAAAATTAAAAGGTTGGCCACCCCTGCTCTAGACTTAATTAGGTTTCCCATCCCTGCTTTAGGTGAAAAACCTACTGTCTCTCTTGTGTTCAGGGTTCATGATACTCAGTCACTGAAAATTTGTTGAATCCTTTAGGCTTCAGGAAAAGCAATTATGAGATGAATGTCATCCTCTAAGAACCAGCGGGATGGGAATGGGAGAGATTTTACGAGTTTGAACTTAAACCCAATCCTCACACCCTGCTCATAGTTTGCCCATTTCTGTAATGAATGGATGTGAGATTAGGGCTTGAGTTTCCAAATGAAGGGTTTGGATACTCTTGTGAGCTTGGCATACTTTGATTTATACTGATTGAGGTTCCCATTCTTTGAAAAGCTCAAATAGGAAGAAAGTGGGGAAATCTTTGAGCTACAGGTTAGGTGCCATCTGTAAATAATTTCAAGGTTAACTCCTGCATAACCAGTGGAACTCATCACCCTCCATCTCACCACATGGAACACAAAATTGCAATGAAGTAGCAATTGGCCCACTCACTCCTCTCCTTGGGTGTGAAATTGAAGTTTAATTGACACTTTATGCCTCGTACAGTGAGAAGGGTTCTTCTGTGAGAAGTTACCAGGTCAGCTCTAACACTCATACCTCAGTATAAAGCAGAACTCAATTTACAGGATACAGAGAGAGTAGAGTAGAAACATTGTACTTTATAAAAAGAGTGGATATTCAAGGAACTCGCAAGACCTTACCTTACCTTGCCTCGCCAGTGCCATTTTCCTCCTTGTACCACTGTTACATTTGATACAGTGTCAGTCCATCAAAATTAGAATTGCAGTGCAATTGACAAATGAGAAATATTACTCGGAATATATTTCTTTCGTCATGTTTCATTCATCAGGGTACAGCTCCTTGGACTCTGGAAATTCAGTATTGGGGACGCATTTTATGGATAATTCAGAGTAGAATTGCTGCTCGGAGTCAGTCAGAATGTTGTTATTTTATGGGATGAGAATGGGGATAGAATCATAGAACACTACAGCATAGAAACAGGCCCTTCAGCCCATCTAGATTGTGTTGAACTATTGTTCTGCTTAGTTCCATTGTGTCACAAAGATAGCCATCTGTAAGACTAGGTTTAACTGGACCAAGCACAACAAAAAAAAGTCTATAAAAAAGATAGAAACTAGATATTTTGTTTGGTGTTATTTGTATCCTTTCCTTTCAAAGTCCCTCAAGCATCTACAAGCAACAGCTGCTCATCTAGATTGGTGCTATAATAACTCTCAAGGTTGAACAGTGAGTTCCAAGCCACAGTCAGAAGAAAATCTCCATGGAAACAGAAGTCCAATGAAAGTAAGGGGAGAAGAAGTAAAAGGAGACAGACAGAAAAAGGATTAAGCAAGAGCAGAAGATGATATTAATTCCAAATTTTGTTTGTCCAATTGCCATTTATATTCAAACACCAAACATGAGTTTCTGTATCACTTTGACACATTTCAAAATTCAATGTTAGAAAGGCATCTTTTGCACTTAAACAAAATATTCCCAATGAAGTTTAAAGGTCAGGGAAATTGTGTAAAGATTTTGTTTTTCAAACATGCACCCATTATATTCTGAAAACAAATACATTTTGTAATAACCATATAACCATTTACGGAGCGGAAACGGGCCATGTCGGCCTTTTGAGCTAACACCGGTTCACTAGAACAAATCCACTAGCTCAAAGCTCCCGCTCTCCGCCAATAACCCTCCAACTCCCTCACCTCCATGTACAAATCCAACCTTCTAAATGACAGAAAGGACCCTGATGCAACTAGCTTAATTTGGAAGATCATTCCATTCTGCCACCACTCGCTGAGTGAAAAAGCCACCTCTAATATTTCTCCTAAAATGTTGCCCCCTTACCCTTAACTCATGGCTTCTTGTTCCAACCTTCCCTGCCCTCAGGGGAAAGAGTCTGTTTATGTCTAGTCCATCTATTCCTTTCATAATTTTAAATACCTCTATCAAGTCCCCTCTCAGTCATCTACATTCCAATGAATAAATCCTAGTCTCCTTAATCTCTCCCTGTAATCCAGATGCTGTAAGTCAGGCAACATCCTTGTAAACCTTCTCTGCACTCTCTCCACCTTATCTATATCCTTTATATAATTTGGAGACCAGAACTGAGCACAGTATCCAAACCTGGCCTCACCAATGCCTTAAATAGCTGCAGCATCACCTCCCAGCTCCTATACTCTATACTATGATTTATGAAGGCCAGCATACTATATGCCTTCTTAACCACTCTGTCTACATGGGAATCCACCTTCAGTGAACTCTGTACCATAACCCCCAGGTCCCTTTGCATGCGTTCTTCCGGTGATGTTGTTGGCTCCATGAGGGATAAGTTTCTTCATATCCTGCCTTAATTTCAGGATTCTGCATTATATTGTTAAAATATTAGTGCAAGCTTACTAACCAGCATAAATCAAAGTTCCATCTGCAGATGGTCAAACATACACCTTTGTTAAGGTTTAATGGAACAGGTACACAGGAAAAGCCTTGGTGCATGCCATTGCTTTGCCCTAGAAAGTCTCATGATGGACTCACTAAGCTCAGATTTTTAAAATATTTTTTGCTGCAACATCTTGTTACAACTTTTCCTTTGCATTTCCTTAGATTCACAGTAATACCCACAGAAATTAACCCTTGAGCCCACCGAGTGAGTACATGCCCACCTCCAAGCATCCATATCCACTCATCTTGCACTATTCCCATTTTTGTTCTCTCCAAATTTGCATTCCTGTCAACTCCTCCCAGATTTATATCTTTGGCTTGGCTTCGCGGACGAAGATTTATGGAGGGGGTAAAAAGTCCACGTCAGCCGCAGGCTCGTTTGTGGCTGACAAGTCCGATGCGGGACAGGCAGACACGGTTGCAGCGGTTGCAGGGGAAAATTGGTTGGTTGGGGTTGGGTGTTGGGTTTTTCCTCCTTTGCCTTTTGTCAGTGAGGTGGGCTCTGCGGTCTTCTTCAAAGGAGGTTGCTGCCCACCAAACTGTGAGGCGCCAAGATGCACGGTTTGAGGCGTTATCAGCCCACTGGCGGTGGTCAATGTGGCAGGCACCAAGAGATTTCTTTAGGCAGTCCTTGTACCTTTTCTTTGGTGCACCTCTGTCACGGTGGCCAGTGGAGAGCTCGCCATATAACACGATCTTGGGAAGGCGATGGTCCTCCATTCTGGAGACGTGACCCATCCAGCGCAGCTGGATCTTCAGCAGCATGGACTCAATGCTGTCGACCTCTGCCATCTCGAGTACTTCGACGTTAGGGATGAAAGCGCTCCAATGGATGTTGAGGATGGAGCGGAGACAACGCTGGTGGAAGCGTTCTAGGAGCCGTAGGTGGTGCCGGTAGAGGACCCATGATTCGGAGCCGAACAGGAGTGTGGGTATGACAACGGCTCTGTATACACTTATCTTTGTGAGGTTTTTCAGTTGGTTGTTTTTCCAGACTCTTTTGTGTAGTCTTCCAAAGGCGCTATTTGCCTTGGCGAGTCTGTTGTCTATCTCATTGTCGATCCTTGCATCTGATGAAATGGTGCAGCCGAGATAGGTAAACTGGTTGACCGTTTTGAGTTTTGTGTGCCCGATGGAGATGTGGGGGGGCTGGTAGTCATGGTGGGGAGCTGGCTGATGGAGGACCTCAGTTTTCTTCAGGCTGACTTCCAGGCCAAACATTTTGGCAGTTTCCGCAAAGCAGGACGTCAAGCGCTGAAGAGCTGGCTCTGAATGGGCAACTAAAGCGGCATCGTCTGCAAAGAGTAGTTCACGGACAAGTTTCTCTTGTGTCTTGGTGTGAGCTTGCAGGCGCCTCAGATTGAAGAGACTGCCATCCGTGCGGTACCGGATGTAAACAGCGTCTTCATTGTTGGGGTCTTTCATGGCTTGGTTCAGCATCATGCTGAAGAAGATTGAAAAGAGGGTTGGTGCGAGAACACAGCCTTGCTTCACGCCATTGTTAATGGAGAAGGGTTCAGAGAGCTCATTGCTGTATCTGACCCGACCTTGTTGGTTTACGTGCAGTTGGATAATCATGTTGAGGAACTTTGGGGGACATCCGATGCGCTCTAGTATTTGCCAAAGCCCTTTCCTGCTCACGGTGTCGAAGGCTTTGGTGAGGTCAACAAAGGTGATGTAGAGTCCTTTGTTTTGTTCTCTGCACTTTTCTTGGAGCTGTCTGAGGGCAAAGACCATGTCAGTAGTTCCTCTGTTTGTGCGAAAGCCGCACTGTGATTCTGGGAGAATATTCTCGGCGACACTATGTATTATTCTATTTAGTAGAATCCTAGCGAAGATTTTGCCTGCAATGGAGAGCAACGTGATTCCCCTGTAGTTTGAGCAGTCTGATTTCTCGCCTTTGTTTTTGTACTGACCAATTAACCCACCTTCCCTCCATCCACCTTGTCTGCAGCTCCCACAGCTAACATATTAAAGGGCATATGCTGTGGTGCACTGTTAGACAGAATCAGACACACACAAGGTAAAGACTGAACAACAGGCTTTAATCCACAAAAACTTCCACAGAGCTAGGCTGGCTATGGCTGCAGCAACTCTGTGTGAGACCTCAGGGGGCTGGTGCAGGCTTATATACTTGGGTGATTGACACCCAACTGGGTGGGGCTTGAGCCATTCAGGCCAACTGATTGGTAGCCGGCCAGGTGTTGTCCTGTCCCCTTATACTCCTGGCAGCAGGGTTGTGCGTGTGTGGCTGGTGTGGTGCCGCGTGGAGGGGTGGCCAGGGTCGACGTGTGCGGGTCGTATTAGATGGGTGGGGGGGGCGGGTTCATCTCCTAAGGTGATACATCTCCCACTGGAAGACAGAGACCCCGTCCGTGACCCCTAAAGGAACCCGGCAGAACTGGTACAGGTGCCCGTCTGCCTCAAAGGCGGTGTAGGGCTTGTCCTTCGGGTGGATAGGGATGTGGTGATACGCCAACTTCAGGTCAATCATGGAGAAAATCCGGTAGCGGGCAATCTTATTGACCATGTCGGTGATCCTTGGCAGGGGGTAGGCATCCAGCTGGGTGAACCGATTAATGGTCTAGCTGTAAACCATGACCATCCTTGGCTTACTTCCCCCTTTGACCACCAGGACTTTGGCTCTCCAAGGGCTGTTACTGGGCTCTATAATGCCTTCCGCCAGGAGTCGCCGCACCTCCGTCTTGATGAAGTCCCTGTCTGAAGCGCAATAGCTCCTATTTCTGGCGGTGATTGGCTTGTAGCCTAGCCAAGATGTAGAAAGAGCGCAGGTGGGGTGATGCACAGTGTGGAGAGGCCACAGGTTGGCATGCTGTGCAATGTGAGTGGAGGTTGGGGCCCTCTGAAGGCAAAGGTGACACTGCAGGTGGCACTGAAAATTCAGGCCCAGTAGGAGTGGTGCGCAGAGTTTGGTCATGACCAGGAGCCTGAATCCTGTGTAAGTCTCCCTTCCCACCGATATATCGACCGAGCAGCGTCCGAGGGTACCAACAGTCTTATCCTAGGTGGCGAGAGCAATCGAGCAGGTGGTGGGGTGGAACTTTAGGGAATGGGCCACGCTTGGGTGAATGAAGCTCTCTGTGCTGCCACTGTCCAACAGGCACTTTGTTACCTGTCCGTTGACTCGCACATCCATCATCGAGCACCCGAGATCATGGGGAATGTCTCTGGTCAGCGGTGGCCAGGACCATCTCGGAGTCTGAGTCATCGCTATCTGGAGGGATGAGGAGCATCTGTGTTGACCATGTCAACATTGCTCGTGAGGTGCAGCACCCGATGGCCTCTGGAGGTGTGGAGAGCGTCGGTAGGGCAGCCTGGTCATCGCTCATGTTGACCACGTTGCCATCGGTCGCTGGGTGCGACATGCGGCAGCTGATGGCACCCGGAGGTGTGGGGAGCATCGGTAGGGCAGCCTGGTCATCGCTCATGTTGACCACGTTGCCATCGGTCGCTGGGTGCGACATGCGGCAGCTGATGGCACCCGGAGGTGTGGGGAGCATCGGTAGGGCAGCCTGGTCATCGTCCGTGTTGACCACGTCATTCTCAATGTCGTCGGGGGCCCTCCATGTCGGGAGCTTCCTGGCCCAAGATGGCGGCGGCACGTGGGGAGCCACTGCATGGCTGGCCTCCCTCCCCAGCCGTGTCCGCTGCACTGGGGGAAGTGACATCAACACGGCTGGCTGCAGTGACATCATTATGTTAGCCGGAAGTGACGTCACACCGTTAGCCAGAAGTGACGTCGCTGTAGTTCTCAGTGAGCAGCGATGACAAGGGCTGGTATAGATGCTCGGGGCACATGCTGCGACGGTTACTGGCAGGGCTGCATTTTGTGCGGTCTAAGTCGGGGAAGGTGCAAGTCATCATGGGGACAATGGCATCATCCAGCACGTGCACGTGGGGGGGGGGGGGTGTTCCGTGTGGGAGGTAGGGAGGTCATAGAGGGCTGCTGAGCTGCCGGCAGGTTTAGAGAGGAACACTTTTGCAAAGTGGGCTTTCTTGCCACATTGGGAACAATACTGGTTCCTAGCTGGGCAGTTTTGGCACGATCGTCGATCTGACCCACACCAGGACCCACAGTACTTACATTGGCGCAGGGCACCTTCCGCAGCGACATTCTCCTCCCCAGCTCAGCCTGGGGCTGCAGCTGCAGTGTGAGAGTGTCATGAGGAAGCCTGGGGGAACCTGGAATCGAAGGCTTCGACGTGCACGGCTGCTGCTTCCAGGGTTTGGACCACTTCCACAGTCCTGGTTAGGGCATAGATGTTGTCTTCCAGCAGCTTCTGCCAGATGGCTCTTGAGCGTAGCCCTTGGATGAAGGCATCCTGGATCAGTCTCTCGACCTCCTCTACACCCACCCTGGGTTCAGCCAGACACAGTCGAGCCAACTCTCGCAAATGTCCCAGGTAAGACTCAGCCATCTCCCCGGGTTGCTGGGCTTGGGTGTTGTGGAGGTACTTTGCACAGACCACATTCATGGGGGGCTTGTACAAGTTCTCGAGAGTATCCATTGTGCTCTTGTACGTGGAGCAGCCTTTAGTTACCTGGAAGGCGGGGGGACCCAGCTTTGACCGGAGTAGGACCAACCTCTTCCGATCAGGGTCCAGGATGTCCTCGTGTGCCTCGATGATTGCCTTGATTGCATGCTGCCAGATCTAGAAGCGTGTCTGGGCTTCCGGGTGGTGTGGGTTGACCTCGAGACTCCCTGCACTCAGGAGTTTTTCCATGGTAGCCGTGGGAAAATTTTGTGGATAAAATTGTGGTGCGCTGTTAGACAGAATCAGACACACACAAGGTAAAGACTGAACAACAGGCTTTAATCCACAAAGACTTCCACAGAGCCAGGCTGACTGTGTCTGCAGCAACTTGGTGTGAGACCTCGGGAGTCCGGTGCAGGCTTATATCCCGGAGGGTGATTGACACCCGACTGGGTGGGGCTTGATCCATTCAGGCAGACTGATTGGCAGCCAGCCAGGTGTTGTCCTGTCCCCTTACACTCCTGCAGGTACAGAGGTTTCCCCCTGCAGTAGGCCGGTGGTGTACCACCACACATGCTATCTCGGTTACACTCTCTTCTCCCCTCTTCGGTCAGGCAGAAGATATAGTAGCTTGAAAATGTGAAGCTCCAGATTCAAGGATAGTTTGTTCCTGCTGTTGTCAGACTCTTAAATGGGTAACTCACTGGCAAAACGTTAAGCCTTGGCACTGTTTTTTAATTGCACTTTTCTATGTACCTGGCATGATTTGACTTCTCATGTTACACTGCTCTTTACAACTTGGATCTATTTTTTGTTGTTTATTTGATAATACTCCACAACCCGCTGTATGAGTTCATTTGCCTGGGAATAGCACTGCGTTTGGCTACATCCGACAATAAAACCATTAATTTCAACTTGCACATGTTTGAGATGTGGAAGGAAACTGGAGAACCTGGAAGGAAACCCATGTGGTTGGGGCATGTCCAAAATCCATACCGACAGCTCTGCTGGTCAGGATTAAACTGGGAGTGGGGGGGTCATTGGAAGGGTAACAAATCCAGCAGCAACACCACTGAGCCAATCTTCTCAAAGGATTACTTCATACACTTATAGCTAGTCATATCAGTCTTGGTTGAGCTATATTGCTGATTCGTGGTCCCAAGGTCTTTTGAGGGGTGTTGGTGTTAGGTTAAACAGAGCATGCAAATGGTTTCACCCCTGTTTTCAATGGAATTTGACAGCAATAAAAAGAAATTGGGGTGAAAAGTGTTATGAGCCCAGAGAACCCCAAAACCCAACAGCAATAGTAATTCACCAAGACAAATGGTTACTTAAATAAAAGTTGCCTTAAATTATCTTTAAACATGAAAACAGGATCAAACTCTAACTTATTAACAGGTTGCAATGGGAGCAGAGCTGTCACTGGTGCAGACCTAAGAGGAGTGGGGAGCGAAGGTTCTGTGCTCCTCCACATGGCCACATTGATTGGTCGTTACATTGACAGCCCTACACGGGATTAACCACATGTAGGACAGGGCTAATGGCATTTTTTCACATAAGTAGACCCATGGAGGTCTGTGGCCAAAATGGTCGTGCCCACACTTGACAGCCAAGAAAATTAGGGTTGTGGGCTCCAAGGGAGCAGAAGACCCCCAAGGGGCACCAGAATTAGAGGACACCCCATGTCAAGGAGGACTGGGGAAGAGGACCCTACAGGTAGGAGATGTCAGCAGTGAGGCTGCTGGAAACTGGTTCACAGGTATCGGGACAGAGATCCGTGAGGGTGCCAATAATGAGAAGGACATTCAAAGAGCCTCGGGTGCTGAAAGCTTCTAAATTGTATAATTGTATCAGGAGTTTGGTCCCAGGAAGGGTGACTTCAATGCTTGGAGCCCTGGTTCACTGCTGGTCTGGACAGGAGCCCATGTGGCCATGGAAGTCATGGGGCACAGGAGGCAGCAGCATTGGAGAAGGTGGTGGGATCCACGGACACTCAGTGTTTCTGGAATCTTCGAGTCATCAACAGGCTGCATGGCCCTACTCAACCATACTGTCCTAGTTGGTGTTCTAGGCTAGTTTCATTTACCTTTAGATGGCTTATAGACTCCTAGATCTGTCCAAATATCCCTTCAATATCAAAATGGCACCCCTCTGGCATCTTGTTCAAGATACAGACATCCTCTGAATGAATAGAAGTTCTTTTTAACCATGCTTAAAACACTCTCTCTTCACCTTAAGATCATGCTTTGAAGTTTTAGGGAAAAACACTGAATATTCACTTTATCTATGCCTATTAATGTTGTATAAACCTCTGCAAGCTTATCTCTCAGCCCCTTATGTTCCAGGAAATAAAAACCCAGCCTATCCAGCCTCTCCCTATGGCACGAGTCCCAGTAACGCACTGGTAAATCTCTCTGACTTAATTCCATCCTTACTATAGCTGGGAGACCACAAGTGTACACTCTATTCCAAGTAAAATCAGGAGGGTTGAGGGGTACCAAATATTCCTGAATGAGGAGGTACAGGTCCTGTAGTACTTGTACCTCCTCCCTGATGACAGCAGTGAAAACAGAGAATGTCCTGGGTGGTGTGGATCCTTGATTACTGCTGCTCTCTGTTGGCAAAGTTCCATTTGGATGTTCTCGATGGTGGGAAGAGTTTTACCTGTGATGGGTTGTGTCCACTCAGGTGTATTGGTACCCTCATACCGGGCCGTGATGTAACTGGTCAGCACACTTTCCACTCCAGATCTGTAGAAGTTTCCCAAGGTTTTCAATGTCCTGCTGCACCTCCTTAAACTCCTGAAGAAGTCGAGGTGTTGACGTGCTTTCTTCACAATGGCATTAGTATGTTAGGTTCAGGAAACGTCCTCTGAGAAAGTAACCCCACCCCCTCCCAGGAAGTTGCACATCCTCTCCACCTCTGATCCCCCAATGATCACTGGATCATACACCTCTGGTTTTCCTTTCCTTTGAGGTTGAGGTGTTGATTTGGTTGTTGAACAATCGGTAGCTTTTTCCAGGCATACAGTTCTATTAGCATTTTGTTCTATTGACAGAGCATTCCTGACTTGTGCCTTGCAGAAGATGCAAACGTTTGAGAATCTAGAAGTGAGTTGATTGCTGCAGAATACTTGGTGCATGATTTGGTTTTGTAGCTGTGGTATTTCTATATGGCTGGTTCAATTCTGTACTCAGTCAGTAGTGATCTGCAGATATTGATGAGTGGGACTAGTTAATAGCAGTGCTGATGGATGTCAAGGGAAAATGGAGGGTCATCCTCTTTTTTGAGACCGTCATTCTCACTTGTGTCACACAAGTGCCTCTTGACACTTATCAGCTCGTATCCTGCAACGTGCATGCAAACAGTGCATAAAGCAGTTCATGTTTTATGGCTTCCCAAGTTATGATTTTCAAATGGAACTGAGTACATTTGGTCTTTGATTGCTCACACTTGTCAATCAAATAACAGCTCTGGAATTTGATACACTACATCATAGTCATTAAAGGATTTTGTGTGGTTAAATGATGAATCACTAATAAATTCAAGCTGAATTTCATCCTAATATGATTACTTATCTGCAATGTAGGATTATGAAGGCACCACAGGAAACATTCCTTTCACTGACCCTTTCCCCTATGCATCTGATGGTCAGCAGATTGAGAGGCTGCACCAAATTAATATGCAGCTCTTCTGCTCCATAATATGCACTCATGAGTAGGGCAAGAAGGCCGACATTGCAATACTTGAGCAAGTCCACACAGCAGGGAGGACATGCTGCTGAAAGTATAAGTTAGTGAGCAGTGCTTCAAGTGAGCCTCGGGCACAGGCAGCTTCTTAACCACTTTGGGGGTTCAGAACCAGGGGCTGAGGAGGGTGACTCGGACGTCTGGAGCTCAGGTTCACTGCTGGACCAGACAGTAAGCTATGTGATTTTTGAGGTTATGGGGAGCACAGGAGGCCATGACATCAGAGAAGATAGCAGGATCCATGGGCACTCGATATCTCTGAAGAGACTTTCTCGTCTTGATAGTGGTGCAGGACTAGTAACTCCTCTTTGTCAATGTTTTATGGGGCAAACAAAAAGAAAATAAATTTTGTATATTTTTTGTACATGAAAATAAGGAACCTTGATCTGAAACATTAATTATTTTTCTGTCCACAGTTACTGCTTGACACTGCTGGGTATTATTGCATTTTATATTGTTATTTCAGATTTCCAATATTTGCATTTATTTGTGTGGTGATATGATTGTATGCATTGGCTGGCCTGCCCTCCGGGTTTCTCCCTGCCTTAGCTCCTTCTTTAGTCCTGCCTATGTGACCCCGGGCCATAAAGGTCGAGTCCCCTCTCCTTCCTGCTCATTTTCCTAGCCTGGACGCAGGCCACCAGTCTCTAGCTCAATAAAGCCTATCATTCCCCTCAGTGTTCTGTCTGCGTCATTATTGGGGCTACCAATAGCGCCCAACAATTTGCTTTCAACAGAGTTTTTTTGTTGGGGTTCATTTTGAGTCTTCAAGCCAATCGGCAGACCCTTTGGCATAACTCATCCATACCAACCAAATTTGCATTCCAGGCTTGTCACCTTTGCTTTTATTTGGTCCCTATCCTTCCAAATCTTTCCTGTCTATATATCCAAATTTCTATTGAAGCAAAGGATTTATTTTTGTGCTTTTTGTGCACATGATAAGAGGAATGTTGAATCTCCAAAATCTTGAAGTTGCATTGATCTGGCCTGTCATCAAAATGAAGGACCAGGGCTTCCTGAACACATCCTGTTTAAGGAGCTGAGGAAGGAAGGAAGAAGTGTTTTTTGAACTAGTGCCTCAAAAGCAACTTGAGGAACGATTTCTGGTAATCAGTCCTAAGAAGCCGATGAAAACTGCTGGGGGCCAGACTTGTTGATATGATCTGCATGCTCACAGTTTCAAGCTGGAATAACTCCAGGCTGCCCTTGAAAGGTGCCACAGAGCTGAAATATAAGGCATCTTGTTTGCAGATTTCCTGTCTGTAGATTCTGTGCAACTTTGGTTCTATCTCCAGAGTGACCCATGTAGCCACGATGGCAATATCATCACCCCTGTCAGTGGTAGATTACCACAGCAGAGGAAACCTACCAATTTAAAAAAAGATATTTATCTTGAACTTTCGACATAACTCTCAATTTTAAATGTGGCAGGAGACATACTGTATCAATGCAAGTTCCACTGACAAACCTGAGGCTATTTCTGGAATTAGTTTCACAACCCAAATAAGACCACTAGACTTTAGAGCAGAATTAGGCCATTCAGCCCATCAAAACTGCTCTGCCATTTGAATCATGGCTGATATATTTTTCCTTTCTCCTCCTTTCTCCCAAAAACCTTTAAGTCCCTCAATGAGGTTTCCTCCTCATCCTTCTAAACTCCAGTGAGTATGGGCCCAGAGCCATTAAATGCTTCTCATCATTGTTAACCCTCTCATCCCCGGGATCATTCTCCTCAATCTCTTCGGAACCTTCTCCAACACCAGCACATCCATAGGGTCAAAAACTGTTAACAATATCCCAAATGTGGTCTGACCAATGCCCTTAAAGGCTTCAGCATTATATATTTGTTTTTGTATTTGCCTAACTTAATACTAACTCAGTCTGCAAGTTAACCTTTGGGAAATACTGCACTAGGACTCCCAAGTCCCCTTGGACCTCTGCTTTCTGAATTATCTCCCTATTTAGACTACAAAATGGGGAGACCATACTCTGCCCTACATTGTATTGCATTTGCCACTTTTTTGCCCATTCTCCCAACATGTCCAAGTCCCTCTGTAGACTATCTGCTTCCTCTACCATCCCCTCTATTCCATCTTTGTTTCTTTTGCATACTTGACCACAAAGTTATCGATTCCGTCATCTAAATAATTTACATATGCAAAAAAAGTAGTGAGATTAACATCTATCCCTGCCAGTAGTCAGTCATGGAAGGCCCCCTTTATTCCCACTCTTTGACTTCTGCCAGTCAGCCAATCCTCTATCCCTGCTGGTACCTTTCCCATAACACCATAGGAAAGCAACCTCATTTGTGGCAGCTTTTCAAAGACTTTCTGAATATCCAAATAAACAAGATCCTTTGACTCTCTGTCTATCCTGGTCATAATTTTCTCAACGAACTCCAACAGATGTGCCAGTGAAGTTCTCCCCTGAAGGAAACATTTTGTCTTTGCCTTATTTTATCTTGAGCTTTCAAGTTCAATGAAACCTCATCCTTAATAATGGACTTGAGAATGTTGCCAACCACTAAAATCAGGCAAACTGGCCTATAGCTTCCTGTCTTTTGCCTCTCTCCCTTCTTAAAGAGTGGAATAACATTCATTCATTCTAATGGTTTCTTTCAATGGGGAAATGGTTGCTAATACTAGAATTGTTCCCCTTGTTTAATTGCCCTTGTCAAGTGTTAGCAAGGCAGGTCAGAAGTAAATGCAACTATTCACAGTTATCTTAGTGCAAAAAAGTGACTTGGCAATAGTGCAGAATCCTTTTGTGGTGTAAGAGCAGACCTGATTAGTGTTAAGGGAGGTTTAAGAGTCTGATAGCTGTTGGAAAGAAAATGTTCTTGAACCTTGAAGTTCTGGTCTTCAGACTTCATATAGGCATCAGAATGGATGGGAGGACAGAACCTGTGATGGTTGGACCTGGCTATGTTTGTCACCTTCTGCATTCCTGTGCGGTTGAATTTTCAAACCAGGCTGTGATGCATCCTGCCAGTATACTTTACACAGTGTGCTTCTTGAAGTATATGATGACATGTCCAGTCTCCTCAGACTCCTTAAAAGTAGAAGCATTGGGATGCCCTCTTCATGATTGCCTCAATGTGATGGATTCAGAGAAAGACTTTGGAATATGGACTCTCAGGAACTTGAAGGTATGAACACTCTTTGCCTCTGTCCTGTCAATGCAGATAGGTGCCCAATCCCTCGGCCTCTTCTTGGTACTACCCAACCCGGTTCTCAATCTCCATCCCATATTCCGACTCATTTTCAGTAATTTGGCCATGAAAAGGAGGCTTATATTATTTCTCAGTGTTTTCTTGTGACCAAAAAAATCAAAGGTGAATTGATGGGCATTTGGGGGAAAAAAATCAGAATCAGGTTTATTGTCATGAACAATAAAATAAATTTGTTGTTTTGCAGCATCAGTATTGTGCAGAACAAGATGCAAAATTGTTATCAATAACAATTCTGTACATACAAGATTTATAAAAATAAATAATTTATTTATTTAATAAAAGGAAAAGTGCAGTAGTGTCCATAGGTTCATGGCCTGTTCAAAAATCGGATGGCGGGGGGAAGAAGCTGTTTTTGTAATGTTGAGTGTGTGTCCGCAGGTCCCTGAACTTCCTTCCTGATGGTTGCAGTGAGAAAAGGGCATGACCTGGGCGGTGATGATATAAGTTGCTTTCCTGAGGCACTGTCTTTTAAAAATGTCCTTAATGGAATGAAGACTAATGACCATGATGGCACTGGCCAATGCAGACAGAAAATAGGAAGAGAGGAGAAAGAACAGATAGGATTGTTTTGCTGGAAGAAGGCATGGACTGATAGAGTTTCTTTTTTGTTGTAGGTTGGTGGTGGTGACCCAGCTTTTGAACCAACACAGTTTTTATATTGGGTAGGGTGTTCCAGGATTTTGACTGGGTATTGATGAAAGAAAAGAAATAACATAAACCAATACTATTCTCTGTGAAAAATGTATTTTTCCAAAGCAGACTTGATCATGTTGACATCAAGAGAAACCTATTGAATGTGCTGCTCCCATGCACCTGCTGCTTAATGAAAACTCTGAATGTTCCTGGCTCAAGACGCTTGTACACAAATGAAAACATCCAAACAAACAAAGATGTACAAGGCTAGTAGGATAATAGGTCACATGGGTGTATTTGGTGGCAGGGAGTAATGGGTGGGAAGGGCCTGTTTACAATGTTGTATTATTAAATTAAAAGTCAAAAATAAAAATAAAAAGAACATAAGTAATTTGAGAAAAATTATAAATGCTGTGAGTGCATGTGTGTGTGTGTACTTCATAATCACTCGTCTCCTTTGTAGTTATTTTTATGAATGAACAGGGTGACTGTTCAAGTGCCTCATCCATTTTGGGGCAGGTCCAACAGAACTGATCATTTACATTGATGATTTGGAGGAGGGGACAAAATGTGGTGTAGCCAAGTTTGCGGATGACACCAAATTGAGTGGAAGAGCAAATTGGAATGAGGATGTGGAGATTCTGCAGAGGGATATAGTTAAGCTGGATGAGTGGGCAAAGGTCTGGCAGATGGAGTACAATGTTAGTAAGTGTGAGGTTATCCACTTTGGCAAGAAAAATAAAAGAGCTGAATATTATTTAAAGGGTGAAAAACTACAGCATGTTGTTGTTCAGAGGGACTTGGGAGTGTTTGTGCCTGAATCACAAAAAGTTAGGTTGCAGATGCAGCAGGTTATTAAGAAGGCAAATGGAATGTTGGCCTTCATCGCTAGAGGAATTGAGTTCAGAAGTAGGGAGGTGATGTTGCAACTGTATAAGGTACTGGTGAGACCGCACCTGGAGTACTGAATCCAGTTCTGGTCTCCATATTTGAGGAAAAATATACTAGCTTTGGAGGCGGTCCAGAGGAGGTTTATTAGGTTGATCCCTGGGATGAAGGGGTTGACTTATGATGAAAGATTAAATTGTCTAGGATTGTATTCGCTCGAGTTCAGGAGATCTTATAGAAACATATAGGATTATGAAGGGTATGGATAGGATAGATGTAGGAAGGTTTTTTGAGCTGGCTGGGGAAACTAAAACGAGAGGACACAGTCTCAAGATTCGGGGGAGTAGATTTAGACAGAGATGAGGAAAAATAATTTTTCCCAGAGAGTAGTGAATGTTTGGAATTCTCTATCCAGGGAAGTGGTTGAGGCTGCTTCATTAGACATATTTAAAATTCGGTTAGATAAATTTTTACATGATAGAGGAATTAGGGGATATGGGGAGAAGGCAGGTAGGTGGAGTTAGGTCATAAATTAGATCAGCCATGATCTTATTGAATGGCGGAGCAGGCTCGATGGGCCATTTTTGGCCTACTTCTGTTCCTACTTCCTATGTTCCTATGTTAATTGCCTACACATACTGAAAATTCAAAATAAAAACTGAACATATTGGAACCTTTTGGCAAGTCATGCAGTATCTGTAAAAAGTTAAGGACCACTCTTCAAATTACTGCTTATCTTACAAAACCAATCTTGAAAAGTTTTATTTGCTTTAATAAACAAATCACATCAAGTATTTTTTATGGTGCAGTGAGCATCAAAAGACCATTGATGCCCAATGTGATGCCTATCTTCAGACACACAGGAGAGTGTAGTTGTTGGAATCTGGACCAAAAAAGAATCTGGTGGAGGAACTCAGCGAGTTGAGCAGCATCAGGGAAGAAAAAGAATGATTGACATTTCAGATCAAAACCCTTCACCAAGAGGGAGAGAGGGCAGAGAGGAGTCAGCCAGTCTAATGAGGAGAGAGTGGGAGAGGATCGACAGAAGACAGTAGAGATTTGGTGAGCCACGGAAGGGTGGAGGATGATGGACAGATGGGGATGGGGAGGCAGGAAATTGGCAGATGCCTGTCTTTACCTCCACCATGATGTGTGGCAGGGATTTTAGACCATAAGACATGGAGCAGAAATTGGCCATTCAGTCCATTTAGTCTGCCCCACCATTCAATCACGAGTTGATCCATTTTCCCACTCGGCTCGACTGCCCGGCCTTCACCCCATAACCTTTGATGCTCTGGCTAATCAAGAACCTTTCAAATCTTGATCACTGTAATCTCTTCCCATTAACAGATTGCACACTGCAGCACACACTTTCATTGGAATTCTGAAGGTCAGCATGCCCTTCAATACAAAATGAAGAAAGTTCTGCACCAGTCCATGACCAGCACAGGTCTGTGGAAAATCAAGAGCCTTAATAGAATCAGGTTTATTGTCATGAACATGTGTCACAAAATTTGTTGTTTTGTGGCAGAAGTATTATGCATTGCAGATGCAAAATTGCTATAAATTACAATTAGAACTGTAGAACATTACATCACAGAAACAGGACTCTTCAGCCCTTCTAGTCTGTGCCGAACCATTTTTTTTTGCCAAGTCCCACTGGCCTACACCCAGTCCATAACCCTCCATACCTCTTCCATGCATGTACCTAGAAATACTCTCTTCTGTCATTTTCAACTGAGAGGATATTTAAGGGAAAAGTTAGGTCCAGCTTTGTTGTTACCTATTCGTAGTGAGGTGGAAACTCTCATTAAGAGGGGAAATATTAAGAAATTTACTTCTGCAATGTATCTTTTATTACAAATAGGAACTCCTAAACATGGAGTTCATAAGTCCAGACAGAGGTGGGAGTTGGATTTGAATATTATAATTGATGAGACCATATGACAAATATTATTAATGTAAGATATAGATTAGTTCAATTTTTTTTACATCAGCTATACTTTACACCACAAGAATGAAATCAGATGTATTATATCGATGTTTTAGGTATGGTGAGGAGATGTGAATTTTCTTGCATTCAACTTGGTTACATCCTGAGGTAAGACCTTTCTGGATGGACTTAGGGATTTTTTAAAAACAGATTACAGATATTGTATTTCCACAAAATCAAAATTTAATTTTATAGGGTAATATAGAAGGAACAAGACCTAAGTTAAAATTATCAATATACCATTTGAAATGTGTTACTTTGAAATTAGATTCAAACTTGGGTATGGGAGGATAGAATGCAGAAATTCAAAGTTGTATTCCCTTGAAGAAAATAACATAATTTGAGAAATAAATATGGTATATTTTTTTGTAAATCTGGTACCTGTATATGCAAATCTTAGGTATAAATATGTAGTAGTATTCTTCCTGCTCCTTGAGACCTGTGACACTCTTCTCTAAATTAATTTATATAGGAACTCTGGTGGAATCCTGTGTGTTGGATAGCAGTCCTTTGAGCAATCCATGAAACTTTTTCTTTTTGTTTTCTTTTATATAACTATATGTTTTTCTTATATATAAACTTATTTGGGGGTGGGGGGGGTTTAGTGGGGAAGATGCGGGAGAGAAGGGGAGGGATTATAACCATCATGTAATGATTGAAACATTCTTAAATTTAAGTTTCTATTGTTATGTATTAATTACATGTTTGAAAAAGTTTTTAAATAAAATAGTTAAAAGAAAAAGGAAGGGGAAATCAGGAGAACATGAACCAGTCCTTATTGAGGGTGAAAAGAGTAAAGAAATTCAAATTCTTGGGTGTCAACATCTCTGAATATCTGTCTTCAGGCCTTCATATCAATGTGAACATAGAGTTTGAAATTGATTATCCTCTCAAAAATGTTCAGGACAATTTTGAATCTGAGGCATCTTAGGTGATATACATCCTTTTTATTCCAATTTCTTCATTTTTCTTATTCCAAACATTAATCAAATGCTTCAATAATCGTGTTTCTTTAACACCAGTTATTAAATTGGAATCCCATTTATATATGAATTCCTCTACTGATCCCTCTCCTATTTTATCCAATTCTATTTTAACCCATGCCAGTTTTTCTTCAAAAAAAGTAAGAAATCTCATTTGAGCTGCTTGATAATAATTCTTAAAATTAGGGAGCTGTAGGGCTCCCAATTCATATTTCCACATTAACCTTTCTATAGAGATTCTTGACATTTTACCTTTCAAAATAAATTTCCTTGTATATTTATTTAATTCCTGCAAAAAAAAAACCAAAAAACAAAACTTTTGAGTTAGTAATATAGGTAAAGTTTGAAAAAGATATTGTATTCTTGGGAATATATTCATTTTAACACAATTAACTCTTCCTACTAATGTTAGAGGTTAAATTGTCAATTTTTTCAAATTTTCTTCAGCATTTTTAAGTAATGATAAATAATTCAATTTTGGAATTAAAAAAAAATTGGTAACTATATGAATCCCTAGATATTTAATCCCATCTTTTGGCCACTTAAATTGAGTATTTTGTTGACATTGGCTATGATCTCCTTCTGAAAGAGGCATAATTTCACTTTTATCCCAATTTATTTTATAATCAGAAATCTTTCCACATTCTTCCAATTTAAAATATAATTTTCACAAAGAAGTCTCAGGCTCTATCAAATATATTAAAACATCATCTGCAAATAAACTAATTTTATACTCTTCTTGACCAACCCTAAATCCCTTAATTTTCAAATCACTCCTAATTGTCTGTGCAATTGACTCTACAGTTAATTTGAACAAAGCTGGAGATAGGGGGCATCCTTGTCTACTAGATCTCATCAAGTGAAATTGAGCAGACATTTGTCCATTAGTCATTAGCTTTAGGGTCATTATATAATGCCTTAATCCAGTCTATAAAAGTCTGTCCAAATCCAAATTTATCCAACAACTTAAACAAAAAGTCCCACTCCAATTTATTAAATGCCTTTTCCGCATCTGAAGCCACTGCAACACATAAGTCTCTTTTTTGTGCTAAATGTATAATACCAATTAATCAAACCACATTATCAGCAGATTGTCTCTTTTTTTACAAAGCCTGTTTGATCCATATGTATTAATTTATGTAATAATTTTGTCATTCTGTTTGCCAGAGTTTTGGCAACAATCTTATAATATGCATTTAATAATGAAATGGGTCTATAAGATTAAGATTTTAAGGGTCTCTGTCTTTTTTGGTATCTCAGTAATTATTGCTGTTGAAAATGATTCTGAGAAAGTGTGAGTTATGGATGCCTGATCTAACATTTCCATAAAAATAGGAATTAATGTCTTTAAATTCTTTGTAAAATACAGACAGAAAGCAATCTTCTCCTGGAGATATATTATTTTGTAACAAACTTATTACCTCTCTCATTTCTACCTGTGTGAGGTGGGAATTCAATTTTGTATGTTCTTGGTAAACATATCTGAGATAGATATCTATCTATTTTATTATCATCCTTTAAAAATTCTGACCCTATATAGTTTAGAATAAAAACTCTTAAAAGATCCATTTATTTCTTTTTTTTTAAAGATCCATTTATTTCTTGAAGTTTATAACTAATAACTTTGGGGTCATTCTTAATTACATTAATCATTCTCAAAACTTGCTCCACTTTTATTTGTCATACAAATACTTTATGTGATCATTCGCCTAATTCATAATACCTCAGTTTAGTTCTTGCAATTGCTTTCTCTGTTCTGTGTTTGTAATATATTATAATAAAGTTTTTTGTTAATTAGTTGTCTACATTTATCTTCAGAGCCTCTTCTTTGAAGATTCTTTTCAAAAACCATCATTTGTTTCAAATTGATCTATCTCTTTTTGATTTTTAAGGGAAAACATAATTTTCCCTAAGTATCTTTTCAAAGCATCCCATATTACATAATTATCATTCACAGAGTTCAAGTTTGTATCACAAAATATCTGAATTTGTCTGCGATAGTTACAATGACAGATGAGACCATTGGACAGGCTGAACCTGTAATGGACATTGATTCACTTCACCCCTCTGGACTCTGATTCAAAAGAATCGGTGAATATGGTGGAACTACTGGTGGAACTATGAGCACTGTCTGTATGAATGAACTGTATGGGCTGGCCTGCCCCTGTACCTGTTATTCATCCCCTATGAATCCCTATAAAGGTTGTTACACCCAAATCCCTTGTGCAGTACCTGCCTTGGAACTGGGCCAGCAGCATGTGAAATGTGCTGATGTCTTATGGTGATTAAAGCCTATTAATCACAACTCTCAGTCTAATGTAGTTGATCGATAGCACTGCACAGGATTTGTAGGTTAATTGCTTTATTTGGGTGGTGTGGGCTTGTGGGCAGGAAGGGCCTGTTGCTTGGATGCATCTCTAAAAAAATACACCCCAGTCTGGCGCACTCTCAGCTCTCTCAATATCAGATGGTTTCACTTTACTTTTTTACTGCTGTGTCATTTTTCATTTGCTTTTCTGAAAAGTTCCATTCTTACTGGCATTTGCAGTGTGGCCTCAAGTTTTATGAGTTGTCCAGTAACATCCTGTTTTGCTTCTTTGGTCTCAGTTTTATCAAAAGACTCTGCAGTTTGACACACACCATGGGCAGGGAAATGGACTCATGTTTTAATGAGTAAGACGTTTATTTTTATATGCACTATACAATGCCCATGTGCACCAAAATTCTCACATACTGCAGCCAAACAGGTACTAGGTTAAAACACTACAACAGAATACATTGAATCTGTAAAAGAGATAATACATACCATTGTGCAAGAATACAAGTAATGGTATTATAGTGCTAGCAACTTGGGTTTGAATCCACCTCTGTCTGTAATAAGTTTGTTTATTCACCTGTGTCCGCGTGTTCAGATTCCCTCCCATGTTCCAATGATGAACATGGGTTAGTTGGTTCATCGATATATTTGGGCATCACAGGCTCTTGGGATGGAAGGGTCTGTTTCCCTGCTACATTTCTTTAAAAAGAAAAAGAAATTGTGTTACATGAGTGCAGATAGTCTTTTGTGGGTGCTGGAGTATTTTTCTGATTAGTTATTAGTGTACTAAGAGTTTATAGACCCTGATAGCTATGGGAAATGTGTTTTTGAACTGAGAGGTGCTGGTCTTCAGACTTCTGTACCTTCTGCCCAAAGGTAGCAGTGAGAAGAGGTTGTAACCAGGGTGATGGGGGTCCTTCATGATGTTGGCTACCTTCTAGAGGCAATGCCCACAAATAGATGTCTGGAATGAATGGGGGCGGGGGGGGGGGGGGTGGGGGGAGGTGGGTGGCAGAGCCTGTGATGGACTTGGGGATGTTTGTTACCTTCTGTAACCATTTATGTTCCTGGGCACTCACAGTACCAAACCAGGCTGCAATGTAACCAGCCGTTATTACCGCATTGCAGGAGTTGCCTGCCAAGCCTGCTCTGCCATTCAACAAGATCACGGTTGATCTGGCTGTAGACTCACCTCCACTTACCTGCCTGTTCCCTGTGACCTATCATTCTCCTATTCTTCAAAAATGTATCTATCTGTGTCTTAAATACAGTTAATAAGATAGGCTCTACAGCTTCACTGGACAGTGAATTGCACAGATTCACTACTCTCTGGGAAAAACAATTCTTGCTCATCTCATCCTAAATCTACTCCCCTGAATTTCCTTTCATTCTAGTCTCATCTGCCATTGGAAACAAGCTCCCTGCTTCTCTCTTGAATGTTCCTTTCATAATTTTATATGTCTCTCTAAGATCCCATCTCAACTTTAATCAGTATAGACTGAGGCTACTCAATCTCTGCGTAAACAACACTCTCATTTCTGGAATCAAACTGGTAAACCTCCTCTGCTCCACCTCCAAAACCAGTACAGGTATATCCTTTCGTAAGTAAGGAGATCAGAATTGCAGACAGTACCCAGGTGCAGCCTCACCAGTTACCCTGTAGAGTTGCTGCAGGTACTTGCATTTCTTATGAAAACAAACTCAGGAGAACCATTTGACAATTTGCAGTTCTGGATTATTTTTAGCACGGTCTATTTTTAGCCCAACCACATTCAATTGCTAATCTTGTCTCATTGTTGATTTCAAATTGCTGCTCTACTGATCAAAGAAGTGCTTTAAAAGCAGGGCAGCAGGTAGTAAAATTTGAAATATTATATGTTTCTTCCAAATACTGCACTCACTTGACTTGCTTGATTCAATTTCAGGACAGGCTAAAAAGCAGAAAATGATGTATACATTGAGCTGATAATATTTTTTAAGTATTTTAACCAATGGATATATAATCTGAAATGGGGAATATGGGTAACTCTGATTTTCTCATAGTCAGCAAAGAAAAGCCATTCTTTTCCACAAATCCTTCCTTCTTTTAATCTGGCATCTTTGTTTTTTCGAAAACCTCTGTTGTTTGTTATAAATTTCCATTGCAACATCCAATAAATTTTCATTTTAATTTTGGAGATGCAACGCAGTAACAGGCCCTTCTGGCCCATGAGCCCATGCTGCCCAAGTACACCTTGAGGCCAATTAACCTACTGACCCCGCATGTCTTTGGAATGTGGGAGGAAACGAGCATCTGGAAGAAATCCATGAAAATCATGGGGGGAATGTACAAACTCCTTAAAGACAACAACAGATTTGAAACCTGTTCACTGGAATTGTAATAACATTACGCTAACCACATTGCTAACTGTACCTCCAACTCTCTCACGCAGTCCTACCACTCTTTCCGCAGTACTTCCCCTTCTATTTGGATGGTGCCAAATGGGCTGCTTTGCTGAAGGCATTCTGAAGGATTTATGTGGACTCAGGCAGTGCACTCTTTTCCATTTCTAATCTTTTCTTTATCAATGTTCTCAAATGTTTAACTACCTCCTAATTATTTCTAGCTCAATATTTGAACCACAACCATCAAATTTTCATCCCTGTCATGCCACAAATTAAAGACACTAATGACCTTGCAGGTAACTAAGTCCATGGTTCAAGTTCAAGTTCATTATCATTTGATTGCACAAGTACAACCTAATGAAACCGTGTTCTCCAGTCCTTGGTGCAAAACATTCAGACACTCAACCAGACATAGCAACACAAACACAGGGCAGATATACATGTGCAAATAAATAAATATTGTCTAATAAATACTAGAGCCACGGATGATTACTGTGAGCAGTTCATTTGGTTGTTCAGCACTCTCACTGCTCATGAGAAGAAGCTGTTTCTCTACCAGGTGATCCTAGCTCTGAATCTCCTGTATCTCTTTCCCAACAGGAGTAGCTGAAAGATGCAATGTGTGGGGTGGTAGGGATCCTTAATGATTTTGTGAACCCACTTCAAACACCGATTCCAGTAGATCACATCAATGTGGGGGGTGGGGGGGGGGGAAACCCCAGTAATCTCTTTTACCACTCTTATGGTCCTGTAGATTGACTTCTGATCTAATGCTCTACATACAGCAGATGTACTACACTGTGATGCAATTGACCAGGATGCCTCGATAGAGCTCCTGTAGAAGATAGACATGATGGTGGCTGGTAGCCACCACTAATGAGTTATTGATGTGTAGTGGAGAGTAGTCATTCCTGGTCCTCCTGAAGTCCACAATCATCTCCTTCATCCTGTTCACATTGACTCTCACACCATATCACGAGATTTTCCACCTCTTCTCTGTAGTGCGAATTATCAATGTTGCTGATGAAGCCAACTACTGTTGTGTCATTTGAAAACTTGAAGACTCTGTTGGAACTGGATCTGGCTATGCAGTCATGGTTCAGTAGCTTGAAAAGGAGTGGACTAAACCCACAGCTCTGTGGTACGCCTGTGCTCAATGTGACAGTGCTCGACGTTCTGCTACTTACCTAGATAGATTGTGGTCTTTCTGTTAGGAAGTCCAGAATCCAGTTACAGAGAGGGGTTTTGAATCCAACAAGGGCAACTTCTCCACCAGCCTCAGGGAAATTATTGTATTAAACAATGAGCTGGTTAATGAATAGCGGCCTGGCATATAAGATTCCCTCGTCAACATGCAAAGCTTGTCAGTATGGTTAACAACATGCTTTTCCAAATAGAACGTAGAACACTACAGCATAGTACAGGCTCTTTGGCTCTTGATGTTGTGCTGACCCATACGTTCCTCAAAGAAGTACCACACCCTTCTTACCCCATAACCTTCTATTTTCCTTTCATCCACGTATCTGTCTAAGAGTCTATTAAATGTCCCTAATGTTTCAGCCTCCTCCACCATCCTCAGCAAGGCATTCCAGGTACCCACAACTCTCTGCATAAAAAAAACTTGCCCTGATGTCTCCCCTAAACTTTCCTCTCTTCACTTTGTACACATGTCCTCTGGTGTTTGCTATTCCTGCCTTGGGAAACAGGCACTGGCTGTCCACCCTATCTATGTCTCTCATAATTTTGTAGACTTCTCTTAAGTCTCCTCTCATCCTTCTCCACTCCAAAGAGAAAAGTCCCAGCTCTGCTAATCTTGCCTCATAAGACTTATTTTCCAATTCAGGTAACATCCTAGTAAATCTTCTGCACCCTCTCCATAGCTTCCACATCCTTCCTATGAGGAAGGCCCCCTTTGGAGTACTGTGCTCAGTTTTAGTCACCATGCTACAGGAAATGTGTCGTCAAGTTGGAGAAGGTGCAGAGAAGATTGACGAGGATATTGCCAGGACTCAGGTAGCCTGAGCTGCAGGGAGAGGTTGAGCAGGTGAGGAGTAGATGAGTGATCTCACAGAAGTGTAGAAGATCACGAGAGGAATAGATCGGGTGAACTCAGAGACTCCTTTTCCCAGATTAGCAGAATTGGTAACTAGAGGACATAGATGAAAGGGATTTAATAGGAAACTGAGAGGTAACTTTTTAATTGAGGGTGGTGTGTATGGAATGGGCTGTCAGACGAGGTTCCAGAGCCAGGTACTATTGCAATGTTTAAGAAATATTTAAACCTATACATGGATAGGATGGCTTTGGAGGGACATTGGCCAAATACAGGCAGGTGGGACTAGTCTGGGCAGAACACTTTGGTTAGTGTGGGGAAGTTGGGCAGAATGGCCAGTTTCCATGCTGTAAGACTCTGTGTCTCTAAAACAACTCCTCCCATTTTCTTCCTGAATCCACCACTCTCAATCTTACCTGTCCAGAGAATTATCTGCTAAGGTTGACCTTCTTGCCCTCTGTACAAGAGTGATATTCAGGCCCATTTCTCTAACCCTCTATTATATTTTGTTTATTTTTCATATTATACCTAGTACAGTGATAAGGGTTTTTCTGTGAGAAGTCTAACAGGTTATCTCTCACATTCATGCAGCCCTGTAAAGAGCACAGAGTATATAGAGTTACAATTAATTCACAGCAAGCAAGGGCCTGGTGGGTGCGGGATAGAAACTAACTGTGTCTGGTACTGGCTTTCACACTCTTGAATCTTATCCCCAATGGGAGAAAGGAGAAGAGAGTGTGTCCAGGTTATGATGAGTCCTTCAGATTGCTGGCTGCCTTTCCTAGGAAGCAGGAGATGTAGAGTGGAGTGAATTTTGCATTGTATTCTGAGGTGCATGCACCACCTTCTGCTGCTCTATGGATCTTGAGCAGAGAAGCTCCTGTACCATGCTGCGATGCATCCAGCAAGGCTGCTTTTGATGGTGCACCTGTTGATGTTGTTGAGGGTGGGGGGGGGGGGGGGGTAACCTACCAAACTTCCACAAAGAAAGTAGAGACGTTGATACCCTTTCTTGTTTGTCACATCAACATGGTCCTCTATCATCCAATTCAAGAAGATACCTACTCTTCTTGCTCTTTTCCCAGAACCCTGTAATATTCTCATTTGTCTAATTTGCTTTTGCAAATTCAACTTAAATCCACTGCATTTCTAGCACTGAATTTTCCATGATGTGATGTATAAAGACATCATTTTCCTGACCTCTGCTGCTTTTTCTGCCAGTTATCTCAAATCATTCTTCCTATCTGGCTGCACCCTGTGGAACACTCCAGCTATCTACAAATTCAATTCTTGGCATATGTAATCACTTCCATTGTTTACCTTCAACTTATCTAAAAATCAGCTGGTTATTTTCTCCCTCACAGTATATCTGATTCACCCATTATCCTGTGCTCACTGATCCAAGAGTGCTTTTCTCAAGTTATTTTAAGGCTCTCATCTCATTATGCTTAATTCTTACCAAATCCCTAGACTGCCTTTGGGAAAACTGCTGGAGGATCTCAGTTAAGCAGCATCTGTGGGAGAAAAAGAATCGTCAACATTTTGATCCAGAATCCTTCATCAAGATGTATGTTCCACTTTCTTTGCAGTAGATTTGTTTATTAACACGTGGACCATGATAGAGCATCAAATCATTGATTTGCATGCTATCCAGGCAAGTCAACCCTTACTTAAACACAGCAAGTTAGTGTAGATAGTCAAAGGTTTCATCCTGAAACGTGGATCATTTATTTTCTCCCACGGATGCTGCTCGACCCACCAAGTTCCTCTGCAGATATTTTTGTTTGCTCCAGATTCCACCATCTGCAGTCTCCTATGTCTCTTTGGCTTAGTGTCAATTTTGCTCTGGTTACATTTCACCATGGGATGTTTCCTTATGTTAAATGGGCAGTCTAACTGTTTTGTAGGTGTTGATGTCTGAAGGTTATGTAAATTGTGCAAATTTGATATCAGAACCCTAGTGGGGGGTGGGGGGGTGGTGGTGGCATTATTAGATAATGACTAGTGTGAGAGAAAGAGAGAGAGGTCTGAGGAGATACGAGGTCCAATATGGAGAGTGGTTGGTTCATAATTTAAACTGTATTTTATATTTTTTTTTTAAATAGGCATGTGATTCATTATTGCAAAATACTCCAGAAATGGCTAGAAATGATGATAAAATGAAGGAAATTATCCAAATAGGTTTCTGTATTCTATTAAATATCTTGTGCATTTGCAGCTTCCATTTGCCACCTGAAAGTATTTGGTGCACTTGAGGATTGTCCTTAACAAAGGACAAACATTATTAAAATGTTTTAATCTGTCATCCCCTGAAAATATGACAAACTAATAAAACATGCAAAATTACAATGTGAGAGGCAGCAAGGGAGCTGTGATCATTGCTAAAATTAATTTTCTTACACAGGAAAAACAAATATTGCTGGTGCTATCTCCTGACATTGAGATTCAGCAGAATTCATGCCGGGAAAACTCTCAAGAGGCAGACAGCTTTATATGATGAAATTATTTCTGAAGTTATAGGTCTTCACAATAAATCTTTGGGAATACATTGTTTTTCTTTAATTTTTAAAAATTCTTTTAAATAACCCTTTGAAAATAATTTTACACTTGATGTAATTCCACCATGATTACAGAACTGAAAGTAACCTCTCAACCAACAGTGATAAGGATTGCAAGAAAAGTTTCACTTTTGGTGTTGTAGGTGTGAGAATTAAAGGCTTTTCATGCCGTACAAAATTAGTTTGAAAACTAAGAATAGCTAAATTCAAACCATTAATAACTTTCCTCTCTAATTAATAGAAGACAAAAGATTTATATTGAGGTTTACAAATAAATGCTGGAGAAACTTAGTAAGTCACGCAGCGCTCTCCATGAAGTAAAGATAGACCACTGTTTCGTGCCTGAGCCCTTTGTATGAGCTAAAAGCAGACAGAAATCTGAATAAAATGGAGGAGATGGGGCAGGGGGAGGAGCACAGAGTCACAGTCATAAGGTCATTGGTGGGTATGGATGGGAGGGAACAAGAGGGAAAAAAAAGCCAAAAAGTGACAGGGAGAGGGAGTAGCTCTGTGAATAGAGAGGGAAGGATCCATTTTTTTTTCTCATTCTTTCCTCGCCCCTCAATGTAAAAGTTCAGGGCCTAGAATACAATTCCAAAACCAAAAAGAAAAAGAGGTGTAGTAAATTTTAAATGTAATTTAATTTAATTTTACATATAAATTTTACATATCAGTAACAGGCCCTTCTTGTCCACAAGCTCGCACTGATGAAATACACCCATATTTTTGAAAACCAGCTCAACCATTATAGAACAATCTTTTGGATGTTTTAAGAGTTCTAACCTCAGATTTTTTCTCTGAGGATCATTGTTTGTCCTTTTACACTTTCTCCAGGGCCGGATTGTCGTTGTAGCGATAGTAGCATATGCTATAGGCCCCGGATTTTCGAGGGCCTCTGCGTTTGTGTGGTCTGAATCATGACAAACATTTTTGTTTTCATCTTTGTGCAGCAGCTATGAGATACCGTACAAAATTAGTCTGTGTTAAAAGGTTAGTGACTTTAACCTATTATCACTTTTAATCGGTTATTAACACAGACTATTAGTGTTGTTTCTCATAGCCGCTGCACAAAGATGAAAACAAAAATGTAAACGGAAATGCACCTTAGCAGAACAAAACTTAATTCTCACCTCAGCCCCTCAGCCAGCTGGTTATTTTGTTCATTTACATGTCGGGGGAACTGCATGCTGCAGATAGCTATGATGAGCTGTAGAGGTTCCAGCTGCGTGTGGAACTATGGGTAACAAAGATGGCCATTGATCCCGCATTGACTAGCTGCTGCCACTATCACAGCAAGTTTTGTTTTAACAAAACGTGGAAGTAATTTTTAACAGTGGGGGGGAGGAGGGGAGGGGGTGCAATCTCAGTGAAAGTGTAATTTCAGTGTAAGTGTAATTTCAAAATGTGCAAGTTTTAACAGGGAGGGGGGCACAATTTCAGTGCTTGCCATAGGCGCCATAGGCGCTATGTTCCCTCGATTCACCACTGGTAATCATTGAATATATAGTGATCATTTTGTTAAGAATATTTAAGACTATTTCAAATTCACCAAAGTAGACATGCAGGGTCAGTGTCAGAAACTCACCATGAATGCACCAGCCCGCACTATTTAGGACCGGTCATGTGCTTACTTTAATCCAGCACTGACTTTCTCCAGTGCAAAAGTCTACCAAATGGCCTTCACAGGAGCGCCAAGTGCAAAATTCAATACCTGTAAGATTTACTGGTCTGAAAAAATATAGGTCTTATTAACTTTCAAAGTGTGCTCCCCACCATCCCAACCCCAAACAAAAAGTACACCACTTATTGTCTTTGTTCTTTGGAAAAATGCGCAGGTGCTGGAGATCAAGTACCATACAAAAAAGTGCTGTAGAAACTCAGCAGGTCCACGCAGCATCCGCGGGAAGTTAAAGGTAATTATCTTTTCATCAGGAAATTGCTTTTTGCTAATTTGTTAAGGTCCCTCTGATCCCTGGAAAGATTCTATCAGACCTCTCTCACCACTTTCTGCACCCCTTCTCCCAGCAACAACATTGCCTCTGACTTGGATAGCGTTGCTTGAACGCTAGGTATCTCGTAAAGAATTGACTGCAAAGATTATGTTTGCAGGCTAAATGCCAGTAGCACTGAGAATATGTGATAGTTCAACAGAAAATGCTGTGCTGAAATTAACAAGAACAGTTTCAAGGAAACCTGACATCACATCGCAATGAAAATCTTAATCTTTACATGACTTTCAGAAACAGCATTTGGATGAACCACAATGCTGTTTTGTTCCCATCATTTAGTCATTTAGAAATTCCTACCCCAATTTTCTTTGTATAGGCCATCATGAGTCACTGCTTGACTTTATATTGTGATCACTTTCAGGGATACTTAAACTTTAATGTTTGTGTCAGTCAAGAACCTTCTGCAGTGCTTAAATATCAAAAGAATTCTTCTCAGGAGATTTTTTTTGAAGTGAGCGACATCAGCTCACAGATTGGTGTGTCATTATGATCTGTCAACTGCCATCTTTGTTCTGTCTACTGCAGGAATATTAAGTGCTTCAATTTTTTTTTACAAGCTGTCAACCGTAGCTCAATTGCAATCTTTATAATGAAAGTTTTGATGCTCAACAGAACTCTGGAGCCCTTAAAAATCCAGGCTGCTGTTTCAAAGCAGTGCTAAGGTGATCACACAGGTAAAAGAGTTGTCATTCCATGGAAATGTAAAAGCAAATCAGCATAAAAGATCCTGAGGGACTATTTCCAAGAAGTGTTGGGAGGTACATCCAGTACCCAGCCAACAATTACCCCACAATCAGTATTCTCAAAATGGTAGATTTCTATTGTCACATGTCCATCAATAGGACATTGCTTTGTGCAGTCAATATTGTGTGGTTTTCATAACAGCAATGGATATCTTCCTGATCTAAGGGTTCTATCATACCCTGATAGCAAGAGAAGAACCTTTAAAAGCAAGCCCATTTTTTCTGTTTGATCAGTTTCAGTGGCAACAAGGTCAAACCCAATTCCAGACAACACATACATGAGAACAGAGGTAACTGAATGTGTGAACAATGGTTGAAATACACCATTGGAGGCAAGGGATAGTCAGGAGAGCATGATCTTTTATAAAATTGTTCCTACTTGTTCATGACGATCCATCTGTTGGTGAATACCTGCTTGACTAGATGATGAGGTTCAGCTGCCTTAATTCAAACCTCTGTCATTTCTGATCACCAAATTTTTTGGTTAAAAAGTAAATGCCATTCGCAATCTCAAGGTGTCCCAAAGAATCTCGCAGGATAAGGACTGGTTTCAAAATGAAGCTACTTCCATCATGGAAGACATTTTCACCAATAAACACACATCAAGATTCTACCAACAGTCAGGTGATAATGATCGATTAATCCAATCATCATGTAAGGTGGGATTGTTAGCCAGAGTCATGCCACAGGGTTATTGGCATCCACCCAAGAAGTCAGATTGGTCTTTGGTTCAATGTCTCTTCATAAATGGTTTATCATGTTTGTCTTTCAGTGGAAGAAGTGTGTGCAGTTCTCTCCCCAAGGAAGCAGTAGGGGTTGCATTGTTGCAATCTTGAGTCACTGTTTGACTTTATATTGTGATCACTTTTAAGGATATTTAAACTTTAGTGCTTGGGTCAATCAATAACCTTCTGCAGTGCTTAAATATCAAAGATTTCTACTCAGGAGATTTTTTTTTAGGTGAGAGACATCAGCTCAATTGCTGAGGTGTCATTGTGGTCACACCACAAGTGAGCTATCTGTGTGAAGACGAATCTTTGAAGAATAAGGGAATTAAGGGTTCTGGGACAGGCAGATAAGTGGAGCTGAGTCTACAGCCAGACCAGCCATGACCTTATTGAATGGTGGAGCAGGCTCGACAAACCAGATGGCTAACTCCTGCTCCTCTTTCTTAGGTTATTATGTTAAATCCACTCTATTTACTGGTTTGAACGATATGGGCACAGAGTCACATCCTTCGGCCCATCGATTCCACGCCAGCTATCAAGCACCCATTTACACTATCCATGCACTAACCCTGCACATTTCTGTTAACACCCAGATTCTATCTCTCAGCCATGCACTGGAAGTAATTTGCAGCACCCAGTTAATCCAGTAACAGGCATGTCTTTGGGAGGCAGGAGAAACTAGAGCACCTGGAATAAACTCATGCAGTTGCACGGAGAACATGCAAGCACCAGACAGAGAGTACCGGTCACGGGAGTTGTGAGGCAGGAACTCAACCAGTTGTGTCCCTGTCCTGCCGACGCAATGGCCCAGCAGCAACTAGTTTTTATTATAACTGCAGTCATAGGGCAGATGAAGGATAATTTGGGATGACCATCAAAGATTTTGGCTGTGATGTTGCGGTGGCTCCTTTTGAAGCATCTGAGAATGAGAATAAGGAGCACTTTCCCACAGTCTCATCGAGCAGCGGCTTAATATTGTTGAAGTCACAGAAACGAATCTTACCGACAATGTACAGAATCCTCCATCACAATCCTTGGATATGTCCTGTTCCACCGCAGGACTAGTACCCCCTGGAGCCTCAACTGCAGTTTATAAGTGGCTACAGGTAGACATGATGCCACTGGAAATCATGGAGCCTGGAGTCGATCCAACTTCAGATCCCGAGGAACCTCGTGACCCCCCTCTCAAATGTGGACAACGAAGCCTTATTACCACCTCCAAAATGGGTGCTACAGTTAGAATGATGCTATTACAGTGTCAACAACCTGGGTTCGAACCCGAGGCTGTCTGTGAGGCACTTGTACATTCTCCCTTAACCTGTGCAGGTTTCCCTCGGGTGTTCCTGTTTTCTCCCACCTTCCAAAATTTATAGGTTAATTGGGTGGCACAGATTTTATAGAGCAGAAAGGCTTTCTACCGTGCAGTATCATTAAAGTTCAAAATGAAAAAAAAAATCACTGCACACTGAGTGTCTCTGTTGTGTATTTGTTTCCTGTTCGTCAGCAAGACTGTGCATTCAAAATGTAGTGTAGGGATTCAAATACAAAGGATAAACCAGTGCTCGTTTCAGGGGGTGTGGAACACTTGGTGAGGGAAGATGGGGGGTGGGGGTATTTCAAGGTACAGGGCAAGTTTTGTTTTATATGGAGCAAGGTGGGGGCCTGAAGGGACTTCCAGGAGGAGTGGTGGAAACAGATTACAACATGGTTGTGGCTTCTTGAGGGACTCATGAATTTGCAGGGAATAAAGAAAATGTAATCACGTGCAAGTAGCAGAAGTCTCATTCAGATGGGACATGGCGTTTGGTGCAGACACGTGGGTGTGTGCTGTGCCATTTTGCGTATCCTTTGGAAGTGACTTCATTCAGATAGGATTTTAAACTAAAGCTTCTTATAGTTCCCAGGTAATTGCAACTTCCAAGTGATACATTTTTTGACTAAGAGCAGAGAAGGTATAGAGAGTGGATCTGCCATTGTTATCCCTCAATCAATATTAGTAAATCAGGTTATATGATAAATTATGATGATGAGAGCTTATTATATCCAGCTCCCCACCTGGTTCCCTGCCAATCCAGAGACAACACGTCCAAGCTATGCATTGCCTGTAAAATATGTTGTGACATGCTTCGGATGCAATTCCTTTACTTTTAAAATCTCTTTTCGTGCATAGGGTCCTGGAAAGGGTGGCAATTATTTGCTCTTGAAAAAGTGGTGACGAGCAGTTTACTTGAACAGCAGTAGCCTGTGTGATGAAGGTTCCTTCAAGTAACAGAGCAAGGAGTTGAACAAGAAAGTGTGCAGATGCTGGGATTGTAGTGCCATGTACAAATGTGCTGGAGAAACTCAGCAGGTCACACAACATCCATAAAAAGTAAAACATAACCAATGATTCATGCCTGAGCCCTTCATCAAGGTATGAGAAAAAAACAGGTAGGGGGTTTGGGGGAAGGGCGAGGAGAGAAGAAAAAGGAGAAAGGGGTAGGGGGAGGAGCACAAGCTAACAGGTAAGAGGTCATAGATGGATATAGGTGGGAGGTTAGAAGAGAAAAAGTAGAGAAACAACAGGGGAGAGGGTAGTGCTCTAATGGGAAAGAGAAGGGAACGGGGTGGGGAACTGAAGGACAGGAGACAGGTGGATACGGAAAGAGAAAGAGACAAGAAAATGGAGAAGTCAATGTTATGACTTTTGGTTGAATAGTGCCCAGATGGAATATTAGGCTTTGTTCCTCTAATTTTCAGGTAGCCTATGTATGGCAAATCATGAGGCCATGGATAGCCATGTTAGTGTTGGGCTGACATGTGGAATTAAAACTATTTTCTAGTTTGTGTTCTCTCTCTCCAATGTAGAGTTGGTAGGTGATTCCTGTAGCTTCACAAGTGAATTGTTGCTTCAGTTAGAAAGATTGTTTGGGGCCCCAAATGGTGGTGAGGGAGAAGGCGTTGGCACAAATGCAGCATTACTTGTGGTCACGGAGTAGGTACTGAGTGGACGATTAGTGGGAAGGGATGACTAACAGAACAGGGACTTCTGGAATATTGACCTAATGTCAATGAAGAAAAAGCAATACATTTCCAAGCATTTCTTGATCATTTTGTATCTTCATGTTTTTGATCCCAACTCGGTCTCTCCAAGTGTGTGATTTATTTGTTATTGTCAAAACATTACATTAATATCGACTTCTCTGATTTAACACCAACCACCCCCCCACCCCCCATTTCTTCCCCATTGCCATCCCCCTGGTCTGTCTCTCTCTTTTTCCTGTCCCCTTTCATACAGACAAAATCAATTCTCGCCTCTCCCCTTATATCCAATAAATCAGTCATGATTTGAATGCTGAAGCAGACTCAATGGACTGAATGGCCTAATTTTTCTCCTACATCTTATATTCTTACAGGTAGGGACCCTCCAGCTTCATACTGCTTCCCCTTATCAGACCACCTTTCATTGTTCTGGACTCCTCCCTCACCCATAGGCTAGCTATTTCCAAATTTCCTAAAAAGGAGGACATGCAAGATCAATGTCAGAAAGCTCTCTCAGTTGTGGGGTTGGGCGGGGGGGTGGTGTGGCCCAGAACCTCCGTTTGTCGCCGTTGAACTTCCTCCTCCCTCTGATGGAAGTGACGCTAATTATGCTACTGTCCCTGGTACTCAAATCCATTGCGCATGTGCCAGCCGGCATTCGCACATAGAAGGGGACACTTAACATATTAAATGCGGTGTCCCATACTCTATAGTCCATACTCAGTGCAGTGCTAGCTGGCACGTGCGTGCAAGAGGAAACATGGCTGTGCATGGCCTACGGGCCCTGGGAAACTGCATTTAATATGGTAAGTGACCCCCCACCCCCCTCCTTTGCCTTTTCTGCCCCTATATCCCCAAATGGAGAGCAAGTTAATGTCTGGATTGAGGTGGCATCAGATGGAAGACAGATTGCTCAAAAGCCAGACTGTCTAGTCTAAAATAGGACATCTGGCCACTCTAACCAGCCAGCCTCTATTCTTTCCTGTTTTTTGCAGATTCTACTTATTCTTTACTTATTCCTGAAAGAAGGGCTCAGGTACGAAATGTCGGCACTATATCTTTGTCTCCTATGGACATTGAAAGCCTGGCTGAATTCCTCCAGCATTTTGTTGTGTTTTTACTACTGTACATCATGATTCTGCACATCACTTTGAGGATACCAATTAATGTAATGTTACTCTTTGCCGCCACCTGGTGGATTCTTGGCCACCAGGCGCCACACCCCCCCCACCACCCCCCACCAAATGTGCAGAAAGCAGTTAAAACAACCCAATAAAAATATTAGAGAAACACAAGAGCTGGAAATGAAAGAATCTTGAGCAAACAGTGAGACGCTGGAGGGTTCATACCCATAAGAATATAAGACATAGGAGCAGAATTAGGTCATTCAGCCAATCGAGTGTGCTCCACCATTCAAACCATGACATTTATTTTTCATCTTGACCCCATTTTCCTGCCTTCTCTCCATAACTAAAGCATTGGTTTTCTTCTCCTCTCCTTGGATGCTACTTTTTTTGGATATTTTATTTATAATTTTTAAATTATATAACATCAATAATAACATTCATACAGAAAGTATACAATTGAATAAAAAACCCCAACCTCCCTCATCTACTTACTAACACCCACCTACCTCCCCCTTCTACCCACTAAGAAAGGAGACCATCACTTAAAAACAACAATATTCAACTACTTAGCTGTGGAAACCAAGACACCCACTGGAGCGGAATGAGAGATTAAATCTTCAAACCAAAAACTTTTTAGATATGGGCTCCATACTTTTACAAAAAAATGATATGAATCCCTCAAATTATATGTTATTTTTTCTAAAGGAATACAGGATTTCATTTTTCAGTATGCCATCTTTGCATTCCCAAAACTAAATGAGATTTCCAGGTGATGGCCAAATATTTTTTAGAAACAGCCAAAGCTAAAAGTAGAAATTCAATTTGATATGTAGTCAATCTTAATCTGAAAGCAAATGACTTAATGTCCCCTAATAAAAACAAAATTGGATCAAATGGAAGACTCACTTTTAATACGTTCTCCAAAAATAATTTAACTTGTATCCAGAAGGTCTTAACTACAGAATAGGTCCAAGTCAAGTGCAAAAAAGTACCTATCTCTTCTCCATATCTAAAACTGAAATCTGAAGAAATTAAATTAAATTTCTTTAATTTTCAAGGGGTTAAATATAACTGATGTAGAAAATTATTTTGTATTAATCTATATCTTATATTTATAACCTTAGTCATACTATCCTTACATAAATTTCTCCAAACATTTTCATCTATCTTTCTATTTAAGTCAGATTCCCATTTTAATCTTGATTTATGAACATTTAACCGAGACATTTTATTTTGTAATAACTTATACATTTCAGAAATAAACTTATTTGTTTTTTCCTTAGTAAGTAATAATTCCAAAGCAGATTGTCAAGGTAATTTTAAACTATGACCCAATTTTTCCAATAAAAAGGTTTTTTTTTACCTGATAATAGCAAAAAAAAGTATTACTCGGAACTTGATTTTTTTTTCCTTTATCCAATTAAAAGATACAAACTTTCCTGCTTCAAAACAATTTTCAACTTTTTAAATCCCCAATTGATTCCATATCTTTAAAAACTGGTTATTGACAGTAAAATGAAGAAGTTTATTTTGATATAAAGGCATTTTCACTGAAATCTTTTCTTTTCCACCTATCTCATAATCAGTTTTATTCCCTATTCCAATTAAATGTTTCAATATTGGTGGGCCCCTACTGATGAACAGTTTTGATTTTTATTTATTTATTTTTAAACTTATTTATTCGTTCAAAAGATAAATAATATATGACATATACAGCAATTAAACATGATCATGAACATAAAAAGAAAAGAAAAGAACTCCCCCCCTTCAGCCAACTCTCCTAAGGAGAGCGATAAAAAAAGAAAAAAGAAACAATATTTAAAAAAAATAAATATACATATTAAAATCTAATCAATATAAATTGAAATGTAAATATTCTGAGTATAACACCCACTTATTAATAAAAAATATAATTATCATGCAAAACATATGTAATTTTTTCCATTATTAAACAATATTTTATCTCATTATGCCATCTATTAATATCAATCATATTTGTATCTTTCCACGTACTAGCAATACATTTCTTCGCTACGGATAAAGCTAAATATTCAAAAGCAAGCTGGAACTTATCTAATCCCAAACCTTTCAAAGGTTGCAAACTACCCAATAAAAATACTGTTGGATCTAAAACTATTTTAATCTTATACAGATATTCTAAAAATGATTATATTTTCTTCCAAAAAAATTGTATATGTATACATGACCAAACAGCATGAAAAAAGTTCCAACCATATTACCACATCTAAAACACAAATCTGATTCATTAAAACCATATTTTTTTAATTTTTCAGGTGTCAAATATAATTGATGTAAAAAGTTGTAATTAATCATTACATAACGTGCATTTATCAATCTAGTTACAATATCATAACAGATATCTAACCAATCATCTTCAGAAAAAATAAAACCAATATCCACTTCCCATTTAACTTTAGATTTATCCCAACCCTTTTTATCCTTCATTTTCATTAACAAAATCGGCTCAACAAGGATGTCCTTTATTCCTGCATTATTTGATTTGGCAATTGAACCATTGGCACAATCAATAAGGCAAGATTTTCATATTAAAGGAATTAAAGTTAATAAGGAGGAGTATAAGATTAGTTTGTTTGCAGATGATGTGTCGATTTATATAACAGATCCTGAAAATTCTTTAATTTCTTTATATAAAAAGTTACAAGATTATGGGAGAATATCTAGTTATAAAATTAATTGGGATAAAAGTGAAGTTATGCCATTAGTAGAAGGAGATTATGATCGATGTAAACAAGTAGCTCAATTTAAATGGACACAAAATCCGATTAAATATTTAGGTATTAGAATTGAAAGAAATTTAGATAATTTGTTAAGTTAAATTATGTTCCACTATTTAATAAAATTAAAGATGATTTAAATAGATAGAATGACTTACCTATTACCTTAATAGGAGAGTGAACTGTATTAATATGAATATTTTTCAAAGGATCCAATATCTTTTTCAATCTTCCTTGTAAATGAGCTGAAATTTAAAAAAAATATATTCTAGAATAAGAATCAAACCAATAAGACTAAAATGAATAATCTCTCTCTCTAAGATTCGATTTCCTCCAAATATCCACCAAATTTAAATCGTCCATTAACATCAATATTCTTTTAGCCATTTTTTGTTTTCATTAAAGACTTTGTAGATTTATCAAAAATTGGATCCAAGCAATAATTAAAATCTCTGCCATTTATTATATTTTCATTTACTTCTACTAAATTAAGAAAAACATCTTGAATAAATTTTTCATCATTTGTATTAGGTGCATACACATTCATAAAAATCCTGGATTCTGAATAAATTTGACAATTTACCAAAACAAATCTACCAACAGGATCAATAACTGTTGATTGTAATTTAAATGGAAACATTTTTATTAATTAAAATAGCCACTCCTAGTGCTTCAGAATTAAAAGATGAAGCTATAAACTTAACCAACCCATTCTCTCTTTAACTTTTGATGTTCTTTCACAGTTAAATGGGTTTCCTGCATGAAAGCACTATCTACTTTCAACTTCTTAATATGAGCTAAAACTCTTTTCCATTTAATTCAAACTATGTGTTGCCATAATATAAATTTTAAAAATACCCAACTCCCTTCTCCTCCCAGGTTGTTTCATCTCCACAGCTAACTTTCAAAATATATAACAGCTCCAAAGATTGAAAGTAAGAAACCCAAATAATAATAAAATAATAAAAGAAGAAAAATAAATCCAAAAAAATCACTAATTAGGTCAGCACTCACTCCCTTAATTATGAGAAGTGGCTCTTGCCACTAGTGGCACGAGGCCTCAAAAGAGGAAAGCAGAGAAAGAGAATCCGCCTCCCCCAGACAGAATATCAAAATTTAGCTTTAATCGGTCAACCAAGTATGATAAGCTTCTTCAAGGTCTCTCATAACTGGATCGTCATCAATTTCAACTTGAACCTCAGTCGGCTGTCTTCCTGTCTTCGATTTGTCTTGATCCCCTTTCATTTGTTGAGAAGAATAATGTTGTCTTCCATTCTGCTTATTATTAGACAGTGAATTGGCAAATTCCAAAGCTTCAGATTCATTAACAAAAAATTGAGCTTGAAGTTGTCCATAAAAAAATTTTAAGACTGCTGGGTATCGAAAAAAAAAATTATATCCCTTCTTCCACAAAACTGACTTTGCTGGGTTAAATTCTTCTTTTAACAATTTTGTTACTTAAATCCGCATAGAAGAATACTCTGTTGTTACGAATCATTAAAAGGGCTTTGTTGTTCTCTGGTTTTTTGAACAGCCATTTTCAAAATAATTTCTCTATCTTGAAAATGTAAACATTTAATCAAAATAGAGCATGATGGTTGTCCTGGATACAATTTTTTTCCTTAGAGGTGTACCAAACCATTTGGAAAATTCTCTGATCCCAAAATTTCAGGCTGCCAGTTTTGAAAAAATTGTGCTGGATTTAGTGCCTTCAAAATCCTCAGGAAAACCAACAATTTTTACATTATTTGTTCTACTCTGATTTTCCAACATATCAACTCTTTGCAATAAATCTATTTTCTGAATTTCCCTGTAAAATAATCTTCTGCCTTATTAACTGTACCTTTACATTCTTCTATCTCCATATGACATTTCTGAAAGTTTCCTTCAAAATTTTGAATTTTAATTTTATCAAGTTTTATTACACTTTGCCATATCTGTCTTCATTACAGTCATATTTTCTCTAATAGCTCCCAGCTGAGTAGTAAAATCTGCTTTCACCTGCAAAATTTGCATCCATTTTTTCATGAATCAATTTTTAAAAAAATGTTATCAATAATCTGTGGATCAAGAGGTTTTGGGGGTAACAATATGCACCCATTTTACCTCGAATATATTGATCTCCTCCATCTTCTTCTGATTCTTCTCCCTGTGATTGTGGCACAAGACTCTCCTCTTCCACTCCTATCTCCTCTTTTTCTGTAGATGTAGCCAATGGTTGAAATTATAGACGGCCTCTCTGCTTGGCCCTCGTTTGACCTGCTACCGCAGTTGAAGTCGGGTCTGCAAGCTCTGACTCAATCACTTCCGTAGTGCACGTGCACATTGATTCTTCAGTCATTTCTGTAGTTTTCTTCCGTGCTCCAGACCCAACTTCTCCAGCTCCCAGAGAAGGTGACGCTGGAGTTTGAATCCTTACCTGAGGAGGTTTAGTAGATCATCGCTGGAGAGGAACCAGGATCAGAGGCTGAGTCTTCTTCCATCACTGTATCTTCAGTTATAGCCATTTTTTTTTTACAGTCTGTGTTTTAGATTCATTTTGGAGTAATCTTCTAGAGGTCTGAAAAGATGACTGCAAAAGATTTTTTGAGTTTTAAAATTACTCAATATTTTTAAAAGTTTCTAAAAAGTCGGGTATTAATTAATTCTGCCAGGAGAGGCATTTTCTACATCTTCTCCTTACACCATCATGGCACACCCCCCACCCCCTGGATGCTGCTTGATGTGGAGTCCCTCCAGCTTTTTATTGTTTTCCTAAGAAGAAACAGTATTTACTACATTCATTTGTTCACCTTTTTATTGACATATATATTAAATACTATTTATTGTTTTAAAATGATTTATTTTCATTTTAAGTTCCCAAATTTAAAGAAATATATCTGCTTTGTTCTGTAATTGCAACTTGGAAATACATCATATTATTAAACCGTTGAGTTGCCTGAAGTATTCAGTCTCAAACTTTCCTGGAGGTCCTGACTACATTCTGCCTTAGGACTTCTCATTCAGTGGAGTGGAGTAGCATCAGTGTCCTACATCCACCAATTATGACAGTGGCCAATTAACTTCTATATCCACACAAAATTTTATATTTTAAGGAGGGCAAGGCTACCAGCCCTCATCTTGACAACATTTTGCAGGATTACATTGAGAGTGTCTGCCTGTCTTTTGTGTGGCATGATTGTTACAAAGCATCAGACAGGAAGTCAATGCGGAGCATCATCAAAACGGCCGATGATATCACTGGAGTCTCCGTTACCTTGATTGATTCATTCTCTGGGATTGTGGCTTAAATAGAGCTCAAAGAATTAGTGAGGACCTCTGCATCCAGCTCACAGTATCCCTGACCCACTACCATCAAGGTGGCGCAGAAGCATCAAAATCGGGTCAGCCAATTTGGGAAACAACTTCTTCCTGCAGGCTGTGAGACTGATGAACTGTATCCTGTAATTTTGAATGAAACAACTAAATTATTCCAAAATATTTATATATTTTTCAATATATTTATCTATATTTATTTGGTATTTTATTTTCATGTATATATTTGATTATTAGGTGTTGAACATTATGTGTGTATTTGTGTGCATCATGGTCCAGAGAAACGCTATTTTTTCTGGTTGTATATGTACAGCAAGATGATAATAAAATTGAACTTAAGACTGCAATCTGTTCAGGTTGGCAGCAGAATGTTGACCACTGACATGGTGAGCACTGGCTGGGTCCTCAATCTGCTCCTGTTCACGCTACTGACCCATGACTGTAATGCCAGATCCAGCCCCAACAGAGTGATAGAACCATAGAACACTCCAATCAGTTTCTAGCTGCTGTCTCACCCCTTTTTAAATTCATCAAGTTTGCAGATAACACGAAAGTAGCTGGTCTTATCAGCCACAATGACGTCACAGAGAAGAGGTGGAAAAATCTTGTGAGATGGTGAGTGAATAACAACCTGAATCTCAAATTGGACAAGAACAAGGAGATGATTGTGGATTTCAGGAGGATCAAGGACCACCCTCCACTACACATTAATAGTTACGTAGTGGAGAACACCAAGTATCTTGGAGTCCACTTAAGAAGTGACCTATCCTGGACACATAACACCTCCTCACTTGTCAGAAAAGCACAACAGCAAATGTACTTTCTTAGAAGCCTGAGGCAGGCAAGGCTACTGGCAACCATTCTGCCAACTTTCTATTGTAAGTATCCTGGCCATCCACATCATAGAGTGGTACAGTTGATGTAGAGCATCGGATTGGAGGTCAATCCACAGGACTATAAAAGTGGCAAAGGGGATCACTGGGATCTCCCTCCCCCCCATCAATGTCATTTACTGGGATTGTTGTTTAAAGAGGTCCCTCACCACCCCATATGCAGCATCTTACAGCAACTCCTATCAGGAAAAAATATACCAAATTATCAGAGCCAGAATTACCAGGCTGAGGAACAACTTCTTCCCATGAATAGACTGCTGAATGACTGATAAAACAAACACCATGACTCTGCTATTTATTAATAATATTTATATATCATTTGTCTGTATGTATGTAATGTCTGTATGCATAATTTGCACTGTTCTGCGCCATAGACCAGAGAAGGCTGTTTCGTTGGGTTGTACTGGTACAATCGAATGACACCTAAATCTGACCATTTAAATTTCACAAAATGCCTACACGAAAAATAATCCATTTCAGCTAAAGGCATAATCTCATTCTTTTCCTAATTACTTTTACAATTCAATATTTCACCATACTGCTCCAGTCTATCATGCAAATTCCTCAAAGAATTCAAAGGTTGTGTTAAGTATATCAAAACATCATCTGCAAACAAGTTTATTTTAAATTCATCAGATTTCACCTTAATACCTTAAATATTACTATTTTGTCTAATCATCTGAGCCAAAGGTTCAATAACCAATGCAAATAGAGCTGGTGACAACATAAAAGATGAAGATAACTGTCCATTCATCACAACTCTAGCAGTAGGACTTCTATATAAGCCCTTAATCCAATCAATTAAAACAAAAGAGCCAAAGTAAAATTTCTCCAAAACTTTAAATAAAAAACTCCACTCTACTCTACCAAAGCCCCTTTCTGCATCAAGAGCAATAACCATTGGTAGCTTAGATTGCTCCCGAGAAGCATTAATTAAAGAAATCAACTTTACAATATTATCTGCTGAATATCAGTTTTTAATAAAACTTGCTTGATCTACCCGAATTAAACCTGGTAAATATTTAGCTAACCTGTTAGCTAGAACCTTCACCACAATTTTATATTCAACATTTTGTGGTGATATGTAATTACACCACTAGGTCACCAGGGGTCATCCCAGTGACCTTGTATACAAAGCAGTCCAGAGCTACAGTCTAGCCTTCCAGGTTCGTCTTGCAGAGAGACAAGACCTCTTAGTGTACATATTAGTTTATTAAAGCTGTCTTATACTCGCACTGCTCGTGTGGTTATTGTCAGGACACATTTATTAAAGAAATAGGTCTATAAGACCCTGGTTTCAATGGATCCCTATCTTTTTTAAGAATTACTGTAATAATTGCTTTAGAAAAAGAACCAGGAAAAGAATGAACCCCTGTCGCCTGTTTTAATATATCCATCAATAAAGAGATTAATAAGTCCTGAAATTTTTTAAATAAAATTTAGAAGTAAAACTGTCATCTCCTGGAGACTTCCCACTAGATTGAAGTGCATCTATTACTTCAAAGAAGTATCTAAATACTTGATATCCTTATCACTCAAAAAAGGTAAATCCAAATCAGATTAAAAATTATCAATTTTAGCTTCATCTTCCAATACTTCAGAAGTATACAATTTTTCATAAAATTTCCAAAACATCATTAATTTCCTGAGGTTTATATGTAATCATTAAATCATATCTAGTATCATTTATTGTTCTAGAAGCTTGTTCTGTTTTTAACTGCCAAGCTAATACTTTATGCCCAATTCATTATATCTCCCTCCAGTTCTTTGTAATAATTTCTCAAATTTATAAATTTGTAACAAATTATATCATAACTTCATATTAACCAAATGTGCTTTCTTAGTTTCAGTAGAATTTTGTTGTAAATCCTTTTCCAAAATCTCTATCTCCTCCTCCAGTCTACTAACTTCAGCTATATGTTGTTTCTTAATTTTAACAGTATAACTAATTTGTCCCCTTAAAGCATACCATAAAACAAATTTACTATCAACTGAATCTATATTTATTTTCAAAAAAAAGCTGTATTTGATCCCTTATAAATTTATAAAATTCAGCATTTTTCAACAACAGAGAATTGAATCTCCAATGATAAACATTCTCAATTCTCTCCAAACCAGTACACATTATTAATAGCAAAGAATGATCAGATAAAATCTGACTCTTATATTCAGCCTTCAATACCCCGTCTTGTAATTGTGCCGATACTAAAAATAAATCTATTCGAGAATAAGAATCATGTCAAAATGAATAAAACAAAAAAAATCTTTCTCTTTAGGATTTAACCTTCTCCATATATCTACTAAATTAATGTATTTCATTAACATCATCAGTTGTTTGGGTATTTTAGTCCTAATTACTGATTTTGGATATTTATCTAATAATGGATCCAAGCAACAATTAAAATCTCCTCCTACCATCATATGCCTGGCTTAAATTAAGAAAAAAATCCAACATAAATTCCTCATCATCTATATTAGGAGCATAAACATTTATTAAAGTCCAACACTCAGAAAAAAATTTACAATTAACAATCAAAAGCCTACAAACTGACTCAATAAATGATTACAATTTAAAAGATAACTTTTTATTAATCAAAATAACCACCCCTCTTGCTTTTGAATTAAAAGATGCTATAACTTGTCCAACCAAATCTATTTTTAATTTCTATGTTCCTTTTCAGTCAAATATGTCTCTTGCAAAAAGGCAACATCAACCTTCAATTTTTTAATATACACCAACACTTTTTCTCTTAATCAGATTATTAAGCCTATTAACATTAAAAGTTTCAAAATTTAAATTAGCCATCATTAAAAAGCATAACAGTAGTCATTTTACCACACATGGTGAAGCACCTCCCCATGGCAACGACACAAACAGGGCCAAAAGATCCCCTCAAAGAAAAAAAAAGGAAACCCCATATAAAAGAAACCCAAACAAAAAAAAACTGCAAGCAGTATTACCTCCCCCCCCCCAATTATACGGGAGTGACCAATGTCACAAAGTGGACGACGACTTCGGAAGGATCAGTAGCTGAACCACCTCCCCCGAACAGAACAACAAAAAAAAATTAAAATAATTTCAAGTATGAAATGCTTCCTCCAGAACTCCATGATCTTGATAATCATCAATACCAATATCAATTAACTGCTGACATTCCATCCCTCACTTTCCATTCTTCCTCTTCAGAACTAGAACAGGTTGTTGAAGAAACCTTTCTTAACTTTGCACCTGCTTGTTATCAGATAAAGAATTAGCAAATGTAAGAGCTTCAAAATCATTACTACAAAACTGAGATTGATAATCTCCATAAAAAACTTTAATACAGCAAGATACCGAAAAGCAAACTTACAGCCTCAGCTGAATTAAATTCTTTACGACATTTAATAGCTACTTGACTCAATTCAGCATAAATAAAGACTATTATTACTGATTACTTCTTGCATCCTGAACAGCAACTCTTAAAATCAACTCTCTATCTTGATAATGTAGACGTCTAATCAAAATAGAATGTGGAGTTTGACCAGGAAGAGGCTTCCTTCTTATTGCTTTATGAGCTCTGTCCAGTTCCAGACCATTTAGAAAATATTCCTTTCCAAAAACCTTAGGAATCCACTTCTGAAAAAAACTGAATCCGGTCCAGACCTTCAAAATTTTCTGGAAGACCAACAATTTTTACATTATTTCTTCAACTTTGATTCTCCAAAGCATTAATTTTCTTCAACAAATCACTTTTCTGAATTTCCCAGCCAGCAAATGAGTCCTCCATCTGTCCAATCTTTTCTTTACATTGTTCCACATCATCTTTAGAATCAAGAAATTCTTCTTCAATCTTCTTAAATTTATCTTGGACCTTATCCACCACTTTCAGGCACTTTGCCACATCCAACTTAATAGAACATATTTCCCCCTATTTCCCCCTTCATATCAGTGAGCAGTTCCTTCACAGATGAAAGCCCTTGACCCATCTGAATTGATAAATTTTCCATCTGCTAAAATAAATCAATTTGTAATGTTGAATCTGAATGATGAGAATCAGACTTAAATTTTAAAGCCTGCTTATCCTACGCTTGTATATAACAGTTTCCTCTTGCTCCATACCTTGATCGTCTTCTTCTTCCAATCCTCTATTGACTGCTTCCTTCTCTTCCATTGATATTGAAGTCGCTTCAGCCCAACTATGGGTGCAGACTCCGCTCCTGTCAGCCCAGGGTCACTGGACTGAGAAAGGTTGGGTCCCCGTTCAGCCTGGACCATACTCGACATAACACGCATGCATGATTGTTCTTCTTGGTCTAGAGGGAGATGATATTGAGTACCGGCACCATCTTCCGCAGCACTGTGTGAAGTCGTCACCGGTGTAGACTGAATCCTACTGGAGGACTGGCGCTGTGGATGAGGGTGAGGAGGAATCGAGTCTGGAGGCTCCACTTGTATGGTAGGCCAAAATTCTTCAGCTCTTGTTAGCTGCTTAGTAATCATTTTCTTTGCTGGTTGAGCTTTTGTTTTCTTCCTAGCTGGTGTTAGGATACTTCAACAATAGATTCAAAACTTTCTAAAAATAATTTTAAAACGGGTTTTGGATAGTTCTGCCAGGGGGAGGTGTCTTCCCACATCTTCTCCCTACGCTATCACGCCATGACCCCCGTGAGCAATATTTCTGATGGAAATTGAAATCTTCAGTAATCGAGCAGCCTCTGCGCTAGTGATGGAATTCGGGAAAGTTTGTGCTGGTGGGTGAGGTTCTGATGAATCAGATCAACTTTGCCCTGTTATACACTCACATTCTTGAGCTTTGCTCATTTTGCATCATCTAAAGATATAATTAGACACATAGGTTTCCCTCTCTCTAACTTCCCCACCCCAGTGGTCTCTCGCTCTGCCTGTCTCTCAGTCAGGTGCCTTCTCAGTCAATGCCATGCCAGCTTCAATAGGATATCCCTAAACTACCACCAATATGTCTCCTCCCACACCAGAGGATTGTACATTCTCGATCACTGCCACAGCTAAACCACGGGATTGAACACGCTCGACCTCTGCTACACTAGGCTATCGAAAACCCTTGATCACGGATGCCACCTCCTCTATCCCATGCCCCCACTTTGGAAACTTGGTCCCCTTGGCTATGCTCTTCCTTAATACACATGGACAGAACATGAAGAACACTCCACCAGCCATGAAGATTAGACAGAGCTAGCCAAGGCAAATGGGAGAGTTGGAGAGCATGTAAACAGCAGTGAGGACTGGATAACTGATCTCTGACCTCCTACATCCTTTTTGAACCCAGAGAACCTGCAGCAGGGTATCTGAAGCTATTTTCTTTGCCAAATCTTCCTAATTGAGTGGAGCGATGAACAAAGCAACTTTCAGAGTCCTCTCCCAGGCCAACTTCCCTAGCACTGAGACCTCACTTCCTCAGTTACCCACCTTGCTCAGGTCACATGGTTCACTCCTCTGACTCCAGGCCCCCAAGTCTATCGCACAAGGAGGGGTTACCAGATAGGTAGAGACAAAGCCCAGAACTTCTTTCAAGAAATGCAATATCTTCACAGTCTTGGGAATCTAGCCCAAGACCACAAAACAAAAAAAAAGGGTTGGGATTGAGAACCTTGAAACAACATATTGTGAAGGCTATATGACCGTTCTGCAAGTGGAGTGGCAGAGGTGGCACTACAATGCCTTAACTGGCACCTCTTGACCCATTTTGTGGCAGACCACTTCCAATATGGGCCTCATTTGCCACCTCAGGACCAATAAAACCAGAGTGGAATCAAGTTATCCTTCATCTCAAGAAAGTGATTCAGCAGAGAAGAGTGCATCTTTGTTTACTTTCTACTGTTTGTGTCATTTCAGAATAAAATGGTGGGTTTCAATATAAATATTGGAAAGTAGAAAAATATATCTGTCATTGCTCATTTTACCAATTGGGTTTGATTATATTTTAAAGACCAAAAATTGAATATTTTCCTTTATAACTGATCTCTGCCCTCTTTACAGAACACAGAAAACACAAAAATCCCTCAATCCAAACATAAACAACCTTCAACATTAATGGTCTGTCTACTCTGTATTCATTGCAATGTTTAAGGAACCATGACATTACTGGTGTCTGCAGCACAGTCTCAGAAAAATCACTTCAAAGGTATGACCCTCACAAAGATGAAAAGTATCTGAATGATATTTATTTTATTCATAAATGTAGATAAACATTTTATCCCATCAATGAAAACAAAATTCGTATTGCAACAGGAGAAATTTTACATTGGTAAAATCTCCATTGTATTAAACAACCAATGTTTTTTTTTCCCCCTCTTGGGAGCTCACAAAGCGATGTTATATGTACAGTTAGATGATAGTAAACTTGAACTTGAAATAAAACATTCAACTGATTTATTTTAGTTTCTTGTTTAACAATTTTCTTGAACAAAGTGATTCCTACAGAACAATCCTTACTTTTTCCACATATGCCTTCACAACAATTAAAAATATCACACAGCAACTTCATTAAGTTGAACAAAAGGCTTTTTGTCCACTGACCACAGGTCTTGCTCTGAGAACATAATTACCGGTTAACACAGCTGAGCATTTTAATTTGGCAGGTCTTTTCTCATTTGACCACTGCATGTGATGGTTATGTAAATAAATAACTTTTTAGCAATCAACGAGGATTAAAATGATTAAAGAGGCCATTTATTATGATACAATTAGTACTTTTCAGTCGTTTAATTCAGTTTATCATTCACATGAAATCGTGCTTTCAGGTTGATTAAGATGAGTTCTAATGGGAGGAATATTATCCTGTTATCCTGTGATGCGAAGCGAAGAGTCAAATTCACGGAGCCCCAGTATGCTTCAGGAATTACTGCAGCATCTGGAAAACAGGAACAACGGACAAAATGCTGGAGGAACTTGGTGGATCAGGAAGCATCCATGAGAGGTAACAGATAGTCAATATTTTAGGCAGAAACCCTATTGCACAAGCTGCCCAAATACCCCCAATTAACCTACAACCCCTGTACATAGAAAATTACAGCGTAGTACAGGCCCTTCAGCCCTCGATGTTGTGCTGACCTATATTTTCTTTGGCTTGGCTTCGCGGATGTAGATTTATGGAGGGGTAAATGTCCATGTCAGCTGCAGGCTCATTTGTGGCTGACAAGTCCGATGCAGGACAGGCAGACGCGGTTGCAGGGGAAAATTGGTTGGTTGGGGTTGGGTGTTGGGTTTTTCCTCCTTTGTCTTTTGTCAGTGAGGTGGGCTCTGCGGTCTTCTTCAAAGGAGGTTGCTGCCCGCCGAACTGTGAGGCGCCAAGATGCACGGTTTGAGGTGATATCAGCCCACTGGCGGTGGTCAATGTGGCAGGCACCAAGAGATTTCTTTAGGCAGTCCTTGTACCTCTTCTTTGGTGCACCTCTATCACGGTGGCCAGTGGAGAGCTTGCCATATAACACGATCTCGAGAAGGCGATGGTCCTCCATTCTGGAGATGTGACCTACCCAGCGCAGTTGGATCTTCAGCAGCGTGGATTCGATGCTGTCGGCCTCTGCCATCTCGAGTACTTCGATGTTGGAGATGAAGTCGCTCCAATGAATGTTGAGGATGGAGCGGAGACAACGCTGGTGGAAGTGTTCTAGGAGCCGTAGGTGATGCCGGTAAAGGACCCATGATTCGGAGCCGAACAGGAGTGTGGGTATGACAACAGCTCTGTATATGCTAATCTTTGTGAGGTTTTTCAGTTGGTTGTTTTTCCAGACTCTTTTGTGTAGTCTTCCAAAGGCGCTCTTTGCCTTGGCGAGTCTTTTCTCTATCTCGTTGTCGATCCTTGCATCCGATGAAATGGTGCAGCCGAGATAGGTAAACTGGTTGACCGTTTTGAGATTTGTGTGCCCGATGGAGATGTGGGGGGCTGGTAGTCATGGTGGAGAGCTGGCTGATGGAGGACCTCAGTTTTCTTCAGGCTGACTTCCAGGCCAAACATTTTGGCAGTTTCCGCAAAACAGGACGTCAAGCGCTGAAGAGCTGGCTCTGAATGGGCAACTAAAGCGGCATCATCTATAAAGAGTAGTTCACGGACAAGTTGCTCTTGTCTCTTTTTCGTTTGTCTCTTTCTCGCACCAGGACGTAGTCCAGGAGGTGCCAGTGTTTGGATCGGGGATGCAGGCGCCTCAGATCGAAGAGACTGCCATCCGTGCAGTACCAGATGTAAACAGCATCTTCGTTGTTGAGGTCTTTCATGGCTTGTTTCAGCATCATGCTGAAGAAGATTGAAAAGAGGGTTGGTGCGAGAACACAGCCTTGCTTCACGCCATTGTTAATGGAGAAGGGTTCAGAGAGCTCATTGCTGTATCTGACCCGACCTTGTTGGTTTTCGTGCAGTTGGATAACCATGTTGAGGAACTTTGGGGGGCATCCAAGGCGCTCTAGTATTTGCCAAAGCCCTTTCCTGCTCACGGTGTCAAAGGCTTTGGTGAGGTCAACAAAGGTGATGTAGAGTCCTTTGTTTTGTTCTCTGCACTTTTCTTGGAGCTGTCTGAGGGCAAAGGTCAGTAGTTCCTCTGCGCGAAAGCCGCACTGTGATTCTGGGAGAACATTTTCGGCGACACTAGGTATTATTCTATTTAGGAGAATCCTAGCGAAGATTTTGCCTGCAATGGAGAGCAGCGTGATTCCCCTGTAGTTTGAGTAGTCTGATTTCTCGCCTTTGTTTTTGTACAGGGTGATGATGATGGCATCACGATGGTCCTGAGGCAGCTTTCTTTGGTCCCAGCAGAGCTTGAAAAACTCATGCAGTTTGACATGCAGAGTTTTGCCGCCAGCCTTCCAGACCTCTGGGGGGATTCCATCCATACCTGCTGCTTTGCCACTTTTCAGTTGTTCAATTGCCTTATATGTCTCTTCCCGGGTGAGGACCTCATCCAGCTCTAGCCTTAAGGGCTGTTGAGGGAGCTGGAGCAGGGCAGATTCTTGGACTGAGCGGTTGAGGATGGAGATCTTGTCGCTGAGGAGGACTTTGCCGTCTGAGCTGCGCAGCGGGCTTTGGACTTGGGGTGAGGGGCTGTACACAGCCTTTAGAGCCTCGTAAAAACCCCTGAAGTCGCCAATGTCCGCGTTGAGCTGGGTTCGTTTGGCGAGGCTAGTCCACCACTCATTTTGGATCTCCCGGAGTTTGCGCTGAAGATGGCTTCATGCGCGATGGAAGGCTCATTTCTTCTCTGGCCAGGACGGCTTTGCAAGGTGAGCCTGGTGGGCAGCTCACTTCTTTGCCAGCAGCTCCTGGATTTCCTGGTTGTTTTTGTCGAAGCCCAGTACCTCTTCAGTGGATTGCAGTATGGTAGTCTTCAGCTGATTCCAGAGGGTTTCAGGGGACGAGTCTGTGAGGCAGATTGCATTCTCGAGCTTTGCTTTGAGGTTTGCCTGGAAGTTTCTTCTCACTTCGTCTGACTGCAAGTTTCCAACACTGAACCTCTTTCTGGGGGCTTTACTGTTCCTGGATTTTGGCTTGAAGTGAAGGTTGAGCTTGCAGCGAACCAGCCGGTGGTCAGTGTGGCATTCCGCACTGGGCATGACCCTGGTGTGGAGCACATCTCGTTTGTCTCTTTCTCGCACCAGGACGTAGTCCAGGAGGTGCCAGTGTTTGGATCGGGGATGTATCCAGGTAGTCTTCAGGCTGTCCCTCTGCTGAAAAAGGGTGTTTGTAATGACAAGCCGCTGTTCTGTGCAGAGCTCCAACAGGAGGCGACCGTTGTTGTTGCACTTGCCGACACCATGCTAGCCCAGGATTCCTGGCCAGGTTTCTGAGTCTTTGCCGACGCGAGCGTTGAAGTCGCCAAGGATAACAACCTTGTCGGCTGTAGGGATGCGTTGAATGAGGTTGCGCAGATCAGTGTAGAACTTGTCCTTTTCTGCTGGTTCCGCCTGGAGGGTTGGAGCATAGACACTGATGAGGGTGATGCGATGCTTGTTTTGAAGGGGGAGTCGCATGGACATGATCCGGTCCGAGTGGCCTGTCGGGAGGTTTTCGAGTTTGGAGGCAATGGAGTTCTTGACCATGAAGCCTACACCAGATAGGCGTCGTTCATCCATAGGCTTGCCAGACTAGTAGAGTGTGTAGCCCGCGCCGCGTTCTTGGAGGATGCCTACATCTGCCAGGCGGACTTCACTGAGAGCGGCTATGTCGATGTCAAGTCTGAGGAGTTCATGTGCGATGAGGGCAGACCGACGTTCAGGTCAGTAGCTGTCAGCCTTGTCTAACATGGTTCTGATGTTCCAGCATGCTAGCTTGAGTTTGTGAGCATCTTTTGATAGGGAGGACGTGGAGGGGGAGGACGTAGACATGTCCTCGGGCCTGCACAAAGGAGCTTTTAGGTGGAGTGCAGTGTGCGCAGTACTGGCCCCACCCTTTACACCCATGGTTCGTGTGCCGTGGCCAAGCAAGCTGGGACGTGGCAGCGAGGTCCTTGGGTTGTAGGTTTTATATCGGAGTGGCCTTCTCCTATGCAAGCTTCTTACCCGGGCTGGAGGGGCCTGCCTCCCCTCCTAGATCGGACCATACCTGGTCGCAAATCACCTGTGGACATGGCCTAGGTAAGTTTAATTGGGTTCTCTAACTACCTCTGAGGTAGGTCAGGGACCCGGTTGGATTCTGGCGGGGTTGACCGAGTCACACCCTTTCTTACTGCTGTGTAACTGAGGTGTAAAATGTAAAAAGCGAGGGGGAGGCGGTGGCCCCGGCCTCGGTCGAGTGAAGCAGGCGGAGGCCCCGGTCCGGGCAAGGGGGAGGCGGCGGCCCCGGCCTCGGCAGAGCGAAGCAGGCGGTGGCCCCAGTTCAGGCAGAAATAAGGAGGCGGCGGCCCCGGTCCGGGCACAGGGAAGGCGGCGGCGGCCCCGGCCACAGTCCGAGCAGAAGGTAGGCGGCGGCGGCCGCAAAAAAACCAAAACCCTTCCTACCTCGTAACTCTATATTTTTCTTTCATCCGTTTACCTATCTAAGAATCTCTTAAACACCCCTAGTGTTTCATCCCTCCACCACCCTGCCAAACTAGTGTAAACTCTCCCTAACTGCTCTAGCAAAATGCCTGCCATGATATTGGTCCCCCTCCAGTTCAGATGCAGCCCATCCTTTTAGTACCGGTCAGACCCTCCCCAGAGGAGATCCCAATGATCCACACATCTAAACCTCTGTCCCCTGCATCACTTCTTCAGCCACACATTCATCTACTACAACTTCCCATTCCTACCCTCACTGGTATGTGGCACAGGCTGCAGTACCAAGATTACTACTCTTGAGGTCATGCTTTCCAGCTTCCTTCCTAACTGCCAATATTCCCTCTTCAGGACTCATCCCTACACCTATCTATGTCATTGTGAACCACAACATCTGGCTACTCACCCTCCTGCTTCATAATGCTGTGGACTTGATCAGAGGAATCCCTGACCTGGCATCTCGAAGGTAACATACTATCCGGGAGTCTTGAACGTTCTCAGTACCTCCTATCTGTTTGCCTAACTATTGAATCCCAATCTCTATTGGTCTCCTCTTCTCCCCATTGCTTTCTGAGCCAAAGGGCCAGACTCTGTGCCAGAGACATGACCACAATGATGTGGCCCTGGTAGATCATCCTGCTCAACAGTATCCAAAATGGAATACTTATTGTTGAGGAAAATGGCCACGAGGGTACTCTGCGCTGACTGCCTATTTCCCTTTCTTAACAATCACCCAGCTATCTGCCTCTTGACCTTTGGGGGTGACTGTTTCCCTGCAGCTCCTTTCTATCACCCCCTCTGTCTCCCGAATGATCCTGAGTTCATCCAACTTCAGCTCCAGCTGCCTAATTTGGTCTCTAAGGAGCTGCATCTGGATGCACCTCATGCAGATATAATTATCAGGGACAATTGTGCTCTCGCCGATTTCTCACATCTTGCATTTGGAGCATTTCACTGCTCTAACTGCCATTTCCATGACATTCTTTGTTAATATGCAAATATCTTACCTGATCTTACCTTATCTGTAAGAAGCATGTCCTGAAACTCTGCTTGCCAAAGCCTCGTGAGCTAAAGCCTCAAAGTCCCTCTAACACATTGGCCACTCTACACTTGAACTTCCCCTCTTTTAATTGGCAACAGCTAATTAGCCAATGGAGAAATTTAAAAGCATACCTACCTCTCCCACTGCTTTTTAAAGCCTTTAGACCCACAAACTGTTTTTGAAAAGTGGGAGGAAACCCACTCAGACACAGGGAGAATGTACAAACTCTTTACAGGCAGTGCCAAATTTGAACCCGAGTTGTTTAACACTCTAATAGCATTGTGGTAACCACTACACTAACTGTGCTGCCCTCACTGTGCTAACCCTTCTATGTTTCCAAGACTTGAGGAGCTAAGTTACAGGGAAAGGCTAAACAGGTTAAGACTTTATTCTCTGGAGCATGGAAGAATGAGGGAAGATTTGATAGAGGTTTACAAAATTATGATTGGCATAGATAGAGTAAATGCAAGAAGGCTTTTTCCACTGAGATTAGCTGAGATATCAGAGGATATAGATTAGGAGAGAAAAAGGTGGCATGGTTGACATAGCAATTAGTGCAATGCTTTTACAGCGCCAACAATCAGGACTGGGGTTCGAATCCCGTGCTGTCTCTAAGGAGTTTGTATGTTCTCCCCGTGTCTGCATGGGTTTTCCCTGGGAGTTCGGTTGCCTTCCACTGTTCAAAATGTACCAGGGGTGTAGGTTAATTGGGTGTAAATTGAGCGGCATGGATGTGTGGGCCAAAAATGGTTGTATATCTAAATTAAAATTTATAAAGGGAGAAGTTTAGGGGGAACACTAGGGGGAATTTCTTTACATAGTGATGGGAGTATGGAATGAGTTGCCATCTGAAGTGGTGAATGTGGACTCAATTTTAATATTTAAGAAACATTTGAATAGGTAAATGGGTGGGAAGGGATATAGAATAGGTGCAGGTCTGTGGCTCTAGGCAGAAATAATAGATTAAAAGGGCTGAAGGGCCTGCTGTAATGTTCTATGTTTCCATCATTCTAAGTGTGCCAACTAATTAAAATCTGTGGGAAAGCATTAAATCTGTACATCGATGTATCTGACAATAAACTCTCATTCATTCATGCAAACAACCAGGGAAAAGCAAGAATTACAAAAGGAGAGAAAATAAAGCAGAATACAAATATGCCAAAACTGCACAGCATATCTTTTTTCTGAATAAATATAATATTTGTTCTCAAGTTTGCAATAATTATTACATCGATTTTGGAGTTTTGTTTCTTTAATATAGTACCATCTCTGATCTCTTTGCTTTTGAGAGAATAATTCCACTTAATTTCATGATAAGAGTGAGAGCAATGAAATTGTTAAAGATCTTAATGAGCAGAAGTTGAAGATTAATGACCTGAATCCTTTACGGGGTTCCATGAAGCTGGGACCTGTTGCGGTAACTCTGTACGGCGGGATAGTTTCAGAGTTGTAATTTAGTGTTATTCGCACTCCCAGTTGTTCTGGAGACAGAGATATGCCACACTGTATCCATGACAGTAAAGTGCAGGAAGGGAGAGACAAGAATAAACTCAATGGATTAACAGAGTCTGCTCTCCCTGTGCTGATCTCACGTTGGGACACAGTGCTTATTGAAGGATTAAGGTTTGCCAATTTTTTTTTCAGTTGAAGCATCCCAGGTAGCAAGAGCATGAGTTACCAAAAGAAGGAACACTGCAGACTCAACTGGAGACCATGTGCACACAGCAGCGGGCAGCCTTCTGAGGCAGAGTGTGTGATGCGCTGTGATGCAGCAAGCAGACACAAAATACAGGAAAGACTGTACTACATGCTTTAATCCATTTAAACCCTGTATACCAATTGTAGTATCTCGATGAATCCACGTGTGTGACTGGCCTGGGAGGGGCCGGCTCGTCTTTATACAGGTTGGTGATTGACAGCCAGCCAGGTGGAGTCAGCCTCCCAAGTTGTCTACCTGCAGGTACAGAGGTCGCCCCTGCAGTAGACTGGTGGGCACGCAGCCCAGTGCTGTGGTTGTATCAACACATAGTGGGATTGTGGTCGGGACTGGAGGACTTCTTTTGTGGTCTCGTGGGTTTCTTCCAGTGCTCCAGTTTTCTCCCACATCCAAAGGTGTGCAAGCTGTAAGGCTGCTGTACGTTGCACCATGAGTGGTAAAATCTGGAGGTGGCTGAGGAGAATTAGGAGAGAATTAGCTGGGTTTAGAGTAGGATTTTATTTTTTTAAATGAAGTACCGGTCCAGCTGCAGCAAGTAGGAATTTTGGTGCATAGAAATTTAAATTTAAATTTAAATTTTTAAAATTGTAGAAATACAGGCCCTTTCGGCCCACAAGCCCATGCTTCCAAATTACACCCAATTGACCTACAACCCCATTAAGTTTTGAAGATATGTCTATTATACATTGAGTATAAATGGGCACTTGATGGTCAGTGTGGGATCAGGGCCTGTTTCTGCGCAATATTTCTCTAGGACATGATAAATCTATCAACTGATAACAGTATTAGATTTTAAAAACAGCTCTATTAAATTCCATTTCTCAGGACTGGTGGGATCATGTCCAGCTTTCTAGGATGATTAGATGTCTGAGAAACCCAGTTCCCTGACCTGCAGTGGCAAGCCTGATATATTTCCACAAGATGAATTGCACAACAGACATATTTGCAACCCATCCCATTTATACAGTATACTGACAAAAGAAAAATGTCTCATTGTTAGACTTCACAATTACCTGAGGGAATGTCTCTGGAAAGTTGCACAATTGTTGACATCATGTTTTGGTGTTCATAACCTTTAGGCTTCTGTACGTTCTGCAGTGAGGAGAGATTGTGATCAGGATAATGTGGGTGGTTTATGATATTGGCTGCAAAACTATCAATGACTACACTGGCCTTTTAAGAGATATTCTGAACATCACACAATGCGGAATTCTGCCAGCAGTTTGTTTTTTCGTTGTAGATTGCAGCATCTACAATTTCTTATGTCTCCTTGACATGGAGGCATTCTTGAGTATTACTGTAGTATGTGGACAAAGCAATACCTAGTGCTGAGTTGAAAGATCCAACAAGACCCTGTTGAACAGTGGGGTAAAACAACCTTGAAGGTCTGAATACCCTCTTGCACCTGTTTCCCATGTTGAGATGCCACTTCTGTGTTCTGTGGTGGATATAGAATCAACGCTGGTTGAGTTTTCATGACCCATATGCTCTGTGACTCATTTTCATGGGATAAGGAGGCATGATCTGTGATAGCCTCATTCACACCCCCAGATTATTACATTCAAGTTCAATTTTATTGCCACATAGATCCAATGGAAAATTTTGTTTTGCGAGCAGTTCAGCTGGTCAACCCATACATAATACATCAGTAGAAGAACAATTAAAAATGCAGACTTACAAAGAGAGCTCAGTTAGAACAGAGCAAAGGCAACATTATTTTGCTGGTGTGGGGTTCATTCAGGAGTCTGGCAATGGCAGGAAAGAAACTTTCTTTAAATCTGGAAGTGTGCCTTCAATCCAGGACATGGATAGCAGCATGAATTGTCTGCATCAATCCACCACTCCAGATAGTGGTGAAAGAAGAAATTCAAAAGCTTCAGAACCTTCAGCAAACAAAGAATTGCTGGAATGACTCAGGAGGTCAGTTAGCATTGGTGGAGGGGAGATGGTCAGTCAGCATTCCAGGTTGGGACCTTTTGACAAGACTCAGATTAAAAAGGTGAAATTATGTATATAAAAGGGGAAAGAAATTGGGGGAGGGGCCAGAAGGAGTGAGTGATGAAGAGATAGGTAGAGGGAAAGACCACTAGGAAGTGGGGGTAGGGGAGAAGAAAAATTAGAGAAAGGTAAAAAAAATTATGTTATGTAAGAGCGTGATAAAAGGTGGCTGCTTTGTGTGTTTTGTTTCCCTATAAAGGAATATGAATTTGCAATGGTCTTATCAGTTAAGATTTGCTCCCATTGTAAATATGTAATTCAACAAATCCCCACACCCAAAATGTTGAAGTTGAATCTGTATTTAATCACCCTCTATTATTTTTGTGTTTAATGAATACAAAAAGTTCAATGCACTGAGAATTTATTGAGATTCTTTCGAGATTCATCTGAGAGAGTTTCTTCCAGAATACCTGCTTGCCCCGCTGAATAAAGACATGTAACATTTACAACTCCGGTTTTCTCTGTGACTCATTCTAAGTCACGACACCCTGGACTCATGTCCTCTATCATAGGCTTAAACCTCTTTCCACTTTCACTGTAACTTTCTCTACAAAACCAGCGCTATTTTATTTTTCACTTATCAGATCACTTTTCTATTCTTGCACAAAATTCTTTGCCTTTTGACTTGATTGAGCAAAGGAATCTTATTCATCTCTGAATAAGGCCGCTGAACTATTTAAGCCTCCAAATTCATTGAAGCCATTGCCCACTTTATCTAAGTCTTCTGTTTGTGTACTGATGGAACCATTCTTTTGCATTTTTGTTGTTTCAGAACATTGGTAGACACTGTTCATTTACATTTTGGTATTTTGAATGTTGCATTGTTCCTTTAAAATACCCAACTCTGATCGCAAAGGGCTCCGGGCTCATCTCTGTGCATTGCCATACTTCCAACTTCATTGCATATCTTTTCAGCGCATCTCAAAGCCTTTGAAAATATTTGACCAACTTCTCAAGGATGCAAATCCAGTTGAGCCAATCAACAGGTCACAAAGACTGAATATAGTGTCGAGAACACCATGTCACCAATGGATGGTGTTGGGTTTGGGATGGGGGAATGGAATGTGGGGGGGGGGGGCTGAAGAAATGCTTGTGCATCTGCCTCATTTTGGTAGTGGACTGAACACTAGAAGAGTATAAAAACATTCATTTAAACCCTTAAATAAGAGTCCAGGGGTAGGGTGAGTTACCCGAGTTTGATTGTGTAAAACCGTCCAGGAAACATAAGAATTAGGAATAAGAATAGGGCCACTCACCTCCTCAAACCTACTTTCCCATTTTGAAAGGTCACGATTACTCCCAGTGCTATGAGGTAGGCAACGTTAGAACACACAGGTAGCACAGACAAATGAGTGCATGATGAAATGATGCAAGGGCAAGGTTTCAAGTACTTGGATCATTGGAACATTTTCTGAGAAGGGGTGTCCTGAACAAGTGAAGTGGGTTACACCTGAATTGTAGAAGAACCACAATCCCAGAAGGAAGGTTTGCTAATGCTGTTGGCGGTGGTGGGGGTTGTGGGGGGAGGGTTTCACTGGATTCACAGGGGTTGGGAACCAATGAAGAAGCAGAGGAAGAGGTGGTTGCTGCACAAGTAGAGACAACTGGTAGGGAGTTTATGTGGAAAGACAGGCAGATGGGGAACAATTGCAGCCATGGGGATGAGGCACAGTCAAAAAAAAAAGGTAACAAATACAGGGCTAAATGTTTTGTATTTAACTACACACAGCATTTGAAATAAAATGGATGTTTGTGGCCATCACTGAGTCACGGCTAAAGGATGGATATCATTGGGAACTGAATGTGCTAGGATACACAGTATATCAAAAGGATAAGCAGGTAAGCAGAAGAGTCACTGTGGCTCAGTTTTAAGGAATAACATTAATTCATTAGAAAAAGGTGACTTAACTTAGAACCTTGTCCATTAATTGCTCTGATTGATTTTTCTCGTGACCAAGATAAACCTATGTCTGCATCTCAGGAAAAAGTTTTAGCTTTAACCACAATGATAGACAGATGAGCAATCTTAATGAGATGGAAAGATGATTCATCCCCTACTCATACCTAGTGGTTTTATGATGCAATGTCCTATTTAAGTTTGGAGAAAATTAAATATGATAAAGAAAGTAAGTTTCAATTTATAAACTTCTAGGCCCATTCTTAGAATTTTATTATAATTGGAAGAATTAAGAATTATGGTGTGCTTTGGACATTCACTGTCCGATGTCTGGGGGTCACCATTGGATCCACATCTTTGTTTTTATTTATTATGCAAGGTATCCTTGATTAGAGGGACGGGTAGATTAGATGTAGTTCTTAGTTGTTTTTTTTTCTTCTTTTTATTTGGCTTAACTCAGCAAACCGGTTTAACATGGTTTTACAAATCTATTCAAATTATTTGTTTCTTATGTTTATTCAGGAATTCTTGATTTATTTTCATCTTTTTTGTGTCCTTACATGTATGTAAATGATGTGTTATGTGCTTTCTTTTCTAAAACTGTATGTAAGCTTAGATATTAAACACAATAAAAGTATATTAAAAAGAAAGAAAAAGAAAAGGATGGCATAGGATTGAAAAATATAGAATCATTAGGGGTTGAGTTAAGAAATGGCAAGGGTAAAAGTTCACTGTCAGCAGTGATATACAGACACCCAAACAGTAGCTGGAATGTGGGCAACAAATTACAACAGCAAATAGAAAAGACGTGTCAGAAGGGCAATGTTATGGAAGTCATGGGGAATTTTAACATGCAAGTAGATTGGGAAAACCAGGTTGGGACTGCATCTCAAGAGAGAGAATTTGGAGAAGGCTACAACATGGGTTTTTTGCTCAGCTTTTTGTTGAGCTCACAAGGGGATCGGCTGTACTGGATTGGGTGATTCGAGAGGTTGGAGTAAAGAACCCATTGGGAGTAGTGATCACAATATGATCGAATTCAATTTGAGATTTAACAAGGAGAAACAAAAGTCATATGTGTCATTATTTCAGTCGAATAAAGTGAATTACACTAGCATGAGAGAGGAACCAGCCAGAGGAGATTGATGGGAGGCAATAGTAGGGAGGACAGTAGAACAGCAATTGAGGACATTTTTGCAAGAAATAAGGAAGGTGTAGAATAAATACATACAAAAAAAAAGAGGAAATATTCAAATGGAAAATTGTCACAACTGTGGCTGACAAAGTAAGTCAAAGGCAACATAAAAGCAAGAGAGGACATAAAACGAACCAAATATTAGAGGGAAGATAGGGAAATTTTGAAAAACTTGCACAAGGCAACTAAAAAACCCATAAGGAGGGGGAAAAGATGAAGTATGAAAGTAAGCCAGCAAATAATATCAAGGATACAAAAAGCTTCTTCAAATACATAAAGTGTAAAAGAGAAGTGAGTTGATTTAGCACCAGTGGAAAATGATCTGGAGAAATAATAATGGGAGATAGAGAGATGGCAGAGGAACTAAATGAGTATTTTAAATTTAGACGTACAGCACAGTAACAGGCCCTTTCAGCCCATGAGCCCTTGATGTCCAATTACATCCAATTGACCTAAAACCCCGCTATGTTTTGAAGGTTGATAGGAAACCAGAGCACCTGGAGGAAACCTGTGCAGAGACGGAGAGAACATACAAACTCCTTAAAGACAGTACTGGATTTGAACTCCAGTCACTGGCACTGTAACAGCATTGCGCTAACCGCTATACTAACCATACCGCATATTTTGTATCAGTTTTCACTGTGGAAGACATTAGCAGAGTGCTGGATGTCCGAGGGTATCAGGGAAGGAAAGTGAGTGTACTTACTATTTCAAGGGAGAAGGTGCTTAGAAAGCTGAATGGTCTAAGTCTCCTGGACCAAATGGACTGTACCCTTGGGGTCTGAAAGAAGTAGCAGTAGCCATTGAGGAGGCATTGGTAATGATCTCTCAGGAATAGATTCTGGCATGGACCCAGTTGACTGGAAAATTGCAAATGTCGCCCCACTATTCAAGAAGGGAGGGATGAAACAGAAAATAAATTATAGACTGGTTAGCCTGACTCCAGTGGTTGGGAAGATATTGGATGAGGTTACCAAGTACATGGAGGCACATGATAGGGCAGGCCAAAGACAGCATGGCTTCACTCAGGGAAAATCTTGCTTCACAAACCTATTGGAATTCTTTGAAGCAGGCTGGATAAGGGAGATGTAGTGGAGGTTGTGTATTTGGATTTTCAGAATGCCTTTAACAAAGTGCTACAGATGAGGCTACTTAACAAGAAAAGAGTCCATGGTGTAACAGGAAACATACTAGCTTGGGTAGAGCATTGGCTGATTGGCAAAAAAGCAAAGAGTCGGAAGACAGGGATCAGATTCTGGTTGGTTACCAGTTCTTTTTTTTCATAACTTTATTTATTCATTCGACAAAGTTATTACATACAATAAGAAAAATACATATTACGATAAAAAAATTTCTTTATATATAAAAAAAAGAAAAAAAGAAAAAAAAATAATAATCCCCCCTCCCCCTTTCAGCCAACTCTCTTTAGGATAGCCAAAGAGAGAGAAAAGAAAACTGAAATATATTTACTAAAATCTAATCAAGATAAATATAAATGTAAATATTCTAAATATAAAGACCACTTATTAAAAAAAGAATAATTATCATGTAAAACATATTTAATTTTTTCCATTACTAAACAAGTTTTCATCTCATATGCCATCTATTAATATCAATCACATTAGCATTTTTCCATGTACTTGCTATACATTTTTTTGCAACAGATAAAGCTAAATACACAAAAGCAATCTGAAATTTATCTAATCCTAAATCTTTCAAAGGATTCAACTCACCCAACAAAAATATTGTTGGATCCATTCCAAAGGTATTTTGATTTTATACAAACGTTCCAAAAACAATTGAATTGCTTTCCAAAAAGATTGTATATGTACACATAACCAAACAGCATGAAAAAAAGTTCCAACTGAATTACCACACCTAAAACAAGAATCTGATTCACTAAAACCATTTTTTTTAACCTTTCAGGTGTTAAATACAATTGATGTAAAAAATTGTAATTAACCATTGCATAACAAACATTTATCAATCTAGTAACACTATCATGACAAATATCTAACCAGTCATCCTCAGAAAAAATAAAGTTGATATCCCTTTCCCATTTAATCTTAGATCTATCCCATCCCTTTTTTTCCATACACTCCTGTAATATTTGGTACATCAATGAAATATATCCCTTCTTTGGTGCAATCACAAGAAAAGATCCAAATTTAGTCAATTTAGGTAAAATCATATCTCTACCAAATATTTGTTTTACTAGAGATCGAAGTTGAAAATAAACAAATAAAGAATTCTCATTAATACCAAAACCTTCCCTCATTTGATTAAATGATAAAAATTGACCTTCTTTAAAACAATCCCCCAAGTTTTTTATACCTTTAGATTTCCAATGTAATAAACATTGATTATACATTGAAAAAGGAATAAGTTGATTATTATATAATGGTGTTAAAGTCAATAATTTACCCTTAGAACCTATCATTCTATTTTTCCTCATCCATAACTTTATTAAATGTTTATATTGGCACATTATATTGTTGTAATAAATTTAAATTCCACCAAAACAAAAATTGATGTATTTCAAATTCAGAAATATTCGCCATCTAAATTTTAGCCCAACTAGGGGGCCGTTCAAAATCGATTAATAAACTAATAAATTTAAATTGAGCTGCCTCATAATAATTTTGAAAATGTGGTAAGCATAATCCCCCTAATGCATATTTCCAGGTTAGCTTATTCAAAGCTACTCTCGGAAATTTACCCTTCCATAAAAATTCCCTAACCATTTTATTTAAATCTCAAAAAAAATTCTTATTAAGTAAACATGGAATTGACTGAAACAAATATTGTATACGTGGAAAGATATTCATTTTATTTGTATTTATTCTTCCAATTAAATTTATAGGAAGATCCTTCCACTTAATCAAATCAGCTTTGATCTTTTTCATTAATGGTACATAATTTAATTTATATAAAGATTGATAATCAACATCCACATTTATACCCAAATATTTAATTCGATCAGTCCACTTCAAATTAATAATATTCTTATAAACTGAATAATCTCCTTCACCTATCAGTAAAATTTCACTTTTTTCTCAATTAACTTTATATCCAGACAAAGATCCATATTGTGTTAAACACTCCTTCAAGTGTAAAAGTGACTGAACTGGGTTTGTTAAATACACCAGTACATCGACAGCAAATAGATTAATTTTATCCTCCTCATCTAAAACTCTCATACCTTGTATCTGTGTATTTTGTCGTATCAACTGTGCTAAAGGTTCAATTACTAATGCAAACAAAGCTGGAGACAAAGGACAACCTTGTTGAGTTGAATGAGTTAATTTAAAAGCTTCCAAAATCTGACCATTTGTCAATACCCTGGCTATTCGTTTATTGTATAAAGCTTTAATCCAACCAATAAAAGAAGGACCAAACTTAAATTCTCTAAGACTTTAAATAAAAAGTTCCATTCAACTCTGTCAAAAGCCTTTTCTGCATCAAGAGATATCGCTATCGGATGGTTAGGGCACTGTTGATGTTTATTAATCAAACTAATCACTCGAAGAATATTATCTGAAGCATACCTATTCTTTATAAAACCTGTTTGATCAACATGTATTAACTTAGGTAAAAATTTAGCCAATCGATTCAGTAATGCTTTAGCTATTATTTTATAGTCTACATTTAACAAAGAAATTGGTCTATATGAAGACACCTTTAATGGATCTCTATCCTTTTTAGGGATTACAGTAATTAAGGCACTAGAACATGATTCAGGTAAATCATAATGTTCCTTAATCTGTCGTAACACATCTCCAAACACTAGATAAATCATCATAAAATACCTTATAAAATTCAACCGAAAACCCATAATCACCAGGTGATTTTCCATTCGGCATTTCCAACAGAGCCGATTTAATTTCTAAATCAGTAAAAGGAGCCTCCAGCTCCAATATATCTTCCTCTCCTAATACTGGTAATTTCAACACTGATAAAAATGAGTCAATTGAACTGCTCTCCTGTTTTTCCTCAGATGTATATAATTTCTTATAAAATGAATAAAACTCATCATTAATCTCACGAGGTTTGTAAGTAATAGTTGAATTCTGTCTAACTGCATTAATAACCCTTGATACCTGTTCTTTCTTTAACTGCCATGCAAGTACCTTATGCACTTTTTCACCTCATTCATAATATCGTTGTTTAGATCTATTAATCAAGCATTCATATTGATAAGATTGCAACATATTGTATTTCAATTTCAATCTAGACAACTCTATCTTCTGATTTTCTGTCACATCTCTCTGAAATTTCTTTTCTAATTCATCAATCCGTTTCTCTAATTCAAGACTCTTGGTCAAATAATTATTTTTAACCTTAGGTATAACTAATTATTTGACCTCTCAAGTAAGCTTTCATAGCATCCCACAATATAAATTTATTCTGAACGGAGTTAACATTTTCTTCCAGAAAGAGATTAATTTGTTTTTTAAAAAATTCAATAAATTCCACTTTTTTAAACATCATATTAAATCTCCAACGAGAAGTTGCACAAACTTTTTCAGAACTCCAATAAGTAAAATACAACAAAGAATGATCTGAAATTACCCGACTTTTATATTCTGCTTGTAGTATTTTCCCCTGTAAATGTGCCGATACTAAAAAAAAATCAATTCTGGAAAAGGATTCATGTCTAAATGAATAAAAAGATAAATCTTTCTCTGTTGGGTTAAGACATCGCCAAATGTCCACTAAATTAAAATCTTTCATCAAAGCTCGAATTTGAATTGCCATTTTAGATTTTTAAACATTTTTTGGAGATTTATCTAATAAAGGTTCCAAAACACAGTTAAAATCTTCTCCAACCAGAACATTTTCATTAGTTTGTTCCAGAAGCAGAAATGCATCCGAAATAAATGCTCCATCATCCACATTCGGTGCATAAATGTTAAGTAAAGTCCAAAATTCATTAAAAATCTTACAATTCAACTTAAGAATACGTCCTGCATTCATTTCCATTGATTGTAATTCAAAAGATAAATTTTTATGTATCAAAATTGCTACTCCCTTAGCTTTGGAATTAAATGAAGAAGAAAAAACATGTCCAACCCAATCCTTCTTCAATTTCATACTTTCTTTTTCATTCAAATGCATCCCCTGTAAAAAAGCAATATCAATCTTCATCTTTTTAATGTAAGCCAAAACTCGCTTACACTTGATCGGATTATTTAATCCTTGAACATTAAAGTAGCAAATTTCAAATTCGACATATCTAATACAATTGCTAGATACCAAAAATAGTCACAAAATTAATAATAACAAAGTAAAAAAAGAAGAATTTTTTTTTATATATAGAGCCCTCAAATTAAAATATATAGGCCCTCCAAATAAAAATATTTGTTAATAAGAGAGAAAAGGTAGTAACTCCCTAAAAAAACTGGGTGTGGATTACCCACTAGTGACTGATGACTATCAAAGAAATTAGTGCAATCCCCTCCTTCCCAGCCAGCCAGTCAGAAATATTAACATATTACAGAAAAAAAATCAGCCTTGAGGTTCCAGTCCAGATGGTGAACTCATTTCAAGAGTAGATGAACTCTTTCCATTCCCGTTCTTTCCATTTCTGCCATTTTGTCCATTTCCAAGTCTCTCAGATTTTCTTTTAGGAGATAATGGTGGACTCTTTCTTTGTCCTCTGACATCCGGTAATGAATTAGCAAAAACCATTGCCTCATGCTCACTCTCAAAGAATTGAAACTGATAATTTCCATAAAACACTTTCAACACAGCAGGGTAACGAAAAGCAAATTTGTAACCTTTACGCCATAAAACATCTTTAACTGGATTAAATTCACACCGGCTTCTGATGACATCTTGACTCAAATCAGGATAGAAGAAAACTCTTCTATTCTGAACCATCATTGGAGCTTGCCTTTGTCTTGCATTTTGAACTGCAAGTCGAAGAATTGTCTCTCTATCCAAACAATTCAAACAACGAACTATCACAGCTCTTGGCAGCTGAACAGATAAAGGTGGTCTTCTTAAGGCTCTATGTGCTCTTTCCAATACCAGTCCGTCAGGAAAGGACTCTTCCACCAACATCTGGGGAATCCAATTAAAAAACAATTTGACGAGATCTTGACCTTCTATACCTTCTGGCAAACCCACAATTTTCACATTATTTCTTCTGCTTTGATTTTCCAAATAGTCCATTTTTTAAATTAATTCTTTTTACCGGGCTCCTAAATCTTTAACTGAATTTTCCACCTTTATTATTGTTTCTGTATTGGATTGTACCTGTTGTTTACATTCAGAAAGAGAAGCTTCAAATTTTTTGAAGTTTTCCCAGTTTTCTTTAACTTCTGGCTTAACCATATTTATGTCTGAAATTATATCAGTATTCATTTCAACCACCTTGTTTAATTGACCAGTAATAATATCCAATTAGGAAGCAATACCTTCAAACATCATGTAAACAGGCTGAAGTGCAGTTTGAATTACAGGATCCAGTTCCATAATTTGTAACTCACTTTCTTCCAGCTCTTCTTCCATTTCCTGTTCAGCATTAGAGTAAGGCAAGTCTTCTTCTTGTTGCTCTTCAAAAGGTAGCATTCTAGTCATTTTGCTGCGAATTTGGACACCCAACAACGACCCCGCTGACTTCCTCAGGGGGTCGTCGCTGCTGTCCCCCCGCAGACCATTTTTTAATAAAATTACGGAGTTCTCCGTAATTAACAGCATCAACCAAGCGCATAGTCTGCCGTCGGAATCTTCTTCCTCCCCGCTCCCATCTCTTCCAACAGGAGAGTTCTTTGTAGCAAGCCTCCAGCCTCGTGCCTGACATCTCGAGAGCACGCTCCTTCCTCTGCAGAATGGGTCAAACCAGCGCCATCTTGAGATTGGTGAGTAACTGTTACCTTTGCTTTTGTCCCCACCGGCGATCGTTGAAGCTTGGGGATCGCTGAAAATGGATCCGAGGCTGTTCCAAGTTGTTTAACCCCCAATTCTTCTGCACTTCAAAACTGTATTTTCTTTTGTAACTGAGAGTTAGTTTTTTTACATTAGTAGCCATAATGGCTCACCAAAATATCAAACTAAAAATTTAAGTTTTAAAATTAAAAATAAAGGGTTAAAAAACAGGATTTTAAAAGTCTGACCAGAGAGGGCAGGGATTACACGTCTGATCTCTGCGCCATCTTGCCACGTCCCCCTGGTTACCAGTTCTTGTGGTGTTCCACAGGGGTTGGTGTTAGAGCCCCTTCTTTTTATGTTGCATATCAATGATTTAGATCATGGAATAAATGGCTTTGTAGACAAATTTGCAGATGATACGAAGATAGGTGGAGGAGCAGGGGGTGTGGAGGAAACAGGAAGACTGCAGAAGGGCTTTGATGAGGAGAATCGGCAGAGTAGTGGCAAATGAAATATAATATTGGAAAGTGGTAGAAGAAATAAATAGGCAGACTTTTTTAAATGGGAGAAAACTGAAAATACTCATTTGCAAAGGGACGTGGGAATCCTCGTGCAGGAAAGCCTTAAGGTAAATTTGTAGGATGAGTTGGCAGTGAAGAAAGCAAATGAAATGCTGGCATTCACTTCAAGTGGAAGAGAATATAAGAGTAAGGATGTGATGCTGAGGCTTTATAAGATACTGGTGAGAAGACTTCACTTGGAGTATTGTGAGCAATTTTGGGCTCCTCATTTCAGATAGGTTGTGCTGACATTCAGAGGAGGTTCACAAGGATGATTCCAGGAATGAAAATGGTGACATTGCTGGAACTACTGTAATGGCAGCACAGCTATTGATGCGGATCTGGGGAGAGCGGGGAGCTGAGAGGCAGCGTACCCCACATGGCTGGGTTCTACAGCCCAGATCTACTACCGATGACTCTGTTCAGGCTTTAAACAGTCTGGTAAAGGAGCTGACACTTTTATTTTAAAATCCTGTGACCATGGGGTCTGGGTCCAAGATGGTGGCAGCTGCCTCAAGGGGTTGGAGACTCTGTGGAAGCAGAGGACTGGTGCAGGGCATCAGTAAAAGGGAGAACAGAGTGACCCTATAGGATGGTGACCATGATGGTGGACCAGTGAGGGGGCCCTGCAGCTGAACAACACACAGGCTGCGTGCTGCTGTTGACTTTCAGTCAAAGGACTCACACTAAGCTGTGGACTGCTGGAGCTGGGTTGAGACTGGCTGAAGGGGTACCAGGTTTCAGAATCAGGATGCTGAGGGCAGGATAGGCTCTTTGGGTGCTGAAGTCTTTTTGATCGTGTTGGAGATTTGGATCTGGGCTCAGGTTGCTGATGTTTTGGACTGGTCTGTGTGGCTGGAGAAGCTATGGGAGTGCTGTAGGCAAATTCACGGATAGTCAGACACTCTTTTGCTTCTCTTTCTCTGACTGTCAGGGGCTCCAGGCAATTTCTGCTGATAGTGAATCTTTTTCTGCCTTATGGCAGGCTAAATACAAACTTGTGTAATGTTACATCTGTTTTATTACATGACAATGGAAGAATCTTGATAGGATTATATAAGGAACGTTAGATTATGGCCTGTACTCGTTGGAATTTAGGAGAATAAGAGGGGATCTCATTGAAACATTTTGAATGTTGAAAGACATGGACGGAATAGATGCAGAAAGGTTGTTTCCCATGGTGGGAAAGTCTAGAGCAAGAGGGCACAACTTCAGATTGAAGGGCATCCACTTAGAACAGTAATGCAGAGGAATTTCTTCAGCTAGAGGGTAGTGAATATGTGTAAGTTGAACTTGTTGCCACAGGTGGTTGTGGAGGCAAATTGTTGGGTGTTTTTAAGGGTGGAGTTGACAGGTTCTTGATTAGCCAAGGGATCAAAGATTATGGGGAGAGCAACAGGTGATAGAGCTTAGTGGGAAAATAGATCATCTTATTGAATGGCGAGACAGACTTAGTGGGCTGAATGAACTCTTTCTGCTCCTATTCCTATGGTCTCATTTATCTGACTGTAAACTCAGCTTCACATTCCTTTGAACCCCCAGTAACATTTCTCCTCTTTGCTTATCAAAAATCCACCTACCTCTGCCTTAAGATATTCAGAGACTGGTTCATTGGCCTTTGAGGAATTCCAAAGACACACAAGTCTCTGACAGAGACAGTTTTGCAGTATTTCTGCTTCAAATGGATGGCCTCTAATTTTAAATTTTAAATTCGATGTTGCCCCTCAAGAGGAAACATTTTCTCCACATCTATCCAATCAAAACCCCTCAGTATGTTATGCTGCAATCAAATCTGTTTTCACCCTTCTGAACTCCTATCTTCATATTTCATATTTGCTTATGACATAGCTTGATGCCTTTGATGCCCATTGAGCCTATGCCAGCTCTCAGTGCAATACCATACTCTCACATAATCAACAACTACATCATTTCTACCACCACGGCAGTGTGTATCGGCAGGGACATTTTACAGTGGGCAGTCACTTTACCAACCAGCACGTTGTTGGGAAGGGGGGAGGAAACCAGTGCAGTCAGAGTGAGATTCTGCAAACATCACACAGACGACACCCAGAGTCAGAGTTGAACCAGGGTCACTGGATCGGTGAGGCAGCGCCACCATTTGTGTCACCACTCTGCTGTCTCAAGCCAGCAGATTACAGTTCAAGGTCAGCAAGGATTATCACCATCTGCCTCGGGATAACAACGTAAGGGAGTAAGAAACAAAAACAGAAGCATCTGGCCCTTCAAGCCTGCTCCACCATTCAACAAGATCACGGCTGATCTGGCCGTCATGGACTCAGCTCCACTAACCCTCCTGTTCCCCATAGCCCTTAATTCCCCTACTATTCAAAAATCTATTTATCTGTGTCTTAAATGTATTCAATGAGGCAGCCTCCACTGCTTCCTGTGGGGAGAATTCCACAGACTCATTACTCTCTGTGAGAAGCAGTTTCCTCCTCATCTCTGTTTTAATTATTCATGCACAGTTGCAGTGTTAGTCCAGAAAGTCTATCCCTGATGTTGATTACATCTAGCAGCTCCCTCATCAGGACTCAGCCAAGTTGCCTGGCTGGTGATGGTGCTTACCAAATTGATGTTCGCAGTAGACAGTGGGATACCTCAAATGAAGTAGCTTCTGTACTGTGGCTGCTCTCTGAGTCCTGTTCGGCACAGCAGAGCACTGACTGAGGGAGGTAATCGGGACAGTTTCCTTGCCCTTGTCTGACCTTGATGCATTTGAGGTCAGTGCCATTGATTTCCACAGCCATTTCCTTGCCTCTACACCATGGTGCTTCTAACTATGGTGTGCCTACCTCAAGCAGGATAGGACATACGCATGGACATTGATTAAGGAGCCAGATGTATTGCCTCTCTGGTTTGATTCTGTAAGTATGACTAAATCAATATTTGGAACAGCTCTCCTAATTTGGACACAAGTACCCAGAAATTTGAGTTGATTTTAAAAAGTCGACCGAATATCAATTAAAAACTTTGGAAGGAACTCAGCAGGTCTTGCAGCATCCATAGGTGGTAAAGATACAAATCCAACATTTTGGGCCTGAACCCTTCTTCAAGGTATGAGCAAAAAGCCTAAATAAAAAGGCTGTGGAGGAGGGAAGGGGCAGGGGAGGCATCAATTAACTTTCCATGTCTGAATCCAGTGTCCAAACGAATGCAAGATTATCTGTGTCATATAATTCTCATTGCAATTTATTTTTTTCCAGCTTAAAAACATTTTTTTTAAATTTGTGCATTTGATGAATTCTGCAGCAAAAATTGGTTTCAACTTTGTTTAGAATTTCAGTAAGCGTTCAAAAAAAGCAGCTCCTTCTCCAGCAGGTGGCAACCTTTACCAACAAATGAACTTTGCAACATTCTGAATTGGTTGCAGCTTGAACTCAGTCGCAATAGGGCAACAAAAAAAAAGACACGGGTTCTTGAAATCAAAACTGACCTGAAAATACTAAAATGCTCAGTAGTTCAGTCAGTATCTGTGTAAAGAATATTTCAAGTATCATAATAGTTAAGGACTTGAACTTGAAAACATTGTTGCTTCATTTTAGATGAGTTTAAAATATGATCAAAATATGATTCCGCAGAAATCGAAGAAACATTTTCCTCTGCACAACTTTCTTCCCAAGAGCAATTGAAGTGTTATGTTGAGACACATTTTAAATATTCTACTTGTAATAATAAAACAAAAGAATTTTCTTCCCATAGGCAGTGAGAAATGTTAAATTAACCATCTAAGGCTCTTGTAGTCATGAAACAATATTTATTTATTTATAGATATGAATACTTGTCCTGCATATGTATTGATGCCTGGATGTGTGTTACGTCTGATTGTGTGTCTGCATACTTTGCACCGACGACCGGAGAACGTTGTTTCGTCAGGTTGTACTTGTTCAATCAGATGACGATCTGGGAGTACTAAAACATAGCACATATAAACTTGTCTGCATTAAAATTTTAACATAAAGGGCAGCTTTGTACAAATTTGGGGAATGAGAATTGTTGCTGTGTAATGTAGACTGGCCACTTTAATCATCTAATACAGAGATGACCAGGCACACCTGCAATCCATACACTGGCCTGTTTTAAAATTCCACTCTCTCAGAGATTCATGGCCAACACCATCTTTGACAGTCTGTGGATCAGAGGAAGAAACATGCACTACAATGTCCAGTGACCATAGGCTCGGCATCAGGTCACAAGTCATGCAGTATTGAGCATTGCAGGGCTTTTGATGTCAGATAACTGGAGCCCATTTGGGTAAATGGGGTGGTTCTGAACTGGAAGAACAATCATTATCATTTTATGCTGTGCATATCAAATCAACATCAAATGTACTCTGAAGGGGACTTCAGTTGAACATGGGCAAACATTAATCTTTTATTTTATTTTTTTAGATTGATACTTTGCAGCCAAATTTTGATTATGTATAATAATGGCACAGTTAGTGTAGGATGTGGCACGGTTATTGTCGTGTTGGCACAATGCTATTGCAGTGCCAGTGACCCATGTTCGGCACTGTCCTTAAGGAGTTTGTATGTCTCCCTTTTTTGCATGGGTTTCCTCCAGGTGCTTTGGTTTCCTCCCTCCCTCCAAAGATGTTCGGGGTTAGTAGGTTAATTAATCACATGGGTCAAGCTGGGCAGCATGGGCTCCTGGACCGGAAGGGCCAGTTACTTTGCTGAATCTCTAAATTTAAAATACTGTAAAAAATTTTTTAAACTATTTATTTAATATCATTAGTGCTTTTATGGAAGGTAATCTGACAAAAGAGACCCACGAGGGATGGGAGACACTGGAACCTTGAGCAAAAAATCAGTCTGTTGGAGGAGCTCAGCAGGTCAAGCAACATCCGTGGCAGACAGTGATCAGATGGCAGTCTAGGTCAGCCCTGCTCTCTAGCATCACACCACAACACACATGGCTGGTAAAAGCCCCACAGTCTGGGTCGCTGAAGCGATTTTGTCTTTTGGAAAGCTGCATTTTCTTCTTTTAATATTCAGAGATTTGGAAATGCTAAAACCTCAGCGATTTTTCTCTATGAAAATAACCAGAAATAACCCTCCTTTTAACTCTTTGATATCATCACCCTACCTGATCCATCTGCCCACTCACCATCCCAGTGAGCTTATCTCAGAGCCAACCTCCCTTACATCTCATGACTTCTCTTATCCAATGTTCATATCCTTTCGAATTTCCTTTCCTGCTACCGGTAAACCTCTGGGATTCTTCTCCTCTCCTTCATGCCCTCTAACCCTCAGAAACCATGTTTGCTAACTCAAAAACAGACAAAATTCTCAAGTGCTTCCCCTTCCCCCTCCCCAACCTCATCAACTCTGGATACATATTCAAATCACCTTGATCAGGGTCAATGGATTCATGACCACAGTTACAGAATCTGAGCCTATATGATCAGTAATGTTCCTGAAATATCCTATAATAAACCTGACGCTATTTAGCTTAATTGCAGTCTGTAAATTGACAGCTCTGTTTAAAACCACTAAACCCTCCACTTCCTGGGAACAGGGCCATAAGAGGTCAACATTAATCCATCTAACTAAAATCTCAATGAAATGCAGCTCCTATTTTGTGGCAGACAGTGACCAGATGGCAGTCTAGGTCAGCCCTGCTCTCTAGCACCACACCACAACACACATGGCTGGTAAAAGCCCCACAGTCTGGGTCGCTGAAGCGACTTTGTCTTTTGGAAAGCTGCATTTTCTTCTTTTAATATTCAGAGATTTGGAAATGCTAAAACCAGTATCATTCAATTAATATGAAACCTTGGGATCCCAGTTGGACTGGATTCTGCTGATCAGTGATATCTTCCCGGCTGGAAATAGGTCTAAACATTTCTTCTCTACATCGTTAAGACCAAACACAGATTGACCACTTCATCGAACACCTCAGTTCTGTTTGTTGGTCTAAAACAAGCTTCCTGTAGCCAAACATTTCAACTCCTCCAACCATTCCAACAATGACATGTCTGTCCTTGATCTCATCCATTGTCTGGGATAGGCCACGAGTAAACTTGAGGAACAATACATCGTATTCCTCTTGTACAGCCTTAAACCTAATAGCCTGAATTCTCTATCTTTAGTTAACCCCCCCCCCCCCACCTCCCACCCCCATCTGATTCCAGGATCTTCTTTATTCATTCCTGTACCTATTCTTTCTCTCTCTCCAACTTTTCTTTCCCCACCCTCTTCCAGTGATTTCTCCCTCTACTATCTCTCTACCTCTCCCACCTTCTGTCCTGAAATCAATCACCACTGGACCCCTCCCCCAGTTTCTTTTCCCCTTCATCTTTCAAGGTTGCTGCGCAGGTTGGTAAGATAGTTTAGAAGGCCCATGGGATGCTGGGCTTTATTAGTTGAGGCATTGAGTTCAGGATTCAGGAGGTAATGTGCAGCTCCTCAAAACTCTGGTTGGGCTACACTTGAAATGTGTTCAGTTCTGGTCATTTCATTATAGGAAGGATGTGGAAACTTTAGAGATGGGGTGCAGAGGAGGTTAACCAGGATATTTCTTGGAATGGGAAATGTATCTTTATGATGCATGGTTAGTAGAGTTAGGGCTTTTCTCTTTGGAATGAAGAAGGATGAGATGTAGCTTAATAGAGAGGTATGAGAGGCATCGATAGGTAGACAGCTAGCACGTTTTACCCAGGGTGGGAGTAGCAAAAACCAGAGGACATCTGTAAAATGTGAAAGGAGGAAGGTTTAGGAGAGACATTTCTTTCTTTGGCTTGGCTTCGCGGACAAAGATTTATGGAGGGGTATGTCCATGTCTGCTGCAGGCTCATTGGTGACTGACAAGTCCAGTGTGGGACAGGCAGGTGCGGTTGCAAGGGAAAATTGGTTGGTTGGGGTTGGGTGTTGGGTTTTTCCTCCTTTGTCTTTTGTCAGTGAGGTGGGCTCTGCAGTCTTCTTCAAAGGAGGTTGCTGCCCGCTGAACTGTGAGGCACCAAGATGCATGGTTGGAGGCGATATCAGCCCACTGGCGGTGGTCAATGTGGCAGGCACCAAGAGATTTCTTTAAGCAGTCCTTGTACCTCTTCTTTGGTGCACCTCTGTCTTGGTGGCCAGTGGAGAGCTCGCCATAGAATATGATCTTGGGAAGGCGATGGTCCTCCATTCTGGAGACGTGACCCACCCAGCGCAGTTGAGTCTTCAGCAGCGTGGATTCGATGCTGTCGGCCTCTGCCATCTCGAGTACTTCGATATTGGTGATGAAGTCATTCCAATGAATGTTGAGGATGGAGCAGAGACAGTGCTGATGGAAGTGTTCTAGGAGCCTTAGGTGATGCTGGTAGAGTACCCATGATTGAAGGGGAGGACGTGGACCTGTCCTCGGGCCTGTGCAAAGGAGCTTTTAGGTGGAGTGCAGTGTGCGCAGTACTGGCCCCACCCTTTACACCCATGGTTCGTGTGCCATGGCCAAGCAAGCTGGGAAGTGCCAGCGAGGTCCTTGGGTCGTACGTTTTATATCGGAGTGACCTCCTCCTATGCAGGTTGCTTAACCGGGCTGAAGAGGCCTGCCTCCCCTTTTAGGTCGAACCATATCTGGAGATTTACGACCGCTGTCCACAGTTATGGAGCAAAAATTCTGTGTTTTAAAATGTTTGTATGCAACCTGCTCTACAATCCTACCAAACCAGCTCTAAATACTGTGTCACAATAGTTTCTTATCGCTAGTTTCTGGAACATTCCAGAGGACTGCTATTATTTATATATGTTCTTCCAAGGTTAGCCTAGGTACAGGACCTCGGGCCTCCGGCGGCGGCAGCAACAGGACCTCGAGCCTCCGGCGGAGGCAGCAACAGCAGGAGAGACATTAGGGGTATGTTTATTACACAGAGAGTTGTGAGTACCTGGAATGCGTTGCCAGGCGTGGTACTGGAGGCTGGAACAATAGGTGCATTTAATTGACTTTTAGACAAGGACATGGATGAAAGAAAAATGGAGGGTTATGAGGTAGGGAAGGTTTCATTTTTTTGGGGAGGGGGGTCTTGGTATTTATAAGTCAGCACAATATCATGGGCTGAAAGGTCTGCATTGTGCTGTAATGTTTGATGATTATTTATGTAATTCCACTCATTCCATCTTCGTCTTGATAAAGGATCCCTAGCCAAAATATTAACTGACCATTTCTACTCATGGATGTTGACTGGCCTGCTGAGTTCCTCCAGCAATTCTTTGTTTGCTATCTATTTCTTCAGTCTGATTCCTTGTGGCTTGGTTTTCTGTGATGGAGTGTTCGGTCAATTCACATCACAGGCTCCCAAGCTATGGCCTGCCTATCCTAAGAAGTAGTACATAAGACAAGCCACAGATTGGCGGATACATTGGAGAAATGGTTTAATTTTCATTTGTTATAGTCAGGACATAATGATCTTCAAAGAAAATTGTCTACCCCATTTTGGTAGCAACACCCTCAACAAGCTCATTTATTGCTCGACCAGTTATTTAACATTTATCAGACCAAACTCATTTGTCTTCTCTTTGACACCCTCACAACCACCTTTCCAATACCTCAATCCTTCAACTAACTCTTCCCCATGTAATTCTTCCCCTCCACCCATGCTCCTCTCTACACAATCTTCATCCTCAGTGGTGTCTGCCATTCCAGGAAATGGAAAAGGAGAGGCTATTCTTCTGCACACCAATTTATCAGAACATACTTATCTTGAACCAGAAGAGACAGCCATTGGAAAACAGATGCTGGAGGGATCAGGCAGCATCCATAAGAAGAAACAGATGCTGGACAGATAGGTAGCATCCATAAGAAGAAATAGTGAACTTTTCAGGTTGGGAACCTTTAATCGAGACTAAAACGGGAAGGGGAGATATCATCTGTATCAAGTGGTGGGAGAGGCTGGGGAAGGGTCACAAGGTATCAGGTGGGAGAGGTGGAAACACAGGTTGAGGGAGAGATCACTTAGTGGGGGGAGGGGGCAGTTAAAGAAGAGATGGCAACAGTGAAACTCAGTGGATGTGGGGGTTACCTAAAACTAGAAAATTATGTTCCCACTCTTGGGTTTAAGGCTGTCCAGGAGGAATACAATATGTTTCTCATGTTTACACCATCATTGTGAGTGATGCACAAAATAATTGGGGAAGTTTTAAGGGTTATTTAACAATGTTTAAAAGAAAGGCACTGAGTGGGTTAAAATACGACATGTATGCTGTTAGCAGTTTGGAGGCAGCTGGTAAATCAGTATGGGCATTTGCAAAAACGACCATTGTGAACTTCTGCCTTGTACTACATGCATATTTAATTAGCATTGTCAATGCAAACCCACCCACAGACACAAGAACTGAGACTGTCGGACATAACTAGCCTGTCGGAATCTTTCCAGATTCAATGACACGGAACGTGTCAAGGCAGTTAAAGAAAAAAGAGAGAAAAATATATCTTAGATTAGCCCAAAACTGAAAACGTCATTTGACAAAGTCTGACAATAAACTCGTAAAACACAGGAATATGGGAGCCTAATGAATATTTTTTGGTAAGGATAATCCACCTACACTGAAATAAGGCAATTGGTGGTCTTTTCCCACACAAAAATGCCTTGTTACATACATGCTGGCACAAACATCAAAGCTTCACTGGCCTGAGTTCATGACCTTTAGTCTAAGCCACTGATTGACAGCTCACCTGGGTTGAACTGGGATGGTCCTGGGAATACTTTTGGGAAATGGTGCGTTAATTTGGGTAGTTTCTTATTCTATAAGTTGATTCACAACTGCAGCAAGGAAAGGGCATGTTATACAATCTCGACTCATCTGAGGATCATGGAAATGCTTCCAACTCCATAAAGCTGCAAAGAGAAGTTCTTATAAAGTTGGGGAATGAAGATCAATGCATCTCAGGCACTGTGCTGATTCAGGTCCTCCTGGACAGCTTTAAACCTAACAGCGATTTTTATAATTTTAGGTAACCTCTATCCAATTCCACTGTTTCTCACTCTCCTCTTTACCTACTCCTGTACGTATTTTCCTTTTCTACCTCTCTCTTTCTTCCCCTCTTCTCACCAACATTCCTCATGGTTTCTCCCTCTATTTGCCTCCGCCTCTTACCCTTCTGTTCTATTGCCCCTCCCCTGACTCCTTTCTCTCATGGACATTTGTAATATGATCCCCTTTCCTGTCGTCTTCATCAAGTGGGATCGGATCTGAAATGCTGCCTGACCTGTTGAGTTCCTCCTGCAGTCTTTCATTTGCTGAAGATTCCAACACCAGCAGCTTTTCTGTTTCTCTGGTGAAATAGATGTTGCTTTAATGAATATTTTTTAATAATCAAACTAATTTGGGTTTAACTCAAACTGAGTTTATGAAACAGCCTCACAGTAATGCAATGGCAGCAAAACCCGGGTTCAAATCCACCGCTCCCTATAAGGAGTTTGTATGTTGTCCTCGTGACTGTATGGATTCCTCCTGGTGCTCTGGTTTCCTCTCATGCTCCAAAGACATATGGGGTTAGTAGATCAATTGGACTCAAGGGTGTATTTGGGCAGCATGAGCTCATGAGCCGGAAGGGCCTAATACCGAGCTGTATCTCTCAATTAAGAATTGGAAACAAAAACATATTCCCTCCCAGTAAATTTCTTTAATTTATGTTTATTTAAATAATTTCTCCTTTATTAATGCATGTCAATGAATGGAGGTTCCTGTGGATCCTGGTCAAAAGGACCAAGGTGGACACTGGATTCCTGTGAAGTTCTATTGACTATGGGAGTTACAAGGGTCTTTAACAGCAAGATGCTCTCTGTATGTTGTTCATACATGGTGCACAAATGGGGAGACCATTCTCACCTCCGTCCTTGCAATCTGTCTGCACAAACACAGCACAAGTAAGTTTCTGATCTGCAGTTGTTTATATCCACAGAGGACAGAGATGCAGAATGCCATACCATTACAGGATTGTTTGAATGTGTAGTTACTTTCTGAGCTGCTGTTAGATGGATTTGTTGGTGGAAGGGTCCACTTAACTTTTTTTCTCTCAAGGGCACTTTCTGGGATGTTTCAGTTGATTGTCATTTTAATCTATAAGTGAACCCAATGAAGTAGTGATCTCTGGTCCTTGGTACAAAACACATTGACACACAACCAGACATAACACACATACAACACATATTCAGGACAAGTATTCTATTTATAAATAAATAATGGCTGTTTCATGAATATGAGAGTCCTAGATGGTTAAAGTGAGCATTTCCTTTGGTTGTACAGCATTCTTACTGCCTGTGGGAAGAAGCTGTTCCTCAGCCTGACTCTCCTGTATCTCTTCCCCAACGGGAATATCTGAAAGATCCTGTGTGCAGGGTGGAAGGAGTCCTCAATGATTTTGCACACCCTCTTTAGACAACTATCCCAGTATATCACGTTGTTGGGGGGGAAGGAGACTCCATTGATCCTCTCTGCCACTCTTATGGTCCTATTGATTGACCTCTGATCCATTTATCTTCAGCAACCGTACCACACTTTATGCAGCCAGCCAGGATGCCCTTGGTTGCCAACTTCAGTCTTCTCAGGAAGCGCAGTCACTGTTGTACCTTCCTAACAAGTGTGGAGATATTGAGTGTCCTTGATAGATCACTAGTTAAATTTGGTGTTCTCCACTCTCTCTACTAATTTGTTGATGTGTAGTAGAGGGTTGTTGCTTCTGGTTCTCCTGAAGTCCACGATTATCTCGGTTAGATAAATTTTTACATGATAGAGGAATTAGGGGATATGGGGAGAAGGCAGGTAGGTGGAGTTAGGTCATAAATTAGATCAGCCATGATTGTATTGAATGGCGAGGCAGGATCGATGGGCCATTTTTGGCCTACTCCTGTTCCTACTTCCTATGTTCCTATGTTCATCTTGTCCATGTTGAGAGTCAGGTTGTTACTCTTGCACCATATCGTGAGATTTTCCACCTCTTTTCTGTAGTGCGACTCATCATTGTTGCTGATGAGGCCAATGACTGTATCATCTGCAAACTTGACGACAATGTTGGAACTGGATCTGGTGAGGCAATCTCATTGAAACCCATTGAATGCTGAAAGGACAGGATAGAGTGGACATGGCAGGAATGTTTCCTATGGTGGGGAGTCTGGGACCAGAGGGAACAGCTCAAATACAAAGAGATCCCTTTAGAATAGAGATGAGGAGGAATTTCTTTACCCATAGATTCCCTTGCCATGGTCAACGTGGAGGCCAAACCATTGGGTATATTTTAGACAGAGGCAGATAAGGTCTTGATTAGGAATGGAATCAATGTTTATGGGCAGAAGGCAAGAGAATATGGTTGAAAAGGATAATAAATGAGCCATGATGAAATGGCAGGGCAGACCTGATGGTCCATGGCATAATTCCACTTTTATGTTTCATTCTTTAATAGATTCAGTTTCTAGTGCAGAGGTTTGAGTGTAAACTCAGGCCTGAGGGAGTGATGCACTGTCATAATTTCTGTCTTTATTTTTAGATGAAATAGTTAACCAATATCCTGTTTGCCTTCTTATCCAGTCACTGCATTCCAAAGACTACTCTTGCTCTTCCAGAACAAGGAGGTCACAGTCTACGAGGAAAAGGAAAACAATTTAGGACTGAGATGAGGAGAAACTTCTTTGCTCAGAGAGTTGTGAACTTGTGGAACTCCCTGCCACGAAATGTTGTTGAGACCAGTTCATTTGAGATATTCAGAAACTAGTAAAATGTGACCTTTACGGTTAAAGGGCTCAAGGAGTATGAAGAGAAAGGAGGAATAGGGTTCTGAGGTTTATATAATCAGCCGTGATTGTATTGAATGGTGGTGCTGGTTCGAAGGGCAGAATGGCCTTCTCCTGCACTTATTCTCTATTTGTATGTTGCCATCCAAACTAACATTTATTTTTCAGACATCTAAAAGAGATTATGTTATTTTTTAGCTCATTGGTGTTTTGTGGACTTTGTTGTGCATGCAAGGTTTCCTTAAATTACAATATCATTTGTAAAACATTAAGTATGTTGTTAATGTTGTATAAGTTTGAGTTCTTTGGGAATGAAATATTTAGCCGAGGCTCTTTATTCCTTCATCTCAAACCACAGCACATCTCTGATCCCCAGTTGATGAGCATATCATGTGTTATCTTGCTTCAAACATTGTCCCTAATTCTGACTTGAAACAGTGCTTCAGTCATGGTCTGCACACAGTTTTGCTCCCCTTCTTTAAGAAAGGATGTGAACATTGGAGGCAGTCCAAGAGATACGCTGTGGTCATTCCTGGGATGAGAAGATAGTCCTATCATGAATATCTAAAGATATTGGATCTGAAAAAAAATGACAGCAGTTCTAGAGTCGACCTGGAAGAGCAGAGAGCAGAGAAACAGAACTCCTCCTTGGGGCCCTACTGATCGGGAGGGCAGAGAGTAGCAATGTACTGCTCCTCCAAAGCACCTACTGCCCAGGATAGCAGAGGCACAATACCCCTGGGAGTGGAGACAGGGTACTACTGCCTGGTTGTTACACCAGTGGTTCCATACAGGTTTTAAACAGCGTGTTAAATGGGAGAATTATGTTTTTTTTAAACATCCAGAAACAACGGAGGTCCATGCCCAAGCTAGTGACACCTATTATTGGCATTGGACCACAAGGGGTTGTTGTCTCCTTGGGTTCAGAAGACTAAGGCAAGGAACTAAAGTGGGATAACACACCCCTCCCTTTCTCCAAGCAAGAAGTAGAAGTCTGGGAGATAACTGTACAGGAAATGTGATTATGGCAGTGGACCAGTGAGGGGCTCAGCAGCTGGAGGATGCAAGCTGCTGGACATCGGCTCATAGAAAGCAGGTATTGGGACCAGAATTGAGGGTGCCGAGGGCAAGAGGGACTCCCAAAGAGGCTTCGGATGCTGTCAGCTTCCTGATTATTTTGGAGGTGCAGCGTTGGAGAGGACAGGAAGCTGTGTGGCTGTAGAAATTGCAGGAGCGCAGGTGATTCCATGGATGCTTGGTGTCTCTGACAGGACTTTCTTTTGGTTTTCTTTCTCTTGAAGGGGGCAGTGGGCTGGTGGCATCTCTTTGGGTGCCTTTACAGCAGGCAAAAGTTGATAAATTTTGACAGAAAATAAATCTTGAATCCTGAAAGAAAGGTGATCTTATTGACATGTAGAAGGGAGCATGGAGGGTAGCCAAGAAACATTGCATAAGTTAAGGGGGGGGGGTCATCATTTAAGACAGGGAGGCATGTGGGAATTTTCTATTGAATAAGTGATACATCTCTGTACTTCCCTACCCTGGAAGTTTGCAGCGGTTGGGTTATTGGAAGTACCTAAAAGGGAAGTAGTAAATATTTGAGAGTTCAGGGTACTTGGGGTTGTGGGGAATTACCAACAGAAGGGGAATTGAGACCTGGAACAGCTTAGCCATGGTCATGTTTAACAGCCAGGCAGGGTTGATGGGCTGTGTGGTGCACTGCTGGTCCTATTTTCTTGTGTGCGTTTCAACCTCTTCACCACCAACTAACATGGACAAAATATTACAGGACCCTTTCTGTAAAAATGATTGTGATCTATTTGTTTGCCCAGACTTCTTTTACACTTCTGTAGCATTGGGTGAGGCTAACAGTACTATCAGCCCACATGTCTCCCTTGTATTCAAATTCTGCATGACACAGCTGCCAGGCAGGAAGTATATACTCTTTAACATGAGAGCAACACAGTGCAAATTCAAGCAGAATTGTTATTGCTTTTTAAGTGTTATTTCAAGCTCTTATCATATCTTAAGGTCAGACGATTCATCTGATGGGGCTCAGTCAGGCATTTCATGAAATTATTGCTTGTTAGTCATTTCCAGGTATTTTTTTCAGCCTTTTCACAATTAATTTGCAAGGGATTTTGCAATGGCATAAATATTCATCAACAATTTCAGACCCACTGCACTACTGAATACATCACTTTTACTAAGTATGGCACAATTAAGGCCTTTATCATTTCTTATATATGGGACATCTCATTATTCCATATTACATTATAAAATAATTGCTGGTATTTGAAGCTCTTCCTGTTTAACAATGGAAAAAAGTCTTTTTTTAGAACTCTCCCTCCCCCTCTAGTTCCTTCCTCCCACTTATGAAGGCCTTGATTCATTGTGCAATTGTTCCATTGTGGCAGTTTCAGTCTAGCCCCTTTACCAGTTGGTTGTTCTTCCTGTATTGGTTCAGTGACCACTCTCCAGCCACTTGAAACAGATGGCACTATCTTGATCTTACTCTCCACGTGTCTGCACGATTGTGAATGTTTACTGAATATATTTATTTTCTGAGGCTCCAGAATGTTCAATCTTTAGATTGCTGATATCCCCTAATTCAAGGCAGAGTGTTGATATTTGTCAGTGTGGTCTAGTTGCACATTAAGTGTTGCATTTATCAGATGACGCAAGGGATGCTTTGATATAATGGAAGAGCAGAGGTTGCCTCATTAAATGTATTTAAGGCACAGTTACACATATTTTTCAGTAATAGATAACTTAATGTTTTTCAGGAATGGGCAGATAGGTGAAGCTGAGTGAAACTACTTCAGGGTCACAAAAATATGCTTGCAGTGTTGAAACCATTTTTTTCCTTGCACTAACTGCAACTAAGAATATTATTTATTTATTATTTGAAATTTATTATCTCTTTTTATGGCTTATCATATTGTAATTTAATTTATATGATTGCATTGGAGAATATTATGTATATGTGTGGCTGCAGCAAGTAGGAATTTCAGTGCATCTGTACGTTGTACTTATGTTTATGACAATAAACTCTCCTCAGTGTTAGATGCTGGGGACATCCCAGTTGCTTCCACTTCAACTCCCCTTCCCATTCCCACTTTGACCAGTCTATCTTGGGCCTTCTCCACTACCAGAGTGAGGACCCACATTAATTAGAAGAACCACAACTCATTTCCATCTGGGTAGTCTACAGCCAATTGTTGAAGAAATTTATTCCACAGACGAGACTTCAAACAGCAAAGACATTTTTATTGAAAACATGATATCATGGAAAGTCTGCAACAGGGTACAGAGCTTACTCTATAATAAATTATAATCATATTTTCATACTCAGCAGTAAACAAGGTGACATGACCAAACTTGCAGAGGAATATCAGTTACACAAGGGCTCACGATAGACAAGAAGAAACAGTGGCTGGTTCTGAAGGCTATTTGCTGAACTTACAATCACATGTCCAGCACCTGCATCCTATTTAAGAAAGGTTATTTAATTAACTACAAGGAGGTATTTATTGCTTCAAGCTGACCAATTCATTTACAAGCTTAGTAGAAAAAAAATCAGACATAAAACAATTAATTAACCCTTTATATGATTTGCTTCTTCGACAAAGGATTTTCTAACTTGAGGTAATGAGCCCTCTTTCTTCCTCATGTCCTTCCCTTCTTTTTTCCCCATTTCCCATCTAACCCCCACACATTCTCATCTCTTCTCCTCTTTAGTTCCATTCATTCCCCTCTCATCTGCCCACTAGATTTTTTAAAAAAAAATTAAATGTTATTCATCTACATCATGTTAGGTCCCAATTCTAGCCATTGAAAACCGTGCTGCCCAATTAGCCTACAACATTTTGGAGGGTGGGAGGTAACCTGAGCACCCAGGAAAAACCCACGCAGGTCATGGGGATAATGTACAAGCTGATCACAGACAGCGCTTGATTCAAACCCGGGTTGATGGTGCTGTAATAGCGTGCTAACGCTACACTAAATGTACTGCCCTATTCTCCTGGTCTTTCCCCATGCCCGTCCTGCTTGAGATCCATCTGGACTCTTTACCATTCTACCTTCTTCTCAGATTCCAACTGGCAGCCTTTCCCTCCACCCTATGTGACTCATTTTCCATCACCAGGCCCCTTGGTTTATCTTGCCTCCCATTCCCTTTGTCCAGAATCTGCAAAACTTCTGCCTCTGTCCATTCATGCTTCACCTTCCATCCGGGCCTCTGTCCTGGTCCTCCCACCTTGTCCTCTTTTGTTCTCTGTATTCACTAGACTTGATGAAGGGTTCCACCCCAAAACATCGATCATTCTTTTCTTCCCACTGATACTGCAGAGTTCCTCCAGCAGAGTGTGTTTAGCTTCAGATTCCTACATCTGCAATCTTCTGCATGTCTTTTGTTGTACTTCAGAATAAGTTGAGTTGCTTGGATAACATACAAAACAAAATGACAATAATCTCTTTTTGAATGGCAGTTAGCGCAACACTATTACAGTCCAAACAGCAGGGCTTCAAAAGCACCACTGTCTGTAAGAAGTTTGGGCTCTCCCTGTGTCTGTGTGGGTTTCCTCTGGGTGCTCCGGTTTCCTCCCACCCTCCAAAAACATATGGGGGTTGTAGGTTAATTATTGCATTTGTGGGGCACAGGCTTTTGGGCTGGAAGGGCCTGTTACTGGGCTGTAACTCTACATCTAAAAGAAATCAAACAATTGAATCAGTTCAATGGTCATTGTCTAAGTGTTATGTCATTTATCAGAATGTTTTCCAAGTCCTTTTGGAGAATGGGAGAATCCACTTATTATTTGAGGAGCTGTGAATGAAAATTGTTAAATATAGTCCTCTAGTGACAGAAATTGACATTTCTTACATGGTCTAGTTTATACTGTATGTGGCTTCAGACCATTGCATTATGGTTGACCCTTTCAGTTAGTTTCTCCATAGAATTTAATCCAGATAAGTGTTAGGTGTTGCATTTTGCCAAGTCAAATGTAAGGGGAACATATACAGTTAATGGCAAGGCTCCAAAGAGAATAGATATGCAGAAGGATCTGGGGGTAGAATTCAATAGATGCTTGAAAGTGGCCAGATTAGTAGATAGGATGGTATGCCTGTTTGCATTGGCCAGGCACTGAGTATAAAAGGAAGTATATAAAACTTTGGGTCGGCTGCACATATAATACTGGATGCAATTCTGACCACCTTATTACAGGTAGGATGTGGATGCTCTGGAAAGGGTGCAGAAGTGATTTAACAGAATGTTGCCTGGATTAGCTATAAGAAGTTGGACAAACTTAGGCTGTTTCTCTGGAGCATCAGAGGCTGAGGGTGAACTGGTGCAAGTTTATAAAATTACGAAAGTGGACAGAAACTTTCTCCCAGGCTAAAAAATATCACATATGAGAAGACATGCTTTTAAGATGAGTAGGGGTGGGAAAGGGGGAGGAGTGGGGGGGGGGGGGGATGTTTCAGGGAAGAGTGATAGGTATATTTTTAAACACACAGAAAGGGGTGCATGCCTCGAACAGGCAGCCAGAAGTAGTGGTGGAAGCAGATACAATGTGAATATGAAAGGGATGAAAGAATCTGTATGATGTGCAGGGTGCAGAGTTTTTGTTTAACTTAGACATCATGTTCAGCAGAGGGTATGTGGGCCAAAGAACCTGTTTCTCTGATGTCCTGTTCTACGTTCCATTGCACTGAAATGTCAACAGATAAAACTGTGCAGATCACAAACCATTGGATTTGACCGATTAACATTTTCTATACTAGTTGAAGAAATCGATTGAAGAAGGGAAAATTGAATTAGAAATAGCACCTCAGTGACATTCCCAGACACTGAAGAAGACTGAATGGTACAATTACAAAGTAATTAATGTTGCTGAACATCTATACTGCTACAGTCCACAATGTTCTTCCAATTTTTAATACAAGCTTCCAATGTTCCGAGAGTATATAAAAAATCTGCCATCCGTTTTCATTGGAAGTGCATTTGGCTGTAGATTCTGTATTTAAATGTAATTGTTTATATATTCATCATAATATGCATGATTTTAATTATGTTCTAAAACTTGTGTATTAGAGAATTAATCAATGCATGATCAGTCAAGAATGCTTTAAGGGATGAGTGAGACAATTTGATAATTTCTCAATAAATGACAAGCCAATGTTGGTGATGCCCAGTAGATGTCACTCAATTGTTTCTGTGAGGAGCAGGAAAAACTGTCGATTGCAGTAGGGCAGCGGGAATAAATCAATCAGATTCATTGAGTCACACAGGATGGAAACAGGCCCAATGGCCCAAGTTGCCACCACTGACCAAAATGTCTCACCTACATTAATCTTACCTGTCAGCATTTGTCCCATATCCCTCGAAACCTATTCTATCCATGTATTGAAATTGTTGGATACAGTGACTCCTCAGCCCTCTGCCCCATCTTACAAGTAACTGTTCTGCACTCTTCCTGCCACTCTTTGATTTGTGGGTCTTTGCTGAGTGCTGTGCAAGTTCCCCTCAGTCTATTTATTGCTCCACGTTGTAAATTCCTGCTACATTTCTGCACAGTGCCTTCTCATTTGTTGTTCACCATCTCCTGTCCCAAAAAGACAAAAATGATTAGAGTGTAATTATTGGCCTTGGAGTTATGCAAATAAAGGGTAGTGTGTCAGAAGGGTAATGAGATGAGGGGAGTGTTTGTTGTCATATACACAAGTACAAAGAACAATGCACCAAAATTTTCACTTGCTGCAGTCACACAGATACACCAATTACAGGAGTATACATTACATTATCACAATATGCTAAGATAGAATAAGATAAAATAAGTATCAAAAGATACATAGAACATTACAGCACAGTACAGGCCCTTCAGCCCTCGATGTTGTGCCAGCCTATATATTCCTACCAAAAGAAACTAAACCCTTCCTACCTCGTAACTCTCTATTTTTCTTTCATTCATGATCCTGTCTTAGAGTCTCTTAAATGTCCCTCATGTTTCAGATTTCATCAATACCTGTGGCAAGGCTTTCCAGGCACTCACAGCTCTCTATTTATTTTTTTTTACCCTGATGTCTCCACTAAACTTTCCTCCTTTCGCTTTATACAGATGTCCTCTGGTATTTACTACTATCACTCTAGGAAAATGCTGGCTGTCTACCTTATCTATGTTTTTCAGAATCTTGTAGACCTATATTAAGTCATCTCTCATCCTTCTTTGCTCAAAAGAGAAAAGTCATAGCTCTGCGAACCTTGCCTCATAATACTTATTTTCCAATCCAGGCAACATCCTGGTAAATCTACTCTGCAGCCTCTCTATAGTTTCCACATCCTTCCTATAATGAGTTGACCAGAAATGAACACAATACTCTCTGTGGTCTCACCAGAAATTTATAGAGTTGAACATGACCTCTCGACTCTTGACTAATGAAGCCCAGCATCCCTTTGGCCCTCTTAATTATCCCATCAACCTCTGTCCTGCCATCTTGAGAGATGTATGGATTTGGACCCCATGTTGTATGCATCTGAACATTAACCCTGCACTCAGAACTGCTCACAGAGACCAAGAAGGAGGGTATGGTGCAGCTGCAGGGACGGTATGAGAGCAAAGAGAAGAGAGCATGGAGACTCGAGATGGTGGAAGTTTGAATGGAAGCTGATTGAGGTTAAGGAGGCAACCTTACTTTGACAACTTTGTTGAATCATTGAAGCTTCGTTCTGGAAGCATGCCTCCTGGCTTCGATGTTGAAATATTTTTTCATTGTCAATGTAAATATTGCCATGGGGGTGTTCTGTCCAGTCCTTCATTTAAGCCTTCTGCTGTCCACAGCCTGAGCCCAGGTAATTAAATTGTACTGGTGAACCTGATTGCTGAGTGTATGGGCTTGGCAGTAACCACAACTCATGGGCCTGGTCACCTGCAGCCCTTTAAGTTGTGATGCTTTTAAGGTCCATCAGAGGTGCCCAGTTTCTTGCTGTTATGAGCATGTATGCAGCCAGAAAAACAGGCTGGCACTGTTGGGCATGCAGGACCCTGTAACATACAGCAGTATAGCACAGGCAATAGGTTCTGGTGTAGGCCATTCAGCCCGTCAAGCCAGCACCACCATTCATTTAGATCATGGCTGATCTTCTACTATCAGTCTCCTGTAATAGACAGGAACAGGCCCATTGGCCCAGGATGTCTGTGCCAGATATGATACCAAATTAAACTAAATCTCTTCTGCCTGCACATGGTATACATCCTTCCATTTCCTGCATATTCATGTGTGTATCCTGAAGCTTCTTAAACATGACTATCATATCTACTTCCACTATAAATCCTGGCAGTCAATTTCAGGAACCAGGAGTAAAGCAAAAGAGTCTGCAGACATTGTGAAGTAAAAACACAATGCTGGCAAAAAAAAACTCAGTAGATCAAGCAGTGTACATATGTAGTAAAGATAAAGATACAGAACCGACATTTCAGTCTTGAGCCCTTCATCAAGGTACCTTACAACATACATTGATGAAGGGCTCAAGCCCAAAATGTTGGTTCTATATCTTTATCTTTGCTTTATAAAGTACCCTGTTTGACCTGCTGAGTTTTGCCAGCATTTTGATTATACTGTTTTTTAAATTCCAGGAACTAACAGGCTGGAGTTTTTGCAGACATTTTCAACCTCCCACAGCCATAATCAGAGGTTCCCATCTGCTTCAAAAGAATACCATTGAGATATTTGAGGAAATTGAATTTTTTTAATCATGTGACCACATGGCAGGACAACTTCTAAAAATTGTTTGTTCTTCATTCCATAAGATGAGATAATTGAAAGTTTATGATGCAGAAGGAGGGTATTTGGACCTTTCATCCATTCTGCTTGTAAAAAAGTTGGGCATTGTTATGAGCATGCAATCCCATCTTCCAGCAGGCTACCCTTCTTCAGCTGCACATCCAAGAATTCATTTTCCTCAGACAAATATCTCAATGACTGCTCAATCATATTCTTTTAAAGCAGACGGGAACCTCCGACTATGCAGTGAGAGGTTGAAAATGTCTGCAAAAACTCCAGCCTGTTAGTTCCTGTAATTAAAACAAAAGTTAAAACACAATGCTGGAGAAAGTCAGGGCTGTCTAGAGCTTCTTCCTTTAACAGGAAATGAGTTCCGCTTCTCACCCCACTCCGGATGACAAAATGTTTCCTCATCTCCCCACCAATCTTTCAGCCGATTACTTAAAGTATCTGGTTCTTGTTTCATGAAGGGAAATTGGTTCTTCCTATTTACTCTTCCCAGATCCTTCATCGTTTTCTGCATTCAAACTAAATTTTCTCTTTGCCTTTACTGTACTGAAGAAAATCATGGCGCCTACCCAATCTTTTCTCATGACCATTTTTTTTTAGTCTTGGAAGTATCTGTTTGAATCTCTCATGCTCTTTCTCCAGAGCAATCATCTTTCTCCTGTAGTCCTAGTTCATTAGTTCAGGTTTATTCTCACATGCACCAAGATGCAGTTTTGTGAACTGCATCTTGTTTTGTGAACAGTACAGTTAGCCATCTCATTATTGTCCAACAAGTGAGGCCGAGTATAGAGGTGCAGAGTTACAGGAAAGAGATAAGTTGGCAGAGAGAAAATGCAATATAATTTCGCTATTGCAAAGTTCATTCAGGAATCTGATATGGCAGGAAAGAAACTCCCACATTCCAAAGACGTATGGGGTTAGGAGGTTAATTGGTCACATGTATGAATTTGGGTAGCAGGGTCTTGTGGGCTGGAAGAGCCTATAACTATGCTGTACTTCTAAATTGCATTTTTTAAATTAAATTATTTTTTAATTAAAAATTAAACAGGAAGTGAATTTTACCTTTGGCAGAAATGTCAATAATGAAGGGATGTTTATCTTGGTTGAATTGTTAGGCGTAGAGGGAAAAAAAATTCAGAAGGACTGCAACTCGCTCCCTGGAGAATGAAGAAGACCTGACCACTAATGGAGCTAATGGCCTCCTTCTGCACCATTAATGTCCACGATTCTTCAATGGAGATCAGTCTCCTGGGCCTATAGTTCGATTTTAATCCTGTCAAGTAAGGAGCATTTGTCTTATTTTAGTTCCATAATGGCAAATTCACATGTAATCAGATCAGCATTATTTTTGAGAGGTCTAATATTTGTTTGAGTGGGCAGATGCCATGGATGATTTAAAAAATCATCTTTCCAAAATGGCGTTGCCTCCAATACTGGCACAAATCAAGTGTGGAAACCAGGAATCTTGTAAAGTGCATGAAAGGCTGAACCATATGCTGTCACATTCCCACCATGTTGTCATTATAATTTGCTTGCTTCTTACTTTATGTTCTATGAACCTGTGTAGTAGCTGGAAGATGAGACTAGAATTGAGGGACACAGCCTCAAGATTAAGGGGAGTAGATTTAAGACCCAGGAGGAGAAACTGCTTTCCCCAGAGATTAGTGAATCTGTGGAATTCTCTGCCCACAGAAGCAGCAGAGGATGCTTCATTGAATGTATTTAAGACACAGATAGATGGATTTTTGCATAGTTGGGAATTAAGGATTATAGAAGCAAAATAGGTAGATGGATCTGAGTAAAACCACAGAAATGCTGGAGGAACTCAGAAGGCCTCGCAGCATCCATAGGAGGTAAACACATCTTACTGGCATTTTGCACCTGAGCCTTTCTTCAAGGTATAGGAACAAGCAGGCAGTGGCTAAATAAAATAAATAACAGGGGGAGGAGTACAGACCAACAGACAAAAGGTGATAATTGGATATGGATGAGAGCAAAGGTGAGAATGGATGAGGGAGGGGGGGGGACATTGGCTCTGTGAATGCAGAACTGAGGTAAAGGAGAAAAGGGAAAAGAGAGAGAGAGAGAGAGTGGGAGAAGTCCTTTTCACACTTGCATCCTACTAAATCAGCCATTCAGTGTCCCGGGATAGGAATGCAGTATTGGCTTTTCACACTTGACCACTCCTAACTGGGACACTGAACGCTTTCACACTTGCAAGGAGCTGTCCCCAGGGTTACAACTGTTCTACCTTCTACCATTGACACTATCGAGCGATGGTGGACCTGCCTTAAATCCTGATCAATGTATTATGATCTTATATTTGAATAAAATTAATCTTGCCTAATTATGCTTTATGTGCAACACAGTATGAGCTCTTTAGCCTGTGTTGTTCTTGTGCCGACCTACATAAACCTTTATAAGGGACTGTGGGTAAGTGCTAGCCATAAAAATAGTAATAGCGGACAAAGTTGGTAACACTATAGCACACAATTTAAACAGTGTGGGAAACTATCGTGTCAATTTATAAATACTGTGGGAAAAAGTGATGATGGACCTGGCCTCCCAGAATTCCGTGCGACAGAGAAAAGGCTGTGTGCATGGCTGCATGCATGTTACACTCATGGAGAGGGCTTCTCTGCTTTATGGCATTCTGGGAAGTCAGGCCCGCCATTGCTTTTTCCCATGGTCATTATAAATTGTGTGCTATGGTAAGGTTGCCTTACCAACCTTCCCATGCTATTTATTTTCCTCTCTGCTGCTGTGACTTCCCATGGCAAAGTTTATACCTTCATTTTAATATTTTCTTCCTTCATGTTCCTGCACTCATGCAAAAACTTGGGTAATTTCAATCCCACAATGCAATGACCCATTCTACACGCCTGATTGTAACGCTGGCATCTGCAGACATCAAGGATTGTACTAGAGGTCAAGATTGTCAATCCCTGGCATGAAATGACATTGTATGACACTGGCATTGAGAATATTTTCCTTTCACACTAGATACTTTAAAGGCTGATTGGCCATTGACTCCTGGGACAATTTGTGAGTGTGAAATGGGCTAGAGCTAAAGGAAAGGAGACATGGGGATGGGTAATGTTACTGCCATCCGGTTGGAGGGTGCCCAGACAGAATATGTGATGTTGTTCCTCCAATTTGCTGGTGATGTCAGTCTGGCAGTGCATGATACCATGGACAGGCATGCCAGCAAGGGAATGGGGTGGGAAATTGAAATGGGTGGCTACTGGGAAATCCCCAATATTGCAGCAGATAGAGCCAAGGAGCACAATGAAGCAATCTACCAGACTGCATCCAGTCTCTCCGATGTAGAAATGGGAGGACCAGATGCAGTAGATGACCCCTGCAGATTCAAAAGTCCTTCACTTGGAAGGACAGTTTGGGGCCCTGAATGGTGGTGAGGAGGGAATGTATGGGTGTAAGTGGAGCACCTCCTGTGGTCACAGGGTTAAATGCCAAGGGGGCAATTTATGGAAATGGAGGAGTGGATGAGGGAGTCTTGCAGGGAGCATCCATGCATAAGGCAGAGAGGGGAGGAGCAGGGAAGATGTGTCTGGTGGTGGGATCACATAGTCGGTCGCAAAAAAATGGCGGAGGATGATATGTTAGATTCAAAGGCTGGTGGGGCAGTAGGTGAGGACAAGGGGAATCCTGTTGATTCATGTGGGGGTGGAGGGGAACAGATGTGGGGATAATGTAGGAGTTCATGGCCAGATCAGGCATAATCTAATTGAATTGTGGAACAGGCTCGACAGGCCAGCTAGCTCCTTCTGCTTCTTTTTCTCAGTCTTGCATAAGTTTTCTTCTTATCTGATATTGTTACCTGAAACAAATAGTTTTCTGATTTAAAAAATAATGTGCAATAGAAAAGTAAAAGCCATGTTTAGTGGCTTTCCTATCGAGTATATATACTTTGCAGAATTCTCTTTAATTTGTATGTCTGAAAATAATATTTTATGAGAGAGCTTTTATAAATGTGTATAGTGATTGCACGATGAGAAATAATGTCTGATGACTTTTGAATTCATAAGTAATATAATACACTGGATTTGGAGAACTTCCATCTGAAAACAACAAGATTTACCGTGCATACCTGGCCTTGAAACAAGGTAAAAAAAATCAATACCTGATAGCTTTATTGAAGTTAGGAACTTGGGAAAGGTTTGAATAGAAATCTTGTGCTTAATCTCTCTTACCTCTTGGAGATGAATAGTTTTGCATGCCTGAGGTTAACACCTGATTTCTATATGTATTCTCCAATATTGTAAACGTTATTACTTAAATTTCAAGTGCTTCACATTACCAGTTGTAGATCAGATTTAATAAATGGAATTACTGACATCACTTACAATCACAGGGCCAGTGCGGAAGTTAAGTAACAGCCAGTTAGCAATTCCAACTTCATAATTTTTGTCAAACCTTTATTTACCCTATTTTAACAACTGGTCTTCTGCTACTTTTCTGGTCCTGTTGTGTGCCCAGATCAAAGCGTGCAAAGAGCATTCTCCTATAGTATTTTGTTGTCATTTGATTTTTATGAGGTCATGTTGATGGTGCCCGATACGTTTTCTGAGAAGCAATGTTGGGGATGGAAAATTCAGTGTTGTCAGTGTCCATAAATATTACTGATGTTCTGGTAGCCAATTAATTCAGAGGTGGTAAAGACTCGAGTGACTAAGATGAACAAAACATGTCATTTCAAATTATATATTCTTCATAATTGAACAGCTTAAAGACAAACACAAGAAGAGAGATTAATTACCATTTCTGTATCTATTCCCATTTTATTTTTTATACTTTTGCATTTCTTTCAACTCTCCCTAGATATTTGGCGAATTGTGCTTTCAAGTTGGATAATTATGGGCTGATCCTTCAGGCTCAAATTCTGAACCATTGCCAACATGACAGTGATGTGGACAGTTGACATGGGATCTGCAATCCCAGAGATCAAATGGCCAGGCCAACCTAAAACCAAGGATATATTAAACTGGGTGGATATATCCTTGTACATTCTGCTCAAGTCAACCAATGCCATTTGGGACTTATTGCCATATTTACAGCCCAAAGCTTGTCATAGTCAACAAAATATTTTTGAAGCATGGTCATTGCTGATCTTCATTTAACCAGATTTCATGCCAATAAGATGATCCTCTGACCTGTGTGCCAGTGGTCTGGGTTGAAAGGAAGATTTGCATTATATTATGCTTTTCACCTTAGGATGTTCCAAAGCTCCTCATAACCCCATTGTATCATAGAGTTATGCAGCATAGAACAGGTTCTTCAGGCCAACTCGTCCCTGTCAACCAAGTTTTCATTCTCGGCTTGCCTGTTGGCTTATATTTAGTCCATACACTTTTGAATCCTTCCTATGCACATATCGGTCCAAATGTCTTTTTGATGTAATTATTGTGCCCACTTCAATAGTTTCCTCTGGCAGCTCGTTCCAGTTAAGGACCACTGCCTGAGTGATAAAGTTACCTCTAATGCTCTTCTCAAATCTCTCCCTTCTCACCTTAAAGCTATTCTTAAATCATCTGCCCTGAGAAAAAGACTGTGAGCATTCACTTTATCCCTGCTGCTGCTCACAATTTTGTGAACCTCCATAAAGTCACCCCTCAGTCTCCTTCACACTCGGGAATAAAGTCCATAGTTGCTATAGCTGTGCATCATCTTCAGCTTTTAGAGGTGCATCTAAAGTAAGATATGTTTTAAAAAAGGTGAAGAATAAATTCTGTGCAAAGCATCCCGGAGAGGTCTTGTGCTGTTCAAATCGTAACAAATGTTCTTTCAATTCTGTCTGAAAGACAGAAAGGACCTCGGCTTGGCTTTTCATCTAAAAGACAGAATGTCAAGGCCTCTGAATCACATTGCGTCAGGCCTAAATCCTGCATGGGTTCTCAAGAAGGTCTTGAACTTTAACCTCTCAATTCAAAAGGTAACTCAAACTGCCACTGAGTCAATCCTTAACACAACCCAGAAAAATCCTTCGTCTTCTTGCGTGAGCAAATAAAACTGTTTCTCGGAAATGTTTTATGTACCAGCACAACATGAATTTTGGAGTATCTAACCATGGTATATAATCGAAGTTAAAGATAAATTCATATTATATTTCCTTATGATGGAAGAATGCCATTTGGCCCTTCAGAGCAATACTATTATTCCTTTCCTGTGATCTACTCTATTTTACAAGCCTAATCAACTCCATCCTGATTCTCCTGCAACCCAGCACACAAGGGTTTTGGAAGCACTAGAGGCCGAGTTTGAACCGGGATCCCTGGAATCCCAGCAATACTACCTGCTGCATCACTGTGCTGCAAAACGGAGGTGGAAGTTGGCAACATGCAGGGCATTTACAGACTGCAACGGCTGAAATCTGGAGCAACGAACAAGCTACGGGAGGAATTTAGTGGGTCGAGCAACATCAGTGGAAGAAACAAAATGGTCGGCCTCTCAGAATCCTTCATCAGGGCCGATAAAGGATCTTGATGAAGGGTTGTGACCTGAAACGTCAACCATTCTCTTTCCCGCACTGACGCAGCTTGACCCACTGAGTTCCTCTTGCAGGTTGTTGCTGTTGGGGATTTGTGCCTGCTTGACCCAATAATGTTTGCAGAGAAATTCATCTACCGCAGGAGCACACAGTGTTAGTAGTTTTGCAAGAGAGCCATTTTTGATGCTGGCAATCTTCATTGCTCAATAGTCAATTAGGTTTACTATGATAGAATGTGAATTATAGAGTGTTTCCTTAAAATTTCAGATACAAGAATAAGGCTGCACGCATTTTTTTGGGGGAAGGCCAAATCAGTTGAGATGTTGACAGTGACAGAATGATAATTTACTAGTGCTGTTGATTGCATTTGCTTATCTCTTATCTTCCCTGTGTTCCTTTGTTCAATGTCTTTTCACTGATGGATGACAAGAAGTGGAGAGGGGGGAACAGGAGGAGTCCTTGATGGTTAACACAATATCACTAAGAAATGAGCAGTTAAAAAGACAAATTGCTCTTCTTTCAGAACACAGAATGCATTAACTGTCTCAGCATTTAAACTGGGCATCTCAAGTTGATAATGCACCATCTCTTGTTCCTGTCACATATTGGGTACTTGCATCTAGTTCTTAGATTCACAGATTATCAAATATAGGTTTATCTCCTTCGACGTGGTGCAAACCTGGAATAAAGTGGGTACGTTTGATGTTGGGAATTTACATTCCACATTTTGAACCATTGCTTTGAATGTTTTTTCTTCTTCAGATTGTTATCCAAAACCCCATTTTTCATTATAATGAGAGGATATTATTGTTCTTGCTGTATACTTAAAGCTTATTTTGAACTTCACTGGGGCAATTTTACCTTACAAGGAACATTATCATGGCTTCTTTGCATAATGTCCATATGCATGATTCTCAAAATGAATAGAAATAAAAGGATATTATTGTGTGCTACCGGAGGGACTGGGTGAGTCAGGCAGCATCCGTAGGCTGCAATCATTGAGGCTTTATAAAGGGTCTCAATCCAAAAATGACTATCTCTACGCAGGGATGCTGCCTGACCCGCTAAGTCCCTCCAGCAGCTCACTGTTTGGTCATGGTTTCAGCATCTGCAGGTTTTGTGTTTCTCCTGATTGTTCCTGTGTTTATTTGAGGGGGTTTCAAAGCAAAATTAGGATGGTTATGATAAACAGATAAAGGGTATGGTGAGATAATCTCTGGATCAGCCCACTCATTATTGTGAATGACAGAGACCCCACAATTTGCAGATTTCTGCCAGTGTTGATCTATGACAGGCTATTAGCAGTATCCAATGATCATTGCACCTTTTAGTTGGATCTCACCTCTTGTGTAATGTCTATGTAAAACTTGATTCTCTCCCATCATGTACTTGAGATTACAGCCTTTAATGTACTCATATTATTTTACTCATATTTCCCTACCTCTGAAGGAATCTCTTCGGTGTATTTTTCCCTCATTCTGCCAGGACAACAATCTCTCCCCCTCTGTTAGCAAGCCCAAAGAGCTGGTCGTGGACTTCCAGAGGAGCGAGAAGTGCACACTCCCCAGTCCTCACTCCCAAGAACTTGAAGTCTTCTACTATTTTCACCTCAATGTCATTGGAGATAGTAGAAGGGTTTAAGTTCCAAGCAGTAAACATCGAGGTCAGCACAAGAAATCTTAGTAGCATCTCTACTTCCTCAGAGCCCCTGGGGAAGTTTGTCCTGTCACCCACGCCCTTCAACAGCTCCCACAGGTTGACGGTATCGTGTCAGGATCCATCACTGCGTGGGATGGGAACTGCTCTTCCCAAGATTGGAAGAAACTTCAGGGGGTTGTGAATTCATCATGCAATTTCCCTCTTCCCCCCCCCCCCCCCGCGCCCCAATCTCCCCTCCATCGACTCCATCTGTAGGCACTGCTTCCTTGGAAAAGACTCTTAAAAGACTCATCACACCCAAGCCACACTGTTCACCCTTCCTCCCGTCAGGAAGAAGATTCATGAGTGTAAGATCATGTACCACAAGATTCAAGGACAGTTTCTTTTCTACTGTTATCAGACTCCTGAATGATCCCCACAATGGTTAAACTACAGTGCCTTTAGTCTATACTAACTGATCTCTCCAAATGGTTTAGCACTTCCGTTCTGTGTTTTACTTTACTATGCATTAGATATCTAGCTGGACTACTTAGAAAATAAATTTTATCACTGCTTCTTGGTGCATTTGACAGCAAATGAACAAACATTCAGTGCTGGATCTTAGATCAATCCCATTCCATGCTAATTTTTCTGTGGCCTATTCTCCCACATGTGCCCATCAACACCCACTCCCTCTCAATTTACCTACCAACCACATACACTAGAGGTAGATTAAAGCACCCAATTAACATTGCTGTCAGCATGTCTTTGGAAGGTGGGAGGAAGGCTGCGATCCCCTTGCAAACACAGGGAGTACATACAAACTTTTCACAGGCAGCATCTGATGTCACAATGGACCTGGGTTCTCTAGACCTGTGAGGCAGCAAAGTTACTGGTAGCTGTAGTCTACCAACATGACGTGAGAGTGGATGCCTTTAACATTCAGCAAAATTAGTTAATGGTTATCATGGGAAAACACTCCACTCCCGTAAGTCCATCCTCACACAACGAGCGGCACAGTTAGTGTAGCAGTTAGCACAATGCTATTACAGCACCAACGACCCCGGTTCAAAACTGATGCTGAATGGAAGGAGTTTGTATGTTCTCCCTGTGACTTGCATAGGTTTGCCCTAAGTGCTCCAGTTTCTACCCACCCTTCAAAATGCACAGAATCGGTAGGCTAATTGTGTGTCATTGGGCGCCACTGGTTTCAATGGTCGGAATTGGCTCCTTCCTGGTTGTAAATAAATAAAATTTTTAAATTCTTTAAAAAGGAAGATGGCTATAGTTAGTGAAATATGAAAGTCTACAGGCACTGTGATTGTAGTAAAAACACATTGAAATGCTGGAGGAGCTCAGCAGCTGGCCTTTCAGCATCTATAGGAGATAAATGCTGTATCTTTGTCTCCTATGGATGCTGAAAGATCCTCCAGCATTTCAGTGTGTTTTCATATGGTGTTAGTTGTTGGAAGACCATAAACCTGGAGTTAGATTCTGACTGAAAGAGCTCATTGTGATAGTACAGATTCTATCACCAATGTGTATATGTACATATGTACAGATGGTAATGTAGGATGACTGTGGTTGGCTGAGAGTGTAACCACACCTACTGGCAGGTCTTAAAGGATTGTTCCTAGCCAGACCAGGCCATTCTGGACTGGTCGACCTACTTGTGATATGCTCCAGTCTTTTAGTTAATAAAAGCCTTGGTTTGGATCAACAAGTCTTTGGTTCTTTCGACATGCACTAAACTCATCAGGGAATGTTCCAAGCCCAACTATTTTCAGTCATTTCAAGGATGACTTTCCTTTTATTTGAAGGTCAGAAGTAGAGATGGTTTCATAATGTTCAATTCCATTTGCAACTCTTCAAAAATGACTTGGCCCATACCTGGATGCAACACAACTGAGACAATGTGCAGGTATGGGGGTGAGAAGTGACAAGAAACAATGCTTCAAGTCCCTGTTCTTGATCTCTTCCATATATCATCGACGAAGCACGTCCAGAGTCTATGGACACTTTCCAGGGCAATGAAAATTCAAGGAAAATACTGCAGCTGCTGGAAATTTGAAATAAATCTGAAAGCACAGGTCAGATCACATCTGTAGAAAGAGGAACGGGATTTGAGATCCTTTGTCAGAAGTAGCAAAGAGAGATTAAAAAAGGGTAGTTTCATGTTGAAGAGGAGGTGGCATGCAGGGTAAACATAGAGCAAAGGGGGTATCTGTCGTAGGGTAAAACCAAGTCGTACATGATCACATGGCTATTTGGAGACAATCGCACTTTGTTGTCTGTGTTATGCATTGTTAGTGAAGTGTAATCCCCCTCAAAACAGAGATGGGTCCAATTACTCAGTAATTACCAGGCCAGGATCTGATTGATCTTTGGACAAGTTGCTGTAAATAAATTGCATTTACTGAATTCCTAATTACTGCTGGTCTTCAAGATGGTTTACTAGCTATAAAGTCCTTTCAGATTTTCAGTAATCACAAAATTACACAACGGTGTGATGGTGAAAGTTCTGGATGGTGGAGATGAGTTGGATGCCTTCTCAGTGACAAATGGTGTCAAACAAGACTGCGTTCTTGCCCTGACTCTGTTCAGTATGGTATTCTCTGCCATGTTGACAGATGCCTTCCGTAACTGCGAAGAAGGAATTCACGTCAGGTACAGGACTGATGGCAGGTTGTTCAACCTCAGGCACCTGCAGGCAGTTACAAAGGTGCAAGAGACTGTCATCATCTTGTTTGCTGATAACTGTGCACTCAGCGCCAGCAAAGAGCAGAAGATGCAACGTGAAATGGACTGCTTCGCACAAGCCTGCGACAACTTCAGTCTCACTATCAGCACCAAAAAGACCAAAGTTAAGTACCAACTTGCCCAGGAATGCCATACCAGGAGCCATGCATCACGGTGAAGGGCCAGAACCTTCAGGCAGTCAACAACTTCACATACCTGGGTAGCAAACTCTCTCGCACAGTGAACATAGATGCTGAGGTCAACAACAGGATTGCCAAAGCCAGCACCACCTTTGGGAGACTCCATGAGAACATCTGGGAGCAGAGAGGACTCAGCCTTACCACCAAGCTGAAGGTCTACTGTGCAATGATCCTTACCACCCTCCTTTACGCCAGTGAGACCTGGACTGTCTACAGCAGGCATGCCAAACAGCTCAACCACTTTCGCCTGAGCTACTCCACAGACTCCTCCACATCAGGTGGCAGGAAAAAGTCCTCAACTCGGAAATCCTGGAACGAGCTGGGCTCTGCAGCATCTACACCCTCCTGCTGAAAGCCCAAGCCAGGTGGGCTGGACATGTGGTGAGAATGCCCGACAGCCCAAGCAGCTGCTGTACAGAGAACTGTGTCAGGGCAAGCGCTCAGTCGGGGGGCAGAAGAAACATTACAAAGACTGCCTAAAAGTGTCCTTCAAAGGCCTGGGTGTCGACATCGACATGTGGGAGATGCTTGCCCTCGACCGTCCAGCTTGGCACAGCAAGATCACCACAGGAGCCCGTGCAGCTAAAGTCAGGCGCATCATCGAGGCGCAATGAAAACATGCTGTGTGCAAGGCCCGAGCAGCATCCACTGCCACGACAGCACTCATCCACTTGTGTCAGGGCCCAGATTGGTCTCACCAGTCACTTCCGGATCCACAGCCACCAATCTTACATCTTTGACTACGAAGGACGAACAACAACAACAATCACAAAAGAAATTGTTTTCTTTCAAGTTTATTTCTTTCTGAAGTATATTTAATAAATCTACCAAAGTTTCATTTGGACAATTACACAAATTTCTGTCATATTGTTGGTAGAAGTGCCTTCTAATTTTTTTCTAGACTTTTTATCCAAATATCTTTGAAGATCTCAATATTGTGAGTTATATTATTTAAATTGCAGCGAAAATGAACAAAATGCATACTCTCTCATTTCATGCAGTGATTTCATTGATTAATTTTTGGCTATTTGTTGATTGGAAGCTGTATTTTTCTTTTCAATGTACCTTCAGAATGCATCTTATTGGATAAAAATGTTCAAAAGGACACCTTACATTGGCCTTGCCTCTTGTTTGGCCTTGCTTCCAATTAGGCTCATCTAGTTATGTTTGGATGTTTTTTTTATCCTATTTCTCAATACAATTTTTTTCAAGTGATGGGAAATTAGCACTTAAAAATCACAATTTCTGTAGCTTTTTAATTGCTTGGAGAATAGACTTCAATGTGGGCAATTGTGGACATGTGCAAATGATCTTTGAACATATGTGCAGCGCCATGGTGACCATAGTGTTTAGTACACATTGCACCCTAAGTGCTCCTTATGCAGGAACTAAAGCTCTATCATAGATAACCAAACCTGTTTTAAAGCTTCTGGTTTAAAACTCAACAGATGTAAGATGAGCTCTCTAATTGTAATGTGCAGACTTTCTATTTTTGTCATTTACATGTTCCTAGGAACCAAGAAATTCGAACACTGTTGAATTTTATATTCCAATCCTTCTAAGTACCAAAATAGAAATGCACCTTCAGCGATTTTCCAATAACAGAGAACGCTCAGAGGAATTGCAACAGTGAGCCCAAATTTTGTATCATTTAGCATCATTGAGTATTTAGTTTGAGTTCGTCACAGCATTCTTTTATATCAGATCCAAGATGTCAGATCCAAGCTTTGTGCTTGAGACTGGAGCCCCTTGTTCTATGGTTTATAAGCATTTTGTGGGTGTCCTATCATTGAACCATAATCCCTCATTAAAAAATGACTCACAAAAATAAAACTGGCAGCCTTGCCGAAGCTGCTGCAATGACAATGCAGCTGCAGAGAGCAAGGAGAGGAGGTGCAGCGCTCCTCCGCTGGGTTCTACCACCCAGTCCAACTACTGTCATCTCTGTACAGGCCTTAAACGGCCTGTTCAAAGAGCCAATAGTGGTTTGTTTTGCAATCCTGTGGTCTCCAAGGAAGCAGAGGACTGGCACAGTGGAGACTACTCTCCCATTAGAGAAGGAGAAGCAAAGGAGACGACCCACAGGACGGTTACCATGGCAGTGGACCAGTGAGGGCGACAGTGGGGATGGGGTGTTGGTGATAAGGTGAGGAACCCACTCAGGCTGCAGACTGCTGTTGACTGCAGTCAAAGGACTTGCACCAGGCTGGAGACTGGGCAAAGCGTTTCCAGGTATGGGAACCGGGATGTGAGTGGGCGCCAAGGGCGCTGAAGACTTTCTGATCTGGAGCTCAGTTTGCTGATAATTTAGACTGTGGCTGCAGAAGCTGTGGGGACACTGGAGGTAACTCCATGGACACTCGGTAACTATGGAGGGCTCTCTTCTGCTTTTCTTTCTCTAACTGTAGTGGCTCCTGGCAATTTTTACCGATGTTGAATCTGTCCTCCTTACACCTGTTTTATTACATGACAATATAAGGATCTTGAATCTTGAATTTTGAATATTGAATCTTCAGTCAGCCAAAAAATTATTGGTTCGATGCTGTTCCTGTGACTTTAAGCTTTCCAGTCTCAGGGAACCAGAAACTTCAGTCCACATCATGACCATGCAGGAAATGTTTGCATCACAGACTGTCAGGCTGTTAGTCTTTCCCAGCATTTCCAAAACTAGGTTCCACAGAACCCAAGGATTCAGTGGAAAGGCATAGGGGTTCTGTGAAAGAAATGACAATCTGTGCAGGTGAAGCTGGTGACTGTGGGCCAGAGTTGGCACTGCGCCGTTGCCAGCGTGATGCCGCGGTGGTTTCTTGGAGCTGGCAACAGCATGAAGATTTTCAGTGTGTGTGAGGAGGGGACTCTGAAATACTGGTGTCCAGCCTGTCACCTGCGGTAAATGAACAACAGGAGGGGTGTGTGGCTGGCAGTGTCTGATGCAGCAGGGGTGTCCTGGGCCACGACAGGGAACAAGGGACAGTGGGGGCAGACTGGGCTGCGGTGGGGAGCGAAGGGTGCCGGGAGTAGCCAGGGCCCATTGTGGGGTAAGGTCAGGGGGGCCTTACTAATGCTCAGCCAGGGGCCTAGGTAGTAGTTAATCCACTACTGATTAGTTTATTTACTTTCTTACTATGCTTGTGTATATACCAGGTCTTTTAAACTGTAATTGACGATTGGAGTTCTGTGATATCCAAGGGCTCTCCAAAAGGGTTCTGTGAGTTAAAAAGTTTGGAAGCCCTGGTCTATTCATTACTTTCTGTTTTCTGCACACTTGTCAAAGAGAGGAATGTAAAACTCCTGGGCATGATCTTCTCCTGCTGGATGAGCAGAGCCAAACAATCTACCCTTCTGTGCCTGTTGGCTGTTCCCAGAGACCAATTTATTTTACGTGATTTTTTTTGCCGGTTGCTTCAATTATGAATAACGGGGATGTTAGAGTATTAAACTTAAATAAGTTAAACACTTCCCTGCACCTTATTCCACAGAGCCAGCATGCTTATGGGGTACTTCCCCAGGCTCTGTGGTAGGAGGCCTCAGATAATGAAATGGTGTTCCTGACCCTGGAACACTCAGGAAACCTTTGGCGGATCAGCACTGTTAATGACTTTTCAACTTGCGAAATGTATTTGATAAAACAAAAATTTAAGAACCTATTAAGTTGTTGCAAATTATTTAAATATAAATCAACATACAGTAAAATCCCCATATCCAGCACCTATGGTGATTGGTAGATGCCAGATAAATGAATTTTCTGGTTGCTTGAAATTGCGTGTTACATGGATTGGTGATCTAACCACTAGAGGGTGCCAATTTTAAATGTTTGCATTTTTTACCAATTTATTTTACGTGATTTTTTTTGCCAGTTGCTTCAATTATGAATAACGGAGTTGTTACAGTATTAAATTTAAATAAGTTAAACATTTCCCTGCACCTTATTCCACAGAGCCAGCATGCTTATGGGGTCCTTCATGAACAGAGGCCAACCTATGAAGACCAGCTGGAGAGTGCATCAGCACCTCTCCAGCACACCAATGCTACAAAACTGGTCTTGATGGTGAGTCCAACAATGGAGCTGTTTGTCAGATATGCTGGTATCTAAAGTTCAAGATGTTCTAACGATCTGCATTTTGGCCAACTAAAGCCCTGTCAGTATTTGGTGCCCACCGAAGTTGCTGTTCAGCTTTTAACGAGGGGAAACCCATGAAATGTTCATAAACCACAGTTCATTAAGCCGTCTGCCTCACAAGGTTGAAACACGCTAAGCTGTGAGTGACAGGTAGCTGGCCAATCCCTTTTGTTATTATTCAGCATGGTTTGGTGCAATGGCAACTGCAATGCTTTATTGAATGCTCGCTCCATCATTGAAAAGATGTGGTGGAGTTTCAGTGATGTTCTGTTTCTATGTGAAGTTTGAAAGGAATGATACCCACTTGTGCTTTTGGTGTTGGGTATGGGTATGTGGGGAGAGCAAGTGCATAAGCAGGCAATCCAGCCAAGCTGTGAAAGTGATGGGAGTGCAGTTACATAGAAATGTCTCCCCTGGAGCTGAAGAAAGATGTGAGAGCGTTTGCAAAGCAAATGTTCATATTTTGCCAAAGGAACAGCTTTGAGAAAAGAACTAATCTTGCTTTATTGCATGTTGTCATAATTTACTGCACTGCAGAACATTAAAATTGCTTTGAATTATACCATTTATTATTTATGTGTGTTTTTGTTTCATGCTGAATATTATGCAGGTAACTCCGTCTGTGAGTTTGGGGTATTTTCCTTTTACAGTAAAGCCTTGCAATCCCTTCTCTCTTCCATTGCACCATCTTCAGCGGTCAGCCATCCAAATATTTTGCTGCATCATTCCCTGCCTCACCATCACTGGTTTGCTATCACTCCCTCCTACCAAATTTTATCTACCTGAAAGTCTGCTGCTTTGTCATGGGATTAAGTTTAACAGAACATAGAACAGTCCAGGACAGGAACAGGCCCTTTGGCCCACTTGTCTTTGACGAACATGATGTCCGAGTCAAACTATATCTCTGGTGCTTGCACTTGATACATATCCCTCCATCCCCTTCATATTCAGGTGTCTAGCCTCTTCAATGAAATGAAGATTTTCTATGTAAAATGCTTTCTTTGCTCATCTCCCTTAAAATTTTCAATTTACTCCTTCAATGCATGTCTTCCAGTGTGTGACGTATTTGCCCTGGGGACAAGATTCTGATTGTCAACCTGCTTCTTGTGATTTTATAAACCTCCATCTGCCTCTGACAATCCATAGAAAGCTACATAAGTTTGTCCAATCCCTCTCCATAACCCACTAAAGCAGGTAACATTCTGGTTTTGATATATTGGTTTCGCTCTAAATGTTGACCATACTTTTTCTCCCACTGGAGCTGCTCATCCTGCAGAGTTCCTGCAGGAATTATGTTTATCTTCAGATTCTGGCACCTGCATTCTCCTGTGTGTCTACAACATCCTGGTTGACCTCTTATGTACCTTTCCTGCTCCTCACCCTTCCTGTAATGGAAGTAACTGGAATTTCAAACAGTGAAACCCCTCTCACTTCATTGTACTGGCTCTCTCATCTCTGTGCTCTTAGTCCTGATGAAAGCTTCTGACCCATTGAGTTTCACCAGCAGATTGTTTTTTAATCCCTTTCATTCCAGTTGGCCACCCAGCTGCTGGTCTGTGATCATCCTCAGAGGTCCTCATAATTGAATAGTCCTCTAGTAGCAGTTAGCACAATGCTATTACAGTGCCAGCAACCTAGCTTTGAACCCAAGGCTGACTGTAAGGAGTTTGTACGTGGTGCTCTGGTTTCTGGCCACACTCCAAAAATGTATTGGGTTTGTAGGTTAACTGGTATATTTGTCCAGCACAGGCTCATGAGCTGGAAGGGCCTGTTACTCTAAAGTTAATTTAATTATACCTTCTACTGAGGTTTACAGGTGGAGAAACTTCACTACTCATTTGTGCAAGAGAGATCATTTGAACACAGCGCAAATGGAGGAAGAAAATAAAAGGAGAGGAGTGGATTGCAAAAATAAATCATTTGCAATTTAATGCCACATTGCTTATGGTTATATATAGTTTTTGGGCAATCCAATTGAGCATGATCTCAACAGAGCCCCATTGTATCTGTTTGAAATAGCCAACAGTATGAACGAGTGTTTGTTACTGGAGGTAGTGATTTTCTTTCAGCAGATTAAGTGGGTTCTCACCTTTTTCGATCACCCATCAAACACTGTACAGGCACAAAGCACCTGATTAGGCAAATTATTCCCCATGAGGAAGATGACCTTGCCTTAAAAGCCTATAGCAAACATCAAGCTAGTAATAGTTTGACATTTTAAGTCACCCACATTTAATCATTTAAGTGTGCTAATACATTTGGAGAAGCCATTACTGATGGTTGAAAAAATTGTGGAGAATTTATGTAGAATATTTAATAAGTAAGCCATTTGATTTCATTATTATGCCACAGGCACTGAAAATGGTACAACATTCAGTAATAACCACACTAGCTAAGAGATAATCAGCTAACACTGTTTATCCTTGCTGTTTGATATATAATATCTGTATGTGGAAATGCAAAATTGAATTGTAAATGGATAAATTACTTCAAAATCAAGTCAGTCTTGTTGAATAACAGCCATTGTCATTGGGAAAGGGACCAACCATCACAGTTTATTTTTCGGTCCTACTGTGCAGAATTGGGGAAATATCACAGGTGTACCAGAAAAGTTGAACAAGAAATTCTGCAGACACTGGGGTCTAGTGCAGCACACAAAAGTTCTGGAGAAACTCAGTAGAACATGCAGGAGCTACAGGAAGTAAAAGGTAGTTGATGTCTCAGATCTGTGCCCTTTGTCAGGAATCTGGCAACCTTTCTATAAAGAACTTTTTTGTTACCTTACAACCTTTTAATTATTTTAAGCCACAGTGATGGAGGCAGGTACTATAGGATCTTTAAAGAGACAATTAGATAGATACTTGGAATTGAGAAAAATGAAGGATTATGCAGTAGGGAAATTCTAGGCCAATGGTTCTCAACCTTTTTCTTTCCACTTTAAGTATTCCCTATGCCATAGGTGCTCTGTGATTAGTAAAGGATTGCTTAAGGTTGTATGTTGGTGGAAAGAAAAAGTTTGAAACCCAGTTATAATCATATCTAATTGACTTGTTATGTGCATGGTTTCATAACTCCAAAGGAAATGGGCCAATGACAATTTTTCTCAAGCAAAATATTTCAGTAACAATTGGGTTTATTGGGTTCTCAACCTTACCTTCCCATTCACATACCACCTTAAGCAATCCCTTACTAATCACAGAGCACCAATGGCATGTGAGTACTATGTGAGTGGAAAGAAAAAGGTTGAGAACCATTGGTCTAGGCAGTTGTTAGAGTAGATTGGCACAATACTATGTGCCAGATGACCTGTACTGTGCTATAGATTTCAATGTTCTATGTTCTTTATTCCCTCAAGGGTCCTAAGAAACAATGTTTGTGTATTCTAAACAGGGAGGCTTTCTTGCCATTCCTTGCTTGAAAAGCATGAATCATTGATAGGTACGGTATTTTTGTAAGCCCTGCCATTAGTTAGGGCTTTGCCAAGAGAAAGGACAGTACAAGCATATAAAGAAGGATGGGAATAATGTAACCACCTCCATAAGAAAGTATTCAAACCCTAATACCAGGAGTGCACCCGGCTGTCATGGCTTCTCCAAGTGCGAGGCAATGGAAAGCCTTTCATTTGCATTAATGATCAAATCTGAGCTCATCATTTACCAGGTTCCACTGGATCCAGAGCATCCAAAAGAGCACAGTACTGCTTTTGTTAGTCACAGGTTAAAGCAGGGTAACAATGATTAACTTAAGAAAATACTTGCATATAAAAAAAACTCATTCCTTCATTTTTATTTTCAAGTAATCCAGCAGAGAAGCTCTTTTCAGTTTTCATTCCTGTTCTCTTGCCAGTTAGTACTTTAACCAAGGAGGCGATATCATTTCCTGTTGACTTCTCTTTTAAATCTGCAGTCCCCTTCTCAAAAAGACACCTTTGCCTGCACTGACATGGCAAATTCCCACTCACTGTCAGCTGTACTTGTCTTCAGATTGGCATTTAACAACTGGACTGTGCAGGACACTGACAACTAAGAATTTCAAAATTATGAGAGCAACATACAAAGTGCTGGAGGACCTCCATGGCAGGTTTAGTGATAGCGTGCTAGTGATCCTCCTGACCACTAGAGGGAGTTGGAGACTAGTTTGGTTGCACACATTGAGAAAGTGTCTAGGTCTGGTCTATGGACTCAAGAAATTCGACAGTTATATGTATGGTCTACCATCATTCATGGCAGAGACAGGCTACAAGCCATTAATAGCCATAATCAAGAGAAATCTCAGTGAAATGTCACTGCAAATCCAAAGACTGATAATGAAGCTACAACATTATGACTTTGAATTGGTGTACACACCAGGGAAACTTGTGTGTTAGCTGATGCATTATCCAGGGCAACGAAGCAGAGTGAGACAATGAGAATTCCACAGAGACAAATCATTGAATCTCTTTCTGTATCTGACATGAAATCCAAGCAGATCACAGCTGAAACAGAAAAGGACACAGTTCTACAAAAGGTCATCAAGAATCTGAATGAAGAATAGCCAAGAGGAGAAAGTCGACCATACTATAACATCAAAGCAAAGCTGAATGTTGTCAATGGAGTTCTACTCAAAGTAGAATTTTCATTCCTCAATCACTGCAACAAGAGATGCTGAAAGGGGTCCATGAGTGGCACCTTGGAATGGAAAAATGTAAGAGGAGGGCCAAAACTACTGCTTATTGGCCAGGAATAAATGCTGACATTGGCAGGATGGTTTCAAGCTGTGAGACCTGTTTGAAACATCAGGCAAAGGAACCCATGATAATAACTGATGTACCAGCAAAACCAAGGCAGAAAGTTGAGACTGATTTGTTACACAGGGATGGAAAAAGTTACTTGCTGGTTATTGACTACCTATCAAACTATCTGGAGACTGCACTGCTGCTTGTGTGATCAAATATATGAAATCAATCTTTGCAAGACATAGAATTGCTCAAATTGTCTACAGCACACATGTCAAACTCTGACCCGCGGGCCAAATTTGGCCCGCGATATAATTGTATTTGGCCCGCAAGATCATTTCAAAAATGTATTAGAAGTGGCCCGCTGGCCGCCGCGCCAGTATAGCGCATGCACAGTAATAGAACAAATCCCAGAATGCATTGGCGTCAGCCTGCTAACGCCCCCACCTCCTCTGTTTACGTTGCAGGATCTCACCGTGGACTCTGGTTTTGGGGCCTGGCCGGTGTCAGGGGAAGCCAAGGGCGCTTCCCAGCGCCCGGAACCGGAGGCCTCAGACCCGACCTTTCCAGGACTGTTGCCCACTCCCCCTCCCTGCCGCAGGCCGATCCGCGACTCACGGTGACAGGGCCGCTGATCCGCCGAGATGCCGCCCTGCAGCGAGAGCCGATGCCCCCGCACTGTCGTTGTCCAACCCGATCGCCCACAAACCCCGCCCTCCCGCACACAGGCCTGAGTAAGTATTATGAACTTTAATCTCAGGATAAAATGATCTTCCAATAGTTTCATGTCACAGTGATAAATATATTCCTGGTTAAAAATGGTCCTGCACCTGCATACAAGCTCATTAGACATGAAAAGTGTGTAAATCAAAGGATATCTGTACCAATGGAAAAAGGGCATGGCAAATAACCCTGCTAGAGTTCATGCCCACAATCAGTCACCCATTTGATTGTTTCAGGAATCATGTTATTCTCCAACATTCTCAATAGCCCTCAGATTTTACTATTCGACAGCACACTAGCAACATTTGACAAATCCTCTATAGAGAAATATTATTTATTGAATATTTTATTTCTCATTTGTTAATGCTTCTGGAAAGAGTTTATCCAAAACTATTATTAAACATTTATTTTAATAAGAAAAAGTTTAACATTACATATGTTGAAAGAAGAGAAAACATGCAGATGTTGTTGAAAATTTTCAATAAATATTTAGTTCGGCCCTCGACTTAGTCCAAGTTTTTAATTTTGGCCCTCCGTGAATTTGAGTTTGACACCCCTGGTCTACTGTGACAATGGACCATGCTACAACTGCAGAGAATTCCAGAACTCTACAGAAGAGTATGATTTCTAACATGTGACTTCAAGTCCTCTGCATCCAGAGTCAAATGGCAAAGCAGAGAAAGAAGTTCACATAGTTAAACAGATGCTTAGGAAAGCACTAGACAGTGGCTCAGATTCATATCTAGCTCTATTGAGTTACAGATCTTCACCACTTGAACATGGAATGTCACCCACTGAGGTTCTCATGGGATGTAGACTATGCATGACACTTCCCTACTCTGCAGGCCCAAACGAGAACAAGCCAGCCCAAAACCATCTGCAAAGGACACAAAAAGCAAACAATAACATGTCAGCAAGATGCTTAGGGCCAATGGCACAACACGACACAGTGAAACTCAGAGATTCCAACACTTGGGACAAAATGGCCACTGTTCTGGAGGAAGTAAATCCAAGGTCCTACACGATCAGAAGAGAGGATGATCAATTACTGAGGAGGAAGTAAAAGAGCCTGCTGAAAATACAAGAGACACTGCAGGAACAGACAAATGCAGAAGATCCAGCCTCTAGAGCAACAGAGGAAATACCATCAGTGCTAGACAGTAGTGGACCAGCAGAGCCAACACAAGAAGATCCATAGACATTATCAAAGTACCTGACAGACTGAATCTCTAAAAGAAAAAAGAACTGCACACTTTAAAAGTTTGTGCTGGTGATGTTGTGTTTATGTTTGTGTTGAAGGTTAAATTAAAATGAATACTGTATCAGTGTGTCATGTTGTTAGAATAAACATTATGGAATTTAATACAGGTAAATGTGAGGTGCTACATTTTGGAAAGGCAAATTTAAATAGGTCATATACATTGAATGGTAGACAAATGAAGAGTGCAGAGCAACAAAGGGATTTAGGAGTTATGGTAAATAGTACCTTCAAGGCTGATACTCAGGTAGATGGTGTGGTGAAGAAGCCATTTGGAATGTTGGCCTTCATAAATCGGAGTATTGAATTCAAGAGTAGGGAGGTTATGATGAAATTGTACAAGGCATTGGTGAGGCCAAATTTGGAGTACTGTGTACAGTTTTGGTCACCAAATTATAGGAAAGATATAAACAAAATAGAGAGAGTGCAGAGAAGGTTCACGAGAATGTTGACAGGATTTCAGGGTCTGAGTTACAGGGAAAGGTTGTGCAGACTGGGGCTTTTTTCTCTGGAGCGTAGAAGATTGAGAGGGGACTTGATAGAGGTGTTTAAGATTTTAAAAGGGACATACAGAGTAAATGTGGATAGGCTTTTTCAATTAAGAAAGGGGGTCATTCAAACTAGAGGACATGGTTTAAGATTGAAGGGGGAAAATTATAAGGGGAACATGAGGGGAAATTTCTTTACGCAGAGGGTGGTGGGGATATGGAATGAGCTTCTGACAGACGTGGTCGAGGCAGGATCATTGGTTACATTTAAGGAAAGACTGGATCGTTACATGGATAGGAGGGGACTAGAGGGGTATGGACTGGGTGCTGGTCAATGGGACTAGGAGGGTGGGGATTTGCTGCGGCATGGACTAGTAGGGCTGAACTGGCCTGTTCTGTGCTGTAAGTGGTTATATGGTTATATGGTTATATGGTTATATCTCAAGTAAAGGGGATGTAGTGATAGAGTGCTAGTGATCCTTCTGACCACTATAGGGAGTCAGAGAGTAGTTTGGTTGCAGCTTGGGGATTCAAGATGTATGCCTCCACACGATGTGTGTACTTTAGCTAATAAAGTATAGTTGTTTTATAAGAACCCAAATTTGTTTATTACAATAAAAGAAACATCACTTGCAATAGAGGTCAATGTTTTGTGTTGCAGCCAGAAATGTTGATAATCTAGTTATTGCCTTATATAGATGCTGCCTGACCTTCTGAATTCATCCAGTGTTTTGTGTGTCGCTCCAGTTTTTCAGCATCTGAAGTCTCTCTTGTTTACCTTTCAAAATCACAGCAATGTATAAAAATAAATTCTGTTTCTATGTGTTACTTCAAGTAAATCCCAGGAAATAAGTTAGACCTTGAGCACCTGGAAAACATTTTACCGTGGGAATCTACAAAAAGGCAAGCTTAAAATTTCTCCTATGGAGGGAAATGCTGGTGGCTTCCAAACCAGTCAGAAAGTTAATCCAGAGCTTGAAGAAGTTGTAACATTTTAAATTATTACCTTGATGTACAAGGAATTACAGGCCCCATGCCAAAACCTCATGTCTCCCCTCTGCCTGACTAATCTGTCCCCTCTGAAAGATAAAGTAGCAAATTCCAATGTCAAAAAATGTTCTTGTCACCACTGCCCACATTGCTTATTGGAAAATAAATGACAATATAGGGATCCTGGGGGGGGGGGGGGGGGTTAATGTCTCCTGGGCCTTGTACTACAAAGGGCTAATGAGCTTTCCATTAGTCTTGGCCCTCAGCCAGACTGGTCTCACTTTCCGTAAATATCCTTGGAAGGTTCAATGTACATTTGCTTTGTTTTCTTCCAAAATAAGGCTTCATTGGACAAGGTCAGATGTGTTCTATTGAAGAGAGTCCATTGATTAGTGCAATCCATGTCTATATGAAGTTCATCATGGGAGAAATTGACTTTAAAATGTTTAATGGATCACATAACTGTCACAAAACAGGCCTGATGGAATCTATTCAAGTGAGCATGTTACTCAGTTTGGACATTCTGGTACAGTTGCTTTTTATGATGTTCATTAACTTAATGTCCAAATAAACATGCTTTAAGTATTAAAAATTAACATTTATTATTGTAATAGTCAATTTCAGTCTTAAATCTGCACATCCATTTTAAATGCATTGGAGGAGAATGAAATATATTTACTTATACGTATTGCTTAACAATAGTGTTACATTCTTAAGGGGATATGTATCATGTTGCTTAGTTTGTAATTTGTCCTCATGTCATTTAGGAATTAAATTTTGTTTAAAACTGCAATTCAGATACGTTCAACTAGAGCCTGTTGATGGAGTAAATATGCATTGCTAATGTTCTGCCACAAGCTGTCTCTATTGCACTTTCAAAGTGCTCTGCTTCACTGAGTAATGCTTACTGTACATATACCATGAGCATATTGTGAAAATCTCACAAGAAGCTGACCAAACCCAATGAGTCATTAAGCATCCATAGAGAAGGATGGACAGTCAATGTCTTGGGTTGGGACTTCGATTGAGACAGGTTTAAGGTTTTGATAAATCTTTATCAAACTTAAACTTATCCAGTTTAATTATATTCCATTATATTCCAATACTTGAGGCTGATTAATTGTAATTTTCCACTTGTTTTCATTTGGTACAGAGAATTTTGAAATATTGGGCATTCAGTCACATTGAAATTGGAAGGAGCAGAATTGCATACTGGAACATCATTGAGGTTTTGATAAGGATCATGAGGTTTCAAAGTCAAGAAAGTTCTGATTATTTTCTCCTTTCCCTTCCTGCTCCCCAATCCCAACCCAGATTTTCAAGCGGGTTGGGGTTTCCAATTTGTCCCCTATCACTTTGTGGGAAGAATAAGACACAGGGTGCTACGTCAGAGCATGAGGCTGTGATGGTGTGGGTCCAGACTCAAGATATAGAACAGTGCAATTGTAAGCTGGTGAGACCTGTAACATCTTCTCAAGGCAGCAGGGCATGAGGCTCCATTCAGGAGCCAAGGGAACAGAGAGCCAATCAGTTCAGGTTGGGCAGTCAAGATGGTTACCAAGAGGAAAACACAGAGAACTAAGGACTGAAAAAAATCATCCAGGGAGATAAACAACTCTTGTAGCTCAGACACAGATTCATAGAGTCATACAATACCAACCAAACCCTACAGTTCAACTTGTCCATGCCATGCAAATTGACTTTCTGGACTAGTTGGCTGCATTTGAATCATGTTCATCCTTCCTATCCATCAATTTAAAATTTAGACATACAGCACGCTAACAGGTCATTTTGGCCCACGAGCTCAAGAATCTCAATTACACCTGATTGATCTACAGCCCCGGTACATTTTGAACAGTTAACCTAGCAGTAAGTGCAATGCTGTTACAGCACTAGTGATTGGGGCTTGGGTTAGAATCTTGCGCTGTCTGTAAGGAATTGGTACGTTCTCCCCGTGTCTGAATGTGTTTTCCCTGAGGGTTTCAGTTTCCTCCCACCATTTGAAACATACTGGAGGTTGTAGGTTAATTGGGTATAATTGGCTGGCACGAGCTCATGGACTGTTACCATGCTGTATGTCTAAATTTTTTTTAAAAATCTTTCCAAATGTCCCTTGAATGTCATTTCTACTGTTTCCTCTGGCAGCTTACTTCAAATATGGACCTCCCTCTGAGTGAAAAGTTGCCCCTCTGGTTCCTCTTAAATCTCTCGTTTCTCACTTTAAACCAATGCCCTCCAGTTTTAGGATCTTCAACCTCGGGAAAATATGGTGAGCATTCATTTTATCTGCGCCCCTTATGATTTTATAAGGTTTGCCCTCAGCCTCGCCCATTCCAGCGAAAAGGTCCATCTAATGTAACCTCTTCCTATAACTACCTCCTGGTGAATCTACTCTGCACCCCTTCCAACTGATTGATATCCTTTCTTTAATTGATGATGACGATGAGATTCTATTGTCATACATATACCTACAATGTACAGATGCACCAAAATGCTTACCTGCTGCAGCCAACTAGGAACATAAGATACGCCAATTCCCATAGTTAAATTACAACAACTGGGTGACCAGAATTACTCACAGTACTCTAAGTTTAGTCTCACCAATGTCTTATTCATTTGTACCAGAATGTTCCAATGACTTGAGTACAATGGTTGGGACCTTATGAAATCTACGTGCCACCTCCCTATCTTCTAGGTTAAGTCACCTGGACAGTCCTGTGAAGTCCCCAGGTGACTTAACCTAGATGATAGGGAGAGAAACATAGAAACATAGAAAATAGGTGTAGGAGTAGGCTATTTGGCCCTTCAAGCCTACATCGCCATTCATTTTGATCATGGCTGATCATCCACTCAGTACCCTGTTCCAGCTCTCTCTCCATACCCCCTGATCCCCCTAGTCACAAGTACTAAATCTAACTCTCTCTTAAATATAGCTAATGAACTGGCCTCAATCACTTCCTGTGGCAGAGAATTCCATAAATTCACCACCCTCTGAGTGAAAAAAATTCTTCCTCATCTCAGTCCTAAAGGACTTCCCCTTTTTCCTTAAACTGTGACCCCTGGTTCCAGACTTGCTCAACATTGGGAACAATCTTCCTGCATCTAGCTTGTCAAATCCCTTAAGAATTTTGAACGTTTCTATTAAATCTCCTCTTAATCGTCTAAATTCTAGCGAGTACAATCCCAGTTGTTCTAGCCTTTCTTCATATGCAAGTCCCGCCATCCCTGGTATCAATCTGGTAAACCTTTTCTGCACTCTCTCCATGGCAATGATGTCCTTCCTCAGATAAGGAGACCAAAACTGAACACAATACTCCAGGTGAGGTCTCACCAAGGCCCTATACAACTGCATCAATACCTCTCTGCTCCTGTACTCGAATCTTCTTGATATGAATGCCAACATGCCATTCGCCTTTTTTACTGCTTGCTGCACCTGCATGCCCTCTTTTAATGACTGATGCACAGCGACACCCATGTCTTTTTGCATCTCCCCTTTTCCTAATTGGATACCATTAAGATAGTACTCAACCCTCCCATTCTTTCCTCCAAAGTGGATAACCACACACTTATCCACATTATATTGCATCTGCCATGCATTTGCCCTTTCACCCAACCTGTCCAAGTCACCCTGCACACTCTTAACAGCCTCTACACAGCTTACAATCCGACCCAGCTTCGTCTCGTCTGCAAACTTGGAAGTGCTGATTTCTATTTCCTCATCTAAATCATTAATATATATCGTAAATAACTGGGGTCCCAGCACTGTGCCTTGTGGTACCCCACTAGTAACTGACTGCCATTCCGAAACGTACCCGTTTATTCCTACTCTTTGCTTCCTATCTGTCAACCAATTCTCTATCCACCTCAATTCCATATCCCCTATACCGTGTGCCTTAAGTTTGTATAGTAATCTCCTGTGTGGGACCTTATCAAAAGAGGGGTAACCTGGTCAGGTCTGTCAGTCCAGGAAAGCAATGGGGAAATGAACAATGATCCAGCAATGTAATGGAGAGCAAGTTGAAGATTGAGACACAGCCCAATGGATTGTGGAGTGGAAGAAAAGAATTGAGTTGTTCACAGAGCCATTTATCCCCTCTTTCCTGCATGGTAGCTCCAACCCTCTCTTCGGTGAATGTTATATTTACCTCTCTTGGCCATATATTTCCTTCTCCCAGTGCTGATATCCATGCTAATAACTCTTGCCATCTCTGGATTCCTTTGGAGTCCATTGGGAAGGAACAGCGAGACAGTGGAAAAGCGAATGAGCCAACCCAGGGACTAGTGGGTGAATTAAGCTATGCCCAGGGAAAACATTTGCAGTGTTGCCATGAATCCCATCCCAGGAGAGAGGTTGGAGTCATTGGGTTAATCCCAGGGAAACAGTCACATTTCAAGTAGGCGAAGTAGGCTTTCCTGGTTTCTTTCAGCCCACAGGCGAGTGAGTGGCGTGCTGGAGTACATGCAGCAGAGAGAGCTGGTTGTTTGCCTGCAAATACTTTTGTGCATTTGACCATCTGTGTTTTTCTGTGTAAAGATTATTATAGTCTTGTGGCTGTGGATAACTGAAGGCTTGGTCATTGTTGCTGGAAATAGATTAGAACAAATAAGCTCACCACAGACTGGTGGCGGCTGAGCATGAGTGGTATGCACCCAAATTAGGAGGTAATAGTGACAGCAAATGCAGCGATCATTAAAATTCTTTAGTAGCTACCTCCAGTAGCCCAGTAACTCCCATTAAGTTTGCAAGCACTGGCAGAACCAAGAAGAAATGTTGAGATGCCAGAACACGTTTATGGTGAAATAATAAATGGAGCCAAACTCTCTACTGAAAGACCAATCCGAGGTATGTATTTAGATGGAAAATGTGGCTGAGAGGCAGGAAAGGTGAACTTGAAAGCATCTGTATTGAATGAAAGATAAATAATGGAGAAGGCAAAAGAAGCTCAGGAGCTCACTACCATTTCAGATGGTCGACCTGAATTACACTTGTGAGTATAAGTAAATAAGAAATAGGAGCAGAAGGAGACCAATTGCCCCATTGAGCCTGATCTGCCATTCAGAAAGATCAAGGCTGATCTGGCCATGAACTCGGCTCCACTTACCCACCTGTTTCCCCATAACCCTTCATCCCCCTTCTCTTTGAATATACATTTAATGAGGAAGCCTCTGCTATTTCCTTGGGCAGAGAATTCCTCAGATTCATTTCTCTCAGTGAAGCAGTTCCTACTCCTCATTTCTATCCTAAATCTACTCTCCAGAATCCAGAGGCTATTTCACCTGTTCTAATCTCACCTGCCAGTAGAAGTAACCTCTCTGCTTCAATCTTCTTATCCCTTTATAATTTTATATTTCTATAAGACCCGCCCCTCCTTCCTTCTAAATTCCAAATGAGTATAGTCCCAATTTCTCCTCATAAGTTAACACCCTCATAAGTTGACACCTCCTTTTCGTAATCAACCTGGTCTCCACCTCCAAAGCCAATATATCCTTTCCCAAGTAAGGAAACCAGAGCTACACAGAGGACTCCAGGTGCAGTCTCACTAGTATCCTGTACAGTGGTAACAGAATCTTCCTGCTCTTATATTCAATCCCTCTATCAATGAAGGACAACATCCCATTTGCCTTCATGATTACCTGCCTCACCTCTAAACTAACATTGTGATTCATGTACAAGTCTTTCTGCACAATAACATGCACCATTTTTTTGCCATTTAAAATATCATCCTCTATTTAATATTTTCCTTCCAAAGTGGATGTCCTCCAAGTTCCAATGTTTTACTCTATCTGCCAGATCTTTGCCCACTCACTTAACCTATCGATATCTCCCTGCAGACATTTCACATCCTCTACTCAATGTAGTGGCATCCATAAACATACGTGCATGATACTTGACCTCTCCTCCAAGTCACTTACGTTCATTATGAATAGTTGTGGGCCAGCTTAATCCCTGCAGTACTTTACTATCTATTGATTACCATCCAGAGAAATACCCAATTATCCCAACTATCTGCCTTCTGTTGGTTAACCAGTCCTCTATCCATGCCAGTACATTTCCCCTAACTCTGTGGATCTTTATCTTAGGCAAAAGTCTTTTGTGCAGCACCTTATTGAATGTCTTCTGGACATAGAACTATACCACATCTACCTGTCCCCTCTAACCACTATGCTCATTATATCCTCCAAGAACTCAGTCAGTTAGTTATACATAATCTGACCTTTCTGAATCCACATTGTGTTTGCTTGATGGAAGAATTTCTCTACAGGTTTCTCGCAATTTGTTCCTCCATGGTCGTTTCAAACATTTTCTCAACCATGGATGTTAAGGTAACTGGCCTCTAGTTGCCTACTTTGTGTCAATGTCCTTTTTTAAACAGTGACATCACATTTCCTGTCTACTAATCCACTGAGACCAGAGATTTTTGGTAAATTGCCACCAGTGCATTTGCTGAAACTGCCTTACTTTTCGTGGACTACTATTTTAATTTTTTTATTTATAGTCATGTTATAAGATGGTTATTATATGAATGTTTGCACTATGAGGCTGCCAGAAGACATCGAATTTCATGGCTTGTTCATGACAATAAATTCTGATTCTGACTTCAGACATTTCTTTCAGTACCCTGTGTTGTATTCACTTAGGACCAGGAAACTTGTCTATTTTTAGGCCAACTTGTTTGCCTAGCATTACCCTTTTTAGTGTTTGTGATTGTATCAATGTCCTTACCTCCCATTGCCTCCCTGATATGACTCTTTGACATGTTATCTGTATCTTTCACTCTGAAGACTGACACAAAATACTTATTCAAGGCATCGGCCATTTCCACATTACCCATTATTAATTTCTCTTTCTTATCTTCTAAGGGGCCTATGCTTTCGTTACCTACACTTTTCTGGTTTATTTATTTTTAAAAAAATCTTTTATTATACATATTATAATCTGTGCAAGTTTACTTTCATAGTCTATCTCTCTTTATTGCCTGCTTAGTTGTTTGTGATTGCTGCTTTTTAGAGTGTTTCCATTCTTCTAGTTTGCCACTGCTCTTGGCTACTTTGTATGCATGAGTTTTTAATTTGAAGGCTTACTTAATTATTCATATCTGTTTATCCCTAACCTCACTATTGTTTTTTTTAAATCTGAAATATACTTTTGTTGAGTACAGTGAAAAATTTCTTGGGAAGTCTTCCAATGTTCCTTAGCAGCCCCAACAAATAGCCTGTGTTCCCAGTCTATATTAGCCAACTCCTCCCTCATCCCTCTGTGGCCTTCTCTTTCAGCCCCCATCTGTATCAGAAACTCAACCATACAGTGATCGCTTTTTCTGATAGGCTCCCTACCTATGAGATCATTAATTTTGCCTGTCTTACACAGGACCAGGTGTATGACAGCATGCTTCTGCAGCTTTTTCTGAACTTGAGCAGAACAGCTCTCGTACTATCCGGCGATGCATCCAACAAATGCGCTTTTTATCGTGCATCTGTAGACGTTGTTGAGGAACATGAGGGACATGCCAAACTTTTTTAGTCTTCTGAGAAATAAAGGTGTTAGTATGCTTTCTTGACTCTCACATTAACATGGTTGGCCCAGGTCAGGTCATTGGAAATGTTACTCCTAAGTTAGAATTTGAAATAATCTACTCTTTCGACTTCAGCATTTTAGAAGTGACAGATGTGTGGGCTCTTCCTCCTCTCCTGAGCCCAATGAGCAGAATCAGGTGAGAAGGGTCCTCAGGCATGGTTTCTGAAAATGAGATCACCTTGATTTTAACTTTGAGAGCAGTGTAAATGGTCTGGAGCTTCACAGATGTAATTAAACTCTCTGGTGCAAAGACAGCCTGCACAGGTTTCCTCTTGGAACGTGGAAGGTTACCTCACTCTCATGGGTCACTTCCCCTTAACAATCAAAATCAGACACACCCACTACCTAAGCTACCTTCCAATTGGTCATTCTCCTCAAATGAAGCCACGTGAAGAGGATGACCAATTGTGGCCTGCAGGAGTACTAAAAAGCAGCACATGCATGGTTCTTTCCCTATGTTATCTGAAGTCCACTCCTACTTGTGATCTGTGGGCTATACTGGAGGACCATTGTGGTTCACCCAGTTTAACTTGTGCACTCATAATCTGTAGCTAGATACATTTTTTAATTGGTGTGCTGTACCTGTACATCAAGGGTGGGGTGGGGAAGGGTAACAGGTACTGTTTGTTTGAACACTGGAAGTTCCAAATAACTTTTATAGGAATTTGTACATTAGTAATGGCAGCAAGATCTGTTTGTGTACTGTCACCAGTTTTGCATTTGCTCCCAATTGTAAATAAAATTTGTGCTTTGAAACTGATTGGTTAGAACTCCTAGAACCCTTTGATTCTGTTACCTCGACCCTTACCACCACAGAAAATATAGACAAAAGGAGCTTGCTGTTTTGCTTGGGAGAGGGAAGGTGTTGGGTGCCACCTCTTCATTCAGATCTTCATTCTTCATTCTTTTTACATTCATTTGGATTTGATAAATAAGGAAAACACTTCTCTATTTGCGTGATTTCCTCTTGCATTTCTGGCCATTGCCTTTTGTTGGGGACCATATTGGGGGAGGTGTCATGATTGGGATCCCAGTTTAAGCCACACTAGGTATGTTTTGGGTAGAAGTATTCTGATCTCTGTCTACAAATGCTAGAGTAAGACATCAGACCTTTCAAATATCATGAGTTAAGAGCCTTCAGCATTAATAGAAACTGTTTCTTCTGGTAGTGAACTCTATCTGTGATTAGCTAGATTAATGTGGTTGCAAATTGCATTGCAGATGAATTTTGAGTGTTAAATTGCAATTGACTTAATTGAACTGGAATCTGGAAAAAACAGTGCTAGTAACCAAAAATATCTCACATCAGTAAGTCCATACAATATTGGTGACTGTATTAATACTTCTAGAACCATGTTCAAATTACTACTGCCAAGACTATACAGTTCTTATCTATGCAAAGCTGTGTTCACAGTGTTGCAACATTTCGAGTCTCGTGCCCTCTTAGTGGTACATGAATGATTATGTCTAATCAATTACAGACAGCACAGTAGCAGAACCCCACTGCTCCTATGACCCCGTGTTCAGCCCTGATCCATGTGGAGTTTGCATGGTTCACCTTGTCAGCACACAGGTTTCCTCTGACTTCTCTGATTTCCTTCTACGTCCTTTTAAAGTGCACAAATTGCTCGTTTAATTGGCTACCATAACTTACCTGTGGTGTCTAGGCAACTGATAGAACCGGGGAGAGTTGAGGGAAGCTGGAGGAATGAAATTGGGTGGGAATGATGGCCGGACTAGACTAAGGGCTACTCCACATTCTAGGAGTCCAATCTTTTCAGGTAGAAGACTGCATAACCATGGTTGTCCTAAATTGTTGACTTATTCACTCAAGTTCAAAAGTGTGAAGGAATATACAGCTAAAGAGTTATTGACTGGAAGTCAGTTTCTTCTCTGACTTGACATTAATGGGTCAGGATAAGAAAAACTATTACAGAGAAATTAAATAGTCTGCGTAGAATAGTTGAGGTGGGAAAGAATAAATTTTAAAAATCTAACCATGAGTTTCAGCACAGAGTATGATTAACAGCGGAAACATACAACAGCATCCAGACAGGTGTCACTTGTGGATGCTCGTGGAACCATGGTAAGAAATTGGTCTTTTATATTATTTTTAGATAGTGGATGTGGTTTGTGCAAGGCAAGGACTACATTTCTATACATGACTCCAGTGGAAGGTTGGATTCCTGAAAACATGATCCTAAATGTGGTTCACTTACCCAGTGATAAATGTGTTCATTTATCTGCAGTCTTTGCTCAGTGACTACTGAAGTCACTGCCACTGAGTCATTTATTGTCACCATCACCTGTTTAGTTTTAGCACGGTAAGGTTGTCCTGGTCATCAGTCAGATAGCAACAAATAACAAATGATGTTTGTTCAATCCATCACACTTTTGTGTTCCTCTTTGAAGCAGCTTATTAATTATTGGGCAGCAGTTGACCAACTGCATATAAATGAAAGAATTTGCATTTATATAGCAGGTTCTGTGATTTCCAGACATGCTATGATGTTGCAGGTCCATTGTTATGACTATTGCGAAACACTGAACAATGTGGTCAATATTCTCTGACTGCAGACCAGCCAGCTTTATTTTCTTTATTCCTCCGGCCCGCTGCTGAGTCTTTGGTGGATGATTTGGAAAATCCCTGGTGAAATTCATCCCATCAGCTTCATATTCAAACTGCTGAAACAGGTTACCTTTTCTCAACCTGTTGTGTATGATGGGCATCCTTGTCATTGACAAATGTTTCAATACAGATTTATTCTCACAAGTACTAAGATGCAATGACAGTGTTTTTTTGAGCAGATTAGTTCGCCATCTTGTACATGGTTCAAAAATAGGATACAGTGCAAAAGTGCAGTTAGAGGGAAATATCAATTGATACAGAGCAAAAGCAGTTTAAGTTTTACTATTTTGAGGATCATTCAGGAGTTTTAAATGGCAGAAAAGAAACTCTCCTTGAATCAGGTGGTGCATGATCTAACATCCGAAAATCTTCTTCCTGACCGGAGTGGGGTGTGGTGGAGAGAATGCGGCCTGGACGTGATGGGTCTTGTGGTAAACCACTGTATATATGTTCGGCTGTGTTAGGACACGCTCCTTGCTGACTGTGCCCGAGGCTCCTCCCACAGACCCCTGAATAAAGGCAACTGTGACACTGCCCCCTCCTGAATCCAGGACAGTCGACCAGCATGGATGTACCTCCAGTCTGTTGTCAATAAAAGTCTATCAGTTTCTCTATATCTTCTAGTCTTTGAAGTAGTTGATGGTGTATCGTCTTTTAATATGTTAGCTGCTTTTCCAAGGCAGTGGGAGTTGTAGATCGACTCAATGGAGTGGAGGGGTTGTGTGTGATGCCTGAGCTGTATTCATAACCTGCTGCAGTATATATAAGCATCCCTATGACCACAAAGATTTTGATTCCTGAACACTTTTGGGTGTATTTTATGGATTTTGGACTGCTGATCACTAAAAATCACAAAATTTTCCTATTATGTATTGTTTTTTTAGATATAACCTATTTTTGTGATTTCCTGTCATATTTTGAGTCTAATTCAAGCCTACAAAACCATGAAGTGCCACATGTTATAGAAAATTCGTTTTCTGTATTCCCACTTGGACTTCTTCCCTGCTGATCAAAGATTTCACCGGGACATTGCGAACACTGAAAAAGCAGGATCAGGGTAACTGGAATCCATCAGTGTTGGCTGACTATTGGACACTGACACAAGACACATCAGATGCTGAGTACAAATGAAAATCAGTGGAAAAACATTTTTAGGTCAGTTGATCTAATACAATGTGTCAGCATCATTATGCAATTGTAGCATGCTAAACTCAATAAAAGTTAATGATTCTCCCACTTCATATGTGATACAAAAAAATCTGAAATTGTCTTTGTGTTCACCTTGAAGGTATTTAACATAATCCCCATTTTTTTTTCATGAATCAAACCTTTTGAAAAAAAATTGTGGTCCAATGTTATTTTTATTTGTTTTCAGGATGCAGATACTCTACTGGCACAACCCATTCCCTAAATGCTCTTCAAAAGGTTGTGGTGATCCACTAGTCAAACCATTACCCTCTCATGTGGTTGGGATACTTCAACAGTACCTTTGGGTTGGGAGTCCAGGAAGAAGCAAACTACTCCATCTTAGATAGTGCAATGATAATGCTGCCAAGATGAGGTCTTCCATACCAGATCATTGGAGATGTCCTCCTTCTTCAAAAAAGGTGGCATCCCCTCTACTTCCATCAACTCAGCTCTCACCCACATATCTCTCATTACCCACACATCTGCCCTGTCCCTCTCTGCTCTCATGCTCAACAAAGACAGGATTCCATTTGTCCTCACCTACCACCCCACTAGTCTCCACATCCAACATACCATCCCCACCATTTCCACCACCTATTATGTGATCCCCTCTTCCCCTCTCCTTCCCTTTCTACCTTCTGCAAGGTTCTCTGCCTCCATGACTCCCTCATCCACTCCTCCCTTCCCACCAATCACCTCCCTGGAACCTACAGCAAATGCTACACATGCCCACACTTCCTCCATAATCAACATTTATGACACCAAACTGTCCTTCAAGTGAAGGGATGCTTTACTTCTGAATCTGTAAGGGTCCTCCACTACATCAGTTTCTCTCATTGCTATCTCCTCTATATTGGAGAGACTGGACACAGACTGGGAGATTGCTTTGTTGAGCATCTCGGTGCTGTCCATTGCAATAGTGGAGATCTCTCAGTGGCTACCTATTTCAATTCCCTGCCCCATTCCTATGCCGATGTGTCTCTCCATGGTCTCATGCAATGATTTCTCTAATTTCTTTATTCTCCCTCCCACCACTTATTTCTCCTTTCTTCTAGCACTCTGCATTCACCGAGCCAAACTCCCCCTTCCCCAAATCAATTTTCACTTGCCCTCCTATCCATAATCCAATTAACACCTTATGTTTGTTGGTCTGTACTCCTCTCCCTGCCCTTTATTTTAATTCGGGCACCTGCCTGATTTTTACTCGCACCTTGAAGGACTCAAGCCCGAAACATTATTTTTCTATCTTTACCTCCTGCTGAGTTCCACCAACATTTCTGTATTTTTAATACAATCACAGACTTTGCAGAACTTTGTGTTTCACCCCAGTTATAATGATAATGAGTTTATTGTCATATACATTGTACTTGTGCCAAAATTTTTACTTGCTACAGCTGAACAGCTACTTCATTAAAAAAAAGCAATAATTTACATAAAATTACATTAAAAAGAGATAATATATAGAAAAGATGGCTCCTCACATGGTGATTAGATTTTAAATGACCATTTCCATCTCTAATGCCAAGGAAAGTCACAGTGAATTTACACATGCCTGATTTAAGAAGACTGAATCAAGTGTTCAGCACAAATGAGGACTCAGGGAAAGACAAGTAATTTTTTCAAAGCCAACACTTACAAATCAGCATGATTCAAAATCAACAATCAAATTTCTCCACTGATTTCTTCAGGGTGTTTCAAATTCTGTTTTCTATTATCATTAAGTTTAATGCACATTTCTGCAGATAACACTGCTCAGAGAGAGCTATAAATGTGTTTAAACTTTGACATTTCTTAACATGCCAGGAAATAAACATCTCCACCTCTCTCCAGTTCCCAATCTCAGCTTTGGACTTAATCTAATTCCCTTCACGGGCTCTGTAGCGACAAAAAAAAGGCCATTTCTCATGCAATGTGTGCTCAGCAGCCCACAGCAACCTGGGCCATCCACACCTCACCTTTTCCTGCTAAGAGATCCTTGAACTATTTCAAAATGTCTTCAAAAGTGCAGTTCTGTTTTTAAGCAATTCTAGTCTAAGTGAACTAAAATCACTCTGGCCACAACATCTTTTCCCTGCTGCCTTCAGGCATAAGGAACAGAAACCTGAAGTCCAGCACCTCTAGGTTCAAGTACAGTTTCTATCCGACAGCTATCAGGCTCTTGAACTAACACTAACCATATGCTATCCTTTCCCTAACCATAAACTACTCCAAGGCCACCAAAATATCTGTTTAGTACAATTGAATCATCATTTTTTTTCTTGCATTATCAGTAACTGTGAATATTTATCTACTCTTACAATTACTGTCTCTGTTTCTTTCTTGGAAAAATTTAATAATTTAATGTTTACCATTTTATTTGGAGCATCTTATGTCCCAGTTTGGCTGCAGCAAGTCAACATTTGGTGCATCTGCTCATTGCACTTACTGTACATATATGACAGTAAGCTCTCATTACTAATCACTGATTACTCTGTCCTTTCACTAAAGGTCATGTCCAAGGGAGAGAATCGGGAGCTGGCTCAGGTACCAAAGGTGCTGCCTCATCTCTCCAAGGATCTATATCCAACCCTGACCTCCAGCATTGTTGGCTTAGGGTTTGGATCTTCTTCCTGTAAATGCTTGTATTTCCTCAGGGCACTCCAGTTTCCACCCACTGGAAATTGCGGTGTATAGGTGATTAATGGGAGAATGGGGCACGTGGAAAATCAGTGGGGTATTGGGATTTCTTTCTTGTAAGCCAATATTGCCTCTTTGTGCTTTGAAAGAAAATATAAATGCTTAGTAGGATATTATTTGCACATTAAATGAATATATTTTCTGTTGAGTGAAGATTTTCAGCCTTAATCGTTGACTTTGACTCAATATTTATCTCTGCAAAAAAATGAAACAAATGTGTAATCCTCCTTCTATTTTTAATTTTGTTTCAGTTCAATATAAGGTTTGTGACATCACATTGTTGCTGCTTCTGCAATAGAAGTGACTCTTATTTGGAGATGCATTAGAATCTTCATGCTGAAGAGGAATATGCAACACACTGGTGCTAAATTCACCGACACGGGGAATTTTCAGGACCAAATCACAAATGCAAATCATTTGTGATTGCTTGCATCCACCCAAATTGCCTTTTCTCTGCCGCTGGGACATCTGTGCAGATTTTTTGTCTGGTAAGTATACAGATTTATTGTGACATGCTATACTGACAAATTGTTTGCTTTAATAATGAGCAATGGGTCAGGGGGTGGGGAGTTCAGTAATGCTATCTTTTTGAACCCATAAATGTTTTCAGACTATTCCATATGGAAGTGATGTTTAAAAAAAACATTAACCAGAACTTAAGTATTTCCTTTCTCCTCTGCGTAGATGCACCATTGCCTGTGCCAGTACAGTATTCAACTTATTGAGGGAAAGATGGTGCGAAGACAAGACATTAAGCTGACACTAATCTCATGGTCCTCTTGTGTGCTTCTGAGACACCTAGAGTTGGCACCTCAAACCATTCCAAGTCCATTGTCAAGATGAGGGAATCAATCAATCACCAGGATGGGGAAATCAATAGCAGCTTCTGCATGGGCCAGTGTCTCCAGCATTCACACACAGTTCACTCTGAAGGGGGGGACCATATCGCTCATATACCTGATCCCACTCTGCTCCTAGATCCATCAGAATATATGATTTCCTGGTGGAGGAAGGCAAACATTCAGAGGTCTTGCATCTCTTGACTTCAGCTCCGGTTCCAGTCCTCTCAGTTTGGCCCCCACCAGGATCTCAAGTATCTGCACCACATGGACTCTTGCTCTCTTCAATTCTATCGCCAAATTCTATGGACCACCCTCGCCACCATGTGAAGGTACTAGCAGACATTCACTCTCTCACTACCACACCTCTGGACCTCACTTGACATGGCTTGCCATGGACATCACCTGCAATTTATCCTCCACTGGATCCACCACTGGTTCTATACTTGCCCGGTGTCTATCAAGATCAGAATCTCTCCTCCCTAGAGACTGCAGCCTTTGCAACCTTCGACACTGGCTGACTGCAGACTGGAGCTCTTGATGCCTCTGATGGGGGATTTCCACCCTGGCCCCGGCTGCCCAGAAGCCTGAACATCTGATGCATCCATTGCTAACCCCGATCTTGGCCGGAGCTGCCATCGACTCATGTTTTGGGCCTTCTTCCACTCCACAGCACTCCCAGTGGTGGTTTATCGTCCAAGTTCAGAAATTTTGAGATAATTTTCTGCACACACTCAGTCCGTCTCCCACTCTCTCAGTAGTCCACCTTCACCTTGACTCTCTAAGGCAAACTGTCAGTTTTCAACACAAAACCACACAACACATAGGCCAATACACAACACAGAACTCAACACATATCTCTTCGATTTTTCAGGAGTTAAATATAATTGATGTTTAAAATTATAATTAACCATATTATACCTTACATTAAGTAATTTTGTAACACTGTCAATACACATTCTTCCCATGACAAAACAATGTCTAAATCTTTCTCCCATTTCTCCTTCATCTTGTATATATCAACTTTCTCCATTTTCTCCTGTAACAGCCTATACATATCTGAAATAAAGCCCTTACCTATATCTGAAATTAATAACTCAAACTTTGTTTGACTTGGCAAAACCAAATGCTGTCCAAAATTTAATTTAAAAAATTCTGAACTTGATAATAAGTAAATAAAGAATTTGGCAAAATGCCATATTTCTCCCTTAATCTATTAAATGTAGAAAATCTTCCTGCCTCAAAACAATCCTTTATCATACCAATTCCTTTCATTTCCCAAGCTTTCAAATAGGGATTATGTAAAGAGAAATGAATTAATTTATTTTGATGTAATGGCAATTTTATAGATATTTTTCCTTTAGAACCTATAAATTGATTTTGTTTATACCAAATATTCATTATATGTCATAACACAGGTAATCTAAACATTTGTAACAATGAAGGATTCCATTTATGAATAAAATGACTAATATTATTTTCAAAAATCTGATCCATCTCAATTTTTGCCCATCTTGGGGGTTGGTGAATATCAAATAACCTATTAATGAATTTCAATTGCACAGCTTCATAATAATTTTGAAAATTTGGTAATTGTAAACCACCTAATTCATAACGCCAGGTTATTTTTTGCATGGAAACCCTTGACAATTTACCTTTCCACAGAAATAACTTAATTACTTTATTTATTTCCTTAAAAAATTTATTTGGTATTGCACTCTGTATAGATTGAAAAAGATAATGTATCTGGGGGGTAAATATTCATCTTAATACAATTCACTCTTCCAATTAAAGTCAATGGAAAATCTTTCCACCTACATAAATCAACTTTAATCTTATTCAATAACGGTAAATAATTTAAATTATATAAATCTTGATATTCTTTATTCACCACAACTCCCAAATATTTAATCTTGGGGTTGAAGCAACAACATCTCTCAGCTTTTGTTATAAATCTTAGAATATTCTGAATCCATTCATTTGATGTTCAAGTTCTAGTTTATTGATATTAGAATGTACAGGACACACACACACACACACACACACACACACACACACACACACACACACACACACACACACACACACACACACACACACACACACACACACACACACACACACACACACACACGAAACAACACTTCTCCAGACCATGACATATAACCAATCCTTATGACACACACATGACATCAAGCCAAATATTACCACAAATAGTTAATAAAATATAATTCAAAGTTAATAAAATATTCATCAAAGAGACCTCAATAGTGATGGAGTATTGTGCTGTAGCCTGAGGGAGAAAACTGCTTCCTATTCTGACAGTCCTAGCCCTGATGCTCTTGTACTTCCTTCCTCATGGAAATAGATCAGAGATCAAAGAGATTGTAGGATGCTTGGTAGGAATCCTCAGTAATGGTTCAGGTCCTTTATCTACAATGCTCCCAGTAAATGTTATCTATAATGGGGAAGGGAAACCCCAATGAACTTCTCAGTGGTTTTTACTGTCTTCTGTAGGGTCTTGTAGTTGATGCCTCACAGCTTCCATGTCACACAATGACACAGCCAAAAAGGTAACTCTCAATGGTGCTCCTGGACAAAGTTGTGAGAATGGGGGCTGGCTGGTCACCTTGCACATCTCAATCTCCTCAGAAAATGTTGTGTTGTGGGTTCAGGTTAGATTATCCATTATTTCCACACTGAGGAGCATTGTGCTCTCCACTCTCTCCTTGATGGAGACATTGAAATGGACAGTGGTCAACCTGCACCCTCCTAAAGTCCACAGTCATCTGCTTTGTCTTGCCCCGCTGAGTCTCATGGCTGTGGCAGACAGACAGAACGCCTGTTCCTCAGGAGAGAGGAGCCTTTCATTAGCATCACAGATAACAATTTTTCAGTGATAGCAAGGAGAATCTTTGTTATGGCTCAGACAAAATTTGAAAAATTCAAAGATGTTTAAGTTCACTTAAAGAAAGTCTGCAGCTGCTGCAGTCAAGTGCATTACGCAAATGTGCTGGGGAAACTCATCACATCACATACTATTTGTAAGAAATAAAGGGCTGCCAACATTTCGGGCCTGGGCCCTTCATCAGGTATAACGAAGGCTCAAAATATTGTTACCCTTGACTTCCTATGAATGCTGCATGGCCTGTTGAATTTCACCAGCACATTTATGTATTGCATGCTTAATTTCACCCTCTCTCTATATTCACTGTTTCCTTATCTGTTTGTTGTAAGATTATTGTTCTCTCCATGCCCATAGACTGGTGTGCAGCCAAAGAAGTATCCATGCTGTCTGACCTCAGGCAACTCCCAGATGTTACCCATTCCTGTGCTTCATTTCCACTCCCCTCACTCTTGATCGAGCCTCCCATTTATCCATAAGATGATGCTTTATTGTGTTGATTGTTCAAAATGGCTAACATGTGGATTTATCTAACTTTTAATTTAATTCTCCTCATTGAAAAATGCTTCATTTGATACAATAAGGCATTTTAGAATCTTGGAAATGTTTAATTTGTACGACCACATGAAATGGTGGCACTGCCGGAGCCATTGTAATGGCAATGCTTCCATTGGAGCAGACCCGTGGAGATACAGCACTTCAGCGGGGTCCAACACCCAGTCAACTGCCGTCAGCTCTACACAGGCTTTGACCACAGGGTCTGCACCCAAGATGGCAGCGCCTCTGATCAGCAGCAGCCATGAGGGGTTGCAGATGTGCAGGGCACCGGGAAACAGGGAGATCACCCCCCCCCCACCCTCCCCCCCCCCCCGTCTGAGAAGGAGAAGCAGAGAAGATGACCTATGGGACAGTGACCACGACAGCGGATGAGTGAGGGGGCTCTGTAGCTGAAAGACCCATACATTAGGCGGGCTGCCTGCGACTTGAGGTCAGGAACCCACGGAGGCTGTGGGCTGCTGGAGACTACCGTTGGGGGACTCGCGCCGGGCTGTGGACTGCTGGAAATTGGCTCCAAACTGGCTGTAGATGTATCAGGTATTGGAGGTCGGGTATGATGAGGTGCCAAAGGCTCTGAACGGTTCCTGATCATGTCAGAGGTTCGGATCTGGAGCTCAGGTTGCCGATGGTTTGGACTGGACTCTTTGTGGCTAAGAAGACTGCAGAAGGTGAATCTATAGACACTTGGTGACTCTGGGGGACTCTCTTTTGCTTCTCTTTCTCTGACTGTGGGAGGCCCTTCAGGCAATTTCTGCCTATGGTGAATCTGTCTGCCTTACAGCAGGCAAAAGCAATTTTGTGTAATATGACACTGTTTTATTACATGACAATAAATTGAACCTTGAATCTTGAACCTGCCAGACAAACTGAATACAGTAAAATCCCCATTATCCGGAATTCAAATAACCAGCAAAAACATTGTGGCAAATAAATAGGAAAAAAATGCAATTTAAATTTGGCATCCCTAGTGGTTAGATCACCTATCATGCAACACATCTATCCACATTGACTCCATCCATCCCCCTTATAATTATGAATACCTCTATCAAATCACACCTCAACCTTCTACGCTCCAGAGAATAAAATCGCAGCCTGCTCAACCGTTCCCTGTAACTCAAACCCTGAAACCCCGGCAACATTCTTGTAAACCTCCTCTACACTCACTCTATACTGTTTATATCCTTCCTGTAATTTGGTGACTAAAACTGCACACAATATTCCAAATTTGGCTTCACCAGTGCCTTATACAATTTCAACATCCCAACTCCTGTATTCTTTACTTTGATTTATGAAAGCCAACATACCAAATGCCTTCTTCACCACCCTATCTATCCATATGTGATTAAACTTTCAGAGAATTATGTACCATGACTCCTGAATCCCTTTGTTCCACTGCGCTTCTCATTTGTCTACCATTTAACATGTATGTCCTATTTTGATTAGTCCTACTAAAATGTATCACCTCACATTTATCAGTATAAACTCCATCTGCCATCTTTCAGCCCACCCTTCTAACTGTCCTATATCACCCTGTAAGCTTTGATCATCTTCCTCACTGTCCACAACACTGCCAACCTTTGTATCATCTGCAAATTGACTAATCCAATTTGCCACCCTATCATCTAGATCATTAATAAATATGACAAACAGCAGTGGACCCAGTACTGATCCCTGAGGCACTCCACTCATCACTGGCCTCCAATTTGACAAACAATTTTCCACCACTACTCTCTGGCATCTCCCATCCAACCATTGTTGAATCCATTTCACTATTTCATCATTAATACCTAATGCTTCCACCTTCCTTACTAAACTCTTATGGGGAATCTTATCAAAAGCCTTACAAAAGTCCAAATAGACAACATCCACCATCTTCCCCTCATCAACCTTTTAGTAAAAAGGTGGATTGGGATAGGATATTTTCAGGGAGGAATGTAGCTGATAAATGGAGAATATTCAAAGGAGAAGTTCTGAGAGTGGAGAGTTGATATGTCCCAGTGAGGTTTAGAGGAAAGGTTAGAAACCGTAGGGAGCCTTGGTTTTCAAAAGATATTGGGAACTTGGTTCAGAGGAAGAGTTCAAAAAACTCTATAAGATTTGTTAGACATGATCTAACATGACCTCTCTGAATCAATCCCTATCTTTCCAAATAGTTGTATATATCATCACTAAGAGCACTTTCCATTAATTTACCCACCACTGATGTCAGACTTACAGGCCTACAATTACCAGGTCTACTTTTGGATCCTTTTTTGAACAGCAGAACAACATGAGCCATCCTCCAGTCCTCCAGCATGCTGTCAACGCCCCCATTATTTGTTCCCTAACCTCCCTCAGGGTCCAAGGGAATATTTTGTCAGGACATAGAGTTCTTTTTCAATATAGCCAACACTACCTCCTCATTAATTCTTATATTATCCACGAGCTCCTTACCATATTTCTTCACTTCATCTGTCTCAATATTTTTTTCCTGAGTGAAGGAAAAAAATTGTTTAAAATTTCACCCATCTCCTCTGGTTTCTCACAGAGCCTACCCCCCCCCCCTCTTCAAAGGGTTCAATTTGATCCCTCAATATTCTTTTACTTTTAATGTACCTATGGAAACCCTTTGGATTTATTTTTGACTTTTCCTGCCAAAGCAGCTTCATATCTCCTTTTAGCCTTTCTAATTTCCTTAACATTTTTTTTACACTCCTTGTATTCCTCAAACAGTTCATCCATTCCTTGTTGTTTATACCTATTGTACACATCCCTCTTCCTCTGAACCAAGTTCCCAATATCTTTTGAAATCCAAGGCTCCCTACGGTTTCTAACCTTTCCTTTAATCCTCACTGGGACATATCAACTCTGCGCTCTCAGAACTTCTCCTTTGAATATTCTCCATTTATCAGCTACATTCTTCCCTGAAAATATCCTATCCCAATCCACGTCCTCCAAATCTTTTCTCATCGCCTCGAAATTTGCTTTCTTCCAATCAAGAATCTTAACCTTTGGCCCACCTCTATTTTTTTCCATTACTAGCCTAAAACTAATAGTATTGTGATCACTAGTCCCAAAGTGTTCCCCAACACAAATCTTTGTCACCTGACCTATCTCGTTTCCTAATAGGAGATCAATGCTGTCCTTTCTCGAGTCGGTTCTTCTACGTATTGATTAAGAAAATTTTCCTGAACACACTTAACAAATTCTACCCCATCCAGACATCTTACTCTATAGGCCTCCCAGTTAATGTTTGGTAAGTTGAAATCTCTCACAACTACCACCACCTTGTGTTTATTACACATATACGCAATCTCCTTTCAAATTTGCTCCTCTAATTCTCTCAGCCCATTTGGTGGTCTATAATACACTCCTATTCCTCAATTCTACCCAAAGAGCTTCGCTGGATGATCCCATCAAACCATCCTGCTATAGTACTGCTGTAATGTTCTCTCTAATATGCAATGTAACTCCTCCCCTTTTATCCCCCCTGTTCTATCATGCCTAAACCAACGGAATCCTGGAATATTTAACTTCCAAACATGCCCTTCATGCAACCAAGTTTCACTGATGGCCACAATGTCGCATTTCCATGTGGCCATCCATTCCTGAACCTCATCCTCCTTATTTACTAGGCTTCTTGCATTAAAATATATGCACTTGAGAGACTGCCCTCCACATATATTCCTTTTATTCCCAACTACCTTTACCTTCCTCCTTCCTTCATTTATATTTTTGTTCTGTTCCTTTATTCCTTCCAGTCTAGGTGTTCTTCCTCCCTAATCTCCATACTCTCATTCTGATTTCCCCCTCCCCGCCCCCCTCCCCACCCCCACCAAACCCTTCCCAAAAGCTCTGGCAATCCTGTCCACCAGGTAATTGGTCCCCCTCCAGTTCAAGTGCAACCCATCCCTTTTGTACAGGTCTAACTTGCCCCAGAAGAGATCCCAATAATCCAGAAATCTAAACCCCTGCCCCCTGCACCAGCTCCTGAGCCACACATTCATCCTCCACAACTTCCTATTTCTACCCTCACTTGCGTGTGGCACAGGCAGCAATCCCGAGATGGCCACCCTTGAGGTCCTGCTTTTCAACTTCTTCCCTAACTCTATGTAATCCCTTTTCAGGACCTCATCCCCACTTCTAACTATGCCATGTGTCCCCATGTAGACACGACTTCTGTCTGCTTGCCCTCCCCCTCCAGAATACTGTGGACTCAATCAGTAACATCCCTGACCCTGGAACCTGGGAGGCAACATACCAACCGGGATCCCTGATTTCATCCAGCAAACCTCCTATCTGCAATATAAAACAGTTGTTGTGCTTTGCTTCCCTGCATTTTTGTTTTATTGTAATAAAGTTTTTATTCTTGTACTATCTGCAGTACTATGGAGAGGTTGATTTGCCTGGGTAGCACACAAACCTTTTTTCACTGTATCTCTGTGCACATTGCAATCAACAATTCAATATTGGCAGGCTCAATTTTCTCTTCAAGTATCTATTGGAGTTCTTTATACATTTCCCAGTGACACAGCTAATAAATGCTGATTGCCTATCCTAAGTGTCAGTTTGCAGTGAATTGGCAGGAGACATTGAAAGCTGTCTCGATGGCTGCTATTCTGTACCTCTTATGGTGGCAGACAATATTCTTGGCTTAGAGTCTGTTATTAACATCATCGCCAAAGTTCAGTGATTTCTATTTTGAGCAGACTATTTCATCTGCATTTGCACTTTGCATGAAAAACATGAATTTTATTTTAGTTTTCTAAGCCTTATTCTGCTGTGAGACTAATTTCTGGCTTAAATCTACGAAAATCTTGTCCATGTCGAAATGGAGTTGGATCAATGGCAAGAATGCATTGCTTGGTACGAAAATAATGATGCTGTGACATGCAACAACATACCTTAAATTGTGAAATGTAGGAAGTTCAGCAATATTATAACCTACTAGAATGTTCAATGTAGAAGTCCTTTTTTTCCCAAAAATTTGTGCAAAAATCTCCCTTTACTTGTCAGAAATTTACACATTGGATTTTAATGCAGGAGGTTTTCCAGAGAGCCCCTTCATAATTTTGACAAGGGATCATTTGATTTCATTGAATAAAATAAACCAATCAAAGTTCATTGGATTCCAGCTTGCAGACTTTATGCTAAAATAAAATGAGATGAACTAAACTTTTGTCAAAAATCCATGATTTTTTTTTTTCTGGATGAAGGGCTTGTCTTGGAGTAGGATGAACTGGATTGGGTCTACTTTGTTCTGAGCAGCTTGGCATCTGTTTTGTCATGTTTCCCCGTTATGGACTTCCAAAACTAGGCTCATAGTCCAGAGGTAAAGGGTCGTCCATTCCTGAGTTAAATGAAAAGAAAATCTCTTGATGGCAGTTGTGATGTCTTTGAAATTCTCTTCACTGAAAAGCTGTGGATTTTGGGAGAAGGAATTGATGCTAAAGGTTGGCTGGCTAACCGAATGGACATAAAATGGGTTACCAGATGGCCAGCTATAAATATTGTGTGCCAAAGGGATCAGCAGTGCATCTTCAACTTCTTACTAACCATACAAAGTTAGGAAGGGGACATCACATGGCTTCAACAGGATAGAGAAAGGTTAAGTGAATGGGAAATATCTGTCAAATGGAATATATTGTGAGAAGGTGTGAAATTGTCCATTTCAACAGAAATAATATATTAAAGAAGCTTACTACCTAAACACTGAGTGATTGCAAACCTCTGAGATGCCTGCAACAGTGCATTATTTGAAAAAAAAACACTTGTATATAAGTGTGTGAATGATAAGGAGAACTAACATTATATTATATAATGCAAGTAAAAATAAATCCAAAAGTAAGTAGATTATATTTCAGTTATTTTTGGCATTGGTGGCCCCTCATGGAACAGAGAACATAGAAATCTACAGCACAGTACAAGCCCTTTGGCCCACAGTATCATGTTGACATCTGGAGTATTGTGTACAGTCTTATAGATCTGTTGGTGGTCCTGGAGCAGTTTATAGTTAGGATTTGTGTAGTACGGGGAGGTTCAAGAGTCTGATGACTGTTGGCAAAAAAAAAGAACTATTCTTGAACCTAGAGGTGCTGTGTGATGTTTCTTCTATTGTGATAAAGATACTTTTATATTACTTATATTTTATTATCAACTCATGACCTCATGGGACACATCCATATAATCTGAGGTGGGGCATTCTGTCAGGAGGATCACCAACTCCCAATCACCACATCCCCTTTCCTTAAGATGTTCAATCTTGCAACATTATATGGTAATACAGTATTAATTTCAATTTAAAGTTAAACACAAACATCAATGACACAAACATTTACTTCTGCAGTTTTTTCTTTTAGAGATTCAGCCTGTCGAGTGCTTTGATATTGTATATGGATCTTCTCAACACAGGTACATGTCTATCTGGGACAACTACAAACATGAGGTGTTTACCTTTACCTTTAACTTTCACCTTGTGTCTACATGTGCTTTTTGTGTCAATGTGGTTAAATTTTGTTTCAAATCATTGTTAGCTTTGAGATGAACAGAATTTGGATGGATGTGTGGCTTTATCTTCATTGCCCTGATGTCGCACTCACAGATCAAATTGGCCTTTGTCTCTGTGTTCAGCTTCAAAGGAATATGTGCTCCATTTGCATGCAATAGCACCGTCTCTTGTCCTGCACAACTCTGTTCAGGCTTGGCTGTTCAATGTTTGTTGGTTTGAAATCATCTTGCGCTACCATGCCCATGAAGAATGTATCACCATGGGCAGTTTCTTCTACAGTGTGTACACTTTCACTTATGTTTTGTTTCCCTTTGGAAAAACATTGCTTTGCATAGTGATTTTGTCCTTTGCACATTTTACAGACTTTTCCATTGTTTTGGAGAATGTTGAGTGCCACATCGTTTACAATGGAATGTATCTCCATTTTTTTGTTGCTTCCTATGTCTTGTTCTTTTGTTTATATGTGCTTGCAAACACCTTGACTAAGGCAATGCCTTTTTTTTCACCGGCCCTTGCACTCCATCAAACTTTTTTGTGTGCTGCAGAGCTATTTCACTGGCATGGCATATCTTCACAGGTCCAGCTAACACAAGCTCCATCTCTTGTAGCAACCTCCCTCTCACTTTCTTGACAATAATTCTGAACACAATTTGGTCATTGACTCTTCCAGCAATCCAAAATTGCATGTTCTTTCTTTCAATTTGAAGTCCATTAAAAAGGTATCAAAGCTCTCTGCCTGCAGCTTTGTGCATGAGTGAAACACATATCTCTCAAATGTTTCCCTTTTCTTTGGCGAAAAGTGTCCATAAAACATCTCAATTACCTTGTCAAACTTGCCCTGGTCTTCTGCCTTGACAAAAACAAATGTTTTAAAAAGCTTCTAGTGCTTGAAGTCCCACCATGGTAAGTAGCAGTGCAACCTTCTGTGCATCCAGTTTACTATTGATACTGCATGAATTGCTGATGAACAACTGCCATTCATGGTCAACATTCCCAGTCCAATTCACAGCATCAGGTGGCTTCACACTTTCCATGTTACCTGCTGATACCCACTCCTGGTACCATGTGATGTTTCTTCTTTTGTGAGACAGAAACATGGGTTCTTTTGTATTATTTATATTTTATTATCAACTCACGACCTTGTGGAATACATTCATTCTGTGCATCTAACGCAAGATGGGACATTCTGTCTCTGACACCCTCGAATGGTCAAGAGGATCACCAACACCCAATCAGCACATGCTGGATTTTAGGCTCCGGTACTTTATGCCCAAAGGTAGCAGCAAGAAGAGGCTGTGACCAGGGTGATGTGAATCCTTTATGATGTTGGCTGCCTTCATAAGGTTGTGCCTTATTTAGATGTTTTCAATGGACAGGAGGTTGGCGATGGATTACAACATTAATTCCTTGGTTGAGCTACTGCCCAAAGAGGAATAATGATTCAGCTCAGCTTGTATCTACTAAAGGTGAAGCATGCTCAAGGGGCCTACTGCTCCAGCTAATATGTTCACTATTATCTTATCATGAAGAATTAACAGGCCTCAGTACATGACATTGGTTATCTGAAATAACTGAATTCAACCTCTGCAGCTGGTACAGAACTAACAAGTTCTGCTGGAGGGGTTTCAACCTATAGTGGTAATTCAGTTTCCCCTCTACATATGTGGATTGACCTGCTAACCATTCTCTATTTTTATGTGTGATTTGCAGCTTATATTGTGCTTTTGTTCTCCAGCTTATATCTCAACAGTTCCAGCACTGATCTATATTCCTTTGCTTCCTTTCTCCTCTATATTCATTCATCTCAGTTGATTTACTTCTCCATGGCATAATCAATGATAAGTTACAAGCCTTCATTATCCAGTTTCAGTTAGAACTAGCACCGCTTTAGTCTTGACATAATTTTGTTCTAATTTTAGGCAACCCCCACCTCTATCTGGTCCCACTTTTATTTTTCTTCTTTTACTCGCTTGTTTTTACTTTTCTCCCTGACTTTCCCCTCTTCCAGTGGTTTCTTTCTATTTCTCTACCTTCTGCCCAATACTGTCATCAGTATTTTACACCTTTACACCTTTTTCAATACTTTACACCTTTCCAGCTTCTCCCACCTCCTGATATAGTTGATATCTGCCCTTTACTCTTCAGTGTCGATAAAGGCTCCCGATTCAAAACATTAATTGATCATCTATTCCCATGGACACTGTCTGACCCATTGAGTCCCTCCTGCATCTCATTATTTGGACAACTTCAGTCTTTCTTAGTATTTGCCCTGTCATAGATATTCTTTTCAATTTCTCCACCCCACTCCCTTTTTTGAAGTTTAAATGTCTGATTTTCAACTTTTCTCAATTCTGTTGAATGGCCATTAACTGAAAAGCTTCCCTGTTTCTCTCCTCTCATGCTACCTGACCTCCTTAGTATTTCTATAATCCTTTGTTTTTATTCTAGCACCTCTGAATTTGGTAATGCATCCATAATTCAAATGTACAATTTATCCCTATTTAACCATTAGATTTTCTGGATTATTCCTATTTGTTCTCCAACAATTTATCAGTTCAACGAACACACAAGAGATTGCAGACACTGGAATCTGAGGCTAAATATTGTCTGCTGGATAAACTCAGCGGGTTGAGCAGCATCCATGGGAGAAATGGAGTGGTCGAGATTTCAGTCCGGAATCCTTCATCAAGACTGGAGGTAATGACAACTGGAGGAATTCTATAGCCACCTTGATAAAGGGTCCTGACCAATGTTACCTCTACTTTTTAGTAGTCAGTGAGGGCAAAAATCAAGAATGATATTGGCACAGCCTCTCTCTCATGGTTAATAAAACTGTATTGGCATGTTTTAATATAGGTATGATTGCATTCAATGAAGTATTGTATTTAGTAAGTTTTTATTCTATACTTTGAACTACTTTGTTCAGTTTGTTGTTCCACTCATCTTTTGTGCACACATTAATTTCCTTTGTGCACTGGTTGCAAAACGTGTGCACGCGTACACACATGTACAGCTTAGAGGGAACAGCGTTCCCTACCTGAAACATTGACGGACTATTTTCTACCTATTGATGCTGACTGGCCTGCTGACCTTCCTCCAAGTTCTCATTGTTCGCTCAGCATCTGCTGCTTTTGTGTTTTTCAAATGATCAATTCACTTTATTTCAGGTGGCAATACAAATAAATTTCCCAGTAAGTTTCAAAGGAAAAAAGACATGAAGCTCTGGTGAGTTTCCAGGGATTATAAGAACTGGACCCTCAATGTGTGTAGACAGCCAGTGCCATTGACTGCTCTGTACCCACTGCTATCGCATTGCAGCCACCATTTTGGAACAGTTCACTCCGCATGTGTGAGCACAGCGAGGGCGTGTTAGTTGAATTGAGTGCTAGCAGGGAGCAGACACTACGCTGTGGGTTTTCCCTCTCTTCCTACCCTGTTTATCATGATTGGTTGTGTTCAGTAAAGTCTTTTGTTTGGCTTACCTCACCCGCCACTCAACTCGCTATTACGCACACAATAATGAACATGGCATCAGAAGTGGGATTAAGAGCATCCCAAGCCTGAAGTCCTCCAATTGTAAATTGGTTGCAGTGAGTAACCACAACCACATTTTGCACAGTTGCCATAATGGTGGACAGATTCAGGCGGCCTGACCCAGTGGTGCTTGTTGGAAGTGTGGCAGAAAACTGGCATAGGTTTGAACAGGAAAATGACATATTCATAGTGGCAGCACATAGTGACAAGGTACCCTAAGTCTCCACTTCAGTAGAGGGCGATTACAAAATACGTCCTGGGCGTGACTGTAAGGCGAATTCAAAATACTGGGACTGAACTGGGTTGAATGTATATAGTTGAATATATATATATTGTTGCACGTGAAAGTTTTCACTGTATCATGTGGGGGTAGTAGGGGGGTAGCTCAAGAAAGGGGATATAGACAGCAGCTGCCATTGGCTGCTCTGAACCCGCAGCAAGCGCATTGCAGCCACTGCACATGTACGAGCACCACGAGGGCACGTTAGTTGAATTGAGTGCTATATGAGAGCAGATGCCATGCTCTGGGCTCTCTCTCTCTCTCTACCCTGTTTATCTTGTTTGGTTGTGTTCAGTAAAGTCTTTTATTTGGTTTACCTCACCCGCCTACTTGATTCATTACTAAGCACACAATAACGGACAATGTGTTTAAAATGAGTATGAGAACCAAGCTGTAGTGAAATTTAACATTAGTTGTGAGCTGTGGTCTTTATGTGTTGACGGGAAGATGGGAATCAGATGCTAAACATTAGCTTTGATATAGGGTTCAGAACCTAAACATTGACTGACTATTTCTATCCTTTTTTTTGTAGAATCTATTTTCTTTTTTAAGTTTATATAGGTTGGCACAACATTGTGGGCTGAAGGGCCTGTAATGTGCTCTATGTAATATGCCTTTTGACCTGCTGAGTTCCTCCAGCAATGGTTTGTCTTCTCAAGATTCCAGGATCTACAGCTTTTGTGTTTCACTAAACCAGAGATATTTTAACAATGGCTGACAGGTGATTGCAGTTCAACTGTCTGGAGTTTAAGTGATGTGTGCTGCTGTATTGTAATTGAGGATTCTCTATTAGTACATGAGCAGGAAACGAATAACAGGAGCCCAAGGTGGGGAAAGCAACTTCACACCTAATTCCTTTGTCAAAGCTGTGTTTTAATGCTTCCTAGAAGAAAAAGACCTTTGATTAAATTTTGGCCGACTAACAAATAGCTGGTCAAATCAATCATCACTTGGAAAAGAACAGTGGCTTAATACAGTTCTGTGAAGGTAAAAAGAAGCAAGCATTTTGGGTGATTCTTTCTGAGCACTGAGGTATGTGGGCTTCAATAATTGGCAAATGATACTCTAAGCACCATTGCCTTTTGCTCACTGCCAGTAAAGTCCAGAGACAATCAAAACCATGAGGTCATTTTCTTCGAGTTAAATTTCTCCTGCTTTCTGTTTTTGAAGCCTATGTTGTCAATTGGGAACATCAAATTTACACTTCATATTCACAGGCAGGCAGAGGAAAGCCAGGGAAACAAAACTCCCATAATTTCTGCTTCATTTAATTACTCAGCGGTGTGGGCTGGGGAGTGTGCATTTGTTGGTGTGCTCACCTATGGCGAAAGAAAGAGGCGAGGAAAAGGCTGCGATAAAATTTAATTAGCCTGATGGTCTGACCTTTAGGCCTATCACATCACAGGGAGATGGCAAACTGAAAACAAGGAAATGAACACAGCATTCCTTCAGCAGCTTTTAATTTGGTGACTTTTTCAAATATTAGCGACTGGTTGGGCCTATGAGAGAAAGAAGTGACACTGCCTTAATGCTAATAGCAATCAGATAGGGTCTGCAGCAACTGATTCTATCATCTGCCAGAAGAATTCGGATGGTAGAGCAGCATCTGTGGCAGGAGAAGAATTGTCAATGAGTTATTGTTGTTCCAGATTCCAGCATCTGCAGTCTCCTATTCCCATCATTTGCTCTGCTTAGATGGTGGAAAATTACCCCAATTATCAGGACAGTTTTTTTAATGATGGAGAGATCTTATAACTGTGTCCAGTTGAAGTTGATTGGCCTGAATCACGTCAAATGGATGTAAGGCATGGTGGCAGGTGGTATAAATTTTTAACAATGGCCCCCTTCAGGTGTTGTAGGCCAGGGGTGAAGGCATGAAATCCTTTGTTAACACTGGCTTCTTCAGAGCAGCATAACAGAGGACTCTGATTTATGGGCTGTTACTGGGGACACATACAGAGTCAGATATCCAGAGCTGCTGGAAGATCATCAATTCAGTGAAATTTGCCCTTTGGTCTACCCAAAACTTCTTGTTCTTCCAGCACACTATGGTGTCAGTGAGGGAATGCTGTCGACTGGCATATTCCAAGTTGCACGAGTATGTGCTGAGGGACATATTGAGGCTTGGTGCAGCCAACATGAAGGCAGTATGGGGAAGGATCACGGTCCAGAACCTTTCCTCTACTGGACATTGAGGGGCTGAGACCAGTGGGGAAATCCATCACACAACAGAGTGGAGAGTAACTGCAGGAGGCCACAGTTTTGGCAATGGCACATAATTCTCTAATTTGAGAATGAATGTAACAATGTAGTGAAATGGAATATATGAATATGATACTAATGATGTAAAAGATTGCACATTTTTCTTTTGTAAATAATTTTATTGTGAATAAAATTTATTTTTCAAAAAAATGTGGTGGAAGAATAATTGTCATTGAGTCTTTATCTCCTATAGATGCTTCTCGATTTGCTGAGTTTCTCCAGCAGAGTGTTTCTGCTCCAGATTCCAGCAGATGCAGACTCCTGTGTGTCTCTTATTGCAATCATTTGCTCTGCTTTAAGCGGTGGAAAGTTACCTCAGTTATTGTTTTATAGCCGCGTCCAGGTGAAGTTGATTGACATGAATCATGTCAAATAGGTGCAAATGGTGACAAGGGTATAATTTTTTTACCAGTGGATCCCTTCAGGTGTGGTTAGGCAGGGCTGAAAGCGTGTAATCCCTTGTCAAAACTGGCTTCCTTCAGAGTAGAAATGCTCAGCTGGTTTAGTGGATTAAGCAGAATTCATTTGTGTAGCAAGGGCTGAGAGCGAGTATTAGAGACAAAGTAGGAATAGAGGTCTGGTGTTGTATTGAAATCAGCCTCCCAGGTGGTCTTGCTGCTAGACACAAGGAAGGACTGTTGGGAAATTCCTTGCTGTCTGTTATAGGGCATGGCAGTTAGAATTTATACACAGGGGTGGCACTCTTGCAGCTATTGAGGCCTTTGCAGAAATGCCTGTCAGGCTTGGTTTATCACACTCACGGCAGTGATTAAGCCTCTTTTGATCACACATTTAGTTTTCTGTTTATCAGGGAGTGTTTGGGGGGGGGGGTTGGCGAAGCTGCAGAGCCATATTAGTGCCTTGCACTGGGCCTACATAATTTCCCAGTGGGTCAAGGGGTCAGGTTTGTATTTAGTTAGCAGTAATGATCTCGTTAGAGATCTGAATGGACCACCGTCTATGCTCATTCAACAGAATGAGTGTGCCTTCCCTTCCCCTCCCTCCCCGCCACTCTCTCTCTTCCTTGTGTGGGCTTACACCAGACCTGAACTGTGATTAATGGACTTCCCCAGCTTAATAACTTGCAAAACAGAATTCAACAAGAGGAGATGAGGACAATTGGGAATGGTACAGGGTGGGAGGAGGGGTGGGGGTGGGGCAGAAGGTTGTTGTAAACACTGTTAATGCGATCACTGTGCATGAGATTAAGGAGGGTGGTTGTGGACAATGGTACAGCTGGCAACTGGCAGGGAGCCAGGCTTGGGAGAAAGCTGCATTGCTGCTTCCAGGTGGCCGAGTTGAGCTGAGCCTTTCAGTGTTGTGGTGGTTTTAAAAGCAGAGAGAAAGGGCTGTGCTTGCACAGGCACAACAAGTGAGAGGGAGCCATTGAGAAGAGGAAAAGAAGAGACTTAATGCTCACAAACTCACAGGGATGATGGGGTGTGCAAATAGGTCTAAAGAGAATCATGGCAAGGGGCATGGTGGGGAGAGCAGAGGTGAGTTCATCTGTGGAAACCCATCATTTAGCAAGATCAGAAGCCCTTAAATGTGAATGAGAGTTTATCATCAAACACACTTATACAATATACAGATGCACTGACATTCTTGCTTGCTTCATCTACACAGGTACATAAAGCACAATAACAATCATTAAAAATTAAATTATAAACAAAATGATAATGTGTAAAAAGATAGATTGGCAGTTGCAGTTAGTGGAAAAATATAAGATGTGACAATGGTGTAGACCAGAGGTTCTCAACTGTTTTCTTTCCACTGATATACCACCTGAAGTAATCCCTTACTAACCACAAAGCACCTATGGCATCCTGTGGTTAGTAAGGGATTACTTCAGGTGGTATGTCAGTGAAAAGAAAACGGTTGAGAACCACTGGTGTAAACAAATATTTGTTGGTTCTGGTGTTGTGGTTAGGGTGGTAATGGGAGTTTCAAGGGCTGTTGGAAAAAAATTGCAAGAATCAATTTTCATGCTTTTTCATATTTCATAAGAAAGTTTAATGTCTCTCTGATAGCAGTGATCTGAGTATATTCTTGCATCTTGAATAAGGTAGTAGTTTTTATAAGTATCTATTGTAGATGCAAGAGTGGCGATCATTTTATAATTGTCAGGTTTTACCTATTTGCCACATAAAGGAAGAAAATCCATTTTTGGGGAATAATCATTTCAATTTATTGGTGTAATGCAGTTAAGGGAACAGTTCAATTAATTAATTTTAATTTACTGCAGTCATCAAGTTCAGAAATAGCTGGCAGTGAAATAGAGAGCAGATGCAGTAACAATAGAAACCAAAGCATGTATTTTTGCATAAGATACCAGTGATACATCTGTGAAACTTGAGGTGCAGGGGACCCACATTTGGTCCATTGAATGAGCTTTGAGAGAGATCTCTAATCCTCCACCTTTTTTGACTAATTGGTTTTAACAAAAATTGTTGAAGTTAAACAGAAAATAAATAACTGTTGGTACATAGAAAACAGATCAGCTTCTTGTAAAGGGAATGGATTCATGTTTTGTACAGAGAAACTGGAGGGACACAATGGGTCAGACAGCATCTGTCATTATAAATGCTCAGTCAACATTTCAGGCCGGAACCCTTCATCAAGATGAAAGTAGAACAGGAAAATATCAAGGGGATCAAAAAAGGAGGGAAATGGAAAGGTTCACAAGTAATAGAGCATTGGACAGAAGAAGGAAAGAGAGATAGGTAGAGAAAGGCACTACTGGGAAGGGGAGAAACAGAATAGAGAAGAAAATGAGGAAAGCCTACAAGTAGAGAAGAAGTGGAAAGAGTGGAACCAAATAGATGGTGAAGGTTACACAAAATGGGGAAATTCAATGTTCAAACCATTGGGTTTAAGGCTATCGAAGAGGAATATGGAGTTGTTCCTCAAGTCACGTTTTGACTCAACCTGCCAATGGATGAGGCCAGAGACAGACGTGGTCTATTTGAGAATGGTGAAAGGAACTAAAATGGTTAGTAACCAGAAGTTTTAGCTTGAAGTGACAGATTCCAAAAAAAATTTGCAAACTCATTCATGTTAGAAGTAATGGGGGCTGGAAGTTAAACTTTGTAGACCCATGCATGTGTGCTACATATGATGCAATTAAATAAAATTTGGCCTTTTGATTTCCATAAAATTCAAAATTTTCATTCGATGTCCATTAACTTCATCCACTTCTCTGCCAACTTCCACCCTGATCTCAAACTCACCTGATCCATCTCTGACAACACTCTCCCCTTCCTGGATCCCTCTGTCTCCATCACCGACATATATTGAAAACCCACTAACTCCCATTAACCTTGACTACACTTCCTCACAACCTGTCCCATGCAAGGATTCTCTCCCCTTCTCTCAATATTTCAGTCTCCGCCACATCTGTTCCCAAGATGAGGTCTTCCAGTCCAGATCTTCCATAATGTCTACCTCCTTCCACAAATGTGGCTTTTCCTCCACCACTATCAACTCAGCACTCACCCACATCTCCTCCATTTCCCACTCATCTGCCCTGGCTCCCTCTGCCCCCAGAGGCAATGTAGAATCCCCTTTATCCTCACTTACCACCCCACCAGCCTCCAGATCCAACACAATTTCCTCCAGACACATCTTCCTCTCTCTTCCCCTCTCTTCTTTCTGTAGGGACTGAGATTTCCTGGTGCACTCATCCCTCCTCACCAATCACACTCCCTGTGGCCACAGAAAGTACCACACTTGCACCCACACTTCCCTTACCACAGTCCAGGGCCCCAAACAGGCATTCCAAGTGATGCAACACTTCATTTGTGTATCCGCAGAATTTATTTACTATATCCACTGCTCCCTTTGTGGCCTTCTCTACACTGAGAAGCTGGGTGCAGATTGGGAGATTGCTTCACTGAGCACCTTCGCTCTGTTCACACCAGTGACAGAGACGTCCCAGTGGCCAACCATTTCAGTTCTGCATCACTCTCCCGTACTCGCATGTGTGTCCATGTACTTATGCTCTGTACCACCAAGACCACCAACAAATTGGGGAACAACACCTGATTTTCTGTCTGGGCTCTCTACTGCTAAATGGCATTAACATCGATTTTTCCAGTGTTTGCTAACCTGCTCTCCTCTCCCCCCCCCCCACCTTCTCTTCATCCAGCCATCCCCCTCCCATTTTTTTAATTGAAAATTTTATTTATCACTTGTATCAATGACAAACAAATATTCAATAATATATAAATAGTACATTGCAATACTATTCAATTTTTGTGGCCACTTTAGCTTTTGGTTGATTATATAATGCTCTTATCCAATTTATAAAAGCATTTGAATTCCAAATGTACTTAAAACTTTAAATAAAAAGTCCCATTCTAACCTATCAAATGTTTTTTCTGCGTCTAATACAGCCGCTACTGCTGGTTTCTATTCATTTCATGCTACACTTAATAAACATAATTTTAACTATTATCTACAGATTTATTTTTAATAAAACCAGTTTGATCCATATTTATTAATTTTAGTAAATATTTAGTTAATCTATTAGCTAATAATTTAGATACAATTTTATAATCTGTATTTAATAATGATATAGGTCTATAAAAAGAAGGTTGTAAAGAATTACTTCCTTTTTTGGAATAATTGTTATTAATGCTATTTTAAAAGATTCTGGCAAATCATGTGATCTCTCATTTGATCTAATTCTCTCATTAATACAGGAGTTAACAATTCCTTAAATTCTTTATAAAACTCCAGGGGAAAACCATCTTCTTCCAGGCTTTATTGTTTTGTAATGACATCAGAAGCTCATACATTTCTATCTCAGAAAAAGGATTAGATAGCTCTAATGTTTCATCCATATTTAACATAGGTAATTTAACTTGTAATAAATATTTCTCTTTTATCATCCTTCATTTTTTTTGCATCTTATTGATGATTTGACCAGTTTCCTTCTTTGTTGAAATTATTGTTCTTGATACTTGTTCAGATTTAATTGCTATACTAATACTTTATGAGCTCTTTCACCTAGTTCATAATACTTCTGTTATGTTCACATTACATTTCTTTCTACTTTATAAGTTTGTATTGTATTAAATCTAAAAATTTTTGATTCAAATAATCTCTTTTTCACTCCATTTATTTGAATATGTAATTCCTTCTCTAACTTTAATATTTCCTTTTCCAATTGGTCTACGTCTTTTATATGTTCTTTCTTTATCTTAGAAGTATAGCATTATTTAACCTCTTAAATATGGCTTCATAGAATCCCATATAATAAATTGGTTCATTACTGAATTTTTATTAGTTACTAGAAAAAAAATTATCTGTTGTCTCATAAAATCACAAAAATATTTTCTCTTTAATAATATTGTATTAAATCTCCATCTATAACCTATATTTTGTTCTTCCTCCAATGCAATTGACAAAATTAAAGGTGAATGATGTGATAAAATTCTCACTTGATATTCAACCTTTTGAACTCTAGCTTGTAGCTGTGCATGGACTTATAAACATATCTATATGTGAATATGTTTTGTGTCTAAAAGAATAAAGAGATAAGTCTCTATCACTTGGATGAGTTCTTCTCCAAATATCTCTAAGTCCCATATCTTTCATCAAACCTGTTAGCTGCTTTACTTTTTATAATTTTACCACCTGATCTATCTCATTTTGGATCAAAGGTAAAATTCAGATCTCCCTCTTTTTTTCCTTTTGCATTTGCTAATTGCATAAATACATATTGTAGAAATTTTCCATCATCTACATTTGGTGCATACACATTTAATAAAGTCCAATATTCTGAATAAATTTGGCAATTAACCATTAAATACCTTCCCACTATATCTATAGTTGTATCTAATATTTTAACTGGTAATTTTTTATGCATTAATATTGATACACCTCTAGCTTTTGAATTAAACCAAGATGCCAATACCAATCTAACCCAATCTCTTTTCAACTTTTTATGCTCTTTTTCTGTCAAATGAGTTTCTTGTAAAAAAGCTCTATCTATTTTGTTTTTTGTACATTAATAATTTTTATTCCCATTTTCTTGGATTCTGTATTCAATTTATAGTAATACTAATAAAATTCAATTTCCCTGGCATCAAGTACCTTTATAAAATCCATTGTCTATCCACCCTTCCTCTTCCAGTCCTCTGACTCTCATAGTATTAACAACATATCTCATAATATTCTTGATTAATCTAGGCGTACAATAGAAAGGAGAAAAAAGAGAAAAGAAATATCCACCCCCCCCCCCCCCCAAAGGCGCATGATGTTTTTGCATCTTGAAAAACCCTGATTTAAACGGGATATGGTTGAACCACACTTGTTCACATGATTCCATAGTAGTCAGCTCCATTTTCCCAACTAATTCACTTGAAATGCAATAGAGCCCCCTGTTCCATTATGACTATACATTCTTATTCATTCATAACTCTTTTAAACATATATAGATCACTTATAGGTTAAAACCCTCCTCCCAACTAAACTCAAAATTTTCAGTTACATCTTGACTCATTCAGTCATAGATTCCTTTCAAGTGTCAACAACCACCTGTCTCTCTCTTTCTGGCAATGAATCAGCATACACCTTTGCCTCATTAGGCTCCATAAAAAAACCTGCTTTTCCCATCTGGAACAAAACCTTTCAAAACTGCCAGATACCTCAAGAAAAAGGCATAACTTTTTTTTACCATAATACATTTTTAACTGCTTTAAATTCTTTTTTTCTTTTTTAACAAATCAAAACTTATATCAGGATAAAAGAAAATCTTATTCCCATTATAAATCAAAGGTGACTGTCTTTCTTTTGCTTGTTTAGTCACCAGTTCCAAGATCTTCTCTCTTACTTCGTAAGGAAGAAATTTAACCAGTATCAGACAAGGTCTCTGATCTGGCTATGGCTCTGGTCTCAGTGCTCTATGTGGTCTCTCAATGTCTCCTTGAAATTCAGTTACCCCCAAAGATTCTGGAATCCAACGCTGTAAAAACTTCTTAATTTCCTGTCCTTCGTCAGCTTCTTTAAGTCCAACAATCTTTATGTTATTCCTTCTGCTAAAATTTTATAAAATATCTAATTTTTGCATTAATTGTTCTTTTGTTGCAGCCTCTTCCACTTGTACTTTCTTCATTTTTCCTTAATGCCTTGAATTTCAAATTCATTATTTTAATATTTTCATCGAGAACTTCAAATCTTTTGTCCACTGCTGCATCATATTTTCCACTTGTAAAATTTTTGTTTTCAGCTATACTCTCTCTACATTTTTTAAATTCTTCCCTTAATGACATCATAGATTTCTGGAAATTATCCATGTAATTTTTGATATCACCTATAGAAATAAATGACTCTTTCATTTTACTCATCATTCTAACCATAAATCATTGTTTAGAAACTTTTTTTTTGCTCTTCCTCCTGTCCATTTTAGATTGAGAGTTGTGATTAATAGGCTTTAATCACCATAAGACATCAGCACATCTCACATGTTGCTGGCCTTGCTCAGAGTCACTTCTTCACCCGTAGCGTGCAGCCATTGTCAGGAGAGACCCTGCACATCAGTGTCAAAGGTCTCTCTAGCTCCCAGCATATCTCCCCTGGGTAGTACCTTCTGAACAGCTCCTGGATCCTTCTTCAAGGTAGGCCCTTCTTCTTTATCTTGATAATTTCTTGCTTGGTTTCTTGTACTGCTACAGCTGTTTTTTTCTTTCTTTGGCGGCATCTTAAAATGTTCTTTAAATCTTCAGACTTTTTTTTCTTCTATTTTTCTTAACTTTCTCATCCTTTTTTGACTTTTTTCAACTTTTTCGAGGAGAGTAAGGACTTGCAGTCTAACCCCACATTATCTTGTGACACACCCGCATCCTTCCACCCCTTTATCGCTGCTGTCCCCTCCCTCCTTTCTCCACCTATCACCTCCTGCCTTTGTGACCACCTCTCACCCCTCCTACTCTTTTGTTCAAACACCAGCTGACATTTTTCCATGCCTTAATGAAGGGCTCAAGACTGAAACATCAGTAATATATTTTGCTATATAAAGGACACTGGTTGACCTGTTGAGTTTCTCCAGCTTTGTGCTTTTACTTCAACCACAGTGTCTGCAGATTTTCTTGTTTTACTAATGTAATCATGGAACTGATCTGTACAGTGATAAGTGCTCCAGGTTTGATTTTTATTTCTTCATTGTTGGATTGAATATCTTAGGGATATTTGAGAAACAGCACATCTTATTCCTCCTGGATACCCTTAAACCTGACATCATGAATATTGATTTTTCTAATATTAGGTAACACCAACTACTAGCTGGATCCACTGTTTCCATCTCTTCTTGACCTACTCCTGTACTTTTATTTCTAACTTTTGTCCACCTTCCCAGCAGTCACTTCCTCCACCTGCCTCTCCACCTCTACCACCACCTGTTCAATGCACTGTCAACTCTTGGCCCAGATTCTTGTCCCTTCATAAATACACTCTCTTTTTCCTTTAGTTTTGATAAACGGTCATGACCCAAAACGTTGACTGTCCATTTCTTTCTACAGATGCTGTTTTCCCCATTGACATCCTCCAGTAGCTCATTGTTAGCTCAATATTCCATTAACTGAAGTATTTGTATTTCTTTGGTTTAATTTTCCTGTGTTTGAATGTAGTGGCCATGGTACAAAGAGGTGACTTGCTCAGCCATTTCAGACTCTTAAGGAATACAGTTTTTAAATGATTTTCACTTCATTGAATAACTTTTATTGATCTCACCAGTGTTTCTGATCTGGTTTCAGTCTTAACCTTGTGTGGAGTTTGCATGTTGTCTCTGTGATTGTGTGAGTATCTTCCAGGAGCTCTGGTTTGCTCTGAATTCCAAAGCCTCGCAGTTTGATATCTTCATAAAGCACTTTAAAATGCCCCTGGTGCATGAGTAAGTGGTAGATTCTGGGAGCATAGGGAGGGCGGGGGGTGGGGGTGGAATGATGGGAATGTGGGAAGAATAGATTACCAGGAAAATTAATGTTGACTAGGAATGTTTTGAGAGACTAAAAGGGCCTTCTATGTTGTAATAAAATATGGAATAAGGGTGATCATTTCCTAATCCAGATGAAGAGAAGGTCCAAGGTCAAACTCTGTTGAAAATCTGTATGCATTGTGCTACCCTTCACAACTTTGCATGCAGCAGGTTCATCCTAAACCAGCAAGCACCCTGTGGCTTGTTTTTAAATAAGGGCAAGGCTAGTTGGTGGATAATTCCAACCAGTCCTCCATCTACAGGAATATAAAAGCAAACTTCTATTGTGTCTGTGGTGGAACAACTGTATAGTTATTAGTACTCTCTGTATGAATGAACTGCATGGGCTGGTCCAACTCTTCACCTGTGACTCCCCCCCTCAGAATCCCCATAAAGGCTGTTACACTCAAGCTCTTCCCTCAGTACTTGCCTTGGAACTGGGCCAGCAACATGTGAGATGTGCTGATGTCTTATGGTGATTAAAGCCTATTAATCACAACTCAGTCTAAAGTGGTTGTTCGATAATGCTTCAGTGTCAATGATATTTGAAGAATCCACAGGGGATAAAATTCCATTGGGTGTTTTCTCAACTACTTCCAGGGATGCCTGTAAAAATGATTTATTTGGTATTGTAAAATAATGTGACATGGATCATTTTCAGCCTCTTGTTTCTTTGTTGTGCATTAAATGTTTGTCAGGCTAGAGAGAGAACTTCCCAAGTTTGCCTCCCATTTGAGGGTAGCCCCATTGCCAAGGCAGCACTCCCAAAGCACTGCATTGAATTACCAACCTTGTTCATCAGCTCAATTCCTGGAGGAGGGTACTGGAACTTGCAACTTTCAGAGATATTGCACTTAAAGATAAATAATGAAAATCTGTAGACACCATGGTTGAAGTAAAAAAGCACAAAATGCTGGGGAAGCTCAGCAGGTCAAACCATGTCCTTTATGTAGCAAAGGTAGAAATACATTACCAACATTTTGGGCTTGAGTCCTTCATCAAGGTACTTAAACTTGTTTCTTTCTTATATGTTGATAAGATGATTGTTCATAGCTGTTGAGTCTATTCCCATATTTTAACCAACTCAACGGGAGGTATCCGCTCAAATCCCCTACCCCAAACAGCAAGTGATAGAATGGATTTTGAAACAGAACGGACTCCAGACAAGTTAAAGTAAGGATATAAACATGTGGAGGACAGCAGGGTAATAACATGACATCTTTCGAAACCCCACCACCTGTGACAGGTTAAAGAAAGGATATGTATTTCTTTTTAATGCATCTTTTACTACCACCATTACAGGAAACAGTCTCCCTGCCTTGCTTGTCACAGGGACGTTAGGACCTCGAGAATGCTCAAGCCAGAAGACAGATCATCACCTGAGGAATGACAAGAGAATTCTGTGTGGTTTATCATAGTCCAAAAACCCTAGGGTCCGACATTGGATGGGGAGTGCTCGGCCACATATTCAATGGAGAATTGACAGGGATGATGGCTATGAAGAATCACAATAATCTCACTTGTGGCTTGACGGCATCAGGTAATGAGACTATGGCAGGGCTGTTGGCTGTTAATCGAGACCTGGTGGAACTGAAACTTTTTGGACAACAAGCCCGATATACGGTAGATTACCAGTTAGCTACCCAGGGTGGTTTATGTGCTATTATTAGAGATAAGTGCATCACTAAAGTCACAGGTGAATCCATTAATATTTCTAAGGCAATACTGGTTATCCAGGATCATTTAGACAGTTTTAGACAGGGTCTCACAGGACAGGATGGGTGGCTTGTTTGGCTAAAGTGGATATTCGGAAGATCATGGGGATCATAGATCTTGCATGTAATTGTGATACTGTCCATAGTATTAGTTGCCTTCTGTGCTGCTTTTACCTGCATGAAGGTTTGCTGTACTATCATACTGGCATGGGTATCGGCCTCTCTCACACTGTAAGTTAGCATCAAATGATAAAAAGGAGGGATAGCTTATTATCTCAATGCTAAAACTTTTGCTTTTAACATTTAGAGACAGATAAGATGGCTGACAAATCTTTAGTGTGTCATAATATGGCTGAAAACAGTTAGACAGCTGCAAATATGACCTTGAAAACATGCTGTGAGAAATTGCACCCAATGTGCTTTACAAGGTCAGGTAAGAAGATAGCTTGCATAAACATCATTAAAATTTTATTCTTCAAGGTAATGTTGATTATTCACTAGACAAAAACACGTACCATTCTTTTGTGTTAGATAAAGACCAGAAAACAGCCAAGAACATGGCTTTTTATGATAAAATTAAAGGTGAAGGGAATCACTTCTACCCCCTTACCCATTTAAAATTGTATAAATAGAGAATGACATTTCTGCATCTTTGGAGTGAGAGCTAAAGGCTTCAGACAGGTGTCAGAAATTGACCTCTCCTAATTAGTCTTACTCACTTCCCGTATACGAATTGATCATTTATAATAAAAATCTGTATTCTTTGAAGAGATATTTTTGCTGTGTTCTTTTGCAGCCTGATTTCATTTCAGAGGCATGAGCTGACTTCCTCAGTTTGGATCTGGAGCTCAGGTTGCCAATGGTTCGGACTGACTCTGGGTGGTCGCAGAGGCTGCTGAAGGGCTGGAAGTGAATTTACAGACACTCAGTGACTCTGGGGGGGACGGGGGACTCCTTTGCTTCCCTTTCTCTGACTGTAAGAGCCGCTTCAGGCAATTTCTGCCAATGGCGAATCTGTCTGCCTTAAGCAGGCAAGAGCAATTTCATGTAACATGACACCATTTTACTACAATAAATTGAATCTTGAACCTAAGTGAAATATGCTGCAGAATTTGTGAGTGTACCTACTTTAACACATGCTAGCCCACAATCTGCCATTATGCGAGTGCACCATTCAACCTTTACTAAAGTGATTAAGATTGAAAGAAAAAGGTGTGGTGGGTCACCTCTATAATGGGAGGTGAAGCAACGAAGAGCACAAGAGATGCTATCAGGATAGGCGCCAGTGTACCCACTTTCTCCCTCAAGCGTGTGAGTACCAAAGTGGGAGATTCCTACTGCCCACATGCTGCCAGAATGAAATCTTCTGGGACTGTTAGGGGGTCTCCGTTCACCAATTCTGCAGAGGACTTAGCCAGATCCTCTTTCAGCGTGGTACAGAGAGCTAAAAGTACCCAAGGCAGTTCATCAATCTAATCTAGTCCTTAAGATATGGCACGAGAGCCATTTTCATCTTGTCGAAGGCAAAAGTCAATGGCTTGTGATCCGTGTGGACCATGAACTCTCTGCCCTCTACGAAATAGTGAAAATGCCATTTAGCCAAGTAGAGGGCAAGGAGGTCCCTGTCAAAATCACTGTACTTCTGCTCCGGTGATCTCAAATGACAACTAAAGAAAACTAGCAGTTTCCAGGTGCTGTTGATGAGGTGTTCCAGGACCCCACCTTTGCAGTGCCCTAATGCATCCACCATCAGAGCCATTGGCATGTCAACCCATGGGTGCACGAGCATTGTGGCTGTCACTAGCCCTCTTATGGCAGTCTCGAATGCAGCCACGGCCTTGTCATCTCATTTCAATTTCTTGGGATGCCGGACAAGAGTTTGAAAAGCTGCTGCGTAACTTTGGCTGCAGTTGGCATGAAACAATGGTAAAAGTTAATCATGCCAATGAACTCTTGCAGACCCTTGATGGTAGAGGGTCTGGAAAATTTGCAGATGGCCTCATCCTTGGAAGGTAGTGGAACTGCTCCGTGTGGATCAATGAGGAGGCTGAGGAAATCGATTGATGTGAGGTCAAACTGGCATTTGGCCAGATTGATTGCTAACCCATGTTCATCTAGCTACTGACAGTGGATGGAGATGGGCCCGGTGCTGTTGCCATGAGTGGCTGGCGATAAGGATGTCATCTAAATAAAATAAATGGCCCTGGGTCATTGTGTCTATTAGGCATTGAAATGTCTGGGCCGCGTTTTTTAAAGCAAAGGGCATACAAAGGAATTCAAATAGCCCAAAAGGGGTAATTAGGCAGTCTTAGGAATGTCGTCCAGGTGAACTGGGATCTGATGGTACCTGTGCACCAAGTCAATTTTGGAGAAAGCCCTAGTGCTGTGAAGGATTGCAGAGAAATCGTGTATATAGGGAACCAGATTGTGATCTGCCTTAGTGATGTCATTCAGATGCCAATAGTCCCCATAAGGTCTCCACCCTCCTGAAACCATAAGTACCATGTTCAGCTGTGATGCCCAAGGGCTGTCATAGCAACAAACAATCCCCATTCCCTCCATGTCTCTGAATTCGTCTTTAGCCAACTGCAGTTTATCCTGAGGCAGCCTGCGAGCTCATGCATGCAGGGGACATCCTTGAGTTCGAATGTGGTGTATACTCCATGTTTCGGTTGGGCTGTCGTGAACTGTGGAGTAATTCTGCTGGGATTCTGGTGTATTCATTGTCTAAGAGCATCACCAATTCGAGATAAGGTGTGGGCAATACTGTTGGGTGCAGGGCGAGAAACTCGAAAGTCTTCGAATTAACTAGACGGCGACCTTTGAGGTCTACAAGAAGACCGTGTGCTCACAAAAAAAATCAGCTCCCCGGAGTGGCTGCGATACTTCAGTAATGGTGAAGGACCAGCTGAACTACGACGAGCCAAAATTGAGAGGAATTGTCCGTGACCCATTCGTTTGGATGCTGCAGTTGTAGGCATCCGTGAGGGGAGGGCCTTTCTTTCCTTAACGTGTATCTGGGCCGGAGGGAGAAGTACACTAACTTCCGGCCCAGTGTCGACCAAAAACTGACAGCCTGAGTTTTGATCCAGAGGAAAAGGAGGTTTCCCTTGTGGCTGGCCGTCATGGCCACTACTGATGGCTGGCCTCGGCGTTTCCCAGATGTTTGTAGAGGGGACATCAGCGGTTTGCTGCAATTCCCCATCTCTGATGGTAATAGCTCCACTGCTCTCTGTCTGAGCTGCATCTGGCTGAGTCTGACACCGCACCGCTATCCAGAGTGGGCAGAGTTTGTTCCCTTTGCTGAGGCACTGCTACACACCCAACCAAAAGTCCTCCATACTTGTCACAACCCATCAGCACGGGCTAATAGATGATGAGGGTCATTGAAGTCATCATCTAGAAGCAGCAAATGGATGTCTTCTGACATTTGCTTGAGAAAAAGCTGCTTGATAAACAAACAGGGCCTGTGACCATCCATGAGCACCAGCATCTCGTTCATTAGATCGGAAGGATTGCATTCACCCAGGCCATCCATATGGAGAACTCATGCTGCCCTGTTGCATTGGAAAAGGCCAAAAGAACGCATGAGCAGGTCTTTGATGGCTTCATACCAGTTGTTGGTTGGAAGCCTGCATAAGAAATCAACATTACTCCCTGCTGTGTCTTGGTCCAGTGATGCAATGACATAGTAGAACTTTGTGGTGTCAGTGGTAATCTGACACAGATGGAACTGGGCCTTGGCCTGCTTGAAACAAACCTGTGGCTACGAGGTCCAAAATACTGCAAGTTTGAGCGCAACATCATTCTGCGCATCTGTAGTGAGGTCCAAAAAGTCATTTGGACTGTCGGGGTCATCAATGTGGCCGGTCACCACTGGAGTAGGTTGTGAAGCTTCAAAGAACACGAGATGCTATGAGCAGATGAACTGACTAGTTTAATGGCGTTCTAATTGTTGTTTTTAATATCCAAGATTCGCGCGCTCCCCGCATCAGGTGACTCCCAGAAATGACACTGCTCCCAGAGGTCTTAGAGTCATTAGTCTCCGGAAACCCCCAGGATATCCCGGGTACACGGAGACCCGCGGTTCCAAAGGTCCGGTGACGTAAGTAGTGGTGAACTCCGCCACATTGGCTCCCTTCAGAATCCGAGTGAGGAGTTGATGCCCCAATCCTGTTATCATGAGTAGCATTGGCCAGTGGGCACCCCCCGTGCCGGGGGCGTGCCACTCCCGGGAACTCCTGGGTCCGCAGAGGCCTGTGACTCTGACGGTCCAGTGAGGTAAGTTGTGGTGTAGTCCGCCACAAGGGTGTAAATTTAAATAATAGTGAACAATAATTGGTTTGTTGTTGATGCATAAAGATCTTTGTTTCACAAAATAATTACCGGCGATTTAAGTTTTTAAATTTTAGTTGTGGAATATTTTTATTGTAATTTTAAAATACTTTTTCATTAATTCATATGGTATTAAATTAATTGCCTCTGGATTGAGTTGCCCAAAAGGTATGAACCATGCTTCTAAGACTGACATGAAATAATCTTCGCTTTGTTTAGTCTTTTTTTTAAATTTCTGACACCTACCAATTTCACTGCCTGTAGATCAAACAGTGAACAAGAGGCAAAGCTAAAAGGTCAACAGCAAATGGAGGTAAATTATAGGGCAAGCACTCAGGGACATGTGGTGGAAGCAGAGAGGTTTTGCAGAGTAAGAGATAGCGGAGTGGCAAGGTTAGACAGCATTTGAACACCTGCAGACTCACTTCCCCTCGACTGAGCAATAATAATACTAATGTTATCTGGCTCTGATTCGGGAGTTAGAATGGTTGGTTACCTTTTAATTAAATTTCCTTTAACTGTGGTGAAACGGTTAAGGGACTAAATTTGATTGCCCTTTGATGAAAGCCCAGAGGTATCATGACATGCGATTGGTTTATTCCCATTGATTATAGTGTGGGAAGCACTAACTTCCTTCATTTCAATTATTTTGGTGTCTGGCCAGTGCTAACCTCAGGCTAAGTCACTGTAGCAATGAATGAGGCCATATGGCCCTACAGATTCATTCCAGCTTTCAGCAAAGCAAATCCTTTTGTCTCATTCTCATTATTTCCTGTATCCTCAAGATTTGGGACAGAGATGAGGAGGAACTGCTTCTCTCAGAGAGTAGTAAATCTTTGGAATTCTCTTCCCAAGCAAGCAGTAGGCATTGCATTATTAAATGCAGTTAAGACGCAGGTATATAAGTTTGTAAAGAATAGGAGGATTGAGGGTTATTGGCGAATAGGGAGTGGGTGAAGCTGAGTCCATGACCAGATCAGCCATGCCAAATGAGGGAGCAGTTTCAATGGGTCAGTTAGCCTCCCCCTGGTTCTATTTCTTATGTTCTTATGTAGCCATACAAGTTTTCCTCTCTCACGTCTGTCAACACTACTTTAGTTCTCTTTTCACTTGCCTTCCCTAGGGATAACATGAAAACTTCATTCAGACAGCGCAAGATGTCAGGATTGAAAATGGTACTCTGGAGCTTGATATGTGAGAGTTACCTTGCTGACTCAAGAATAAAAGGATGTCCCTGTGGAACAGAGATAAGGAGACATTTCTTCAGTCAGAGGGCGGTGAATCTGTGGAATTTGTTGTCACAGATGTCTGGGGCAACCTAGTCATTGGGTATATTTAAAGTTGATAGGTTCTTGATTGGTAGGATGTCAACAGTTATAGAGAGAAGGCGGGGGGGGGGGTGCGATTTAAAGAGGAAATATACATCAGTCATGCTTTGAATGACTGAACAGACTTGACGGGCTGAATGGCCTAATACTGCTCCTCCGTCTTATGTTTGACAAGCAGATGAATAAGAATAGGGCTAATATTGTGTGGTGCCCAGTTAAAGGTACACTGCTTGATGACAGCCAGCACCTTGCAAAGGGAAAGTCTATTGTGGCTGGAGCAGGGACTGGCCTGAAAAACACTCCTGAGAAACACTGTTGTATAACAGTCTAAGAATGAATGGCAACAGAGACATCAATGAAAAAAAGAGATGCTCTGTATCTGCAGGGAGATAAGTATCCAACAGGAACATGTCAGGGTTTAATTTATCTTCACGTGTACCAAGATACAGTGAAAATGTTACTTTTGCTTGCGATCCAGGCATTGAACAAAAAGTCACCTCCCTCCAGTGCCATTTGGGATTTAAAAATTCTCAGAAAACTGGCGATATTGAGCTGGAATTATAGCATTTTAACAAAACATGTAAATCAGATTCATTTATAGCACAGAACAGGCCCTTGAGCCAACTTATCCATGCCAACCAAGTTGGCATTCTAGGCCGGTCACATTTGCCTCCAAATCCATCTGAGCCTTTCCTATCCATAAATCTGTCCAAGTGTCTTTTGAATGTTGTTATTGTGCACACTTCTATGTTTTCTCTGGATACAAACCACTTTCTGGTGGCCCTTTTACACAGCGATCCCATTTAATTGCCGTGTGATTGACCGTGTTTAAAGCCAGCTGGGGTCATTCACACTAAACCAAGAAAAATCGGGTCAGTTCAACCTTTCACATAGGAACCAGGCATCCCGGTGCAAATGGAGACAGGACTTGCTGCATTTGAGTGTCAGCATCCTGGGAAGGCAGGTAAGCTTTTTACAAAAGAGCCAATGCAAAGCATGTCAGCTCTGATACTACCTATCTTGGTACTTACGTACCAAGATTCATTGAATTCACACAAGTAAGTGAAGTGGTTAAAAGGAAGTTAATTCCCGTCTTTTAAGGGCAGTGTAATAAGGCCATGATTGAAAAAAATTGCCCTTCAATTTGCTCCTGCATCATGTTAAACCTGTTTCCTCCATTTCGAGAACCAACTACCCTGTGAAAAAAATTGTGAACGTTCACTTTATCCATGCCCCTAATGGTTGTATTAACCTTTATCAGGTCACCCCTCTGCCTCCTTCCCTCTAGGGAATAAAGACCTACTCTATCCAACATCTCCCTATAACTCAACCCCTCCAGTTCCAGTAACATGAGTTTATTGTCATACACACAAGTACAATGTAGATATGCCCAAAATTCTCATTTTGCGGCAGCCAGACAAGAACTTTGTAAAATGAAAACAACTCCAATTGTACACATTAAATTACTGGATGGATGGAGATAATAAATATAAAAGATAGATCATAAATATTCACAATTCTGGTTGCACAACAAAAAAAGTGATGTTTCAGTTGTGCAGACAAATCTTTTTAAGGTGTCGGAGTAGTTTTTATGTTTAAGGAAGTAAGGGGAGGTCCAAGAGCCTGAAAACCATTGGAGAAAAACTAGTGGTGCTAGACTTTAGGCTTCTGTACCTGCTACCTGAGGGTAGCAGTGAGAAGAGGTTGTGGCTATGGTGATGAGTCCTTTATAGCATTGGCTGACCTTTTGAGGAGGCACCTCACATAGATGTCTCCAGTGGATGGAAGGTTAGAGCCTCTGATGGAGCTGGCTAGGTTGGTTACCATCTGCAGTCTTCTGCATTCCTGGGTACTTGAGTTAGCAAACCAGGCGGTGCTGCAACCAGTCAATACACTTTCACAGAAGTTTTGAAAGAGTATCTGATGTCATGCCACAAGTCCTCACATTCCTTAGACGCATTGGTGTACCTTCACTGTTGCCTTGATGTGCTGGCTCCAGGAGAGCTCCTCCAATATATGGACTCCCTGGATCTTGAAGATACCAATCCTTTTCACCTCCATCCCATCAATGTAAACAGATGCGTGGTCTCTCGGCCTTCCAAAAATCCATAATAAGCTTCTTTGATCTGTTGATTATTATTCTAGCACCACCCAAACAGATTCTCAATCTACATTCTGTATTTTGACATAATTTCCTGTTATTTAGCCAACAGTGATGATGTCAGTGAATTTTTAGATTGTATTGGAGATGAACATGGCTACACAGTCATGAGTAAATCATATTGGTGAATGTCTTCTGCATTCTAATTTATTGACATCATTCTTCCAGCTGGGTGGCCAAAACTCGAAGCTCGGCCGCACCAATGCTTTGTATAGATGAATCATGAATTCCCAACATTTGTACTCGGTACCCAGCCCAATAAAGACCAGTTTGCCATGTGTCTTCTTCGCCACCTTCTCCACCCGAGTTGCCACTTTCTGTCATTCCAGGAGCTGATGAGTGGTTGAAAATCTGGCAAAAACACTTTGCTTTTATTGGAGCTATGACTGATAACGTAGAGAAACTGTTTGCCGGATTCCTATCCACCTTCCCCAATTACTGAGCCCAATGATTCCCAAGATTGCAGGGATGTTACAATTTTCCAAGAAGATCTTGACCTGTGACAGAATTCGGAATAGAATTGGAATCAAGAGTCCGATATGCACAAAGGGCCAGGCAAATGCACTGATAGCCCTTGTGTGGTAGGTTTATATTGTTTGCACAGTACTCAACTGGAGCCAGCACATTAAGGCAACCATGAAAAAGGCACACTAACGCCTCTACTTTCTGAAGAATCTAAGGAGATCTGATATATTGTCAAATAATCTATCAAACTTCTACAGGTACATTATGGAAAGTATGCTGATTTGTGCATTACAGTTTAGTTTGGTAATTTGAGTGCTTAGGAACACGTAGTTAAGCAAACGCACCCAGGTCTCATCACAGGCTCTGATCTCCCATCCACTGAAGACATCTAAATGAGGCACAGCCTTAAGAAGTCAGCCAACATCTTAAAAGACCCTCATCACCCTGGTCACAACCTCACTGCTACTTTCAGACAGAAGGTAGAGAAGCCTGAAGAAGTCCAGCACCTCTAAGTTTGAGAACAGTATTTTTCCAAAAGCTCTTGAACCTCTCCATACTACCCTAATCATAAACTATCCTAGCAATACAAAAGGAATCATATTGAAATGTCATTTGCATTACTGTAACTGTGAATATTTATTATCTATCATTTATAATCATTTTTAAAATGTAGTATATACAATTTAATTGTTCTTTTACAGACTTTCAGTGCACATGTGCATATTGTGCAATGTTCAAGGCCCATGACGATGAACTTGTTATCATTCTATCAGTGCTGATTAATGCAAGAGTTTTCACCTGATATCATCTATAGACAGCCCTTGCTAATGTGGTGGAAGCTCCCCTTTGTTGCTGTAATGGATCAGGGACAGATGGGTCAGTGAAGTACGTAGACCTGGTATCGAGCAGGTGACTCAACATGTGATCTCATATGACTTGGTCTCTGAAGTTAGAAAGTCATTTTTGGTTCATATAGGGCACAAAGTGGTCCGCTGCTTCATTAGAGCGATGTTGCAGGGAACCAGCAGACCAGAGAGCCACAATGAACTTCGCCATCTCAGCAAAGCAACATGATTCCAGCCATTAGTTCTTTCCAAATACACAGTCTTGATGATATTCGTCCAGTGGCAATGGAGAGCATGCTTGAAAATATTACAAACCTCAACATTTTCAATCTTAAATGATCCAAATATTATTTCCATTTTTAATAGCCACTGGTACTGCAGTCAGAACTGCACTGTGATGCCTGACTATATGGCAGATTTTATGGAGAGTTCTTATCAAGTGAAGGTGCTCTCACTGAGGTTTAGCCCGAAGACTTGCTCCCTAAGCCATCCTTGGTTAAGATGACCACCTAGTGGGAGCCTCCTTCTCTTCCTCCCCCTCTTTTTGCACCTTGTCTTGCTCTTTGTAACTTCTGCTCATTCTTTCTGTACACAGATGCCACAGATCACGCCGACTGTGTTTGGGGCCGATTGGTTTGTGCAGAAGATGCTGCACCTGGCCCGTCTGAAATGTTTCTTTGAGAAGTGATGAGAGTTTATTGTTATATTCATATGTATCTTGCATAAATGCACCAACATTTTTACTTCTCCCACTGATACTGCAGATTCTAATATCTGTTGTCTCCAGTGTGCCTCCAACTGATCTGTGAGAGTTGATGATCCTTTCAGGTAAAGTTGCTGTTAGGTGTGTGTATTTGCTTTCTACTGTCAAGAGAAGACCAAAGCTGAAGCCATTAGCTTCTAAACAAATCCTCATTGCATACTGATGATATCATCACTTACCTTCTCTGCATTCTTGCAGATGGTATTCACTGCCATTGCCCTAATGCCCATCCATTTATCACAATTCACCTCACAACAGTCTGTGTTTCAGCGTTGAAGGTTTTTGTAGTCCCCAAAAACCGTGCAATTGATAATACTTTGTTGTGGATATTATTTTAAATCTCCTCTCTGTTCAGTTAACAGCTTAAGAAAAAGATATTCACACTGCGATTAGGGACCATTACTGCTATTTGTGTCCAGAGCTGATTTAAGGAAACTATGTGCTTCTCAGGGGTGGGGAAGCTGACAGCTGATGAGAGCACTTTAAAGACCCCCTCCAATTTATTTACTCATTACAGATGACTGCTGAATTGAATGCTTATTACACGGCTTACATTGCTTGTGTTTAATACTTGACAACCTGTCCCATTTGAGTTGGCACACAATAAAGGCACTGTGAATTGTAATGGGTCAGGATTCAGCCTTTATCTGTTTGTTGAATTTCAGATTCCCAGCTGAAAACTGATGTTATTTGACAATCACTTCACAGTGTTTACGAAGAACTGGACTGTGACTAAATTGTGGTCTCTGTGACTGACAGCACTAATAACAGGTTAAAACTGATCTCTTTCATCCAGGAGTCTGTTTCTTCAGCGACATAGGCTGTTAAATATAGAATACACAGAGCAAATCTTTACCAAAATAAATCAGTCCTGATTTTATGCAAAGGAAGTCTCACGACCTTCCGAATTTTAATTGAAATATTTAATAATTTATTGATATTCCTTTTCTAACTATTTTGAAGATAGGTTTTGATTCAATTTCAGTGATATTCCATGGTTGATACTGCAGTTTGCTCTGAGGAATGTTATCAGATGATAATATGTCTGATAGCACATCTGTTATTCCAAATTTTCCTCAGGTATGACCTCTTTTTTAAAGCAAGGATTCTGTTTTATGCACATCAAAATAACTATGATTAACAAGTGGATATAGCGTTTGTTGTAGGTTACCCCAGGATATAGGCAAGATGCAGAGTTGGTTGGAGAAGTAGCAGATGGAGTTTAATAGTGTGATGTGATGCACTTTGGAAGGTTAAACTTGAAGGAAGAGTACATGGTTAACAGGAGGATTCTTAACAGTGTGAAGGAACAGAAGGATCTTGTGTCCAAGCAAGTCGACTTGGGAAGACATATGGTGTGCAGTCCTTCATTAGTCAGGCAATTGAGTTCAAGAGCCATGAGGTAATACTGCAGCTCTGGTACAACATTATAAGACTCTGGTTAGACCATACTTGGAGTATTGAGTTCCATTCTGCTCATCTAATTACATGAAGGGTGTTGAAAGCTTTGGGGAGGTTGCAGAGGAGATTTACCAGGCTGCTGCCTGGATTGGAGAACATGTCTTATGAAGCAAGATTTATGGTGCTAGGGCTTTATTTTTGGAGCGACGAAGGATGAGAGGTGACCTAATAGAGGTGTATAAGATTATAAGGGGCATGGATAAAGTGGACAGCCAGAGGACTCCGGTTTCAGGCAAATGGAGAAAAAGTTTATGGGAAATGGCTAAGGTAAGTTTTTTGGACAGAATGGTGGGTACCTGGAATGCATTGCCAGGGGTGGCGGTGAAGCTGGTACAATAGTGACATTTAAAAGATTCCTGGTGGGGATGAAATTGTTGTGGAGTCGATTGATATTGGTTGGCACAGCATTGTGGGCTGAAGGGCTTGTACTGTGTTGTGTTCCATGTTCTAGGAAATCAATGACATGATAGTACAAGTTATTGATTGCACTATTTTATACCATCATATTGGAACCAAATTCTAAGCAGGAAATAAACATCGAAAGTGATTAGTAATTATCTGTAACAGGCTCCTATCATCAGATTCCTGAATTATCAATGAACCAAAGCCATTCCCATACTTTGACTTTTTTGTGCACTGTTTTCACTTATATTTGTAAGGTGTTTTAAATCAATATTTTCACCGTGATGCTTCCACAAAACAATAAATTTTGTGACGTGTCATGACAATAAATTGGGATCTGAAATCAGATTGATTTGTTTCAACTTTTGTTTGCAATCCATTGCCAAAGATACGTCATGTAGTTTCATAAGAACAGAAGAGAGGGGATTGCACCAGGAAGCCGCAGTGCTCAGGAAGACCACCTCTTTCTGTTGTCCTCCCTCTTCTCCTTGTGCTGCAGGAACTTACTGAGCTGCTCCCAATCATCTTCTGTTCCCAACAGATACAAGCAAATCCCCACCATCAAAAAGACCATGCAGTGGTGGGTGATGATGAATCCTTGACAAAGTGTCCACATCTTGACCAACATTCTTGAAAAGTCTACTTCAAAAGTGGTCTGGACAGTCACTCTGTAGAAGCAAGTGAACAGGGAAGTGCAAGCATCGACTAGAGAGAGACACAGGAGACCTGCTGATGCTGGAATGTGGAACAGCACACAGTCTGCTGGAAGAACTCAATGGATCGAACAGCATCAGTGGGAGAAAAAGAACGGTGGGTATTCTGGCCTGAAACCTTCGTCACAACTTTTTAGATTTGAGCCCTTCGTCGAGAAGTATAAGCAGAGTTTAAAATTCTACTCAGACCTTTAACAATGAGACCCATGAGAGTGTGCAGATATTGAAATCTGAAGCCTGACACAATCTCCTGGATGGACACAGCAGTCAAGCAGCATCTGTGGGAGATAAGGTCAACCATTCTTTTTGATCCACTGATGCTACTTGACCCACTGAATTCCTCCAGCAGATTTTGTTTGGCTCGTAACAATGAGATTCACCCCTGCATTTTTGGATACAATTTAGAGAATCATTTATTGCAGCATTGTTCAAATGAGTGGTTTTCAGCCTCTTCACTGATCTGATAGCTTTCTATGCCATATGTTCACTTACTCTTCCAACATGGTGTCTTGAGTTGAAGGCAAGTGACACCATTTTAACATCATTAGAAACTCTTTAGTATAAAGGTTTCCAAGAAAAATAGCCTCAAAGCTTGAAACTGGATATCAGGCTTTTGTAAAGGCATAGGTTAATGGATTTGCCGAAGGAATATAGGCTCTATTAACTTGACTGAATTATTTGCGAAGCGAAGAAAATGGGTTGATGAGGGCAAAATGTATGATAGCATCTTTGTAGATTTCAGCAAGGTGAACTTCCTCATGCTAGATGAATTGGAATACTAAACTGCAATGGATTGCTTGTGGAAGTGGTAAGTTGTGGAAACGACAGGTAGAGTCAATGCAACCTTTTTTCACTGGACATTATCCTTTGTGTTTCATCAAGAATGCAATAACATAACATAACAATTTACAGCACGGAAACAGGCCATTAGGCCCTTCTAGTCCGCACCGAACCAAACACCCCTCTCTAGTCCCACCTCCCTGCACAATGCCCATAACCCTCCATCTTCTTCTCATCCATATACCTGTCCAACCTTTTCTTAAATAATACAATTGACTCCGCCGCCACTATTTCTCCCGGAAGCTCATTCCACACGTCTACCACTCTCTGAGTAAAGAAGTTCCCCCTCATGTTACCTCTAAACCTCTGCCCCTTAATTCTTAACTCATGTCCTCTTGTTTTAATCTTTCCTCCTCTTAACGGAAATAGTCTATCCACATCCACTCTGTCTATCCCTTTCATAGGGATTCGTATCTAGAGGAATAGGATATAAGAGCAAGGATGTGATATTGAGCCTTTATAAAACACTGGTGAGGCCTCACTTGAAGTATGGGACACAGTTTTGGCCCCTTTGTTTAAGAAAGGATGTGCTGGTATTGAGAACATTCAGAGAAAATTCACAAGAATGGTTCCTGGAATGAAGAGATTAGCATATGAGGAACATTTAATGTCTCTTGGACTGTACTCCTTGGAGTTCAGAAAAATGAGAAGGGAAGCTTCATAGAAGCATTTCTAATGTTGAAAGGTCTGGACAGACCAGATGTTGCAAAGTTGTTTCCCACAGTTGGGGAGTTGAGGACAAGCGGGCACAATTTCAGGATTGAAGGGTGTCCATTGAAAACAAAGTTTTGGAGGAATTTCTTTAGCCAGAGAGTGGTGAAACTCTGGAATTTGCTACCACAGGTGGCTGTGGAGGCCATCAATGGGTGTATTTTCAGGAAAAGATTGATAGGTATCTGAATAGTCAAGGTATCAAAGATTATGGGGAGAAGGCAGGGGAATGTGGTTGAGTGAGAGAATGGATCGGATCATTATCTATCTTATCTTTAATTAAAGTTAAATGTAGACATGTAACACAGTTGGCTGCCCAACTTACATACAATTAACTTATTCCGCCGATACATTTCGAATGGTGGGAGAAAACTGGAGCCCCCGGGGAAAACCCACACAAATGTACAAACTCCTTACACACAGCACAGGATTCGAACCCCGAACCCAATCGCTGGTGCTGTAGAGGCATTGCACTAACCATTATATCAACTGCTTCTTCCCCGCTGCTATCAGATCCCTGAATAATCAATGATCCAAAGACACTGCCTTACTTTTCGTGCACAATTATTTTTGTTTTTTTTATATTTATTGGTGTAAGATGGTTTATAATATAAATGTTTACACTGTGATGCTGCCACAAAACAGCAAATTTCATGACTTGTTCATGACAATAAATTCTGATTTTGATTTTGATTCTGAACTGTGCCACCCATCTTATCTGTATTAATGATTAGAACATGAAATATAGAAGCCTTGGTTTAAGATGTTTGCCACTGATATTGAAGCTGGGAGTATGATTGATAGAAAGATAATTCTACGCTACAAAATGATTACCAGTGGGCACAAAAAAATGGCAAGTGAAATGGAATTTGAAGTGGAGAGCTCTGAAAATTTGAAAACAAGCAAGGGGATTTATAAGCAAACAATAAAAACCTTTAGGAAGTCAGTGAATCAGGGAGTATCCATAGGTTTACAAATATGAAGCAGAGAGGGAACTTGGGAGTATAGATCCACAGTTAGTATTTGCCGGGGAGATTGTTAGGGTGGTTAAAAAAACATTCAGCAAACTATGCAATGCATTCATACTGCAACAGTAATATAGCTCTGGTTAGGTTACAATTACTGCAACATATACATTTCTGGTCACTTGAGTGCAACAGAGAGGCCACAAAGCAGATTTGTAAGATTAGTGCCAAGGTTGGAGAATTATGATTATGAGGAAAGAATGGCAATGCTGGAGATATTTTCCTTGAAACAATAAAAACTGAGGGAGATTTGATGAAAATGCGCAAAATTATGAGCAGCCTAGGCAGCGTTGAAAGGAAGGACATCTTTCTGTTACTAGCAATCAAAAACACTGGAGCACAAACTTTTTTCAAAAGGTTTTCTTCCTGAAAATAGACAACTTCAAGCTGAACACATAGATAATTTAATATTTTCTGTATCACGTAGGAAATTGGAGAACATTAATATAACTTTTATTGAATTTAGCATATTTAATTCCACAATGATGCTGACACATTCCGTTAGTTCAATTGACCTAAAAATGTTTTACCTTTGATTTTAATTTGTACTCAGCATCTGGTGCCTCTCATGTCAGTGACCAACTATAGTCAGCCAACATTGATGGATTCCAGTTACCCTGACACCGCTTTTCCATGGTTGCAATGTGCCGGTGAAACCTTTCACCATGTTCGTCACTGACTGCACCAGGATCTGCAGGGAAGAAATCCAAGTACGAATGCAGAAATTGAATTTCCAATAACATGTGGCACTTTGTGGTTTTGTATGCTTGAAGAAGACTTAAAATATGTCAGGAAATCACAAAAATGGGTTATATATATATATAAAAAGGTTACTTGATAGGAAAATTTAAAGGGGATTTTGGTGATCAGCAGACGAAAATCCATAAAATACACACAAAATTTATGTTATCCAGTGTAATTAGTCATAACTTAATTTAGATGTACAACTTGGTAGCAGGCCCTTCCTGCCACAAGCTCATGCTCCCTTCAAATTCTTCTTTTCTTTCTTCTTTGGCTTGGCTTCGCGGACGAAGATTTATGGAGGGGGTAAAAAGTCCACGTCAGCTGCAGGCTCGTTTGTGGCTGACCAGTCCGATGCGGGACAGGCAGACACGATTGCAGCGGTTGCAAGGGAAAATTGGTTGGTTGGGGTTGGGTGTTGGGTTTTTCCTCCTTTGCCTAACCCTAACCTTCAAATACAATTAATCAATTAACTTACAAACCCCATACATTTTTGAAGGATGGGGAAAAAAACTGGAGAACCCGGAAGAAATCCATGCAAACTCCTTGCAGGCAGCTCCAGATTCAAACCTGGGTTGCTTTATACTGTTAGATTATACTTGCTGCACTAACTGCTACACTGACTGTGCCACCAATAGATTTAAGTTAATTGATATAAATATTATAGGGAAGTGGAGGAAGAACACTTTCACCCATTATGTCAGTGAGATGTGGATAGTTTTCGATACTGCTTAAAAGAGTAGGGAGATAGGTAAAGGTATCTAGATGATCTTTCAGGTGCAACTTAGAAGTTTCATACCAATGGCCGCAAAATAAGTGATTTCAAAATAACTCATATTTTTTCACTTGCATGGATATGATGGGCCAAATGGTTTTCCCCTGTCTCATGAATTTCTTTGAATCTTTTGGCCCTTTTGCAGAACTTAGGGACCAGATCTGGATGCCATCTTCGACATGCAGTACGTTTCAACAAGAATACTTTTGACATTCTCTCATACCTTGATGAAGGGCTCAAGTCCGAAACACTGCTTATGTATTTTTGCCTTTGCTACATAGAGGACACTGTTTGATCTGCTGAGATTCTCCAGCATTTTATATTTTTACGTCTATTAGGTGTATTCTTGGACTTGTGCTGTTGATCTAAACAGTTCCACATTCTGTCAAATATCAAGGTGCTGGAGGGACTCAGCAGGTCTTCGAAGGTAACATTGACTGATTATTTCTACCCACAGATACTGCCTGACCCACTGAGTCCCTCCAGCAGCTCATTGTTTGCTCAAAATTCCACCATCTGCAGTTCTTATGTTACTCCATGCCCTGTCATTTTGCTAGGTGCTACTCTACTTTGTTGAAAGTTGAGGCTAGAAAGGTAAAAACACGTCTTCATGTCTTCATGTCTTCAAGTGTGCATGATATTTATCCTTGCTTCATCTGTATGTTACAGTACTCGAAACTTGTTTGAATGAAATATCACCGATTAGTGATTGCAGGAGAGGGGAGGGCATTTAAAATACATTGTCTAAACCAACTTCCACTACCCACTCCCTTCTTTGTCATTTGTAAAAATGTCATTAATGTAGATTAAAAATTATTGTTGTCACTGAGCCCTGACATAACCCACCTGGAAAGAAGAGAAAGGAGCTGAGAGGTGATCGGAGAAGAAGGACAGAGGGCTGAGAAAGATGCTCTTTAATAGAAGAAGGAAGAGAAGGGGGTGGTGAGCTGGAAAGAGGAGGATGCAGGTCACAGGAAGGGAAAAGAAGAGGTTAGGGTTAAATCATAATTAAGTTCACCCTTAATGCCCACAACTCTGTGTAGAAGAAGTCATTGTTATCAAAACCCCTTTGTAAGATAAAGGTGCTGTATTTTCATTTTATCTGAAGAATAAAGTGTGAAGTATTAATGACTGAGGGTTAGAAATTCACTTGACTGCATCATCGCCCCCTCCAGGCTTCTTCCTTTACTCAAATGACACGCATCCATTAGTGGTGACAGTAAAGTCTGAGAAAGTGGCTGATGGATTTAATGCTCAGGGTGAAAAATATTAAGTTATTGATTGACGAGATCTTGGATGGGCTCTCCAGATGTGTGAAAGCGTCGTCTGATGTTATGGGGAGAACTGGACCAAGACGGCCAGGTCATGTTTAACAGATCCCTGAGGTTAGCATACTAGTGCAGTCACTTCAGCTTTCAGATCTATTATCAAAGTACATACAGTACTTGACATCACATACAACCCTGAGATTATTTTTCCTGTGGGTGTGGCAGAATCACCACTAATTGGTAGTGCAAAAAAAACTGTACACAGCATATAAATGTAAACAAATAAAGAACTGTAAATAGATTGTGAACAAATTGTGCAGTACAGAGAGAATAAAAAAAGAAAATCAATAAAATGAACAAGTAAGAGTCCTTAAATGAGTCCCTGATTGAGTTTGTTATTGTGGAGTCTGATGATGGAGGGGTAGCAGCTGTTCCTGAACCTGGTGGTGCGAGTATTGTAGCACCTATACCTCTTTTCTGATAGCAGCAGCAAGAACAGACCATGTGCTGGGTGGTCTAGGTCTTTGACGATTGCTGCTGTTCACCAACAGCAGCGTTCCCTGGACATGATCTCAATAGTGGGGATGGTTTTGCCTGTGATGTACCTTCTGGAGAGCTTTAGGGTATTGGTGTCCCCATACCAGACTGTGATGTAGCCAGTCAGCATTTTCCGCCGTGCATCTGTAGAAATTTTACAGGACTTCTAGTGTCATACCAAACCTCTGCAAACCCCTGAGGAAGTAGAGGCACTGATGTGCTTTCTTCACTATGCCATTGGTGTGTTGGGTCCAGGAAACATCCTCTAAGATAGTGACTCCCAAGAACTTAAATTTGCTCACCCTCTCCACTTCTGATTCCTCCAGTGATCACTGAATTGTACACCTCTGGTTTTCCCTTCCTGAAGTCAACAATCAGCTCCCTGGTTTTGGTGACATTGAGTGCAAGGTTGTTGTTGGTGAACTATCCAGCCTCCTGTGTGCTGACTCAACCCCTTCCTTTATACAACCCACTACTGTGGTATCATCAGCAAGTTTGTAGATGGTGTTGTTGTCGTAATGAGCTACACAGTCATGGGTGTAAATTGTGTAGAGCAGGAGGCTCAGAACTCAGTCCTTTGGTGCTCTGGTACTGATGGAGATTATGGAGGAGATGTTCTTACCAATCGTCACTGATTGTGGTCTGGAGGTGTGCGAATCCATGATCCAATTACACAGTGGGGTGTTAACTCCCAGGTCATGGAGTTTGCATATCAGATATGAAGAGATGATGGTGTTAAATGCTGAAGTGTAGTTGATAAAGAGCATCCTGATGTATGCATCTTTACTGTCCAGGTGTTCCAGGGCTTTGTGTAGAGCCAATGAGATGGCATCTGACATAGGCCTGTTACTACTGTGACAGAGTATATAGAAATGTTTTTGGGAAATAAATTGGGAAAGGTTTGTTAGATTAGGTCACATACAAACACTTTAAAGCAGACCTTATTTGAAATACTGGAGCTCTGCTAATGCTAGACATAGTGGCTTCTCACACCTTTTGCAAGAGCTTTGCAGTGTGCTCAAGAGACTTCACTTAATGGATTGTTGTTTACGAAAGGCAACAGGTGAAAGAGAAGGCTGGAGCCTCTGCTGTCTGGAAGGAGAACTTGCTGTTGTAAGAGGGTCATGTGGTTTTGCAAGCCAAGAGAGTCAAACAGGCTTTTTCTCTGAGACAATGTTACAGCCAGCAGAAGTAGCTGGGACTGGACCAGGACAAGCTGGCAAGCTTGCACACAGCCAGTTTGGATGACGGCCTGGTCAAAGCTCTTGTGGTTCATGCAAGAGGATAGGACTGGCTGTCTAATGTTTCACTTGAAATAAGAGAAACAAAAAGGAACTCTTTGGTGACCTGAAAGAAAGAGGTTATCATCTGGAGAACCCTGACAGGGCAAGACGATAAGGTGACTGATGGAAGTACATCAGTTGTGGATGTTCTGGAACAACAATTCTCTCTCTGAAAACCAACAAGAACCTTCTTGAGCGGTAACCATTTACCTTTTGAGCACCAAAGCCTGGTGAACTTTATACATGTTAAATTCTGTGCATGGTATAAGAATTGCGTGCAACCAGCAAACTTGGAGGAATGAGAAGTGAGATTGGACTGTGAACCCAAGAACTCTTCTGAACTTACACACTCATTATATACACGTGTGCTTAGAAGTAGAAGGGATTAGGTTAAGTAAGTTAGTGATAAGTTAAAGTGTAATTCTATTTTCATGTTTAAAGATCATTAAAAGCAACTTTTGTTAAAGTAACCATTTGTCTTGGTGAATTTCTATTGCTGCTGGGTTTTGGGGTCCTGTGGGCTCGACACCACGATAGGCGAACTGGAATGTATTTGTGTTACCGCTCAGACAAGAGCTGATAGGCTTCATCACCAGCTTTTCAATAAACCTCATCACTGTTGATATAAGTACTACTGGTCAATAGTCATTAAGGAACTACACTCCTACTGACGCCTGTTTGAAACAAGTGGGTACCACACCCTGCTTGAGTGAGATATTGAAGATGTCATTGAATTCATTGGTAAGCTGGTCAGCACAGATTTTAATTACTTGGCCAAGTACTCCATCCAGGCTGGATGCTTTCCTTGGATTCACTCTCCCAAAGGCAGCATGAGCATCCTCCTCAGGTACGGACAGGATGGGATCATCAGGGGACGTGGGGGTGCACAGGGGTGGTTCCTCATTGTTACTGTCATCAAATCGGGCATAGAAGCTATTGAATTCCTCTGGGATTGAAGCTTTGCCGTCTGCTACTTCACTGTATTTGGTTTTGTAACAGGTTATGTTCATGTCATTCATTGTGTCAGTGGAAAGCTGCCTTTTGACCATTCACAGCCAATGAAGCTACCTGTGGTTTATGAAAAGCCACTCACAATAGATTGCTTCATTACTTTTCCTCAAGGAAGGTCAAGGTAAAGGTCTGAAGAAGAAAATTTATTCTGAAGTAATAAATAGAAAGTAGGAGTAGTGTAACAGTTGTTACTGGGGCCAGACTAATGATCCTGTGACATGAGTTCAAATCCCGCGGCAGCTGGGAATGTAAATTTGATTTATTAAAGAAATATGTCTGAAAACCTAGCAACAGTGGAGGTGATCATGAAACACCTGGGTTGTAAAAAATTGGAAGAGCAACTTAAACTATTTATACAAGCCTTGGCTTGGCATACTCACACTCACAGAAGCTCGGCTGATGTCGCAAATTTCAGTACCATCATTCTGATTGAATGCTATCCTGCCAGCAGGGACTGGCATTCCACAGGGGAAAGTGTGTTGTCAAGAAGGGTTCGACCTTGGACACCCCACCCCCCCAACCAAATAGAGCTCATGAAGACTTGAGGTATTCTGTCAGCGCATCCTCTCTGGAAACCTCCTCCTGATTGGCATCAACCACTCTCTCTCAGCTGACGACCAGCAGGGATGCACTATCACCCAAGCTACTGGCCTCACCGCCTCACCTTTGGGCATAACTCTATTGCCCTCATCAACCAGCACTGGAGTACAAGCAAGTCCTCCACAATCCTGAGAAGCTGCTGGAGGAGATGAACCAGTTGCAACTGGTTTTTTTCCACATACAGGAAAGCGGCAGAAGCTTTGGAGAGAGTGCAGAAATTTTTAAGGGTGTTGCCTGGAATGAAGAATATGTTTTATCAAGCAAGTTTGACAGAACTAGGACTTCTTGTTTCGGAGCGATGAGAATGGGAGGCGACTTAATAGAGATATATAAGATTATAAGGAGCTTGGATAGGGTGGACAGCCTGCACCTTTTTCCTGGGGCAACAATTGAAAATGCCAGAGGACATCGGTTTAAGATTAGTGGAAGAAAGTTTAAGGGAGATGTCAGAGGTGTTTTACTCTCAGAGTGGAAGTGACTGAAATGCATTGCCAGGGATGGTAGTGGAGGCTGGTGCAATAGACTCATAGATAGGCTCATAGATGTCAGGAAAAGATGGGTTATGGGTGTGAGGTAGGGAAGGATTCAATCATTGTGGAGTAGGTTTACTCAACAACATCATGGAATGCAAGGCCTGTTCTGTGCTGCAATGGTCTCTGTTCAAATGGTTGGTTGTAACCTAAAAAATGGTTTGACATTCAGTCAAGTGCACAGGAAGAAACAGAATAGCTGTTTGTCCTTAATCGGGACACACAAGAGACTGCTGGGATCTGGAGCAAAAAGCAAGCTGCTATAGGAACTCAGCAGGTCGAGCAGCATCAGTGGGAGTAAAAGAATGTTTTGGGGCTGCAGCCCTTCACCCACATTGGAAACAGAAAGTGTCTAATGGGAGATATGACACTGAAGCCTTCAGGAGAATATTCATCTTTCAATCCAGTACTGAGAGCATGGCAGGGAAAGATGGAGTGTGAATTCAATCTCACTGACCATGATGAGGTTTACAGCGGAACGTGCCTGGGCTCTGCTCACTCTCTCAGGAGTATGCGTGGAATTGGCTGTTCAGCTGCAGAATTTAAGATCAAATTCAGATCCTTCATTGAAAAAGGTGTAAATTTTTAAACTTTGACTCTAATCTTTTTAGCTGAGGATCTGATGCACCCACGCTGACTTTCTGGAAGGCAGTCAACGATAGGAAGGCACTTTACAAACTTCCAAGCTCACAGGTCAGGATGATCAACTGCCTGTATTACTCTGGTCTTCCAGCTGTGCATAGGGTTCTGCAGAGGCCGGTGAGGGACTAGTAGGCTGCAATGCAACTGCTCTCTTAATCTGTTTGAATTGGAATAATCCTCTCTGTGGAGTAGGAGCCAAGGACAGAGTTCAAGCAATGAGTGTGTGGTTACAAGAGTGTTTTATACACGTTTACATTTAACGAAGAAGTTATAAACAAACCTGTCTTTCCATCATAAGCTGTGACATATCAGAGCACTGGACTGACTGGGCTGCTATTTTTGCAATAGAAAATTGTGACATCTTTGTTAAAGCCTCCAGCTCATGTGCCAATTGTTTTACTCTTGTCGGCTGGATCAAGCTCCCTTTCAGTCTCTGCACTGCGTTTGAGCCCTGGCGAAGAAATTCTGACCTCTTTGATAATGTTTGTGAAGGATAAGAAGCTGAAAGCTCCATTTATCATCACTTGTGTGGGCAGTGTAACCAAGGCAACACTCAGACTGGCAAATGCCACTGCTTTGAATACTAATGAGATGCTGGCATGACTGATGGTAATGCTGGCAGCAGTTGCTGTGCCTGGGGTGCAGAAAGCTGACTGCAGATAAACTGAATGTTTGAGATAGTTTCTCTTTACTGTGCATCTAATCTTGAGCAACACCTTTAAAGAGCAAAATATGCTCCATTTTAATCCTTCCACCAGTGTACAGGCTCAGTAATCTCTAACACAGCAACATCATTTAGGAAAGAAAATGTATGCTGTTCAGCTCTGCTGAACATTAACAAAAAGTTCAGTTAAGAATAGCAGAGTAATATAATAAAATGAAATGCAAATTTGGACTAAAATACACAGTCGCTTCTCACTAATGTAGTAAATGAAAGAGAAAACCTAGTTAAACTCTGTTGGGGCAGTTTCCTTTTTATTTTGATCTTCCCATTATTTTAACTTTTCAACTGAACCATATACAGTCATTGAAACTCTGCTCTTTTACAGCGCTGGAAAAATCTTCTGCCCTTCAGTGACTTTTGTTTCTGACTAAAATGTAGATTCTATAAGTTTAAGCTTAAATAAATATCAAGCATAAAAACAAAAATGCACAATAAGGCTTGGAGGCAAAGACAGGAAAAAAACAGGAGTCCATTTAGGTGCTTTTGCCGTTTTTTTAAGCACGGACAAGCTGATACGGTAACCATGGACAACCCTTTTAGCAAAGAAAGCGCTATTCACTTTTGCATGATGAAAAGTTCATGAGCTAAACATCCAGACAGCTAAGGCACAATTGTGGGTCTATAAATGGTGTGCTACAACAGTGGCTGACCTGGGTTTGATGCAAGCTTGAATTTCTTTTCAGTCTCCATTTGTTTGGATCTACACGTTTTGGTACTGGTCCAGTTTTTAACTGTAGTTGAGAGTAAGGGCATTCTTCAATTAAATATGTTCTCTTTGTGAGTGGAACTGTTGTGTATTAACTGAAGAGTTAGAACATAGATTTTCTCCTTCATTGAGAAGCAAGAGTCTTCACTGGGTAAATGAACCACTGAGCAAAGCAAACCATAAACTGGACCTCAAGCTTCTGCTCAATTTGCTGTTCCTGGTTAGTGCAACACTTGCTATGACTTCCACTGGGACAGGAAAACTAGCCAGGGGTTCCAATTCCACTCCACTTCCAACCGCTGTTTATTGGCTTGTGCCACAGAGAATGCCTCTGTGAATAAGACCCAAAAATAAGATGAGATGAGGTTCACTTAAAACTGTTTGATGAGCCTTTCAGCTGAATGGCTCCTTGGTATCAGTGAAAGATTATCCCACTCTAAGAGATACAAAGGAGAAACATGGGCAAATTAAACCCACATAGACAATTCCAGCTCCCTCAGTATAGGTGCCAATCAGTTAAACAGAACAGAGATAGAATTTGATGACTAACTATTAAACTATGGAAGCAAAACATGAGAATGCGTTGCAATTATGTTATCCGAACACTCTAGTTTTATGTAACTAAATGCACCACAATATCCTGAGACTAATGAATATCTGGCAGCGATTCATAAGACCTGTAATACAATTGTCTGCTTCACATTGTGTCACAAGTGATACAAGTAAATCGTAAACGGTTTATGTAGTCATTTAAAATGGAAATTGAATTTGACTTGAACTCACTTTCTCATAGATTCAAATTAATAACCCATTTTTTTTTGTCCTATTCACACTCTGTTTTTTTCTGAAGAAGCTTCTTTAGCTGCCATACCCTTCGAGCAGCTTAGCTATATACTGACCATCTCAAAGTGTGGGTAAATCGATTGGTCCCAAAGTAAAAGATGCAAGAGATTAATCCAATATGGTATTTTTTCTACACCACCTTTCCTCCCCTCCCTTCCTCTTCCCTCCCCTCCTACCCCCTCCTCTCCTCTCCTCTCCCCTCCACTTGACTCCTCCTCTCCCTTCCCATCAACTGCTCTCCTTCCCACTCCCCTTCTCTCCCCTCTCCACCTCTCCTCTCCTTTCCTCCACTCCCCTCCACACTCCAGCTCTGCTCTCATCTCCCTCCCTCCTCCCCTTCATTTCTCATCTCCCCCTCTTCCCTACTCTCTTCTCCATTCCGCACCTCATTCCCTCCCCTCTCCCCCTCCCATTCTCTCATGTCCACTACCTTCTCTTCCCTTCCATCCCTGCTCTTCCCACCCTTCCTCTTATCCCATTCTCTCCTCTCCCATCCCCTCCCCTCCCCTCTGCTGTTCTGTCCTCTCCCCTTCCTTCCCTACACCTCTCCCTTCCCATTCTCCTCTCCCTTCCTCTCCTTCAAACTTCTCCTGACCTCCCACTCCTCTCCACCCTGCCTCTAGTATCCACCCCACCTCTCCTATCCACCCCACCTCTCCTATCCACCCCATTCTCTCACCTCCCCTCTCATTGCTCCCTCCCCTCCTCTCCTATCTCCATTCCCATCCATCCTGTCCCCTTTCTTTCCATCTCCCTTCAAGTTCTATCCTTTGCTCTCAGCTCCCTTCACTCTTCCCTCCTCTCTCCTCTTCTCCCCTCCATTTATTTCCTTTCCTCTCCTCCCCTCCTACTCTGCTCTCCCCTCCTGTCCCCTCTCCCCAGTCTCTCCCCTCTCATCCACTCCACTCCTCTCCCTTCCTCTGTTCTCCTCTCATCTCCCCTTCCCTCCCTTCCTTTTCTCTATCCTCTCCTCTCACTTCCTCAACCTTCCCTTTACCTCTTCTCCCCTCACCTCTTCTCCTCTCCCTTTTTTCCCTCCTCTCCTCTCTCCTCCCCTCTTCTCCTTTCCTCTCCCCTCCCCTCCACTGCCCTTCCCTCTCTTCAAAGGTCGGGGCACTAGGAACATCATTTTGAAGTTGGACACAACCTTGGTGAATATTGAATATTGTGCAGTTTTTCTCCCTTGCTATAGGATATTATAAAGTTGGAAAGGGTACAGAGGATGTTAACGAAGTTTTTGCCGGAGGACAGAAGTTGAGTAAACACATTAGACCGGAAAAACTAGACCCGTTTTCCTTAGAGCATTGGAGGTTGAGAGGCGATCCTACTTGTTGAAGTCTTTAAAATCATGAGGCATTAATTAGTGGCAATGTGTTTCCCAGAGTGGGAGAATCTAAGATGAGAATGCATATCAATAAAGTGAGGGGACATTTCTTCACTCAGAGGGTGGTGGGGATATGGAATGAGCTGCCAGACAAAGAGGTGGAGGGAGGTACATTAGCTTCCTTTAAAAGAAAAGACACTTGGATACCGACATGATGGGAGAGTGGCCTAATGTGGGCAACTGGGACTAAAGCAAGGGGATACGTAGTTTTGGTGTGGCAAGCTGGGCCAGTGGGCTTGCTTCCATGCTGTAGGACAATATGATTTGATTCACCATTGGCTTCATCGTCCTGCGTACGTCGACATTACACACGGTCTAGCCAAACTGCATGCACAGTGCCTTGATATTTTGATTTCACTTCGGTCAAGCAACTTCAAAGTAGCTTCATGTAGCTTGGCCAAGAAATTGGAGATTGAACACTGTGTAAAATTATTTTGGAGACTGTGTTTCCTCATCTTGGAAAAATTTAAGACAACAGTTTAAAAACATCCTCCTGTGCTGTTTGCATTTAATAAACATCATACTATCATATTTAAGGGAGCATTTACAAAATTTTCCAGCAACCAGTATCTTTCCATGACCAGAGAAAGCCTAACAAAGCTTCTGACATCATTAACATTCATTGACTATCTTGAAATGTAACATGGAATTATCCCAGGCATTCCTGGTGTTTGGTGAATCATTCAGGGACACCAATATTCTTGTGTCCAAAATGTGCACTTCTAGTTAGAAGATAGGAATTTGGCAGGAGTGAGGGAATTCAGCACAGCTCAAAGTGAAAACTGCATGCACAATCAGAATTATGAACCCATTGCATGCAGTCCTAGTTCTGCTCAGAGCCTGTGCTTCATTAATCAAGAATGTGCAGAGCTCCTCAAATGGCAAGGGGTAGTTGTACTGACTGGGAACAGGACGCTAAGACAAAAAGTCAGAGCAAACTTCATTTGTCGTTGCTCTGATTTTGGACTTGCTTCATGACATGAGGCCCTTTCTACCTTGGGATATACCAAAGCCAATAAAATACCGTTGAAGAGAATGTCCTGTGAGGGAGCAGGTGCATGAAAGTTGTAACTTCTTACTTGTCTGTGCTGCAGCTCTCCTGGTGTCAGACTATACATCTGATCAGAAGGTTTGGAATGGTCTCATTTATTGGAAGTCTGAACGACTTGCACATAACTCTGGTCGACACGGGTGGCAAAGTGATTGGCAGGCACATATTAGGAAGTCTTCACCACGGCTGAAAGAGTCACATTGGTTGTATGTTGGGCTTGAATTCACCAGAGAGATGGATGATTGTACAGATTTCCCAGAGCTTGCCATTAGTAGTCGTGCTAAATAGGCCTGGCCCGAGTGCAGCAATTTGTACTCTGTAATTTATATGCCACTTTTCAAAAAAAACATTGCAGTGAATAAATTGGACTGGAGCATGCTTCGTCTGCTTATTGATTCAACTGCTTTGATCGCACACAAACTAATCAATTCTGCAGTGGGTAGACAACACAACATAATTTCTTCCAAACTCTTCAAATGACTTGTCATTAATTTGCCTCTTTGCTCGCACTTGTTGGCAGAGCACAAGATGCAGTTGGCTTCCTCCATCAATGAGCAGGGTTATGCTCTTGGGAATTTAGTGGGCTGGAAGGATAAATACACTGTGTTTGCTCATCCTTACAGACTTACTTATTACCACTAATTGGGAGGGACAGTTCAAACAAGCACAGAAGAGCTGTTGTTAGTTGTCAAGCGTGACATGGGTTTAAAGAGGCAGTCGGAACTGGCCGTGTTGCCTCGTCCCAGTCTTCTCCCTGGCTCAGAGCCAAGCCCACATCCTGCTCAACTTGGCCACTTTGTTTAGGAAAGTTATCAACAAGCAAAAAAAACGAGGAAGTCAGAGCCAAACTATTTAGCTGAGCAACCTGCGAGACCTACAGCTGTTTGGAACAGGGCTGGGAAGACCATCGTTTAAGATAGGACAGACATTCTGTACCACATAGTGAAGTCTCAAAATATGTGATTGGAATTCACAGCATAAACTTTCCCATGTCTTTGCCTTTCTCCTCTCCTCTCAGATGCTCCTTAAAATCGCCCTTTGATCAACAATTTACCTGAGTATTCTAATACTCTATAATTTGCCGATCGATCAAACATTGTATGATAGTACTCCAGACAAATGCCTTGGGATGGATGGCTACAGTTTAAGGTGCCTTGCTATTGAAATGGCATAGATGCTGTATATGTACAGGCTGCAATAAATGTTCAGCACAAACCTTTCAGGAACAATTCAACCATAGTCCAAAAGTCCCCCTGACAACCAGCAAAGGTTTGTGCAAATGACAGTGAGAGCTTGTTCGTTAGCACATGCAGGCCAGCTGGAAGTGTGGGTGAGTGGCTCAGTGTATCAGATGAATGCATAATTTTACTGTGATTCTGGAGCTGTTAATAAACAAAGTTTTCAAATGTTTCAGAATTTAGGGATTCTTTAATTTTTAAATGTAACTCAATGTGCTGGGATTTCACAGAAATTATCTATCTATTTATTTAGACATGCAGTACGATAACAGACCATTTCGGCCCACGAGTCCATGCCGCCCAATTTACCCCCAATTAACCAACACCCCGGTACGTTTTAACCGGAGCCCACGGAGAAAACTCAAGCAGACACGAGGAGAACGTACAAACTCCTTACAGACAGCACAGGATTCGAACCCCATTTCAGTCCTGATCATCGCTGGGACTGTAAAGGTGTTGCACTAACTGCTATATCAACTGTGCCTCAACTGGGGTGGTGCAATGAAACAATTTCAATTTTTGTCCTGAGTTCTTTCCTGATTCAGCAACGAGTTAACTCAAACTGAAGGAGCCACAAAACAGTGTCAAAGGGTATAAAACTAATTTATAACATGCAAACGTGTGAGGGAAAAGGAATACTTTTCGAGAAAAGCAATATGACACTGTGGGAACCCCATATATCCAGCAATTTTCTCTTGTTCACCTGGCACTGGTTGTGACCCCATCCAAGGACAAGTCTTGATGTGCACAAAGGCATGGCCCCATTTTATACCTTCCAGTACTTCACTTCAGTACTTTGCCATGCAGACCCTGTGCACATCAGAACTCTCCTACTACTGGTGGCTTTCTGCCAAACCACATTCCACAGATCGAAAGTGTTTCCCTGTAATCTCTCACCTGACACCGTGCAATGCTATTACCTTACTTTATGGTCAGTTACTGGCCAGAACCATTCATGAGGACCGAAAGTGCAGAAGGAAATGAGTGAAATCTCAATCTTGACCAAGGGTTCTGATCAGAAATTTCAACCATGCCTTTTATCCCACCAATGCTGCTCAAGCCACTGAGTTCCTCCAGGAGATTGCTTTTAACTCCAGGTTCCAACCTCTGCACACCTTCATGTATCTTGGGGAAAGAGCAGGATTGTTTCTGGACTCAATTGTCTTGCCCTTCATGAAACAGTTCTGTGCTCCCATCAATGGTAGTGATCCAAAAATTGTCACTGAATGACCTGCTTTAAAGTGATTCTAAAAAGACAGCTGATCAACAAAAGTGTGGAAGCCATTTGAATTGCTCAGCAGATCCGGGAACATTTGCAGAGAGAGAGAGAGAGAGGTAATCAACTTACAACATCAACTTTGTTTCCCTCTCTGCAAACTTAGTTTTGTTTTCTTTATACTTTGAAGCAATTTTTGGTCCATATTTGTGCTTCCAAATAAGAATGGTTTCATGTACATTCTTCATATGGTTTTTAGACCACAATGTTGGGAAAATCCTGGAAAATAATTAACATTATTACTGCCTGTGTGGTCGTTCACACTGGCCACCTTTTTAGACTGCAAGTACCTGAGTGCAACAGTCCCAATGGTTGGACATGCTATAGAGTGGACGACTGTCAACAAATTTTTCCAGTGCGATTTACACTGCAGGCTTCCTCCAAGCAGTTGTAGGGATCCTGCAGAATAAATCGCGGTGGAGGAATTGACTCCAAATTCCTGCACATTCCTTTCTTGATTGTGCAGTTACCTGTCTGCAGTCTAAAAACCATATCTTTTTATTTTGTCGTGCTGTATCAGGGGCGTACTTACTCATGTAAAACAATCCAAATGCAAGGGAGAAATAAACATCTCATAATCATGCAAGTGTGTGTGGTGGTACACCACCGGCCTACTGCAGGGGGCAACATCTGTACCTGCAGGAGTGTAAAGGGACAGGACAACATCTGGCGGGCTGTCAATCAGTCGGCCTGAATGGATCAAGTCCCTCCGGGTTATAAGCCTGCGTCGGCCTCCTGAGGCCTCACTCAGAGTTGCTGCAGCCACAGCTAGCCTGGCTCTGTAGAAGTCTTTGTGGATTAAAGCCGTTGTAGTTTTACTTTGTGTGTGTCTGATTCTAGCTAACAGCGCACCACATTGTGATCCATTACTAAGTCATCCTGAGACACAAGAGCAGTCAATTCAATGCAAAGCCAAGGCTAGTGTGTTTTAAATTTGGATAACAAAAATATTTATATAATTCATTGCATGTCCTGAAGATGTTCCAAAAATATTTAACAAACTATAGAATTGTAGTCAATCTTATTTTGCAGGAAAAAAATTCAAATGCCATTATTTTTTGTAGAGATTATCAGCAGATTTTTTTAAACTGATATTGCGAGTGGACTGCAGCAAAGTATTATGGGGACCCTTTCTCAAGAGCATCATCAAGCCTGTTTGCTTATAGAGGGTGTTATAGGCAACACTCATGTCAACACACACATCTTCATGAAGACCTTATAAGATTGCAGCCAAGTCTGGAAACTCATGGCTCTTTTTCCCACCCTTAGTCGAAGGACAATCAAGCCCTATGGATCAGTTCCACAAATGCCCCAGCAAAGATCAGTTGGCACAGCACCATCAGATACAGATTAGTACCATGCATATCCACCTGTGTCCTTTTCACCTGGCTTTCACAAGTCTACCAATGGAGTTGCCAGGAATGATAATAATGAGTTTATTGTCATACACATTATACAATGTACAAATGTACCAAAATTCTTGCTGCAGCTGAACAGGTACTTTATGGGAGGGGGGAGGGGGGGGGGGGAACAACCATAAAACAACTGAAAAATAGTTTCATACTAAATACTTAATGAATTAAAAAGACAATAAATACACAAAAAAGAGATAATAAATATTCACAATTATACCAGAATTTAAAAATTGACTTAGCAATAGAGCAGACAGTCCTTTTTGTGGTGTCGGAGCAGTCCCTGGTTAGTGTAACAAGGGGAGGTTCAAGAGGCTGATAGATGTTGGAAAGAATCTGTCCTTGAACCTGTAGGTGGTGATCTTCAGGCTTCTGTCCTTTCGGCCTGAAGATAGCAATGAGCAGAGGTTGTGACCATGGTGACGGTAGTCCTTTATGATTGTGGCTGCCTTCTTGAGGCAGGACCTCTGTGGATGGGAGGTCAGAGACTGTGATGGATCTGGTTATGTTTGCTATCTTCTGGAGCCTTCTGCATTCCTGGGCAGACAAATTCCCAAACCAGGATTGATCCTTTATTTATTATAATCAGCCTGAGGATGAGACCTTCAATAATTAACAAAAAGAGGGGTTTAAATCAGTTCAGTGCAAAGCAAAACTTCAAACAGACTGCTATTTCTAAACAATTTCTGATGTTGCTTGGGTGAATGGTAACTTCGAAACAAGCGTTGCTCTCTATTGGAAAAAATGCTGGACCATTTTAGATTACTGCAGAGACTGTCCAAATGACCAGTGAGACAGCTGAGGGATTATAACAGCAACATTGATTGCTGAACAGTTTCATTTAATAAAATCGTTGAAGGCGTCTGTGACCTGTGTACCCAGCACACAATCATGAAATTCCCAAAGGGTGATTTGTAACCAAGCAAAGGATGGTTTCTCCATGATAAATGTGAAAGGACTTGGAGGAGTGTGGATTGTTAATCACATTTTGATGAAATGTCATTAACACTTGTGAAGAAGGTGCATTTAAATTTATAGATTCCCATCATAGCATTCATCACCTCAGAAGCACAAGGTGACAAGCGAGGCAAGTGTCATCAGCATTCACATCTTTCAAAAAGGAAGATAAATCTCAACTTACATTTTTAGCCAGTTCCCCTTATCATTGAATTTATCATTTTAAAATATTTTTCTCTACATTTCTCTTCAGTTTATTTTGATAATCGAGTCCACGCTGCTGAAGATCCAGCTGCGCTGGGTGGGTCACGTCTCCAGAATGGAGGACCATCGCCTTCCCAAGATCGTGTTCTATGGCGAGCTCTCCACTGGCCACCAAAGAAGAGGTACAAGGACTGCCTAAAGAAATCTCTTGGTGCCTGCCACATTGACCACCGCCAGTGGGCTGATCTCGCCTCAAACCGTGCACCTTGGCGCCTCATAGTTCGGCGGGCAGCAACCTCCTTTGAAGAAGACCGCAGAGCCCACCTCACTGACAAAAGGCAAAGGAGGAAAAACCCAACACCCAACCTCAACCAACCAATTTTCCCCTGCAACCGTGTCTGCCTGTCCCGCATCGGACTGGTCAGCCACAAACGAGCCTGCAGCTGACGTGGACATTTACCCCCTCCATAAATCTTCGTCCGTGAAGCCAAGCCAAAGAAGAAGATTTTGATATATTTATAAAACGAGGTTCATTAATGTATTTTATTGAAGGCAATTTCATATTTTGATCATCCATTTTCAACTAAATATCAATTACCTTGCAGATATTTATTTTACCCCTTATCTAAAAACAACGATCCCTCTAACCAAGTGGTTTTAAACAAGAAAAATTTTGAAAACCTCTGTTTTAGTTGTACCTAATTGACTTGTTATGTGCACGGTTTCATAACTCCAAAGGAAATGGACCAATGACAATTTTTCTCAAGCAAAATATTTCCATAACAACTGGGTCTGGAGCAGTGATTCTCAACCTTCCATTCCCACTCACATTCCGCCTTAAGCAATCCCTTACTAATCACAGAGCACCGATGGTACAGGGATGACTTAAAGTGGTATCTGAGTGGAAAGAAAAAGTTTGAAAACCACTGCTCTGACCTCCTCTGTTCCTTTGCAGAATAATTTCACATTGTGTACAATTCCTTTGACGGGGACTAACATTTGGGCAGAGCATATGTCATATACATAAGTGCAAAGTGCAGATACGCTGAAATTCCTCTTTCCTGCAGCTGCACCAGTACGGTAGATACATCATCCGCAATTGTATGAATTACCACAATATGCCAAGAAAGAGAAATAAATATAAAAGGATGAATGCAGTTAGCATAGAGGTTAGCGGAATGCTAGTAGAATGCTCATAACTTGGTTTGGAATCTGGCACTGTCTATAAGAAGTTTTCACATTTACCTCATAGCTAAGTGGGTTCCCTCCAGGTGCTGCAACGGATTTGTAGGTTAGTTGATGTATTTGGGTGGCATGTAGCTGTATTTAGCCATGTCTAAGTTTAAAAAAATACCGTTTCAGTTAGTGAAAGAAAAAGACTGACCTTTCAATTGCGCAGATATATCTTCTAGTGATCCCGGAGTCGTTTATGGTGAGGATTAGATGGTACAGGAAGGTTCAAGACCCTGATACCTGTTGGGCTAAAGCTGTTCTTGAACTACGTTGGCCTTCCAGCACATGGGATGTCAGTGAGGAATGCTGCTGTCTGGCACATTCCAGGCTATGGGATTTCACACTGAGGGTTGGTTCAACCAAAGAATCACAGTCTAAGATCCTTCTGCTGTTGGGAATCAAGGACTGAGACTGATGGAGAAGTTCCTCAAACAACAGAAGGGAGAGTAACTCTGGAGGGGAGGGGCACATTAGTAGTGATGGTGCTATATAAACATACAGGGTTTGTAGGCTAGGTGGTGTATTTGGATGGCAAGGGTAACAGCCTGTTACCATATGTTCACATTTTTAAAACATAAATTAAATAGTTGATGCTCTAAGGTACAATTAAAAAAAATATACAAATGAATTTGACACTTCAAATGTGAAAAGTATATGTCCATTTTTTGCTGTGAGTAAAGTTTATTTTTAAATAAAGACAAGATCATCAAGGACATCTACATGAGGCAGTGTCTTAAAAGAGCAGCCTCTATCCACAAAGTCCCCCACCACCCAGGCCACACCCTCTTCACTCTGCTACCATCAGGATAAAGGTACAAGAGCTTAAAGACGAGCGCTCAGCAGCACAAGGACAGCATCTTCCCTGCTGCCATCAGATTCCTGAATGATCGATGACCCAAAGACGCTGCCTTACTTTTCATGCTCCATTATTTTATTGTTATAGTAATGTCATAAGGCGGTGGTCAATGTGGCAGGCACCAAGAGATTTCTTTAGGCAGTCCTTGTACCTTTTCTTTGGTGCACCTCTGTCACGGTGGCCAGTGGCCACCGCCAGTGGGCTGATATCGCCTCAAACCGTGCATCTTGGCGCCTCACAGTTCGGCGGGCAGCAACCTCCTTTGAAGAAGACCGCAGAGCCCACCTCACTGACAAAAGGCAAAGGAGGAAAAACCCAACACCCAACCCCAACCAACCAATTTTCCCCTGCAACCGCTGCAACCGTGTCTGCCTGTCCCGCATCGGACTTGTCAGCCACAAACGAGCCTGCAGCTGACGTGGACATTTACCTCCTCCATAAATCTTCGTCCGCAAAGCCAAGCCAAAGAAGAAGAAAGAAGAATGTCATAAGATGGTTATAATATGTATGCTTGAACTAATGATCCTGCCACAAAACACCAAATGTCATGACTTGTCCGTGACAATAAATTCTGCTTCTGATGTATGAACCTGTGTGGCTGCAGCAAGTAAGAATTTCAGTGTGTCTGTTGTAGTTCTGTATATGATAATAAACTCTCTTCATCATCATTTACCCAAGGAAAAGGAAACAACATAGAGAGGTCACTGCAATTCTGCCGAGTAAAAAATTCTTCACAGGGAAAGTTATAGAAGCAGATTGGTATGGTCTGCAGTCTGGCATATGCCAAACCTGTCAGATCTTTTTAAAAAAATTATCATTCTTCTGCTCCCATTCAGTAGTGTCTCAAGTTTTTTTTTCCTGGAGTTGTGTGTGAGGTGGCCCCTTACTGGACCTTCCCTGCAATGCTTTCCAAACCTATTGAAATGCATGGAATGCTCCTTTATTAAAGGGTTTGTGACAGTCTTTGTTTGTTGACACAGGATTCTCTGCTGAGCTTCTTACTGACCTTTAAATAAATACTGTTGCCTCTGAGAATTTATTTTTTTCAAGTGTCCTGTTTTGTTGGGAATTGACCTTTCTGCTTTCTCTATGGTTTGCTCTATCCTGCACTTCCTGTCTTTATTTTTAATTCATTTAGTCATGTTAATTCAATGCTACATTTCCTACAGGGTTGATGGTGATGTAATTTAAAGTGTCAAAATAATTGTAGGGATTTTGATACTTGGAATTTATAAACACATTTAATATTACCTATGTTCCAGGCTGTCATGACATTTTGCAACTTAATTGAAATGTAATGCATTGATAGTTCATTCTGCACTGAGAACATGACTTTTGCCTCAACTCGGTATCATGGATCACTGATAACTTGGTGCTGACTAATTTATATCCAAAAACTATCAGCCTTCATCTTAAATTTTATTGCAATTAGCCCTCAAAAAATAGATTTCAAATGTTCAGGATTTATCTTGTGAAAAGGCATGGAAAATTGCTGAATGGAAGCATATAAGTAGACGGTCCGAGTTAAATAGCAGATTTTTTCACCAGCAAGTGGAAAAAAAAAGCAAGTAGGAAAATCCGAATCAAACCATGATGGGATAAGATATGATAAATTGTTCCCAAAGAGGGAGTTTCAGGGTGAAGCTTGAAGTACAAAATGCTTTTTCTCTCCAAATTTGTTCTTCACTCTTTTGCCTCTTACATTTGTGCTTTCCTTTGTTCACCAATGAAGCAACTTGACATGGTTTTCTCTGAAAATGGAACAAGGTGGTATTTTGACATATTGCATTCCCCAAGTGACTTGGCATCTGAATTTGTTCCAGAGCTGGTATTTAAGTGGTTGTCTTTTTCAGCCTTCCTCATAAGAGAACACTTGAACTTCATTCAAAAGTCAAAGGTTGTCATTTGGTTGAGATTACAATGGAACCGAAAGCACTCTCAACATAGTGCATCTTCCGATAAGCAATGCATTGCTAGGCCTGAAACTGACCATTCATGTGTGTTACGTGGCAAAAAATCTACTGCTTCTGTCCCATCCGATTAGAGATATATATATATGTATATATATGTAAGTCAACATTGTCATGCCTGTTTATATATAAGCTAAAGGCTAAGTAAATTGTTTTCCGATTTGCTTTACAACTGAAATGTGAAATAGAGGGAACGGTAAATTTTTTATTAGTGATCTTTCAAAACAAAATATAATTTGTAATTAATGGGTGGTGTGTTTAGCGTGGAGGTGAGCGCAACACCTCCAGTGAGTTGGGTTCAAATCCCGCGCTGTCTGAAAGTAATTTATACGTTCACTCCATGTCTGTGTGGTTTTCCTCCTGGTGCTGCGGTTTCCTCCCACTCTTCAACGTATACGGGGTTGTAGGTTATTTGGGTGTGATTGGGCGGCACGGGCTTGAGGGCCGGAAGGGACTGTTATCATGCCTGCATACCTAACTTTTAAAAATTTTATTTATAATGAAAGAATTTTAAAATAAATCTTTCTCATCTTAATGCTGCAAAGCTAAACATTGTAATGTTATTGAGCAATGCTTTTGTGTTCTATCCTTTGCTTAGCATCAAGACATTACATTGGACAGTGAAGATTTTTCTTCCTGATCACTTTGGGGTGTGTTTTATGCTCACAAAAATCTTCTTAAAATGTTCCTATCACTGTTTTTTTTTCAGATACAACCTATTTTTGTGATTTCCTGTCATATTTTAAGTCTTCTTCAAGCAGACAGAACCACGAAGTGCCACATGACATTGAAAATTCATTTACTGCATTCTACCCTGCTGCTCTTGATGCAGTCAGTGACGAACATGCTGAAAGATTCCACCAGGACATTGCAACAATGGAAAAGCAGTATCAGGGCAACTGGAAACTATCAACGTTAGCTGTCTCTTATTGGACACTGACATGAGAGGGATCAGATGCTGAGTACAAATGAAAATCAACAGCAAAGCGTTTTTAGGTCAGTTGAACTAATGCAGTGTGTCAGCATCATTACGCAATTAAACATGCAAAATTCAATAAAGGTTCATTTAATATTGTTCTAACTTCCTATGTGAGAGAGCAAATCTGAAATTATTTTTGTATTCAGCTTGAAGTTCTCTATCATAATCCCCAAATTTCTTTCAAGAAGCAAACCTTTTGAAAAAAAATTGTTGTCTAATGTGACTTAACATAGTCCATGTTCTCAAAATGGTAAAATGCCACCTCAGTCAGCATAGTCTGTGTGGATGGGGAAGGAGAGTGGGGGAGGTGGGGGAGGTGCATCGTTATCAGGGAAAAGGCAACAGTGAGGGATGGAAGGAAATATTGCTCCAGCGAGGCTACAACATGGCAGCGCAAGTTGACATTTAATCTATTGAGGAAAAAGTGGAAAAGTGAGAAACCCAGGCATATTTCAAAGTATAGGGAAGGACAGAGGTCAAAAGGAATACAGGTACTCCTCAACTTATGTCCATGTTCTGTTCTGGCTGACCGGTCGTATCTTGAAATGGACGTATGTTGGAATTGCACAGTATCCCTGCTATCATTCATCAAATACAACACGGCGGCCACCAAAGCCAGCTCTCATGAAAGGTTGGCCACCATTTCCAAACTCTCGCGAGAGGAGTTATTTTAGAAACATGGAAACATAGAAGATAGGAGCAGGAGTAGGTCATTCGGCCCTTCAAGCCTGCTCCGCCATTCGATGAGATCATGGCTGATCTTAAAGTTCAGTACCCCGTCCCCGCCTTCTCTCCGTAACCCCTAATTCCCTTATACTGAAGAAATATATCTAATTCCTTCTTAAATATATTCAATGAACCTGCCTCTACTGCTCTCTGTGGCAATGAATTCCACAGATTCAGCACCCTCTGGGTAAAGAAATTCCTCCTCATCTCGGTTCTAAATGGTTTGCCTATTATCCTCGAACCGTGGCCCCAGGTTCTGGACTCCCCCACCATTGGAAACATCCCTTTCGCATCCATTCTGTCCAGTCCTGCCAGAATTTTATATGTCTCTATGAGATCCCCTCTCAATCTTCTAAACTCCAGCGAGTACAATCCCAAATTGCGCAATCTTTCCTCATAAGTTATTCCTGCCATTCCAGGTATCAGCCTGGTGAATCGCCTTTGCACTCCCTCCATTGCAAGAACATCCTTCCTTAGATAAGGCGACCAAAACTGCACACAATACTCCAGGTGTGGTCTCACCAGGGCTCTGTACAGCTGCAGTAAGGTATCCTTATTCCTATACTCAAACCCTCTTGATATGAAGGCCAACATACCATTTGCCTTTTTAACCACCTGCTGTACCTGCATGCTCACCTTCAGTGAATGGTGCACAAGAACCCCTCTGCACTTCCCCATCTCCCAATCTATTGCCATCCAAATAGTAATCTGCCCTCCGGTTTGTATTACCAAAGTGGATAACCTCACATTTATCCACATTGTAGTGCATTTGCCATGTATCTGCCCAGTCCCCCAATTTATCCAAATCACACTGGAGCTTCCTGACCCCCTCTTCAGTGCACACAGCCCCTCCTAGCTTAGTGTCGTCTGCAAATTTGGAGATATTACATCCAAACCCCTCATCTTTCCATAGATAGGCCTGACTTTTGCCAGTAAATGTGTAGTTTTTATGTTTTTTCTTTATTTGTTTTAAAAATTGGGCCGTATGTACGGATGGCCATAAGTTGCATAGGTGGTAAGTTGTTAATACTTGTTTTAGTTTGGAGATCAAGAAAATCCAGATGTCACAAGCAAACTAAGAGAGGGCAAGAAACATAGAAAATGACAGAACAGTGCAGGCCCTTTGACCCACAATATTGTGCCAACCTAATAACCTACTCTAACAACTGCTTAGAATTTACCTACTGCATCACCCCTCCATTTTTCCCAGTTCAACATCTCTTAAATTATCCTCTTGTATATGCTGCCACCATCATTCAATCTCTGTGTGAAAAACTTACCTCTTACATCCCCCTGCACTTTTTCCAAGCACCTAAAAACTATGTCCCTGGATAGAAACCTCAGCCTATCCACATGATCAATGCCTCTCATCATCTTATGCACATCTATCAGGTCACCACTCATCCTCTATCGCTCCAGGAGAAAAAAGCATCTTCACTCAACCTATCCTAGGGTGGCGCAGTTGGTGTAGCGGTTAGTGCAATGCCTTTACAATGCCAGCAATTGGGACCTATGCTGTCTTTAAGGAGTTTGTACGTTCTCCCCATGTCTGCGTGTGTTTTCCTCGGGGGCTCTGGTTTTCATCCACTGTTCAAAACATACTGGGGTTATGGGTTAATTGGGTGAAAATTGGGTGGCACGGACTCGTGGGCCAAAATGGCTTGTTATCGTGCTGTATGTCTACATTTAAATTTTAAATATAGAAATTTTAATGTCTATATTTATATTTATTTTTAAATTTAAATTTTTAATTGATCCTCATAATGCTTGCACCCCAAACCAGGCAATATCCTTATAAATCTCCCCTACAGCATCCATGTCCTTGCTGATCAGAAGTGAAAACAATATTCCAAGTGGGGTCTAAGGTCTTATATTAGCTCACAGATCTTGAACTGGATCCCATGGTTAATGAAGGCCAGCATACCGTTCGCCTTCTTATCATCTCTGGAAAGAGAGGAAAACAGGTAATAAACTGACTGCAGAGCATAACACAAACTTTCCTCCTCTCCACAGACACCATCTACATCTCCCACTGCCTAGGACACACCTCTTTCCCCTCCTCCCATCAGGGAGAATGGTCAAGATCGTAGCAATGAGCCTGCTGAATATAGTGCACCCATGCCATTGCTTGATGTTAACTGATGTTCCTTTTTCATTCTCATCCAATACACTGTAAATTATGATATTTACATTGGCTGTGTAGAGATAACCTGTTACGGGTGAATTACCTTACATCAGGAAGGGATGATTATCTCAAACTGTTGGCTTCAGTATTCCCATGATAAAAACATGTCCATACTGAAGTTGTGTGTTGTTCCTCTAGTGTGCCTTGGATGTCATTGAAAGAGTGTAGAGGTCAGACAAAGAGATCAGGGAGGGAATGGGATGGAGAATTAATTCAAAACTCATGGCCTTTTGGAATGGACAAAGGTGTTCTTGCCAAGCCGTTTTTCAAGCAGACCATGAGCAACAAATGCAGTCGGAAGTGCAAGTGAATCTCTGCTTCTCCTGGAAGGACTATTTGGATCCCAGGTTAGGACAAAGTGAAAGGTAAAAGGACTGATGAGAAATACTGGAGAAATACACGAATTATTAGCAATCCACAAGCTGCTGGAGGGACTCAGCGAGTCAGGCAGCATCATGGTAGATATGGTCAGTCAATGTTTCGGGTCTGGACTCGTTATCAAGTTTAATTGGGCAAGTGGTGCATCCCTTATGAAACGGCGCCGTGAGGATTGGGTGTTGGTGATGAAGGTTGTGGCAGAGGGAACGTGGAGAGGAGAAGGTAGACTTAGGAGCAAAGCCAAAATGTGCAGTACTGTGAATCTAAAGGAAAAGGAGCAAAGGCTGGAGATAATCAATTAGTTCTGGGGGAGAGAAAGTAGAAAAGTGCTGACGCTGCACTTTTTGGGGCTGCTTTCAACTTTTATCATTCCAACTGAAAGATCTGAAATGTTTGCCCAGTTTCCATCTCTAGTGCAGCTGCCTGGGATTTCCAACTTGCACAGTTCTCAGCTCTCATTTCAGGGTGCAGTTGTCTGCACAAGCTGACTCCTTGAGAATGGCCAGTGCTTTGCATTTTAGATGCACATCAGGAGCAAAGTGAAAACATACACAGCAGAAGGGAACTTGCATATGCTTAAGCTTCTCCATCAAGGCAGTAGATGGGAAAGAAATCCTGCTCTTGATATATGCTTCATTAATATTTTTGTTTTCTTCATCTTCAGTTTTTCTGTTGTCCTGCTCCATTGCAAATTCTGCCTGCTTTGAAGAAGTTTTCTTCCTTCCTCCAAAGGGAGTTCAGCAAAGCCTACCGATTCCGTCTGAGGTAAAGAGTCCAGACCCGAAAGGTGGACTGACTGATCCTACACATGGACTCTATCTGACCTGCTGAGCTCCTTCAGCAATCCTTCATCTGCTCAAAATTCCAGCCTCTGCAGTCTTAGTGCTTCTCTCATGAGTGAAGTTTATGCAGTTGGCTCAGCAACTTTTGTGAAAGGTCTGAAGTTTGAGAGTTGGAAATCCAAATTTGAGCATCCATTGTTAATTATAGTTGGTTTCACTGAGTCCTATTGATTCTGTTGATGAGGTGGCTGGAGCAGATCATCTTGCAGTGGTGCATTGGGAGCCTGATGATGGAGAGGAGCAACATGGCAGTACCGCCCTGCTTCTTAAAGCATCAGAAGCTGCATTCAGAATCACTGCTCTGTCCAAGGTCCAGATTTGAAAGTCAAAAGAACTGCAGATGCTGGAAATAAGAAAAAAACAAAACAAAGCTGGAAACAATCAGCAGGTGAGGCAGGATTAGTGAGAACAGTTGCAGGCCCATCTTCGATTTAAACATGGTTTTGTCCCCAGACGTTCATGAAAGTGATGTGTGAGTACGATGTACAGATGCACTGAAATTCCTATTAGCTGCTGCCAGACAGGTAAGCTACAAGGAAGAATTTTGGTGCATCTGTCCATTGCCCTTATATACATTAAAACCCCTGCTATCCAGAATTCAAGCCACCGGCAGCCTCAAGCAACCACAAAATATCGCGGAAAATACATAGGTAAAAAGTACGGAAGTTTAAAATTGGCGCATCTTGCTGTTAGGTCACCAGCCCTGTAACACACAATCTAAAGCAACTGGAAAATGCACTTATCCAGCATCTACCAATTCTCACAGGGGCTGGATTCCAGGAATTTTACTGTACATGACAATAAATTAACTTCCGGGGTGTTCCTAGCATTTTTCCGCTTTTGTTTCAACAACCCAAATATTCCCACCTCACAGTGAAAGAAGACCAATGTGAGGAAGAAGTCAGCATCTAATAAAAAAGGAAAGCTAATGTTCACTTTCGATAATCTTGGATTATAGTGATTCTGCTAGGATTGTCATAGTGTTTGATAAATACTCTCCTGAAATGCTGATCCTATCAGATGGGTCAGTAGTAACAATAGATTCTCTCACAGAATTATCCAATATAAATAAAATCGTCATGAAGTGGTCCCTTAATGTTTTGTGTAACAGAACGGACAAAGCCCCTTTCACCACACACCCATGAATACATTGAAATTTTCTCTTCCCCCGGAAGTCATTTATTTTGTCTGTGGACAGCTGCTGGGTTCGTATGTCTCTGACATTTGCAGGCTACTTGGCATGACTGATGAGGCAACGAGTCTTGCTTGTTCTAACCAGGGCTTTGCTTTGTTTGTGCTCCAAGATGTTTAAATATGCTGGAACAAGAAGCCCATTTGAATCAGTCCGAAGAGAAATTGAAGTCGCTCCATCAAATTATTAGAGAATTTCCCCAGTAACTTGATGGCTTTGGGTTGTACTCAGCAGCTTGAATTTAGCTCTGGAACTGAATCAGTCACAAAGACTGACTGAAGTCACAGCAACAAACCTCTTCAACGCAAAAAAAGATGAGGGGAATTTCAGAAATAAAAACACATTTTGGGAGATAGTTGTAAAAAGTTTTTGCAAAATGCAATGAACATTAACGAAAAAGCCTTTACTTACAGGGGTCTAATTTTGTTTGTGATCTGCAAATAGGAGTGTTAGAATGAAGGAACACGCATATGTAATATTTATTCTTTTGCACTGATTTCAATAAAAACGGCATAATTTTTTCAATTCATCTTAATATGTATGCACATGATAAATATAGGAATAAATAGTGTATAATTAATGCAACTCATTAACATCGTAATAAAATTCAGACATTAACCTGACAGATTCTGAGATCTCCCTTTGGTGACAAGTTGTAAAATGTGACTGTGAGACTTGAAGGATGAGTTGATTTTGTAGATTTGCTACACATAAAATTGCCCAATGGGCTTTTCCATCACATTGCCCAGTTGTATTGTAAGAAAGCAATGCAAACAGTGCAAGGAATAACTATTCCTTGATTGTATCAGTATGTGTACATTGTGTTGGATGGGGATGGTTACATTCACCTTTTAGACAAGAAATTATTCCTCAGTGAAAGACATTGAAACATATTTGAAAGAATGAAAACAGCAGTGGAAATGGCAGAACGTGATTAATCGGTGATTAATGCAGAGATATGGACAGATAATATCCATTTTCCTCATAAAGAAATTAATTTTTCACTATGTATAAATATTGTTAAGTGGAGGATGACATTTTTTTTCAGTAGCTCCAAGTTAATTCACAAGCAACTTTGCTCTTTTACACAAAATAAATGATGTTGCCTTTACAATGCAGTGAACACTTGAGATTCAGCTAAACTGAGGAAAACAAAGTGAGCTGTTCATAAATAACATCCCAGTTCCAAGATAACTATTAAACACACTGAGGCATGGCCTGATGTTGTTTTAAATTCAAATTTCTGATAGATTGAAATTGAGAGAGATGGTATTTTAAACATATCGTGCTCCAACATCTGCAGATTATAATTTGCATGTGGAAATTGGTTGGTTGAATTGAATGGGGATGAATACTGTCAATCTTCCTTTTTTCATCCAGCTCCTTTTAATGAAATGCTAGAGGTCATCCCTTTGTCCTTAAATTAGTTACTTTTGTTTTTTTTTCTCTGTTACTTTCTCCTGTTTATGATGTGTGCAATACTGTGAAAAAGGTTGCCATTAATTCAGCTTTTGTGGAACATGGATACCTGATACTGTTTTTACTAAACAATTTTAAGTATATTAGCATTTAGAACCTCTCAGTCCAGCCCCTTGCTCAATAATCAAGATTATTGAGTGTGTGTGTGTGTGTGTGTGTGTGTGTGTGTGTGTGTGTGTGTGTGTGTGTGTGTGTGTGTGTGTGTGTGTGCGAGAGAGAGAGAAACAAGGAGTGTGTATGTGTATGAGAGTATGAGAGAGACTTTGTTGCGAGAGAGTGTGTGAGAGAGATTGTGTGTGAGAAAGTGTGCATGTGTGAGAGAGACGGAATTGTGTGTTTGAGAATGTGAGAGAGACTTCATGAGAGTGATGAGAGAGAGTGTGTGAGAGACTGTGTGTGAGACAGTGTGCATGTGCCTGTATGAGACAGAGAGAGAATGTGTGTGTGTGTGTGTGTGTGTGTGTGTGTGTGTGTGTGTGTGTGTGTGTGTGTGTGTGTGCGCGTGTGTGTGTGTGTGTGTGTGTGTGAGAGAGAAAGAGAGACAGAATGTGTATGTATATGTGCATGTTTGAGAGTGTGAGAAAGACTGAAAGAATGCACGAGAGAGAGGATGTGTGTGACAATATGCAAGTGAGCATATGCGTGTGCGAAAGGGAAAATATGAGTACACATGCACGTGTGTGTGTGTGTGTGTGTGTGTGTGTGTGTGTGTGTGTGCGCGCGCGCGCACATGCGTGCACATGGGAGACAGCGAGTGCCTATTAAGGGGTAGGCTCTTCAACAAGAATGCATTATCTAATGTATTCAGCTTTATGTTGCTCATTTTTCAGATGAAGATGAGCTTAATTGAGGTTGAGCTTTTAAGTTTGTAGAGCTCTTCAGCATCTCAGACAAAAGCAACATGAGTCTTCTCATTTGTCTTGAGTATGTTTTTAGATGTAAAAAAATATTTACATTACTCTCTAAATCAAAAGGTGCACTGCAACTATTTCAAATTAAATGTTCCTGACTGCTGCTACAGAGGCACAGATATAGTTTGACTCAAAGCAAGGATCATCTTCATTATTGACTAAATTGCTTTATTCAAGTGCTTTCATTTAAACATCTTGTGTTTTTTTTTGAAGCAATAATCACATTAACTGTTTTTTTCAAGCAGATAATAAAGAAAGCAATTCACATAAGACGGTGGAAACAAATCAAAATTGGGATGTGTCTTGTGTTTTATTTATCTGTGAAAATTTCGTTGGCATTTTGAACTGGGCTGGAGCAAAATATAAGTTCTTTCTTCATCCATTACAGAATGAGATTTGTTTCAATATAATACAATACATCATCACTGACAATTTTCTTTGAACAATTAGCATGAGGCTTTTTAAACTGTGATGAAGTAATTATATAGTGTGCTGTTATTTCTTTATTGTTTGCAAATACAGAAGTCAAGTGCAGGAGTGTTGTATTTGGATATACAATACAGAGTGAGAACCTGAATTTCATCTTTAAAAGAATAGATGTTTGAATGACATGGCCAGGTTCATTTTTTTTTCCCAGTCTGCTGTCTAATGTATCTTCATTAGTTTCTGTTTATTGATGTCAAATGGTGGAAAAATGAAAATATCATTGGATAAATCTTGATATCTTGTCTTACCTTATTAGCTCTCACATCAAAATTAATGAAAAATGTGTGACTAATCACTGAATATAGAATAGTATGGGTTGCTAAGGCTTCTTTAGTGCGCACACCAAGCTGAAATATTAGTGGACTTGTTCTAGCAGATAAGATGAAGACAAAAAAAAAAATAATGTTTAAGGTAATAAGTAATATCTTCAAAATTAATTAGCTTACCCAATTAAAAAAATGAATTACCAATCAGTTTGATTTGAACAAATATAATTTAGAATAATTGCTTGATTGTGTTTCTCTGAGCAATGCGATTTGACATACACAGGGGTTAGGAATTAAGATGTCAAGAAAAGAATTAATTTGGCCACAGGGTTATATAATGTTTGGTCTGCTCTCTCTTTCAAACAGAAAAGGCAATATGCCTGAAATGTCCTTTCTTAAATATTACAAAGAAAAGACAGCAAAGATTTGCTAAGGCATTCTGCTTTCTATCTCCACGCATTGGGTACATGTCTGCAAACGTACCTGTCAGCCAGCTATCACTGATACAGCAGAGCCGAAACTGTTGGGAAGGTTCACGCAGAAGGTAAATTTGCTTTGATCTGCATTACATCTAATTGAGTCACTGGCGATGTCTCTATCCCAACATCAAGAAATTTGAAATTGTTAGATTATTTCACTGGGGATTAAACCTAATTTACGCGTGTTCTGCATTAACCTATTAGACAGGCTCATCTGCAATGCTAATGTAGCCCAGACAGCTGTCAGTGCTAAAGAAAAACATGATCATGCAATCCTTGAATGAATGATTCGAGCTCTGATTAGTGCTTGTGAAGTTAGCTGAACCCTAGTGATAAGGCATGGAAATTCCCAAGTTGCCAATAGCTCAAAAAATTATCAAACTGTAGGCAAAAAACCTGTACCACACAGCTCGTGGGCTTAATCCAAGTGCAGTTTAGAGTGACAATATTTAAAGTGATGAGATTGGGCCAACTAGGACAGCTACAGATCTGCGGGGGACTGAACAAAACATTACACCATTACAGTCTCATTTCTAATGAACTTTGGCTCAGACATTTTAATGTGTTTCAATAGATATTTCCACATTACTAAAAATTAAAGGGAACTCTCCTTTTAGTTTTATGAAAACCAAGCAGTTTGCTAGCAACAACCCAGTACAAAAACCAGATGAGCATTCAATGAATGTTATATAATTTTGGCACTAGTTCTAACCATATTATTTTAGTGCTCCATTTTATAAACAGTGCCCCTTCTTGTCACTTAATTCCACATTAGTCCTCTCCGTGGCGGTAAGATGAGATTTATAAGCATTAAGCGGCAGTGAAATTCCCCGCTACTATCCTATTTGACTGAAATGTTCGACTTGTCTTTGCTCTCCTGATCTGTCAGCCTTTGTGTACATTGTAACCATCACTGCTGTAATCCCGGTCTTTTTCACTTGGTGCTTTCTTGTGCCTGTAGTCAGCTGTACAAAGTAACAATAGCACATCCCCATGAGAGGTGAAAATTTAGGGATGGTTTAGGGCTCCCATTTATAGAGCTAGTAACCAACGTAATCCTATTACCAGTTTCAAACAATGGCTATTTCCATCCTTTTGTGATGTCCCAGTCAAATCAATGTTATCAGGTTTGAGTGTGCATGTTTGTTTGAATGCTTGTATATATTTTTAACCATGAAAATACCAAAACCAACAAACCAGCATCAATCTGAAAGATTGTTCCAACTACTCAATATTTGACCAAGAGCAGGACTTGTTGATTGAGTAAACTTCACAGTGACAATTTATCTCCAAACTCATCAGACACTGCTATTGTATGCATAAGACTGAGGAAGAACACACCATTCTGTAACTTTCAAGAGAGCTAACAGCCAAGCAATTTAGAAAGGGAGCATTTGTCATTAGAAAATAGTAACCCAGGCAGGAATTTTTTTTTGCTGCTTTAAAGATCAATGGACAATAGCAGTTTCCACCAACGCAACCACCCACCTCCCCCACCCCCATTCAGCTCCCCTTCCCTAGAACAGGAAATGAAGGCAGCGCTTTCTTGTACAACTAAACATAAAGGTAATAACATTCCCTGTGCCAAAGAATTTCTTGACCATATGTCCGTACAGCTGTGGAGATAAAATACTTTTGCAGAGCCAATTACATCCACGAAGTATTAATGGCTGACATCAGCATAGTTCTGTTTGCAATCCATAACCTTTTGTTTAATAAATTCAAATGTACCTACAGGCTTAAAACTAATTGATTTTTTTTTTGTTTTCATTTACAGGGTAAATTACAGGTTTTAATAAGTTGTTTCTCATGTGAATGTAAAAAATATAATTTACTGGGTAATAATTTGATTACAGATGAAATTAATCCCTGCATTGAATTGCATCAGTGTATGTCAAGAATTCCGTTTCCTATAATTCTGTGAACTGTTGCAAGGTTATTGACCAGATGGGACTTAGTAAAAGTGGTTGGCGGGATCATAATTGTAATAATAATAGGGACTATTATAAATTGAAATTATGTATGATTTTTAAAAACAGTCCATCGATGAAATTGAGCCTTGTTTTATGTGATGTGTCAGTGTTTGCCAGCTAAAGTTAACACTTTGTATGCTAAATTTCCAAGCATGTTTTTCTCTCCAAAATGTTTGCGAAATTAAATAAATCTATTTAAAAAATAAATATAAATTAAGAAGTCATAAATGTGAAGAATCCAAAGAATGCAACTTCACCTTTGGACTTCGTCCCCCCGCACTTTGCCCATGATTGATAGGAGCCTGGCATAAGGGCATTGTATCTCCAAAAACTATTCTCAGATGTCCCTCCTATGTAGGCTTAATAATTCCTAAAACTGCAGATATTAAAAATTATTATTTAAAGTAGGGCAGAAATGATAAGGAAGAAAATATATTTTGTGACAGTTGCCGTGTTTCATTTATATTGCAAAACCTGACACTTCAGTGAAAATAATAGACGTTCACAATCAAAGTGCTGTATTCAAAGCAAAAAAAATATATATTTTTGTTTGTGCCTGACTTTTCTTGGAAAGGGAGTATCACACTTTACACTATATGGGTAGATGTCATCAATGAAAGAGGTAACTAGCAAGAAATGTGTGAGGGAAGTTAAATTAACATCAGTACCTCATTAACCCTACATGTCTTCTTAATGTTATAATTTATTTCAGCGATGTTATACTCACAAGCTCAGTAACTCTCATTATATAATCAGCCTCATGGTTTACATAAAATTGTCATTAAGGCATATACAAAGAAAGGGGCAAAGGGGATAAGGATACAGAGCTAATAATTTTCTTCAGCCATTTAATATCAGACAATATAATTTCAGAAGGTGGCGGTCTTCAGTCTTTGTTTTCAAATCCCTCTCCCTTTCTTGGTAACCTCCTCCGACCCTATATCTGAGCAACACCAGTGCAATTCTCCCGACTGTCGCAGTGGGGGATTTGAACCAGGGTCATCGGATCTGTAATAGCGTCCTGCTAACCACCAAGAAAAGTCTTACAGATTTGATTTGCAGTCAAACCTATCATAACTCTGTCATTCCATTAATGAAATGCTTTAGTGTGGCATTGTCCACAAAGGGTCAATCCTCAAACCTTGACTGGTCATTTATTTCCATGAGCTGCCTGACTCACTGAATCTCTCCAGCTTCTCATTGTTCATTCAAGATTCAAGCATCTGAAGTTCTTGTATTTCTTCAACAATAAATTTGTCCTGATTTTAACTTTTCCAGAGAAAACTTCAGTCGATGTTCAAAAGCTTATCTTTCTGACTCAAAAAATGTCATGTGTCTCACTGCTTTGTGGAGTGTTTGTGGAGTCTAAGCTTTGACGTGAGTTAATGTTGCACATGTTTAGCCTCCTTCAGGGCTTCTCTGCTTTGCTGCTATGTTTATTTTCCCCAAGCCACCCGGCCATCTTCTTCCTCGGGCTTGTGTAAAGCTTCCTTCTACTTGGTTTTCTGTGTTCTGAGGTAAATCTTCCCTGGACTGGACTGCAGCGATATAATGGGAAGGCATGGTTGGGTAGTTTGTGGTTTCTACTGCTTTCATAATTGATACAAGGTTTCTGTGCCTTTTGCAAGCTCACATTCAGTGCAGTCCTGGAAAGTGCCTTCCCTTATGTCGCGCAATACACAAAAATGGTGGAGAAGCTCAGCAGATCCCACAGCATCTATAGACGGTAAAAGGTAACTATCATTTCAGGACTGAGCCCTTTGTCAAATTATGAACAAAAAATAAGGCCTGAGTAAAAAGGTGGGGAAAGGAGAAGGAGGAAGGAAGAAAGGGCAGGGTGAGAAGTTCAAGCTAACAAGATGGGAGATCATAGGTGGGAGGGTAGAAGAGTAAAAATATAGCTGAGACGTGATAGGTGAGGGAAAGAAAGGGGTGGGGAGCTGAAGGAATGGAAATCAAGGGATAGGGAAAGAGAGAGAGAAGTGGGGGAGGGGGTTTAATGGAAACTGGAGAAGTTAATACTTCATGCCATCTGGTTAGAGAGTGTCCAGACGGAATATTAGGTATTGTTCCTCCAACTGTTTCTCCCCTTACTCCTTCTCCCCTCTCCTCTCCTTTCCTCTCTGCTCCACTCCCCTCTCTTCCCCTCCCCTCTGCTCCTCTCCCCTCCCTTTCTCTCCCCTCCACTCCACTCCCCTCCCTGCTCCATTTTATTCAGGCACCTGTCCGCGTTTTCCTCACCCCTCCTATAATTCCCTTTATTTCCTCTAGATGCTACGTGACCTGCTGAGCTTCTCCAGCACATTTGTGCATGGCGTTACAATCACAGACTTTCCTGTTTAACTCCTTCCCCTCTGGAGTGGTCTTTCTTTTAGGTTTATTATCTTTTTCCATACATGGATAATTTAATGTATAATATTTTGGTTGTTTTTTTTTCAAAAGTATCAATTGGCTGCAGCAAGTAAGAATTCTGGTGTATATTTCTTTCTTTCTTTGGCTTGGCTTCGCGGACGAAGATTTATGGAGGGGGTAAAAAGTCCACGTCAGCTGCAGGCTCGTTTGTGGCTGACAAGTCCGATGCGGGACAGGCAGACACGATTGCAGCGGTTGCAAGGGAAAATTGGTTGGTTGGGGTTGGGTGTTGGGTTTTTCCTCCTTTGCCTTTTGTTCGTGAGGTGGGCTCTGCGGTCTTCTTCAAAGGAGGTTGCTGCCCGCCAAACTGTGAGGCGCCAAGATGCACGGTTTGAGGCGTTATCAGCCCACTGGCGGTGGTCAATGTGGCAGGCACCAAGAGATTTCTTTAGGCAGTCCTTGTACCTTTCCTTTGGTGCACCTCTGTCACGGTGGCCAGTGGAGAGCTCGCCATATAACAGGATCTTGGGATCCTTATCCTTATACTTATACTTATACTTATACTTAAATGTATCACCATAAACATTATCATTGATTTTGGAGAAATTGATGAACCTCATCGACCTACTCTTGAAAACACCATTTACATTCGCCTCCAAGTTACAAGCCATTCCCATCTTGCAAATACATCACTGATCTTCAATCATTGCTGTGTTTAAATCCCGGTCTCCTTCCCCCACAACACCAAGCACCAGAAGAACTGCATTGGTCTAAGAAGGTGGATCTTCAAGGACATTTAGGGATGATCATTAAACACTGACCTTGCTGATGAAATCAGACCTTGATTTGAATCTGTGCAGTTCAGCTAGCGAAGTGGTTAGCACAATTCTTTTACAGCACCAGCAACACAAGTTTGAAGCTGTCGCTGTTTGTGAGGAGTTTGCACGTTCTCCTCCTGTCTGTGTGGGTCTGTTTCTGTAAATTGGAAAACTATGAAAAATTGGATGCAAGTGGTGTGCTGAACAAATTCTATTTCCAACCAATTTAATTAAATCATATTTCTTGGTCATCGTTTCATTGTTGTTTTGCATCTTACTGAGTGGATATTGGTTATCTTTTGAATTGGCAGAATTTCATTCATTTCTCTTGCCAAATATTCTGATAAGAGAGTGTATAAGGAAAATCTCTAAAGGAAGACTGAAAAAGGTAAACACTTGTGTTGCTATAGTACCCCTCATTCCTGAGCCAATGAGATGCTTTAGAAATGCAGTTGCTAGTGACGTGCATTGATCAAGGTGAGAATAACAAGCTTTAATAATATTTGGTTGAAGGATAAATTGGATTGGATAGTTCAGATAACTGAAGAAGAGATATTTCTCTTCAAAATATAGTCACGGGATCTCTTACGTACCTTTGAGAGGGTAGGTTAATGTCTCATAAAAAAGCCAGTGCAGTTGAACTTAAATAATGCATCGGAGGCCCAATGTATAATTTTGTGCTTGTCTCCTGGGTGGGATTTGAACCTCAAAGTTTAAAGTTCAGATATATTGTCATTGCAAAAAACTCTGAGATTCATTTTCCTGCAGGCAAAGCAAAATTCCAACTTAACGCTAGTGCAAAACGAAAAATGTACACAAGAAAAGGTAAGTATGCAAAAGAGAGAAATTTAAACAAGAATGAACTGCAAGTAAACTGTGAAAGATAGAAAATAAACATTCTAAAATAAATAATTTGCAAAGTAAGTCTTTAAATGAGTTTCTGATTGAGTTTACTATTTCGGAGTCTGATAGTGGAGGGGTAGCAACTAATTCTGAACCTGGTGATATGAGTTTTGTGACACCGGTGCCTTTTTCACGGCGACGACAGCAAGTACACAGAATGATCTGGATGGCGTGGACGTTTGATGATTGCTGCTGCTCTCCAGTGGTAGCATCCCATGTAGATTATTTTCAGTGGTAGGGAGTGTTTTGCCTGTGATCTCCTGGGCTAAGTTCACAACATTTTGCAGGTCTTTCCACTCAGAGGTACAGTGACCCCATGCCATGCCATGATGCAGCCAGGCAGCACACTTTCCATAACACATCTGTTGAAAACCTTGGGGTGGCACAGTTGGCATAGCGGTTAGCACAATGCCTTTACAGTGCCAATAATCGGGACCGGGGTTTGAATCCTGCTCTGTCTGTAAGGAGTTTGTATTTTTTTCCACTTGTCTATGTGGGTTTTCCCTGGGGGCTCTGGCTTCCTCCCACCATTCAAAACATATCTGGGGTGTAGGCTAATTGGGTGTAAATTGCGCATCACGGACTAATGGACTGAAATTTATAAGTTTGCCGGGGTGTCTGGTGTTCATACCAAACCTCCACTAACTCCTGAGGAAGAAGAGGTGCTGATGTGCTTTCTTTATGATGACCTTCATGTTTTGGGTCCAGGAAATGTCTCCAAGATAGTGACTCCCTGGAATTTAAATTTGCTCACCCTCTCCACCTCTGATCTCCCAATGATTACTGGATCGTGTAGCTCTGGCCTTCCCTCCAAAAGTCTACATTTAGCTCTTTTGTTTTGGTGAGATTGAGTGCGAGGTTGTTGTTGTTGTTGTTGATTTCAATAGTGAGGAAATCCAGGATCTATTTATGCATTGGAGAATAGAGGCCCAGGTCTTGGAATTTGCTGATCCGTTTTGAGGGGGGCGATGGTGTTGACTGCTGGACTGTAGTTGATAAAGAGCATCCTGATATATGCACCTTTGCTGTCCAGGTGTTCCAGGGTTTTGTGTAGAGACGGTGAGATGGCATCTGCTGTGGACCTGTTGCTGCAGTAGGCAGATTAGAATGGATCCACGTCACTGCTCAAATATGAACTGACATGCTTCAGCTCCAGCCTGTCAAAACACTTCATCCCTGTGGATGTGATTGCCACTGGTCAACAATCATTTAGGCAGGTTACCACACTCTTCTTGGGCACCGGTACAATCAAAGCCTGTGTGGTAGAACACGATATTGCAGGCATGACCTCACTGCACTGTGCAGGTTGGCCCGCCGTCCATCCCTGTAGCTCCTCCACATGAAATCCCTAATAAAGGCTGAGAGTCTCCTCCTTCCATACCTGCCTTGGATATGAGCCAGCAGCATGTAGAGGCATGCAGATGTTTTATGGTTAATAAAGCCTTTGACTACTTGTTTCGTGGTCATTGATTGTGCTACAGCCTGCGAAACAGTTGGATACCATGTCCCATTGATGAAGATGTCCATGAATACCTTGGCCCAGTTGGTTGGCTAGGTAACTCAATTCAGACCATCTGCTTTTCTCTCCTGAAAGGAGCCTGCGCATCATCTTTGAATACTGACCATAGAGGATCATCAGTGGATATGTGGATGCGCAGCAGGCCTTCCTCGGTGTGGTGGTCAAATTAGGCATACATGGCATTGAGTTTATCTGAGAGTGAAGAAGGTTTTCTGGCTCCTGTTGCACGGCATTTTGTTTTGTAGCAGGTTATGTCATTTAGGCCCTGCCGTAGCTGGGATATCCTTTGTTGCTTCCATTTTCATCTGGAATCTCTACTTTGCTCATCGAACCTGCTCCTTGTATCGTGTTTTTGGATCTCTAGGCCTGTGGTCTGGCTCTCAGCAGGTTTGGGAAACCTGCAGTCTTCTGACTTAGTGGCAAGAGAGGCATTAACTGACCCAAAGCTGGTGCAGTTTGACTGATTGAGGGGCTAAAATATATGTAAAAATGCCCTCCACAGTTTTAAATTTGTAATCAAATAATTCACATGCGACTGAAGTGCACATTCCAGATTTTATTCAGGATTATTTGTATACATATTTTTATATATATTTTGGCGTTGACTATGTAAAAATTACAGCACCTTTTTACACATAATTCTCCTATTTCAGGGCATCATGACGTTTGGGACATTTGGTTTCACAGGTTTTTTTGAGTACTTAGATATGTTTAATTGCCTGACTAGTAGATGGATAAGAGAGCTCTGGCTTGCTTCTCAGCTTTTGGTCTCTTTTGGAGTCTGCAGGTGCCATTTTTCAAAATGAGGATCATAGCTGTGCAAATGAATATCAGAGAAGCCATTATGAGGCTGAAAAGCAAGAAGAGACATTGCCCAAACCTTAGGATTACCAAAATCAACTGTTTGGAACATCATCACCTTATTAAGAAGAAATAGAGTACTGGTGAGCTTAGTAATCGCAAAGGGACTTGTAGGCCGAGGAAGATGATGACAGAAGAATTCTCACCATCATGAAGAAAAATCCCCAAGCACCTGTCTGACAGACCAGAAACATTCTTCAGGAGCCAGGTGTGGATGTGTCAATTTCTTCTGTCTGCCGAAGACTTCATGAGCAGAAATACAGAGGCTACACTGCAAGATAAAAACCACTTGTTAGCCACAGAAACAGGATGGCCAGATAGACCAAGATTAATCTATATCAGAGTGATGGCAGGAACAAAGTGTTTAGGCATAAAGGAACTGGCCAATATCTAAAGCATACCACCTCATCTATAATGGCCTGGGCATGTATGGCTGCCACAGGTACTGGCACCCTTATCTTCATTGATGATGTAACTGCTGGTGGCAGTAGCAAAATGAATTATGAGGTGTATGAAAGCATCTTATCTGTTCAAGTTCAAACAAATGCTTCCAAACTCATTGGACAGCGCTTCATCCTACAGCAAGACAATGAACCCAAACATACTGCTAAAGCAACAAAGGAGTTTTTTAAAAGCTGAAAACTGGAAAGTTCTTGAATGGCCAAGTTAGTCACCTGATCTAGATCTAATTAAGCATGCCTTCCATATGAAAAAAAACTTAAAGAGACAAGCTACCAAAACAAACAGGCTGAAGATGGCTGGAGTAGAGAAAATACTCAGCACCCAGTGATGTCTACTAATCACAGACTTCAGACATTGCATGCAAGGGATACGCAACAAAGTCCTAAACATGACTACTTTAATAGACATTCCATTGTTATGTCCCAAATATTATGGTGCCCTGAAATGAGGGGACTATGTATAAAAAGTGCAATGATTTCTACATTGTCAAACCACTTGAATAAAATCTGGAATATGCACTTTAATCACATGTGAATTATTTGATTACAAATTTAAAACAGTTGAGCACAGGGCCAAATAAAGAAAAAAAGTGCCTTTGTCCCAAACATTATGGAGGGCACTGTAAGTTTACTTTCACTGACCAAATGCTAACTGATCTAGAAGCCTGAAAACCAAAGCAACTACTCCTTTGGTCTGTTCTCCAATCCTTCTGAGCTGATATTAAATTTGGCTTAGTTTTATATGTTACTTCATGTTGTAAAGATTAGCAATGTACAAAAACATAAGAAACTTAAATCCTTAAATAAGTACTGAGATTTTGAGTTTACTTGAACATACGTATAGGATCTAAATGTCATTACCTAGAAATTGCACCAGAGAGGCCATTTATTTGTCCTGAAGCATTCAGCCCATCACAATGTTAAACAGAAAGATATTTTACTGTCTCAACAAAGTTAAGAAGCCATTAGACAACTTTGGTGTCATATAAATCATTGATATTTACATCCACAATGATGAATACACTGGCAAAATAGAAATATATTATTTTCAAAAAATTATGCCTTGGCCAATGGTTTTATTGTAATTTGGCAACTTTCACTCACCAAATGATGCTATGCTTATGAACAGCTGCTGGCGAGAGTTGTGAGTATGTTGGGTTTCCATGTCCCCCATTGGTATTTCAATGGAAGTATCAACCCATTCATTTCAAAGTAATGACAGCTCTTACAATGGTCAGCATTCTGACTGATTGCATCACTGTCTGGTATGGAGGTGGCAATGCACAGGAGAGAAAAAGACTGCAGAGAGTTGCGAACTCAGCCAGCACCATCATGGGCATCGGTTGTCACTCCATTAAGGACATCTACAAGAGGCCACGTTTTAAGAACGCAGCCTTGATCCTCAAGGACCCTTACCACCCAGGCTATGCCTTCTCCACACTGCTACCATTAGAAAGGAGGTAAAGGAGCCTGAAGACAAACATATAGTAATGTCAATGACTCACATACACTATATCACTTTCTCTTCGTTTTGCACTAATTTATTTACTTTTAAAATGTAATTCATACAATATTTGCACCTTGTGATACTGCCGCAAAACAACAAATTTCGTGACATACTCATGACAATAAATTCTAATTCTGATTCTTTAAGTGATGAACAGGTCACTGGTCACACTCCTGCAGAAGGCATGTCACCTCCAATAAATAAGGGAGCAGAAGATGAAAATCTGACATAGCTCGGCACAGAGGTGTGTGGAGCTGGTCACAATAAAGGCAAAGGTTTTATATCACAATCCACAAAGGCTGGCCTCTGGAATGTTTGGATGAACAAAATTTAGTACCTTGTGAACTTAATTGTGTTGGAAAACAGTAAGTTCCATTGGGAATGAGAGAATGCAGCACATAAAAAGGAAGTATCCAAATGTAATAGGAATGTAAGATAATGCTTTTCTATTGGTGTTTCCATTGTGGACAGAAACGAGTGAGTTAATCATGGGGAACAAAGGTATGGCAGACTGTCTGAATGACTACTTTAGTTCTGTCTTCACCAAGGAGGACATAACTAATCTTCAGGAAATTGTTGAGGATAGGGGACCTAATGTGAGGGAGGGTATAAAGGAAATAATTGTAGGTCAAGAGGTTGTATTAGTTAAATTGCAGGGATTAAAGGCCAGGGCCAGATGGTCTGCATCCAAGAGTGCTGAAGGAAGTAGCCCAGGAAATAGTGGATGCATTAGTGATCATTTTTCAAACCTTCTTAGATATTGGATTAGTTCCTGAGCATTGGAGGGTGGCCAACATAACCCCACTTTTTAAGAAGGGAGGGAGAGAGAAACTGGGAAACTACAGACCAGTTAGCCTGACATCGGTCATAGGGAAGGTGCTAGAATCAGTTATTAAAGATGCAATTGCAGTACATATGGAGAGAAGTGGTATCATTGGACGGAGTCAGCATGGTTTTGTGAAGGGAAAATCATATCTGACTAATCTAATAGAGTTTTTTGAGGATGTAACCAGTAGAGTGGATAGGGGAAATTAGTGCATGTGGTATATCTGGACTTTAGTAAGGCATTTGATAAGGTTCGCACAGAAGACTAGTGTACAAACTTAAAAAGCATGGTATGGGAGGTATGGTATTAAAGTGGATAGAGAATTGGTTGATGGACAGTAAGCAAAGAATAGCTATAAATGGGTTCTTTTTCGAATGGCAGCCAGTGCCTAGTAGGCTACCGCAGGGCTCCGTGCTGGGGCCATAGTTGTTTACAATATATATCAATGACTTAGATGTGGGAATAGATAGCAATATCTCAAAATCTGCAGACGACCCGGTTGGGTAGCAGGGTTGGTTGAGGATGCTTGGAGGGTGCAGAGTGAGTTGGACAAGTTAAGCGAGTGGGCCAAGACATGGTAGATGCAATATAATGTGGATAAATGTGAGGTTATCCATTTTTGAGGTAAGAACAGGAAAGAGGACTATTATATAAATGGTATATGTTTAGGAAAAGGGGAGATGCTGAGAGACTTGGGTGTTGCTGTGCATTAGTCATTGAAAGTGGACAAGCAGGTGCAGCAGGCAGTGAGGAAGGCAAATCGTATTTTGGCATTCATAGCAAGAGGATTTGAGTACAGGAATAGGGAGATCCTGCAACAGCTGTACAGGGCCTTGGTGAGACCACATCTGGAGTACTGCGTGCAGTTTTGGTCTCCTTACCAAGAAAGGACATCCTCGCCATGGAGGGGGTGCAGAGAAGATTCACTAGAATGATACCAGGGATGGAAGGACTTACATATGAAGAAAGGTTGGATAGACTAGGCTTGTGTTCTCTGGAATTTAGAAGATTGAGGGGGATCTTATAGAAACATAAAATTCTTAAGGGATTAGACAGATGAGAAGCAGGGAGGTTGTTTCCAATGCTGGGAAAAACCAGAACCAGGGGTCACAGTTTAAGGATAAGGGGAAAGAATTTTAGGACTGAGATGAGGAAAAATTTCTTCTCTCAGAGGGTGATAGATCTGTAGAATTCCTTGCCACAGAAAGTAGTTGAGGCCGATTCCTTGTCAATATTTAAGAGTAGGTTAGATTTGGCCCTTGTAGCTAAGGGGATCAAGAGGTAGGGGAAAAGGCAGGAACCGGGCACTGATAAACCATGATCATATTGAATGGCGGTGTAGGCTTGAAGGGCCAAATGGCCTACTCCTACACCTTTTTTTAAATGTTTCTGTGAATCCTGGAACCAATGCCTTTTAAGATATGCATGCAAATGCCTTACCAATTGGAATACAGAGTAAACTTTTAATATTTGCCATTGATACCAAACTTAGAGATGTGACGCACAATGTTGCTGATACTGATCAACAGCAGCGTAACAGATTGATTGGCAGGTAGGCAGGTGAATGTGAGGTGAAATTCACACAAACGCAGACTTGGGGACCTTAACAGACCATCTAACCTCCGTCCGAAATGCCCATCTTGAGCTCCCAGTTACTGCCATTTCAACTCCCCTCGCCACTGTCACACCAACCTGTCTGTCCTGGACCCTCCCCATTGCTAGAGTGAGGCCTAAAATAAACATTGAGGAACACCACCTCAAATTCCACCAAGGTTGTCTACAGCCCAATAGTATGATCATAGAATTCTTTAATTTCACATGATGAATCTACTCTCTCCTCTTTTGTACCTCTCCTGTTCTTCCTTTTATGTCCACTTCCCCCCCCACACAGCCCCCACTCCTCCATTACCTCTCCTCTTTGGCTTCATTCCCATCTCTTCCCACCCCCTCCTCATCTTTTAGTTCCATCCAGTCTCACTTTATACTATCCATGATCAGATTCCAGTAATGGCAGCCTTTGTCTCTAATCATCCATTACACCTCGTCTTTTCTACCATGTCAGTCCAGCCTGTTCCACCCAGTCCTCTTTGCTCAGGCTTCTCTACTACTCTTTTATCCGTATTGATAAAGAGTTTCAGCTCGAAACATCAACCAGTCTTTTTCTCCCTCTTGTCCAGCAGATTGTGTTTCAAATAATTTTGCCCACAGTCTATCCAGCTGATCTCTCTCTGTAGCTTGACACTCCATACTGTTTTATTTGCCATACTGATATATATGGGTTGACTTGCTGGATAGCACACAAAACAAACCTTTTTACAGTACCTCGGTACATGCAACAGTAAACTTGAACTTAAGCTGTAAGGCATTTCCATTTTGCTTGCTCAAGGGAAAATTAAGATCAATAATTGGTATACTAATGTAAACCATTCCAAAGTTCAATACTCTTGTAATCAGTCGAATCAAATTTCACAAAACAGAGCACATTGAGTATACAGATCTTGTGCACAAATTCATTGCCTGTAACTGGAGACAATCTCCGGCCAAAAGTGTTTCCTGAGGTTAGTGTTCAGAAACAACACTCCAGATGGTGTCTGAATTAGGCTCTGGGTAAATCTTTCCGTATGTGAGGCTGAAGATGAGAACTTCATTACATTAGCATGAGGATGAATCCACCTTGCCACTCTGCATGTGACACGATGACAGCACTTGCTGCACGATTGCTTGGCTGTCACCAAAAGGGTTCTCATTCATTTTTCTCCCTCAGAGTGCAAACTAATAAGCCCAGAAATTACAATTGCCTCCCTGCTGAATCTCTGATAGGCAGAAATAATATCAGTGCCCCGCTAATCTTCTTGCCTCCTTGCACAGCACCAGACTATCGTGTCACCTGTCAAGCTCTGCTTTGATGAAGTGAACTCAATCTCTCAGCCAGTAATGACAATAGACCAGATTCGGTTTTTTTTTTGGATTGTTGTTAAAAAAATTTCTTTTTTTCTTTTTTGCAGTTTCCATCTTGGTATCCAAGTGTGCCACAGGTCTGGTAGGCAGCATTATTTTACTTCTAATTTTCTTCTTAAGTAAAAAGTTGGGTAGTATTCTCTCTTTTTTTCTGATATTGATAATTTTGCAAATTATCCAAATAGAGTGCAAGGGTATTTTTTTTGAGGTGCAATACCTGGGTTTTAAGTTGATTCTATTCCAGTTTATTCTGTTTACAAGTTAATAAAGCGAGTCAGTAAACTTCTCCAGAATGACAGTACCGAGTCGCTATGGAATTCTAAGCCTCTGAGAGATGGTCACAAATCAGAGAGCTTCAGCAACGAGTTGAAGCAATTTTCTGCCACTCTGGATGGACCAGCATCCCTAGATTCTGGCAGAATGATGTAGTGCCTTTTATTGTGATAATCTGGCTTACTTGGGACTTTGATAGTATTGAAAGAGCAGATTTTCTGTACTTTAATTTTTTAAATTTAGATTTATAGCACAATAGCAGACCCTTCCAGTCCATGAGCTCCTGCCCCCAAAATTTACCAGTTAACCTATAATCCCTGTACTATTCCATGTTACTTCCAATAGCCCCACACTTTTATATCACAATGTTTAAATGTTGGGCTGTAGTATAATAAATTTCCCAGTGAACCTGATGAGTAGAAATACTCCAGCAGCTCAGATCTCAGCTCCAGACACAGGTATGCACCTGACCCCTAGTGACCCAGACTCCTTGGCTCCAGCCACAACCATGGCCATAGTTTGGATCCTTGGCAGCCCTCTGGATCCCAGCTCCACATTCACAATGGATCCCCAGCTTGTATTCCAGAGCAGTGACTGTGCCAGGTGGTGAAATATCAGGAATTCCAAGGACTCTGATGCGAGTTTGTCCAGAGGTTTACCGCAGTGCTAATCCATTTCAGAACACTGAACAAAATATTCTTCTATCGATTTGGACAATATCAAGCCCAAGTGGTACACAAGGGTTGTTTCCCATTTTGTCCCACATTTAGTACATGTGACCAAGAACTGATGTCCATCCTAATTTGCCCTTTATGTGCAGTTGGATAAAATACAAGTCAAATATATGAACTGTAAATCAGGAACACTAATTCTGAAATAGAAAAAGCTGGAAACAGATCTAAAGTTTCTTGGTCCACAGATGCTACCTGGTCTGCTTCTAGCATTTTCTGTTTTTATTTCAGATTGCCAGCATCTGCATTATCTCTTGCAATCGCTACGAATGGTGCCATCAATGACAAAGAAAATGCTGACAGCAGATATATGGAGTAAAAACTGAAGGTACTGGAATACTCAGGAGGTCACTCAGTAAGCAGAGTTAATGAGAACATAGAAACTATGCAGATCTATTCAATAGGTTCAGATCAATATTGTAGGTTGACTAGAGAGGTTTTGAGAGATGGAATATCAATACAGGGAGCAGCAATCAACTCCAACGCATCCTTTGGAAATGTGAAGTATGAGAGCGTTTTTAAAGAAAAGTTTTAGCCAGCCATTGAATTTGTAAAGGAAGCAGGGGCAGGGTACTTATGAATTGTGAAAGAAGGAGCTCAGTGATCTTTCAAGCTGATGTAAATTACTTCTTGTTGGCATTATTTATGATTACCCACTTGCAAAATATGTCAGATTATGGAACCTGCACTTTTTTGCATTTGGTTATTTTTTTTCTTTGGCTTGGCTTCGCGGACGAAGATTTATGGAGGGGGTAAAAAGTCCACGTCAGCTGCAGGCTTGTTTGTGGCTGACAAGTCCGATGCGGGACAGGCAGACACGATTGCAGCGGTTGCAGGGGAAAATTGGTTGGTTGGGGTTGGGTGTTGGGTTTTTCCTCCTTTGCCTTTTGTCAGTGAGGTGGGCTCTGCGGTCTTCTTCAAAGGAGGTTGCTGCCCGCCAAACTGTGAGGCGCCAAGATGCACGGTTTGAGGCGTTATCAGCCCACTGGCGGTGGTCAATGTGGCAGGCACCAAGAGATTTCTTTAGGCAGTCCTTGTACCTTTTCTTTGGTGCACCTCTGTCACGGTGGCCAGTGGAGAGCTCGCCATATAACACGATCTTGGGAAGGCGATGGTCCTCCATTCTGGAGACGTGACCCATCCAGCGCAGCTGGATCTTCAGCAGCGTGGACTCGATGCTGTCAACCTCTGCCATCTCGAGTACTTCGACGTTAGGGATGTAAGCGCTCCAATGGATGTTGAGGATGGAGCGGAGACAACGCTGGTGGATACCCTTTGAAATGACAAAGGTACCAAGGAAAGTAGAAATGTTTTGGACTGAAGAAAATCTACCATCACCTTCTCCTTCAGCCATGCAATGCCAATGTTCCTAATCTGTATTCCATTTAATACCATGCCTGATTTGACATTCAGTGCTCTACATTCTAAATATGATGGATGGCAATAATCGGAATCAAAATCCAAATCAGGATTTATTGTCATGGAATTCAGTGTTTGTGGCAGCATCATATTGCAAACATACACATTAGAACCATCTAGGGACATTACTAAATAAAATAAAAATCAAATCAAAACAATAATTGTGCACAAAAAGTAAGGCAGTGCCTTTGATCATTCAGGAATCTGATGGAAGTGGGGAAGAAGTTGTCCTTGTGCCACTGAGTGCTCGTCTTTAGGCTCCTAGACCTTTTCCCCAATGATAACAGATTGAAGAGGGAATGTCCTGGGTGGTGGTGGGGTCTTTGAGGATAGATGCTGCTCTTTTAAGACACCACCTCATGTAGATGTCCTGGATGGAATGAAGTCTGGTGCCTGTGATGTCGCAGACTGAGTTATTCTTGTCCTGAGAGTTGCCACCTCCATACCAGGCAGTGATGCAACCAGCCAGAGTGCTCTCCCCGGTACACCTGTAGAAGTTTATGAGTGTTTTCAGTGACAATTCGAATCTCTTCAGTCACCTCACAAATAGAGCTGCAGGCGAGCCTCCTTTGTGATTGCATCAATGTGGAGTCTCCAGGACAGATCCTCGGAGATGTTGACACTCAGGAATTTGAAGTTCTTGACCCTCTCCTCGAGGAGGACTGGGTCATGTTCCCCTGACTTCCTCCTGAAGTTCACAATCAACTCCTTGGTTTTGCTGACGTTGAACGCAAGGTTGTTGCTGTTACACCATTCAATGAGCTGATCTATCTCCCTCCTGTACACTTCCTCACTGTGACAACGGTGGTGTCATTGGCAAACTTGTAGATGGCTTTGGAATTGTGCCTGGCCACACAATCATGGGTGTATAGAGAGTAGAGCAGTGGGCTGAGCACGCATCCTTGGGGTGCATCTGCATTGATGATCAGTGAGGAGAAGACGTCGTTTCCAATTTGTACTGACTATGGTCTTCCAATGAGAAAGACAAGGATATTTGTCACTCACTCTGGTCAGAAGGTTAATGGCAGATTCTGTGCAGGATTACATAGTTCATGGAATGATGTCTTCACTGGTGTTTATCGTCCATCCTTTATTCTCTCTTGAACTGGAGAAGCAGTGAAGAGTCAGTGACTGGAATTAGGGGAGGCAACCTTAAGATTTGGGGGGAATCGACTGAGGATTGTGATGAGGACAAATGGCATCTCCCAGAGAGCAGAGAATCTGTGAAATTCTCTGCCAAAAGAAGCAGTAGAGGCTGCCACATTAAATATGTTTAAGATACAGTTACTTAGGTTTTTGCATGGTGATGGGGAAATGGCATGTAGGTGGAGATGAGTCCATGGTCAGATCAGCCATGATATTATTGAATTGAAGAGGAGGCTCAATAAGCCAAATGGCCAATTTCCTGCTTCCATTTCTTATGTTCTGATAACATTGGTGCATCAGTGGTCGCGGCACTGGAATTAGTGAGTCAGATGGATACGACAATTGAGTGATTTCATGGTCCTGAAATTTTTTTTCCAATATTTTGTCAGCCTATTCCTTGCTTAAATTATTCTATTGAATTTTAGATGACTATCAGGAAGACAAAGCATTCTCTTACCACCTTAATAGTTTTCAAACCACGTGTCATGAAATGCATTACTTTGAACCAGAGCGATGCCAGTACTGAAAGGATCCAAGAATATTTTGTGCTAACCCTGGCACAGCTACCAGCAACACAGGGTAAATGAAGCTGAGGCCAAGTCTGTTCAGTCAGATCTCATTCCATGGAAGAGAGGATCCAATTGCAGTTACCTGACGACATCTACCTCTCGGTCAATGTAGCAATAATAAATTATCAGGTTAGTACAGCAAAGTATATGGGAGCTTTCTGTGTGCAGGTGAACTGGCATGATCCAGCACACCACTTGATCACCTATGACCGTGAGACTTTTCCCAGTGCTTCGCAAATGTTGCCTTCTGCAGCTTCTGCAGTGTGATGTGACCTAGTTTATTTTTTCATGCCAGCAGCTGTATGCTGAAAGTCCCCAGTATCAGAGAGGGTGACATAGTTAGAGTACAGTTAGTGCAATGCTGTTACAGCACCAATGACCTGGGTTTGAATCTGATGCTGTCTTCAAGGAGTTAGTATATTCTCCCTGTGTCTGCCTGGGTTTCCTTCAGGTGCTCCAGTTTCCTCAAACATTCCAAAAAGTACGGGGCTTGTTAATTGGTGTATTTGGACAGGCACATGACCTGAAAGGCCTGTAACCATCCTATATCTCTAAATTAAATAAATTAACCATGCTGCAAACACAAAAAGAAAGAAAAAAAGGAAAGAAAAAATAAAAAGAGAAAGACTCTTTCATTTTCCATTTTCGATTGGAAGTATTGTAATTTATGGATCAGAGCAGCTCATCTGCACACATACTTTGCTGTATTAACCTGATAATTTATATTTATAACATTGTGTGAGAAGTAACTGTCGACAGATCACTGGAATCAGAGGACAGACTTGGCCTTGGCTTCCTTTTTGTTCCTGGGGTAATCACGAAATGTTCCTGGAGACTCTCAGTGTTGGCACTCGTTCGATTCAATGTAATGCCTTTCAGGATATCTGGTTTGAAAACTATTAAAGTGGTAAGAGAATACTGTGTCTTTCTGATAGTCATTTAAAATTCAATAAAATCATCAAAGAATAGATTTGTTTACAAGCATTTGGTAATATCACAACTTGCATTACAATCCATTGGAAGAAAATTATCTAGTCCTATTTCATGCAAACTAATTATATTACTACTCTTAGATGAACAGAATTTAACATAGTGTGGTTATAATTTCAATTCATGCTCTTGGGGTTCAGCAGTGGTCTTAATTCTTGGGCAAGAAAGTGTCCACTTGTGTTTCCCTTAGTTTCTGAGGTTAGAGGTGCACTAACACAGATCATCACTGTTCAGCAAGACAGATTTTTGTGAAATGCCAAATTCTTTTTTCCCAGCAACCATTCCATCTCTGGGGTTTAATTTGTCCATGGCTGTTTATGATCAATGTTCAAAGAAGGTTCCATCAGGAAGAAAGAAGCCGACAGATTGGGAAAGGTTTGGTGATCATCAACGCAGGCACCAATCAGGCAAGCCACTTTATCTACTGTGCCTTTCGATATCCTAATGATTTCCACACCCCCTACCATAATGTAATTCAAATATATTATTCCCTTTTCAAAGTTATTCATGAACCTTCATCAAACATTCCTTACAATGGTGCATTCCAGAACATATGAAATCCATCTCTTGGTCTGACTAACTTAGGGTTCCAAATAGATTTATTCAATTGTAGTTCAAAATCAGAATGAATTGTCATGAACAAGTCATGAAATTTGGTGTTTTGTGGCAGTATCTTAGTGCAAACATTTATATTATAACTATCTTACAATATTACTATAAATTAAAAAAAATAGAGCATGAAAAGAAAGGCAGTGTCTTTGGTTCATTGATTCAGGTTCAGGAATCTGATGGCAGCAGGAAAGTATTTGACCTTGTGTCACCAACTGCTCATCTTTGGGCTCCTGTACCTTGTTCCCAGTGGTAACAGAATGAAGAGGGCGCGGCCAGGGAGATGGGGCTCTTTGAGGATAGAGGCTGCTTTTTTAAGACATTGCCTCATGTAAATGTCCTCGATGGAGTAAAGTCTGGTGCCTGTGATATCGCAGGCCAAGTTAACAACCCTCTGGAGTTTATTCTTGTCCTGAGAATTGGCGCCTCCATACCAGACAGTGATGCAATCAGCCAGAACGCTCTCCACGGTAAACCTGTGGAAGTTTCCAAGAGTTTTTGGTGACATACTGAATCTCCTCGGATACTTCACAAAGTATAGCTGCAGCGCTGTCCATTATGTACCTGTTTGGCTGTATTATATACGAATTTCATCATAATGTGATGCAAGGGGAGATCAGACATGTATAACAGCCAAGATCGGGAGGGGCACCTTCACTGGCTTTTTTTTGGACAACACTGACCAGGAGTTGAATCCTTGTTAGAGTCCTGAAGAATCTGGTATTGCTGCCAAAACAAAGTGTCAAATTTTACAGATTTTAGAAGTCTGATCCATTTTGCCTCAACCATCTATTGAAGTGTTTTGTTTTGTTTTTAATTGGATTGAGTTGCAGTGTGAAGGATGGCTGGCAGTACATAGATTTGCAAATAAGCAATTATAGTCTGATGCTTGCAGAATGCCTAATCCCAGCATAATCCTGGTCCGAGCTCTAAATTTCATGGTGCACTAGTTACGGTTTATCAGGATTCAGCAGTATTGGTAATTTGATTTAGTGTGAGACATATTGCTTCCTCCTCGGACTCTAAGCTTTAATACCCTAGTGTTCCTAGGAAGCGTGAGAAAGGTTAGCCTAATTGTCTGCTAATTGCCCACAGGTTCGATTTCAGTAAATTGTAAATCTAACCTTTTCCCATACTTCTCGAGGGATGTCGAGCACTATTCTGTACAATCTGCAGAAATATTACAGTCCATGTGCTGTTTGAGGCTCATTCTTCAGTCGCAGAGGAATGTGTAGAGATTGATTGGACAAGGAATAACTGATTGGAAAATAATGCAGGAACAGTATACAAAAAAGACCATGGGAAAAAATATTTTTTACAGTCCCATGAGTGAGAGTCACAACCTTCTCTCCTCATTATTTTAAACATTAGTATTTAGTACCTCAGTGTTTATTTTTGTTCATCTCCTCCATTGTAATTTACTTGCATTTCTGAAACCTTTTTTTTCTTTAATTGTCCTCTTTAGTCAGGAAAATTAAAGAAGTTAAATACTCACAATAGGTGAAAAGTGTCCTTTTAACCTTCTGGCAGGTCTGTGGTGATATTTCCCATCAACTTTATTGTCTTCCTTCCACTTTTACTGAACAAAACACACAAAGCTAGCTTTTTCACCATCATGAATATGGTTCATTTTTTTTCCTGGTCCCTGCTCCAGAAAGCAGCCCCAAGAACAATAATGTTCTTGTTTGACAGACAAGCCTCTTCCACAGAGTGACACCAAACATGAACAACTTGCTGCGACAACAGGAGGGAAAAAAGGACTTCAGAAGGAACAATTGGCATTGCATACTGCTCGGGTTGTGGGGCATCAAATCCAGAGGCTACACGATATTCACACTTCTCTCTCCTGATATCAGAAGTGGCATTAATTAATGGAAAGTATCATTATAAAGCATTTCCTACTATAAATTATTGTACATTATTATTTATCTGTAGTACTAGAATTAATTTAATGAAAAGAATTTTGTAAAGGCTGGATTTTGGGAATATTGGAGAGGGGGTCCTCTTAGTTGGGGGGGGAGAGGGGAGGGTACAGTTTGGTAGGATTTGCCCAGGATCAATTTTCTTCATGCAGATTGGAATTTGGATCAGCTGGTGGTCAAGATGTTGGATTTAATGAGACTTTGTGAAGCAGTTGCTGTTCATCATTTTCAAATATGGCTAAACTACTGGTCGGATGTCGCTCCATTTAATATTTTTCCACAGGATTAACCAAACCACAGAGAAGGGGCTATGTAGATGCAGGTTGCTATTGTTAGCCTTGCAATGAACAAAAGCATTTTATCATGGGTAGTTACTAAAAGAGTAACCAGTGTGTCATGGAGATGATTCTCTGATCTACTTTGACAATATTAGTTCATAAATCTGTTCTAAGATGTCAGTTAATGTTGAGAAATGTACATTTGAATTCAATGAGAACTGAAAATTGTGAAGGGAACCATGGTTGTTGACCCTTACATAGCTAGCATTTTTTGTACTCCAGATATATACATATATTTTGCAGCCTTGGTGTATGATACACAGATTCTTTGTCCAATACAATATATTGAAGAACTCCTACCTGTTATTAATTTTATATTAATTTTCCTTAATGCTGACTTGCTGCCTGATAAAGGGAACATTGTCAGCACAAAATTCATTTCTAATAACAACATGTTATTTGAGAAAGCATTCAAGGCCACCTCTGGATTGATACTACAGGCTGAATGCAGTCTGCTCTCAAGCTTCTGAAGAAACTATTGTTTGACTGTGTAAGAGAGTACAGAGCAGAAATAAATTGACCTGGATGGTACAGAAGGAGCACCACATGTGTTGAACTAAATGGTTTAGAAGCTCCAATGAAAGGAATCCTTTTGCTACAGATTTATATATTTTTTTCAAATGTTCTGAAAAGATTTATTAAATGTAATACTTTACAACAATTCAAAGGCGTAATTTTTGTTGGGGAGAATTGATGCAGTTATAATGTTAATAAAATAAAATGTTATGGCCGAATATTTTCATTTACTCTGGAATAAAATTTTGGGTCGCAGACTTCGATGTATATTTACCAAAGGCAATTTTTGATGTCTGCAAATTTTATTTTGCTAGAGAATGTGGGTAGTTTTATTCAACAGCCACCTTAGTTAATAGCAGCAGCACCGATTTAAATATGTTACTTTATCTTTTTCTGATTGTTTGCAATATGCTGGCACATCCCTCATTAATCGTGTTTAAAAGTGGATTCGTTACTTCAAGTGTTTTTTTTTTCTCTCTCTGCAGTTTTATCCTTTGCAAAATTTAAAGTAAATTCCTATTTGTTTTTCTTGCCAGGAGGCAGTCAGAATTTGGTAATTATGTCCTTCAGGATTTGGGTGGGAGGTAATATCATTAAAACTGAACACAATGATCGATCCTCGCCTTTCCTCAGTGGGAATAATTGGTTACTATTTGAATTTCGTGACAGAAGTGAGAAAAATTGAAAAGCTAACACAATGTTGATTAATATTTGAAATGCCTTGCCAGGGGAGGTGGTAGAATCAGTTACATTTACTGCATTTAAGAGGCAGTGAGACAGACACTTAAATAATCAAGGAATACATGGATTCTGATTTCATGGGTCTAGTGTGGATGGGCAAAAAGGATGGCATGGAAGTATTCTATGATTCTATAACCCACAGCACCAGTTAGGTAGAATGCCTGTGCACATCTATCTGAATTCCACTTCACTGAACTATAGATGAAGAAAAATAAGACAGAAAATAATAATTTAGAAAATGAAAGAAATTTTAACGAGCTTTTCCTTCAGAGCTTTGCTTATGTTCTCTCAAATGACAGTGTGTCTGTGATGCAATGGGTCCTTCAGTACATTGGCTACCTTTCTGAGAGAGTGGTTGATATACATGAAGTCCATGGAGGACAGGGAAGTTTTCACGATGTTCTGCGCTGTGTTCACCACCTTCTGTAGCGCAGCAGCTCCTGTCTATTAGATGGATGCTCTGTTGCATTCAGCAAGCCTGCTTTCAATGGTGCACCTGTATAAGTTGTTGATGGACAACGAGGACATGCTGAACTTCCTCAGTCCTCTTAGAAAGTAGAGACGTAGAGCTGAAGGATGGGTATTTTTTACATCTCACTGCAACAGTCCATTGTGCCTGCAGGAGTCAAGGGAACAACCATCATCCTGGTGCCCAAGAGATCAATGGTGATTGGACTAATTGACTACCACCCGGTGACACAGATCTCAACCGTCATGAAGTGTTTTGAGCATCTGATAATGGACGCATAAAATCTTACCTTCCAGCAACATTGGAACCATTTTTTTCTTTTGTTTTAATAATAAGTTTGTACAATACAATTATGGGATGTGCTACAGAAAAAAAGACAAAGAAAAGTACTGCAAGAATAATCATTACATACAAATTCCCAAACCACAGCAATAATAATAAAAAATGGACATAATAAATTTTTTAAATTCCTAATCCCTGACCCTAAACAAGATTGAAAGTTAATGTTGATGAAACAAAGTTGCTCACTCTGAAGTGGGACAACACAGTGCCAACATTCTGTATTAACATTGTGAACCTAGAGATTATGATAATAGATCATAAACGGGCCCCATAACATTTAGAATCTAATGTTTGAATCATTAATTGCATATCTATTTTTTTTCCAAATTTAACCACGAAAATACATCCCTTAGCCATTGTGCATGAAAAGGTGAGGTATTATCTTTCCACAATCCAAATAGCACGTCTGCCCAGCAATGAAGTAAAAGATAAAATGCGATATTTAATTGGAGTTAGTAAAACATCATCTTCTCCAAGAGTTCCAAACAGAGCAACTAAAAGATTTGGTTCTCATTTTAAACTGATAATCACTGATAATGTTTGAAAAACTTCTCTCCAATATCTTTCCAAATTGGGACACGTCCAGAACTTATGGATTAAAGAAACAGCAACTAATTTGCATTTATCACATATCTGAGTAAAAACGAGATAATTTGAGTTTAGACATGTGGGCCCAATGTACCACTTTGAATTGCAACAGACTGTGGTGAGCACACAAAGGTGTAATGTTAATCAGTTTGAAAATAGAGTCCTAAATCTCACTGGACAGCGAAAAATTCAAATCCTGCTCCCAGGCATTCTTGATTTCAACTAAAGCTTGCCTGAGACCATAAATAACAGATATTAACCCTTTATTGAAAGGTTTGAATCCAAAAAATGTATCAAGAATATTCACCTGAGGAGCTCTAGGAAAATCAGGGATCTGAGATTGAATATAATAATGCCTGATATGTACATACCTGAAAAAATCAACGTTTGTTAACTTGAATTTTCCAAACAATTGTTCAAAAGATGCAAAACTGTTATCAATAAACAGATATTTAAAGCGTTTAATGCCAACCATTAAAAGCAGAATCCTGCAAAGATGGCTGAAAATGATGATTGGACATAATGGGACTGTTCTCTCCCTTTGGCTAATTCGAAGGGGTAATGTACTTGTTTGGTTTGTGGTTATCTAAGTTTGTTTCTCTTTCTATTAATTTTATTACATTTTAATTACTTTTTTGGATGAGTATCAAGTTGAATACATTAATTTTATCTTAATAATAGTGATTGGTATTTGTTACTTTAGTGAAATACTTATTAATTGCGCATGAAATGTTGCACATGCTTAAGTGCTTAGGTTATTAGATTACCGTGGGAAACAAGGCTAATGGTTATAATAATGTATACGCATATAGTCCAATCTATGCGTGGGAATCTTTAAAGTTTGCTATGTTTGTGTTTTGGCTGTTTGTTCTATTCAGCCAACAAATCTAAATGGGAAGTAGACGGAGATTTATACATAAATTGCCCTTTTAGTATTATTGGCACATTTTTTTTGTTATTTCAGACACTTAGTGCTTAGAAATACTTGAGACATTAAGGCATTAAGCACACATTTTATTTTATAGCCGACTGTGGTAAAGGGTGTATGAATATTCATGCACATGCATTAGAGACCTGAGTGTGAATCTTTAATGTAATTTCTTTGTCTTTCACTTTGGTTGTAGCTTTAAATACAAGTTTATATTGTTTGGAATCATTATTAATAACTTTTTTGTAAAAAGGAGCTATAATTAGAATTTACAGCAGAAGAATTTTTGGGGTTAAGTGTCTTTTTTGGGGCTCATTACTGCTCTAAACGGTAACTTTCCGATTCTAGTTGTTTGTTGTATTTCAACTCTATTTTTAAATTGGTTAACACATCGTTTCTTTGTGCCTGTCACCATTTCTACAATTTAACGTTGTGCAGAGAGCTTATTTGTTCAAATTAAATTAGTTTGTATTTATACTAATATAAGTTCTTATTGTGACAGATGGAGAAATTAAGACTGTTCACTAATTCATATATTCTGGTCTTGTTCGACCCTTGTCAAATATTGGGAAGAGGCCTTTCATACTTTATCAATAATTATTATTGTAAACCTAACACAAGATCCTTCAATAGCCTTGTTTGAGATGGTTGAACAGAAGATAGTAAAATTGTCTTCATCTCACCATCATATATTAGCCTTTGTCTCTCTTATTGCAAGACATGTTATTTTGATAAGATGGAAAGATGCTATCCCACCCACTCAAAATCAATGGTTACATCATTTGATGTCATATTTAACTTTGGAGAAAATGAGATGTTCAACAAGTGTTTTAAATTTAAAATTTTCAAATCTTTGGGGCTCCTTTTTGAATAATTTTCATAACCTTTAATGGTAATGATAAGTAGGTAATCTACCATTCTCGTGGATTTGGGTTTCTTTTTATTTTTGCTAGTCATGTACTCTCTCTTTATATTAGCTATATAACTTTGGAATGGTTTGGGATTTGGATTATAAAATTATTTTATTATTTGTTTTTTCTTCTCTTTTCTACTTTATCTTTGAATTAATAGTGTTGCATGATTTATTTTTTTCTGTTACAGTGAGTTTGCTTACTTTGTTACAGTTGTATCATTATTTTGCATTAATCTCTTTTCTGTATGTATTCTTATGTAAAAACCAAATAAAATATTGGGGAAAAAGGGTTTGCAAGGTTGTTGTGGCTTTTAGTTCTGTGTACGCTGTGTGGTTGCTCAGCTTTAAGGTAGCCCCCAGGGGTTTGGTGATAATTCGTGCCAGGTTTTCTTTATAAAATTAATTTAAAAACATGAGTAATCTTATCAAAGTTCACTCATGGAATGTGAAAAGTTTAAATGGTCCAATTAAGCAAAGAATAGTCATTGCACATGTTAAACAACTGAGATCTGAGATTATTTTCTTTCAAGAAACACATATTCATAGCTGTGATAATTCTTGTTTAATGTCAAGATGGAGAGGCCAACTTTTTAATTCCTCAATGCTAAAGCCAGGGGATTCTCTAATTTAATTAATCACAATGTTATATCAGATAAAAATTATCTATACATTATTGTTACAGGCAAACTATATAATAAAATATTTTTTACTAATGTATACATTTGTGACCCCGATGGTCCAAACGACATTTTGGACCTCACTATGTTTGCGCAGAACACCATTGCACTTCCAGTACTTCCAGTATTTGAATCTCACAGCCACAGGTCTGTTCAAGCAGGCTGAGACCCAGTTCCATCTACACCAGATTAATGCTGTTGCAACAAAGTACTACTATGTCATTGCATTGCTGGACCAAGACATTGAAGGGAGTATTGTCGATTTCTTACACCAGCCTCCAGCCAACCACAGGTATGAAGCCATCAAAGTCCTGCTCATACGTATTTTTGGTCTTTCCCAATACAACAGGGCAGCACTATTTCCTTCTGAAATAATGAACGAGATTCTGCTGCTCATGGATGGATTCAAGCCCTGCCTACTTTTTGAGCAAATTTTTCTCAAGAAAATGCCTGAAAAGATCCATTTTCTGTTTGCAGTTGAAGACTTTAATTACCCCCTGCACTTAGCAGCCCGTGCTAATGAGTTGTGGCACACTAAGCAGCGCAGACAGAGAGCAGTGGTGCTATTACCATCAGAGATGAGGAGCTGCAGTCTGCCACTGCCATTTCCCCTGCACACATCTGGGAAACACTGAGGCCGGCCATGAGTAGTGGCAGCGACAGCTCAAGAACAACTTTCTTTTCTTCTGGGATCAACGTTCAGACCATCAGTTTTTGGTTGACACTGGTGCAGAGGTTAGCATGTTTCCCTCCTCCAGCCCAGACACACGCTCAAGAAGAAGGGGCCCTCCTGTCATGGCCGCCAACAACAGCAGCATCCGGATGTACGGGTCACAGACAGTTCCACTCAATTTTGGCTCGTCATGGTTCAGCTGGTCCTTCACCATTGCTGATGTATCATAGCCACTCCTAGGATCTGATTTCTTGTGAGCACTCTCCCTTCGAGTAGATCTCAAAGGTTAATTTGAATTAATTTGAAGACTTTTGCGTCCCTTGCCTTGCCCTGTGGATTTGCCCGTACCTCTCAGGCAATGAATATGCCCGATTCCTAGCAGAATTCCCTAGCATTATTACTCCGCAGTTCTTGATGGCCCAACAGAAACATGAAGTAGAGCACCACATTCTGACTCAAGGATGACCCCGGCATTCTCGAGTGCACAGGCTACCTCCAAATAAATTGCGTCTGGCTAAAGATGAATTCAGACACATGGACGATATTGGGATTTTTTGCTGCTCCAATAGCCCTTGGGCACCACCGCTTCATATGGTACCTGTGCACCAGGAGAGTGGAGAGTGGAAACCCCATAGACAGGTTTTCTCTGTGATTCTTCACAGCGCTAATATTTTCTCCAAAATCAACCTGGTGCACAGGTACCATCAGATCCCAGGTCACTCAGAAGGCATTCTTAAGACTGCTTTGATTACCACATTTTGGGCTATTTGAATTACTCCGTAAGCCTTTCAGTTTAAAAAACGCGACTCAGACATTTCAAGGCCTAATGGACATGGTGACCCGGGGCCTGGATTTCGTATTCATTTATTTGGACAACATCCTTATCGACAGCCACTCACGGCAGCAGCACTGGGCCCATCTCTGTCAACTATGTCAATGGATAATAGGAAGGATAAATTGTGTGAAGATGAATATTTTTCCTAGAATATAGTACCTATTTCAATCATTACCAATTTTTGTACCAACAAAGTTTTTTCAAGATTTAAATAACAATGTAAGAAAATTTATTTGGTGAGACAAAATGCCTAGGATGGCATTGGAAAAAATAAAATGGAAGTATGATCGGGGGACTATGAATGCCTAATTTTAAAAATTATTACAAAGCAGCTCAACTTAGATATTTGTCTTCCTGCTATCAGATTAATGAAAAGACAGCGTGAGTAGAGATTGAAATGAGTAAAATAGGGGAAAATAATTCCGAACACCTTTTGTATAAATGGCATGAAGAACTGTTGAAAGGGAAAATGGATACTCCAGTTTTGAAACATATACTTAAAGTATGGAATGGAATTCATGCAAAAAGAGGAATGAAGAATTATCAATTAGCTAGAATGTTATTAAAGTTAAATCCTTTAATTCCCTTTACAGTTAATTCATTTTTTGATATTTGGTATTACTGTGGAATAAAAAGGATAAAGGATTATTTTTGGTTTTTTTTTTTACTTTTTGACCAATTAAAAGACAAGTATAAAATACGAAATGATACTATTTTTTCTTATTATTAACTTAAATCATACCCAAAGATAAGGTTAGGACTGAATTTTAGATTATCTAAACGAAGATATGTTTATCATAAAAAAATTTATTCCTAATATGTATATAAAATTGCAATAGATTATGTAGAAAAAAGACCTATTTAAATCTAAATTGAGATGGGAAAGAGATTTAAATATACAAATTCAAGAAGTGGAGTCAAAACTATGTTATGAAAGTGTAACCCACACAATCAATGTAAGATATCACATGGTACAATTTAATTTTTTACATTAATTATATTATATGCCATATAACTTACACGGACTTAATTCCAATTGCTCTGATCAATGTTTTAGATGTAATAAAGAGGTGGGAACTTTTTTGCATGCAATTTGGCAATGTAAAGAAGTAAAAAATTTTGGTTAAAGTTATGAAGTTGCAAGTTCCGAAGGATACAAAAATATTTTTGTTAGGGGATATTTATGATTTGAAGTTAGATATTTATCAGAGGAAGTTTTTAAGTGTAGCAATAGCAGTAATAAAGAAATGTATAGCCATAACGTGGAAACTAGATAATAATGTGGGGTTGAATAGACGGTAAGTAGAATTACAAAATTGTATTTTTCTTTGGCTTGGCTGCGCGGACGAAGATTTATGGAGGGGGTAAAAGTCCACGTCAGCTACAGGCTCGTTTGTGGCTGACAAGTCCGATGCGGGGCAGGCAGACACGGTTGCAGCGGCTGCAGGGGAAAAATGGTTGGTTGGGGTTGGGTGTTGGGTTTTTCCTCCTTTGCCTTTTGTCAGTGAGGTGGGCTCTGCGGTCTTCTTCAAAGGAGGTTGCTGCCCGCCAAACTGTGAGGCGCCAAGATGCACGGTTTGAGGCAATATCAGCCCACTGGCGGTGGTCAATGTGGCAGGCACCAAGAGATTTCTTTAGGCAGTCCTTGTACCTTTTCTTTGGTGCACCTCTGTCACGGTGGCCAGTGGAGAGCTCGCCATATAACACGATCTTGGGAAGGCGATGGTCCTCCATTCTGGAGACGTGACCCACCCAGCGCAGCTGGATCTTCAGCAGCGTGGACTCGATGCTGTCGACCTCTGCCATCTCGAGTACTTCGACGTTAGGGATGAAAGCGCTCCAATGGATGTTGAGGATGGAGCGGAGACAACGCTGGTGGAAGCGTTCTAGGAGCCGTAGGTGATGCCGGTAGAGGACCCATGATTCGGAGCCGAACAGGACTGTGGGTATGACAACAGCTCTGTATACGCTTATCTTTGTGAGGTTTTTCAGTTGGTTGTTTTTCCAGACTCTTTTGTGTAGTCTTCCAAAGGCGCTATTTGCCTTGGCGAGTCTGTTGTCTATCTCATTGTCGATCCTTGCATCTGATGAAATGGTGCAGCCGAGATAGGTAAACTGGTTGACCGTTTTGAGTTTTGTGTGCCCGATGGAGATGTGGGGGGGCTGGTAGTCATGGTGGGGAGCTGGCTGATGGAGGACCTCAGTTTTCTTCAGGCTGACTTCCAGGCCAAACACTTTGGCAGTTTCCGCAAAGCAGGACGTCAAGCGCTGAAGAGCTGGCTCTGAATGGGCAACTAAAGCGGCATCGTCTGCAAAGAGTAGTTCACGGACAAGTTTCTCTTGTGTCTTGGTGTGAGCTTGCAGGCGCCTCAGATTGAAGAGACTGCCATCCGTGCGCTACCGAATGTAAACAGCGTCTTCATTGTTGGGGTCTTTCATGGCTTGGTTCAGCATCATGCTGAAGAAGATTGAAAAGAGGGTTGGTGCGAGAACACAGCCTTGCTTCACGCCATTGTTAATGGAGAAGGGTTCAGAGAGCTCATTGCTGTATCTGACCCGACCTTGTTGGTTTTCGTGCAGTTGGATAATCATGTTGAGGAACTTTGGGGGACATCCGATGCGCTCTAGTATTTGCCAAAGCCCTTTCCTGCTCACGGTGTCGAAGTACCGTTAGATAAAATAACGTATAATTTATGGAATCAACCAGAAAAATTTTATAAGATTTGGAAACCTTATATGAATTTTATTGGTAAGAGTTCATCCACGGCATCTGCTGCTCCCACCCCAACTCACCCTAGTTAATTTAAGGTCTAAAATTATTTGTAAATTTGAAATTTAATTAATCAATGAAGGATATATGATTAATTCAGACAGCCTTCTTGTTTCTTTTTTTTCTCTTAATTTTTTGGGGAGGGAGGGCGGGGGAGATAAAAAATAAAATTATTTATTCTTGCATTTTTTTTGTATTATTCTATAAGGTTACAGATAAGTACTGTAATTGTTATTGATGCAAATGAAAAATAAAATATAAAAAACTATGTCAGCAGCTAGATGACCATGGGTTAGTAATCAGCGTGGCCAAATGCCAGCTTGGCCTTACATCAATCGATTTCCTTGGCCATTTGCAAATTTGGAACTGGATGGGCATCAATCAGCACGGAGCAATTCCACTACCTTGCAAGGTTGAGGCCATTTGCAAATTTCCAAGACCCTCTACCATTAAAGGCCTGCAGGAGTTTGTTGGCATAATTAAGTTTTACCATCATTTCGTGCCAGTTGCAGCCAAAGTTATGCAGCCACTTTTCAAACTTTTGTCTGGACGTCACAAAGAACTGAAATGGGATGACAAGGCCATAACCATATTCGAGACTGCCAAAGGAGCGCTAGCGAGAGCAACTCTGCTCGTGCACCCGAGGGTTGATGCGCCGACAGTTCTGATGAAGGATGTGACAGGCATTGTGAAGGCGGGGGTCCTGGAACAGCTCATCACTGGCATTTGGAAAGCCTTTTTCTTTTGTCATCATTTGAGATAACCAAAGCAAAAGTACCATACTTTTGACAGGGAGCACCTTGCCTTCTACTTGGCCAAATGGGATTTTCATTATTTCCTAAAGGGCAGTAGGTTCACGGTCTACACGGATCACAAGCCATTGACTTTTGCCTTTGTCAAGATGTCAGAACTGTGGTCAGCTCAACAATGACATCTCTGCTACATTTCAGAGTTTACAACCACAATAAAACACATCACCAGGAGGAACAATCTAGATGCCAACACACTGTTCCACACCACCATCGTTTCCCTCCATTCACCTGGTCCCGGTATAGACTACAGCTTTGGTAGCAGCTCAGTAGGAAGATGAAGAGATGAATGCGTATCACACTGTCATATCAGGACTAAAATTGGAGGACATACGTCTTGGTCCAGAAAATGCCTCCCTACTTTGTGATGTATCCACCGGTCAACCGGGGCCCATTGTACCTGCTATGTGGCAACGTCAGATGTTTTATGCCATACACGGTTTGGCTTATCCTTCAATTAGGATGACAACAAGGCTCATGGTGGGCAAATTCTTGTGGCCTGGCCTGTGCAAGCTGGACGGCACTTGGGCAAGGGCATACATCCAGTTCCAGACCTCAAAAGTCCAGCACCACACCAAAGCCCCACTACAGGTTTTTGCACCCATGCACCACAGGTTTGATCACATCCACATGGATATCATGGGCCCATTTCCCCTGTACAAGGCTGCTACTCACCTCTTCACCATAGTAGATAGGTTCACTAATGCCCAGAGGTTGTCCCACTCTCCGACACCTCCACTTCAGCTTGTGCAAGAGCCCTCATTGCCAATTGAATAACGTATTTAGGATTACCCATGCATATATCTTCTGACAGAAGAGCTCAGTTCACATCTGGGTTATGGTCCACAATCGCTCATTGGCTGGACACTCAACTGCATCAGTCAATGGCCTTTCATCTCCAGTCCAATGGTTAGTGGAATGTTTTCACTGTCATATGAAAACGGCTCTCAAGGTACATATTAAAAGACTGGATTAGATAGATGAACTGCCTTAGGTACTTTTAGGCATCTGTACTCCACTGAAGGAAAATCTAGCTACATCCTCCACAGAACTGATGTACAGAGCCCCACCAATGGTCCCAGGGGATTGCATTCTGGAAGCATGTGGGCAGCAGGAATCTCCCACTTCGGTACTCACACACTTGAGGGAGTAGGTGAGTACACTGACACATACCCTGGCCACTTGTCATGGATCTATGCCTTCATACATTTTACCTGAGCTCAAGGACTGCCTTTATATATTCCTGTGCAGGGATGCACATAGGACGCCATTGCAACAGCCATATTAAGGTTCTTTCAAGATGGTATGGAATGACGGCTCCGTATTTGTTTTAGCCATTGGCGGCAGGCAAGAAATGGTTTCAGTAGATCACCTTAAGCCGACACATGTGGACCTAGATCAGCCAGTATGGGTGGCATTCCCCCAGCACAGGGAACGTCTGCTGGCCTGTTTTAGCCATATAGATAAGACTGCAGTACCACCTCCAAACTCCTGTTTGTGGGGAGGAGGTTACGTGGCAAACTGCATCACTCCATTATTAAAGCAGCATCTATAGTTGCAGGCCCCTGCAGGATCAGGAGTTCCTGGTGACCAGGGGCGCAAAGAATTCTGGGAGTTGAATGACTTCAGAGGTCAGGTGATTGTGATAGCGCACCAACTGTAATTATTTAAACTCCTGCGAATATTCCATTAAACAGTTCTGTTGGTAACAACAGACAACTTCTGTTGTGCTTTATTCACTGCACCACGTACTACACTTTACTCACTGGTTTTGGGGGGAGTCTTTACTTGTTGGTTAGACCCTGCTTTAAATTGTTAATCCTCTAAACTTGCTACTTTGAGCAAATCTGCTTCTGTAATTCATTCTTTTTTTAATCAAATTTTGGTACCTCATATCTATGGGATTTTTTAAAACTCCATTAGGGGAGAATATTCTTTTTTTCTACTGTTCCTCATACTTACTCATGCATTGATTATTTGTTAAATAGATAATCCATTGATCTGATCATATGACTATCATAGTATAGTGATATATGACCCTATCATCCATCACGATACTTTCAGATAATGAATTTTTGAAATTTATAGAAGGGCAGATAATTTTTTTCTTTGACACAAATTCTTCTTCAACGATTTATTGTTTAATTGTTTGGGATACTATGTAAGCTTATCTTAGAGGGCAAATTATTTCTTATGCTGCTAATATAAAGAAGACTAATAGAGAAAGATTAGATTTAGTTAATCAGATTAAACAAATAGATCAACAATATGCATATGTTGAAGATCCAGAATTATATAAAACGAAAGTTGAACGTAAAACTAAATTTGATCTTCTTTCAAACTACCTTATTGAACATCAACTTTTAAAGTCCAAAAGTCAATATATTCATGATGAAAAATCTGGCAAGCTCTTAGCCAATCAATTGCAAGGAATTGCTGCTAAGAGACAAATTACTAAGATCCAGGTGGATGATGGTAATATGATACATTCAGGGATTTCTATTCAAGGCTCTATATCCCTGAGTCTATTGATGATAACAGTTTAATGATCAGTTTTTAGACCATTTAAACATTCCAATATGTTCTTGGAATAATCGTTTAAGTTTGTAAGAAGCTATTTCACAAGATGAAATTATTTTTGCTATCTCTTCATTACAGACACGTGAAACGCCAGGACCAGATGGGTATTCTGCAGAGTTTTTCAAATCCTTTTCTAAATTGCTTCTAACCCAATTAAGTTCTGTGTTTACTGATTCATTTAAACGGGCAATCTTCCACTATCTTTTAATGAGGCTAATGTATCCCTCATGGCAACAAAGGGAAAAAAAATCTAGTCAAATCTTCCTCTTACAGGACAATCTCTTTATTGAATGTTGCTATGAAGATTTTGGCCAAAGTTTTGGATCGTAGGTTAGAGAAGATTTTACTATCAATTATTTTGGAAGATCAGTCTGGTTTTATTAAAAGTTGTTATTCTTATTTTAATATACATTGTTCATTGGGCAGTCCCAGAATATGTTCTCTTGTTAGATGCAGAAAAAGTGTTTGACCGGGTGGAGTGGGATTATCTATTTACAATCTTGAAATAAAAATAATTTTGGACCATGTTTTATAAAATGGATTAAATTATTATATTCATGTCCTACTGCTTCAATTCTTACTAATTTGCAACAATAAAAACCTTTCACTTTCCAATGGGGTACCCATCAAGGCTGTCCTCTGTTGGAATCTAGGGGTTAAAACATTATGGAAGAAATGATTAATTAATAAGTTTATATGTACTGCATGAGTCAGGGAAAAAGAGGAATGTGATTAAGTGGCAATCACAGCATGGAGCAAAGTTGGCTGAGCAAAATTGTCTGCTCCCAAATACAGGGAGAGGAAATGCATAAAACGATTTAGGAGGAATGCTCAAACTGAAGGAGGTGGTGAGTAGCACAGGAGACACAGGCCAGACCAGAACAAAGAATGGCCTGCAAGAAACAAAGGGAATGGAAAACCAGTCTAGGAGGAAGATTAAGGCATGAGGAGGTGTTAAAGAAAACAGACAGGGACAGAATGGTGATTAGAGATATCTGGGGATGAATTAATTTCTGATCCAATCAACAGGATAGTCTGACTTGGAGGATTAAGATGGGAGTGCTACACCCCAGATATCTGCAAAACAGGAGATGACTTGTGATAACCCTTATGCAAAAAGATCTAGCAAAGGAAGACAACTTTTGTTCTGTATGATAATGAAATCTAGCAAAGGAAGCCAACTTTTGTTCTGTATGATAAGGTTGATCTATATAAACTGAGCCAACTGGACAATAGGGGTCAGTCTTGGGGAGTATCTCACTGTGCAGGTGACCTATGAACTAACGATTGACCTAGAGCTCTGTTAAGTTTTATTCTTGTGCTGTGTAATAAATTGACTGTTGAACCGAATACCTTCTCCTATCACTTCATTCAAAGAACACGCTGGACTCAGACCACACATAGACTAAATTAAGAGTAAGGTAAAGCCAGAGTCCGACACCTCTAAGTCCATTACTTTTTAAATTGGACTTAGAGCCTCTAGCAATTGCATTTTGAGAGTGCAGAGATATTTCAGGGATCAATAAGAAGGGAATTTTATGTATATGACCTTTTGCTTTTCATATCAAACTGATACTTCTTTACTTTCCATACAATGCTTACTTTCTCAATTTAGTCACTTTTCAGGATATAAATTAAATCTGCATAAGAATGAACTTTTCCCTTTAAATTCACCTATACTAACATATTATAATTTTCCTTTTAAGATTGTGAAAGATCAATTTACTTGGCATTAAAATAGCAGAGGCTCTGGCGGTAATTTTCCAAATGTCATTAGATATGGCGATAGTGCCGGAGGATTGGCGCATTGCGCATGTGGTTCTGTTATTTAAAAAGGGTTCAAGGAGGGAGCCTGGCAACTATCGGCCTGTAAGTTTGACGTCTGTGGTAGGTAAATTAATGGAGAAAATTCTTAGAGATAGTACTTATAAACATCTGGATAGACAGGGTCTGATCAGGAGCACTCAACATGGATTTGTGGGAGGAAGGTCATGTTTGACCAATCTGATTGAATTTTTTGAAGAGGTGACTAGGAATGTGGATGAGGGTAGCGCAGTGGATGTTGTCTATATGGACTTCAGTAAGGCCTTCGATAAGGTACCACGTGGAAGGTTAGTTAGGAAGGTGCAGTCTTTAGGTATAAATTTTAAGATAGTCAAATGGATTGAACCTTGGCTGAAAGGGAGAGGCCAGAGAGTGGTAGTGTCAGGTTGGAGGCCGGTGACCAGTGGTGTGCCTCAAGGATCTGTATTGGGCCCATTGTTGTTCGTTATATACATTAATGATCTAGATGATGGGGTGGTGAATTGGATTAGTAAATATGCAGACGATACTAAGATAGGTGGAATAGTGGATAATGAAGAAGGTTTTCAAGGATTGCAGAGGGATTTGGGCTGCTTAGAAAAGTGGGCTGAAAAATGGCAGATGGAATTTAATGCTGATAAGTGTGAGGTGCTTCATTTTGGTAAGAAGAATCAGAATAGGACATACGTGGTAAATGGGAGAGCATTGAGGAATACAGAAGAGCAGAAAGATTTAGGAGTAACGGTACATCATTCCCTGAAGGTAGAAACTCACGTGAATAGGGTGGTGAAGAAGGCTTTTAGTATGCTGGCCTTTATCAATCATTGCATGGAATATAGGAGTTGGGAGGTGATGTTGAGATTGTATAAGACGTTGGTGCGGCCTAATTTGGAGTTCTGTGTGCAGTTCTGGTCGCCTAATTATAGGAAGGATATAAACAGAGTGGAGAGAGTGCAGAGAAGGTTTACCAGAATGTTACCTGGGTTTAAGCATCTAGAGTATAGGGAGAGATTGGACAGATTAGGTCTTTATTCTTTGGAGCGTAGAAGGTTGAGAGGGGATTTGATAGAAGTATTTAAGATTATGAAAGGGATAGACAGAGTGGATGTGGATAGACTATTTCCGTTAAGAGGAGGAAAGATTAAAACAAGAGGACATGAGTTAAGAATTAAGGGGCAGAGGTTTAGAGGTAACATGAGGGGGAACTTCTTTACTCAGAGAGTGGTAGCCGTGTGGAATGAGCTTCCGGGAGAAATAGTGGCGGCGGAGTCAATTGTATTATTTAAGAAAAGGTTGGACAGGTATATGGATGAGAAGAAGATGGAGGGTTATGGGCATTGTGCAGGGAGGTGGGACTAGAAAGGGGTGTTTGGTTCGGTGCGGACTAGAAGGGCCTAATGGCCTGTTTCCGTGCTGTAATTGTTATGTTATGTTAAAAAATTACAAAGAATCATAAGTATATAGGGAAATATTCTCTGCTTCACTTAAGCCAGTGAAACTCTTTAATGAAATGGCCTCCTTTATCTGTCCCTTTGATTGGTCATATTAATTCTATTAAAAGGAGCATTCCAGCTAAATTTTTATATCTCTTCCAGTCTGCACGAATTTTTATTCCTAAATTGTTCTTTAACTTGTTTGATTTGCTTATATTTTCTTACATATGGCGAGGAAAGCACCCCTGTTTAAATAAAGCTCATCTTCAAAAGACTGAAAGGAATAGTGGTTTGGGGCTTTCTAATATATGTAACCTATGTTCTTGTTACAATTTCATAATCGAGTTGACCGTCCTGCTTGGATAGAAATGGAATTGAATTCCACTAAAAATGTTTCTATTTCGGTATTTCTTGAGGCCTCGCTTTCTTTTGTTTCATATAAATTAACAATCAGTTGTTAAATACAGTTGAGAATATGGGTGCAGTTTAGAAGATATTTTGGAATTCAGGGCTTTACTCTTGCAAGCCCCATTATGTCCATTCATCTTTTTCAGCCTTCTTGGAGCCATTTCCATTTTTCTACCATCCAAACCAATCCACGGATGATGCTATAGCCTTGAGCTTCCATTCAGTTCTGACCCACCTACAAAACAATACCAGACTGCTGTTCATTGATTTCAGCTAGGCATTTAACATGATCATACCTAAGAGGCTAGTAATAAACTGTCCTCACTACAACTAGATTCTGGAATTCTTGACTGAAATACCACATTAGTCTGGGTTGGCAACAAAATCTTGTCCCAACATGCTGAGCACTGGCGCACCTCAGGCCTGTATGCTCAGCATGCTACTGTTAACACTGTTGGCTCACGACTACACTGCCAGATTCAGTTCTTATAGAGTCATCAAGTTGACTCCATCAGCATCAATGACAAATCAGCTTACAGAGAGGAAGCTGGACAGCTTGTAAAATGTTGTGAGGACAAACCTGAGTTTCATCATAGACAAGGCAAAGATGATTGTGGACTTCAGGAGTATGAAGTTGACCCCTCACCATTACACATCAATGGCTCTATCGTGGAGACAGTGGAGAGCACAAAGTTCCTTGGTGTGCATACAAAGCATGATCCATTTTGGATTCATGACACCTCCTCATTAGTCAGCAAGGCTCAGCAGCACCTACCACATCCTAAGGAAGTTGAGGAAGGCAAGGCTATCAGATCCCATCTTGACAGCATTTGATAGGAGAACCATTGAGAGTGTCCTATTGGTTGCATCATTATGTTTATGGTAGCTGCAAAGCATCAGACCAGAAGTCAATACAGGGGATCAGCAAAACTGCCGAGAAGATCATTGGGGTCTCCCTTTCTTCCATTGACAACATTTACCGAGAGTATTGCTTAAAATGGCTCAAAGAATTACTGAGGATCCCTACCACCCATCACATGCTGACTTTGACCCATTGCCATCAGGAAGGAAGTGCAGAAGCATCAAAATCAGGACTTCCAGGCTGGGAATTAGCTTCTTCCCACAGTCTGTGAAATTGATGAACAGCATCCTGTAATCTTCAGACATTTATTTTGTGTATACATTATAGATGATTATTATGTGCTTTGTTTTATGTCTACGCTGTATGTGCATGCACTGTTATCTGGAGAAATCCTGTTTCATCTGGTTGTATACGTACTGTCAGATGGCAAAAATTATTTTGATATTGAACTTGAATATAATCTGCTTTACATTCCAAAGAATGTACTGAAGCATGTCATTTATCCCAACTGGTGTAATGTCGTCTTCAAACTTACAAAAGCTGCCTCCCAGCCTATTTCCATATTTCCTCATTCTGTAGGAGGAGGCCATTTCAACCCATTGAGTATTTGCCATCTCATCAAGGCAATCCCATTCTCCTCAAATTATCCTCATAACTTATTCTTCATGTGCTTTCATCATCTTGCACAGGTTCAGCCAGTCATCTACACACCAAGGACAACTAATTTCCTAACTGCTTAACTTGGATGTGGGTGGAAACCAGGGCACCTAAGGGGAAACCCACACAGTCACAAGAAGAAGATGCAAATCCTATCCTGGCTACACCAGAGGTCAGGATTGAACCTAGGTCTCTGGAGCTGTGAGCCAGTAAGCTCTTATTTCTTCAAATAATTTCACTAATTTTCACCATCATGTGTTTAACTAATTTTTTCTTTAATTACTGTATATCCTAGTTGTTACTCCTTGGAGTAACAAGTCATACATTTTCACCACTCTCAAGTTTTTCTTGACTTACCTCCCATACTCACATTTTTTTTCTCTCTCTCTAACTTTTCTACCCTCCCACCCACCCCCCCCCACCCCCCCACCGCCTCCCCCCCCCCCCCACCCCACCATAATGCCTTCTGTTTCATACAGGATCATGGGCACCAGACTTCACTCCATCAAGGTTATTAACAAGAGACAGTGTCTTAAGAAAGCAGCCTCTATCCTCAAGGACCCTCACCACTCAGACCATGTCTGCTTCCCTCTTTTACCATCTGGAAAAAGGAACAGGAGCTTGAAGATGAGCACTCAGTGGCACAAGGACAGCTTCTTTCCCGCTGCCTTCAGATTCCTGTATAATCAATGAACCAACGACACTGGCTTACTTGGACATTTTGTGCACCATTTTTTATTTATTTTTGTAAGGTGGTTTAAATGAATGTTTGCACTGTCATGATGCTACCAAACAACAACATTTGTGATTTATTCATGACAATAAATTCTGAATCTGATTCCGAGGCTCATGGGGCTGTATTACAGATGTTCAATAGACAGTGAGAATTGGAGGAGCAAACCTGTAGAGAGATAGCAGACAGCTGCAGGAAACAAAGTTGTGATATTAGGAGAATTTAACTTTCCACATATTACCTGAGACACTCATGATGTAAAAGGCTGGATTGTTTGGCGTTTGTCAAATTTGTTCAGGAAAGTTTTCTAAATCAATATATAGAGGAACCAACTAGAGAGAGTGCAATACTGGATCTCCTATTAGGGAACAAGACAGGACAGGTGACAGAAGAATGTGTAGGGGAACATATGGGGTCCAGTGATCATAATGCCATTCGTTTCAAGTTAATTGTGGAGAAGGATAGATCTGGGCCTCGGGTTGAGATTCTAAACTGGAGAAAGGCCAATTTTGAGAAAATAAGAAAGGATCTAGAATGCATGGATTGGAAGAAATTGTTTTCTGGAAAGGATATGCAAGCCAGGTGGAGGACCTTGAAAGGTGAAATGTTGAGAGTACAAGGTTTATATGTTCCTGTTAAGATTAAAGAAGAATAGTAAACAGGCATAGGTAGCCTTGGTTTTTGAGTATATTGGAGATCTGGTTTGTAAGAATAGAGAGGTGTACAGCAGGTATAGGCAACATGAAGCATATGAGGTATTTGAGAGAATAAAAATGCAAGAAAAAACTCAAGCAAGAAATCAGGAAGGCTAAAACAGGACATGAGATTGCTTGTGAAGGAAAATCTAAGGTATATTAAGAGCAAAAGGATAGTAAAAGACAAAATTGGTCCTTTGAAGATCAGAATGGTCAGCTATGTATGAAACCAGAAGAAACGGGGAGTTCTTAAATGTATTTACTCAGAAAACTGGCATAGAGTCTAAGGAAATAAAGAAAACAAGCAATGATGTCATGGAACCCACACAGATTAAAATTGAGAAGGTGTTTGCTGTCTAAAAGCAATTAAGGGTGGATAAATCCCCTGGGCCTGATAAGATATTCCCTTGGACCTTAATTTCAAGGCCTCTGGGAAAAATAATTAAGATGTCCTTAGCAATGGGTGTGGTACCGGAGGATTGTAGGGTAGCTCATGTTACTTGGTTGTTTAAAAATGCTTCAAACATTTTACTGGAAATTATATACCAGCAAGGCTGATATTAGTAGAAGGTAAGTTATTGGAAGGTGCTCTTAGGGATTGGATATACAAATATTTGGATAGGCAGGGACAGATTAGGAATAGTCAACAAGGCTTTGTGGGTGGTAGGTCATATTTAACCAATCTTGTAGAGTTTTTTGATGACGTTACTGGGAAAGTTGATGAAGGAGAGACTGTGAATGTTGTCTACCTGGACTTTAGTAAGGCCTTTAATGAGGTCCCACATGGGAGGTTAGTCAGGAATGTTGAGACTCTAGGTATTCATGGTGAATTAGTGAATTGGATTTGACAATCGCTAGACAGGAGAAGCCAGACAGTAGTGGTGGATGATTGCATCTCAGATTGGAAGCTTGTGACTAGTGGTATGCCTCAGGGATCAGTGCTAGGTCCATTTTTGTTTGCCTTCTAAATCAGTGATCTGGAGGATAATGTGGTAAATTGGATCAGCAAGTTTGCAGATAACACAAGATTGGAAGGGTTGCGGGCAGCAAAGAAGGTTTTTAAAGCTTGCAGAGGGATCTAGACCAGCTGGAAAAATGAGCAGAAAAATGGCAGATGGAATTTAATGCAGACAAGTGAGAGATGTTGCATTTTCGAAGAACAAACCAATAAAGGATATACGTGGGAAATGATAGGGAAATGAGGAGTGCATAGAATAGAGGGATCTGCAAATACTAATACATAATTCCCTGAAAGTGGTGTCACAAGAAGATAGGAATGTAAAGAGAAATTTTGGCATATGTCTTGGGTAAACTTATACCTCTCATTTTGATCGTTTTAGATTGGTCACAGTGTTTGAGCTACCGAAAAAAAATAGACACACACCAAGAGCAGTTCAGTTTATACAAGTCTTTATTACTAAATCTAAAGCTGAATTCACACTACAATATACAAGCCCTTCCCAATTATACTTATCAACGTCTGGACTGGTCCCAACTGCCGAAGTGAGGCAACGACTGCACACTTGTATAGGTTGTCGGGGCGCCGGTAGCAGCTTCTCTACCTCCCTCGACCGGGACGTTAGCTGGACTCTTTAAGTTCTTCTTCTTGCTGAGAGATGTTGCCACCTCTTGGAGAGTCTCAAACTTCAGCAGTGGGACCATGGCTTATATTACCCAAAAGTTGTTTACTTCAGATCTTATCTCTTTGAACAAATGATTTAATTATTTTCAAGGTCTCCTGGCAGTCTGCGACCAACAAAAGACAACTGCATCTCTGGGCCTCATGGTGGAAGTTGGATAATGTCTATGATTCATATGCATCCCTGGGCCCCATGGTGGAATTTAGGTGTGTCTACTAATTCATATGCAACAAGCAGGTTCTCAGCCTTGGCTGCAAAAGTAAGAAACACGGTTTAAATCTTCCATTACAGCATATTATCTTCATAAATTAAAGTATTGAGTGCAGGAGTTGGGATGTTATGGTAAAATTATACAAGATATTGGTGAGGCCAAATTTTGAGTATTGTATGAAGTTTTGGTCACCTAACTTCAGGAAGGATACCAACAAGATTGAAAGAGTACATTTATACTGTAAATGTGTGGAAAAGAAAAAGTGTATATCATGGCTATTGTGATTTATGGTGTGAAAAATAAAAAATTAAAAAAAAAAAATAAATAAAAAAAAGAAAGAGTACATTTATTAAGATGTTGCCTGAACTTCAGGAACTAAGTTACAGAGAAAGATTAAGACTTTATTCCCTGGAGAAATGAAGAATGAAGGGTGATTTGATAGAGGTATTTAAAATTATGAGGAGTCTAGATTAAGTAAATGTAGGTAGGCTTTTTCCACTGAGGGTAGGCGAAATGCAAACCAGAGGGTATGGGTTAAGGGTGATAGGGGAAAAGATTAGGGGGAACTTCTTCACGCAGAGAGTGGTGAGAGTGTGGAATGAGCTGTTCACTGAAGTAGTGAATGTGGGCTCAATTTTAACATTTAAGAAGAATTTGGACAGATACATGGTATGGAGGGGAATGGAGGTCATTGGTCAAGATGCAGGTCAGTGGGACTAGGGAGAATAATAATTTGGCAGAGACTAGAAGGGCTAAAGGGCCTATTTCAGTGCTGTATTGTTCTAAGGGTCTATAGTTCTATCTGCTCTATTCTCTTCTGGTTCCCATCTCCTGCCGAACTAGTTTAATACACAATCCACCTCCCCGCCCCCCATTCCCAGATCAGCAACAACAAATCTTCTCACAAGTATATTAGTTCCCTTCAGTTCAGATGTAAACAATCCCACCAGTACAGGTCACACCTTCCCTGGAAGAGATCCCAATGATCTAGAAATCTGAAACCCTCCCTCCTGCACTATGTGTTTAGCCACAAGTCAAGCTGCATTATCCTCCTATTTCTAACCTCACTGGCATGTGGCACAGGGAGCAATCCTGAAATCACACCTGGAAGTCCTGTCATCCAACTTTGCGCCTGACTTCCTGAAATCTCATTGCAGGACCACATTACCGATTAGATATTGAATCTGGAAAGCTGCAACATGCCCAGATGGAAATGAGGTGCTGTTCCTCGGGCATGCATTTGGCCTCATAATAATAATGCACAAGGGTCCGTGTGAGAGTGGGAGAATTGGGTGATTATTTGACAAGGGTTCTGTAAAATTATTTGGTCTGTCTGGTAGTTGAGGAGATCACATTGAGAACACTAGTGGTGCATATTTGTGTGGCTTTACAGAGGGCAAAAGTTGACAAATTTTGTGTTTCAGTACATGACAATAAAAGGAATTTTGATCTAGGTTGAAGGAAGTGCAAGGAAATAGGTCTTCCACTTGGAATGAAGTTTTGGGCCTTTGGATTGGAGAGGAAGGATGACTGGAAAGGTGTTGGCTGCATTGAAAGTGCCACAGGAGGGGAAGTAATTGATGGAGATGACAGAGCCCAAGTTCTCTGATGGTCTCTTGTGAAGCATGCATCGCCCCCTCCCCACCCAACTCTCTTTTGCATCTACAAGAATCATATTTGTTATAATCTGTCTGAATCTCTTGTGGACCAAAGTTTGAGCCATTGACACATGTTGTAACCTGGATAAGCACGTCCAAGGACACTAAATTAGGTGGGATCAGGACCTTTGGCTGATCAAATCCATGCCAACCATGAAATCTTCTTATATGCCAAACCTATACTCATCCCATTTTATTCTCCACACATCCACTCATTTCCCTGCGCATTCCACAATACACTAGAGGCAAGTTAAAGTAGCCCCTGTTACCCCAAATGATCTTTGGAATGAGGGAGAAAACTGGAGCCCCGAGGGGAAACATATAGAATTACAGGGAGAAAATTCAGGCTCCAGACAAATAGCACTGGAGGTCAGAATTAAACCAGAGTCACTGAAGCTGAGAGGCAGCAGCTCCACCAGCTACACCACTGCCACCCATGCATTTCCCTGTCATCTCTGAAAGGATTAACATATTTCAGCCAAAACTGATATACATAATCAAACAAAATAATGAGCAAAATCATTAGGACAGAGCAAGCTAATGATGGGTAGATATAGCAAACGGAGCAAAAATAGAATCTAGCAACAGAAATTAAAAGCTTTTGTTTAAGATATATTTTTGAATAGGCTGATTATTTGTGGATAGAATGAGTCTCACCAGCTTCTTAATGTGGTGACTGATGGGGAAACCGATTCCAATATTGACCTCACTGACTTCAACATTACAAGCAAAATGAATAGAATTGAAATCATCCAGCTAGGAGAATGCCCTTTGCAGAAAGGAAATGCTTCATGTCATGAGGTGTTGAAACTTTAACTGCCTCCCTAACTAATGCACTGCTTCATTGGTCGACCATTAGAAATAATAGACTCATTTATTTTCCCCAAATGCAGAATGGCATGTATTAACAATTCAGAAGATGACTGCCTCACCACTGAGCAAATTGTTTCTCAGTCAGGCAGAGTGAGCCGACTCAGGTTGATTCAATGCATCGGCATGGCCAGCTTAGCTGCTTTGGTCTCTTTCCTGAGCTTTTTTCTTGTCTTTTCAGCTACACCTTTAAATTACGTTAACCATTTCCGTCAGAAATTTTAAAATGCAGTGTTAAAATAACATATAATGAATTTATTGTCATACACATTGTATGATGGACATATGCATTAAAATCCTCATTTGCTGCAACTGAACTGACACTTCGTAAATAGTAAACTGGGGAGGGGGTGGCAAAGGCATGAGATGATAGGTGGAGAAAGGAGGGATGGTAGAAGAGGAAGGAAGGGGAGCTCTAGAAAACCATAAAAGGGAGGGGAAAGCAGTGGTGAGTGTAGGTAAAATAGCACCTTTGGCAAGCACTGAAATTGCTTCCCCCCCCCCCCCCCCCCCACCACTGTTTAAAAGAACGCACATAAAGTTGACAGTTGGGTGGCTTTCACGCACAATTGGACTACATTTGAAGATCGGCCGTGTGTGTCTTGGGGACTTTCTCAGATGTCATGAATTCCCATTCCCTAAATTATCACCATTCCTCACAACCGGGTTAATTGTAAAAGGGTTAGAAGTGAGACGGGTGAAAAGTTTTTATCAGGGAGAAGCAGTCTCTCTTGCTGTCTCCCTCCCTCCCCCCTCCTCTGCTTAAAGCATCTGTGCCAGCCATGCAATTAGACTCATTTGCTTTGTTTGAGAGACCAGAGTGTTGAATATACAGTATATTGATGCCAGCCACTCCAGAGCCGGGCACAAGAATGCGCAGTCTGGAGAACTGCAAACGCATTGCCGTTAACTGCCATTGCACCGGAGGCAACTGAATTCTGTCCCTCTGGCACCCAAAGCCGAGCTGAACCGGCCTGACTGCTGAACTGAGAAGGGCAGCCTGTACCTGAACTTCCTTTCTCATCCTGGAATAACTCTGCCTGGTTTCAGTGGGGAAGAGAGCGTGCATATGTGGGGTTGGGGGTGAACTCTTGAATTCTCACTGCAGCAATTTCCTACTTATTTCAATGAAAACTCAGACTCTCCCTTTGTTTTGCAAAAGTCTGCTACAGGCCACGGATAACACAAGGAGTTTCCCAGTGAAGATAAACATTGGGCAAGTCAGGTGCGGGTCTTTATTTCCCACTCCATGCACTTAATCTCTCCTCTTGCACTTTGTGGGATTTAAACATGAACATTGCTGCCACTTCCAGGGTGAAATAAAGTCTGACCTGAGATTGCCGGTGCCCTCTCTGAGGTCTGATTCACCTAATGGTAGTACCGGTCCTGGGAGTAAAGCTACCAGAGCGCCATTCTAGCACCTCACCGGGCCAGCATCTCATTGGGCTGTTTGGGTTCGCTCTGATACCTCGCTCAATGCAGGATCAATGAGAAAAGTGGCCTTCTTCCTTACCTGCATCTCCGCGTGGGGGATTATGGGTAAAGAAGACGGTCTTTTTTCCCATTGATGCCACATTGAACGTAGTGCTTGAGTGGCCATGAAGTGTCACAATGAGATGCCAGCCTAGAACGGCCTGGTAAGGTGCCAGAGTGGTGCTCCGTGGCGCTCATGTGAGCCCCGGCCACACTGCATCCTTGGGATGGAAAGTCATTGTAGGGCTATGGATTTGGATATTGGGCAGGTGAGGCGAGGATCGTGGTGCTCCCCTCCAAGTGGCACCCAGGACATGTCCCCTAGCTGCCATACCCTAGATATGTCAATAGGGGAAAGAAAAGGTGAGCAAATTTTGCAGAAGGGAGAGAAGTCAATGTTAATGCTACAGAACTGGAGAGTGCCCAGACAGAAAATAAGGTGTTGTTCCTTCAATCTACTGGTGGTCAGGGTGGGAGAGTACATAAGGCCATGGATAGACATGTGAGTATGGGAGTGTGATTCAGAATTTAAATGGTTTGCTACTGGGCGAACGGAGTAGAGGTGGTGAGCAAAGTGATCCCCCAATCTGCAGCCAGTCTCTCCGATGTAGAGAAGGCCACAAAGGGAGCACTGGATGCAGTAAATTAGGCTGGTGGTTATACAAATGAAGTGTTGCTTCATTTGAAAGGCCTGTTTGGGGCCCCGGTCTGTGGTGAGGGAGGAGATATCGGTGCAAGAGTTGCACCTCCTGAGGCAAAAAGGGAAGGTGCCGGGGTGGAGGGCGTGATAGATGGGGAGGAATGTGTGCACGAGGGAATCACGGAGGGAGTGGTTCCTATGGAAGGCTGAGAGTGGAGAAGAAGGTAAAATGTATCAGGTGGTGAGATCTTGTAGTAAGTGCCAGAAATTCCAGTGGATGTGCTGGATGTGGAAGATGGTAAGTTGTTAGGTGAGGATGAGGGGGATTCTACGTTTGTTGCATCTGGGGGCAGAGGGGGACAGGGCAGATGAACAGGAAATGGAGGAGATGCGGGTGAGGGCTGAGTTGATAGTGGTGGAGGGGAAGCCATGTTTGTGGAAGAAGGCAGACATTTTGGATATTTTTGCCTTCTGTGGTCACTGCAAGACCGACTGAGTTCTTCCAGCATTTCTGTGTTTTTACTACAATCACAGTATATGCAGACTTTTGTATTTCACTCCATGTAAAATTGGTCTCTGAATAATGATGTATGAGACTGGCAAGTATGTGAGATTATTTCTTGCATGTTAACCCACAATACACTGACGACATAGTCCCAACCCAATGAATGAAAAAGTGTTCAATTGAAGAGATAAGAGTACTGCCATTCTCTCAGAACATTAAAACTGATTGACCTGAAGATGCAAGGAAGATGCAAGGGGTGCAGTAGAGATTCACCAGCATGTTTCTGGGACTTGAGGATGACTTACAGTATCGAGAGAGGTTGGGTCTTTATTCCTGAGAGCGAAGGAGGCCAAGGATCTACCTTACAGAGGTTTACAAAATCATGATGAACATGGATAAAGTGAATGCTCTCAGTCTTTTTCACAGAGTAGAGGATGTAGGTTTAAAGTGAGAGGGGATAGATTTAAGAAGGACTGGAGAGGCTACTTTTCCACTTCAAGCACTGTCTGTATCTGGAAAATGAGCTACCAGAGGAAATTAAATTACAATGTTCAACAGACATTTGGACAGATTTATGGGCAGGAAGGACTTAGAAGGATAGCGACCAAATGCAAGCAAAAGGGACTCGCTCAGAATGTGCACTTGGTTGGCGTGGACTAAGGGCCTGTCATATGCTATGTGACTCTACGAGAGGCATCTGTGATTTGCTGCCTGATCTGCTACATATTTTTGCTTTTTCTACTTACGTTTCAAACTTTGTATCCAACGTATTTTGCATTTTGCCGGACTAAAACAGGCAAACAGCGAACTTTGGCTGTTGTACGAGGTTGTAGTGATTTGTGGGTTTAAGTTAAGAAGAACTTGATTCTCAAATCTCAGAGGGAAGAAACAAGACATGGTTCTTTTCTTATTTAAAATGCAATGCTCCCTTTAAACCTGTTTCTTTGAACAAGCTGCCAAATGCCAACTTGGTTTTAATCAAGATTATCGCAAATGCTGGGGTCTAATGCAGTGTGCAAAAGTGCTGGAGAAGCTCAGCAGCATCCACAGGAGGCAAAAGGCAGTCAATGCTTCGGGCATGAGCTATTCGATGAGTAAGTGGCAATTAGGTAGATGCCTGAATAAAAGTTCCTTGGTGTAATTTTTTTTGTTTGATGATACTCTTCTCAATTACCTTGGAATATATTTTTTACCTGTGATGAAACACTCCTATAAGCACATTATTGTCAGATCTGGTCCATTTTAATGGAGATGAAAATACTGGCCTGAGCACAGGGGGAACTCCTTGCATTCCTCTGTGTATGATTCACTCCTGCACTCAGCATTAGAGTTTGCAGCTTATGTTGGATGAAATATATTTGCATTTAAAAGACCTCCTTGAATTTCTATCAATACTAAGTCAATTTTATATCCATGTTACTGAAGCTTGTTTTATTTCATTTCTTTGACTTGATGACAGGCTGATTTTCTGGCACCTCGTCAAATACCATTTGGAAGACCACCTATGAAGTTTCAGCCACCTTTCCGTTTTTTTTAAATCAGAATGCTCTAATGCTGGTTCAGACTCATCAATCTGCATTTGTCGAAGCCACTGCTAATGCTGTTCCAGGTTGTATTTTCCAGAAATTGTCCACAACTGAGATTAAATTATGAATCTAATGTTAGAATTTTGGTGAATCACAAAAGCTGCACATCAGATAATCGAAACAAAAACCATAAATGCTGGAAACACTCGGAAGATTAGGCAGTAACTGTGGAGGGAGAAGCAATTAATGTTTCAGGTTGAAGACTATAGTCAATGGCTGCCTGTGTTAATGGGCAACTGACTACCTTGCCAAATCCCCTTCCCTGAGATCCATCTTTCCTAATTTTTAATTTTTATTTACAACAACCTAATTTTATTTACAATGCAGTAGAAGCCAATTCTGGCTTCTCTCTTTTTCCCTCTTGAAAGAGAAGCATAAAAAATAGTTTTGTCTCTCATACAGTGTCAGAGGGACCTTTCTGAGGCAGTCGTTGGTGACATAGCGGAGATCTACTTTTGTTGCTTGAAAGTACGAGGAAGTTGGAATGGAAGTTGAGTCACCTTGACCTTGCACTCAGTGGATGGAGTAGTGCAGGTGCAAGAGTATGGCTGGAGATCTTTTTATGGGGGTGGGTGGTGTGGAATCAGTTTCAGGACCAGGATTCATGAAATTGTCAATGGCAAGCAGGGATCCCGAAGAACCAGGGACAAAGAGAGCTTCCTGACTGTATTGGGGGGTTGGGAATTAGGGGCTGGGGAGGGTAACTTGAAGAACTGGAGCTCAGGCTTAATGCTGGACCGGACAGCTGTGTGACTATGGAGATTACGTGGGCATAGAACACGGTGGTTTCAAAGGAGATGGTGAGATGCATGGACTCCCAGTAGTGTCTCTGAAGAGACTCTATTTTGCTTCTTTTTCTCATCTTGATAGTGGTACTGGACTAGTGGCGCCACTTCACGTGCCTTTGTGGGAAAACAGAGGAAACCAATTTTTTTTGCATTTGTTCACATAACAATAAAAGAGCTTTGAACAATTAATTGTTCATCAGTGTTCCAGGTAGAATGTGTTCCCTTTGTAGCAGCAGATTCTTTGTTGATGGGCATATCTTTGCCTTGATGGTGCAGCAGTTAGTACTGTTGCCTGAAGGATTTAGGGATGCAAGTTGAATCCTGCAAGTATACTTTCTGTGTACTTCACACGTAGTTCCCTGTTGAGAATGGATTTCTTCCACCTGCTAGGTAGGTTAAGGGGTGGATGTAAATGACCTCTTCTGTACATATTTGGAAATTAAACTTAGCATGGTTGTATGGCTTTCAGTGATGCAGTATACTCTAGGTTACTGGTCTAAAATATTGATGCCTGAACTGATGAACTGGGAAAAAGAATTCAAGTGGTAGTAGGTAGATACTAAATGAAGTTGAAACAATTCAACTGACCACCAGAGTTCAGGACTATTAGTAAAAACTAATCAGATTCACTCATGTATTTTAGGCTATGCAGCTGGCGACACTTCTTGGGTTGATCTTACGTGTGATTCCAAATCCATAGCAAGTGATTGGCTGTTAGCTGATGTTGATGAGGGGTTATCATCATACATATAAGTGCATTGTTTAGATACACTAAAATTCTTAATTGCTGCAGCCAAGTATACACCAATTATAATGGCATAAACTAAATTATTGCAATATGCCCAAGACACAAAAAGAGATAATAAATATAAATGCATAGATAAATAAATATTTACAATCGCAATTCATACAAGATGAAAAAAGATGTTTCAATAGTGTAGGTGAATCTTTTGGTGGTCCTGGAATTGTTTATGGTTGGGGTTAGGGTAGTTGAGGGAAGTTCAAGAGCTTGATAGCTGTTGGGTAAGAACTATTCTTGAACCTAGGCTTCAGGCTTCTGTTCCTTCTGCGTGAAGGTTGCAGTAAGAAAAGATTGTGACCGGAGAGATGAGGGTCTTTTATGATGCTGTCTGCCTTTTTAATTTGGTTCACGAGCAATTGGGATGGGCAATAAATGCCACCTCTCCCAGTGGCAGCCCTTGTGCAAGCATACACATTTTAAAGCAGGATATGAAACTTCTAAATGAAGAATGTTTACACAGATACTTTATATGTTGGGCTTTATTATTGTGAAAGGAAGAAGGGACTGTTTTGTTACTTTGACAAGATTTGTCAGTTATTTATGCTTAGATCTCAAGATCTAGTGGCCAGTGAAAGCACAACGTAACAGTTCAGCGCAGCAGGAGGGGGTCATTGTGATGGAGACCCCCTGGTATCAAGAATGTACCTTCACAGGCTGCCGCAACATGATTGCTTCCATGTAAGGTAAAAGTTTTCCCAATTAAGGTAGTCAACCTAATTATGCATGGTTTTATCAAAAAATATTTCTCCAACTGCTTGCGGTGTAGCCTGGTGCAGTTGATCAAAGGCACTTTGCACTGTGATTACGGATGCTGTCCTTGATAGGCCTGGCAGGCATTTCACCTCGCCTGGGTGCATCTGTGTCTGAGAGCTGCACAGCGCTCCCTCTCTCATTTACTCCGTTGCTCGTATCAAACACAGAGCATAATTACTGAAGTTAAGAAAACATCTCAATAATTAGCAAGGCAAGTGTGAGCACAAGAAATGGAAATTAGTCACAGTATAATAAATTAGCTTGTGCATACATTAAATGCACCAAACACCCTGGAGGACTTCTATTAGTAGCCTTAGCTGTGCACTCCCATGTATCTCAATAAACCATTCACCCCATGATGATTATGTTCTACTGAAAGGAATTTCACTGAATTACAAATCCTGTAATTCACTTGTATACATAATTTGGTTAAAGGCTGAGGCTTTTTGAATGCATCCGTTCAGAAAATGTTGAAAAGCAACCTCTCCCTCTTTCCAAATGCTGTTTTTCTTGCAGGCAATTAAAAAATTGTTAATCCAGGGTTTGAGGTGCAGGAATTATTTTCTTATAAACAAACCCTTTTAATTAATTATAATCAGTAGTTTTCATTTGGACCTGTGATTTGTTGCAATTAGTTTCAGAGGGAGAAGAGATCATTTAGATGGCTTCCTTTTTTATCAGTGGTAAAGGATAGGATGTAGGAGGAAAACAAACACAGTGTAATAACATTTGCATCGAAATAATACCACAGAACAGGGAGCTCAGCGCCAGAGTACAGCGAAGAAAGCTGTGGAATACAAATGAAAAGGAATAATGTAAATTGTCTTTTGTCATTAAGCTTCAATGACCATTTAAACCAAGCACAATGCATCATGGTACTGTGGTTTCTGATGAGCATCATCCAGTTTGATTATTCGCACTTCTGTGTACGCTTGAATTAAAGCAGAAGTACGAGAGCCTGTTAGAGTAAAATACTTAAATTGCCAGTGAACTCTAACCTTTTACTCGCATCCATTTACTTTTCAAATGAATAGAAAATACAGTCAGTACGTCTCACAATGGCCCTTTTTGTAGAGAGTGCGGTCATTACACACTAATTTTATACTGAGCTGTTGCCGCTGAATGCAGAACAGTAACCAACTTAGCCAGATTGCAGAGAATCCAGTAAAGTGTGCTCATGGATAAGATGCATTCAAGGGCAAGAGTTTACTCTTTTGGCAACACTTCAGGCAAATCAATGTGCTCAATAGCAGTGCCAAAAGCCTTGAGCTTTATACACCACACACAAATAAAAATGATTTCTTCAGGGCTCCAAACAGTCCTTCCAAGGGAAGCAACACTTCACTTACGAATCTTTAGGGGTCATTTACTGCATCGGGGAGACTTGGCACTGACTGGGAGATTGTTTCGATGAGCACCGTGCTCTGTCTGCTGCAACAGCAAGGACCTCCCAGAAGCCAACCATTTCAATTCCACGCCCCATTGCCACACTGACATGTCTGTCCATGGCCTCATTTATTATCAAACCAAGGCTACACAAACTGGAGGAACAACTCCTTATTCCATCTCAGTAGTCTCCGACCAGATGGCATCAATATTGATCTTCAATTTCCATTAACCGCCTCTCCCATTCCTAAACCTCTGCCTTCAGCTCCCCACCTACTTCCTTCTCCTATCAGAGAGGCACCGTCCTCCCTCTGCCTTCTCCCCATCACCTCAGCTTCTTTCTCTTTACCATCTGCATGACCTCTTACCTATTAGGCTGTACTCCTCCCCTTCCCCTCTTCCCTCCTGCTTCTCCCCCCCAACTACCCCCTCCATTTTACTCAAGAGTCTAGCCATTTTCCAGATTCCTGATGAAGAGCTCAGGCCCAAAACGTCGACTCGCTTTTACATCCTATGGGAGCCCCGTGACCTGTTGAGTTTCTTCAGCACTCTTGTGCATTGATTTCTTCTCTCCTTTTATTGTTACTACTGATTTAGTATAACTCAAGTTCAGACAAAAGATACATGCTACTAATTTTTTTATTAAGAAAGTTAATTGGCTTTATAGGGGATATTTAATTGTTGAAAGTTAAGTAAATGAGGCTTGGGTAGAATTTTTAAAAAATACTTGAGAAACTTTGCAGGACTCACTGCTTCCACCATAGGAGGTAAAGTTATACAACTAATGTTTCAGCCCTGCGTCTTTCATAAATGTATGAGCAATAAAGCAGGCAGATGCTTGAATAAAATGGCTGGAAGAAAGGATGATGGGGTGGGGGTGAGGAGTACAGGCCAACAGGGAAAAGGAGATAATTGGATAGGGGGATAGGAGAGGAAAGATGAGGATTGATTGATGGAGGAAGATGGCCTTGGAAATGCAGAATGAGGGAAGGAGACAGAGGGAGAGGGGGAGAAAGAGAGAAAGAGAGGAAAGGAGAAAAGAAAACATGGAGATAGGAAAAGAGAGAGATGGGGGTGACTCACAGAAAGCAGAGAAGTAGATGTTAAGGCCACCTGGTTGGAGGGTACCCAGATGGAATATGAGGTGTTGCTCCTCCGATTTGTGGGTGGTCTCAGTCCGGCAATGCATGAGACCATAGGCAGGCATGTCGGCATGGGAATAGTGCAAGGAATTGTAATGAGTTGCCACTGAGAGATTCCCGCTTTTGCAGCAGACAGAGCAAAGGGGCTCAATGAAGTGATCTCCAAGTCTGCGTCCAGTCTCTCCGATGTCGAGGAGACCACAACGGAAGCACCAGATGCAGTAGATGATCCCTGCAGATTCACAAGTGAAGTTTTGCTTCACTTGGAAGGACTGTTTGGGGCCCCGAATGGTGGTAAAGAAAGAGGTGTTGGTGCAAGTGTAGCATTTATCGATCTAGATCCACTTCCTTCTGTGGAATAGTTAGCATGGAAGGTCATGTTTAGAATTCTGTGTCAGGCCACCTTTTAGTGACACTTGGGGTTAAGGATAACCAAGGTTTTTCTCACAGGATATCAAGATTCCTATTATGTATCTGGCAATGAGCAATTGAATCTGGAGTCAGGCATAGAGATACTTGTCAACTTTGGCTGAGACTGATGATTTAAGTGATTCAGTTTTTTTTTCATTTCAAGACTAAAGGATTGTTACAGTGTCAAAGAAGCTCTTAAAGAAACATTCACCTGAGTGGTCCACGGTGATTGTCCAAAGTCCACATTTCACATATTTTACAGACATTATAAAGTGTTTGTTGGCTTCCAGGTTTTTACCTCTCAGTTTTCAAAATGCCATTGTGCACCCTTTCTTCATTTTCCACAGCCTTACTGCTCTTTTCTCCACAGCCAACACACACCTCACAACCTTCTTGTCTTCACAATTGCTGTGAGGTTGGATTTTTTGTTGCAGCAATGTTAAAAGATTATTTATCTCAGCAACAAAGCTCATTTTATTGTGTTAAAACCACAAATAAATGTTAGTACAGGTAGTGAAAAGTGCCCTGATGGTGCCTCAATCTCTCAAGTGGCTGAGACTGAATCACTGATCTACAGGTGTTTATTCACAATTGACTAGGATCTCATCCTATACCATGACCCAGGCTTTCTGGGGAAGAGTCAAGGTGTTAGAGGCTTTAAACAAGGTCAAAGGAGGGAGGGGCTACAGATACAGTAACAGGACGGGGTGGAACCAGGTAATCAGGAATACAGTAGTTCAGCAGTTCACCACAGATGGATATTGGCATTGTTGGGTATGACCCAGAGCTTTCGACTGAAAAGTAATCTGACGATTTAATAGGTGATTGAACAGTAGTATTTTAAAATGGTGCAATTCTGCATTAATTGCCATTGAGTTCAATGCAGTCAAAGAACATTTAATGAAAAAAACTCACTGAACGTCAAGATTTACCCCAACAATAGTAAGAAAGGCAAGACAGAGAAAAGCCAACCAGCATTAAATAGATCTGGTTTCTTTATCATTATGCTATGGAAATTTCAAACAGCTTCGAAGTTTCTGGTTTTGAATTTAGAGGATTATAAAAATATCTGCAGCATTAGTAAAACACTGGAAGGGTGCCAAGTCCTGTGCTAACACTTGCCCGAAATTTCAAATGAAATCATTGAAAATTAAGATGGAGAAAACATTGGTGAAAATATTGGAGCATGCTGTTGTGCAGAGATACCTGGGAGTGTATATAGGAGTGTATCTACATAAATCACAATAAGTTAGTTTGCAGGTACAGCAAGTGATCAAGACGTCAAATGAGATGTTATTCTTCATTGCTAGAGGAATTGAATTTAAAAGGAGGAGGTTCTTCTGCAACTGTATAGGGTCCTGGTGAGGCCACACCTGGATTACTGGATGGAGTTCTCGTCTCCTGACTTGGGAAAGGATATACTGGCTTTGGAGTTGGTGCAGAGGAAGGTCACCAGGTTGATTTTATGGATGAGGGGGTTAGTCTAAGAGGAGAGATTGAGTCACCTGGTACTATTTCACTGGAATTCAGAACAATAAGAGAGGATCTAATAGAAACAATTAATGAAAGGAATAGATAATATAGACCAGAGATGTTGTTTGCACTGGTAGGTGGGACCAGAACTAGAGAACATAGCTTCAAGATTCAGGGGAGTAGATTTAAGTCAGAGATAAGGAGGAACTGCTTCTCCCAGAGAGGCGTGAATTTGTTGAATCCTCTGCCAAAGGAAGCAGAGAAGAAGGCTGCCTCATTAACTGTATTTAAGACACAGACAGATACATTTTTGAAGTATATGATAAATTGGCCTGATACTGGGCTTTAACATGCCAAGGGAAAGGTGGGAATCGGACTTGGGCACAACAATCTATGAGCATTGCTGGTCCGATCTGTGTCTGGGCAGCATGACAACAGTTATTAATGCTAAGTACAGGTTGGTGCAATACAATTTCTTGCATCAACTGTACCTCACACCACAAAAATTTCATAAATCCAAACCAGAAATCTCAGAAATGTGTTTTAGGTGTGGTGTGGAGATTAGAATCTTTATCCATCCAACCTGACCGGGCACAAAGGTGAGATCCTTCTGGGAGGACCTGGGGGACATTCTGCAAAAAATTACAAAGCTGGATTTTCCGGAATTGTACCTTCTGAGAAACATTTTGAATGTGTGTTTTAAACTATCTAAGCATCAAATTCAGTTTGTGAAGGTCACCTTATCAGTAGCCAGGAAATGTATAGGGGTCACGTGGAAGTCTGACTCCCAACTAAATATTACATGACGGAATACTGAAATGCAGAGTTGTATTCCTCTGGAGAAAATCACGTACAATTTTAGGAGGAAATATGACACATTCATTGGAGTGTGGCAACCTTATCTGAAATATATTGGTTTGCAGATATGACTATTTCCCTTTAGAATAAGGGTACTGAAACAATTTGTCCCAGTAGAGAAACAATTGGGATTAATGAAGTGGGACGTGGTGCAGACAACATGTTCAATTAGTTGTTTTTCTCTTATTCCTTACCATTTGTTATTTAGTCACCTTGGTTGTTTTTTTCCTAGGCTTCTGTAAGGGTCATTGTGTTTTTTGTATAATTTATGTGACTTGATTTTCAGTTGTTGGGGAGGAGGTGGGAGAGGATAAAAACAGACTCTATGTCATATTGTTGTTGAAAGAGATTGTATTGTTTGTTTTAATTTAAAATGAGTCTTTGAAAATCAAAAATAAAATTTTCAAAAAAAAGAATACAATGAATTAAGGGATATGGGAACAGACAAAGGAGTCAAAAGCTGGACTGTCTGGCCTAAAATCGGACATTTGGCAGCACCCCCCATCCAGTCCCTCCCCCCACCAGTCCAGCCCCATCACCATCCAGCCCACCACTCCATCTCCCCTCCACCCCCCACCCCCAGTCTAGCACTGAGATTCCATGCCTGGGGGTCGATGAGGGACTACGTGGTCCCTGAAGGGGTTGACAATCTAAAACATTTGGGGACCCCTGGATTAGCACAATGCTATTGGTGTCATAGACCCAGATTTGAATCCGCCATTATCTATAAGGAGTTTTTTGTACATTCATCCTGTGTCCGTGTGGGTTTCCTCCAAATGGCGCATTCCAAGGACACACAGGATTAGTAAGTTAATGGATGAATTTGGGCACTGTGGGATCGTGTGCTATATTTCAAATTTTAAAAAAAATAAAGAAAAAACAATACAAAGAATGTAAAAAAAATTGGCAGTTTCCCTTTTCATGTATTTTTTTAATTGTAGCTGAATTTTATTTTTTTAGAAAAATCCTCTCACACCACCCCCCCCCCACCCCTCACCACCCCTGACAGATACTGCTTGACCTGCTAAATTTACTTCAGTAGATTGTTGATTAAAAAATCAAGGCAATGGTGCCTGATTTGCTAGAAATCAGGTCCTTTTGTTCCACTGTACAGATACATAGATTTGGAATAATTTTTCCTTCATTTTTTTTAATGTTAGCTTTCGAAGGCAAATCAAAATTAATTCATCTGCAGAGCAAAACCCGTTTGATGATGTGCTGACATCAATAAATTGGACCTTGGAGAGTGAATGAAGCTTTACCATTTGATCAGCAGTAAGGTGGAATCAGTTTTCACTCAGTTGACGGCTATAGCAGGGGGCAATGTACTCCAGTTTTGGGCAACCGGTGTCCTTCACCCCAAAGATGTCTGAGTGATTTCAGATTAGAAACTAGATCAAACAGTTGTTGCACACAAATGGTAGATTTTTTATATACATATCAGAACATCCCCTCAGGAGGTTCTTATGACTGCCCATTCTTCTATCCTTCATCTAATTTAGTGGCTGTCATCAGAAAAGTACTTGATGTTGTATTCATATGGAGCCAATGAGAAGGCTTCCCCTATACTTTGCAACAGGCCTGATGAGTTCTGATGGCTTTGGAATGTCATGTCCAAAACCTGGCATTCAACAAGGTCCTATACTCCAGTTCCCTGTGGTTGCAGGACAGTCACTGACCACTCATTCAGCTCATTCTGATCGAAAATCTGGCTTATTTTGCAGCTGTGGACACTCTTCCTTATTGCCTTACGAGATAGAATGAAGCCAGCTGACTGATCGAATCTATTCTTGTTCACAGAGGAATCCCATTCCCCTCTTAGGAGAGAGTAACTGTCTCTAGTTCTTCAATTCATCATTCCCATTCAATTACGGATGTCCTGCCAGAAGGTGGTGCCAAGAAAATCTCCACTCCAAGGTTCAGACCAATCATCACTGAGGGTGAAATGGTGAGTTTAGTTTGTACTCATTGACCTCCAGTATGGACAGGAGCAGAAATTACACAATGTAGGGGTCAGTGGCTAAGTTTCATTCATTAGAGCAAGAGGTTTTACCTGCTACTTTTTTCTTTGTCCTTGCTTAGTCTTCCCATTGCTCCCTAGATGCCTAATGAAGTTAATGTTTCATGCAAATAATGTTTTTTATATGTTTTCTTGATGGGGAAAAAAAACAGAATAACACAGCTGTCAGAAGGAAGCCTTTCATCTCCATCAGAACGTTTAGCGTGCTGCTTCACAGCAGCAGTACCTGTATAATGCAGTGCGTAATTCGGATATGAACTTGTTTATTTGCAAATTCAACAATTAAAATTATGTGTGCGTTTATCTCCCATCGGGGCTGTCCTGCTGTGAGTTGGTAAGCTCAATGGAGCTCCCCTAATCATTATTCGTCCTCAGATCTTGGGAAAGCTGTGGCAGATTCGAAGAAAGCTCTGAACAATGGCAGCAGGATTACTTCATGATTGATGAACTGTGCACTGAGTGGTGCGACTGATGTACATTGGCTCTACTGTTATTTTTAACAACAAACAGCATACCATGTTCAAAACTTAAGTTCAAGTTTATTGTCATGTTTACCAAGATGGAGTGAGAGAGATTGTTTTGTGAGTAGATCAGTAGACATCTCATACATAGTACAGCAAGTACGATACTGTACAGGAGTGCAGAGTTACAGAGTGAGATACAGAGAAAAGGCAGTGTCATTTTACTGTTTTGTGGCTAGTTCAGGAAACTGATCGTGGTGAGAAAGAAACTCCTTGAACTGGTTATATGTCATACTGAATCTCCTTCCTGATGTGAGGGGCTGCAGAGAATGTGGCCAGAGTGTGATAAGTCTTTCCAGATCATCATAGTCATTGATGAAGTCTCTGGAGAGGAGGCGGATGTGCGTGATGGACCGATCCGTTACCCTCTGCAGGTTCTCGCAGTCTTGGGCAGAGCAGTTTCCATCCACCCTGAAAGGATATTTTCAATGGTGCACCTGTAGAGGTTGTTAAGGGATGCCGGTGACATGGCAAATTTCCTCAAGCTTCTGAAAGGCTGGTGCTTTTTCTTGGCCATTGCATCAAGGTGGTGGACCAGGATAAGTCACTGGAGATGTTTACCCCCAGGAACTTAAAGTTGTCTGCTATCTCCGCCTCAGCACCATTAACGTGGTCTGGACAGTGACCAGGCTTTATCTTCTTAAGCTGACACTTCCTGTGTTCTGCCTTCAACCATTGGTGATTGAGCTTGAAGTCATCATGTCTCTGATTATTGGAATTCTCCCATGTTTTTGCTTTATCTTCTGATGCCTTTAGCCTGTCTTTTGTTTTGTCCAGCTCAGCCTCTGAACAAGTCATTTATTCCAATAAGTCTTCCATGACTTCTTTGATTTCTGTTACCTTTTTCAATATGTTTATTATTGCTGATTCCACACTCACAAAACGAGTACATAAAATTTCCATCTTGTTCAGGATGTCGTTATATCTTGGGCTTACCCCCTAGCTCTGTTGGCATCAGCCGGTCTCAAGGCCCCTCCTGAGTCACTCCTCATTGGGCTTCCACTTGATGTTCCTGGCTGAGATTTTGATTGTCTTGGCCAATTGGCGCTAGTTTTATCCATTTTTGATGCTAAAATTCCAGTTTTGAGCTTTCTAACTGTCTTCTTAATATTTTTTGGCTCTTTCAAAGCACACCTCCTCAGCTCCTTAGCTTGGCCACATTGCCCCCCCCCCCACCCCCACCCTCTGCAGACAAACTTTAATGTGGTTTTAAGAGGTAAGTGCCTTGCCATAACTGCACTGAAGTCAGTTGCTTGATCTCTCACCTTTAGGGCATGGATTTAATTTCTTTCCACACCAAAACAATGCAAATTGTGGAAGTCTTCCATGGCATTAGTCAAATTCAGACTTCAGAGAGCATTGCAAAAACAAGGGCATCTAATACTATTCATGAGTCCCTACCAGATCACATGGCCCACAGGACACTCATTCAATGATGGACGATAGATGATTTATTTTCTTTTTGTTCTATGCAGTAATGTCAAACACCATTTGTTATCAAATTTTGAACAGCACTCGCAATGAAGGAGTAGTGTTGATGCATTGCAATTCATAAATTAAATTATTACACCGACAATATTTTGCTTTGTTCCTGAAACTGCTATTAAATCATCAGGTCAGCTAACATTAATTTCGTACCCTTTTCCAGTGATCTGTTGCAAAGAAGTTTTACTAAAGAGAACGAGCTCATTATGGATTAAGCATCAGTTGTGAGTTTGATATTGTTTGTAACCCTCTCATTGTTGCTCATCGTCCTAATCGTTGGGAGAAAGTCAGGTGCAATGAACGGACATTCTTGAACAAACAATGAGATGCAGGACGGGCTTCAATGAGGCAACATCAGTGGGTAGAAATGGTCAGTCAATGTTTGGAGTCGCAGCCTGTGTCTTCATATCCGTTTACCAATGTCTGCAGACTGGTTAATGTAAGTGGCACCATTTGATGCACTAAAGCGGAAGACAATGGATCCTATTCCAAGGGCTTGATGGACAGGGAAAGTTATTGCTGATCAAGGACAGTGGGTGGTGGGAGGAATAAAGAATTCACAGCCATGCATCAATCGTAAAAACGTGAAATAAATTCTTGCTGAGGAGCCTAAGTTTTCTGAAGGATCAAGATAGAGATCACAGATGCGATAACCAGCTTAAAAAAATTAGCTATATCATTGTGAACATTTTGCTATCACACCACATGATAACCAATCCATTAGGACCTCAAAAATCTTGTGGTGAAAGATGCCACTTTATATGCTTTGTGACATTCTGAGACATCTATCAAAGCAAGTTCTTTATCCTTCTTTCAGAGGTAAGTTTTTAATTATCTAATGCCTACAGGATGTACCAACATTTCTGCAGATGCTAGAGTTCCAATAGGCATTAGATAATTAAAAACTTACCTCTGAAAGAAGGATAAAGAACTTGCTTTGATAGATGTCTCAGAATGTCACAAAGCATATTTATCAACATTATAATCATCTCATTGGGCCAGGTGAGTAACTATGGAGTGGTTTTACTTGTAATGCCCTTTCTATCTCTGTTGATGTACTTTATAACCATATAACCATTTACAGAGCAGAAACAGGCCATGTCGGCCTTTCGAGTCTGCACCATTTCACTAGAACAACTCCACTAGCTCAAACCTCCCATTCTCTGCCAATAACCCTCCAACCCCCTCACCTCCATGTACACATCCAACCTTCTCTTAAATGACAGAAGGGACCCTGACGCAACTATCTCATTCGGAAGTTCATTCCATTCTGCCACCATTTGCTGAGTGAAAAAGCCACCTCTAATATTTCTCCTAAAGTGTTGCCCCCTTACCCTTAACTCATGGCCTCTTGTTACAACCTCCCCTGCCCTCAGGGGAAAGAGTGTGTTTATGTCTAGTCTATTTATTTTTGTCTTTGATAGTTCTCACAATGGGCTTTGGCTCAACAAGCTGCGGCAAGAACAGATAAGAGGTGAGGAATAGTTGGAGTTGAAATCAGAAAGGGCCATCCTATTTGAGGAACAGGTAGGCATAGGAAAGGGAAGGTGTTTTAGATATCATACATTTTGTTCATCTAGCCATAAACAGTGGGAATGACAGCCAAGGCAGGGGAATGCTCCTCTTGCAAAATCTGGGTCAGCAGGGAAGCCAGCAGTGTCCTAGGTGACTTCATCCGTGAGAAGTGCATCCAGATGCAGCTCCTGACGAGCCAAATTAAGGAATTGCAGCTGTAGTTGGATGAACTCTGGATCATTCGGGAGGCAGAGGGTGTGACAGGGACACTATCACATCTAGGAGGCAGGAGAAGGGTATATGGGAGACAGTCAGGAGAGGGAAAGGGAACAGGCAGGCAGTCCAGGGCACCCCTATGACCTTCACCCTCAATAACAAGTATATCTTTTTGGATACTGTTGTGGGGGACAACCTATCAATGACAAGCCATAGAGATCAGGTCTCTGGCATGGAATCTGGTCCTGTGGCTAAAAAGGGAAGGGAGGAAAAGAGGCAAGCTGTAGAGATAGGGGATTCCATAGTTAGGGGGACATATAAGTGGTTCTGTTGTATGTTGCTTTTCTGGTGCCAGGGTCCAAGATAACTCAGATCGAGTTGATGACATTCTCAGGAGGGAGTAAGAGCAGCTAGATGTTATGGTCCATGTAGGGAGCAATGATGTGAGTAGGAAAGGTGAGGAGGTCCTGCAAGGAGAGTCCAGTTAATTAGACACTAGGATGAAGGACAGGACCTCCAGGGTAATGATCTCAGGATTTCTACCCATGCCACATGCTCATGAGGTTAGAAATAGGATGATAATGTAGCTTAACACATGTCTAAAGACTTGGTGTAGGAGGAAGGGCTTCAGGTTTCTGGATCAATGGTCTCTCTTCAAGGGAAGGTGGGACCTGTTCCGATGGAACTGTTTGCATCTGAACTGGAAGAGGGACTAATATCCTTGTGGGGAGGTTTGCCAGTGCTGCTCTGGTAGGTTTAAACTAGATTTGCAGGGGAAGGGGAATAAGAGTGACAAAGCAGATAGAGGAGTGGAGGAGGGAAAAGATGATGTGAAAATTGCATGTACCATTAGAAGTTAACATGTTGAATATGGTGGAAATATTGTTTATGTCTAGTCTATCTATTCCTTTCATAAGTTTAAATACCTCTATCAAGTCCCCTCTCAGTCTATGTTTCAATGAAAAAAGTCCCAGTCTCCTTAATCTCTCCCTGTAATCCAGAAGCTGTAAGCCAGGCAACATCCTTGTAAACCTTCTCTGCACCCTTTCCACCTTATCTATAATTTGGAGACCAGAACTGAGCACAGTACCCCAAACCTGGCCTCACCAATGCCTTAAACAGCTGCAGCATCACCTCCCAGCTCCTATACGCTATACATTGATTATTGAAGGCCAGCAGACCATATGCCTTCTTATGTGAGTTAGAACATGTTATTCAGGTAGATGTGATCATAATGGCACTGCACAAAGAATCTTTACTTGAAAGGGGTTTAGTCATCTCAGAATTGGAGAGTCTGAGAAAAATTTCTCTGCCACAGCACCAAAATAGTCCAAATGGTGCCTTCTGGGCTGCATTTTCATTTCTGTGCTCCTCAGTGACTCAGTAGTCATATTTGGTCTTTTCCAACAGTTTTCTTCCATTGTCCTGTCCTCATTTCAGGGGTTCATATTTGGATCATCTCTGACATTTCTAATCGTAGTTGGGGAAAAGGTGTGTCTTCTCGCATGTCCACATAATCACAAGAGTCTACACAAGATATATCCTTAGTTAATCCAAACCCCTTAGAGCTTCAGTTGTTCATCAGAAAGACTTCATTGAGTCACTGAGGGGTACAGCACAGAAACAGGTCCTTCAGCTCACCATGACCACACTAATCCTTTAGCCTATCTACACCAACTTGCCTCAATTTGATCAATATTTTTCTTTGGCCTGCACATTTAAATGTTCGTATAAATGCCTCTTGAATTCATGAATTGTATCTGATCTTTTCACCTCCACTGGTAGAGTTATCATTCACTCCCTATTTAAAAAAATACTTACAAATTTCCTTTCAAATTTTTTCCTCTCTAAACATGGAACATGGAACATTATAGCACCTATAGGCCTTTTGGCCCATGATGTTGTGCCAACCTATATAAACCTACTCAACAAACTTTCCCTTCCTCACACCCATAATCATTTATTTTTCCATTAGCCATGTGCCTGCCTAAGAATTTTTAAAATTTCCATATTATACTAACCTCCACCGCCACCCTCAGCAAAGCATTCGAGGAACCCACTAACCTCTGTGTGAAAAAAAAACATACCGTACCCCTGACGTCTCCCCTGAACTTTCCTCCCCTCACCTAAAACAAATGTTTTTCAGTATTTGCTATGGTTACCCCAGGGGGAAAAAAACACTGGCTGTCCAGCCTATCTATGCCTCTCATAATCGTGTAGAACTCGATTAAGTCACCCATCATCCTTTTTCACTCCAAAGAGTCTTAGTTCTATTAACCTTGTCTCAATAGACACATTGTCCCATCCAGGCAACATCGTGGTAAATCTCCATTGCCCTCACTAATACTTCCAGAGTCTTCCTGTAATGAGGCAACCAGAACTGAACCCAATATTCCAAGTGTAACCAGAGTTTTATAGAGCTGCAACATAACCTCACAGCTCTTGAACTCAATCCCTTGACTAATGAAGGCCAGCACACTATAACCTTTCTTAATCGACCTGCAAGGTAACCTTGAGTGATTTATGAATTTGGAACACAAGGTCCCTTTGTTCTTAGCACAGAAACCTACCATTAACCATATACTCAGCCTTCAAGTTTGACCTTCCAAAATGCATCTTTTCACATTTACCTGGATTGAATTCTATCTGCCACTCTATGCTCAATTTTACATCCAGCCTATAACCTGCTGTAACCTATGACAACCTTCTACACTATTCATAGCACCTCCAACCTTTATGTCGTTTGCAAACTTACCGATCTATTCTTCTACTTCTTTGTCCAGGTCATTTATAAATGTCACAAAGAGCAGGGGGTTCCACAGTAGATCCATGCAGGACTCCATTAGTCACTAACCTTTCGGAATATGTTCCATCTGCTAATACCCCCCTATGCTTTCTGCTGGCAAGCCAACTCTGAATCCACACGGACAAGATTCCACGGAATCCATGCCTCATAACTTTTTGAATGAGTCTATCATGGGGGACTTGGTTAAAAGCCTTAATAAAATCTATATACACCACATCTACCACCCTACCTTCATCAATTTCTTTTGTTACCTCCTTAAAAAATTCAATTAGGCTCATGAGGCATGACTTATCTTTCACAATCCCTGAATATCCCTGAGAAAACTATGCTTCTTTAAATGCTCATAAACCCTGTCCCTAAGAATCATCTCCAATAGTTTACCCACCACTGACATGACTCACTCATCTACAATTATCAAAATTCTCCCTCACCTTTTTTAAACAAAGGAAGCTGCCTTCTTTTTGACACCCCTACAATGGAAAAATGAACTTACCTCCCCTTTCTATCTACAACTTGTGTACTTCTTTCAGGTCATCTCACTCCAGAGAAAATGAAGCAAGCTGATCCAATACTTCCCCATCATTGAAATTCTCCAATCCAGACAAGATCCTGGTGAACGTACTCTGCACTCTATTCAACCCAACCACGGCCTTACCAGAAATGCATATAGTATTCAAAATGCAGCTAACCATTGTTTCGCAAAAGAGCAACATGATGTCCCCATTTTTTAATCTATGCACCAACCGATGAAGTCAAGCATGCCATATGCCTTCTCATCACCCTATCTACCTCTGTTACCACTTTCAGGGAACTAAAGATTCAAATCCCAAAGCCCCTCATTTCATTAACCTACGATTTATCTGACTTTCCAAATGTAACACCTCCCACTTGTCACGATTAAATTCCATCTGCCACTGTTTTGCTCAACTTTCTGTCTGATGTATCCCACTGTAGCTTTATACAGCCTACTTCTCTATACACAACACCATTAACTTTCGGGTTAGCTGGAGCTTACTGATCATGCCAAGTCATTAATATACATCATAACATCAAAGGTCCAAGATTCGATTCCCACGGGGCACCATTAGTACCAGACTTCCAATCAGACAAACATTCTTTCACAACTATCCTCCACTTCCCAACACTAATTTGTGGATCCAATTTGCCAGCTCACCTTGCATTCCACATGCCTTAACCTTCTGGACCATTCTACCAAGCGGGCAAGCATCTTACTAAAGTCCAAAGAAGATATCATTTACCACCCTGCCTTCATTATTCCTGCTTACTTTAAAAAAAACTTCAAATTTCCTTCACACAAAGCCATGGTGACAATCCACAATCAGTCTGACTTTTCACATGTAAATGAATACTAGCTCTTTGAATTTTCACCAGTAATTATCCTACAACAACCTTGAGACCTTCCTGTTTTATCTCTGTTGCCCTTCTGAAATGAAAGAAACCCTATTCACTATTCGCTTTTCTTCCAACACCTCACTGTGGCTAATGAAGGTGCAAGTACCTCTTGCGCCAGCTCTTAAATCACACGTTCATCTGTTCTATTGCCCCATGACCCTCAGTAACATGAGGCACAGGGCCACATGCTGGCCTGGAGCTGTTACTAACCCTCTTTAAAAGACCCCTGCTTTTACCTTCAAGCATCAGTTTCAAATCTACTTTTGTCAGGTCCTGACTCATCAGGTTTTTAACCTTTAGTCTTCCTCTCTAAAGCTCACTCTACAGGACGTTATTCATCTTTCTACCTCTATCATTGATTCCAACACGTGTTTCAATCTTTGCCAGTTCTGCCCGCTTTCCCTTCAGAATACTCTTTAGCCATTCTGAGACATCCCTGGCCCTGGAACCAAGGTTGAGAGGGGAGGGAGGGGAGAAATTGAGAGGATAAATCATGCAAGTCCATACCTTTCTGGAATCTTGCTCGCAGTCATAGGATCACTAGTCTAAAAATCACCCTGCCACCACTGCTTACTGTCACTTCTACCTCCCCTGCTCTGGATCAGAGCCAACCACTGCTGCTGCTACCATTTTATGAGATCACTCTCCTCAACAGTATCCAACATGGTGCTCCTGTTCAAGAGGGGAATGACCACAGGGCATGATCACACTCCATGCCTGCCCTTACTTCTCTTCCTCTTGCTAGTGGTGTGACCATCTCCTAAACATACTATTACAACCTACTCTGCATCCCAGTAAGTCCATTCACAGCTTCGTCTGTCTATGCAATCTGAAATCTCTCTGATCACTCACATCCTGCTGGATGAGCATTTTCTGCCATCACTTCAAATTCCTTTATCCCCAGTCCCATCCACGAAATAAAAGCTTAGCCATTCACTATTCACGTTCATTCATTGTCACATGCTCAAGATGCAATGGCAGAGATTTTTGGCTGAGCTGCCCAATTCAACATCTTATACTTGGTACAAGTAAGACATGGTAGAGGAGTGCAGAGTTACAGAGAATGACCAGTTGGTATGGAGCAAAATCAGTGTAGTTTTACTGTAAAAGCAGGAAATAAACCATTGTGGTGATGCACGTTTGTAGCGGTGAACTGGCCCCACTTGTCACACGTGGGTTAGCTGTGGCAAAGATGGCGCCGCAGGATTGTCTCTCTGGTCCAGACTGGAAGGGCGTATGCGTACTGAGTCATCATGATGCAAGTGCCAGAATGCAGTGGGAGGGACCAGATACAACCTTAAAGGCTGCAGCGCGGAATTCAAATTAAAGCAGTTGTGATACTCGAGCTCTCTCAGCCTGTTGTCTCAGTCTTTTCGCTGTGCTCACTCAACACCGAGCATCACCGATGGGTCTCGCTGGGTTGTAAAACCTCAGAATTGGTTCCTCAGTGAAGAGAGGATAACACAGAGAAAAATGGAAGGATTACATCCACCAGCGAAACTTCAGCTGACAGGTGATGTGGCTGAAAATTGGCACAGATTTAAACAGCATCTTGGATTGTATTTAGTGGCAGTCAGAGCTGATGAGAAAAGTAATAAAGAGAAAACATTAGTTTCCTTACACGTTGTGGGTAACGAAGCCCTGGAGGTGTATAATAATTTCATATTTGCTGCAGAAGGAGACAAAATGAAGCTGGAAAAAATAATATAACAGTTTGAGTCATACTACATATATAAATGTAACGTGACATTTGAGAGGCACATATTTTTCACATGTGTAAAGAAAATGGAAGAAAGTATTGATCAGTATGTGACTGAATTGAGAAACAGAAGCAAAACGTGTGAATTTGGTGGATTGACCGACTCGCTGATAAAAGACAGACTTGTGTGTGGTATTCCAGATAATAGTCAAAAGGAAAGATTGCTAAGAGAGCCACATCTAGCCACGGCAAAGATGGTGTCGCGGGATCGTCACTTCTGGTCCAGAACAGAGGACATGTGTGCGCTTACGTCATCATGACATAAGTGCTGGAACTCTGTGGGCGGAACCAGAGAGATGTTTAAAGGTTGCAGCGCGAAATTCAAATTAAAGCAGTTGTGTTACTCGAGCTCTCAGCCTGATGTCTCTGCCTTTTCGCTGCTGTCACTCACCACCTGCTACACCATACTTGAATCTTGTGATGCGTGATCTCATACTCATGAATCTTCTTCCTGATGGGAGGGAGATGAAGAGTATGTGGTCAGGTTGGGATGAGTCTTTCAATACATTGGAATCTTTTCCAATGCAGTGGGAGTTGTAGATGGAGGGAATGGAGGAGAGGGATGGAGGAAATGGCCTGACCATGTTCCCTGCAGTATTGAGTGGTTCATTTCCTGTACCAAGCAGAGCCCTCCTCCTTGAAGCCCAAAGTTCACCAAAAATAAAACTTTAGGAGCGGAGCACAAAAGTGCTAGAGGAACTCAGCAGATCACATAGAAAGCAGTCCACACAATACCCCACCATCAACTCAGCCACGACCCACATTTCCCGCACACCTTCCCTGGTCCTTTCCACCCCGAGATGCAACACAAACACCTATTACCCCACCAGCCTCTGCAACCATCATATTATTCTCTGTAACTTCTGCCTCCTACAACATGGTCCCACCACCAGACACATTTTCTGTTCTCCTTCCTTCTCCACTTTCCATGGGGACTGCTCCCTCCAGAGCCCTTCATCATCCACTCATGACTTCCCACTAATTGCTTCCTCAGTACCTACCCCTGTGTTGCTACACAGAAGAAATGCTACATTTGCACCCACATTTCCTCCCTCACCTCTATTCAGTAACCCAATTCAGCCCTTCCAAGAGAAGCAACACCACTTGTGAAATTGCAGGGGTCATCTACTGCATCCGGTGCTCCTGTTATAGGCTCCTTTACCTTGGAGAGACTGGACGCAGAATGGGAGACCATTTTATTGATCACCTTCACACTATCCACTGTAATAATGGGGACATCCCAGTTGCCATCCAGTTCAATTTAATTCCATATCCAATTCACACACCAACATGTCTGTCCATGGTCTCATTCAATGCTAAACCAAGGCTACCCGCAAATTGGAGGAATAACACCTAATAATCTGTCTGAGCATTCTCCAACTAGATGGCGATAGCATTGACTTCAGTTTCTGTTAGGTCCCTCCACTGACACTCTCTCTCTCTTACCTTATCCCACATTGTGTGACCTGCTGAGTTTCTCCAGCACTTTTGTGTACTGCAGAGTTGAACCAGGCCATGTTTATGACTTGATTTGAGGTCCATGCTGTTTACTTCGTTACTTCTTCCAATCAATGCTAGGAATATTGTGCAAGATGTAGGTGTTCACCATTGTGCCATTCACTTTAAAGAAAGGCTAATTTATTTATGGATGGATTATCCAAAGGTTACAGAGAAATGGTCTTTTGAATTGAGTAGGCTGCAGCCACAAAGCAACATGCATCTTATTCACAGTTTGTAGGTGCAGAGTCAAATGTTTTTCTTCGTTAGATTGGAGATTTTATTCATACAGCTATAGCACTCCCTGTATTAGCATCCTACCTGCTTCATACTGCCATTGTAATGGACCATTTTAATATTGGAAGGACAAACTAAAAGAGAACATTTCAATTTTGCCAAGGGAACAATTTATGAGATGCTTTGATGTATTCAGTGCTTGTCTCTGTTATGTGTGGTGATTTGCACTTTTGCTTGCTGAAGCACTTTATATAGTAAAGGTCTAACTGTTCCTATAGCTTTTTTAATTAGGGAAGGTGAGTAAAATTTGAACGGAGGATATAGTTCATCCCAATTTCCAGAGGATGGTTGAAAGACAAAATCTGTCTTTCCAAATCCACTACCCTACAGTTAGACCTTATTGAGGATAGAGGCTGTAAATGAGAGATGAAGGGGATGGAATTCATGAGGTTCTCAAGAAGGCTGACTGGTACAACTGGTAGAGCTCTTGTCTCTCTACCTCGGTGACCTAGGTTCAATCGTGCAGAGCATCAGGATGATAAAAGCAGCAGAATCACACCCCATTTGATGCGATTTACTGGGATCGTTGTTTAAATAGGGCTCACAAAATCAGGGAGGACCCCTACCACCCCCCCCCCCCCCCCGCCCTCCCCCCCACCACCCCCACTGCGCAGCATCTTCCATCTAATCCTCTCAGGAAAATAATGCAGAAGTATCAGTGCCAGAACCACCAGGTTGAGGAACAGCTTTCAATTTTAAATTTAGACGTACAGCACAGTAACAGGCCCTTTCAGCCCACAAGTCCATGCTGCCCTGTTACACCTAATGGACCTACAATCCCCAGTATGTTTTTTTGAAAGGTGGGAGGAAACTGGAACCCCCAGGGAAAACCCACGCAGATACGGGAAGAATGTACAAACTCCTTACAGACAACGTGGGATCTGAACCCCGATCCCAATCGCTGGCGCTGTAACAGTGATGCACTAATTTTGCCGTCTGCTTCTTCCTGCAGGCAGAGAGATTCTTGAATGACTGCAAAAACACTCTCCATGGCTCTACTATTTATTAAGAATTTTTTTTATTTTAATATATGTACATATGTACTGGGTATATGTATCATTTATCTATATGTGGGTTATGTCTACGTGCATATTGACACTGTTCTGCACTATGGACTGGCGAACATCAGGTTGCTCTGGTATAAAAGGATAGATAAATAAATATTCATGGTCACAATCTGAAAAAAATGTTGTTTTAATTGATTAATATAGTTCAATAGTTTGCTGCCTGTTTCACGCTTCGATATCTCTGATCTTTTTGAGATAATGTATGAAGAGTGAAGAACTATTCCACATTTCCCAAATTTTACTTTATATTATCGCCAAGGCTTGTGCATAGTTTTCAACATGCCTGTAAGAACTGTGAGAACATCACTTAATATTTTATAAATGGCTCTGACCGCAAAGTGTTCTTTTGCTCTGGGCTATCCTGGGTTATGAGGAGAGTGTGAAATGCCTTTCAATTCAGACCTGACCACAAAGTAGTTATAGTTATTTAAGAAAATACACGGGAAGTAGAAAATGTATTTGTTGGATTACCAAATATGGGGTCAAAATAAAGGTTGTTCATCACAATTAGTTTGTAAAGCATTTGTTTCAAGTCAGTTACAAAATAGATAACAAGACAGGGCAGTAACAATTGTGTTGTAATTTTGAAATGTTTCTCCCCTTGAACTGATTTCAAAGTTCAAAAGTTCAAAGTTCTGATTTATTGTTAAAGTAGATACACGGCATCACATAAAACCCTGATTTTTTTTCCTGCAGGCCGGGCAGAATTTCTACTTACTGTTAATGCAAAAACTGAACTCAAGAAAAAGATACGTATACTAAAGAGAGAAATGTAATCAAACTGACTGTGCAATATATAAAAATTACATATTCTGAAATAAATAATGTACAAAGTAAGAATCCTTAAATGAGTCTTTGATTGAGTTTGTTGTTTTGGAGTCTTGGTGGAGGGGTAGCAGCTGTTCCTGAACCTGATGGTACGTCTTGTGACACCTATATACGTGTCATAGTCAATCCTGTATAAAAGTTGACCACTCCCCTTTTGTCCCAAAAATCATGTATTTTCCGTAAATCCAGTGTAAATGTTGACCCCCCCCCCATATTTTTGGCCTTGACCATCTGCCCAACTGAGCTTCCAACACCCCAACAACGACAGTGCAGGGACATTGGCTCTCGCTGCAGGGCGGCATCTCGGCGGATCAGCGGCCCCGTCACCGTGAGTCGCGGGTCGGCCTGCGGCAGGGAGGGGGAGTGGGCAACGGTCCTGGCGAGGTCAGGCCCGAGGCCTTCGGTTCCGGACGCTGGGAAGCGGCCTTGGCTTCCCCTGACACCGGCCAGGCCCCAAAACCAGAGTACACGGTGAGACCCTGCAACGTAAACAGAGGAGGTGGGGGCGATTAGCGGGCTGACGCCAATGCATTCTGGGATTTGTTGTATTACTGTGCATGCGCTATACTGGCGCGGCGGCCAGCGGGCCACCTCTAATACATTTTTGAAATGATCTTGCGGGCCAAATATAATTATATCGCAGGCCAAATTTGGCCCGCAGGCCAGAGTTTGACATGTGTGGCTTAGAGGCTATAGGGCACATGCTCTTAAATGCACCATATGTTCTTGTCCCTATAAGTGGTTGCACTAGCCTTTACTGCTGATTTATTTAATCATCTGTAAGTTAAACATCTCCTGTGTTATTGAAAGGGTCATTTCTACCTGACTAACTGCTGAGTGAAGATTCTCCAAGATGGGTTCATTTTTTAAAGGTAAGCTGCTGTTTTATCTTCATATCTGGAGGGATTGTCCCTGCTTCCCTTTGCCAAGATTGATCAGCCCACCAAGTTGACATCCTGCATCTCTGTCCATCCTTCACCCCCTTCCACTCCACATGCCTTCTACCCATTGCTCATAATTCTCTGGCAAAAGAACTCAGAAAGTCACTCAACATTTTGGGACTGATGCAGGTTCCCATTCCAAAGTATTGACATTCTTCTGATTTCTCGGATCCTGCATGATTCACCAAGTTCCTCCAACAATTTGGTTTTTGTTCCAGATTCCAGCATCTGAAGTCTTCAATACGCCTAATTCTATATGTCACCCTTATTCTCCATGCCACCCCTCTCCCAGGCTTATTAGTCCCTGACTTCTGATGTCTTCTGTACCACTGATCACATCAAAATCTTCTTCTGTTCCACCCCTCGATTTCTTCCCCCAACCCAGATCATGTTCCCATCTAATCTGCTATCCCAATATTTTTTTTCCCCAGGGTAGTGAAGAAGGCATTTTACACACTTGCCTTCATTGAGCACAAAAGCTGGGTCCTCATGTTTTAGGTGTATGTAGACAAAGACCGTATTTGGGTGCAGTTCTAGTTGCCTAGTTATAGGAAGAATATCAATAAATTGGAAGGGGTGCAGAGGAGATTCACCAGGACTAGAGGGCTTGATCTATAGGGAGAGAATGGATAGGCTGGATCATCATTCCCTAGAGTGTAGGAGGCTGAGGATGTTCATATGGAGATTTATAAAGTCATGAGGGGCATAGATAAAGTAAATGCACACAGTCTTTCTTTCTCCCAGGGTAGACAATTCTTGGTCTAGACAAAGTAGGTTTAAGGTGAAAGAGGAGAGATTTACAAAAGACTTGCATTTTCATTCAAAGGATGGCCCATGTCTGGAACAAGTTGCTTGAGGGAACTGTAGAAGCAGACATGGTTCTGATGTTCAGAAGACATTTAAACAGATCTATGAAAAGGAAGGGTTTGCTGTTAGTGCAGTACTATTGCAGTGGCACCGACCCAATTTCAAATCTGACGCTGTCTGTATGGAGTTTGTATGTTCTCCCCATGTCTGCGTGGATGTCCTCTGGGTGCTCCGATTTCCTCCCACCCATCCAAAATATATAGGGTTTGTAGGTTAATTGGGGCATTTGGGCAGCACGGACTTATGGGCTGGAAGGGCCTGTTACCATGTTGATTGTTTACATTTCTATAAAAAAATTAAGGACAGGTTCTAAAAATGTAGGCAAATGGGTCTAGCCCACATTGACTGTTTGGTCAGCATGGGCAAGTTGGCTGGAGGACCTCTTCTCTGCTGTACAGCTCTATACTTCTAATTATTTCAGTCCCTTCCCACAATCTGTGACTTCCCCACCCCATCACACTATCCTATCACCGCCATGGAGTGGCATTGCAGAGGAAAGATGTTTTTTGCTCAGTTCTGGCTGGGTAAGGATTTGCTGATCCCTGTGTGGCAACGATGATGGACCTCCATCCAGACTCTTGAGTTTCATTCCTGTGCTTTGACTTTCTCTGAGAAACTTTTTTCAACCACGTAAATGAATGTTGCAGCCAACATACCATATCATGGGCGAAATATAAAATGAGTGCTTTGCGTAAATATCTTTAAACATTCTAAGACATTAACAGTTTATAATTAGGTTGTTTCCAACAATATTTTAAATAGTTTTTATGCTGTTTATTTGATTTAAAGATTACATGCATTCAATGAAGAATGTCATGCTTCTCTTTGTCCATACAATATAACTGTATTATTTTGCTACTTAATGTTGACGCTTGGATTAGACTTGGACTGTTGCCTTGCCCTTGTTCATTTATGTACGTTTTCTTTCATTCTCATTGTGGTTCTGTGGTTTCCTCGTTTCACTCACCCAAGTGGCTATTCTTCCATGCAGAAGCCTTGCCAGTGAATGTTGGCAAGGCTCATGGCTGGGGAGGAGAGGACTAGGGTCATATGCAGTTTTATTCTCATTCATTTCACACTGGCTTCTGGATTGCAATCCAAAGTAGCTGGTGTCAGGGCCAATGTCATCATCCCTATTGCTTCTTGTATGACTAGCTAGAAAAACACAAATCATGAGACACCGGGCTTACTGTTACACAATCAAGTAGGCAGTTTATCTGTTTCAATGAATAATGTCTGACACTATCATGTATTTGGTGTCAAATGTAAGATCCCAGAACACCAATTCAGTCAGTTCTTTCCCCACTGAAATACTCCCCACCCCCCCACCCACCCCAATCCTTGAAATGCAATGCTATACTCCAAGCTTGCATTGAACTGGAGATCCATCAGTTGGATCATGAGCCAGAGGAGGCGGAGCATAGAATCCCTGTCCCTGATGATTTCTGTGGGTGTACTGAGTCAGAGCCTAAGTGGCTTTTTGTTCCAAATTAGTTCTCTGCAGCTTAAAATGCTCAGTTATTTTACCTATCCTTTGCTAATTTTATTTAAATTTTAGATTTTTTAATTTAAAAGTAATTTTTTAAAAATTTTAGGCATACAGCATGGTAACAGGCCTTTCCGGCCCATTAGCCCAATTACACCAATTAACCTACAAACCCCATAAATCCTTTTGGAGGAAACCGGAGCACCCGGAGAAAACCCAAGTGGTCACATGGAGAACGTACATGCTCCTTATAGACAATGCTGGATTCAAACTCTGATCACTGGTGCTATAATAGAGTTGTGCTACACCAACTGTGCTGCCCCTACAGGTCTTTATCTGTGCAATTTGGGGTGGTTATCAATGTGCAAGGCATAAAAACATCTAATAATTACCTAGCTTTTGACCCATTCTCAGAATATATTTTATAATTGGAATAATTAATAATTACTGTAGGTTCTGGGGTTTGCCAGTGGTTCCACTTTATTGAATTGTTTTATTACTCAACATAATATACAAGGTATACTTGATGAAAGGGAAGGGTTAGATTAGTTTAGCTTAGTTTGTAGTTTTTAGGGTTTTTTTTCTTTTCCTTTATTATTTTATCATCATTTTAATAAATGAGGTTGACACAGTTTCATACATTATTTCTATCAAAATAGTTTGAGGTACTACAAGTAACTATTGATGTAGTTTTAGTTTTTCTTTTTTTTTCTCTCTCTGTTTACTTGTGTACAAATGAATCACAATGTAATTTTTTTAAACCATATAACCATATAACACTTTATGGCATGGAAACAGGCCATCTTGGCCCTTCAAGTCCACGCCGGTTCACTCAAACAACTCCGCTAGATCCCCCCACCCATTTTACGCCCATAACCCTCTAACCCCCTCCTATCTATGTATATATCCAGCCTCCTCTTAAATGAAAGAATTGACTCTGCCTCAACTATTTTTTCCGGAAAACTATTCCATTCAGCTATCACTCTGAGAGAAGAAGCATCCTATAATGTTTCTCCTAAAATTTTGACCCCTTACCATCAACTTGTGTCCTCTTGTTTCAACCTCCCCTGCTCTCAGGGGGAAGAGTCAACTTCCATCTAGTTTATCTACTCCCTTCATAATTTTAAAAACCTCTATCAAATCCCCTCTCAACCGTCTACATTCCAATGAATAAAGTCCTAACCTCTTCAATCTTTCTCTGTACTCTAGGTATTTTAAGCTAGGCAACATCCTTGTAAATCTTCTCTGCATCCTCTCCACCTTATCTATATCCTTCCTGTAATTTGGAGACCAGAACTGAACACAATACTCCAAACCTGGCCTCACCAATGCCTTAAACAGTCGCAGCATCACTTCCCAGCTCCTATACTCTAAGCTATGATTTATGAAGGCTAACATACCAAATGCCTTCTTAACCCCTGTCAGCATGGGAATCCACCTTCAAGGAACGCTGCACCAAAACTCCAAGATCTCTTTGTTCTTCTGCATTCCCCAATGTCCTCCCCTTCACTACATATGTCCTATTTTGATTATATTTTTCCGAAATGAAGCACCTCACACTTCTCTAAATTAAATTTCATCTGCCATCTTTCAGCCCAATTTTCCAGACAAACCAAATAACCTCTGTAATCCGTGAAAACCTTCTTCGCTATCCACCACTCCCCCAATTTTCGTATCGTCTGCATATTTACTTACCCAGTTAACCAGCCCATCATCCAAATCATTAATATAAATTATGAACAGCAGGGGAACAAGCACCGATCCTTGAGGGATGCCGCTCATCACAGGTTTTCATCCTGACAGTTGTCCACCATGACCCTCTGCTGTCTCTCCTCCAGCCAACTCTGAACCCATCTTACTATTTCTCTCTTAATCCCTAGTGACTGAACCTTCCTTACTAACCTGTCATGTGGAACCTTATCAAAAGCTTTGCTAAAATCCAGATAGACTACATCAGCTGCCCTACCTTCATCCACCTTTCTTGTAACTTCGAAAAACTCAACAAGGTTCATCAAACATGACTTCCCCTTCACAAACCCATGCTGGGTGCTCCTGATCAATCCCAACTTATCTAAATATTTATACACACCATCTCTAAGAATACCCTCCATAACTTTTCCTATCACCGAAGTCAAGCTTACAGGTCTATAATTACTTGGACGACACCTCATCCCTTTTTTAAACAATGGAACTACATTAGCAACCCTCCAATCCTGCGACACCACACCCTCCTCCAGTGATTGTTGAAAAATCACTGACAGGGCCTCCGCTATTTGCTCCCTGACTTCCCTTAATGTCTTGGAGAAAATCCCATCAGGATCAGCAGACTTATCCACTTTTACTGACCCTAGAAGCTCCACAACTCTCTCTTTACAAATCCCTATCTTTTCCATAACTAAGCCGTTTGCTTCCCTTATAGTCCAATGTCATTTTCTTTTGTGAACACAGATGAGAAAAAAATTGTTAAATATCTCTCCCATCTGATACGGTTCCTCGCATAGTTCACCGCTTGCATTTTCTAGCGGTCCTATTCTCTCCTTAACCCTCCTTTTACTATTCACATATCTGTAAAAACGCTTTGGATTCACTTTTATCTTATCAGCAATTGACACTTCATACCTTCTTTTTGCCGAATTTCCTTCTTAGGGTTTTTTTTCTGCAATCTACATAATAATCATACATCTTATCCATTTTTTTGCTTCTTAAATTTAATATATGCCCCCCTGTTATCCCGAACCAACTTCCTAATTTTTCCAGAAATCCACAGTTCCCTTGAACTTTTGGCCTTGCCTTTCGATCTGACTAGCACATAAAGATCCCATTCTCTCAATATCTCTTCTTTAAATACTCTCCAAATCTCCTCCACATCTTTTCCAGAAAAAAAAATCAGCCCATACAATTTTCTGCAAATCCCTTCTCATTTCTTCAAATCTAGCCTCCCCCCACTCAAAGACCTTCAACATCGGACCTCACCTATCCCTTTCCATAGTTAAGCTGAAGTTAATGGACCCATGATCACTGGATCCAAAGTTCTCACCAGCGCACACTTTCGTTACCTGCCCTATTCCATTCCCTAACAATAGATCTAACACTGCCTCCCCTCTAGTTGGCACCTCAACATACTGCTGTAAAAAGCAATCTTGAACACACTGTACAAAGTCTAAGCCATCCTGCCCTCTCACTAATTGTGTTTCCCAATCAATATTAGGAAAATTAAAATCCCCAACTATCACAACCCTATTTCTACTACACATCTCATCTATTTCCCTGCACATTTGCTCTTCCAGTTCCCTATCTTCTTTTGGCGGCCAATAATATACCCCTATATTTGTAACCTCACCTTTCTTATTTTTTAGTTCAATTCACAGAGCCTTACGCGATGAGTCCTCTATTCTGTTTTGCCTCAGCACCGCTGTAATATCTTCCCTGACAAGCAATGCCACACCTCCCTCTCGTACCCCACCAATCCTGTCATGTCTAAAGCAACGAAATCCCTGAATATTTAACTGCCAGTCACAACTTTCCTTCAACCAAGTCTCACTAATTGCTATCATTTCATAAAGCCACACCATTAGTTCATCCACTTTGTTTACCACACACCTTGCATTGAAATAAATGCATCTCAGAGATCTTCCACATTTAACTTTCTGCCTCTCACCTTCTCTACAATTGTTACTATGGCCAATATTACCTGCAGCTGTTCCACCTCCAAATTGTGTGAAAAAGCCTTTTTTCTTTGCCTAAAGACTCTGTTCTTGCTCTCCTCCCTGACATGAACCCTTGTCTCCAACCTTACTAGTTTAAAGCCCCTGCCAGGAGACTGGTACCTCTGGGATTTAGATGTAACCCATCCTTACAGTATAGGTCCCATCTCCCCCAGAAATGGTCCCAGTGGTCCAAGAACTTAAAACTCTGCATTTTACACTACCCCTTCAGCCACACATTCAGTCTCCACCTAACTCTATTTTTGCCCTCACTATCGTGTGGCACAGGAAGTAATCCAAAGATTACACCCTTAGTGGTCCTTATTCTGAGCTCCCTGCCTAACTCCTTATATTCATTTTGCAGGACCACTTCTTCTTTCCTACCAATGTCATTGGTACCAACGTGAACCACGACCTCAGGCTCTTTCCATTCCCCCTTTAGGATGTTCTGGACTCATGTAGCCTGGCACCAGGGAGGCAAACCACCATTCAGTTTTCTTTATCTCTTCCACAAAAACCTCTGCCTGTCCCCCTCACCAGCAAGTCCCCTATAACTATTGCCCTATTCTTCCTATTACTTCCTTTCTGGGCTACAGAGGCTGACTCTACACCTCTGCCTATCTTAGCCTGACTATCCCCTTCCTTAGTACTCAAGGAGAAGTACCTATTTCTGAGGATTTCAGGCTCAGATGCTCTCTCTCGAGCCCAACCTTTCTCTTTCTTCCTTCTAACAGTAACCCTCCTTCCGTGGGCCAGGTGTAACTACCTATCTATGACGGCCTCACTCTCCCTGACCAAAACGAGGTCATCGAGCTGCAGCTCAATGTCCCTAACTCGGTCCCTTAAACACTGCATCTCAGCACCCTTAGTTCACATGTGGACATCCAGGAGGTTAGAAGACTCCTTGACTTCCCACATGTGACAAAGGGAGCAGAAAACTGCCCTCACACTCATCCTTCCTCCTTCTCCTTGTAACTTACCAGAGTAAATATTCAGATATGCTCGTCCGAAGCCTCTGATCGCCGAAGCCTCTCGAGCCAAAGCCTTGAAGCCCCACTCCTTCACCGGGCCACTCACTGGGCTGCTCCTTGCTGGCCGCTCCCTAATATCTTCCCTCCTTTTATTGGCCCTTGACCAATTAACCCCTCAACCTCTCCAAGCTCCTCCTCCTCTCAACAGTCGCCCAAGCTCCGATTCATTGCCTCCTTATATGTTAAACTCAATAAAAAGTATATTTTTTTTAAATTATGGCATTGAGACAGGAACCTTTGTGCACACAACCTGGACATGTACCAACGGTGGAACTAGGCCAAGTCCTCGAAAAAAATCATAGGTGAATAATTCCTACAGTACCCAGAATTGTTCCTGTGGGAAATATAATGGACATAAGACTTACAATGAATCTGTCCAAATTTCAAATTCAATTCTTAATGATCACATGGCATTGCCCAGGAAGTATATAGAGGTTACCTGGAAATCTGACTCCTGCCTGAGTATTACTCGCTGGAATAGAAATGTAAGGTTGAGTTCTCCTGGAGAAAATTACTTACAACTTAAGGACAAAGTATAACCCTTCTTTGAGAATTTGGAAATCATACTTAAATTCCATAGGAGCATGATTATAGTGTGGACCATCGCGTCTCACTGCCCTACCTTCCCCGCATATCCCTCAATTGGCGGGGGAGGGGAGACCGAGGGGGAGGGGTGTTCCAGCCCATCTCAACCAGGAAAAGACAAGAGAAGAAAACAGCCTGAGCACTGGCTGCCATCTTGTGACAAACCTTTAAAACTCTGATACATGTCTTATACCTTTGTTTTGAGCGTCTTGAATGTTGTGTGTAACTGTTGTTAGTTAAGTGTTAAAGGTGGGGGTTAGGGAAGGAGGGTAATAAAAAGAGCTTGAACTCTGCAGAAAACTGTATAAAATGGATAATTGTAAATTGTAGTTAATGCTGATACTGTTAACGTTGACACTGATAATGTTGATAACTGAGTTTAAGTTTAGAAAATAATTTTAAAAAAACATTAAAAAGAAAAAAATGCCTAGTTTTCATAGCTGGTAAAACAGGGGGCTTTGCTGAGTGTCAGAATTTCCTGCAGTCTCCTTGGAGCACCACAAGAATGCTTCCAGACCACAATAGTTGTTCAAGAATCGCAAAGTACCATTTTATATGGAGTACCAGGTCAGCTGCAATCAGTCATTTAGGTGTCCACAGTTTTGCGCCATTTAGTTTGATGCCACACATCAAATGTGATGCCCACATTTTGGCGATGGACATTTTGGCAAAAAAAACAAGACTTCTGCAGCCCTAGGACATTTTGACACCAACCAAAATAATGAATATAAAATAATATATTATTAATTATATTTACAAGCATTGATTAAATTGCCACTCCCACGCCTCTGTAACATTGCAACCCTCAACTCTGTAATACTGCCACTTGGCATTTGCCCCTCCATTATACTGCCACTCTCACTCCTGTAACCCTGTCGCTCACACTCTTCTGTAACACTGCTGCTCTCAACCCTATAATACTGCCACTCGGCTCACGCCCCTCCGTTACACTGCTGCTCTCACTCCTGTAACACTGCTGCTCGGCTCCTACCCCTCCATAACACTGCCACTCTCACCCCTGTAACATTACCACTCACACCCCTTGGTAATACTGCCACTCTCATTTCTCCATGAGACGACTCTGTTAGACACAAAATGCCTGGCGCCAAAATGTGGATGGCAAAATGTCCTAGACCCCAGGTCAGCATGGTCTGACCCATTGAAAGTGGGAGAGATCTAGAGCCTCTGGCTTGGCTCTGTCTGTCTTTACAAAATGACTTTCTTTGAATCTTTGTTATTAATAATGATTTTATTGTCACATACATTATACAATAGAGACAGGCACTAAATTCTTACTTTCTGCAACTGAACAGGTACTATGAAAAATACATACTAAATTCTCAAAAAGTAGCTTGACAATAGATATTTAGTTACCTTACTACAAAAAGTGTGACTTAACAATAGTATAGAGAGTCATTTTGTGGTGTTGAAGCTGTCCCTGATTAGTGTAAAAAGGGGAGGTTCAAGAGCCTGACAGTTGTTGGAAGGAAACTGTCCTTGAACCTCAAAGTGTAAATTAGCTATCTATTCCTGACATACACAATTCTCTGTGAGCCTGAGGCAGAAAGATCTGAAAATTGACCGACCTCTGACATAAGATATAAATACATCCTCACATCAGTGCTACATGGCCCTCCCTTTATTCTGCCAGAATGCCAGTCACAGGTATTTTTTGATATTTTAATCAAATGTGGCATGAAGATGTTACTCCTGTGATGGTTCGAAAAGATGGAAAAGATTTTCAATGTCTCTGATTCGGCATGGTTGGCTTAGCAGTTAGTGCAATGCTTTTACAGTGCCATAGATCAAGACCAGGTTTCGAATCCTGCGTTGTCTGTTAGGAGTTGGTATGTTCTCCCCGTGTCTCTGTGGGTTTTTCCCAAGGGGTCCGGTTTCCTCCCACCGTGCAAAAAGTACTGTGGGTGTAAATTGGGTAGCTTGGACTCTTTGGGCAAAATGGCATGTTACCATGCTTTATGTCTAAATAAATTAAATTAAATTTTAAAATTCTATGTTGCATTCACATTTCCCATTATTCTACTGGAAGACATTTAAATAAGAATGCATTTTTAGTTCTGCTATGTTGTTTGTGCAGGAAACATGCTTTAGGGAATTCTGTTGCATTTTCTGTAAATACAATGGAATGTTAAAATTAATTCCCAGGTTGCACTTGTCTGCAGAAATGGTTAGATGATATTGATCTTTCTGCCTGAGTAATTTCTCCCTTAGCTTTGAGCTTTGAAATCTAATGCCGATGATGGTATTGGATAGTTCATTGTTCTGGTGATGTTCCTGTCAGTTAAAGTGGAGTGATGTAGTAGGTTTCTGTCAGCTGGGTGTTGGTTTTCTTTAAGGAAGTGAGCTGATTAGAATATAGTGAAACATGAAATTCTGCAGACACTTTGATTGTAGTAAAAACAAACAGAAATACTGGAGGAACTCAGCCGGTCTCGTAATGTCCATAAGAGGTAACGATATCTGAAGTTCTGCAGGGATTTGTTCTGGGACCCCTGCTCTTTGTGATTTTAATAAATGATTTAGATGAAGAGGTGGAAGGATGGTTAAGTAAGTTTGTGGATGATTCAAAGGTTGGAGGAGTTGTGGATGGTGTGGAAGGTTGTCGTAGGTTACAAAAGGATATAGACAGGATGAAAAGTTAGGTGGAAAAGTGGCAGATGGAGTTCAATGGATAAGTGTGGTGTGAGGTGATGCATTTTTGGAAGATCACACCAGAAGGCGGTCCAAATCCATACATATCTCACAGTCGCTGTGTAGGTTGATAGGATAGTTAAGAAGGCTTATAGGATGATGGGATTCATTAATAGGGGGATTGAGTTCAAGAGTTGAGAGGTCATGTTACAACTCTACAAATTCTCTGGTGAGACCACACTTAGAGTATTGTGTTCATTTCTGGTCATTTTAGGAAGGCTGTAGAAGCTATGGAGAGGGTGCAGAGGAGATTTACTAAGCTGTTGCCTGGATTGGTAAATGTCTAATGAGGCAAGGTTAGCAGAGCTAAGTCTTTTCTCTTTGGAGTGAAGAAGGATGAGAGGAGACTTAATAGAGGTCTACAAAATTCTGAGGGGCATAGATAGGTTGGACAGCCAGTGCCTTTTTCTCAGGACAGGAACAGCAAACACCAGAGGACGTGTACAACGTGAAGGGAGTGAAGTTTAGGGGAGACATCAGCAGTAAGTTTTTTATACTGAGTTGTGAGTGCCTGCAATGCCTTGCTAGGGATGGTGGTGGAGGCTGAAACATTGGAAGAATTTAAGAAACTCTTAGACAAGCACACGGATGAAAGAAAAATAGAGGGTTAAGAGGTAGGAAAGGTTTAGTACCTTTTTTGGAAAGAATATAATGAGTCAGCACAGCATTGAGGGCTGAAGGGTCTGTACTGTGTTCTCTATGTTCTATATGTAACCAACATTTCAGACCTGCACCCTTCTTCAAGGTATAAGCAAAAAACAGGAAGGTGTGGCGGTGTGAGCAGTGGAAGAAACACAGCCACCATGTTGAGGGTCGTTAATGACATTTTATTCAAATTCAGCACGCCCCTATAAGGGCAGCATGAGCTCAGTCACATGGTGCATTGTGACATCATAATCACTGCCCAGGGTGTGCGCTGGAAGGGATGCTGGAGTCAGAGAGAAACCTCTGACGATGCCATTTCCCCATGGCTGCCCCGCCACGTGGCGATACAAGCGGGGCCAGTTTGCCATGACCATGTGCGCCGCCACAAAGGGATCAGAATTAAGACTGAAGAATGGCAGAGGAAGGAGTCCAGACCAACAAAAGGTGTTAACTGGACATGATAAAAGGAAAAGTGAGAATTAATTTTGGCTGTGAAAGGAAAGAGAGGAAAAAGGAAAGAGAGGAAAAAGGAAAGAGAGAGAGATAACACCAGGGGAAAAAAATAACGGGGAAGAAGAAGGAGGATGAGATTTATCCTGATATCAGAGAAGTCGATGTTAATGCCATAGGTTGGAGGGTGCTGTGATAGAGTATGTAGATATGTTTTTGGGAGATAAATTGGGAAAGGTTTGTTAGAGTAGGTCACATATAAACACTTAAAAACAGATCTTATTTAAAATACTGGAGCTCTGCTAATGCTAGACATATCAGCTCCGCAGCTTTTGCAAGTGCTTTGGAGAGTGCCCAAGAGTCTTCACTAATGGATTACTGTTTACAAAAGGCAACAGATGAAAGATCTTGTAGGAACCGCCTTCTGTCTGGTGTAGAGCTTGCTGTTCTAAGAGTGTCATGTGGTTTTGCAAACAGAGTCAGTCTTTTCTCTCAGAGAGAGAGAGAGAGAGAGAGAGAGAGAGCAAGCATTCTAAGTGTTACAGCCAGTAGAGGCAGCTGGGACTGGAACAGCAGAAGCTGGCAAGCTTGAGGAAAGCCCATTTGGAAGACGGCCTGGTTAAAGCTCTTGTGGTTCATGCAAGAGGAGAGGACTGGCTGGTTAAAGTTTCACTTGGAATAAGGGAAACAAAAAGGAACTCTGTGGAGACCAGAAAGAACCCTGAAGGGGCAAGTTTCATCAGCAAGACACTGGAGTGGCTGATGGAAAAACATCAGTTGTGGATGTCCTGGAACAACAAATCTCTCTCTGAAAACCAGCAATAACCTTCCTGAGCGGTAACCATTTACTTTTCAAGCACCAAGCCTGGTAAACTTTACACATATTAAATTCTGTGCACACTATAAGAATTGTCCGCAGCCAGTGAACTTGGAGGAATGAGAAGTGAGACTGGGCTGTGAACCAAATAACTTTTCTGAAGTTACACACACATTACATACACGTGCACGTAGAATTAGAAGGGGGTTAAGTTAGGTTAGTTAAGTTAAAGTGTGATTCTGTTTTCATGTTTAAAGATAATTAAAAGCAACTTTTGTTTAAGTAACCATTTGTCCTGGTAAATATATATTGCTGCTGGGTTTTGGGGTTCTCTGGGCTCATAACAATGCCCAGACAGAAGGTGGTGTAGTTCCTTCAATTTGTGGGTGGTCTCCATCTTGCTGTACATGAGGCCATGGGCAAACATGTCAGCCAATGAATGGGATGGGGAATTGAAATGGGTGGCTACTGGGAGATCCATGTAATTGCGATGGACAGAGCTGAGGTGTGCAACAAAGTGATCTCCCAGTCAGTGCCCAGTCTCTCTGATGTAGAGGAGACCACAATGGGAGGACTGGATGCAGTAGAGACCCCTGAAGATTCACAAGTGAAATGCTGCTTCACTTGGAAGGGCTGTCTGGGTCCCCGAACAGTGGTGAGGAGGAGGTGTGGGTACAAGTGGAGAATCTCCTGCCGTCACATGGATAGGTGGCAAGGACACAATTAGTGAGGAGGGAGGAGTGGACAAGGGAGTCATAGAAGGAGGAGACCTGAGGAAGGTAGAGAGGGGAGGAGAGGGGAATATGTGTCTGGAGATGGTATCATGTAGTAGGTGGGGAAAGTGATGGAGGAGGATGTGTTGGACATGAAGGACGGTGGGTGGTAGGTGAGGACAAGGGGAATTGTGTCCTTGTTGCTGTGGGGGTGGAGGGGGACAGAGCAGATGTGCAGGTAATGGAGGATACACAGGTGAAGACTGAGATGATGGTGGTAAGGGGAAAATAATGAAGGAGGTTATCTTTGATGATCTGGCATGGAAGACCATCCTGGGAGCAGATGAGATGGAGATGGAGAAATTGAGAGATGGTAATGGAATCCCTACAAGGGACAGACTGTGAAGACGTGCAGTTGAGGTAGCTGTAGGAGTTAGTGGATTTGTAGAAGATGTCTGTTGAGATTTTGTCTTCTGAGAATGAGACAGAGAGATTGAGAAAAGGGAGATTGTTGCTAAAGATGGACTGGGTGAATTTGAAACCTGGATACAGCCGAATGTGATGGGAAGGAGGAAAGAATCCAGATATGTTAAGTGAAATGAGGGAGTATTGGAATGTTGGGTATGATTGTGGTGATGGAGGATATGGCTTTGGTGGATCAGAGGGAATGATGGGAATGAAGATTTTTTTGGATGGTTACAGCTTGATGGCATGGCATTATTGTGAGTTACTTTGGCTCAAAAGAAGCCACTGGGCCCATCAACACAATGGTGACTCTGAAGAATTATCCAGGCAGTCCCATTCCACTACTCAAAATGCACTGTGTCTTTCCAAGTTCTCAAGGAATTCAAGTCCAGAGTCATAACTGTTGATCAAGATTTCAGCACTGAGATTACTCACTGAAATGTGTGAAGAGGAGTTTCTGTCAAACTGCTGAGAAGGTCGCTTTTGCTTTTTTTTAACTGATTGGGATCAAGGACAGGCTTTTATACAGTAGTTGTTGTAGGTTTCAGAACATGCAGTATCCTAGAGACAACTTCTGTGCAATAATATTAAGATCATTATAGCTGTTTGGGGCGAATTATTTTGAATTTGAATATCGTAAGGTACTGGATCTGAAATTATTTTACATCAGTACTGGCCAGCTACCCAATACTCAAAATGGTGGGCAAACACCATCTTCCCAACTGACAGCCCGCACTGCGTGGAACAGCGAACATTGGTGGGAATGCTGACCAATCGGTGGCCAGCTCGTCAGTGATGTCACTTCCACTAACAATGGTGGGTAAACCAGGCCTAGTGGTTGGAAGCTGGACCTAAATAAGCAAGGGCAGGGAGCACAATAAAAGCAGTCTTGACTACAGTCACATCGAGTATGTGTCATTCCTCCTCTCTCGGCTGTAGTGCTCACTACATTGGTGACCCCAACCAGTCAACACGGCATTTGGACCCAAAGATGACCAGTCAACGCTTGACACAATACAAATTTTTACTCCCTGAGCCGCACAGGTACATTTTATAAATTTAAGATGCATGAACTACATCAGTATAAGTAAAGCTACCACAATATGCTAAGACACAAATAAAAATTAAAAAATATAAAATGATAGTGAGGCGTGTGGTGCAGTGAATAAAGCACAACAGAAGTTGTCTGTGAGCTGCAGCAACAGAACTGTTTACTGGAATCTTTGCAGGAATTTAAATAATTACAGTTGGCGTGTTAACACGATCACACGACCTCTGAAGTCACGTGCCTCCCAGAGTTCTTTGTGACAACCCCGGCCACCTGGAACTCCTGATCCTGTGGGAGCCCGCAACTACAGATGCTGGTTTGATAAGGAAGTGGCGCAGTTCGCCACAATAAATTAATAAATATTAACAGTTTAATGTTAATAAGGTCTTGTTAATGCAAGAAAAAAAAGTGATGCTTCAATAGAGCAAATGGATCGTTTGGAGCTCCCAGAATAGCGATTGATTGGGATTAGGGTAGCACGGGGAGGTTCAAGAGCTGATAGCTGTTGGGGACAAAAAAACTGTTAAAGCAGAAATATTAAAATAATTACACATTATAAGCTATAGAATTGGAATAATCTTCACACATTTACTCTTGGCAAAAAGAGGAACATTCGGGGGATTTTGCAAAAGTAGTGATGGGAAGTATTGCATCTTATAAAATGATTAAGTTCTGCTCCTATAATTTCATGATTGCTTCATTAGTATGCGATCAAACTGAATTTCCTACGGAGTCTAAAAATTGGTTTCAGAAGTGGAAAAGTCACACACATAACTGCAACGCGCAACTGCCAATTACTTCTTTCACAATGTCAAGAAAATACTTAGAACCTTCTGAGGAAACTGGGCCTTGTTAAAAGGCAGTTTTGTGCATTATAGTTCTGATAGCTATAAAATTGGCCAAGGTAGGTCAACAAAGAAGAATTCAACAGCTGACAAAAGAGAAAATCTCAAGATACTGAACTATTTAGACACCTCCTGGGCACTGGAGAATTAGAAGGTATTGACCTTCACATCAGCTTTAAGTCTGAACTGATAAAAGCGATATACTAGACCAATCTGCCAGCTTCTCGCATTCATCTTCTCTGATTGACTGACACTAAGTCATTTATGCTTTGACTACAGTCGGGTCAAACATAAAATATGATATTTCTGTGCAGCAGCAAATGGTGAAAGAACCGATTAAGAAATAAAATGGTTTGAACAAAGTAACAATTATTTATTGATGTACTGCAAATATGAATATGGTCGCTGAAGCGAAGCACATTCATTCTGTGTCAGACACTTATTGACTTACCAAATATAACAAGTCAAGGTTGTTACAGAATAACGAAATACCAGTGAGATATTTCTATTTCCTTTTCATTCAGACTAAGCATGGATGCCAGCCAGTAAATGATAAAGGCAATGTATCACAGTGGGACTTCAGGTGACGTCATAAACCATGCAGGGCGACTCAAGTGTCTGAAAGGGTAAAGTCAAGCTGAGTCTAAAGCAACATTTGCCACTTCAAACTAGTTTGAATGTTATCACTGAATTAATTACTTCACCACTGATGCCATCACATCCTTCCCGTGATATTTTAGAAGTGTTGAAGTTACAGTTTTCAACTCTTCCTGCAGTGACCAATATTTATTTCTTCTTGTGTTTCATACCTAAAATTAGTTTTTGGCAATTTTTTAAACATTTTAGTTTGATATTCCTTTTTAACTGTGCATCATTCCTGGGGCTGAAATGATCACAGTGTCAGTCAGTGTTTGTCTGTGTCATGTCCTGTCAATAGCAAGGCCAGATTACATCAATAGAAGAAAATCTGAGGCAAGAGGATGACGGGCAGAATTGGCCAGTTCAGACATAAGAGAGAAAGAAACAGCAAGTACTCTCCCCCGTCCTATCTGTGCGCTGCATAGAGCCCTTTGCTGAATCTATCAGGAAGGATCAGAATCAGGATTTATTGCCATGAACAAGTCACGAAATTCAGTGTTTGTGGCAGAATCATAGGGCAAACATACATATTATAACCATCTTACGACATTGCTATAAAAAAATAAAATAAAATAAATAATAATAATTGTGCATAAAAAGTAAGGCAGTGTCTTTGGTTCATGGATTATTCAGGAATCTAATGGCAGTGGGGAAGAAGCTGTCCTTGTGGGGCTGAGTTTGCTCATCTTTAGGCTCCTGTACTTTTTCCCCAAAGATAGCAGAGTGGCTTGTCATTATTCAATTCAACAAGCTGATCTATCTCCCTCCTGTACGCTTCCTCGTTGCCATTTGTCATTCTGCTGACAACTGTGGTGTCATCAGCATACTTATAGATAGCATTGGAATTGTGCCTGGTCACACAGTCATGCGTGTATAATTACTAGAGCAGTGGGCTAAGCACACATCCATGGGATGCACCTGTGTTGATGATTAGTGAGGAGGAGGTGTTGTTTCCAATTTGTACTGACTGAGAAAGTCAAAGATCGAGTTGTAGAGGGGGGTACAAAGGCCTAGAGTATGTAACTTCTTAACCAGCACTGAGGATATAATGGTATTGAAGGCTAAGCTGGAGTCTATGAAGATCAGCTGTATGTATGAATTGTTGGTTTTGAGGTGATCCAGAGCTGAGTGGAGAGCCAGCAATAGCTGTGGAGCAATTGTGAAGAGCATGAGAGGATGATCAGTGAGGATGAGAGCTTAAGAGCCGGCAGTGGAGGTCACGTACCCTCTGTAAATGGATGACATTGTTGTTTTTTGTTCAGACACACAATCGATCACGCGACCTCTGATTGATCAGCATCTGTGGCCAGTTTGAGTCAGCATTGATGCCAGGGTAAACCAGAAGAAGAGCAAGGCAATGCTCTTCGGTGACTGGTTTGACCAGTCCACCATCCCTTTCATAGTCTGAAGCTGTTGGGGATCTGGTTTGGAGGCGTCGAGGAGTTCAACAAGAATTGGTCAAAGCAGATCGCAAAGGTCCATCTGAAATTGGGTCTGTGGGCATGATGTTCCCTATCAATAACTGGGAAGAACCTAGTAATTAGGTTCTGAACCTAGGCTGTTCCCGGTGACGCATAGAGTCAGACATCGAGAACTGCTGGAAGGCCATCAACTCGGTGAAAGTCGCACTTTGGTCTGCCAAAATCCTGTTGGTCTTTCAGCACATGGAGATGTCGGTGAGGGAATGCTGCCAACACATTACTGGCTGCAGAAATACACACTGAGGGACACACTGAATTTGGTGAAGCCAACACTAGGCCAGCTGTGGGGACCATAGTCTAAAGTCCTTGAGGGGCTTGTTATTCCTCAAATAACAGAGGGAGGAGAAGCGACAAAGTTCCACAGTTGTGGAATTGATGTAAATGGAATTGGATGTAGCAAGGCACAGTGACAGGAATGTATGGATATGAAAGTAAGGGTGGGAGCAGGCACTGATCGGTTTTCCTTTTGTAAATAATTTATTGCGAATAAAGTCTATTTTTGGTTAAAAAAAAAAGTGAGTAACCTCAAACTGGAGAATTCAATGTTGAATGCAACCACATTGCAGTCAAAGAATCACAATGGCCTTGTAAATGCCTCCCATAAACTCTTTTTGGACTCACTCGATCAAAGGTATTCACTTTATTCTATCCCTCACATTCTTACCAATTGAAACCTAATTGATTTTTGTCTTTGATAGTTCTCACAATGGGCTTTGGCTCAACAAGCTGCAGCAAGAACAGGTAAGAGATGAGGAATAGTTGGAGTTGAAATCAGAAAGGGCCATCCTATTCGAGGAACAGGTAGGCATAGGAAAGGGAAGGTGTTTTAGATATCATACATTTTGTTCATCTAGCCATAAACAGTGGGAATGACACCCAAGGCAGGGGAATGCTCCTCTTGCAAAATCTGGGTCAGCAGGGAAGCCAGCAGTGTCCTAGGTGACTTCATCCGTGAGAAGTGCATCCAGATGCAGCTCCTGACGAGCCAAATTAAGGAATTGCAGCTGTAGTTGGATGAACTCTGGATCATTTGGGAGGCAGAGGGTGTGACAGGGACACTATCACATCTAGGAGGCAGGAGAAGGGTATATGGGAGACAGTCAGGAGAGGGAAAGGGAACAGGCAGGCAGTCCAGAGCACCCCTATGGCCTTCACCCTCAATAACAAGTATATCTTTTTGGATACTGTTGTGGGGGACAACCTACCATTGACAAGCCATGGAGATCAGGTCTCTGGCATGGAATCTGGTCCTGTGGCTAAAAAGGGAAGGGAGGAAAAGAGGCAAGCTGTAGAGATAGGGGATTCCATAGTTAGGGGGACATATAAGTGGTTCTGTTGAATGTTGCTTCTCTGGTGCCAGGGTCCAAGATAACTCAGATCGAGTTCATTACATTCTCAGGAGGGAGTAAGAGCAGCTAGATGTTATGGTCCATGTAGGGAGCAATGATGTGAGTAGGAAAGGTGAGGAGGTCCTGTAAGGAGAGTTCAGGTAATTAGGCACTAAGATGAAGGACAGGACCTCCAGGGTAATGATCTCAGGATTTCTACCCATGCCACATGCTCATGAGGTTAGAAATAGGATGATAATGTAGCTTAACACATGTCTAAAGACTTGGTGTAGGAGGGAGGGCTTCAGGTTTCTGGATCAATGGTCTCTATTCCAGGGAAGGTGGGACCTGTTCCGATGGAACTGTTTGCATCTGAACTGGAAGAGGGACTAATATCCTTATGGGGAGGTTTGCCAGTGCTGCTCCGGTAGGTTTAAACTAGATTTGCAGGGGAAGGGGAATAAGAGTGACAAAGCAGATAGAGGAGTGGAGGAGGGAAAAGATGATGTGAAAATTTCATGTACCGTTAGAAGTCAACATGTTGAATACGGTGGAAATATTCTCAGGTGCATCTATTTCAATGCAATGAGTATGGTAGGAAAGGCTGTATTTTGCATATCCCACAGTTGAGGGGAATGGGAATTAAACCCTTTGGCAAGTGACTTGTCTATTGTCAGTTTACGTAATTTTCTTTACTTAAATCATTGTAGCTTAACTGTACTTATTAGGGTATATCGCTATTGTTGGCTGAATAATGGGTAACCATGAGTCAAACAGAAAAGTTTGCAGATGTCATGACTATAGGGCACTATGTAAAAGTGCTGGAGAAACTCAAATGATGCGTGCAAGTCAGAATATACAGTAGATTAGAGATTGAGACTCTGGCTATGTGGTTCCAAAACAATAATCTTGCTCTCAAAGTTAGCAAGACCAAGGAGCTATTGTGAACTTCAAGAAGGGAGGCCAAGGGACTACACACCTGTCTACACTGACAGAACAGCTTTGGAGAGGGTTAGTCCCTTTAAGTTCCTTGGATTCCACATAATAGAGAATCTCTTCTGAAGCCAACTCATCGAGGCATTGGTAAAGAATACACACCAATGCCATTACTTCCTAAGAAGTTTGAGGAGATTTGGCATGTCATCAAATACTCTATCAAATCTCTGTTGGTGCAATATGGACAGATACAAGCCTGATCTGGAAACTCGAGTGCCCAGGATTGAAGAAGCCTGCAAAAAGTGGTAAACCTGGCCATCCATTGCAGGCTCCAACCTACTATTGCTTGCGGATATCTATCTGAGACGCTGCCTCAAGCAGGTGGCCACCATCACAAAGGAAGAACCCCCATCACTTCAACATTCAGGCAAAAGGTACAGAAGCCCGACTTCCAGCACTTCTAGTTTCAAGACAAGTTTTTTTTTCCCACAGCTATTCTTTCTTTCTTCTTTGGCTTGGCTTCGCGGACGAAGATTTATGGAGGGGGTAAAAGTCCACGTCAGCTGCAGGCTCGTTTGTGGCTGACAAGTCCGATGCGGGACAGGCAGACACGGTTGCAGCGGCTGCAGGGGAAAATTGGTTGGTTGGGGTTGGGTGTTGGGTTTTTCCTCCTTCTTGAAACTACCCATACTACTCCAACTCTAACCATAAACTACTCTAACCACTAAAAGATCTGTCTGCGGTATTGAAACATCACTCTTTTTTCTTGCACTGATGACAACTGTGAATATTTATTAGTCTATCCTTTTATCGTTATAATCCCTTATCTATTTTGGAATATTGTAGTAATTTAATTTATTTAATTTACAGTTGATGCATCTTATGTACTTGTGTAGTTGCAGCAAGTAAGGATTTTTGTGCATCTGTACTTAAGTATATGACAATAAACTCTCACGTCATCTCCTTTTACTCCAATTGCTTTAAAATATTCAAGAGTAATGTATAGATTATGACCACGCTTTTCTGCTCGTTCTGAGATCTTAATCTCCTCCAAGAACTGTGCAAACATACTGAGGGAATGATGAATTTCAACACCACTGTTTGCCTTTGTTAACCCTCGAGATATGGATGAAATCTGTATTTTATTGTGGAGTGTGTGAAGATGAAGGCTTCCAATCTGCAACCAAGTTTTTTTAAATTTTTTTATTTTTCACACTATAAACCACACTGACCAAGATACATACAGACATTTCTTCTCTTGAATATATACACTGTCATTTTCTCCCCCTTTTTCCCCCCCTCCCTTCCCTTCCTCCCCCACCCCCCTTCCCATTTATTTGAAGTTCAATCTATAAGATACATTAAACACGTTAAACAATGTTGTCACTTAATAAAAATAAACAAGAAATTTTACTGAGTCAATTCTTTTCGTTATCTTCTCTTTCTGTCATTTTAGGTGGTGGAAGTCCATGGTAGGATTTCTCTATTGTATTTCATGTATGGCTCCCATATTTGTTTGAATATTGTCATGTTATTTCTTAAATTATAAGTTATTTTTTCTAATGGAATACATTTATTCATTTCTATGTTCCATTGTTGTATTCTCAAGTTGTCTTCTAATTTCCAGGTTGACATAATATATTTTTTTGCTACAGCTAGGGCTATCAAAACAAATCTTTTTTGTACTCCATCCAAATCGAGTCCAAATTCTTTATTTCTTATATTACTTAGGAGGAAGATCTCTGGGTTTTTTGGTATATTGCTTTTTGTGATTTTATTTAATATCTGGTTTAGATCTTCCCAAAATTTTTCCACTTTCTCACATGTCCAAATTGCATGAATTGTTGTTCCCATTTCCTTTTTACAGGAAAAACATCTGTCTGATACTGTTGGGTCCCACTTATTTAACTTTTGAGGTGTGATGTATAGCCTGTGTATCCAGTTATATTGTATCATGCGTAACCTCGTGTTTATTGTATTTCTCATAGTTCTGGAGCATAGCTTTTCCCATGTTTCATTCTTTATCTTTATGTTTAGATCTTGTTCCCATTTTTGTTTAGGTTTATCGTTTGTTTCCTCGTTCTCCTTTTCTTGCAGTTTGATGTACATGTTTGCTATAAATTTTTTAATTATCATTGTGTCTGTAATCACATTTTTAAAATTGCTTCCTTCTGGTAACCTCAGTCTGTTTCCCAATTTGTCCTTCAAGTAGGTTTTCAGTTGGTGGTATGCAAACATTGTATCGTGAGTTATATTATATTTATCCTTCATTTGTTCAAAGGATAATAATTTATTTCCCGAAAAACAATTTTCTATTCTTCTGATCCCTTTTCTCTCCCATTCTCTGAAGGAAAGGTTATCTATTGTGAAAGGGATTAGTTGATTTTGCATCAATATTAGTTTTGGTAGTTGGCAATTTGTTTTATTCCTTTCTCCGTGAATCTTCTTCCAAATGTTGAGCAGATGATAATCTGCAACCAAGTTCATGTCAACCAGGCCTCCACAATCCCTCCTGTCACATATGCTTTCAAGTCATGCATTACCTTAGCAGGAACTTCCAAACATCATCAAAGCAAACTCCTGATCATCCTGCCATCAACATGTTGTCTCAAATTACATTCAGTGACTCTGTTGGTAGACCATATTGTTCACCTGTCAAATTAACAGACTGGTGAAACAAACATTATTCCAACCTATCTCCTGGAGAGCGCTTTACTTGGAGGAAAATTTTCATGGATGTTCTTAAAGCATCCTTGAGGTTTGACCACTCACCTCCACAATAGGGAGATTTATTTTGACCATTTGATCTGCTGACCCACCACATCTTTGGGATATGGGGAGAATAATAACTCATGTAGTGCTCATGTGGCTTTTGGTTTCCCAGTGTAATTTTAAAGAGTATGATGCAGATGATCTGATCTTGAATCATATTTTGGAATGGTTGACCACTTAGCCAAAATGAATGAAGGTAACATGAATTAAGGCCACAGTAGATAATGCTATCTCGTACTTCTGGCAAATTCTTGGATTCCTTTGCACACTTGAATACCATGAGCACATGTATATTCTTGAAGCTCATTCCCATCCATGATCAAAAAACAGATTATGCTGCTTTAGTTAAATTAACCAATGAATCCTTGCAGTGCTGATGTCAGCCTCCAAATGGGAAGATTCCATTCACATGATAACTCCTTGTCACATTCTGTGGTATGGAAAAATGATAGGAATTACTTGTTTCATAAGGGTCCTTCAAAATACCCAAGCTTTATAGAAAATGTTAACATTACTAGACATGAATGGAATTGGATTCATCGTGTACAGAATGATGCAACTTGGAGTGAGACTGATTCGCAGATTTCTCTTTCTGTTTTATTTTGTCATCTGGAGCAATGCGTCCTGACATCAATGTCTTAAAGAGAACATTGACTCCATCTGAATGAAGATATAAATAGCATTTTTAGGCATATGACATTTTGTCCACTATGACTGGGGAATTATGATTGGTGAACATTTTTAGAAATGAAAACGGACTTGTCAGAGAATAAGATATAATTAAAACTAAAATTAAAATACAACATTGTATTTGAGAATAAGTGACCAAAATAAGCAACGATGTGTGCAACTTATGATGGTGAGTCTGGGCTTTTTGCATATAATTTACTGGTAGTTTTGACACCATAGTATGATTCTAACCACAAGTATTATGTAAAAACATCTGCATATGATAGACAGAATTCAATTAACTGAGCTGATAAAATGAAATAATCTGTAAAAATATATCAAAATATATCAAGGTTTTGCAGCTTTCAAATAAGAAAATGAATTCTGTCATTGTTATCTAATGACACAGAAGTCTGTCTATTCCTTGAAAATGAATCACTGGTTTGGTGATTCTGGATCTCCATACAGAGCATGGAATGCTGTTGCTAAGCAATTGTGATCTTTTATAGTCCTTGCCGATTCCCTCGTTTCCGTTCTCCTTGATGATTATTACAAAACAAACACCATTCTGTCCATGCTGAATAAAAACTTCTAATTAATAACATTTCAGCTCTCACGAAGGAAGGTAAGGATTTCACCTCAGTTACAGTAACAGCTTCAACAAACACCATTTCAGGATAATTTAAAAAGGTGGTCATGAAATAACAAGATCTGGAAAGGTAGACAGAATTGAAGTCTTGACTCTACCTCTAGGTTTAGAACACATTTCTAGGGAGGTAATAATTACCCCATGCCTCGGGGATCGGTGCTGAGACCATTGTTGTTTGTTGTCTACATCAGTGATCTGGATGATAACGTAGTAAATTGGATCAGCAGGTTTGCTGATGACACTAAGCTTGGAGGCGTTGTGGACAACGAGAAGGCTTTTGAAGCTTGCAGAGGGATCTGGACCAACTGGAAAAATGGGCAAGAAAATGGCAGATGCAATTTAATGCAGTCAAGAGGCTATTTGGGTAGAAGTGAGGAATGGGAAAGGCATGAAAACACTAATAGAGGTGTATTATAGGCCACCTAATGGGCTGAGGGAATTAGTGGAGCACATTTGTAAGGAGATTGCATATATGTGCAATAAACATAAGGTGGCAATTGTAGGAGATTTTAACTTTCCACACATTGACTCGGAGGCCCATACGGTAAAAGGGCTGGATGGGTTGGTGTTTGTCAAATGTGTTCAGGAAAGTTTTCTGAATCAATACATAAAAGAACCAACTAGAGAGGGGACAGTATGGGATCTCCTATTAGGAAACAAGATAGAACAGGTGACAGAAGTTTGTGTTGGGAAACACTTTGGGTCTAGTGATCAAAAAACTATTAGGCTAATTTCAAGGAGATGCAAAAGGATTTAGAATGTGTGGATTGGGATCATTTATTTTCTGGGAAGGATGAAACAGATAAATGGAGGATATTCAAAGGGGAAATTTTGAGAGTACAGAGTCAGTATATCCCTGTGAGGATTAAAGGAAAGGTTAGAAAATATAGGGAGTCTTGGTTTTCAAGGGATAATGGGAATTTGGTTCATGGGAAGAGGGATGTGTACAACAGGTATAGACATAAATGATGTGTTTGAGGAATATAAAGAGTCCAAAAAAAATCTTTAGAAAGAAATTAGAAAGGCTAAAAGGAGATATGAGGCTGCATTGGCAGGGAAGGTAAAAATAAATCCAAAGCATTTCTTCTGGTGCATTAAAAATAAAAGAATAGTGAGGGATAAAATTGGGCCCCTTGAGGATCTGAGGGGTAGGCTACGTGAGGAGTCAGAAGAGATGGAGGAAATTTTAAATGATTTTTTTTTCTTCAGTATTTACTAAGGAAAGGAATATTGAGGCAGGGGAAGTAAGGAAAACTAGTAGTGAGGTCATGGATAATATACAGATTAATGAGGAGGTAATACTGGCTATTTTAAAGAGAGTAAAGGTGGATAAATCTCCAGGTTCTATCAAGATATTCCCTAGAACCCTGAGGGAGATTAATGTACAATAGTGGGGGCTCTGACAGAAATAGTTAAAATATCATTAGCCACAGGGAGGTACTGGAGGATTGGAGGGTAGCTCATGTTGTTCCACTGTTTAATAAAGGCTCTAAAAGTAAATTGGGTAATTATAGGCCTGTGAGTCTGATGTGAGAGGTAGGTAAATGAATGGAGAGTGTTCTTAGAGATGGAATATACAATTATTTGGATAAACAGGGACTGATTAGAAGTAGTCAACATGGTTTTCTGTGTGGTAGATCATGTTTAAAAATCATAAAATTTTTCGAAGACGTTACTAGGAAGGTTGACGAAGGGAAGGCTGTGAATGTTGTCTGTATGAACTTTAGTAAGGTCTTTGTCAAGGTTTCGCATAACAGGTTAGTTAGAAAGATTCAATCGTTAAGTATTAATTTTGAAATAGTGAAATTGATTCAACAATGGTTGGTTGGGTGATGCCAGAGAGTAATGGAATTTTTTTTTTGTCAAATTGGAGGCCGGTGACTAGTGGAGTGCCTCAGGGATCAGTACTGGGTCAATGGTTGTTTGTCATATATATTAATGATCTGGATGATAAGGTGGTAAATTAGATTAGTGAGTATGCAGATGATACTAAGAATGGTGGTGTGGTGGACAGTGAGGAAAGTTTTTGAGGCTTACAGTTAGAAGAGTGGGTAGGTAGATGGAGTTTAATATTGATAAGTGTGATGTGCTACATTTTGATAAACATAATCAACAAATGGCACACATGTTTAATAATAGACAATTGAGGGGTGCAGTAGAACAAAGGTATCTAGGAATTCTGGAACATAATTCATTGAAGGTGGAGTCACATGTAGATTGGGTGGTGAAGGAAGCATTTGGTATGTTGGCTTTCATAAATCAGAGTATTGAGCACAGGAGATGAGATGTCATGTTGAAGTTGTATAAGGCATTGGTGAGACCAAATTTGGAATATTGCATGCAGTTTTGGGGGCCGAATTATCGGAAGGATATCAACAAAATAAAGAGAGTGCAGAGAGGATTTACAAGAATGTGGCCTAGGTTTCAGGGTTTGAGTTACAGGAAAAGGTTCAGCAGGCAGGGACTTTATCCCTGGACTGAAGAAGATTGAGGGGTGATTTGATAGAGGTATTTAAAATTATGAGGGGGACAGATGGAGTTAATGTGGACAGGATTTTTCCATTGAGAGTGGAAGAGATTCAAACAAGAGGACATGGTTTGAGATTGAAGGGGGAAAAGTTTAGGGGAAATATGAGGGGGAATTTCTTCACTCAGAGGGTGGTAGGAGTGTGGAATGAGCTTCTGACCAAAGTGATAGATGCAGGCTCGATTTTAATATTTAAGGAAAATTTAGATAGTTATGTGGACAAGAGAGGTATGGAAGGTTATGGGCTGGGTGCGGGTCAATGGGACTAGGTGTGAGAAGTGTTCAGCATGGAATAGAAGGGCCAAACTGGCCTGTTTCTGTGCTGTAATTGTTATAAGGTTATATCAGTGTGACATGTTGCATTTTGGAAGGACAAACCAAGGTAGGGCATTGAGGAGTACAGAGGAACAAAACAATCTGGGAATCCAGATACATAATTCCCTGAAAGAGATGTCACAGATAGACAGGGTTGTGAAGAAAGCTTTTGGCATCATGGCCTTCATAAATCAAAGTCTTGAGTACAGGAGTTGGGATGTTATGGTGAGATTGTATAGGACATTGGTGAGGCCAAATTTGGAGTATTGTGTGCAGTTATGGTTGCCATATTACAAGAAGTATGTAAATAAGATTGAAAGAGCATGGAGAAGATTTACTATAATGTTGCTGGGTCTTCAGGAGTTGAGTTACAGGGAAAGATTAAACACGTAAAGGACTTTATTCCTAGGAGTGCAGAAGAATGAGGGGAGATTTGATAGAAGTTTACAAAATTATGAGAGGTATAGACAGAGTAAATAAGAGTAGACTCTTTCCAATTAGATTAGAAGAGGTAAATACAAGAGGACATGGCTTTAGGATGAAAGGGGAAAAATTTAGCAGGAACATTAGAGGAACTTCTTAACCAGAGAGTGGTGGGAATGTGAATCAAGTAGTAAATATGGACTCACTCTTAAGTTTTAAGAATAACTTGGATAGATACATGGATGGGAGAGGACTGGAAGGTTATGGAATGGGTTTAGGTCAGTGGGACTAGCGGAATGATGTTTCAGCACAGACTGGAAGGGCCGATTCGCTTGTTTTCCATGCTGTAGTCTTCTATGGTTCTATGCTACCCTTCCAATTGCCATAAGAAATTCATTCTGTTCAAGTTTATTTCAATTTTGAGATTTGCTACAATATATCATTTTGGATGAGGTACAATTCTTGCATTTTGCACAGGTAGTAGTTTTCAAATACACATCAAGCTTTCATCCTCTTTGGTCAGTGAGGACGACTTGTTTCCACTCCAGCTTTGTAGGTTAGACAGTGGCTATCGAGGCCAATGAGGGAACTACAGAGTCTTCCACAGGTGGGCCATGAGGTGGTGCTCCCCTAAAGCCATTTGTGTAGGCCCTCTGTGTGTTCCTGATGCATGATCTCCAAGTTCTTAACACCATGCCCAAATGATCCTTTTAATTTAAGCAGGCTTGAGCCAGAGCTTCCCTGCAGTTGATGCCGATGTTGTGTTTCCTCAAGATGGTGTGGAGAAAGTACTTGAGTCTTTTCTCCTGGCTGTCTGATAATCTCTTTGTATGACAGAGCTCAGAAGAGAGTGTCTGTCTGCTGTTAGGCATGTGAGTGATGTGACCTGCCTAGCCTATCTGATGGTGTACAGCTGGAGTCTTAATCATGGGCAAAAGATATTGATCTTGGTCCACATAGCCAATGAATTTTCCAAAGACATTATTAGTGGTGTGCCTCCAGTGTCATGGAACACCTGCTGTTGGTGGTTCAGATCTCAGAAGTATACAGGGAAAGCAGGTACACCATGAATTTGTTGCAACTTCAGAAGTCTTGATCCTCAAATTCACTTCCAGTCAATAACCATAAGCTCTGTTGGTGTGTTGAAAGCAGTGGAAAATTTCTTCTTCAATGAGAAATGGCTCTTGATACCATCACACCTTAAGACATAGGTGTAGAAATAGGCTATTCAGCCTATCATGTCCACCCATTTAGCTGATCTATTTTCCCACTCAGCCCTACTGCCATGTCTTCTCCCATAACCTTTCTGCCTTGGCTAATCAAGAACTTATCAATCTCTACCTTAAATACACCCGATATCCTTGCCTCAGAACTGCCTGTGGCAACATATTCCACAGATTTTTCACATTCTGACTAAAGAAATTCCTTCATTTTCTGATTTAAACAGACACCCTTCAATCCTGAAGTTGTACCTTCCACTATGGGAAATGACCTTTCTACATCCACATACATGGGGTAGTTGGAAGGGGACCTCTAATCTATGAATGCTAAAGCCTGTCATCTCATAAGCATCAGTATCAAGTGGGCAAAGAATCCAACAAAGGGTAAGTTGGAATTAATGAGATAAAAATTATGCCACATAATCTAAATTTTCCCCTCTTAATTGCCATCACAATTACTGCACAACGTATTAGCAATTGTTCACTCCAATGTCCAGATGAGGGCACACTTCTACAACCGTAGCAATTTATACAGGCTGCTGCAGAGACTTTTATAATGAGATTTCCATCTTCTTGTGAAGGTTTCTTCTAACTCCACAGAACATTTCAAATGTGCTAAATTGGTAAGGAACACTGTGGGTTTTGGGAATACAGCAGGAATGTCTGTCAGACAGTATTGATGGTGATGGTTTGAAATACAGGTGGGAACATTTATTGTGATTGAGTTAACAAATAGTGAATATGTGTGGAATTTCAATGTTTTTTAGAAGTTTAAAGCCTTCATTCTGAATTAAATGATTTCCATTTTTGTGTTAATTTTTTTTTGCGTCAGCATTGATGCAGCAGCTTCAATTAAAAGTCAGAGCGAAGGCAAAGAGCTGGACCTCTCATGATTTTGAACTACAGAATATTCACTTCAATTAGGTTCCAGCTATTCTTGTTTGTGTAACTTATGTGACAGCTTCAGGACTGATGAAATTCATCCACCAGATAATGTGGGAACGAAGGTTGGCTATTTCAAGGTGAAAAAAAACCAAAGGACCAGAAGAAACAATGATATAGTTCAACACTTAATATACATGTACATATATATAATGCTTACTTTCAACAGTTCTCAAATTATAAAGTTGAGGGGTTTCATGCCTTCCAATTCATGAAAGTGCGCTGGCTCTGATACTGTCCCTGCCATTGCCTATTCTGTAGCCAGTGCGAGGCAGAGCAGCAAAAGGAGATTCTAGTGAGGCCAGGATCAGGCAAGGCATGACCATACCAGTCAAGTAGGTTCCCTGCAGCCATTTCTTTCTTGTTCTGTACTATTTCAGGTTCCAAACTGCAATCGAGCCTCACATTTACTTCTGAAGAGAGTGAGAGGAAAGAAGAAATTAAACAATAAAAGTTGCAGGGTTAATTAGATTTTCAGAGATATTTAGATGCTTTAATCAATAGTAGCAGGCTGAACGCTCGCCAAAGTAAGGCCCAAAACATTGGTTACATATATTTGCTACATCAGGAACACTGCGCGACTTACTGAGTTTCTCCAGCTCTTTCACAGTGTCTGCAGACATCCTTGTTTAACATTGGTTACTTCCTTTGGTGGTTGAATTATTTGTTTGATTCAGAAGTATGGAATGGGGATGATGGCAACTAGCATCAAACCACACAAGACAGAGTGCAGGTAAAGCGCTACTTTTAATGGACTAATATATACAGCTCGGCCTTGCCTCTGTGCAAGCCTAGGCCAGAATGAAGGGGGATGTCGCAACCAGTTTATATATGCAAGGTCACCAGGTGAGCCACCTGGTGACCTAGTGGTGTAATAATATATCACCACGTTCACCCCCCCTTAAAAAAAATTGCCCCCCCCCTTCTTGTCTCTTTCCATGCGTTCACAAGTCCAGTATCTGACGAGGTTTCCTTTTCCTTCTGGACCTTCGGGGTGCCGGGGCAGGGGGGGGCAGTGGAGGGTATTAGGGCCTGAGGGTCCTGACACTGGGCTGGGGTATGCTGTGGGGGTGTAGGGCTTCCCATCGGTTGCGAGGTGGGAGTGTGCTGAGGGGATGTAGGGCTTTCCATCCACATGCTGGTCGTTGGGTGTGTGTTCGTCCATTGCTCTTCGTTCTGCTCCATAGGGGTCTGCGGCCCTCCTGCATCATCCACACTTCCGGCTGGTGTGAAGTCCCTGATGGCCACCAAGTCTTCCCATCCATCCCCAAATGCAACGTATGCGTAGTGGGGATTCGCATGCCTCACTTCCACTGGCTCCACCAGAGGGTCCATCCTGTGGCGCCTGCAGTGCTTCCGGAGGAGCGCCAGTCCCGGTGTCATCAGCCATCTAGGCAGCATTGTGCCAGCTGCAGTTTTCCTCGAGAAAGAAAACATACAGTCATGGGGTGTCATATTAGTGGCAATACACAATAGCCAGTGTATGGAGTAAGGCCTCCGGTAACACATCTTGCCACAGTAGGACCGTTTTCCAGAAAGTGGCATTTTCCCTTTCTACCTGTCCATTCCCCCTGGGATTATAGCTTGTGGAGCGACTGGTGGCGATGCCCCTATCTCTCAGGTACTGCTGGACCTCAGCACTCATAAAGGCGGCACCTCTATCTGTGTGTATATAGCTGGGGTACCTGCACATGTTGAAAATGGATTGCAGGCACTTTATTACCATGGCTGCGAAGACGTCGGGACACGGAATAGCAAAAGGGAAGCGTGAGTATTCGTCTACGGCACTGAAGAAGTAGACGTTCCTGTTGTATGAATGGAGGGGGCCTTTAAAGTCGAGGCTGAGGCGTTTGAATGGTCTGGTAGCTTTTATCAGTGTGGCTTTATCTGGTCAGTGAAACTGCAATTTGCACTCCGCGTAAATGGGGCAGCCCCTGCTTACCATCCGTACCTCCCCTACTGAGAATGGGAGGTTTTGGGCCCTTATGAAGAGGAAGAGTCTAGCGACTCCTGGGTGGCCCAGCTCATTGTGCAAACTCTGCAGCTGGGACATATGGTTAAGGGCTGCACAGGTGCCACTGGACAATGTGTCTGGGGGCTCGTTGAGCCTTCCTGGATGGTATAGAATGTCATAACTATACGTAGACAATTCTATCATCCAGCGCAAGATTTTATCATTTTTTATCTTCCCCCTGTTCTGGTTATCAAACATAAATGCCACAGATCGTTGGTCTATGATGAGGGTGTAACGTTTACGGGACAGATAGTGTCTCCAGTGACTTTCACAATAGCTTGAGCCTCCTTCTCCACTGCCGAATGTCTTACCTCAGACCCCTGCAGAGTCTGCGAGAAAAAGGCCACCGGTCGCCTCTCCTGGTTCAGGGTGGCAGCCAATGCCACGTCTGAGGCATCGGTCTCTACCTGAAAAGGGACTGTCTCATCTATGGATCACAGGGTTGGTTTCGCATTCAGATCCCTAATCTCCTTGAAGGTTTTGGTAGCTGCTGGGCTGAGAGGAAACGTTGAGGCTTTTATGAGTGGGTGGCCCCTGTCGGCATAGTTGGGGACCCACTATGCATAATATGCAGAAAGCCCCAAACATCTCTTTAATGTCTTCTGTGAGAGTGGAATTTGGAGGTCTAGAAGCAGGCACATGCAGGCAAGGTCCAGGCTGATTTCCCCGTTCTGCACCACATATCCCACCACTTGTGGGATTGCAGCATTTAAAAAGGATAAACTGAGCTATTATTGTTGTATTTAAAGATGGTTTCATGCATTTCCCAGAGCTTATGTTTCCTAGTGCTGAAGACTCATTTATCCCTATCATATGTTAGATTGCGGTCCTCTGCTGCCTGAAAAAAACGTTGAAGGTTAATGTCATGGTCAGCTTGCGAGTGGCCGCAAATCGTAACATTGTCCAGGAATGGGACACCGCCTGGAGGTGGTACTCGTCCACTATGCAGTCCATCTCCCGCTAGAACATCACCCTGTTGGTGATGCCAAAGGGGAGGTGGAGGAACTGATACAGCCTGCCGTCTGCCTCGAAAGCCATGTATATATGGTCGCTCTCTCTAATAGGCAACTGGTGGTCCGCTGCCTTGAGATCAATGGTAGAGAACACTTTGTACTGAGCGATGCTGTTTACCGTGTCCACAATAGGTGGCAGCAGGTAGGCATCCAGCTGCATAAATTTATTGATCGTCTGACTGTAGTCGACAACCATGCGCCACTTCTCCCCAGACTTCACTACAACAGCTTGTGCTCTCCATGGGCTGGAGCTCTTCTCTATAATGCCCTACTGTAGGAGTCTGCTGACTTCTGCTCTAATGAACTCCCTGTCTTTTGGGCTGTACCTCCTGCTCTTGGTGGCCACTGGGGTGCAGTCGGGAGTGAGGTCTGTGAATCGTGGGGGGCGGGGGGTTCTATATTCAGGGCCATCAGGTTACAGTGTCGTCTATTCTTAAGGAGCAGTGGGGGGAGCAGCCCATCATGAACTATCATGATGCTTTTCAGCATGGGGAAGTTTAATGTATACTATTGGAATTATTTTTCTGCACAAACTACCTGCTTGGCTACAGCAAGTAGAATTCCGGTGCAAATCTACTTATGTATATGACAATAAACTCATTATTATTATTATCTCTCATTTTACACAAGCCATTTTACACAAACTATTTATTTTTAACCAGATATTTCTCACATACATTTAGTCAAAGTATGGTCTTCAGTATTCACACTTGCTGATCTTTTTAGGTATCTATTGGGCCCTTTTCTCCATTCACATTTCTGACCCCACCATCAGATATCTAGGCATTGTCAAACAATTTCCATTCTCAGGCTATACACACTTAACTTTTCAGTCTTCTCCTTTCGTCTTGTCCTGAATGTGATCTAATCAAATATAACTCCTTCTTTCTTGTCCCAACCAATCTTTACTCATGCCAGCTCACTAATAATACAGACACCAAGTAACACAAAAACTGCAGATGCTGGAACTTTGAGCAAACAATGATGTGCTGGAGGCTACGTCACTATTCCAGTTGGGAAAGTAATCACTTTCTAATTTAAATTAGGTACACATACCAATACAATGAAAAACGTTTGGATTGATGATAATTATATTCTCCTGCAGGTTTTAAAAAGGACTCCACTTGTGGGATTGCAGCATTTAAAAAGGATAAACTGAGCTATTATTGTTGTATTTAAAGATGGTTTCATGCATTTCCCAGAGCTTATGTTTCTTTACAAGATCTAGTTTCATCTACTTCTTCACAGAAGAGCACAGAAGTTCATCAAACCACCAAAGCTCCAAAGTATATAATGTGTATTTTACAAGAGCAATAAAGTTTTATCTGCATTTACAAATGTAGAGCTATTTTCCACATGACCGAGTGACAACAGATAACTTGGCCTGAAGCTGGAAAATGGTTGATAAAATCTTCGGAAGGTAGGTTAAGCATTGGTGGTGATTTCTCATTTACAGAGTGAGCAAATGAGGAGATTGCCATCTTTGAGGAGAATGCCATCTTTGAGAAGATTGCCATCTTTGAGGAGAATGCCATCTTTGAGAAGATTGCCATCTTTGAGAAGATTGCCATGTTTTAGGAGAATGCCATCTTTGAGGAGAATGTCATCTTTGAGAAATTTGCCATATTTGAGGAGAATGCCATCTTTGAGATTGCCATCTTTGAGAAGATTGCCATGTTTGAGGAGAATTCCATCTTTGAGGAGAATGCCATCTTTGAGAAATTTGCCATATTTGAGGAGAATGCCATCTTTGAGATTGCCATCTTTGAGAAGATTGCCATATTTGAGGAGAATGCCATCTTTGAGAAGATTGCTATATTTGAGGAGAATGCCATCTTTGAGAAGATTGCCATCTTTGAGGAGAATGCCATGTTTGAGGAGAATGACATCTTTGAGGAGAATACCATTTTTGAGAAGATTGCCATATTTGAGGAGAATGCTATCTTTGAGGAGAATGCCATCTTTGAGAAGATTGCCATCTTTAAGGAGAATGCGATCTTTGAGAAGATTGCCATCTTTGAGGAGAATGCGATCTTTGAGAAGATTGCCATCTTTGAGGAGATTGCCATCTTTGAGAAGATTGCCATCTTTGATGGAAAATGCCATCATAATAATGAGCTTTGACTGAAAGCAAGTATTCAGTTTCTTTCATAATTGTTGAATTGACCTCCTATTTCGCTGGATAAGGTGACCTCCAGATAAGACAAGACCCAATTTCAGTCTGAATTTTACGATTATAGCTCATTATCAGAGGTATAAGATAACCCCAAACATACCAGCTCTATACGTGTGTTGACTGAGCTGGTATCACATTGACTGAGCTGGTGGGAGTGGCCGATATGTGGGTGAAGCTCTGTCACAAAATGATTCATGGGTCAGCTTCTGTCTGAACCAATTAAAAAATTTAAAAAGTAGAGACTGTAATAAAAACTTTCAAAAAGTGCAGTATCTCCGGTGCAATGGATGGTACAGAGGATGATTTATTGTGGGATACTAATGACGAAGCCAAAGTCAACTCGCCAGATTCAGACTGGGACACATATGATCACAGTGTAAACCAGGGGTGTCAAACTCAAATTCACGGAGGGCCAAAATTAAAAACTTGGACTAAGTCGAGGGCCGAACTAAATATTTATTGAAAATTTTCAACAACATCTGCATGTTTTCTCTTCTTTCAACATATGTAATGTTAAACTTTTTCTTATTAAAATAAATGTTTAATAATAGTTTTGGATAAACTCTTTCCAGAAGCATTAACAAATGAGAAATAAAATATTCAATAAATAATTTTTCTCTATAGAGGATTTGTCAAATGTTGCTAGTGTGCTGTCGAATAGTAAAATCTGAGGGCTATTGAGAATGTGGGAGAATAACATGATTCCTGAAACAATCAAATGGGTGACTGATTGTGGGCATGAACTCTAGCAGGATTATTTGCCATGCCCTTTTTCCACTGGTACAGATATCCTTTGATTTACACACTTTTCAAGTTTTATGCCAAATGAGCTTGTATCCAGGTGCAGGACCATTTTTAACCAGGAATATATTTATCACTGTGACATGAAACTATTGGAAGATCGTTTTATCCTGAGATTAAAGTTCATAATACTTACTCAGGCCTGTGTGCGGGAGGGCGGGGTTTGCGGACGATCGGGTTGGACAACGACAGTGCGGGGGCATCGGCTCTCGCTGCAGGGCGGCATCTCGGCGGATCAGCGGCCCCGTCACTGTGAGTCGCGGGTCGGCCTGCGGCAGGGAGGGGGAGTGGGCAACGGTCCTGGCGAGGTCAGGCCCGAGGCCTCCGGTTCCAGGCGCTGGGAAGCGGCCTTGGCTTCCCCTGACACTGGCCAGGCCCCAAAACCAGAGTCCACGGTGAGATCCTGCAACGTAAACAGAGGAGGTGGGGGTGATTAGCGGGCTGACGCCAATGCATTCTGGGATTTGTTGTATTACTGTGCATGCGCTATACTGGCGCGGCGGCCAGCGGGCCACCTCTAATACATTTTTGAAATGATCTTGCGGGCCAAATATAATTATATCGCAGGCCAAATTTGGCCCGCGGGCCAGAGTTTGACATGTGTGGTGTAAACAGTGAAACTCCGGATGTGCTTGCCGAGTTCTTAGCCTCATACAATGAAGCTAGTAATTTTCAAGGATTTTAAATGTGTGTGATTTTTTTTATTGCTTTAACACCACATTGGTAATGGACTTTAGTGCAAAATAAAAATTGTGTGTGCTACAGCAGCTTTTTTAAAATATACCAGTATCTTAAAAATTTGTTATAGGGTTGGGTCTCGGTGGGTTATGGAACCAATCAAGAAATATTTTGAATTAAATTTTAAGGTCACTGTTTTTGTATCTGGTCTCTAGGATGACCCTTTTATTGGGGGTGTCTTTTGGGTGCTTCAAGTATCATTGTATCCGCCAAATATACAGTAATTGCAATGGCTGTAACTTTCAGAAATATTGAGCAAAACTTTCACTGCAAGTCAAGTCAAAAATATCTATGGAATTGTACTCATTTGGGCTGTATTTTTTGAAAATAAATTTTCCTCAAATGTTTGTCTTGATATTTCAGACATCTGACAACAGTCCTCCAACCTGAAACAGGAACTGTTTCTCTTTCCTTTAACTTGCTGAGTGTCACCATCAATTTTTGTTTTCATTTGAATGCCATTCATCTTTGCTTTGTTTCCCACTGATTTCCACTAGGTTCATGTTCCCCACAAGATTAACTCGAAATGGTTATTTCATTTGCAACCAGGTCAGAAATGGTGCGGAAAATATGTCATGCTATAAAATGTTGAAGCTGCATTGTAGCGATAAATGATTAATCTTCTGAGGTTGGCTTGAAACACACACATCTCCTGCCACAGTTGAAACAATTCAGTCTGTTCAAATAAAAACAGAAAATGCTACAAATATTCAGCAGGTCAAGTGGCATTTGCAGAGAGAGGAAACAAAGTTAATGTTTCATGTGGATGAGGAGCCATCAGAACCAAAAATAGAAAAAAATCAAACTGCTGGGGGAACATAGAGAGTTGATCAGCATCTGTGAGGGTGATGGGGTCGGGGTGATGGGTTGATGGGAGGGTTGGTAGGGAGAAGAAGGAAATGTTGATGTTTCAATTTGATTCAAAACCCTTCATTAAGATTGAAATACTTATAGTTTCTTTTCTCAGCTTGATCCCGACATCATGAACATGGATTTCTCCCATTATAGGTAATCTCCACCTCTATCCGGTTCCAATTTACATCTCTCACCTATTTCCATTTTATTTTTCTCTTGAACTTCCCCCCCACCCAAAAAAAAGATGGCACTTTACAGCGACACCCGTTTGCGTGCAGTTCCAACAGGAATCATCAGGTATTCCCATTTAGAACTATTACAGCTTGAACTCACAGCCATAGAGGCCATCATACCTGCATGTAATGACATATTAATTATGTTGGAAGACCTAGCGATTGTCGGGTATGGCAAACTCCAGCAGACAATGGCCGATTCAAGCAGCCAAAGCATGGGCTGTTTAAAGAAGACTCAGACACACGGAAGTGGTGGGGGGGTGGGGGAGGAGATGGAATACAGGTCAAGACAACGGGCCCTGATGCTTCACCTTCACCCCATCACCTTCTTAGACAATGTACAATCTTTAGAAAATTAACTGGATGAACCCAGAGCCAGATTACAGCAACAGAGGGACATCAGGAATTGCTGTGTGATGAGCTTCACCAAGATATGGCTAAATGAGAGCATTCCGGACACAGCGCTACAGTCTGAGGACTTCACTCTCCACCACATGGATTGGACATCATTGTCAAGTAAAGGCAGAGGCAGTGGTTTTGGCATCAGCATCAATTTAGTGTGGTGCACAAACATGACAATTATGTCCTATTCTTGCTCCCCAGACCTTGAACATCTGGCAATCAAGTGCTGTTCATTCTATTTGACAAAGGAGTTCACTGCAATCATCCTAGTTGGAGTGTACATTGCTTCTCAGGCTAACATCAGGCTAGCACTGGAGGGACTGAGCCCTGTGATCATCAGCCACAACACAGCACACCCTGATGCCTTCCTGATTATTGTTGGGGACTTCAACCAGGCCAACCTGAAGAGGTCTCTGACAAACTATCACCAACACCTTACCTACAAAACCAGGTGAGTGAACCCACTTGACCACTGCTACACCACCGTCAAGAACACCTACTGAGTCATCCCACACCTGCACTTTGGCAAGTCTGATCACCTAGCTGTACTTCTACTCCCAGCATACAAGCAGAGTCTGGACTACAGTATCAATGGTGAAAGTATGGGCAAGGAAGGTGGAGGAGCACCTGAAGGACAGCTTTGAATCAGTGGACTGAACCCATCTTCAAACTTGAAAGAATACACCACAGCTCTCACCAAGATCTGCGTGGATGTGTGCGTGCCCACAACCAAAGGACATGGATGAATCAAAAGATTCACAACCTGCTGAGGGCGAGGTTGATAGCGTTTAAGACCAGTGATCCAGATCTCTAAAGGTTCGACCTATGGAAGGCTAGCTCAGCAGCAAAGAAGCAATTCTGAGGGAAGCTAGAAACAGAATCAGATATTCACTGGCCATGGTAGGGTTTGCAGGTCATTACATCCTACAAGGCAAAGCCTAACACCATAAATGGCTATGACGCTTCACTATCCGATGAGCTGAACTACCTTTATGCTAGCTTTGGAAAGGAAAATTCAATGGTGCCAATGAGAATGCCTGAAGAAGCTGGTGTCCCTGTGATCTCCATCTCTGAGGCCAATGTAAGGACATCTTTCAAGAGGGCGAATCCTTGCAATGCTACAAGACCTGATGGCATGTTTGGCTGGGTACTTAAAATCTCTGCCAATCAACTAGCTGGAGTGTTCATGGACATTTTCAAGCTCTCATTGTTGGAATCGGAGGTTCCCATCTGTTTTAAAAGGGCATCAATCATCCCAGTCCCCAAGAAGAGCTGAGTGAGCTGCCTCAATGACTCTCATCCAGTAGCTACACCTCTTGTGATGAAATACTTTGAGATTTTTGTCCTTGTCAAAATTAACTCACACCTAAGTAAAGATCTGGACTCGTGCAATTCACCTACTGTCACAATCGCTCCACAGCAGATGCAATATCACTGGCTCTTCACTCAGCTCTGGGTCACCTGGACTACAGCAACACTATATCATCTTCATCGACTTTCAACCCCATTGTACCCTCAGTGTTGGTCAACAAGCTCCAAAGACTCGGCCTCTGCACCACCATCTGCAACGTGACTTCCCCATCAGAAGACCGCAGTCAGAACAAATCGGAAACAACGTCTGCTCCTCGCTGACAAGCCACATAAGTGGAACTCAAGGATGCATGCTAAGCCCACCTCCCTCCTTGCTATACACCCATGACTGTAAAATTCCAATGCCATCTAGATGTCAATGATGAAGTGTTCAGGAGGAAAGTAGATCAACTGGTTGAGTGGTGCCACAACAACAACCTTGTACTCAACATGAATAAAACCAAGGAGTTGAGTGTGGACTTCAGGAAGGGAAAATCAGCAGGTCAAGAATCAGACTTCACTGAGGGGGTCAATAGTGAAAAGGGCTGAGAACACCAAGTTTCTGGAAATCAACATCTCTGAAGACCTATCCTGGGTCCTATTGATGCAATCATGAAAAAAGCTCATCAATGGCAATGCTTCGTGAGGAGTTTGAGAAGATCTGGTGTCTCACCAATGATTCTTGCAAATTTCTACAAGTGTACCACGGAGAGCATTCTGACAGGTTGCATTGCTATCTGGTACAGAGGTGTCAATGCACAAGGCAGGAAAAGACTAGAGAGTTGTGAACTCGACTAGCGCCATCATGGGCCATCAGTCTTCACTCAATTAAGGACACCTACAAGAAGTGATGTCTTGAGGAAGCAGCCTCTATCCTCAAAAGCCCTCACCACCCAGGCCGCATCCTTTCCTCACTGCTACCATCAGGAAGAAGGTATGGGAACACTCAATAGTATAAAACACAGCTTTTTCCCCTCTGCCATCAGATTTCTGATTAGACAATGAACCACAGACATGACCTCATTTTTCTCTTCTTTTTCGTGAATTAATTTATTTATTTTTAAATATAATTCATAGTAATTTTGCACCTGTATTGCTTCTGCAAAACAATGAATTTCATGACATGTTTAGACAATAAATTCTGATTCTGATTTCCAGTGATCTCTCCCATCTTCTACCCTATTACCTTGTAACCCATCCGCAACTTCTTTCCCCCTTGATATACTGCACTTAATATTACCTCTTCCATTAAAGAGTTCTGACACAAAAAGTTGACCAATCATTTCTACCCATGGATGGTACCTGACCCACTGACTTCCTCCAGCAGCTCATTGTTTGCTCAAGGAAAAGAAACAATATTGGAATTATATGAAACAAAATCTTTCAGTTATTGGAAACCTGAAATAAAAAGAATGCTGGTAAAGCCAATAGAATCTGTGGAGAGATTCCATCCTGATATTGTACTTGCCCTCATGTTCCAGGCAGTGGAAGTGCTCTCCACAATCATCTGACCGAGGTAAACCAGTTCTAACGTCTTTTCTGGACAGACTGTATAGCTATGCACGGTTTGATGAGAAGTACAGGATGGCACCAAAGAAAGGTACCTCTCCCCCTGCTGAACAGGCCCTCTGCAAAGCCATGTCTGAGGTGAGGAGACCCCTATCCAAGGCGAATGCTCACAAGGTGGCGGAACCAAATAACATTCCTGATTACCTAGTTAGGTACTGAAAGACTGTGCAGATCAATTGACGGAGGTCTTCATGGACATCTGCAACAACTCAATGCAGCAGTCCGTCATTCTGGTACCCAAGAAGGCTACAATTACAGGCCTCAGTGACTACCGCCTTGTGATACTGACTTCCACTACTGTAAAATGCTTTGAACGTCAGGGGATGGAACGGCTCAAAGCACACCATCCAGAGACACTGGACCCATTTTAATTTTCATATAGAAGAAACTGTTCCATGATGATGCTGATACTCACATTTGTGAAGCACCTTGAGTTATTTTACTAGATTTGCTACACAAACATAAAGCTACTGCCTCATAGTTCAAACCCAGGTTCAAATTAGGCCTCAACCACCAGCTGTGGGGAGTTTGCATGTTTTCCCTATTACTGTGAAGGTTTCTACAAGGCACTCCACTTTCCTCCTATATCCCAACCACACTGTGGCATTGAAATAATAAACCAAATTGCATGGTACAGTGTTACAGCCAGTCAAAAAGTCCAGGGTATAGTGTTACAAGAATAGGGGAAATCGACAACCAGAATATATGGGTTTAAGGTGAGGGGGGGATAGATTTAATGGGAACCTAAGGGGTACTTTTGTTTTTCTTTAAAAAGTGGTGGGTATATGGAACAAGGTGCTGAGGGGGGGGCGGGTAGTTGAGGCAGATACTATTGCAACAATCAAGAAGCATTTGGACTGATACATGCATAGCACGTTTAGAAATACAGGCCAATGGAAATAACGTGAGTGTGACATGTTGTTCAACATGGGCAAGTTGGGCTTGTTTCTATGCTGCAAGACTATGATAAAGAGAGAAGTACAGTTAGTGCTGCAGGAGCATTATCTACTTGAGTCTCCCTGCCCCAATAAATATGATCTACCGGTGTTGTTGACTGAAAATGGCACACAAAATCATGAAGGACCCCTTCCATCCTGCACACAGCATCTTCCAGCTCAGGAAAGAGATGCAGGAGAATCAGGCTGAGGAACAACAGTGAGAATGCTGAACACCCAAAGGAAATGCTCACAATAACCATCTGAGCCTCTCATATTCATTAAACAATATTTATTTATTTGTACTTTTCCTGCATATGTAATGTTTGCCTGCATGTGTGTTTTGTCTGGTTGAGTGTCTGCATGTTTTGCACTGAGGACTGGAGAATCCTATTTTGTTGGGTTTCACTTGTGCAACCAGATGACAATAAACTTGACTTGACTTTGAGGACTAAGTCCCATGTGAATTGACTTCTAAATGCTGTCCTCGGGCTGCTTGATGCCTTTTGCCCACAAGATCATCAGAAAACTGAGTTGCTATCAATGCCAGCCTCCTTGCCACAATGATAATGTCAGGTTAGGTCTTAATAGAGACATTTCTTCATTGTCTCCTGTGGAAATGACTGGGGTGATATTCAGTTGTCAAACCCAGGTTCTCCATATACAGAGAGAAAAAACTTTCATTTTGAAAACAAAACCAAAAGAGACTGCAGGTGCTGGACTCCAGCCCAAAAGCAGAAGGCTGGAAGAACTTGACAGGTCAGGCAGCATTTGTGGAGGCAAAATGTCTGTCACTATTTCGAGTCAAGAGGGAAAAGCAACAATTGGAAGTCTATGTCAGAACGCAGGCTGATGGGTGATTGATGAAAGTTATAGAGAGGAAATGATAAGTAGATGGAACCGTTTTGGGAGGAGGGGTAGTAGAAAGATAGGTAACAGGTGGAATCAGATGGAGAGATGATGGGCAATAGAAGCAGGTAGAACCATGTTGAGGAGAAGGAGCAGGACTGTGGCTGGTTGGTTATAGGTGGAATCAGATGGAAGAGGGAGATGATAAGCAGATGGTAGCAGATGGGTGGGAGGGCAGGGCAGAGTAGGTGATAGGTGGAATCAGATAGGGCAGGGTACCTGATAGGTGGAATCAGATGGAGGAGGGAGTTGATAGACAGATGAAAGTAGTTGGGGGAGGTGAATGAAGAGAGAAATTTAGGTGTTCAGGTGAGTGTGTGTGGGAGGAGAACATTGGGGGGAGGGAGAGGTGTAAGTTACCTGAACATTGAATGTTTCAGTTTGTTTTCCATCCCACCCTTGCATAGCAACGTACAAGCAATCTTTCCTCTTCCCTCTCTACAAGGCCAATCATTAAGTTTTACCTTTTGTCTCTGCAGATACTGCTTGACTCATTGAGTTCTTTCTGTTTCTTTCATCTAGGAAGTCTATAACAAATGGGTGTTTCAGGCAGATGGATGTTTTGGGTTGATTCCTGACTTAATCAAGTCAGAAAGATCTTTAGTGCAATAGGATAGTTGATTGGTTAAATATTCAACCAATCTCACAAATGAATTTGCCCTCCTTCCATTAATCCTCAGTTTATAATCTATAATGTAGACATGACTTAGAGTCTCCTAACCATCAACTGCCCAGACTCGCTCTTTGCCTCGTATATTAGCCTTGGCTTTGAAGAAAGATAGGAGCTAACAAAACAAAGGTTTCTGCCATGAAATCACAATGCTACTGTATCTGACTGTACCAATGAAATGCCTCTCTGGTATGTCTGTTGCCTCCCTCATAGCCTTGCCACTTCATAGTTACCTTTACAGCATTACCTTTATGTTAGTTGTTGCCTTTCTGATTTATTTTAATCCTTGGCATACCTTCTATTTTGGGTTTTAAAGAATTCTACCTATCCTTCGTAAAGGCCACTTTAGGGGTTGGAGTGCAGCCACACTCATCCGTCAAGGGTACCCTCATTGAACATCAATCCATTGTTCAAAGTGCAGGTTCTGATCTTCATTGACCAATCCTATTTAGAGCACAGATTAAACCCGATCATTAAGAAGCAGCATTATTGCAACACACCAGTGATCACTGCTTTTGCTCCACTAGAGGTTAACCCAGTGGACTGTGGTCATATTCCAATCTTTATTCATCTGTGTTCTGTGCATTGGTGCTCAAAGTTTTAGAGAATGTTTGAAGGAAGTGAGATTTCTCTGTTTGTCACTGCAGATTTGAAATGCCTCCTCTTATGTAGTAAAGAAACAGATGGAAGGTCACAACTGCCAAAGTTCCATCTTTTAGTGAGAATTAGTATCTCGGACATTGCCCCTCAGAATTTCAATGCAGTAGCAGTGTCCAGCTTGAGAGTGCTCCTCAGTAGTCTAAAATATAGAATTACTGTGAGTTAGCAAGGAAGCAATGACAATGAATATTTGCCATTTATTTTAGATTGTTGGGTTCTTACAGTCTCTGTCTCCTGCTACTATGTCATGCCACTAGTCATCTTTCAATTGCCTCCCTGTTCACAAGATAAGGGAACAGAAGTAGGCCATTCGGCCCATTGAGTCTGCTCCACAAATCCACCCTGAGCTAAACTGTTGTCCATGAAACTGTTCATATTTCAGTACCATGGTCAGCTGCCTAGCGAGTTGCTTTTCTGATTGCACACATGCAAGCTCCCATTGGCCTAACCTTCTATTGTATGTTTCAATTTGTTCCACGTGGCAGTCAATTTTCAGAAGGCAAGCATAAAATACAAAGAGCCCTGGTGTGGAGAGTGTGGCTTTTGTGTTAAAGTTCTTGGAGAAGAAATGAGAAAGCACACACACCTGTATTGTACAATTTTCAAATATTTAAAAAATCTATTGAAGCTGTAATTTAACTTCTCAATCGGATGAAAATTATGTTTTTCTGATTGAAGAAGGATTCATCTGAAACTGCACTGTTTATTGAAAAGCTTGTTCATCCTTCCAAAGAAATGTCGGGGCCTACTCTATGTCATCAGTGCTTTAACTGCCCTTGGTAGCCATTGAGAGCTGCACTAGGATTCTAATTAACTGATCAAGCCTATCAATACACAGAAACTGAGTGGGCTGAGAATATAAGCAAACAGCCTCAACAGGAGTGGATATCATAGCAGAGAGCATGCTCTTGTTCTGCAGTTAAGTGTTTCTTACTTGATCCACTCACTATTACAATAAATCAAACTCCCATTAGACTGTTCAATATTTCTACTTTCAAATCTGTTATACTAACTAATTAGACTTACCTTTTCAGACAAAATCCATTGCAGGTAATTTGCACTCTGATACACCGGGAACACAGCTAGCATTGTGAGGCTAGTAGTGCCTTTTAAAACCCAGTCGGAGCGCATACAGTCGTAATTAGCATATTTAGGATTAAGTAGGTTTGCCATCCACTAATCATTCTCTAATTCAGTAAGAACCATCTCTCTTCAATACTGGACATTAATCACAGTTGCGAGAGCATGAATATTACATAATAACTAATTACATTCTGCAGAATTAACAGACTCTCATCAGTGTAAAATGCAAATGGTCAATGTGTCATCAGGCCTGCTCCTGCTGAAGAGAAACATAAATATACTGCATAATTTTCCGATTGTATTAGCATAGAGAAGGGCACAGTTAGGGCGGTTTTCAACCATTAAGTGGTTTAATGCACAGAATGGATAGAACCAAGGACATTCTATCTCTTTAGTTCTGCCTCGACAAGAAAATTAATTTACATGTTAAGAAAATCCATGCTCTTAATTTAGAATTACAATGAATTACAGTTTGCTTTTGAAAATAGGACTTTTCAGAAAATGTAATATTTTAAATTATAACTTGCTCTTTGCATAATCAAGTCACAAGCTTCAAAAGAATATGAGCTGGATAAATATTTAATTGGGATTTTCAAGCCTTGGAAATTAAAGTAACTGGAATACAAAATGATCAAATGAAAAAGTCATTGGTATGGAATCAAATTATCCCTTGCAGTAATTTACCTTGCATCCACGCTGTTGTAGTGTGTAAATTTGTCATATATCCAGTTAGAATTTAAAAAGCCTTTTTAAGCATTTCACCGCATTTTTAGGTAAATGGGGAGAGGAGGCAGCTAATCAGTCAAAAGTGTGAAGGAAGTCAGCATTTTCAACATAATCATTTCGGTTTATTCACTAAGATGACTAGAGGATGCATGATGTGTATTAAATGTCCTTGGTGATCCTTAGGTTGAAAATACACTTTACTCTCAAGGCTTAGTGGAACCAATGGGAGACAATATTGTTCATGAAAACAATAACTATCTCTCAATTGGATATCACTGTGGCACACTCAAAGCCTTTGAGTAATTCAAATAGTAACATTTATACAATCATTCTTGCTAACCAGTTGATGAAAAATGCATGAGGAAGGATGCGATTATGGATCAGATATTGTCACATATCTGTCAAATTAAATAAGTATTCTCACAACACAATTTTTAAAAAGCATTACGTAGAGTGAGATGTACTTATAATTGTCACCGTCAGACCCTTCATATCTCTGATAGTTTAAAAGTAAAACAAACTAGTAACAAACTGGAATTGAAAAATCATAAGGAAGGAAAACAACAATAGATGAATGATTATCTCTAATTGTTCTTTTCATACCTGACATGGCATTTATCCCTATCATGAGACTATCAAGGATAGTGGGTGGATACTTTAGAAAATGGTATTTCTGTGTTAGATGACAACTTGTTATTCTCTGACAGTCTAAGCAAACATTCATCCCTCACCCTCCAGTACTAAATAAATTAACTCAAGGTTTGTGCCTTTTTCAAGCACCTTGCTTTAAATAGTTTGCTTTAAAAAAAAAGTTTTCTTTTTCTTTTGGGTTTTTTTTTTGGTCTGGTTAATTCTATTCTTCAATATGGTTGTGTTCTGGAATATTTTAATCATGTAAAGCTTTTTAGTAATCATTTCTTTCGAATTTTACAGCTCAATATATAACTGTAAAAGGTAAAGGTTCCATTATCGTCACGTAATACTACATTTAAAATGTAACATACATGAAATTCTTTAACTTTTCCTACCATAAGGAAGACAGAGGTTCGCCACTTTGTCCAACACCCCTCACAAAAATGAGGCCCCAGAAAGGAACTAACTTGCGACCCTGGTTTTACAAGACCAGTGCTCTGACCATTGAGCTATCAGAGCCTCTACTGTTTAAGTATTTATAATATATAATATAAACACAAATAAAATATTTTAAAAAGAACAATTTGGTTGACCTCATTGCCAAAAGAGATAACATTTCATTAACTGCATAGCATCTTGCACATTCTGAGAACATAAAAGGCATTAAATAAAAAGAAGTCAATTTTCTTCTGAATTGTAGATATAAAAGATATTTCAAATTCTCAGGATTCTCTACTGTCGCTGCAATCAATAAAAAGCATTTGCCAATTTGCCAAATTCCACAACCAGTCATTTAAAATTGGCATAAACTCAATGATACTTTGTGTCCCAAAGGGAACAGATTTTTTTCAGGACACAGTCTGATTGACAAAGATATAATAAACTGCCTATCATCTGATTAATATGGTTAGTAATAGGACAGAATGTCTGCACTTTAAAGGTGTACCTATCTGCAGTTTCTCAGTCATACTTCAGATTCATTCTGCTGAAAAGTCTGAGAAAGGCATTTAATTCTGGCTCTTCGTCACAGAGTTATGCAGCATGGAAACAGGCCTTACAGCCCCAAATTGTCCAGGCTCCTGTCCACTCCTCCCTTCCCACACATCACCCCTTGGCTTGAGGCCCTCTACTAGAGATATAATGGTGGCCATTCCCCAGATAAAAAGAACGTTGAAAACACTGGTGGCAGGCCAAAGGGGTGATAAAGGAAAGTCTAGATAACTTGACAGAAAGGGTGACAGAAACAAAGAGAAGAATTGAGAGGGTGGAGGAAAGGTTAGCTAAGAGGGAGAATGAAACAGATGGGTAGGTGAGGGAAAAGAGAGAATGTGAGAAAAGATAGACTCATTGGAGAATTACAGAAGGAGGAATAATATCAAGATTGTGGGGGTGGAGGTTATGGATGGGAGAGACCAGATGGGGTTCTTTAAAAATTGCATCCCAGAGGTGCTGGAGAGGAAAAAATTGGGGAAGATTTGAAAAAGAATGAGCCTACCAGTCTCTCACCCCTATCCAGGTCCAAATCCACGACCCCGCTCTGTCCTGGTTAGATTCCATTACTACCAGGATAGAGAGTGAATTTTATGGGCAGCAGCTTTGGGAACGAAGGAAAGAAGGGGTCCGGCGGTACATGAAGGAATGAATATTCTCTTTTACCTGGACATTAGTGCAGCGCTATTAAGGCACAGGAGAGCATTTGATCTAGTTAAAAAGGATCCCTTCAGTACTCGTGGTGAATGGTGGACTGATCCCTTCACACCATGGCGAACGGTGGACTGATTCCTTCAGTACTCATGGTGAATTGTGGACTGATATCTTCACTACACATGGCGAACGGTGGACTGATCCCTTCACTACACATGATGAAAGGTGGACTGATCCCTTCACTACACATGGCGAACGGTGGACTGATCCCTTCACTACACATGATGAAAGATGGACTGATCCCTTCAGTACTCATGGTGAATTGTGGACTGGTCTCTTCACTACACATGGCGAATGGTGGACTGATCCCTTCACTACACATGACAAAAGATGGACTGATCCCTTCACACACATGGCTAATGGTGGACTGATCCCTTCACTACACATGACGAAAGATGGACTGATCCCTTCACTACACATGGTGAATGGTGGACTGATCCCTTCAGTACACATGGTGAATGGTGGATGGATCCCTTCAGTATACATGGCGAATGGTGGACAGGTTCCTTCAGTAGACATGGCGAACGGTGGACAGATCTCTTCACTACACTTTTATTACAATAAAAAAAACTTGGGTTTTGTATAAAACATTGTGAAGAGATGAAACAGTTCGCAGTGTGTAGAGAAGGTATTCGTCCAATCCAACGTACAGTTAATGAATTGAATTATTCCCAGTTTGAAGTGAAGGGATTAGACATTGCCAGTGTATAGTGAATAGATTGGACCACAATCTCATGTGCAGTGAAGGGATCACACCACATTTCCAGTGTTTAGTGAAGGGATTGGACAGCTACCAGTGTGTAGTGAAGGGATTAGATAACTGCCAGTGTGTAGTAAATGGATTAGACCAGGGGTGGCTAAACCACGGGTCGTGAGCCACATGTGGCTCTTTGACATGTGCGGCTCGTGGGAAGGGTAGCTGTTCCCAGCGGGGAGGGTAGGTGTCGGCAGTGAGGAGGGTAGGTGTCGGCAGCGGGGAGGGTAGGTGTTGGCTGCGGGGAGGATAGCTGCAGGGAGGGTGGCTGTTAGTGGGTCGCCAGCTGACTGTCAACAGCCTGCCTGCTGCTAGGCATCTGAAAGCCTTGCTGCTTTCAGGTGCCTAGGGGGAATGTTTGGTGTGTAGACTTGATTAGAAATAAATCTTTTGCAAAATTGCTCCCTTCGAAACAGTGCTTCTTCATGATCTGCAGTGTATCAGCATTTTGCAAATGGATGATTTGCAAGACAAGGATTGGAAAATACTTCCCCAACAAAACTGTACCGGGGTGGGCAACCTCCCGCGCTGGCTGCCCCAGCCCTGCAGCCCCATGCCAGCTGCCCCAGTCCTGATGTCCCACACTGGGGGGCTGTCAAGCAGTGGGGAGCTGTCAAGCAGTGGGGAGTTGGGTCACTGGGCAGTGGGGAGGGGGACTGTCAGGCACGGGGAGTTGGGTCACCGACTGATTGTCATCAGCCCGCTCCCTGCTAGGCACCTGAAAGCTGCTAGCCACTTTCAGGCTGCTGCTTTCAGGTGCCTAGGGGGAGCGCTCAGAAGCAGAGAATACTCCTCCCCGAGGTGGGTTGAGTAAGTACACCTTGGGGACGGATTCTCTGCTTTCAGGTGGCCTCCCGACAGCTGGATTCGGGTATTTTAGGCGGCCTTACATTCGGGCATTATGGCCACCTGAAAGGGGCTAACGATAGTGTTAGAGGGTGTGGCTTGCGATCACGTGATTGCTTCGGCTCTCAAACATCTGAAGTTTATGGTATGTGGTTTTTATGATAAGCAAGTTTGGTCACACCTGGATTAGACACTGTGAGTGAGCAGTGAAGGGAATTAAAGAGATGCCAGTGTGTAGTGAAGGGGACACACGGCTGCCAGTGTGTAGTGAAGGGGACAGACAGCTACAGTGTGTAGTGAATGGATTAGACAGCATTCAGTGAGCAGTGAAGGGATTAGACAAATGCCAGTGTGTAGTGAAGGGGACAGACAACTGCCAGTGTCTAGTGAATAGATTAGACAGTTCCCAGTATATAGCGAAGGGATCAGACAGTTGCCAGTGTGCAGAGAAGGCAACATACTCCAGATCCCAGGGTGTAGTAAAGATATTGGACCATATCAGAATACTGTGCAAGTATCAGATTGTTCTCAGTATTTAGTGAAGGAATCAAATAACTCCAAGTGTAGATTGAAGGGATCAGATTGTCCCTAGTGTCCACAGAGGGATCATAATGTTCCTAATATGAAGTGAAGGGATAATACTGCAGCTCACTGTGTGCCGTGAAGGGATCCAACAGTTCATAGAGTGTAGTGATGGAATCAGACCACAATTCCCAGTATGCTGAGATGGGATTAGATGACAGTTCCTAATGTGTAGCAAGTAATTATACCACAGTTCCTAGAGTGCAATGATGGGATCAGACACCAGTTCATATTGTGTTGGGAATGGATGAGACCAGACTTCCCAGTGTGTAGTGAAGGACCATCGCCTTCCCAAGATCGTGTTCTATGGCAAGCTCTCCACTGGCCACCGAGACAGAGGTGCACCAAAGAAGAGGTACAAGGACTGCTTAAAGAAATCTCTTGGTGCCTGCCACATTGACCACCGCCAGTGGGCTGATATCGCCTCCAACCGTGCACCTTGGCGCCTCACAGTTCGGCGGGCAGCAACCTCCTTTGAAGAAGACCGCAGAGCCCACCTCACTGACAAAAGACAAAGGAGGAAAAACCCAACACCCAACCCCAACCCACCAATTTTCCCTTGCAACCGCTGTAACCGTGCCTGCCTGTCCCGCATCGACTTGTCAGTCACCAACGAGCCTGCAGCAGATGTGGACATACCCCTCCATAAATCTTCATCTGTGAAGCCAAGCCAAAGAAAAAGAAGTGAAGGGAATCAGACCTCAGTTACTGGTGCACAGTTAAGGGATTGGATAACAGCTCCTGCTGAGTAGTGAAAGGATTAGACACAGTTCCTTGTGCACAGTGAAATAATCAGATAGCTCCCCCCATTCAGTGAAAGGCTCAGTCCACAGTTCTCAGTGTGTAGTGAAGGGATCAGACAGTAGGATGTGGGAAGTCAGGGTCAGTCCATTTGTTCTTGATGACTACCCCTGTAAAAGATGCATCCAGCTGCAGCTCCTGACAAACCGAGTTAGGGAACTGGAGCTAGCACTGGATGAACTTCAGATCTTAAGAGAGGCAGAGGTAGTAGTAGACAGAAGTTTCAGGGAGACAGTCACCCCTAAAAGTCAGCAGACAGGTAACTGGATGACTGTCAGGAGAGGGAAGGGGAATAGACAGAGAGAGCAGAGCACCCCTGCGGCCAATCCCAACAACAATAAGTATACTGTTTTGGAGACCGTTAGTGGGGATGACATACCAGGGACAAGTTGTAGTGGTTGCGTCTCTGGATCCAAGACTGGACCCTCAGCTCAAAAAGGAAGGAAGAAAAAGAGGAGAGATCATGCCCTGCTGATCATTGAGGTCATCAAGAGTATCAAGTTCCTTGGCAGCTTCAACAAAACTGCATGAGGCTTGCTTGATCCACCATCTTCGGGTCCAAACTATCAGTTAGACTTACGAGGTCACCAATGTAGTGTGCGTGCTGCCACGAAGTGTGGAAAGGAGACACACACACAAGGAGTCGAAGTCGAAGGCCGATTTATTCCACTGGCAGCTCTGCTTACATTCTCTCCCCACTGCTGATGACAGGTGTGACGTCACGGCAGCGCTGACCTCCAATTGGGAGGCATTCCCGCTGTTGCTCGTCATTTCCCATCATGTTGGTGGTCACCTGGAATGAAGGTCGTTGGGCCCCGCAGGATCTGCATAGTCGCCGCGTTTGTTGGCCATTTTGTGTACCGGGTTGCGTCCTGGTTAGCGAGCCACTACAGACTTTCATTTTTATGCTGTATTCCTAGAAATAATGAGAGATTTGGGTCTCACTCTCTTTTTGTCAAAATTGTAAAATTATTTATCAATGTTCAAACTAGATTGTTAACGAAATGAAGCAAAGAATTGGATCACATTAAAAGTATTCACTTTGCAAAAAGAATTTTTCAAGTCAAAATATTTGTTATTGAGAATATCGAAAACTGTGTATTGGTACTGCCTGATTCAGGATCTTAATTTCAATTCACTCAAGTTAACAGCGCTAATATATCATTTCTATTAAATAAATGAAGGAATTTTTATGTTTGTGTGGCCAAGTTTATGAAACATTCAACATATTTTAACACACTGAGTAAAAAATAATCTCAGAAGACTGTCTGTGTTTTCACAGAACATTAGCCAAGAATTCTTTCATTTTCATGTAGCACAACCTACAAACTAGTCTGGATTTGGTCTGAGGAAGTGTAGCTGTGCAGACTAGATATAACTGGATAAACTCTATTGGAGAACTATCTTTTGTGGATAAATAAGGAGGGCTTACATTTACCAGAAAGTATGGCTTTGTGTGAGCCTGGGAAGTAAAATTAAACCTAGTGTATGAAAAACTAACCTCAAAGAAATCTTTGGGTCAAACACTCATTAGAATGTAAATACACTTGCTATGTTTCCTCTTCAATGTTTTTCTCTTGATCCTCAGATATTGATTCACACTGTGATGCTATTCTGTGGGTTATGGTCTCTTTAATTTCTTGCCCACGTGATAATACTTTTCATGATTCTTTTCAGTAAGGTCATCATGGACATTGTCCACTCATGTGTCCTTTTGGCAATAGCAACTTCACAGTCAAGAAATGGAACCCGCTGATTAATTATCTATTCCAGCCGTAAATGTGTTGTGGCTATTTGCAATATTTCTGCGCCTCCCACAGAACACAAAATTGAGTTCTGTATTTCATTGTGTGTGGGTGTTTCAGAGTCCCAATAAAGTCACTGGCTGTGCTATGCGTCTTCCTTTAATAGCTTTGCTACTGTTGCCTTTCTTTGCTGGCGATAGCCAGATCTTGCAACATCAGATTTATTGTTAAAAGGTGAAAAGTTGTAAAATGGAACGAAGTTGCACTGCTTATAACACTGCCCAACCAATCAGAAAACTACTTCACAATTCCTTTCTGACAACGCATTAGACAAAGATTGCTCCCTCATCCCTTTACATCAACAGTTCTCAACAAGCTAAGACGGAGCGATTCTGAAATAAGTCTGCTGATGATAGACTACAAAAGCATATTTATCTTGCTTTGTGTATTTGAGTATGTAGTGGTGCTTGGTGATGAGAAACTAGAACTCTGCATTTCAGTGGATTTTGAAAGACCAGTGGAGATAACACTACACCATAATGGAAAGCTTTCAGCACACAAGAAAAGGTCATGTCTCGTCAGAAATACAATGTCTACAGTTTTGTATTAGAATAAGATAATTTCCAGTACAGCATGATTTTCACTTCAGCAACCCTCTGAAAGTCAAGCACAGATTGACTCTCCTCACATTTATTAGAGTACCATACTTGGCTATTAATTTAATAGTAATTTTCTTAAAGGTTATTTGTTTCTTTGCACAAAATATACCTCGATACCACTTCTCTTTTGTAATTTACCCAAAGTAAGCTCAATTTCCTAGCTACAAAGGAATATGGGAGCTCCGGTTTGAACCTCATCGCTAGGGATTGTTCAGAGTGACTTGATCTCATTTTTATTTTCTTCACGTGAAAAACCTCACGTCTGGTAAAAACAAAGCAATGCCGGAGAAACTCAGCTGCAGGTCATGCCGCATCCAGGGGAAGTTAAAGATAAACAACGTCGTCAAGAATTTAAAAAAAAGGTAGAAGCCTGAATAAAAAGGTTCGGGGGGGGGGGGAGGAGAAGAGGAAGAAAGGGGAAGGCTAATAGCCAAAACATCATAGGTGAATACTGGTGGAAAGTAGAAAAGAAAGAACCTGAAAATTATAGGGGGGAAGGGCTAGAAAGGGTAGTTCTCTGATAGGTGGTGGGGAGCTCGAGGAAAGCAGAAGGGTAGGGGAAAAGAGAGACCAGGGGAGGGGTGCCATCTGGTTGGAGAGAGTCGAGATGTAATACAACTTGTGGGTCACCTTCCTTTGGCACGAGGTCATGGATAGACATGTGGCAATGGTACGTGGAATTGCTCTTTCAGTGGATCAGGCAAAGGTGCTCAATAAAATGATTTACCAGTCTGCGTCCAGTTTTCCAGATGTAGAGAAGGCAGCATCAGGAGCAATTCAGTAAATGACCCCATACAGATTCACAGAAGTGTTAGTCTGACTTCCGGTTAAAGTGTGACATCGAGTAAATGTCTCCTTCGCAGCACCACACCTTTAGCATGCTTTCTTCCCCGGCTTACTTTGTTAAAGCTTTCAAAGTGGTGTCAAATTTCACATTCTGTGTTTGAAATGGCCACAGGAAGCGGAAAGATTGGAAAAACAAGGAAAGAAGCAAGATCCACAGCCAAACCTGATTATTGAGGGCTTCGCTGAAGCACCTGAAGAAATCAAAACTTTTATTGAGTTTAAACATCTAGAAGATAAGCTTTTGGCACTGGAAAATCAACTTCTACTGAAGAACAGGGTAAGCAAGGAACCTTAGTAGAATCTACTTTAAAGGATTTGAAAGACTGGATCAAAAACCTGAAAGATAACAGCAAGAGGCTAACGACAAGAGTTTTTGATCTGGAAAGTTGAAGAAGGCAAAACCTGTGTTTTGTAGACTTGGCTGAAGATACTGAACTGGTATGCTTACCAAATTTTTCTCTGTGTTGTTGGTAATGGCGTTTGGGAATAATATGCTCCCAACGCCACAGGGGAGCATGAAAGAGTACATCGCTCACTATTGCCCAAGCCTAAACCAAGGCAAAAACCACGTTCGGGGGTTATGTGCCTATAAGATTAGCAAAGGAATCTGTGGCCAGTTGGATACAACAAAATAACCACACAAAACATTTCTAGAGTGAATCAAATGGATTTACTCTTCATCATTCAAACAACCTTTTAAAAGCCCCAACCGTGCTGACATCACATGGTCAGTTCAATTCATTTTGAGAGTTGTAATGCTGTCAGAGTCCCGCTACACAGTGCCGCTGCCCCCCCCCCCCACCCCCAGAACCGGCAGAAAGGTTTGTCTGTCTTTTAGGTGGTCAACCTCTGCGACAGACTGTTGGCTGCAGCAGTGGAGAAGACTTGTCCATGTCAGCTGGTTTAAGCCTATCAATAGTGAAAGACTGTTGTATCCCACCAATGTCCAAAGTTTGTCTGAGTATAAGGTCCTTGATAGGGCATCTGTAAAGGTTGACCAAGTATTCCCCTACAGACGAAGACATATTCGCAGTTTTTGAGGTCTTCAGGCACAAAAAAAAGAGTGTTCTCCAGGCGACGATGGCAGTATAGGGTCAATTTTCCTAGTCTTCCTTAGCATGCTTAACAGTTCCCTAGGATCATTGTTGGAGTTGGAATGATAAGGGACAAACTCCCCCTGCAACCACCAACAGATGAAGGTTGGAGATCCTCCTTCGGACTTGTTCTAATGTCCAGTAATACCCAAAGCAGCTCATCAGCCCAGTTCTGGCCCTCTAACGGAGTCATCAAGGCTGACTTGAGATGACAATGAATCTTTCCACCATTCCATTAGCCTGGAGACGATAAGCCTTCATATGATGAATTGTACCAAGCAAGCGAGACAAGGCCATCCACAGCATGGAAGTAAATTGTGGTCCTCTATCCGAAGTTACATGCCAGTAAACCAAAACGAGACACCCAGGAACTCGCCCAAGCACAAGTATCTGCAGTAGCATCTAGCATAGTCACGGCCTTGGGCCACCGTGTAAACTTGTTTATTCCTGTAAAAAGATAATGGTATCCTCTTGAAATAGGAAGTGGGCCAACAATGTCCACGTGGACACAAGCAAAACGCCGAGTAACTGCCTGGAAGGACTGCAGTGGTGCCAAAGGTCGGAATGTTGGAACTATGAACTGTTCATAGTTGTAAGTCTGGGGTAAGATTGCATGTGTCAAAACCGGTTGGTGGAAATACACTAACTTCTGAACCCGTGTCCTCCAGAAATTTTCGCTGGGACAACTGGTCCCATACATAATGTAGGCTTGCATGTTTCCTTACTGGCGGTTAGCCTAGGCATTTCCTGAAACAGGCAGGGTGGAAGGCCCTTGTGGGCATTTACTCCCCAAAAATTATAGTAATAACACCAAGGTGAGGTGTTCACAGGCTGCTTGCCTGTTTTGGCATGTTGCCTGCTTGCAGGGAGTGATATGCTAAGAGCACTAGAATATAGCACAGGGTCAATATCAGAGGGGTTGGTTATGCAGATTTGTTTTTTCTTGCTGTGTTTTTTTAGAATGTTTGCCTCCGCTGCTACAGTCCTTGGGTCTTCAAATGAACACTTGGTTAAGAAGAGCCTAATATTATTTGGCATTTGCTTTAAAAAGAGCTGCTCTAATAACATATTGAACCTTTCACCAGCTGCCAGGAATACCATTTCATACATTTGTTCTGAAGGGGCGCGTTCTCCCAACCTATCGAGATGTAATAGTTTGGCTGCCCTTTCCCTACAGGACATACCATATACACATAACAAAAGTGCTTTTAAAGCGTCATACTTGCTGGCATGTGGTGGATCCCATAGGAAGTCACCGACCCTCTTAGCGATGGCCTGGACCAGGGCACTGATGAGATGGTAATAAAGAGTGGTGTCCAATTCTACTTTGCGAAGGTGAAATTGTGCTTCAGCCTGTTGGAACCACAGTTCAGGCTCAGCTGTCCAGAAAGGTGGCAGCTTCACAGCGATGGCTGCAGAGACCATGTTTGTCCAAAAATACAATTTTGTCACCAAATGTGGCCACTGGAAACACAATGGACATGACGAAATAACCACACAAGTCATTTTTGGAGTGAATCAAAAGGATTTACTCTTCATCACTCACGCCACCTTTTAAAAGCCCCAATCATACGCTCGACCTGAGCTGACGTCATCACACACTGACATCACATGGCGGGTCCAATGCTTTCTGGGAGTTGTAGTGCCACCATAGCACAGCTACAAACCGCTGATTCATAAAGCCCATCAGAAAGGCACACTGCGCTATCACGACAAACAATTTAGAATTGTTGAAGATTACTCTCCCAAAGTTATGAAGCAACGTGCCATCTACAGGGAAGTTATGTCAACCGTGAGTGTAAGCCATCACTGCTGTTTCCAGCAAGACTTCAGATCTCTCTCCAAATGGGAGTAAGAAATGGTTTGGTTCAGTGGAGGAAGTTCAGGAGCATATTTATAGCCTTCCCACTCCAATTACTGAATGACTAATTGAATCACTGTTTTGAACCAATGACTGAATTTTGACATGTAAAAGGTTCATTCATTAGTTTTTTAAGGCTTTTACAGGAAAGCATTGTTATTGGGAATTGTTTGAATTTGAAATGGCTGAAGGAAAATAATTTGACATGCTTTGATTGTATTTACAATAAAGATTGCTTTACTAAATCAGGATAAATAATTTCATTTTGTATATTTTGTGATATATTTAAATGAAGATTTTGAGAAATTTTTAATCTTTTTTTCTTATGAACATTGTAATTTAAGCAAAACATAGATTAATGTTATGAGCAGCTGTGCGAATTGTTATTTATTTTGGTTTAGAGCAAGAACACCTTATCTCAACTGGAAGATAATGGGGATTCTAGATTTAATTAGTGCACTGTCGGCCTATTCAACAAACTTTGGCAGGTTGGACTGGAGAGGAATGGGGTGGCTTTATGGTTGTTTTATGTTGCCAAGGTGTTTTTTTGTTATGGATGTCGGTTCCAGCTTAGGAAATCATACTCCCTGGTTTAATAAGACCATCTACGGGTCAAAGGTCATTGTGCATGATGCACGAACTTGGCTTTACACATGTGTATTAGAGTCTCTGAAATTAGCTTTACTGCCAGTGTTTATGTTTTATAACTGAATAATCATGGCTAATCCTATTAAGTTCCTGAGTTGGTATTTAAAAGGCCTAAATCATCCAGTAAAAAGAAGGAAAGAGGCCTCACATTTAAAACAACTTAAACCTGCAATTATATTTTTACAGGAGATACATATGCTTTGCAATGATGTTTCGCCTCTGATGTCGAAGTGGAAAGGGCAACAATATTATTCTTCCTTTAAATCTAATTCTGGAGGTATATCGATTCTCTTTAATCAGAATATTCTTTTTAGTATGCATAATGTTGTTTCATATTCTAATGGGAATTTTGTTATTGTTTCAGAGAAATTACATGATAAATTGGTGGTTTTTGCAAATGTTTAAGCTCCAAATGTTGATGATCCGGAGTTTTTGAAAAAAAAATTACTTCCTTGCCAAATTTAAGTTTATATTCATTCATGCTAGGTGGGGCTTTCAGCAGCTGGTGGATCCAGTCCTCAATTATTCATCTTCTAACCCAGCTACAGTAAACAAATCGGCCTCATTAAATATACTCTTTTTTTATTGGACTATGGCATTTCTGATAACTGGCTTTTTTTTATCCTACTAGTAGAGAATACTCTTTCTTTTCCCGTTCATCAAACATACTCACATATCAATTACTTTTTTATTGATAATGATTTAATTCCACTAACTTATTCATGTGAATACCAGTCTTGTATCATCTGATCATTCCCCCTGTAACTATGTCATGGATTCTTCCTAATTTTCCTCAAGATAAAGGACACTGGTGTTTTAATTCAGTATCAGATTATTATCAGATAAGGACTTTATTAAATTATGGAAAAACAAATAGATATTTTCTTTGATACTAATCTTTCCTCGGAGACATCTTTTCTTAGGGGGAAAATCATTTTGTATACTGTTAATTTAAAAAAAGGAAGACTAATAAATAAAGATCTGAGTTAATTAAACAAATTAAACAGTTAGATCAACAATACACTCAAACTAAAAACTCAGATGTTTACAAAAAACAGATTGAACTTAAAACTAAATTTGATCTTTTCTCAACATATCCAGTTAATTGCCATCTTTCGAAATCCAAAAGTCCACTTTACATTCATGGCAAATAAATCTCGTAAGTTGTTAGCTAACCAGTTGAGAGGAATTGGTGCTAAACAACACATTACAAAGATTCGTAAAGATAATGGTTTTATGACTTTCGATCATTTGGAGATAAAGGATATATTTAAAAGATTCTATCCAAGCTATACTCTTTTGAATGTACAAGTGATTGTAATTTGATGAAAAATGTTCTGAACAAATTGAGCATCCCCAATATTTCTTCAGAAAATCAAATTAGGGGTGGGGTGTGCCGTGATAGCGTAGGGAGAAGATGTGGAGAGACACCTCCCCCTGGCAGAACTATTAAAAACCCATTTTTAAAGTTTTTAATTTTTTTTCAGAAAATATTGAGCATATTGCTGAAATATCCCAGAAGTAACTATGAGGAAAACAAAAGCAGGAACAGCTAAAAAAGAGACTTCTAAACAGTTATCAAGCACAGAGGAATTTGGGCCTACCTTTAAAGTGGAGACTCTGGAGTTGATTCCTCCTCATCTGCATTCACAGTGCCAGTCCTCTGATCAGATTCACTTTACACTGGCACCAACTTCATGCAGTGCTGAGGAAGATGGCGCCGGCACCCGATGTCGTTCTCCACCATACCAGGAGTAACAACCGCACATGCGTTAAACTTCATGCATGCACGTTACATCGAATCTGGCCCAGGCTGTGGGGGGCCCAACCTCTCTTGGCCCAGCGATCTTAGGCTGATGGGAGGGGGGCTCCGCACTTGCAATTAGGCTGAAATGGTTTCAGCATCTACAGAGGAAGAGAAAGGAGATACTGGAGGACTGGAAGAAGAAGATCAAGGTATGGAGGATGAAGAAACTGTTATATATAAGAGTAGGCCCATAATTAAACAGGCCTTAAAGTTTAAATCTGATCCTCATTATTCAGATTCAGCTTCACAAATTGACATATCTAAACAGATTGAAAATTTGGCAATTCAGATGGGTCAAGGTTTTTCATCTGTGAAGGAACAGCTTGCTGACATGAAGGGGGAAATATCTTCTTTTAAGATGGATGTGGCAAAGTCTCTGAAAGTGGTTAACAAAGTGCAAGACAAATTTAAGATGAATGAAGAAGAGTTTTTTGATTGTAAGGATGATGTGGAACAATGTAAAGAAAAGATGGGGCAGATGGAGGATTCTTTTACTGGTTTCAGAGAAGTGATTTGTTGAAGAAAATTGATGCTTTGGAGAAGCAAAGTCGAAGGAATAATGTTAAAATTGTTGGTCTCCCAGAAGATTTTGAAGGGCCGGATCCAATTCAATTTTTTCAGAAGTGGATACCTGAAGTTTTGGGGAAAGAATATTTTCCAAATGGTTTGGAATTGGATAGAGTTCTTCCTGGTCAAGCTCCACGTTCTATCCTGATTAAATGTTTATGCTATCAAGATAGAGAATTTATCTTAAAAGTTGCTGTTCAGAATGCGAGAAGTAACCAAGGCCCTTTAGTAGTTAAAAATAACAGAGTTTTTATTATGCTGATTAGAGACAAGCTGTTATTAAATGTTGTAAAGAATTTAATTCAGATAAAGTTGTTTTATATAAGTTTGCTTTTTGATATCTTGCTGTACTTAAAGTTTTCTATAGAGACTTTCAATCTCAGTTCTTTAGTGACGATGCTGAAGCTCTTACATTCGCTAATTCTCTACCGGATAATAAAGAGATGCAAAGTCAAGAAAGATTTATTGAACAGCCTATTATAGTTCCGAAGAGGAAGAATGGAAGGTGAGAGATGGAATCTCAGCAGTTGATTGATATTGATATTTATGATGATCAAGTCAATAGAGATTTGGAGGAAGCAAATCATACTTGAAATGATTTGTTTATATTATTTTTTGTTCTGTTTGGAGGAGGTAGTTTAGCTTCTGGTCCTTCCGAGGTTGTTGACCACTTTGTGGCATTGGTCACTCCCATATAATTGAGGGTGGTAATACTGTATTACAGTTTTTTTTTGTTTGGGTTTATATATATATATGTGTGTGTATATATATATATATATATATATATATGTGTGGGGGTTTCTTTTTTTTTCTTTTTTCTTTGCGGAGATCTTTTGGTCCTTTTTGTGTAGTTGCCATGGGAAGGTGCTTCATCATGTGTGGTGAGGTAGTTATTGAAATGTTTTTTTATGATGGCTAATTTAAATTTTGCTACTTTTAAATGTTAACAGGCTTAATAATTCGATTAAGAGAAAAAGAGTTCTGGTGTATATTAAAAAATTGAAGGTTGATGTTGCTTTTTTGCAAGAGACACATTTGACTGAGAAGGAACATCAGAAATTAAAAAGAGATTGGGTTGGACAAGTTGTAGCATCTTCATTTAATTTGAAAGCAAGAGGAGTGGCCATTTTGATTAATAAGATTGGAATCAGTTATTGAGTCAGTTGGTAGACTTTTGATTGTTAATTGGAAATTTTTTCTGAGTGTTGGACTTTAATGAATGTTTATGTTCCTAATATAGACGATGAGGAATTTATGTTGGACTCTTTTCTTAATTTAAATCAGGCATATGACAAAATTATGGCAGGAGGTGATTTAATTGTTGTTTAGATCCATTATTAGATAAATTTATGAAATCAGTAATTAGAACCAAAATGGCTAAACAATTGATGGTTTTCATGAAAGATATGAATTTAGTAGGTATATGGAGAAAGTTAAACCCTAAAGAGAAATATTTTTCTTTTTATTCATTTCAACATATTCTAGAATAGATTTATTTTTAGTATCAGCACAATTACAAAGCTGAGTATTGGCTGAATATAAGAGTAGGATTTTGTCTGATCATTCTTTGTTATTAATAATGTGTACTGGTTCAGAAAGAATTGATAATGTTTATCAGTGGAGATTTAATTCTTTGTTGTTGAAAAATGTGGAATTTTGTAATTTTATAATGGATCAATACACCTTTATTAAAAATAAATATAGATTCAGTTGATAGTAACTTTGTTTTATGGGATAATTTAAAAGCTTATTTAAGGGGACAAATTATTAGTTATATTGCCAAAATTAAGAAACAACAGGTAACCGAAGTAAATAGATTGGAGGAGGAGGTAGCTAAGAAAGTATGTTTAGTTAATATGAAGTTACGATATAATTTGTTACAAACTTATAAATCTGAGAAATTATTACAAAGAACTACACAAAGGTATTATGAATTAGGGGAAAGAGCTCACAAAGTATTAGCTTGGCAGTTAAAAATGGAAAAAGCTTCTAGAATATAAATGCTATTAGATATGATTCAATGATTACATATAAACCTCAGGAAATTAATGACATGTTTCAAAATTTTTATGAAAAATTGTATACTTCTGAAGTATTTGAAGATGAAGCGAAAATTAATATTTTTTAATCTGATTTGTATTTACCTTTTTTGTGTGATAAGGATATTAAAGATCTGGATGCTTCTTTTGCTACTAAATAAGTAAAAGATGCACTTCAATCAATGCCTATTGGGAAGTCTCCAGGGGATGATGGTTTTACTTCTGAATTTTATAAAGAATTTCAGGATTTATTAATCCCTTTATTGATGGATGTATTGAAGCAGGCGACAGAGGTTCATTCTTTTCTGGATTATTTTTCTAAAGCAATTATTACAGTTATTATTAAGAAAGATAAGGATCCATTGAAAGCAGGGTCTTATAGACATATTCCTTTATTAAATGTTGATTATAAAATTGTGGCAAAGGTTCTAGCTAATAGGTTAGCTAAATATTTACCAGATTTAATCTATTTGGATCAAATGGGTTTTATTAAAAATCGGTATTCGGCACATAATATTGTGAAGTTGATTTCTTAAATTAATGTTTCTTGGGAGGAATCTAACCTACCAATGGTTATTTCCCTTGATGTAGAAAAGGCCTTTGATAGAGTAGAGTGGAGTTTTTTATTTAAAATTTTGGAGAAATTTAATTTTGGCCCTCTTTTTGTTGGTTGGGTTAAGGCTTTATAAAGAAGTCCTACTGCTAGAGTTGTAACAAATGGACAGTTATCTTTACCTTTTATGTTGACTAATCGATGAGGCAAGACTGCCTTTGTCACCAGTTCTATTTGCATTAGTTATTGAACTTTTGGCTCAGATGATTAGACAAGTTAATAATATTGAAGGTATTAAGGTGAAATCTGATGAATTTTTTAAAAAAACTTGTTTGCAAATGATTTTTTTATATATTTAACAAAACCTTTGACTTCTTTGAGGAACTTGCATGATGGACTGGAGCAATATGGTGAAATATCAGGTTATAAAATTAATTGGGAAAAGAGTGAGATTATGCCTTTAGCTGAAATGGATTATTCTTCATGTAGGCGTATTGTGAAATTGAAATGGTCAGATTCGATCTCTTCAATCTGAGGCGCCTGCAACCTCACAACAAGACACAAGAGAAACTTGTCCGTGAACTACTCTTTGCAGACGATGCCGCTTTAGTTGCACATTCAGAGCCAGCTCTCCAGCGCATGACGTTCTGTTTTGTGGAAACTGCCAAAATGTTTGGCCTGGAAGTCAGCCTGAAGAAAACTGAGGTCCTCCATCAGCCAACTCCCCACCATGACTACCAGCCCCCCCACATCTCCATCGGGCACACAAAACTCAAAACGGTCAACCAGTTTACCTATCTCGGCTGCACCATTTCATCAGATGCAAGGATCGACAACGAGATGGACAACAGACTCACCAAGGCAAATAGCGCCTTTGGACGACTACACAAAAGAGTCTGGAAAAATAACCACCTGAAGAAACACACAAAGATCAGCGTGTACAGAGCCATTGTCATACCCACGAGCCTGTTCGGCTCCAAATCATGGGTCCTCTACTGGCATCACCTATGGCTCCTAGAACGCTTACATCAGTGCTGTCTCCGCTCCATCCTCAACATTCATTGGAATGACTTCATCACCAACATCGAAGTACTCGAGCTGGCAGAGTCCGCAAGCATCTAATCCATGCTGCTGAAGACCCAACTGCTCTGGGTGGGTTACGTCTCCAGAATGGAGGACCATCACCTTCCCAAGATCGTGTTCTATGGCGAGCTCTCCACTGGCCTCCGAGACAGAGGTGCACCAAAGAAGAGGTACAAGGACTGCTTAAAGAAATCTCTTGGTGCCTGCCACATTGACCACCGCCAGTGGGCTGATATCGCCTCCAACCATGCATCTTGGTGCCTCATAGTTCGGTGGGCAGCAACCTCCTTTGAAGAAGACCGCAGAGCCCACCTCACTGACAAAAGACAAAGGAGGAAAAACCCAACACCCAACCCCAACCAACCAATTTTCCCTTGCAACCGCTACAACCGTGCCTGCCTGTCCCGCATCGGACTTGTCAGTCACCAACGAGCCTGCAGCAGACGTGGACATACCCCTCCATAAATCTTCGTCCGCGAAGCCAAGCCAAAGAAAGAAAATATATATATGTCATTCTATGAATTGAAGTGTTTGCCTTTATTGTCTAAAACTAAATATGATTTGAATCGGTGGAACAATTTACCTATTACATTAATAAGATGAGTTAATTGCATTAAAATGAATATTTTCCTCGAATTTAATATCTTTTTCAGTCTATGCCTTGTACGATTCCTCAAAACATGTTAAGGATTTAAATGCTTTAGTGAGGAAATTTTTATGGAAAGATAAAATGGTAAGGGTATCCTTACAGAAATTAACTTAGAAATATGAATTAGGAGGCTTGCAACTTCCTAATTTTCAAAATTATTATGAATCAGCACAATTAAAATTTATTAATAGGATGTTTGAAGTGGATAATATTGAATTTTCTCAGATTGTTAAGAAGAAGATTGATGAGTTTATTTACAGATAGAATCCTAAATTAGTGAATAATTATAATTTACCTGCTTTGAAACACTTAATGGATTTATGGCATTAAAAAAATGAAGTCATAGGTACTCAAGGTAAAATTTTAGGTAAAACTCCTTTATATCATAATAAGCTTTTTCCTTTTACACTTAATAATCAACTTTTGAAGTTATGGGATCAAAAGGGTATTAAATTAGTGCAAGATTGTTATGGAGCTGGATATTTTATTTCTTTTCAAACAATGAAAGAGAAATATATTATATATCATTGAATACTTTTTTTTCTTATTGTCAAATTAAAGCCTTATTAATGGATAATTTTTGGACGTACTTTACAATTACCTAGATGAACTAAGTTTGAAATTTTACTTACTGAGGGTGGCAAGAAAGGATTTATAACTGAGATGTATGTTTTATTACATCTGTCTTAAGCCAGATGCTCATCAATCTACACTAAAATGGGAGAAAGATTTAGCTGTATCTATTTCTCAGGATGATTGGATGAATTCATGTAAGGATAGTATGACTAAAATTGTAAATGTAAGGTATCGATTGGTTCATTATAATTTTATTCATCAATTATATTTATTTCTAGAGAAATTAAGGAAATATAAGTTTATTTCTTTGGATTTATGTTTTAGATGTCATTAGGAGGTAGGTTCTTTTTCACATTTTACTTGGTAATGTGAGACAGTGAACCCCTTTTGGAATAGATTTACGGAACCTTTAGAAGCTATTTTGAGAATGAAACTTTCATTAGATTCTTCAGTATTTTTGTTGGGTAATATTAAGAGGTTGAGTTTAGAATTAAAATTAAATAAATTTCAAATTGCATTTTTGAGATTAACTTTAGCTATGGCTAGAAAATGTTTGGCAATTACTTGGAAAAATTAGTGATTTGAATATTCAGAAATGGCATTTGGAAATGAGATCTTTTATTCCATTGGAAAAGATAACATATAATTTATGTGATGATTATTTTTTTAGTGAAACTTGGATCCCGTATTTGGATTATATGGGGTTGAATTATTAAATCCCCTTTCCGCACTTTAGTGGTGTTGCTCCAAACCATGGTAATTAATGAATTTTATGTTATGTGATCTCCTCTTTCTTTCTTTCTTCTTTTTCTTTTGGGGTAGGTTAGAGGGGTGTAGGTGTGTTAGGGAAGGGGGTGAAGGTTGTAGGTGTTTACTTTTTTAATATAAAAAATATCATGTATGTATTTTGTCTTTTTAAGTTGTACCATTCATTGTATGTTTAACATATCTTGATTTAATAAATAAAGTATTTTTAAAAAATCAAATTAGACTGGATGAACCTATCATGCAAGAGGAAATAACAGATGCTAATTTCTCATTACAATCTGAAAAGGCCCCTGGATATGATGGCTTTCCAGTGGAATTTTTAAAAATATTTTTTCAATTGCTCACTCCTCACTTGAATGTGGTGTTTGCAGATTAATTTAGACAGGGTAAACTTCCAGATTAATTCATTGTGGCTTGTATATCTTAAATTGTGAAGAAAGGTAAAGACACAATCAAATGTTCCTCTTATAGACCAATCTCCTCACTGAATGTTGACGCCAAAATTTTGACTAAAGTTTTACCCAATAGGAAGGAAAATATTTTAACATCAGTTATTTCTGAAGATCAGATGGGGTTTATTAAAAATTGTTCTTCCTTTTTTATGGCAATTAAATAGTTCATTTTTCTTTTAATATTAATCACATATAGTATCTGGCAAAGCTGTTCGGCAGGGGTTTGAATTTTCTCCTATTTTCTTCTTTTCCTCTTTTTATTATTTTTTTAAATCTCTTCTTTGTTATTATTTTTTTAATATATAGGAATACGAATTCTGGATATGATTTACAACTTATATATGTTTTAGTTACATGGAATGTTTTATTAATTCTATATAATTATCCATAGAATTTTATTGAATATTATCTGTAAACATTCTATATTAAAATTAATAAAATATTTAAAAAAAAGAAATGTTAGCCTTTGCTCTTCCTCTTCTTCCCTCCTCCTCCCTCCTCCACCTTTTTATTCAGACATCTACCTGTTTTTTTTTCATTTTCTTGATGAAGGGCTGAAAGTTGGTTAAACTTTTACTTCTTATGGATGCTGCGTGAGCTGCTGAATTTCTGCAGTACATTTGTCATTGCATTTGATCCCAGCAATTGCAGATCTTCTTGTTTAACTCTTGTATCAGGAATTTAGTTTTAGGGAATTGTAGATTTGAAATTGTAATTTATGGTGTGGCGTACTGCAGCCAAAGTAAGTTCTCTGCGCATCACGCTCAGTAGTTTGGAAACCTAGTGATCTTTTGTGGTGTGATTTATAAAGCTGCAGTAAGGAAAAAAAGGTGAATAAATGAGCCAAAATAAAAGAAAAAAGGAAGATAGGAATGAAAGCAACATCAGTGGGGTAAAGCTTGGATGTGAACCACCCCTTTATATGTGTTGCCTGCATTCCAGTCAGACTCTTTTGAAAGAAAAATAAATTTTGAAAGAAAGATTTTCAGAAGAAAAATAAATTAAAATGTTTCAACTAAAGAGAAATGTTTCAATGATTTTGTGAATTTTACCAGCCACTGGTATCATTTTTTCATTTCAGCTTTGGAACTGGGCATATCATTAAGCAAATGATGAGAATGAGATGAAAGTTTATTGTCATACATGTACAGATGCAATGAAATTCTTACTTGATGCAGCCACACAGGTATGTAGGACACATCAACAATAGTGTAAAGTACCACAAAATGTCAAGACAGAAAAAGAGATAATAAATCTAAAGGAATAGATAAATACATCAAACTGAAAGAAGATGGTAAGACATCGTGATTTATCAAATTTTATCACAAAATAATGACAGGAGTTAACTGTTTATTATGAACCACAATTAATACATTCTATGTGTGATCCCTTAAAAGGTAATCTCTGCAAATCAAATTACACTATGCGAGATGAAAGGTCAACTACATGCTGTATCCTGTCAACATCTTGATAAAGGGTCTGGACCTGAAACTTTGACTGATCATTTCTACCCATGGATGCTGACCTGCTGAGTTGCTCCAGCTATTTCAACATCAGTGGCCTGGGTTTGAATCCGGCACTGTAAGGAGTTTGTATGTTCTCCCCGTGTCTGTGTGGGTTTCCTCCAGGTGCCCCAGCTTCCTCCCACCCTTCAAAGTGAATGGGGATTGTAGGTTAATTGGGTGCAATTGGGGCAGTACAGGCTCATGGGCTGGAAGGGCCTGTCATAGTGCTATTTGTCTAAATATTTTTTTTAATTAAATGTTTTAAATTCTTTATTTGCTCAAGATTTTTTTTGTAAATTCCAGCATCTGCAGTTTTGGTGTTTCTCTGTTTTCCATATACTGTATTTTTTCTGTAAATCCTGAGGTCCATTTTTTAATAAGTTCCAAAAGAAGCACTCAATTGAATGAGCATAATATGTTTTACTGATGAAATACTATTTTCTTTGCATGTTCAAGTAACTGCAATTAGTAAAATTTCAAATTAATCTGTATTTCCTATCTTGTTTACTTATTCGATATATTTGTGAAAATATATATTTTCTTTACCTGAATGAATTACAAACCTAATATAAAACAGTGGAGTATAATTTTCTGTGATGTTTTAATCATGCTTATGTTTTACTATTTTCAGTGACTGATGCTGTTCTGAAGTGATTTGTAGAAAAAAATATTCCAGGTGTCTCTTCAGGCTGAGAAGCAGGATTCATTTCTATTCACTCAGTCTTCTCTGCAAACATGGCATGCTGTGCTTGAAACTGTTTATTTCCAAATTCAGACCTGTTCTGCATCAATCATCAGCTTCAATTACCAGCGTTCCTCAGCCGAACCATCAGCCACTCTGACACCGAGGTCCAACCTAATTCCCACCTTCTCCAAAGTCAAGAGCATAATGTGCAGATAAAAAAGGTGGAAAATAGCTTTGTGTTCATTAGCATGCGAAGCTTGGCTGATCATTTGCTTGCTGCAAATGAAAGTTCTGACACTCAGAACCTCCTGGAATATGAGAAAAGTCCTCTTCAGACGATATGATGTCCTTACCGGATAGAAAAGGTCATCAAAAAGGCAGGCTGTGACCTTGCTACCTATTCTTAATGACTAGTCTATTGATTCCAGGAACACCTCATTACATGCAGGATCTACATATTATTCCCATGTTCTGTGAGTGAATTGTTTACAAGTGTCTTTATCATGTAAAAACCCCTTTCAGATAGGCCAAGGCCACACTCATTTGTCTGTGACCTGCCAATTAGATGTTATCCGATATGTGACTATTTGTCCTGATCCTTAACCAGGTCTGCTGCCCTGCATCAACACAGACCCATTACTGGAACCTATAAACACTGCCTGTGAAATCATCCATTAGCTTGGCAATGTGCAAGTCATTGTCAGTTCCTGCACTAGCAGACTGAAGGTTATTGTTCAATCATTTTCTAAGCATAAGCTTTATTATCAGGTTTGAGAAAATGCCTTCATTTGGCCATTCCTGATTCCCACATAATAGATTGAAAGATAGAAAGAAAAACGTAAGGCACTTTTTCGTCTTCTGACTGCTGTAAATATTGGGTGCATTGTGTACATTTAGTGTCATTCACAGCTTTTGGATCTTTTAAATGAATCATGTAGCATTCTGCACTCTGAACCATTGCCTTTAAACTATATTGCACATTTGAAAACTATATGCAAAATGCAATTCGATGCAACTAATATTCTACAGGAGAAATGGTAGTTGCGCACAACATGAAAATTATTATTATCTTGTAGATGGTTGAACAAGCATGTTAAACTTAAGAGATATTTATTGACAGGACATAAAAGAAAATTAGAATGCTGATCAAAATCCTGATGGGTATTTAAGGATGGGAAGAGGGAAAAGAGAATGTATCCTTCAGTATGTTTCCTGCCTTTCAGAGGCGGCAGGAGGATGTAGATGAAGTTGCTGGAGGAGAGGGAAGTCTGTGTGATGTTCTGAGCTACTCTCACCACATTTCGGAGGTTCTTCCGCTCTTGGGCCAAGCAGCTCCTGAAGGATGATTTTGATGGTGCACCTGTAGAAAGTTATAAGGGGCATGAGAGACCTGCTGAACTTCCCTGGCCTTCTAAAGCAAAAGAGGTGTTGCTGTGCTTTCCTGACCACCACAACAATGTGGTTGGTCCAGGCCAGGCTTACTGATAATGATTATGTCCAAGAGCTTGAAACAAACGAACACACCAATGGCATCATGAAAAAAGCCTCTACTTCCTCAGGAGTTTGCGGAGAAGCTAGTGGAGTTGTTCAAGTGAACCGGTATGGACTTGAAGGGCCGACATGGCCTGTTTCCATGCTGTAAATGGTTATATGGTTATATGGTATATGGTTATTTACTTTCTCCATTTCAGCACCAGGAGTGTGGGCACTACCTATTTTTCCAACCTCCACCTTGAAATCTATGATCAGCTCCTTTTTAACATTTTAAGAGAAAGGTTATCTTTGCACCAGGACACTAGACTTCCTGCATTCTGTCTCATCTTCGTTTGACATCTGACCTACCATTGTGGGGTTGTCAGATGGAGCTAGAATGGTATTTGGCTACACAGTAGCCACCTCACTGACAAAAGGCAAAGGAGGAAAAACCCAACACCCAACCCCAACCAACCAATTTTCCCCTGCAACCGCTGCAATCGTGTCTGCCTGTCCCGCATCGGACTTGTCAGCCACAAACGAGCCTGCAGCTGACGTGGACTTTTTACCCCCTCCATAAATCTTCGTCCGCGAAGCCAAGCCAAAGAAGAAAGTGGGTATAGAGGGAGTGTGATGGATCAGTTGATTGAAATCATGGAGGAGGTGTTGCTGCTTGTCTTCACTGATTGTAGACTGTTAAGGCAGGAAGTTAAGTATCCAAGGTCTTGAAGTTAGGGGATGATCTTACTGAGGACTATAGTAATGAAGGCAGAGCTGCAGTCAATAAGCAGTAGTCTGTCAAGGACATTGCCCATGGCAACATCTTGGATAGATATATGGCAAGAGAGATGGGGGTGGGGAGAAGTAGGAAAAATTCCCTGAGCACCATTTCATGTTGAAAGTTTCTGACTATTTTGTGTTCATTTTCATATCAAAAGGACGACAATATAATCCAAAATGATCAACTCTTCAAGGAAAAGCTTGCTCAAAAATGTATTGGTGGATCCAAACAGCCAATACAATATTTTTAATAATGAATCAGTCATTCCCAATGACATTGCATGAGTGATCTCAAAATTAGGGCAATTGAATTGCATTTCTGTTGTCTAAAATAGGACAAGAGGAAGATCTTTACACCTGAGATGGCAGATTAATTCACAATTTGTTGCCTCAATTTTGACAAGACAACTTTCCTTCAATACTGTACTGAAATACTTGTTTGTATTCTGTGCCTAGCTCCCCACCGTGGTGTATAAATCTAAGTGAAAAGTTCATTATTATGTTAAGAACCATCAATTAATGGCCTTTAATTGCCACAATTGGCTTCTACCTAATACATTATAAATAAACAAATACATTAAACATTTTCCACATTGTTGTTTAATGTTCAAGGTAAACTGAGATTCACAGTTATGCCACTATGTTTGACCTACCAACACTATTATGACAGTAGCACAGTAGTGCAGCTAGTAAAGCTGTTGCGTGACTGTTCCAATGCCTGGGTTCAATACCGACCTCCTGTGCTGTCTTTGTGGAGTTTGCATGTTCTTTCTGTAACCAAATGTGGGTTCCCGGTTTGCACCCACATCCCAAGGACGTGTGAGTTGATTGGTTAATCAGCTGCTGTAAATTGCTCCTAGTGTGCAGGGGGAGACAGAGAAGAATTATTGAAAATGTGAGCAGAATTGGCTACAGAGAATTTTAATGGGGAATGGGACTGCCCTCATGAGCTGGCATAATCTCAGTTGAAATAGCTCTTTCTGTGTTGAATGGGAATGTGGTAATTACTTACAGTACAATTTCCACCTTGAAGGACTCTATTAAAATGATTCTTCCTTTCTCAAATGCCTTCTGGATTATTCCTTTGTATCAGTTATAAATATTCTACAAGATCAATATTTTTGTTAACCTATCTAAAATAACATCTTCAATTGTGCTGCACTGTTTTTTTCTATACAACAATAAATATGTTAATGTCATGGAATATAATTTAAAAAGTAAACAGAATTTTCATCAGAAGTGCTAATGCCAGGACTAAGACAAGGCTGGTGTTTAAACATCGACTGCAATGGAATAAATTTAAAGATAAAGCTGTTAAAATTCATAGAGGTAGAGACTCTCCTCAGACACATGTATTAAACTTGCAACACGGACACATAGTCTTCTTATATTCTACTTTTGAAACTCTGCTCTTCAGAAACGTGATGGAAATTTCTCAATCAGAAATTTCATTTGATGAGGGGAAACATCTTTCTCTCTTGGTTGACATTAAGAAAAATATATTGTATGTCATACGGACTCAAGAATTATTTCCCTCAGCCTTTCCTTTTTGCTACTTCTCTTCCTGTGCACAAAAACGCTGCAGAAATAGCAGGTCACGAAGCATCCATAGGAAGTAAGAGGCAGTCAAAGTTTTGGGCCAGATCCCTTCATCGGGAACCATAGAGCATTACAGAAAAGGAAAAGGCCCTTCAGCCCTTCTAGTTTGTATGCTGAACCATTGTTCTGCCTACTTCCATTGACCTGCACCCAGTCCATAGCCCTCCATACCTCGCCCATCCATGTACCTGTCCAAATTCTTCTTAAATATTAAAATTGAGCCCACATTCAACTCTTCAGCTGGCAGCTCATCCCACACTCCTACCACTCTCTAAACTTCTCTCTTTTTACCCTTAACCCATGTCCTTTGGTTTGTATCTCACCTACCCTCAGTGGAAAAAGCCCACCTATATTTACTCCATCTATACCCTTCATATTTCTAAGTGTCTCTATCAAATCTTCCCTCATCCTTCTACACTCCAGGGAATAAATTCCTAATCTGTTTAACCTTTCCTCTAACTTATTTCCTGAAGTCCGGGCAACATCCTAGTAAATCTGCTCTGTCTGCATTCTTTCAATCTTATGATTGATATCTGTCCAGTAGTTAGGTGAGCAAAACTCCACAAAACTCCAAATTTGTCCTCTTTAATCTATACAGGGTCCATGACCCCACTGCTTATTTTCCTTACTTCCATAGACTTTGCACAATTTCCTGAGTAAATACTAATGGAACATCCCCCATTTAAGATCTATCTATATCTTTTGGCTCCATACATAGCCAACCACTCTGATGTTCAAGGGGACCAATTTTGTCCCTTACTTTCCTTATACATGTAGAAACCATTAGGATTTTCCTTTATATTGTCTGCCAAAGCAACATCATGTCTTCTTTTAGCCTTCCTGCTTTCTCTCAAGTTTTTTCTTGCATTTCTTATACTCCTCAGGTACCTCATTTGCTTCATGTTGCCTATACCTGCTATACACCACTCTCTTCTTCTGAGCCATAACCCCAATATCCCTTGAGAACCAAGCTTCCCTCTAACTGTTATTTTCAATTTTTTCTTTTGGGGAGGGGATGTTTGAGAAGATAATAATATTAAATGCATAGATACAGGAGCATAAACATTCATTAAAGTCCAACGATCAGAAAAAAATTACAATTAACAATCAAAGGTCTACCAGCTGCCTCAAAACAGAATCCAATTTAAAAGCTAACTTCTTAGTAATCAAAATAGCAACTCCCTTGCCTTAGAATTAAAAGAAGATGCAATAACCTATCCAACCCAATCTCTTTTTAATTTCTGATGTTCCTTTTCAGTCAAATGTGTCTCTTGCAGAAAAGCAACATCAACTTTCAAATTTTTAATGTATGCTAATACTCTCTTTCTCTTAATTGGATTATTAAGCCCGTTAACATTAAAAGTAGGAAAATTTAAATTAGCCATATGGCGTCTCTATAAACATCCCACCATACATAATGAACAATTTATGGTGGATTCCTTTTTTAACTTTAGCCAGGCATATGATAAAATTATGGTAGAAGGTGATTTTAATTATTGTTTAGACCCATTATTAGATAAATCTCCCAAATCAATAATTAGCATTCTAGAGGGGGAGGGAGAGCAGCCAGATGTCCACATGGGAACCAATGACATAGATAGGAGTAGCTTTGAGGTCCTGAAGAGGGAATATAGGGAGTTAGGAAAGAAGTTAAAAAGCAGGACCTCAAAGGTGGTAATTTGAAGACTGCTGCCTGTGCCATATGCCAGAGAGTAGGAACAGGAAGTTATGGCAGGTGAATGCATGGCTGAAGTGTTGGTGTAGGGGGCAGGGGTTCAGATTTCTGGTTCATCGGGATCTCTCCTGTGGAAAGTCTGACCTGTACAAAAAGAACAGGCTACACCTAAACTACAGAGGGACCAATATCCTGGCGGGCAAGTTTGCTGGAGCAATTGGGGAGGGTCTAACTTAATTTGGCAGGGGAGTTGGAATCAGAATGTGAATGCAGAGATTAGGGTAGAACGACAAAATCATGATTCTATGTGTTCTGAGTTTGTGAGGAGGGACAGGAAAGGGACAAAACAAAAATGTAGCCAGTTAGAGGGGTTGAATTTTGTCTATTTCAATACTAGGTGTATTAGGAATAAAGGGGATGAACTTAGAGCATGGATCAGTATGTGGAACTATGATGCTGTGGTCATTACTGAAACTTGGCTAGAGGAAGAGCAGGATTGGCTAATGCAAATACTGGGGTTTAGGTGTTTTAAAAAGAATAGGATGGGAGGTTTAAAAAAATGGTGGGGGGAGTAGCATTACTGGTCAGAGATAATATCACAGCAATAGAAAGGGAGGACGCTGTAGAGGGAGTGTCCACTGACTCAGTGAGGGTGGAAGTCAAAAATAGGAAGAGATCTTTCACTCTGCCCCCAAATAACCCTCAGGACATCGAGAAGCAGCTAAGCAGGCAGATTTTGGAATGGTGCAGGAAATACAGGGTTGTAGTTATGGGTGATTTCAATTTCCCTAATATTGACTGGGACCTCCTGACTACAAGAGGGATAGATGGGTCTGAATTTGTCAGGTGTGTTCAAGAATGATTCCTGACATAATAATAGGTGGACTGACCGACAAACAAGATGAGAGGCCATACTGGATCTGGTACTGGGGAATGAACCTGGTCAGGTGGCGGAACTCTCAATGGTGAGAGCATTTTGGTGAGAGTGACCAGAATTCCCTGAGCTTCAACATAGCTATGGGAAAGGATAAAAACATTCAAAATGGGAAATTCTTAACTGGGGAGGGCTAATTATGAAGGGACGAGGCAGGAACTAGCAAGAATAAATTGGAAACAGATGCTTAAGGGTGAAAGTACAGAAGGAATGTGGAGAAAGTTTAGGGACCACTTGTGCTGGGTTCAGAATATGTTTGTCCCACTGGGAAAAGGAAAAGATGGTAGGAAAAAGCAACTGTGGCTGATGAAACAGGTGAGGCAAATAGTCAAGAGGAAGAAGGAAGCATATATTAGATATAGGAAGCAGGAAACAGGAAGGGCTCATGGGAAGTATATGGTAGCTAGGAAGAAGCTTAAGAAAGGAGAGCTCAAAGAGGGCATGGGGCCTTGGCATATAGAATTAAGGAGAACCCCAAGGCATTCTATGCAAATGTGAAGAACAGAAGGATGATAAGAATGCAGGTGAGGCCACAAAAGGATAAAGGAGGCAACATGTGTCTGGAGGCAGAGGAGGTTGGGGAGGTCTTAAATTAATACTTTGTGTCAGTATTCACAAGAGAAAAATACCTTGATCATGCTGAGGTCGAAATTGAACAGCCCTGTGTGCTGGAAAATGTGGAGATTAAGGAAAAGGAAGTTTGGATCTTCTTAAAAACGTCAAGATTGATATCCCCAGGGCCAGATGTGATATACTCCAGGCTGCTGTGGAAAGTGAGAGAAGAGATAGCTGGGGCAGTAACTATAATCATTGAATCCTCCTTGGCTGCACGGGAAGTGCCAGAGGATTGGAGAATGGCAAATATAATCCCCTTGTTTAAAAAAGAGAATAGGGAAAATCCTGGGAATTATAGACCGGTGAGTCTTACGTCAGTGGTGGGCAAAACTATTGAAGAAGATTCTTAAAGATAGGATCTATGACCATTTGGAGAAGTACAGTCTACTCAAGGATAGTCAGCATGGCTCTGTGAAGGGAAGGTCATGCCTCACAAGCCTAATTGAGATTTTTGAGGAGGTAACAAAAGAAATTGATGAGGGTAGGATGGTAGATTTGGTCTACATGGATTTTAGAAGGCATTTGACAAGGTCCCTCATAAAAGACTTATCCAGAAAGTCATGAGGCATGGGATCAGTGGAACCTTGGGTGTGTGGATAAAAAACTTGGTTGAAGGAAGAAACCACAGAGTAGTAGTGGAAATAAAATATTCTACCTGAAGGTCTGTGACAAGTGGAGTGCTGCAAAGATCTGTTTTGGGAACCCTGCTCTTTGTGATTTTTATAAATTACCTGGATGAAGAAGTGGATAGATGGGTCAGTAAGTTTGCAGATGACATGAAAGTTGGAGGAGTTGTCGATGGAACTGAAGGTTGTCAAAGTTTTCAAGAGCATATAGACATGATACAGAGTTGGCAGAAGAGTGACAGATTGGGGTTCAATCTGGATAAATGTGAGGTGATGCATTTTGGAAGAACAAATCAGAAGGCTGAGTATGGGGTTAATGGTCGGTTACTTAAGAGTGTGGATGAACAGAGGGACCTTGGGGTTCAAATCCATACATCTCTCAAGGTCGCCGCACAGGTTGATAGGATAGTTAAGAAGGATTATGGGATGTTGGGCTTCATTAATAGGGGGATTGAGTTCAAGAGTAAAGAGGTCATGTGGCAATTCTATAAATCTCTCGTAAGGCCACACTTTGTATTGTGTTCATTTCTGGTCACCTCATTTTAGGAAGGATATGGAAGTTATGGAGAGGGTGCAGAGGAGATTTACCAGGATTTTGTCTGGATTGGGAGACAAGTCTTATGAGGCAAGGTTAGCAGAGTTGGGACTTTTCTCTTTGGAGCATAGTTGGATGAGAGGAGAATTGATAGAAATCTATAAGATTATGGGAGGCATAGATAAGGTGAACAGCCAGCTCATGTTTCCCAGTGCAGGAACCGCAAACACCAGAGAACATGTTAAGGGAGGGAAATTTATGGAAGACATCAAGGGTACATTTTTTACACAGAGAATTGAGGATGCCTGGAATGCCTTGATGGGGATGGTGGTTAAGACTGAAACATTGGGGGCATTTAAGAGACTCTTAGACAGGCACATGGATGTAAGAAAAATAGAGGTTACGGGGTAGAGAGGTTTTAGTATTTTTTTAGGAAGGAATATATGGGTCGGCACAACATCAAGGGCCAGAGAGCCTGTACTGTGCTCTTATGTTCTATGCTTCCACTTCTGTTCCCCTAATGATTACTGCATCGTACATCTCTCGTTTTCCTTTCCTAAAATCTACAATCAGCTCCTTGGTTTAGCTGACAGTAAATGAGAGGTTGCTGTTAGTGTACCATTCAGCCAAGCTTTCAATCTCCCTCCTTCCTGTATGCTGACACATCACCCCTTTTATACAGCCCACTACGATGGTATCTTAAGTAAATTTACAAATGGTGTTGTTGTACCGAGCCACACAGTCATAGATCTAAAGTGAGTAGAGCAGGAGGGTAATTACACAACCCTGTGGTGCTCTGGTACTGATGGAAATTGTGGAGGAGACGTTCTTGCCAATCCACACTAATTAGGGAATGGAGGTGAGGAAATTGAAGATCAAACTACACAGTGGGGCATTGAGACTCAGGTCTTGGAGTTTGATGATCAGTTCTGAGAGCATAATGCTGAACTGCAGTCAATAAAGTGCATTCTGGTAACACATCTTTTCTGTCCAGATGTTCCAGGATTTGTTTAGAGCCAGTAAGATGGCATCAGCTGTAGACCTGTTGCTGTGGTAGGTGAACTGAAACACATCCATGTTGCCACTCAGACAGGAGCTGATATAATACAACACCAGCCTTTCAAAACACTTCATCACTGTGGATGTGAGTGCCATTGGTCAGTAGTCATTTTGGCAGGTTACCACTCTCTTCTTAGGAACAGTATGTTTGAGACCTGTTTGAAACAGGTGGGTACACACCCTGTCAGTGTGAAATGTTGAATATATCTGTGAATACATTGGCCAGTTGGTCAACACGGGTTTTCAGTACTCAGCTTGGTACCCAGTCCAGACCAAATGCTTTCATTGGATTCACTCTCCTGAAGGCAGCCCGCACGTCATCTTTGGAAAATGACAAGTAAATCTGATCTGAAAGATCTTATACGTAAACCTATTATTTGCAAAAATGGTTGGAATCATGTGAAATCTGCACCCACGGGACAATTACTGAGTCAAATAGAGGTGGATGAGTTGTAGGGGGGAGGTGGGGGGAGGGAAGATGAGGAGGCAGTTTTCTCAGAGGGAGGAATATCACAAATCAGATATACACTCAATGACATACTGCCTGCTCCATGCAACATTCATTCTGAAAATCGCATAGAACGTAAAATGATGTGGATCCAGTTGCAGACTGCAGGCCCTTGACTAAGTGACAACTTCATCAGCTTATCACCAGGCAGGTCTCCTGAACTAGAAAATAACAGGACCTGGACCTAGGCACTGATTAAATCCTATTTCGTATGTTCAATCATGTGATGTCAACGTTATTACAGTGCCAGTGACCCTATTTCAAATCTGCTGCTGTCTATAAAGTGTTTGTATATTCTCCCCAAGAGTTGCGTGGATTTCCTCCAGGTACTCCAGGTTTCTGCAACGTTCCAAAGACCTATGTGGTTGGTTGGCTAATTGGTCACATGGGGGCATCTGTACAGTGTGGGCTTGTGGGCCAGAAGGGCCTGTTACCATGCTGTATCTCTTAAAATTAGATCAACAGCATCCAAATCCTTGTGCTTCAGGTGTGACTGACCTTTTAGATAGGAGGCACATGACCAAAACATTTTTGTCAAATGACTCAATAGTCCATTAGCATGATATTAGAAACACCGCTGATTTCCAGACCAAAATGTTTGATGTTACTGTATAGATTTGTGATTATCTATGATGCAGGCAGCTATGTGATGTCTTTAACATGGCAAAATGACCCATGGCATTTCACATGAGCAAAGCTAAATAAAATTTGGCAGTACAAACCTTAGAATCCTCATATGTGTTGAAGGAGTTGACCACCGCCTTCTACGTTGTGCAGAATGGTCTCTAAGTTCTGACATAATCTTCGTCAAATGAAGGGAGTTGATTGAGGATAAAGAGCTTAAAGGACAAAATTGTTGAGGGAAGGAATTTCAGTGGCAGAAGGCCCCATTCTGAAGATGGAGTGGTGGGACCAATGGAGAGGTTGTCTCCCTCCAGAGATCCTCTGCTACTCTCCTGTCTCAGCAAGGACTATTTTCAGAAATCATCTCTAACCGATACCACTTCTTACAACTCTGTGTATTATTTAATTCCTATCATTTTCCTTTCAAATACTAATTAATTTTGCCCTTCAATAACTGAGTCATATTATGCTGACCATTGACGGACCAGAGGGAATTCAGCTTTGCCAGAGACTGGAAGTAACTGTCTGTTCCCAGAGAGAAGTTGCAAGTCGACTCTTGTGTTGCTGTATTAATGAGAAGTTGTGCCACACAAACTGTTGGCCCGATGCACGGTTCCCAGGACAGGATTTCCCCTCTGCTCCAAGTGTGCAGTTTATTCTCAGGAGTTACTTATAATTTCAACAAGTAACAAGTGTGCTATAATTAGAAGTAACTTTTGAGAATTAACAGGTACTGACATGAATTGGGACCAGGGCTCAGAGAGGCCATTCAATGAGGCAGCAGTTCCTGCTTCCTTGGGCAGAGAATTCCATAGATTCACTGCTTTCTGGGAAAAAAGCATTTCCTCTTCATCTTTCTTAAATGTACTCCCTGAATCTTGAGACTATATCCTTAGTTAATCAGAAAATCAGGAAGGTTTAGATGCTAGGTGTTCATGGTGAAGTAGTGAATTGGATTCGACAATACCTGGACGGGAGAAGCCAGAGAGTAATGATTGCTTCTCTGACTGGAGGCCTGTGACTAGTGGTGTACTTCAGGGATCAGTGCTGGGACCATTGTTGTTTGTCATCAATGTGTGGTGGAACATGGTATTGCGGGCACATTCCCCATTGAGCTGGGCAGTCTGGCCCATCTGCGGAACCAGTAGCCCCTCCCCCCAGACCCCTAATAAAAGCTGAGAGTCCCAGACTCCTCCCCCATACCTGCCCTTGGACTTGAGCCAGCAACATGCTGAGGCATGCTTGGATCTTTAGATCAATAAAGCCTTTGGCCCTTACTTCATGTCTGTGAGTGGTCATTGATCGCACTACAATTTATTGATCTAAACTTTTAAGCACCGTGGACAAGGTGATTCAGTTGGAGAAGCTAGAGATTGACCCCAAAGACCCAGAGGCCTCTGTGAAATTTGACATGTGGCTACACTGCTTGAAGGCCTACAAAATCACAGCAAATTGCGATATGACCCACTATTCACAGCAGTAGGCCTTCGTGTGTACCAACTGATCTGTGATTGCATGAGGTATGAAGAGGCGATGGCCCTGCTACAGCAACAATATGGAGCACCAAGGAATGCCATGTACGCATGCTTCCAACTTGGCTCCCGATGCCAAGGCCCGGGTGAGTCAGTCGACAGGTTCATGCGGGCCATGCAAGAGCTGGAACGAGACTGCGGGTGCCGGGACGTGACGGTGGTGGAGTACCAGGAGGAGCTCATCTGCAACAGGCTGGTCGCTGGATTCCACTCCCAACCCATCTGCAAACGACTCCTGGAGAAGGGTGATTGGTCCCTACAGGAGATCATGCTGATGGCCCGGACCATGGAGACGGCCCAAAAGAAGGGGGAGGCCTACGTCATGGGCCACACAGCCCCTAAATATGCAGAACGGGCGGCCCTATCTTGGGATTCGGGGCCCCTGCCCCTGACGGCCGCTGCAACTGCTTGAGCACACAAGGTGCAACTACTGTGGGCAGAGCAAGCATCCCTAAAAGTACTGCCCTGCACGTAACGCGAACTGGTCAAACTGCTGGCGGAAAGGGCACTATGCAAGGGTATGCCGATCTAAGCCTCCCGTGAGCAACATCACATGTGGCCTGCGACCCGTATTACCACCGTGGTTCAAGCAGCTCTAGTCATCACTTCTGACTGTGGAGAATTGAACTTCCGGGTCCACATCACGACAAGGAGGGACATCACTGCCAGCTTCAATTCTGGGCCCCACCGCATACGATCCATGGAGGCAGCCATATTCACAATCTCCCAAGCGGTAATCTTGGCAGCTGCCGACTAAATGACTGGCAGCAGTGGGTCAGACAGGAAACCAACGTTAGCCTCGATCATCTTGGACCAGTGTCAACCGCACCAGCTGGAATGGTCCATGATGGACATAGAGGTAAACGGTCACACCAAGAGTTGCCTGTTCAACATGGGGAGCACTGAGAGTTTCATACACCCATGCACCGCTGAATGCTACTCCCTGACCGTGTCCCCTGTGAAGTGCCAGGTAGCACTAGCCTCTGAGTCCTTCTCAACAGAAATCGCGGGAAGTGCTACATGAACCTAACCGTGGGGGGGACGAAACTCAAAATTTTCAGACTTTTGTTGATGCCCCATCTCTGCACCCCCATCATTTTGGGACTGGATTTCCAGTACCAATTAAAAGGGGTGCTGTTGCAGTTTGATGGAATGACCAGTTCCCTAGGTCCCGCCCCCCCCCCCCCCCTTTCGGAGAGGCCCAATCATGCACCTGGAGGCTGGGCAGCACTACCCACTTGCAGCCTGGCCATCCTAAGGGTCCCTCCCCCACACGGTTCCAAAACCTCACCCCAGGCTGTAGGTTGGTGGCCACTAAGAGTAGATGGTACAGCCCAAAGGACAGGGGATTCATTAAGTCTGAAGTGGAATGGTTGCTGAGGGAGGGTATAATAGAACCCAGTAATAGTCCATGGAGGGCACAGGTGCTGGTGGTAAAGGGGGCAGAGAAGAACCAATAGTGATTGACTACAGTCAAACCATCAACCAATTCCCCCTTTTGGATGCCTATCCTCTACCCCGAATTGATGACATGCTGAATGAGATCGCAAATACAGGGTCTTTTCGACCATAGATCTCAAGTCACATCAAATCCCTATCTGCCCAAAGGATTGGCCCTGCACAGCATTTGAGGCCAATGGTAGATTGTACCAGTTCTTACGAGTCCCTTTCAGCCTCACAAATGAGGTGTCGGTGTTCCAAATGGAAATGGACTACATGGTGGATGACAATAGGTTAAAAGCCACTTACCCATACTTGGATAATATCACAATATGCAGCCATGACCAGAAATAACACGACAACAACCTGCAGAGGTTCCTAGTCACTGCAAAAGGCCTCAACCTATCATATGACCTAAAGAAGTGCATTTTCAGCATGGAATGGCTGGTGACCCTGGGGTATTTGGTGGAGCATGATGTGATTGCCCCTGACCCTGAGCGCATGTGCCCCTCCTAGAATTGCCTCTGGCCACAGAACCCCAAGGCTTTAAAAAAGTCCCTGGAGCTCTTTTCGTATTATGCACAATGTGTCCCAACTATGCTGACAAGGCCCAACCCCTGGTGAGCCCTATAAGGCCTCCGAGAGCATAAGGGATGAGATCGCCAAGGCAGGAATGCATGCCATCAATGAGTTGGTCCCGTTCCAAATGGAGAGTAATGTATCCAACTTCACCCTGGCCGCCACACTGAACCAGGCATGTAGGCCTTTTTCTGGCATTTTTTTGTGCACCCTGCCATGGAGAAGGTGGCACAGGCTATGGAGGAGGCGGTGTGCCACTTGAGGCACTACTTGGCTGGCAGGTTATTCACCCTGTTGGCAGACCAGAGACCCAGCACCTTTATGTTTAATAACAAACAGCATGGCAAAATTAAGAATGACGAGATCATGCAGTGGAGAATTGAGCTGTCCACCTATAATTACGAGATCTTGTACCGGTCGGGTACCTGCACTGAGGTGCAGGTAGATCGCCTACACATCCTCCATGATAGCTTATGCCATCTCAGGGTCACAAGACTCTACCACTTCATGAGGGCCCATAATCTTTCCTATTCAGTGGAGGAAATCAGAGAGCTGACATGCAATTGCCTGGTCTGTGCAGAATGCAAGCCGCAGTTTGACAAGCCAGAGAGAGCCACTCACCCCTTTGAATGCCTCAGTATAGACTTCAAGGGGCCCCTCCCATCCACAAACCAGAACAGTTATTTCCTGAACATTGTGGACAAATACTCACACTTCCCATTCGCCATTCCCTGCCCAAACATGACCACAGCCACGGTCATTAAAACACTGCACCATATTCATTCTGTTCGAGTACTGCGCATACGTGTATAGTGACCGGGATTCAGAGTTCATGAGTGAGAAGCTGCAACATTACTTCCTCTCCAGGGGCATAGCAACAAGTAGAACCACCAGCTACAACCCCCGAGGAAATGGCCAGGTAGAGAAGGAAAACGGCACCATTTGGAGGGCAGTCCTGTTGGCCTAAAGGCAAGAGGGTTGAATGTGTCCCAGTGGCAAGAGGTACTCCTGGATGCTCCTCCAGAAGCATGCAAGAACCCAAAAAGGTGGACCCACTGGAAGAGGAAGTGTACCTCCTGCATGTAAACCCCCAGTATGCGCTGGTAAGGTACCCAATCGGACGGGACAACACGGTGTCCATTTGGGACCTGGCACGAGCAGGAATCCCAGCATGAGAGGTGCACCATATATCCTTGGGCTGGCCCCAGGGACCACCTGGTTGAGGACATAGAGCTCCCACTCCCAGCACGGCCCCCTGAATTTTCCTCCTGCTGGAGGGTTCCCCTTCCCAGTTACTAACTAACCACCCCCCCCCCCCCCCCCCCACCTCCCATGGACCTGGGAGACACAGACACAGTTCAGCCCCTCAACAGCCAGCCCAGTGATTGAGCCATCGGGCCACCAGAGCAAGATGCACAGACAACAGGACTGCGGAAGTCCCAACGACAGGTAAAACCACCAGAGAGACTAAATCTGTGAACATTACTGTGCTACTCATGAATTATAAAGACAGTGGCCCGCATCACCCTGCCAGACTATCTAAAAAGGAGGGGTGAATGTGATGGAACTTGGTATTCCGGGCACGTTCCCCCCCGAGTTGGGCAGGCTGGCCCACCTGCGGAACCGGTAGCCCCTCCTCCCTAAGACCCCTAATAAAGCCGAGAGCCCTAGTCTCCTTCCTCATACTTGCCCTTGAATTTGAGCCAGCAGCATGCTGAGGCATGCTTGGATCTCTAGATCAATAAAGTCTTTGGCCCTTGCTTCATATCTGTGAGTAGTTATTGATTGCGTTACACAATATCAATAATTTGGATGATAATATGATAAATTGGATCAGCAAGTTTACAGATGACATTAAGATTGGAGGTGTTGCAGACAGCGAAAAAGGTTTTCAAAGTTTACAGGGGATCTGGACCAGCTGGAAAAATAAGCTGAAATATAGCAGTTGGAATTTAATGCAGACAAGTGTGAGGTGTTGCACTCTTGAAGGACAAACCAAGAAAGTGCATACACAGAAAATGATAGGTCATTGAGGGGTGCAGTAGAACAGAGGGATCTGGAATACAGACACACAATTCCCTGAAAGTGGAACCACAGTTGGTAGGGTTGTAAAGAGAGCTTTTGGTATATTGGCCTTCATGAATCGAAGTATGGAGTAGAAGAGTTGGGATGTAATGTTAAAGTTGTATAGGACATTGATTGGTGAGGCCAAATTTGGAATATTGTGTGCAGTTTTGGTCACCTAACTACAGGAAAGATATCAATAAGATAGAAAGAGCACAGAGGAGACTTACTAAGATGTTTCACCGAACTTAGGAACTGAGTTACTGTGAAAGGCTAAACAGGTTAGGATTTTATTCCCTGGAGCATAGAAGAATGAAGGGAGATTTGATAGAGGTTTTTAAATTTGAGGGGGATAGACAGAGTAAGTGTAAATAGGCCTTTTCCACTAAGGGTAGGTAAGATACAAACCAGAGGTCACGGGTTAAGGGTTGTGATGGAATATTTGGGAATGTTTTTGGGAGATAAACTGGTAAAATTAGAGCAGGTTACAAACATACACACACTTTAAAACAGATCTTATTTGAAATACTGAAGAATTCATATTCAGTGACTTTATAGAAACTATGGGAAATGCTATGCACATTTCACAAGTAGGTGCTGATTGAAGTGATGTCATGAAATGAATGGACTGGAGTCAGGTCGTCTGTGTTGGATGTTTTTTTAACAAGGCTTCTGACCTCTCTGCAAAGTGCTCACTCATAGGTCATTGAGAGGTTTGTTTACCTAAAAGAACAGATGGGAGTAGAAGACAAACTCCTATTGTTTGCTGGAGAAGGTGTGGGGGGGGGGGGGGTTTGCAAGTGAGAGAGAGAAGGACATGTGCCTGGCAGTTGGAATCTCAGATGGAGAGAGAGACTGGATAGTGTCAACAGGAGAAGCTTGTTGGAACTGAAACAGAAGCTCCAGAGTGGCGGATGGCTGCAAGTGCTATCTGTCTGATGTTTCTCTTGGAATATGTGGAAGAGAAAGGAACTCTGTAGTAGCCTGAAATAACTTGGAAGTTTGAGAAGTGAGATTGAACTGTGAACCAAGGAACTTTTCTTAAATTTACACACACATCACATACACGTGTGCTTAGAATTAGAAGGGGGTTAAGTTGGGTAGATAAGTTAATAGTGATAAGTTAAAGTTTGATTCTGTTTTCATGTTTAAAGATAATTAAAAACAACTTTTGTTTAAGTAACCATTTGTTATGATGAATATCTATTGCTGCTGGGTTTTGGTGTCCTTTGGGCTCAAAACAGGGTGAAAGGGGAAAAGTTTAGTGGGAAATTCTTCACACAGAGAGTGGTAGGAGTGTGGAATGAGCTGATATGGTGAATGTGGGCTCAATTTTAACATTTAAGAAGAATTTATATAAGTACATGGATGGGAAAGGTATGGAGGGCTACAGTCTGGGTGCAGGCCAGTGGGACTAGGCAAAAAAAAAAGGTCAGCACAGACTAGAAGGGCTGATGGGCCCTGTTTCTGTGCTGTAATGTTCTATGTTTCTCGTTTCAGTCTCATCTGCTAGTAAAAACAACCACCATGCTTCTATTTTATTTATTCCTTTCATAATGTTATATGTTTCTATAAGATCCCCCTCTCAATCTTCTGAATTCCAGCAAATGTAGTCCCAAGTGACTTAATCCCTCCCCATCTCATTTTGAGAGTTGTCTGGTCCTATCAAAAATGGGATATCTCCTCTCTCCAGTACTTCCAGTACCTCTGTGCCCCACATTCCCCAGTATGTCATTGCATGGACCCACCTCTCTTTAATAATATCATGGGTCTATTCAAAGCAATAACCCCTCTCATGAAGCCACAGTCCATGCCCCTTTAAGAAATGCAAGTTGGTTTGGGTAGTATTAACTATTGCTTAACCAGAAAATTGAGACCTTGATGCTGATCAGCCAGGACAAACTTTTCAAGAACTGCTCCCCTAGACCACCAGAAACTGGAGTTTTGAATACAGTTCAGGCCATCTCACACACACCCCATCTCCCTCCCCACCATCACCATCAAGTCCATTTACAATTCCTGCTCTCTTGGAAAAGAATCCAATATACCAAAAGACTCATCTCATCCCAGCTACACTCTCTTCACTAATCCCTTCCGTCAGGAAGAAAATTCATAAGTGTGAGATCATGCACCACCATATTCAAGGACAGCCTTATCCCACTGTTATCAGACTCATGAGTAAACCTCACACTAGTAAATCTATGATCTCTCTTTATAACTGCACTTCTGTACTGTGACTTGCTGTTGTACCATGTATGAGATGTCCAACTGGACTACCCACAGAACAATTATTATCACAGCATTTGACAATAAACTTGAACTTACAGTGCTGTCTGAATTGGATTGGATAGGACTAGGGTTATCATTCATCATGACTCCAGATCCCACCCTTCTCACCCAATAGCTTAACTGCAAATGCCAGGATTTTTGAAACCTAACTTTTATTTTGATTTCCTAACAGACGTCAAGGCAAAATGCGAAGGGGAGAAACACAAAAGCTGCAGATACTGAAATCTTGGCTCAACAAAGAATTGCTGGAGGTATTCAGCAGATCAGATAGCATTCATGGTTAGAAGGCCACACTGCATCCTTCTGCCCTATATTCTGTCCCGTCTGAGCCACTCCCCCAGAATTCTCACGCTTTTACACAGAGTAATTTCATCTGTTCTATCTTAGTTTTAATAAAGGGTCCAGACTCAAAATGTTGTCCAGCCATTTCTACCTATGGATGCTGTCTCACCCATTGAGTTCCTCCACCAATTATTTGTCCATTCAAGCCAAAATGTCTTTTTAGCTGGAAGGACTTGAGTGTCAAATGAATGCGGTTGTAACTTCACCGCAGGAATAAATCAAATGTAATTTAAGTAATCTGATTCAACAGCATGGAATTTTAAAATTTTGAGAGCAGCATTCAAACTGAAAAGATTTTGAATTCTATTGGTACATCACCTGGTCTTGAACATTCTGGTCAGGCTAAGCTCAGTCCATCAAAGTAGCCATTAGATCACATGCAAGAGGTTCATTCATGTGACTTCACTTAGTTGGCGATGTAATAATGATCTCCTCTTCTGTCCCTTACCATCAACCAGTAATTGTGAACTTACCATGGTCGAAGAGATCGCCAGAACCTAGCTGGTGGATTAGAGGGATCACCAATAAATGTATATCTGACAGAAAGTGAAGTCATTACAAGAAAAAGAACCAAAAATATAGAATTCCAAAGAAAATCTTACTGATCCAGCAAAAAGTCAAAGGTATTAACTTAAATATTTTGATATGATATCCCCTGAAATTTTCATTTGGTAAAGACATAACATCTTTCAGAGGTAACCCTTTCTTTAAGGAATTAAAATATTACATGATCAAATTCTTCTTGAGAATTTCAATGAGAAATGTGTCATTTTTAATGAAGGTACACTTAATCATTTTGCTTCAAAATGTTTCAAACTTCATCCAGCAGGACAAGTGATGTTGGTAGCTAGCAAAATATGGCAATTGGATGGGTCTGAGTGACTGAAAAATAAGCTGCAAATAGATTGTGCTTCATTAGGCATTCATGAGATTTATATCTGATTTTTTTGAGGTAAAGCCATATTTTACTCTGTGCCTAATACATCTCCATTCTTGCATTAATTATATTACAAGAAGCAAACCTATATCACAGAACCATGTGGAAATACTCAGTGGCTGTTATGTATATAAAATATGCATATAAAAATATGACGAAGCTAACTACTGGTTGAAAGATATCATAATAATAAAATCAATAGAAATGACTAGTTACAAACTCTGTTTATTTCTAACCATGGTTGCATGGTTTTTAATTTTTTTTATCTGAAGGAAATAAGAAAAATAATAACTTCAAAGAAAGGAAATATTATTTTTTGAATGTATACATTTATTCAAGTAAAATCACATATTTTTGATATTATTCCATTTTAACTTTGAAATATTTCCAGACTTTAATGCTGATTTTGTTTTCATTATTCTAAAAAAACTAAAATATTACAAATTGAAGGAAAATGTAACACAGCATATTGGATATTGTTGCCTTGTTTTGTTCATATAATTGCTTATCTTACATCAGCAATGGATTTGAAACATGGTTTCAATGTAAACATTTAGAAATAATGAATTTATCTAATCTTTACTGGCGAAGTTAAGAATAATGAATTGAAACTCAAGTGCAATGTACAAGTAACTATGACAATTCACAATTTCTCCACACTAGTGTCCTGCATGTATGATGTTGTGTCACATTTTGCCAGAGGAACAACACACTATATTCCTCCTGGACCTTTAGGAACACATCATATTCCTGCTGGACAGCATTAAACCTAATGACATGAACTTTGGGTTTTTTTTAATCATTGTAACTTCCCCACAGCATCTGGTTTCACAGTTTCCATCTCTTCTGTTCTATTCTCTCTAATCCCCCCCCCACAATCCCTGGTCTCTCCCTCTTCATGTTTCTCGACCTTTCCTACTGCAGCAATACTTATTAGCCCTCACCAGCTCCTTTCCCCTCATATACATAATATCACCCCTTTTTTACTTTAATCTCGATAAAGGCTTCCGACCCAAAATGTTGACTGATCATTTCTCCCATACGCTGCCGGATCCATTGAATCCCTCCAGCAGCAGTTCATTATTTTCTCAAGGTTCCAGCATCTGCAGCCTTTGTATTTCTCTACAGAGATCTACGATGTCACCTCCGCCACAAAGAAAATCAAAATCAGCCCTAACATAGGAAACACAATCATTGTCCAAAGTCACTTCCCATTCTCTGGGAGAAATATTGCAGTTCCTTCGCTCTTAATAGGGCAAATGTTTTGGAATTTTCTCGGGTGCACAAAGACTGGGCCAATCAGGAAGAACATTGAATATAGGAAAATAGGAATTGACAATAGATGTGGTCTTTGCCAGTCTTATCCATGTCCCAGGAACATATTCTTGAGATTCAACAGTAGCAATGCAAAGCTTATTATAAATGTTGTAACTTTAAACACATATTGAACTATATGAATAAATAAATATTGCTGTCAATGTGGAAGAGTGTCCATATCAAATGCAATAATCCAGATAGGCATTTGTTTCACACTATATTACTGTGTTAGTTTATAAGATGATATTTAGTGAGAAGGGACCACTAATCTTTGTTTTGCAAGCTCGGCTGATATTCATCCTACTGTGGTTGTATTTTGGGACTTGAGCTTCCAAAAGAGCAAATAAAAAGTGGCATTGGCAGCATGAAATGCTGAGTGATATTAAGTGATTGTAGAGCTCGTTGAAGGAATCAAAGACTTGTTGATCCAAACCAAGGCTTTTATTAGCAAAAGACAGGAGCTCTTCACAGGTGGCCGACCAGTCCGGAATGATCCGACCTGGCTAGGGACACAACCCTTTAAGGCCCAGACAATAGGCGTGGCTTAGCTCTCAGCCAATCGCTGTGAGCACAGTCTAGATACTGTAACTATATACACTATATACATTGGTGATAGATCTGTGCTATCACAGTGGTGAGAATAGGGACAATCTACTGAAGAGGGATAAATAATGCCTACATTTGCTGACATTTTCTTTTAATTCCTGTGTGCTTTTCATGGCTGCCCTTCGAGGCAGGTTTATAGGAGAAACACACTCCGAAAAGAACTGATTTGGAACTGAAGCAGAATTATGGGCCATGATATTTTGTGATTGAAGAACTGAAACTCAAAATTGAAAAAATGTGCAATAAAAATGAACAAAAATAAAAATATTTCTTAGTGCATAAATAAATGATATTATTAAACCAGGGCAGTGAAAAGACATTTTACTCTTTGTGATAGTACAGATCTATCACCAATGTATATAGTGTATATAGTTACAGTATCTAGACTGTGCTTACAGCGATTGGCTGAGAGCTAAGCCACGCCTACCGTCTGGGCCTTAAAGGGTTGTGTCCCTAGCCAGGTCGGATCATTCCGGACTGGTCGGCCACCTGTGAAGGGCTCCTGTCTTTTGCTAATAAAAGCCTTGGTTTGGATCAACAAGTCTTTGATTCTTTCCAGGAGCTCTACACTTAAACTCAGGCCTTATTTTTCTAACATTATCAACTCCTCTTTAAATGGGCAGTCAGTGTTTTCACCACTGCTTGAATGGTCAATTCTAATTTCTGGCCCTTTTAGAGATTCAATCAAAGCACTGTGAAAAAGCAAATGACTTGTGGCACAATCATACACTTGTTTGATAGTCAAATGTAAAAGGCAAATAAAAAAGACCATTTTAGAAAGTCAAGATCCAACTACTGAAAATTGAATTTCAGATGTTTTGATGGTGAAACACGAATCTATAGTTAAAATGATTCTAAATATACATTAAAGAACTATATTTATTAAACCAGAACGCTTTGTTTTAATACCCTGTGTTAAATGCATTGTGAACCTCCAGCTTTCAAGGCCTTCTTCCTCATTGGCTAACCTCATTTCTTGTCTCAACATAAGGCTGAAAGTCTTTCCGGGTGATTAATTGACGGTGACGCATTTTGGGACATCCTGGAACACGAAATGAGGGAAGAAAGTGGTGATTCGGAACCTGCGAAGCTCGTTTCCTTCCGCAGACTTAATGCTGAAATTGATATGGCACCTGAGTAACGATCGGACGCAAATGCCTGAGGGGCTCCCTATTTCCCCCCGTAGCGACTAGAGGTGTCCCGTTACCTGCTGGTGTGCTGTAACAAATCTAAGATTATATCGTTTCCTTACATTGTATTCCACTGGGGAAAAAAAAACTCCAAGGAACTAAATCAGTTTAGAATAACGCCATTACAATACTCGAACCGGGTTCATGAAAAGCACGAGAGGCTCCAGTGGTAATGTTAAATACTTTAAATTGTCGCTTGAACCGCGTTAATCTGCAACTTTATAGATAACTAAATCTGACGAACAGTTGAAGGCGGTTCAGTAAAACACTCCACACCAACTTTCGTCCTTGCTTATCTGTTGCAAGTTTTCCACAATGAAATCTTTTTGTTGTGATTTCTCCCCAACATTAAAAAGAACAGCTGACTGATCGTTCACCCCTGATAGTGACTCGCCATTGTACACCCATGTCAACCTAACCGACACCTTCCCTCCCACGTCCGACTCGAGTTCCTCTTCGACCGAGAGCAATGTCGCAGCGGATTGACGAATTGCTGGGAGTTTGATTTTTTTTTTGGTGAAGAGGTTCACTCTCCAGAGCTTTGCGTTTTTATTCTGTCCCCGCGAGGGCTCTGTATATTTTCCATCCAGCATGCAATTTACATCCATTTGTGTGACCAGTTGCTTAATAACGTGTGGTTAATGAATAATGTAATTTCAGTATGTCTTTGCTGTTTCGCAGTTTACGCCTCCGAATGTGCGCTGCCGCTTCCTTTCACCACTTCGAGAGGAAGGCGAGGACGCACCTTTCAGGTGGCTCGCATAATGTTGTTTAAAATTTCTCGCAGTCTTGAAATGAACGTTAACTTCTTATTCAATGAACCAGCGAAAAGGGGTGACACGGGGAACGTTAGAATGGTTCTCCTCGACTGAGGATAAGCGTGCAGCTCCTTGACTGCCACCTAATGCTACCACGAAGCTTGACTCTAGAGATAGATTTTAAATAAGAATTTAAAGAACTGCGTTTGTCCTTTAAAACGGGATAAATTGTGTTAATTCCTTCTTTTCCTCTATATTTTATCTTTTTTTTTAGTTGGCCGTCCCTGCATTTGCCAGCTAACACTTGATGTCTATCTCTGTGTTCTAGGGCGATTTTCCTCAACGCGGAGCTGTTATTTTCTCTTATTTTTGTAGCCTATATCGAGCAGAGCGCCAGATGCCTAGTGGTATGTATTTGGTTGCTAGGTAGATATGAATACGAATCGTAGCTCCGAAAAGGGATCTCGGATGCAGGCGAGCACTGGTGGGTAATTATTAACTTGCACCAAAATATTCCAAAGGTTAAGATTTCTGCAGAGCTGGCTATTTCCCATCAAACACAATAAATAATCGTACAAGCGAAAGAACAGCACTGTTTCCCCACCACAGCCCAATCATAACATACAGAAGTATTTTTTAAAAAAAATTAAAGCATTATTGGCCGGTTCCATACTACAATACCCAAAAGGAAATGTTAACAATCTCATATTTCCCGTCACTAAAATAATGTTGTCAACCGCTTCATTGAAATACAATTACTTCAGGTCAAAATTATTTATAGTCGCCGTTACTTATGAAGTTCAAAAATAGTCTGTTTTATTTCAGTAACTTTCATTGCAGTTGGATGTTTAACTGAAACAACTACATATCCGAAGGTTACTTCTAAATATTAAGTATTGGTTATTTCTCTTGAATGGAAAATCCGTGCTGTCAACTGGTATCCTTACCCTTTTAAATTAGTTATATACATATCCATGTGTATGTTTAGCAGTTAAAATTGTGCTTTATTTTAAATTGGGGAAATATCATCGCTTCCTGATAACGATCGTGGCACGAGGAATGGAACTGCAGATACCCGCAAGTCATTGGTTTATCTCGTGTGTTAATCCTTCGGTCATAATAAACATGGGAGAAGGATCGAATTATCACGATTACAATTGAATACTTTTCCAAAAGAAGTCGAACTTTCTGTTACTGTTTATATCTGGGTGTATAATAGCGCAGGCATGTATAATATCACTAACACACGAAGGAAACTTGAACTGAACTTCAGAAAGTGAGATTGTAGTCAAGTTCTGCTCCTGTTATGTTGGCAATTGGTGAGGGGGGGGGGGAATAAAAAACACGTCTCCAGGTTTTGAATCCAGTTGCACATTTGTCCCTTTTTGATTGGTTTGCTAGAAACGCCACCCCCTCCCTCCACCACCCCCACCCCCCACCAACTCCCCCAAATAAAAATTTGCGAGAATGTCTCGTGAAAGTCCATACCTTTCTTATAAGATTAATTCCACCCCCACCCCCCAAACCCCCGCAACCACCCTGGTAAAGATATTCAATGAATGCGGTGTTCGTCAGGAGTAAGAAACCTTCACTTTCAATATGTTCCGCGAGTTTAATATACGGTATAAGCGCTCGCGAATGAAACAGGTAAGGCCAAATGTTCCTTTTCACGCTGCAAATTACAACGTCGCGTATCTCCAAGGATTGTGCTTTCCTTTTAACTGGGTATTTAATATGAAGTTACTAGATTAAAAGCAACAAACTCCCCACTGACCTAATGGAGTCCTAGATAAACGAATACGGTAAGAAGACTCAATCAGAAAATCCATATTTTCCCCCAAGTTCATCACATGGAACATGACACAAGTTTTCAATGTCTTAACTTCAGATATTATGGCGAAAATGCAAAATGTCAGTGCTGTCAATCAAATACTGTCGCGTACGTCACATGGCAAACGGAATCGCTTGACCACATAAACGGACAACTAAAATCTAAAATATATTTTAAGATTAATTATTGGTGTACCGAAAGCGGGTCGGCCACGGTTCAATAATGCGGACAGAAGCCTTATGGAAATAGACGATGTTAATCATAAATCAAACGATGCACGCATCTTAAATAAAGCGGGTATGTATGTGAGTGAATCACAAATAAACAAATGTCCCGTCTGGATGATTTCTTATCCGTTTATCGGAATCAAACGAACGATTAAATCCAAAGTTGTGGCGAATGAATTTCGCCCATCGTCAGATAAAGCCATCGCTACATAAAACACTATGCCAAATGTTACAACTTCCAATGACTCGTCCCTGGGCAGCCAGATAATTCAGAAACCATTTGTATTAGCTGTCTATCAAATTATTAACTGCACAGATGTTGTTTGGCTCAAGAGCAGCTGAACCTCTATCTCTGAGACAGTGAGACAAAGGTCTGCAGGAATAATTGTAGATGTGCATGGAATATTAAATTAATTTACTGCACTTAATTCTTATGCAAATCCTGACCTCTGATGAAGCATATCAATTACCCCTCTGCACAGGAAAAGAAAATTCACTCCCCCCCCACCCACTTTTTCTTGTAAATCAGGAAGAAAAAAACATTGAAAAGCTTCAGACTCCTATACCAGTCCATGGTATTACCATATTAATTTACAACAGATGAAAAATACAGTGATTCACACATATGCAGTTTTAGTTAGCTTTAGTGTTGGCAACAAAGACAAAAAAATCTAAACAAGGGCTTGCCTAAAAGCTGCAGCTGTCTAAATTTGTGTGATCAGGCTGTTTCTATATGGCTGAAGGGACTGGTCAATAAAACCTCCAGCCCTCTATTTTATGCTTTCATCATATTTTTAATGAGGAAAAATGAATACGATGAATAATGCAGTTGGAACCTTACTCGACCTTTCCTATACCCCAGCGGTGAAATGATGTTTCTGTCTCCCTTCGTCACATACAATATGTGGTGCCTTTCAGCTCCCGGTTAGCACAAACAAAAGCCATATAACAATATCAATTAATCATGCGGCAGGCAAACAAGGGTATTTATTCCACTACAAATAACCTCACAGTGAGCGCATGAATGGCCGTGATTAGCATGAGAAAAGAGGAGCAAAACTCTACAGTTCAACAGCTAAAGAGCAATTTGATGGGGCTGGGATGGGGAAATTGCTTGATTAGTGGCTGTTGAAGGAGCTGACAATTAGGCACCTCAGCTGTGAAACGCGGTCGGAAAATAGCCCGTGCATCGAGTCAAAACAAGAGAGTGTGCATTTCAGAAGTGAACCTTGTCATTTCAATACTGTGAGCGTTATTCGAAACGCAGAAACACATATTGTGTGGAAATCAATATTGCAATTCCCATTTCATATGCATCATCCTTAATTTATAATTAAAAGGAACTTACAGGACATCATAGGCAATGTTGTAATAATTATTGCAAAACAATGTCTTTCTCAAATAATGTTCGCGTGATGATTTGAACTCCAGCTTGCTATACCAATGTTCCCAAAAATATATTCTGAAATGTTAGCTCAATATAAAAGTGACTGTTAACATTTTAATGACCGAAGAAGTGAACGTTGAGTGAACTTGATGGAGATGTAATTCCAAAGTCAATATCGTAATTGTGTATTTAGTGCATATGTACACTTACCAAGGACGTGCAGTTCATATTAAGAAAATATGGATCCCCCATGGTATTATTTTGATTTGTGTTTTCAACCCAAGCATACCGTTGTACAAATGAAACTGTAATAAGCAAGATTTTATACTCTTTTTCAGATATTTTATTATCACAGATTGTCTGTACTTACCGATGATTTATTCTTGAAATCGGCTTTAATATGAACTGAGCCCACGTTTCTTAATGCAGCTACACATATATTATTTACATTAATCACGCTGGGAAACTAAAAATGTCAGTAAAGCAACCTAAATTTGAGATGGTAATCGTGCTGCTTATAGATGATGTGTGGGGATGAGGCGGTGGGGGGGGGGGGGGGTGGTGATGGGGATCGGTAAAGAGGGGGTTGGTGGTGGGGATCGGGGAAAGGGGGGGGGGAGGAAAAGAGAATTAAATTAAGTAAAAACTGGGCAAAATCTTTACCCAATAAAATGTACATTTTCTGAAATGGTAAACAGCAGCGAAAAGTTTTTTTTTAAAAAAAGGCTATAAATTACTCTGGTGAACCAGGAACTCCATGCACTTAGTTGTACCCTTAGGTGATGCAAAATATCATCCAGTAAACCCAGGTTCTCGTGTATTCGTTATATCATGCTTTGCGACGTTCACTCGCTGCAGTAGCCACAACCAGGGAGCGATCGCTGTAACTCACCTCAACGCTCCGCCACGTCTGTTTTATGGCACCTGATCCTTCTGGTGCCAAGGCAGTTGCACTTCTCAAGGCGAAATAAAAGTTTGAGAACCAGAACTCAACGCAAATAAAGTTGAGATATACAGATTCACATTGCCATAACGCTGTCGGAAGGCGCGAGAGAACGCACGCAGCTTGTTTGGAGTCGGTGAAGGCAGCTGTGAGCAAATAAAGCCTTTAGAATTCAGACTGCACAGTTAGTAAATCATATTCCTTCAGAGGCATTGTTTGTACACACTTATTGTAAGAATACCCAACAAGTTTGTATTTTTCTTGTCGTAAACAGAAATTTGATTAAGAAGGGTATCTTTCCATTGATTGTCTGAATCCGAGATGTTTCATGCCACATTAGGAGTGAAGTTCAAAGATGGGCCAGAATTAAATCTCGGGCAGTGATTATTTGACAGGTTTATTTAAGATCCAGCTTTACAGAAGAAAAAAAAAAGCAGTTAATACGATCAAAATCTTAACTTCAGGAGGACATCATAATTAATGTGGTATTTTTGTGTACCCCTTCCCCATTATTAAGAATATTAGCCGCAAAGAACATGTCCAGGCTTATGGGAAGGTGGGTTTTTTGTTGTACTTGGGGAATCTGTTTGAATTATGCTGGATCTCGTTCGCCAGATATGTCGGACGCGATAAACACATCAATTTTCTCCAAAGAGTTAGTTTTGAAGAACATGGCAATTTCAAGCTGCTGGGTATTATTTAGTATAATAAGAAATAAAACGATCCCATTTCTAAAATAACAGCGTCTGTCATCAGTTGAACTGCGCTGAAAAGGTAATTGTTTCCTGATGATGGATCCATTACAGCTGATCGTGCTCTGAAATCATCCAATGCGCTGTGAAAATGAAGGGCAAAACCGGTCTTTGCACCTTAATCATCAGGAGTAAGTTTGTCCCGAGACGAATAGCTGAATGCCGCACTCAATGGAGATAGCCCTCGGCCCTCGTCATTGAATTCTTCAGTCGCACAGGCTTAACACCTCATATTAGATCAGCTTTACTTTCTCATAATAACATTTGCAATCAGAGAGAGACGGGGAATACGGGACACCGGGGCATTGAAATTACTAATCTAAAAAGACTTACAATTGAAGTAAAATATGAGATGTTCACGCATCATTTTAGATAAGGGTTTCTGTATGAATATTTCAAAACAATCCAACATCACCACTCCTTGATTAAAAGACAGAATGTGGCTTATATTTATGTCATCAGGTTTACATACATTTAAGGATCAAGAAACAAAGTCATTAAAAAAAAAGTTTCACTATTTTATTTCGAAGATTCGATTAATCAGAACGACGCTCATCGCCATTCACAAGAAGCACAATCAACTGCCCTTTTCGGAAACAAAACGTCTTTATGTCAGAAATTAATTTGTTACGCGCAACCTTTTACTAAAAAAAAATAGAGGTTTCATCCAACTAATTGGCGTTAGGTTCAAGCTATTATTTCTTTTGGCTGGGTATAGCACATATCTGATGGAAGCATCGTTGGATCTATGCTAAAGAGAGACAAGATATTTAACTGAATAACGAGAATTGACCCCAAAAAATGTAATAGGTCGAGAGAAATATCGGCCTACTTCTTTTATCCATTTGGTGCGACAAAGGAAAAATCTTAAGCGGGAGAGGACTGGGGCATTCAGACAAAAGCTGCAGCGAACGCAGGATCGTATTAACTCTTAAAAGATGGCGGTAATAGAAGATTCCGTCCAAGCGCTGGCATTATTTATAGATCCTGCCAATACTCCGAACAGTGGAAATCTCTGCTAATTAAGCGTTCTCCAGGATGCTCGCACCATTTGACCCGTGTTCCTATTGATGACCTAGCGTGCAAATGCAAAGGGTTGGAAGGAGAGTAGTTAACTGGGTGGACTAATTCATATGGAAACTTGTTTTCTAGTTTATTATCGATAGATTTAATCGATCAATTAACTGCACGGTTCACGTGAACAATTGGAGGATTGTTGAGAGATTCTGAAAACAACAATAATTCTGACATTGAAATCCCGTTTCCCCAATGACGAATAAATAGCAAATGCGGAAAGGCAAATATTTTTAAAATGTCAATTCTATTCATATCTGTGCTCTATGTATTAAAAAAACCCTTTAATTAGAAATATAATACTGTGTATTAAAAAAAAACTCAAATATTTTACACGGGGTGTTTTTAAACATCACACTTTTGAGACATGGCGTTGCCCTGTGAAAAATATTTTAACGAACACTTTCCTTCTAAACCTTTTTTTCTGCAGCAATACAGTTGATCCCAAAATTACACGCGACTTTTAACATAAATGGACAATGAATTCGAGACTCTGTGTCAGCTTCCTGGATTTCTTTAAGGAACCAGATACAACTGTTGATCTACCATATTACAACTGCAAATCATGTCTCTGCACACCATTTTAAAGACCTGCATTAAATGTTCACATCAATGTCTTGTTCAATTAATTATAGTTGCATTTATTGGCCGATTGGCCTTTCTGAGGTTGTTGATCATGATCTTTTATTTGTTTCGGGGATGTGCCTGGAGTAAAAGTGAAACAGATGCTCCCGTTCAGCCGTGTTTGTCAGCTGTTGCTGTTTGGCAAAGGTCATAGTCGGAGTCAGAGGAGGACCGGGCAATGAAGCAATTAAGTAGAAAAGGCAGAATGTTACAGGCTGGTTCCGGCTCTGCGCGAGAGAGAGATGGGACAAAAAAGACATATAAGTATCTGTGCAACATAACATCAAAAGAATTTCATCCTCTACATTAGCATTGTTATTTATTCATTGATTTTTTTTGCGTGTTCTATCTATATTCAACACATGCAGGATGTACACTTCAAAAGGATTCATTATCTCAATACAAGGGACACATTTTATTTCGTCAAATATGCTTACGTATTTTCCGTGAAGCAGTTGTTTATTTAGTCATGCTATATATTGCCTAATTGCGACATGTTTGATAGACTTATACATTCGAACAATACTTTTTATTGTTCCCCACACAGGCAGGTCAGGAATGAATCCAAAGTTTGATCTTCTTTGAAGCGTACCTGGCCTTCTTCTCTGGAGCCTTCACTTGAATAATTTGACTTTATAACTTTCACAATTGCAGCAAAACTTTATTAAACAGTGAAATAAACGGAGAAAATCGAATTCCCATTTTGGGAACACTGAGAATGTCCGCAAATCTGGACCCATATACGGTTATAAGTCCACTCTGAGCATCAGATTGGTTCATTTCTGAAAAAAAAAACCTGTTTAATCTTTAATCAGAGAGCTTGGAGCATTTTCTTGGGTTATCTGTTAATGCATTTAAATAAATCTGAATACTTCTGCATATCTTGTTTTAGATGGAGTCATCTGTTTGAAGCTAACCTCCAAAAAGTTCCATGTTTTAAAACAAAAGCATTCAGTATTACACTCCTAACAAGTTCAGTTCAAGGCCCTTGGAAAGAATGTTGCTTGTTTTTCCACACAGACCTCTTCATTGTTTTGAGGAAAAAGTAACTTACCATGGAACAATTGAAGGCTTTTTCCAAAAATAAAATTAGTTGGGCTTCTTCAAAGATAACACTACAAATGTCAAATGATCATCAATTAAACAAGACAACTGCCATCATAAATACAGCCTTAAATGAGCAGAATATAAATGTATGAACATTCTGCATATCATTTGGCTAGTTTTTGGATACTCTCACAAAGTATGCGTTATTGTGCAATATTATGAGGATATATTGGTGCATGGAATTCAGAAGAGGATGCTTTGATACTTCACTGCTGTTGACAAAGTTTGGCTAAAAAGCCTTAGAATCTTTAGATCACAATAATCTCGAACTGGTGGATCTCCTGCTGCCTTTACAACTGTGCATGTTTTCTATAGTAAACCCTATTGCTCAGTTACATCAATTACATCTGTGCTTCTTTCTCCAAGGACCAAGTGATGTGTGGCACCTTTTGTAGTTCAAGAGCACGCCTCTTTCTTTTGGAGCCATGACTCTAATAGCAGCCAGCAGCCTACTTCTAAGCCCATTTCTCTAATTATTTCACAATTGTTGCAGTGTATTTAAAGACACAAATCTAGCAGCAAAGCATACATTATGATTTAACAGGTTTGAGAATTAACTAATTTAGTTTCCAATGTCAAATGATTGCTGTATAACTTATGCAGTCCCAAGAAAGGGGATCAAACAAGTATTCTCTTGGAATTAAATATTTGTGTTATCATTTTCGACATTTCTATATTTATATGGGACTCAGTTATAAACACAATTATGTTAAAAAAAATATTCTTCATCGGAAAATATTCCAATTTATTTTCCCTGATGTGGTTTCCCAATCTATTAATGAGATTTGTGAACAGAAAGAGTTGCTGGAGCCTGGCCACGCCAAATGCTTTAAATGTGAAATACAAATGATGGAAAACAAAATAATTTAAAAGCAAAATGTGCTCCTGTATTGATTGCAAACATACACTGAAAATAATTCTTTCATGTTTTTATAATGTAAAAATAAGATTTTTTCATGAAATAAAAATAGAAAATACTGGAAATACTCAGCTGAAATAGTATTTGTGGAAAAAGAGAAAGAAATTTAATGTTTCCTGTCAAAGGCAGCATCCAAGAAAAGAGAACAGGTTCAACATTTCAGGTCTGAGACTTTTTATCAGATTGAAAATGCAGAATATAACACAAATTCTTTAGACTTTAGGAAGGGGAAAAAAAGAGGTATATGATTCAGTGATCATTGGGGGATCAGAAGTGGAGAGGGTAATCAAATTTAAATTCCTGTGAGTCACCATTGCCAACGACCTTTACTGGACCCGACTTTCTAATGTCATCATTAAAAAAAGACATCCACTATCTCAGTGGAGGTTCAGTGTGACATTGGACATCTTGGCAAACTTTTACAGATTTGTATTGGAAAGTGTGTTGACTGGCTGCATCATGGCCTGGTATGAGGGTATCAATCCTCTGAGTGGAAAGCCCGGCAAAAGATGGCAGACACATGTTGTCCCCAACATGACTGCAGTGGAGTGGAGACAGTTGGCCATCACTTTGAAGAATGCAGATTTGCAAGGATGCAAGGGTCATTCAGCAGCAGTATGACAGAGGACTCTGATTTACAGACTGCTCCTGGGGATACACATATAGACAGACATCGAATTGCTGGAAGATCATCAACTTGGTGAAAGATGCATTCTGGTCTGCCTAAAACTTGTTTGTCTTTCATAATATGTAGGTGTCAGAGTTGGAATGCTGCCAACAGGCACATTCCAGGCTGCAGGAGTATGTACTGAGAGATGGACTGAGGCCTGTCGCTGCCAATGCAAGAGCATTGTGAGGAAGGACCACAGTCCAGAGTCCTTCTGTTATGGGTTGAGGGGCTGAGACCGAGGGAAAACAGGCAAAACTCAGAATCAGAATCTATTATCATGAACAAGTCACAAAGTCATTATTTTGTGGCAGGATCAGAGTGCAAATATTCATATAAACCACTTTACAAAAAATAAATAAAAATGGTGCACAAAAAATCAAAGTAAGTCAGTTTCTTTGGTTCATTGATCATTCAAGAATCTGATGGCAGCGGGGAAGAAGTTGTCCTTGTGCCACTAAGTGCTCATCTTTAGGCTCCTGTACTTTTTTCCAATTGGTAGCCGAGTGAAGAGGGCATGGCCTCAGTGGTGGGGGTCCTTGAGGATATAAGCTGCTTTCTTCAGACACTCCCTTTTATCCTTGATGGAGTGAAGTCTGGTGTCCATAATGTCGCAGGCTGAGTTAACAACCCTCTGGAGATTTTTTGTCCTGAGCATTTGCACCTCCATATCTGACAGTGATGCAACCAACCAGAATGCTCTCCACAGTACACCTGTAGAAGTTTTCAAGAGTCTTTGCTGATGTACCGAATCTCCTCAAATACCTCACAAAGAATAGCCTCTGGCGAGCCTTCTTCATGATTGCATTGTAAAGAAGGCTCCAGGACAGATCCTCAGAGATCTTGACCCTTTCAACTACTGAGCTATCAATGAGGACTGGTTGGTGTTCTCCTGACTTCATCCTGAAGTCCACAATCATCTCCTTGCTTTTGCTAACATTGAGTGCAAGGTTGTTGGTGTGACGCCACTTAACAAGCTGATCTATCTCCCTCCTGTGTGCTTCCACATTGCTGTTTGTGATTCTGCCGACAATCGTGGTGTCATTGGCAAAATTTGTAGTTACTATTGGAATTGTGCCTGGCCACACAGTCATGGGTGTATAATGAGTAGAACAATGGGCTAAGCATACATCCTTCAGTGCATTGGTGTTGATAGTCAGTGAGGTGGAGACTCTCTCCACCATCGAGAAAATCTACATCGAAAGTTGTCAGAGAGCAACAGCAATTATCAAGAATCCACATCACCCAGGACATGCTCTTTTCTCTCTGCTGCCATCTAGAAAGAAGTATAGGTACCGCAAGACTCATAGCACCAGGTTCAGGAATAGATACTACCCCTCTACCATCAGATTCCAAACCAACTCAATCTCATTTAAAACTCTTATTTTGCATATTATTTATTCCTAATTTTTTTTTTGGCATTTGCTCAGTCAGTTTGTTTACATTTCTTTCTTTTCTGTATGCATATTTTTCTTGAGTACAGTTTACATGACTGATAAGTAGAAATTCTGCCTGACCCACAGGCAGAATTGGATCTCAGGGTTGTATGTGAGGTTATATACCTATTGTGGCAATATATTTGAACATGAACTTGAACCTGAAATTCACAAAAGGGGAGTTTTATATTGGTCAAATGTAATGAATTGATGAATAAAATCTATAATGCATTAAAATGTACTATAATTTTGCTTATTTTATACAACTTAAAAGGAACACCAAGTTGTATATCTTAACAGTACATGTGCATGTAACCAAATGAGGATGCAACTACAACTTCTCATTGTCTACAGGAACAGCTATACAGTGGGTGATTAAGTTCAAGATTATTATCATCTGATTAGACATATACAGACCATGGTGGATGCATAAAAACACAATACACTGTACATGATTACTTTAATAACCAAAATAATCAAAAGTTAGAAGCTGCACAGTTAGAGTAGCATGCTATTACAGTACCAGCAACCTGGGTTCACATCCGGCACTGTCTGTAAGGAATTTGTTCATTCTCCCTGTGTCATGTTGGTTTCTTCTGGGTTCTCCGATTTCTTCCCACTCTTCAAAACATACAGGGATTGCAAGTTACTTGGGGTATTTGGGTGGCATGGGCTCGTGGGTTGGAACATCTTGTTGCCATCCGGTATGTCTAAGTTTAAAATAAAAATTTTTAAAATATAAATATTTGGGATGATTTTCACAGTTACAAGATACTGTTCATCAGTCTCACAGCCTGCGGGAAGAAGCTATTCCCTAGCCCGGCAGTCCTGATTTAATACTTCTGAACCTTCTTCTTGATGGTAGTGAGTTAATATACTTGGTACTGGATTGAAAGGGTATTCTATTATTTCTTTATATATAAAGGAAAGGGAAACAACATTTTAGTGCGGCAGCAGATGTGGAACTGTTTCAATTTTTGATGCCAGGATGATCTTCCTTCCATAGCCTTTAGGTTGCTTAACTTCACACAGCCTTCTTCCATTTCCTACTTAAATAGGACTGTCCAGGCAGACCCATTTGTTCAACCTGCTCTTTCCCAACAAACATTTCTTCTAACTTTGACTTCTCTTCTTCCTTTCAGCTTAATTCCTTCCAACTTGTACCACAGTTTCCATTTTCTGGTCCTAACAAGCTCGATTTTCCCATGGAGGTACATTTCCGCTCTACCACCATCCTACACTTGTATGTTCTTACAGCTCTTCTTCCTCGAACAGAGATCTAATCATTTCCCTTCCACCAACACACTTAATTGCGTGGCTGAACTCATTGTCATACTGAATAACTTCTCTTTCAACTCCATCCATTTTCCTTTAAGTATGGGTCCAAACTACGTCTGCTTTTTTTTAAGTGATAACTGAAGCAGTCCTATTTCAATGGTGGTCTGGCCCTCCAACATCTGTCATTAATGACTGCATTTATGCTGCTCCCTGTTCTCATCCACAACCTGAAAATCACATCACTTTTGCTGCCAGTTTGTAAACTGCTATATTGATCACTTGATCCATCTTTAACATCTCCAGACTTCATCAGTCTTCCATTATGGAATGACCAGCCTCCACTATAGAGAGTAAGCTGGTGATAAGTACAAGGCCTTAGGAACTTAAGCTATCTTGACTCTACTCTCCCATATCAGTTCTGGTGATAAGGCTTACCACACTGGTGCCACTGAGAAGTTATCCTTTCTACTTAAAAAATAGTTTCCCCTATACCATAGTTGTCTGAGCTTTGACCATATTTCTCACACTTTTATCTGTAGGCACAGCAAAGATAGAGTCTCCCCTGGATCCTTCTTCCATTCCATCAAACTCCACATATGACAGATAATGCTTTGCAATTTTAACCTCCTTGAATATGATTCATGTACCCAATAGATATTCCCCTCCTGTTTAGGATTTCCACCAAACCCACTCCTGCAATCCCCATCCACTTTTCCATCTCCCTCAAGTTGTAGAGGAACTACAACTGCAGGAGATACAACATCTCCTTTTTACCTCAATTTTTCCCACTATGTTCAAGTTAAGTTTATTGTGATATGTAACAAGATGCAGTGATAGAGCTTTTGGTTTGAGACCAGCCCAGGGAGACATCATATAAACAGTAGAACAATTGAGAAACAATACAGAAGACAGTTGGTTCAGAGAAAAAGTAGCATCGTTACTCAGGAGGACAGACGCTCCAGGAGGATCACCAAATCTGAATGAAAATTTAAGAGAGAGGTGTTAGTGATCTTGAAAGTGTTAGAGTGCAGGGATAAAGGTGGTTGTACAGTAGAGTGAAAGAGCAAGATTTGCTGGGGAGAAGCTTGCAGAATGTTACCATGATATGTTCTTTTTTTTTCCACCTCAGGGACCCAAAACAGACATTTCAGGTAAAAGCATCAACCCATTTGTACTTCTTGCAAGCTATTGTACTGCAGTCAATGCTGAAACTATGGTCTCTTCAGTATCAGAGAAAACCTAATGCAGATTGGGTGACAGCTTTGACAAACATCTTTGTTCTGTATGCAGGGGCAACTCCAGAACTTCCAGTTGGCTGTCTTTTTAGTTGTCTTTTTCACTTTGATCTATCTGAATGAACTTCATGTACTGTATCATCATCTTGTTGATAACAATAATGAGTTTATTGACAGACAATTCTTATTTGCTGCTGCCAAACTGATACTTTGAAAACAAAATGTAGAAAAAAACTAAAAACAATAGTATATTGGAGAATAACTGAAAAAAGAGAGATAAATAATATTCATAGTTACCCTCATGCAAAAATAAATGACAGAAATAGTGCAAACAATCTTATTGTGGTTTGAGCATGTTGTGGTGTGAGCATTGTTCATTCAGCCATGCTGCAGCTTTCCAGATTCAGTATCAAATTTCACAATTTTAGGTAACATGATTTCTCTATTTGTTTCAGAATTGGTCATTTCTGGTGTTTATCATCTAAGTGTAAAGTTAAGTCAATATTCCTCTCTTCACTGATGATTTGCTCGGCATTTCAATTTTTACATGTCCTTGTATTTTCTTACTCTCTGTGCACATTAAATCATCACAAAGGATCATGTTAGTATCATCTTATCACTCTTGTAATCCTGGCCCCACCTAATCAAAGATGTTCATTTTGTTCTATCCATCTCTCTGCCCCCCAAGTCCCACTCTCTGCAGACTAAAACTGTCTCATCTCTTTCCCAGATCTGATTAAACCAATTTGACTTGAAATGTTAACTCCATTTTTCTTTCCATGGATTTAAAAAAAAATAAATTTAGACATACAGCCCTGTAACAGCCCTACAAGTCCATGCCACCCAATTGACACTCCATTAAACGACACCCTGGTATGTTTTTGAAAGGTGGAAGAAAACCCACGCAGACACAGAGAGAACTTAGACAGCATGAGATTAAAACCCAGATCCAGTCCCGATCACTGGCGCTGTAAAGGTGTTGCACTAACTGCTATGTCAACCGTGCCACCCCGATGTTGATTTACTGCTCACATTTTCCAACTTCTATTTCAGATTCCCAACGTTTATACTTCTTTGATGTTCAAACATTTCAATTCAGTTTTCCTGACAGTGAATGCAACCGGAATGAAATTTATTTTGACTCAGGGTTAGAATGAATGATTTTACAGATGTAGTTTTTACATTTATACAAATGTAACCTTAACATCAATGTAGTTCTATCATGAGTGTTGGGGGGTCAGGAGATTGCTCCTACAGATTTCATAAGGTTTTCTTGACCCAGAATCATTCATTCCTTTATTTGGTTCCAAAGAGTCTTTTGATCACTGATTTCTTAAAAATTTGACTTGCACACCAAATCAAATGTTGGCATGCTAGTAATAACTCACTATTAAGTTATCCAAATCTTCCAACATTGCTCGTAAACACAGCTCGGTCAACCAGGAGAAAACATTTGACTCAAGATCGATTTTAGAACAACACATATGAACATATACTATCCTACTATTCTCTTCCAAATATTTGTCCTTTCTCAGTCACCTCTATAAGAAATCTTTCATTTGCCATGAGCTCGACTTTAAGGCACCAGTATAATCTGAAAAAGGAACTATTTTCCATCAAGAATTTGATTGAATAAGGGCCAAACTTTATTTAAACACAAATCCCTTGCAGTGGAAAGAGATTTATTTTCATCAGAGTTTGGACTAAGGACTGGGTTAGAAATTGGATACTAGAGATACCTTGGTCCATTGTGAGATCAGTATAGAACAAGCTTAGGTGCTGGAGCATGTTAAGGTTAAGAAAGAGGAAGCACTGGATCTTCTTAAAAACATTCAGATTTATAAGTCTGAGGGAGGGAAGGTTTAGATAGTTGAGCAGGTTTATATAGGACTGGAGGAGATATACACCAGGTTACTACAGGATGAATGACCTTGAGAAAAAAGTGGAAGAATGGATCAGTAAGTTTGCAAATGACATGAAGTTTGGAGGTGTTGTAGAAGATTGTCGTAGGTTACAGTAGGATATAAACAGAAAATATGTGAAAGCTTTGTAGAAGGTACAGAGGAGATTTACCAGGATTTAGCCTGTATTAGAGAATATGTCTTTTGAGGCAAGGTTAACAGAAATGGGATTTTTTTATTGTCAGAGTGAAGAAGGCTGAGGGGTGACTTAATAGAGGTCTACAAGATTATGGACAGCCAGCCCTCTTTACTTGGGGAGACAGATGACATCTGTGTAAGGTGAGGGGAGAAAAGCTTAGGGGAGATTTCAGGGGTATGTTTTGCCCATGGAAAGTAGTGGATGCCTGGAATGCATTGCCAGGAGTGGTGGCAGAGGTTAGTACAAAAGGAACATTTAAAAAACTCTTAGACAAGCACATGAATGCAAAAAAAAAAAAAATAGAGAGTTATGGGTGTGAGGGAGGGAAGGTTTAGATAGTTGAGCAGGTTTATATAGGTCAGCACAACATCATGGGCTGAAGGGCCTTTACTGTGCTGTAATGTTCTTTGTTCTGTATCCTGGTTCTAATTTTACTGAACTTATTTCTGGTAGTTAATCAATAGAGCATTTCATAATATTTTCCTTCACAGCATTTTGTTGTAAAGAGATTATTATAACAAGAACTGATAATTGAACTTCAGATGAAGTACCAAGGTATGACAGGCAATTAAAAGAAATAGTATGATTAATATTACATTTAGCCTGCTATTTAGGTACTTTACCATTTCTCACTTTTTGTCCTGAAGGGTTTGAGTCTTGCTGGACTGAGGTTTCATACATGGTCACAAGTCTTCCCTGTGGACTGAAGCAGCAATTCTCTATAGCAAGCTCAACTATTGTGCATGTACAGTCAACTGCAGTCAAGGCTGATTTGACCTTCTCCTTATCTGTCAGATCTGAACATAGAAATAAATTGGAGAGAGAGTAAGTCATTCAGCCCCTCAAGTCTGCTTCACCATTTAATAAATTCATGACTTATTTGATTGTAATCTTAATTCTGTATTCTTGTCATCCTATGGTAACTCTTGGTTATTAAGTATCTATCTAATGTCACATGAAAAATATTCAAAAGACCTTGATTTCATCAACCTTTGAGGAAGAGAGCTGCAAATGGGTGACCTCTCATTTTAAAACAATAACTCTTAGGTCAAGAATCTACTACAACTCAAAATAGCTTCTCCACATCTCCTTGTCAAGGCCATCAGGATCTTATATGCTGAAATTAAGGTCCCGTTCTCTGGGCGAATGCCTAACCTGTCCTCTCTTCATAGGAAAAATTGCCCATTCTCTACATTAGCCTAATGAACTTAATCTGGACTGCTTCCAATGCAAAACATCCTTTCTTTAATGAGATCAATACTACAGGTAGTACTCCAGATGTGATCTCAATAAAATCCTCTATAAGTGAAGCTGAAGCATAAAACCTTTTGATTTTTTAATTCAAATCCCCTTGAAATAAAGAAGAATATTTTGTAAGCTTTCCTAATTAATTGCCCTAATCCAGAGACACGTGTCAGGAGAAACGCTGTTTTGTTGGGCTGTATATGTATATGTATATGGGCTGTATATGAGGTCGACAGCATCGAGTCCACGCTGCTGAAGATCCAGCTGCGCTGGATGGGTCACGTCTCCAGAATGGAGGACCATCGCCTTCCCAAGATCGTATTATATGGCGAGCTCTCCACTGGCCACCGTGACAGAGGTGCACCAAAGAAAAGGTACAAGGACTGCCTAAAGAAATCTCTTGGTGCCTGCCACATTGACCACCGCCAGTGGGCTGATAACGCCTCAAACCGTGCATCTTGGCGCCTCACAGTTTGGCGGGCAGCAGCCTCCTTTGAAGAAGACCGCAGAGCCCACCTCACTGACAAAAGGCAAAGGAGGAAAAACCCAACACCCAACCCCAACCAACCAATTTTCCCTTGCAACCGCTGCAATCGTGTCTGCCTGTCCCGCATCGGACTGGTCAGCCACAAACGAGCCTGCAGCTGACGTGGACTTTTTTACCCCCTCCATAAATCTTCGTCCGCGAAGCCAAGCCAAAGAAAGAAAAGATATGTGCAGTCAAATAATAATTGAACTCGAACTTGGTATGCACATTTAGCCATTTTCAAATCAAACACCATGAAAGCCAAATGCCAGACTATTTAGGTAAAGGTTCTGATGCACCACCAATCGCTCAGGAAACTATTGTGGAGAAACCAAAAGGCTTTAATTCACTTGAGAACATAGCATATCCTTACTGTTTGGCTGTCCTGAACTGACTGTAGGGGGCTGTGGAACAGCCACCATTATACAGGAGCCTGTGGGGAGAGGCCACCATATTGAACAACACCATCATTACCCTGGGTCAGCAGCACCATGTGCGATCCATGATGGCCCCCATAGATCACACATGCTGCTACTAGCCACGGGTGATGTTGGTGTTGTGGAAGACAGACCCCAGGATTTGCAGGTGGCGCTGCTAGGAATTGGTTTGGACTTGCACACTTTGGCATGCCATAGAAGTAGCACTTTGGGGGTTCCCAGTACAACGCAGCTGTGGTCGGGTTGTTACCAGAGCCGGTCGAAAGCGTCAGGAGGGTTTTGCGGAGTTCTGCTGCTGTAGTCTGGTTGTTAGTGGAGCGGAGAGGTGGTGGCGCATCCCAGGGTGGTTGTGACTGGGGTGACCACAAAGTGGCCATGTTGTCAGTCAAGTAGGCCTCCATATTCTGGAGAGCCACCTTTAGCACACCTCCCAGCTCAACTTCTCTCTGCAGGCTGACTTTCCCTTGCTCCAAAAGTCTGTCATATGTAATTCACCCTGATCCCGTGATGCAGGCATCCCAGATCAGGTCCTCTGAATACTCCATGGCAGACACAGCTTTGCATTCACAGGCCCTGCCAAGTGCTTGCAGGGCCTTGAGATATTCAGTGTTTGACTTACAGGGTTGTTGTTATTCCTGCTCTGTTGTTTGAGGGGCTTTCCCTCGGTCTCAGCCCCTCAACCCATAACAGAAGGACTCTGGACTGTGGTCCTTCCTCACAATGCTCTTGCATTGGCAGCGACAGGCCTCAGTCCATCTCTCAGTACATACTCCTGCAGCCTGGAATGTGCCTGTTGGCAGCATTCCAACTCTGACACCTACATATTATGAAAGACAAACAAGTTTTAGGCAGACCAGAATGCATCTTTCACCAAGTTGATGATCTTCCAGCAATTCGATGTCTGTCTATATGTGTATCCCCAGGAGCAGTCTGTAAATCAGAGTCCTCTGTCATACTGCTGCTGAATGACCCTTGCATCCTTGCAAATCTGCATTCTTCAAAGTGATGGCCAACTGTCTCCACTCCACTGCAGTCATGTTGGGGACAACATGCATTGTAGGGATGCTCCATTTGTAGAGGAGGGTTCCACCCATTGCCAGCCAGACCAAGACCTGGTGCTTGCTCGTGAGCACTGGCGATGAGGCATTCTGCCAGATGACCTGGACGGTCTGCTCAGGAAACCACCCAACTGTGTTCATTGAATCCTCATCTCTCAGTGTCTACAGGACTTTCCATGCTGGCCACTGCCTGATGGCCTTGTGGTCAAATCTTTTCCACAAAGGATATGTAGTTTGGTGAAGTCCAGCAATAACTGGGACATTGCATTGGCAAGGGTGCCAGGCCCATCCTTTGCAACCTCTGGGACAGATGCCCTCGTACTTGGTTCCATGCATAGGCTGATGCAACCACATCTGAAGGTGATCATCAGGTTGAGGGCAACATTGGGTATGCCTTTGTCCCCATTGTCTGGCAACATGCATATGGTGACTGGTTTGACTGCCAGGGCAGAGGTGAGGGGGATGGGCCACATCGGAGCCACGTACAGCAGTACCGAGAGTACTTCACAGCTGATGACTAGGTTCTTCCCTGTAATTGAGAGGAAATGCCATGCCCGCAGACCCAATTTCCGTTGGACCCTTAGCCATCTGATCTGACAAACATTGCACACCTCAGCCCTTCCAAACCAGATCCTCAATGCCTTCAAATAATCAGATTTATGAAGGGGATGGAGGACTGGTCAGAGCAGTTATTGAAGAACATTGCCTCGCTCTTCTTCTGGAATCTGACTCAAAATACTGGAGATTCTGATCAGTCTGCAGATTGATTGTGCCTCCTAACAGAAGACACCGTCACCCATGTACAGGGAGGTCTTCGGGCGAGTGGCAATGTCACTCCTTTCTGATGCATTCAGCAAGAGGCTCTTGTAAGCACTCAAGCAAAAAAACTGGAAAGAATGGTAACCCTGCCTGACCCCAAACTTGATGAGGATTGTTTCCCATCCATTAATTCGGACTGCACGATGGATTTCTTTTTAGAGCAGTTTAATCCAATCTTGGATCCCCGCCACACATATTTTGGAGAGCACATCCGTCACTTACTTGTGTGACATGTGGTCTAGAGCCTGCTCCTGCTAAGTTAAGATAGGAACAAAACTAACACTAAAACTTTCAACACCAAATTTATACATCTGAGATTCATGTGGAATTCTCCAACTCTAACCCATTTTTTTCAGTCAGCCATAAGCTGCAGATTCTTCTCTGGTTTTAGTGAGCCAATATAATGTAACCTTTGATTTTTTTTTAAATACATTTTTTGAAGGCATGGCTCAGAAGCATTATTATATATTTTCATATGGTAACAGGGATTTATCTTTGTATGTTTAAAGTAGTTAGCAAAATACCCAATTTGGATAAGCAGTTAGCCTGTAGAGGAACTCAGGGTCAGGTCATGAGTAGAAATGATCAGTCAAAATTTTGGGTTGGGCACAATCCCCAATCCTGAGAAGACACCAGAAGTCAATGAAGTGTTGATGCACCCACATTCCACCCCCCACCCCCCCCAAACTTCAGGGAGCCAGACGGCGGCCGCGCGCCTGCGCAGCGCGGTTGGCCGTGGTAACGGTTGCCAAGCGGCGGCGGACATGGCGACCGGTGAGCCCGACTTGCTGGAGAGGGAGGGTGACCTTCAGCGGCAACTCCACGCCAGGTGAGCCCCCGTTGCTGTGTTCGCCGACAGGGGGCGGGGGCGGGGGCGGCCCGCAGCGGCGATTGGCCGCGGCTCGGTACCATTCTCCCTGCCCCCTCGCAGGCCAGGCCCGGAGCCTGGGGCCTCGAGTCTGCCGCGCTGGCTCGATGCTGGCCGGAGCGTCAACACCACCGAAGTTTGCTCGGCGAAGAGGGGTCGCCGCAGAGAAACAAATTCAGCAGCGTCCCACCTACCTGGGAGAAATGCCCTGTCAATGGAGAGGGGACGAGGAGGCCACCCGGCCCTTCGGAACAGCTTCAGCGTTCCACTGCACCATGGACTCCGTCCCCCACCCCCATCACCTGGAGTTCCCGTATTCTTCAGAAATAAATCCGTCTTAAATGGGTTTAATGAGCTTCCTCGATGAGATGCAGTTCATCATCTCTGTCTTAAATCTATTCCCCTGAATCTTGAGGCTATGACCTCAACCGCCAGGAAACAACTTGCTGCCGACTGATCGATTACTTTCATAACTTTACACGCCGGTTTATGATCCTTTCTCCTCGCCCCCTCCCATCCGTCCAATGACTCCAGTCCCAGGCTACCCGATCTCTCCTCCATGATCTCTCCGCATTGCTGAATCAAACTGGTGAACCTCCTCTCCACTGCCTCGAAAGTGAGTCTATCCTTTCACAACTGGACGCAGTGGTCCAGGTCCTTCCAGATCACATTTCCCTGTGCCGATAAGGAAAGGGAAATGGTGAATTTCTGTAGTTGTCAGAACCTCTCAAAGCACTTGGCAGTCTCTTAATTACTAATCCATTTACTCATGTAATCCAGTTAATTTTTTTCCCCCCAATGAAGGCCCCTTAAACAGCAATGTGGACATTTACCCCTCCATAAATCTTCGTCTGCGAAGCCAAGCCAAAGAGAGAGAGAGTACCATTGAGATGTTGATGTTCGTGTGGTGGGTGGGGGTGAGCATTGGCAAGAGCATTCGCAAACCACAGATGTAGGCCACTTGTTTGCATTCCCCCACCCCCCATTCAATACTTTCTGGAAATGGGACTGTGTGACAAAGGGATCAGCATCTGGGCACTGGCCCACTGAACACTAGAGTATAGGAAGGGTGTTAAGGGGTGGGAGCTAAGGGGGGGGGGGGGATAGTGTGACTGAGGGCAAAGGAGAGAGGGGTAGGAAGAGTGCGGGAGGGAAAACGTGCTGGAGTGGGGTTGGGAGTGGAAGAGAGCATGTGGGCAAAGTTGTGCGTCCGTGTTGAATGATTACAGCCCAAAATGTTGACTGCCTGAACCACTGACTTCCTCCAGTATTTTGTGACCTTGGATGTTGTTCTGTGTGTGCATGCATGCACAGTCCATTCTTATAGGCATAGAATATGGACTGGTCCAAAAGGAAATTCCTTCATGTTGTTTAGGACTTTGGCGCATCAAGCGTGCATGATAGGTGGTTTGCAACATTCAGACTTCACACATGCATGTGCATTTCTCAGAAATGACATGAAAGCAAATAGTCTGGAAGGACTGCAAATATCATCTTTGCAATTCAGTGTTTTAAGGGTGTACAGTAGTCTGAGTGTAAATAAATAGTGTGCTTGACTGTTTTGAATCTGTGTTTTGCTGTTGTTATGCTATTGAGTTGACAGTTCCAGTAATGGAAGTACAAGTTAATGGGAAAACCAAAATCGCTGCAAGTAATTCAGCTTTGCTGTTAACAGCTTTCTCTAACACAATCAATGCATGAACTTTTTGTTTCAAATGAACTTGAGTGAGTTACAATATAATCGCACTCCTGGTCTCACGAATACCTTACATTTTTACTTGAAGGTGAGAGATCTTAATGGTGTAATATGCCCTAATTACTGCTAAGTGTAGTTTTTGAGGGAAAAAAGTGTGATTTTTTTTAAACAATCTGGCTTCTAAAATTGAAGAAAAACAACTTTTTGTAATTGATTTCCAATTTAGAATTAGATGTTTGTTAGATTGCTCTTGGCCCCTTTTAGAGTTTCTGGAAGTGTACTGTTGAATTTGGCTGAAGATATATTGGGCATCAATGCAATGGCATTCACGTTCAATTCATGATAATTGAACACTTGAAATGTTAAACATCTAACTCTTACTCCTTTCAAAATTGGGGATTTTTAAAAATTAATAAATGGAATTGTATACTATTCCTAAAATCAAAAATGGACTGTGATGATTTATATAATGATCACTGAACTTTGAAATATGTTATATATTTGTAAACTAATCCAATTTCCAAATACCAATGGAAAATACTACAAATATTGGAAATCTAAATAAACCCAGAAAGTGCTGTTCGCAATCTGTAAGATATTATGCAACTTTGACATTTGTAAAGTGATTAAAGAAGGACACTGCATTATACTTTTGTTGGGGGGTAGGTGCCATGGCCGATGTCAAGTTTCCACAGTCTTGCCTTTAATTAAAATAAGGCAGTATGCTTTATTTCAGTCTTTTGTTTCATTGCTAATAAAAGGGAATCTTGTATATTATAATGACCTTTGTTGTAAAGTTTGTATCTTTAGTTTTGAATCAGCAAGTGAACTGTTATTCATTTTTTTAAAAAAAGCTTAAGAATAATATTCTAAATAAAGGACAGCATAATGATCAGATTTTGTGTCCTGAAATTCTCTGTGCTGATTACAGTTTCTAAGCCAACTATCTTCACACATTTGGAACAGATGATTACTTCACTGGTCAGAATCACTTTGTACATAGTTGATGCGGGTAAAATAGACTTAATCATAACCGTGGAGTGGAAATAATAGGCTTTTTTTAATGAGTGCTGTAAGGAGTGTTCGATCCATTGTAGTGTTTAAAGCCATTGAGTACAGTCAGGATGCACTTGTACAAGTTATTAAGACACTGGCCATTCCTGTTATCCAAGTATAATGGTGTTGTTTTAGTGACCATGGAGTCACAGCCTAATATGCCAATCAGTTTATGACTTCATTCTGTAGGCGACCTTCAGTTCAACTTAAAAATAATCAGTTGGAAACAGAATGGTGATTATTGTTCGTGAAGGGCATTCACATTGACTTGGGCTTTAGAAATTTACCAGCTAAAATGCAAATATCTCAAACTTAATGTCTAAAAAGATGGAGCATTAAATGCCGCCTTGATTGGAGCAGAATTCAGGTGTTTACTTTTGATCAATAGATCATAAAGACTGATCCACATTCGCTCTCCTTACAAGATCAGCAGTAACCAACAGAAAAATCAAAGATTCAAGAAATGTGTAATTCTTATTGTGATGTAATCTAATTCACTAATGCAGAGGAGAAACTTTCACTATAAATTAAAATGACTGTATGTACAGATAGTGTATTTTATTCATCATACTTCCTTACACAAAGTTCTGAATCACATTTGGGAAAAGTTTAAAGTGGAATGGGGTAGTTTCCCATTTATTTCTGCTAGTTTTAATGAAAAAAGAAATGTTGGTATGGTACAACTACTTTACACATTTTATGATATATCAAAAGATAATTGAATTATGTATGAAGTGTTATTTTATGCTGATACAGTCCACAACTAATTTGTGCACAGCGAGGACACAAACAGCAGATGAAACAAATGACTAGTTACAGTTTTTTTGGCTGAATTGGACTCATTGAAAATACCATGGCCTCAATTTTGATGGACTAATAATGGAATTGATCATGAAGATTTTTATTCAGACTGACTAATGTACAGAGAAAAGCTATTTTAATTAAATGGGACGGTATTAAAAATTATTTTGAAAGGAGAGTCATGCAGCCTTTCCTTGATTTACAAATGTTCAAGTTATAAAATATTATAAGAACATTTTGATCTCGTGTATATGATTTGGATGTAATAAGCTATTGTTTGTTAGAATGAGTAGCTAGACGTCTTTGCAAATGGGATCTGCTGGACCCAAATGGTTACATTACTTTACACTCAGCCATTCTGCTTTATTAAGTTTCACTTAATACTTTCCAAGAATTAAAAAATTTAGACATATAGCTCTGTAACAGAACAATTTGGCCCAACGTGTCTGTGCTGGCCAACTTACATCCCATTAACTTACACCCCCAGTACGTTTTGAAGGGTGGGAGGAAACCAGAGCCCCCAAAGAAAACCCAGGCAAATATGGGAGAAGTACAAACTACTTACAGATGGTGTGGAATTCAAACCCATATCCGGTCCTGGTTGTTGGCACTGTAAAGGTGATGCAGTAACTGCTACTGAATGTATTTTTTTTTGGTAAATAGAATATTGGTCACATTTTACAAAAAGAAAAATAGTTTGATCTTCATTTGGACTGCAGTGCTATAAAATACCTGCTGATACAAATTCTACCCTGACATATAATACTTTTGAATCCCTCTGCAAATTTGATTATGGTTGTCCATGAGTATGAGCACATATATTTTGAAGCCATCTGGCATGTACATTTTATCTGGGTGGATAGAATACTTGTACCATACAAAAGTAGGCTTTAACTGTAGAATTGAGATTTGCATTGGAAGTGGTGAAAGAAGGCTTAATATTGCTTGTTTATAGTTGCAAATCTGTTTTTGTCACATTGTAGGTCAAGAATGATACTCGACCCAAATTATTAAAACATTAATGATTGTAGTATCTGAAGTGTTTGCAATTCCATATCATTCTGGCATTTGCTCCCTCTTAACTCGCCCTCGATACTGCCAATTCTGCTTGCATGGCTATCTGATTACCATCAACCCCCCCCCCCCCTAATTTTGACCAGATCAGCTGTTCATGTGATTGCCCCCCACCCCAAACCCTGATGCTCCCAAGCCACAACTCCCCGCTAATTTCCAAAGCAAGCAAGGCAAAAAAAACTATTTGAAAAAAGGAATATCTTGTGTCCAACTCAAATAATTTTAGTTATTGGAAATTGTTTTTTCGTGTGTCCTTATTGATGGGCCAAAAATGCAAATTACACCAATTGATTAAAAAAAAGTTAATGATTTTGCATATAGCACATGAAGAGTTTGCTTTTTTTAAAAATGTGATCTTGGGTAATTGTTATTTTAGTGTTGCTTGATTTATTTTTGGTATTGCAGATTTTATGAACAGATCAGAAATCTTGTTTTATGATATCCAACTTATATACAGCATCTGTGTAGAAATTAAAATTGGCTTGTACTGTTCAAAATGCCAATTACACAAGTGCTATTTGGACAAGAGTGGCAAGTTATAAGATAACAATTATAATAATTCAGTAGATGCATGAATCTTTCACAGGTTGATCTATGACTAGGCAGCACAGTATGAATAGCCAACCACCAGCCTCAGATTTCAGATTTATTGTCAGAGTACATGCATGTAAAGCCTGAAGAAAACTGAGGTCCTCCATCAGCCAGCTCCCCATCAGATGCAAGGATCGACAATGAGATAGACAACAGACTCGCCAAGGCAAATAGCGCCTTTGGAAGACTACACAAAAGAGTCTGGAAAAACAACCAACTGAAAAACCTCACAAAGATAAGCGTATACAGAGCCGTTGTCATACCCACACTCCTGTTCGGCTCCGAATCATGGGTCCTCTACCGGCATCACCTACGGCTCCTAGAACGCTTCCACCAGCGTTGTCTCCGCTCCATCCTCAACATCCATTGGAGCACTTTCATCCCTAACGTCGAAGTACTCGAGATGGCAGAGGTCGACAGCATCGAGTCCACGCTGCTGAAGATCCAGCTGCGCTGGGTGGGTCACGTCTCCAGAATGGAGGACCATCGCCTTCCCAAGATCGTGTTATATGGCGAGCTCTCCACTGGCCACCGTGACAGAGGTGCACCAAAGAAAAGGTACAAGGACTGCCTAAAGAAATCTCTTGGTGCCTGCCACATTGACCACCGCCAGTGGGCTGATATCGCCTCAAACCGTGCATCTTGGCGCCTCACAGTTTGGCGGGCAGCAACCTCCTTTGAAGAAGACCGCAGAGCCCACCTCACTGACAAAAGGCAAAGGAGGAAAAACCCAACACCCAACCCCAACCCACCAATTTTCCCCTGCAACCGTGTCTGCCTGTCCCGCATCGGACTTGTCAGCCACAAACGAGCCTGCAGCTGACGTGGACTTTTACCCCCTCCATAAATCTTCGTCCGCGAAGCCAAGCCAAAGAAAGAAACATGCATGTAATCACATACAACTCTGAGATTCCTTTTTTTCTGTGGGTGCAGCAGAACGACCTCTAATTGCAAGTGCAAAAAATAAACTGTACACGCCGTAAACATGTAAACAAACAAAAATGTAAATAGATAACAATGTAAATTGTGCAATAGAGAGAACAAAAGAAAACTGATAAAGTGCACAAATAAGAGTCCTTAAATAAGTCTCTGATTGAATTTGTTGTTGAGGAGTCTGATGGTGGAGGGGTAGCAGCTGTTCGTGAACCTGGTGGTGGGAGTCTTGTGGCACCTATACCTCTTTCCTGATGGCAGCAGTGTGAGAACAGAGTGTGTGCTGGGTGGTGAGGGTCTTTCATGATTGCTACTGCTCTCTGATGGCAGTGTTCCCTGTAGATCAGGGGTGTCAAACTCAAATTCACAGAGGGCCAAAATTAAAAACTTGGACTAAGTCGAGGGCCGAACTAAATATTTATTGAAAATTTTCAACATCTGCATGTTTTCTCTTCTTTCAACATATGTAATGTTAAACTTTTTCTTATTAAAATAAATGTTTAATAATAGTTTTGATAAACTCTTTCCAGAATCATTAACAAATGAGAAATAAAATATTCAATAAATAATATTTATCTATAGAGGATTTGTCAAATTTTGCTAGTGTGCTGTCGAATAGTAAAATCTGAGGGCTATTGAGAATGTGGGAGAATAACATGATTCCTGAAACAATCAAATGGGTGACTGATTGTGGGCATGAACTCTAGCAGGGTAATTTGCCATGCCCTTTTTCCATTGGTACAGATATCCTTTGATTTACACACTTTTCAAGTTTTATGCCAAATGAGCTTGTATCCAGGTGCAGGACCATTTTTAACCAGGAATATATTTATCACTGTGACATGAAACTATTGGAAGATCGTTTTATCCTGAGATTAAAGCTCATAATACTTACTCAGGCCTGTGTGCGGGAGGGCGGGGTTTGCGGGCGATCGGGTTGGACAACGACAGTGCAGGGGCATCGGCTCTTGCTGCAGGGCGGCATCTCGGCGGATCAGCGGCTCCGTCACCGTGAGTGGCGGGTCGGCCTGCGGCAGGGAGGGGGAGTGGGCAACGGTCCTGGCGAGGTCAGGCCCCCCTGAGTTTCTGCTGGACCCCCCCTTGACCTGCTGAGTTTCTCCCGGACCCCCCTTGACCTGCTGAGTTTTTCCCGGACCCCCCTTGACCTGCTGAGTTTCTCCCGGACCCCCCTTGACCTGCTGAGTTTCTCCCGGACCTCCCTTGACCTGCTGAGTTTCTCCCAGACCCCCCTTGACCTGCTGAGTTTCTCCCGGACCCCCTCCCCTTGACCTTCTGAATTTCACCCGGACCCCTCCCCCTTGACCTGCTGAGTTTCTCTCGGACCCCCCTTTGACCTGCTGAGTTTCTCCTGGATCCCCCTTTGACTGCTGAGTTTCTCCCGGACCCCCCTTGACCTGCTGAGTTTCTCCCGGACATCCCTTGACCTGCTGAGTTTCTCCCGGACCCCCCTTGACCTACTGAGTTTCTCCCGGACCCCCTTTACTTTCCGTGCCGGTGTCCCAGGACCTTTCCAGGGCAGTCTCCACACTCAGGACCGCGCTGGGATCCCGGTCAGCGGTAGAGAAGCAGGTGAGCGTGGCTAATCCCGATCCAGCCCACGCCACTCCCGAGATTGGCGGGGTGTTCCACCCTACCTGCCCGACTAGCCTCGCTCTCCATGTGCACTCCGGGCACCCGCCGCTGGTCCGGTGGGAAGGCGCAGGGCGGCCGGCGCCCCCATCGCCCGGCGGGGAGCCCCAATCTTCCCTCCGGCGTCCCGACTCCATCTGCAGCTCCAAGAAACGCTGTGCCACTGGGGTTCCGGGCGCTGGGAAGCGGCCTTGGCTTCCCCTGACACCGGCCAGGCCGCGCTGCGGTGGTGGGGGGTTGGGCGGGGGGACATGACAGCGTGTTTATAAAACCACCCACCACTACTTTTCAAGGACCAGGAGTTTTCTCTCTCTCACCCTGGGACTCAGCGGTTACTGTGCATGCGCTATACTGGCGCGGCGGCCATCGGGCCACCTCTAATACATTTTTGATATGATCTTGCGGGCCAAATATAATTATATTGCGGGCCAAATTTGGCCCGCGGGCCAGAGTTTGACATGTGTGCTGTAGATGTACTCAATAGTGGGGATGGTTTTGTCTGTGCTGTCTTGGGCTGATTCCACTACCTTTTGGAGGGTTTTACGCTCATGAGTATTAGTGTCCCCATACCAGACCATGATGTAGCTGGTCTGCACACTTTCCATCACACCTCTGTAGAAATTTGCCAAGGTTTTTGATATCATACCAAACCTCCGCAAACTCCTGAGGAAGTAGAGGCACTGACATGCTTTCTTCACAATGCCATTGATGTGTTAGGCCCAGGAAAGATTTTCCGAGATGGTAACTTCCAAGAACTTAAATTTGCTCACCCTCTCCACCTCTGATCCTCAAATGATCACTAGATTATTTTCCTTATCTGAAGTCTACAATCAGCTCCTTAGTTTTGGTGACACTGAGTGCAAGGTTGTTGTTGGTGCACCATTCAGCCAAGTTTTCAATCTCCATCCTGTATGCTGATTCATCCCCTTCCTTTATACAACCCACTACTGTGGTATCATTGGTAAATTTGTAGATGGTTCTATTGTCGCACCGGGCCACACAGTTGTAGGTGTAAAGTAAGTGGAGCAGGGGGCTAAGAATTCACATATTTCACAGGAATTTCAAGTCCAAAGAATTAACGTTTGATTTTCAAACATTCAGAGGTGGCAGACAATTAATTTAGTGCTTTGTTGTCTTGATTGTTCTAATAATAATATTAGAAATAGAATAGGTCTGCCTTCAGCAGTTACATTTGGAGGTAACACAAAGCTGTATGGGCTGGGAGGAGGATATAGAGATGTGGACAGGATAAGTAAATTGCTGTGGGAAATGGAATACAACAGAAAAATGCAAGGTCATCCACAATGGGGAAAAAATAGGAAAATGAAGTGCTTTTTAAAATAAGGGAGCTGAATATCCAAGGATACACAGTATATCTTAAGAAAAGGCAGGTAGGTAGAAGGGGTGGCATAGTATAGCTGGTGAGCAACAATATTAAATAATTGGAAAAAAGGGACATAGGATAAGAAGACGCAGAGTCCTTATGGGTTAAGTTAAGGAATGGCAAAGGTAAAATGACACAAATGGCAGTTACATATATGCCCCCAAACAGCAGCCAGAATATGGATTACAAAATATAATTGGAAATAGATAAGGCATGTCATAAGGGCAGCCTTATGATAATCATGGGGGATTTTAACATGAAAGTAGATTGGGAATATCCGGTCAGTATGGGATGTCCAGGGAGAGAGTTTGTGGCATGCCTATGAGATGGCTTTTTGAGGGAGCTTGTTGATAAACCAACCAGGGTGCTGTGTAATGAACCAGAGGTGATTGGAGAACTTGCGGTAAAGCAACCCTAAGGAGGCAGTGATTGCATTATGACTGAGTTCACTTTGAAATTTGAAAAGGAGAGGATAAAGTCCAATGTATTGGTGTTTTGATGGAGTAAAGGAAATTACAGTCACATGCGAGAGGAACAGGCCAAAGTCAATTGGAATTACAGGAAGGATACAAGCATGGGTTAAGGACTGACTAATTGGAAGGTGGCAGGAAAGAGGGAATAGGCTTGGCATCTGGTTACCAGTGGTGTTCCGCAGGAGTCAGTGTTGAGGCATCTTTTTTTTAATGTTGTACGTAAATGATTTGGATTATGAAATAGATGGGTTTGTGAATAATTTTCAGATGATACCCAATTAGGTGGTAGGGCCGGTGGTGCTGAGGATACTGAAAGACTGCAGAGAGACTTCGGTAGATTAGGACAATGGACAAAGAGGTGGCAGATGAAATATAATGTTGGAAAGTGTACGGTCATACACTTGGGTAGAAGAAATAGATGGGCAGAGTATTATTTTAAATGGGGAGGAAATTCAGAATTCTAAAGGTTAACCTCCTGGTTGAGTCAACAATGTTGACATTCATTTCTAGAGGAATAGCATACAAGAGCAGGAATGTAATGTTGAGACCTCACTTGGAGTACTGTCTACAGTTTTGGGTGCCTAATTTGAGAAAAGATGTGCTGGCATTGGAGAGAGTTCAGAGAAGATTTACTAGAATGATACCAGGAATGAAAGGGTTAGCACATGAGGAACTATTGTTGGCTCTTGGACTGTTTTGTTGGCATATAGAAGGATGGTGGGGGACCTCATAGAAGCATTTTGAATGCTGAAAGGCCTGAACAGAGTAGATGTGGCAAGGATGTCTCCCTTGCTAGGGGATTCCAGGGCAGAGGGCATAACTTCAGGATGAATTTAAAACAAGAGATGCGGAAAAAATTATTTAGCCAGAGGGTTGTGAGTCTGTGGAACTCATTTGCACAGGTGGCTGTGGAAGGGAGTTTGACAGGTACAGTATTTGATTAGTCATGGCATCTAGGGTAACAGGGAAAAAGCTGAGGAGTTGGGCTGAGTGAGTGGATGGAGCAGCTCATGATTGGAATGGCAGTGCAGACTCGATGGGCCAATGGGTGTACTTCTTCTCCTGTATCTTGTATTTTTTGGACGGCTACATTTTTTTGATCAGCATTTTTCAAGAGTGGAAATTAGTGAAGGGATTTTTATCATGCCACTCATTTGACATTGAGCATCATTGAGATTCTAACAATCATAGCTAATGTCATATACATGCAATTTTGGTTGGAAGGATGTGGAGACTTTGGAAAGGTTAGAACATTGTTTGGATTAGAGGCATGAGTTACAGGAAAAGATGGAACAACCTTCGGTTGTTTATTTTTTCTGGAATGTTGGAGGTTGAGGGAGATCTGATAGAAGTTTATAAAATTAAGAGGTATTGACAGGGTAAACAGAATGTTTTTTTAAAATTTACAACACGGTAGAAGCCCATTCCATTTAAACCTGTGCCCCCCAATTACATCCTAATTAACCTCCAATCCTGTATATTTTGGAGGGTGGGAAAAAACTGGAGCACCCAGAGGAAACTCACACAGACACAGGGAGAATGTACAAACTCCTTACAGACAGCTGACCACTGCACTAAGCCCACTCAGGGTATAAGTGTCACATATTTGAGGACATGCTTCTAAGGTGCGGGGGAGGGGGGGATTATTTTACACAGATAATATTGGGTGTCTGGAACAGTCAGGAGTATTGGGTGGAAGTATATACAATACTAACATATCAAAGGATTCTTGATAGATGCATGAATCTGGAGAGATATCTAACATGTGCAATCAGTGGTTTGATTTGATGATAATGAGTTTGTTGTCATACACACAAATAGAATGTACATATTGGTAAGCTCAAAATTTTTGCTTGCTGCAGTCAAACAGGTACTTAAAAAAATTCTATAATCATATATATTCAATTATTGCTAGAAAAGAGATAATGAATATGAAAGACAGATAATGAATGCTCTCATTTGCAGTAGTGCCAGAAAAGAAGTGAGATTTCAATAATGAACACAAGTATTTTTGTGGTGCTGGAATAGTTTATGATTATGATGGCAAGGCAAGGTTCAAGAGTCTGATAACTATTGTAAAGAAATGGTTCCTGACCAAACAAATGCTGAACATCAGGCTTCTGTATCTTCTTCCCGAAGGGAGCAGTGAGAACGGGTTGCGACCAGTGTAATAGGTGTTCATTATGATGTTGGCTACGTTCTTGGGCTTCATGTTGGGCACTGACACGGGCAGATGGGCCTGTTCTTGTGCTGTGCTATCTGATGTTCTATACCTGTGGAACACTATCTCAGCAGCAGAGGCAATTCCGAGGGAAACTAGAAACACGCCTGCTAGGGAAGGGATTTCAGGCCATTACATCCTATAGGTGATGTCAAACTTCATAAATAGCTGTTATGCTTCACACCTGATGAGCAGAACACCTTTTAGGCTCACTTTGAAAAGGAGAATTCAGCAGTATCAATGATAATTCAAGCAGAAGCAGGAGACCCTGTGATAGACTCTGAGGGCAACGTCAGAACATCCTTCAAGAGGGTGAACTCTCTCAAGGCATGAGACCCTGATGGCTTACCTGACTGGGTCCTGAAAATCTGTGCCAACCAACTAGATGGAGTATTCATGGGCATGTTCAATCTCTTATTGGAGGTTCCCTCCTGCTTCAAAAGCGCATTAATCATATCGGTGCCCAAGAGGTGACAAGAATATTTTATAGAAAGGATGTGAAAGCTATGAAGATGATGCAGAGGAGGTTTACCAGGATGTTGCCTGGATTGGAAAATCAGTCTTATGAGGCAAGGTTAGCAGAACTGAGACTTTTCTCTTGGACTATAGAAAGGATGAGAGGAGACTTAATTGAGGTCTGCACAATTATGAGATGCACAGATAGGGTGGACAGCAGCACCTTTTTCTTAGGGCAGGAATAGCAAACACCATAGGACATATGTACAAAGTGAAAGGAAAAATTTAGGGGAGACATCAGGGTTAAGATTTTTGAACAGAGAATTGTGCGTTCTGGAAGAAATGCCTTGCCAGGGATGTGGTGGAGGCGGAAACATTAGGGGCTTTTAAGAGACTCTTGGATGGCATATGGATGGAAGAAAAATAAAGGATTATGGGGTAGGGGGGGTTCAGTATTTTTTTTAAGGAATATATGGGTCGACACCTCATCGAGGGCTGAAGAGTCTGTACTATGCTGGCGTGTTCTGTGTTCAGAGAGCAGAGTGAGCTGTCTCAATGACTATTCCCCAGTAGGACATGCATCTGCTGTGAAGAAATACTTTGAGAGATTGGTCATGGCCAGAATCAACTCGTACCCAAGTAAAGATCTGGACCCATTGCAATTTTCCTACTGCTACAATCACTCCACAGCAGATGCAACCTCAGTGGCTTTCCATTCAGCCTTGAATATCAGGTTACTTTTTAATTGATTACAGCTCAGCTTTCAACACCATCATACCCTCAGTACAAATGAGCAAGGTTTGAAACCTGAGCCTCTGCACCTCCCTCTGCAGCTGGATCCTTGACTTCCTCATCGGAAGACCATAGTCAGTATAAATTGGAAACAATGTCTTCTCACTGATAATCAATGCAGACACACCTTAAAGATGTGTGCTTAGTCTACTGCTCTACTCTCTCTACACCCATGACTATGTGGCTAAAAACAATTCAAATGCCATCTACAAATCTGTTGATGACACTACAGTCATCAGCAGAATCCTAGATGGCAATGAGGTAGCATATAGGAGTGAGATAGATCAGCTGTAGAGTGCTGTTACAACAATAACCTTGTACTCAACATTAGCAAAACTAAGGAATTGATTGTGGACTTCAGGAGGGGAATATCAGGAAAACACAAACCAGTCGTCATTGAGTGGTCAGCTGTGGAAAGGGTTAAGAACTTCACATTCCTGGGTGTCAACATCTCTGAAGATCGATCCTGGGACCCCTATGTTGATGCAATCTTGAAGGAAATTTGGTATGTCACCAGGGCAGCACAGTTAGTGTAGCAGTTAGCGCAATGCTGCTACGGACCAGTGACTATGGTTCAAATCTGGAACTATCTAAAGAATTTGTACATTCTTCCTGTGTATGCATAGGTTCCCTATGTGTGCTCCAGCTTCCTCTCACCATTCAAAACATACTAGGGTTGTAGGTCAATTGCGTGTAATTGGGCGCCATGGGCCTGTTACCATACTATAATGTCTAAAATAAAATTTAAAAGACTCTTGCAAATTTCTCTAGGTGTTCTGTGGAGAGCATTCTGACTAGTTTCATCACTGTCTGGTATGGGGGTGCCAATGCACAGGACAGGAAAAGACTACTTAGAGTTGTAAACTCAGCCTGTACCTTCGTGGCCACCAGCCTTCACTCCATTAACGACATCTTCAAGAGAGGCAGTGTCTCAGGAAAGCAGCCTCCATTGTCAAAGACCCTCACCACCTTCTCTCTTCTCTCTGCTACCATCAGGTACAGGAGCCTGAAGACAAACACCCAATGGTATAGAAACAGCTTCTTCCCCTCTGCCATCAGATTTCTGAATGGAAAATGAACCACAGACTCTATCTCTCTTTCTCTTCTTTTGCACTAATTTATTTATTAAAAGACATAGCAATTTTGCACTTGTAATGCTGCAGAAAAACATCAAATTTTGTGACATTAGAATCAGAATTTATGGTCATGAACAAGTCATGAAATTCGGTGTTTTGCAACAGCATCATAATGTAAACATTCATATAACCATTACTATAAAAAAAATTAGTGCACGGAAAGTAAGGCAGTGCCATTGGTTGGTTGATTATTCAGGAATCTGATAGCAATGGGGAAGAATCTGTCTATGTGCGGTTGAGCACTCATCTCTGTGGATTGTCACCTTGTCATGATGGAGAAGCTTGTGTGGTCCTGAGATCTCAAGAGCGATGCTGTCTGGAGCTATGCTTCTGGTAGGGCCACCCATGGCAGTAAGGTCAAGGGTGAGATCCCTGACAAAGTACAATCCAACCAAGACCTCAACGGTGGAATAGATGGACGAAGTTACTTCGAACGCAATGGTTGTGAGGCAGATGAAGGTTGCAACAAATCCATCAGCTCCAATCATTGTGGTTTCAATGCCATTGGAATTGGTTGATATGTGAACTATCATGTGCTTCTTGGAGTGCAACATTAAGTACATGTTAAATAAATACATGCACAGGCGTCATGGCACTAGAAATGAATAAAGTCCATCATCCTTGACCTCAAGAGATAGCCATGACGAGATTAGGCTCCTGAACCTTTTTCCCCAGTGGTAGCAGAGTGAAGAGGGCATGGCCTGGGTAGTGGGGTCTTTGAGGATAGAGGCTGCTTTTTTTAAGACACCACCTCATGTAGATGATCTCACTGGAGTGAAGTCTGGTGCCTGTAATGTTGCAGGTCAAGTTAACAACCCTCTGGAGTTTATTCTTGTCCTGAGATTTAGTGCCTCCATACCAGACAATGATGCAACCAGCCAAAATGGTCTCCACGATACACCTGTAGAAGTTTACAAGAGTCTTTGGTGACTTAACGGATCTCATCAGACACCTTGCAAAGTAAAGCCGCTGGCGAGCCTTATTTGTGATTGTATCAGCATGAATACTCCAGGACAGATCCTCAGAGATGTTGACATCCAGGAATTTGAAGTTCTTGTCATGTTTGTGACAATTCTGATTCTGAAAGCATGTCCAGTGCGTTTAGGAACATCGCAGAAAGAATAGTCCATTGTATTCTCAAACTTTGTGACTCTTACTTCTTCCTCTCAAGCCAAATATAAAATGCCATTGTCTTTTTTTGTAAGATGCTCTTTTGCTAATGTTTGCTTGTCACCATTCGTTGATTTCTTGTCTGTTGAACAACATTTTGCGGTCAAAAAGTGTTTTGAATCTAATCCAGAAATACACTGTTTTTCACCGCAGTGAAAATTAAAAATGTTGCAGCTTGTTTAGCTACATGCTCTCTTGATTCCCAGTTACATATGCCCCATCATATTATTATTACTGTCAGACAATCTAGATTGTTGACCCCAAAGTCTTGAAGCATATGCTCTTTGCTGATGACGTATCCACTCTCTTACCAGGTCTTTTTTGGCAGGAATGCTTATTTTCCCTAATGTTTTAGAAAAGGGAAAACTGTCTTTAATTACCACAGTGTGAAGTAAATGTTGGTAGTAGCATGAAGTGGGCAAGGGGAAGGTGGCCATGGATCAGTCCCAGGCCCTCACTTCACCTTGAACCATGGACGATGATTGGCAAGAGTATGAAGTGACACAGGCTTGGTGGGGAGCCATGTACATCTCAGTAGTGGCTAGGGAGATCTGCCAATTCAATGAGGCTCTCCTGCAGAGTTGCAGACCACAATCAAAGCTCTCGCCCCCAAGTTGAACTGGAATGAAGAGGTTCTCATCACATTATGTCTTGGTTCTTGTGGCTCAAACTTATGTCGTACTGTATTTCTTGCCTGAGTGCTAATCCAAGTTCTTCCTCACTCTTGTAACGTGAGTAAGAGGAGGGACACGATGCAGGCTGCACTCAATTGACAGCTTTGCCGCGGGGGCAAGAACTCTTATTCCCAGCACTGCATAAGCAACAAGGGCCAGTGCACATCTCTGTGGCACCTCGCTCTCCCCTGCATGCTAGCACTGAGATTCAACTAATCCCAATCATGCTTATGCAAGGCTGATAATTACACATTGTTGGCTAAAATTAATATGATCAGGGAGATCACAATAAAATAATCCGTTTCAGTTCCTTTCAAAAATCATTTAATTTTTTTTCCTGCGATAAATGATCATGTGTTAAAGAGACATTAATTTGTTTACAGGACAACTGTGCCCGTTAATCTTTGGATGTACCCCGGGATCAGATTGACATGATAATGGTACTTAACTGACCGCACTGGAGCCAATGTATTCATTAACCACAGCAGGAAGGAGTGAAAGCATTTCAATATCACTTTTTCATCAAATAATAAAATCTACACGCAGAGTGAAGGTATCCACTTCTCTGCAACAGCAAGGAGCTCCATTATCTTCCCATCACTCTCCCACATTCAATCCCTTTCTTTTTCCATCCTCATTCCCTTCCTCACACCCATACCTTCTTCCTCCAGCTCCCCAACCCCTTCCCTTACTTCCTCCATTAGAAAGCATCTCACTCTGCTCCCTATCATCTCTTAGCCACTTTACTTTCTCTCCCCTCCCACTGGCATTCACCTGGATGCCTGTACTCCTCCACCCACCTTATTCGGGCATTTGCCTGATCTTGGCATTCATGATGAAGTCCTCTGGCCCTAAACACTGTCTGCCTATTGCTTTCCATGATGCCACATGTCCTGCTGAGTTTCTCCAGCACTCTAGTCCTGCCCTGATCTAACACCAGTTGAAGAAAGGTTTCAAGATTCAATTTATTGTCATGTAATAAAAACAGTGTCACATTACACAAAATTGCCTTTTGTCTCCTGTAAGGCAGACAGATTTGCCATTGGCAGAAATTGCCTGAAGTGTCTCCAGAGTCAACAAGTGGCTGTGGATTTGCCTACAGTGCTACCGCAGCTTTCACAGCCACAGAGAATCCAGTCCAAACCATCGGCAACCGAACCTCCAATACGATTAGGAACCCTTCAGTATCCTCAGCACCCTCGCGCTTCTTGGTTACGATACCTGACACCCATTCAGCCATTTTCAAGCCAGTCTCTAGCAGTCTTCAGCCTGGGTGTGAGTCCCTTGCCTACAGTCTCCTGCAGCCCACAGCCTGCATGGGTTCCTTGCTGTGAGTCACCAATAGCCCACTGTCTGTGTGTTCCTCAGCCTCAGAGCCCCTCACTGGTCCACTACCATGGTCACCGTCCTATGGGTCTTCTCTGCTTCTCCTTCTCAGATGTGGTGGGGGGAGGGGTGGTCTCCCTGTTTTCTGGTACCCTGCACCAGTCCTCTGCTCCCCCAGAATCTGCAACCCCTTGTGGCTGCTGCCGATCATAGGCACCACCATTTTGGACATAGACCCTGCAGTTGCAGGATTTTAAATTAAACTACTGTCAGTTCTTTTAACAGGCCGTTCAAAGCCTGAACTGAGTTAACAGCAGTTGGACCTCGCAGGAGCGCTGTGACTCAGCTCCCCGCCCTCTGCAGGCCCGCATCAGTGGCTGTATTACTGTTACAGCAGTTCCAGTAGTGCGACCATTTTGCTTTTTCAGACTACTTGGGAAAAGTTAGTTAATTCAGGTATTATTTACAGACTCACTGTGCCCTATTCTTTGCTTGGTGAATGGTTTGAATGTTTTGCTTTTGTTTTGAATCATTCAAAATAAATAAAGATGCTTGCACATTATATCAAATTTGGTCAAGTTGTGATCTCATAAGCTGGATTGTTAAAATCTGATGCCACATATTTGCTGTGGAGATTATAATAATGCATAAGTTGCAGAGCAACAGATCTGGAATATTTGCTTTTACAATATTTCACTGTATTTGTCAAAATGGCAAAAACTTCCGTGATTCGAAGAGTGTTCTAAGCATCGTATTTAAATAAAGCTAGTTACCTTGCATGAAATCTCCTTTTGGATTTTCAAAGTTTGGTCCAATAAAGATGAAGATGTTTACCTCGGGCGAATGTTGTAAACACCTGAACTAAGGAAGATTAGGTATCTGCAGAGATATTTTTCAAATTGGACATCAGCCATTTATTTTGAATGCATGCATGGGATCTTGTACTCAAATAAAGCGCATATTGTAATTGTCACCATGCTCACACTATTCACAGAAAGAGTGGCCACAATTGTATAATACTCCTGTAAATCTAGGTTTACTGATGATATTACCGTATGTTGAGATTTTTTAAGTGTGTACCTTCTATGCAGCCATTCCTCATTAATTGCATTTATTTTGTTTTCTGGGGAATTTGCTGTAGGTTTAATTTTAGATTCTATTGCCCTGCCTTTTAAATATTTTTATTTTTAATTTGCCTCTGCATGCTAAAAACTCGATTGTTTCTTGTGAGTTCAGAAATGCTGCAAACCTTGCCCACAGTCATCAGCTCATTTGAGTGTTGTCTGTCAGTAGATACTGTTTCTTTATTGCTTTATCTGTTATACATGGTATTTAAATATTTTTTATTACAATTATAAATACAATGACATTAAAATCATTCAGATAACAACTAACAACAAATGTATTTTATTTTTATGTTAGTAAAATACATTTATTGCATTGTTTTATTTACCTCAAAAACCATTGTCATATTTCCAAATATCCTCACAAATGGTGAATGAGGATGAAGTTCCCATGTTCTTTTTTTTCTGATATCTAGTACCTTAACTGATAGCAAATTTCCTTTTTATTTCCAGTGAACGTAAAAGGCTGGAGCTGGAAAAGAACCTTTTGGCATGCAACCAGTCAGATCAGTGGAAGTAAGTGAAGGATTGCATTGTATTTATTCTACTGTATATCATTCTGGATCATCTTCTTAGGATTAATTGTGAATATAATTGAGTTAATATGAGTTTTTTTGTGCATTTTTTTCCAAATGAAGAGCTATCTCATCTTCCATAAGAATACATGTCCTTCAGTTATTCCACAGATTTGGTCATCTGTAGGTTTGAGACTGCGAAAGAGGATGTTCACCAGGCCAGATTTCTCTTATTTTCCATTGGAATGCCTCACACCTCCCAGAATTGCATTCCCTCCATTTGTAAGATTCATATAATGAAAGTGCCAATAATTAAAATTGAACCAAAATATTTAAGAAAAACCTATTTCATTTACTTGACATATTGTTAATATGCAGCAGTATTAAAACAAGGGCAGATCTTAAGACATGTTGCCCATTTATAGGTAGAGAGTGTGGTGCCAGTGATATCCATCAGGAAGGTGTTCTGTGAATGTATCTTTGCTGATTCCTGCTATGACTTGCATCTTTCCCTTGAGACCAAAAAGGGGGGATTAGGTTCCAGCTAGCATCGATCCCTCCCTGATCTTATGTCAAGAGGTAAGGATGCAGACAGTAATAACATTCCACTTAAAAGCCTCAATGCTGTTTCTTTCTTAACAAAAACAAAGCTGCTTTCCTGTCATTAATCTATACTTACATTTTGCCCAGAAATTAGCTAAATAATGTCAAACCACTTTTTTTCACCAATCCTATGTCTGAAATGCCTTATTGTTCTTTTCTCCACTTAATGTAAAAATACGCTTATTTTGAACAATTCAATTTTACTGTCTGCCCAGCAAACCTGTTTTTACAGCTTGTGATTCCGATGATTCAGAATTTAAAGCATCCTCCCTGTCTTGGCTTTTCTTCTCTGCATTCTTCTTGACTGCTAGTGTTCTGTGATTCAAAATTTTACTTCATGTACATGTTCCTGCAATTGTCAACTCAGGAAGAGCCATTAACAGTGACTCTCATCTTTTGTTTTATTGAATATTATTTCCAGTGGATCAATCCACTTGCTTATTTTTCTCAGGAAGCTCAGTAATGACCAGTTTTGAAATTATTTTAGAGATAATACAAAGAGCAAATCTATCAGTGATGCACCCAGGTGTTTTTTGTTTTGCAAAGTTCAATTAATCATCTTCCACCCAAATAATCACTAATTTTCCCAATAGCGGAATTGTCATTCCCCCCCTCCAATAAACTTTATTCACACTAAATTATTGGAAAATGAAAGCCGTTCAAAGACCTTCTATATACATATATTTCCATCATTGCATTGTTGTATTTGTTCTCTATTTACCATCAATGTGGCACCATGTAGTTACTTCCCCCCCCTGTTGTTTGAGAGACTTCTCCATGTTCTTAGTCCCTCAATGCTCTGAAACAGAAGGACTCCAGACTGTGATCCTACCCTGTGAAGGCTGCACCAAGCCTCAGTGTGTCCTTTAAAACACATTCCTGTAACCTAAAATGTGCCAGTCAGCAGTATTCACTGGCATCTCACTGTGCCTGAAGATCATCTTTCACCGAGTTCTGGATGTCTGTCTTTGCGTGCATCCCCAGGAACAGCCCATAAATCACAAAGTCCTCAGTCACCCTACTATTGGGGATGAACACAATGACCTTTGCATCCTTCTCCACGGACATTTAACAAATCCTCAATCTGCAAAGAAGTGAACCACTGTCTCCACTCCACCGCAGCTGCCTCAGGGACAACACATGTCGTGGATAATATTTCTGTCGTACAGGAAGGATCTGACTGGGAGGTCTCCTCTAGTTTCCAGCTAGGCCAAGTTCTAAGTCAGATGCTCTGGATAATCTGTTCAGGGAACCACCCCATAGTATCCATAGAGTCCTTGTCACTCAGTGTTTGCAGGATGTTCCATGCTGACCATTGCCTGATGGTCTTGTAGTCAAAGGTGTTGGTTTAGAAAAACTTTTCCGCAAAGGATAGGTACTGTGGCAATGTCCAGTTGACTGGGTCATTACAGGGCAACGGGGCCAGGTCTATCCTTTACAGCACTGGGGCAGGTAGAACTTCAGTACATAGTGGCAAGTTGCCCTTGTACCTTGTTTCCACTCACAACCTGATGCAGCCACACACGAAGTCTGGCGACTTGTGCATGGTGACCCTTCAAAGCCTTTCCATCTTGGGTCCCCATATGAACCGGAAGACTACTCTGGTGATGAGTAGGGTGGATATGCGGAGATGGGCCACACCTGTGCCATATAAACAGTGCCAAGAACACCTTGGACCTGATGACCAAGTTCTTCCTTGTTATTAAGAGGGCACGCTGCTCCCACACTGGTCTAGACTAGTCAGATCTGTCTGTGAAGGGGATGGTGGAGGGTCAGATCTGTTACCGAAGAAATTGCTTTGTTCTTCTTCCAGTTTACCTGGTGCCTATCGCCACTCAAAGTAGATGCAGATGCTGATCAGTCTGCATACTGATCATGTGTCTAAACAGAAGATGGCGATATCATCCATGTTCTTGGGTGCCTCTACTGCCTGACAATGTCTCTCCTATTATGCCCTCATCCTTCCTGATGAATTCAGTGAAGTTCTCTGCAGCACAAAAACAAGACACGAGAGAGCAGGCAATCCTGTCTGACTCCTGACTTAATGGAGAAGCTGTCTGTTTCCTACCATACTATGCATGTCCATATAGAGCAGTTTAATCCAATTTGAGATTCCCTCCTCAAAGCCCATTTGGGAAAGTATTTCCATCATAAACATGTGCGATATCCTGCGAAAGAGTTCTCCTGGTTCAAGCTGACCAGGCAGGTGTCCACCCTCCTGTTCTGCACATAGACAAAGGTATCTCTGAGCTATATGAGTCTTGTCCAATATTTTCCTGCCCAGAACAATGCAGGTTTGGTCTGGGTGGATCACCTGTCCCAGAGCAAACTCGATGCAATTGGCGATGACCTTTGACAGGATTTTGTAGTTAATGTTTAATTATGAAATGGGTCTTCAGTTCCTTCTTCCCCTTCTGTTTGAAGATGAGGGTGATGATACTCTTTCTCATGGAATCTGACATACTGCCTGCCAGGAGCATAGTGTTGTACAATTCCAAAAGGTCCAGACCCAATCACTGAATTGACATGCTGCAGTTGGTAATAGTGTTTGAGGGAAGCATGCAAGTTAACTTAGGTCACTGGACATCCTTCAAGTCTTGGAAGCAACCCAAGTTAACTTGCATGGTTTCCTCAGACACTATTACCTGCTCTACTCACTTTGCATCTACTACTGTTGGGCTGGAAGACCTGGACAGCAAAGATGCACACATCAGGAACCTCTTTATCTACCACAGTTTGACATTCAAAAAAACTACCATATATTTTGGCCTATAAATCGACCGGCAGAAAGGTTGACCACCCCCCCCCCCCAGCTTTTTTTTTAAAGCCTAATTTTAATGGTTTTATGTTATATCCATCATATAAATCGACCCCCATTTTTCGGGCTGTCCAGGTCACCCAGGAAGAAGCCAAACATTTTTAAAACACCCCAATCGCAAGTAACAAAGCTGTAAATCAAGTAAAAAAAAAAAATCTCGGCCTACCAGGCAGTAGCGACAGCAGCAACCTTAAGGTCCCCGTGGTGGGGAGGTGTCGGGAAGTGGTGGCTCCAGCAGTGGGGAGGTGCTTCCAGCATCGACTTGAATGCTGAATGGACGTTAATCTGGTTTTTTTTTGGTGAATTTAAGGACTCAAAAGTATATCTGGCATATAAGTCAACCTCCTATTTGTGAATTCTTTTACGATTCATGACTCAACTTTTATGCCGAAATATACAGTAATCAGCAAATTCCAAGACCTGGGCCTCAATACCCCAATGTGTAGGTGGATCCTGGATTTCATCACATCCAAATCACAATTGGTGAGGATTGGTAAGAACACCTCCTCCACAATTTCAATCAGCACTGGAGCACCACAGGACTGTGTTCTTCGCCCCCTGCTCTACTCACTTTGCATATATGACTATGTGGCTTGATATGACATAACACTGTCTACAAATTTGTTGACGATACCATAATAGTGGCTGTATAAAAGGGGCAAAGTGTCAACATACAGGAGGTTCAAAACTTGGCTGAATGGTGTACTAACAACAACCTCGCACTCAGTGTAAACAGAACCAAGGAGCTGATTGTGGACTTTAGGAGGGGAAAACTAGAGAAGTATGATCTAATGATCATTGAGAAATTAGAGGTGGAGAGGGTGAGCAAATTTAAATTCCTGAGGGTCACTGTTTCAGAGGCCCTTTCCTGGACCCAACACCCGAATTTCATTGTGAGGAAGGCATGTCTGCACCTCAATTGTCTCAGGAGCTTGCAGAGGCTTAATATGACATCAAAAACCTTAGCAAACATCTACAGATGTGTACTGACCATCTGCTGACTGGCTGCATCATGTCAAGGAATGGGGGCACCAATACTTCTGAATGGAAAGCCCTGCAAGAGGTAGTGGACATAGCCCAGAACATCACAGGCAAAACTCTATCCACCATCGAGAAAATCTACATGGAACACTGCCATCAGAGAGCAGCAGCAATCATCAAGGATCCACCCCACCCAGGACATGCTATGTTCTTGCTGCTGCCATCATGAAAGAGGTAGAGGTGCCACAAGACTTGCTTCACCAGGTTCTGGAACAGTTGCTAGTCCTCCTAAACAACAAACTCTATTTGAGACTCACTTAAGGACTCCAACTTTGCACATTATTATTATTGAATATTATTTTCTGTATTGCATAGTCAGTTTGTTTGCATTTCCTTCTGTGGAAATATCCCTCTTTTGTTTACATATCTTTCCTTGACTATAGTTAGCTGCAATACCGATTAATAGAAATTCTGCTTAGCCTGCAGGAAAAGAATCTTAAGGTTGCATGTGTGACAATAAATTTGAACTTTATCTCAGACCTGACCTGTGGCTTGAACTTGCCACCTGCGTTGTCGTTCCCATCTTGCACTTAATTACTGATGTAGGTGGTGAATTAGCTGACTGCATGCGATGCAGAACAAGTTCTGAATAGCAAATAGGACTCATTCCTGGATGCCTCATCAGCCTTTGACTTGTTGATAACTGTTCAAAGTTTTTAAACTGTTCTAAATATTCCTATTGGACATAATATTAAAATGAAAATATATGTTATGATGTAAATCAAAAATACTAAAATTCGAATAAGTAATTAAAAGCATTAAAATAAGCCAAGCAAAAACCTTCATCTACCTCAACACACAAAAAAGCACACACCTTTCTTTTCTTTTTTTCTTAAGGGTCTGTGATCCCTTGCATAGTGTGATTCCACTGAATGGTGTCTCTGTTCATAAATGTGTCTTCCCTGGCAAAAAGCTGAGGTCCAGGTATTATTACTCTGCTTTCACATCAAAATTGAGTGCTGCAGTAGAACAGCAAGTCAGAGTCGTTGGCTCTTGAGAGCACATTATCTTGGATTTCTGCCTTTCATCCTGCATGTCTGTAACTCAGAAACATCCTGAGGAACAGATGTCTGATATCTATGTAAGTTGGATTCATGGTGCCATGGATCTGTTCATTTTATTTTTAGAATCCTTCAATTTTCTACTCAAAAAGAGGGACTCTTATTTTGTCCAGTCAAAAACATTGTAGTTAGAAATAATTTTGTCAAGCAATTGTTAATGTAGAAAGGACCTCCAGTTCTTTACTTGAATGTTTCTTCTATCTATTGCGCACTAATATATCCATGGGACAATTTCCACCTCCTTGAACTCTATTCACATTGAGCTAATAGCCTCTTCTGTCTGCTATGTTAGCTAATATTGTTGGCTGATTTAAAAAGTGCTGGAAATAATCAATAGATTTGGCAACAACTGTGGAAAACAAAAAACAGAATTAATGTTTCAAGTCAATGACCCTTCATTAGAATTCTCCTTGAACTTTTCAATTGTGTTCTGTTAAGAATTCCTTGTATGAATCCCTCAGATCAATTTTATCCTCTTGCCATGGTACCAAAGTAACTTTATTCAAAAATCCTCTTTCAGTGAATAAAACTAAAGGGGCCAAATGGTCCATCCTGCAAATTGGTAGTTAATTTTGAGGACAACCTTACAGTTTCTAGGTCTCTGGGTCATTTTGTGACTCCGGGGTATGAGGACTGTAGTTGTGGACCACACAGAGAGAAGAAAGAAAATTCAATGAACATTGCTATGTTATTATTTTTCCAAAATACAAGCCATGAAGGGAGAAGTATTTTGGATAATCACTTAAAAGCAAGCACAGGCTGGCCTTAAAAAAAAACTGTTAATATTTTGAATGCTCAAACTTCTTCATAGATAATTGATATGAAAGCCCAGTGAAACTTTTATGCTCCATTTTGGGATGAGAGACAGTTATGTGGACATGATCTACCCTCAAAAAGACATCTTTTAGAGATTGCATCATGTCAACCATCTGTGAAATATAGGAACTGATGCCAACAGCGCATGTGAGGTTCTTGATATGTAACCTCCCATCCATGTCTTTGACTGTTGTGTGGCATTTGGAAATTCAGTAGGCTCAGCGTGGAACAGCATGGATTACCTGCAGCTACATCTGAACCTGAAAGAATTGCAAGGCTACTGTGCTCTGGTGATTACAGAAACGTGGCTCCAGGACTCCATTCCAGACTCCACAATTCAACTTGATGGCCTTATCTCCTTTTGGGCAGACAAAGATGGTGTTTCTTCTGGTAAGAATCGAGGAGAGGGACTGAGCATTTATATCACTGAGAACTGGTTCCAAAATGTCTCTGTTGTAAAGACCTTCTTCTCAGCGGAAATAGAGTTGCCGATGGTGAAATGCAGACCCTTCTACCTGCCCAGGGCATTCTCAGCCAAGCTGATGGTGTCACTTTATGCTTTGCCTTCAACACATGAGGATGAAACAATGAAGGAGCTTTATGGTGTGACCTGTGAAACCCAAATTTCCCATCCTGATGGTGGCGTGATTGTAGCTGGCGACTTCAACCACGTCATCCTGAAAACTTTTCTATCATGGTTTCAACAGCATGTCCACTTCGCCACCAGAAGAGAAAACATCCTAGATTGGGTATGCACCAATGTTCCTGGTGCAAAAAAGGCTGCCCCTTGCCCTCACCTTCGTTACTCAGATCACATATCTGTCTGGCTAACCCCGGCATATGGACCTCTGGCAAAATGAACAAAGCCATTTTACAGGGAAATCAGGATCTGGCTGGTGGGCACGTGGCATAGCAGTGCTGCAGAACTGCTTTGAGACTATGGACTGAAGTAATTTCAGTGGGGTGACCCCCTCCAACGGCTATATAAACATGGAGGAGTACACAATCAAATGCTACACAACCAGGGTTAACTGTTGATGACTATTTCCTGCAGAGGTCTGTGTACTTATCAGGCCTGTGATGATGCCTTCAGGATAGGAGACAAGATGGCACTAAGATTAACCAAGGCTGAAATCTCCCACGCAATCTGGAAGGCAAAGCGTGGATAGACACAAAAGATGCAGTTAGCTGAGTGACACAGATAACATGAGGCATATGTGGTACGGGATCAAAGCTATAACAGACCACAAGACAACCTTGTGAGTCATAAAGAATGATACCTCCCTTCTGGATAGACAGAACATCGATGCACAAAGTGAAGCACAAAAGTTTGCAGACACTGTGATTGTAGTAAATACACAGAAACGCTGGAGGGACTGTATTGGGAAGGGTCGTGACTGTCATGTGACAGCATTGCCCCTACCTAGTCGGAGGACACACCAGCTGCCAATCAAGGTTTGGTTCCACCCCACCCATTAGTGCACATTGTTGGACACATGTAAATTACCTGAACTGCACTCTCCAGGCTGCCTGTACTTGGCTTTGGGCCATTGGCTGTTGTAATTAGATTAACCCTCCTGCCACTGAGCTATTGGCCCCCAGTAAATGATGTGGGCTTGTCCCTCCAGCACTATAAAGGTGCCATGTTCTCTTTGTTCTCTCTCTTTTCCAGCTTGGGACCACCCTGCTTCACTCCAGGCCTAGAAATGTGGAAGGGTGCTGGAGGAACTGTTGGTAACATGTGCACTGTTAAAAGGAGCATTTAATTAATGTCCCTTGTTGCATAGAGCCGTGCCTGCACTGAGTCGAGGGGTGGTGGGGCATCGTAGTGATTTTTCCCTGATCATTGTATGTTATAGTTCATTGTGTATGTGTGTGTGTATAGAGGTTTGCCTAAAATATCGATCCTGTTGTCCCATTTCCATCCCTGAAATAAATGTGTGCTTTGTACTCAACTTTGGTCTGGTTCTCCGCCCAGTGGCACTGACCTTCTAGCATCTGGTGATGGAATGCATCAAAGCCCACCTCCCTGAGACATTGGACCCATTTCAATTCATCTACAGATGGAACCATTCCACTGATGATGCTACAGCCTTGTCCCTCCACTCTGTCCTTTCTTACATGGAGAGCGACACCTCTTGTGCCAGGCTGCTGTTCATTGACTTCAGCTCAGCATTTAATATGATCATACCCCTGAATGTCATGGAGAGGTTGTCTTTGCTGGGACTCAACACCCCTGTCTAACTTCCTAATGGAGAGACCACAATCTATCTTGGTTAGCAACAGAACATCAAACACCATCACACTGAGCAGTGGCGCATTTTAGAGCTGTGTGCTCCACTTGCTCTTGTTCATGCCCCTGACCCACGAATGCAGCACCAGATCCAACTCCAGCAGAGTCATCAAGTTTGCAGAAGACTCGACATTAGTTGGCCTCATCATCAACAATGATGAGTCACATTACAGAGAAGAGGTGGAAAATCTTGTGAAATGGTGCAAGAATTACAACTTGAGATTCTACGTGGACAAGATGAAGGAGATGATTGTGGACTTTATAGTGGAGAGCACCAAGTTCCTCGGAGTCCACTTAGGAAGTGACCTACCCTGAAGCCACTACATTTACTTGTCTAGAAGGCGCAACAGTGACTGCACTTCCTGAGAAGACTGAGACAGGCAAGGCTGCAGGCCACCATCCTGTCAACTTTCTATAAGAGCTCTATTGAGAGCATCCTGGCCAGCGGCATCACGTTGTGATACAGTTAATGGAGAGCATTAGATCGGAGGTCAATCCACAGGACCATAAGACTGGTATTGTTGTCTAAGGGGGGCTCAGTGAGGACTCTTACCACCTTACTTTTAGCTACTCCCATCAGGAAAGAGATACAGAAGTATCAGAGCCAGAAACACCAGGCTGATAAACAGCTTTTTATCATTGGAAGTGAGACTGCCGAACAACTGATGAACTGCTCCATGGTTCTATTTATTTCACAATACTAATATATTTTAATATTTGTATATGCATATTGTGCATATCTATTGTTTGTCTGTATGTGTTTGTAATGTTTTGCACCTCCGACCAAAAAACTCTGTTTCGTTGGATTGTACTTGTCCAATTCGATGATAAATAAACTTGAACTTGATAAATTATTGGGGAGTTTTGAGCAGACATCCTTTCAGGAGTTTCATTGTGACCATCTATCCTTGTCCTGTAAACCTTGACATAGTTGTACATAGCACCCTTCTTCAGTGGTTGTCCTCCAACTGGATTAGACTGTATTTGCTTAATTCTCAACTATGTTGTTGAAACCAGAGCTTCACTCAAAGATTTCTTTTCCTTTGACTGTAATGTTACCTCGAAAATTCTCCAAGAATCCAGCCTGGCTTCCCTCCCATTTCAGATTTATTTGCTGCTGGGTGGTAAAATCATTGGAACCATACTGAAAGCTGCTATAAGTGAGATGATGACACACAGATGCCCTCATTACCAAAAAGCACCAAAAAACCACAGATGTTGGAAATCTAAAATAAAAGCAGAGAATGTTGCAAATGTTCAGCGAGTCAAGCAGCTTTTTGCAGAGAGGGAGAGAGAAAAAAAAAAGTTTCAATTTGCAGTCTCTTTGCTAATGCACTACTTTTTCTCATTTCCAGGCAAAGGAGTGCCAGATTGAAAAGTTATTTGAAAGAATTACATGAGCGGAAGAGAAAAACTCAATTTCACAACCAACAGCTGCTGAAAGACTTTGAGAATTTTGACAGTCAGATTGCAGCATTGACAGCAGGTTTGGGCACATGGAAACAAATGAAGGTAGAACATTGCTAACTGCTAATCCAATAGTTTACTATTCATTTTTGAATAATAACTATTTAATTATGCAACAGATAAAGAATATGTAATTGCAATTATAAGGCAGTACCTTTACCAAAATTTCAGATCCCAACTATGTTCCTTCATCTGTCTCCACTGCAGAGACTTTAAATCTTCCTTCAGCCTCTGACACTTCCCCACTTCCTGTCATTACCCCCTATGTTGACTCCATTCTCAGCAATATTCTTTAAATTAACATCATTTCTGTGCAACATCCATTTCCACAAAGGGTAAATACTTGTTCTGCATGTGACTTGTGAGTAAGAACAAGAAATAAAGCCTAAATTTTGCACATGCTCAATAAGATCATGGCTTTTACTTCACTAACCTTGATTCCCTTATTAACCAATGATCTATTGCAAAAGTTTGGGAGGTGATTTGGCGTGAGTCAGTAGAGGAAAGGAGTGAATGGAGTAAAAATTCTGCAGAGGGATATGTGGATAGAAAGGGCTTAGAAGGGTATTACAATTTAAAGTGGTACATGGAATACAAATGTCCAAAGTTAAACTATCTCAATTTTATTTTGATGTTGGTCCACTATGCAATAAAATCTTTAAGGCCACTCTGATTCGTATGTTTTGGGAATGTCCAAAACGAAAAGAATTTGGGGAACAATTCTTCCAAATTTTATCAAAGATTCTTAGGATTAAATTGGAACCATGCCATTTTATTGCTTTGTTTGGTTATTCTCAAGAGGAGAATATTTTGTTGAACTTGATTCAAAACAGAATAGCAGATTTTACTTCACTGATAGCCAGAGGAGCAATTTTGATGAAATGGAAAGATAGCTTAGCACCAAATCATCTGCAATGGGTACAGGATATTATGTCTTGCTTGAGTTTTGAGAAAATTAGATAATAACATTGAAGAGATCAAGCTTGAATTCGACAAGATATGGGGCCCATTTATGGACTACTATCATAATTTGAATACATTCACGTGGGTGCTCTGGGGTTTCCCATCCAATGTCCGGAAGCTGGACTCTATTTTCACATATTATTCGCTGGTGACTGTGTTTAGTGGGAGGGGTAGGATTAGAATGGGGTGGGGGTCTTTTTTTTCTTTTTTACTTTTTAAGTAGAAGAGATTAGTCCAATTATATAACCAATAATGAATATGTTGTAATATTAGAATATGAGGTGAAATTTTCTTAAGGGAATTTCCATTTTATTTGAGCATTGTGCGCAAGACAATGTATAAATCACTTATGATTCATATTCTGTATTACGTTATATAAAAGATATGTAACTCATATGTCGATAATATATAACATGTAATATTTCCCTCCACCAAATCAATAAAAATATATATTTAAAAAAAAGGATATAGACCAATAGTCCTTCCTCAACCTTTTTTTGTTCCACTCACATACCACTTTAGGTATTCCCTATGCCATAGGTGCTTTGTGATTAGTAAGGGATTACTTAAGATGATGTGTGGGTGGAAAAAAAAAGTTTGAAAACCACTGTTTTAATCGTACCTAATTGACTCGTTATGTGCACGGTTTCGTAACTCCAAAGGAAATGGGCTAATGACAATTTTTCTCAAGCAAAATATTTCAGTAACAATTGGGTCTAGAGCAGTGATTCTCAACCTTCCCTTCCCACTCACTTACCACCTTAAGCAATCCTTTACTAATCACAGAGCACCAATGCCATAGGGATTACTTAAAGTGGTATGTGAGTGGAAAGAAAAAGGTTGAGAACCACTGATCTAGACCAAATGCAGACTAGCCCAGAATGCCAACTTGATTAGCATTGTTGAATTGGTCGGAATGGTGTGGTCCATACTGTATGATTCTATGACATGGGGTTCTTTCTTCAGTTGCATCATAATGACTTCGCAGAGATTTTGGCAGGCAGGTGCTTTTCTTAACACTAAATTAGAGTGTTTCTCTTTGTTTTTGACTGACATTGGATAGGTGGAATTAATCAACCCCCACCTGCGTTTCTGCAACATTTTCACATCCTTGTACTGTTGGGATAAATAAGTGTAGCTCAATAAAATTAGTTATTTAAATTATAAAAAAGACAGCACACAACATTGTACTGAGCTAATTGGATAAAGTTTTCAGGTTTACTTTCTGGTCAAATGCTCTTTTAGCTGTTTTCAGTTTATATTTGTAGAATAATATAAAACTCTTTGTTCTATATCAGGATGCAGTAGGAAACCTTCCGATCTTCTTCAAGTCAGTACAATTCAGTGTTGCCTGCTGGAAAGAACACATGTCTTAACTTGGTTTTCATTTTTAAGCCTGTTAAGTATCTCATTAGCAGGGTGGATCTGGAAGAATGTCTGGAACTATTGTGAATATCAGCATCTTTAAGAGAAGGTAAAATTGGTGCTGTTACTTTATGAACTAAATTATCTTTTAAAAAGTGTCTATTGATTCTGATAAAACAGATGACTTCCAATCTATTCAAAAATCATCTTCTTTATAGCATTATAACAGTCATTGCAACATGGGCAGCTTCAAAAGTAGCATTTAATGACAGAAGAGTACTTAATGTCTGTGTTGTTGATCTCTGAACCAGTATCTCAACTGCAGATCAAATCTTTTTGAATCTATAAAAAATTCAATTTAACCTTTTTGTGACATTTGAATAATTTTCTTGTTTAATGAAGCCCAAATCCCACAATAGAGCAATGTTAAGAAAGCAGTGCACATTTTCTGAAATAGATTTTCACATTTAAGTATGTTTTTACTCATTTTTGGAAAATAGATGATCGTGAAAATTTCTCAAGAATGAAGGATTTTGTACATTCTTTGTAAATGGAGAATGGGGAACTAGTAATGTGGGGTGTTTAGTTTTCAACTTTATTAATGCATTCTTTAAATTTACACACTACTATTTTGGATCAGATGGGTAAAAAATATCATTGGTAGTTTGCTATATATCTCACATGATTTCCCTTTGTAGGCCTTGCATTTAGCAATTTTTTTAAAATGAGAGGACTGTGGTGGTGCACTCTCTCATGGCGAACTGGCCCCCTGTGTAGAGCCACGTGGGGAGGCAGCCATGGGAAGATGGCGTTTTCAGGGTTTTCTCCCTGCCTCAAGTCTCCTGCCCAGCGTGCGCCTGGAGCAGCGATTATGATGTCACAATACACAAGGTGACTGAGCTCATGCTGCCCTTAAAAGGGCGTGCACTGAATTTGAATAAAAACAGTCGTTAACGACTTTCGTTGTGGTGGCTGAGTCTTTCCTGGCTGTGTCCAGCACTACATTGGTGACTCCGTTGAGCCCAAATGCCTCTCTGGTCTCAAGAACATGGATCTGGCAGAGATCAATGCCGTTGCCATCAAACTGCCCTCCTTCTGGACTCATCGCCCACGTACGTGGTTTGGGCAGGCGGAGGCTCAGTTTCAACTGAGGAACATTTCAGCAGATGCCACGATGTTCTACCACGTCGTGAGTGTGCTGGATGAAGAAATGGCAACCAGGGTGAATGATCTAATACATGGTCCTTGGCACTTTCGGGCTCTCCCCTCAGCAGCGTGCCTCCAGGCTCCTGCCCCTCGACGGGCTTGGGGACCGCACACCATCAGCCCGAATGGACGAGATGCTAGTGCTGGCAGAGGATCACAAACCTTGTTTCCTATTCCGTCAGATCTTCCTCAAGCAGATGCCCGGGGACATCCAACTTCTCCTGGCGGATGAGGACTTCATGGATCCATGCTGAGTTGCAGCCCAAGCGGACACCCTCTGGTGCACCAAGAGGGAGAATGAAGCAGCCCTCAGTCAGGTTGCGCGGCCGCAACACTCCCCCAAGCACAAGCCGGAGGAGCACCATTCCACCTGGTGCTTTTGCCATCAGCGCTGGGAAGCGCAAGCTCGTAAGTGCCGACAACCGTGTGACTACCAGTGGAAACTACCCGGCCAGGCACCATTGATGGCTGCGACAGCTGGCCACGTGGACAGCCTCCTTCATGTTACCGACAAGTCCACTGGCTGATGTTTCCTGGTGGACACAGGAGCGAAGCTGAGCATCCTGCCCCCCACCGCCCTCGAGACATACACCTGATCTTGTGGTCCCACCCTGCAGGAAGCCAACGGTTCTGCCATCAAGACCTATGGTACCTGCAGGGCGCAGATCCAGATCGGGAAAGAGAAATTCCACTGGAAGTTCGTGTTAGCCTCAGTGGGTACTGCATTGTTAGGGGCCGACTTCCTAAGTGCACATGGACTGTTGGTCGACATGAAGGGCAAGAGGCTGGTTAACACTCGCACCTTCCATTCAGTGCGCCTGGATGCCATGAATGCCTGCAGGCCAGAGATCACCACCATCGCCACTTCCAGGGATGAGTATTCGAACATACTCCATAAGTTCCCTGCCATCCTTCAACCATGATTCAGCGCCATCTTACCCCAGCACGGGGTAAACCACCATATCTCCACGCAGGGCCCCCTGCTGCACGCCAAGCCCAGACGACTTCTGCCCGAGAAGCTGCAGCTGGCAAAGGAGGAGTTTTCCCGGCTGCAGGAGGTGGGGATCGTCCATCGCTTTGATAGTGCCTCGGCATCCCCTCTCCACATGGTCCCCAAATTCTATGGGTGCTGGAGACCCTGCGGCGATTACCGGCGTTTGAATGATGCGACCACATTGGACAGGTACCCGGTTCCACACATTCAAGAGTTCTCAGCCAATCTCCAAGGTGCGCAAATCTTCTCCAAGGTCGATCTGGTGCGGGGTTATCATCAGATCCCGGTTCACCCCAAGGACATCGGCAACATGGCCATCATCACTCCCTTTGGGTTCTTTGAATTCCTGTGTATGTCCTTCGGCCTCAAGAACGCGGCCCAGACTTTTCAGCACCACATGGATGCAGTGGGTAGGGATTTGGACTTTGTGTTTATCTACCTGGACGATATCCTTATCGCCAGTTGCAACCGTGAAGAGTACAAGGCCCACCTCCGTATCCTGTTTGCCCAACTGGCGGATTTTGGCCTCGTGGTCAACGTGGCCAAGTGTCAGTTCAGCAAGCAGACGCTGCAGTTCCTGGGGCACACCATCTCGGCAGCAGGTGCTGCTCTGGCGCCAGAGAAGGTTGCGGCCGTCCAGCAGTTCCCCAAGCCAACCACCCTCAAGGGCCTGCAGGAGTTAGTGGGGATGGGAAATTTTTATCATAGGTTCATACCCGGCGCCGCCCGCACCATGCAACCGCTGTTCGTGTTGATCGTCACTAAGGAGAAAGTCCTGACCTGGTCGGAGGAGGCAGAGACCGCTTTTGCCGCAACAAAGGAGACCCTCGCCAACGCAACTCTATTGGTGCACCCACGCCCAGAGGCACACGTGGCGCTTCCAGTTGACACCTCAGCCATGGCAGTAGGGGGCATACTCGAACAGTGGCTCAACGGACAGTTGTGCCCACTGGCCTTCTTTAGCAAACAGCTGCGCCCGATGGAGCTCAATTACAGCTCATTCGACCGGGATCTACTGGTGCTGTACCTGGTCATCTGGCACTTTCGATACGTTCAGGAGGGTAGGCCCTTCACGGTATTCACGGACCACAAACCCCTCACACAGGCACTCGCGATGGTCAAACATCCGTGATCATCTCGCCAGCAACGCCACCTCTTTTACATGTCGGAGTTCACCACCGACATCTGGCACAGGGCAGGCAAAGACAACGTTGTGACAGATATGCTCTCTCATCCAATGATCAACGCTCTCACCCCTGGCCTTGATTACATACAGTTGGGACAGGCCCAGAAGCTGGACACAGAGACGCAGGCTCTCCGGACCGCCATCTCTGGCCTCTAGCTCTAGGATATTCAGTTGCCCAACAGCCTGGAGATGCTGATCTGTGACATCTCCACCAGCTCGCCGCGCCCAGTAGTCCCATCACAGTGGAGGTCGAGGGTTTTCAGCTTAGTCCACGACCTAGCCCACCCCTTGGTGAAGTCTTTGGTGTGAATGGTGGCAGAGCGGTTTGTGTGGCACGGGCTCAAAAAGGAAGAGGCCAAGATGGCGAGGAACTGCACCAGGTGCCAGGCCTCTAATGTCCACTGGCATATGCAGGCCCCAATACAGAAATTCAACCCGACGGTGCGGATATTTCAACACATCCATGTTGATGTTGTAGGCTCCCTTCCGGTATTCAGAGAAGCACGCTGCCTCCTCACAATAGTCGATCGGACCACGAGATGGCCGGAGGCCATTCCCATCAAAGAGGATTCTGCAGAGACGTGCGCCAGGAACCTAGTCAATCATTGGATTGCTAGGTTCGGAGTCCCGGCGCACATCACCAATGACAGGGGCACCCAGTTCACTTCCGTGCTCTGGGCTCAGCTGGTGAACCTCCTGGGGATAAACTTCAACACACCACAGCCTACCACCCGCAAGCAAATGGTCTGGTGGAGAGGTTTTTCATCATCATATGAAATCCGCCCTCGTGGCTCACCTCACCATCCCAGGCTGGGCAGACAAACTGCCCTGGGTCCTCCTCTGCATCAGAACAGCACCCATGGAGGACCTACAGGTGTCGTCTGCAGAGCTAGTCTATGGCGCGCCACACTCGCTGCCCGGTGAGTTCTTTGGCCTGGAGCCCAACGTCAAGTCCGAGCATGTGAACCTTTTGGCAGATTTCCGTAAGAATCTATCCTTGCTAGCCCGCCCCCCCCCCCCCCCCCACCTCCCTTGCATCATGGCATCCGGCCGACACATCGTACCAAAGAGCTGGACTCGGTGGAATTCGTATTTGTTCGGCGCAGCCCACATACGGCACATTTACAAAGCCCGTATGAAAGTTCATACAAGGTTCTCCAGAGGTCCAGCAGGACTTTCACTTTGGACATAGGGGGTAAAGATGAACTTTTCACCATGGACCGTTTGAAGGTGGCTCTTAGACCTATCATGACCGGTGCAGACGGCCATGCCCAAAGACTGGGGCCGCCCGCCCAAGCAGCAGGATGTGTAGCCAGTTCTGGAGGGTGAGTTGTGTGGCAGTACCCTCTCTCATGGCAAACTGGCTCCATGTGTAACGCCACGTGGCGGGGCAGCCATGGGAAGATGGCGCTGTCAGGGTTTTCTCCCTGCCTCAAGTCTCTTGCCCAGCGCGCGCCTGGGGCAGCGATTACGATGTCACAATGTACGAGATGACTGAGCTCATGCTGCCCTTGAAAGGGCGTGCGCTGAATTTGAATAAAAACAGTCATTAGTGACATTCAGTGAGGTGGCTGAGTCTTTCTTGGCTGTGTCCAGCACTACAGGACAAACATTTTAAAAATAAATCATCTTTTACCTCCCAAACTTTTGTTTTAGTCTTCTAAACAAGAAGAAAATACAGCATCTTCACCAATAAACAAATTGGGTGCACATTGACATTCAGAAACTGTCATTTAGATTAATCTATAAGATTGCAAAATGCTTAATAGCTATGATGCTTGATTTTTTTTATCATTAGTTAACATTTGCAAGTGAGAAAATTGATACATTTTCATAAATAAAACAGACAGTTCACTAGATACTTGTTGATGTTAACATATTTCAGTTTTCAACTAGCTATATTTATGTTTGCCATGGCATTTGTAACATATGGAACTATTTTTGGCTAAAGATGCAATTAAGTAAATTGCTATCAGGCAATTAATATTTAAAACTTAACTGCAATTAAATCAATCATGATACTATTGTGATCATTTCATTGATTAAAAATTAGACAATGAAATGTTTAAAGTAAATAATGATTTAAAATGCAACATAATTCAAGATTCTTAACATATTGAAGCATTGGCTGGTAATGTTAGCAAGCTGGTGTTTCACTGCAGCAATGATGAAATTTGCACTTTGAATTGGTTACATTTTGAGTTTCCATTATCTGCTTTGTTTCCATATAAAAAGCAGAGATGACATGCTTCCTCCCTGTGATGACTTTTATGTACAATTAAATGTCTTTTTTTCAATCTCTTCTTTCAGAGATAGTATGTTAATTTGATGGGCCCTCGGCAAGGCCAACCATGAGAAAATGGCTTATATGCGGTCTACTCTTTTTCAGTATGTTTGTATCGATGAACTCTAACTGAAGTCTGCTTGTTGCATATTGTGTTGAACAAAAATTAATCTATTCCCGATAGAATTACAGCACTGATGTCCATATTTAATTAAGAAGAAAGGTACTTGGTTCCTGTGACTGAACATCTGCATACCCAATATGCTGTGAAATGTTTCTATTCTTGCTTTTTCTTTGATGGATTTTCCCACAAATTATGTACAATACTGCAATCAGAATAATAACAACAGTTGGAGATATACAATGTAAGTAGTTAGGCACACAGAACTCAAAACGGTCAACCAGTTTACCTACCTCGGCTGCACCATTTCATCTGATGCAAGGATCGACAAAGAGATAGACAACACATTCGCCAAGGCAAAAAGCGCCTTTGGAAGACTACACAAAAGAGTCTGGAAAAACAACCACCTGAAGAAACACACAAAGATCAGCGTGTACAGAGCCATTGTCATACCCACGCTCCTGTTTGGCTTCGAATCATGGGTCCTCCACCAGCATCACCTACGGCTCCTAGAATGCTTCCATCAGCGCTGTCTCCGCTCCATCCTCAACATTCATTGGAATGACTTCATCACCAACATCGAAGTACTCGAGCTGGCAGAGTCCGCAAGCATCGAATCCATGCTGCTGAAGACCTAACTGCGCTGGGTGGGTGGCGCCTCACAGTTCGGCGGGCAGCAACCTCCTTTGAAGAAGACCGCAGAGCCTACCTCACTGACAAAAGACAAAGAAGGAAAAACCCAACACCCAATCCCAACCAACCAATTTTCCCTTGCAACCGCTGCAACCGTTCCTGCCTGTCCCGCATCGGACTTGTCAGTCACCAACGAGCCTGCAGTAGACGTGGACATACCCCTCCATAAATCTTCATCCGCGAAGCCAAGCCAAAGAAACAAAGTTAGGATTTGAAGAGGGAGCAGATAATAAACAGTATTTGAGGCATCTCCATCTCCTCCCTGAGCATTGCTCGACATGTACAACTCCCTAAAAATGATTGGTGCTCTTTGGCATGGGGTGTCGGCGGGAATGTAGAAGTTGATAGCAACAATACTGTGAAACAAAAATGAGATTTCACAGACTGCAGGTTCAACTATCAGATGAATTTACATGGATCAAGGTGGTTCTTCCATATTTGTTCTTCCATATTTGTTCTTCCATAGTGTCCTCTAATTCTAGCTAAAGGGAATAGCCAGCTGATTGTCACAAGGCAATGTTTAAAATGTTGAAAATTTATTTATTTTCATGGCATGTTCAGTGCATATTTTATATTATTTTAAAGGAGTACATTAAAAATTATTTTTGGAGCTGCACTTTTGTAAAGTATGGGAAACCAAATTTTGGAAGAATAGAAATTATAATGTTTCTGAAAATCCTATCTGAGTTTCTATGTGACAGGTGTGAAATTATTATTTGAAAGTTGGATGTTTCTTCCATTTAAAAATTGGTGCACAGAACTCTGATTTCATCATTTGAGTATTTTTGAGTTTGGTGGTGTGGTCTAGGAGTGTTAGAAAAAACGAGATAAAATTTGCCATGGTACAGATTTATGGGAAATTAAGGATCTCATGTTAAGTTTGTAAGAAAATGTTTAAAAGAACTATAATTGGTAAAGAAAACAATTAAGTGGAATCTCTCTAACCTAATTATTGTTTCAAATTAAACCTGGTCAAAGGGCTATAAGTAGTGGTAAATTAACTTAGACTGCAGGCCAAGAAGCAATGTTTCTCAAAGTCCAATTCATGCTCATTTCTTAAGTGTGGTGGAACAAAATTCTTGCAAGAGGTAGATTCATCTCTTCATTGGTTTCCATTGAAGTTTATGGTGGATGTATTCTCAGTACCTTAATTCCATTACAAACCTACCACCTTCACATACTAACATTAAGTGCTTTATTGAGGAGGAACATGGTCCAGTTGTTAACTCTGACATTGACCTCATTTGATGGCAAGCTTAAATTGGAATAGATAAGTGGGTGCAATTATTTTAAGCTTTGAAATTGTGCATATGGAACAGGGAAGAATAGATCTCATTTGAACAAAGTGAGTTTGAAGAGAAATTTTATTGTTCCCCCCAAAAAAAATCAAATTAAAAATCCTCAGTCAGAGCAGTTCATTCTTTCTTTCTTTATTACTGTCCACATAATTTGATGAAAACTGAAATGTCTGTGTTGATATTCGGACTCCAATGAGGAAATCAAGTAGTACTCCACTGTCCGTCATCATTCAAAGGAGAACAAAGTGTAAGCAAGCAAGTTTATCTGGATGATAGGCAGTGAATAAAGGCATAGTATAAGCAGGAAATGAGGTCGACAGCATCGAGTCCACGCTGCTAAAGATCCAGCTGCGCTGGATGGGTCACGTCTCCAGAATGGAGGACCATCGCCTTCCCAAGATCGTATTATATGGCGAGCTCTCCACTGGCCACCGTGACAGAGGTGCACCAAAGAAAAGGTACAAGGACTGCCTAAAGAAATCTCTTGGTGCCTGCCACATTGACCACCGCCAGTGGGCTGATAACGCCTCAAACCGTGCATCTTGGCGCCTCACAGTTTGGCGGGCAGCAGCCTCCTTTGAAGAAGACCGCAGAGCCCACCTCACTGACAAAAGGCAAAGGAGGAAAAACCCAACACCCAACCCCAACCAACCAATTTTCCCTTGCAACCGCTGCAATCGTGTCTGCCTGTCCCGCATCGGACTGGTCAGCCACAAACGAGCCTGCAGTTGACGTGGACTTTTTACCCCCTCCATAAATCTTCGTCCGCGAAGCCAAGCCAAAGAAAGAAAAAGCAGGAAATGATGAACACACATAAAAACAAAAGAGGGAGTGTCTTTAGAGAGAGAAACAAGTTTAATGTTTCTGGCCCATGACCTTTCATTAGAAGTGGAAACATGACAGAGGAAAAGCCAGCACAAAGGTGGGAAGTGGAGAAAATAACAATAAATGCCTGTGAAATATTGAAGGATTAAATCAGTAGCAGAATCTTTCCTTTCAATAACAGACTGTAATAATTCACTGATATGGTCCTGATGTGAAGCATAAGACCATAAGATATAGGAGAAGAAGTAGGCCATTCAGGCTGTTGAGTTCATTCTACCATTTGATCATGAGCTGATCCATTTTCCCACTCAGCCCCACTCCCCTGCCATCTTTTGTTATGAGCCCAGTGGACTCCAATCCCAGCAGCAATAGATATTCACCAAGACAACTGGTTTCTTAAACAAAAGTTGCTTTTAATTACCTTTAAACATGAAAACAGGATCACACTTTAACTTTAACTAACTTTAACTAACCTAACTTAACCTCCTTCTAATTCTAAGATCACATGTATGTAATGTGTGTGTGTAAGTTTAGAAAAGTTCTTTGATTCACAGTCCAATCTCACTTCTCATTCTTCCAAGTTCACTGGTTGCAGGAAATTCATATACTGTGCACAGAATTTAACATTTATAAAGTGCACCAGGCTTTGGTGCTTGAAAGGTAAATGGTTACCATTCAGGAAGGTTCTTGTCAGTTTTCAGAGAGAAATTTGTTGTTCCTGGTCACAAACTGATCCCTTTTAATCTGCCACGTCAGTGTTTTGCCAAAGAAACTTGCCCCATCAGGGTTTTCCAGATGATAATCTCTTTCTTTCAGGTCACCACAGAGTTCCTTTTTGTTTCACTTATTTCAAGTGAAACATTAAGCAGCCAGTCCTAACCTCTGGCATGAACCATGATGGATTTAACCGGGCTGAACTAAGCACTCACAACCCGTCTTCCAAATGGGGTATTTTTCCTCAAGCTTGCCAGCTTGTCCTGTTCCTGTTCCAGCTGCTGCTGCTGACTGTAAAACTGCAGAACTGAACTCTCTCTCTCTCTCTCTCTCTTTAATTAATGGTCAACTTGACATTTTTGAAAATGTTATTTTTAATTAAAAACCTGATAATCAAGAGAGAGCTGGCGTTCATCTGTCTGTGTGTGAAGAGTCTCGTGTCCATTTGAAAATATATATGTATTTTTTAGACATATGATCATATGCCATTTTAGTCCATAAGTCCATGCCGGCCAATTTACCCCCAATTAACCTACACCCCCAGTACATTTTTGAACGGTAGGAGGAAACCAGAGGCCGTGGAGAAAACCCACGCAGATATGGGGAGAATGTGCAAACTCCTTACAGTGCGGGATTCAAATCCCAGTCTAGAACTGATCATTGACGCTGTAAAGGGATTGCGCTAACCATTACTCTAACTGTGCCACCCATATGTGTGTGCAATGTTGTGCTAAATTACGGAAGTGTAGACCACAATTCCTTAAACTAATTAACTAAATATAATCCAGAGGCGTAGTCTGTTATTTCAGATGGTTGATCTTCACAAAGTTAATGTTGAATCTAACTGAGCCTTTTGTCACTCACAATATCATAGGAGATCCATACTTAAGAATTCTAAAATCTTTGGAGATTTAAAAAAATGATATTCTAAATACAATTCTATGGCACTGTAGTATTCTGAATGCACTAAAGTTCTTAGAGCAACTAAATTATTTTTATTAGGCTGCCTCTATTGGTGCTCAAAAATAAATAAGAATATTCAGTATAATGAAGAACAAAATTAACATAAAACATTGGAGCAGGCATAGGCCATCCAGTCTTTAGAGGGTGTTTTGCCCTTCACTAAAATTATGGCTGATCTTCCACCTCATCAATATTTTCCTCCACCATCCTCAATTCTTTGTTCCTGCAGTATCCTGAACTCAAGTTCTGGTTCTTTTGAATAAACGGCGGGGTCAGTGGATCTCCAGATTTTGCTTGTATTTTTGAGGGTGGAGAATCCCAGCAGTTCACCAAGCTCCGAATTAAGGAACTCTTCATTTCAGTCCGAAACTGTGGACTCCTTATTCTGAAATTGCTTCCTCCAGTCACAGTTGTAAAAATGAGAATGAAATGTTTATACCTCCTTTCTCTCCAAGAAATCTGTATTCAAAGTCAGAGCATGGCAATTTGTTTATGCAGTTGTCTCAATTTTTAAAAAAATTAATATATATAGCACAGTTATGGACCATTTTGGCCCACAAGTCTGTGCCACCCAATCACCTCCAATTGACCTACAACTCCTGGTACGTTTTGAATGATGGGAGGAAATGGAGCACATGGAGGAAACTGACGCAGACACAGGGAGAATGCACAAACTCTTACGGACAGCTCAGGATTCGTATTGTGGTCCCGATCACTGGCGTTGTTACAGCATTGCGTTAACCAAATATACTAATAAAAAGTGATAAAAGCTTGCTGCAATTGCGTTGTGAATTGTTATTACCTCTGAGATCCTTAGCTCTCTGTTCAGATATTTTGTCCTCCCAATCCCCACCGTCTTCCTCATCTCATGACAAACTGCTCTATTTATCTTTGGGATCTAGTGCTAGAACAGACTGAGTGGTTCGCTACAGCATCAACCAAAGTTAACAGCCATTGTATTTTGTAAAAATTATATTTCCTTTTGTGTATATTTATAGAGGTTTGGTTTAAGTTTTAAGAAGTTTGCATTGGGGTCAGAATCATGTGAGGTACAGGGCTAATGAATGACAGATGCAGTTCCTCTCGGAGAAGTGTAAGGTGTTGAATTCGAGTAAATAATCCAGTTATTCTGTTAATGTTAGTGCCGTAAAGAGTGTGATGGAACAGAGGGGCCTGGAGGTGCGGGGACGTGGCTCTTGAAAGATGTAGTCAGAGTAATGAAGAAGCCATTAGGTTAGTTGCCTTCATTAGTCAGGGTATTGAATGTGTTGAAACATCATGTTAAAGTTGTATGTTGGTGAGGTCACACTGAAAATTGTGTGCAGTTTTCCTCACTATAGGAATTACATTAGAAAGTTAGAAAGGGTACAGATGAAGTTTAAGAGGTTGTGTCCAGATTGAGGGAAGTTGAATTATCATGAGAGACAGGAAAAACTAGACCTTTTTTCTTTAAAGCATAAGAGGTTGAGTGGAAAAGACACGAGGGAACAACTATCACATGAGGGGGATAGGATTTTGTAGGGGGTGAGAGGGCAGTTCTTAAATCAGAAGGTGATGGGCATGTAAAACAAGCTTCCAGATAAAGAGCTGGAGGATGGTATATTAGCTTCCATTAAGAAACATTTTAGATATCTACACGGATTGGAGGAGTATGGGCAAGTGGAAGTAAAACAGGATGACGAGTTTTGGGAATGACAAGCTGGACCTATAGGCCTGTTTCTGTCATGTGAGGCTCTATGACTCTCTGACTTCATTCCTAAAATACTAAAATTGTTGTGTATATTGTTCATTAAAATATAGAATTTTACTGAACATGGTACTTTGTATTTTTATTTGAAGTTGTATATCCATTACAACAAATTTTATGCACTAACACAAAGTTGCAGGGAGATAGAAGTCCTTTTTAACCTTGACTACATTTTAGGGAACTATAATTTTATTGAAATGGTAATCTGTTCAGTAAGATCATTAAAAATGTTAACACCTAGTCAAAGAAAATTGGTGCATTTGCTTCGCTTAATTACACCATTGAATTATATTTTAACCTACATAAAGGTTAGCATCGTGACATTATTCAACCTATTAAATGATAGAAAAAAACCTTGCTAGAAAAAGAACGGTAGTTACCTATTGCAATAAAACAACCCTGTTTCGTTATTTAGCAGCACAAATTGTAATTGATATGATAATATTTTTATGGATTTTTATATTGTTATTGACCTCTTGGTGTAAATGAAGTTTGGCATTTATGCCAAATTTCTCTCTTCTCTAACTTAATGAGAATGGTTCCACAGTCCTCATTTTAGCACGAGAGTCTGTGCATTATGTGTAAACAGGCTCATTTCAACTTGAAGGATGTTGTGGCACAGTCTACTGTATATGATATATAGTAAAGCCCACCCCCCCCCCCCCCCCACCCTGGTATCTGGCACCTATGAGAGATTGGTAGATGCTGGATTTTCAAATTTTCTGGTTGCTTGAGACTTAATCTTACAATGCCTAATTAATACACCAGCATTAAGAATAAACATTTTAAAGGACAAAAGATAATGTAAAATAATTTGAAAATAAAAATCAGTATTGTAGCTCTTAATTGTGTAAAGTTCACTTTAATCAGGAAATTCCCGTATCTTACAAATTTAAATTCAAACCCCGGTTGCTGGGACTGTAACAGCGATACGGTAACTGCTACGCTAACCATGTTGCCACAATAATTAACTCCCCCGTTTTCCCCCAAGTTTACAGATAAAATCTGACTAATGTACTTACTAAACAGAGATAAGGATACTCTAAGTGGCAAGCAGCATCAACCAACTCTTCATCCTGGGTGACACCATTCTATTCAAAACACAATTTTATTTAAACAATTGCTACAAGCAAAGCCAGTCCAAGGCACTCGCTGGCTGAATATTTGCTCCCATTTTCACCAAAGGTTCATGTGTCAGAGAACATTTACTTTTACAATTTTAAACTTTTATTTGTTTCCTTTTTGCTGTTTGTTTAAGGTTGCTTGAATTCTGGTTAATGGGAATTTTACTGTATAGGAAACAGAGCATAAGTCACTAGATTGTTGTCAGGATTAGAAACTTGGGTGTTTCTTTTTTTCTTCAAATATGTATCCATAACTCCAGATTGCTTTTGAGGAATCTATTTGGTGTTTACTGTGTTCTTGGTATTAGAACATTCTGAAATTGCAGGATACCTGAGGCTCAGCATCCAGTGCACAGAATGGGCTACTTGGACCCAACAAGTGATACTGGGTTGCATAGATTCAAGATTCAATTTATCATCATGTAATAAAGACATCATAAATTACACAAAATTTACTTCTTCAGCCATAAGGCAGACAGATTTGCCATCAGCAGAAATTGCCTGAAATGCCTCTTACAGAGAAAGAGAAGCAAAAGAGAGTCATTGTGGTCCATGGATTCACCTCCAGTGTTCTCGCAGTCCCTTCAGCACACAGCGTCCAGTCCAAGCTATTAGCAGCGCAAACTCCAGATCCAAACCCCTGTCACGATCAGGAAGTCTTCAGCGCCCTCTCGCATCCTCAGTCAGCAACAGCCCACAGCGTGCTTGGATTCGCCCACACCCAATGCCTCTGAGTTCTTCAGCCTCCGAGCCCCTCATTGGTCCACCACCATAGTCACTGTCCTGTGCATGGTCTCGCATACTTCTCCTCCTTAAACGAGAGGTGATCTTCTTGTTTTCTGGTCCTCTGCTTCCCCGGAGTGTGTAACTCCTTGTGGCTGTTGCCAGTCATAGGCACCGCCATCTTGGGTGCAGACCCTGCTGTTGCAATATTTTTAAATAAATCGACCATTAACAGACCGTCTAATGACTGTACAGAGCTGACAGCCATCGGACTGGGTGGTTGGACTTCGCGGGAGTGCTGTATCTCTGCTCTCTGTGGGCTCGCACCAGTGGCAGGACCGCCGTTACAGCAGCTCCGGCAGCGCTGCTATTTTCTGTCATATATACCCAATGTGAGATGAATTACATTGAAAGAACAAACCTTTGCTCAAGTGAAACAAATATAAGTGATAGAAGGAAGATTCTAAGGACATTCAGAATAGTAGACATTTTTTTTCCAGTCGAAAGGATAAAATAATTAAAATGACTATGGACGCTACTTGTGCATTTGTAGGCATCTTGCTTTTATTAGAGTGCTGCTTTTGTGTGGTGTAAAGGTCAATATATTAAGTGTAACAGTGCAATTTCCTCTGAAATCATCAGCTTTGCAGTGACATTTTTAACTTGAATCATTGACTTGCTGAATATCTGTAATGTTTGATTCAAAAAGCACAATTACAAATTAAAGTTCACCATCTGTTAATTGGGTTTCAATTATATGTAGCAGTTGCACTAATTATATCAGCACCATTATTTGGAACCAAATGATGAACGATCATTTCTTACAGTGCCTTTCCTGTATGATATTGCTGAACATTGATTGAATGATTTTTCTTTACTCTTTGCCCTGTAGATTTTAATCCTTTCTCCAAGGTCTTTCTTGTGAATTGGAACTTAATTTTCTGGATCTGAGATAGGCATGCCTACAGATTCGCTTGACTCACAGAATGAAATTTTATTATCCATAAACAGCAAACTGATTTGCTCGTCTTGTTGGATGCTAAGATGGGACAACTATAATTTAATCAACTGTTATTTACCTAATATTTTCCCTCTCCCAGCACCCCTTCTCTGAACATTTAAAAAAAAACATTTTTCTTTCTATTATTTTACTTTGATTAAATCATGCTTGTTTTATTTCAATATCTAAAGTTAAATGCTTGGTTTTATATTCATGTATCCTTTTGTCATCTCAAATCTATGCCTGCTCAAATTTTCTCTCCACATTCCCATCCCTCTTACCCACTCGCCTTAGGCAATTTTCAAAAGCCAACCAACCAATCTGCTTGGTTTTGTGATGTGGGAAGAAATAGATCCACCAAAGGTAGGAAGCCCAAGCAACTATGATGAGAATGTGCAAACTTCACATAAATAATACCAGAGGCCAGCTTTGAACTTGGGTGGCTGAAGCAGCAGCTTACTCATTACACCACTGTGTACTCTATCACTCAAAACTGGGATCAACTGGGTGACGTGGAAATTGACTGCACAATATGACACTTTAGAGTAGTCACTCTGTTTTGAAATGTGATATCTTGGAATAGAGTGTAGCAAGTAAATTGTTGTCTTTGAAGGAAAGCAATACTATTTATTAATTTCTCATTAAAAATGTGGAATATTTGTGGTAATTTGTGGGCCCATCAGCAATAGGAATGTAGAATTCCCAAAAGGAACACACAATTCTGTGAAATACAGTAAAACTCTAGTTATCCTGAATTCAAGCAATCAGCAACCTCAAGCAACCTGCAAAGAAAAAATTATGGAAAATAAAGTAAAAAAAAAGGCTTAAAATTGATGTGCCTCTCCATTAGTTCACCACACAACACACAGTCTCAAGCAACTGGAAGAATCACTTATCCAGCATCTATAAATCTCCTTGTGCTGGATAATAGGGGTTTTACTGTATATCCTACGTTAATTCCTATCACTTTGCAAAACTATTAATTATTTTATTTATTATACAAAAGTGCTGTGGAGAAACTTAGCAGGTCCTGCAGCTTCCTAGGAGGCAAAAATATATAACCAACATTTTGGACCTGAGTCCTTTGTCAAGGTAGGAGTATAAAGCAGGCAGCTGACTGAATAAAAAAAAGTGGAAGGAGGGAAGAAGGGCCAGGAGAGAAACACAGGCTGTTGTTGGCCATGGATAGGGGAGGGGCAGAAGAGAAAAGCTGAGAATTGAACGGGGGCTGGGAAGCTCTGTAAATACTGAGGCGGAGGAAAGGAGACAAAGAGATAGGAAAAGAGAGAGATGAATGGGTAGGTGAGCCTATTAGAGAGTGTCTAAAGGGAATATGAGGCATTGTTCCTCCAATTTGCAGGTGGTCTCAATTTGGCAGTACATAAGGGATGGACAGACATGCTGACATGGGAATGGGGTGGGGAATTGAAATGGGCTGCCCATGGGAGATCCCCACTTTTAGAGTGGACAGAGTGAAGGTGCACAGCCAAGTGATCTTCCAGTTTGCATCCAGCCTCTTCGATTTAGAGGGGGTACACAACGAGAGCACTGGATACAGTGCAGATACCCCTGCAGATTCACAAATCAGCTTTTCTCTCCTCATGGTTATCACTGTGAAGTCAGAGTTAGAAGAGACGGTCTTTTTTCAGGTGGGAAGGATTTAATTAGAGGAAAAGTACAAGGGTCAACTGGTTGCCCTCAATTATTTACAATTTGTAGGTGGGGGCAGAATGCAAGGTTTGCTGAGAATATTAGAGATTTGCTTGAGTGGGTGGGTGAAAACTTTGCATGCAGAGTTTAAGGGGTGATGAAGGGTTTTGATCCAAAGTGTTGACATTTCCTCCCCTTCTGCCCACCAATACTGTTCAACATGGTGAATCTTCCAGCAACTTGTTTTTTTTTACTAGCATTGCATTTCTGAACGACATGGGCAAGGCCTCACACAGCTTGTAGCTCAATCACAAAAATCATCTAAGGGTAGATGTTACAACTGATGCAGATTGTACTCGTTGCTAAAGCAAGCACGAGATGAAAAAGACAAATTCTAACTCCTGCATATTCTTTTTCATAGATAGACTATGAAAAACAAGTGGAACAGTTATTTCCAGTTTGGATGGAGAAGCTAACATTGCAAGGGATGGAAAAGGAAAAGATGGAACAGGTAAGATTGGCAAACCATTTGCTTTTCTTTAAAAACATGCTGATGTATTGTGTAATTTTCAGTTGCTCTTCGATGTAGCAGTAAAAAGACCATAATTGCAACATGATCATGCATATTCAGTCAATTAATGCTTTGGGATTGGGAAGGTCACAGATGAAGAGAAGTAACTTTCTGGCCTCTGGAAATGTTATTGATTAATTCAATGTTTTGGTATTTGGAACATTTTCTTCTTTGTTCATCCAATCTCTCAGTGTGGAAGGTTGTGGTTTTTGGTAATTTGAAGATATTGGTCAATGATAAGCCACTAGAGAGAAAGCTAGACTGTTAACTATTCCAGTCTTAAGTAAAGGATGTACTCTGACAATGTGTCAACCATTGTTTCTAAAAGGTTTAAGTAAAAAAAAATTGAGTTAAATAAAATGGACACAGAGGAAAAGAAAATGGGATAAGGAATGGAGGCAAACGTCCAAACAACACAGAGAAGAGGGTGGTTTAGGGAGGCATGTTCAGAACATGAGGTTTTAGGGATTGCAGGAGCACCCATCCTTGGTCAGGGGATGTCCAGGGTGGTAAATGCTTCTGGCTGCAGTCACAGGAATTAAGCTGAAGAGATGGCTTTTTCGCAGCTTGTTGATGAGCCCACAAGGGGAGCGACTGTACTGGATTTTGTGTTGTGTAAAGTCCAGAGATTACGAAAGAGCTTAGGGTAAAGGAACTGCTAGGGGGCAGTAATCACAATAAAATTGTTCAATTTGAGATTTAACAATGAGAAACTAAAATCAGATGTGTTGGTATTTCAGTGGAGTAAAGGGAATTACAGTAGCATGAGAGAGGAACTAGCCAAAATAGATTGGTAGGGGGCACAAGTAGGAAGGACAGCAGAGCAGCTTAGGCAAGAAGAGGCAGAGGTGGTGGTGAAGGAATTGGAGTGAATAAGAACCACCCAATTTGAGGAACACCAAGGATTTAGCAGGTAGGTACTTGTAAAGTCAGGTTTTATTTAACATCGTGCCAACATTAAGCACAAACTTCAGCCAGGATTGGCACATGGAATCATGGCATTGCAGCCAACAGTGAAATGTTGCAGGAGGGACAGGACTGCCAACTCAATGTTCTGGGCTTCTGTTGTTTCAGATAAAAGTAGAAGGAGTCACATTGCTCATTAGGGAAAATATCACAGGTATGCTCATTCATGACAGACCAGCTATATGGGAAAGGTATGACCACATTAATAGGGTCATAGACAGCTCCATAGTTAGCAAGAATTTGGAGGTCTTTAGAGAGATAGCAGACAGCTGAAGGAAACATAAAGTTGTGATAGCAAGAAATTTTAACTTTCTATGTATTGACTGGGACTCCCATACTGTAAAAGGGCTGGATGGCTTGGAGTTTGTCAAATCTGTTCAGGAAAGTTTTCTAAATCTTTATCTAGAGGAGCCAACTAGAGAGAGTGCAAATCTGGACCTCCTATTAGGGGACGAGACAGGCCAGGTGACAGAAAAATGTGTGGGGAACATTTTGGGATCACTGATCATAATGCCATTAGTTTCAAGTTGATTATGGAGAAAGATAAGTCTGAGCCTCGGGCTGAGATTCTGAATTGGAGAAGGCCAATTCTGAGGAAATGAGAAAGGTTCTGGAATGCGTGGATTGGGATTTGTTTTGGGCAAGGTGGATGACCTTCAAAGGTGAAATTTTGAGAGTACAGAGTTTGTATGTTCCAGTCAAGGTTAGCAGGCATAGGGAACCATGGTTTTTGAAAGATATTGGGGATCTGGTTGAAAGAGGAGAGTGGTATATTACAGGTAAAGGCAACACGGAACAAATGAGGTACTTGTGGAGCATAAAAATGCAAGAAAAAGTCAATAAAGAAATCAGGAAAGCTAAAAGAAGACATGAGAGTGCTTTGGCAGACAATGTAAAGGAAAATCCTTAGGGTTTCTAAAGGTCTATTAAGAGCAAAATGATAGTAAGGGACAAAATTATTCAGATTCAGATTTATTGTCAGAGTACAAACATGACATCACATAGAACCTTTAGATTTCTTTTTCTTGCAGGTGCAGCAGAATTACCACTAATTGGTAGTGCAAAAAAAAAAGCTGTTCTCAATATTAACATGTAAACAAACAAAGAACTGCAAACAGATAACAAATGTAAACAAGCTGTGCAATACAGAGAGAACAAAAAGATCAATAAAGTGTACAAATAAGAGTCCTTAAATGAGTCTCTGGTTGATGGTCCCCTCGAAGATCAGAGGGGTCGGCTATGTATGGAGCCAGAAGAGATGGAGGAGATCTTAAATGTTTTTTTTTGCATTTGTGTCTACTAAGGAAACTGGCACAGACTTCAAGGAAGTAAGGAAAACAGGCAATGAAGTAATGGAATCTTTACAGATTAGAGAGGAGATGGTGCTTGCTGCCTTAAAGCAATTCAGATAAACAAATCCCCAAGGCCTGACAGGATGTTCCCTCAGACCTTGAGGAAAGCTAATGTAGAAATTTCAGCGGCTTGGCAGAAATATTTAAAATGTCCTTAGCCATAGGTGTGGTGCCAGAAGATTGGAGGGTTGCTCATATTGTTTCTTTCTTTAAAAAAGGCTCCAAAAATAGCTCTGGAAATTATAGGCTGGTGATTTTGATGTCAGTAGTAGATACTTTATTGGAAGGTGTTCCAAGAGATCAGGTGTGCAAGTATTTGGATAGCCAGGGACTAATTAGGGATAGTGTTACAAGCCCAGAGGACCCCAAAACCCAGCAAGACAAATGGTTACTTAAACGAAAGTTGCTTTTAATTACCTTTAAACATGAAAATTAATCAAACTTTAACTTATCACTATTGACTTACTTAACCAAACTTAAACCCCTTCTAATTCTAAGCGCATGTGTATGTAATGTGTGTGTAAATTCAGAAGAGTTCTTTGGTTCATAGTCCAATTTCACTTCTCATTCCTCCAAGTTCACTGGTTTTAGGCAACTCTTATACTGTGCACAGTATTTAACATTTATAAATTCACCAGGCTTTGGTGCTTGAAAGGTAAATGGTTACCACTCAGGAAGGTTCTTGTCGGTTTTCTCAGAGAGATTTGTTGTTCTAAGACATCCACAACGGATTCATTTTTAATCAGCCACTCATTACAGAGGTCAGTAACTAGAGCCCACTCGTTCCATCCTCTACCAAATGCCACTCTGCCCAAGATTGTAAATCCCACTCCAACAAGGAAGGGCACCTTACCCAGATGGCTTCCACCAGGGATCACAGGGCACACAGTCCCACAGAGATCCATAGGGCATTGTTAGAAGCTTGTTGGCTGGACAACCCACCCAGGATACCTGAACATAATCCATCCAGGATACCTGAGCACAACCCATCCAGGATACCCGAGCACAACCCATCCAGGATACCTTAGCACAACCCATCCAGGATACCTGAGCACAACCCACCCAGGATACCTGAGGAAATGGCTCCTCAACGTTCACCTAAACATAATCTCATGGAGTCTTATTTGTCTTGCAACTTCATCAATATTGATTAGTCTTTACTCATGGGACAATCCACTGATCCCAAGAATCAATTTTGTGTATTTACACAGAGCTGTCTCAAAGGCAAGTATATCCTTCCTTACAGATGGAGATCAAATGTGCACAGATTACTCTATGTAATTTTAGAAAGGCACTGCACAATTGCCACAAATTAATTCTGCTTTTAGAGTTCTGTGCATTAAAGGCCAAAGTAGCATATCTGTTTGTAGTGACATATTTACTTTTATTACTGTTGGGCAAAACCTGTTGCCCCAATAATCACAAGGACAAAGACTGAGGGGAACAATAGGATTTATTGTACACAAGACTTGAGCTGGCCTGGATCCAAACTAGAGAAGTGCAGGGAAGGGAGAGGTGGCTTGACCTTTATGGCCTGGGTCACAGGGGAGGATTCCAGGGGAGAGTGTCATCAGAAGGATGCGCCAGCCCAAGCCTTTACCGGCCAATGAGTACATACAATCCATACCATTACATTCACCCCCTCTTTTAAAACAGATCCCCCCTCTTTTGACACAAGAGAGAAGAAAGAAAAAAAAATTCTATTTAACTAGAGGTTTAGCCACACTGGCGACTTCCTCCTTCTGCGGGACCGCCGGGGTGGGGGGGGGGGCAGGCATGTCCATGCTCTGCTGTTTGGGAGGGGAGCTGGTCCCGGGGGGGTGGGGCAGGGGAGGGAACAGTCTGGGTCGGGGTGAAGATTGAGGGCTCCCAGGAGGAAGGGAGGAGGGGTTTGATGCCTCCTGGGGGACCGACTCCTGGAGCGGAGAGCCGGGTGGCTCGGCCTCCAATATTGCACTCCTGTGTGGGGTGGTCTGCTTCGTGGGATGGACGGTGGCAGACAGGGCAGTTTCGGGATCCCCGGCCCTCGCCAAGTCTCGGATAGGCACAGTGTCCTCGTGGCCATCGGGGTACCTCACAATTACGTATTGAGGGTTGGCATGTATGATGTGTACCACTTCCACCAGTGGATCCATCTTCTGGCCCTTCATGTGTCTCCATAGCAGGACCGGCCCTGGGGTTGCCAGCCAAGGAAGAATGGAGGCACCATTCGCTGATCTCCTAAGGGAAAGCAAATAAGCATTCATGTGGGGTGGTGTTAGTCACAGTGCACAGGAGCGACCGGATGGCATGGAGCACTTCGGGCAAAACATCCTGCCAGTGGTACACGGCACGTTTTTGGACCTAAGGGCTAGGAGAACTCCCTTCCAGAAAGTGACTGCTGTTTTCTGGACGCCAGGAGGTAACAGGAGTAGACCTAGTTGATTTTGGGCTTGTATAGTGCTCGTAGCTCAGCCATCGCCTCGGTGTAGGCCACACAGCTTCTGATGGCCTAGAAAGCCTTCTGGCTGACTCTTGCCTATAGGACTTTCAGCCTCTTCTCATCCGAGTCGACCACTCCAGCAGTGGCCTCCAGAAAGTTGTTTAAGCAATTGATCCACTGCTCGAAGAGTTCTGATGCACCTGGGACTTGGGGATCCACCTCTAGCCGATTGGGGCGTAGCAACTTCTCCATTACCAGAGATGTTAAAATTTTATGTATAATAAATTGTTGGGCACTACCAGTTGCCCCATTAATTACAAAGACAAAGACTGAGGGGAATGATAGGCTTTATTGTACATAAGACTTGAGGTGTCCCAGATCCAAGCTAGGGAAGTGCAGGGAAGGGAGAAGTGGCTCAACCTTTATGACCTGGGTCACAGGAGAGGAGTCCAGGGGGGAGTGTCATCAGGGGGTGGGCCAGCCCAAGCCTTTACCGGCCAATGAGTACAAACAATCCATACCATTATAATCACTTTAATGATCAACTATAAATATTTGATTTTTTTTTGTTTTCATCACCTGTTTCCAATAGTGCATTCCATTTGCTGTCTTCTCACTTTGTTGAAGCTTGGAATTAATTTTTTCACTGCCATGTTTTAAGGTTTCTGTGGGGACACAATCCATTCCCAAGGTCTTGTTTTTTGAGTTGGGATATGGCCTTTCCTGACTTCTTGTAGGTTGAAATTATGGGTGCTCTTGAAAAGTACCAAGTTGCAGTTGAGAAGGTCTTTGAAGTATTGCCTCAAAGTTTAAATTTATTGTCAAAGTACATACATAAAATCAAATACAACCATGAAATTCTTTTTTCTGTAGGCTAGGCAGAATTTCTAATACCAGTAACTGTAAACTGGACTCAAAGAAAGAACAATAAACTGTGCAAATGTAGATGTATGTATAAATATATAGTAATAAATTTTGAGTAAAATACAAGGCCTTAAATGAATCCCTGTATAAGTCTATTGTTCAGGAGTCTGATAGTTGAGGGGTAGCAACTATTCCTGAACTTGGTTGTGTGAGTTCTGTGGCACTCTTTCCTGATGGCACCAGTGAGAACAGAGCATGTCCTAGGAGACGTGAGTCCTTCATAATTGATACTGCTCTCTGATGGCAGTTTTTCACTCAATGGTAGTGTGACAGAATATTTTGAGGTGGCTTGGGAGGAATTGCTAGAGCAGCTTGCACACGCACATTTCAAAGCACAGAATATTTGCAGGACTTTTGCTGAATGCCTTTTGCATAAATGCAACAAAGTAGCAATGGCAGCAGCTTGCCTGGGAGAGCATGTGATTTTTGCAGGCAGGCAAGAACAGTTTTGCTCTCAGAGAGGGAGTGAGTGAGAGAGAGAGTCACAAAAATCAGTTCCAGAAGGACAAAGCTGGCAAACTTTTGGAAGACTGAAGGAAAGAGGATCATCTGGAGAACCCTGAAGGGGGCAAGTTTTGTCAGCAAGACTGATTGAGAAGGAATCAGTTGCGGATGTCCTGGAAAAGGAACCTCTTTCTGAAAACCAGCAAGAACCCTCCTGAGTGGTAACCTTTTGCCTGTTAAACACCAAACCCTGCTAACTTCTGTGCACAGTACAAGAATTGCCTGCAACCTGTGAGATTTGACTGTGATCCAAAGAACTTTGCTAATCTTAAATATACATTACACCACACCTGTGTTTAGTATTAGAGGGGGGATTAAGTGGGTTAGGTAGGTTAAGTAAGTAGGTTAAGTAATAAGTTAAAGTTTAATTCTGTTAACTTGTTCAAATATAATTAAAAACTCCTTTTGTTTAAGTAACCCTGTGTTGTGGTGCATATCCATTGCTGCTGGTTTTTGTGGTCCTCTGGATTCTGTAACAGTGGGAAGTGTTACTTGCAGCAGGTTTGACTGCTTCTTCCTGAAGAGTTCACCCCACCTGTCGTAGTCTTTTTTAGCTGAAAAGGATCCATTTAGTTTCAGTCTTGAATAATTTCCATTATCTGCTCTGTGAACTGTCCATGTGAGTCTGTTGGTCTGTCACTCATAGCCTTTTAAATATAATCAATTTACCTTTTGAAAATTCAAATGTACTTAATCCGCTGTTTCAATCTTAGCCATACCGCCAGCTACAATGTCAAAGGCAATGTTTTCCCTCCATAAAACTGAGCTGATGTTGCACAAGCATATGTGCCTTTTTACCACTTAAGTAATAAAGGAATACTTTTAAAAGATTGGGAATCAGGTTATGAGTTTGAGGAGATTTTCTTCTCTTGGTCCCCTTCCTTGCTCCTGCATTTTCTCTTTGGAAATATTGTTTTCTTTAAAATTCATACTGTCACTAAATCCTTGGTTTCCCTTTATTTCTGCTTTGTGTATTTGTTCAATGACTCAACTCGATTGTAATTTATTTGACATTGAGAGGGTTGGTTTTTCTTTCTCTTTTCCTCTTTAAATTATTGTTGAACCTTTTTAACTCTTGGTAATTTATTCTTTTTGTTTTCTCCTAGAATATCACTTTTTTCTCAAATCTCTCACTCCTCATCTTACTATTCTTCTCACCTTTTGAATATAATACTGTCCTTAAATTCTGTATTTGGACATTGGTGGATCTCTTTACCTGTTGAGTTTTAATTCTAATAAATATAATTTGAGGGAATAATCAGTAGAACAGGATGTGCTTATTGATGTTAGAGCTGAATCAGCCTTGTTCTGTACAGGTATTGTGTTGGCAATCTTGCCCAGAATGTAGCCAGTTGCAATATGTCATTCAATGTTCAAGGCACTAATAACACTCCATCAGGTCTGTTTTTTTTCCCTTGATATTGTGAATTTTCACTCCTTAATCATTTGGAAGGTGTTGTCCTTGACATCTTTCTTCACACTGTGTGAGTGTTGGATTTACTTTCATGATTATCCATATTTTCGTGCTGTAGGTTTGCTCTGTAATCAATTTGACAATGAATAATGCTCCAAAACAAAGTTGGCAGAATAAACCCAACAAATTATGCTGTGACATTTATGCGGCAAACGCCTAACCTTTCTGTTTATTGCTCACATGCAGTTTTAATGTTTGGTTCACATTCTACTCATTCTGCTTTCTACTGATCTATACCCAACATCAAAACTGTTAATATTTCAGACTTACAATGTTTGTTAGTTGGAATACAAATAAAAAAAAACTGCAAATGCTGCACATCTGAAATTTAAAAAAAGAACAGAAAATCCTGGAAACACTCAGCAAATCTGTGATAAGAGAAAGGGAGTTAATGGTTCACATTGGAAACTATTCATCAGAACTGAGAGGGAGAAAGCAATTTTATTTAACTCTGCCGAGAAGATGGGAGAAATGGATAGGAGGGAGTATATCCATCAGTTGTGAGCCCAGCTATGGTGAGAAGTAGTGGTAAATTAATGAGGGATATTGGATATAGAAAAGACAAAGGGATAGGTAAACACTGGTGAAGGTTGCAGTTATAGGAAGTGTCCAGCAGACCAGGTGGTGACAATGGAAAGCCATAAACTGGATTTACAAATGAATAACCTGCAGTAAATCTGGGCAGTTTTACTGCAAATGGAGAAAGAAAGTTACCTGAAATTATTGAATTGTACCTGGTTCCTGCGCCAAGTTGAGGACTGGAGTATGTCTGGCAGGAATGGATCTAATGCTGAATCTAATTACCTATAGTTGGTGCACCATCGATTAAGGACACAAGAAATTATGTATGCTGTAATCCTCAGCAAGCAGTCAATCATCTGAATTGTTTTATTTTGCATCTTCTAATTACTTTTTAAAATAATGTTATGTTTTAATATATTTTTAGAAGTTTTAAAATCTTTTGAAATGCTAGAATGTTCAAGAACAAGGTTTGGGTTAAAAATAAAAGTCGATGGCATGATTTACTGTAAAATTTGGTAAAGTCATACTGCACAACTTCTAAACGTGACCATTTGGTTTTGCTTACTGTAATTACATTGTCTTAAAACAGTGCTGTGCTAGTAATCTTGTATATAAATTCAGTATTTCTTCCAAGAAACCATTGTTCTTGTTGCTTTTAATCATGTGCTTCAGGTGTGTGGCACCTGTGAAAACCTTGCATCTCGATTTTTCACAGTATAGTCAAGTGTAGATATGCCTTGATACCTGTAAGCAATCATTCCAATTCTAACTTAAAATAATTATGCACAACAGTACTTGATAATATTGCCAATAAATAAATCTGTAAGTAATAATAAATAAATAAGGCATAATAAATAAATCAATAGGATGAGTTCAATATTGTGCTCATTTGAAGACTTGCTGACTCTGTATTTAACACGGGAAAGCATTAATCTTGTATAAATGACCACAAACTGTTCTCTGGAGGAAACAGAAAATGATAAAGGACCATCACAAAACAAAAAAATAATGAGGTGAAATATGACTCAGCCATGGACTAGTAATTATTTTATTTTAAAAATCTCATGTATGCCTTTATAATTTTGAATTTTCTAAGGTGTGTTTTGCCTTGCATTGAAAGATTTGAAATATATTCTCATTGTATTTCTATAAGGGAGTCCAGCAGATTAATTAAAAAGAATTAAGTAATTCCTTGCTTTTCCACTTGAGGTCAATTACCTAATACTCAGCATTTGTATGCTGACTCACAACACTGAAGGATTTTTACAGCTGGAGCATGTTGGCACCAATTTTTGTTTAAAAGAACATCTGCAGATGCTGGGACCAAATGCAATACACAAATGTGCTAGAGAAACTCAGATCAAGATCCATAGGCAGTAAAGGGTAACCAATGGTAAGGGCATGGGTCTTTCATCAGGTACAAGAAAAAAAAATGGCAGATGCCTGAATAAAAAAGTTGGTAGAGGAGGAAGGCTAACAACTAAGCGGTAATAGGTGGATACAGAGAGGAGGGTAGAGAAAAAAGCTGAGACAATGTGACTTCCCCTCTACTGCCATGAGCTCAACCTTCACGCATCTCCTCCATTTCTCGCATATCTGCCCTGTCCCCTTCCATCTCGAGTTGCTATAAGCACTGGATTTCCCTTGTCTTCACCCACCAACTGACTAGTTTCTGCATTTAACACATTATCTGCCACCTACAACGGGATCCCATCACCAGACCCATCTTCCCCTCCCTTCTCTCTCCACTTTCTGTAGAGACCACTCCTTCCGGGATTCCCTCATCCACACAGCCCTTCCACCAATCAACTTGGTAACTACTGCTGTGACTGCAAGAAATGTTATACTTGCATCTACACCTCCTTCTTCACTAATCGGGGCCTCAAACTGTCCTTCAAAATGAAGCAGTGCTTCACTTTTCAATCTGCAGGGATCATTTACTGCATCTGGTGCTCCTGTTGGGGAGACTGGATGAAAACTGGGAGATCATTTTTTTTGGCACCTTCGCTCTGTCCTCTGCAATAACAGGATCCTCCCAGTGGCTAATCATTTTAATTCTACATACCTTTCCCACACTGACATGACTGTCAATGTCCCCATTTACTGTCAAACCAAGGCCATCTACAGTCTCCAACCAGACCTCCAATTTCCGTTAAACACCCCCCATGTCTCTCTCTTTCCCTATCCCTCCTTTCCTCCAGTTCCTTCCTTCTCCTTTGAGTGAGCTTGACTTTTTTAGCCCTCTTCCTTCTTCTCGTATCACTTACTCAGCTTCTTTGTCTTCTACACTCCCACCTGTATCCACCTCTTGCCTGTTAGCCTGTTCCTTGTCCCCTTCCCCTTCCTTGCTCCCCCTCTTCTCCGCCCTTCACCTTTTTTTATTCAGGTGCTTGCAGTTTTTTTCTTCTTCCTATTGAAGTTCCAGACCAGAAATGTTGGTTGCCCTTTACTTCCTATGGATGCTGTGTGACCTGCTGAGTTTCTCCAGTACTTTTGTGTATGGCACCAATTCATGTGGTGCACATAATATATCTCAGGTTGGCATTTTACCTTTTATTACTTTTAGTCATAAATGAGGCATCCTTCTGATGTTGCTGTATGCATTTCAGGGAAGATTGTGCCAGTGTCCCCCTACAGATTGACGTTTCAATATAACAACATCAGAATTTATTGTCATAAAATTCGGTGTTTTGTGGCAGCATCGTAATGCAAACATTCATATTATAACCATCTTATGGGGAGTGAATGTAATTGAACGTTGGGCAAGCTTCAATAAATATTCACAATTCTAACCATATGATAGAAGGAAGGAAGGCCACTGTTGAAGCAGCTAAAGATGGTTGGTCCCAGGGCACTTTCCTAAGGGGACTAATGCACGATAACAAGCAGGTTGTTGGTCAATAGGTGTTATTTGATAGCATGGCTCAGGATACTATGCATCATTTGATGATGTTTGAGAGTTTGATGATAATGTTTATTGTCATAAATATTGTACAATGTGCATATGTACAAAATTCATCCTTGCTGAACAGGTACTCTCTAAAACAAGAGATGAGACAAAAACAACCACAGTTTGCTAAATTGAATAAAAAAGAGGCAATAAATATAAAAGATAGAAAATAGTGACAAGAGTCTGATAACTGTTGGAAAGAAACTGTTTTTGAACTGATAGGTGCTGGTTTTCAAGCTTTTGTAACTTCTGCCTGAAGGTAGCAGTGAGAAGAGGTTGTAACCAGGATGATAGGAGTCCATTATGATTTTGTTTGCCTTTTTGAGGATGGGTTTGATGGTTGGGGGAGGTTGAAGCCAGATTGTATTTGTCCTGGTGTTTGTGAACAGGAGATGGTGGACAAATTTCTTTGCATTGAATTTTGCTGGATTCAGGGCTCTTTGATAATCATTCATAAATCTAGTGATGTATTCGGAAGGAAATGAGATCATGTTTGGAGCAATGATACCCAAACCTTTTGAGTTTAGAGGACAAATTTTAGGCAAGCAAAGACTGTTGGGGAACATTGCTGCTGGTACTGGCTCATGCACATGTTTGCGTGTGTGCAGTGATGTCAATTGGAATATTGTGACTTTTTGATAACCTTTTCTAGGAATACGAAGTCTGCAAGTAGTGCAGCTCTCAAGTATTGAAGCAATTTGTAAGTGGGAGGTTAAGGGTTCCTTCAGTTTTCATTGATTAGCTTGATTTTAATCATCACCTGACCCCTAAATTTCCAAGACCTCAGATAATGCTTAGATATCTCTTAGATGCCAACTCCTCAACCAATTCAAGGTGTGATTCTCTTTTCAACCCTTATCAGCCCTGTACTTTATGTTACTCCTTATCTGCTCACCATCCAATAACCCTCCATTTGAGTTTCACAAGCCACTTCTCAATATCTTAACTGTGTCACATAGAAATTTATATATCCAAAAAAAAGGAGCAATCCGGCAGGCTAGTTCAGCCTTCAACGGGCCACTGGATAAGAATGCAGAAATTGAGTAGATTAGTCAAATTGCAGAGATGCAGTTGAAGAAAGCTGCACATGAGAAAAGAATGTGCTAATAAAATTATTTGATAAAGGATTAAAGGAGGATCAGTAGAAGCATGAAGCCTGCCTGAGACCTGAATGGCCGAAAACAGCCATTCTCCACTCTCTGGCCCCCTAAGATTCTGCTCAAGGTTTATGGGCTCTCTTCCCTGTGAAACAGTCAAGTTTTGGTTTCTTCCATTTTTACCTCCTACGGGCTACATTTTTCAAAAAAGTATTTCTGTTACATGGTTGAAAAGAAAACGAGGCTTTTACTTAAATGTGTAGTAGCCGCCAGAGTAGGGGAGAGAGGGGCCCTGTTGAGAATTGGTAGCCTAAACAATATATTGACGTGTTCTTTTACTATAAACATACACTTTCAAGATTTCTGACTTTAGTTTATCTTGATATCTCTTATTTTATAGATTGGTTATAAATTGGCACCAGATGTTTTTCTATATTCAAAATGTTGACTTTTTCCAGGCTACAATATTGCTGCTTCAATGAGAAGTATTTGTGATTCATCCAATTCATTCTAACGAGGTGTATACATTTGTAAATTGTATGGCCATTAGAGGAATCACATAAAGTCCATTACATCGTGTGACTAAAACCACGAGTGTGATAAAGGTATTCTGAATGATAGTATTTGAGATAATTTTTCTGATGTTCTGCAGTGGGACTTGAGCTCACCACCTTCAGACTGATGAAGGTATTCTCAATTGTACCACAAATACCCTGTAACGGATTTTCATCCCACCTCTGGGTTCCTAATCAAGTTTTTTTTCTCCTTAATTGATGCACATGTATTCAAGAAACGCATCAGTTTAAAATAGATGTTGCTTCTGGTATTCTTATAGCATTTATTTAGTTGGAGTAACAGGGTTAATGATAAGATAATTCACATATGTGCAAGACATCTTGTAAAATAGGTGAAATTAAAATATAAAGTATTAAAAGTAACAATAAACAAAGGAGGTTGCAATAAAATTTTAAATTAACCAAAAGTTGTCTCAATTATTATAGCAATATTTTGTTTGTTTAAATTGAAATTATATGTGATGCCTTCTGTAGCACAATTAAAAATAATGAACTGTAAAATCAGTCATGCATTTATGCCAACTGCTGCCTGCTGATCTTTTGTAGTGTTGTCAAATAAATGATGCAGTTGAAATCCACAGATTATTCCATGTACAGAGACAGCAAAGCTCTTTTGAATTAAATGGATGTAATATCTTGTAATAACTTGGAGCACACTGCCAAGAGTCGTCACTTATGAATGTGTGCACAAACCCTCAGTTAGCGGATAATGGCATAAGTAAAATGGCTCCAACTCTGTATTATGCAGGCAAGTTGCATTGCTGGCAGCACTTGTCCCTTAGGCTGATGCATTCATTACAAAAAGATGACTACGCTGAAGCTGGAACGAGATGATAACATGTTATGATTTTCATATTTAATACATTCCTCGGAAGAGTACGTGTGTTGTAGGTTGATAGAAGAATCAACCGCTACTCTCCGTGAAAGACTTTCCACTGTGCCCCACAGCTAGAGATGGAATCGTTCAGCCAAGAAATTAACTTTTCATTTTTTACCTGCCTTGTATGTCAACTGGGTTAGTTTTGCAGAAGCAAGTGAACACTATTACTCAGTTAACTGTTTTATATTTAAGACTCTTATCAGAAAAGAAACAGAATCTATGCTCTTTGTTGTTGGGGAGCTGGTTATTTTTTTTCACTTCAGTGCATCAACAGAGATTAATCAGAATTTATTTGGGTTTATTTTTAATATTTTAAAGTTAAACATGAATCTGAGATGGGCTTTTTTAAACAAACCATCTGAAAGACAGCAATGATCTTATGGATAGCTTTGACAAAATTAATTCGTGTGGTCTCTCAGGTGATAGACAAGTCACCTTAACCCAATGATTCATCCCAGAAAACTTTCCTTTAAATTGAAGTTTATGACAAACAGTATAAGAAGTTATATATTAAATAACAATTTTAGTTTTGCAGTCTGTGTTAGCGACTTCACTGTTAGTATGAATTCATAGTATAAAACCATCCATAGAGAATTTGTTACTTATGACTAAGGATATTAAAATACTATTGAATGAAATTTGGAATGACGAATCTCTTAAACTCGTAGTAATGTGCACAAGATGGGTTTTATTTATTTAACTCCATTGGCGGCAAAAGACTGAACTCAGTTCAACATAGAGTACCCTCCATAATGTTTGGGACAAAGGCACTCTTGCCTATGTGTTCCACAGTTTTAAATTTGTAATCAAACCATTCACATGTACCTAAAATGCACATTTCAGATTTTATTGAAGGTTATTTGTTTGCTGACAGTTGTAGTACAAAATGCAAGTAAGCATCAGACCCCATTGTTGGTTAGAAATAATAGAGTACTTTTTAATGCAGATCTGAGTCAAACTATTATCAAACGTCATAAGGAATTTAACCCTGCCAAAGCAGTGTTATAGGAAAATGGATATAAATTCATTTTTAATTATCCTGCTACACACAAGGATTTTTATGGAGAATTTCCATTGCAATTCTTTACTGATGAAGATAATGCTCTTTTGTTTGCCAATTCATTTCCTGATAATAAACAGAAGGAGACTCAAGATCAATCTTTTCAACAAGTGAATTTGGTTCAACAAAAGAAAATAAAATGGTTCACAGAAGGTGGAATGTCATGAATTAACTGAAATTGATATTGATGATGATCAAGATAATAGAGACTTGGAGGCGGTTTATCAAACTTGAAACATTGTTGATTACAGTTTTTTAAGTTTTTTTTGAGGGAGGTGGTTTTGTTTATTTCTCCTTCCAAAGTCATTGGTCACTTGGTGGCATTGGTCACTTCCCATAAAATAGAGTGGGGGGGGGGGAGGGAGGTAGTGCTCTGTCAGCTTTTTTGTTCTTTGGGGTTCTTTTTCTTTATTTTTAGGGATATCTTTATTTTCTGTTGAAGAGATGTATTTATTTTGAAGGGGGCTGTGGGAATTTGATGTTTGTGATATTAAATATATTGATGACTAATATGAATTTTGTGACATTTAATGTTAACTGGCTCAACAACTCAATTAAGAGAAAGAGGGGTTTGGGTTATATAAAGAACATGAAAGTAGATATTGCTTTTTTTTTAACAAGAGACCCATTTGACTGAGAGGGAACATCAGAAGCTAAAAAGAGATTGGGTTGGTCAAGTTATACCTTCTTTTGGTTAATAAGATGTCTTTTAAGTTAGATTCAGTTATTAGTGATTCAGTTGGTAGATTTCTTGTTGTAAACAGTCAAATTTATTCAGAATTTTGGACTCTTATGAATATTTATGCACCAAATGTTGATGATGAGAAAAAAATTTTCAAGATTCCTTTTTTAATTTGGTGCAAGTATATGAAAATGTAATGATTGGTGGAGATTTTAATTGTTGTTTAGATCATTAGATAAATCTCTGAAAATAGTGATCAGAACTAAAATGGCAAAACAAATTGTATCATTAATGAAAGAAATGAATTTAGTTGATATTTGGAGAAGATCGAATTTTATGGAAAAGGATTAATAATTTTATTCTTTTACTAGAATAGATTTTTTTTATTATCAGCCCAATAGCAAGGACATATATTGCTGAGTACAAGAGTAGAATATTGTCAGATCATTCTCTTTTGATAATATCATTTGTAAGTTCTGAAAAAATAGAGATTTAATTCTTCATTGTTTAGAAATGTTGAATTTTGTAATTTTATAAGAGATCAAATACTGCAATATTTGAAAATAAATACAGATACGGTTGATAGTAAATTTATTTTGTGGAATGCTTTAAAAGCATATTTAAGAGGTCAAATTATTAGCTTTTCAACTAAAATTAAGAAGTTGACAAATTAGAAAAGGAGATGGAGAATTTAGAGAAAGATATACATGATTCGACAGACTAAAAAGATACAATTAATAAGTAAAAAATGTATTATAATTCATTACAGACTAATAAAACAGAGAAATTAATATAAAGAACTAGACAAAAATATTATGAATTAGGGGAGAGAGCTCATAAAGTATTGGCGTGGCAATTAAAGACAGAACAGGTTTCTAGAACAATTAATGCTATTAGAAGAGATTCAAAGAGTACATATAAATATCAAGATACAAATCAGGGTTTATGGAGTTTTTTATGAAATTGTATACATCTGAGTTTGAAAATGATTTTTTAAGCTCAACTTCAGTTACCTTTTTTGAATACTTGAAAATTGGATTCTCTGTTTACATTTATGGAAGTTACTGATGCACTTAAATCTATGCTGAATAGAAAGTCTCCTGGTGAAGATGGATTTACATCGGAATTATTAAAAAATTCAGGATTTATTAACGCCGCTTTAAATGGATATAAGTTTATTCTTTACCAGATTATTTTTCTAATGCAATTATTACAGTTATTCTTAAGAAAGATAAAGATTCATTAAAAACTAAATCTTATAGACTGATTTCCTTATTAAATGTTGATTATAAAATTGTAGCTATGGTTTTAACAAATAGGTTACCAAACTATTTACCAAGTTTAATTCATTTAGATCAGGCTGGATTTATTAAGAATAATTATTCTGGAGATAATATTGCAGAATTAATTAGTTTGATTAATATTTCTCAGAGGAAATCCAACTTACAATGGTCTTATCGTTAGATACCGGAAGACATTTGATCGTTTAGAATGGAGATTTTTTAATTTAAATTATTGGAAAAATGTAGGTCTGGACCAATCTTTATTAGTTGGATTAAATCTTTATATAAAAACCGTTCTGCCAGAGTGGTGACAAATGTCCAAGTATCATAGCCATTTTTATGAAAGAGATCTACAAGACAAGGATGCCCTTTGTCCCTGGCATTGTTTTTATTAGCTATTGAACCTTTAGCACAACTGATAAAACAGGATGGTAATATTCAAGGTATTAGAGTTGATTCTGAAAGAATTTAAGATTAATTTATTTGCTGATTATGTTCTGATTTATTTAACAGAACCACAAAATTAATTAAGGTTATTATATGAGAGATTGAAACAATATGGACAAATATCAGGTTATAAGATTAATTGGGATAAAAGCGAGATTTTGGTGTTAACTGTTGGTGATTATACTCAATATAAGAAAATTGCTCATTTTAAATGGTCAGGCCAAATTAAATATTTAGGTATTAAAATTGATAATGATTTAGATCATTTATGTAAATTAAATTATTTATCTTTATTTTATAAAATTAAAAATGGCTTATAGATGGAAAGATTTACGTATAACATTAATAGGTAGGGTTAATTGTATTAAGATGAATGCTTTTCCCAGAATTGTGTTTTTTTTTTCAATCTATTCCTTGTAAAGTTCCTCAAAATTTTTTAAAAGGTTTGAATTTTATAATTAGGAAGTTATTGTGGAAAGGTAAAATGGTTAGGGTATCATTACAAAAATTAACTTGGAAATACAAATTAGGAGGTTTACAACTCCAGAATTTTCAAAATTATTATGAAGCAGCTCAATTCAGGTTTAATAATAGAATGTTTGATTTGGATAATCAGTCAATATAGGCTAATATTGAATTAACTAATATTGGCAAGAAGAATATGACACAATTTATTTATAAATGGAATACTAAGTTATTAATTATTCATAATAATCAACTAATTTTGAGACATTTAATTGAATTATGGAATAGGATAAATGATGAGACAAGTATGCAGGGGAAAATTTCAGGTAAGACGCCTTTATTCCAGAATAAACATCCTTTTACTCTTAATAATCAGTTTTTGAAAATATAGAATCAAAAAGGAATTAAAACAGTATAAGATTGTTATGAAGCTGGGTATTTTATTTCTTTTCAAAGAATGAAAGAAAAATATGAAGTTCCAAATAAGACTTATTTTGGTTATTATCAAGTTAAATCTTTATTATTGGATAATTTTGGACACACTTTAAGATTATCAAGACAATCAAATTTTGAAATTTTGCTTATGGAAGGTGGTGTAAAATATATATATATGTATATATGAAATGTATAAATTATTGCAAAGCAAGATGCCTAAATTAGATATTCATAAATTGAAATGGGAAAAGGATTTGGGAATAACAATTTATCAAGATGATTGGAGATCTATATGTAAGAATAGTATGACTAAGACTATTAATGTTTGATATAGGTTAGTCCGTTATATTTTTTATATTAATTGTATTTAACTCCTCTGAAATTTAAAAAAATGTAATTTAATTTCTTTAGATTTATGTTTTCGATATTTTTAAAAAGTAGGTTCTTTTTAACATTTGACTTGGCTATGTGATAAGGTTAATTTTTTTTGGATATGACTTAAGGAATTTTTAGAGAGAGATTTAAAGATTCAATTGCCAATGGATCCAACATTTTTATTAGGGCAATGTTAAAATGTTGAGTTTGACTTTGAGGTTGACTAAATATCAATTGTGTTTTTAAGGATGGCAATAAATGCATAGCCATTACTTGGAAAAATGAGATTGAATTGGGATTGCAAAGATGGCATTTGGAATTGAGGTCATGTATTCCATTGGAAAAATAACATATAATTTACGCGATCATTTTTTTTTGAAGTGTTGAGCCCTTATTTGGATTCTATGGGGTTAAAATGTTGAGGTCCCTGGTGCTCATTGTGGTGGTGTTGCTTTGATCCATGCAGTTTATTGTGTTTTTGATGATTTAAATCTCCCTTCTTTCTTTAGATTTTTTTGTGGTGAGTTGGAGGAGGGTGGGCTATGGGGGGTAGGGGAAGGGGTCGTTTAATTTGTATTGTATATTTAACATTTTAAATATAGTATTCAAAAAAGGTTATTTGTTTGCACATGTAGAAATTACAGTATTTTTTTATATACGTAGACTCCTTATTTCAGGGCACCATAATTTGGGACATTTGGCTTCACAGGTGTTTGTGAGTAGTCAGGTATGTTTATTTGTTTAATTGGCGCAGGTATAAGAGAGCTAGGCTTGTTTCGAAGCTTTTGATCACCTTTGGAGTATGTAGTTGCCATTAATCACAAAGAGGCTGATATTCCAAGGGAGGTCCCCACTGCTGATGACAGAAGAACTCTCATCATATTGAAGAATAATCCCCAAATGTACGTCCAACAGATCAGAAACATTCTTCAGGAGGCATGTGTGGATGTGTCAATGCCAACTGTCCTCAGAAGACTTCATGAATAGAAATATAGAGGCTATGCTGAAAGATAAAAACCATAGCAAAGGTATGCTTTGGATCCTTTACGCCTCCACACTTTGATCTTACCATCAACCTGATACAGGTAAATCTTGGTCTCATTTGTCCACAAGACCTTTTTCCATAATTCTGCAGGCTCTTTTAAATGCTTGGAAAACTGTAATCTGGACATCCTTTCTGTGGCTAACAAGTTGTTTGCATTTTGGAGTGTAGCCTTTATTTCTGTTCATGAAGTCTTGAGGACAGTAGTCATTGACATCCACACCTGTCTCCAGCAGAGTGTTTCTGATGTGTTGGACATATATTTGGGATTTTATTTCAGTATGATGAGAATTCTTTTGCCATTAGCAGTGGGAGTCTTCCTTGAAAAACCAGTCCCTTTGAGATCACTGAGCTTAACAGTACCCTCTTTCTTCTTAATGATGTTCCAAGCAGTTGATTTTGTTAATTTTAAAGTTTGGGTACTGTCTCTTACTGTATTATTCTTGTTTTATAGCTTCATAAAGACTTCTTTAACTTTCATTGTCACAACTCTGGTCCTAATGAAGAAAAAATGGCAACTACAGACTCCAAAAGTGATAAAAGCTTTGAAGCAAGCCTAGCTCTCTTATACTTTAACCAATAAAGCAATTAAACAGACCTGAGTTCTCACAAACCCTTGTGAAGCCAAATATCCCAAATATTATGTTGCCCTGAAATGTGGACTATGTATAAAAAGTGCTGTAATTTCTACATGGTCAAAGCAAAATGTAAACACATAACTTTGAATAAAATCTGGAATGTGCACTTTAAACATGTGAATTGTTTGATTACAAATTTTAAATTGTGGGGCACAGGGGCAAATAAAGGAAAAAGTGTCTTTGTCCTAAACATTATGGAGGGCACTGTATATCAAATTATGGTATTATACATTTAGCACATAAAAATTAGTTTTAAGGTTCTTCTTCAATAAGTTAAATCATTCAGAATAGAATTTTTGTATTCTGCAGTTCTTTTTACATTTTAAATTATTATTCTATAATCTTGATTGTGTCTCCATCAACAGGAATACCAAGAGGCCAATAGATTTATTTTTTTTTAAATACAAATTTACACAGTCTTTTAAAGAAATAGAAAGGTATTAGCTGTAATTTTTCATCTAAATTACCTCATTTTGCAATGTAACCTGCCTTATAGCTAAGTATAACCAAGATTTCAGAATCAGAAATTATTGTCATGAACAAGTCACAAAATTTGATGTTTTATGGTAGCATCATAGTGCAAATGTTCATATAATCAATTTTTACAATACATTTTTTAAAAAAGTGCACAAAAATTAGTGCTTGTCTTTAGGTTCCTGTACCTTTTTTTTATAATGGTAGCAGAGTGAAGAGGGCATGGCCTGGGTGGTAGGGGTCTTTGACAATAGAGGATGCTTTATTGAGAACTCCAAATGCAATATAATTTATTATCAACATATCCTATAAAGAGACAATTGTTTAAATCAAAAAGTCATTTTTATATACATGGAGATAAATCAGGTAAATTATTAGCTGGACAATTAAAGGCAGCTATGGCCAAAAGACAGATTCCTAAGATTCACAAAGGAGATAGAAATATTTGTATATGATCATGATGAAATTAATAAGGCATTTCAGATTTCTATACTGATTTATATAAACCTCAATTTCCTGTAAAAAATAAAATCTGTAGACACCATGGTTGGAGTAAAAACACCCTGCAGCGGGGACCTCTGGATCCCAGCGACAGGAGCGTGGACCTCGATAAAAGGACCCCAGCAGTTTCTCCTGCAGCTTGACCTTCTTAAGAATCCTCAGGGCATGAATTCAGTGCTGTGCCTTTTTAATTACTGTGATTGTATTGGTAGTCCAAGAGAGATCTTCAGCAAAGTGCGTCCCCAGAAACCTGAAAGCAGTGACCCTTCCCACACAGTCCCCGTTGATGTATAATGGATCTGTACTATATACTATTCCTCCGAAGTCTATTGTAAGTTCTTTTGTTTTTGAAGAGTTCAAGATGAGGTTGTTCTTTGAACGCCACGCTGTCAGTCTTTGGACTTCACCCCTGTAGACTGCCTCATCTCCTATTGAAACAAGTCCAACCACAGTTGTGTCATCTGCAAACTTGATAGTGTTGGTAGAATATGTGGAGGCACAATCATGAGTGTAAAGAGAGTAGAGGATGGGGCTCAATACACACCCTTGTGGGGAGCCGGTACTGAGTAAAATGGTAGAGGAGAGAGGAGTGCCAATTTTAACAGCCTGGGGGTGGTTCGTTAGAAAGTCCTTAATCCAGTAATAAACAAGAATTCCATTAAATATAAATTGATGAACTTGAAACGCAGAAATACAAGCTAATACGATTTTAGCTCAACTAGGAGGTTGTGTAATATCTAACATCCTATTAACAAATTTTAATTGTGCAGCCTCATAATAATTTTGAAAATGAGGCATTGAAGTCCTCCTAAGGCATATTTCCAAGTCAATTTCTGTAATCCTACTCTAGCTAACTTCCCTTTCCACAAAAATTTCCTTACCGTCATATTCCCCTAAAAAAGTACTTTTGGAAGTGAACGTGGAATCAATTGAAAAAGACATTATTTTAGATTAAGTTGCCATTAGACCCAGAAATTTTTTGGCTGGGTTATACCATATCTTTGACTGGTTTGGAGTTGGACAAGTTTCAGATAGCTTTTATTCGTTTAGCATTGGCGGTAGCACAGAAATGTATTGCGATTACTTGGATAGATAATGTAGAAGTAAATATAGCCCGTTGACATAATGAATTGAGATCTTGCATTTATATGGAGAAAATAACATATAATCTGCATAATTATTTTATTTTGTTCAGATGAAGTCACCCTATTTGGAATGTATGGGTTTAGAAATATCTTAAATATTTTTATTATAAGTTTGTGAGATCACACAGTCTATTTATGTAATTAATTGATCTTTTTTGCTCCCCTTGCAGGGGTGGGTTTGTTTTTTTTAAGTTTATTTTTGTTTTTATTTTTATTTATTATTTCTTATGTATTTTGAAAATCTTAAATAAAGTTTATATTTTGTTATTATTTTTATTTATTACTTCTTATGTATTTTGAAAATCTTAAATAAAGTTTTAAAAAAAGAAAGTCCTTAATGCAGAAACAAATAGATTTGGAAAACCCTAACTTTTATAACCAGGTTGATGGCGTTAAAGGCAGAACTGAAGTCTATAAAAAGTCTATATAAACTATTTTTGTATGATTTAATTTGTATTTTGACTTTACCTTCCAAATTCTTTTGGATTTCTGTTGTTTTTTTTAATTAGCAAGGAACGGATAAATAGTTTGTATTGATCTATTGTAGTGAACTCTCAGTTCATGCTGCTCAGCCTTTTTTTTTTGTTTATTTTGGTAGGTTAGATGGGGTTTTAATAAATTGAGAAAAGGATAACATTGTTAAATATATGTTTTATTATGAATTGCAATACAGTATATTGATATTTTTGTTTCTACTATTCAAATCTGTGTTCTATTTTCATGTATTGTTAACATATGTTAAATTAAATGATTGAAAAAGAAATAAATTTGAAGATACATGGTGACCTTTTATGTCATTTTCATATGATGTATATGTTTCAAATGTGATTAGATGTATTTACTCTATCAGATGCGATGTAGTCTTAGCTTTGCTTTTTTAATTGACAGTAGGAGCCAAAAACTACCAAATATATGCAACTCTCAGAATAAGCTGCCCGACTGATTTTGTTAGTGTTTTTTTCTTTTTATTAGAGTAGGTAGTTTTTTTAATATAGTACACATACACACACACACACACACACACACACACACACACACACACACACACACACACACACTCAATCCTTTATCCGGATATCTAAAATCCAGAAAGCTCTAAAAACCCACATTTTTTTCCTGGTGCTGGTACAGGGGAGAGAGGGAGATAGCAGCGCAACTCAGGCGGGCAGAGGGGGAGAAAGACGGCAGTGCAATTCGGTCAGGTGGGGGGGGCAGGAGAGAGAGACAGCAGTGTGACTCGTGTGGGTGGGGAAGATACGGCAGCGTGACGTGGGTGGGTGAAGGGGAGAGAGACGCTTGCGCGACTGGAAGGGGATGATTAGGGCTTAAATCTGGGGCAACTGGCTTTTGTTCTGAAATCTGGAAAAATCCAAATTTCGGAACACGTTGTCCCCCAGGGGTTCCGAATCTCACATTACTATCAGTAACTAGTTTTCTAGTATCACAGTGTCTTTTCCTGGCAATCTTCCTGCTTATGTTATCATTCTTCTCTTGTTAATTTTAACTTGAACCTGCTGGTTTTCCCAAGTATTCTATAGTCCTTCATTAAAAAATCGTGGAACAACAGCTTGGCAGATCTGTCGTTGCTCATTGTGAACTTCGCACCAAGTCAGATATTTGTGGAAACTAAGTTATTGTATTTAGAATATTAACATGTTTTCTCGATGATGTAAATGTGTATATGATTAGATACTATTTATTGTCATGTAATAAAATTGAAATGTAAAATTACACAAAATTACCTTTAGTCTTCCATAGGCAGGCAAAGGTTTGCCATTAGCATTGACCATTGCCCCTTACAGTCAGAAAAAGAAAAGCAGAGAGTCTCCACAAAGTAACTGAGTGTCTGTGGATTTACCTCCAGCTATCCCACGGCCTTTTCAGTCACACAAAACCAGTTCAAGCCATCGGCAACCCAAGCCCAGTTCCAAACCTCTGTAACAGTGAGGAAGCCTTCAGTGCACAGGTCCCTTTGGGAGCCCTTCTTGCCCTCAGCAACCTCAAGAATCCTGGTTCCTATATTTGGTTCTAACAGTCTGCAACCTGGTGTGAGTCCTTTGACCTCAAGTCACCAGCAGCCTGATGCATAAATGGGTTTCTCACCCACAAGTCGGCAACAGCTCGCTGCCTATGTGTGTCTTTCAGCTGCAGAGCCACTCGCTGGTACGCCATTGTGGTCACTGTCCTTAGGGTCATCTCCTCGGTATCTCCTCTGTTTTCCCATTACTGGTTTCCTGTGCCAGTTCGCTGCTCTCCCAGAGTCTGAAACCCCTCTTTGGCCGCTGGCACCATCTTGTGCCCAGATATGCAGTCGCAGGATTTTAAATAAAACATCATTAGCTCTTTTAATAGGCCACTTAAAGTCTGTATGGAGCTGTCAGAGGTATGGCCCCATGGATAAGTGCTGTGTCTCCACTCCCTGCTCATCCTGGGTCCGCACCAGTGGCAAAACTGCCATTTCTTTGATGCATGTTTCACGAAAATGTTGATTGCAGGTTGGACCTCTTTAATCTGGTGCTCTGTGGTCCGGCAACTCCCGTGGTCTGGCACCTACTGTTGGTACAAACTCCTTTCAGACAGCATGAAGATTCAAACCATGGTCCTGATTGCTGGTGCTGTAAAGGCGTTGCCCTAACTGTTACACTTACCTTTGATTTGTGATATATTTCATCCTTTTAGCTCAAAAAATAGATTTGATCAAGGCACCTACCACAGCTATTTTCTGTGCATTTTCTATTTTCTGACATTTTCCATGGTCCAGCAATGGCTGGGTCCCAACATAGCCAGATTAAAGAAGTTCGACCTGAACATCAAAAAAATGGAAAATACTTTAATGAAATACAGCTTTTGGGAAATAAAGTATAAAAGCTGTAATATAAAAATGACATTTGTATCCACTGATTGTTTCCCAATTGGAAAAAAAAAGTGTTCATAAAGTGAATGTTGTTCAAAAGAAATATTCTAATATTTTTAGTTGCCATCTCCAGCCCTCTCCAGAAAAAAAATGTATTGTTTGTTCTTTGGTTGCAAGAGTTCAAGTATCAAAACAAATTTCTACAGTAGATCGTTGCATCACTTTCATTTGTAGAAACTTGGCTGAATAGAGCAACATCTGCATTGGACTTAATGCCTCTAACTTTTTCTTTGCTAAATGCATTATATGTTTGCAATTTTTAGGTTTTATAATATAAATAACTTAAGCTACAATGCAGTTTCAGGTGCAACAAATTATTAAAAAATCCAAAAATTTGTTCGTTGTTGTGCTTAAGCTGTGGGACTACCTCTGAGTACTATGTACCCTATTCATCTCTTTTTAGCAGAGAGTTCCATGGGCTGTCTGAGCACCGGATGATCTCCATCTCCTCCATTTTGCTGAACTCCTCGGCGAGGTGGAGTTTGTCGGGCGGGAGCCTGCGTGCCTGGGCGCGTAGTGGTGGTCCTTGAGTGTGAATGTGGTGCTGTATAACATGGTTAGGGGCATCTGTGGAGAAATGTGGTGTAATAATGGTTGGGAATACTTTGGCATTTTGTTGCTTGACAAAGTCCCAGAGTCCAGGTATGGGGCCAGTAACAATTTCAACAGCATGTGAACTTCACCACCAGAGGAGAAAACACCCTGGATTGGGTGTACGTCTATGTCCTTGGTGTGTACAAGGCTGCACCTTGCCCCCCCCCCCCCCACTTTAGTTACTTGGGTAACTGATCTGTCCTGCTAACCCAGTGTACAGACCGCTGGTAAAGCAAACTAAAGCAGTTTGCAGGGAGATCAGGATGTAGTCGGGGGGAGGCGCCACAGCACCGCTGCAATACTGTTTTGAGACCATGGACTGGAGCTGTTTCAGAAAGGTGGTCACCTACAACGGTCATGTATATATAGTGGATTATGTGAGTTTAGATACTGGATATATCAGCAAGTGCATTGAGAATGTTACCGAGATAAAATGCTTCACAGCCAGGACTATCCAGAATCATGGTTGGATGCAGAGGTCCGGTCCCTTCTCAGAACCCGTGATGCTGTCTTCAGGATCAGCCAGGGGTAAATTCTTCCATGCAACCCGGGAGACAAAATGAGAGTATGCACAGAAGATGCACAGACAGCTGTGTGACATCGGTGACATGAGGCGCATGTGGCAAGGGATCAAGACTATAAAAGACGACAAGTCAACCTTGTGAATTAAGAAAAATGATGCCTCCGTTCCGGACAGAGTGAACACCTTCTATGCATGGATTGATAAGGACAGGATGATGCCAAAGAAAGTTCTGTGTCCCCCTGATGAACAGGCCCCCTACCTAACTATGGCCGAGGTGAGGAGAACCCAATCCAAGGTGAACGCACACAAGGCGATGGAACCAGACAACATAATGGGTTGGGTACTGAAGGACTGCGCAGACCAAATGACAGAGGTCTTCATGGACATCTTCTACAACTCACTGCAGCAGTCCAACGTTCCCGCAGGGTTCAAGATGGCCAGCATCATCCTGATACTAAAGGGGGTGACAATAACATGCCCTAATGACTACCACCCTGTGACGCTGACCTTCACCGTTATGGAATGCTTTGCATGATTGATGATGGAATGCACGAAAGCACATCTCCCAAGATGCTGAATCCATTTCAATTCACCTATGGAAGAAACTGTTCGACAGACTATGCTATAGCCTTGTTGCTTCAGTCTTTCCTGGCCCACCTGGAAAATTATGCCTCAGAAACCAGGCTGCTGTTCATTGACTTCAGCTCAGTGTTAAACACAGTCATTCCCCAGATGCTGTTGGAGAAGGTGTCCTCGATGGGACTCAACACCCCATCTAGTAACTGGATCCTGGACTTACAAATGGAAAGATCACAGTCGAGGTAACAGAAGGTTGAGCATTGTCACGCTGTGCATAGGGGCACTCAGGGCTGTATGCTCAGCCCACTCCTGTTAACTTTACCAACCCATGACTGCATTGCCAGATCCAGTTCCAATAGTGTCATCAAGTTTGCAGATGACACAACAGTAGTTGGCTTCATAAGCAACAATAGGTGCTTTTAAGCTGCAGCACCTGGGTAGCCCTCCTGGGACACAGGTGCGATTAGTGGGGCAAAGGTGCTTCCAACACCTTTTAAGCTGCAGGGGGATTGACCCATTAAATCGCCAACCCGGTGATTTAAGGGGAATCCCACCCCTGCAATGATGCGGTAAGTGACGTGGCACATTCTCAGGGAAACTATTGGTAAGTCTCCCTGCACCCCCCCCCTCCCTGATCCCTCTCGTCTCCCCCCCCACATGGCAGCCGGCCCCTCTCCTCTTCCCTCCCCACCGCAGCAGCTGACCTCTCTTCTCTCCCCCCACAGCAGCTGACCTCTCTTCTCTCCCCCTGCGGCAGCCGACCCCTCTCCTCTCCCCTCCCCGTGGGAGCCGACCCCTCTCTTCTCCCCTCCCCATGGCAGCCAACTCCCCTCCCCTCCCTGCAGCAGCCAACCCCTCTCCTCTCCCCTCCCCTCCCCGCGGCAGCCAACCCCTCTCCACTCTCCTCCCCGCAGCAGCCGACCCCTCTGCCCCCACCGATTGTGGCATTCTTCCCCCCCAATCCCCGCACACAACAGTGATCTCTCCCCCCATGTCAGCGACCTCACTCCCCCCCAATTGTGGCCCCCCCCCCACTCCCGTGGCAGCAACCCCTCTCCACGATTACAGCAGACACTTCAGCTGAGGTTCCCCTGTGATACCAGCATGCAAGCACTGACGTCACAGGAGAAACTTTAGTTTTCAAGCCGCTGGTGGGCAAGACCTAGATTAGTTTAACTGGGTTACCTGACTACCTTCAAAGTAAAGCAGGGAGCTGGTTGATTTTGGACCCTGCTGATCTGGTTGGATCCTTTCGAACTGCCTTGTGAGTGGGACGCTAATCAAGCAAATTTCCCGGTTAACCACATTTTACAAGACAACATGAAAGCGCCAAATGATGAGGCCAAGGTGGAAAATCTTGTAAAATGTGTGAGAGTAACAAGATGAAAGAGATGATCGTGGACTTCAGGAGGACCAGGAACGACCACCCTCCACTACACATCAACATTTCTGTAAAAGAGAGAGTGGAGAGCACCAAATTCTTTGGAGTTCACTTAACTAGTGATCTATCATGGACACTCAACATATCCTCACTTGTCAGGAAGGTGCAGCAGTGATTGCACTTCCTGAAAAGACTGAAGTTGGCAAGGCTACTGGCCACCTTCACATCCTTCACATCAACCTTCTATAGGAGCTCTATCAAGAGCATCCTGGCTGGCTCCATCATGGCGTGGTACGGTTGCTACAGAGAAATGCATCGTTGGTCAACCCACAGGACCATAAAAGTGGCAGAGAGGATAACTGGAGTCTCCATGCCCCACCCCCCATCTACATGATCCACCAGGTTCGTTGTCTGAAGAGGACGTGCAAAATCATCTCCCGTTGAGCAAGAGATACAGGAATATTAGAGCCAGCACCACCAAGCTGAGGAGCAGCTTCTTACCACTAGCAGTGAGAATGCTGATTGACCAAAGCAACTGTTCACACTAACCATCTGAAATTCTAATATTTACTAAACATTATTTATTTCTTTATTTTTATATGTGTATATTTTTCCTGCATATGTATCGATTGCCACACCCCTCTCCTGATCAATTTTTACTTTTCCTTTCCTGTACTATCCTTTTCCAATTTTCACCTTTTGCCTATTGGTCTGTGCTCCTCCCACAGCCTTTTTATTCAAGGGCCTGCTGCTATTTGCTCAAACCTTAAAGAAAGGCTCAGGCCCAAAACATTGCTTACATGTCTTTCCCTCCTATGGACACTACAAGTCCTGCTGAGTTCCTCCAGCATTTCTGTGTTTTTACTTATTTACTTTCATTCTTTCCCCTACATCTGCTCTTACATCTTGTGATCTTTCTGCAGAGCAAAGAAAGCATTGAATATATTGGAGAGATTTAGGTTGTGTTAATTAATTAACTTTATAATTCTTACTCACACGGAGCACTGAAAATTCATTGCTGGCCAAATTCATGAACCTGATGGCAAGTAATATCTTGCAGCTCTTGATACGTCTTTTCTTGATGACTCTTTATTCATCTCCCCAAATTGTCAGGTTCATTATATCAGGATGTGCATTTAAGATTGCAGCTGTGCAGCCTGTCACTGTTGTCTAGGCATTGGCCCATTTCTCTGCCCATCTGATTCTTCTGAGTATCTGTACTCTGAAACCACTCCATCGTGAGGAAGACAGTACTCCAGATGTTGTAGTGTCAAACATTCCATCTTTACAAACCACTAGCACTAGCATTAATGCTGTGAATTAGTCAGATGGTCAGATTTTATCTGAAAGCTCTATAATACAGGCAGTGGTCAATCTAACAGTTTCTCATTTATTTCCTGCTAATGATCACAACTCCCTCGTAAAGGAATGCAGATTCTGTATCCCGTCAGGACAACACATGGTCATTATTTCTCTCATATCCATGTTGTTTCAGAGGAAGGCCTTGGAGGGCAGGATAGGGATTTGGGAACCAATAAAAAAAACCTCAAAGTTTAAAATAACTGGGTCACATGACAGGTCCTATGAATATTTAATATCTGTAAATAGCCAACATAAATGAACATTTGCTAATTCTAGTGATGGAAACAACTCAAGTGCAAAGTTCTGCAGGACAAGCCCTTCACCCGAACTGATAAAAGGACAAAGCATTTAAGGGGCCGGTAATGAAAAAGCTGCACATCTTGAATGGAGTTGTATTGTCTGGGAAACTCCTACCAGCTGATGTGGTGTTATTCTGCATGACATCAACTCTCAGCAGTCCATTTGGAGAGTCCATGACTACCTCCATGCATGTTGCAGCAGATTTCTTACAATTCTAGCCTTTGCAATATTCTGGATCTTAAAAAAAATTCTGAGCAAGCTCTCAGCTCCATACTGAGCACCCATGTGTCCAACTTGGACATACTCGTGCAGTGAATGTTTTGGAGTTTGCGGGGAGTCACTCATCTTCTTTAATCTCATTTGCCAGTTAGCACAAGACAAATCTTAGTGTCATGGTCATGCAGAGACACCATTGTGATTGTACATTTTATCATTTATAAACATGTTATCAGATTTACTCCATTGTCTCTTCACAACCAATTGCTATCACATCAGCAAGTCACCCTCTGAGAATGGCGTGCCAACCAAAGGGGAGATATTTGAAGTCACTGATCATGGTATTACTTGAGAACAGGAGGCTTGTAGTTGCTTTGTGATTGTCACTTGGGAATTATTGTGTAAAAGTCATGAAGTAAGAAGCTTTTGTAAGAAATGCCTCATAGGTTGATATGGCTGATAAGCGATTCATGCCATCGATCTTCTGATTCTGAAGTGGCATTTACCAGCTTTGCTTAGAGTATTAGAGCAGATACTTGCTTCAACTGAACTTTTCAGTGTGTTGCTAATTTTCTCACTGTGCTCCAGTGGCCAATTTACCATGGAACCCTGCATCTTGTGTGTTTGATCTGTCATCCACTGGTGTCCACTTTGCAGAGATGCTACATCTTTAGAGCAGAGAGAATGAGAAAGGAAGCAGCATCGGCCATGAGCTATGGACATTTGGCATTGTGGATTGCGGCCATATTGCAGAAGCTTTTACAAACTTGCAAGATCCTGTTTCTGTGATGTGAAATTACCTTTGTGTTAATGATATTGTAACTATGTTTATTTTGCTAAGCTTGCCAAGAAATCCCTTGGACAAAGTTGGAAATGGTCAGGAATGTAACCAGCCTATTCTTGTGAAAGATAGCTGGTTGAAGTCTGTTCTTCTATGTTTAGTTAATCAAAGACTGAACTTAATTTTAGTGGGATAGAATAACCTTGTGGTTTATTTGTTCAAGCAGTTGTCCTGCTGCTCGTTCTCCTGTCTCCAATAATAAATATTGTCCATCTTATTTATAAATTATAGAAATTAATTTGGAGAAGCTGATTACCTATGAATTAGGAAATTAATTAGAACATATTAAATGACTTCTCATTTGTTGTCAAAACATATTACTCTAATGTACATTTAAAAATATAATTTACATCTCATTTCATTATAATTCTCTAAGTTCTGGACTCTGTTTGAGACTGCCTGACCTTGAGTCATATTTCTTTTATGCTGTATTTCATTGCAAGTTATGCTTATGGTTTGTTCATTACAGCTCACAACTCATTAGAGCATGCAAAATCCTTGGCTCCCAAGGCTTCCTTTAATGAGGGTGGAGCATACCATCAATGCAGCTTTATCTTTTGTTCAGAGTAAGGGTTCTGAAAATTGCTTTCGCACTTGTGGTTAGAGAGGGCAAGTCTTCCTGTTCCCCCAACACTGATTGCTACAGGCTTACCTTTACGAGATGAGCACATCTGTTAGTACAGAGCAAGGAAGCATCAGGCTCGGGCTAGGCTGCATTGTGCTCTGTAATTGGATAGCCTGCTGGCACTCACTGTTAAGAATGATGCATGAATAATGACCACTTGGATGAGATGGTAGAAGGCAGTGAGAGTCCATGAACAACTGTCCAATGAACAAGGTTCACAAATGTGCTAGAAAAGCTCACATAGCTGACAGAGTTTCTTGAGCACATCTGTGTATTGCACTTGACCCCAAAATCTGCAGACTTTCTTTTTGAATTCTAATGAGTGAGGTAGAGCCTTCAGGAAAAAAAAGCTGAGAATATTTTAAAATAGTTTCATTGATCTTAACACTAATTACACAACTGGATTTGGGGAAAAAGGATCATTCTGAAAGGAAAATTAATTTCTACCCAATACTTACTAGAATTCCAGGAAACAGATGAAATGGTGAGGTTCTTGCCTCAAAATACATAGAGCTCGAAATATCACTGTCAGCAAATATTTTTGAAAATTTTCATTAGTATTTTGAACATTTCCTAAAAAGACTTGGAATTTAAAACTTATTTGCAGATTTTTAGAGTTTGAGATACAGAATTTTAGAATATACATGAAAGTGATTGAAAATTGTTTTGTGTCTTTAGTGTTGTTCAGATCCATTCTTTTTCTTCATCAATATTTTATTTTCTCATTTGCTTTATGCTTTTGTTTTTGTTGATTTTAATGTGGGAAAACTTCCTTAATTTAATTCTTTTCCTTTCACATACACAGGAAAATACTCTGAAGTTGAGTTTCATTTTTTCATCCGCATATCGGAATTGCTCCAAAACTAAATTAATTGTGCAATCTTTAAAATGATATAATTTTACAAAGGAAAGTGGGGGGGAAGGACTCGCTGCTATACTCTTGTAGCATTGTCAGTAAAGGGAAAATGGCCTTCTCTTACGTTGTTATTATTGTAACAAATGCCTAGATTGTCCTCGATTGTTGAATCAGTCAAAAACAAGTTTTCCTTGATTGCAGCCTTTAAAAAGAATAGTTTTGTGTAATATTGACCTTTGTTATATTGGTTATGTTATTATGGAAACCTCCAATATCTGCACCTTGTATAATTGCGCATGACGAAAAGGTCTCATCATCAGAATTTGAGGAGAACAATTTTAGTTTTACGCAACTGTAACTTTAAGTTTCACTCCCTTTTAAAGAATTTCTTGTGGACTTAAATTAAAAAAAAGGATTATATTTTCTTTGAACGTGTTTTAGGTTTAAATTTTCTTCTGGCTTTTGGTGTTGAAAATGAAATCTGTTCTCAATCAGTTAATGTGGAAATTTGCAAATGAAGTAATAAATATTGTATTCTTCCACAAGAAGTATCAAGCTGCTTCAAGATTTTAACCATCCTGTGTCCAAAACTTCAAAATTTTGTTGGTGAGTTGGATTGCTGTCAAACCAATGTCCTTCTAAAACACAGGACTACAGAAATTTATTCCCAATAATCAAGATACTGAAATTATTTCATCAGTGATGTGATAGAGGGAAGAAGGAAGAAACAAGTATAGAGGAAAGAAGGATGAAACATGTATTGGGGAAAGGGGGAAAAATAAGGATGTAAAAATTATTTTGCTTGAGAGCACAGTACCAGTGCAAAGGGAAAGAAAGAGAGAAGCAGATTAAAAAATGGAAAAGCAGGAATAAAATGGAGAGAAAATCTGCTGCAATGGGATCTGAACTTTGTCTGGCACAACTATAGATTAAGTAAAAGTAAAATAAGATTGTTACTGTTGGCATTGTGCCAACCTACACAAAACATATCATCCTCTAAATGACAGCAATGCCATGCAAGTTTTAGAGCCAGTTTTAATCTGATTGTGGCTAAGTAAATAATAACATAAAGGAAAGTGGTAAAATTGGGTTAAATTGCATCAGTCTGATGTCACTTAATGGTGTACTTTTCTGTATTCCACTACTCAGTGTTGTGTCTAATCATACCGCTTGATGGGGTTACAGATAATTTTATAATTATGTTTAATATAAGAATATTTTATTTGTGGATTTTAAAGTACAGCTAATTTTCCCATTTTTAGTCATTATATAAAACTGTTTCAAGCAATGCTCTGAAGCACTGAAGGTACAAGTTTTTATTTCCATGATTTAATGCGATGCAGATGATTAGATTTTTTAATGATGCTTTTGGAAATAATATGTTTTCCTCATGATCACTGATATATTCTTGATGCTTGTCTGCATATTTTCCTTTGTGTGTTAATTACAAAAAACTTTGAACAAATTCAAAACATGTAAATAATCTGGCTTGAGTATCAGTAGAGAGATAAATTATTTAGAAGTTTACATTTTGTTATCTCTGCTAAATTTCTATTTTCATCAAATTATTAGCATTGAGATGGTAAATAGCTCAAAAGTGAAATGTATTTCAAAGTCAAATATTCAAGTTTAAGTAGCATGTTAAAAATATTACTTCTATTGTATTTTGTGTTACTGTTGATTAAATGGCACTCTTAGGATTGAAGCATTGAATGTAGAATTTATTGCACAAATAAATGGAGACATCTATTGTTAACATATTTAATTATAAGGAACTTGCCAGTTTAAGTTTTAACATCCTTTACTGAAAACTGACACATTTTCTGTGCTAGCATAGTTATAGACTATTTCAGAATCTATTTATTGGGATGCAAAATAGTTTAAAATTGAACATACAATCTTTCTTTTTTTTTTTCTTTCTTTCTTTTTTTCTTTGGCTTGGCTTCGCGGACGAAGATTTATGGAGGGGGTAAACAAATGGCAATATTTCTGGAACACTTTGTTGAATTAGAAAGAATGTCAATTGGAAAGAATATTTCCAGAAGCCATGCAAAATAAAATTGCATTCCTTGCAAGGTAATATTTGATATGTTTTTTTTTGACAGGGAAAGAATTCATCAAGTCAAACAACCACAAATGTTGGCAGATACCTGTCAAAGGGATTATATCACACTGCCACTCACTTTATGGGCCAGCAGACATCAGAAACTGCAAATAGGACATGTCCGAGTCCACAACAAAACTATTACCAAGCCACAGAGAGCTTTTTATCTCTTCAGTTAAACAGACAGGTGGCACCAATGACAGCAATGCAGAGTAATTCAATGATGAACAACTTGAAGTTACTCACGTCAAGCAAGGGAAGGCAAGACTTCCATACCGTTTCTGATATAATAGATGGGAAGACAGGACTTCAAGGCTGTGAAGTAATGCCACTCACTCCCATAATCGCTCCTAAAACTGTAAGAAATAACAATGACAAGATAGAAATTAATAATAATATTGGAGCAAAAAGTTCAGTTGATAGTCCAGAATTAGTTTTACCTGTGGCTCAGGAAGAAATAAATGAAAACACAAAGCAAAATGACATTAAGAATCAACCGACAGATGAAGGTAATATATTGGATAAGCCTGCTGCCTGTGCACAGACACACAAGCAGTTTCAGAAATTGCCCTTGGATCGAGTCCGAGACTCTGCCAGTTTTGATATGACCCACAAAGGAAACAACATTTTTCAATTAGGTAATTATTTCTTAAATAAGTATTTTCTTCTATGCCATTTAGTTATTTTGTGGTTTATTTAAAATATCACCAAAAAAGTGTTTTTTTTTAATGCTAATGCAAATAATGCTGTTTCCAATTATAATGCAATTGGAGGTTTTGAATCTTTTATTGCCCTAACAGCATGACTTTTCATTTTTATTTTCATTCCCATGATCGAACTGTAATCTTTTTACCTAATTAGTAAAAGTCCTTGTGATTCTGTAAACGAGGGGGGAGAGCCTTTGAGGAAAGAATAAGTTGTCTGGGACTATACTTGTTGGAATTTAGAAGACTGAAAGGGGATCTTATAGAATCATTTAAAATTATGAAAGAAATATATGAAGAGAAGCAGGAAAATTGTTTCCACTAGCAAGAGAGACAAGAACTAGGGGCACAGCTTCAAAATTCAGGGGAGGAGATTTAAGATGAAGGTTATAAGGCGAGCTCTCCACTGGCCACTGTGACAGAGGTGCACCAAAGAAGAGGTACAAGGACTGCCTAAAGAAATCTCTTGGTGCCTGCCACATTGACCACCGCCAGTGGGCTGATCTCGCCTCAAACCGTGCATCTTGGCGCCTCACAGTTCGGCGGGCAGCAACCTCCTTTGAAGAAGACCGCAGAGCCCACCTCACTGACAAAAGACAAAGGAGGAAAAACCCAACACCCAACCCTAACCAACCAATTTTCCCCTGCAACCGCTGCAACCATGTCTGCCTGTCCCGCATCGGACTTGTCAGCCACAAACGAGCCTGCAGCTGACGTGGACATTTACCCCCTCTATAAATCTTTGTCCGCGAAGCCAAGCCAAAGAAAGGAGAACTGCATCTCCCAGAGAGTAGTGTATCTATGGAATTCTCTCCTCAAGGAAGCAGTGGAGGCTGTGAAACATCAAAAGTCTGCAGACACTGTGATTATAGTAAAAACACAGAAATGCTGGAGGAACTCAGCAGGTCTTGTAGTGTCCATAGGAGGGAAAGATATTTAACTGACGTTTCTGGCCTGAGCCTTTTTTCAAGGTATGAGTAAAAAGCAGGCAGTGGAGGGTACCTTATTAAATCAGATAGATTTTTGCATAGAAGGGGAAATAAATGTTATGGGGAACAGACAGGTAAATGGAGCTGAGTCCACAGCCAGATCAGCCATGATTTTATTGAATGTCTGAGAAGGCTTCATAGGCCTGATGGTCAGCTCCTGCTCCTTTTTCTTACGTCCTTATGCTCTTGAATAATTTTTGAGGACCAGAGTACCCTCAGGTGTAATTAAATTCAGCATTTATATTATTCTGTTAAATGCTCTTTTGGGTTGTCCAGTCAAGGTGCCGGGATATTTATGTAGACATACAGCATGGTAACAGGCCCTATCAGCCCATGAGCCCGTGCCACCCAAAAACAGCCAGTTGACTTACAATCCCCAGTACATTTTGATATCTAGTTCTTTAAGTTGCCACAATACATGTCAATATTAAAATATAGATTACTCATCAAGCTCATGTGGAGACATCTTATGCATTAATTACTATAAATGCAAGCACAATTTAACAAGAAGATTGAACAACAATAACAACCGGAGAATAATCTATCCACTAAGTTCAGAAAGATCTTTTTATTGAGTCAAAGGAATTGTGCCTCCCCATTGTGCAGAAGACATTGCACTTGAAATCCATAGATTTCCAATCCAGGTTGTGTAGGGCATGGTTTGGTGAAGTATGGACAGGCAGTGTTATTTTGGATGGAGCTCATTAAGGATAAGATATGAAAGAATTTGGACAACAGGAGGCCCTAAAAGCATGGATGAGGTGCTGTCACAAGACAACTACCAGGCATGCATGAGTGTTCTTTTTGGATGAAAAAGATACCTGTTTGGAAGCTAAGCTCAGAGATTAACTCCTGAGGTGGAGTTAATCATCAGTCACTGGAATTTGTGTTGGAGAATGAATTCAATGGCTTTGGTATTCCTATTATTAAAATTTTAAAAAGCCTCCTCTCAGTTTGGATATCAGGCAGTAGGGGGAATTGTAGGTCAACTGGTATTTTGATGATAGAGTGTTGTGGCATCATCAAGAATTAGCACGTAGAAATCAAGGGATTCCAGGGGTAAATTGTCCATGGAGAGAGATCAGAAGTTAAGTTTAAGTTGACTGGTACACTGAGATTGTAAGTGGTTCAGTTCAGGCAGGTTAAATAGCTTGCAAATAATTATTAATAAAGGCTTACAATGAATAATATCTATTTTGGTGACACATCAGCAAACAGCCACAGAATTATATCCCAGCATGAATTAACTATCTCTTCAGATGGAGAGGGAAGCAAGCTACAAATTGACAAAAAAAAGTAACACTGCCTGAAATTCACTTTTTCAGTTAAACTATAAAGAACTTATGGGTCAATTTATGCAAGAACTACCAGGCAAAAGTAAAAATTTCTGTTTCACACACAGTCCGTCATTTTATGCAGAACCATTTCCCAAGTTATACATTTATAGGCAATGAAAAAGATAAAGATTTACCATAAACTTTCTGATCAATCCATGCTGCCACCATGGATGTAAATAATTACGTTCGGAGAAAAAGAATGGTCCATATTTCAGGTCATAACCCTTAGATGGTCTCAAGTCACAGGTTTTGGTGAAGGGTTCTGGCCCAAAACATTGATAATTTGTTTTCTCCCATTGATGCTGATCAACCTGCTGAGTTCCTCTAGCAGATTGATGTTTGCTCTGCAGATTCTTGTGTATCTCCAGTGAGCAGTTACAATTCTTTTACAGAAGGTGGCACTCCAGGTAAATTTGTAACAACATTTCAGACGCTACAAATAAATGCTTAGAATGAACCTATTTTCTGGCTTTTATCTCATTGTGAAGATAATTTTCAAGCTATTTCTGAAGATTATGAAAGACATGCTTTTTTCCCATGAGAATACGATGGTCATATTTGAGATGGTGAATATTGAATCCCAGATTTCTTGCCTTCAGTGCCCCCTTAGGATATCTAAATGCAGTCATTGTGAATGTCACTCTGAGTCTTGGGTCAAATCATAAACTTCACCTTCAAAGGAGCGCAGAACTTACTGCAATTTCTCACTTGTCAATTTTTTTCTCACCCTTTCTGCATTCTTTAAATAGATCTTTGATTTAAAAAAACAATTTGCATTCAGCTACAGCTGTTTTCTGACTTATTTTCCCTCCACTGAAGCTAGATGATTTACTTTTGCTCTTCTAAGCTTCAACCTTTTTCCCATTAACTCCATTCTGCTTCTCTGTGACCCTGTTCCAATTCCCTTTTCTTTCTTTTGTTTCCCATCTCATTTTTATTTGTTCTCTTGCCCTTCTCTGTTTGCCTCCTTTCCCCATCCATCTTGCATGTTTCAAACTACTTTATATCCTTATTCCTCCTCTTATGGTCAACATTTCCTGTACTTTCTCCCATGTTTTTTTTTAATTTTTACTTGGGTTCAACTCTTCTTTTCATTAATCCTGGGAACCTTACACCTAGTCACTGAGTCTTACAGCGCAGAAGCAGGCACTGTTACTCAACTTGTCCATGCTGACCAATTGTCTGTCCAAGCTAGTCAGATTTACCTGTGGTTGGGCCAAATCCTTCTAAACTTTTTCTCTCTATCTACCCACCTAAATGTCTTTGTCCCCACCTCTACCACATCTTCTGGCAGCTCATTCCATATACTCACTCTGTGTGGGGAAAAAAAGTTTCCTCCTCAGGTTCCTTTAAATCTCTGCCCTAGCTTTAGTTTCCCTGATTGGTTTTATTGGTTTTATCTTTCTTTGGCTTGGCTTCGCGGACGAAGATTTATGGAGGGGTAAAAGTCCACGTCAGCTGCAGGCTCGTTTGTGGCTGACAAGTCCGATGCGGGACAGGCAGACACGGTTGCAGCGGTTGCAGGGGAAAATTTGTTGGTTGGGGTTGGGTGTTGGATTTTTCCTCCTTTGTCTTTTGTCAGTGAGGTGGGCTCTGCGGTCTTCTTCAAAGGAGGTTGCTGCCCGCCGAACTGTGAGGCGCCAAGATGCACGGTTTGAGGCGATATCAGCCCACTGGCGGTGGTCAATGTGGCAGGCACCAAGAGATTTCTTTAGGCAGTCCTTGTACCTCTTCTTTGGTGCACCTCTGACATGATGGCCAGTGGAGAGCTTGCCATATAACACGATCTTGGGAAGGTTTTATATCCTCCAGTTAAATATATAATAGTCTCCATTCTGATTGAAAACCAATGGTGTCCATGTCAAGGGACTTCTGCAAATAGAGTATATAAAATTATCTTGGTAATTTTTCCCCTTAGCTCCACTCCAACTTCATTGCCACTTAACTTGAATGTGTGTCCAGCATTATCATCTGAAATCTCACCCAGGAACAGATATTAACAGTGTGTGCCGGGCAACTGGTTATTTAACACTGGCAGTCATTACAATTGATTTTGATTGTCTGCTCACAGAACTTCATCAGCTTGCTCACCTCATGGGCTGCTATACAACAAATGTACATAAACCCTATCTGATTCCTCTGATTTTTCTCACTGTCATCTTGCAAAACTACTCGCAGTTTTCTTAATACTAACCAAGCTAATATCAGTTAACTCAAATCATTTTTAAATATGTGTAGTATCACATTTTCCTGACTGGAATCTTGATTATAACAACTTCGAGTCAAGTTTATTGTCATCTGATTGTACAAGTACAACCCGACAAAACATCGTTCTCTGATCCTCTGTCCAAAACATGCAGACACACAATCAGGCATAACATATACAGACGAACAATACATATGCAGGACAAGTATTCATCTATTCAAAAAATAAATAAATGGTATTTTTTACAATACATATGAGAGTCTCAGATGGTTCATGTGAGCAGTTCCTTTAGTCGTTCAGCATTCTCTCTACCCATGGGAAAAGGCTGTTCCTCAGCCTGGTGGTGCTGGCTCTTATACTCCTGTATCTCTTCCCGGACGGGAGCAGCTGAAAGATGCTGGGTGCAGAATGGAGGGAGTCCTCAATGATGATTTTGTACACCCTCTTCAGGCAATGATCCCAGTAGATTGTGTCGATGGGGGAGGGAGACTCCAGTGTTTCTCTCTGCCATTCTAATAGTCCTGTAGATTGACTTCCAATTCATTTCTCTGCTGCAGTAACCACACCACACTGTGATGCAGCCTGCCAGGATGCTCTCGATAGAGCTCCTATACCACACGACATAATGGTGGCCAGTAGCCTTGCCTACTTCAATCTTCTCAGGACGTGCAGTCGCTGTTGAGCCTTCCTGACAAGTGAGGAGATGTTGAGTGTCCATGATAGCTCAATAATTAAGTGAGCTCCAAGGAACTTGGTGCTTTCCACTCTACTACAGAGTTGTTGATGTGATCATTCTTTGTCCTCCTGAAATCCACAGTCATCTCCTTCATCTTGTCTACTTGAGACTCAAGTTGTTATTCCTACATAAGTTCATGAGATTTTCCACCTCTTCTCTGTAGTGGGATTCATCGTTGTTGCTGATGAGGCCAACTGCAAACACGATGACACTGTTGGAGCTGGATCTGGCAATGCAGTCATGGGTCAGTAGTGTGAACAGGGGTGGGCTGAGCACACATCCCTGAAATGCGCTAGTGCTCAGCGTGACAGTGCTTGATGTTTTGCTACCAACCTGGACAGACGGTGGATTTTACCTTAGAATCCAATTACAGGGAAGGGTTTTGAGTCCCGGCGAGGACAGCTTCTCCACCAGTGTCTGGGAAACGATCATATTAAATTCTGAGCTGAAGTCAATGAGCAGCAGCTGGCATGTGAGGCGTCGTTCTCCAGGTGGGTGAGGACGGAATGAAGCGACAAGGCTATAGTATCATCTGTGGAACGTTTTCTTCTATAGGTGAATTGAAATTGGTCCAGCATTGCTAGGAGGTGTGCTTTGATGCTTTCCATCTCCAGACACTTGAAGGATTTCATAATGGTAGAAGTCACTGCCACAGGGCAGTGGCCATTGAGCCTGTTATTGTCACTCTCTTGGGTACTGGGATGACACTGACTATTTTGAACCCTCTGGGAACAATGGACTGCTGCAATAAGGTGTTGAAGATGTCTATGAAGACCTCCCATCATTTGATCTGTGCAGTTCTTCAGTACCCGACCAGGTATGTTGTGTGGGCTCACCTTGAAAACAGTTCTCCCCATGTTGGATGCAGCTATGTGAGGGGCCTGTGCATCATGAGGGCAGGGAGCTTTCCTTGGCATAATCCTGGCTTTCTCATTAAACGATGCATAGAAGGTGTTCAGTCTGTCAGGAAGGGAAGTGTCATTATCCTTAATTTGCAAGGTTGTCTTGTGGTCCATTATAGTCTTGATCCCTTGCCATATACACTTTGTGTCGCACAGCTATCTCTGGATCTTCTGTGCTTTCCAGATTGCATGGGAGAGTTCAGCGCTGGCTGATCTTAGTACAATACTACACCCTGTCCTGAGCTCTGAGAAGGGCTCGGACCTCTGCATCCAACCATTGTTTCTGGTTAGCCCTAGTTGTGAAGCATTTGATCTCAGTAACATCCTCAATGCGCTTGCTGATGCAACCAATCACTGAGCTCATGTACTCTTCTATGTTTACATGACTGTTGTAGGTGGCCACCTCCCTGAAACAGCTTCAGTCCGTGGTCTCAAAGCAGTATTGCAGTGGTGCTTCCCCCCCCCCCCCCAACCCCCCACAATCACCCAACCCAGCCACATCCTGATCTCCTTACATACTGATTTAGTTTGCTTTACCAATGGTCTGTATGGTGGCGTTAGCAGGACAGAAAAGTGATCGGAGTAACGAAAGTGGGTGCGAGGTGCAGCCTTGTACACAGCAGGGACATTGGTGCACACTTGATCCAGGGTCTTTTCTCCTCTGGTGGAGAAGCTCACATGCTGTTGAAACAGTGGTAAGTCCGTTTACAGGTTGGCTCACAGAGGCATTTAATAAGATTCCATACAAGAGAGAGGCTGTAATAGTAAAAACGCAATGCTTGAGCCCTTCATCAAGGTATGTAAAAATGTTGGCAGGTGTCCAAATAAAAAGATAAGGGTGGAGGCATGGTCACAAAGGCAGGAGGTAATAGGTGGAGAAGGGAGATAGGGCACTGCAGCAAGCAAGGGGAGAATGAATGGCTAGGCAAATGGAGAGGGAAGAGAGTGGAGAGCTGAGCAAAAGAAGATGGGAAGGGGAGGGAGGGGGAAAGGAGAGCAGTTTAGCAAAATACGGAAAAGTTGATGTTAATGCCATCTGGCTGGCGAGTGCCAAGTTAAAAACCAGGTATTGTTCCTCCAATTTATGGATGATCTTTGGTGGGATGGTACTTGAGGCCATGGATAAATGTGTGCATGGGTATGGGATGCAGAACTGAAATGGTTGGCCACTAGCATGTACCTGTCACTGGCCTGGACAGAGCCAAGGTGCTCAGAGGAGTGATCTCCCAATCTGCGCCCAATCTCTCAGATGTAGAGAAGGCCATAAAGGTAGTTCCAGATGCAGTAAGTAAATCCTGGGGATACACAAGTGAAGTATTGCTTCTCTTGGGGCCCCGGTCTATGGTGAGGGAGGAAGTGATGGCACAAGTGTGGCACCTCCTGTGGCCACAAGGGAAAATGCTGATTGTGGGTGGGGGTGGGGGGAGAGAAATTGGTGGGGAGGGATAAGTGCACGAGGGAGTCACGGAGGGAGCATTCCATTTTAAAATATGGAAAAATATCATCAGGCATCCAAATCAAATTCAAAGTATGTTTATGCAGCTGACGTGGACTTTTTACCCCCTCCATAAATCTTCGTCCGCGAAGCCAAGCCAAAGAAAAACAAAGAAAATATAAAAGACACAGTTTGAACTGCTGAGTTTCTCCAGCTTTGTGTTTTTACTTCAGCCAGTGTCTGCAGACTTTCATGTTTTACTTCAGAGGACAGATGAGAAAGGCTGAGGAACAGCTTTTTCCCAGGGGCAGTAAGAATACCAAACAAGCAAAGGAACTGCTCACACTAACCATCTGAGACTCTCATATTCATGAAACAAAAGTCTATTTATTTATTTATTTGCTTATATGAATGCTTGTCTTGCATGTGTACTGTTTGTATGTATGTAATGTCTGATTTTGTGTCTGTGTGTTTTGCACTGAGGACTGGAAAAGGCTGATTTATACTTGTGCAATGCAATCAGATGACAATAAACGACTTGAGAGTAAAGAACAGATCTAATGGAATGGCAGGGGGCATGATGAGAAAATAAGCCAGGAGACAACATGCATGGGAAAGACGACATGTCTGAGGTGGAGGAAAATGACAGGAGGGAGTGGAAAGGAAGAGCAGGTACTCATTCACTTGGAAAGGGTCTCAGCATGTTAGGAGACCCAGTTGCTTCATAGTTACAGATCTTAGGTAGCTTTCTCACCTTAGAGGCCTTGGAAATTTGAAAGTTTAAATATGACAAAATGCAGTAAGCATCAATACATTAAAATTTGTAAAAATTCAATCTTGTTTTTATAGATTCAACATTTTTCCAGAATAAGGATATAACTGAAGTTTTGAGGTCAAGACAAGATGTGCAGAAGCTTGCTGATGAAGTGTATAATTCAGAAAGTGACACCAATGCTTCTGGTACCAGTGAAGAATTGCAACTGAAGGAGAATCTTGAAGACCCTTGTAATTCCATTCAACATCCCAAAACAGATGTATATAATGACCTGGAAAGGACCAATGAGGCTTCTTTAACAAAAGATTCACTTGCCAAGAAAGAAAAGACTGTGGCTTCTGTAACTGAGCACTCAGTATTAGACTGTGCCCCTTCAATGAAAGGTGATCTTTGTGGAGAATCACATGGGTTCACAGCACAGTCTCAGAATGATGAGTAAGTATTGTTCTTTCAAGTATACTGTAGTTTCATGAGGCATGCAGTGAGCGAAAGAACCACACAGTGTCGAAAGTGAGTTGAACCAACAGACTTTAATAGAACTCTTGCGCACGCTTAAATCCCTCAGAATCCAATGATGCTTGGAACTCCTGGGACCTTTATGATGTCAGCCGCTAGGCTGTGGGCTTGCTGGATCTCTTGCAGTCAGATCTGCCATGGACTTGCCCGCGACTCCATGAGCTGATTTGCCTGTTGCTTGTGGGCGAGCCACCACCTGAACCCCCTACCAGAACTGATGTTAGGAAGTGTAGAGTCCATGGCCAACACCTCTTTAGTCCATTGGTGTAGCCGACCTTATCGACGTGGGGGTGGCAAAGTCACAGGGTGTTCCAGGTCTAGGTGCACTGGCTTGAGGCAGGCAATGGTAAAGGTCTCCTCATGGCTGCTGACGTCGAGGATGCATGTGGTTCTGTTCTGATGCACCACCTTGTACAGGCCCTCATACGGCCCCTGCAGACGAAGACGTAGTCGCAGACCCAGAGGTCTTTGGGGACAAAAGAAGGTGTTGGGCCATGGCACAAGTTTGAGACAGGAATTAATGTTGCTATCTTCTCTCAGAGTCTTGTGAGTAGTGCTGCAGGTGACTCTTCTGTGACACAGGCCGCTGGCACAAACTCGGCTGGAACCATCAGTGGTGCGCCGTTTAACAACTCTGCTGAAGACATGGCTAATTCTTCTTTAAGAGCCATGAGGATTCCAATTAGCACCCATGGTAACTCGTTCACCCAATCTAGGCTTCGGAGGCGTGTCATTAAGATGGACTTCAGGTGCCAGTGGAAACACTCTAACAGGCCTTTGGACTGCAGATGGTAGGCCATGGTGTGGTGCAGCTGGGTCCCAAGTAGCTGTGCCAGCGCCGACCATAGGCTGGATGTGAATTGCGATACCCCTGTCTGAGGTGATGATGGCAGGCAGGCCAAAATGTGCAACCCAGCTTCCAATGAGCGCAGAACTCTGTATACATGTTGGTGAGCAGTACAGCTTTTGGACACCTGGTGAACCTGTCAACCATGGTGAACAGGTACCTTGACGCCCCCCCCCAGGGAGACAGGCAGCAGACTGATGATGCCTACATGGATGTGCTCAAAGGAAGGGTTGAAGGGGGAGCCATGTGCCTTTGGACTTTGGAGCTCTCGCAGTGTATGTATGTCCTGGCCCAGTACCTGACCTGCTTGCGTAGGCTGTGCCAAGCAAATTTATCTGCCACAGTTGGATGGTTGTCTGAATGGAAGGGTGGCCCAAACCAAGAAGTCCGTCGAAAACGTGACGCCTCGAAGCAGCTGGAATGACGGGCCAGGTTGACCAGAGGACATGCTACAGAGGAGCTTGCTGCTTGTTGGGCCGATGGAGTTGTCCTCAAGTTGCAGGCCTGAGACTGTGGTGTGATTGGCCAGTATTTCTTTGTCCAGCCGTTGTGCATCAGCGAGTTCCGCGTAGTCCAACCCTGGGGACAAGGAATGCACTGAGTGGATGGAGGTGCAAATCAGTGCGTTGGCCACGATGCTATTTTTCCCAGAGATGTGATTGATGGTGGTGGTATACTCCGAGATATATTGCAGGTAGCGTCGCTGCTGTGCCAACCGTGGTCCAACATTTTGGCAAATGCAAAGCTGAGGGTTTGTGGTCCTGCCTCTCCAAGAAATGCCAAAATTGCCAGATGGCAAGGTAGAGGGCTAGCAGCTCCCTGTTGAAGGCGCTGTATTTCAGCTCCAGAGGTCACAGGTGCTGGCTGAAGAACCCGAGTGGTTTTCATTGACCCTCAATTAGTTGTTCCAGCATGCCACAGACTTGACTTGGAAGCATCGAATGTGAGGACTGTGGGAACATCCACCCATAGGTGTACCAGGAGGTGACGTTTGCAAGCATGTCCTTGGCCTGCTCGAAAGCCACTGCTGACTCCGTGTCCAAGGTGATATCCTTGGCCTTGCTGGACATCAGGCTAAAGAGGGAATGAATTATTTGGGCCGCTGATGGTAGGAATCGTTGGTAAAAGTTGATTGTACCCACGAACTCCTGTAGGCCCTTGACTGTACTGGGCCTGGAAAACTAGTGCATGGCCTTGCCTTTCGCTGGCGAAGGAATTGCTCCATGCCGGTCAATGAGTGCCCAAAGAAATCAATGGCCAACAGCCTGAACTGGCATTTTGCGGGGGTGATGTCCAGGCTGTATGCACTCAGGCGGCGGCAGAATGGCACAGGTATGTCAAATGCTCTTGGTGCAAGTGACTGGCGATCAAGATATCAACTAAGTAGATGAAGACGAAATCTAAACCATGCCCCACCAAGTCCATGAGCCACTGGAATGACAGTGCTGCATTCTTGATTCCAAAAGGCATCAGCAGGAATTCGAATAGGGGTGATGTGAGCCATCTTGGAGACAGCACTTGGGTGGACGGTAGTACTGGTGATACCCATGGACCAGGTTGACCTTGGAGAAGATGCGTGCACCATGCAAATTGGCCATAAAGTCTTGAATGTGGGGCACTGGGTAGTGGTTGGACGTAGTGGCGTCGTTGAGCCTTTTGTAGTCACCGCATGGCCTCCATCCTCCAGCTGACTTGGGCACCATGTGCAGAGGAGAAGCCCATGGGCTGATTAAGCGCTGGACAACCCCCATCTTTTCCATTTTTCTGAACTCCTCCTTGGCGAGGTGGAGTTTGTCGGGTGGGAGTCTGCGTGCCCGGACATGTACTGATGGTCCTTGAGTGGGAATGTGGTGCTGTACACCATGCTTGGGAGCATCTGTAGAGAACTGCAGCATAATAATGGTCAGGAACTCCGATAGTACTCTGGCAAATTTGTTGCCTGACCAAGTCACAGAGTCGAGGTGTGGGGCCGGTAACTTGGCTTCGCTGAACAAGAAGATCTGGAAGGTTTTCACGTTCACTAGATGCTGTCCCTTGAGGTCAACAAGGAAGCACTGTGCCTGGAAGAAATCTTCACCCAATAATGCTGTGACACTGCTGTCGGTGTAAACGACCAGGTGAAATGACTGGAACCGAACTGTAGTGGAATGGTTCACGTCCGTATATGTGAATACTGCTGTTATTGGCAGTGGTGAGCACTGGTCCTGACATCCCGGTGTCGCTCAAGAGGGCAAGATGCTAAGCTCTGCCCATGTGTCAATGAGACACTTTTGCCCGGATTGTCAGTCCCATAACCATAAGTAAAGGAGGCTATCACAGTGGCCAGCTGCCATTGCCATTAGCCCTGGCGTTTCCTGGAAAAGAACAGATGGGCAGCAACGGTAGGCCCTTGAACCCCACTTTTGGTAGTAAAAACTACAACGGTCCAAACTGGGGTCGCTCTCTGCTGTGGGCATCACCGGCTTCGTTGGTGGTGTGGGGAAGGTTCAAACCTTAGGGAGTGATGCAGAAACTTGGTCGATGGAGGCCCTACCATGCTGCATGGCCCGCTACTTTGTGTGGGTCACTGAAATCATCATCAATGATGAGGAGGCAGATATCTTCTGGCATCTGCTCAAGAAAGACTTGTTTTAACAGAAAACATGGCTTATGGTCATCTGCTAGTGCCAGCATCTCGTTCATTAAGGCTGATGGCGCGTGGTAAGGCCATCCATGTTGAGCAACTGAGCTGCGTGCTCATGGCGGGAGAGGCCAAAAGTATGGATGAAGAGCACCTTGATTGTTTCATATCTCTCCACAACTGGTGGCTGGTGTAGGAAGAGGATGATGCAGCCTGCTGTTTCCTGGTCGAGTGAACCGACCGCATAATCGTACTTTGTGGTGTCTGAGACAATTTGCCTGACCTGGAATTGGGCTTAAACCTGTTCAAACCTGGCTGCAAGGTCCAGAAAGTCGGCAGTTTCAGTGAAATTGCATTCTGCATACTTGGGTCAGTCATCATTTGGTCCAAATGCCATTTGGATTTTTGGGATCACCAATGTAGTCACACTAGACCCGCAGCAAGCGAAAAAACCAAGCAGAGTTGAAAGTGAATTGAACCAACTGACTTTAATAAACTTACACACTTAAATCCCTCGGAATCTGATGATGCGATTCCAGGGACCTATATGACATCAGCTGCCAGGCTGGAGGCTTACCCCGCACCAGGAGCTCTCACAGTCAGATTGGCCACGGACTTGCCTGCGTCTCTGTGAGCCGATTTGCCTGTTGCTTGGGCGAGCTGCCACAATACACAGGATAATTATATCCAAAGGTAAATTTTAATGGGGGCTGCACGGTTGCATAACAGTTTGTGCAACACCTTTACGGTGCCAGCGACTGGAACTAGGGTTCAAATCCCGTGATGTCTGTAAGGAGTTTGTACATTCTCCCCATATCTGCGTGCGTTTTCCCTGGGGACTCCAGTTTCATCCTACTGTTCTAAACGAAACGAGGGTATAGGATAATTGGGTGTAAATTGGGCAGCACAGACTTGAGGGCTGAAATGGTTCTGAAAATCTAAATCTGCATTTTTAAAGGCAACTTGAAATCATAGTTATTAAAAGTATAGTTATTTGAAGAAGGAGATATTACTTATGCATTGGTTGAGACTGAAGCGACATCAACTTCCCCCAATTTCTTTGTGATTCAATAATACTTAACTCCTACAACAGACCTATGAGCCAAATAGTTCTGGGCATGGGGCCCAGCGACAACTTAATGTGTCACCACAGGTACTGAAGAAATTAAAGCTGCTGTGTTTGACTTTCAGATGCCAGTTTTAAAATAAATAAGCAAATATTATTTGAGATAATCTGTTGTGGAAATTGCCACATCAGGCTTCAAACAAATATAACCATGGAAGAACTAGCTTTCTCATTGGAATTCCAGTGCAAGTTTCCCCAAATATTCCAGTGAGCTGTTCATGAGGGGAAGGATACATTTCCATTACATATATATTTTCATCCCACAAGATGAATAGAAATGAGAAAGAATGAGCAATCTTTGGGACACCACAAAGGTTAATTGCTGTTGAAAACACAAAATATAATGATTGAATTCAAAATTTTTTTTTGTCATTCTTTTCAACTGAAACTGTAACTTGACCAGCACCTCAAAAGTTCAGTCTTGTTCTTTAATTTAAAAAATATTTTGTGATATCACTCTGCACTATCCAGTTAATTTATTCATTAACATTAAATATTATTTCCAATCGTATGGAAAAGTTTATTGAAAGCAAGCATCTTTAAAACAAATTATTTGTGGTAATATCCCCACTATTTTATATCCTATTTTGTACAGCAAGGTCATTTGAGGATCTGCTGATAGATATAATTCTTGACCATCAGAGATTCAATTGGGAACACTTATAAAACTGGTAGCAGATTAGAAGTAAAAAACATGTAACAAATTTACTTGCAACTGCTCATTACTGATGAGTGAATCATAACTACTGGCACATTTAATTGGCACATTATTGTTAGCTATTCTCTGACATGATCTTTGGTCCTCTTATAAATCATTTTGTTTTACTGTTGGGCTGTGCAGAGATTAGTGTCAGTTCAAGGAGAGAATTCCATGCAGTTGCTTTTTGATTGCAAGATCTTGAAAGAGTGCCTTTGAATATCATGTAAAGATAGAATGACCCAAATTTTCATGTTCACTTTATATTCACACATATATGCCATTGGAAAATGACTGAATATATAAATGATGACAATTTTTATTATTCTATTTTCCTTACCTTACTCCAAAATGTACGTATACGTGTCACCACTGTTCACTCAACTAGTCCACAGATCAAACTAATGGCTTCATATGATCCCAAATGGACTGAATAATGCAGTGATTATTTGCACATGCTTGTGTAATTTGTTTGATAGTGTGAAATGACTTGCTGTGCACATTAGGTAGTGAATGATGAAGGATTTGCATTACCTAATAGTTTTTCATCATCAAGAAGTAATTGGGCAAGGGCAGCATTTATTCCCAAACATCTTTGAGAAAAAGGTGGTGTTTCTCCTTCCTGAACTTCTGATGAATGTACTCCCACAATACTATTACTATTGAGTTGGTAACTCCAGAGTTTTGACTCTACCAAAGAAGGAACAATGATACCTTGATGAAGAGCTCAGACCTGAAACGTTGGTTTGTTGCATGACCTGCTGAGTTTCTCCAGCAGTTGTGCTGTTAGAGTAATGAGAATTTATTGTCGTATACACAGATGCATTAAAATATATTCTATTTATACTAAATTTACATGCCCATCAGGTACATAAGATACATCAACCGCAATAGTATGCAAATACTCAAATACACTAAGATAGAAAAAGAATATAATAAATTAAAGAAGAGATAGATAAATATTCACATTTGCAGTCAATGAAAGAAAAAATGATGTTTCAATAGTGCAAACAGATCTTTTGGTAATCCTGGAGTAGTTAGGGTGACGGTGGTACAGTGAGGTTCATGAGCCTGACAGCTTTTGGCTAAAATTTTTTTGAACCCAAGCTTCTGTACCTTCTGTCTGAAGGTGGTAACAAAAATGCAGTTGTTATGTGGGTCCTTCTTGAGGCAGCATCTCACGTAAATGCCTTTAATGAGTTGGGGGGGCAGTGGAGGGAGGGGTTCAGTGCCCAGGGTGGACTTGGCTGGATTAGGCACAATCTGCAGCCTACTACATTCCTGAGCTCTCAAATTACCAAACCAGGATGTGATACAACCAGTCAGCATACTTTCCACAACACCCCTGTAGAAGCATATTCGATGACCTGCAAATCCCCTTCGTAGAACGTAGAGGAGCTGGTGTACCTTCTTCGTAGTTGCTTTGATATACGGCTGCCAGGAAGAGGTCCTCTGATGTGCATTTTCCCAGGGACTTGAAGGAAATCATCCTGTCAAGTCCATGTTTATTATTAACTGATTATACATATACAACAGGATGAAACAGGGTCTTTTTTGGGATGATTGTCACAGTTACAGGATACTATTTATTGATCTCACAGCCTGTGGGAAGAAGCTATTCCCTAGCCTGGCAGTCCTGATTTTGATGCTCTTGCACCTTTGTTTTGATGGTAGTATGTTCCACCAGCGTTGTCTCCGCTCCATCCTCAACATCCATTGGAGCGCTCACACCCCTAACGTCGAGGTACTCAAGATGGCAGAGGTCGACAGCATCGAGTCCACGCTGCTGAAGATCCAGCTGCGCTGGATGGGTCACGTCTCCAGAATGGAGGACCATCGCCTTCCCAAGATCGTATTATATGGCGAGCTCTCCACTGGCCACCGTGACAGAGGTGCACCAAAGAAAAGGTACAAGGACTGCCTAAAGAAATCTCTTGGTGCCTGCCACATTGACCACCGCCAGTGGGCTGATAACGCCTCAAACCGTGCATCTTGGCGCCTCACAGTTTGGCGGGCAGCAGCCTCCTTTGAAGAAGACCGCAGAGCCCACCTCACTGACAAAAGGCAAAGGAGGAAAAACCCAACACCCAACCCCAACCAACCAATTTTCCCTTGCAACCGCTGCAATCGTGTCTGCCTGTCCCGCATCGGACTGGTCAGCCACAAACGAGCCTGCAGCTGACGTGGACTTTTTACCCCCTCCATAAATCTTCGTCCGCGAAGCCAAGCCAAAGAAGAGTATGTTGAAGATACTGTGCACTGGATGGAAGGGGCCTTCTATAATTTTTTGTGCCCTCTTTGGACAGTGCTCCCAATAAATGTCATTTAAAGAGGAAAGGGAGACCCCAGTGATCCTCTTGGCTGTTTTAATGATTCTCTGTATAGATGTCAGGTCCGAAGTTATGCAGGAATCATACCACACAATGATGCAGCCAGACAGGACATTCTCAGTGGTACTCCTGTAAAATGTTGTCAAGATGGGGGCCAGTAGCCTAGTCCTCCACAGCCTCCTTAGGAAGTGTAAGCCTTGCTGCACCTTCCTGACTAATGAGGTGGTGTTGCGAGTCCAGTATATGTTGTCCTTTCTATGCATTCCTCAGAACTTTGTGCTCTCCACCCTTTCCACAGTGTAGTGGAGAATGGTTGACCTTTGATCTCCTGAAATCCACAATTATCTAATTTTTCTTGTCCACATTGAGACTCAGGTTTTTGTTGTTGCAACATTTTACAAGCCTTTCATTCTCCTCTCTGCATGCGACTTGTATTGTTGTTGATTAGGCCAACTACTGTTGTGTTATCTGCAAATCTTTTGATTCTTTTGGAGCTAAGTCTGGTAGTGCATTCAGTGCCAGATTAAGTATTGCGGGGCGGTAGCAAATATTTTAAAGGGGCCCTAAACTGTGCCAGTTGACACATGCACCTTTCTAAATAGTGCCGGCTGATGCATGCGTGGTGAGGGGAAAGTATACAGACTGAAATTACACTTGCACTGAAATTACTCCCCTCGTTGGGGGAACCTGACCTCTCCCTGCCCAGCAGAATGGGGGATGGGGAGGGGGACGTGGCGGGGGACGCGACCTCTTCCAGCCCAGCGAGACGGGGATGAGCCAGGGGACACGATCTCTCCTTGCCCAGCAGGCCGGAGGACACGACTTACAGCGGCTGGTGGCATGCGGGATCAATGGCTGTCTTCATTACCTATAATCCCCCATACAGTTGAAGCTGCTCTGTGTTTCCTTGGCGCTGACACTGGCAGAGTTGTTCCAGCTCCATGGATGATTGTGGGTAAGCAAGATGGCCATTAATACTGCATTGAGCCATCAAGTGAGCTGTCGGCAAAAGCCTGTGTTAATAACCCCAATTAAATTTAAGGTTAGCGATTTTAGCCAATTATCTTTAATCGGGGTTCATAACACAGACTATCAGTGAAATCTGATAGCCGCTGCACAAAAATGTTGATCATAATTCACAGTAAATAAACAAGGGGCCGTTGAAATTACGGGGCCCATAGCATTTGGTACTCTCACTATGACGTGAATCCAGCCCTGAGTGCATTCATGAATCTGCTCCATGAACATTAGTGGAATGAGCACACAACCCTGAGGTGTATCAGCGCCCAGTATGATGGGACTTACCCAGATTGACTGTGGTCTTTCTGTCAAGAATCCAGTTGCAAAGAAGGTTTTGAATCCCACTGAGGACATTATTCACCAATTTCTGAGTATTATCGTGTTAAATGCCAAGCTGAACATGTACAACAGCCTGGCAAATGAGGCATAGTTCTCTACGTTAAGGGTGCAGTGCTGCCGGAGCACCGCACCGGCACCTGTGTGTATAAAAAAAAGATCAATTTCTCCACATATGAGGGGAATGTGATTGTAGATTTGAGAGAACATTCCTCTCCCAACAAGTTTTAGAATTTAAGTTAGAATACTGTTTGCTCCCTAACTTTCCATTTGGAACACAGGCATTAGTGAATCAGGAATGGTGGCGAGGCCAGCTTGCAAGTTGAAGGAGTGATTGGCAGATACTCTCTACTGCCCCTGTACTCCAATGTGCATGATCAAGAACACCACGGTCCCACTAAACCTCGGGTATTTACACAGAGAGGGATGTCACCATCTAGTTGAGGCTGCATGGTAAGGTGTTGGCAGTGGAGGCTCCAATATCCTATCTTGCCTGCATTTTGTCCCTCTCTATCAATTCAGCTGTGCTCACCACACAGAATAAATCAAACCAATAACAACATTCCATTTAAAATTAGCTCTCAAGTAGAAATTATATTTTTTTATTTCTCAGCCTTTGGCTGGGGTCAAAGTTGTACCAGTGAGTTTAGAGGGAGAGAGAGACCTGGGAAAAAGAGAGAGACATGGGATGGAGGGGGTGGGGGGGGGGGGGAGATAGGCACTGGATAGAGAGGGGGAGATGGAAACACAGGATGGAGGGATAGAGACTCAGAATAGAGAGTCAAAATTGAGGAAGATCTTAAATGTGTGTGAGAGAGTGTGTGGGGGTTGAGGGGGGGAGTTGGTGGGGCAAAAACCTGGGAAATAGATCTAGGATTGAGAGGGAGCGATAGAAAAAGACCTGGGAGAGAGAGTACTGTGATAAAGAGACCCAGGAGAGAAAGATAGACCCAGGATATTGAGAAAGATAATTGGACAAGGAGATTCGGGACAGTGAAAGAGGAGGGTTGGGATAGAATTATACAGTACAGAGAGAGGAACCCCAGGAGAGAGAAATATGAGATAGAGGGAAACTGGGGAGATAGATCAACAGACCTTGAATAGTGTAAGACTTGGGTTAGAGGAGAAGATCGGAGAGGGAGATACATGGGATGAAGTGGGACCCAGAATAAGGATAGAGTGAGCTTTGGGACAAAGAAGAGAGAGAGGATAGATCGGAAGAAAGATATTTCTAGAGAGACCCAAATCATGGTTGGGGGGGGGGGGGGTGGCGGTGCGAGAGAAGAATGAACAAAGGGATGTCATAGTGAGAGATAGGGACAAATTCAGGTTGGAGGGAGACCAGCCTAGATAGATGCAGGAGAAGAAAGAATGACCAAGTAAGGGGAAGGAAAAAACAAAACAATTCCAAGAAGAAATCCCCATAGAGAGAAAGAATGACCAGGACAGATGGGCATAGAGAGAGAGGAACTCATCATGTGGAGAGATAGGACAAACTCAAGGTAAATACAGAAAGAGAGAAACAAGGGCCAGAGGCATGACACATTTTGGGGATTAAACAATCTTTTCCCCACTGGAATTAATCTACCAGACCTCTGCAGATAATTGGTGAGTGCAATCCTTTGTCATATTAAATTAGGTATTATATATTTTATTGACAACTGCTCTGTATACGCTAATCTTTGTGAGGTTTTTCAGTTGGTTGTTTTTCCAGACTCTTTTGTGTAGTCTTCCAAAGGCGCTATTTGCCTTGGCGAGTCTGTTGTCTATCTCATTGTTGATCCTTGCATCCGATGAAATGGTGCAGCTGAGATAGGTAAACTGGTTGACCGTTTTGAGTATTGTGTGCCCGATGGAGATGTGGGGGGGCTGGTAGTCATGGTGGAGAGCTGGCTGATGGAGGACCTCAGTTTTCTTCAGGCTGACTTCCAGGCCAAACATTTTGGCAGTTTCCACAAAACAGGACGTCAAGTGCTGAAGAACTGGCTCTGAATGGGCAACTAAAGCAGCATCGTCTGCAAAGAGTAGTTCACGAACAAGTTGCTCTTGTGTCTTGGTGTGAGCTTGCAGGCGCCTCAGATTGAAGAGACTGCCATCCGTGCGGTACCGGATGTAAACTGCGTCTTCATTGTTGAGGTCTTTCATGGCTTGTTTCAGCATCATGCTGAAGAAGATTGAAAAGAGGGTTGGTGCGAGAATGCAGCCTTGCTTCACTCCGAATCATGGGTCCTCTACTGGTATCACCTACGGCTCCTAGAACGCTTCCACCAGCGTTGTCTCCGCTCCATCCTCAACATTCATTGGAGCGACTTCATCCCTAACATCGAAGTACTTGAGATGGCAGAGGCCGACAGCATCGAATCCACGCTGCTGAAGATCCAATTGCGCTGGGTAGGTCACGTCTCCAGAATGGAGGTCCATCACCTTCCCAAGATCGTGTTATATGGCGAGCTCTCCACTGGTCACCGAGACAAAGGTGCACCAAAGAAAAGGTACAAGGACTGCCTAAAGAAATCTCTTGGTGCCTGCCACATTGACCACCGCCAGTGGGCTGATATCACCTCAAACCGTGCATCTTGGCGCCTCACAGTGTGGCGGGCAGCAACCTCCTTTGAAGAAGACCGCAGAGCACACCTCACTGACAAAAGACAAAGGAGGAAAACCCAACCCCAACCAACCAATTTTCCCCTGCAACCGCTGCAACCGTGTCTGCCTGTCCCGCATCGGACTTGTCAGCCACAAACGAGCCTGCAGCTGACGTGGACATTACCCCTCCATAAATCTTCGTCCGCGAAGCCAAGCCAAAGACATATTTTATTGTACCATTTGTACAATGAAATGTAGTGATAGGCTATAATCTTGTTAATGTCTTAACTATCACGATATTTCTGTTGAGCTCTGGAATTCATATATATTTTTTGATCTTGTTTTAGTGCTTGACATTCTAAGAATCCATATAAGGATCAAATTGGGTGTAACATATACACACACACGTGTGTGTATATATTACAACCAGTTTGTGTACCTGCTCATTTTATGTACTGAGCAACTTCCTTGCCACATTCATGTAATTAGCAGGTACACAAATTGGGCATGACATATATAGAAAGAGGGTATAGGAAATAGCAGGCATTTTGTCAGCTCTGGCACCTTAAAAAATTAACACTGCACCCCTGCACTAGGTTGGTCAATGGCAGAATAAAGAGGCAAGGCTATTGCATAATTTGTGGAAAGGTTTGGAGTGTTGGCAAATTGGAATGGGTCCAATGTTGCTGGAAGGTGTGCATTCCATCACCAGCTGCTCAAAGCACTTCATGATCGTAGGAGTTGGTATCACCGGACGATAGTCATTTAGTCCAGTTACTGTCGCTTTCTTGACCTCTGGGGTTATAGTAACTGCCTTGAATCTTGCTACAGTAAAAATGTTGAAGATGCTGGATGGGACCTCTGTCAGCTGGGCTGCACAGTCCATCAGCACCTGACTAGGTGTGTTATGTGGTCCTGCTGCTTTGTGTGGGTTCACCCTGGATAGAATCTTCCTCTCCATAGCTACAGCTATGCAGGGTGCCTGTTCTTCAGAGGGAGACAAGACTTTCTTTGATATCAGATTCCTTTCCCTGTTAGGAAGGGAGGCATCATCGTCACTGACCTGCAGGATTGGCTTATTGTGAGTTATGGTTTAAATACCCTGCCACATGCGCCTCGGTGTCACACAGGTGTCTGTGGATTCCCTACACATACCCATATTTTGCCTTCCTGATCACACAGAAGAGCCCTTACCGATCTTAATGTCATCTTGCCTCTCAACATAAAAGCAGCATCACGACTCTGAATAATGCATGAACCTCCGCGCCTAGCCATAGTTTTTGATTTGCCCTTGCTGTGTAGCGTTTGATCACCATAACATCACGAATGGCGACTCTGTCTTACGATAGATTTTTTGAATATTTTATTTAAATTTTCCATACGTGTTCATATCAAAATACAAAATATAATAATATAATCATATCAAATCCATTATACAGGATGATTTTATAAAACCCCAAAAAGAAATAAACCCCCCCCCTCCAAATGGTAACCCCAATAGGGATAGAAAAGTAAGAAGGAAGAAGAGAATGAAAAAATACAATTAGTAAAGAAAGAAAAAAGTAGACCTGATTATCTTTCACTCGATTCTAACATTTTTCAATTTTATTTGTTTATTTATTCCAAGGAGTTAACAAGGTTTCAAGAGATTTAAGGAAATCCCATTTATAAATTTATATATACAATATGTAAATATGGGCATAACATTTTCAAAAAAGTCTCATTTATTTCTCGTTGTATGTAATCTTCTCAAGAGGTTTACAGCTATGAATTTCTGCATGCCATCTTTCCAAACGTAAATGAGAATCCGATTTCCATGTCATTGTCATTGGTGATGCCATACATTTTCTTCCAACTGCTAATCCAATTCTCACAAATTATTTTTGATATAAATTCATTTTCAATTTTGGTCTTATCCCTGAAATATTACCCTGCCGTGTGCAGAGACACAGACCAGCCCGCAAAATGGCCGATGAACGTGGCAACCACACAGACCTGGGGGTGACACTGGCCATCGTCCCAGGTGACCTGCGCAAGGCGGAAAGATAAGAAACTCTGGTGGGAATGCCGGCCAATCTGAGGTTGGTGCTCCAATAACTTGGGCCCCTGATGTCAACGCCAGGGGCTCATATAAGGCTTTGGTGTACATATCGTTCTTCTCCACGTTCGTGTAGTGCGTACGCTACATTGGTGATCCCGATTGGTCCAACCAGCAGTTGGATCCGAAGATGACAGATCAAGCAGAGCCAACAACCATGGTTTCACTCAAGCTTCCAACATTCTGGGTGTTGCAGCTACACGTGTGGTTCAAGCAAGGAGAGGCTCAGTTCCAGCTTCGCCATGTGATCGCCAATGACACCTGCTACTTCTACGTTGTGAGTGCCCTTGATCAGGATACAGCAGCAAGGGTCACAGCCTCCAGAGCAAGGCAAATACAGTGCCCTCAAAGAGCTGTTAACCCGTACTTTCGGACTTCCCCGGCGCAAGCACGCCACCTGATTGCTGCTTATGGACGGAGTGGGGGACATGGCCCTGTCCACCCTAATGAGTGAGATGCTCACTCTAACCAAGGGCCACAAATCTTTCCTGCTTTTTCAGCAGATCTTTCTGGAGCTGCTGCCCGAGGAGATACGACTCTTGCTCACAAATAAGGACTTCAGCGACCCTTGGAGGGTTGCATCCTGGATGGATGTGCTCTGGAGAGTGAAGAAGTGCACCAGCATCATCATAGACCACATCACCAAGCCCGATGAACAACCCCCAGTGAGATCAAGGCCAGCAGAGAGGCAAGTGAACACTATGGGACAGCATTGCTACTACCACCAGTGATGGGGTGAGGAGGCCTGTCGATGCCACCCACCCTGTGAGGGTTCGGAAAATTTCCTGGCCAACCATCATTGATGGCTGTGGCGGTTGGCCCAAGTGATAGCCTCCTCTCCGTATGGGACTCACTGTTGGGCAGGCGTTTCCTGGTTAATACAAGTGCTGAGATGAACATCCTAGCTCCCGCAAGCCTTGACACCCACAGCGGCGAGCAGGGCCCAACATTGAGGGCAGCCAACAGCTCCTACATTTGAACTTTTGGGACTATTCACCCTTTGTTTCAGCAATAGCCACTTTACATGGAGCTTCGTCCTCGCGGCAGTGGCACAACCGCTCCTGGGGGCCAACATCCTTCATACCCACTGCTTGGTGACAGCACCTGGTGCACACCAATACCTTTCAAACTCTGCCTCTGGGAGAAGCCAAGCTACCTGCTCCCCACCTGGACTCTATAACATGCTCGGATAATGAATAGTGGTGCCACAGTCCTCCATAACCAAGCTGAAGCACAGTGTAGGGCACCACATCTGACTGAAGGTCCCCCGCTCCATGCTACGGCATACTTACTCCTGCTGAAGGAAAAGTTTAAGAAAATGGAGGAGCTGGGGATTGTACGGCGCTGTGACTGTCCCTGGGCCTCTTCCCTCCACATGGTGTCCAAATCTGCAGAGGGTGGAGATCATGCAATGACTACCACCACCTCAACGAGGCCACCATGCCTGACAGATATCCCTGCCCTATATCCAAGACTTTGCTGCTAACCTGCAAGGGCCACAGGTGTTCTCCAAGGTGGACCTCATCCGGGAGTATCACGAAATCCCAGTCCACCCCCAGGACATCCACAAGACTGCATTTGTAGCCCTCTTTGGCTTATTTGAATTTCTCCACATGCCCTTCAAGCTAAAGAACGTGGCACAAACTTTTCAGTAGCTGATGGACACAGGTGGGCCATGACCTCCCATTTGTGTTCATCTATTTGAATGATATCCTCATCACCAGCAAGGACCACGTCGCCCACCTGAGACAACTGTGCATCCACTTGAGTGAGGTCGGGCTGACTATCAACCCTACAAAGTGCCAGTTCGGTCTGGACATCATTGATATTCTAGGGCACAGGATAATCAGACATAGGGCTACACTTCTTCCCAAGAAGGTCGAGGTGGACCGGCATTTCACTAACATGCACAGTACAAGGGCTACAAGAATTCACCAGTATGATAAACTTTACCACAGGTTCATACCGGCAGAGGCACACATCATGCGCCCCTTCTTCACTCTGATGACAGGTAAGGCAAAAGACGTTGCTTGGGATGAGGAATCCTCCAGGGTGTTCCAGAATGCCAAATACGTGCTGGCCAATGCCACCCTCCTGGTCCACCCCAGACCGGAGGCACCTACTGCCCTGATAGTCGACACATCCAGCACAGTGGTAGGGGGCGTGCTAGAACAACTCATTGAAGGCCAGTGGCAACCCCTGATCTTTTCCAGTAGGCACCTCCCCCTCCCCCCCCCCCCCCCCAGAACTCAAACACAGCGGTTTCGACTGGGTGTTCTTAGCACTGTACCTGACAAGAAGACATTTTTGTTACTATTTGGAAGGCCAGCAATTCAGGGTGTTCACTGATCTTAAGTCACTGACTTTCATCTTCCATAAGGTATCAGACCCGTGGTTAGCCTGACAACAGAAACACTTGTCCTACATATCCATGTTCACCACAGACATTCAACGTAACATGAGGAAAAGCAACATGGTAGCTAATGCTCTGTCATGCCCCACGATCGAATGGATGTACACCCTCTTCCAAGGGGTCAAAATCGTGACACTTGCCAATGTGCAGCAGTAGGACCCTGAGATCCCTGCTTATAGGGCAGCCATTTCTAGTTTCAGGGTGGAGGACGATCTTTTCGGGCCAGGCAACCTGACACTGTTGTGCGACGTTTCTATTGGCAGCCCCTGCCTCATCGTTTTGGCTGCATGGAGGTGCTTGATTTTTGAGGCTATCCACAACCAGGCACACCCCATCATGACGACATGGTCAAAATGGTGGCCAACAGGTTTGTCTGGCGTGTCCTCCGTAAACTGGTCAGCCAGTGGACCAAGACCTGCACGAACATTTGGTCCTCCAAAGTGTAGGTTTACACGAGACCACCCACATAGACTTTTGAGCCGACACGGCACAGGTTCAGCCATGTACACTTTTTTTTTAAATTTTTTATTTTTCACACCATAAAACACAATAGCCATGATATACACTTTTTCTTTTCCACACATTTACAGTGACTTTTTCTCCCCCCCCCCTCCCTCCTCCCAAGCCATCCCCCCCACCCCCCCCCCTCTCATCCATTTTAGGTATACAATCTAGGTTGCATTAATTCAGTCAGACAATGTTGTCATTCAACAAAAATACACCAGAAATTCTACTGAGTCCATTCTTTTCTTTTCTTCTCCTTCCATCAACTTAGGTAATGTTTGTTCCCGGTAGGTTTTCGCTATTGTATTTAATGTAAGGCTCCCATACTTGTTCGAATATTTCAATATTATTTCTTAAACTATATGTTATTTTTTATAATGGAATACATTTATTCATTTCTATATATCATTGTTGTATTTTCAAATTATCTTCCAATTTCCAGGTTGACATAATACATTTTTTTGCTATGGCTAGGGCTATCTTGACAAATCTTTTTTGTGCATCTTCCAAGTCAATTCCAAATTCTTTATTTTTTATGTTACTTAGGAGAAAGATCTCTGGATTCTTTGGTATATTGTTTTCTGTTATTTTATTTAATATCTGATTGAGATCATCCCAAAATTTTTCTACTCTCTCACATGTCCAGATTGCATGAATTGTTGTTCCCCTTTCTTTTTTACATCGAAAACATCTATCAGATAATGTTGGGTCCCATTTATTTAACTTTTGCGGTGTAATGTATAGTCTGTGTAACCAATTATATTGTATCATATGCAGCCTCGTATTTATTGTATTTCTCATCGTTCCAGAACATAATTTCTCCCATGTTTCCTTTTTTATCTTTATATTTAAATCTTGTTCCCATTTTTGTTTAGTTTTACCATTTGTTTCCTCATTCTCCTTTTCTTGCAGTTTGATATACATATTTGTTATAAATCTTTTGATTAACATTGTATCTGTAATCACATATTCAAGGTTACTTCCCTCTGGTAAACTCAAATTGCTTCCTAATTTATCTTTCAAGTAGGCTCTCAGTTGGTAATATGCCAGCGCTGTATCTCCAGTTACATTGTACTTATCTCTCATTTGTTCAAAGGATAAGAATCTACTTCCTGAAAAACAATTTTCTATTCTTTTAATCTCTTTTTTTTCCCATTTTCTAAAGGAAAGGTTGTCTATTGTAAAAGGGAGTAGCTTATTTTGCGTCAATATTAGTTTTGGTATTTGATAATTTATTTTATTTCTTTCTACATGAATCTTCTTCCATATATTGAGGAGATGGTGTAATACTGGAGAAGTTCTATGTTGTACCAATTTTTCGTCCCATTTATATAATATGTGTTCAGGTATCTTTTCCCCTATTTTATCTAATTCTAGTCTCGTCCAGTCTGGTTTTTCCCTTGTTTGATAAAAATCTGATAGGTACCTTAATTGTGCGGCTCTATAATAATTTTTGAAGTTTGGCAATTGTAAGCCTCCTTGTTTATACCATTCTGTTAATTTATCTAGTGCTATCCTCGGTTTCCCCCCTCTCCATAAAAATCTCCTTATTATTTTCTTTAACTCTTTGAAGAATTTTTCTGTCAGTTGTATTGGCAATGCCTGAAATAAGTATAGTATCCTTGGAAAAATGTTCATTTTAATACAGTTTATCCTTCCTATCAGCGTTTGTGGTAGCTCTTTCCAATGCTCTAAATCGTCCTGTAATTTTTTCATTAGTGGATTGTAATTGAGTTTATATAATTGGCCTAGATTTTTGTTTATTTGCACACCTAGGTATCTTATTGCCTGCGTTTGCCATCTGAATGGGGATTCCTCCTTAAATTTTGAGAAATCCGCGTTATTCATAGGCATTGCTTCACTTTTATTTACGTTTATCTTGTATCCCGACACTTCTCCATATTCCTTCAATTTCTTATATAGTTCTTTTATTGATAGTTCTGGTTCTGTTAAGTACACTATCACATCATCCGCAAATAGACTGATTTTATATTCCCTGTCTTTTATTTTTATTCCTTTTATATTATTATCTATTCTTATCTATTCTGCTAGTGGTTCTATAGCTAGCGCAAACAATAATGGTGATAGTGGGCATCCCTGCCGCGTTGACCTGCTTAAGTTAAATTGCTTTGATACATGTCCATTTACTGTCACTTTCGCTAACGGTCCCTCATATAATGCTTTAATCCAATTAATATACTTCTCCGGTAAACTGAATTTTTGCAATACTTTGAACAAGTAATTCCATTCTACTCTGTCGAAGGCCTTCTCTGCGTCTAAAGCAACTGCTACTGCCGGTGCTTTATTTCCTTCTACTGCATGAATTAAGTTAATAAATTTACTAATATTGTCTGTTGTGCGTCTTTTTTTGATAAATCCAGTTTGGTCTAAATTTACCATTTTCGGTACCTGTTCTGCTAATCTGTTTGCTAATAGTTTAGCTATTATCTTATAATCTGTGTTTAGCAGAGATATTGGTCTATATGACGCTGGTGAGAGTGGATCTTTCCCTTGTTTTAGTATCACTGTAATTATTGCTGTTTTACATGAATCTGGTAAGTTTTGTCTCTCATCAATCTGGTTGATTACATCCAGGAGGGGCGGTATTATTAGATCTTTAAATGTTTTGTAGAATTCTATTGGGAGTCCATCCTCTCCTGGTGTCTTATTATTTGGTAAATTTTTTATTATCTCTTGTATTTCTACTGTTCCAAATGGTTCTGTTAATTTATTTTGTTCCTCTATTTGTAGTTTTGGTAGTTCAATTTTAGTCAAAAATTCATCTATTTTCCCTTCTTTCCCTTTGTTTTCAGTTCGGTATAATTGTTCATAGAATTCTCTGAAGTTTTCCTTAATTTCTTTTGGATTATATGTAATTTGTTTGTCTTTTTTCCTTGTTGCCAATACCATTTTCTTAGTTTGCTCTGTCTTAAGCTGCCATGCTAAGATTTTGTGTGTTTATTCACCTAGTTCATAATATTTCTGTTTTGTCTTCATTATATTCTTCTCCACCTTATATGTTTGTAATGTTTCATATTTTATTTTTTTATCCGCCAATTCTCTTCTTTTGGTTGTATCTTCCTTTATTGCTAATTTTTTTTCTATGTTTATTATTTCCCTTTCCAACTGCTCTGTTTCCTGATTATAGTCCTTCTTCATCTTGGTTGCATAACTTATTATTTGTCCTCTAATGAATGCTTTCATTGCGTCCCATAGTATAAACTTATCTTCCACTGATTCCGTATTTACTTCAAAGTACATTTTTAATTGTTTTTCAATAAATTCTCTAAAATCCTGTCTTTTAAGTAGCATGGGGTTTAATCTCCATCTATACATTCTTGGAGGGATGTCCTCTAGCTCTATTGCCAATAACAGGGGTGAGTGGTCCGATAATAGTCTAGCTTTATATTCCGTTTTCCTAACTCTCCCTTGAATGTGGGCTGATAACAGGAATAGGTCTATCCTTGAGTATGTTTTATGTCTAGTCGAGTAGTATGAGTATTCCTTTTCTTTTGGGTTTTGTTTCCTCCATATGTCCACAAGTTTCATTTCTTGCATTGATTTAATTATAAATTTGGTTACTTTGTTCTTCCTGTTAATTTTTTTCCCCGTTTTATCCATATTTGGATCCAAATTCAGATTGAAATCCCCTCCTATTAGTATGTTCCCTTGCGTATTAGCTACCTTCAAAAAGATATCTTGCATAAACTTTTGATCTTCTTCGTTAGGTGAATATATATTAAGTAGATTCCAAAGCTCCGAATATATCTGACATTTTATCATAACATATCTCCCTGCTGGATCTATTATTTCCTCTTCTATTTTAAATGGCACATTTTTGCTAATTAATATAGCCACTCCTCTTGCTTTTGAATTATACGATGCTGCTGTTACATGTCCTACCCAATCTCTCTTTAATTTCTTGTGCTCCAATTCAGTTAAGTGTGTTTCTTGGACAAATGCTATATCTATTTTATTTCTTTTTCAGTAAATTTAGTAGTTTCTTCCTTTTAATTTGGTTATGTATTCCATTAATATTTAGAGTCATATAGTTCAGCGTAGCCATTTTATATTTTGTTTATCTTCTCTTTCCGTTTTTCCATCATTACCTTTCCTCCTTTTCCATTTCTGTTTTCTTATTTTCAACTCTTTACCAGACAACATTCCTACAACATCCAACATTTTCCTTATTCTCCTATTTCTATCTTCTTTATCCCCAATCTCCCCTTCCCCTCCTGAGTTGTCCTTTATCCCTTGTCGGACAACCACATCTCCCCTCTCCATTTGGATTTGCGAATCCACTCGCAAGCGTCAACTGATTTTGCAGTGACCGCTCTTTTCCCCCACCCAGCCCCCCCCAGAAAAGATTTCACTTTTTATATGTCACAAAGGTCACTCTTTTAATTCCCTCCTTATTCTCTCTATTCCATTACCTTCCCTTATTAATTCTTGTCTATACTATCTATGTTTTCCTCTAATTACAGATACTTTCACGTATGCCCATTGTCTCTATTCACTCTTATACCTCTTTACCCGCATACATATCAATCGTGGTCATTTTTACCCTCATTACCCGTCTTCATCCCTCAGTCTATTTTTGTCTTTACCCACATACATATCAATCGTGATCATTTTTGCTCTCATTACCCGTCTTCATCCCTCAGTCTATTTTTGTAATTGTTCTGCAAATTTTCGTGCTTCTTCTGGATCCGAGATCAGTCTGTTTTGTTGTCCTGGAATAAATATTTTCAATACCGCAGGATGCTTCAGTGTAAATTTATATCCTTTCTTCCATAAAATCGCTTTTGCTGTATTGAACTCTTTTCTCTTCTTTAGGAGTTCAAAGCTTATATCTGGATAAATGAAGATTTTTTGCCCTTTATACTCCAGTGGTTTGTTGCCCTCTCTTACTTTTTCCATTGTCTTCTCCAGTACCTTTTCTCTTGTAGTATATCTTAGGAATTTTACTACAATAGATCTTGGTTTTTGTTGTGGTTGTGGTTTAGGGGCCAATGCTCTATGTGCCCTTTCTATTTCCATTTCTTGCTGTAGTTCTGGACATCCTAGGGCCTTAGGGATCCATTCTTTTATAAACTCCCTCATATTCTTGCCTTCTTCATCTTCCTTAAGGCCCACTATCTTTATGTTATTTCTTCTGTTATAATTTTCCATTATATCTATTTTTTGGGCTAGTAATTCTTGTGTCTCTTTAGTTTTTTTATTAGATTCCTCCAATTTCTTTTTTAAGTCTTCTACCTCCATTTCTGCTGCTATTGCCCGTTCTTCCATCTTGTCCATTTTTTTCCCCATTTCTGTTAAGGTCATATCCATTTTATTTATTTTCTTTTCTGTGTTGTTTATTCTTCTTCTTAAATCATTGAATTCCTGTGTTTGCCATTCTTTAAATGACTCCATGTATCCTCTAACAAGAGCAAGTATATCCTTTACCTTGCCTTTCCCTTTATCTATTTCACTGTATTCTTCCTCAGCCATGTACACATTGATGTAGTGGGGCCATCACCGGTTTCCCATGAGGTGAGATACCTCTTGACCATGGATGACTGCTCCTCAAGGTGGCTGGAGGTGGTCCTGCTGGTTGATACCATCACTGAAACCTGTTCCAGGGCACTCGTTGACACATGAGTGTCCCAATTCAGGGTCCCATAGCACCTCACCTCGGACAGGAGTAATGTAGGGAGGCAGGCCAAAACATGCAACCCTATTTCCAAAGAGGGCTCCGGCACAGGATTCTGTGTATGTGTTGGTGAGGGTTCCATCTTCTGACAACCTGGTGAACCTGTCGACCATGGTGAACAGGTATCTTGACCCCTGTGAGACCAGCAGTGGACTGACGATGTCCACATGTACATGCTCAAACCTCTTGTGCATCGACTAGAAGGGTTGAAGGTGGGGGAGCTTCACCTGCCTTTGGACTTTGGAGGTCTGACAATGTATGCATGTCCTGGCCCAGTGCCAAACAAATCTATTTGCCACCAGTTGGATGGTTGCCCAAATGGATGGGTGGGCCAAACCATGTAGTGCTTCGAAAATGCAACGCAAGCGGCTGGAATGATGGGCAGCGTTGGCTGGTGGACACATCAGAAAGGAGCTTGCTGCCTGTTGGGCCGATGGCGATGTCATCAAGTTGCAGGCCTGAGACTGCGGTGCGGTAGGCTGGCATTTCTTTGTCTAGCTATTGTGCATCGGTGAGCATCACATAGACCAACCCTGGGGACAGGTAATGCACCAAGTGGATGGAGGTGCGAGACAGTGTGTCAGCCATGATGTTTTTCCTGGAGATACGTTTGTCGGTGGTGGTATACTCCGAGATGTACGACAGGTGATATTGCTGTCGTGTAGACCATTGATCCAACACTTTGGCGAATGCGAAGATGAGGTGTTTGTGGTCTGTGATGACAGAGAACTCCTGCCCCTACAAGAAATTCCATAAGTGCCAGATGGGGAGGTAGAGAACGAGCAGCTCCCTGTTGAAGGTGCTGTATTTCAGCTCCAGGGGTCGCAGGTGCCGGCTGAAGAACATGGGTGATTTACACTGACCCAATTAGTTGTTGCAGCATGTCACCGACTGCTGACATAGAAGCGTCAACTGTGAGGGCTCTGGGAAAATCCACCCATGGGTGTACCAGGAGGGTGGCGTTTGCAAGGGCATCCTTGGCCTTCTTGAAATCCACTGCTGACTCTGTGTCCAAGGTGATATCTTTGGCCTTGCTGGACATCAAGCCATTCAGGGGTTGCATGATTCGGGCTGCTGAAGGTAGGAATTGGTGGTAAAAGTTGATCATGTCCATGAAATCTGTAGGTCCTTGTCTGTACCGGCCCGGCAAACTAGCGTATGACTTTGACTTATGCTGGCAAGGGAGCCGTTCCATGCCAGTCAATACGGTGCCCAAGGAAATCAATGGCTGACAGACATATTGAAGGGTTGATGGCCAGGCCGTATTCACTCAGGTGGCAGCAGAATTGGCACTGGTGTGTCAAATGCTCTTGGTGTGAGTGGCTGGCGATCAGGATATCATCTCAGTAGATGAAGACAAAATCCAAACCACACCCCTCTGAGCCCTTGAGCTACTGGAACGTCTGAGCTGTTTTCTTGAGTCCAGACCATTATTATGCTGCAGTTCTCTGCAGACATCCCTAAGCATGCCCTAAGGCATCCGCAGGAACTCAAATGAGCCGTCTTGTAGACATCGTTGGGGTGGGTGGTAATACTGGTGATACCCGCAGTAAGGTTGACCTTGAATAGGATGCATGCCCCATGAAAATTGGTTGTGAAGTCCTGAATGTGGGGCACTGGGTAGGAGTCAGCCAGGGTGGTGTCATTGAGCCTTCTGTAGTCGCCGCATGGCCTCCATCCTCCAGCTGACTTGGGTACCATGTGCAGCGGAGAGTGCCGGATAATCTCCACCTCCTCCATTTTCCTGAACTCCTTGGCGAAGTGCAGTTTGTCGGATGGGAGCCTGCTTGCCTGGGCGTTTAGCTGTGGTCCTTGAGTGGGAATATGGTGCTGTACACAATGCTTAGGGATGTCTGCAGAGAACTGCGGCATAATAATGGTCTGGAACTCTGCAGGTACTCTGGTAAATTCATTGCCTGACAAAGTAACAGAGTCCAGGTTTGGGGCCGGTAACTTGGCTTTGCCGAGCAAGAAGATATATAACCATATAACCACTTACAGCACAGAACAGGCCAGTTTGGCCCTACTAGTCCATGCCATAACAAATCCCCACCCTCCTAGTCCCACTGACCAGCACCCGGTCCATACCCCTCCAGTCCTCTCCTATCCATGTAACAATCCAGTCTTTCCTTAAATGTAACCAATGATCCCGCCTTGACCACGTCTGTCGGAAACTCATTCCACATCCCTACCACCCTTTGCGTAAAGAAATTTCCCCTCATGTTCCCCTTATAATTTTCCCCCTTCAATCTTAAACCACGCCCTCTAGTTTGAATCTCCCCCACTCTTAATTGAAAAAGGCTATCCACGTTTACTCTGTCTGTCCCTTTTAAAATCTTAAACACCTCTATCAAGTCCCCTCTCAATCTTCTATGCTCCAGAGAAAAAAGCCCCAGTCTGCACAACCTTTCCCTGTAACTCAGACCCTGAAATCCTGTCAACATTCTCGTGAACCTTCTCTGCACTCTCTCTATTTTGTTTTTATCTTTCCTATAATTTGATGACCAAAACTGTACACAGTACTCCAAATTTGGCCTCACCAATGCCTTGTACAAGTTCATCATAACCTCCCTACTCTTGAATTCAATACTCCGATTTATGAAGGCCAACATTTCAAATGCCTTCTTCACCACATCATCTACCTGAGTATCAGCTTTGAGGGTACTATTTACCACAACTCCTAAATCCCTTTGTTGCTCTGCACATCTCAATAGCCTACCATTTAATGCATATGACCTATTTAGATTTGCCTTTCCAAAATGTAAGACCTCACACTTAACTGTATTAAATTCCATCAGCCATTTCTCATCCCACACCTCCAGCCTTCCTAAATCACCTTTTAATCTCCGATAATCTTCCTCACTGTCCACAACACCACCAACCTTTGTATCATCTGCAAATTTGCTTATCCAATTCTCCACCCCTACTTCCAGATCGTTAATATATATAACAAACAATAGTGGACCGAGGACCGATCCCTGAGGAACTCCACTAGTCACCGGCCTCCAATTGGACAATCAATTTTCTACCATTACTCTCTGACACCTCCCATCCAACCCCCATTGCTGAATCCATTTCACTATTTCCTCATTTATACCTAATACCTCCACCTTTTTTCCTAACCTCTTGTGGGGAACTTTGCCATAAGCTTTACTAAAGTAAAGATCTAGAAGGTCTTGGCATTCACTAGGCACCATCCATTGAGGTCCTCCAGGAGGCAGTGTGCCCGGAGAGCCAAAAAGTACGGATCAGGAGCACCTTGATTGTTTCATACCTTTCCACAACCGATGGCTGGTGTAGGAAGTTGATGATGCGGCACGCTGTTTCCTTGTTGAGTGAATCAACCACATAGTAGTATTTTGTGGCGTCCAAGACAGTTTGCCTGTCCTGAAATTCGGCTTTGGCCTGTTCAAACCAGACCTATGGCTGTGAGGTCCAGAAAGTTGGCAATTTCAATGAAACTGCATTCTGTGTGCTTGGGTTGGTCATCGTTGGATTCAAATGCAGTTTGAACCATTGGGGTTACCAATTTGTCACAATAGGCATGCCGTAAGCAAAAGAACCACACAGAGTCAAAAATGCATTGAACCAACTAACTTTAATAGAACTATCGCATGCATTTAAATCCCTCGAAACCCGATGATACTTGTGACTCCTGTGACCTTTATGACATCAGCTGCTAGGCTGTGGGCTTGCCCTTTACCTGGAGCTCTCACAGTCAGATCTGCCTGTGACTCTGTGAGCCAGTTTGCCTGCTGTATGGGCGAGCCGCCACAATCCAATATTGTTCAAATGACATTAAATTTCCAACTTCATGACAATTTTCTACATTTCTAATTCTCTTAGAGAGCCAAATATTCAAAAGTCGATTATTCATTGTAAATGGGATTAATCTATTTTGATTCAAAGGCATTATAACTAAATCAGAGATCATTGTTCCCATTTCAGTATTTGCTTTATACCATATATTAATCAAATGCTTCAACAATGGAGTTTCCCATTGATATATATACAATCTTCTGATGTCTTCTCTCCTATCCTCTTCAAAAAAAAGGGAGAAATCTCATTTGTGTTGCCTTGAAACAATTTTTAAAATTTGGAAGTTGTAGACCTCCTAGTTCATATTTCCATGTTAATTTTTCTAAGGAAACGCTCGACAACTTGCCCTTCCAAAGAAATTTCCTTATAAATTTATTTAATTCCTGAAAATAATTCTGTGGTAAGGATATAGGCAATGTTTCAAAAAGGAATTGCATTCTAGGAAATATGTTAATTTTAATACAATTAACTCTTCCCAAAAATGTTATTGGCAATTCCATCCATTTTTTCAAATCTTCATCAATTTTCTTAAATAAAGGGGAATAACAATTTAAATAGATTATTTAAATTATTATCTACCCTTATTCCTAAATATTTTATTCCATTTATCAGCCATTTACATTGGGTATCTCTTTGACACTGAGTATAGTTATCTCTCATGAGAAGCATAATTTCACTTTTATCCAAATTTATTTTATAACCAAATACTATCCCATATTCCTTTAATTTTAAATGTAGTGTTATGAGCCCAGAGGACCCCAAAACCCAGCAGCAATAGAAATTCACCAAGACAAATGGTTACTTAAAAGTTGCTTTTAATTATCTTTAAACATGAAAATAGGATCAAACTTTAACTTATTACTATTAACTTAACCTAACTCCCTTCTAATTTTAAGGGCATGTGTGTGTAATGCGTATATAAGTTCAGAAAAGTTCTTGATTCACAGTCCAATCTCACTTCTCACTCCTTCAGGTTCACTGATATCAGGCAATTCTTATAATGTGCACAGAATTTAACATTTAGAAATTTCACCAGGCTTTGGAGCTTGAAAGGTAAATGGTTACCGCTCAGGAAGACTCTGGTCAGTTTTCAGAGAGAGATTAGTTACTCGTTATACACACACAAACTGATTCCTTATGATCAGCCATTTCAGTGTCTTGCCAAAGAAATTTGCCCTATCAGGATTTTATAGACGATAACCTCTTTATTTCAGGTCATCACAGAGTTCTGTTTTGTTTTTCAAGCAGAACATTATACAGCCAGCCATCTCCTCTTGTATGGACTACAAAGGCTTTGAATAGGCTGAACTAAGAACTCACAACCCATCTTCAAAATGGGGTTTTTCCACAAGCTTGCCAGCTTGTCATGTTCCAGTCTTAGCTGCTGCTGCTGAACTGTAGAACTGAATTCTCTCTCTCACTCTCTCAGTGAAAACCACATGACCCACTTAGTACAGCAAACTGCACTCAGACTGCAGCACCAGACCCAATCTTCTGAGTTTGTTCATCTGTTGCTTTTCAAAACAATAATCCATTACTCCACAGCATGTACACTTAACACCTACTTGTGAAGTCCTTGTAGGCATTCTTCAAAGTTTTTACAAAGGCATTTGGAGCCTGGACTGTCTGGCTTGAGCAGAGCTCCACCATTTTAAATGAGATCTGTTTTGAAGTGTTTGTATCTGTATGTCATCTAACTAAAAACCCCACACAATTGATCTCCTTTAAAACATATCTATATTCAATAAAAAAATATAACATAATCTGCCACAATAGTTTAAGTAATAAGCCTTCCAGTTCTGTCAAGTAATTTAATAGATCATCTGCAAATAAATTAATGTTACATTCCTCTAAGTTAATTTTAAAATCTTTAATATCAGAGTCAGATCGAATCATTTCTGCAAGTTCAATTGCTAAAATAAATAAAGCTGGAGATAATAGACACCTTTGCTTGCTTGATCTAGTTAAATTAAAAATTACAGATATCTGTCCATTTGTTATTTCTTTAGCTTTTGGCCTATTATAGAAAACTTTAATCGAATTTGCACATATTTGTCGTAAACCAAATTTTTAAAGCACTTTAAACAAAAAGTCTCTTTCTAATCTATCAAACACTTTTTCTGCATCTAAAGACATTGCTATACTTAAGTCCCCTTTCTTTTGTGCTAGATGTATTATACTCAATAATCTGGTCACATTATCCACTGATTTTCATTTTAAAATAAATCAAGCCTGACCCATATTTATTAACTCCGGTAAAAATTTTGTCAATCTACTCACTACTATCTTTGCTACTATTTTATAATCTGCATTTAATAATGAAATAGATTTATATGATGATGACTTTAAAGGGTCTTTATCTTTTTTTTGGCATTGCTATGTTAAACGATTCCAGTGAAGTATGTGTTTATCCTAATACTTCCATAAAAGGGGGGATTAATAAATCTTTAAATTCTTTATAAAATTCAGGTGGGAAACCATCTTATCCCTGTGATTTATTACTTTGTAATGATCTCAATGCTTCCCTCACTTTTATTGGGCTGAAGGGAGCACCCAGTTCTCTTTGATCTTCCAAATTTAATTTTGTATAACTTTGAATAAAATTGTCATTTCCATTAATTTCTTGAGGTTTATAAGTAATGACATTAAGTTCAGTTTTAGTTGCAATAATTGTTTCTGATGCTTGTTCTGTTTTTAACTGCCGTGAAAGAGCCTTATGTACTCTCTCACATAATTCATAACATCTTTGTTTAATTCTCATTATCGCTTTCTCCGTTCTATATGCTTGTTAACTATTGTATTCTAGTTTCTTATCCATTAATCATCTCTGTTCCCCTCTTTAATTGATCTTTTCCCAAATTTGTTATTTCTGTCTCCACTTATTCTACCTCCCTCTTAATTTTAGAAGTATAACTTATTATTTGACCTCTTAAATATGCTTTCATCGCGTTCCATAAAATAAATTTATTATTAACCAAATTAGAGTTGGTCTAAAAAAAGATTTTATTTATTATTTAATAAAATCACAAAAAGTCTTTCCTTTTTAATAACATAGAATTCAATCTCTGTCTGTAAACTGATTCTTCTTTGTCCAATAATTTATTGTCAACAACAAAGGAATATGATTAGATAATATTCTTGCCTTATAATCTGCTTGTTGAATTCAACCTTGAAATTGTGCAGATATTAAAAACAAACTTGAATAAGAATCATTTCTAATTGAATAAAAAGAATAGTCTCTTTCTCTTGGATGTATTCTTCTCCTTGCATCTATTAAATTTAAATTTTTCATGAACTGCAATGTGTGGCCTTAGGTGCTTTTGACCTTGTTATTGCTCTTGTTGATCTATCTAAAATTAAAATCCCCACCTATTAATATATTGTTCTGTGCATTTGCTAATATAAAAAAATGCTTCTTGTATACATTTTTCATTATCTACATTTGGTGCATATATATCCATTACTGTCCAATATTCAAAAAAAATTGACAATGTACTATAACTTATCTCCCTGCAGGATCAATTGCTATATTTTGTATTTTAACCAGAAGAGTCCTGTTTATTAAAATTACTACTACCCTTGTTTTTGAATTAAATGAGGAAGCTGCAAAATATCCTCCCCAATCTCTTTTTAACTTCTGATGCTCTTTTTCAATTAGATGAGTTTATTGCAGAAAAGCTATATCTACTTTCATTTTCTTAATATATGTGAATATTCTTTTTTTATTTTCACTGGACTATTAAGCCCGTTAATATTAAAGCTTAAAAGTATTTAATATTTTACTCATTATTATATTTTTAAATTAATTTCAAACAATACTTCTCCTTCCTCTCTCTCATCGCCACTCCTTGATATTTCAAACCTTTGTTATCTATCATGGTAAAACATGTCAATTTTGACAATCCAGGTAGAGAAAAGGATAATTATATAGTCCAATAATGTTAATAATAATAAAAATAACAAAAAAACAGTTAATGTTGTTTAAATAATACACAATATCATCCCTTCCATTTTACGAGTTGTGGCCCAAGCATAAATACACACTTAGTTCGGTAGAAGTCAGTTCATAACAACTTCAATCCACACCATTATTCGGAATCCATTTTTCACTTAAAGAAATAAAGTAAATAGAAATCACTCTTTATTAATCAAATAAAGTTTCATATTCCCGCTTGTTGTACTGTCGCCTGTTCAGCCTCCTGTCGAATAGCCAGTAAAATGTCAGCATATTCTTGTGCATGGACAGAGTCTGTAACAAACTTATTTGCTCTTCTTTGCACAGAAATCTTGAGAGTCGCAGGATGGCGTATAAATGTATAATCTTTTTTTCCCTAAGGTGTTCTTTACCAGATTAAATTCTTTTCTTTTCTTCAAAAGCTCAAAACTTGTATCAGGATAAAAGAAAATCTTATTTCCATGATATTCCATTGCACTCTTTCTCTCTTTAGCTTGTTCTGTTGCTAATTATAATGTTTTCTCTCTGATCTTGTAGCAAAGAAACTTTATCAATATAGATCATGGTTTTTGATCAGGCACTGGTCTTGGTCTTCCTATCTCAATGCCATCTTCAAATTTATTTTGTCCAAGCACTTCAGTTATCCAATGCTGAAAAATGGATATAATATTGTCCCATTCTTCACTTCTTTAATATCAACAATTTTGATATTGTTTCTCTGACAGGCCAACTTTCTCACACAATTGTTTATTTACAGCAGCAAGTGCATTCATTGTGTTCTTCATTTTATCCATTCTATCCTGAGTCATTTCCATTCCAAATTCCACATTTTTGATTCTTTCCTCCATATCGTCAAATTTTGTTTTTGCATTCTATTCACTATTTCATAATATTTCTTTGTTTGTTTTTTTTTATATCCACTCTTACTTGCTTCAACTCATTCATTGACATTAAAGCTTCATCACTTAACCCCTGTGGTCTTACTTGCAATTTAAATTTGCTACGTCCTTTAGTAGCAACCGATTGTACCATTCTTCTTCTTCCTCTTCCTCTTGATTCTCTTCTTTATCACCTTCATTGCTGGCCCAAAGTTCAGCTTCATATTCTCCTTCTGTTGGTAGCATTTCAAAAAGGCTACTTTCTCCACCGGGTTCTTCATACTCTTTTGATCTGCGCATGCACGAATGCTTACACGTGCACAGTGCTGCTTCTTCATCCTCATTGACATCTCTCCATAACTGCACCTGGGATGGTGCTGCAGGTTGCTTGGTAGTAGCCTTAGGAGCCCTCATCATTTGGCTGGGAGCTCGTGCCACAGTGCCTGGATTCATCTGTGAGGTAGGCCTTACTTCATCACCTTGTTATTTTTCTTGATGTGTTCCCAATGAGCCAGCGATGTTTTTCCACCACCTCTTTGGTGACATCGATAAAAATGCTTTCTGTTTGTCCTTAAACAGTTTGTGATACTCTGATTTTTGTCTCTTATCAATTGTACACTTTTTAAAACTAATTCCGGGAGAGTTGGATTTCCACTTTCTGACTCATCCTCATCACATGACGTCCACCAAATAGACAAAGTTAAAGAATTTCATGTATGTTACATTACTAAAAGAATATAGTATTGCGTGACAATAACAGAACCTTTAATGCACTTTCTTTTGTAGCTAGTCACTGTGCCTGTATTCTCATCAATGTTGATGTGGTCATTGTAGGTGGCTGCCATACTGAATTGACTCCAGTCCGTGGTTTTAAAACAGTGCTGCTGTGGCTTCCTCTTGGCCAGGTCCTGATCTTTCTATGAACTGGTTTGACTTGTTTTCCCAGTGGTTTTCATGCAGGAATTAGCTGGATGGATACCTAAGTTACCTAAGTAGGGGCAGTGGACATCCTTGTTCACTCCATGGATGGTGTAGACCAGATCTAAGGTATTCTCTCCCCTTTTTGCAAAGTTGATAAGTTTTTGGAACTTTAGCAGGACTGCTTTTAAGTTGATGTGATTGAAGTCACTGGCAACAATCATACAGTTATTATGGTGAGTTGCCTGGACCTCACAGATGGCCCTGAAAAGATCTTTTAATTCTTCCTCATCATTTGCAGAAGAAGGAACATAGACCACTGTATTTAGAGTGGCTGTGAATTCCCTGGGTAAGAAAATAGGCCTGTGCTTCACCAATATGAACTCTAACTCTGTTGAGCTCTTTCCACCACTGTCCTATCAATGAATTATGCATGCATGTGGTCCCTTGGGCTCCTTTTCCACGATTAGCTCAGTGCTGAATATGAGAGTACCATTACAAGTGCCCAGCGGTGAGTATGTTGTTCTAGCACCATGCAACCAGATTCTTGATCTCTAAGCTCTTTTCTGACTCATCATTTCCCTTAATTTGATCAACAATGATGGGGTCATTAGCAAATTTATAGATTGTACTGGTGATCACAACTGCACACAAGACTCCAATTTTGGCTTCACCGTAAACTCCACACTTTGAAACTCAGTACTTTGATATAGGAAGGCCAATATGACAAAAACCCTCTTCACAACTCTATCCACCTGTGACAGCACTTTCCCAGTTCCCTCTGTTCTACCGCACTCCTCAGTGCCCAACCATTCACCGTCTTTTCATGGTTTGTCCTTCAAAACGCAACACCTTACAGTTGTTCATGTTAAATTCCATCTGCTGTTTATTCCAGCTGGTCCAGATCCCTCTGCAAGCTTTGAAAACCTTCCTTGCTGTCCACAACGCTTCTGATCTGAGTATTGTCTGCAAACTTGCTGATCCAATCACCACATTGTTGTCCAGATTGTGGATCTAGATGACAAGCTACGCTGGTCTCAGCATCGATCCCTGCAGCACACCACTAGTCACAGGCCTCCAGTCTGAGAAGCTATTGTCCACAGCCACTCACTGGCTTCTCCCACACAGCCAATGTTTTTGAATATTTTAATATGAGATTTCACATCCAAAGTACAGAGTACCTATGGATAGATGTTAAAATTCTCAAAGATACACTACACTTAAAATCACCAATGCCTGAAGAGGGCGCACAAAATCAGTGAACCGGTGCGGACTCGAAAGGCCAACATGGCCTGTTTCCGCTCCATAAATGGTTATATGGAGACAAACTTGACTACACAGATGTGTCTGCATAAGAAATAGAGCAGGGGACTAAGCACACAGCCTTGAGATGCCTCTGTGTTGATGTTCAGTGAGGAGGAGATGATTTAACTAATTTAATTTCGATATATAGCATGGATATAGCATATATGCACTAATAAATTCTGGGAAATTTCAGCGAGCAAGGTCTGACTTCAACACTTTTCTCCCCATAAATTCCAATATCAGAACACAGCCAAGGAATCGCAATTGGAGCTCAGCCAGTGTGACTGTGACTTCCTCACTTGAGCAGGAGTGCTGAGACCTGCCTGCAGTTCTGAGGACAAAATCAGCAAGCCTCCATCGATAATTATGGGTGAAAAACCTCTGGCCAGTATTTCAGTAGAATCAGTGGACATAATTGAAGGAGTTTGTAAAATGTTTGACCTCACCACAACTTGCTGATTTTGTGAACAAAGAAAGCATTCACTCAAGCAATCTATTGGGCATTTAGTTATTTTAAAGAGTTTGGCATGACCAGATTTAATTAGTCAGTTATGTTTACCTCTGGAATTCTGGATTTTCTAGACCTTGGCTCAGAGGACCCCAAAACCAGCAGCAATAGAAATTCACCAAGACAAATGATTACTTAAATAAAATTTACTTTTAATTATCATTAAACATGAAAACAGGATCAAACTTTAACTTATTACTCTTCTTTCTCTTTGGCTTGGCTTCGCGGATGAAGATTTATGGAGGGGTAATGTCCACGTCAGCTGCAGGCTCGTTTGTGGCTGACAAGTCCGATGTGGGACAGGCAGACACGGTTGCAGTGGTTGCAAGGGAAAATTGGTTGGTTGGGGTTGGGTGTTGGGTTTTTCCTCCTTTATTTTTTGTCAGTGAGGTGGGCTCTGTGGTCTTCTTCAAAGGAGGTTGCTGCCCGCCGAACTGTGAGGCACCAAGATGCACGGTTTGAGGTGATATCAGCCCACTGGCGGTGGTCAATGTGGCAGGCACCAAGAGATTTCTTTAGGCAGTCCTTGTACCTCTTCTTTGGTGCACCTCTGTCTCGGTGGCCAGTGGAGAGCTCGCCATAGAACATGATCTTGGGAAGGTAATGGTCCTCCATTCTGGAGACGTGACCTACCCAGCGCAGTTGGATCTTCAGCAGCGTGGATTCGATGCTGTCGGCCTCTGCCATCTCGAGTACTTCGATGTTGGAGATGAAGTTGCTCCAATGAATGTTGAGGATGGAGCAAAGACAACGCTGGTGGAAGCGTTCTAGGAGCCGTAGGTGATGCCGGTAGAGGACCCATGATTCGGAGCCGAACAGGAGTGTGGGTATGACAACGGCTCTGTATACGCTAATCTTTGTGAGGTTTTTCAGTTGGTTGTTTTTCCAGACTCTTGTGTAGTCTTCCAAAGGCGTTATTTGCCTTGGCGAATATGTTGTCTATCTCGTTGTTGATCCTTGCATCCAATGAAATGGTGCAGCTGAGATAGGTAAACTGGTTGATCGTTTTGAGTTTTGTGTGCCCAATGGAGATGTGGGGGGGCTGGCTGATGGAGGACCTCAGTTTTCTTCAGGCTGACTTCCAGGCCAAAATGTTTGGCCTGGAACTTATTACTATTAACTTAACAACCCCTTCTAATTCTAAGTGCACATGTGTGCAAGTTGAGAAAAGTTTTTTGATTCACAGTCCAATCTCACTTCTCACTCCTTCAAGTTCACTGGTATCAGGCAATTCTTATACTGTGCACAGAATTTAACATTTACTGAGTTCACTAGGCTTTGGTGCTTGAAAGGTAAATGGTTACCACTCAGGAAGGTTCTTGTCGGTTTTCAGAGAGAGATTTGTTGCTCGTTGTACACACACATACTGATTTCTTCTGATCACTTTAAGACACTTCAGTGTCTTGCCGAAGAAACTTGCCCCATCAGGATTTTCCAGATGATAACCTCTTTCTTTCAGGTCAGCACAGAGTTCTTTTTCTGTTTCCCTAATCTCAGGCAAAACATTATACAGCCAGCCATCTCCTTTTGTATGGACCACAAGGGCTTTGAACAGGCTGAACTCACAACCCATCTTCAAAATAGGGTTTTAAACAAGCTTCCAAAAGCCATTGCAGAAAGCCAGCAGTCTATCAGTGTCACACTCAGAGTAAAAACCTGTTTGACTCTCTCTGCTTCCAAAACCACGTGCTTCCTAAAACAGCACACTCCACCAGAATAACTTGCTGATTTCCAAAATCAGTTCATTGAGAGATTTTATCAGTTTCCTGAGATGGGCCCTTCCATTTGCACCTCATTGTGAAAATCTTCAGCACAAGAATCTATTGTCTTTACAGACATAGGCACCACCTTATGCATAACTCTTGCATTTTAAAATGAGATCTGTTTTGAAGTGTTTGTATCTGTTTGTGACCTATCTAAAACCCCACAATCTATCTTCCAAAAGCATATCTATGCTTAATATAAAATATAACATAATCTGTCACAGAAGATCTCCCAGGTGAATGGCAGTCAAGTTTGGGAAGAAGGTAGATGTTTTCCCTCATTGCACAGTCCTGTTTAAGTTTGAGAATTGGACTTCTTCCAATCCATCCTCTGTCTGTGGCCTGTTAGCAGCAGAAGGCAATTTACCTACTGTAGTTTATAGTATCAGAAGAGCAAACTATCTGACTAGAATCCAAGTTTCTCAACCAGACTGACTTTCAGGTAATGAATGTGTCAAAGCAAACATTCTCAAGCTGCAGAGAATCAGCACAGAATACAGAAAGAGTTACATTTTCATGCCCTAACAAAATTCAGCATATTGCTTGGTCAGACAAAATGCAAATAATTCATTTGGTAGTTCATTTTGTTGTGAATTTCAAGAGCCTGGTAAAGGCAAGTTGATCAGAATTGTGTCGTCCAGGTTTGGGAATATTGACTTTGACTTGGAACTGATACACATGCCAGTGTATCAGATTGTATTCCACAGGGTTTATAATAACAGGAAGCTGTGTCACCTTGAGAGAAAGAGAACATGTAAATGCTTGAAATGTACTCACCTGCTATCTTTTCTCTTAGCTCTCATCCAACCCCCAACTTGTGGAAATTTTGTTTCCTTGTATGGCTTCACACAAATTGCCCTTCTCACCCATTCCATTATAGCACTGCTAGTTGTGAATGAATTGAAATGCTGACTTGAAACGTGTCTAAAAGTTTGAAGTGCACAAAGGTTTAACATGTAATTGTGAAACCAAGTCAAATGACTTCTAAATTTGGTACATGTATATCTTTCTTTGGCTTGGCTTCGCGGACGAAGATTTATGGAGGGGGTAATATGTATATGTATATATACTGTACATATATATATATATATATATATATATATATATATAATCTTGAGTGTTTTGCTGCTGTTTTAAATAATAATGATGTATATGTAAAGCGTGCACGTTAATAAAAAAAAAGACAAATCCAGAGATGAAATTATCTGGTATAAAGATCATTCACAGGTTTGAAATTTTCTCAAATACTAGTGAAGCCTTTCTTGAATTACTTAAGTCTGATTGATCATTATATTACTATTCTTTAACATGACATATAAAATATGAGATTCCACAGTTAATCTACATAACCAAGCAGTTCATTGAAATCTTGTTTTGAGAAGGAAATTTAGCTTCACAAAATATATCGATGTTCCACATCAAGATATATGATAATTGACAATGTCACTTCCAATCTTTTGTTAATGATAAGCTATGTATCTTTAGTTAAATATCAATGATTGTAAAAGTAAAATTAAAACAGCCCTAATGTTCTCCATTTTCCTCACAATTACTTGCTTCAAGCTGCTTCATTGTAGTCTGTCAAATGGATTTGTAGGGCTTCAGATCTGAGTGCACCATGGCAACAGAATCTAAATATATCACTTGAAAGGTTCAATCTCCAGCATGTTTTTTTGTGTAACAGAGCCAGGGTTAGGCTTGATGCCAAGGACCAGAAATAATTTGATGACAATCCAACAATTAAACTAAATCTGAGAGAGAGGGAGAAAGGGAGAGAGAGAGAGAGAGAGAGAGAGAGAGAGTGTGTGTGTGTGTGTGTGTGTGTGTGTGTGTGTGTGTGTGTGTGTGTGAGAGAGAGAGAGAGCAACAGACAGAGACAGAACAGGGGTATAGTATAGTCCTAGCTGTATTTGAGAGACTAACAATACTGCAGGCTTGATGCACACAACACATTCAGTTTGTTAAAGGTCTCTTTGAAGAGCACTGACAAATAAAGAGTATAGAAAAGAGATGACTGCTTTGAGGCCCATGGTAAAGGAAGAAAGACCAAGCTTTTGCCCAAGCTTCTTCAGCAGCATTGAAGAGGACTTAGCACAGATGGATTGTCTACTGCAGAATGTAACAGATATAATTCAAGCTGTCAGCTTAATCAGGATGTTACCAGGAAGCAACCTGATGAAGAGAGGGATCCCTTGTTTCCTGACCTCTAACCCGCAGCCCATTACAGATTGTCATAAATTCTGTTTTTCTTTTATTGGTTTCTTTTCCCTCCACTCCCCCCACCCCCCCCCCCCCCACCTGCTTGTTGCCATTCTGTTTTCATGCTGCTGTTTCATTTGTTACACACAATTGTATCCAGTGTGGACCACCCAGATCTTACCATGACAGTGGGGTGGAAATTATGTGCCTTTTAAGACGAATGAACAAAATGGTATGTGAAATATGAGAAATGAGGATAATTTAAGATAGTAAGGTAATAAATCATGTATAGTCATTTTTTAAAAAAAATACAGACTTTTATTTTAATATGTTTAAAAATAAATGCAGTGGGAACACATATTATTATGAGATTAGGCAAGATTTTAAAAACGGTGTATAACATAATGCAGCAATCTTTTCTAATCAACCTGAGTAAGAAGAATAATGAATGCTGGATGCAGTTTGTATATTTCATAAGTACTTGTACTCTTGAGAACTTTACACAGAAAAATGTCTCTCAAGTACTTATGATTTTTTTCATGTATCTTTCGTGTATGATAAATGGTCAGGTGATAAATTTGGAAAGCACATTTTAAAATTTATTTTTTAAAATAATGTGACAAATGATAGGCTTTCATGTACTTAATGCAGGCAGTCAGTGTATTCGCACATTGTTGTCAGCACTGATACTTCGATGACCATTGGCAACACCCTACTCTCATCTGCTGGACCTCTTGCTTTGATTGACAGTTCTGTAAACTCTAGAGAGAAATTCCAGTGGGTGTTTGTACACAAAAAACTCAAGGGAAGGGACACCTTGGTATGGAAAGTGAATACCAGCAGCAAGAGTGGCTAATGGAGATAAACACAGAACAGTGCAAGTAATGGAGGTCAGCAGGACTAAGGCCATTTTTATAGCCAAAAAAGATGGAGAGAGAATTTTTGGATAAGCATTTGTGGTGGGATGGATCATTAGAAAATAGGATCAAGAGTGGGCCTCTTTGGCTCATAAGCTTGCTCCGCCATTCAATATTATCCTGGCTGATCTTCCCTCAGCCTCATTTTTTGTGTGAGTTTCTTATAGCTCTCAATTTCCAGAAACATTTGTGATTGGGTGCGGGGGAAAGGGGGAATGGAAGACTGATAAAAGACAGCAGCATTATTTTTGACAGAAAATGCTAGCAACTCAGGTTCAGTTCAAGTGCTATCTGTAAGGAGTTTATAATTTCTCCATATGTCAGCCTGGGTTTCCTCCAGGTGCTCCGTTTCCTCCCTCCCTTTAAAACATACAGTGGTTGAAGTTAAATTGAGATATTTGGGTGGCACGGCTTCTTAGGCCTGAAGGGCCTGTTACTGTGCTATTTGTCGAAATGTAAATCACAGATTGGTTCTGAAGTTAACAAAGGTGCAAGAGAAAGAAATATAAGTGTCAATTAGCATATTATATAACTACAATCAATTCTTTGCTAAATATTAAACTACCTGATTTATAATGCATTTTAAATTTAAAAGAAATATCTGTAACTGTTGGATTTGTTAATATCCCAAATGTACTATGTTTGACTCCATAGGTGATATAAATGCAATGCATTTTAGGAACACACATCTAGTACTTGGCAGCAATCCATTAAGTATATTTAATTTCCATATTATTCTAAGCAATACAATCGAATCAGCGTTCTATAAAAATCATAACAGTGGTATATCTTCATTATTCATAGCTCCACTAAGCTTTATTTGGTGCTAAAATGAATCCATTTATTATTGTTGGCTGAATATTTGAGTGAGAAAGATGTAATTTAGTTGCAGGAAAGTAATTCTTATTCTGCATCTATGAGATTTTGACCTCATGAATGTGGACAAATAGTTCATATTCACATTTTGCTACCACCAGATGTGGTATAAAAATATCCAGTCCTCTATGGGCACGCAGAATTTAGCTCCATTATCACTTAAAATATATTTTTTGTAGATGACACCTGAAACCCAGCCTTTTAAAAAAAAATAAAGTTGCTTGTATTCAGCTTTCAATCATTTGTTGTTGGTAAAGTTAGATAAGAGTGTATTTTGGATATCAAATGTGCTTTTAGAGATTCAAAGGGCATTTGTGTTTTGAATCATAAGTTTTCATTTTAAATAATCTGCAATTGTTCTCTTTTTTGCTTCTGAATGGACTAACAAAGAAAACAGAAATGTGTTAAAATGTAAAGAGTGCCCTGTTTTTTGAAATAAAAATTGTGATTCTCTTTATGGTACTTTTTAAAACTGCAGGAATACTAAAAGTATAAAATTAATTCAGAGTAAGACATTCGAACATATTGGAAGCATTTCTGAAGAAGGAAAATACTTAATTAAAAAAAAATATATTCATTATTTAATTGTGCAGATGTTGCAGGTGAATAACTATTATAATTTAAGATTTAGAAAGAAAAATATTTATTTTTCTTGGAATCAAGAGAAAACGTAGGAAGATTTTCTTTTTAAACATAAAATATTCTGTCAAGAAATGATGAAGCCAAAATATAGATGGACATTTTAAAAAGAAAAAAGGGAGCTCTAGATAATGACATGGAAATATGATGAGGGGTCCTACCTTCTGCTACCTCACATGGTCATGATGGACTGAATGGCTTTCTTCTGTGCTATAAACCTATAATGTTTAAGTTTTGATATTGTTCACTGCGTTAAGAATGACAGGAAATACAAAAAAAATGTGGTGATTAAGGGCAAATTCAATCATTTGAAAAATATTTAGTTTATCCTTTACACGGAATCCTCAATTTACGATCGTAATTGGGACTGAAGGATTGGTCATAATTTAGATTGGCTGTAATTCAAATTTGCATGTCTTAATGAGGTATAAAAGCAATTTTTCAAAATAAATCAACAAATGAGTCTTTAATGAACAATCTCAGCATATGTACAATATTTTTTTTAATTGTTTTTTTGTGCGGGTGGATGTAACTCATGTAGGTTGTAAGTTGAGGACTACCTGTATTCAACTTCAGAAATGCTAGATTTGTTTTGTGGCTAGAATATTTTTCTGGGATGCCTTTCCCTCAGATATCCCCTTAGAAATTTCTTGTATGGTTATCTTCAAAGCATGGATGAATAGTTGAAGGAAGATGTACAACAATATGCTAAAAGGGAAAGTGGAAGATTCTTCTGGAAGCCAGTCTCAAACCAACAGTAGCAGAGGTGAAGGAGAAGTTGATTTGCCTCTCTGTGTTTTGAAATAAATGAGTGATTAAAAAAATAAGAATAAAAATGAGGAAATATAGACACTGAAATTTTAATTTGCCATTGTCTTTTTTTTAATCTTTAAATTACTATTCATATAGTTTAACATAAACAACTGTTAATAAAGCATTGACTTTTCTCTTATAACGTACCTCTGATCTATAAGTGAAAGTGATGTCCTCTGTGCATATTAACAAAAATGCAATTATCCTTCAAGGTAGATTTAAGGTAGATTCATTACTATATTTTATGATGGCATTTACCTTCTGCAACCATACATCAGTGTTTAGTTTAAATAATAAATAAATCTAATTATGAACATGATTCTTTTTTTTCTGCAGAGGGTGCCTTTCGTTCGAAGGATTTTGTCACTTACTTCACTGTATTGAAGATGCTCTCGGTAGTACAAAGACTACCTGTTCAGAGCTGTATCAGACTGCTGCAATAAATAATGAAACATTGAAGGAAATTACAAGGTGATTATGGATCTGCTACAAATAATCATTTCATTCTCCATTTTAGTGCCAGAATTGTTTTGCTTGTATAAAATATACAATATTTAAACTTTAACCCAGGAATAGAAAAGCACCAGTTTTAAAGTTCTTGCATTTCATACACAGGTGTGACAGCAGAACAGCTGCAAATGTTTTGTTAATACTGTAGTTGAGGAAATTAAAATACATCATGTAGAAGTGAAAAAAATAATTGGACATACATAATTATTTTTGTGACACACTCAAGAATGCACTTTATAAATTCCATTTATAAGCAAATCTACACTTTTCATGAAAGAAATGTTAAAAGCATATCACAGAGAAGCTGAACACATGTTAACGATTCTAGTTTTCAAGTTGTGCAGAAAACCAAGCTAAAACCCAAAGTGAACAAAACAAAACACTTATTAATATTAATATAAATATTTGTTTAATAAAGCTACTTTAACAGTTAAACCCCCTTTGCTCTGGTTGCTTCTGTACATTCTGATGGTGAAAGAACTATTAACATTACAATAATGATACAACAGACATGCACACAAACATACAGATTAGAAGCAGGAGCAGCTCTTGAGTCTACACCTGCATTCAATAATAGCTGATCTTGACTGCACCTTTAACTTCATATTCCTGTAACTGTTTACCCCCTTATCACAAACCTATCTATCTCTGCCTCAAAATTCAAAGACTTTACTTCCATGACCTTTTGACAAAGAGAGCTACAAAGACTCACAAAGGGGAGACAAGAAAAATCTCTGCTCTCTGAAATGGGAGATCCTTACCCTTTGAACAATGACTATACATTGTAGATTCTCCCAGGAGGAAACTTTTCTCCACATCTACCATATCAAGAGCCCTCAGGATGTTATATGTTTACAACAAATTTCTCTCTGTGCCTGTTTGTCTGTCTTTCTCATCTGAGATTGGTTTATTATTTCGATGATCCAGTGGAAGAAGTTAGAGGTAGAAAGTCAGACAATGAAACCAAGAAATTCAGCCAGTGTCCACATTCTGACTTAAGGGAGTGCCTCAAGAACAGTGGTAGCCAAGCCACGGCTTGTGAGCCACATGTGACTCTGACATGTGATGTGCAGATCGCGGAAAAATGTTGGCTAGAGAAGATGCCTGTGCTCCCAAAGCCACCCTGGGACACTCTGAATCCCTGCAGCCAATTCAGGGGGGTCCCAGGATGGTCACAGCCTGGGCTGTGTGTCAAGGAGAGGGAAAAGGGAGTGGGCACTGGAAGAATGGCCCTTGCAAAGGAGCAGTGCTTGCTAGTGTCAGGTTCTCCTCACTTGGGTTAAGCCATAAAACAACAGAGCACTGCCAATGTTGGGTATGCGATAGGAAGGTCGGACAAAGCTGAGGTCCCTCTGTTGGGAGCTGCCTCAGAGGTCGGGAAGCTGATGTTGGGCCAGGAGAGCTCCGATGAAATGGTCTGCTGCAGAGGTGGGGTGTCTTTGCTGGCACTCTGGCTGGGGTGAAGCAAGATGATGGAGATGGGGAGGAGAGGCTGGAGGGGGTACCCAATGAAGACCTCATCCAGGTGCCAAGCCAGGATGGAGCTGGCATCAGCAGTGAAGATCCTGTCAATGGCCACAGGCAAACCCTTTCCCACTGGATGGAGTGTCAGCACCAGGCAGTGCAGATATTATACTGCTCCATATCCCAGCAGCCACTCCTCCCAACCCACCAGTGACAGGGAAGAGAGCAGAGAGTGGAACAAGGAGGAGCAGTGCTATGGTTCTCCTAGCCTTGCCCTGCCACAGGAGGCAGCTTTGCATTGGGTAGCATACTGCAGCATGCACTTGGCTGTGGATACTGCAATAGTACAGTTATCTGCAGAGAACACATTAATAACAGGAACAGGAGTCGTTCATCTGGCCTGTGGAGCCTGCTCCCACATTCAGTAAGATCACAGCTGATCTGGCCATGGACCCAGCTCGGCCTTAACCCTCCACCCCCTCCCCCCCCCATTCTTAATTCCCCTACGATGCAAAAATCTAACTTACTGTATCTTAATGAGACACCCTCTAATACTTCCTTGGGCAGTAATTTCCACAGAAAATCTGAGGATTTGAAAATATTTGGTATGTATGTGTATACATTTTGATTATTGAAACTAATACAAATTAGCAGTTTAAAAACTAAATAAATACAATTGCATACATGCATTTCTTAATATTTATATTAAATTATATGGGCAGCATGGTTGCCCTCTGGGCAGCTCGGTTGACCAAGTGTTTAGTGCAATGCCTTTACAGCGCCAGCGATTGGGACTGGACTGGGGGTTGAACCTGCACTGTAAGGAGTTTGTACGTTCTCCCAGTGTTCACATGGAATTTCTCCAGGGGCCACAATTTCCTCCCACCGTTTGAAATATACTTGGGGTGTAGGCTAATGGGGTGTAATTTGGATGGCCCAGACACATGGGCCAAAATGGCCTGTTACTGTGCTATATGTCTAAAATTTAAAATATGCATGTAAGGCTAAAAATGTGTATGGAATATTTTTTTCAAACATCTGAAATTTTATTGTATGTGGTTCTTATGTTAAGCAAGTTTGGCCACCTTGGTCTAGAATTTGATTCTTTGAGGCAGGAAAGCTAAATTTGCATGAGGAAAGGTTGGAAACGGTCACAAGTCAAAGACCTGGTGCATGGTCTGGATTTACAACCATTGAGGACATTTGAACAGCCAAAAAAAAATGTTTGACCTCCATGAGTAGAATCTTTGGGCAATGTAATTTTTTATTTGTTGGCCTTCATGGTGTGCATATTTAATCAAGGACTCTGCCACTTCAGGTGTGTCCTTGTTATTTGGAAATTAAAATTATAATTAGGAATTTTGAGACAGAAAGTCTTTGGATAAGTTTAGAAGTAAACAAGAAAATCCTCAGATGCTGGGGTCTAGTGCAGTACAAAAATCTGCTGGCAAACTCAACAGGTCACACAGCATTCACAAGAAGTAAAAGGCAGGCAACGTTTCAGGTCTGAACACTTCTTCAGGATTGCTTTGGATGAGCTGTTTTACTTTGACTACTGGGCAGAATGTTCTATTATACTATTTCCTTGTGTCTGCCGAGATGTCCAACATTTTCTTTAATTCACAGGAAATGCTACAACATTTTGTCAAAAAACAATTTTCTTATTTTAGCTTGATATTAGTTAATATTAGAAATAATATGTTGTTTGGGGAAGCGAGTATTTGAAGGATTGTACAAGCACAGGCCTCTTTCAAACAACAAATGTTTACCATCAGTGAAATGAGACATGCTGGCAATCTCAGGCAAGCTCTCCACAGAATAAAGAAGATGGATTATTAAGCCTTTTTCTGATTCTTCATAGTTTATTACAAACCGATAATATTTACAATTGATATCGTGCATGCATATCCAACCAGGTATTTCACCATTTGAACAGATGATAGACAACTCTGGGTTATCTCATGATGCTGACCAGACACTCCATTTACTGCCTTAGAGCCAGAAAATTGCCCAGGTATTCAGTTACATTGTGTGTCCAGCTTGAATGACCTCAGTATTGATAATCAGAACCTCAATTAGTCAGTTTGATCAATGAGACCACAGAAATGAAATATGGTCAAGTCCTACAATATCTTGTTGGTTCTTCATTTTGTATCATAGTATGTGACTATTCTCCATTTTGTAAAATACCTTTTTGTGCATTTCTACATGTCTACTTTTGTCATGCTGTTTTCCATTTGGCCACTTCTAACAAGATTATCTACACAATCTTACTCTCATTTTACCACTGTCAAAAGCATTTTAATGGTAAATATTAATTTATTAAATTAAAATTTTCCCCTAAAATCTATCTAGATTTTGTATGTTGGATGATTTGACTTTTGGAAAACAATAATTGATTAACATTTTTTTCTGAGAATTATAATTATAATTATAATTTGCTGCAATATCTATTTGCCATTCATCAATTTTGTTGGTTAAATTTCTGATTTTTCAATGTCAAATTGAATGTGAAACTTATTTTACAGGATATGTAACAGAAAAGGCAGTTTGAACAAAGAACATTTGGATACCTATGGAGCAGTTGTTCTTCACCAGCTCAAAGAATTGTCAAGGAGTACTTCAAATGGCTGTCTTTTTTCTGATGAGATTTTGAACAATGACTGGGAAGCAGTTGACAAAATTAATAATAGGTAAAAATCTTTCAGTTGTCTAAAGATTTTTTAAAAAGTCTGATCTATTGGATCATCTCGAGCAAATCGGCTCTTCCACTTTCTATCAAATACCCTATTACCTCTTAGCACCTCGCCATTCTTTCCTCCTTCATATACTTAATGTAAAATCACGCTGTTTTTACCTTAGATGTGATAAAGGGTCCTGACCCAAAATTTTGACCATTTCTACCCATGCTGTTGCCTGACTCAGTTGAGTTCCTCCAGCAATTCAACATTCCAGAATCTTTTGTGATTCTCTTCAGCTCAGATTTTTGTTTTATATCAATTTCTTTAAACAACACATTTTCATTGCATTTAAAATTTGCTTGCTTCAGTTTTACTTCATCATTTATTAAATTAACTTTTAATGCTGCAACTAATAATGTAAGTTTTCCATTCAGCACCTCATCGAATAAAAATAACATTTTTTTTAAATTTTATTTTTCATTTGCATGTATATTTGCATATACATATAATTTTTCATAATATAACAATTCAATGTAATAAAAACAATACAAAATGATATATATAATTTTTATCCCCTCCCCCAAAATAAAAGGAAAAAGAGAAAAAAAAGAAACTCCTGAATTTATTTATTATTCACTTACTCCTAATGTATTATTCTATCATGTACTTATTAATTGGAAGGACTGGGTGTTATGGACGATGTGGATGGACTCTTACTGATGAAATCCATAGATGGTTTCAAATCATATAAAATTCTCAGGTTGATTCCTTAAATTATAAGTAATCTTTTCCAATCGTCTACAGTTTTGAATTTCTCTATGCCATCTATCCAACCTTATAAAATTATCTGACTTCCATGTTACTGCCATATATTTCCGTGCCACCACTATTGCTACACTCAAAAATTTTCATTGATATTTGTCCAACTTCAATTTAGTATCAGTGTTATATAAATCACCAAGCAAAGATATTTTGGAATCTTTTGCATATGTATCTTCATAATTTGTCCCAATAATATATTCAAGTCTTCCCAGAGTTTTCCCACTTTTTCACAAGACCAAACTGCATGATAAGGTCCTGTTTCTTTGTTACCTCTGAAACAGAGAATAAAAATTACATTCTTAGCCACTTCTACAAGTGCAAACTGCCATCAGCTGAAGTATCCCATTCAGTACTCTACTACTATCAAAAACCTTTCAAGAAATGCCTATTGTTTTCACCTTTTAGCTAGTTTCTTAATCACTTTGGAAGATTTACCATGACTGCTCACACTTTTGAATTTGACTGTCAGTATTATTTGAAAAATTTCAGCTAGCCTTTAGAGGTCTGAATGCACCATGTTGTTGCACATTATGCAATTCACTTCATTTATTTCTAACTCCACAAAGTTGAACTTAGTGAGGGATAATTTTTAATAGAATTGGGAGTTGACTGAATCATTGAAATTCAACGTGCAAGTATATCAACCAATTAGAAATCCAAACAGAACATTATCCTGTACTCCAAGAGGATATGAGTGGAGATACCATGTACCAAATATAAGGATGCATGAAAATACTACTGCAGCTTCATAAGAAGAGAAAGTTATTTTTAAAAAAAGAGGTTAAAAAAAAATAAATATTCACAATTGGCCAGTTGTGCTTTGTCAGTTGCGCAGACGATCTTCTGTGGTCTTGAAGTAGTATTCTGGTTATTGACGTTAGGGAAAAATAACTGTTCTTGGATCTAGAGGTGCCAGACTTCAGGCTTCTGTAACTTCTACCCAAAGGTAGCAGCAAGAAGCTAGCATGGCTAGAGCTGGTCTCTCGTCCTAAAAAAAAGATATACCTGTGATAAAGGGAGTACATCAAAGGTTCATCTGATTGAATGCTGGGATGACAGGTTTATTGTATGAGGAGAGATTATGCAGACTGGACCAGTACTCTGTAAAGTTTAGAATTAAATTGCGATCTCTATGAAATGTTCAAAACAATTCAGAAGATTGATGATGGTATATGGTAGATGATGGGATGATAGGTCTCAAAGCAGAGGCATGAAGAACTCAGGATTGCAGTTTCAAAATAAGGGATTGGCCATTCAGGATGGAAATAAGAGGAAATTTCTTGGTTGACAAGTTATTAAATTGTTTGAGTCCTCCACCTGAGGCTGTGTAAAATTATTTGCTATTAATGGAGAGAAATTTGGGGAATGGGATGGAGATTAATTCAGGAAAGTGAGACTGAGTAAAAGATATTGAATGGTGGACCAGGCACTCCTCTTTCCATTTCTTAATTTTTACATCGGACATTTAACTGACTTATCTGGGACTTTACTCCATGTGGTAAAACTCTGATTATCTGGCATACCTGGAACTTTTCTGGGTTATTAGATGTCTCTCCATTAATACATCAACATACACTTTTAATTCTCTTTATTTAGAGGATAATACATGTATAATGCATTTTCCAATTAACCTAGTACTGTAACTTTAAAGGGAGCATAGGAATTAGGACTCCAGTGAATGGAAAGGGAGTGTGGGAAATTTAGAGCTGTTTGAAAGGAAGTTCAAGTTTATTTATCATCTGATTGTACCAGTGCAACCCAATGAGTGTTCTTCAGCCTACAATGCAAAGCAGTGCAAACACACATACAGATATAACACACATTCAGGCAGGTACAGTACATCTGCACATATATTTAAAATAAATATTATTAATAAATAGGAGAGTTGATTTTTGCAGTTTAGCAGTCTCACTCCCCATGGGAAGAAGGTGTTCTTCAGCTTGATGGTTCTGGCTCTGAGGGGAGTAGCTGGAGGATGCTAAGAGTGGGCTGGTAAGGGTCTTCATTGATTTATGAGCTCTCTGTAAACAACAATCCCAGTAAATTACATCGATCAGGGGAGGGATATCCCAGTGATACTCTCTGCTGCTTTTATGGTCCTATAAATTGACCTCTGATCCATTGCTCTAAAGCAGTGATTTTCAAACTGTCCCCCTAAACTCACATTCCATCTTAAGCAATCCCTAAGACATAAATGCTCTGGAATTAGTAAGGGATTGCTTAAGGTGGTATGTGAATGGAAAGAAAAAGTTTGAAAACCACTGTTTTAATTGTACCTAATTGACTCATTATGTGCATGGTTTCATAACTCCAAAAGAAATGGGCCAATGACAATTATTCTCAAGCAAAATAATTCAGTAACAATTGGGTCCAGAGCAATGGTTCTCAACCTTCCCTTTCCATTCACATACCACCCTAAGCAATCCTTTACCAATCACAGAACACTTGTGGCATAAGGATTGCTTAAGACGGAATGAGTTTGGGGGAGGGGGCAGTTTGAAAACTAGTGGTCTACAGTAACCATATTGCACTGTAATGCAGCTGGCCAGGAGAAGCTTGATGGAGAGCTTCTGTAGAAAATTGATCCTTTATCCAGACATCTAAAATCTGGAAAGCTCCAAAATCTGGCAAGTGGGGATCAGCGGTTGGGGGAAGGGGAGACAGTTGGGCAGCTGAGGGACAGCGGTCGGGGGAGATGGCCGGGCAGCCGAGGGACCGCAGTCGGGGGGAGACGGCCGGGCGGCTAAGGGACTGGCGGCCGGTGGAGACATCCGGGTGGCTGAGGGACCAGTGTATGGGGGAGGCAGTCGAGGGACTGCGGTTGGGGAAGGCGGGCCGGATACTGAAGCACAATTCGGGTGGGCTTTCCGAAATCTGGAAAAATCTGAAATTTGGAGCACACTGTCTCCCAAGGGTTCTGGATAAAGGATCGTGTACCTGTAGAATAGTGGCTGGTAGCCTTGCCAACCTCATCCTTCTAAGGAGTGCAGTTGCTGGTATAGTGATGATATTATAACACACACACACACACACACACACACACACACACACACACACACACACACACACACACACACACACACACACACACACACACACACACACACACACACACACATCAATATATTCCTGCTTTAGTCTTCATTGATTTTAACCAATAAAATGCCTTATCTGGAATGTAGTTTCCTTCTTGCCAACATAGGAGGAATGTGTCTTTTTTCTGAATTTTTTATATTATTTTAATACTTTGAAATTGCAGGTTGTTGAATTTACCTGCTGATTCTGCCAGACTGTGGGACCATTGGTACTCGCATATTCTTTTGTTGTTAAAATATCATGTACTGAATATGGATGAGACAGCAGAGTTATTTGGACCTTCACTGGTTGCAGAGAACAGTAACTCGAAAAAGGTAACAATGTCATGGTATTTTGTTCTTCAGGGTTACAATATAAGGATTGACTTGCATTTATAAATAATGGATTTTAATTTGCAAATATTTTACACGTGGATAAATGAATTTTATCACTGGCATTAGTGGAGTAGGATCTGTGCTGTGCAGAATCAGAACTCACTGGTTGATTGATTGCATGATAAACAAAGTGATATGAACTTTTAAAATCAGTAAGTTGTTGACACTGGACCAATTGAATCAGTTTCGAGTAAAGAATAACAGAAAATTGTACAATATTTTTCTGTTTAGAAAACAGTCTACTTCATTTTTCCAAAAGTAACATATATTTTGGCATATCAAATAACCCTTGAAGCACACAAAAAACAAACCAAAAACAGGATTCAGGCCAGATATAAAAACATAACCTTAAAATTCTACTCAAAATACCACTCGATTTGTTCCATAACCCATTCAGCCCCCATCCTAGAACAAATTTTTAAGCTACTGGTATATTAGAGATAAATTTTTATTGTAAAAATTCACATCTAAAATCCTTCAAAATCACTATCATCGTCTGAGGCAAAGATCTCAGCAAGCACATCTGGAGTCTCACTCTTCACACTGTCATGTTGTATTATTAGATTTTTCTAATAACTGATGCACCAGCTTAGTGTACCTTTAAAATCTCTAGTTTTCTTGGTTTGACCTTGCCCACTTCAGTGCATATTCTCTGATTTTATTTCTTGTGACTATTTACCAATCTTGCCTCTGTTTGAGACCCATTCTGCAACGTGATTTTCCAACTCTGGCCAACGAATGATTCCTCTTCTCATCAAACATTGCTTCTTTGGCATTTTACTTAAAACATCTTCATTCTTTCTCAACTCTTACCATCTCAGTTAATGTCAAATGTCCTTGCAGCACTACAATTGGTACATTCCTTGGCCATTTCAATGACTTTCAACTTAAAACTTCATACTTTCTTAATTTTGCTGGAGGCTCCATGATAACACCCACCTTCCATTTACATCCAACAGCTCAGTGAATGTGACACCAACTCAGTCAGCACACGTATTTTGGGGGGAGGGAGTCGTCTTATACATCTCATATATGATAAAATCATGAAATGCAGGCTGAAATCAGGGACCCGTCTTATCTGAAGGTCATCCTATACGCCAAAATATATGGTAATTATATGTAAATGATTTATTTTCATAGTTGATTAAGAGAAAAATTTATTTGGTTATGAAAATCATTCACATTATGACCATTGTTGAATTAATTGAACTGTATCCATCCATGCCATTGTTTTTAGTTTCATCATATTTCCTGATGAATAATCTTTACTTAATGAAAAACTGAGTGGAAGCAACTGGAGCTCAAATTGTTGAAAAATATTACAAATCTAATTCAGGAGTGATGATGTAACTCAATATATTTTCAAGAGTTTTCGCACAGTTGAATAAAATTGTAGAATTGTTCGATGTGAATAATTCGATCTGTTTTCATTTTTGAAGGCATAAAACTAAACGCTCAGTGAAGACAAAGCATTCTTCATTGTTTCATTTTGTTGATTAGGCGATAGAATTATTGAAGAAAATCCTCTCGAATGCAGTTGAAAGCCAGTTCATTCAAAGTGAAGATGCATCTTGCAGTTTGTCATCTATTCTCAATGACAGTGTAGAAATGAAGGCAACAAACCCTGTACATTGGCTCCATCTAAATAAAACAAGGCAGAAAGGTTAGTACGATGCAATTTATCTAATGATTGAGAAAAAAATTCACATTATGGATAAAATTTCAGGTAGCTTGCGTAGTTGAAGTAACAAATATAAAGAAGTGCTAAATAAATTGAGCGGGTCTCACAGCATCCATAGGAGGCCAAAAACAAATCAAGTTCAAGTTTATTATCTGATTGTAACAGTACAACCCGACGAAAGAGCACTCCACGGTGCAAAAACAGTGCAAAGACACATACAGACAAACGATACATATACACAGAATCTATACGTCATATACATTTATTAAAAACATCAATATTATTATTGAATAGTAGAGTCATGGGGAGTTGTTCTAGCAATTCACTAGTCAATCAGCAGTCTCACTGCCCATGGGAAGAAGCTGTTCCTCAGCCTGGTAGTTCTGGCTCTAATACTCCTGTATCTTTCCTGACTGAGAAGCTGGATAATGTGTGCGGGTTGGTCGGGATCCTCACAGATTTTGTGAGCTCTCTTTAAACAACGACCCCAGTAAATCACATCAATGGGCCAAAGGGACACTTTAGTGAACCTCTCTGCTGCTTTTATCGTCCTGGGGATTGATCTTGTATCTGATGCTTTACAGCAACCGTAGCACATTGTGATGCAACCAGCCAGGTCACTTTTGATTGAGCACTTGTAGAAAGTTGATGGAATGCTGGCCAGTAGCCTTGCCAACCTCAGCCTTCCGAGGAAGTGCAGTTGTTGTTGTGCCTTTCTGACAAGTGAGGAGTTTTTATGTGTCCAGGATAACTCACTTCGTAAGTGGACTCTGAAGAACTTCGTGCTCTCTACTCTCTTTGTTACTGAACTATTAATATGTAATGGAAGGTGGCTAATTGTTCTTCCTGAAGTCCACGATCATTTCCTTTGTATTGTAGTTGTTGAGACTCAAGTTGTTAGTCTCGCACCACTTCATTAGATTTTCCACCTCTTCTTTGCATTGGATCTCATCATTGTTGCTGATGAGGCCAACTACTGTCATGTCATCTGCACTTTGAATCTTTTGGAGCCATTGATCAGCAGCATGAACAGGAGCAGTCTTAATATACAGCCCTGACTTGCACAAGTGCTCAGCATAATGGTGCTCAGCGTTCTGCTGCCAACCTGTTCAGACTATGGTAAAATTGGAAGAAGTGAGGGGAAAGGTGAAATAGAGATGGTTGATATCTCAACTGCAATTGGAAATATGGGTACCATAAATAATTGATATTAATCAATGCTGGAAAAACTGCAAATTAAAAAGTAAATCAAGATATTTTTCCGAAATTCGAGGAAAATCAGAGCTTAGACTGAACAAAATGCCTAACTTGTAACTATTTTAAAAAATGTCTATTAAGAAGTTTAAATTTGGCTTTCAATTTTTCAAAAGCGGCAAAATTCTTTAGAATAAAAAGATCTTAATAACTTCTGATACCTAATCTATACCATTCCTTCAAACCTGCAGCAATTATTTATAATAACTTAATTAGATTTAAGAACAGCTTCAACAACGAGGATTAAGAATGATTGGGAACACAATTGAACGTATCATTTTCAGACCCAGATTGGATTTTCACTCTTAACTTGACTAATGAATCCTCATTTAGTGCGCAACATTTTTTTGGAAGATTTTATATTTGTTTCTTTTTCAAAAAATAATAATAGTAACATTTTAAATATAGAATATATTAAACTTTTTCTCACAAACACAACAAACAAAAACTAAAACAAAACAGTCCCTCCCCCCTTCCATACATACAGATCCGTTCACCGTCAGAGGTTACATATATTTTAAGCATATTGAGTACAGTTGAGGAAATTACATTTTTATAAATATAATAGTTACTTTTATACCCTTTTTTGTTCCTTTTTATTACTAAATCTGTGTCCCTATATGGGCCAGGTATGGCTGCCAGACCTTTACAAAAGTTTCACATTTATTTTTTTAAGTTATATGTGATTTTTTTCCATAGGTATATAGCTGTTCATTTCTGCAGTCAATCGTGCTATAAGTAGAAAGAATCGGACTTCCAAGTGATCACGATAAATTTTTTTGCTACCGCCAGTGCTATTTTTAGAAATGAGATTTGATATTTGGTCAATTTGTTGCTTATTTCCACGAAATTACCTAATAGATATAACTTCGGGTCGCCCATGAATGCCACTCCTGTCATCCTGGTTAATTTTTCTGCGAGTTCTTGTCAAAATAGCCTCACTTTCACACGTGACCACGTGGCATGTAGAAAAGTTCCTGTCTCAGTCCCACATCTGAAACACATCTCTGAAATTTTGGTTTTTGATCTGTGTAAATTTTGTGGGGTCAGATATAATTGATGTAAATAAATTATACTGAACTGGTCCATATCTTGCATTTATAATTGATGTCATGCTGTCCTTGCATCAATCTGACCAGCTTCTTTCTGAAAGCACCATACCCAAGTCTGACTCCCATCTTTCTCCGACCTCTGCAACCCTGATTTTGCACTTTCACTCTGGAGTGCATAGTACATTTTTTATTATAAATTTTGGTGTATTTCCCATTCACACCATTCGTTCAGTTTCACTAATTACAGATGGGGTTAACATTGGTCCCCATCTTTCTCATGAGAATGATCAAAGTTGAAGAAAACAGAAGAAAGTCCCATTGGCCACTCCATATTTGTGTTTTAATTGTTCAAAGGACAAGAGAGTTCCTTCCATGTAACATTCTTTAATATATCTTGTACCTTTGTCATACCACAAATTTAATATTCTATTGCCCATGTTCATAGGCAATAACACATTTTTACACAGTGGTACTTTTTGCTATCCCTATTTTTTTTCTATGCATTCATTAATTTCTTGCCATGTTCTAATCATACGTATTAGAATGGGGTTATCCGTCTTTGATTTGACACTCCATTAATATATAAAGTCCTTTGCTTTCACCTTCTCCATTGAGTACATTCCCATTTGAACCCAAGACGGGGGAATGTCTTCAATGAAGAAGGCTGCAAGAAATCTAGCCTGTGCAGCTAGGTAATTTTTTTAAAATCTGGGTGTCTAAGTCTTCCCAGCCCATAGTCCCATGTCAGTTTTTCCAATGCAATTCTTTGTACCCTATTATTTCATAGGAACTGTCTAATATGGTTGTTTAGTAGCTTTAATAAGTTGTTAGGTAACGGAATAGGCAGCATTTGAAAAGTCTTGGCATCACTTTCATTTTTTTTGAATATTTTATTTTTTGTTTCCATCATGAATCAAGGGGATAACATCACTGTCTGTTCTAGAATATATCAATATTTTCCAGCAATCTATATACATGTATATAGATGTTTCCCCCCCCCCCCCCCATTCACATGTCACCCCCAAAAAATAAGGGAAAGACAGAGAAAATGAAAAGAAAGGGAGAAAAAAGGAGAGAAAATAAAGAGAGGCTGGATGTGGCGTCAGCACTTCCATTAAGTGTCCGTAGAGGCTGTGGAGCCACCCCCTTATATAATTACTTTTATTAATCCATCTTTTGGTAGATCTCTGTAAGTCTTTTTCTCCGGGTGTAGCTACAGCTGTGCTCCCATATACGTCAGATACGGCTACCATATTTTAACAAAGGTGCTGTCAAAGAATATAAAAGATACAAAGATTATATGTAATTTTTTCATGGGAATATGGCTGTGCATCTCAGTTACTGATAAGAAGAGGGGAGTCAGACTTCCAGGTTATCGCTATTCATTTTTTTGCTATGGACAAACAATAAATACAAATTGAATTTGGAATTTGTAGCTTATGTCCATAAGGTTCCCCAGCAGATACAATATTAGATCCAGCGGAAAGGTTACCTTTGTTATTCTAGTTAGTACGCCAGCCAAATCCTGCCAAAGTGGGGCTACCTTTGCGCAGGACAGGTTGCATGAACGAATGTTCTCTGCACCACTCCATGCCTGAAGCACATCTCCGGCACCTCTAGTTTTGCCTTGTGAATCTTTTGTGTGTGAGGTAAAGTTGTATTGAACCAGTCTGTATCTAGAATTAATAACTGTTGTCACACTATCTTGACACCATTCAGAACAACTTCTCTCATCAATTGTGATGCTCATCTCTCTCTTGATCCAGTAGCCCCTGTTTGGAGCTTTCGCTTTGAAGTACTGAGTACATTCTTGAAATAAATTTGGGTGCATTTCCCAGTCGAAGCAACCCTTCAACCTCTCGAGGTGTAGGCGGGGTCATTGTAGGACCTCATCTATCCCTTAAAAATTATATTAACTGGAGGAAACAGTGAAAGGTCCCATAAGACAAATTGTATTTACCCTTTAGTTGCTCGAAGGACATAAGCTGTCTCCCGTCATCCCAGTCATCAATATATCGGATCCCCTGCCGATGCCAAATCTCCAGGATTTTATTGCTCATGTTCATGGGCATCAATTGTGGAGCCTTTGGCCATATTTCCACTTTCTCTCCAATACATTAATTGATCTCATGCCAGATTTTAATAGATGATTCAGAATGGGTTTATCCATTTTTTTACTATTAATTTGGCATCCCATTTGTTGGGTATAAGCCCGCCCTCTGCTGGACATCATGACGCCTATGTCATGATGCCACCCTTCCATAAATGTAACTCTGTATGTCAGTAATGTTAGTCTAATAGAAGTAAAGGATGAGAAAGCATCACGTCTCTGAGTCTTAATTGTGTAAGGGCATACACAACAGTGGCAATGAGGAACGAAACAAACCCTACACATACTCCATGGAGCAACCGTGAGAAGGAAAACAACAGAAGAAAAGTAGAAAATGACTACCTAATAACCCCAACAAATTACTGGCAAAAGATCAAAGTGTTAGCGTGCCAAGATGGCAGAAGGAAAGTTTGGGGAACTCAATGAAGTAGAAGAAAGTTTAACGACTGCTGTGTAGACCACAATATTGTGGAAGGCCCAGTAAACTGCAAATGTGTCCTCTTCCTCAGTATAATGAGCAGCAAAACATTCAACCTCCTTAAGACTTTGCCTGCCCTGGAGGATCCTGGGATGAAGACATTCAATGAATTATGCGCAACTCTAAGGAACCATTTAAGCCCCAAACCACCAGTTATGGCAGAAAGGCAACAATTCGATAAAAGGAGACAAGGACCAGGAGAAACAGTAAGTGAATACCTGGCATCGTTGCGCAATCTGGCGGAGCACTGTCATTTTGAGCAATTTCTAAATCAGGCACTGCGAGACAGATTAGTGATGGGGTTGGCAAATCACGAAGCAAGGCAAAATTTATTAGCAATGGATAAGGATGTTACATTACAAATTGCACACAGATCTGCCTGTAGCTCTGAAATGGCAGATAGAAACTTGGATGTGGGTCAACCAGACCTACTGGTCAGGAGGTCTTCCTGCCAACAATACTTCCGTTGTGGGAAATACAACCACTGACCAGAAAACTCTTTATTCAAAATTTCTAAATGCATCCATTGCAAAACAGAAGGACATGTCAAAGCTAAATGTTTGCTTCTAAAGCACAGATAGTCTGAAAATAAGCAGGCAGCTAAAGTCAAAACAATTGCAGAGAGAGAGAGAGCGGCAACCTAGCAATGATAATCATAACAGCTGACCTTCAACCTCCTGAAATTTCAGCTGCTGATGTATTACATATCCAAAGAACAAACGGAGGAAACACAGCAATCTTTATACAGCTAAAAATAAATGGACACCCCCTAAAGATGGAGTTAGACACAGGGGCAGAGGTGTCCCTAATGTCGTTACATGTAAAGGAACGCTTGCTACCATGCCTCCCTGAAAAAAAACTGAAAAAAGTCTAAAATCTGTTACAGGAGACAGAATCAAAGTGTTTGGAAAATGTACAGTCCAAGTACATTACAAACAACAGCAACCAAAAACACTCTCTCTACATCGTAGATATCGAGGGACCAGCACTTTTCAGAAGAAACTGGCTACAACACATTTCCCTAGACTGGTTGGAAATCAGTTCAATACTAAATATAACTACACGGACACCTCCCAACCAGAACTTGACCAAATCCTCGACAACCACACAGTGGTTTTCCAACAAGAATTGGGGAAAATCAAAGGTGTTCAAGCCAAGCTCCAATTAAAAGATAATGCAGAACCAAAATTCTTCAAAGCCAGAATAGTCCTATTTGCTTTGAAAGGGAAAATTTAGGCTGATTTAAACAGACTAAAACATGAAGGCATATTAGATTCAATACAATACAGTGATTGGGCAGCACCCATCGTACCCATACGAAAAGCAAATGGTGAGATTCGCATTTGCAGTGATTACAAAGTCACCATCAATCAAAATACCTGAACACTCCATGCCCAAGGCAGAAGAATTGTTCCAAGCACTAAACAGAGGGCAAAAATTCACAAAACTAGATTTGTCACAAGCATATCAACAGATAGAATTGGACAAACAAAAATCAAGGGAATATGTGACAATCAATACCCATCTGGGACTATTCACCGATACACGGACGGGCCTTAAGGAATTTCAGCAACACCTGTGATTTTTCAAGCAACAATGGACAAATTACTACATGGACTCTCAGTTGGGTGTTACCTCGATGATGTCATCATCACGGGCTGAAACAACAGTGAACACTTACAAAACCTTGAAAAGGTTTTAACCAGACTAATATATGATTATGAAAGGACAAATGTGTCTTCACGAGCCCCTCAGGAACATGAGTTTACAATCGACAATGAGGGGATGCAAATGAATCCAGCAGGAACAGAAGCTGTTCGCAAGGCCTCATACCCAACCAACAAATCGGAATGACAGTCCTTCCTAGGACTTGTTATTCACTACCAAAAACATATCCCTAATATATCTACACTATGCAGCCCACTGAACCAATTACTCAAGAATGACCAAACATGGTATTGGAACACAAAAACTTGGAACACAGAAATTAAGAACGCAGTTGATCAACTAAAGGAAATGTTAACATCAACAAACAAGGTGCTGATCCACTACAATCCTAGTAAAGAAGTTACACTAGCTGTGGATGCTTCACCAGTGGGACGAGGAGCGGCACTATCCCAAATCACAGGAAAAGGTGAGCAACCAGTAGCATAGGCTTTGCAAACATTAACCACAAGTGAACACAATTACACCAAACTAGAAAAAGAAGGATTGGCAATAATTTTTGGTGTAAAAAAATTCTACCAATATCTTTACGGAAGAAAATTCACCCTGATCACAGACAACAAGCCTTTTAGTTTAATCCTGGGGCCACACAAAGGTATACTAGTATTAGCTGCAGTCAGAATTCAAAGATGGGCCATGCTAACTAGCGGCGTATAACTATGATATAAAACATAAACCAGGAACACTCAGCAACATCCTTACCACACATGCCGCTACCCAAGACAGAACAACAGGAAGAAGTTATTAAATGGACCGCAGAGGACTGCTGCCATCAACCAAGAATAACTTCAATAACTGCCCATTACAGCCCAGATGTTCGGAAAGGAAACTCAAAAAGAGGTAACATTAAGCAAGATCCTATACTTCATCCTTAATGGGTTGCCGGAATCTGAAGTCATTCCAGAAGATCTAAAACCTTAACCATAAGCGCCACCATGAACTATCAGTCGAAGAAGGATCTTTACTATGGGGTACCTGTACAATTATTCCAGCCAAATGGCAAACTACCGTGTTATCAGAACTGCACCACAACCATCCGGGAATGGTATGAATGAAGGCACTGGCTGGATGCATGTCTGGTGGCCCTCCATAGATAGAGGATTTGAAACAACTGTAAGAGAATGCAAAGTACGTCAGTCAATGCAGCCAAAAATGCCGCAAGCCAAAGCTAATCCATGTAAATGGCCATCCACACCCTGTCAAGTATTGTTCTAACCCAGGGGTGTCAAACTCAAATTTACGGAGGGCCAAAATTAAAAACTTGGACTAAGTCGAGGGCCGAACTAAATATTTATTGAAAATTTTCAACAACATCTGCATGTTTTCTCTTCTTTCAACATATGTAATGTTAAACTTTTTCTTATTAAAATAAATGTTTAATAATAGTTTTGGATAAACTCTTTTCAGAAGCATTAACAAATGAGAAATAAAATATTCAATAAATAATATTTCTCTATAGAGGATTTGTCAAATGTTGCTAGTGTGCTGTTGAATAGTAAAATCTGAGGGCTATTGAGAATGAAACAATCAAATGGGTGACTGATTGTGGGCATGAACTCTAGCAGGGTTATTTGCCATGCCCTTTTTCCATTGGTACAGATATCCTTTGATTTACACACTTTTCAAGTTTTATGCCTAATGAGCTTGTATCCAGGTGCAGGACCATTTTTAACCAGGAATATATTTATCACTGTGACATGAAACTATTGGAAGATCGTTTTATCCTGAGATTAAAGTTCATAATACTTACTCGGGCCTGTGTGCGGGAGGGCGGGGTTTGCGGGCGATCAGGTTGGACAACGACAGTGCGGGGCCATCGGCTCTCGCTGCAGGGCGGCATCTCGGCGGATCAGCGGCCCCGTCACCGTGAGTCACGGATCGGCCTGCGGCAGGGAGGGGGAGTGGACAACGGTCCTGGCGAGGTCAGGCCCGAGGCCTCTGGTTCCGGGCGCTGGGAAGCGGCCTTGGCTTCCCCTGACACCGGCCAGGCCCCAAAACCAGAGTCCACATGAGACCCTGCAACGTAAACAGAGGAGGTGGGGGCGATTAGCAGGCTGACGCCAATGCATTCTGGGATTTGTTGTATTACTGTGCATGCGCTATATTGGCGCGGCGGCCAGCGGGCCACCTCTAATACATTTTTGAAATGATCTCACAGGCCAAATATAATTATATCGCGGGCCAAATTTGGCCCGCAGGCCAGAGTTTGACATGTGTGTTCTAACCTGTTAGCTAGTACTTTTGCTATAATCAGTATTTAACAGGGATATTGGTCTGTATGATGAAGTTTTTGTGGGTCCCTATTCATTTTTGATAACACTGCAATGATCACGGTTTAGAATGACTCCAGGAGAGTCTGTGTTTGCACAGCTTGGTCCAGACATCCATTAAAAGGGGCATTCATAATTCTTTAAATTGTGTATAAAACTCAGGTGCAAAACCATATTCTCCTGGTGATTTATTTGCCTGTAGGGGGCTCAGGATCTTTTCTTCCCTTATGAAGGGAGTATCTAATTCTATCCTTTCTCTCTATTCCAGCCTTGGAAGTTTGACTTTCAGCAAAAATTCTTCCATTTCATTCTCATCTCCTAGTAATTCTGATTTTTATAGTGGTGTTTAATTTTGTCATTAATTTCTTTTTGCTTATATATTAGTGTCTGTTTCTGTTTTTATAGGATCTATCATTCTTTTTTTTTTGAAATTTATTTATAATATCTCCATACATTCATTTCAAATTGACTTAGTATAATATTACATAATAGATACTAAATAATTTTCAAATTTTCACCCCCCCCCCCACCTCCCCTAACCCCTTAGGAAACCACCTTGTGGTGGTTAATTCCCAAAAACCCAAATGGGTGTGGTATAAACCACAAGTGGCATATGACTTTCGGGAGCAGAAGTACCACTCTCTCCCCCCCCCCAGGCAGACAAAATACACGTATAAACCGAAAAATCATCATTTCTTATATCCATAAAACCCCGGTCTATCAATTTAACCAATCTTATTCATAAACTCCTTTTTTTTGAAAATCCAAACTTGATATTAAATTTTGCACCCTTTCCACCCTCCCAACACTGAGTTAAACATTGTTTACAATCAATAAAAGTTTTTTTTTTTAATTTTTTTTTCAAGTCTTCCTGAATTTCATCCACTGAATTAAAACACCTCTGAACATCCCAGTTCAACACCGAATCTTCCATTCTTCTCAGTCTCAAGTTGAATTTGTAGCTTACTTTCAAAAAAAGTTTTTTTTCAAATCTTTTAAAATTTTCTTAAACATAATTCCTTCGGTCTTGATCTTCTAAAGCATCAATGTTATTCATAAGTTCTTTTTTCTGTGTTTCCCAATTTAATACCAAATTTTCCACTTTGTCAGTCTTCTCAATGTTAAGTTGAAATTATTGTTTATTTTCAAGAAAAACTTATTCAAAATTTTTAACTCTTCTTGGACATTGCTCCTTCGACTTTAATTTTATAAATCATCAATCTTGTTCATAGTTTCTTTCTACTGAATTTCCAAATTTAATAATAAAGTTTCCATTTTTTCCAATTTTCTCAATATTAAACTGATCTTGTTGTTTAGTTTAAAAAAAACCTTTTCAAAACTATTAAAATCTGTTTGCAATGTGTGCATACTCACAGATAATAAATTCACTCTTCCAATATTCCATCCAAAAAAAATCACTGATAAACCTTATTGCAGGTCAAGGAGTTCCATATATATGTTTATCTTCAGAAAATATTTCAAATCAACATTCGTCGCCATCTTTCAAAAAGGAGTCCGAAATCAACTTTAATAAGTTCTGTTCTTGAGAAAATTCCAGCACCAACTCCGGCTCTGTCTGGGCAAATAGGTCAAATTTCTTCCAAAGTCAAAGCATGTAATTTTGTTCTGTATTTATAGATAATAAATTCATCCTTCCGATATTCCATCCAAAAAAAATCACTAATAAACTTTAATGTTATCTGGATTTTTAAAACTCATGAGCAACCAATGCCAATTACTGCAATTTATCTTCATAAAACATTTCAAATCAATATTCATCACCATCTTTCAAAGGGGTGTCCAAGGCCAGCTTATCCGACAGTCCAATTAATGAGCTCCGTTCTTAAGAAAATTCCAGCCTTGACTCCATCGTTTTGTCTGGGCAAGTAGGCCGAGTTTCTTCCAAAGTCGGAGAGTGTAGTTTTGTTCTGTATTTGAACTCTATTTTCCTTAATCTTTGTTGCCATTTTAAACATCTTTCAGAGGGGTGTCCAAGGCCAGCTTATCCGACAGTCCAATTAATGAGCTCCGTTCTTAAGAAAATTCCAGCCTTGACTCCGTGGTTCTGTCTGGGCAAGTAGGCCGAGTTTCTTCCAAAGTCGGAGAGTGTAGTTTTGTTCTGTATTTGAACTCTATTTTCCTTAATCTTTGTTGCCATTTTAAACTAAAAACAATTGATAAACAAAACAAAGACTTTTAACAGAAAAGAAATATTCTTAAAACGGGTATTTATATAACTGTCTGGGGGAGACCGGGAATGCACGTCCGCTCCCTACGCCATCTTGCCACGCCCCCCAGGATCTATCATTCTTGATGACTCCTCTGCTTTAATCTGCCAAGCTAAAACTTTGTGCACCTGTTCACCCAACTCAAAGTATTGTTGTTTAGTTTTAATATAGCTTTTTCTGTCCTATATGATTGTATTGTATTATATCTTAGTTTTTTTATTCTACCGTAATCTGTATTCTTCTTGTAGTCCTGTTCTTTGATATTTTTAAAAATTCTTTAATATCCTTCTCCAAACTGTTACTTCTACCATATCTTCCCTCTTCATATAGGATATAATTTGTCCCTTTAAATATGCTTTATGCATGTCCCATATCTGAAAACTATTATTAGTAGATGGCAGATTTGTTTCACAAAATATTTCTATCTGTCTCTATAAATTTGCACAAGTCTATTCTTTTAAGCAATGTTGTATTGAGACGCCATCTGTATACATTCTCTTGCTTTTCCATTATTGCTACAGTTAATATTAATGGAGAATGATCTGATAGAAGCTTTGCTAAATATTGTCATTTTATCATTACTTTTTAACTGGGAAGACATTAAAAATAAGTCAATCCTTGTAAGTGAGTCATGCACCATTGAATAAAAAGAGTAGTCTCTAAACATCAATAAGATTTAGATCTTTCATATATGAAATTGTGGTTTTTGCTGCTTTGCCCTCGTTATTGTTCTTCCCGATTTATCTAGTATCGGGTCCAAGCCAAAATAAAAGTCTCCTCCAACTAATATATTTTGTCTTCCCTCTGCTGTTTCTAAGAAGATGTCCTTCATAAAGTCTTCATCGTCATAATTTGAGGCATAAATATTCATAGATGTCCATGCTTCTCCATAAATGTTAGTATGCCATTACATATCTTCCAGCTTGTTCAATCAAGCTATCTTCTATTAACACAGGTGTATCTTTATTAATTAGAATAGCCACCCCTCTTGCCTTTGAACCAAAGGAAGTCTATTTTATTTGTCCCACCTATTCTCTTTTTAATTTATCAAGTTCCAATTTGGTAAGGTGTTTCCAGCAAAAAGATTATATCCATTTTTAATTTCTTTATGTATGCCAAGACCCTTTTCCTCTTCACGTCCTCTTTATCCCATTAATATTAAAACTAATAAATGTTAGTGTTTTATCCATTCCATTTTTCAAACAAATATTGTTTAACAATAATATCTTCCCAATTCTCTAAATACTGTCATAACATTTCCATATTAAAAGACATTTCCAACACATACACTTCCCACTTTAAGGAATACAAACATCCCTAGCTCTGATGGTGATGTTGACAATAGTAGCCAGAAGCCCACGAGAAAAGCCTAACGGTTTTCAGAGCTCTCCATATAAACCAATTTTTAAAAATTTTACAGTGAAAACAAGACGACTCAGTACTATTAATATAAATAAAAAGATATGTCTTTAAGTTAGTCCCATTTTGAAATGGTCTTTTCAGTCCTTTCAATTGGTGACTTTAATCTTTTCATAACTTTCTTTAAAAATTCTTCCACTTAATCTTTATTCTTGAAAATTTGTCGATGACCTTCTGAGACAGCCACCCTCAGTATTGCTGGATAAATCTTTGAATATTTAAAGTTTTTAGATCGTAGTTGTCTCCTTAGCTCATCAAATTCCTTTCTTTGTTTGACCAAGGCAGAGCTGAAATCCTAGAAAAACATTACTTTTCATTGTCCACCACTAATGGGCTATTATTATTTTTTGAATATTCATATGCTGCTTCCAAGATTGCATCTCTCTCCTGGTAACTTAAAAGTCTTACCAGGACTGGTTGTGGTTGCCGCTTGTTGGTTTGCATTTAACTTATTTTGTCCCAGAATTTATGGGATCCATGTTTCAAAGAAACTCACCTCTTCTTTTCTCCCTATTCCTTCTCTCAGTCGAATGATTCTTACATTGTTATGTCTGCTAAAATTTTCCATATGGTCAATCTTGTCCATTAGTCCTTTCTTTACTGTGTCCCATATTTTTGCTTTTTCTTCCAGTGCCTTCAGCCTGTCAATGAGTCATTCATTCATTTAAGTCTTCCACAATCTCTTTAATTTCCATTACCTTTTCTGATATATCTCTAATCCCTGATTCGCACTCTTAAAATGACTGCATGAAGTTTCCATCATGTTTAGGATGGTAGCTATATCTTGAGCTGATAGCAATATCTTGGGCCAAAATCCACCCCCCACCCCCAGCTCTGCAGGCTTCAGCCAGTCCCAAGGCCCCTGATGAGTCACTCCTCATCAAGCTTCCACTCAGTGTTCCTGGATGAGCTGTTACTTCTTCAGTTTTTTTTTGTTTTTGGTTGGCTCAGTCATTTAGCACTAGTTTTATCTATTTTTGACGATAAAATTCTGTTTTTGTGCTTTTAAACCGTCTTTGTAATTCTTTTTGTGGAGAGCTCTATCAAAACACCTGCTCAGGCTACATGGCTACACCTCCCTTGACATTATTTGTTACAATTTAAGGTGGTGCATAGAATACACATGTTTAAAGTAAAATTATCTTGTTTTTACATGAATTTCAATCCACTATGCAATAAGTGTAAAATCTTTGAAGCATCATTAATTCATATGTTTGGGAATGCCCTAATTTTGAAAAACTTTGGGAAGATCAAATTAGAACCACACCTTCTCATTGCTTTGTTTGTTTTTTTTCTCAAGAAGAGGATATACTCTTGACTTCAATCTAAGAGAAAATTTTTAGCTTTTACCTCATTGGTAGCTGGACGAGCAATTTTAATGAAAATCTGATGGAAGCAGGGAAGGGGCTGTCCTTGTACTGCTGAATGCTCCTCTTTAGGCTCCTGTACCTTTTCCCGATGATAGCAGAGTGAAGAGGGCATGGCCTCAGAGGTGGGGGACTTTGAGGATAGAGGCTGCTTTTTAAGACATCGCCTCATGTAGATGTCCTTGATGGAGTGAAGTCTGGTGCCTGTGATGTCGCAGGCCGAGTTAACAACCCTCTGGAGTTTATTCTTGTCCTGAGAGTTGGCGCCTCCATACCAGGCAGTAATGCAACCAGCCAGAATGGGCTCCATGATATGCCTGTAGAAGTTTACAAGAGTTTTCGGTGAAATACTGAATCTCTTCAGGCACCTCACAAAGTATAGTCACTGGTGAGCTTTCTTTGTGATTGTATCAACGTGGAGGCTCCAGGACAGATCCTTGACACCCAGGAATTTGAAGTTCTTGACCCTCTCCACTACTGAGCCCTTGATGAGGACTGGGTTGTGTTCCATTGACTTTCTCCTGAAGTCCACAATCATCTCCTTGGTTTTGCTATCGTTGAGCACAAGGTTGTGTTGTTACACTATTCAATGAGCTGATATATCTCCCTCCTATACACTTCCTCATTACCATTTGTGATTCTGCCAACAACTGTGGTGTCATCGGCAAACTTGTAGATGACATTGGAATTGTGCCTAACCACACAGTCATAATGAGTAGAGCAGTGGGCTAAGCACACATTCTTGCATCTCTGTTGATGATCAGTGAGGAGGAGTTGTCAGGGATCCAGTTGCAGAATGGGGTACAGAGGCCTAGAGTTTGTAGCTTCTTGACCAGCACTAGGATATTGAAGGCAGACCTGAGTCTTTGAAGAGCAGCCATATGTATGAATTGCTGTTTTTGAGATGATCCAGGTCTGAGTGGAGTGGAGAGATTGTGATGATGGGCGAATTGCAGTGGGTCCAGATCTTTATTTAGGTACATGTTAATTCTGGCCAAGATCAGACACTCAAAGCATTTCATCACAATAAAAGTTAGTGCTACTGGGCGGTGATCATTGAGGCAGCCCATGCTACTCTGTTTGGGTACCGGAATGATTGAAGCCTTTTGAAGCAGGTGGGAATCTCTGACTTCCACAATGAGACGTTAACATGTCCAAGAACACTCTGACTAGTTGGTTGGCACAGATTTTCAAAAACCTGCCAGGTACACCATCAGGGCCTGATGCCGGTAATTGCATGTGGGCATACACTCATCCACGCAAGTCTTGATGTAGTCAGTGGCACCTGTTGCATTCAAGTCTATGGATGAGTTCTTGAATAAATTCCAGTCCACTGATTTAAAGCAGTCCTGCAGATGCTCCTCCACTTACCTTGGCCACACCTTCGCCGTTTTCACCACTGGTGCTATGGTCTTCAGTCTCTGCTTGTACGCCAGGAGTAGAAGTACAGCCATATGATCAAACTTGCTGAAATGTGGCCGTAGTATTGCTCGAATTGAATAGCGGCAGAATTGATATTTGGGAGAGACTTAAGGACAACACTTCCCACGGTGCACCCAAACATTGGCCTTCGCATGGAATAATCCGCATCTCCAAGTAAACCTACCAGATCTCTGAAAGTAGGAGAACAAGTATTGGTATGGGACTACTGGGACAGTAGGCAGCCGTGGATCAGAGACATGATTCATAAAAAACTGAGTCCTTGTTTTTATTCCATACTCATGGGAACTAAAATATGGAAATGCCACCTTGACCATCAAAGAGTGGTGGATGATCCAATGGCCACACCCATTGCTCATGACCCTGATGAGTTTCCATTGTGGATTCCTTTCAGTTATGATGTTCCAGAAATATCTTTCAAAGATGATTCCCCCATGATGTTGACTGCTCAGCTTGGCAGTCCTACATTACGTCCTGTTCACCAGAGCAATTGACACTACATCCGCAACATCCAATTGTGACAAAGTTCACAGTTGTTACCACCAATCGAGAAGGACGTACTGCCAAAAAAAGGCAGTGACCGGAGAAGTCGCCAAGTCTCCCGGCGGATTCAAGAAGATCAAAAAGGGAAAGACATTCTCCACGATGCCTAAGCGACTATGTACAGTGACTTTGCTGCTTAGCACTTATGTTGGAGTGTAATGGTAATTCACACGATTAGTCCATGGATATCATATAGTTATCATAGTTAGTATAAGTGGTGCTTAAATGTTATTTTCAGAAACATTTATTTTGTGGGGGGGGGGGTAGAGCGTTGTGAATATATGCCTGCATGTGTATGATGTAATCACGTATGACATCATCATATTACAACTCCTATTATCCGAAATGGTCAAGACTGGGCCTATGTCAGATAAATGGTTTTAATCAGATAACTGGTCATTTTTAAAAAACAGCCTAGTAACAACAGCAAATCACTTGTAACAGTGTTTAAATTACAACAAACGACAAGGAAAGGCTTTTTGAGCATTAAAATAATGTTTAATTCTCACAAAAAAAAATGTTGGCCATCACCGATCGCTGACACCTCCCCACTAAGGCCACAATCGTGCTGGGAGGCCGATCTCCTTGATGACATCGGGACAAGGGATTCTTCTGATCTCTTGAGGCTGGGAGACAGTGGCACACAATTTGAGAGGGAGAGTTGGAGAGAAGAGTCAATAGCGGAAGGTAAAGAACAAATGGAAAGAGAGAGGGGATAGTCGTCTTTCTAATTTCATGTCTAGTGAATTTTTTTTTCACCCTGTGAGGTCAATTCAGCTCTGAAAATTTCGGATAAATGAGGTTCAGGGAATCTGATTTTATGCCTAGAATACACAACATTTAGGAGCCAAATATCTTGGTCCGAGGGAGAGCTGAAGGTATTTTAACTAACAAGTGACCATTGCAGTTCCATTGCAAATGCTAATTTTCTCCTAATAAAAGTTGTGTCACTCCCATGCTCTGGATGGGAAATTTGCAATATGCTCTGATTGCACCTGGACTCACTCCACTACAATCCTTGCAATAACTGGTCAATCAGGAGGCCCAAAATACAGAAGCCCACGTAGAGATGGTAAAATGTTAGGCAGAGCTGTTGCAGAGGACACAGGAACTGCCTACTTCCATTTCAGAGCACTGCCCCTCACTGAAGTGGTTGCCCATGGCAGTAGTACCTATTTTTTTTTTTTTTTTTTTTTTCTTTGGCTTGGCTTCGCGGACGAAGATTTATGGAGGGGGTAAAAAGTCCACGTCAGCTGCAGGCTCGTTTGTGGCTGACAAGTCCGATGCGGGACAGGCAGACACGATTGCAGCGGTTGCAGGGGAAAATTGGTTGGTTGGGGTTGGGTGTTGGGTTTTTCCTCCTTTGCCTTTTGTCAGTGAGGTACACAAGTGTATACAAACTTGTACAAACACTTGTGTATATAGCTACTGCGGATAAGCAGCAGGCTTAATGATTTAATATTGACAATCAATATTGATTCTGCTTGATGTGCAGACTTATTTGTGATATTAAAAAATTTTTAAAAATGAAGTTAATAGTTCAGTGGTGGTCTTTTTATTGTAATTTTCTAATATAAGGCAACAACAGCTGCTGACAATGGAACATGATTTGAAGCAGTCTGTTCAAATAGATAATCACCATCCCAAAGGTAACCTTCTATTATGGATGCTCTCTGAGACCTTGCCTCTTTTTCATTTCTTGCTCTTTCACTTTCTGCCCCATCTCCCCTTGAACGGCATGAGCTTGATCCTTTGGCGCAGTTGCTCATAGTGGCTTCTGTTTTCTCATGATTGTCAGACTTTGAATGCGGAACATATCTTGATCAATTCCCAGCTTGTAAAGGCATCTAAGTGTTTACTTGAGGACTCGTTGTAGGAGGTACCAGCTGGTGTTTCTCAAGGGTGATGTAAGACAGGGCAATAAATGACACTTGCTGTCATTTCAGAGCAAAATGTTGCTTAAACCTCAAAGATGAGTGAAATTGACAGCTGTGTCTCTCTTGTGGGGTTGGGGCTGTGTGCAATTAATGGTTGTCGACAAACTGAGTTTTGGTGAGTGAAATCCTCCATTTAAAATGTGTTGCAAGATTCATTATTGGATACCATTCAAAGAAAATCCCTGAAAACAATTTTAGATTTATTCACCTCGACTTATTTAGACTGCTGTGACACATTTCATAGCATATAAATATGATACTCAACCTTTTAGAGGAATTACCTATGACACCATCATTTAGATGGGAAACACACAGGAAACATCCTTTTGGATCACAATATTTGTAATGAATGTTGTACTTTCAATTTGGAAAATATTGGAAACCCTATTAACTATATCTGGATGTGAATATAGCAATGTAAGCTAATCAGTTTTCAGAAAGGTGGAAGCCTTCTTCAGAAGCCTGGCACCCAACAGTTGATTCCAGCTGTTGCAGTGGCAAAATATTTTAAAAGAAAGGATAAATGTTATATCCTCAAAAGATTAAGATAGGGTTTACATTCAGCTTAATAGAGCAATTCCTGTTTTGAAGACATCTAAAGTGTGTTCAGCATGCTGATTGCGCAACCAGGTACATGGTATGTTTGTAAATTAAAGCTGTTTTGATCAGATGAAGCAAAACCTTCAAAAAGAAGTTCATGCAATGCTTCTGATCTACTGATTTGTTTTTAACCAACTATGGTCCATTGGATAAATTTTGCACATTATGGCATATATATGTTCTGAGGGTTAGAAATCCATCCGAAATATTCTTGTAGTTACCTGCTACATTGAAGATGTTTTTGTTTCTGTCCTTTTCATGGTAGTCACAAGATTTGTTTCACATGAAATGATGAAACATTTTTTGCATATTACAGTGGGTCCTTGTTTTAATTTGTGATGCTAATTATGTATGCACTGTGGTTTATGAAGCCTTAATTTGTTCTCATTAAGTTTGGAGAGCAGAAGGATGTGCAATGAAGACATCTTCTAACAGTGACATTTTTGTTTATTTATTAACTGAAATTTTTACGGCATACATTAGCAGGGTGAAAAGTGATGAGTAACAGAAAGTGACTGTTAATCGATCTTTCAAGTGCCATGCTAATTGTGCAGTACATCTGTTTAGCATTCAAAGCTTTTCTCACTGGAACTGTGAAACTTCCCAGTTTCAAAACCAGGTAAAATAAAAAAGCAAATATGTCTGTTGGCTATTCACAGCTGGTTGTTCAGCATTTGAAAGGAATTAAATTCATGTTTCATCGAGGAACTTACTGTTATATCATTTAAGATTAAATTGTTCTTTGTGATACCTGATCTTTAAAAACAAGGCAAAAAATATGCTCCTAATTTTACATGTGAGTAATTTAGATTTCCTGGGGGGGAAAGAAAACATGAAAATCATTTAAAAATTATTTGAGTTGTACCTGTTTGATAGCCAAGTAGGCTTTTAAACATTTCTGACATTCTTGAAGGGAAGTAGATGTATCATCCAAGCATACCCATTTACTCAGCTGCAAGGATTATTTCTCTAAGTGAATCTACAGCCGATGGAAGATTTTTTAACTTCATCTTGAGGACTTATAAGTACCTTGCTGTAAAAATGAATCTGCTTCATTTATGAAATTTTATTTTAGAATCTTAGGTAATTTAACATTTTGCTGAATGCTCTGGAAGAATGAAAGAATTGTCGTCAAAGTCAGTATATTTTCAGTTCTTTTTATTCGAATGCTCAGATTGGCATCAATTTATAGAAGTTCACCTACCACAATTTATTAGTCAAATCAAGACAGTTGAACATAATAAGAGCTACGGTTTTCCCTTTTTCAGTGTCTGTCCAGTGTTGCCCAAATACATTCCTTCAGTGATCTGTGTCACAGTCCAATGACAAGACAAGCCTTTAGTAGTAGAGAGATAAGAGCTGACTCACATCAGGTTTCATAAAGGCACCTTTGCTTTGCATTTTATATTTTTCCTTCCAAAATTATATTTTCCTGAATGTAGTCAGATTTTACATATTATGTATATAAGAAATGAACATTGGCTTTTCCATTGGTTTATTTTATTTCTGCATAAAGTTTAGCTCTTGAATATAAAATAGAGAGAAAAGAAAGCACAGACTTGTCATAACTAGACCTCTGTACCTTCCAGTTTTCTGCTCTTCTCTGGTATTCCAGCAAATGGAATTGGGATTATGTGCTCATAAATGAACCTGTTGCAAGTAATCTGATATCATGCAGTGCAAACATGGTGAGGTGATGTGTTGACACTGTCTGTATCATTTTCTTTCATCAGCATTCATTGAAAATTAGCTTAGATTGAAGGCTATAGGAGCCCAAATAAGAATGTATCATCTTTTTTCTAGGATTTACTGAAAACACTTCTGGTGTCAGAAGCCCTCGCTCTCATTCTCTAACTGCAGCCAGAAAGGTTTACAGTTACTTACTGTTAGAATTAAACAGAAAAAAAACTATGTGGAAGCCCAAGCAAGAAAACCTTGAGCCAAGGTTAATGAAGTTGTACAGTACCATGTCATTTTCTTTCTGAATTTTACCCATGTTCACAGGGGACAAATGTTGAAAAATATTTTGCATGTCACTTTTTATTTTCCATGACAGGGAGTAAACTGAAGGATTTGAATAGATGTTTTAATTTCTTTTGGTTTGGTTCTTGTATTTGCTTAGAAATCTGACATATTACAGCATTGATTTTTACATTATTCATTCTGACAGAAACAAGAGCGTATGAACTTGTGAAACAATCGGCAACGCAGCAGAATCAGAAGAATAGTCCAGAAACGCATTCACTAGGTAAATACTGGTGAAATATCTGGTAGCTGCAGATAAATCATTGTGTGTGTGTGTGTGTGTGTGTGTGTGTGTGTGTGTGGTGTGTGTGTGTGTGTGTGTGTGTGTGTGTGTGTGTGTAGATAGATATATATATATATAAATATATATAAAGGGAAAGGAGGAAAAACCCAACACCCAACCCCAACCCACCAATTTTCCCCTGCAGCCGCTGCAACCGTGTCTGCCTGTCCCGCATCGGACTTGTCAGCCACAAACGAGCCTGCAGCTGACGTGGACTTTTACCCCCTCCATAAATCTTCGTCCGCGAAGCCAAGCCAAAGAAAAAAAAAGAAAGAAAAAAAAAAATATATATATATAAAACCTCCTTTATTTAGATATATGTAAGCATAAAGCATAAACTGGAATTTGATGATAAATACAGTTTTTAATGAAATTTTTCCTTCAAATTTTCTTGTTTCTGTGCCATATGGGCAGCACAGTTAGCGCAACACCTTTACAGCGCCAGCGATCAGGACTTGGGTTTGAATCCCGTGGTGTCTGCAAGGAGTTTATACGTTCTTCCCATGTCTGCATGGGGTTTCCCCGGAGACTCTGATTTCCCCTCACTGTTCAAAACGTGCAGGGTTGTAGGTTAATTGAGTGTAAATGGGGCAGTATGGGAGCGTGGGCCAAAATGGCCTGTTACCCTGCTGTATGTCTAAATTTAATTACAAAATTTTAAAATTTATATTTAAATGTAATAGTTTTGTTCTGACATGATGTATTCTATATATGCTTTCTTTTAATCTTGTCGCTTTAATGATCTCTATCTGTCTTGTTATTATAAACACTGAACTTTTTCACTGTCCTAAACTACTGTGAAAATTAAAAATATTTTCTAAACAACCTGTGTGCAAAATAGTACAAAATAATTGTCAAATAAACAAATGTCAACTGAAGTTTTTTTAGTTTGTTTTAACAATGCAGCACAGTAGAAGGCCCTTAAGGGCCAATGAAATGTGTGCTGTCCAAATACACCCAATTAACCTACCAACCCTGTACATTTTGGAAGGTGAGAGGAAACCAGAGCACCCAGAGAAAATGCTCGCAGGTGTCGGAGAGAATGTACAAACTCCTTATGGTCAGTACCAGATTTGATCCTGAGTCATTGGTGCTGCACTAACCGCTACATTAACCATGTTGCCATGATATGTTTTCATTCACAACAGTAAAATGTAGCAGGTCTAGAAGTATAATTTACCTGAATCTAAATTGAGATTGCAATTGCAGTAGATAATTGTTGTGATTTAACAAATTATAGTATTGTGAAATTCACATTAACTGCATAAAATGTTGTTATAAAGAACTGTTTCCTGAAAAACAATTAGAAAGACTGGATCACAGTTAAGATTTGGAAAAGAAAGCTTCATTTGCCTTGAATGCCTGGCCTACTTGCCAATAACATTTATTGTAGAAGCCAAGGCATATTTTGATGAATAGATTGTTCACTAGGCTGAAAAAATATCCTCAGGATTGTTGAGGGCTGTTGACTCTAGATTTGATGTCAGTGCAAGTCTGAAATTACACATTGTATTTTGCAAGTAGTTAATGTCTGATGAAGGAGGGACGAAGCAACAATGATTATTTGCTCATTTAGATTGGAGAATCCTGACTGAGTCATACAGTGCTAGAAATTGTTTTATATGTCAAAGGATGTTTGGAAACAACACTGTCCACCAGAGGCCCCTGTCACTTGGAGCAGGAAGGGAGAAGCAGAGGGATAGAGAGAACCAGGAAGTTGGGGTGGAGATGTTTGAGTTGGGTTCAGGGAAGAGGTTGTGAGTGGGGAGAGGGAGATGAGCCAATAATTGATCTGGTATATGAGAAAGGATCGGGGAAGAGGCTTCAGGAGAGGATACAGCGGCAGTAAGCAGGAGTTATGAAATAGTTACATTTTCAGGCCCAGAGATGTTGCTTTAATGTCATAACTGATCTAATCTTTTCATGCATTTCAATACCCAGATTGTTGTGGGGTAATTACCAAACCACAGCCTGTGGAGGAGCCAAGTAAATTAGACCACAACTCTTTGAACTTGTGCAAGCAACAGATGCTTCATCAAGTTTACTCTGTGATAATTGTGAACACTATTCATCTCACCATTATCTCCACTAGAAACTCAAAGCCTCTGTTGGTTCTGAATTTGTAGCCCACTATTGTATGAAACTGGACACTTGTATCAAAGGATCATACTTTTTCTGTAATTTGATTTCCCATTGTGTATATATATCAAAGGTCATGAAGACATGGTTGCTACACAATAGTAATGAAAATTTGGCACTGCTTTGGTCAAAAATTAAACTAATGTGTTGAAAATTACTCCTCAAAAGCCTCCAGTGATTTAACAAAATAATGTAATCCTGTCATACATTTAAAATAAATCTTCCACTGTTGTTTTTACTAATGTTTTAGATATAAGGAAGCAGAAGTACCCCAAGAAGATGAAAAATGATAGTGATGAGGTAAATCCTGATAGTGACTCGAGTGAAGAAAGTTCACAGTCAAGGTAAGACATTAACAAATAAATCCAAAATTGCACCGGTGACCCACGGCGAATTTCTGCAGGCTCCAGAGACTCCTGAAATCTAAATGTCTAGACAGAGTGCATGTTTACAGCATCAGAGGTGAGAAAATTTCAGTGGAGGATCAAAGAAAGAGAAAACAATCATAATTTGAATAGTTTTTTTTTTAAATCTTCAAAAATTGCAGCACATTATATTAGAATGGGATTCAGTTTCAGCTTCATCTTCAGCAACTTCTGCTGAAGTATGACAACATTAAATGTTTTAGTAAGTGTTTCCCCTTGGTTACTGATGCCTAATCCAATCACAACACAATACTCCAGATGTTACTGCTTCACCTCAAAACGTCTGTGCATGTCATGGAGTCACTGTTTGATTTGTGCAAAATATTAGCTTATGTAAGCAGATGCAAAGTATGAATTAAAGCAAGAAATGTTTCAAACTATTCTCATTTTTTAAAACAATCAGACATATCAATACATTGAGGTTTTTTCTGTGATGGAACCTCATTTCAAGTCTGCTTTTACCCAAAAGAAATGGTTGTTGCTTTTCACGTTTTGTTTCTCCTGGATGCTCAGCAGCACTTATAGATGTATCTGTGACATCTAGTGGGTAAAATTGGCACTGCACAAATTTTTCTTTTTATTTCAATTTTATGATAATTTGCATGATGAAGCTCCAATCTCATTCACAAATTAGGAAAACTCTCCTTTAGCTCTACAGATAGAATTTTCCTGCTCATCTTGGATTCATGTATTTTCCAATCACATATTTTTGAAACTGCACTTAACACGTTGCCATAGCCAATTCTCGAATTTTATTTTTAACTCTTTCCACACTGGCAGAACAATATCCACATTCCACTCAATCTTTGCTACAAATCCGTTTCTGTGACAATTATGGTATGAGCTGCATTTTTCAAAATTGCCAGGTTGTCAAAGGATTATACACCAGGGTAAATTAAGTGCTTCCAGCAGGGAGCAATGCTCAAAAGGAGTGTAGGTTGGAAAACTGGTGTATATAGGTCCATCTTCTATCCATGCCACCTTTGGAAATATAGCATGAAAAATTTGCAATTTATCTTTTATAGAGTGTCTTAAGTAATCAATCACATGCTTTTCAACACTACATTCTATTTGTGTTACTTTTGTTATTTTTTGGTATTATATCTACTTGCTCCAAACCAAAAATATCTGTTGCTTTGACGAGAAATGTATGTAATTTGGGTGTATAGGTATTTTGGGTGGCCTGGGCTCATGATCCAGAGGGGCTGTTGCTGTGCTCTATCTCTAAATTTAAAAAATATTAAAATTTAATCTCAGCTAAGACTGAAATGCTAGTTCAGTAATTAATAAAACGATTGTAAAAATATTTTGTTTAAATTTTTTTTAAAGTCTGATCTAGCACTTATTTGACATTGCCTTCAAGGTGAATGTTCTCTGATCAGTTATGAAGTTTCAGTCTCTTGTTAAAGATCTAACATAATCTATTCCTTATAATAAGATCTTGGATACATGAGAAGTGCACAGGTACTTTTTTATCCCAGTGCCAAAATCAGCTGCCTTGTCATCAGTGAATAAAACCAAGCCACTTAATGCAGAGCACAAGTCCATTAGAAGTAAAAAAAAAATGGCATTCAAACAAAATGCAGCAACCTTTCCATTCCCCTTGGGAAAACAACATTTCATTACCCTTTTATGTGTGCTTTACCTTTTTAATTGGTGATTTGAAAAAAAATACATAAACAACATTAATTCTCTATTAAAGCTTACTTTATAATCATGTGCAAAATCATATGTCCTTTTTGACTTTGTCTCTTTTGAATATGTGCCCCACTACAAATGTGTACATATGGCTTTCCATTTGGTGCACTTTCTTTACATGTAAACTACAATATAACATCATTAATTACAAGACTTCTTTGTAAGTCAATAATAGACTTCCAAGATCTCTGAAAGAATTCATTCACTCTTTATGTTCTGTTGACAATTGCAAAGTACATGTCTTGACAGACAGGCCTATTCATGAAAACACTGTTTCTGTATTTGAAGGGTTTTATCAATTTGGATTGTTGGGGAAAATGGGCAGCTGGCAACCTTCACACTTTTAACAGAAGTTTGCAACTAAACCAGGTGCAGCTAGAGTAATCCCTGTCCAGACCCATTTGACTTCCTGGTTAACTGCAAATGAGTGTGTACAGCTGCTCCCAGTGGATCACCAAACAATGAAAGGTTTGGCAAAAAGATCTGAAAAGATAAATGCAGGGAGGAGTGTAACAATGAAATACAAACTAGTAAAGACTATCTTTTTAAGAATCTTTCCAGAGTTTCAGACCATGCCATTTGCATCACTTAAAACATTTTCAATGCACTATTTTGGGGGCAGAGTAGCATGGTTAGTATATCAGTTAGTGCAGCACTGCTACAGCACCAGCATTTGGGACCAGGGTTCAAATCCTGTGCTGTCTTAAGGAGTTTGTATGTTCTCCCCGTGTCTGCATGGGTTTGCCCCAGAGGCTCTGGTTTCCTCCCACTGTTTAAAACATAGCGGGGTTTGTAGGTCCAGGGTGTAAATGGCCTGTTACTGCATCAAAATTTTTTAAAATGGATATTTACTTTATCTATATTTGCGAGAAACCCCCCTGTTGCCCAAGGTTAACAACTGAGAAATTAATCTGAAGGTTTTTTTTCTTACATTTATGTAGGAGATATCCCAGAGTGCTTCCCCTAATGAAATTTTGTTGGAGTCACTCTTAGGAACAGTGCCTGAGAGATTTGGTATTTCCAAACCCCAGTGCTGTCCTCTGTCATCTTTACTTCCTCACATCACTCTATGACTGTCAACATTCCAGAGCATCTGCCATTTTGGACACGGAGTATTTGTTTAAACCAGACAGAAGTGTGTGTATTTTTTTTTAAAAGGGTGGTCACCTTTACAAACAAGTTTAGCACCTCTGGAACTGTTTTTTTTTCCCCTAACATCTATGTTTCCTGAATCTACCCATTCAACTCTAATCGGAACCATAAAGTAGTCTGGGATGACCAAAAGATCAGTATGCACGACTGAAACATTTCTTTTTTTGCACTAATTACCATTTTGAATATTTATTTATCTATCCTTTTATATTTGTAATCTGTTTTTCAGTATTGACATATTGTGGTAATTTAATGTATACAATTTTAGTTGGTGCCTCTTGTGTACCTATGTGGCTGCAGCAAGTAAGAATCTTGGTGAATCTGTATATGTATGAAACATGTATGTATGTACTTATGTCTGTAACAATAAGTTCTCATATTCAATATTGATTAATCTGCACTTGATAAAGCACCTTAAGTGAAAGATGATAGCATAACTATCGACTTTTTTCTATGACCTTCCAGAAGGCATTTGAAATGTTCCTTTTAAGGGACAATTATCTATAATTCATGGAATTTATGATTGAAGAATATTGGTATAGCACGAAACAGAGATTGGGGAAAATGGGCAGGAATCTAAACTGAAGTTAAATGACTAGTAGTGCCTCACCTATTTACTGCATTTAGATAAGCAAGACATCTGCAGATACTGGGGTCAAAAAAAAGACAGAAAAGTGGTGTAAAAACTCAGCAGATCACGCAGTGTAAATGAAAGCGTTCAGAACTTCTCCTAAAGAAGGGCTCAGGTCCAAAACCTGTACTGCCCTGTGCTCCTTTTTATGTGTGCAACCTGCTGAGTTTCTCCAGGACTTTTGTGTACTGCATTATTTACTGTATTAATGAATGTTTTAGATGATAGAATTAAAGTATATAATTCTATTATATTTGCCAGTGAGATATGAATAGGTTATTCAGTGAGCAGTGTGGATGTAAGCAAAAAAGATGGAGACCACTGCTCAAATTAGGCTACACCAGTTTAATTCTGGCTCTTTCCACATTCCATCACTCATAGAACTGCACAGGACAGGTCCTTCAGCCCTTAATGTTGTGCTGAACCATATATTCCTTAAAAAAAGTACTAAATCCTCCCTACCACATAAGCCTCTGTTTTTCCTCCATCCATGTGTGTCTAAGAATCTCTTAAATGTCCCAAATGTTTCAGCCTCCACCATAATCCCTGACAAGGCATTTCAAGAACCCATAACTATCTGTATAAAAAAAAACTTACTCCTGATGTTTCTCCTAAACTTCCCTAAACATATTTGTATATATACCATTCTTGCTTTTGGAAAAAGGTGGTGGCTATCTCCCTTAACTATGCCTCTTGTAATCTTGTAGACCTATTGTAGAGTTAATAGACTATTCTCATCCTTCTTGGCTTCAAAGAAAAAAGTTCCAGCTCTGCTAACCTTGCCTTATAAGACTTATTTTCAAATCCAGGCAAAATCTCTGTATACTCTCCATAGCTTCCACATCCCTTCTATAATGAGGTGACCAAAACTGAACACAATACTCTGTGTGGTCTCACCAGAGATTTGTAGAGTTGCAAAGTGACCTCTTGACTCTTGAACTAAATCCCCCTATTAATGAAGCCCAACATCTCATTGGCTTTCTTGACTATCCTATCAACCTGCTCGGTAACCTTGATAGATGTATGGATTTGAACCCCAAGGCCCCTCTGTTCATCCAGATTCTTGTAACTTTACTCATCCTTCTGGTTTGTCATTCCAAAATGCATCACCTCACAGTTATCTGGATTGAACTCCATTTTCCACCCAACTCTATATCCTGTCTATATCCTTTTGTAACCTATGACAACCTTCAGCTCTATCCACAACTCATCTAACCTTCGTATCATCTCATCCTTCTGCTTCTTCATCCAGGTCATTTATGAAAATCACAAAGACCAGGGGTCCCAGAACTGATCCCTGTGGAACTCCACTAGTCACTGACCTCCAGGCAGAATACTTTAATTCCACTACTACTCTCTGCTTTGTATGTGCAAGTGATTTTTTTTATCCATGCAACCAAAGTTTCATGGATCCAATGCATCATGACTTTCTGAATGAGTCTCTCATGGAAGACCTTTGTCAAATGTCTTACTAAAATCCATATAGACCAGATTTACCACCCTACCCTCATCAATTTCTTTTGTTACCTCCTCAAAATACTCAATTGGGCTCATGAGGCATGACCTTCCCTTATACAAAGCAATCCTGACTATCCTTGAGTAGATTGTACTTCTCCAAATACTCATAGATCCTATCCTTAAGAATCTGTTCCAATAGTTTGCACACCACTGACATAAGACTCACCAGTCTATAATTCCCAGGATTCTCCTTGTTACCTTTTTTAAACAAGGGGATTACATTTGCCATTTTCCAATCCTCCGGCACCTCCCCTGTGGCCAAAGCAGATTCAAAGATCATAGCCACTACCCCAGCCAACTCTTCCCTCACTTCCCACGGCAACCAGGGGTATATCACATCCGGCCCTGGGGATTTATCAATCTTAATGATTTTAAGAAGATCCATTACTTCTTCTACCTTAATCTCATCATCATCCAGCATACAAGTCTGTTCTATTCCGACCTCACCATGATTATGGTCCTTTTGTGAGTACTGAAGCAAAGTATTCATTTAGGACCTCCGCAACCTTCCCTGCCTCCAGGCACATGTTGCCTCCTTTATTCTTTAGTGGCCCCACCTTCATTCTCATCATCCTTCTGTTCTTCCCTAATCCTACATGCCAAGGCCTCATGCCCCCTTTGAGCTCTCCTAAGTCCTTTCTTAAGCTCCTTCCTGGCTGCCATATACTTCTCATGAGCCCTTCCTGATTCCTGGTTCCTATATCTAATGTATGCTTCCTTCCTCTTGACTAGCTGCATCACCTGTTTTGTCAACCATGGTCCTTATTCCTACCATCTTTTCCTTGTCTCAATGGGATAAACTTATCCTGAGCCCAGCACAAGTGGTCCCTAAACCTTCTCCACAATAGTTGTATGCTTTCACCTGTTTCCAATTTATCTTGCTAGTTCCTGTCTCCTCCCGTTGTAATTAGCACTTCCCCAATTAAACACTTACCCATTTTGTCTACTTTTATCCTTTTCCATAACTCACTCTCACCAAAATGCTCCCCACCTGATCAGGTTTATTTCCCAGAATTAGATTCAGTATGGCATCTCATTTCGTCAGCTGATTCACATACTGTGTCAGGAATCCTTCTTGAACACACCTGACAGATTCAGACCCATCTATCCCTCTTACAGTCAGGAAGTGCCAGTCAACATTAGGGAAGTTGAAGTCTCCCAAAACAACAATCCTGTATTTCCTGAAGGATTCAAATGTAAACAAAAACATTATTTGGGTAGATAATTTCTTGCTGTAAACTATTTTTCTATCGCATAAATTATTATTGGTAAATTTAGTACTCTGTTTATTTTCCCAAATAGGTTTGATGCACAGGGTCAAATAATACCTCTTTTGATATAATTGCCTTTTGACATGTAATGTCTAGTAATTTGCATGGAAGATGACACTAAAAGAGGATTTGTACATACAGGTCAATTCCAATACAAAACAAAAAGTGGGTGTGGTTAAAATAAAGCTCATTAGTCTGAAGCTTAACTGCAGCTTTAATGCATATGTTCGTTTTCCAAGTAGACATGCAGTTCTTATAATTTTGGATTAATTCTTAAATATAATGTTGTGTTTCCAATAAATTCCACCTAGTTGATTGGGATCTCCCTGTTGAATTGGAAGGTTGTCGGGTCACCTCCTAATCCTGGGACTTGTGCCCAACAATCTCCAGACCAACGCTTCTGTGCAATACTGAGGATATGCCATCTTTCTAGATCCTGCCTACTCTCTCTGATGCACGTAAAAGGTTTTATGGTGCCCCTAATGAGCTAATCCCTTTAATTCTGAAAAACATGTGTTGCTTCACCAATATCAATTAAATAATTTTTTTTAGCATTATAATTTTTCTATACATAAAAACTCAAAGAGTAAATTCGTTTGAATGATTACTTCATTGCTGGCATGTTTGCCTCAAAATGATCCAATTAGTTTTTGAATATTTTGGAATATGTGTACAAATCAATTATGCTTCAAATTATTAGCATGTGGAACATTCAATAATTGTTGTGAAAAAAGTAAAATGCAGGGGTTTGTGAATTATCACAATTTATTACACAATTTATGCAGCTCCACTGATAAACGTTGTAATGAGGAAGCTCATTATTTGTCTCAGAACTAAGAAAGAGTTAGATTCGGGCAAATTTAATACTGTATTTTAATGTGACTATGAATTGTGTAATGAAGTGATTTATGTCCTTTTATGATGCACAACCTTGAGGGTGCATAAAGGGGATACATCTCATGCCTGAAAATAGTAAATTGTTCCTGAAGGCCTTGCAGATGTTTAAAGAGGTTTGCCTTTCTGATTGAGCTTTCATTATCATTATTCTTTTCTTTCACTGCAGTTCCCTTTTGTATCTAATTTCCTGTTTTTTTCTCTATCCTTAAACTTCATTGGATGTCAATTGCTTCCATCATTTATTGATGTCCCAGACATGGATTTAACTCCACTGTTGTACAAATGTTGTGTGAAGAGCTTTAATGTTTTACATTGCTTTCAAATGTTCAAAAGTTCCTTTTGTTGTCATGTAATAATGCAAAAAAAATTATAATATGCATGATATACTTCAACCATGATCATTGCCTGGTGCCCCAATAATATGGGAAAGAAAAGCAAAAGAGCGTACCTTCAGAAACACTGAGTATCATGGATTTGCCTCCAGCGAATTCAATCACCATGGAAATTATGTTACCTATTTATTATGCAAGAGAAAAATGCTGTAGATGCTATAAAACAAAAAAAAAGCATTCTCTGAAAGTCTTTAGGAGATCATGAAGTATCTATAATAAGAGAAACAAATTTAATGTTTCAGCTCAATTACTTACTATTTAAAATGTTGCATTAGAAAATCTGAAAATTATCCCAAAAAGAAACATCTTATTCAGGAAGCAATTTGGTACCATGCAAACCAATGCTATTTTTCACGAACAATGAAATGCTGGAGGAATTCAGCAGGTCAGGCAACATCAGTGAATATTTTGACTCAGGACCCATAATCCTGAATAAAGTAAACAGCTAGTGATATATATAAAGAAGCTGAAGGTGGGGGCCAAAAGATAACAAAATATTGGACCAAAGACAGGAGAGGTGGAGAGACCATTGATAAGGGAGGAAATAAAGGTCAGACAGAAACAGAGAAGGTCAGGAAAACACAGGAACCAGAAGGAGGTGGGTTACCTAAACTTGAAAAAAAATCTTCAGGCCATAAAGCTTAAGCTATCCAGGAAGATTATGGTATTTCTCAAGTTTACATTTTTTCTCACAATTATGATTGAGGTCGAGGAATGATGTGTCTGTTTCTGTACTTGTTTCTAACATCTTCATCAAAGTCTCTACTTCACTCAAGGCTCAGTGATTTTAGTTCAGGAATCCTGGATCAAATTTCCAGGGCTGCTGAGCTTTGTTTCACTTCCAAATTACTCAGCTGTGCACCATTTGTGGATATTCCCCATCTTATCGTCTCAGGAGAAGATACATTTGCACATAAATGTGGAAGATTGGTTGGGTAATAATGCATTACTGAATTCTAGTCACTCGTGCTTTTGTCACCCAGGAATTCTGAGTTTTTCCAATTGATTAAGTAACAGTCATGTATTACGACTGATGACATAATTTCTATCGTAGCAGAATATGTGAAAATTTTTTAAAGTGACATAACTTGTGAGCATTACGAGGAAGTGAATATTAATTTTGACTGTCATAAGACAAAATTCTTTTGTTGTGAGTCACAGGTTTTATTGAAGCTCTAAAATATGTTTCATGTTGGTAGTAACAATTCTGTTGTTATTTATCTCAGTCCTGAAAATAATTCTGCTTTCTATTTTGATATTTTTGAAGCATTTAATTAATACCTTTATAATTATAAGATGTTTATATATTGAAAAGCTGTATGGTATGTAATATAATCTCTGCAATAGAACCTTAGAGAGCACATATAAGAAAGTCCCTTGCTCCCTTGAGTGAGTCTGCTCAGCAAAACCAGTCTTGCTCAGCTCAACCTGCACCTAGTTGTTATGACTCAGGGAGAGGTGTTGAGGGAGGTTGTATGGGGGGACAAGGATGGGGGGGGGGGGGGTTGAGGGGTATGGTGAAGGAAGATTGCAGAATTGCCCTGTTCCTAACCGACAAAAGATGGGTGCAGCCTCACAGCAACCGGAAAATTTATCTCCATCCATTTCACCAGTTTTCCAATACTAGTTTGTTTGTACAAGCTGTCCAGAAGATGGGTGTTTGTAAGCTTGGAGGACCTTTATACTCACTAGAGATTATGCTTGACTTTTATAGGAGCAGGAAACAGAAAGATAGAAATGCATAATTTTTATTTTCAATTTTTTCCTTTTTATTGATAAATGATTATACAGTTTGAATGTATTTGTACACATTAGATCTTTGTTATTTACTTCTCAAAGATCCATAATATTTTGAATCTTCCAATTTTACATTAGATAATATTGTTTGGACTCTTGTTCAGGATTTTACAACAACTTTTTTTGAATATCTTAGTTTTGGAGCTAAGAATTATCCAGAAACATTATCAAATAGAACTTGACACAGAAACATAAGAATTACTGTGAATGATTCCCAAAACTTAGATCAATTGAAGTTGTCCCTGACAAGGAAGTTTAGAGAGATTATTCCACAATTTAAGGCAATGATGCACAATCTTTCTGTGGGGTAGGGCAGATTAACATTTGACTTTTTTTCAAAGGGCCACACATAGATGGTTGGTGTAGCGGTTAGCGCAACACCATTTCAGCGCCAGTGATCGGGACCCGGGTTCAAATTCCGTTCTCCCCATGTCTGTGTGAGTTTTTCCCGGGGGCTCTGTTTCCTCCCACCTATTGAAGCATACAGGGGTTGTCTGTTAATTGGGTGCCATCGACTAATAGGACGAAATGGCCTGTTACCATGCTGTATGTCTAAATTTAAATTTAAAAATTCAAATTTTAAACTTAAATACCTATAATTAGATGTTAATATTTTTAGTCCACATGCAGAGTTTATCAACTATGTAGTTTCTGTTCAGACTACTACCAAACAACAATTTAATAATAATTGTCCAATTTAAAATGTTGAAAATTGTGATTTTTTTTTGTTTGGAATAGCTTTTACAGAATTGATTAGCTGTGACAAAGGAATAAGAATCTTTTTACACAACATATTGATTTTTAATATACTTGTTATTTCATCAACTGAATATAATTTAATCATTCATTAACATTTGCCATTTTATGCATTCTCAGATATAATAAGATACCTGTCTAGTTGCTGACTTTGAGAAAGTCATGTGCATTATTGATCCATTTGAGGTGTTTTCAGTGGGTGAGACTCTCTGGAGAAAACACTTCCACCCAAATGTTCTGCAGTAAAGACAACCTCATCAGGGAAGTGGCTTGATTTGGACTTTGAGTTGGACTTATTCTCCTGTTTTTTTTTCCACTGCAGCACTGACTATATTTTTTCCTTGAAAAGTAAATCCAATTTTCTTCTGAAACCGATAATTGACTTTGTTTTTAACAAGCTATTCCATATTTGTTTTCCACCTTCTGTATACTTTGTCCATTATTTCATTTCTGTGTATTTTGTGGTTCTAGTTCTTGAAACATCTGCAAATGGGAACAACTGTCTAATGACCTCTTCCAAATCTGTCATGATCTTGCTCAGCTCCATCAAATCTCTTTGCTCTAGAGAGGGACAACCCCATCTTTTCCTGTCTGATTCTTGTTGGTGAAATCCATCAAGCTTTGAATCAGAGTAATAAATATTTTTTTTCCACCCTCTCAAGGTCCTTCAAATTCTTCCTGATGTTTGGTCATTAGAACTGGATGTGTCACTCCACTTTTGATATAACCAACATTTGATAAAGGATAAACATTCTGTCCTTTTCTTTCTTATTCTGTGACATTATTTATTGGTTGGTTTGCAAACTGCTTGCTCGACTGATCAAAGATTTTTTCTGGATCTTTTCATTTCTGCGCATCCTTTAGAATTTTATTGATTTTTACTGCCACAGTATAAATCAATTTGCATTTAAGCATAAAATTTGCTTTCCTTTTCTCCTAATCCATCTATGTATTAATATTCTCATCTGGTATATTGCACCTTAACTGCAGATTTTATATGCATTTCCATATCAAAGATATTAATACATAACCAAAAAAATATCAGGATGCTTTGTGTTAAACTCAGGAGAAGACTGCTCTGGATTGAAGTGGACCTGGTCTAAACTCTAGCCTTTACTGACACTGGCAACTGGCACTACATTTTTGCTGGACTGCACGTGGAGTTCAGTCTTGTGAGAATTCCCCAGTCTTATGCTGGGAAAATCATTTCAACACTCCTGATGTCTGCTCAGGCTTTCTGTAGGATTAGAGACTCTGTTCATTGATTGAGATTCACGGATTTGGAAGCAAATAGTGAGGAAAATAATTTTACAATCATCTTTAGTTTAATGATTTGATTAGATCTGAGTGCCTTTGATTTTTTTAAATATGTATAATATATATAATACAATATATAGTACAACTCCAATGATCTGAAATTGGTTTCTTTGAAATCTTCAGTAAATGAGGATATCCAAAATCTTCATTTATCCAAAATTTTTTCGGAGCCAAACTAACCGGGGACCTCGGGCTCCTGGCGCCGGCAGCAGCGGACCTCGGGCTCCTGGCGCCGGCAGCAACAGACCTCGGGCTCCTGGCAATGGGAGCAGCGGACCTCGGGCTCCCAGCGGCAGCAACATCGGACCTTGGGCTACTGGCAGCAGCAGCAGGAGACCCCGGGCTCCCAGCGGCGACAACAGCAGACCTCAAGCTCCCGGGCAGGAGTGGGACTCTCAGGCTCTTGGCACGAACAGGGCCTCGGTGGGGAAGTGTCAGTGATCGGCGGTGGCCAGCATTTTTTTTGGTGAGAATTAAACATTATTTTAATGCTTAAAAATCCTTGCGTTGTTATTTGTTGTTGCTACTGGGATTTTTTTAAAAAATGTTATATATAAAATTATTATAATTTTTTTTATTTTGCCACTATTTATTTTGGCTTACTTTACTGGTTTTGTTACAGGCTCCTGGAAGATGTTCCAGAGGGATGGTATGGGTTGGATTGGAGATGCATTGTGCCATGCAAGGTCGAATTGCTGCTGTGAATTCCCTGCCCAACTCAAGGATGTAGAAGACAAGATGGCATCTATGCTAGCCATCATCATGTCTGGTGGCATGAAGAACATATGGACCCAAAGATAACACAATTAGATTAATTCAAATACTATTGATGTGTTCTATTTCTTATAACAAAGTGCACAATCAGAAATATTTGAAAATACATGCTCTTTGTTAAGAGTATAATGCTTTCACATTATTAAGAGTGCAATAAATAATGCAAGTGGAACAGTTGATTTCAAGGTACTCAAGATGATAGTGATACTATTCCAAAATTTGTTAACATTGTTGGTAAAAAATGTATGCCTGAAGCATCATTGAGGTTAGTTGGGAAAGCAGATAGTCATGGTGTTTTGGAAAAAAAATTACAGCTGTCAAAATTACTTTCTGTTGATTAATTGGAAGCATTACAAAAATGAGCATCCCAGGACTCAGTCTATGCTTTGATTTTTTTTTAGACATACAGCATGGTAACAGGCTCTTTCAACCCGCGTGCCCAGGCCACCCAATTAACCTACACCCCCATTACATTTTGAAGGTGGGAGGAAACCAGAGCACCTGGAGGAACCCCACACAGACATGCGGAGAACGTACAAACTCCTTACATGATTCAAACCCAGTTCTGATCGCTGGTGCTCAACAATGTTGCGCTAACTGCCTATTCAGAGCCATTGCTGTAAGGCCAGTCTGACTAATGTGGTGCAATTACATAACTGTAAAAACACCTTGCTGAGAAAACTCAGCAGGTCATAAACAGTGTACTTTATATAGCAAAGATAAAGATATATCACCAAAGTTTCAGGTTTGAGCCCTTCCTCAGGTATGAGTAAAATGTAGGCAGGTGCCCAAACAAAATTGTGGAGGGAGAGGGGTAGGGGAAGGAGCATTATCCCTTAGACAGGTGGTAATAGGTGGATAAGAGAGGGAGGGCACACAGCAAATAGGGGGAGGGAGAATGGCTCTGTGAATAGAGAGGGAAAGGTGTGGAGAGCTGGAGGAAAGAAGTCAGAAGGATAGGGAAGAGAGGATGAATGGGAGTGGGCTAGCAGAAACTGGAGAATTAGATGTAAATGGCATCCAGTTGGAGAGTGTCCAGGGGCAATATTAAGTGTTGTTTAATTACATAGCACTACTGCCACTGGGAACAATTTCAGTATAAATCAATATAGGTTGGAGACCATACCAGCCTGTACTCTGAAAACTATGAATGACTTGTAATGCATGACTAATGCTAGTGGTGTTTACCCAGCAGGAAGAGATGAATAAAAATTATTCTTTTGATTTTTTTTGGCAAACACTGCAGGGGCTACAAGAACCCCAAGCCATATGGTATGTACCATGAACTTACAGTCTTAGCAACTGAAAACATAAGACTATACAGTCATATATAGATATTCAGCCCATCGAGTTCGCTCCTCCATTCCATCATGAGCTGATCCATTCTCACACTAAGCCCCACATCCCTGCCTTCTCCCATAACCTTTGATATCCTGACCATTCACATACCTATCAATCTCTGCCTTGACTTCCACAGCCTTCCAAGGTAGTAAATTTCAGATGTTCACCATTCTCTGGCTAAAGTAATTCTTTGACATCCCTGTTTTAATTGGGAGTCCTTTAATCCTGAAGTTGTGCCCTCTTGTCCAAGTCTCCTCTACCTTGGGAAAACAACTTTGCCACATATACTCTGTGTTGGCATTTTAACTTTCAAAATGCTTCTATGAGGTTCCCATCCCCCATTGTTTTGAAATCCAAGGAGTACAGTCCAAGAGCTGTCAAATGTTCCTCATGTGCTAATCCCTTCATTCCAGGAACCATTCTTGTGTTTCTTCTCTGAACCCCCTCAAATTCTTGCACATCCTTTTTTAAATACGGAGCCCAAAACTGTACCCTTTATTCCAAGTGATGCTTCACCAATGCCTTATAAAGCCTCAGCATCATATCCCTGCTCTTATATCCATTACATATGTAATGTCAACATTGCATTCACCTTCTTCATCACCATTCATATTGGAAGTTAACCTTTAGGGTATCCTTCACAAGGACTCCCAAGTACCTTGGCATCTCTGAATTTTGAATTTTCTTCCCATCCAAATAATCGTCTGCTCTTGTATTCCTTCTATCAAAGTGCATAACCAAACATTGTGTTTCATTTGCCACTTCTTTGCTCATTTTCTAAAGGCCCTTTCATAGAGAAAAAAATTGCGACTGTAAAGGTGGATATTCTCCGCCCTCACATTGCTGAACCAACCTCCATAAATCCTCCACCCACTGCTCCAAGACACCAAATCCAATCCTTCCTCAGGCAGAGTGGAGCGCTTCGCCTCGCTCCATAAATGTACTGCTGCTGCCAGTGGCTGGCTAGGGGCGGGCTGATGACATCACGATGATGCCGTCAGCCCGCGACCAGTCATTGTAGCAGTAGCACTGCATAAATGCTGGAGGTTGGAGTCCCTCGGCGTGCCAGAGGGGAACACCGAGCAGAAGGATCAACGGCCATCTTAGTTACTCATAGTCCCCCACTCATCTGGAAATGCTCTGCATTTCCCAGAGCGGTTCCAGCTGTGTGGGGGATTATGGGTAATGAAGACAGCCATTGTTTGCTGCATATGTATGCCGTTACGTTGGCGGGTGCTAAGGCACTAGACGTCCTGTCTCCATCGGCTCCGGAGGACACAATGAATGCCGCTCTTCCTAAAAGTGACATTGCAGCAGCCTTTTAAGCCTTCTCGATAAAAAGGTAAGTGCACATTTTTCTCCGCCGATGGACCTGGCCTCAAAGTGGCACCCCTCCATGAAAACACCTAAAGTCTCTCTGCAGCCTCTCTGTTTCCTCCTTACCTCCTGCTCCACCACCTATCTTTGCATCATCTGCAAACGTGGCCAAAAAGCTATTAATTCTGCAATCCAAATCACATACAATGTAAAAAGAAGTGACCCCAACACTGGCCCCTGTAGAAGATCACTGATATCCAGTAACCAATCAGAATAGGATCCCTTTATATTCCCATTCTCTATTTCCTGCTGAACAGCCAATGCACTACCCATGCTGCCATTCCATAGGCAGTCATCTTGTTAAGCAGCCTCATGTGCAGCACCTTGTCAAAGGCCTGTTGAAAATCCAAATACACAACATCCACTGCATCTCCTTTGTCTAACCTGCATGCTGTTTCCTCAAAAAAATGCAGTTGATTTGTTAGGCAAGATTTTCCCTTTAGGGAACGATGTTGACTTGTCATGAACCTCTAGGTACTCCACAACCTCATCCTTGACAATAGACTCCAACAACTTCTCAGCCATCGATGTTAGGCAAACAGGTTTGTAATTTTCTTTCTGCTGCCTCTCTCCCTTTTTAAATAGTGGAGTGATGTTTTCAATTTTCCAATCCTCCAGAACCATGTCAAAATCAATTGATTCTTGGAAGATCATTACCAATGCTTCCATAATCTTAATAACCAGAGAGTGCTTTCCATCTAGTCTGGGAGATTTATCTATCCAGACCATTCAGCTTCCTTTTCTCTGGTGATCACAATGAGCACTCAACAGTACATGGACAGCTACTTCCCTACTGCCATCAGATTCTTGAATAATCAATAAACCAAAGACACTGCCTTATTTGTCGTGCACTTTTTTTTAAATGTAAGATCGTTATAAAATTAATGTTGCAATATGATGCTGCCACAAAACACCAAATTCTGATACTCTTCCCTGATGGTCAGCAACAGTGAGAAAATATGGAAATAATTAACACCAGAATTAACGGAAAACAAGCTGCAGGTTATAGGGTTATATGCAGGTTATCGGACTTGTCAGCCACAATCGAGTCTGCAGCTGACGTGGACTTTTACCCCCTCCATAAATCTTCGTCCGCGAAGCCAAGCCAAAGAAATAAAGCGATAGAAAGAGGTGGTTTGTAAATTTGAGTGACAAGTTTATAGTCGATTAGTTGGTTAGCTGAGAGTCAATAAAAATCAAAACAATTGATGAGTAAATAAGGGAGGTGCATGTCAGGATATGGGCAATAATAAAACCCCTTGTAGCCTTCTGAGCCAGACCCCAACAGGGAATTAACTGAAATGGGCAACAAAGGCACGGAAAAGGTTTCAGCAGCAGATGAGGTGACTTGGGCAAGAATTACTACAGAAATGGACATTAGTGTATTTAGGAATTCTTGAAAATGAAGTGAAGGTTTAAATATCAAGTTCACGGCCTGATCTTTGTGTATCCATTTTGCCATCTAAAGTTAAACATCAGTTGATACCTTGAGAAGAATGAGAGGGAATCTTAGAAACATTTAAAATTATGAAAGGCTTGGGTAAGATAGACGCAAGTAAGATGTTCCCATGGTGGGAGAGACTAGAATGAGGGGACATAGCTTCAAGATCCAGGGTAGTAGATTTAGGATGGAGATGAGGAAGAACTTCTTTTCCCAGAGAGTGGTGAATCTATGGATTTTGCTGCCCATGCTGAAGCAGTTGAGGCTATCTCAGTGAATATATTTAAGAGAAGGTTTGATAGATTTTTACAGAAGAGGGGAATTAAGGGATATAGTGAAAAGGAAACTAGGTGGAGATGAGCCTATAATCAGATCAGCCATGATCTCATTGAATGGCCTATTCCTGCTACTATTTATTATGTTCTTATAGTGATGGCAGGTTTATGTACTTTGAAACTTACCTTGGTTGAGGTATGACATTGACATTCCATTTCAGGCAAGTACTACAGAGTCACTGTCTAAGAAAAGGGCAGGGGAAATGTTGAGTCAATTGGTAGAAGGTGCACAGTGTATAATTTATTATATAACCCTCAGTGACTTTTTGATTTCCGTGCATTTAATTCTTTTTAGCCTATTGAAAATTCTCCAAACTTGTCATTGAAATTGACAAGATGTTGCCAGACCTAGGGACTTGAGCTTTTGGGAGTGGGACATTTTGGTTAGCATAGGCAAGTTGGGTATATGACTCTATGGCTCAATGAAAAGATAGTAATTTTTTTTTTAATTTAGAAGGACAGTATATTGGTAGCCCTTTGGTTCAAAGAAGACATGTTGTTGTGCAGTTCATCTGTGGACATGAAGGTGACTGCAGAACCAGTCTGGAAATGCAGAGTCCAGCACAATGATCTGCACTGCTCTGTGGACTTTCAGCTTTGTGGAGATGCAGACATTGTGTTGATTTAGTACTCTGGTACAGAGCCTGCCCAGAGCCTTGTGGCCTTGCTAATCCTGGAGTCAATTTCTTTGTCACTCGAGACGATGCTCCCCAAGTACTTGAAGCTATTTAAATTTGTCAGCTGGGTCTCATCAACAGTGATTTTTTAGTTCTGTGGTGGTGGTGCTTGACATGGACTGATGAAGTCCTTCAGTCTTGTTCAGGTTGATGGTCAGGCCAAAGAGCGTAGCAGTGTCTGAGAATTTGTTCAGCATTAACTGTAGATCGCTGTCTTTGTGCGCCAAGAGCACAGTCATCAGCAAAAAGGGTTTCTTGAATTACTGTGTAGAGGCACTTTGTCCATGGATTCAAGTGGGGAAGGTCAAAGAGAGAGCCATCCAGTCAGTACCTGAGGTACACTCCCTCCTCCAGACCTTGAACAGGAGGTGATAACATGCAAGTGAAGAACAGATTGAACAAGACTGGTGCTAGTACAGTACACAGCCCTGAATCACCTCATTAGAAAAGGCAAATGCAGCTGATGTATCACCACCACTGCAAAGGACCTGCCCTATCATTCCGTTCTGGAGCAGCTGAATCATCTTTATGAATTTCTTTGGGCATCTTTAATGTCTCAGGATGATCCAGAGAGCCTTCCTGTTAACAGTGTCAAATACCTTTGTCAGGTCAATGAAGATTAAGTGCTCAATGCTCCTAAACTTGTCTCAAGCCAAATGTCCCCAATCCAATAACTGCTCTTTTTGGAGTCATTGAACCAAACATAGGGAATTTTTCTGTATCAGCACAATGGGTTTTGGCCTTCTCTACATTGTTGGCTAGAAGAGCCATCTTCTTCAAATGAAAAGACACAAAACTCCAACAGTGTTTCAACGTTTTTCTCATATTATGTCCTGTTTAAGTTTAAAAAAAATAGTTATCATGTATTTGATTCATTGGTGAAATTTGAAGATATGTGGCAACCTTTTATGTCTTATTTTCATTTAATGTAAATTTAATGTGATTAGATGCACTCATTCTTCCAGATGAGATATAGTCTTACCTTTGTTTTTTGATTCACTGTATAAATCAAAAGCTACAAAATGTATATAAACCTCAGGATAAGCTGCTCAGATTTTTTTTTTTGGTTATTTGACTTTTGTTTTAATAGAGTGGGTTAGGTATTTATACATATAATATTTTTGATGTCTTTTCTGTCTTCATCCAGGGCAGTTTATACTGTTTATACTGTTTGAAGTTTTATCTTAATTGCACTGTATTTATTATAAAAACCAATAAAAAAGTTGAAAAAGAAAGGCAAATATCATGTCCACTGTACTCCGTTCTGGTCAAAACTGCGTTTCTAGGAGATTCCTTTCCAAGACAGTGACAGTTATTTTAATAAAATATTATTTTTTATTTGGAAGGACAGTACTTTACAATGTTTATGTACAGTACCAGTCTGCAAGGAATATGAGTTAATAATATTATCACAGAGCCGCCTTGCTGAAGGGTTCAGACCTGAAATTTTGTCCATTCTTTTTCACCCACTGATGTATAAACCGCTGAGTTTCTCCAGCAGATTCTTTTTTTAATCACAGAGTACCCAGAGTAGAAGTTGTAGCTTGCTGTTCACATTCCTTCCATTGTTCATTTTCGTTCATCTTCAAGTACTGTACTCACCTTTGGACTCTTCTGCACCTAAAATGTGATAATAATGTTTTATCCCACACTGTCTCCGAACCTACTTATCCCCTAATGCAGGTTTGGAATGTGTTTGGGCCACTTTTAACTGTACCTTCAATCTCTTTGGCAAGTTTCTGTTGCCTCACAGTTAATAGCCCACCTCTCAGATTTTCAGGCACACTTACTGTCTACAATCAAGTCTCAAAATGTCATGTTATTTATTCATTTAATTAGAAGCAAAAATAAAACCATGGCATAGCAAACTTATAAACTGTAGTTTACCAAAGTCTCGTATAAAACTTGGCAAAATGGCTGTTAGTTGATCAAAGATATAAACAGCAAAAGTATGACTGGAAAAAGCTATTATAAATTATGGTAGTTTTGGGTTAATCCACTATTTCAGGCAAGGCAGCAGTGTTGAATTCTTTTGGACAACTTATCCAATAAATTTTTGATTCCACATTTCCTGACAGTGTCCAAATTTACTATTAGCTGGCTGTGGTCAGCCATGAGTGCCTTAGATTCCTAGTTGGTCTTTTGACAGATGGAGTAGCAACACATGATGCTTGGCATTTGAAACCAATCTTCAAGTAAAGAGATTAGCAGTCAGAGGAGGGGATTGCAGTGAAACAAAATAGAAAACGATGGTGCTTACTCCCTTTTCAGGATTAGCAAATGGGGCATTTCTTGAATGTTCACAGGGGAAGATTCAACATACTCCATTCATCTCTGGTTCCATTGCTTCTGTTAACTTCATTCAAATATAAAGAAGTGTATGACAAATGTTGCAAGGACAGGTACTCTGTTACACTAGACTGGTTTTTCTGCAAAAAAGGCCATATACAGATGGGCACAAGCCTTTTTATATGGTTTTCTTTCCCATTTTTACAGCCTGTTCATGACTAATCACATGACCTGTAATCATTTATAATTTGCAGACTTCAGAAAAACATTGAGTTTCGAGAACAGCACGGCCTTGGTTCTCACGTCTTGCAGCTGTGCTACTAAAAGAAAACAATTTATTTCACAGACTCTCATATTTTCCTATAAAAATATTCTTTTTAAACCTTTTCTTGCTGCTGAAATTTATAAAAGAAGCAAATAAAGCAAATCTATACAATCCATGCTATAATTTGGTCCTTGGAGAGGTTTGGTCCTTAAACTGGATCATACAAAAGAGTCACAAGATCAACACAACTAATAAAATAATAGCTAGAATACACAGACCTTGAATGAATGTCATCCACCATCCTTTGAAAGGCCACTGAGATGGTCCTTGGGTGTTATGATTATGGAACCGTTCCCCTATGTTTTGGACATTGCATATTAGATCCCTGATGTGGTTCACCAAATGGGTGATATTCTCATAGGCGTCAGGGATGTAGGTGCAGCATTCCTTCCCTAGCACTGCACATGTACCATCTTTTTATGCCAACAGCAGATCAAGGGCCATCCGATTCTGCAGAGCCAAAGTTTGTGTAACTACTACCTCCACAGTGAGTTCACGGATCTGGGTCTGTATATTTTCTTTGATACTTTCAGTAGTGTTGGCAAGCTGCACTAGGGCACTAGCCATATTAATCAGTTCCCTAGCAGCCTTGGCAACACCATAATTGGGAAAGAGAATCATAGAGAACTGCTCAGTCTCAGAGATGGCTCTTTTTACTCTATCCAGTACCAAAGATGGTCAGTAATATGGTTAAAATGTGTATTGCTGGAGCAAGGTAAGTTAAATAATAATACCCTTGCCAAGAGTATGGCAGCCATGGATATGCTTTCTGTCCATCACAAAGACAGGTACAATTTAAGGTTACTTCCCGTGTAAAGTGGCCAAATTTATTACTTGTTTTGGTACAATGGCCTGCCACGGTCCTATTTCCATTTTCCCTGCACAGATTCCCCTATAGTGTACTTGTTCAGTTTAAAATACAGGGGTGCCTTGGACAGATCATAGTAGGCCTAATTCCAATTGTTAAACAAATGTTTACCATGTAGCCGACCGCTACAAAGAAACACGCACACACAGTGTGGCAGGTTAAGCTCACTCCTGGGCTGGAAAGGCTGGTTTATACTGTTCAAGTTCCCGCCGTTTTTGCTGATTGACTGCGTCATCCATATGAATAACAGTAGCGGGTGGGAACATTCAAGCATATGAATGCCCATCTTCCCCAGCCTGTTTCTGCTGAGTTTGCTGGGCAGCTGGACCAATGCCATTTTAGGGCTGTTGGTCTGATGCTGCCCCAGCTTCTACCCCCGCTGGTTCGTTGTCCTGGGAGTCGCATTAGCGATCTCTGTCTGCGTCTGCTGCCACGCAATGTGCCAGCCTGATCTCTGCAATTGCGGGCCACTACATGACCCCCCACCCTCCAGAACCAGCGTTACAGTCTATAGTATCCATAGGGTCCCCAAAGTCTTTTGTTGTCTGCCTCTGCGTTGAGGTGTTGGTGTCTCCACGGGTTCTGCTGGGTGTGTATGGGCAGGCTTGAGTCTATCTGTAGTGAATATCTTTGGTTTACCACCAATGACCAGCTCAAAGGTGACTCCATTGTTCCAGATGACTTGAAAGGAACCTTCATACGGCTTCTGCAGTGGTGAACGGTGGGGTCCACTGCATACAAACACATACTCTCAGTCCTTGAGTTTGTTGGACTTGGCTTGTCCATGTCTGGAGGGTGGGATCGGAGCCAGGTTACCGACCTTTTTGTGCAGCCTGTCCAGAAAGGTTGTTGTCTCTTCCTGCTGTCCCCTGGCCTGTGGAACAAAATCCCCTGGAACTGTGAGTGGGGCTCCGTAGACAGGTTCAGCAGAGGATGCATGGAAGTCTTCTTTTGGCACTGTTCGGATGCCCAGTAGCGCCCACGGTAGCTCATCCACCCAGTTGGGGCCCTTGAGTCTGGTCATGAGGGTGATCTTGAGGTGCCTGTGGAAATGCTCCACCATGCCGTTGGCTTGCGGGTGGTAAGCCGTTGATTGGAGTAGTTGAGTGCCCCACAGGTTAGCAATGTCAGTCCACAGACTGAAGGTGAACTGTGTGCCTCAGTCAGAAGTGAATTGCTGTAGCAGTCCAGGACAAGAGGAGTGCTTTGGCACAGGACCTGGTGGATGTGTCGGCCAGGGGGATTGCTTCTGGCCACCAGGCAAAGTGGTTGACCACTGTGAACAGGTAGCAGAAACCCTGAGAAACTGGCAAGGGTGAATGTGGTCAAACCTGGCTCGAAAGGCTGTGGGGGGGGGACCTTGGTGTGTCGCTGCATTTTGGCTGTTTGGCACTGCGTACATGCCTTGGCCTACCCCTGGACTTGTTTCTGCAATCCATGCCACACGTACTTGCTGGCCACCAGCTGGACCATAGTCCTGATGGATGGACATACCAGCCTGTGGATTGAGTCAAAAACTCGTCGCCTCCGTGCCACTGGGACAATAGGTCGAACCTGCCCCATGGCCACGTAGCACAGGAGGGTGGTAGTACCTGTGCCAATTGGAACATCCTGAAGCCGAAGGCCTGTGACAGTGGTCCTGTACTGCGGGATCTCATTGTCCTACTGCTGTGCCTCTTCCAGTGTTGCAAAGTCACAGTTGACCAGGGAGTGGATGCTGTGTCTTGACAAGACATCCGCGAACACGTTGTCTTTGCCCGAGATGAGCTTGACTTCGGTGATGTACTCTGAGATGTAAAACAAGTGTCTCTAATGGCGGGCTGACCAGGGATTGGAGATTTTAGCCAGGGCGAAAGTCAGTGGTTTGTGGTCCGTGAAAGCCCTTCCCTCAAGAAAGTACCGGAAGTGGCAGATGACTAAGTACAGTGACAGCAGCTCTCTATCGAAAGCACTGTACTCTAGTTCAGGGGGCCGCAGATGCTTGCTGAAAAAAACTAGTGGGTACCAACTTTCTTCTATCTGCTGCTCCAGGACTCCACCAATTGCTGTTCCTGAGGCATCGACTGTGAGGGCCGTGGGTGCTTCAGGTCTGGTGTGGGTCAGGAGTGCAGCCTTGGCCAGGGCTTCTTTGGTTTCCACAAATGCACGTGCGGATTCGTCGTCCCAGGTCAGGTCCTTCTCCTTGGTGGAAATCAGGATGAGCAGAAGGCGCATCACTCAAACAGCTGCTGGGATAAACCTGCGATAAAAGTTTATCATCCCCATGAACTCCTGCAGACCTTTGGTTGTACTGGTCTTCGGGAAGCTGCGGATGGCCTCTACCTTGTTGGGCAGTGGTGTGGTCCCATCCTTTGTAATTCTGTGACCCAGGAAGTTGATGGTGTTCAGGCCAAACTGGCATTTGGCCAGGTTGATGGTGAGGCCGAACTCCTGCAGACGACTGCAGAGATTTTGGAGGTGCAAAAGGTGTTCCTGTCGGGTTCAACTTGCCACGGGGATATCGTCGAGGTAGACGAAAGTGCCATCCAGGTCTCAGCTCACTGCGTCCATCAGTCACTGGAATGTCTGTGCCGCATTTTTGAACCCGAATGGCATCCTCAGGAACTCGTACAGCCCAAATGGAGTGATCATGGCCGTCTTAGGGCTGTCATCAGAATGCACCACGATCTGGTGATATCCTCACACGAGGTCCACTTTTGAGAATTGTTGCCCCGTGCAGGTTTGCTGCAAAATCCTAGATGTGTGGCATAGGGTAACGGTCCAGGGTAGGGGCTTCGTTGAGCCAGCGATAGTCGCCACATGGTCTCCAGCCCCTAGTTGCTTTAGGCACCGTGTGCAGGGGTGAGGCCCATGGGCTGTCTGACTGTCGAACAACACCCAACTTCTTGAGCTTGCGAAACTCCACCTTGGCCAGTCGGAGCCTCTCCGGGGGAAGTCGTCTCACCCTTGCGTGGAGAGGTGGGCCCTTGGTCAGGATGTGATGTCTGAAGCCATGTCGAGGCATCTCCACTGTGAACTGAGGGGAAAGGATTGCCAGGAATCCTGCTAGCACCTAGGAGAACTCATCCTCCAAGCTGTGGATGGAGTCCAGGTGCATTGCCTTGGTGAGACCACACCTGGAGTATTGTGTGCAGTTTTGGTCACCTTATCTAAGGAAGGATGTTCTTGCAATGGAGGGAGTGCAGAGGCGATTCACCAGGCTGATACCTGGAATGGCAGGAATGACTTATGAGGAAAGATTGCGCAAATTGGGATTGTACTCGCTGGAGTTTTGAAGATTGAGAGGGGATCTCATAGAGACATATAAAATTCTGGCAGGACTGGACAGAATGGATGCAGATGGGATGTTTCCAATGATGGGAAAATCCAGAACCCGGGGCCATGGTTTGAGGATAATAGGCAAACCATTTAGGACCGAGATGAGGAGGAATTTCTTGACCCAGAGGGTGGTGAATCTGTGGAATTCATTGCCACAGAGGGCAGTAGAGGCAGGTTCATTAAATATATTTAAGAAGAAATTAGATATATTTCTTCAGTATAAGGGTATTAAAGGTTACGGAGAGAAGGCGGGGACGGGGTACTGAACTTTAAGATCAGCCATGATCTCGTTGAATGGCGGAGCAGGCTCGAAGGGTCGAATGACCTACTCCTGCTCCTATCTTCTATGTTTCTATGACCTAGCGCCCCTCAGTGTGATGGTCTGGTAGGTCTCGGTGTGGACGAGTCGCTTACCCTTAAGGTCCACTAGGAGGCTGAGGGCTCACATGAAATCCACTCTGAGGAGTGGTTGTTCCACTGCGGCCAACGTGAATTCCCACGAGAAGTGACTGCCCCCAAACTGCAGCTTGGTCTTACGAGTGCTATAGTTCCGCATATTGCTGTTGTTGGCAGCCCTCAACGTGGATCCCGCTAGCCTGTGCCTCGTGTCCAACCCTGTTGCGGGTATCACACTGACCTCTGCTCCTGTATTCACCAGGAAGTGTCTGCTGGACAGGCGGTCCCAGACGTACAGGAGGCTCTCTTGGTGGCCAGCCGTGCTGTTTCCCTGGGATTCACAGGGGGACTGGTATCCACAGGCCTCAGTGCCCCATTTCCAGTGGTAGAAACACCATCTGTCGCTGGACTTGCTCCTGCCTCTCGTCTGCTGTTCCTTGCTTGGGACTGCTCTGGTCTGATTGCGGGACTTCGTTACAAGCCCCACGGTAGCTGAGACTTCTGTTTCTGTTTCCACAGAATGTCTGCTTGTGCTGCAACTTTCTGGGAGTCGGTGAAATCCACATCTGCCTGGAGCAGTTGGATTCTTCAGACCTCTGTTCCAGGAACAGCTGCTTGAACATGATGTCATCTCCCAAGAGGGCCAGCATCTCATTGATGAGTGTCGACGGAGATTTGTCTCCAAGCCCATCCAGGTAGTGGTAGCGTGCTCGTCACTCTCACCGCGAGAGTCCCAACGTCTCGGTTAATAGCTCTTTGAAGGCAGTGTAAGTGCCTTCCAATGGTGGTCTGTGGATAAAGTTGGCCACTCTGTCTGCAGTCTGCGGATCCAGGGTGCTGACCACATGGTAGTACTGGGTGGTCTCTGCTGTGATGCCCCAGATCTGGAACTGAGCCTCCGCCTGGTCGAACCACACACCAGGTCAAACTGTCCAGAAGGTTGGGAGCTTCAGGTCGACTGCACTGACTGCTGCTTTGTTCTCCATCGCTAGGTTTAGATTCCTTCTAAACCATCGGGGTCACCAATTGTAGTCAACCGCTACAAAGAAACTCCTTTATTAGGGGTGGAAAGGCTGCTTTTATACTGTTCAAGTTCCCACCGTTTTTGCTGATTGACTGAGTCAGCCACATGAATAACAATAGCAGACGGGAACATCCATGCATATGAATACCCTTCTACCCCACCTTGTTTCTGCCGAGATAGCTAGGCAGCTTGACCAATGCCATTTCAGGGCTGTTGGTCTAATGCTGTCCCTGCTTCTACCCCCGCCGGTTCATTGTCCTGGGCATCGCTTTAGCAATCTCTGTCCGCGTCTGCTGCTGCGCGATGTGCTGGCCCGATCTCCGCAATTGTGGGCCACCACAAGCAGGCAATTAGAGTGGCATTTCTAGGTCTGAGGTTCTGTCTGATTAAGTGGCATTGCTAACATGGGGACTCCCTGACCACTGGGGTGGTAATTGGATGTAGGCCCAACAATGAGATACGTTCATAGTTTCAACATACATCAGGGACATACATAGGTAAGTGTTGTCATGCCATTCTCATTTAGACCTTAAGGATTGTGAACCTGCCTGGAGATTTAATTCAACACATTTTTCTTTACCTTATGTTCCATCAACAGGACAGTCAGAAAAATGACAAGCGCACCTAAAAGATAATGAGCATTTGCTTCAGCCATTCACTTGTATAGTCCTTTAATCCCTTAGGCTTTTTTATCCATTTCTGCTCTTGGCAAAGTCATGTTGTTCGTCTGTGGAACCAATCCTTTTACAGTCTGTGTGATGAATCCTACGAGGCTGTCCTACCTTTATGGTGGTCAGAGTTGTTAGTAGCACTTGAAAGGAGCCCTTCCTCCATGGTTCCAGCTTTTTCTCACCCCATTTCTTGATCAGGACATAGTCTCCTGGATCAAACAAGAGTTGACCCTCTTCCCTCTCTTTTGGTTCCTCACAATAGGCGTGGCATACCTGCAAATGTAAAACTTGAAATAATTGTTTCTTTGACATACTGAATTAATTCTCTCAGAGACAGCAAATCACATGCTGTGATTTTCTGGGACTTTGCTCCCCAGCGTGTCTGCAGAGATCATCCGTAGATTATCTCTACAGATCATAAGCCATGGACTGGTTGAGGAGTGACCTGTATTTCAAATAATGCCAGGGGTAGGAGGCATCTTTATCCAGTTTAGTTCAGTTTCCACTGTTAATTTTGCAAGTTTATTTTTCAACATTCTATTGGCCCGCACCACAATTCTTACCTGCTGTGGACGATGGGACCAATAGAATTGTTGCCGAATATCCAATTGATTACACGGTTCCTCATTTATTTTAGCCATAAAATGAGGACCATTGTCTGAACTTATTTCCTCGGGCAGACCAAACCAGGGTATAATTTCCCATAACAGTACATTTACCACAATTAGAGCTGTATTGTCAATGGTGGGTATTGCCTCTGTCCAGCGACTAAGAACATCTACTATTGCTAAAAATTGTTTAAACTATGTACACATGGTAACTCAATAAAATCAAGGTATAAGCACAAAAAAATGGTACATTTGCCAAGGCATTTGTCCTGGGGTACGATATCCCTTTGGTGGCGTTATGTTTTTTTACATATCAGTAGTGCCTTCAGAAGAGTAGTTAGTCTTTTGACAGATGGAGTAGCAACACATGATGCTTGGCATTTGACACCAATCTTCAAGTAAAGAGATTAGCAGTCAGAGGAAGGGGTTTCAGTTAAACAAAATAGAAAACGATGGTGCTTACTCCCTTTTCAGGATTAGCAAATGGGGCATTTCTTGGGTGCTCACAGGGGAAGATTCAACATACTTCAGTCTCCTCTGCACTTTATTGCTTCCACAAGTGGACTTGAAGCTTAGCACTTGAGCCTAAAAATAAGTATGATGTCCACTGGTGATAGTTCCCCCACTGGCCCTCCCCGAATCTGCTTTACTCTTGACACTGAGCTGATTGTGAATTAAAAAGCTGACCCAGCTAGACTCGCCTTGCACCCAAACCTCTTCCAGAAAAGAGTGTATTCTGAAGCTCAGGCAACAATAATCAAATACCAGTTAAGCCTGAAGTATAGTTGAGGGATTTTGGTTTGAAGCAGAGGCTTTGGTGAAAAAAAAATGCATTTATAACTCTTTGTGTGATGCCTCATTATGTGTGGGCCTGATTCATTCAGTAATTGGTTTGCAGTTGTTTACATGAGTATTAAGGCCTTCTATTCAGAAGCTTTTGTGTGATACATTGTCCAAATGTAGCATGTTATGAATGCAGAATGAGAAATGGGACCGTGTCCTATTGGCTAAACACAGTACTGAGTTGAATAGAGAAAGTAAGACACTAGGTTCTGCTTTGCATAGCAATGAAACTAATAAATGCAACTTATAAAATAAATAAATATATATGCCGCATTTAAATGTGCTCAGTTATTTATTCTTATGAAGATAGGAAGGAAATGGAGTTCTCTCATACTTCTCAACCACATCTTATTGCTGAAGTGTTAGTAGAATTTGATGTTTATTGTATTACAAGACAAGGAGAAGCACATGGATTGCAACACTTTATAATTGAGGATTCATTCATTGTACATCTTTTGCAGCTATTGAGGTTTCTTTTTTTTTTCAAATTTTATTTATAAGATTTTTTTAAAAACAAAATACAATCAAATAACAGCAAGAAAATTTTAGATACATAAAGAAAAACCCTCCCCACCCTCCAAGCCCTTCAGCCCTTAAGGGGAGCCAAATACAAAAACAAAACAAAATATATAGAATATTTCAAAGTTTTTTCAAATTCATATAGTCCAAATAAGAAGACCACATATTAACAAAGAAGGAATAATTATCATGCAAGTTACATGTAATTTTTTCCAACAGAATACAAGCTCTTAATTCATTATGCCATTGTGCTATATTAATCTCCACATTATCCTTCCAAGTACTAGCTACACATTTTCATGCTACAGATAACGATAAACGTACAAATGCAATTTGAAATTTATCCAACCCCAATCCCTTCAAAGAAACCATATAGCCCAACAAAAAGAATCAATGGGTCTAGTGGTAGTTTAATCTTAAATAATTTTTTCAAGACCAATCTAATTCCTTTCCAAAATGGTTGTACTTTAACACAAGATCAAACAGCATGTAAAAAAGTTCCAGTACATAGTCCATATCGAAAACAAGAGTCCAAATTGCTAAACCCATATTTTTTCAATTTCTCTGGAGTCAAATATAACTGATGTAAAAAATTATAATTAACCATTCCATATCTTACATTCGTCAATTTAGTTACACTGTCATGGCACATAACCTCCCAATTGTCTTCAGGAAAAATATAAGTTAAATCACTTTCCCATTTAAGCCTAGATTTCTCCCATTCCGGTTTATCCATACTGTCTTGTAACAATTGATTCATATCCAAAATATCTTTGGTATAGAGGAAATCAAAGACTCAAATTTTGTCAACATAGGTAAATTCATCTCTTTACCATAATTCTCTTTTTATCAAAGCTCTAAACTGATAGTACACAAATAAAGAATTTACAGATATATCAAATTTCTCCCTCAATTGATTAAAGGAAAGAAACTGTCCTTCTTCAAAACAATCCTGAACTATCTCAATACCCTTAAAATTCCATCTTCTTAAATGATTATTAAACATTGAAAAGGGAATAAGTTGATGATGGTATAACGGAGTTTGAATTGATAGTTTACCCTTTGGCCCTAAAACCATATTTCTTTTAACCCGTATCTTTAACAAGTGTTTTAATACCGGCATATTACATTCTCGCAATAAATTCATATTCCATTTAAATATAAACTGATGTACCTCAACTTCAGAAATACAAGCCATTTCCACCTTCACCCATATCCATCAATCTACTAACAAATTTCAACTGAGCTGCTTCATAATAATTTTGAAAATGAGGTAATTGAAGACCACCCAATGCATATTTCCATGTAAGTTTATGTAAAGCTACTCATGCTAATTTCCCCTTCCATAAAAATTTCCATACCGCTCTATTCAAATCCTGAAAGAAACTCTTCGAAAGTAAACAAGGTATCGACTGAAACAAATATTGGATTTGAGAAAATATATTCATTTTAATACAATTTACTCGACCAGTTTACATTAACGGAAGATCTTTCCATTTAATCAAATCCATTTTCATCCTTTTTAATAAAGGAACATAATTTAATTTATATAAAGATTGGTAATCTGCATTTACTATTACTCCCAAATATTTAATTCTATTTGACCATTTCAATTTTATAATATTTTTATATTCTGAATAGTCTCCTTCCCCAACTGGTAATATTTCACTCTTATCCCAATTTACCTTATATCCAGATAACTCCCCAAATTTCAGCAAGCAATCTTGCAAATATTTCAAAGACTGGTCCGGTTCTGTCCAATAGACCAACACATCATCTGCAAATAAACTAATCTTATATTCATCATCTGCAATTCTCATCCCTTTAATCTTATCATTCTATCGTATTGTGTGAGCTAACGGTTCAATAGCCAATGCAAACAAGGCTGGTGATAATGGACAACCTTGCTGAATCATCCACATTAATTTAAATGGTAAAGAAGTTTGACCATTTGTCACCACCCTAGCAATTGGGTTTTTATATAAAGCTTTAACCCAACCAATAAAATAAGGGCCAAAATTAAACTTTTATAACACCTTAAATAGAAAATTACATTCAACCCTATCAAAAGCTTTTTCTGCATCCAGTGCAAACACCATTGGGTTGGGTTGCTGTCTAAATGCATTGACCAATATAATCAATCCAAGAATGTTATCAGATGCATTTCTATTCTTAATGAAACTTGTTTGATCTACATGTATCAACTAAGATAAATATTTAGCAAGTCTATTAGCTAATACTTTCGCCATAATTTTATAATCTACATTTAGTAAAGAAATAGGCCTATACGAAGATACTTTCAATGGATCCCTATCTTTCTTTAAAATCACATTAATTATAGCACTCGAACACCTGATCCTCAGTTATTTGCTGTAGAACATCTCCAAATACCGAGGATAAATCTTCATAAAATACTTTATAAAATTCAGCTGAAAATCCATCATCCCCTGGTGACTTCCCATTCGGCATCTCTTGTATAGCTTCTTTAATCTCAAAATCTGTAAATGGAACTTCTAATTCCCTAACATCCTCCTCCCCTAAAACAGGTAAATTTAATTTAGATAAATAAGAATAAATAGAACCAGCTTCCTGCTTTCCCTCAGAAGTATATAATTGTTGATAAAATGAATAAAACTGTTCATTAATTTCCTGAGGTTTATAGCTAACTATTGAATTCTTTTTTAACAGCATTAATAATTTGCGATGTCTCTTCTGTTTCTAATTGCCATGCTAACACTTTATGAGCCCTCTCACCTAATTCATAATAACGTTGCTTAGATCAATTGATTAAACACTCATACTTATAGGTTTGTAGTGTATTATAATGTAGTTTCAGCGAAGCTGAAACTGCCTTTTTATCTTCTGTGACATCTTTCTGAAATTCCTTTTCCAACTCAGTAATTTGTTTCTCCAATGTTAAGCTTTCCGCCACAAATTTTTAAAAATTTTTCGTAGTGTAACTAATAATTTCCCCATACAAATATGCTTTCAAAGCGTTCCATAATACAAAAGTACTACTTACTGTATTAATATTCTCAGCCAGAAATAAAGCAATCTGTTCCTTAACAAAAGTAACAAATTCTGGTTTCTTTAATAGCATTGGATTAAGCCGTCATCTATAAGACAATTGCACCACTTCTGGACTTGCACAAGAGAGAAAAACAATATAGAATGATCCGATTTAACCCGGCTTTTATATTTGGCTTGGAATACTCTACCTTGTAAATGTGCCGATACCAAAAAAAATCTATTCTAGAAAATGAATCATGTCTAAATGAATGAAAGGAGAAATCTTTCTCTGTAGGATTTACTCTCCTCCAAATATCAATTAAATTCAAATCTTTCATCAAGGCCCCTATTTGTATAGCCGTCTTTGATTTCTTTATACTTTTCGGAGACCTGTCCAACAAAGGGTCTAAAACATAGTTAAAATCTCCCCCAACCAAAATATTTTCCTTGGCTTGATTTAACAAGAAAAAAGCCTCCGACATAAACCTTTCATCATCCACATTAATTGCGTAGATATTTAACAAACTCCATGATTCAGCAAAAATTTTACAATTCAACCTCAAAACCCTCCCTGCATTACCTTCAAAGGATTCTAATTCAAACAGTAATTTCTTATAAATTAAGATCGCTACACCTCTCACCTTGGAATTGAAAGAACAAGAAAATACATGACCAACCCAATCTCTCTTCAATTTCATATGTTCTTTTTCAGTCAAATGTGTCTCTTGCAAAAAAGCAATATCAACTTTCTTTTTTTTAATACAAGCCAATACCCATTTATGCTTAATAAGATTATTCAATTCCTGGACATTAAAAGTTGCAAGTTCAAATTAGACATTTCAGTAAAAATTCTACTATAAAATATTACTCCCCTTTCTAATTCCCTAAATATTCTAAACCCTCCCCCTATATAAAAATACCACAAAAGCAAAAAAAAAACTTCCCCTCAGTAAACTACTAAAAAGTAGTAACTCCCTAAAAATCTGGGTGTGGTAAAACCCACTAGTGGCAGACGACTATCAGGTCTCAGTGTCATCTACCCCCCCGCCCCAATCAGACTTTCACAAAGTAATTATTCAGACATATTCAACCCAGTGATTCCAATCCCAATGATTGTTCCAGGTCTTCAATATCAAGAAAGCTTAGCGTCAATTCAACCTTCTTTCCATTCTTTCCGTGTTTCCCATTTTTTCCATTCCCATTTCCATTTACCCTCCTTTTAGGTGGCGACAATGGCGACCAACCATTTCCTCACAGATCTGGCAACAAATTAGCAAAAATTAATGCATCATGGTCATTTTCAAAAAATTGAGACTGAAAGTTTCCATAAAAAACTTTAAGTACAGCCGGGTAATGAAAGGAAAACTTGTAACATTTTCGCCACAACACTTTTTTAGCTGAATTAAATTCTCGGCGCCTTCTAATAATTTCTTGACTCAAATCTGCAGAGAAAAACACTCTGTTATTTTGAACCAATATTGGAGTCTGATTTTGCCGTGCCTTCTGCACCATGACTCGTAATATCATTTCTCTATCTTGATATTTCAAACAACGAATCAGAACTGCCCTCGGTGATTGACCTGGAAACGGTTTTTTCCTCAATGCTCCAGAAAAGATTCCTTTCCCAGTACCTCAGGGATCCATTTCTTAAAATTTTTTACTGGATCTGAACCTTCCATATCTTCTGGAAGACCTACTATTTTTACATTACTTCTTCGACCTTGATTCTCTAATGAATCAATCTTCTTCAATAATTCCTTCTTCTGAATCCCCCAGTCCATGAGAGTCCTCCACTTTTTCTCTATTACACCCTACTTGATTCTTACATTCAAAAAAAGCTTCTTCAATTTTTTTTAAATTATCCTGTACAGTATCTACTGTTTTTATACATCTACTAACATCACTTTTAACTACAGTCATATCTTTCTTCATAGAAGTAATTTCTTCACACATATTATTCATTTTAGTTTTCACTTACATCAATCCTTGGTTTATCTAAGTAGACATCTGCATTGACATGTTTTCCATTTGATGAGCAATCCCTTCCAATATTGTAAACACAGAATCCAGTTCAGGTTCCATCAATTCCCCTTAAAGCCTACCTTCTCTGGTCTCAGTCCCCTTTTCTTCCTGTGTTAATTCCAGTAACATTGAGCTCTCTTCCTCCCCTAATGCCACGGCTCCTCTTCCGGTGCGGTTGCAGGTCTGGACACCCGTTGACAGCGTGCCGACCTCGTTAGTCCGCCATCTTTTGGGCTCCCCCACAGCCTACACCTTTTCAAATAACTCACGGACCTGCGACGCAGGTCATGGGCGCGCGAGTCAGGGTCGGCCGAGCTCATCACTGAACCAGCGCCATCTTACGAATGCGCGATTGCGCCGGTGTAATACTTAGCAGAGCAGGAGTCCTCTGAGGCTTGAGAGCTCCAATCGACGACTCCATGGCTTCAGCTTGGTAGGTCGGCCTCAATTCTTCAACACTTTTATAAGGTAATTTCTTTTGCAATTGAGCTTTTGATTTCTTCACGTTTGTCGCCATTTCAATCCTCCACTATTGCAAAGTCTGTAAATACTATTTTTAAACATTTTTACAAGTTTTAAAATCGGGTATTTATGTGTAACTGGGGGAAGGTGGAACTACACGTCTTCCCTCTATGCTATCTTGCCACGCCCCCCGCCCCCCCCCCCCCCATTGTAGTTTCTAAAGGAAAATCATTTTGTGGTTGAGTGGGGATGAAAAGCATAATGTACGAAGGAGTGAGTCTTAATAATCAGCTGCACTCCATGTAAAGACTACTTGTTCCCTTTTGTTCGGAGGTTCATGCCACTTCTTCCTCTTCACTAAGAATCATTGTTCCATTTAACCAAAGGAATTTTAAACAGTCTTTTTTTGCTGATGTATTTTACTGTGAATATTTTCCAAATTATTTGATATCAATCCTTGACTTCATCACATTCTTAGAGTTAGGCACTTTTAATTTACAAAGAGACTGAGTTTTGCATTGATTTGTGCAAATCCAAACTATGCAGAAGCATAGTGAAATCTCCTGTAGCAGGAGCAGGTGTACATTGCAGCAGTAAGAGCTTGCAGCCAGTGGAGGTCACTGTCATTCTAAATACTGTTCCTTCTGCACTTGCTTAATCACAGATGTACTTGTTCAAGAAATGAATTCAAAAACACGATGGTGGAAAAAATTGTCACTTCTAATTTATTTCAGTGTATTCATAAATAAACATGTACAGTTCCAGGAGTATCTGATAGATTATAACAATATATAAAGCATTTGGTATTAATTTCATGAAGATTTTGTTTTGCAATCTTGGTATATTTTTATTCTTAAATCTTGGTCTACTTTGCTTTGCGATTTTGGTATATTTAAATGTGGTTACATTTTCAAACATATTCATAGCAGTAGCTGTCAGCTTCCAGATGAGGCAGTATGCATCATAGACTGTGAAAATGTGGATGGCCAGATTATGAGTTGCAGGAGCATGTGGTTTATGTTCTAGAGCAATAATTCAGAATGGTGGACTGTTAATCCAGAGTGTATGAAGTCAAACCTTAACATTACTGTTTGAAATATAATGTACCAAGTGTAATACTCTTTAGTGAAGTTATTCTATGGGTCTTCCCTCCTGTGATCAATGTTTGACTTCGATCCCTATTAGTAATGGTTGAAAATCTACCTACTTCCTGAAGTCCCAGTCACTTGAATCCAGGATAACATGAGATATGTAATAAATTCCAGTCTTGCCAGCAGCTGCCATTGGGCCAAAGAGTCAGAGAGGTATTGTGTTCTTTCGAAGAGGCCATGATCACATTCTTGAATGCCTTCCCCCCTCCCCTGCGACAAAACTGAGAATATGCCTATTAGGGGGGTATTGTGTCGGGCATTCTCAATGAACCAGCTAAGTGTAATTCGAGCCTGTGTTTGGGATATTGGACAAAGAGAGGATAACAATGCTGGATTCGGAGGATTCAGAGGAGACTGAGTTGGTTAGATCTCTGATGCCCTTAGGTCTCAGCAGCTTTATGGGAGGACAGGGAGGTTTTGTACCGGCAGTGTAGGGATTTAGTTATAAAAACCAATTTCCTCAGTTGACCAAAGGCTGTTCTTGCTGCATTGAAGGCACAAGTGAATTTCATCACCAAATCTACCTTCGCAGCTCTTAAAAAACGAAAAGTGCTCCATATTTTCCAGTATCTCACTCTGCATATTTATTGACAAATGACACCACAGGGATAAGTTGGTAGAGCACTTTTATCTCTTGAAAGTAGAGTGTATGGCCATACTTACACGTGCTTCATGAATGAGTCACCAAACTCACACAAACACAAGCAATGTCTGCATAATATAGCTCAGCTATTGAAGTTAGGATGATCTTGTCTATGTGGCACGATCAATTACCACTCACAAACACGAAGCAAAAGTCAAATTAGACATGCCTCTACATGCTGCTGGCTCGTGTCCAAGGCAGGTATGAGGGAGGAGACTAGGGCTCTCAGCCTTTATTAGGGGATCTTATAGGGAGGAACTACAGGTACAGAAGGTGGGCCAGCCTGTCCAGTCCAGTGAGGTCATGCCCGGATATGCCCGCAGTATTGTGTTCCACCACATTCACCCCTTCTTTTTTTGAATGAAGTCCAGCGGGATGATGCGGAGCAATGTCCATCGGCATGAGTCTTGTCGTCCACACAGTTCAAAGCTTCAGCCGCTCTGGTAGTTTTATTCGGCGCTGAGATCTCTGAAGTACTGCAGGGTGCATCATTGGTTCCAGCGGAACAGTGACTTGTTCGATCAGCTGTGCGTTGGAGGGCTGAATAGTGTCTGCATCTACCGGCTCCGTAGGTGGTGGAGAATTTGTTTGTATCAGTGGTGGGGAACATTCAGGAGGGGCTGTGTTGGAGGTGGGATCCCTATTTTGCCTGTCAGGGTGATCTGGGGCCAACAGGTCGCTGCCTGGGGGTAGCGGGTGCACCTCGTGTGCTGGGGCCCCCACTCGCGCCAGGTCCCAGATAGACACTGTATCATTTTGTCCATCTGGGTACCTTACCAGCACATACTGAGGGTTCACATGCTGGAGGTGCACTTCCTCAACCAGTGCATCTGCCTTGCGTGTTCTAACATGCTTCTGAAGAAGCACCAGCCCCGGGGTCATCAGCCAGACTGGCAGTGTGGTTCCTGATGCCAACCTCCTTGGGAAGGAGAACAACTTTTCATGTGGTGTTGCGTTAGTTGCCATGCATAATAAGGACCTGGTGGCAAGCAGCACTTCTGGAAGGACCTCTCCACTGGAATACCGGCATCCCTTTTGACTTGACAGCCAAAAAGACTGCCTTCCAAATCGTACCATTTTCCCTCTCCACCTGCCTGTTCCCACGGGGGTTGTAGCTGGTGGTTCTGCTCGTAGCTATGGCCTTGGAAAGGAAGTATTGCTGCAAATCCTCACTCATGAAGGTGGATCCCCAGTTGCTATGAACATAATTTGGATACCCAGAGTGAATACTGTGCGGAGTGCTTTAATGACCAAGGATGTGGTCATGTTGGGGCAGGGGATTGCAAATGGGAAACATGACTACTCATCCATGATGTTTAGGAAGTAGATGTTCTGATTCGTGGATGGGAGGGACCCCTTGAAGTCCATGGTGGGACATTCAAAAGGTCGAATGACCTTGACAAGTTGGGCTCGGTCTGATCTGTAAAGTTGCAGCTTGCATTCCGCACAGACCAGGGAATTGCGAGTCAGCTCCCTGACTTCTTCCACTGACTAGGGGAGGTTATGGGCCCTCACAAAATGATAGAGCCTTGTGACCCTGGAGTGGCAAAGGCATGGAGGTGGTTAACTTGCACCATGGTGCAGGTTCCCCTGCGCAGGGCATCAGGTGGCTCATTGAGCTTGCCCGGTCGGTATAAGATCTCATAATTGTAGGTGGACAGCTCAATTCTCCACCTCATGATCTTTTTAATTTTAACCCGCCATTTATTGTTAAACATAAAAGCAACAAGTCTCTGGTCTGTCAGCAGGTTGAATGGTCTGCTGGCCAAGTAGTGCCTCCAGTGGCACATGGCCTCCACTATAGCTTGTGCCTCCTTCTCAATGGCGGAGTGCATGCGTTCGGAGCCTTGGAGGGTGTGGGGGAAAAATGCCACTAGCATAGTTGGGGATCCATTGGGCATAATATGAGAAGAGCCTTTTTAAAGCTTTGGGGTTCTGCGGCAGAGGTCATTCCAGAAGGGACCGCATGCACTCAGTGTCAGGGGCAATGACGCCATGCTCCCCCACATACCCCAGGATTGACAGCCACTTGGTGCTAAACACACATTTTTTCTTATTATACATGAGATTGAGGGCCTTTTCAGTGGCCAGGAACCTCCTGAGGCCTAATGGGACCCTTAGGAAATGGTAGAGTCAGCCATTGGCCTCACATACCAGGTAAGGCTGGACTTTTGGGCAAATTGGGATTTGATGGTATGCCGATTTGAGGTCTATAGTAGAGAAGACCCTATACTTGGCCATCTCATTCACCATATCAGCTAAGCAGGACAAAGGGTAGGCGTCCAGTAAGGGGAACCGGTTGATGGTCTGACTGTAGTCTATCATCATCCAGTGCATCTCTCCACTCTTCACCATCACTACTTGTGCCCTCGAGGGACTGTTACTTGGTTCTATTATGCCCTCCCCCAGCAGCCGCTCCATTTTCATCTTAATGAATTCTCTGTCCTTAGGGCTGATTCGCCTGTGCTTAGTGGCCACAGATTTGCAGTCCAGAGTGAGGTTTTGGGACAGTGGAGGCAGAGGAACCTGGAAGGTGGTCAGGCCACAGTTTTGGAGCCCAGCCCTGTGTTTGGGTGAGTGATTGGGCCTCTTTGGGGGGGAAGGGAGGGGCCTCCTGGAATTGGTTATTACTGACGGTGAGGGGGGTGGTGGGCCTGTCAAACTACATCAGCACACCCTTAAGCTGGCAGTGAAAATCAAGCCGAAATATGACAGGTGCACAGAGGTGGGGCATCACCGGCAGTCTGAGGCTCTTATATTTGGTGCCCACCACAGTTAGGGTCATGGTGCATCTCCTGCAGATTTCCGCAGAGAGGGATTTGGAGGCTAGTCCTACCTTACACTAGGCTGGGGACATGGTTAGCAATAACATTTGGCTGTGCCCAGGTGTATGAAGCTCTCAGTGCTTCCCGTGTCAAACATGTGGCCAGTGGTGTGACCGTTTAACTCAATGCCCATCAGCGATCATCCCAGCTTGTGTAGTCTACTCTGGTCCAGCATGATGGAAGCCATTATCAGCTCACTGACCAATTTGCTGCTGCTATATCATTGGGTTGGCTGCCACTAAAATGGCCGCCCGAAAGATCCTGAAGATGCCCATCCCCATGGATCACACATGGTGGAGTCCGGAAGTGGTCGGATGTGACCTCCCTCCGTGTTGTCACACCCTTGGCCCAAGTTTGATTCTCAGCAAACTGGAAATGATGACAGAAGAGAATCGGCCCAAGATGGCGACGCGGGTTGCAGTCCGCATGTGGCACTGCCAGAGAGGAGCTTAGAACAACATACCCTTGCATAGTGTCCTTTCATTTGGCAGTTCGAGCAGGTCACGCTACAGACAGGGCGACACTTTCACAGGTGTTTGCTTTGGCTGCAGTAGTTGCACCTCATGTGCTCGGCGGTGGCAGCAGCAGTAATCACCCCGAATCCCAAGATGGCACCACCCATTCTTCCCACCTGGTGGCTGCATGGCCCACTGAGTAGGTCTCCACGTTCTTTTGGGTAGTGTCCATCGCTCGGGCCTTCTGCACCACTTCCTGTTGGGACCAATCGCCTTTCTCAAGGAGTTGTTTCCATATTTGATGGCAGTGGAATCCAGCGACTAGCTTGACACTGATGAGCTCCTCCTGGTAGGTCAACATAGTCATCTTCTGGCACCCACAGTCTCGTTTCAGCTCCCACATGGCCTTCAAGGAATCGTCGATCAACTCACCTGCACCCTGGCATCAGGACCCAAGCTGGAAGCATGCATACATCATGCTCCTCGGGGATCTGTACTGCTGTCGGAGTAGGGCCATTGCCTCTTTGTTTTCAGTGCAGTCATTAATTAATTGGTGTGCTCGGTACAGGTACGGAAGGCGGGTCAGCCTGCCCAGCCCAGTGAAGACATGCTCGGACATACCCACAGCACTGTGTTGAAGTGGAGCTTTCTATTATTTCTTAAGATTTGCTGTGGATACATTGCTGGAAGGGAGGCACAGCATTGCATATGAAGAGAATGAAAAATGTGTCAAGCAGTGATGCAGCCTTATTTGACCTGGTCTTTATTGAAATTGGCTCTACTCTGCACTCATCGGCCAGGATAGTATCTTGCAAGTCATCATGAAGCAAACATAAGACAAAGATGAGTTTCTGTGGGTAGAGGAATTTGAGCCAAGTGCCCTACAGTGTCTCTTGCATCATGGTGTCAAAGACTTTAAAAAAGCCATGCATAGTTATCAATGCTTCTTTTGGAGTTGTTACACAGTGAAGATCATGCCCACTGATTCTTCTTGGTGTGATTGTGGGAACACTTCCCAGTCCTGTAAAGTAGTTGAGAGGGATAGACTTTTCCTGTGCAGGCAGCAGGGAAACCCCACATCTGCCTTTTTGAAGAGATCTGCATTTACAGCTTCCTTGGGATTCCCTGGTATAGTCTCCTCTTCCCAATGATGAGAGTATAGATTGTTGACTGAAACTCTTTCTTGCCATGTCATAGAAATTCAGAAGGGTACCCAGTTCAATGGCAAGGCATTATTTCTCATTTGGGAAATGGCTGATTGGATATGTTTATTGGTTAAGAGTGGAGGCAAGTCTGAATGGAATAGTCTGTTGTGCAATGAAGTCAAGGGACCAAATGTAGAGCTGCAGGTAAGTAGATTTCAAAGTGTCCTTTCCACCAGGTGTTGATTATCTCTCTAACATTCTATTCTTGGCTTAAAGTGTGGTGGAACAGTGGGAGTTTCCCACTGAAAATCTGTACCAACCAACGAGCTGGAGTATTCATGAACATTTTCAACCTCTCCTTGCTGCAGTCAGAAGTCCGACCTGCTTCAAAAGGGCATCAATTATCCCGGTACCCAAGAAGAGTAGTGTGAGCTGCCTCAACGACTACTACCCATTAGCACTAACTTGAAATGCTTTAAGAGGCTAGTCATGGCCAAAATTAATACGTGTCAAAGCAAAGATCTGGACCTGGTGCAATTTGCCTATTGTCACAATTGCTCCACAGCTGCTCTCCACTCAGCTCTGGATCACCTCGAAAACAGCAATATTACCTCAGTGCTGGTCAAGATGCTACAAACTCTATGGCTCTGTACCACACTCTGCAACTGGATCCTTGACTTTCCCATCAGAAGACCAGTCAGTATGAATTGGAAACAACATCTCCTCCTCAATGATCATCAACACAGGCACACCCCAAGGATGCATGCTTAGCCCACTGCTCTACTCATTATACACCTATGACTGTGTGGCTATGCACAATTCCAATGCTATCTCCAAGTTTGCTGATGACACCACAGTTGTCGGTAGAATCAGAAATGGCAATGAGGAAAAGTACAGGAAGGAGATAGATCAGTTCATTGAATGGTGTAATGACAACAACCTTGCGCTCAACGTAAGCAAAGTCAAAGAGATTATTGTGGACTTCAAGAGGAAGTCGGGAACACGACCCAGTCCTCATCAAGAGCTCAGTAGTGGAGAGGGTCAAGAACTTCAAAATCCTGGGTGTCAACATCTCCAAGGATCTGTCCTGGAGCCTCCATATTGAAGCAGTCACAAAGAAGGTTCGCCCGTTCACCTTTGTGAGGTGTCTGATGAGATTCAGTATGCCACCAAAGACTCTTGTAAACTTCTACAGTTAACTGTGAAGAGCATTCTGGCTGGTTGCATCATTGCCTTGTATGGAGCCACCAACTCTCAGGACAAAAAAAAAACCCTAGAGGGTTGTTAACTCGGCCTGCGACATCACAGGCACCAGACTTCACTCCATCGAGGGCATCTACATGAGGCGGTCTTAAAAAGCAGCCTCTATCCTTAAAAACCCCACCACCCAGGCCATGCCCTCTTCACTCTGCTACCATTGGGAAAAGGAACAAGAGCCTAAAGACGAGCACTTAGCGGCACAAGGACAACTTCTTCCCCACTGCCATCAGATTCCTGAATGATCAACGAACCAAAGACATTGCCTTAATTTTTGTGCACAATTATTTTAATTTTTTTTATTGTAATGTTGTAAGATGGTTATAATATAATTCTGATTCTGACAATTCTGAAAACCCCAAAAGTTGATGACTTAGTAGTGAATATGTGGGTCTCCTGAACTCTTTCATCTGTCATTTAGCCACTAGTTTTCTGCTATACTCTGCCTTCTGTTGCTTGGGAAGCTGAAATTGTGGTGATTCTGATCTAAGAGCACCCTACATTTGAATCATTGATCTCCCGCTTATTCTCTACATACCAGGCCTGGATCTTCTTGGTGGAGACACCAAGAATTTCTCTATGTCTATCAATTATGGTGGACTTCCTGGCAGTGTACATACTGGAGATGCTCTGCAGATTCTGTTATGTGAATGCCAGTAGGTTATCTCTGATTTTCTGTATGAGAATAGATAACTTTGGGGGGTGCTTGATAGCTTGAACATTGATTGTCTTGAGACATAGCTTCTTTGACAATGATGTTTAGAGGTCAGGTTTAAGGAGATGTCGAGCACCTGACATGGCATAACTGTACAGACCTACTGTGTTTGCCAATCCTTACTCTGGTCCATGGCTATCTATACAAAATCACTTGCCTACATTAATTCCATATCCCTCGCTGCCCTGCTCATCTACGATTTCTCCAGATGTCTCACTTCTCCATCCTATGTACAGGCAGAAACTGAGGAAACTGCCCTGATGACTAGAAAGATGGTCTGGGGAAAGAGAAGAGTGGTTTCTTAACTGTCTGGAGTCAGGAGATTGCTCCATCCTTAAAGACTTGGCTACTGATTTGAATGAACGTACCACAGTTGCAGACTTTATTGGGAAGTGTGTGGATGATGACATTCCCACAAAGTCTATTTTGGAGTATCTTAAACAAAGGCTGTGGATGAACAAAGAGATCTTCAAGCCGTTGAAGACCAGGCTTATGGCATTCAGATCAGGCAATTCAGAAACATTCAGGAAGTGCAGGTACAATCCCTGGAAGGCCATTACTAACACAAAGAGACAATTCCTGAACAAGCTGGAGTCTCAGATAAATGCTTAACAGCTGTGGCAGAGATTGAACACTGTAGCGGCACACTGGAGGCTTAATCGAACTGGCTTGGGAGGTTCTGAGTGACGTCATGACATCACAATGCGATGGCGTGGGGTTTTAAAAAGCTGTATGTGACTGAGCAAATGACTTTTACTGAACATCAACTTGACTACATCTGATCATTTTCTCATTCTTCATTTCACACTGTGACACAGTAGCTACATTGGTGATCCCGAAGGGCACATGTGGATTTTGGACCCAACATAGACAATGCAGTGGTTTCGCTCAAACTGCCTGTCTTTTGGACCACTCATCCTGAAGTTTGGATCGAGCAGGCTGAGGTGCAGTTCCACGTTCATAAGATAGAAGTGGATGCCACTAAGTACTATCTTGTGGTAAGGGCCCTCAACCAGGACATAGCCATTTGAGTAGTGGATTTTCTTCGAAGCCCTAAAAGCCCTCCTTCTCTAGATTTATGGTCTCTCATGGCGCAAGCAAACTGCACGGCGCCCAGATCAGAACTGTATCTAATATCAATGCATAGCACATTTTTTTCTCTCTGCCTCATGGTCCAAGCCCCAGACTATGCTCTATGCCAGGTTGCTACTGTGGACTTATTTGGAAGTGTCGTGGGCAAGGTGTGCACTACACTTAAGTTGAGCCATAGTACTGTATAGATCAATGCTTGCAGAGAGCCGCACCCTCATTGGTACAGGGAACTGGGAGTGTGCGTAAAAGTCCTGTCTGTAGAGTGTTCCAACTTATGTGTGCATGAAGAGTATAGCAGCCACTGGTATCATAGTCCTACCTAGGTCCGATGTGAATGTCTGTATAGTTGTTTAATAATTGAGTATCGTTTGCCATTCTCCCCTGTTTGTCTCCTGTCTGTTCATTAAAGTTACCTGTGATTGTAACACTTACGACTAGATTCATCTCTCTGTAAACCCACCAGACTTAATACTCTTGCCAACGCAATTAGTTCTGCGAGCAGGGTTCAAAGAGTTTTGGCTGGACACACATGGAGTACTAACCATGTGGGAGATTGTACTAATGAGTGTGTGTGTGGATGTCCTGTCGAGTGCATGTGTTATTGCATACTTGCTCACCAATGGGAGCAGCAGGAGGTGGCCCAAGCTAGTAAAGGAACCATCTGGTCGCCACGTAAGATCACCTGATGGACCAACAACCATCAGGTCCAGCTATTCGGCAATGTGGCTGGCAGGCCATGCCATACTGGTCAGCTGCAACGACAGGCTGAACTCCCATGGAGATAAGATAGAGGCCCACATGGTCTCCTTCCTGGAGAAATCAGTGTTTCTGAGGTCAGGGGGAGTCGTAGGGGAGCCGTACAGATACTGATATCCCTACTTAAGCACCAGTGAGATATCACATCTGATTTAAGTAATCCGAGCACCCAGAAGGATAGGGTGATTGAATCTCTGCAACATCACTGTTGTGCACTACAGGAGGCAGTTTAAAATGTCCGGGTGTGAGGGACTGAACTCGAAATGAAAGTTGTAGAGACAGCTTCCAAGCTTATTGAAATGCAGCAGCTGCAAGCAGCTCACTGGTCTGGGTGTCAGCTTGATCCAGGCAAAATCCTAGCCATTGTACCGTGGAGGGAGTATATCAACACATGATTGGAGGATAAGTGTGTGTGGATGGACAGTGATGACCATGAGGAAATTGAGTCCTTTGACACAATCCTCCCCCCATGTGCCTGAGCCTTTGTAAGCTTGAGCAGTGAAAATGCAGTCCCAGGTCTGCCATGAAGGCACCCTATCAAATCTCTAAAACTGGGATGAAGACGAAAATGGGAGGACCTCAGGTGGGCATGTATGTGGTCATTGTGAGAATATGGAGACCCTGGTCTACTCCACCTAGGAGCTAACTGGGCTAGGGGACCAATACCACCAGCCACGGCTGTGGGACAAGGGGGCCGCCAATGATGGTCTCTCTCATTGGGAAGTGAATGCCCTGAGTGGTCTATCGGAACAACAGTCGATTGGCAATGCCTTGCGGGTGCCACCATAACGAGTCAATGATGGAAACACCCAAAGGGAACACGTGGTTGCTACAGTCCAGCCCAGGTTCCCTGCCCTCCTATAATGGGGCCTACAAAGTTGGCTGCAGTAGCACACAATTGACGTGGGGACACAGGTTGTTAGAGAGTGGGCACTGATTGTGGGTATCTGTGACAGCACCCACAAGGACCCCAGTGAGCATGAAAGTGACTGATGCCTTGGTGGGCTATTTAGTCACAGTTGCACGCCTTGACCTTAGAGGAGTGGTTTGCCCTTCATGGGATTGGTGACCAGGAAGACCATCAGGGAAGCCATTACCTTCCTGGAGGGATTGGAGAACGTGGACTGGGGAGCACCTGCTAAAGTTTTCAGAGCTGAGTCGAAGTTCGGCGACGTCTCCCTGCCAGTGACTTACAGAAATATGTATGCTCTCTGAAGAGAGCACTGTGGGAGGAAGCCCGTAGGAGTGGAGCTTCCCATACGCCACCCAGTCTGACCTGGACCAGACTTCCTTCTGGTCCTCCCCCACAGGAGGTGACCCGTGAATATCTTGTGAGCTCTTTGAAATACCCACCCCCCCCCCCCCCCAAGAAAGGAGCAGACTTCCCTTCAAACTCTTCCTCTTCTAGATGTGAGGATCAATGAAACATTCATCAAAACAGACTGCTGTGATTCCCCACACTGGTCTTCACAGCCATCCTGCCATCACACCGTTCTGTTTAACCAGCAAGGAGCTGTTGTCACTTATTATGCACAGAACTTTCAAGCAGACATACAACAGCTGTTGCCATGGAAACACCATCATTGGACACTCGAACTCAACAACCACAGCATCTTTTGTTATGCACATTCCAAGTCCAGCTTTTGTAATGGGCCCTTTGCTCTATTTTTCCTCTCTTTTTAATTGCACCCTGAACTGTGGTAATAATGTCTCTCAACACACACAGGAAATTGGAGTTACGGATCACTATTACAATATTACAGTTTTTAAGTACAATACTACCAAAGAAATATGTATATATTTTCCCCCACTAGAAAATGACAGCCTCCCCACCAGCCCTCCCATTGACAGAAACAAATACCTCATGAGGTGGGCTCTTTAGGAGCTTTTATTTAAAACTACTAATTTGGCCAACTTTCAGTCCTGAATCCTCCTGGCTTTCGTTACAGGAAACCTACACAAGCACTTGTGGCACCCATTTAATGGGAACACGAGCAGAAACAGCATCCTGATTTCAGACAACTGCCCAGGAGATATGGGTATACCCTGGATGTATGCATGCTGGCCTACCCTCTACCTTACCACGGGATAGCACAGTAACAGGCATCTGGGCTCTGTGTTTGGGGAGCATCCAAATGTTAAGCCAAGAGAGGGCTCTGGTACCTCGTGGATAAACTTGCATTACCTGTTTGCAGACGTTGGTGGTAAAGGTGCGCACATTTGCCAGCTAAGCCAATGAAACCAAGCATGCAAGTCAGTGACCAGACAATTTTTCTCTCCCCTTCCCTCTAACACTGGGGAGAAGCTCCCACAGAACCCTGCTCCATCAACGACCCTGTTTGGTTGGGGGGGAATCTGGTGAAGTATTGTCATTGAGCCTTGTCCAGCATGCGGAATGGATTTGCCTATATATTGATCCACTTGGTTTACATCATTTTAAAACATTTTTTTCACTCTTTTGTTTTGTTTTATATATATGTAGTTAGAACATGTACATAGTGTTTACTGTCACGATTTCAGAGTGATGTGACTTCTGCGGGGTGGAATGTTATTTGTGGATTGTGGAGAAACATGTGACCTCCATACATTTCTGAAATATTGTGTATTGTGGGTGGTCACGTGTCCTCACTGTCTGAAACTTATTCAGAAGTCACATCACCTGTCAATCAAGGTTGTACTCCAGCACATCTTGCCATTGGCTCATTTAAATTACCTAGGGTAGGTGCCCAGATCAGAACTGTATATAACATTGACTTATTGCACATTCTTTCTCTCTACCTCATTGTCCAAGCCCCAGACAATGCTCCACGCCATGTCGCTACTGTGGATACTGCTGGAAGTGTTGTGGGTAAGGTGTGCACTACATTTAAGCTGAAACATAGTACTGCAATAGATCATGCTTGCAGAAAGCCGTACTCCTATTGGTACAGGGAACCAGGAGTGAGTGTGAAAGTCCCTATCTGTAGAGTGCGTGTGAGCTTGTAGAGTAGAGGCGGCCACTGGTATTGGAGTCCAACCTGGGTCCGATGCAAATGTCTATATAGTTGGTTAGTATTACCCTATATAGTAATTGAATATCATTTAACATTCTCCCCATTTGTTCCCTGTGTGTTTATTAAAGTTACCTGTGATTGTAACACTTGTGTCCAGACTCCCCTCTATGTGAACCCACCAAACCTGATACTCTTCCAAACAAAACCGCAGGTCATGCGACTTTCTACTAGGTTCCAGACAGGGAGGCCATGCGTTCCTACGCAATCCACATATAGCAGGCAGAAGCAAAAAATTTGTATATCGTCTATGACAATATTCGGTCTATGACCGAACATCAATTAAATGTTATTATTGTTCCTGCCTCCACCACCTCCTCTGGCAACTCATTCCAGATACTTTCCCATCCATGTGGGAAACATTTACCCCTTGAATTCCCTTTAAATTGCCTTTAAAATATGAGCAATCGACCTAGTATTTCATAATGTATTTATCAATATGTAGGAGAAAACTGTACAATTTAATATGAAAAATACGTATGTATCTTCATTCTTCTTTTCTTCTTTGGCTTGGCTTCGCGGACGAAGATTTATGGAGGGGGTAAAAAGTCCACGTCAGCTGCAGGCTCGTTTGTGGCTGACAAGTCCGATGCGGGACAGGCAGACACGATTGCAGCGGTTGCAGGGGAAAATTGGTTGGTTGGGGTTGGGTGTTGGGTTTTTCCTCCTTTGCCTTTTGTCAGTGAGGTGGGCTCTGCGGTCTTCTTCAAAGGAGGTTGCTGCCCGCCGAACTGTGAGGCGCCAAGATGCACGGTTTGAGGCGTTATCAGCCCACTGGCGGTGGTCAATGTGGCAGGCACCAAGAGATTTCTTTAGGCAGTCCTTGTACCTTTTCTTTGGTGCACCTCTGTCACGGTGGCCAGTGGAGAGCTCGCCATATAACACGATCTTGGGAAGGCGATGGTCCTCCATTCTGGAGACGTGACCCATCCAGCGCAGCTGGATCTTCAGCAGCGTGGACTCGATGCTGTCGACCTCTGCCATCTCGAGTACTTCGACGTTAGGGATGTAAGCGCTCCAATGGATGTTGAGGATGGAGCGGAGACAACGCTGGTGGAAGCGTTCTAGGAGCCGTAGGTGGTGCCGGTAGAGGACCCATGATTCGGAGCCGAACAGGAGTGTGGTATTCATTAGTATTCAGTGAATCGCATGAGATGTAAGAAAACAATTTGTTTTTAATGTTAATTACTACCCAACAATCTGAGTAATCACTATTTAAAGCAGAAATATGCCATACAATTTGAAGGAAGTCAGCAGTACTTAATTATATTAAATAGCTAATCCAAAATTCATTATGTTCGTTATTTTCAAGGTTTTAATATTGGGATGTGAGCAATTGCAATGAATAACCGTGCTTGTTCCTTTCAAGTTCCTGTTAGTCAAAACAAATTTTAAAATGACAAAAATTATTTGTAATGTTCAGAATTTAATTTGTCCCATTAAATTCCCCTATATTCATCAATCATTGTCCTATTTTACATTTGCATATTTCTAAACTACATGTGCAATTGTTCCTTTCTGATATAAAATACCTTTGAATCTTCAATTGAATCATTGAACAAAAAACAGTGCAACACAGGAACAGGTCATTCAGCCTAGGTGTTAAATGATGTTAAATTAAAATTCTGTTACTTGCAATTTCTCTCCATTCCCTTCATATACATGTGTTTACCTAAAAGCTTCCTAAATGATATTTTTATATCTGCTTCTACACTACTCCTGCCACCCCTTTTCAGGCACCCCCACTCTCTATGTAAATAATTTTCCCACACATCCTTTAAACTCCCTCCCTTATCTGAAACACGTGTCTTTAAGTGTATGATGTTATTACCCTGTGGAAAAAAAGCTGAGTATCTCTCACCACCACCACCCGCCCCCCCCCCCCCCCCGCCCCCACCCCCCCATAAATATCTCTCATGATTTTACAAACTTCTATCTGGAAGTCTATCATTAGACTCTAAAGGATTCATCTGAACTGTTTCAAAATAAGCCTGTTTTTCTGTATAAAAATAACTGAATTGCAAAAATAGTGTTGGATGACAAATTGTATTTAATGAATAACTCTGTTTTTGGAAGCTACAACAAAATTTTCTGCAAGCATGGAGAATTTGTTGGACACCTAATGAATTTTAACTGACAATGTGTTGAAGAGATGATGTTTAGACACACACAAAAAAAAATCACAGCTTGTTAAGAGTTAAGTAATTTGAAACTTCCTTAAATTTATTCTTCACATTTCATCAGCTCCATTGCTTTGTATTCAAGACAAGTCTTCTGAACTAGGTAAGTAAATGAATCTTTCCAATTTCCAACAGAAGTGCTTGTACATGAATTATAACCGGCTAAGCTGCTTCTACTCAAGTAGAATAATGCAGATGCTGGACATTTGCGATAAAACAGAGAAAGCTGAAAACACGGCACTTCTGACAGTTGTTATGGAAAGAGAAAGTCAGCATTTCAGATCAATGACTGTCAAATTTGTTTCATTAATTTTGTTTCTTTTTTTTTCATGGATGCTTCTGTACCTGCTGCCTGAAGGTGCAGTGAGAAGAGATTGTGACTGGGATCCTTTGTGATGTTAACTGACTTCTTGGGGCAGTGTTTCAAATAGATATCGTCAAAATGGACGTTTTTCAATGCATTTTCCTAATTTGGCACTTCTGCAGTACCTATGTAGTGTATGCATTGCACGCAATAGATCAAAACACACCTTATATGCTTTCAGTTTCAATAGACTTGAGTTGATTGGTTGTAAGTAAAGCTGAGTCCAGTCTGCATATGAATTGTCAGATCAAAGCTCATCGCGGAGCATTCATGTACAGAGCTGTACTGATACTATAGGAACCTAGAAAACTCTTGTCAAATAGTAGTCTTGTGAAAATCCTCAAGAATCAGTAGTCAGTTGTGCTATACTTCTCTATGTCTGTGTATAAAGTTATGAAAAATAAATTCTGCTTTCCAATCAAGGAAAAGAGCATTTTAGAAATTGTTTTCATTTCCTCTCCCCAGTTATACATTAGATTTGGGAGAATTAAGACTTTGTGTGGCAGCTTCTCAAATGAGGAAATTCAAAATGTTTAAATCAATTTTACTGTAATATCCTAAATCCTTCCAAAATAGAGTTTTGTGGGTGTGAGGTGGAGAAAGTTTAAATTGTTGGCACAAGATTGGCACAACATTGTGGCTGAAGGGCCTGTACTATGCTTTATCGTTTTTTGCTTAGCCACCAATGTGTGCTGTATCTGTATGCCAATATAAACACAAGAATGTGTTCAATAACATGGAGGTCTTTTTAAAGCCTGACAAGTCATGTCCTCTTGATGGGACATAAGATCTAACTTATTTCCCTCAATTTACACTCCCCAATTAATAAGCTGTGATTAACCAACATTAACCACTAAAGATTACATCAATAGTGCTTGTGTCACTTGGACAATATTTTTAGAATATTTTATTTTTATTTTTTCCATAAATATACAGAGTAAACTCTTCAATATCAAAGTGTATATATGTATATATAAAGAACTTTTTCTCACAAATAACATACAAAACAACTCCTTCCTCTCCCTCCCCCTCCCCCTTTTCATAACATATATATCCACACACTGTCAGGGCTCACATTTATATTAACCGTAAAAATATATTCTATATAGGGAAGTCACTTGTATTTATACTATCCAGTGACTGTTATTGTCCTTTTATAGTTATAATTGGGCCCATATATGATCCAAATATAGCTGCTATATCTTAACAAATATGTCATACTTGTTCCTTAATTTTTATGTAATTTTTTCCATTGGTATGCAACTATTCATCTCTGCAGTCCACTGTGCTATATGTTGAGGAGTGTCAGATTTCCAAGTAATTGGAATACATTTTTTAGACACTGCTAAAAATTCCAAATTCCATTTGCTAAAATTGAATTTGGAATTTAGTTAATTTATTATACTCCCATACTTTCAATAAAGTTATCCAAAAGTTAAAGCTCCGGGTCACCCGTGAAGGCCACCCCTGTTATCCTTGTTAATATTTTGGTAATATCCTGCCAGAAAGTTCTCACTTTCAAATGTTCCTATTTCTGTCCCACATCTAAAACATCTCTGATATTTCAGATTTTGATCCAATGCAGTTTCTGTGGTGTGAGATATAATCGATGTAGGAAATTATATTAAACTAATCTGTATCTTTTATTCATGCTATCCAAACACCAATCAGGCCAACATCTTTCCATTATTGCAACACCTAGATCCAACTCCCATCTCTCTCACACTCTCTGTAAACCTGATTTCACAATTTCATTCTGGAGAGCATAGTACATTTTAGTTATAAATTTAGGTGTATTCCCCAGCCAAATCATTTCACTAATTTCAGGTGGGGCCAAATTTGGCCCCCATCTTTCTCTTAGGAATGATCTTAGCTGGAGAAAACAAAAGAAAGTCCCAAGAGTTACACTTTGACTGCACACCACTAGGCAGGCGAATCGGCGCCGCTTGTAATCCACGCGGCAGGGCAGTCGGCCAAAATGGCGCCGTCGGGGAGTTTCCCCTTCTCAGCAGAGGGCTCAGAAGCCCGCACTGGGGGACCACATGATGCCTGGGTGACATCAGTGACACCCCCAGCGTGGTTCTCAGCCAGGTCCGGCCTGGGAGTATAAGTCCAGCCCAGCAGCCTGCAATAAATCAATTCTGCTCACTGAGCTCAACCCGTCTGATTTTGTGTCCTTTCAGTAGCAGTGTAGCTGCCGCTACAACTCCATATTTATTTCTTAATTGTTCAAAAGACATGAGATCCCTCCACATAACAATCATCAATATATCTTATTCCTTTGTCATACCAGGACTTCATTATTTTGTTACCCAGATTCATGGACAGCAATACATTTTTACCTAAAGCTGTTCTTAGTGATATCCATGCTTTTTTTTTCCAATACACTCATTTATTTCTTACCATATTCTAAGCGTATGTATAAATATAGGGTTGTCCGTCTTTTTTGTTATTAATTTAACAATCCACTTATAAATAAAATCCATCGCTGTCCCTTCTTTTATTGATACAATCTCATTCAGATCCAAGAAGGGGGGCTGTCTTCTTCAAAGAACCATGATAAAAATCTAGCTTGTGCTAATAAATAATACTTCTTAAAATCCGGAAGCCTAAATCCTCCCAGTTTATAATCCCATATTAGGTTTTCCAATGAAATTTTCAGCACTTTGTTATTCCATAAGAATCGCCTTATATAATTATTTAATAATTAAAATAATTTTTAGGTAGTGCAATAGGCAGAGATTGAAAGAGATACTGTAATCTTGGCATCACCTTTATTTTGATACAATTTACTCTTCCCACTAAAGTAATAAATTTCTGTAAATCTTTCTCTTTTTTGTCTAAAAGAGGAGTATAATTAAATTCATCTTTTTTCTTCTTTGGCTTGGCTTCGCGGATGTAGATTTATGGAGGGGTAAATGTCCATGTCAGCTGCAGGCTCATTTGTGGCTGACAAGTCCGATGCAGGACAGGCAGACGCGGTTGCAGGGGAAAATTGGTTGGTTGGGGTTGGGTGTTGGGTTTTTCCTCCTTTGTCTTTTGTCAGTGAGGTGGGCTCTGCGGTCTTCTTCAAAGGAGGTTGCTGCCCGCCGAACTGTGAGGCGCCAAGATGCACGGTTTGAGGTGATATCAGCCCACTGGCGGTGGTCAATGTGGCAGGCACCAAGAGATTTCTTTAGGCAGTCCTTGTACCTCTTCTTTGGTGCACCTCTGTCACGGTGGCCAGTGGAGAGCTCGCCATATAACACGATCTTGGGAAGGTGATGGTCCTCCATTCTGGAGACGTGACCTACCCAGCGCAGTTGGATCTTCAGCAGCATGGATTCGATGCTGTTGACCTCTGCCATCTTGAGTACTTCGATGTTAGGGATGAAGTCGCTCCAATGAATGTTGAGGATGGAGCGGAGACAACGCTGGTGGAAGCGTTCTTGGAGCCGTAGGTGATGCCGGTAGAGGACTCATGATTCGGAGCTGAACAAGAGTGTGGGTATGACAACGGCTCTGTATACGCTAATCTTTGTGAGGTTTTTCATTTGGTTGTTTTTCCAGACTCTTTTGTGTAGTCTACCAAAGGTGCTATTTGCCTTGGCGAGTCTGTTGTCTATCTCGTTGTCGATCCTTGCATCCGATGAAATGGTGCAGCCGAGATAGGTAAACTGGTTGACCGTTTTGAGTTTTGTGTGCCCGATGGAGATGCGGGGGGGCTGGTAGTCATGGAGGGGAGCTGGCTGATGGAGGACCTCAGTCTTCTTCAGGCTGACTTCCAGGCCAAACATTTTGGCAGTTTCCGCAAAATAGGACATCAAGCGCTGAAGAGCTGGCTCTGAATGGGCAACTAAAGCGGCATCGTCTGCAAAGAGTAGTTCACGGACAAGTTGCTCTTGTGTCTTGGTGTGAGCTTGCAGGACTGTAAGAAACCACCCCTCCTCCCCCCACCTTGTGAAATTAAGGCATTCGGTTCAGGCAAGTCGCAAGTTGTTCTGGCTTCAACAGGAACATCAGCTATACAGACAGGTAGCAGTTGATGAGATGATAATGAGGAGGAGGGTTTATTGTACAATGCACAGACGCATACTTGCTGCAGCCACACAGGAACGTAAGAAACACAAATTGCAATAAAACATAGAATATGACAACACAGTACAGGCCTTTCAGCCCACTATGTTGGGCCGACCTACAGAAACCAACTGCACAGTTAATTCCTTCCCTACCGCACACCCACATTCCTTTGTTTTTCTAACATCCTTATGCCTATCTAAGAGTCTTTTATATGTTCCAATTGTACCAGTCTCCACCACCATTCTCGACAATGCATTTGAGGCACCCAGCATTTTTCTATGTAAAAGAAAAAACTTACTTCCGACATCTCCCCTAAACTTTCCTCCACTCACCTTAAACAGATGTGTTCTCGTATTTGCTATTGTCACCTTGGGAAAATGGTGCTGGCTGTCCACCCTATCTATGCCCCTCAGTCTTTCGCACCAAAGAGAAAAGCCCAAGCTCAAAATCTTGCTTCAAAAGACATGTTCTCCAAACCAGGCAGAGTCATGGTAAATAGTACAAATCAAATGACCAAATATGTCAAGACAGTAAAAAAAAAATTTTTAAAAATAGAGAAATGTTCAGACTTCTGGTAGTTGCATTTGAATTGCCTATAATTGAATAACCATCTAATTCCCAAATCAACAACCAGGAATATTAACTGCCAATGTTGCCTGACTTTGAGTTTTTAAAGCAGTTTCTTTTTCTTTTCAGATTTCCATCATTTGTAGTATTTTTTTTCTTTCGATGCCCATTGCACGAATCCAGATGACAAATGTAAACTTGGGTGAAGTGCTCATTATATTAAACTGTTTTTGATAATATACATCATATATTTTCTTGCAACAAAGAAATAAGCCATTCAGCCCAACAAGGCTATGCTGGCATTCATCATTCAGTTTCATTCCCTCCACTTGTTTACCCTGTAAACCTTTCTCCCACCAACTCCTTCCCAGCTCTTCTTCCACCCACCGACACCCGGGGCAATTGACAGAAGCCGAAGAACCTGTGAGCTTATTTTTGGAATGTGAGGAGAAACCAGAGGGCCTGGGTCACAACAAGCAAATGCAAACCTCACACAAATAGAAACGGAGATCAGGATTAAACTGGAGCTGTTAGGTAGCTAAAACCACTTATAGTATCATTGCACTGTACCTCAGTATGATTTGGTAAATCAAGAAATGGAAATGTTGGAGGGAAATATTGCAGTCTACCAAAGCTTTTATGTGCAATTGTCACATTTTTGAAAAGCTTTCATGCCATTATTCCAAAATTACAAGCATAAATGAAATTAGTACTTGAGAATGGAATACATCCCTCTGTTTCCGAAATAAATACTGCCAGCTGAATGATGGCATGAATTAGATAAAAGGGATGAAGCTGCTCATTTCCAATTAAGATATTTTACGATCATACTACAATCAGCCACATCAATAATAATTTAGTCTCCAAATGAGTAACTCCTTTTGTGCTAACATGTTATTAATTTTCCATAGAAGCTATCTCTAAGATTTCTCTGAATAATGGAGATAATTTAATGCCAGTTAGTGCCAATTAATGAGTAATTTGGAGCTGTAGCTTACATCTACAAAATAATTGGATGACCCTTTGGCTAATCTAAATTTGGGAAGCTTTCATTACATCAACTCATATTTGGTTCAGAAACAGGACCTCCATTTGAAAGGACTGGTTCTTTGTCAGTCCTCAATTCAGCCCCCTTTCAAGCATCTACAGAAACTTGGAATAAGAAAGTTTTAAATTTTAGGTGATTTTTTTTTTCCTTTCCACATCAAACAATGGCTCAAAGGTGATTATTTCTTTGCCAGTGATTTTTAACAGATGAATGGTGGTTCATGGTTCAAATTGGCCCAACTCAACCCTTGATCACAGTTGACACCCTGGACTGAAATTACACTTTTCCATGGATGGCATTCTTTGGAGGACTTCAAGTTCCTCAGAGTCAACCATTCAGAGGATCTCCTGAAACCAGCACATGAAAGCAATTGTGAAGAAGGCATAACAACACTTCTACTTTCTAAGAAGTCTGAGGAGATTTGGCATATTGTTGAATACCCTGTCAAATTTTACAGGTCTAATGTGAAAAGTATACAATTGATTACATGGCCTAGTTTGGAAGCAAGTCCCCAGAATCACAGACCGAGTCAACTAACCTTGGAAGCACTAACCTTCCATTCATTCATGTGAGGCAATGCATCGAACAGCAGCCAACAGCATAAAGGACCCCTATCACCCACCATCTCTTTTTGCTGCTCCCTTCAAGCAGGAGGTACAGAGACCCGAAGTCCAGCACTTCTAGGTTCAAGACTAGTTTTTTTTCCCCCCAACATCTATAAATTTTTGAACCTTCCATACTACCCTTAACATTAACCATAAACTAGTCTGAAAAATCTTTCCGCACTATTGAAACCTCACGACTGTGAATATTTATCTAGTAGTGGCCGGTGCATGGAGATGTGGACCGGCCCACAAAATGACTGATAAACTGCGGGGACCTGGGGTGACATCGGCTGTCATACCAGGTGACCTCCCACACGGTGGGAAGACAGCAAGCTGTGGCAGGAATGCCAGCCAATCCTAGGCTGGCGCTGCAATGATACGATGTCCTGAAGTCAGGGCCTGGGGCCCATATAAATGCGATGGCCAGTGTAATAAACCAACTTCAAATTCAAGGCTTTGCTGTGCATGTTGTTTTTCTCCATGCGTGAGGACTACATTGGTATCCCTGACAGACCAGGCAGAGCCAATAATCATCCACACGATCTCACTCCAGCTCCAAACATTTTGGGTGTCACAGCACACGTGTGGTTCCAGCAGGCCGAGGCTCAGTTCCAGCTTCGACATATTGCCGCTGATGACACCCACTATTTCCTTGTCATGAGCACACTCGATCAAGACACAGCAGCAGCGTTTATAGACTTTGTACGGCAGTATCTAGAACAAGGCAAATATGCAACCCTCAAAAACCCGCACCTTTGGGCTCTCCTGGCATGAGCACGCTGCCCGATTGTTGCACATGGACAGATTGGGGGACAGGGCCACATCTGCTCTAATGAGCGAAATGCTCACTTTGACCGAGGGCCATAAACCTTGCCTGCTCTTTGAACGGATCTTTCTGGAGCAACTGCCTGAGGCTATCCAATTCTTGCTCACGGACGAGGACTTCAGCATCCCCTGGAGGGTCGCGAGCTGGGCAGACATGCTCTGGAGAGCAAAGAGGGATACCAGTGCTATCGTAGACCAAGTCAGCAAGCCCCATGCACAGCCAAGACCAACAGAGAAGCAATCTGGGTTAATTCTGCTATTATCATCAGGGATGGGGTACGGAGGCCTATCGATGCCATCCACCCTGCAGGTTTCCAGAAAATTCCCTAATTGTCATTGATGGCTGTGGCAGTTGGCCCATATGATAACCTCCTCTATATATGGGACTTATTGTTGGGCAGCCAGTTCCTGGTTGACATCAGTGCCGAAATAAGTGTCCTGCTCACCTCAAGCCTCGATATTTGCAATGGCAAGCAGGGTTCAGAACTGACGGCATCTGAACTTTCGGTACCTGCACCATCCCCCTTCGATTTGGCAACAGCCAGTTTATGTTGACTTTCACCCTCGTGGCAGTGGCGCAACCACACCTGGGGGCCAACTTCCTTCATGCCCACTGCCTGCTTGCAGAGCTCAAGGGACAGCACTTAGTGAACGCCAGAACTTTTCAAACTCTACCTCTGGGGGAAGCCAAACTACCTACACCCCCCCCCCCACCTTGACTCTATAATGTTTTCTGACGAGTTTGCCCACATCCTGACAGAGTTCCTCTCAATAGTGACACCACAGTTCTCTGCGACTGATCCAAAGCACGGGGTAAGGCACCACATTCTGACTGAGGGCCCCCTGCTCCATGTCAGGGTGCGACAACTACCTCCCAAAAAACTCAGCCTAGCAAAAGAGGAGTTTAAGAAAATGGAAGAGATAGGAGGATAGTCCCTGCCCATCCCCTCTCCACATGGTGCCCAAATCAGCAGGGGGGTGGAGGACATGTGGTGACTACCGCCACCTCTACGAGGCCACCATGCCTGACAGATACTCTGTGGTGCACATTCAAGACCGCTGCCAACTTGCATGGAGCACAGGTGTTTTCCAAGGGGTACTATCAAATCCCAATTCACCCCTGTGTTGTTGCTAAGATCGCAATTATACCAGTCTTGACTTCAAGGTTTTGGTGTCATTCTTCTCCATGCTCACGTAGCGCGAATGCTACAATCTATCCTTTCAAATTTTTTTTTCTTTTTCTGTCTTTGCAGATTGGTCTTTGCATACTATTGCATACTATTACCTTAAGTACCTGTTTTCCTGCAGCAAGTAAAAACATTGATGCATTTATACATATCTGTAGTTATATGATGACAATAAACTCATCTTACATCATCTCTTATTATACTCATCTTCAATCTGGAAAACGACTCAATGTATTTAATTTTCGATAAATGAATGAAATCCATTGAAACAAATAAATGGTTCAATAGTTTTCAGTATTTTAAAATTCTGGTTTCTAATTGGACATTTTCAGCTGAAGATAAACAAATACAGTTTTACCATTCGATATTATGAGGTATAGCACAGTGGTTCTCAACCTTATACTTTCCACTCACATACCACTTTAAGTATTCCATATGCCCTTAGTGCTCTTAGTCAGGAATTGCTTAAGGTGGTATGTGGGTGGAAAGAATAAATTTGAAAACCATTGTTTTAGTCATAGCTAATTGGCTCATTATGTGCATGGTTTCATAACTCCAAAGGAAATGGGCCAATTACAGTTTTTCTCAAGCAAAACATTTCAGTAACAATTGGGTCTAGAGAAGTGGTTCTCAACCTTCGCTTCCCACTTACAAACAATCTTAAGCAATCCCTGGCTAATCACAGAGCACCGATGGCATAGGGATTATTTAAAATGGTATGTGAGTGGAAAGAGAAAAATTGAGAACCACTGGTCTAGTATTTACTAGAAGGAATAAAACATACTATTATGCTTTATTGACTTTCTCAAAATAGATACTGTTTTTGTCATTATCCACCCAAAGAGAATATTTATTTTCACAAACTTTAAAATCATTACTTACCACTTTTTTGAACAATGAGCAGATTGAACAACGAAGCCCCCTTCAATGAACTTCTTATGAGCTTTTTTTCCATCTCCTAAGGTAGGTCTAATTTCAAGATACAAATAGATAAATCAAAGGAGCTTACACAGAAAAGGTTTTAAGATATAAATGCAACACAGGTATTTTTTTGTTCATGTTAAAATGAAAAGGAGTATTTTTGTTATGGATATGTATTTTTGTTACTCCATAGGAAAATTGCATGGACATTACCAATATTCCTTATGGCTGCTGTACTCAGTATGGATGACATAAAGCATGCAGAACCCAGAAATCTACAATCTATCTATGGGGGTTATCGTGATTTATCCCACCTTTAATGAAAACTGGCAAATGAACTGAGCTCAAAGCCAATTAAATCTGGTTTTTTTTTAAGTAGTCTAGACTCCGTATCATGTAGTTGGGTGCTTTGATTGCACACTGACCTTGATGAGGGATGGTACAAACTCACCAGAGTGGAAGAGAAAATATTGCTTGGTTGATCGTTCTACACTTGGTTGTTGTGCACTTTTCTCCCCATATTTCCTGGCTAATCTTGCTTGTGACAATTTACAGTTGGTGACCCTGCTTGCATCCAGAATTATACTTACCACCCACCTTTGTTCAATTTCATAAAGGAATTCATCATGAACTAAACAAAAATATTTGTATCAATGCTTGCACAATTAACAAGCGCAGCTTATTAGTCCCCTGGAATGCAGAGTGTCTGCAAAGCCTTGCTGTTTTGGTCAATACAGTTTTTTTTAAATTATTGAATTCTGCCTAATTGAATCTCAACAGGTGCAGACTCAAACGGGAAAGAATTAACCCAGCAAAATCCAAAGGTACGTTTGCAAATTAATACAGAAAGCTGAAAACAGGAGAGGTCAGTCAATGTTTTTGGTTCATTCTTTGTACTTTGGATTTACTTTTGTATTATTGTCACACTGTATTTTCTAGCTTCATCAGATTCATTCCCTGTTGCATTAAGAATTAATTATTTCCCTTTTAGATCCATGAAGCAAATTAAAATTGCTGTATCAAGAGGCAGTTTCTTTCCATAAATTGACGATTGCTTCAAAATTAAAAATGTCATCCTTCGATGAATGGCCCAAATTCCTGAATATTTTTCTGCTCTTCAATATCATCCTTACAGATTATTTGTTGTATCATTGCCTCAGTCAGTGGCAATATTTCATGTTAATGCTTGGTCATTGAGTATTGACATTGTTGTTTAATTGCCATTACTACTTGGTTGCCATCCAGGCTTTTTAGTCCTGACCACATTGAATAGGAATTAGTGCAATACATCCCACACTCTTCCCTTCTGTCTCCATTCAGAGAGCTACCCACCTCCCCCCCATTCACTGCAGCTTTTTTTTCACTTCAATCCTCCCACCTCTGATCTGCTAGCCGACATTCCTCCCCTTACCCCTTCCTCTCTCTTCTCCTCACATTTTTATTCAGACATCTGCCTGCTTTTTGATCATAACTTGATGGAGAGTTCAGGTCCGAAATATTGGTTACCTTTAACTTCCTGCAGATGCTGCGTGATCTGCCGGGTTTCTCCACCACTTGTATATTGCACTACAACCACAATGTCTACAGACTTTCCTGTTTATGGAGTCACCATTTGTTTAGCTCCTCTCATCAGGGATACTAAGACCAATTGTATTTTGCTGCTCAATGAGATTGACATGGGTTAAAAGTAGTAAAACACAAAAATCTATAGATACCATGGTTGAAGTAAAAACACACAATGCTGGAGAAACTCAGCTGGTCAAACAGTATCCTTTATATGGCAAAGGTAAAAATACATAATCAACGATTAGGGCTTGAGCCCTTCATAAAGGTATGGAAAGATGTCGGCATGCATCCATACAAAAGAGTAGGGAGGTGGCGTGGCCGCAAAGGCAGAGGTAAAAAGGTGGAGAAGGGAGGGAAGGGACAGCAGCAAGCAAGGGGAAGATGGATGGCTGGGTGAATAGAGAGGGAGGTGAGAGCTGGAAGGGGGGAGGGGAGAGGAGACCAGGTCAGCAGAAACTGAAAAAGTTGATGTTAATGCCATCTGGCTGGAGAGTGCCCAGATGGAAAATCAGGTGTTGTTCCTCCAATTTATGGGTGGTCTTGTGGAACAGTACACAAGGCCATGGACAGACATGTGAGTATGGGAGTGTGACACAGAATTGAAATGGTTTGTTACTGCGAGGTTCCACTGGTGTAGACAGAGCGATGGTGCTCAGTGAAGCAATCTCCCAATCTGCATCCAGTCTCTCTGATGTAGAGAAGGCTTGAAAAAGAGCACTGGATGCAGTAAATCAATTCTGCGAATGCACAATCTCTGAATAGATACCTACCATTTTATAAGTTGTCTGTACTTTTGATTAATTTTCATTCTGCAACTCCTTCGTAGTATCGTAATATTCAATATACAAATCAATGATTGTTTTATAAAGAAATAGAGGGGGTTATCTTATGATGAGAGATCGAGTTGACTGGGACTAAACCTAATGAAATTTAAAAAGAGGATGGAGGATCAAATAGAAACAAAATTATGAAAGAGATAAAAACAGGGAGTTTGTATGCACTGGCAAGTGAGACTAGAACTAGGGGACAAAACCTCAAAATTTTGAGGAATCAGGGCCGGAGCCAGACTATTTTGTGCAAAAGGCCAAATACTTGCATTCACAAAAAAAAATTGGCAACTTCGATTTTGAAAAATAGATGTTTTCTTGAAACTGCTAAATTTATTTTACATTGCAAGGATAAGTAATACATCAATCTTTGATTTTCTTTCTCAAATACAAAAGGAAATATTTTGGCACACAAATCATTTTGAACTGAAGGCCACTCGGTAGTATGCGTACCTCCGCTAAGGGCAACACAACCTTAAAACCTTTCACTTCACATACCTTTAAGTCTATATACCTTCCAGTGTCCATTTTTTTCCCCACAAGAATAATGCAGTATGAAAATGCCCCTTTGGCCCATCAAGTTTGCTCTCTTTCCTGTAACCATTTTACAAATCCATGCTCTTCCCTTTTTTTTTATTTTCCTATATTTCTATCATGTCCCCTGCCCCCCCCCCCCACCAGATTCTACAACTCACTGACACACTCCAGCAATGGCCAATAATCTTCCTGCCCACATCTTTTAGATTCAAGAAGAAACTGAAGCATCCAGAGGAAGCTCACACAGTCACAGGGAGAATGTAAAAAATGCACGCAGATCGAGCCAGAGTTCAGGGCAGAAGCCAGATCACTGGAGTTGTGAGGCATTAGCTCTATTAATTGCATCACTGTGAGACAGCATCAACTATAGCAATAATAATAAAGTCTCTTTAAGAACTACCTGGAAGGATGTTATCTCCCTATTACACAACATTAACTGTGAGAACTTGCAATACATTGGTAGAGAACCCTGAGCAAAATGTAACTACATGGCTTCATACACGGAAATTCAAGAATGCTTTTCTGTTAGTCTGTCTTTTGAAGTTCTCGTATTTTATGAAATTATAACAATTAGGATAAACAAAATCATTTATATAATGACAAAAAAATAGCATGGAGCAATTGCTGAGTTGATTTATTTTATGAATTAATATATTTTTATTTCATATCTATGAATATTGATAGTTATTCTGCTATTAGAAACTAGCTAATACCTGTCCTGAGCTATCCTTAACTAGCTACCCTGGACCATTTTGGTCTCATATCTCCTTGCTTCCCCTTCTCATGAATTATGGTGCTCTAAAAAGGGGCTAGTCATGGACCTACCAACTTTTCTTGGTTAATTGTTAATAAATTGCTCAAACTATTATTAGAATCATTGGAACAATAAATGAAATATTTCACTTATTCAAACAGCCAAATACACATTTAGGCTTACATAAGACTCCCTTCGGCAGTCAGCCTACAGGCGCTCATCAGAGCTCCTGACGCTGACTCCGAACCCTCCCCTTGGCAAACACCAGAGTTCCCGACACCCAAGTCCCAACTCCGAACCCTCTCTTTGGCCTACTACTGCAGACGCACACCAGACTCCAGTGTGCATGTGTGGTAGGCGAGGGGATGAGGAGGGTACGAAGTTGGGACTTGGGTGTTGGGAGCTCCCAGCTCCGGAGCCAGAGCTCCCAATGCCCTGCTCTGAACCTTCCCCTCAGCAATAACCCTACAGGCACACACCAGAGCTCCCGACGCTGACTCTGAACCCTCCCCTTGACCTACCTGAATTATAGGGCACAATTTGCTCTCTTCAATAGCGCCTCTCTGAAGTCTGTGCCCTAGGCAGCTGCTTAATTGGCCCAATGGTTGTGCTGGCCCTGGGAGGAGTAGATATACAGTAAGATAGAGCTGAAGAGCTACTGTTTCTCCCAAAGACTAGTGCAACAGTGGAGTTCACTGTCCAAGAAAATAGTAGAGTCTCCATTGTTGAATGTATTTAAGATATGTACATAGATTTTTGAGGAAACGAGAAATTAACCTTTGTGGGGAACTAAGTCCTCTGCCAAATCAGCATCATCTTATTGAATTGCGGAACAGGCTCATTGGCCGTATGGCCAGCTCCTGCTCCCATTTCTTCTGTTCTTATGTTAGACGATGTATCTTTCATTTCCACATCCATCATTTTGTGCACAGTGATAAGGTATTAATTTTAATTGAAAGTTGCTGGAGTACTTCTTTGCTTTAATTTTATGTCTGAAGTTTTCTGCTTTTTCTAATTGCAGTCAGGGCTTGTGTTGTCATTCTGATTTTTTTCTTGTTTCAACCAACTTTTAACTGGGGTTCATCAAGTTGCATTTGGGAGTCCACATATTCCATCTTGTAAAAATTATATTTAAAAATTATATTTAGCCTTGCACTTCCAAGGTTTCATTCATAAAATCAACCTGTAGCCTGTTCATTAAAACACAGAAGACAGAATGCCATTTCCTAAATGCAGTGGTCCATTTTTTTCTGCTCAGGAGTTGATGTTAACTATCAAATCAGAATTTATTCTCGTGAAATTTGTCATATTGCAACAGCACAAATATTTATATAAAACCACCTTACAAAATAAATAAAAATAGTGCAAGAAACAGAAAAAGACAAAGTAAGGCAGAGTCTGTGGTTCATTGTTCATTCAGGAATCTGATGGCAGAGGGGAAGAAGCTGTCCTTGTGCCACTGTGTGCTCATCTTCAGGCTCCTGTGCCCTTTTCCTGATAGTAGCAGAATTAAAAGGGCATCGCCTCAGTGGAGGGAGGTCCTTGAGGATAGAGACTGCTTTATTAAGACACCACCCCTTGCAGATGTCCAGGAATGAAGACGAGTGCCCATGCTGTCGCAGGCTGAGTTAACAAATCTGTGGAGTTTTTTTTCTTGTTCTGAGTGTTGGTTCATCTGTACCAGACATTGATACAAACAGCCAGAATGCTCTCCATGGTACACCTGTAGAAATTTTCTTCGGTGACATACCAAGTCTCCTCAAACTCTTTACAAGGTATAGCCACTGGCAAGCCTTCTTCGTGGTTGCATCAACATGGAGGTTCCAGGACAGATCCTAGGAGATGTGGACACCTAGGAATTTGAAGTTCTTGACCCTCTACACTGCTGACCCTTCAATGAGGACTGGTTTGTAAATTCCCTCCTGGTCCACAAATATCTCTTTGGTTTTATTAACGTTGTGTGCAAGGTTGTTGTTGTGACACCACTCAACTGGCTGATCTATCTCCCTCCTGTACAATTCCTCATTGCTGTCTGCAATTCTGCCATACAACCACAGAACATGCTACCCTCACCGAAACCACAGGCATAATTTATAGAGAAATAATGAAAGCTGCTTAAATTTATTGTGATGCGGATTTTTTTTGAAGCTAATAAAGTAGTGTGTGTATAAATACATATAATGAGTGAAAGTAAGAAATTTGTTGACTAAGAATCCATAGCACAATTTCTCTCTTCAGACCTCAATGGGAAAGAAAATGTTAATAAATGTTATAATACATAACTCTATAGTTGTCACTTGAATAATTTTATATTTTAACACTGTGCTTCCATGAAAAGAGAACATAAATGAAAAGAATGAAAACCAAATTACTGCCCCAAGTCTCGATTGAAGTTCATTCAGCTTTTCTCAAAAAGACCAAAATTATTATCGATTCTTTTGATGAAATGCAGCACATAAAATGGATTTTGAAATTAAAATTTTCAACTCCGAAGATGATAAATTGAATAAGCTAAACTGATTTGCAATTATTGTTCTAATGTTCTTTCATTGTAGAACCAGTGCTTCCTGAATAATGAATAATGAATTGCAAATGTGCAACTGCTGATGTCACTGGAGTTTTTGGCATGTTAATGTTGACTTTTATTTTGTATATTTCAACTGCTAAATGGGGCTATAAATTTTAACATTAAAGTTCTTGAATTTGATTTAATATAACTATTATTTGTGGCTTGGAAATGCTTAAAATAATCTTCAAGAGCTTGCTTTCATGGACACCATATCTTCTCCAAGTGCAACTATTTTTATTTATTCTTCTGAAATCTAGATAAGCAAGATAATCAAAGATTGAAGATAAACATTGCTCATAAAATTTAGTCACGTTGCTAAAAGTAAACTTTGATCCCTTTATTTTTATGTATTTGTGCAGCTTTTTGGGGTGAATCGGATGACAGTGCATCAGATATTGAAGCAATTCTTCAACCCAAAGGTTCAGAAGTGCAAAAGGATGAAGACGACTTTGATGATTTCTTTTCATAAACAAAACCTGATTCTTGCCAGACGAGGCACTAGATATAACCAGAATACGAATCTGGACATGTTCGATTGATGATAAATCAATGACACACAATTCCCAATCCATTTTGTTTAACATTTGGAAGATCGAAAAAGAAGGGAAAGCATAGAGAATTCTATGACATGACAGTTGCCAAGATTAACAAGGATGAAGCAACTTTCATGGATATTTACATTGCAGACCCAAGGTAATCCTTTCAAAAACAAATTGTACCCAATCTAAGAGAATGATAATTTTAAAGAAGAGAAGAAAATAAGGAAAGAATAATTTTAAAAATTTGTCATAAAATATTTTTACCATTTTAAAATGTGCAAATGTTTCAATTGTTTAATTTTTTGTTTAATTTTTCATTGTTTCCAGATAAAAGACAGGATTGTCTCCTAAATGTTCAGGACCACATAGGGATAGATAATAAAATGTTGGTTTTGTCAACATTATCTACATCCTGAAAATATATTTTAAATGTATTCAGAAATATTGAAAACTTGCGACTGATTCAAAGCAGGAGTCAGGGCTTTGCTCACCGCTGGTTTCAATCAGACATGTTCTGCTCACCATCATGACCCAATAACACCGCTGAAGATTCTGCTGGTTTTTGGGAGACTTCAAGAAAATCTTGTTATGTTTTCATTCTCTAGTGTGTTATCATTTCTGCAAGTAATAAATGCTTCGATCAAATGCCTCCTTAGGGTTTTAAAATTGCAATTACAGTATACAAATTATTTTATCAGTTCAGGAGCCATCATGTATGCAGAAATCAACTCTCTAATGCATAACAAAACATAGATGCATAGTTTCCCCAAATGCAATATCTACTTGAGTATACAGCATAAATATATACTTTTCTCAAATGCCTAAATATACTTGTTGGAACTTTAGGGTGGAAAATAAGAAGACATTTGGCAATATCTTAATGAATTAAAATCTAGCACTTTGAGAGAAGAAAGAGTATTTGCTACAAGCTGGTGTGCACTGGAATCAGCTGATTCAATATTTCTTGTGTAACTTGTGTCACATGTAGGTGTGTTCATGACATTATGCTGAGATTACATATTTTAAGCAAATGATTCTAAATATTACATGCAAAGGATCTCTACACAATTGAATAATGTTCATTTTTAAAATGGAAGCTTTTTATTTCAATAATATATCCAATTCAGTTATGATCATTTATTAATGGAGTTGATAAATATCATGCAATGAACATCATTATCAGATGAAAGTATGAAAACTAACATTGATAATCAGAAGATTTTGCCTCAAGACTCTATACAGAGTCACCTAACCCTGACAGATGCTTTGGTCTCACACTAAAGCTGTACTGCAGATTCAGATGCTTTCTTTCCAACAGGACATTAAACATGGTCCTGGTCTTTCTCTTCAAAATGTTATTATTTTTGAAGGGCGGGGAAGTTCCTGACAGTGCCTTGCAAATATTTATACTTCAATCAGCAGATTATCTGATGATATCATACTCCTGTTTGTGGGACTTTTCTATATTCATTGTCTTCTGTGTTGCTTGGGTTACAGAGTACTTCAAAACTATTTTGTAAAAAAAATGGAAGATGATGGACTGTGAGGTTGAGAAGGATTAGATTGATATAGAGTAGGTTTAAATCAGTGGCTTTAAACCTTTTCTTTTCCACTCACATACCACTTTAAGTATTAACTGTGCCATAGGTTCTCTGTAATTAGTAAGGGATTGCTTAAGGTGGTATGCAAGTGGAAAGAAAAAGTTTGAAAAAAAGTTTTAATCATACCTAATTGACTCGTTACGTGCACTGTTTCATAACTCCAAAGGAAATGGGCCAATGATCATTTTTCTCAAGCAAAATATTTCAGTAACAATTGGGTCTAGAGCAGTGGTTCTCAACCTTCCCTTCCCACTCACACACCACCTTAAGCAATCCCTTACTAATTATAGAGCACCAATGGCATAGGGAATATTTAAAGTGGTATGTGAGTGGAAAGAGAATAAGTTGAAAACCACTGGTTTAAATAGATTGATATAATTTTGTGAGTTGAAGGATCTTGTACTTTGCTGTATGTTTTATGTTTTAATGGCTTAAAGGGGTACACTGGGATAGAAGGAGTTCATGATGATATATTCATCCAAACATTTTGTTTTCCTTTAATCACTTTCCTTTTACTCTTGGACATCTCATTTTGCTCTGGGGAAATTAAATTTTGCTCATTAAAAACTTACTTCAGAAAATAAGTCTCCATCCTTTTCAATTTTAGTGTAACACTATTGGACAGAGATGCCAAATAAATTGAATTCAGGGTCCTTATCCTCATTCAGTCCACTCTTTGAGGCAGACGTCCCAAGATACTTGCACTCCTCTCTTCCCATCGTGGAAGGAACCTGCCTTGTGCTTTTCATTCCCAAAACCATTTATTATGTTATCTCCCCAAGACTGAATGCTTCCAGATTCCATCCTGTCTAACAATACTGTTGCTCTTTATCTTTAGATTTCTGTTTTGACCTTTTCTTCCCAATAAATGTCATGCTTTCTGCTCGGAGATGCCTTGTTTTACATGGAGAAAGCTGCAGAAATATAACTTATTGATGACATCAATTTTGATTGGATAGTAGCTGTGTTATCTTGAACTTAACTTGCTTTCCAGATTTGATGGAAAAAAAATCAAACCTAATTTTGATGATGGGTCAAAGGTTTGTTTCTGACATGAACTAAGAAATTGAAATCAAACCTCTTCAAAGATGTTTTTTCCTCCAGTGTGGTGCTAATTGGTTTTAAAAGTGAGAATATTCCCAATGGGAATATTTTGAGAATTTACAAATTATAATTGCTCTCTTTAGCATTATTCCTAAAACCAAGGACAATACACCGTTATGTAGTCTGTAAGCATCATTATGTTATTTAGCCTCAAAATACAATGCGGACATTGCTACTGTAATGATCAAGTTACTTCAAAGAATGTTAGCCTCCACTCAACTTGAACAACATACATGAGAACATCTCAAGAGACGGAACATTTTCACTACATGCATACTGATGTGTGTGCATTATGAACAATCCCCAAGTCAGACTCGTTTGGATCAATTCAAAGTGCTGAAGCCTCATTGAAAGAAATCTCACTGCAGCTCATAGTCTGCCAGTCCTCTCTGAATTCAGGACCTCCCAAAGTCCTTTACAACCAAGTAAATACTCTAAATAATCAATTTGGACTGTTGGAAACACAGCAGTCAATTTGCATCCAGCAAGGCACAACAGACAACAAGGGTAAGGTATCCAGGTTATTCACATTAATTGAGAAATAACTATTTTGTGCTCTGCAATTTCATCAAAAATAACAAGTACATTTATACATAGGAAACAATGATTCAGTTTCAGTTTTAATTTTGCAGAAGTGTGTGCAGAATGTGTTATAATAAAGTGATCCTTCTAAGTGCTTGCACAATGCAAAAGATACATTAATTAAAAAGAAACAAAAGGCTCATTGTGACTTGTTCAGTAAAAAGAGAATTTGCTCATATTTGAACACAATCGTGTGTTAGAGAACAGGAAGTTCCTAAAATGCTCTACACATAAAAAGCCATTTTGTCCTTTGCGCACCATGCCCGTCATATACATCACCAATACTAATATAAATTAAAAGCCAAAGCATTTGCGCTTGCCCTGCTTTGCTCAAAGGTCTTTTGTTGCGGTCTTCAGATGTCAAGATGATTCTCTGAATGTCAAGTGTTGATTCGAATGAATGATATTTTTTGTTACAGAATGTTTCATTGCTGTTTAGATTCCAGTAATAGGAAGTTTGGAAGAATGAAATGCATTAATTAGTTATTTCTTCCACAGTGGTTGCCTTTTAATCATAAATAGATCAGGACATGGTTCAATAAAACAGAGTACTCAATCTGTTTCGTCAGATTGCATAGTTACAATTGTTACACTCTAATTAAATCACAACTAAGCGGTTAACTTATTTGAAATTAACAGGAACTATCCCATTAACTACTGTGCTGCTATTTACAGAAATATTTCCCTTGATGAAAGCTCGTCTTGAAATGTACTGGAAGAGAGCATTTTGAGTTCCTTTCTATTAATATCCAAGCTGTTTCTTGAATGAAGCGTTATCCTTAGTCAATGGTATCACCCTGTTGGAATCCCTTCAGTTGTCTGAAGCTGGCGCTTATTTGGCAGCAAAGGTGGTTTTAATTTGTTATATGGCAATACTTAATACATCAAGGCTTTTAATCTGCATCTTAGAAAATGCAATTGCAAATGTTGCCCCAGAATTTTCTCAGTAATGCTATTGCTCCTATTTCTTATTTACTCCACAGTTCATTCTTTTTTCTCTTTCCAGTTTCTCAGTGAGAATAGATCCAATACCCTTTGCTTTTGGAACATGTCCAATCATTTGCTTTCTCATATAAACCCTCACCTACACATTAATATGTCCAGATGGGCCCTCTTTGTCTCCTGGATCGTCATGAGAATCTAACATTTCTATATTAGATTTTCTTTCCTGTAATCGTTAGAAAACTCCCCATTGCTGTTGATGCTACAAGGCAGGTTGTAACCGGAGGATTTTAGTTTTATTGAAATATTGACCAGCACCATTACCTAAGTGCCTCCTAAGTTCTGTCCAAATACTGCTGCTGGCCTTTGTCATATGAAAACAGAGCATCATTTTAACCCAGTTTTATTTCACTATCTTCATGCAGTACGCTCTTGATATTGTCAAGCTGCCTTTAAATTTACAGAAATGTGTGGCAGATATTTTCTCCAAGTAAACTCTGAGAACACTAAAGCCTCATACAGTACCACATGCAGTATCACCCAATCAATCTCCTAACTGCAAGCTCCCCTAATCAAATACTCACCCTAACCACCATTCCTAAGGTCACATCACCAGGATCCTGGAAAAAGGCAGGTGAGAGACAGGTACTTCTTGCTGTTAAATGTATGTTTCCTGGAGCATATCCATTGGCTGTGTTCTCACCATTCAATATGACAAGCTGCCATCAAATCAGAATGAACGACATTTGGTGTTTTCACTTCATATTGGGCATAAATCAGGCAGACATGAGCACTTTGTGTTTCTTCTCAATTCATTTTGAGACCAGGATCAATCACACTAAAAATACACAAACAAATTGGGGGAAAGCCAGAGCCTGATATTTAGTACAAAAGGACAGACTAACCAGACACGAAATCTGAAAACATGGAAATGTAAATTAAATAAATCTGGAATTGAAAAGAAAAGGAGTAGTCATGTTGAGAATGGAACTGATGCTTTGTTAGAAAAACTTCTCTGGTCCATTGTTAATCATCAGTGAAGGAAATTTGTTGTGTTTACCTGGCTGGTCTATATCTGACTTCGAGCCCAGAGTCATGTGGCTTACTCTTATCTGCCCAACTGATTGACTGAACAATTTAAAACACGATTAGGATAAATGCTGGTATGCCCACATTGTTAGAATTTTTTTTTCCAGAATGAGATCTGTAGTGAATAATTAATTCAAATAACTGCCTAGCCCTTTCACAAGCTATAGAAGCAGAAGTAGGCCAATTGGCCCATCAAGTCTGCTCCACCATTCCATTCGTAAGCTGATCCATCATCCCACTCAGTCCCGCTTTCTCCCTGTAACCCTTGGTGCCCTAACTAATTAAATACCTGTCAATCTCTGCTTTAAATACATCCAATGACCTCGGTTCCGCAGCCGCTTGTGGCAACAAGTTCCAAAGACTCGTGGGATGTGAATTTTCTGCGGATTTTGCATTTTTGCATTATTTATGCGTTTTTCACTGCCAAATTTACCAACAGAAAAATTGGATCACAAAAAAGAAAGAAAGAAAATAACCGATGTATAGATTTGTAATTACCATTTTCTTATGAGTCTCTTGCAATGAATAACCTTTCATGTGCACTAGACAAAACACATGTAAAACTGCTGGTAAATGAGTCTAGTCGTGCATCACAGACTTCGCTTAGCAGCATCTGCAGTGAAGCGGGGCCTTTGCATGCAGATCTTAGCAACATTTCTCCTGCATGTTTGTGCATGCAAGCTTTGCTTAGATTCTTGAAAGAAAGTCCTGATAGATTATGGCTGCCAGGAATTGTAATTTTGTAGAGAGAGGCTCAAGTTTAGACACGGAATCAATTGATGCAGACAAAAGTGACCCACTCATGAAAAATCTCTGGGATTGGGAATGGCTCGATTTCATCCACCGAGAAACTGGACAAAAATTATCAGCTTTGCTGTGTGCATAATGTGTGGCAAAGAAATTAAGTATGGAGGTTGGGGATGTGAGGCGCTGGTTGATTATGTTGTAAAAGAGGCACACAAGAAAATATTCCAGCTCAAAAACAAACACATTACTCCCAGGTAAGTTAAGGCTAAGCTTATGTACCTTTGTGCAGCAGTATGATTATTTTCACAGTCTAAGAAAAGGGGCCTGGAATTTGATAGACCTTTATTTCCCACTTGATATTTCCTTCAGGTCAGAAGCCTGCACTGTCTAGTCAGAGAACCATGTATGGAATACATCCTTTCTTCAATTCACAAGCAGAAAAAGTGCCACTGAAAAGTGCTGTTCCTGAACCAACAGTTTCAATTGCAGAGTTGCAAAGGCTGAAGCTACACTTTTGGGATTTAGTACAGAGCACTCGCACATTTGTAACCACCACCACTATTCCTGTCCCTCGCTTAATTTCATGATGGTTCCAAAAATCATAGTTACCCAAAAGTTATCTAAAGATAAAGCTGCCTTCGATCTATTGATCATACACTCAATGATTCACAAACTGAATGACAAAGAGAAAAGATTTATTTCTTGATTTCCTGACATGCTTCATGAAACCAGAAGTTCTAAGAGATATAAATAGTCCTTCACATGTTAAGATGGGCCTTGAGATGATAAAAACCATCACTTGCCAGACAAAGACATTCACCTTGTGAGCCAGATTAGGAAAGATCTGCTTGCCAACTAATCCAACAAAGGACCTAATAAGGCAGCTAAAAGAAGGATACATCAAATGTGTAAAGAAGCTTCAAGACAAAATGTCTGTTCACAACAAGTTTCTTCGATGCATTTCTGCCATTGACACCATACACAGATCATACTGCAACATTGCAACACCTTTTACAACTACCAGGGCTAGTTACCAATGTGTTGGTCACAGAATATGAACACGAGATTCACATGTTCCAACTTAAAAATCACCTCATTCCAAAGGAGGAAGTTATGGCAGATACATTCTGGGCAAATATTAGTAAAACGATCGACTATCCTAACCTCAGCAAGATGGCACTGTCTTCACTTTCCTATTTCCATGGCCCAGAAGTGGAAAGTTTATTTAGTGTCATGGGAGGTATTTTGGACAAAACAAAAGAACAGATGCATATCTCAACATTCTTATCCATACAAACCATCAAGTATCATCTGAAGATTGAGAAAAATAACTGCCTGTCAATACTTTGCACAGAAAGATTTTTAGCATGACCCAGGTCAAAGACTTTGTAGGACCATGAAACGGGCATACAAAGAAATATCAAACAGAGAAGGAAAGAAAAGCTATAGTAGAGAAAAAAAAGTTATTGGGATTACAAAGGCCCCAAATTCAGCCCCCACCTCTAAAGCCCAATCCAAGAAGGACTTGTTATCAGGAGCTGCCAAAGCAAAACACAAACACACCATGAAGGTAAGAAAAAGGCATGGAGAAGGAAAAGAATAAATTGACAATTTAAAAAAATATATTATTAATGTATAATGACATATACACATTATTTTGTAATGTCCATTTTTACTTTGAAATGCACTAAAAGAGGCTTGAAATTGGTAATTTTGTGTGTAAATTTTTTTAAAATTCCCAAACTCCCTGCAAGGGGCGCTGCACCCCCTTGACCCCTGCTGTTTACCTCGCGCTAGTGCTCAGTTCTTTTCCTCTTTTTTTTTGACCATGAGGACACATGCCTGGGCTCACAACCCTCTGACTAAAGACTTTTTTCTTTAACTTTGTTTTAAATTAATACCCTTTTATCTTGCAGGCCTTTCCGCATTCAAAATGTCTCTATAATATATCCCCTCTTCCTTCTGTACTCCAATGAGTACAGTCCAAGAGCTGACAAATGTTCTTCATGTGCTAACCCTTTCATTCCAGGTATCATTCCAGAAAATCTCTGAACCCTCTCCAACTTCAGCTCATCGTTTAGCAAATAAAGTGCCCAAAGCTGTGGTTTAACCAGGGCTTTTTAAGAGTCTCAGTATTTCATCCCTGCTCTTATATGCTATTCCTCTAGGAATGAAAGCCAACATTGCATTTCCTTTCTCCTACTGGATTGAATGTCTTATATCAACAAATGCAGAGGCTATGCTTCCACATGTTACACCCCACTATGTGACAAATCAGGTATCCTCAGTACAGACTTGATTACACCACGAGACTGCCAAATATCTCTAACAAGGGGAACAGGACCAATTATCATTGACAATGTTATTTGCATCAACAAATCTCTACCGTCAAGGACTGAAGAGGATAATGTGGACCAACCAGGTAAATACCATAGCCACAAAAACAAGTTAGAGATTGAGTAACATGCAGGTGGGCCTGACACCCCAAGCCTTTTTACCATTTACTCAACACAAATTAGGAGTGATGGAATATTCTGTATTCACCCAGATGAGTACACCATCAATAATTTTCAAGATGCTTAACACCATGAAGGTAAACCAACCTGCTTGACTGGCACTCCACCAACTACCTAAATATTAGGTTCTTCCATCTCTGGCACTTAGCAGGTGCAATATATCCCATCTATAAAATACACTACAAATGCAGCTACTCCAACAGCACCTCCCAAACCCATGACCTCGGTAATCAAAAATGGTAGTAGCAATCACAAGAGAATACCACCATTTACTGACTCCCCTCCAAGTCATGATACCCCAAGCCTTTCCTGACTTGGAAATGTCTTACCCAGCCTTCAATTGTCCTTGGGTCTAAATGCTGGAGTTCTCCTAATCAGTAGCATCTAGAGGCTTTTTCACCAGGACTGCAGTGGTTTATGAAGGTGGTTCTGTACAATCTTAATTTGGGATGGGCAATAAATAGTGGCCTTGATAGTGACACCCAGAGCCTAAAAATGAATTTGATGAGAACCAACTGCGTATTTTTCCAAGTAAAAGCACAAAAATGCTGGAGGAACTCAGCAGGTCACGCAGTGTCCATAGAAGGTAAAGATATACAAATCAATGTTTCAGGCCTGAACCATTTTTGCAGATTTCTCCAAGCTGTTCCTGTACATTAACTACAATTTGCTTGCTGGATTCTAACCCAACAATATGGTGAAATCCAGTTATTAGTCTACTTTCAATCATTAACCACTTGATGGAAGTTGTCAAATCAGTCTTATTTAGTGCTCACTGCTGTTTAGTTTTAATTTTGCCAGATTCACTTAATTCCAAACTACATCACAACTTTGGCCCAAGCATAGAACAAAGTGCTGAGTTCCAGATGTGAAGTAATAGTGACAGGAAAGCTGCATTTTTTTTGTTGCCTTTTTGGCAGTAAATCAATACTAACCCTTTATTATTCATCATTCAAAAGTTACAAGTACTACATTTTTCTGGCAACCCTCCAAACTAACTGAACACTGAATGCACCTTCTCCAGGGATACACAGGCACAACAAAGCTCCATTTGACCAAGTGTGAAAAAAAATCTTATCGATGGGTGACCAGGAAACATGATTAAAGTGTTAGGAGTAGAGATTTCACAAAGGAGGATGCTTGTGTTTGTTGGAGGTCAATCATCCCACATGCAAAACAACTCTAGAGGAATTCCTTGAGAAAGATTCCACAGCCCAGCTACCCCGAATCATCATTCAGGTAATCACAATTGACAAGAACAGTCTCAGCCTCATTAATACTATAGAGAAAATGTGTCAGAAGATGAGTATCCTGAGGCAAATGACTCATCTGCTGTCACTCCATCACAGGAGCACAGTTAAAGATGATAAAATGCTCTCCACTTGTCCAAATGAGAGCTGCTTCAATAACACTCAGGAAACCTGACTCCATTCCGTACAACATAGTACTCATGACAGGTTCCTATCCAGCCCAATCACCAAAAGACCATTGAAATGTCACTTTTTTCCCCTTCATAATACCAGCAAGTGAATATTTATTACTCTATCCTTTTTATTATTTTTCTATCTCTTGGCATATTGTGGTAATTTAATTGATGTAGTTGGTGTATCTGCAATACTTATGATGGCTGCAGCAACTCTGAGGCCTCGGAAGTTCGGCGCAGGCTTACATCCCGGAGGGTGATTGACACTTGACACATGGTGCAATTTTGACGCATCTTCACTTGTACTTGTATCAGTGAACCGGAGGAGCTACTGGAGATGGGTTCTTGAGATCTAGGTATTGGAGCTGGTATTCAAGAGCATGCCAAGGGTAATAAGGACTCCCAAAGGGCCTCAGGTACTGAAGCCTTCCTGATCATGTCAGAGATTTGGATCTGGAGCTTGGCTTGCTGATGAATTGAACAGGAGTCTGCACAGCTACAGATGCTGCAGGAGTGTTGGAAGTGAATGCATAGACAAACACGGTGATTCTGAAGGGATCTCTTTTGCACCTCTTTTTCCTATTGTTAAGGGTATTGGGTTCATGGTGACCCTGTTTGCCTTATGGCAGACAAAAGTTGAAGTATACATGTTAAATTTTGAATATATTATTACATGACAATTAAAGGAATCTCGGAACCTTGGACAATAAAGCACCTTAATTATATTCACTCCCTCAATCGTCAGCACACCATCTACATAATGCGCTGTAGTTACTCTACAAAACCAGGATCTATGCCACCAAAAATATACGAATATACGAGACTGGGTCTGTCTGGAAGTTCTCCTGGAAATTGAACAACATGAAGGTATCACCAATCCTTCATCTTGCAAAGTCTATATCCTTGAATTCCCTATACAACAGTACACCACCGGCCTACTGCAGGGGGCAACATCTGTACCTGCAGGAGTGTAAGGGGACAGGACAACACCTGGCCGGCTGCCAACCGGCCTGAATAGATCAAGCCCCACTCGGTCAAGTGTCAATCACCCTCCGGGATGTAAGCCTGCGCCGAACTTCCGAGGCCTCAGAGTTGCTGCAGCCACAGCCAGCCTGGCTCTGTGGAAGTCTTTGTGGATTAAAGCCTGTTGTACAGTCTTTATCTTTGTATGTGTCTGATTCTGTCTAACAGCACACCACAATTTCATAATCCATAAAATTTTCCCACGGCTGCCATGGAAAAACTCCTGAGCTCAGGGAGCCTCGAGGTTGACCCATGCCACCCGGAAGCCCAGGCACTCTTCAAGATCTGGCAGCGTGCGGTCGAGGCAATCATTGAGGCACACAAGGGCGACATCCTGGACTCCGATCGGAAGTGGTTGGTCAAAGCTGGGTCCCCGCGCCTTCCAGGTAACCAAAGGCTGCTCCATGTACAAGAGTGCAATGAACACTCTCGAGAACTTGTACAAGCCCCCCATGAATGTGGTCTGTGCAAGGTACCTCCTCAACACCCGAGCCCAGCAACCCGTGGAGACAGCTGAGTATTAACTGGGACACTTGCGAGAGTTGGCTTGACCGTGTCTGGGTGAACCCAGGGTAGGTGTAGAGGAGGTCTAGAGGCTGATCCTGGATGCCTTGTCTGAGGGCTATGCTCGAGGACCATCTGGCAGAAGCTGCTGGAAGACAACATCTATGCCCTAACTGTGCAAGTGGTCCAAACCCTGGAAGCAACAGCCCTGCACATCGAAGCCTTCGATTCCAGGTTCCCGCATGCTCCCTCATGGCCCTCTCACACTGCAGCTGCATCCCCAGGCTGAGCTGGGGAGGAGAACATCGCTGCAGCAGGTGCCCGGTGCCCCTGTAAGTACTTTGGGTCCTAGTGTGGGTCAGATCGACGATCACCCCAAAACTGCCCAGCTAGGATTGTTCCCGATGTGGCAAGAAAGGCCACTTTGCAAAAGTGTGCCTCTCTAAACCTGTCGGCAGCTCAGCGGCCCTCTATGACCTCCCTACCTCCCCTGCCGACCACCCCACGTGCACGTGCTGGGTGGCGTCATTGTCCCTGCGATGACTTCCGCCTTCACCGTCTTTGACCGCGCAACATCCGGAGGCCATCGGCCTCCGCATGCTGTACCTCATGACCGATGTTGACGAGGTCAACACGGGCGATGACCAGGCCGTCCTATCGACGCTCCCCATCCCTCCGGATAGTGACGACTCCAACTCCAAGATGGTCCTGGTTGCCACCATGCTGACCAGGGACATTCCCCACGATCTCAGGTGCTCGATGATGGACGTGCGAGTCAACGGGCAGGTAACAAAGTGCCTGTTAGACAGTGGCAGCACCGAGAGCTTCATTCACCCGAGCGTGGCCCACTCCCTAAGGTTAAAGGTCCACCCCACCACCTGCTCGATTGCCCTCGCCACCAAGGATAAGACTGTTGGTATCTTCTGGCGCTGCTCGGTCGATATAATGGTGGGAGGGGAGACTTACACAGGATTCAGGCTCCTGGTCATGCCCAAACTCTGCGCACCACTCCTCCTGGGCCTGGATTTCCAGTGCCACCTGCAGAGTGTCACCCTTGCCTTTGGGGGGGGCCCCAACCTCCATATACATTGCACAGCACGCCAACCTACCAGTCCCAGCCAACCTGTGGCCTCTCCACACTGCGCACCACCCCACCAGTGCTCTTTCCACATCTTGCGCTAGGCTGCAAGCCGATCGCCGCCAGAAATAGGTGCCATTGCGCTGCAGACAGGGACTTCATCAAGGCGGGGGTGAAGTGACTCCTGCTGGAAGGACAGCCTTGGAGAGCCCAAGTCCTGGTGGACAATGGGGGAAGTAAGCAGAGGATGGTCGTGGATTACAGCCAGATCATTAATCGGTACACCCAGCTGGATGCCTACCCCCTGTCGAGGATCACCGACATGGTCAGCGAGATAGCCCACTACCGGGTTTTCTCCATGATTGACCTGAAGTCGGCGTATCACCAAATCCCTATCCACCCAAAGGACAAGCCCTACACCGCCTTTGAGGCGGATGGGCATCTGTACCAGTTCTGCCGGGTTCCTTTTGGGGTCACGAACAGAGTCTCCGTCTTCCAGAGGAAGATGGATCACATGGTAGACCGGCACAAGATGAAGGCGACGTTCCCATATCTGGATAACATCACTATCTGTGGCCGTGACCAGCAGGACCACTATGCTAACCTGGAAAAATTCCTCCAGATGGCCACGGAGCTGAACCTCACTTACAACAAGGAGAAGTGTGTGTTCAGCACCACCTGCCTCGCCATTGTGGCCCATGGAGTCATTGGCCCAGATCCGGAAAGGATGTGCCCATTAATGGAGTTACCTCTCCCCCCCACACTAAAGGCCCTCCGCAGATGGCTGGGCCTGTCCTCTTATTACTCGCAGTGGGTCCCTCACTTCTCGGACAAGGTCCGCCCACTAGCCCAAGCCACAACTTTTCCCCTCCCACCTGAGGCACAGGCAGCCTTCACCTGCATCACCTGCATCAGGCAAGACATTGCGGATGCCACGATTCAGGCTGTGGATGAGGACTCCCCCTTCCAGGTGGAGAGCGATGCCTCTGAGGTGGTCTTCACTGCTACCCTCAACCAAGGGGGGGCACCCCATTGCCTTCTTCTACAGGACCTTCCACAGCTCCGAGCTAGGGCACTCCACCATTGAAAAGGAGGCCCAGGCAATTGTGGAAGTGGTCTGCCACTGGCGCCACTACCTGGCTGGAAGGAGATTCATGCTCCTCACAGACCAGCACTACCCACAAGAGCAAGATAAAGAATGACAAGATCCTGCGCTGAAGAATCGAGCTGGCAACCTACAGCTACGACATCCAGTACTGCCGCGGGAAGTTTAACGACTCCCCTGATGCCCTCTCTCACACCTGCGCATCTATGCATGACGACAGGTTGCAGGCATTGCACGAGTCCCTCTGCCATCCGGGTGTCACCCGGTTGTACCATTTCATTAAGTCCCGAAATCTGCCGTACACCGTCAGGGACATGACTGAGGCCTGTTGGGTCTGTGCGGAGTGAAAACCTCGTTTCTTCCTCCCCCCCCCTCCCCCCCAGACCCACCTTGTAAAAGCTATTTGGCCTTTCGAGCATCTTGGCATGGACTTCAAAGGGTCCCTGCCTTCCACGAACCAAAATGTCTACTTCCTCATGGTAGTGTACGAGTACTCACACTTCCCTTTCGCCATCTCTTGACCGGACACCTCCATGGCCACCGTCATCAGGGCTTTGGGGCAGATTTTCACCATGCTTGGCTACCCCGCCTTCATCCACAGTGACCAGGGGTCTAGTTTCATGAGCGATGAGCTGCGCCATTACCTGATGGTGAGGGACATCGCGACCAGTCACACGACAAGCTATAACCCAAGAGGCAAAGGGCAAGTGGAGCACAAGAATGGAGTGGTCTGGAAGGCAGTCCTCCTGGCTCTCAGGTCAAAAGGGTGGGCCGTTGAGTTCTGGCAGGACATCCTGCCCGAGGCGTTCCATGCCATTCGGTTACTGCTGTGCACGGCTACCAATGAGTCCCTTCACGAACGTCTGTTCTCATTCCCCAGGAGGTCGGCGAATGGAGTGTCACTCTCAGCATGGCTCACGACCCTGGGACTGGTGCTTCTGCATAAGCATGTACTCACACTTCCCTTTCACCATCTCTTGCCCAGACACCTCCATGGCCACCATCATCAGGGCCTTGGGGTAGATTTTCACCATGTTTGGCTACCCCGCCTTCATCCACAGAAACTGGGGGTCTAGTTTCATGAGCAATGAGCTGCACCAGTACCTGATGTCGAGGGGCATTGTGACCAGTCACACGACAAGCTATAACCCAAGAAGCAAAGGGCAAGTGGAAAGCGAGAATGGAGTGGTCTGGAAGGTAGACCTCCTGGCTCTCAGGTCAAAAGGGTGGGCCGTTGAGTTCTGGCAGGACACCCTGCCCAAGGCGCTCCATGCCATTCGGTCACTGCTGAGCACGACTACCAACGAGACCCTTCACGAACATCTGTTCTCATTCCCCAGGAGGTCAGTGAATGGAATGTCACTCCCACCATGGCTCACGTCCCCGGGACCGGTGCTTCTGCGTAAGCATGTACGGACACACAAGACCGAAGCCCTGGTGGAGCAGGTTTTCCTCCTTCATGCAAACCATAACTATGCTTATGTTAGGTTCAGCAGTGGCAGGGAGGACACTGTCTCAAACAGGGACCTGGCACCAGCAGGAGCACCCACCACATCACGCCACCCGCCAATACAGGACGACGCTGACCGGGCATACATCTCTGTCCCCAGGCAGCTATGGGGCACACAGGGCCTCCTTGACCACCAGGGGCCTGCTTCAGCCTTAGGAGACGAATCCACCCCCCCAATCCATCCAATATGACCTGCATACATCGACCCGTCCCCCCTGGCCACCCCTCTGCGCGGCACCACACCAGTCACACAGACCCCTGCCGCCAGCCGCCCCACTTCCCCTCTGACCAGTGACCAGGAGCCAGTCCTACGATGGTCATAGAGACCCCGGCGGCCACCAAATCATCTCAACATGTAAATATTGTATGTACATAGTTGGTGCGATTTCTTGTTACTGCCCCCACCCCCCTCCAGGACAATTTTAAAGAAGAGGGTGAATGTGGTGGTATACCACCGGCCTACTGCAGAGGGCAACATCTGTACCTGCAAGAGTGTAAGGGAACAGGACAACACCTGGCCGGCTGCCGATCAGTTGGCCTGAATGGATCAAGCCCCACCTGGTCAGGTGCCAATCACCCTCTGGGATATAAGCCTGTGCTGGCCTCACACAGAGTTGCTGCAGCCACAGTCAGCCTGGCTCTGTGGAAGTCTTTGTGGATTAAAGCCTGTTGTTCAGTCTTTACCTTGTGTGTGTCTGTTTCTGTCTAACAGTGCAGCACAATACGTTGACAAGCAAAAGTCCAGCTCATGATCACCCTCTCAAGGACAATTAGCAATGGGTAATAAATACTGCCCACATCCCAAATAAATATCAAGAGAACCTACTACGTGATGATGAACCATTGGATTTTCTACAACAAAGGAAAAGAAAGTCAACACTTATTTTCCTTGAGCCAATTAAAACTTTTATTTTTTCTTTGAACTGAAAATAAATGCATCAGTTTGCAATACCTTGGCACCCACCCCAGCACCTATAACCTCCAATTACCTTAGAATAAAGCCACGAGGATCTACAACCTTTCAATATACATACAAGAGTGACTGCTCTTGCAAAAGCATATTTCAAAGTTCAGATTTATTGTCAGAGTACATGCATGACATCACCTACAACCTTGAGATTCTTTTTCCTGCTTTCAAGGCAAAATTACCACTTACCACGATAAAGTGCAAAAGTCCTGAAAGGAGGCTCTGATTGAGTTTGTTGTTGAGGAATCTGATGGTGGACGGAGTAGCAGCTGTTCCTGAACCTGGTGGCTCAAGTCTTGAACCTTCCTAAGATAAAAAAATACACATTTCAAAAGGAATAATAACAAATAAAAGAAAAACCTGAAGGGCCTGTTACTGTGCTCTATCGCTCAATTAAACTGAAAAAAAATGGAATCTAGTATTCTTCCAGCAACCAAAGCTATTAAGTGAATCACAAGCTTTCTTTTCACATAGCAAATAATGACAAATCACATAGTGAAATAACAGGTTGCTACAAACTGCCAAAATGTTTGGCCTGGAAGTCAGCCTGAAGAAAACAGAGGTCCTCCATCAGCCAGCTCCCCACCATGACTACCAGCCCCCCCACATCTCCATCGGGCACACAAAACTCAAAACGGTCAACCAGTTTACCTATCTCGGCTGCACCATTTCATCAGATGCAAGGATCGACAATGAGATAGACAACAGACTCGCCAAGGCAAATAGCGCCTTTGGAAGACTACACAAAAGAGTCTGGAAAAACAACCAACTGAAAAACCTCACAAAGATAAGCTTATACAGAGCCGTTGGCATACCCACACTCCTGTTCAGCTCCAAATCATGGGTCCTCTACCGGCATCACCTACGGCTCCTAGAACGCTTCCACCAGCGTTGTCTCCGCTCCATCCTCAACATTCATTGGAGCGCCTTCATCCCTAACTTCGAAGTACTCGAGATGGCAGAGGCCGACAGCATTGAGTCCACGCTGCTGAAGATCCAGCTGCGCTGGATGGGTCACGTCTCCAGAATGGAGGACCATCGCCTTCCCAAGATCGTGTTCTATGGCGAGCTCTCCACTGGCCACCGTGACAGAGATGCACCAAAGAAGAGGTACAAGGACTGCCTAAAGAAATCTCTTGGTGCCTGCCACATTGACCACCGCCAGTGGGCTGATCTCGCCTCAAACCGTGCATCTTGGCGCCTCACAGATCGGCGGGCAGCCACCTCCTTTGAAGAAGACCGCAGAGCCCACCTCACTGACAAAAGACAAAGGAGGAAAAACCCAACACCCAACCCCAACCCACCAATTTTCCCTTGCAACCGTGTCTGCCTGTCCCGCATCGGACTTGTCAGCCACAAACGAGCCTGCAGCTGACGTGGACATTTACCCCTCCATAAATCTTCGTCCGCGAAGCCAAGCCAAAGAAGAAGAACTCATTGTTAAACTATATAGTTTATGAACCCAGAGGACTATCATTGAATGATAATGAGTTTATTGTCGTACACTAAAGAACAATGTCCTGATGTAATTGATGTATCTTATATGCCTATGTGGCTACAAGTAAGAATTTTAGTGTATCTGTGTGTGACAAACTCATCGTCGTCATCAACTGTTTGCTTTTGCGATTCCATTAAAATTCTTTTCCTGCGTTGTCTTACAACTAAAAATATCTTCAAGACGTGGCTGAAAATAAATCCCTTCACCTGGAAATTGTCTCTCTCGTCGCTATGGGATCTTGGTCCTTGAGTCAATTCAACCGAGCGCTCGATAGATTTTTAAAATCGTCGAGGAAAGTGGCACAGATGCAAAATACGATCTAATTCAATGGAAGGACGGGCCGAATTGCCCCGAGCAACATCAACTGGAGAGAGAACAAAAATACTGATGGACTTTTCGGGTCGGGACCCTCTATTGAGAAATGGCTGTGGAGAGAAGGGTCTTTGTGACGTCACCAGAAAGCACTCTATGTGTCCTGCGGCAGCGGTCGGACGGGTCGGAGAGTGTTCTCGCTGCTATTGGTTCGAGGCGGACCGGCCCACAGTCCTTTGCGTTTGCTGAACGGCGGCGACGGCTTGAGTTTCGTGCGGAGATCGGAGCCTCCTGCCACCGTGAACTGATTTAAAGAGGAGGAGTGGGGGGGGGGGGGGATTTTTTTTTGGTTTTCAACGATAAAGATGGGAGTGCCGGCATTTTTCCGCTGGCTCAGTCGGAAGTATCCATCCATTGTGGTGCACTGCATGGAGGAGAAGGTGCGTGGTGTTGGCCTGCCTTGTAGAGTAGACCAGGCCTGAAGCCTGCTTCCCCCCCCCCCCCCCCCCCCCGGGCTTGGCGTTGCTCCTTTCTTGCTCGGTGTGCGAGAGGATAAACCTGCTGGGAGTTTGTGTTAAAGCCTAGAGGGCCGTCGAGTCACGTTTCAGTCGAGTTGGTGGGGGGGGGTTTGAGATGAGATTAATGCCATGGACATGTGCACTGAAATGATGTTGGTGATGTCCTCAGACTGCCTCGGTAATCGGGCAGCATCCATAAGTACTGGGGGATGCTGCCTGAGCCGCTTGAGTTCCTCCAGGATCTACAGTTCATGTGTTTCTCTGTCACGATGAAGGAAACTTCTACTCGTTGATGCTGCCTGCTCTGCCAAGAGCCTCTCATTCTTTTCCCGAATGCTTTTCATTTTTGCCTCTTTCTACTCGGAATGTGCCCTCTAGGATACCCTCGTTCATTCAACCATTCACATTAAATTGCCCCCTGTGACATCAAGAAATGCTCTACTTCCTCCCTGGCTACAATGGTAGTGCTTCCAAGTGAATCATCTCTTCATTTATGAATCTACTGGAGTCGTCTATGCTCCTGTTGTGGCATCTCTACGTTGGAGACTGGATGCAGAATGGGAGATCATTTTGTTGAACCTTTTTTTGCTCTGTCCGTTGTATTACTGGGGACCTCCTAGTTGTCAATCATTTTAATTCTGTGCCCCATTCCCACACTGACGAGTGTCTCCGTCGCCTCGTGCATCGCCAAACCTAGGCCACCTGCTGTCTTGGCACTCTCTAACCAGATGACATTAGCATCAACTTCTCTGGCCCCTCATGGGGCCAAGCAAAACCCAGAAAAGTTGATGCTAATGTCATTTGGTTAGATTTTTCCATTCAGAGTTGCACCTTCTCAAGTTTTTTTCCTCCTCTCCCACCCACGTCCATCTTGCCTGTGCCCCACCATTTTATTCGGGCACTTGTGTGCTCTTGGTCCTACCTTGATGAAGCACTCGGGACTGAAACGATGGTTATGTATCTTTGCTACATAATGAATGCTGCCTGACCTGGTGAGTTTCTCCATCACTTTTGTGTATTGAATCTAATATTCTGTCAGGGCACTCACCAACCAGTTGGCAAAAACAGCTTTCATTAAACGCCCCACGAGTCTCTCTCTTTCGCTATCCCTCTAACACCTTTCCACCAGCTCCTAATTCTTTCCATCTCCATTCAGAGAGTTACTCCCCTCCCCATAACTTCTGAGATTTTTCTCTTCTCCCTCCAAACTATATCCACTGATGATCTCTTACCTCTTTGCTTGTGCTCTTTCTTCCCCCCCCCCCGCCTTCACCTTTTTTATTCGGACACTCAGACCCAAAATGTTAGTTCACTTAACTTCCTATGGGTACTTTGTGACAAGCTGAGATTCTCTCCAGCACTTCAGTGTATTTGACTTTTAATTGCTCAGTTTCAGTTGACAGTTCTCCATAATTACATATTTTTCCAGTTTGCCATCCTTTATGTTTTGAGAAGCTTGTATACATTGCCTTTTCAGGACCTTATTTATCTTCAGCATAAGAGACTGCCAATGTTGGAATCTGAAACAAAAAAGCAGTTTGCGGGAGGAACTTAGGGTTAAGCAGCATCAGTGGAAGAAAAATAATGATCTGCTGATGGCATATTGAAACCATTTGTTTTCTTCGCCTTATTCTTATTGTTTGAGTTGGAAATGAACTCTGGCAAACTTTGCTTCACCTGTTCTGTTTGTTTCACAATCATAACTGGCAAAAAAAAATTGAGGAAAATAAATTTTAAAAATTAAAATAAATAGGAATAAAATAATGGGTAAGAAGTATGTTTAAAATTGTGAATGTTCTCCGAAGTAACACAAGCTTTTAATGAAGATGTGAGCAGTATTCAGCCAGCTGAGTGCCTTGGTTGTGCTTTGCTCGTAGCAGCTTTTTAAAAGTTATTTTTGAATAATTAATTCTCCATAATATTGTTTCTCTTTCGGGCAGCCCCATGGAATGGGCGAAAACCGTAGATGCAGTGTTCAATGTTTTCAAAGAATGTGACTAAAAATAATGTAAAATACTTTATAGTCATACAAATGAAGTTTGTTCAATCTAAGTACAGTGTAATATTTTTGTCTTTAAAACTGTTTATTCTTAACGCAGGTATGTTAGGCATTGGAAGAGTAAGACTCAAGCAACTGGAAAATGTGCTTATTTGGCATCCACCAATCCCCATAGTTGTCAGATACCAGGTGTTGTATTGTATTTGAGAGCAGAAAAGATAAGTCTGTAAACTAATTAATGCATAAAATTGAGACTTTTAGTTCAAATGTGTGTGTTCAGTTCATCTGCCGCCTTGCCTTCATCAATATCTTTTGTCACTTCCTCAAAAAACTAAATTAGGCTTGTGAGGTATGACCTGCCCTCAAAAAGCCATGTTGGCTATCCTTGAGAAGACTTGTAAATGGTTATAAATCCTGTCCCTGAGAAACCCCTCCAATATTTTGAGTATCACTGACATCAAGCTCACTCTATAATTCCCAGTGTTACCACCTTTTTTAATCAATTGACGATATTTGGCACTCTTCAATCCTCCAGTACCTCCTAGGGAGCATGCAAAGATCGTTGCCAACACACCGGCAGTCTCGTCCCTTGCTTCCTGTTGTAACTTGGTGTTTTTCTTGTTGGATCCCAGGGACTCATCAATTCAAATGTTTTTAAGAAGATCTTGCACTTCATCTTTCTTCACCTCAACATGCTCCAGCTCATAAGCCTGTTTGTTCAAAGTTCCTCTCTCTGGTGAACACAAAGCAAAGAATTTAGGGACATCACCAACTTCCTCTGCCTACAGGCACCTTTTCCATCTTTTATCCTTAAGCAGCCCATCTTCATGCTGTGTAAAAGACTTGTACAGAAGATAAGGATGCATGGAGTGGGGGGGAAGGGTAGATAGAGGATTGCTTAACCAATAGAAAGCAGAGAGTTGGTGTGCAAGGGTGTTTTTTCTGGTTCGCAATCCGTGGCAAGTGGGGTGCTGCAGGGGTTGGTGCTAGGCCCACAACTATTCACAATATACATTAATGATCTGGAAGAGGGGACTGACTAGTGTATCCAAGTTTGCCTATGATACTGAATTGAACAGAAAAGCAAATTGTGCAGAGGATACAGGTAGTCTGCAGAGAGATACAAATAGGCTAAGTGAATGGGCAAGGGTCTAGCAGATGGCGTACAATGTGGGTAAATGTGAGATTATCCACTTTGGAAGTAAAAATGGAAGATTAAATTATTTAATTGGAAAGCAATTGCAGCATACTGCCATACAGAAGGGCTTGTGCATGAATCGCATATGGTTGGTTTGCAGGTACAGCAGTCTTTCAAGAAGGTAAATGGAATGTTTGCCTTCATTGCTAGAGGGATTGAATTTAGGACCAGGGAGGTTGTGCTGCTACTGTACAAGGCACTGGTGAGACTACATTTGGAGTACTGCGTACACTAAGGATCTCATTACAAGAGGAAGGATGTCCTGGCTTTGGAGGTGGTGCAGAGGAGGTTGATTCCAGAGATGAGAGGGTTAGACTGAGGACAGATTGAATTGTCTGGAACTGTACTTGCTGCAATTTAGAAAAATGAGAGGGGGTCTTATAGAAACTTACAAAATTATGAAAGACATAGATAAGATGGAGGTAGGCAAGTTGTTCCCATGGGTGGGGAGACCAGAATTAGGGGTCATATGCTTAAGACTTCAGATAGTAGATTTAGGTCAGAGATGAGGAGCAACTGCTTTTCCCAGATGGTGGTGAATCTATGGAATTTGCTGCCATTGTGCAGTGAAGGCTGCCTCATTAAATATATTTAAGGTTGGATAGATTTTTATATAGTGGGGCAATTAAGGGATATGGGTAAAAGGCAGGTTGGTGGAGATGAACCTATCATCAGATCAGCCATTATCTTACTGAATAGTGGAGCAGGCTCAACAGGACGATGGCCTATTCTTGCTCTTATTTCTTGTGTTCTTCATTCTTGTAATCCTTCTGTTTTTCATGTATGCATAGAATGCCTAAGGGGGTTTCCTTGATATGACTTGCCAAGGCCATCATCTCCTCCCCCCCCCCCACCCCCACCCAAGTTCATTCCTGGCTACCATATAATTCTCATGTGTCCTTCCTGACTTTGTTTACTAAACCTTGTGTATGCCTCCTTCTTCCTCCTCACTAGCTAAGGTTTCTGGATCATTGGAGTTGTACTATATATAATGCAGTCTGTATGGATTTTAGCAAGTTATTAAATGAAATATCACCAGGCAGGTTTATCAAGATGCAAAAAGCCCACATGAGAGGAAGTGGCAAGTTGGGTTACAATTTGACAAATGGGAAGAACAATCAGTGGTGCTGATCAAAATTCAGTACTTGGCCCTTTGATTTTTTAATATCGGTATTGACTTGCTCTTAAATATGAGGACTGTGATAAAGTGGTTAAGTATTAGGCAAAGACAGACAAGATGAAGGAAATGTGGGGGACGTCATGTGATAACGTAGGGCCAGGATGGAAAATTTGATTCCTCTGAGAAAAACTTTAAAAACAAAAACGTGAAAAATTCTGAAATTCATCTTAATAAATTATAAACAATCAAGGAAAAAAATGCAAAGCCACCAAAGAAAGACAGAAGTAGAAGAAATTACAGAGAAGATGGAAGAAAAACAACTAGAGGAGAAAGAAAGGCCTACCTTAGAGAAGAACCCGGAACCTGTAGTGAAGCCTATTTTCTGGATGAACGGGGCCCCCCGACTCTCCTCCCAGCGAGCTGTGGCATCCCTGCAACAACAGGGACACCTGTACAATTTGGGGAGAGCAGTCGGCAACTACGAGAGGCCCTGTCAGAGTGGCTGACTAAGCCCTTTAGGCAGACTTCCAAGCAGTCCAAAAGGCTGTCTGAGGGGGGAAAAAATAATTGGAGCTGGAAGAAAAAGGGAGGAAGAGGAAGAAAGCTCAGAGGAATTGTTGGAAGAAGGGGTAAGAAAGAAAACTAAAGTTATCCCTAAGTCTCAAGATCCACTAGTTATGATTATGGAAAAGTTAAAGTTAATAAGACATGACATTAAGAGATCAGAGGCTAAAATTAATAAAGTATGTGAATTTGTTAGAGATGCATAAAAAAAATCAAGAAATGGAAGAAAAAATTCTAAGTATTAATTTGGAAAATCAATTTCTTCAAGAAAATGTAGATAAAGTAGATGAAGGATTAGAATTATTGTTTGTGATGAATTAGCAATTGTCTGAAAACTTTAGATGAAGAGATAATATTAAGATTATTGGTTTGAAAAAAGGAGAGGAAGGAGAAGATATTATTCAATTTTTACAGTGCTGTATTTCCCCGGACTTTTGGGCAAGAACATTTTAAAGGAGATATTAAGATTAAGTGAGCCCTTACACCAAAACCTCAGCCAGATCAAAAGTTAAGGCCCATTTTGGAAAAATTTCTTCAGTATCAAGTAATGAAAAAAATTTTGGAATTAGCAACCAAACAGGTGAAAGAAAGAAAAGCGCCATTAAAATTTTGAAGGGAACAAGATTTTTTAAAATCCCAATATAAGCTTTGAACTATTGAAGAAAAGGAAGAGTTTCAATCCAGTTAAAATATGTGGAAAGTTTGCCAGACATGCATCAAGAATTGACCCCAAGTGTGGACACTTGAAGCTGGAAAGTTGTTTTCTTATGGTGAAAAAATTGTAATATTGTAGAAATTAGTTAAATATACTTGGAGGAGCCGGAGATATGCTGACTGGTTCCTGCCGAACTGTAGACTTTTGTGAGTTTAGTCGCAACCTGAAAAATGGAGGGTGGTAACATTGTCAGGGGGTTTCATGACAATGTTCGAGGAGGGTTCCCTCCGTCCCTCCTTCCCTCCGTCCCTCCTTCTCTCTGTCCCTCCGTCCCTAGCTGGGGACTGATGAAGGGGAATCATAAAAAGGAGAAAAGTGTAAGAATTTTAAATTTACAATGAGTAAAGGATTAAAATTTGTTTTAATATAAATGGGCTTTGAAACCCTATATGGTGAGAGTTTTGACATTTAAAAAAAAAAATGAAAATAAATATTGCTATCTTTTACAAGAAACACATTTAATTGACAAGGAGCATCAAAAATTAAAAAGGGACTGGGTTGGAATGGTAGTAGCATCGCATTTTAATGCAAAAGCTCGAGGAGTTGTAATTTTGATAAATAAAAATCGTCCAATTAATATACAAAATACAGTTTTAGACCTATTTGGTAGGTTTGTACTACACATTCGTAGCTCTGCTTTATTGGGGGGGTCAAGCCCGACTTTTATGTGGTTCGTGTTTTACCCCTTTACTGACAACGGGCTGCATAACAAAAGTGGGTTTCCCGCTCACAGGTACATTCCTATATAACAATTCCTTCTTCCCCACGCACTGTCCCTGTGTGTTGGCTGTGCAGCGGGGCCAGTGCTTTTTTTGGGATTGCTGCCCCTTGCACTGTCCTAGCCATTCATCTGCCAGTTTGTTTGCTGGGGCCATCACTACTGCGTGATCTTCCGGCTTTTGGTTGTGCTCTCTGCCCGGAGCGCTGGCCTTATTGGTACAGCTGCAGGCCACTACATAACCCACCCCTCCCCAACCCCCCCTCGAACCGACAGAATTGTCCTTGGTGCCCAAAGGCAGTGTCTCTGCACGTTTCGATGGCCTGCCTCTTTTGCGCGGTACTGTCATCTTGACTGGGCTTTAACCTGTCTGCGGTGAAGACCTCTGTCTTGCCTCTGACTTCCAGCTTGAACATGGGTCTATTGTTTCAGACGACCCGGAATAAACCCTCGTACAGTTTCTGTGGACCCCTGCGAATGAAAACATATTCAGTCCTGCAGGTCTTGGTCCTCGTGTGTCCATGCCTGGCAGGTGGAGTCGGGGCCAGGTTTCCGACTCTTTCCCATAGTTTATGGAGGAGAGCTGCCGCGTCATCCTGTTGTCTGCCTGGAGACAGTAGGAATTCCTCCGGGACCACCAGTGGAGCTCTGTAGACAAGTTCGGCTGAAGAGGTGTTGAGGCCATCCTTGGATGCCTTGCCGATCCCCAGAAGTGCCCATGGTAGCTCGTCTACCCAGTTAGCTCCTTGTAGCCTGGTCATGAGCGCAGCCTTGAGGTACCTGTGGAAGTGTTCCACTAGCCCATTTGACTGTGGGTGATAGACTGTTTTGTGGTGTAGCTGGACGCCCCACAGGCTGGTGAGGTTGGACCTCACTGGAGATGAACTGGCTGGAGATGAACTGGGCCCCTCTGTTCGATTGTAATGTGGGACGGTATCCTGAACTGTGCCACACAGGAGGAGATGAGGGCTCTGGCGCATGAGGTTGTAGATGTGTCCGCCAGTGGGACTGCTTCTGGCCGCCTGGCGTATTGTGAACAGATAACGAAAACCCTGAGATACTGGTAGGGGTCCCACTATGTCCACATGGACGAACCTTTGCTCCATGGGCTCGAAGTGCTGTGGTGGGGCCTTGGTATGCAGCTGAACCTTGGCTTCTTGGCGTGCACGACTTTACCCACCTGCTTATCTGTTTCCGTAATCCATGCCACGAGTATTTGTTGGCCATCATTCAGACTATGGTCCTGATGGATGGGTGAGCCAGCCCATGGATGGAACCAAAAACTTTCCATCTCCAAGCTGCTGGGACGATAGGCCCGACCTGGCCTGCAGGAGGGTGGTGTTTCCTGTGCTGACTGGGATATCCTGGAGCTGCAGTCCTGATATAGCTGTCCTATACTGGGGCATCTCCACGTCGTCCTACTGCACCTTTGCCAGTGCTATAAAATCCACCTCCTTCATTAGCGCATGGACGCTCTGTCTGGACAGTGTGCCGGCCATCATGTTGCCCTTGCCGGAGTCGTGTCTTACATCTGTGGTGTGTTCCGAAATGTAAGACGGGTAACGCTGCTAGCAGGCTGACCAGGGGTCTGAGATCTTAGCCAAGACTAAAGTCAGGGGCTTATGGTCTGTGAAAGCCAAAAAAGTCCTGCCCTCGAGGATGTACCTGAAGTGGCGGATGGCCAAGTACAGTGCCAGTAGCTCGATCGAAAATGTTGTACTTCAGTTCTGAAAGTTGCAGATGTTTGCTGAAGAAAGCCAGTGGTCACTAACTCCCTTCAATCCGCTGCTTCAGAACTTCACTGATCACTACCATTGGAGTGTCTGCCTTGGGTTGTACCAAAAGAGTGGCATCTGTCAGGGCTTCCTTGGTCTTCACAAAGGCTTCTGCTGACTCCTTGTCCCACGTTATGTCCTTTGCCTTGCCCGTCATCCAGGTGAACAAGGGCTACGGGTGGCTGAGTAGTCCCCTGGTTATGTTGGGCCTAGGAAACTTCTGGATGGCCTCCACCTTGCTAAGTAGTGGTGTGGCCCCTTCCTTGGTTATCATATGGCCCAGGAAGTCAGATGGCCTCCAACCCTAACTGGAATTTGGCTGGGTTGATCATCAGTCTGAATTTGCTCAGTTGGGTGTAGAGGTTGCAAAGGTGCACTATGTTCTTGTTGGTCCCTGCTCACCACGAGGATGTCGTCCAAGTAGACGAAGGTGCCATCTAGGTCTCGACTGCCGGAATGTCTGTGCGGTGTTCTTTAACTCAAACAGCATGCGCGAGAATGTGAACGAGCTGAACGGGGTGATGATGGCAGTCTTGGGGATATCATCTGGGTAGTCCGGGATCTGATTATATCCCCGCACGAGGTCCACTTTGGAGAAGATATTTACCCCATACAGGTTGGCCGCAAAGTCCTAGATATGCAGCACAGGGTATTGATCTGGCGTGTGGTCTCATTTGAGACGATGGTAGACGAGGGTCTCCAACCCTCAGTGGCTTTGGGCACCATTTGCAGATGAGAAGCCCATGGGCTGTGTCTGACTACTGTACTATTTCCAAGCTCTTCCAGATTCTTGAATTCCTCCTTCGCCAGCTGGAGTTTCAGAGGAGGAAGACGTCTTGCTCGTGCGTGAAGTGGTGGGCCTTGGGTGAGAATGTGATGTTGTATTCCATGCCGGGACATTTCTGTGATGAATGGGAGGGGGGTGGGGTGGTGGTGGAGGGGATCTCTGCCAGGACCTTGATGTACTCGTCTGTGGATCGCTGCACGGAGACCAGGTGTGGTACTGAAAGCTTGGCATCCTTGAGGGGTAAGGTCTGGAATGTCTGCATGGACCAGTCTTCGACCCTTGATGTCCACAAGCAGGCTGTGGGCGCGCATGGAGTCTGCCCCGAAGAGCAGCTGTTCCATTGCGGCCAGTGTGAATACCTACGAGAAAAGGCTTCCTCCCAATTGCAGTTGGACCTTGCAGTTGGTCCTGTTCATGCTGTTGATTGCCACTTGCCTGCTCCTGGTGTCCTGACCCAGTGGGGGATAGATACTGACCTCTGCCCCAGTGTCCATGAGGAATCGCCTTCTCGACTGGCAGTCCCACACGTACAAGAGGTTATCTTGTTGGTCAGCCATCATGGCCTTTAGTGATGGCTGGCCCCGGTGTTTCCCCGGAACGTGCATGGTGGTCTGCACCGGCGTGCTCTGGAACCCCATCTCTGGTGGTAGAAACATCACTGGTCGTTGGGATCACTTCATCTGTGGGACTGCTGTTCCTTCTGCATGTATAGCCGGGTCTGGCTGTGGGGTTTGGCGACGAGCCCCATGGATGCTTTTTTTTTGCTTCCACAGAACATCTGCTTATATATAAACCTTAAAGCATTTTACTTTATTTTCAGTCACAATCTTTGAAAACATTGAACCGTTGCTGCATCTGCAGGTCCTTCCCACTCCACGGAGCCATCTGAAAGACGAACAATAACATTATAGATAATTAACCCCCCACTCACTCCTCCCCCAAGTTTACAGAAAAAGTCTGACTGGGGCAACTCTTGCTAAGCAGGGATAAGGAGACACTTTAAGAGAGTTAACCCAATGACAAGTGCATCAACTGTCTCTTCGTCCTGGGTGATGCCATGTTATTCAAACACAACTTTATTTAAACGGCTGCTATCAGTTATCTGCTATTACCCCTTCAAGTATTTGTGTTACTTCAGAGAACATTTACCTTTACAATTTTAAACTTGTATCTTTTTACCTATTGTTTTATTCTTAAAAATAGCAAACAACTTTGGTCCAGATTTCATTAAATGGATTAAATTATTATATTCATATCCTATGACTTCAATTTGTTCTATTTCACAATGATTGCAAATGTTTAGGTTTCTAGGAGAACTCGGCAAGGGTGCCCTCAAGTCCTTTGCTTTTTGACATGGTGTTGGAACCTGTAGCTGTTACTCTTTGACAGAGCAGAGAATTTAAAGGAATAGCCAGAAATAGAGTTGAACATAAATTATAACTTTATGCAGGTGATCTTTGTTTTTCAAATCCTGAGGTTTCTATATCAAATATATTAACCTTGTTTGCACAATTTAGTTTGGGTTCTAAATTAAATTTGCACAGGAGTGAACTATTACCCCTAAAAGGTATTCTAATTTCATGTTTAAAATAGTGAAAGACCAATTCAAATATTTAGGAATTACAAGAAGTTATAAAATTTATTGATAAAACGTTTTGGTATTATTTTATCAGATTAAAGTACTGTTATCGGGATAATCACCCTTATCTATTACGGTGATTGGATTCATCAACTTTGATGAAAATGAACATTTTATCTGAATGTTTGTACCTTTTTCAAGCGCTACCAATTTCCATTCCTTAATTTAAAAAAAATTCATTCGCTTAATTTATTTTTTTGTGCGTATAGCAGGGAAAACAACCCCGTATAAATAAAACCCATCGGCAAAAAACAGAGGAATGGGGAATTTAAACTTCCTAATAGACATTGTTTTAGATAATTCGCGTTAGGAATTTTGTTCACTCCAAACTTTCTGATTTTCCTTGATCTCTGATGCATTGAATGAAAGATACATTGAAAGATACATTGAATGTAAGAGGAATCTTAAGAGAGGAATTAGGAAAGCTAAAAGAAGGTACGAGGAAACTATGGCAAGCAGGGTGAAAACTAATCCAAAAGAATTCTACAAATATGTTAATGGTAAAAGGAAAGCTAGAGACAAAATTGGTCCCTTAGAGAATCAGAGTGGAAAACTGTGTGTGGAGCCTAGAGAAATGGGGGAGATATTGAACAGTTTCTTTTCTTCGGTATTCACTAAGGAGAAGGATATTGGGAGATGTGAGATAAAAAAAGCAAATTGGGTAAATATGGGGAATATAGAGATTACAAAAGATGTAGTTTTAGGGCTTTTGAAGAATATAAAGGTGGATAAGTCTCCGGGACCAGACGGGATCTTCCCCAGGACATTGAGAGAAGTGAAGGAGGAAATAGCAGAGGCTCTGGCGGTAATTTTCCAAATGTCATTAGATATGGGGATAGTGCTGGAGGATTGGCGCATTGCGCATGTGGTTCCGTTATTTAAAAAGGGTTCAAGGAGGGAGCCTGGCAACTATCGGCCTGTAAGTTTGACGTCTGTGGTAGGTAAATTAATGGAGAAAATTCTTAGAGATAGTACTTATAAACATCTGGATAGACAGGGTCTGATCAGGAGCACTCAACATGGATTTGTGGGAGGAAGGTCATGTTTGACCAATCTGATTGAATTTTTTGAAGAGGTGACTAGGAATGTGGATGTTGTCTATATGGACTTCAGTAAGGCCTTCGATAAGGTACCACATGGAAGGTTAGTTAAGAAGGTGCAGTCTTTAGGTATAAATTTTGAGATAGTCAAATGGATTGAACATTGGCTGAAAGGGAGAGAGAGGCCAGAGAGTGGTAGTGGATAATTGTCTGTCAGGTTGGAGGCCGGTGACCAGTGGTGTGCCTCAAGGATCTGTATTGGGCCCATTGTTGTTTGTTGTATACATTAATGATCTAGATGATGGGGTGGTGAATTGGATTAGTAAATATGCAGATGATACTAAGATAGGTGGAATAGTGGATAATGAAGAAAGCTTTCAAGGATTGCAGAGGGATTTGGGCTGCTTAGAAAAGTGGGCTGAAAAATGGCAGATGGAATTTAATGCTGATAAGTGTGAGGTGCTTCATTTTGGTAAGAAGAATCAGAACAGGACATACGTGGTGAATGGGAGAGCATTGATGAATACAGAAGAGCAGAAAGATTTAGGAGTAATGGTACATTGTTCCCTGAAGGTAGAAACTCACGTGAATAGGGTGGTGAAGAAGGCTTTTAGTATGCTGGCCTTTATCAATCATTGCATGGAATATAGGAGTTGGGAGGTGATGTTGAGATTGTATAAGACGTTGGTGCGGCCTAATTTGGAGTTCTGTGTGCAGTTCTGGTCGCCTAATTATAGGAAGGATATAAACAGAGTGGAGAGAGTGCAGAGAAGGTTTACCAGAATGTTACCTGGGTTTAAGCATCTAGAGTATAGGGAGAGATTGGACAGATTAGGTCTTTATTCTTTGGAGCGTAGAAGGTTGAGAGGGGATTTGATAGAAGTATTTAAGATTATGAAAGGGATAGACAGAGTGGATGTGGATAGACTATTTCCGTTAAGAGGAGGAAAGATAAAAACAAGAGGACATGAGTTAAGAATTAAGGGGCAGAGGTTTAGAGGTAACATGAGGGGGAACTTCTTTACTCAGAGAGTGGTAGCCGTGTGGAATGAGCTTCCGGGAGAAATAGTGGCGGCGGAGTCAATTGTATTATTTAAGAAAAGGTTGGACAGGTATATGGATGAGAAGAAGATGGAGGGTTATGGGCATTGTGCAGGGAGGTGGGACGAGAGAGGGGTGTTTGGTTCGGTACGGACTAGAAGGGCCTAATGGCCTGTTTCCGTGCTGTAATTGTTATGTTAAATATTCTTGATTTACTTCACAGTGGTTTAATATCAAGTATTTATAACAACCTATTGGATTTAAGATTGGCCTCAGTGGCTGGGATTAAGAATGATTGGGAACGCAAATATTTTATTTTAAAATATTTTGATTTTTCTATTTCTGCTAGTTGCTTGAGGCTGGTGTATGTTTGAATTCTGACTGCCAGGAGATTGACTATATTACCACTCAATGTTCTTGGGACAGAAACCATTGGAATTTCAAAAGGAAAATTAGTTGTAATCAAAGGAAGCCGATGTATTATGAGCGTACAGCTTGTGTGCTATTGACCACTGTCTGCTGAAGTGCACTGACTTCCACAGCTATCTTATCTAACTTCCACCCCATTTTCTGTAAGGACTCTATTCTGTTTCTCTGCTTTAGCACAATTCAAGCAAGATGTTGATCATTTGGGGATTCCTTGACACAGGGGTTGATGGCACTTGTATAGTTTTTTTTATATACCCAAGTTCCTATAATCTCTATATCTTCCTGAGCATTAACAAGATATTAATTGATTGATGTAATTCCAGCATCTACCTCGAATTCACAGTCACATAGGATTTAAAGTTCAGGAAAAAGGGATTAAAAATAAAGTTCTGGATGTGACTCCAGTTTGATGTCTTCCCTTTCTTTTTTCAAAAGCATCTGATCCTTGGGCATCTCTTCGGTTTGCTTCTTAGTCACCTCCAGTATCTTCATGTTTGAATTCAAGAAATGCAAAATCTGCCTTTTTACCTTCCCACAATTTGAAATTCCAAGAGCTTTTCAGATGGATCAGCAATTTTCTTTTATTTTTAATTTGCTGTAGACGATTTTTGCAATGGGAGTGATCAAATGAAGTTTGGTCAGTACACTGTGATTGGCCTCCATTCAATCTGTAAGTATAAGCTTGAGCCAATGACTTTATCTGCTCAGCTCTCTTGATGTTATGCTTGTTTCTTGAAGGTTAACACATTTTAGAAGCAGCCTCCCATCCATTTCTCTGGCTAATTATATGCACCCTTTTGCATCCATGTGCTTTCTCTGTATATAACTAAAGTGGATAAAGTAATCTGGTCATTTATCTTAAGATAATTTGTTAATTTTTTTTCTTGCATTTTCCATGGCCACAACAACTAATTATCAAGATTGGTTAAGAAGTATTGCTTGTTTCTGAAGTAAAGCAGTCAAGAAATTAAATTTAAATTTAAAATTTAAATTAAATTTGGACATTCGGCAAGGTAACAGGCCATTTCAGCTCACAAGCCCGTGCCATCCAATTACCACATAGACATTGAGAAAGTACAACCTCCTTACAAACAGTGTGGGATTTGAACACAGTTCCCGATCACTGGCGCTGTCGCAGCATTGCACTAACTGCTACACTAACCGTGCTGCCCCCAAGTCTTAAGTTGATGGTCAGCTGATCTTGCTCACACTGGACATTGTTCAAAGAAAATTAAAGTTATTACTGGCACAGATGAAATTAGCTGAATCGTCTGCTCTAATGTTATGCATCTTAGAAGTTCATGAGAGATTATATACAAGATGCATTACGTACTGTATATACTCCTGTAAAAGTAATTTTGTTGGCCATTTTTTAAGGTTAAATTTCTGGGGTTGACTATGACTACTTTTGACCTCTGATCCTGTCATCAGAGGTGTTGGGAGCTCCAAAGGGTGGGCAGCTGGGACCGGGGTGGGAAATGGGCGTCGAGAACTCCGATAGGTAGGCGTCTGGGGTTGAGGCATAAGTTGGCTTCCACATCACCAGGATCTCTGGCCTGCAGGTGGTTGGGGCTGAAGTGAGCAGCTAGGATCAGCTTTGATACACAATATATGGTAAAGGTGTGGCAGATGTAAGTTATGGACATATGCCATCATGTTGGAATAGGGTGAATAATGAGACCACACCTCAGGTTTCAGCCAGAGAAGAGCAAAAGCATTTATTGACATGCTGTCCGGCTTGATATAGACAAACTGGTGACCTGGTGTCATGACATCTGGAGTATATATTACCTTATGACTTTCACATTGAGTAGGCCAGGGTCTCTCCATAGACCTATGGGTGCCGTTGAGTCACCATACCTCGTGGCTGTAGTGACGAGTTGCCAGTAGATAGGAACCTGTTGTGTCTAGCTATCATGAGTTTGGAGCTGTTAGTGCTGGTTCAAAGGCCAGATTTTGGGGCCAAAAATAGATGCTGAATCGACTAGCTGAGTTCCTCCTGCATTTTGATGTGTATACCTCCTAATGTTATCAAGCCTGATCTGCATATTTAAATATTCAGAATGCAAATAACAATTACAGGTGCTTTCAGGATGTGTTGCCCAGGCCATTTAACTTTAAGCATATTTTCTTGCTAGCTAATTGGGGTTAAAATTTGTCCTTGTGCTTGAGTGGATTTGTATGTGACTACTGATGAAATTGCTACTGCCATGTGCAAATTATGCAGTAATGTTGAAGGTAATTTGCAGATTGTACCCCATTTGGAGTTACCCTGTCAAGCACTGATCTAAAATGTCTTTCTTGGCATGGGAGAAATGTTTTCCTAAAAAATATTACAAAGCAAAAAAAGAGCTAAATCTCCCACAGAGTTTATCAGCTACCCAAACGTGGCCATACTGCTCAGCCAAATGAGGGTATTGCAGCATTGGTGTGTAGGGATTGTGCAAGATAACCTTTCTTGGACCTTTCCAAGCCCACTTTTTGGGTGCTGAGGTTCCAATATAATTTCTTATTTCTCCCTTTGTATTTCATCTCTATGAACGAAAAGTCTCAGTTCAACATAAATCGGTTTCTTTGTAACTGGAAAAATGGATTTCTAATCCGTTTTATTAGTGTATTTATTACTTTTCTTCGATCTTATGCAGGCTAAGGAGGTCAATGGAGTTAAAGTTCCAGTGGATTGCAGCAAACCTAATCCGAATGAAGTGGAGTTTGATAATCTGTACTTGGATATGAATGGCATTATTCATCCTTGCACACATCCTGAAAATAAGTAATATTTCTTGAATTTTAACTTTCTTTCCCTGTTTCCTTCCCTTGTGCAAAATTCTGATCTTTATTTTGAATACATCTTGCAGACCAGCTCCCAAGAATAAGGATGAAATGATGGTGGCCATATTTGAATATATTGATCGATTGTTTAACATTATTCGACCGAGGCGCTTACTTTATATGGCAATAGATGGAGTTGTAAGTATCTTTGTTTCCATATTCTAGAGCAGCTATTCTCAAAGGGGCCCTCAGCTCATTTAAGGGCCATGGACTGAAATCATAATATTTTTTTCTGTAGTCGGTAGGAAAGAAGTAAGGAAGAAACCAATGAAACTCAAAGGGAAGCAGGCCCATAAACTTGAAGCAGAGGGAAATAGCCAAAAAAAGGCTGTGAATGGTGGTTTCTGAGCCTCAATGCATAGTCTGTCAGGAAACAGCAGCTGGTCTTTTCCATTTTCACAGTGGGTGCCTCTGTCAACATATTGGTGCAATGTACTTTCCCTTAAAAGTAGACTATTAAATTTGTGCATAGTCAATTTTGGTTTTATGAATAGTATGTTTCCATTAATATAGATCGATTATGGACTTAAAGTTCATACATTGATGCAAAACATAAACAATAAAGGTTCCCTATATTAACAAATATGAGGCTACTTCAAAGTATAATTGGTGACATCACAAAATATTGATTGCATTTGATAGAAATTTTGTGGTAAATTTCAGGAAGGGGTTGAATGTGTTTAAACAAAGATTTTGTATATTTTGGTATGCTAGAATGTTTTTAAAACTTGTTTTTGGATACTGTAACAACGTGTCTTAAAGGTGCATTACCATTTAAAATGCACTTAACATTTGCCTAGAGCAGATGAATTGATAACTAGAGGATGCATATTTAAGGTGAGGGGTAAGATTTGGCAGGAACATGAGAAGTAACTTTTATGGGTTAGCAACTGGTCGATTGTGATGTTTAAGAAAATTTGAACAGATAAATGGAGGCAGGTAGGACTAGTGTGGATGGGTCATTTTGCTCATTGTGGACTAATAGGTGTTGATGACTAAATTGATATGTATTGCTGCAGGGAAAAAAAAACTATTTACTACACGTACATTTAATAAATTTGTAACTTACAGTTTGGTATGTTTTCATGAGAAATTTACTGTTTAGGACTTGTGTTTGGACTGTTCAGGTTAACAGTCAAAACCAGGTGAATGTTTATTGGGTCATTAGCTTCAGTGGAATTTTATATTGAAATTTTACTAATTTTCCAGGGTAATTATTATTGTATTTCATTGCACTAATCAGTTGGTGGATATTGTATCATTTTTAGTAATTACTGCTTTTTGTTGTTGCTAATTGCAGTCATTGTTACAGGCAGTGATGTATAAAAAGGTGGGAATTGTTTTTGCTATGCCATTAACAGTTTCAATGGGATGAAATGGGTATTCAGATTTTGGATACATTTACACAAAACTGATTCTGTTTTGGAAACCCTTAACTTTCAAATTTATGTTAAATCTGAATTTTAAGTCTGCAAACGTCATGTTTGATGATTTGACATTTCCATTGCACTAATCCTATATGAAACAGCACCACTTAATTCTGATATTACAGGATTGAAGTAAATTAATTTGCATTTATTGCAGTAAATTTCCTAGCATCTAGTGTTTTGGGTGGATGTCAAAAGTCATAATTATATGATTGATTGCCCTAATGTAAGTGTATATTATTATTTCTGCTATCATTTACCTTCTAAACTATTTGGGGCTAATTGTCCTCCAAAGGAAAATATCACCAGATCTGACTTTGTTTACTTTGACTCTAAACTTCCACCCATCTCTTGCATACCAATAGATGTATGTAAGACTTTCTTATCCTTTACAGTAATAATATACAGCTAATAACCCAAAACCTAGCAGATTATGAAGTTAAAAATGGCAATCCTAAATAATTACTGCCAAAACTTGTAGTTAACATAAATAAAATGAAATAGTATAAATATTACAAAATGTAAGAATACCTGTAACAAATAGATTGACTATTCTAGGCTCCCCGTGCCAAAATGAACCAACAGCGATCTAGACGCTTTCGTGCATCCAAAGAAGGAGTGGAGTTAGCTGAGGAGAAGATAAAAATGAGGGAAGAAGTACTTTCTAAAGGTATGCCTCTTAAATTCAAAAAATCTAACCTCCAGTTTGAGCACTTTGGGGTTGAGAATTTTTCAGATTTACAAGATCCCAGATGAATGATTGCATCTGGAAATGTAACATTCCTTGCCTTAATAATGCCATTGAATTGATGTTCTCTATCCTGACCATGGAATTCCTCATGGGAGCAGATTTGGGTATTCAAACCATTGAATCCACCCTTCTATTTTATCATGGCTGATTTTCTACCCTTTTCAACCAGATTCTCCTGACTTCTTAATTTTCATCTTTATAAAGTACCTATCTTCCTCGACTTCAAGTCCAATAACTTGGCCTCCATAGCCACCTGTGGTAACAAATTCCATAGATTCATCTCCTTCTGGATGAAGGAATTCCTCCTTGCCTCTGTTCTAAAGGGAACTTCTTGTGATGATACATACTCTCCATGTCCATTCTATCCACAGGTTTCAGTATTCAATAAGTTTCAAAATGATCAACCCTCCCCCTCAATGTCACCAAAACCCAGGAGCTGATTGTAAGGTGAGGTGTAAGATCCAGTGATCATGCAGGATCAGAGGCGGAGAGGGTGAGAAAATTTAAATTCCTGGGAGTCATCATCTTGGAAGACTCTAACACACCAATATCATCATGAAGAAAACACATCAGTGCCTCTAATTTTTCGGGAATTTGCAGAGGTTTGGGTATGATATCAAAAACCTTGACAAACTTTGGGAGATATGTAGTGCAAAGTGTGCTGACTGGCTGCATCACTGTCGGGTGGGGGAACCAATACCTCTGAGTGGAAACCCTTGCATAGGTAGTGGACGTAGCCCAGTACATCATGGGCAGAATTCTCCCAACCATTGAAGAAGTCCACATGGAAGATCGCTGTTGGAGAGCACAGCAATCATCAAGGATACACACGCCCAAGATGAGTTCTGTTCTTGCTCCTACCATCAGGAAAGAGGTACAAGTGCCACAAGTCTCATACCACCAGGTTCATAAATAGTTGCTACCTCCTCAACAACAACCTCAAACCGAGCCACATTTATGAACTCTTATTTTATACATTATTTATTATTGAATATTTATTATCTGTGTTGCACAGTCCATTTGTTTGCACTTCTTTCGCTGTTTACTTTTATCTCTTTTGTACATGTGTCTTGAATACAGTTTTTAGCATGATCGATAAGTAGAAATTCTGCCTGGCCCGGAGGAAAAAGAATGTCAGGGCTGTATGTGATGTCGTACACATACTCTGACAATAAATGTGAACTATGTCATCTTCTCTTTTACCCCCGCCCCCCCAATTCTTGAGCAGCCATTGTCAGCCTTTTTTTGGCTCGGGCCCCCTTGGAACTCTGCTCAAAGTTTATGGACCCCCTTCCCTGTGAAGCAGTTCATATTTCTCTTACTGACTACATTAAAAAAAAATTAAAAATATTTGTTACGTGAGGTCCAAAGAAAATCAGGGTGTGACCCCCAAGGGGAGCTGTAGGACCCCTTTTGGAGAATGTTCTAAAGTACAGTCTAGGAGCCGTCAAATACTCATTTGTTGAGCTTTTCGTTCCAGGGATCATTCTTTTGAACCTCCTGTGGACCCTTTCCAAGGCCAACATATCCTTTCATAAATAAAGATATCAAAATTGCTCACAATCAAGTGCGGTCTGACCAATACCTTGTAAAGCCTCAAACTTGCATAAATCCTTGCTTTTCTATTTCTATCCTTCCTGAAATGAATGCAGACGAACATTCTCAGAATCTTTTTGCCTTCCAATGATTTCAGCTTTACTTTCAAATCTCCCTTACTGATAATCTCTTTGTATAGGACAACTTTCTGATCAAAAGTAAGTTAAATTAAACATTTGTTGCATCTCTGAAGTCCCATGTATCTTGATACAGAGTTGAAAATTGCCAGCAAGGCAAAAGGATGTGATGATCAGGTTCAATAGTAGACAGTGATTTAGTAAAAATCATGGCTAAAGTAATCAAGCTCTCAGTTGGACTCTGCAATTCTCTTTCTCTCCCTTTACTCCCTTGTACTTTAAATATCTGCCTTTTTTTTTTGCCTTAAATATATTTGGTGAGCTTCACTTTCTGTGGAGTATGAAATAGCAAATAAACCCAGGGAGTACCAAATAAACCCTCCGAGAGAACCTATCCAATCTCTGTCTCGCTCTCTCACTCTGTCCAGTTACTTTTAATGGAACACTTTAATGTAAAGCCTGATCCATGTCATCTGCTGGCTCTACCTTTATCTATCCAGCCAATTTCTTCCTTAAAGAAAATTCTTAGATTTGGCAAATATATTCACTTTCAACTAAAACCATTCTCAGTTTGTCTGAATTTGTAATACAGTATATCAGTTATCTAGTAATCAAACAGCCACTAAAAAAAATGCATGCCTCACTGTTAGTTTGCTAATTATGTAACGTGCAATCTCAAACAACCGGAAAACTCACTTATCTGCCCTCTACCAACCCCCATAGGTGTTGGGTGCCAGGGGTTTTACTGTGTTTCCATGAACTCGTGTACTTCCTGAATAATAGGTTTGACATTGTCTGCAAGTACTGATAGGCTTGCACTATGTGTACCTTGTGTTCTCTATTTCTCTTTTGAGTACTGCGTATTAGGTACTTTCTAATACATTTTATCTGGTGCATAATCCAAGGAATTCTGAAAGTAATGATAATAGACCCATTATCTGTGCAACCATTTCTTTCAGAATTCTTGCACGATACTCTTGCAAATGGTGGAAAGCTGCCCTGGTGGAAATTTTATTTGGCCAAGAAGAATGAAAAGCATGTCAGAAACATTCCAGGATATTATGAAATGTTATAAATTTGTGGCAGATATAGAATCCATTTAGCTTAACCTGTCCATGCAAATCTGAAATGAATGCGGTTAATCCCCCTTCCCAACTTCTGATCCCTTACTCTTGTGTGGAATGTGTCAGTGGATTGAATGGAAGGAGGAGCTGGGAGATCAGACTTCTCCATGGACGAAGGGAAGTATGACAATGGATTTGTTGCCGTGCTTCTTTTTGCTACTTTTCATTTTAAACTATTTTTGATACTCTGAACTTTGCATATGTTAGTGGCAGGTAACATGAGGGGGAACTTCTTTACTCAGAGAGTGGTAGCCGTGTGGAATGAGCTTCCGGGAGAAATAGTACTGGCGGAGTCAATTGTATTATTTAAGAAAAGGTTGGACAGGTATATGGATGAGAAGAAGATGGAGGGTTATGGGCATTGTGCAGGGAGGTGGGACTAGAGAGGGGTGTTTGGTTCGGTGCGGACTAGAAGGGCCTAATGGCCTGTTTCCGTGCTGTAATTGTTATGTTATTTATTTCTCAACCCTTTTAGATTTCCCATTTCCGGCCACAACTGTTGATTAACCTGCACTTTGGGATTTTGCATGTGATTGCATCGATTTAATATCAAAAAGTGTAGATTGATATAAATTTAACTGATTATGTGATTATAGGGAGTGATATGAAGATGCTTTTCAAATATGTGATTTTTGTTTTTTGTATTTGCAGGTGGATATCTGCCTCCAGAGGTGGCAAAAGAACGGTTTGACAGCAACTGCATTACTCCAGTAGGTATTATTCATTGGAGAATGGACATGAAATTTTATATTGATTGTAATATTTAAATCTTTTATTTTAGGGAACAGAATTCATGGACAACCTAGCCCAATGCCTTAGATACTATATTGCCGATCGCTTAAATAGTGATCCTGGATGGAAAAACTTAACAGTAAGTGCCTTATTTTAATTTTTTTTTAAATAATGTACATGAGTGCAAGAAAACCATTTAGTTTCTTGGTCAAAAATGTCAAATTTACCTATCATCTACAATTCTTCCAACTTCATCTCTAAATTTTGAAAAAATGTAAGACGTAGGAACAAGAATAGGCCATCCAATCATTTGCCTGCTCAGAGATTCAGTACAATCACGGCTGATCCAACAGGTGATCTTTCATCAAAACTTTTAACCTTTATTTTGAGACTTTGATGAATAATTATCAACTTTGAGTGTACCATTTTCAAACCCATACAACATTCAAACTTTTTCAAATTGGAGATTGTAACTTGCTGTCAATACTTTTTGCTAATTTTCCTGGAGTTTTATGGTTACCAAAATCTAGGTTGTTCAAGAAGTTGCAGGTTATACAGGATTTGACCATTGTTTTAAAGGTTTTTTTTTTAAAGATTGAAATTTGAAGAGAACTTTGTGTTGTTAGTCAGGTAGATGTCATCCATCAAAATGATAATTGGGTTGTTCTTTGAATTCAGGCATGATGAATCAGCTTACACTGGAGATGTGCCAGTCATATGCACAGGCCATGAAGTCTTATTCAGTTATGATTAAAAGCATCAAGCTGGGGTTTTGTGAGGCATGGCCACTGTCCAAGTTATCAAAAGTGTTGTAACCCATCAACATTCTGAGTTAATTTCTCATTTATCAGCCATTAAGCCACTATTTCATGCACACCTTAAATTGGCCTGATGCCTTTGTTATTGAACTTGGTGATGGCATGCTCATTTCTGGGTCAATGATTGAGTTCCCATTCCACTCCAGAAAGTGGAGTGTAAGTTGATCCTGACAGTGAAGAAGTGATGAAATTGTACCTGCTTTAGTCAATGAATTCAACTTTAAAGAACTGAAAATGAGGGTCATTCTATCCTCTCAGATTAAAGAAGCTTATTACAGGAGTAGGGAGTTATTTCTAGAACCTTGGTCAAAATTGGTGGTGTTTAGCCCACACGTGTGAAAACAAAATCTGATTGCTATTAAATTATGCTTTTGTTGGAACTTGCAAAATGGCTGCTAGATTTTCTGTATTACAATTAAAGCTACATTTCAAATTTACTTCATTGTAAGCTACTCAGTAACCTTCAAATCATATAAATCAGTATGCATCTTTTTGAGATGACCAAAATTATCACTAATGTACTGGTAAGTACCAAAGGGAGCATAACATGGCTAACTTGATTTATAGTTCCAACAGTTCAGGATATGCTGGTATCTATTTGGAAGGTTTTTCCTTTTTTTGCTCTTCTGCCATTCTAAATCAGCTGTTTCTACAGTCGTTGGTCTGACTTTGAGTCTTTTTTGCCTTGACTGCTCTTGCTGTGGCTTTCCCTTTTCCAGTTGAACTTCTTCTCATAGGCAGCACTCTATTTCAATCTATTCAAATTCCACCACTACGGAAATAATTTCCCTAACTACACACATCAAATAGCTAAAAACTAGTAGCAGTGGGTTTCTGTTACGGTCTTCCCAAGCAGATCCAATAAATGACCATTTTCACTCCTGTGAATGCCAGAGCGATTGGGCTACCGGGACTCCAAGTTTTGTCAATTGCCAGATAGCACTTAAACCAATTATCTTTAACCAGAATTGTTTGCATTTTTGCTTTGTTTAGCTCTATTTTTAAGGCAGCTGGTACTAAATTTTTGAGTACTTAGAGGTATGACAGCAAATTTTGATCAATGCCCATTCTAAGACCCATTCTAAAATATATAGTGCTATGGCTATTTTGAACTGTGGTGTTTTAGAATGAAAACACCATTCCAAATGGACTTTAATCTTTAAAATTAAAAAAAAATCTGCTTGGATCTTGATGCCGTCAGTATGGACATCTAGTCTATAGGTACATAACAATTGAATTGCTTTTTAAAATTCTCTAGGTCATTTTGTCAGATGCAAGTGTACCTGGTGAGGGTGAACACAAGATCATGGATTACATTAGAAGACAGAGAGGTATGTGATACTTTTTCTGTTGGAGGTGATAGTTTGGTGCAGTGCAAAGAATGTGATTAAAAATGAGGGCATTTTATTACATGTTTGTTTTCATTTTGCAGCCCAGCCAAACCACGATCCAAACACTCGTCATTGCTTATGTGGGGCTGATGGTCAGTAATTCTTATTCATCCATGTTGTGAACAATCCAGATTTGATCCTTTTAGGGATCAAATTTATCCTTCAGTATTACTTTGTACAAATGGATAATGAAAGGGTACTAATCCTGTTCTCTTTGGACAGCTGATCTTATCATGTTGGGATTGGCAACTCATGAAGTGAGCTTCACCATCATCAGAGAGGAGTTCAAGCCAAACCAGCCGAAACCATGTCCTCTTTGTGGCCAGATTGGTCATGAAATTAACGAATGCCAGGGCTTGCCAAAAGAGAAACAGGGAGAGGTACGTTGGTGAAATTCCTTAAACCATATACTTTTATTACTTCATAAATATCTATTTTCAGTGTTTCTGGAAGCTGAAATTTGCTGTTGCTCTCAAATATGGTACAAGTTTTATTGGAAAAAAATCAGGGTTTTTTTTTTAGATCCTGCACGTCTGATATCAACACAGCCACAGATTTTCAAGGTTGAGCTTAGATCTAAAAATTTCAAGATGCTTGATCTTGCTCCCCAGGCTTTTGGAATACAGAATATTCACCAAAGTTTATCACCTGCCAGCTCTTTCAATGAGAGCCTATATTTAAAAACTGCCGATAATGATCATCTCTGCTTAATTAACAAAATCCAAAATGTTGATAATTTAAGGACAATTTTCACATTTCACTTCGTCCTTGGCCATTACAACAATGTGTCATATTTTTCAAGCAAATCACTTTCAAAAATGTTCTAAGTTCGGACACTCCCAAAACATATGAATCAATGAAGCTTACAAATTTTACACATCACTTAATGGATCCATATCAGGATAAAAACAAGATCACTTAACTTTAGATATTGGTATTCTATACACCACCTTAAATTGCAACAAATAATGTCGTGCACAAAACAAAGACTCATTGATCGAATTAAGTATTGTATCCCAATCCTTGTTCAAGAATGCTCTATTCAAATCACTCCCAGTCATTCTTAATCCTGGTCATTGAGGCCATTCTTAAATCCATTATTATAAAAATTTGAATACATTATTTAAATCATGTGAGATTACCAAATAGCTTCCAGATCTCTCAATGCTATTTGGTAATCTCACACTATTTAAATAATCTACAAATCCTTTGTAAATTTTTTTGCGAAGTATGGCAAATCTTCTGGCAAGTGCTCTACAGTCATTAATGATAATAACAACTTTAAATTTTTAACATTTTATTTTTTTAAAATTTAGACATGGAGCATAGTAACAGGCCCTTCTGGCTCACAAGTCTATGCTGCCCAAATGCACAAACTCCATACATTTTTAGAGGGTGTTAGGAAACTAGTGCACCTGGAGGAAACCCAAGCAGACACAGGAAGAGCATGCTAATTCCTTACAGGCAACACTGTAATAGTGTTGCTGATATTTGCTTCTCTCACACCCTTCCCGAGCTATTCTCTTATTGTCAGCAAATGTTGCCTATCATTCTGACCCTTTTATCCAAGGTATTAATACTGGTTGCAAAAACACTGATGATTGGAAAAATTACACCAGTATGGTTGGCCAATTTGGAAATGACTCTTCAAATCCTAATCTCTTCTTCATCTGTTAAGAAATTGGCTATTCACACTCAAACAATACTCGTAAAACAGTTTCTGTGGTATCTTGTTTTTTGCCTTTTACAAATACAAATTTTACATTTTGGTTCCTTTTTATCTACCCTGTTTGTTAAACTGCCAAATAGCCCAAATAAAACAATTTCCCTTTCAGAAAAGCATGGTGACTGCCTAATTATGTTAAGCTTTGAGTTCAAACTTCCTTAATAACATAACTTCCTTAATACTGTATATGTTGATCAACTGTCAGGCATGTGGTTTCCTCTTTTCCCTCTCCTGTCTTGAATAGTAACATTATGTTTGCTTATTCATCCATTGGGCCCTTTCTAAAATTTGTAAAACTTTGGAAGAAAACCATCACTGCGCTTACTATTTCCCCAGCCCTTTTAAAACACTACGGTGCAGGATATTTTTCACCCTTGGTTCCATTAGTTTGCATTTCAAGTTTTACTCCAGTAATTTTAACTGTTTTCTGTCCCTAAATCTCAATTTCCTCTTGATATCCTATTTTTTTTTTTTTAATTTTTTTTTATTTTTCACACCATAAATCACATTAGCCATGATATACACAATTTCTTTTTCACACATATACAGTGACTTTTTCTCCCCCCCCCCTTTCCTCCCAAACCACCCCCCCACCCCCCCTCTCATCCATTTTAGGTATACAATCTAGGTTGCATTAATCCAGTCAGACAATGTTGTCATTCAACAAAATTACACCAGAAATTCTACTGAGTCCATTCTTTTCTTTCCTTCTCCTTCCATCAACTTAGGTAATGTTTGTCCCCGGTAGGTTTTCGCTATTGTATTTAATGTAAGGCTCCTATACTTGTTCGAATATTTCAATATTATTTCTTAACCAATATGTTATTTTTTCTAATGGAATACATTTATTCATTTAAATTTGGTAGTTTATTCCTTTTAATTTGGTTATGTATTCCATTAATATTTAAAGACATATAGTTCAGCGTAGCCCTTTTATATTTTGTTTATCTTCTCTTTCCGTTTTTCCATCATTACCTTTCCTCCTTTTCCATTTCTGTTTTCTTATTTTCAACTCTTTATAAGACAACATTCCTACAACATCCAACATTTTCCTTATTCTCCTATTTCTATCTTATTTATTCCCAATCTCCCATTCACCTCCTGAGTTGTCCTTTATCCCTTGTCGGACAACCACATCTCCCCTCTCCATTTGGATTTGCGAATCCACTCGCAAGCGTCAACTGATTTTGCAGTGACCGCTATTTCCCCCCACCCCGCCTCCCCCAGAAAAGATTTCACTTTTCATATGTCACAAAGGTCACTCTTTTAATTCCCTCCTTATTCTCTCTATTCCATTACCTTCCCTTATTAATTCTTGTCTATACTATCTATATTTTCCTCTAAGTACAGATACATTCACGTATGCTCCTTGTCTCTATTCACTCTTATACCTCTTTACCCGCATACATATCAATCGTGATCATTTTTACTCTCATTACCCGTCTTCATCCCTCAGTCTATTTTTGTCTTTACCCACATACATATCAATTGTGATCATCTTAACTCTCATTACCCGTCTTCCTCCCTCAGTCTATTTTTGTAATTGTTCTGCAAATTTTCGTGCTTCTTCTGGATCCGAAAATAGTCTGTTTTGTTGTCCTGGAATAAATATTTTCAATACCGCTGGATGCTTTAGTATAAATTTATACCCTTTCTTCCATAAAATCGCCTTTGCTGTATTGAACTCTTTTCTCTTCTTTAGGAGTTCAAAACTTATATCTGGATAAATGAAGATTTTTTGCCCTTTATACTCCAGTGGTTTGTTGCCCTCTCTTACTTTTTCCATTGTCTTCTCCAGTACCTTTTCTCTTGTAGTATATCTTAGGAATTTTACTACAATAGATCTTGGTTTTTGTTGTGGTTGTGGTTTAGAGGCCAATACTCTATGTGCCCTTTCTATTTCCAATTCTTGCTGTAGTTCTGGACATCCTAGGGTCTTAGGGATCCACTCTTTTATAAACTCCCTCATATTCTTGCCTTCTTCATCTTCCTTAAGGCCCACTATCTTTATGTTATTTCTTCTGTTATGGTTTTCCATTGTATCTATTTTTTGAGCTAGTAGTTCTTGTGTCTCTTTAGTTTTTTTATTAGATTTCTCCAATTTCTTTTTTAAGTCTTCTACCTCCCTTTCTGCTGCTACTGCCCGCTCTTCCATCTTGTCCATTTTCTTTCCCATTTCTGTTAAGGTCATCTCCATTTTATTTATTTTCTCTTCTGTGTTGTTTATTCTTTTTCTTAAATCCTTAAATTCCTGTGTTTGCCATTCTTTAAATGATTCCATGTATCCTCTAATAAGAGCAAGTATATCCTTTACCTTGCCTCTCTTTTCTTCTTCTATTTCACCATACTCTTCCTCTTCTTCTTCCTCTGGGTTGGCCATCTGTTGTTTCTTTGTTGCCCTTTCCTCCTCTTCTTTCTTGTTTCTGTTGTCTTCTGTGGTCTCTTCTTGCTGCAGGTGTTCTGCAGCTGTCGTTGCCGGCTGTGGAGATCGACTCCCCAGCTGGTCCCCCCTCCCGTCGGTGTGTTTTTTTTCATTCGCATCGCGCATGCGCGAAACTTCGCGCATGCGCGGTTGCGCACTTTTACTCGGCTCTGCGAGCCATTTTTGTAGTCCATTATTTACCGACCTGAGGGAGCGGGTTTCTCTCTCCGCAGCGGGCCTCTTCGGACAGGTAAGGCCTTCACCTTTTTCCTCCTTTGTCTTCTCTTCCTCTCTTCTTACCGTTGCTTTCGACTTTTCTTTTTTTGTCGCCATCTTCTTTCCACCTTTATACTCACTTTTCTGTAACTTTTATTTCTGTGCCTTTGTGTTTTCTCTTGTTTTTCCCGACTTTTCTGGAGAGGGCTGGAGTTCACCGTCCGGCCACTACTCCATCGCGTGACTCCTCCCGATATCCTATTTTTTAATGTTTTTGGTGCCTTTTTTTTTAAACATATAATTTGAGCGCTCCTAAAAATGTTTTCTAGGAGCTAAAGGCGGCAAAGGTAGCGTAGTGGTTAGTGTAATGTAGTAACAGTGCCATCAGTGGGGATGGGGGTGTTTGAATCCTTTGCTGTCGAAAAGGAGTTTTGACATTCTCTGTGAGTCTGCATGGGCCTTTAAAAATGCTTTGGGGAGAATAATTATAGAGCTTTAAGACTGAAGTCCCAGGCTTGGAATCTTGACAGCAAAGCTGCCAATGGTAATATAAAGTAAATTCAATATGTGCCAAAGGGCAAGCCTGAGAGATTAACAATATGCTGCTGTACCTTAGTGTTTCAGTGAGTTGAAGGAACACTAGATTGAATAAGCTTAACCAAAATTAGAGATTTTTTTTTTTTTTGTTTTGAAAGTCCACTGGGCTAATTCGGTTTCAAACTCATGGTTTCATTTGTTTTTCCTTCAGTTTGATCAGTTTGCAGGTAGTACCCCATGTGGTGCAGAAGCAGAGTTCATATTTATCCGATTAACTGTGTTGCGTGAGGTAGGTTAATTTAAAAAAAATATATATAAACAAAATATTTGGTTGTTGTCTATACAGTAAAATGAAAGTATTTTTCAATTACCAGTACTTGGAAAAAGAATTGACAATGGCGAGCCTGCCCTTCACATTTGATTTTGAGAGGAGCATCGATGACTGGGTTTTTATGTGCTTCTTTGTGGGAAATGATTTCCTTCCACATCTGCCTTCACTGGAAATTAGGTATGTGGGTTAAAATATTAAAATATCTTTTATCTCTTTTTGATGTTGATATTAGATATGAAATTTCAGAATCACATGCAGGCATTTTTGAATTTCTCAAAAGGACATGTACCACTTAACAACCATGATACGTTCTGTGAAAATAGCCGTTATACGACGTGGAAGTTGTGCAAACACTATATACTTAGCAAAACTATATGGGATACTGTAGTGTACCTGTAAACTTTGTATTTGTAAGTAGGGGTCAGCGTGGGGACCGACACGGGGCTGTGGGGAGAGAGCAGGGCAGTGGGATCAGTATGAGGACTGACATGGGGCTGCAGGGAGAGAGTGGGAGACTGAGTAGGGCTGTGGGATCAGTGTGGGTATACAGTATACAATTTCTTCTAGCTAGTGATTGCTTTTTCTAAATTGTTGCGGACTTGCTTGCGGTAACTGAATCATTACAGGACTCGGGCTGTATATGCTGTCGGACGCAGCACATGCCTGTAATTTTTTTTTAATGACTTACAACTTTTAAGATGATTCTTGTTAATATATTTGTGTTGGCATCTGGAATGTTGGCGAAGGTGATTAACAAAGTAGGTTGCTGGAACTGAATTTGTATCCAAATGAAGAAATAGTCTTGATGGTTCCAATTCCACTGTGTACTGAGTACTGTCATTCCTGTTTTATTTCTGGCAAACTGAGGGAAAATGTTGTATTGGTGGCTGAGTAACTTCAAGAAACAGAGATGATTTTGCAGGCATATGCTCCCGACTTAACAGATTCATAGCTACCTTCTCAAAATTTAATCTCATTAAGATAAAACAACACTCCAAGGTTCTGAATAACTGCATGCAAAAATATACTGAATACATGCAATATAAATCCGATTTTGGAAATCACTGAAGATGGTGTTTGAGTTAAATAGAACTATTGAACTAGGAGGTTGTTGATGGGAGTCACGTGATGGAGTAGTGGCCGGACGGTGAACTCCAGCCCTCTCCAGAAAAGTCGGAAAAAACAAAGGAAAACACAAAGGCACAGAAATAAAAATTAAAGAAAAGTGAGTATAAAGGTGGAAAGAAGATGGCGACGAAAAAAGAAAAATCGAAATCAATGGTAAGAAGAGAGGAAGAGAAGACAACGGAAGAAGAAGGAGAAGGCCTTACCTGTTCGAAGAGGCCCGCGGTGGAGAGAGAAACCCGCTCCCTCAGGTCGGTAGAAATTGGACTACAAAAATGGCTCGCTGAGCCGAGTAAAAGTGCACATGAAAAAAAACACACCGACGGGAGGGGTGACCAGCTGGGGAGTCGATCTCCACAGCCGGCAATGATAGCTGCAGAACACCTGCAGCAAGAGGAGAACACAGAAGACAATGAAAACAAGAAAGAAGAGAAGAAAAGGGCAACAAAGAAACCACAGATGGCCAACCCGGAGGAAGAAGAAGAGGAAGAGTACAGTGAAATAGAAGAAGGGAAAGGCAAGATAAAGGATATACTTTCTCTTATTAAAGAATACATGGAGTCATTTAAAGAATGGCAAGCGCAAGAATTTAATGATTTAAGAAGAAGAATAAACAACACAGAAGAGAAAATGAATAAAATAGATATGACCTTAACAGAAATGGGAAAGAAAATGGACAAGATGGAAGAGCGGGAAGCAGCAGTAGAAATGGAGGTAGAGGACTTAAAAAAGAAATAAGAGGAATCTAATAAAAAAGTTATAGAGACACAAGAACTGTTAGGTCAGAAAATAGATATAATGGAAAATTATAACAGAAGAAATAACATAAAGATAGTGGGCCTTAAAGAAGATGAAGAAGGCAAGAATATGAGAGAGTTTATAAAAGATTGGATCCCCAGGATCCTAGGATGTCCAGAACTACAGCAAGAAATGGAAATAGAAAGGGCACATAGAGCATTGGCCTTTAAACCACAACCACAACAAAAACCAAGATCTATTTTAGTAAAATTCCTAAGATATACTACAAGAGAAAAGGTACTGGAGAAGACAATGGAAAAAGTAAGAGAGGGCAACAAGCCACTGGAGTACAAAGGGCAAAAAAATCTTCATTTAACCAGATATAAGTTTTGAACTCCTGAAGAAGAGAAAGGAGTTCAATACAGCAAAGGCGATTTTATGGAAGAAAGGGTATAAATTTATACTAAAGCATCCAGCGGTATTGAAAATATTTATTCCAGGACAACAAAACAGACTATTCTCGGATCCAGAGGAAGCACGAAAATTTGCAGAACAATTACAAAATAGACTGAGGGATGAAGACGTGTAATGAGAGTACAAAAGACTGAGAACTAAAAAGACACATAAGTTTTGAACTCCTGAAGAAGAGAAAGGAGTTCAATACATTGAAAACGATCTTATGGGGAAAAAAAAACTATTCTCGGATCCAGAGGAAGTAAGGAAATTTGCAGAACAACTATAAAACAACCAGAGAAATGAAGACATCTAATAAGAGTAAAAATGACCACGATTTATATGTATGTGGGTAAAGAGGTATATGTGTGTGTATATGTATAATGTGCATATATGAATGTATCCGTATTTAGACGAAAATATAGATAGTATAGACAAGAATTAATAAGGGAAGGAAATGGAATAGAGGGAATAAGGAGGGAACTAAAAGAGTGACCTTTGTTACATATGAAAAGTGAAATCTTTTCTGGGGGGGCTGGGTGGGGAGGAGTTGCGGTCACTGCAAAATCAGCTGACGCTTGCGAGTGATTTCGCAAATCCAAATGGAGAGGGGAGATGTGGTTGTCCGACAAGGGATAAAGGACAACTCAGGAGGGGAAGTGGGGATTGGGGCTAAAGAAGTTTTAAATAGGAGAATAAGGAAAATGTTTGATGTTTTAGGAATGTTGTCTTACAAAGGGTTTAAAACAAGAAAACAGAAATGGATAAGGAGGAAAGGTAATGATGGAGAAACGGAAAGGGAAGATAAACAAAGTATAAAATGGCTACGTTGAACTATATGACTTTAAATATTAATGGAATACATAACCAAATTAAAAGGAAGAAACTGCTAAATTTACTGAAAAAAGAAAAAATTGATATAGCATTTGTGCAAGAAACACACTTAACTGAATTGGAGCACAAGAAATTAAAGAGAGATTGGGTAGGACATGTAACAGCAGCATCGTATAATTCAAAAGCAAGAGGAGTAGCTATATTAATTAGTAAAAATGTGCCATTTAAAATAGAAGAGGAAATAATAGATCCAGCAGGGAGATATGTAATGATAAAATGTCAGATATATTCGGAGTTTTGGAATCTACTCAATGTATATTCACCCAACGAAGAAGATCAAAAGTTTATGCAAGATATCTTTTTGAAGGTAGCAGATACGCAAGGGAACATATTAATAGGAGGGGATTTCAACCTGAATTTGGATTCAAATATGGATAAAACTGGGGAAAAAATTAACAGAAAGAACAAAGTAACCAAATTTATAATTAAATCAATGGAAGAAATGCAACTTTTGGATATATGGAGGAAACAACACCCAAAAGAAAAGGAATATTCCTATTACTCGGCTAGACATAAAACATACTCAAGAATAGACCTATTTTTGTTATCAGCTAGTATCCAAGATAGAGTAAGAAAAACAGAATATAAAGCTAGAATACTATCGGACCATTCACCCTTAACATTGACAGTAAAGCTAGAGGACATCCCTCCAAGAATGTATAGATGGAGATTAAATCCCATATTACTTAAAAGGCAGGATTTTAGAGAATTTATTGAAAAACAAATAAAAATGTATTGTGAAATAAATACGGAATCAGTGGAAGATAAGTTTATACTATGGGATGCAATGAAAGCATTCATTAGAGGGCAAATAATAAGTTATATAACCAAGATGAAGAAGGACTATAATCAGGAAACAGAGCAGTTGGAAAGGGAAATAGTAAATATAGAAAAAGAATTAGCAATGAAGGAAGATACAACTAAAAGAAGAGAATTGGCGGATAAAAAAATAAAATATGAAACACTACAAACATATAAGGTGGAGAAGAATATAATGAAGACAAAACAGAAATATTATGAACTAGGTGAAAAAACGCACAAAATCCTAGCATGGCAGCTTAAGACAGAACAAGCTAAGAAAATGGTATTGGCATCAAGGAAAAAAGACAAACAAATTACATATAATCCAAAAGAAATTAAGGAAAACTTTAGAGAATTCTATGAACAATTATACCAAACTGAAAACGAAGGGAAAGAAGGGAAAATAGATGAATTTCTGACTAAAATTGAACTACCAAAACTACAAATAGAGGAACAAAATAAATTAACAGAGCCATTTGGAATAGTATAAATACAAGAGATAATAAAAAAATTACCAAATAATAAGACACCAGGAGAGGATGTATTCCCAATAGAATTCTACAAAACCTTTAAAGACTTATTAATTCCACCCCTCCTGGAAGTAATCAACCAGACTGATGAAACACAAAGCTTACCAGATTCATGTAAAACAGCAATAACTACAGTAATACTAAAGCAAGGGAAAGATCCACTCTCACCAGCGTCATATAGACCAATATCTTTACTTAACACAGATTATAAGATAATAGCTAAACTATTAGCAAACAGATTAGCAGAGTATGTACCGAAAATGGTAAATTTAGATCAAACTGGATTTATCAAAAAAAGACGCACAACAGACAATATTTGTAAATTTATTAACTTAATTCATGCAGTAGAAGGAAATAAAGCACCTACAGTAGCAGTTGCTTTAGACGCAGAGAAGGCCTTTGACAGAGTAGAATGGAATTATTTGTTCAAAGTATTGCAAAAATTCAGTTTACCGGAGAAGTATATTAATTGGATTAAAGCATTATATAAGGGATCGTTAGCGAAAGTGACAGTAAATGGACGTGTATCAAAGCAATTTAACTTAAGCAGGTCAACACAGCGGGGATGCCCACTATCACCTTTATTGTTTGCGTTAGCTATAGAACCACTAGCAGAATTGATAAGAATAGATAATAATATAAAAGGAATAAAAATAAAAGACAAGGAATATAAAATCAGTTTATTTGCGGATGATGTTATAGTGTACTTAACAGAACCAGAACTATCAATAAAAGAATTATATAAGAAATTGAAGGAATATGGAGAAGTGTCGGGTTACAAGATCAATGTAAATAAAAGTGAAGCAATGCCTATGAATAATGCGGATTTCTCAAAATTTAAGAAGGAATCACCATTTAGATGGCAAATGCAACCAATAAGATACCTAGGTGTACAAATAAACAAAAATCTCGGCCAACTATATAAACTCAATTATTATCCACTAATGAAAAAATTACAGGACGATTTAGAGCATTGGAAAGATTCACCACTAACACTAATAGGAAGGATAAACTGTATTAAAATGAACATTTTTCCAAGGATATTATACTTATTTCAGGCATTGCCAATACAACTGACAGAGAAATTCTTCAAGGAGTTAAAGAAAATAATAAGGAAATTTTTATGGAGAGGGGGGAAACCGAGGATAGCACTAGATAAATTAACAGAATGGTATAAACAAGGAGGCTTACAACTGCCAAACTTTAAAAATTATTATAGAGCCGCACAATTAAGATACCTATCAGATTTTTATCAAACAAGGGAAAAGCCAGATTGGACGAGATTAAAATTAGATAAAATAGGGGAAAAGATACCTGAACACATATTATATAAATGGGATGAAAAATTGGTACAACATAGAAGTTCTCCAGTATTACATCATCTCCTCAATATTTGGAAGAAGATTCATGTAGAAAGAAATAAAACAAATTATCAATTACCAAAACTAATATTGACGCAAAACAAGTTACTCCCTTTTACAATAGATAACCTTTCCTTTAGAGAATGGGGAAAAAAAAGGGATTAAAAGAATAGAAAATTGTTTTTCAGGAAATAGATTCTTATCCTTTGAACAAATGAAAGATAAGTACAATATAACTCAAGATACAGCGCTGACATATTACCAATTGAGATCCTACTTGAAGGATAAATTAGGAAGCAGTTTGAGTTTGCCAGAGGTAAGTAACCTTGAATATGTGATTACAGATACAATGATAATCAAAAGATTTATAACAAATATGTATATTAAACTGCAAGAAAAGGAGAATGAGGAAACAAATGGTAAAACTAAACAAAAATGGGAACAAGATTTAAATATAAAGATAAAAAAGGAAACATGGGAGAAGTTATGCTCCGGAACGATGAGAAATACAATAAATACGAGATTACGTATGATACAATATAACTGGATACACAGGCTATACATTACACGTCAAAAGTTAAATAAATGGGACCCAACAGTATCTGATAGATGTTTTCGATGTAAAAAAAGAAATGGGAACAACAATTCATGCAATCTGGACATGTGAGAAAGTAAAAAAATTTTGGGAAGATCTAAATCAGATATTAAATAAAATAACAGAAAACAATATACCAAAGAATCCAGAGATCTTCCTCCTAAGTAACATAAAAAACAAAGAATTTGGAATTGATTTGGAGGATGCACAAAAAAGATTTGTTAAGATAGCTCTAGCCGTAGCAAAAAAATGTATTATGTCAACCTGGAAATTGGAAGATAATTTGAAAATACAACAATGGTATATAGAAATGAATAAATGTATTCCATTAGAAAAAATAACATAGTTTAAGAAGTAATATTGAAATATTCAAACAAATATGGGAGCCTTACATTAAATACAATAGCGAAAACCTACCGGGGACAATCATTACCTAAGTTGATGGAAGGAGAAGGAAATGAAAAGAATGGACTCAGTAGAATTTCTGGTGTATTTTTGTTGAGTGACAACATTGTCTGACTGGTTTAATGTATCCTAGATTGTATACCTTAAATGCATGGGTGGGGGGGGGTGGGTTGGGAGGAGGGAGGGGGGGGGGGGAGAAAATGGCACTGTATATGTGTGAAAAGGAAAAAGTGTGTACCATGGTTAATGTGATTTATGGTGTGGAAAATAAAAAATTTAAAAAAAACTGGGAGGTTGTTTAGGTTTCTTTGGAATGCATTGATGTCAAAAGTTAGGATCATTGCAGCTGTTAAGGTTCGTTTGCAATGGTGGCAACTACCTGACAGGATAGAAATTGGACAGTTCACAAAAAAATAATTGTTGACAAATGAATATGTTCTCAGTCATCAGCAGATTTATGGAAGATGTCCTCAATAGTGCTATCCTGGTTGAGTATGAGGTGAAATGAAAGTGACTGCCCATAGATACTAAGGTAGCATTGACTTGATGTGGCATCAAGGGGCCCTGGTAAGACTAAAATAATTGCACGTCAAGGGGAAAAATGCACCATTAGTTGGAGTTGCACTTTGTATTTATATTTTAAAAAAAAAGGATGTTGTTGGAGATAAATCCCTGCCTTGCTATGGTTGCAGGAGTTTAATAGGTCAGAGTCCTCGGGCCACCCTTTCTTCTGCAATAATGCCAGAGTGAGAATTTTCACTGTTTGGTCAATGTTCAGTTCCCTTTGATAATGCCAGAGTGAGAATTTTCACTGTTTGTTCAATGTTCAGTTCCCTTTGCCACTCCTCAGGGTGCAGCATTTCATCCCTGCATGGAGCAAGACCAAAACAAAACATCGGGGCATTGGCTTTTCTGTGGCAAGTAATATTTGCCATATAAATCCCAGGTACTTCTCACAAGTAAGAGTGCCAACATTTTTCCTCAACAGTCAATGTTGTTTGCCTACCATCAATATCCTTAGATCATAGCCATTACCAGATCAGCCACATAAATTTTTGGCTGCACCAGCAGGTGAGAGTACCGGAGGTAGATGACTGAATTTAAATGGGAGTTAAGTGGAATGTAACGCTGACTTCAAAGCCACCGCATGGAGAAAATGGACAACATTCAGAACAAAGCAGCCTGCTCCTATTCACCCTTACCATTCGTTATCTCTCAATCGCAGTGTCTGCAATTTGTTAGTGTTGCAGTTACCTCCCTCCCAATAGAACCTCACAAACCTCCAACCTTGTTCAATGAGAAAGGAAATTGTTACAGCCACTCATTTGTGCTACAAGCCTTTGTGGCTGAAATATTTTGTAGTTCCTTCATTTGTCACTGCATCCAAATTCTGGAGGTGTAAGAAAATGATTAGAGTAGCTTTAACAAAAAGTGATACCGGTAATATTTTAAGGAGATGGCCAATAAGTGAGCTGTAAAATAAATTAATGAAATGAATTAAAGCAAAAAGACTTCGCTGCAACTTTGAGATTTGTAGTAATTGATGTATGTTAATGGTAAGCTGCAATTGGAAATGAGATCCTAAGATCTTGAAGCAATAATTTTCCTGAACTGTTATTCCTTTACCCTGGGATATACCCAACAGATACAAAATTTCAAATATTACAATTTTAATTATGGTAATTTTGGAATTGCATACAGTGACTTTTTTTACTCATCTAAAAAAGAAAATACTTTTGGACTTGTTTCTATTCCCTTTAGTGATTTATAAAGTGCATTGATTTGCAAAGCAAGGCAGTACTTTAAAATTCAAGCAGGTCTGTAAAATTGATGAAGCCTTTGAGTGTTCAGATCAAATAGCTAAAAATGAACTTGATCTTGTTCTTGAAACTGAGCTGTCTGCTTTCACATTTTAGGGAAGGTGCAATTGATCGACTGGTTGGCATTTACAAGAATGTCGTGCATAAGACTGGAGTAAGTAAAAGAAAATGTTGGTTCTCGCTGTATTTCATTCCAGAATCAAAATTCAGATAAAATTCAAGGATTCTTCTTTTCAGGGATACCTTACAGAGAATGGTTTTGTCAACTTGGAACGTGTTCAGATGATAATGACTGCAGTTGGAGAAGCTGAGGATAACATATTCAAGAAGAGAAGGGAGGATGATGTAGGTTGTCTCAAGTTTTGTCATCAGTTATAAGTGAAATATATAACAGTTGAATCTGCAGTATAATGGGAAGTTGTATTTAATCTGGTTATTACATGGAATTTGTAATTTGGCATTGAATTAAACAGTAAGAGCTTGCTACTGATCAGAAATAAAAACACCCTTGAAGTTTGTGAAAATCTAGATGAATTTAGTTTTTTAAAGGAAATAAAAATGGATTCACAAGGTTGTTTTCTGCTTCACTTTTATGAAACTTTAGTACAAGTTGGATGTCAGGCTTGAATGGGCAGAGGACAGTTGAGACTGCTACTTCCATGGGTCTGGGTCCTCTTTGCTCTGCATGCTGGTTTCAGGCCATTTGAGTCCACATACATTTGGAATGCTGAGGCTCCAGGTTAAAGTGAAAAAGATCCTTGAAGAAATAAACCTCTGTTAATAGCTGATTCTAAATCGGCTATTAAATTTCCAAGTGTAACACTTGAAATCTACTTCTTTTAGGTGTCATTCAGAAAAAGGCAGAAGGAGAAAAACAAGAGGATGAAAGTAAGTAATTTCCTGATCCTATCACATTGGATTTTCCACAATGCTGTTTAAAAATAAGGATCGTAAGGAAAAAATAGATTTCATCAGCTGTAAGTATCTCTGGGTAACTACATTTGATATAAATGTTGCATTTTAAATTTGATCAGGTATGCCTGTCAGTTGTTCAACTTCAATAAAATTGCAGAGTTTGATTTAATATGTACTGCTTGTTTATCAAGTTGGTATTGTCTTCCCATCGGAAAATACACAATGTAATTATTCCAGAGAATTCATGTTAACAAAGTCAGAGTTTTAGATCTGCCCCAGCAAGCATGTATACTCTTGACAGAATGTAGTTTCATTCCCACTTCAAAAATGTAAGCTGAATTCTAGTGCAGTGGCACTGGGGGGGGGGGGGGGGGGGCATGAAATCTGTCAGATGCCATTTTCAGGTGGGAAATTAAACTAGGACTTTATTTTTGTGAGTGGATGCTTTAAAAAATAAAATCTGTTGCACAGTTGGTATCCTAAGAACAGAATATTAGATTAATATTACATAGCAGTATGTGGCAGTTTACTGTTTGCTGTCACTTTTCTTCAAAGCTATTGATTGTAGAATATTTTGGAATATTGTGAAAGGAGTTGTACAAGTACATCCAAGTCTTTTATTCACCATTGCCAATTCACTTTTTAGAATTTGTACAAATAGCTTGAGTGAAGGCAGTGATTGCCAAATTTGCTGAAATTTCCAAAGTGCATAGTGCACTTAGATTCCAGTTAATCACCATTCCATTGTTCAGCACAGGATGTGAATCCAGACACTTAGTGTCTCTGAAGGGACTGTCTTTCGCTTCTATTTCTCTTGTTGGTGGAGGTGCCGCGCGAGTGGTGGCACTTTGTGTGTCTTTATGGCAAAGAAAAGTTAACAAATTTGGTATATTATGTTATTGGCAATAAATGAATCTTGAAGTCGAGATTTGGCATTGTTGGCTGTTGTTTCCCACATTTTCCTCAAACTCATCAGGTTCCTTGGGGACTTGATTATGCCATTATTTCTCATCCAAAGCAAATGAATTAAAGATGTGTTGGATTTTAATCAGGATAACATCAAATAGAAAATCTGTTTGTGCAATGCTGTGAAAGGCCCCAGGATACAAGATTAGTGAAGTTTTGCTCAATGTAATTATTATTTTGGGTAGTATGGAAACCTATTGAACCATTATATGGCTAATATTTGTTCTGAAACATCTAATCAGGTTTCACTGAGTGAATTTCAGGACCCCAGTGTTTTTATTTTTAAAAAAAGCAGAAAATCCTACTAGCATTTGCTTGAATATCACCTCAGTGGTTTGTAGCTAGTTCTGAGAAATGTGTATGTTTTGAGTGCATTTCTGTCATGGAGAAAAATATTAGTCCTTCAATATTCCTACTTCTGTTTGATTGTGCATTTAACGCAATGTCATCAATCATTTCCAAAAAGGAACATTAAATTGAGTAAAATAACTGATAATTACCCTAATACTGCATTGATTCTTTTGCTCTATTGCTTCTGTTCTGGGTTTTGAGATTAAAGTAGGTTATTCCTGTACCAAATCTGTATATGTCAATCTTATATTGGTATGATTTGACTGGCACTGGCTCCAGTGAGTGTGTAAATGCTTTTGCATCCATTTTATTTTTTCTTTAATACCGAAATGGATTTAAGACTCATTATGGTAATTTGGTATTGTACTATATATATGTGAGGGCACCAATGAACAACCAAGAGGGAGGGCATTGCAAATGAATATGAATACAGGGTGAGAGGAATTATTTTCCAGGGGCATTAGAACTGGTTCTGGGGAAGAAAGGGTGTGTTTATGTTGGATATGTAGCATTTCACCAGGGCTGGAATTCAAATCCAATGGGGAAGGTTTAAACCATTTTGACATTGGAAACAAAGTATGGTTGGATATGCATGTCAATGGATTGCAAGCATATTTAGAAAGATGAAATAAATGAAGAACATAGAGGGGAAGGCATCAAAGAGGGGGCATTTACTTTAGTTCAAGGAATACAAGAAACAAGGCTGATGAACTGAGGATATGAGTGAACCACGATGAACATATTTCTTATCTGTCAATGTGAAATGGTTGAAGCATGCCAGCTGCTGGTTATTGGTGTTTTTAAATGGGATAGAGAGTGGAAAAAGGGGCAGGTTTAGCAACAGTAGTTTTAAACCAAGATTTATTGCAGCTGTAAGAGATAATATATCAAGGGTTATTAACACTTGAGATCTAGATTGAATGACAAACAAAAATGCAGCAATCACACCAAGTGAGGATCTGGGAAGATGCATGTAGGTTTAGTGAGAAGTGTAGAATAATAGTGCAATAATTGAAAGTGATTTCATTTATCCTTGCACAAGTTGGTATAAAACAGTCTGCTGAATTCTTAAAATGAATTTAAGCAAGTGTATTTAATAAGAAATTAGTAAATTTCAGTAATCTAAAAGGCAGTGCTAGACTTCATTCTGGGGGATGAACATGGATGGGTGGAAGGGATAGTAGTGGAAATTATCAAAACCCAACTGGATATGGTGGAGCTATTGGAAAAAGATAAAGACTAGAAGTTAGTCGTACCTCTAAGATGAGCAGATTTTAAATGGCTACTTCAGTCCGTGAAGGAGAAAGGCGTTCAGCAATGAGATGGTGAGGGCTCGGACCATATATAGGTGATTTTAAAAAGGATAGTGTGCAGGGAATGGATTTTGTAACATTCCCTTCCCTGATGGTGAAGCACATGCACCAGTGGATAAGGCAAAAAAAAAACTAATTCCTGCAAAATGAATAATATAAAGCACATGTTTGCTGTGGCCAGAATCCTGTGTAAATTTAGATGCTACATAATGAGAATAATGTGATGTATTGAGAGAAAAAGCAGAGATTTTCAACAGTGTTGCCAGGATGGGAGAATTTTGATAGGTTAACTGGGCTGTTTCTACTTTTGAAGTTAAGGAAGCTGAGTTAAGGTAAAGAAAATTTCAATTTGTTTATTCCAAAAGGTACTCATTTTGTAAGGATAATGCCCTCAATATGAGTATCAACTCATGAGTATCAGGTGTTCACACTCTTTAGATTTCCAAATATTTTGTCATACTGTGACTTAGAATCCACTAAGTCATTGCTGTTACAAGTACAAGGGAAAACTTTGGGTTTATTCAGAAAGTTGTATGTAAAACATTTTAAGTCACTTGTTTTGGAATTTTATGAAAATGACCCATTATGCCAGAATCTCTTTTCGGAAAAGGCTTTGAAATTTTGTTGAATTCTCTTCAGTTTATTTGGATCACACTTTATTTTCCTTAATAAAAAAAGATGTTAAATAGCACTTTGCTTAGTTATTTAATTTTGTGTAGAGGGTGTCATTGAGAAGCATTTGTTGTGGTTCAAGCTCGTCTTTCCAAGTAGGTTGAAAATTTCCAAATTTTTATTTGAGCAATATTTGCATGAAAGTGAAATTGCTGAAGATGAAATACTTTTAGAAAATAATCCAAAAATTGAATTTGAAAAGAGGGGGCTGTCTGGAAAAAGTTCCATTTGTGTAACATTTTCATATTCCAAATATAATAATAACCAATGCTGTAAACAAGCCTAAAAGTAGTTTACAAGTATAATATGAATTGTACTACATTTAATTATTAAGGACAACAAATTATTTTGCCATCTATAAATTTATCGTTGATGCAGAATGTCTTTAAAAATTATCCAAATTAGATTGTTAAATTGAAAAAGATTTTGAGAAGATTGCTTCTTAAAAGTAAGTTGATATTAGGCTTTGGTCCCTCCAAAAGCTAACTTTCATGATTTTGTTTTCAGGAAAATTTGGAAGTTACTGATCTATCTTTGGCAGTCTTATGGAAGTTGGGTGTCCTTTGTGATTTATCTGTCTTGAAATTGTATACAGTGATTTTGAAATGTTTTTCTTTTTTTAATCATTGCTCTGCCTGTAACTTTTTTTCTTTCATCAGACCGATGTACCACCCTTAATTCCAGGTGGACAGCTTGCTCCACAACCTTTGATCCCGCGAAGTGGTGGAAGTAAACCACCAGTCATTCAGAGTCCAAGGCAGACAGCTTATGAAATGAGAATGCAGGGTAGAGATCAACAAAATAGGGTGAGCTGATGGGCTTTTTGGACAAAAGCTTATATTTTTCTATGATCATAAAGAATTTATTACTTATTCAGGTAAAAACCTATGGTTTTAACTATTGTAAGATGTTGAAATTGGTGATGTCGTTCAGTGAATACTCATCAAATTTGTCATGTCAATTTGTAAATATAAAATGTTTAATTGAAAAAGATTTTGAGAAAATATTGCTTTTTTAATAGTTTAAAATTTAAACAACTATGATTACACACAATACAATCGATATAAACCATGTTTGTTTTGAAGGCATATTTTGTATAGTTTTTAAAAAACCCTCTAAATCTTCCCCTATCCCCTTATACCAACATAATCTCTTTGCTTTCAACCCCCCCCCAATCACAACCCCTTAAAAGAAGGAAAGAAAAAAGGAAAATGAGGAGAGGAAAAATAACAGGAAAAAAAACCCACGTGATAGGGAGACCATGCCACAATTAGATCCAAATCTTTAAAATTTCAAATGTAAATAATCCATATGAGGGCAAAAAGATTGCTTCTTTAAAGTAAGTTGGTATTTGGCTGATCTGTCCCTCCAAAAGCTAACTTGAATGATTTTGTTTTCTTTGGGAAATGTGAAAGTTACTGATTTACCTTTTGCGGTCTTATGGAAGTTGGGTGTCCTTTGCGACACAGTTGCATTTACTCATCTGTCTTGAAATTGTTTGACTTTATTTCAAAGAAGTTGGACTGAAAAAAGGAACTTGATTTTTTTTTCAAATTGTACAAAAGTGGAAAAATCAAAAGCACCACAGTCACTGGAAATCTGAAATTTAAAAAAAACTGGATGGGCCACATCTGTGGAAAGATGAGCAAAGTTTATGTTTCATTTCAGGACTGGGAAATTGAGACTGTAAGTTTAAAGTTGCAGAGAAATTAGGGAGGGATATTTGGGTCAAAGGGAATATATCTGATTTAGGGAGGCCAGAGTCTTGGAGGTGACTCATCAACAAGATGGAGCTTTCTGGTTGATAGATTAATGAGGGAAGGTGGAAAGAGAAAACAGATTGAAAGGGGCATGTAAAATCTGTGAAATGGAGATTAGAATTGTAGAAAAATGTCCAGCAGCTCGGGGTGTACCAGTGCAAGAAGCAAAACTCAGGTGGGTAATCTAACAGCAGGCTTGGTAAGTTGACAGAAGGACATTGACAGAAGTCAAAGTGGGACTGAGCGAAGTTTTAAAGAGACAGCTAACAGAAAGCTGCCTGCAAAGTCCGTATCACCTAGTCTGTGTTTGATTTTTATAAATAGTTGTTGTATCAAATGCAGTGGACTAAATTGGCCCAAATGTGCCAAAAAGGACTATTCTTGGTCCAAGAATGGTGGGAATGAATGGTGTATTGTACCTTCTGTGTTGCTTGGGGAACTGCCATCAGGAGTTGAGTGGTTGCTGGAGATGGGAGTGGCATAGAGCAAAATACTGAGAGGAAATGAGAAAGAAATCTGGTGGTGGAATTTCCTGAAACAGGGTGAGGTTTGCAAAGGATGATTAAAAAGCTAATGGGATGGAAGCTGGGAATGGGAGCAGAGGTACCTGATATAGATGAGACATAGTCAGTGACTCTGTCACATGGTGCCCAGGAAGGAGGTGAGACACAGTCAAGAACTCTTGTCATATACAATAGCAGGAAAGTTGTGGTTAAGGACAAGGGCAGTCATCTCAATCACCTTTGTTAAAAAATATCTTTTTGTCAAAACTTGTAGGGTGGGGGATTCAGGAGAATGGAATGGACTTGTTCATAGGAGGTGGGATGGTGAGTCTCTGTGGGCAGGGCAGGCAGGAAGGTGGGTCTCTTGTTGATAAAAGGTTGGGCCTCCTATGCGAGATAAAAAGGGAGTGGTCCATATAATCTGTGAAGGGGAAGGGAAATTGGTTTTGAAATGGATGTTGTTGGCAAATCCATCCCTTGAGATGGAGACAGAAATTCGGGAATGTAAAGGAAGAGTATGCAATGGACCGTGTGATAGTGAAAGCAAGATTAAAATAAGAAGTTTTCTATGAATGCAGGAAGTGGCACTGATGGTGTTAATTTACTGTAAAGGGAGTTGGGGGAGGCGGGAGGCAAGACCTAGGTAGAACTGAATCAAAGACTGTCCCATGTACTTTCCAGAAAGACTGGTGAACTTCGGCACTGTGCGACTTACCGC